>NC_089141.1:109330990-111730990 GCF_009819655.1 Sylvia atricapilla | reverse complement strand
TGTTTAGAATTTTTTTTTTAAATCAAAAATTCAGCAGCACACTCGTTTATAACAGGTACAGCTGGGGAAAAAGGCAAAAAAAAATTCCCATTCTTTAATGGCTGCTCTGTTGTATGGGCCCTGACAAAGCCCTTGGCACTTGCAGCCTGGAAAACTCCACTCAGTCACCTTGGAAGCAGAGGCTGTGGGAGCAGGGGTGAGTGGAAGAGACAGACACTGGGGAGGGCAGGAGCTGGAGGAGTTTTGGATTCTCCTCGGGTTTGTGATTATTTTTTTTTGTAATAGTTTATATTTTTTCCCCAGTGGTGGTTGTGGGCTGGCGCGGGGCGGCGAGTCAGTGTTTGTCACTGCTGGGGAGATCTGCAGCGCCCTGACAGCCTGTCACCACCAGCCAAGAGGGATGGCATCGCTGAGATAATGAGTCTGGGAGGCCGTAAACACAAAGAGAGCAGAAATAAAATAATAATAAAAAAAAGGCCATTGAGAAATGTGAAGTGATAAACAAATTACACAAAAATAGCACGAAAAATAGCGTTTCTGCACCTTAAACGCAATTTGTTCTGCGGGTTGGTTTTTTTGTAGTTTGGTTTGGTTGGGTTTTTTTTTCCAACTTTATAATCCTGAATGCTGGGGAAAATCCTTTAAATTGCTCTCAGACACCCAAAAAACTAAATATAGCCACACACAGAGCCCAGTGGCGTGATGTGCTCATTCCTGCCTGTGCCAACACTGAGATTTACAAAACAGCTCGTTCAGCCTGATAACAGCATGGGACATCCCCCACACTGGGTTTTCCTCTCCAGGGATGGAAGGTCTCCTTCAGAGCCAGTGACACCCTTGCAGGATGTCAGCAGCCCATCTGGAAAGGCACAGCTGCTGTTTGACTCACAGAATCCCAGAATCAAAGATCTTCAAAATCAAGTCCAACCTGTGCTCGACGCCCACCTCGTCACCCAGAGCACTGGTGCCACATCCAGACCTTCCTTGGACACCTCCAGGGATGAGGACTCCAGACCTCTCTGGGCAGCCCCTGACAATGCTTGTCCAACCCTCTCCATGAAGAAATTCCTCCTGATGTCCAACCTGAACCTCCCCTAGTGCAGCTTGATGCCATTTCCTTTTGTCGTGTCCCTTGTTCCCTGGGAGAAGAGGCCAGGAACACCCTTGGCTGGCTGCAAGGTGAGCTGGCCAAAGTGTGCACAGGTAAACAAAACCAGCTCTAGAGCAGAAAGTCTCAGAAGGGAGCTGGATCTCTCCTTTTCCTAAATAAATTGGTGCAGTTCTGAATTGGGTGAGAGAAAGACAGAAGGTCAGGACCTTGCTGGAAGGGCATTGCTGCAGAGGAAATTGAGGAAGCAGACATTGGTGGGAAACAGAAACTGGAACCTGTCCTGACAGCCTGGATTTTTTTTAATCAAGTACTCTGTTGAGCTGGGCATCCCTGATGTGCATTTCAGGTAAAAAGTGACATTAACTGTGCTTCCCAGTGCTGGTCCCTGCTCAGAGCCCAAACTCACATGTCCTCTGCTTCCTTAAGCAGCCTGGCCCTTCTGAGCTTTCCTCAGGACTCCCAGAACACAGTGGCTATCCCATGCTATGTTCCTGTTATTTTTAAAAGCAGAGCTCTTGGCAGGGCATCACCATTTCTTTATTTCATTTTTAGTTTGTTTGGTAAAAGATGGTGGAACATGGCAAACACTGAACAAAAATTGTCTGAAATTTCAAACTTTTTATTTTTTTTCCCAGCACAATTTGTCTATTTAAGGATTCAAAGGCAAGTAAAAGCCTCCATTTAATGAGTAAATCAGAGCTGATCATTTGGCCCCTGGCAAAACAAGGCAGTTTGAAATGCTTAGTCTGTGTGTGTTTGGTTTCCTACTGTTTCCTCTGAAACTCAATGCTCACAGATGCAGCATCTCTTCCCTGCCTTCTTTCCCCAAACTGCTTTTAACCCAGTAACCTCTTTTCCTCTTCCTTTGACTGCCTCCACAGCTGGATTCTTTTTAGCTTTGGACACACCCACATTCTAGGGATGTCCAGAAACAATTAACCAATTAAGTCATTCAAAGCCCCGAGCATAGTTAACATTCATTTAGAGCATGAAAAGAGCAACACACCTTCGTGGGGCTTTGCCAATTACACGGTGTTTCAGCCAAATGCAAATCATGCCAGAATGAAAATTCCAAACTGTGCGTTATGTTCATTTCTAAACCCTGTTAACTTAATTAACTCTTGGTTAAATGTGCACTGATCTCAGACGTAAAGCATGTTTGATGAGGCATTATTCATTAGGCAAAAGAAATTTGCAATGTGCAAATCACATGCAACAAGAGAGAATACTCCCACCCTCAAATTGTACACGACTCACACCCAATTTGTGGTCAGTGAAGGTTTGTTTTCTACTTGTACTTTGTAATGCTCTTGTCAGTTTTACTTGGATCACAAAGCATCATTTGAGCAACTCTATCCATCAAATGTGGAAGACAATATTCTGCATTGTCAGTACCATTTAAAATGCAAGAGCAAGTAATATGAAAATTGATTAAACCATCCAACACTGGTTGTATTTAACCTGTGTTGCCATTGCTAAATCCACACACCGAGTGGCTGCTTGGTGCAATTATTGGAGGCACAAGTCCAGATCCTCAGATCCTGTAACCAGCAGGCAGACAGCCATTTCTAAAAGGAAATAAATAGCAGAAAAGGGGCTGATCCTTCTTTGCAGAGCTGTGGCGTTTTTTAGTGAACACAGATCCACACCAGAAATAGCTAGAAGAAGGTGCATTCACTAGCTGCTTAAAACTTTCTTGTTTGCAAATTTGTTATTATCTCAGGATACTTTGCTATTTGTTTGTTTGGTTTTTTTTTTAATTTATTTTTTTTAAAAAAGAAATAAATAAAAACATGCCAAAAATCAAACCTGATACCTGAACGTGATGCACGCTAAGGCAGAGATTCCAAGCTGGCAATAGCAAAGTAATCTGGCTGCCTCCCAAAGCAGGTGCCATAAAAACAAATCGTTATTGCCAGGGAACACAGGCATTCCTGACTGCATAAAAAGGAATTAAATGGGATAACAACTCTGCTCTGTACCAGAACTGAGGCAGCAGAAAGCTCTTTCTCTCCAGAATCCTGAGTGCTGTAAGAGGCAGCTTCTAAAAATCACAGCTGGATGCATCTCTCCGCCTTTCTCTACACCAAGTGAATTCTGAAGCCAGAATGAAGGCCAGCTGAAGGTGCAATATCAAACTAATGTCACCCACATTCTCCATCTCCTCACCTGTGGCTGCAAAATAAACCACAGGTGAGAAACCTCCCCTTGCTGGCACAGAGAGGCTTCCAGGGCACAGAGAGCACGGCACTGACACTGAAAAACATGCAAGCAGAGCACCCTGTAGCCATTTTCCTGTCATTAGGTATGGTAAAGAACAAGAAGAGACAGATACCATGGCAGGTCCAAAAATAACATCCCTGAGATAAACAGAGTTATGGTGTCTGGCTGTGGGCTATATTTCCTGTGGCCAGCACAGTAACATTTCCCAGTGCTAAGCTGAGAGGAAATGCTCCCCTGCCACCCTCAGAATAGAAACATTCAGACTCTGGAAGGCTACACCATCTCTGTCTTTTAGCATCAGCAAGTCCAGAAAAGCTCCAAAGGGCTTTTTTTTTTTTTTTTTTATTTCTGTTTCTTCTTTGTGATTGCAGAGGTGGGCAAGAGCAGTGCAGCAGCTCCCCTGCTTATTTCTGCTGCAGCTTCCTTTGATGTACAATTTGCTCCAGCCCATCCCTGATTCCTCCTCTGCATTCCCTGCTCAGGGAGCCCCTGTACACACAGAATTTCCCATGTGGCTGAGTGACTGCAGCCAGTTCATGCAGCACTCTGTGAACACAGAGCCACCTCTGTCACGCGAGCCCAAGCGCCACCTCTGCTGCTCATCCCAAGCCTGCTCCTCCTCCCAACACCCCCTAGTTACCTCATTCTCTAGGTAAACTGCTGTATTTTTAAACAGCATCTAGTTATCTTGTCAAAAAGTGACTCTTAATTTGCTTCTTCATAAAACAGACCAGCATATCCCACCTTTTCCTGCAACTCAGTACCAGCAGATGTCTGCTCGATATTCGCCCATGACAATTTCTGCTGATACAACACACGTTGCTTCAAAGTAACCCTTTGAACCTGAATTGGGCTACAAGCCTCATACACACACCTTCATTTTGCATACTAGAAGATGCTTGGTTTGGCATGAAGTCAATTTGCATACTGATAGATCTCTTCCCCTTCCAGACACAATATAAAAAGTTAACATACTGCTGTCGTAATTCAGTGTACGTCAAATCTGATCCCTTTTGATGCATCCAGCCACCTGCTGTCACTTTAATGCATTTTCCCTACACATTCACGCACCCTATTTCATGTGAAAACATTTACATTGGTGCTCCTTTCAGTTAATTCTCCCCCCCAAGTTAAAATATTCAAATAGAGATGTATTCATCTCTTCAAAAGAGTCAACATTTTCAAGTTAGGGAAATGGAGAAAGAGGAACTATTCCATTTTCACAACAATCGAGTCAGAAATAGTTTTACACTGAAACTGCAAAGCTAATCAGTCATTTCTTTATCTTGTGTGAGCACCTACTCAGCTTAGGTGAGAACACATAGCTCCTCAAATTTACCATAGGAAAATAAGACTGGGGAAAGAAATCAGAAGGACATGAGAAGTAATATATCATGTATCAGACCAGAGTAACTTCTCATTCAGTCCTGGCAGCAAACAATGAGAGTAAAGAGACAGAAGAAAAGAAAATGACACGGAGATAAAAAAGTTCATAAACAAGCACATGATGTCTACATGCCAATGTATTCCAATCTCATACCCAACACACCAATAGCATTTTCCTCAAGAAGCTAGGGAGGACATTTGCCTGCATAAAAACACCCACTTGACTTTTTAGAAAGGTATGTTTTCCTCTTTCTGGCATTTAATGGGTTTACTTGGCAACATAATTTACCTACTTCAGTTCCTCAACTTCTCTGGTACAATGATGACTTGTTGGCACCAGCCATGCTTTGCTGTACAGGTGCATGAAATTGCACTGCTCAGGCTAATTCTAACAGGAACCTTCTCAAAAAGCTGCCCAAACACATGATGTAGGAGCCTTCCTGCTCTGTAACTCCCTGAATAAACAGAGAATAGCACAGGGAGGATGTGGAGCTGCTGGAGAGAGCCCAGAGGAGGCTCCAGGATGAGCAGAGGGCTGGAGCAGCTCTGCTGGGAGGAAAGGCTGCCACAGCTGGGATTGTTCAGCCTGGACAGGAGAAGCTTTGGGCTGAGCTCAGGGTGGCCTTGCAGGGCCTGAAGACAGCCATGAAGAAAGATGGAGAGAGACAATTTACAAGGGCCTAGAGTGATAGAACAAGGGAGAATGCCTTCAAACTGAGAGAAAATAGGGTTAGATTAGGTATTAAGAAAAAAATTCTTTCCTGTGAGGGTGGTGAGGCATTAGAACCAGTTTCCCAGAGAAGATGGTGCTGCATCATCCCTGGAAGTGTCCAGGGTCAAGTTGGACAGGGCTTGGAGGAACCTGGGGAAGTGGAAGATGTCTCTGCCCATAGCAGGGGTGTTGGAATTAGATTATTTTTTAAGTCCCTTCCAAGCCAAGTCCTTCTATGATTCTTAGATAAATACTGTATAAATACATGTACAATACACTGTTCTGAATCACTTGCATGGTAAAAAAACAATCCCAGCAAAAGCAAAAGCAAAACATATCCTCCTCTCTAAAATTAAGAAAAAGGAAAGGATTAAGATGTTGAGAATGCTACCACTTAGTTTCTCTGATCCTTCAAGGTATTAGGCACAAGGGCTGTTGTCCTCCTTTAGCAAAGCTTTCAAGATTGCACAACCACTTGAACGAGCACTGAGAATTTTGTTTACCCAGATCTGCTTCCAGTGATTGCAGAACACGAGGAAAGAGCCTGCAAAGATACAACATTCCCATTCCAATTTTGTCTCCCCACTGGTGTTTTCATTAAGGCTGAACCTGCGAGCAGAGAACATCACCCCTGCCAGCAGAGCACTGGGATCTGTCAGATCTGCTGCCACCGACTCACTGACTGATTTTGTTTGTCCTTTTTCTGGGGTAGTGAGTTCTGAAATGTGGCCATTTTTCCAGGCAAGTATGAACAGCAGCAGACTCTGCCTGTGAATCCAGTGTGCTTTAGCTGTAGGTGGGGGGAAAAACCAGGATTTGGTGCTGAGTCTTTGTCATTAGCATTTATGTGTGCACATGCACTTACCCTCCAAAATTTCACCTTGGAGGAGAAAACATTCCTCTGGAGACAGAAAGGCTTAGAAAGCACAGAACATCTCCTCATTATAATACTGACAGGTTTCTGGCCTTGAGCTCTATTCTTTCTTTTCAGTAAGCATTTCCTATGGGTTTGAAAGGCAGAGGTAAAACTAAGTTTACAATGTATTTGTGTGTGAAAAGAACATGTGAAAATAGAGCCTATAAAACAGGAGTGGTCCCAGAATTTCATATTTTCATTAATAAACCATCTTCTTCAACTAAGAAGTCTCTATGGAATAGAGAAAATGTATCAGATTCCCTGAGTCACTTTTCGTTTATTTCATCTGGGATCTTTTTTAACATTTTAAATGAGGTATTTCAGCTTCACCCCTTGTCAAATCCCATGAATTCAGACAATAGCTCATAAGCCTTTAAAGAGGAATCAGAGATGTAATTGCAGCATTTTGTGAAGTTACTTTTGTGACTGAAAAAGGGGCAGCAACTCAACTGCTCAGTGCTCCATAAAATCAAAGTTGGAAGAGACCTTCAGGATCATCCAGTTCCACTGCCACCTCAACATCACCATCATCCCCTAAAAAAGACATGTCCCCAAGGGCCACATCCAGACACCTCTGGAACACTGAAGATGGTGACTCTAACTCTCTGGACAACTTATTTCAATATCTGTTCATTCCTTCAGTGAAAATTTCTTTCTAATACCTACATCGAACCTCCTCTGATTTAATTTAAGGTCATTTTCTCTCATCCTTTCACTTGGGACACAGCAGAAGAGGCCAAGCCCCGTTTCCCTGCCGTTTCTGTCAGGGAGTTGTGGAGAGCAATGAGGTCCCCTTTGAGCCTCCTCTCCTCCAGATAAACACCCCCTGTTCCCTCAGTTCTTCCTCATAGGATGTTTTCCAGACCCTTCCCCAGCTCTGCTGCCCTTCTTTGGCCATAAGCTGCTCAATTCTGCTGTTTACAAAAGTTGTGCCTTTTTTTCTTTAGTGTTGATTTCTAGAAGATTGAGTTCAAATGGAAAAAAGGCACAAAGAGAGGGAAAATATTCAGACAGATATCAATAGCAATTCTCAACCCATGAACATGCTAAATTGGCTGTAGCAAGTCCTTTGAGTCATCAAGTTGTTCTCCCAAAGACATATTTGTTTAGACTTCCATCCTTTCTCTGCTTCTTATCTGGCAAGAAATGGCTCTACAAGGAAACAAAGTGAGAACTGCGCTGGACAAACCCTGAGTATTTATACTCAGTCAGCAGGACATGGGCTGGTAAAGCTCTTGAGGCAGAACTGCTGCTCTGCTGCCCACCAGCAGAAAATGACACAGGAATTCTTTTAGTTTTAAGTCACTGTTTTCCATTTTACCATTTAGGCCATAAATAATACTTATGGAATCATAGAATGGTTCAGGTTGGAAGGGACATTAAGGACCATCCAGTTCCAAACATCTTCCATTAGACCAGGTAACTCAGAGCCACATCCAGCCTGTCCTTGGGGACCTCCATGGATTGGGAGTCCACAAATGGGGTTCAGTGAAACAGATGAAAATGGGATTTCTTGTGTACTTTGGGTGGTATCTCAGGTGATGGCAGGACCCATCCCCGTGGTGGGCTTGTCCCTGCTTTGTGCTTGGGAAGTACCTGGTCTCCTCTGAGCTGTAGTATCTGTCTAGCCCTGGCCAAAATCATGTCCAAGAGCCCAGTGAGAGCCAGGCAGTGCTTGCACAGTCAGCACAGGACAGCCTGGCACTCCACTCCCTGCTCCTGTTTTATTTACCAGAGGAGATGTGGCCACTGAGCCCTATCTAACAACCATTTAAGTTGGCTGCAATCATTCTGCTCACTCTGATGAAACTTTGATTACATTAAGCAAATTGGAAAAAGGCCAGGTGGGATAGAAAATACTCTTACCCTTGTTTTGAGAGAGCGATTAACCTACATAAGGACATTTCTCATGAACATTATCAGCATCTAACCTCACCTCTCCTATCACAGGGTGCAGGAATTTTGCCTCAGGGATTTTGGCATTGTCTTCACTGCCCTTAGCTGTCCTAAGCTTACCTTTTAGAAGGTTATCTGAGGAGTGGACTGAGAGACAATAAAGTAGGGAAATTACCACAACCCTTCCTAATGTATTCCAATACCAGCCCAGACTACCTTCAGCCTAGAAGAAACTCTAAAAATTAAACAATTTTAAACAGTCTAACATTCAAGACCATCGTTTCCAGATTTCACTGCACTTACCTGAAATAAGCAAAGCTTTTCCTTAAGTGTATACTTATTTCATCTTAAAATGATTCTTGAAAGCTAAACATTGTCTATGATAGGCAAGATTTATTCACAGTGAAGTGCATTTTCAGGATGTCAGATTACCTGGGAACTTTCTTTTAATGTTTTTTTACCTGAGCTCTAATTTGCCACAAGGTCTTTGGCATGAAGACTGAGTGACATGGAGTTTCAGCCATGATCTCACTGGTGCTGATTGCAGACTACTGATTTTGATATACCCGGAAACAGCTCAAGAACTAAAGCAGCTCCTTCTGTCCCAGGTTTGAAGTGAAAATGGAAACAGTGTAGATCAAGAAAACTCTTTTATTGCAGAACAAAACACTAGAGAGACTCAGAGAGTCTCCTGAGGGAAGTGATTCTGAACCTCTGTTCTACTCTGGTGAGATCTCACCTGGACTACTGCATCCATCTCTGGAGTCCTCAGTCCAAGAAAAAACGTGGACCTATTGGAGAAGGTCCAGAGAAGAGCTAGTAGTGACATACATGAGATAATGGTTTTAACCTAAAAGATTCGGACTAGATATAAGAAAAAAAATTGTACAAGGGTAGTGAAACACTGGGACACGCTTCCCAGAGAGATGGTGGATGCCCCATCCCTGGAACATTCAAGGTCAGGGTGGATGGGACTTTGAGCAGCCTGATCTGGTTGAAGCTGCCCTTGATCATTGCAGGATTGATCACCTTGATAGATCACCTTGAAAGGTCTCTTCCGGTCCAAACCATTCTATGATCCCATGATTTGATTTCTCATCTCTTCTTGAGCACTGAGAGCTTTCCAGCCTTTGAGATCCAGACCCCTGTAGGGCTGCAGGTGCTTTGCTGAACGTGGCACCTTCCACATTCTTTAGCAGTCACCACACATCACTCAGAGCAGGTGACTTCTCCTCCTCTCTGTCAGTTAACACACACATTTAAAACTCCACTTAGCATTCCCTATGGTTTTTTCCCAGCCACATTTCCACAGTGCACGTTCCTAAACAGTCCTTGGTGCTTGTAACCTGATCAGACACATGACAATTTCCAATTGTCAGAAGCAAACTTACAGCAGTTTTAACAAACACAGGGGAACACAGCCTTATACCATCCCTATTTCCAGTGGGAAATGCACAGTGTTCCCCACATAGCTCAGTGAAGAGAGCAAACAAGAGGATGAAGTAGCAGTAGTACAAAATCTAAAAGAAAAAAACCCAAAACCCAACAAAAACCCACCACAAACAAACAAAATTAGAACTAGATCATGGGTTTTGTTTGGCTTCAGAATAATTATACATTGAAAGAGCTGATTTCCAAAGCTCATGGACCCCACTGCTTTGAAGGACTGGTTAAAGAAATTCTTCCTAGTTTGGGTATTATCCATGGCATGGAAGAGACAGAGAAATGGGGCAATAATCCCATCTTAGGGTCATATACTACACTTATGCTCCTCACACACCTGTCACAAGAAAACAACTTTTTATATAGAAAAGTAACAGTGAGAATATATTAATATATTTTTATATGCTTAATGGGGCTTAGCTAAAGAGAGAAACATGGGGCAGAAGCTCTCTGCAGACCATTAAATATCTGAAGGACTCAATGATCTGAAAAGAAATATAGGGAAATGAGAGTGACAGCCGATTTTAGAATAAAAATATCAATTATAAAAATGATGCTTTGTTCTCTGAAAGGTGAAACTATACAAACAGATCAACTGATCAAAATATTATATGTTTACCGTGCCTTTTTAAAAAGTACATCCATCAGGTGAATAACTGTCTCAAAAACTGTCATGGTTTAATATAAATATTCAGGAAAGCAGTTATTAAAACTCAACATTAGTTTTGGGGTGGGGGGAGTTGGTTTTTTTTGTGTTTTTTTGTGTTGTTTTGTTTTGTTTTGTTTTGTTTTGTTTTTACAGAATCAGAGAATCATCAGGGTTAGAAAAGACACTCACAATTATCCACCATGGTCAGCCCTAAACCTTGTCCCCAGGTGCCACTTGGGAAAGACTTCACCTAGAATTAACCTTGGTCACCAACAAGAGGATAAATTTTAAAGACTGACTGGCTTCAGTTATCCACTAACCTAAAGATTAACATGAAATTTTTGTGAATGCTTTAACATAAAACTCCTGGGATCAAGGAGGAATTATAAGAAATTCAACTACTTAAAAAGCTGCCACAAGTCCAGAAATAAAACCCCTCCCTCAGAAACAACAGTGGTTTTCTTCATTCTATTAATAAATCTAAATCCAGGTAACTAAAGAGGCATCCTAGAAGAAACAGATTTCAATTCTTTTCAAAAGGAAAAGAACAGTCAAAAGGGCAAAAATTGGCAATAGTTTTCTGTGAAATGTACTCATCTTCCAATGACAAATACTGATCTTTCACATCAAAATGCTCTGAGATTGCAATCATCAGGCTAGACTTTCCTCAAACTGAAGAAAAAATAAACAAGGAATTTTAACATTGAACAAATTTCACAAATCATTAATCTAAAAACTTCAATACTGAAGACTTTACAAATAAAAGAAACAAAGCATCAAATTGTGTCCTGTGTTGCTCACTGTACCTTTTTAAGAATTGAAAAGAGTGCTCTATTTTCTACCTGGCTTTGTTTGAATTTTGCCAATAAAATAAAATTTAAAAAGCACTTGTTTAATGACCTTCAGTCTTTTCCAAGGTCAGATACCTACTATTCATACATTCAGACTGAGAAGGGGAAGATTTTCCAGCCCTGCTCCTTGTGGGCAGCTGGACCTGGGGAATTAGAAAGGTCCTTTACTCCATTAATGATTCTGGGAATCTGTGAATAAAAGTCCTACCTCTTCAGAAATTGTTCCCAGCTATCTTAGTTGGGCACGTGGTATCAATTACCATAATACTCCAGTTCTTTACAATCTTTAATATATTTATTTTCACAATCCTTTTGAGAGGCAAGGAAGTCTATTATCCCTATTTTATAGATAGAGGACTCAGGTATGGAAATTTAAATGGTTTCTGCTAAATATTTCTATCTTATTCCTCATGCTCAGGGTTCCTTGGATGCTGAACATATGTGAACATTTATGCAAAAATACTGAAAATATGTTTAAGTCCTCTTGAGTAATTTCATTTCCTTAATTTCCTACCTGATAACTGCAATAATTTCACAGGAATGGAAAGGCTTCATTTTGGGCATTTTTATTTAAACAGCTGAAAAAAACCTTAAAACTCATGTCAGGACATTATCTTGTGATTTGACAACATACCCCAGACTCAGCCAAAGCCAAGCACTTAATTAAGCAGCATGACCATTTGAATGTCCATGTAAATACATTGGCAAACTGTAGATTTTATTTCATAGACATCACAGAGGTGTAAAAGTTTCCTGACAACATTGGCATCACCTTGGTATGAAATACAAGTTAGTAACTCCACTCAGAGGGAGGAAATGAAGTATGAGTGTCCTTAGCTAGAGAATCAAGGACAAATTACAACACAGAAGTTAAAACAGTTCTGTAAGAGTTCCAGTCACAAGGCTCATCTAAATAATTCAAGAAGAGCTCCCCAGATTTGTGATCTCAAAAGAATATCAGCAGTTGAGGAACCTAAACCGAAGCCATCGTGAAAGAAATAATAAAAAAATAAAATATCTTAAAAGATTATCAAACAAAAAACACTTAAATGCAATCACCTACTTCCGAAATGGTGAGAGATTCAAGGCCAGCAAAGCCCAGGACATTGTTCCTGGAAAAAGGTGGTCAGGCCTTGGCAGGGGCTGCCCAGGGAGGTTTGGAGTGCCCATCCCTGGAGGTGTCACCTGGAGGTGGCACTTGGTGCTCTGTGCTGGGGACAAGGTGGGGTTGGGTCACAGCTCGGGCTTGGAGGTCTTTTCCAATCTCAGTGATTCTTTGATTCTGATTCTGTGATTTAACTAGAGATATTTTGCATAGTTCTAGCAGTAGAAGCACATTTCACTTTAACACCCAGTGTGTCTAAACTTTTATTGCAAATACATCGTAAAAACAACGAAGTGGGAAATGTAAATGTGGACAAGTTAGCAGGGAAGAAGATCTATACTGAGCTTCAGTGATATTTTCTCCTCTGGACTTACTCAAACCTTAATCACAGCCCCTCACTACGTTTATATCCCCAGGAGCAAAATTCCTTTGTTTTAGCATGCTCTGCTCTTTTTCTGGCACATCGTTTTAAAAATATTTTAAAGAAGACACTCAGCATGCTGCTAAGACTCCTTCCATCAGAGTTGGAACAACACAGTTCTCCATAGAAAAAGTTCATTTCGTGTTCAATCTCCTGAGTACTGTGAATTTATTAACAGCTTTGAAGTGGTAAAAAATGTGATGTGTGTTGTGTGTACAGATGATCCAAACAGCACAAAAAAAAAATGAGCCAGGAAATCAATAAAGTAGCTTTTTAACAAATGCATTTCCAGCCGATCAAAAGAATCGCCTAACGGCTACATACGGCTGATCTAACGCTCATTACATTATCATTTCAAGGAAACAGCCTTTGCAGCTGAAAGGTGAAGTCTTTCTCTAATGAGAGCCTTCTGAGTCAGCAGCAAGACCCCTTTTCATGGCGCTGAGACAAAATAAATATGTGACAAACACCGGGGAGGAATTATTTCTCTGCAAACAAATGTTTTTTCCAAGCTTTGGCTTGGATTGGGTTTGCTGCTTGGAAGAGAGGAAACCTAAAGAGAAGAGGGTCTTTAATGTGGGGTGTTCTCATTAAAAGAGGGACAATTGAATTAATCAGTGCTTGCCAATGAGGAATGATGTACTGTGTGGACTCTGGATGGAAGCCTCACACCTACCAAAGCCTTTCTATCACTTCCCTCCACAATTGGACAGGGGAGAGAAAACACAGCAAAAGTTCACGGGTTGAGATGAGGACAGAGAGAGATCACTCACCAAATACCATCCTGAGCAACACAGACTCAGCTTGGGGATATTAATTGTAGTTTTTACCAACAGAATCAGAGCAAGATAATGAGAATTGAGATAAACCCTTAAAAACACCTTCCCAGTTCCATCTTCTCCCTCACAGCAGTGCAGGGAAACAGGGAATGGGGGTTATGGACAGATCATCACACATTGTTCCTGCTCTCCACCACATTCCTCAAGAGATTCTCTTACAAGTAAAGCCACTTCCTAAAAGTTCCTGCTAAGGAAACAATCACCTACTACAAATAATCACAACGCATTCAAAATTTTCTGAGAATTGGACTTTTTTTTTTTTTCCAAGCAAAGACAGTGTCTTGAGGCCACCACGTTGCCTCATAGTTCATTCTAAAGTGGTAAGGAAATTCAATATCCTCCAGCTGTCTTTGGATTACACAATCGAATTATGCTTTCAAAGGAAAGTGCTGGTTTCACAAAGTATCACTGCCTCTAAACTTGTCACTGCAAATCACCTGCAGCCATGACCAAAATCTGTGCAATTGGGGTAGCCATGGACCATGATATGGGAGACAAAATATTTTTCCATGGCATTCAGTAAGCAGAGGATTACTGATACAGTTATTGATTTAAACTCAGGCAGGCTGAGGCTGAGTACTCTGTTTTCCATGGTGCCTTTTGCTCAGGAGTGATGTGGTTGTCCATAAAAATTTTATTGGCACAAGAGCTTTCCCACAGGATCCAGAAAGAAAACCAGGAAATCTTGTCCCTCACAATGCTTCAAGGGGAGTCAGAAGATCCCTTCTCCATGAAGGGAATCATGACCCCTCAGAATTGAGCACAAAACCAGGATTCATGTCTTCTGATATTCCATGTCTTCATGGTTAATGTCTGTGTCTGAAGCTCTTCAGTCCAGCCTTGCTTGACTGGATAAACACACATGATTTTAGGGAACGATTTCTCTAACCAAACTGAAATGTCTCACTCTTGAAAACAAAAATCAGAAATGCCTGTTTCTCTTGTTTTATAATGAGAAGATAAAGTGGCTCATGGACAGGCATTTCCCATGTAGATGTTTGTGTGTGATAGGCCAAATCCCACACTGACCATCTCTAGAGAGATTCTACTTTGCAGGCTGCAGCATTTTAGCTAACAACCTTCATATTTTTGCTAATATATTGACATAATATAGACCTGCCTATTTCTTTTTCCCCATCATCCCTTTTAAACTTTTCTTAACTTTTTTTTTTTCTATTTCTTCCTTTTTACCATCCGCCTTCAGCTGCCTCAAAGGGTTTCAAAAGATGCTGGAGGAAAAAAGTATTAGAAAAAAATGTGGAGAGAGGCAGAGGGAGGAGGAAAAAAAGAAGTGAGTTTTATAATGTCCTTAAGGCACAAGGCTGTCCTTTTACCTTTCCCTGGGGGACTGGAGAATTTTTGTTGCTTTAACCAGCTGTGGACTGCAAATATTAAGGGAAAAAAAATCCCAAATGTATAGTTGGAAATTTCCTCACACTCACAAGAAGAAATTAATGTTGGGCCTCAGATTGTTCATGGAGTTTGTTGTGGCTCACAGGAAACTGAGGAAGATCCTTTGGCCACCATGTGTTTTGTTAGGAAATCAACTCAAAAACAAAGACAAGAGAAAATCTTTCACTTCCAATATTTCCAGAGAGGCAATCAATAAGATGATGCAGGCTCTGCACTTCTTTCTATATTTTATTTCTTTTTTTAAGTTTTTGAGTGAGGAATATATCTACCTCCCCAACCCCAAGTTGAGGTTATTCTAAATGAGGTACTGAAAATTGTAATTTAGGTGCTAACCACCTGCAAGGCTGGTAATTTTTCAGCAAAGTTGATGACACTTCATGTAAAAGTTTATGTCTTTGCTTGCAGTACAGGATGCTGAAGTAGATTTTTGATGCCTTCGTTTTGGTCTTGCCTTGCCACAAAAAAGATTGTGCCTTTTAATATTTTGTCATTTATAGCATGGCCCTGCAATGGCTAAATATCGCCTCAATTTTTATTTCCTGACCTGTCCCTGAGGCAGTTGAATATGCAGGAATTTTCACACTCTCATTTTCTTCTACATATGGTAGCTAACATTAAAATATTAACAACTGAGTGAAATAACCAAAACCTTTACCATTTGACTCTCCAACTCCACCCTTCCCAGAAGCATAGCTAATTTATATGATAATTAAAAGGAAATTACAAAATTTTCAGTTTCCCTGGAAGAGTCTCTGAGGTGAAAATATCGGCTATTACAATTTTTTTGCAAGGATGGGAACAATAACTGTCTATTTGAACACAGTTTGGTAAGATTGCAATAGAGATTTCTGTGCTTTTAGTAACTGAAAATATAAGAATGTGTTAAAGTGTTCAATGTATAGCATAGTAAAGAAATTCTAAATACACAGATTAAACTGTGTAGTTTAAACAGTGAGACAAGTCTGTGATATACACCGACTTTTACATAAAAATTTAAGTGCAATATTAAATAAATATATCATAATGAAGGACACATTCAGGTTCTCAGCCTGATTTTTCTCCTCTAATGCTGTTTTTGAGGGGGATGGACTTTTAAAAATTATTATTCAAAGTTATAAACCAATTGTCACACACTGAGTCACACTTCTTCCCTTCCAGGCAACTTCCTGAGCTTCCTGAACACATCTGCTGGTGACAAACACTGGAAAAGGTAAAGCAAACACGACTAAAAGGTGCTTTTTGCTTCTCCTGCTGCGAAGAGTGTTTGCTCTTCCCCCTCTGAGCAGCTGCCACCCCAGACCATGCAGATGGCATCCCAGCTGCTGTGTGACCACAGAAAAAGGGTCAGGTACACCCAGCCCAACAGGTAACATGTTATTAGCACCACAGTAAAATTCACCTTCTCCTCCTGAGCTAAAATAAGGGTCCTTGAACGGGTTCAAGTATGAACTGCACTATGAACTCTGCCTATAAAAGCCCTTGTGGCAAGCCCATTTAAATTTGCCTGGTCATCAAGTTCTCTGTGTTACCCTGAATTTTCATCATGTACTGATTTTCTATTTTTGGGGTTTTTTTACATTATTAAAGTATTTAAACTGCATGTTAAAAGTATCTCTTCCTATGTGGCTTGTATGCACCCACCACATGGTTTGTTATTTATTATTATTATTATTATTATTATTAGCCTTAGAAATATGGTCTTCAAGGCCATGTTGGATGGAGCTCTGAGGAATCTCATCCAGTGGAAGGTTCCCTGCCCATGGCAGAGGGGTTGGACCTGGGTGTTCTTTACAGTCCCTTCCAACCACTTTATATGGTTTTATGATTCTTGGCAATGGCAGCTGGCTGACAAAACCATTGTATGTGGTGCTTAAAAGTGCAACATCGTGATCAATGTGGGATCAAAATCAGTCTGAGGGAACAGAGGAGATCAGAGAAAGGGCAGAACATTCTGATTTTTCCTTCTGTTTTTGCAGAGGTGCTCCAAAGCCCATTTTGGTCTTCTCAAAGCATGGACAACAGGGGCAGCACTGACACGAGCCCTTCTCAATACAGTTTTGTCCCCATAAAATTCCATTCCAATTTTAATCTCTGCCATTAAACTAAGCAAGATTTAGGTGCCATTAGTTGAGAAATGATGCTTCAAAATATCGTTTTGTCTTAACACATGAAATTTGCCCGTTAGTATGATAATTTTCTGTTTTACTTTGCAACACTAAGAAAATAAGGCCTGGAGGTGTTTGTAGATAGGAATCACAGTTTACTGGAATAAATAAGGAATATGATGATGTAGCTTTAAAAAATAAGAGATTCCCAGAGACTTAAAGAATCATAAACAAGAAAAGTTGCAAGGAAGAGATTTTGTAAATAGTTTGCTAAAAGACAGCGTTTACCTTCTCCAATTATGTACTAGTTAAAACAATTAATGAAGGAAAATATTTATCTGCTGTATGTATTTCATAATAGTTTGCATCATGTGGAAATATAATGAGTGCTCCATGTTCCATCAATCTGATTTGAACAAAGAAAAATTAATAGAGGCTTCATCTACAACAAATGAATCATCTCTTCAAAGTTAATTTTAGAGTTTAGAAAGGTGATAGGAGCCAAGCTATAAAAATTACATTCTCAAAAATCAAACCTATATAATCTTGCCTTTATACGGGCTCATAAAAAGTAAATAACACCAAAATTTGAACCTCAAAATGGGCTGTTTTGACCTTCCAGGTGGTTCCTTTGTGCATGAGTGGTGTTGCTCCTGATGCCTTAAATTTTAGCTTTCATGTTTTTCAGATTCTGTGCTGCCCAGGGGTGCAGTTCTGAGCCTCATATTCAGTGTCAGTCAGCTCTTCACAGAGTAGGGAGACAAAACAAATCCTTTTGCTTCTGGAGACCAAGGACTGCTGTTAAAAGTTTTCAGCCCCAAAAGCACAAACAGTGGTGGACTGAAGAGAGAAAACAAGAAGAATGGGACTTCACAACCCAAAGTGTAATTGGACAATTAAACCTCAATATACAAACGGACCCAAACTTATAAAAGTGTGAGACCTCATGACCAGTCATCCATTTTGTGACTATTTTAAATCCACCTTGGGTGCAGCCCTGGCCAGGCTCTTCTACTGCCCAAGGTGTATCATTAAAAGCCTTTTAATAAATACCTACTTTATTCTCCAGCTCTGCCCAGTCTCTGTTCCAGGTCAGCCTTCCCAAGGCATCACTCCCACCAACACCTGCTCATCCCCTTTCCAATATGATCCCCCAAACTCACGGATTAGCAAAGGCAAATACGAAATCTGCACTATTTCTGAAAGAGTTCTGTGCAAGCAGACTCTGTCTCCAGTGCACACAGATATAAGTGCATGATCAACAGATCCACAGCTGCCACCAGCTTGGAGTGTACAAACAGAGCAGTTTTTTGAGTATTTCACAGTCACCTAAGCAACCAGTACAACACACCTCTGAAGCTGACAGTTCTCAAAGCTGCCCTTGTTGCTGCTTGGAATTAAACATCATGTGAGGCTCATTTAGCAGAGCACTTTCCCCTCGAACTTGCGGCTGCCAGAATAAGGTAGTTGTGATGTGGTGAGTACAATATCTGAAGTGTCACCTTCTGCCATCAGCTGGGGCCCTTCAGTTTTGCCTTGCTGCAGTTTGTGGCACTGAGCTGGGGGGAATTTGGCCACTGAGAATTGTATTCTACAATTCCCTGGTTGCCATGTCACCATCAGCCAGTATTTTATCTGTGTCCTCGAAACTCAGGTTTAGAGGTGAGGGTTTCAGAGAAGTTTCCAACAGGCTGAATGTTTTATCATTCTGAAAAAATTTGGGGAAGAGTGATTTATTGTATGCGTGGAAAGGGGGGGAATATTTATCTTTGCTCTTCCAGTGAGGATGGGATCAGGGAGGAGGAAGGTGGCAACATCCTGTGCCAAGACACAAAAACAACTGCACAAAGTACACAAATCAGGCAAGGCTATAGCTTCAGGTGATTCTCACCCCCAGTTGGGCTCAAATGACAGAAACCAAGAATGTTTTACTGTCAACAGGATGGTACCTCTGGGATGCAGAAGTTCTGCTGTCTTCTCAGCTATGCTGCAAAGACCTATATATGGCCTCCTAACTTGAATGCAATCAAACAAATTTGATAGTGGATGAAAGAGCAAAAAAAAAAAAATCTACTTAATGGTCACAACATTTATTTAAAATAAAGTATTTCCTTAAATTAAAAGAGTTTGGCTGTGCCCAGCCCTGGATCCTCAGCCCAGCAGGGACAGGAGCTCCTGGAGCTGAGGAAGGGCCTGGAGCATCTCCGTGCCCAGGAGAGGCTGAGGGAGCTGGGGCTGCTCAGCCTGGAGAGGAGCCCCAGGGAGAGGGGCCCTCGGTGGCCCTGGGTGTCCCTGGGTATCACTGAGTGTCCCCATGTCTGTCCCTATGTGCCCCCTGGGTGTCCCTGTGTGTCCCTGTCTGTCCCCATTTGTCCCCATGTCTGTCCCTGTGTGTCCCCATGTCTGTCCCCATGTCTGTCCCCATGTCTGTCCCTGTGTGTCCCCATGTCTGTCCCCATGTCTGTCCCTGTGTCCCCATGTCTGTCCCTGTCTGTCCCTGTGTCCCCATGTCTGTCCCTGTGTCCCCATGTCTGTCCCCGTGTCCCCATGTCTGTCCCTGGTGTCCCCATGTCTGTCCCCATGTCTGTCCCTGTGTCCCCATGTCTGTCCCTGTGTGCAGGGAGGGCAGAGCAGCCCCAGGCTCTGCTCCAGGCCCAGCGATGGCCCCAGAGCCCCGGGCAGGGACTGAGCCCAGCAATTCCCCTGCACAGGAGCACAACTTGTGCCCTGGGCAGTGCCCAGCCCTGAGCAGAGCCCAGAGAGGCTGGGGAGTCTCTCCCTGGGATATTCCAGAGTCCCCTGGACACAGCCCTGTGCCCTGTGCCCTGGGATGGCCCTGCTGGAGCAGGGAGGTGGCACCAGTGACCCACTGTGGTCCCTTTCAGCCTGACCCATCTTGTGATGATGTGAAGGAAAGCAAAAATAAGCCTCCTCTCCTTCCTCTCCCCAGCTTGCTTATCAAACCATGGCCAGGTAGGAATTACTGCTTTTGTCACGCTGCCTCTGATCAGGAGTCCAAAAAAAAAAAAAATCCCAACAGGCAGATTTCCAGAGGAATTAGCTCTGCATATACAATCCATTCAGTTCTGCAACAAAAGATTGATTTAAAACAGTAGGCGTGGAAGGCTGTCCAAAGATTCTTGTTGCACAACTGCTTTCAAACCTCTGACACCACAATGCACCATAATGGCCAGGCATTATTTGTTTAACCCTTTTGCTCTGGGTCCTTGCTGGCCCTATATTCATTTTTGCCTTGGTTCCTGTGCCCTACATAGCAGCCACTTTTCTACAGCAATCCAGCTCGGAGTTTTTCTGGATTTTATGACAGCACTGCTTCAGATTAACTGCTCCCTATTCTTCTATGAGCCAGTTAATCACTGTACTGCTTATTCCATTACTGGGTAATCAAAAAATTAACAGCAATCATCCTATAATGGCAATTCTGTGGCATTACATTAGTCAACTTCCTCTGTCCTGAGCTGCTCTTACACAAATTACTCCTTTCTTAATAATTTAATCTATTTTTTTTATACTCTGAAGTATCTCTCACATTTTGATCCTGACCTATAATGATTAGTTCAGGTAAATTGTTTTTATAGCTATTCCCATTTTTTTAAAAAAAATCTTCTCATATTTGAAGTGGTTTCTTCTACCTAGAAAATCTCATTCCCATTAAAACTTTGTGTTGGGCAGCCAGGTGATTCTCTTGGTAATTGATTTTTTGGTAATTAGGCATATTTGCTCTCCTCAAAATTGTCTCAAGCACTCTTTGAGCAGTAATATGGAGGTTACCTTTGTAAAGCCTCTGCTGCCCACAGTTAATTCAGCAGTGACAAATTTCCCATAGCAAACAAGAGACTTGACATCAGTATTTCTAAACAGTTGCAGCTAATTACATGACAGGCCCTAATTAGAACAACAGCATGACCTTCTGTGTGTAGATGCTCACAGAACTACAACTGCATTCAAACAGAATTTCAAGCAGGCTGGTGACACAAAAACTTTCTTCTCATATCATACAGGCACACTCCACATCCCTTGGGATGTCTCAAACAAATCTGATGCTGCAGTAAAGTCATATATTGTGCTAACAAGAGGGTTACAGTTTGGGTTTTTTTCTAGACACCGCTCAGTTGAGCAATTCATGGCTCCAGACTCGTTCACAGCACACATGAACAAAGGAGTCATGGCTGAATTTCCCACCATCAGGCAAGCAAACAAAATCCAGTAACCCAATAGGTGATTGGAGGATGCTGAATTACAGATCCATAGAACGGTTTGGGTCAGAAAGGACCTGAAAGATCATTTGATTCCAAACTCCCTGCCATGGGCAGGGACACCTTCCACTGTCCCAGGCTGCTCCAAGCCCAGTGTCCAACCTGGCCTTGGGCACTGCCAGGGATCCAGGGGCAGCCACAGCAAATCTGGGAATTCTATTCCAGGTCCTGCCCACCCTCATAGAGAAGGATTTCTTCCTAATTCCTAAATTTCCCCTCTTTCAATCTGAAGCCATTCCCCCTTGTTTTGCCACTCCAGTTCCCGATGAGGAGCCCTCTCTGACTTCCCTGTAGCCCCTTCAGACACTGGAAGGCTGCTCTGAGGTGTCCACACAACCTTCTCTTCTCCAGGCTGGCCTACCAAGCAGATTCCCAGGGTTCAGGAAACAGGGAATTCCAGGTCCTCTACCAAACACTAGAAAACAACCTAATACCCTAAAGTGAACACACATATCTGACTACCTTGTTTCTTGATGTTCTTCTCATTTTTAAAAGAAGGAATGAGGATGGCAGGCCACTCAAATGCACCTATGACATTCAGATCTACCCCAAAACTAAAGGAAGAGTTTCAGCTGAGTGCAGAATAGACTAAAATAGCTCATCAAGGGTGCAACTAAAATCTCTGCTAGTCAGCCCTTTAAAAATGCAAATCAATAACAACCCCACAGAAGTTATTGAAGGTAGCAATGGTTATTGGTTACCTTCCTCTACTGTTTTATCTCATTTAGAAGGTGTTGTGAGCTATTTGTTTAAAAAATTCATTGCATCAAGGTACATATAATGTTTTCATAATTTTATTGGGATTTTTTCATACTTTCTGTGAATTAAGTAACTGAAGCATCCAGTCAAAATGAATTTGAATTGGTTTTATCTCACTTAAATGTGTTCATGTCTCTATTAGCAGAAAGAGAAAATTGTTGCTTGACATGACATATTTATATGTGACTGATCTTTTCAAGACAGACGTGTCTTGGAAACTTGAAGGAAAGAAGCGACTTCAAGCAAAACCTTTCTGTGCTGCTCATTTTCATCGTGAGTAACCTTAAGCCACCTGAAACTGAAGCAAATATTCTTTAATTCTTGTCAAAAGTAATTGCTTTACTACTCAGAATATCTTATTAAAGATGCAGAGTAGATGAAAGAATTTGCAAATGTTATTAAAGGTGAAGTTGAATTAAAGAATGAAGACTCCAGTGCAGGGAGGCACCTACTGGTGTACTGAGGGTCTGTAGTGGTTGTGACTGCTTCCCAAAATCTGATTCTATGTCCTGAACAGCAGCACTTCTATTTTTTTCTGCTTAAATTGTATAAGAAATCCATGCAGAGAGCGAACACAGACCCTGTTGTATACCTGACAGCCATTTTCAAATTGCATTTAATGATATGACAAATGGTGTGTAATATCTGTGAGAATGATTTTAAAGGGTTTGCTCAGTAATCCCATTATCTTGATTAGGCTGCTATGATAAGCATCTTTTAAAAACCTTATTTGCTCCTGGATTTTCCTTTGTAGTTTCATTGCACTTTGAACTGAATTGCATGCATCAACTTTCTGCCACAGCCTCTATTTTATTCCAGCAATTTTGGCTGTTATTGCCCCCTTGGCATCCCCAGATGTGCACTTGCAGGTTTCACTGCCTTGTTAGATGTGCTTTCCCTGTGGTCATTGCTGCATTAGGACACAGATTCACTGCAGGAAACAAATGGACACATTTGAGCTCTTCAAGCCTCAGAAAAAAATGTGTTCTGCCTATGGCTGTGCAAAAATAAAACAAAATTAAGAGGTATACTGGTGATAGTACTCTCTAAGGAGAGAAATTCTTAAATCTCCTGGGTAAGGAGCAGCTTCTGCTTGTGTTGTAACCAGCTAATGCACAGCCACGTATCATTGTGTACCACACCCCTGAGGAATCATGGAATCACACAGGACCTGGAGACCTTACAAGCCTCCCTCTGCAGGATCCTGACAGGAGCAGGTACGTGCAGACTGCAGAATTCACAGTGACAGAAAAAAAAACAAAAACCAGAGTTTCAGCACAGTTATTCCAGCAGCGTGGTCAGCACTGCCTCCATAAGATGACTTGGAAAAGGACATGATTCCTTCTGAGGGCACAAGGGATGGGATAAACTTCTTCAAAATGGACAGGCACACATCTGTGAGCACAGCTGCTCCAGGATGCAGGACCCACAGGAAAGACTAGTGAATTGTTGGGTGTCCAGGGCAGGGAGCAGGAAGAGGGAAAAATATCAACTTACATCAACTGGTGGAAGTGCACCATGAGCCTTTTCATAATGTCCTAGGATATCCTGATTTGCAAAGGGCCCACAAGGATAATCACAGGCCAACTCTTGGCCCTGCACAAGACACCTTAAGAATCCCACCCTGTGCCTAAAAACATTGTCCAGACATTTTTTTAAAAGCCAGTAAATACCTCTCCCCCCAAAAAAAAAAACCCCATGAGGACCCTGAGCAGGCATTCAGTGGTCTGTTGAGGACGTGTGCTCAGGACTGTGAGATGTGATTGGAATGATTCTTCCAGTATAAGGTGTGATTTTTCTGCAGAAGAAACCACAAGGAAAATGCTGGAGGAGGCAGAGGAGAGAAATCACCACAGGGAACAGTCCTAGAAACTCTTATGCCTGTGGTTATTTAGGATACTACACATGAGGTAAATCTGCATCACGTACAGAAAGCAAACCTTTGGAATCTTCTTAACTGCCTAGAAAACCAAACGTGGGATTTTATCTCAGATATTGAGGCATTAAATTGTGGAGGAAATACATGGAGATGGCAGCATCTCCATAAGAATACTCAGTCCCAGCAGAGGCTTGGTCAGGGAGAAGATTTTCAGCTGTTCTGCTGAGAGCAGTGAGCACCAACCCTTTGCAAACTTGGGATCCAGGTGGCTGCTCCTCAGTGCCAAGCTCCTCTGGGAAGTCTGGTTCACAGGACTGACTTTTCCAAGGGAGGACCACTACATACTTCACAATATTAATTTCTAATTAAAAACGAGTTTACCGAAAGTAGAAACATCCAATGAAAAACACAGAATTAGGAATCACCTACAGATGTCCTGGTGCCAGAGCAGTCTGCCCTGAAAACCCCTCCTGCTCTGATGCATGCCTATCACCACACAGCCTCAGAGAGCTCAGAAAGATGATATTTCTGAGTTACACACTACTTCCCATGAGTGGTTTGCAGGAAAACCTCAGTCAGCAGCTGAGATGGGGATGACCTTTCGACTATAACACTGCTCCCCTCACAAGTAATTTCTCTAGAGCTCCATTTCCCTGCTTTATCTTAGCAGATGATACTATTGCTACTGCCAGTGCTACTCTGAAATTCCTTTTATCTGTTTTTGAGCTGTTATGTGCCTAATAATTATAATGTAAATGCGCTTTCATAGCTACTGGGCAATTCTTGTTTTTTCTCTCTTCGTAATAAATTACTCATATTAAATTACAAACAGCAGCCTGAGGCTGTAGAGTTGATACCCAGAGGCTATTAAAAACTTTCAACCTCATGTCTGACAACTGGGGAGTTAAACAAACATCCTCACATATGTTACAGTTACAATAAAAGAGATAATTATCTTTGTATTATAAAGGATGTTAACTACCCCACAAATTTATTTTTCTTAACATTTTATGAGGACGCAAAGCTACATTTTACAGCTTTTACTTTTTGTTTTCATTACTGTATGGATTGCAGTATCATCTCACAAGCCTGAAAAAAAAATGGTTTTGGTTTTGTTTTTTTTTTACATTAGCAAAGGAATATTTATTGCCTCTAAATTCCTCACACTTCTTCAGCTTCCAATAGCTCTAAAGGACTGCAATAGTTATTTTCAAGGTTTTCTTCTTAGTGGATGATATCATAGACTTCCACTATCATTTTTATTTTTTGCTATTTTACACTGTTTTCATTAACCAGCTCGAGGAACCTGAGGTTGCATACAAATTTAAATCTGATTTGTTTTTTTCTCATTCCCAAGCGATCAAGAGTCTCTTCAAGCTGGAACAAAAATAAACACATTGCAAATGGCCTCAAACAGCTAATGGGAGTTAAAATGCTTGTTATTAAAATAAATGCAACTTTCTTGGGCAAACAAAAGTGCAGCCTATAAATAGATTAACCCTGGCAAATTAAGCAGGTGCAGGGAAGTTGCAGAGCCTGTGATGTGGCTCCTGAAAGCAAGAAAGGACTCATCTGATGGAGATGAGACAATTGTTTCATGCTTCCAAGTACTCCTAAAGAGCTGTTTGATTTGAAACCTACTGAGATGATTAAAAAGCACCTACCAGCCCTTTTGTATCCTTATTTTCATGGGAATATAGAAACATAATGCCACAACACAGTGTTCAATAGAAATGCAGATTAAAGTGATGGTGTTTCTGTGCAGAGCATTTTGTCTTTATTTATCCACAGAGCCCCATCTTATCAATTCACCCAAGTGCTGGAACACCTTTTTTATTAAAAAAAAATAACATCTGTGAGGTACATCTATTTTGATTTGGCACTGGATATTTACACTGCTCTGCTGGACATTTAGGCTGTAAATATTGGATGTTTACACAGCAAGCACAAAAGTATACCCTGAAAATATTAGAAAATGTGGAATTTTTTTGTCCCTTCTCTGAAAGAACAGCTGTTCTCTGAGCCAAAACTACACAGGGACCTGAAAATCTGAGAGGAAAAAATATCCCTCCTCTGTGACTTAATTTTCATCTCAGTTTCTGGGGGAAGGGGAATGAGGGGGGTGGGGGGAAGACAAAACACCATGGGAGAGAATGATGGTTCAGATAGACAATAAAAATAAAGACTTTTACACAAACAGTCCTTATTGTAAGAAAGTGAATTAGCTAAATATGGTGGAGATTACATATCTACATAATGTTCACTTTTTTCTTGACATTCTGTAGAGATGAGGGCATTCTCTTGTAGGTAAAGCATCACAAACAAAGAACAAAAGGTCATAATTACCAAGTGGAAAAGAAAAAGAATATTTGTGGGAAAAAAAAAGTATGGTAAAAATAAGTCGCTGTGAGCTCATTTGACAGAAAAAACTTAATTTTTTTCCTGTTATTCTGTAGGAAGCAAATGAACCCACAGTATTTAAAATACAAGCTATTCTTATGAAATAAAGCATCCTTAAAAGGAGAATAAAGCAATTTCAATCTGTTAAAGCAAGAGAGAAAAATAAAAATACATGTGGTCCGTAGGAAAATGGGGTATTTTTTTCCTCTTAATATTTCCCTAATAGATTATTCCAAACATGTTAAGCTGCTTTCAAGAAATCTAGGTGACTCTAGAAAGATTATGCAAATAATTATTCCATTTCTGTTCTTTTTTTGGTGAAGTATCTCCACCATTTTTAATGTAGCAAAGTCCCAGCAGCCCATATCTCTACCACACAGCTGGCAACCATATCTAAAGGATTATGCATAATATGCATGTGAGCCCATGAAGCAAATGCATTTATTCAGGACTGAAAAGAAATAGGGAAGCTTTAGTTCCCGAGCCACAGAGAAAAATGGCTTAAATAAATTTCTATTTCTCCTCCATCCTTTTCCTCAAATCCCAGCCTCTTGCTACCTGCACCTCCATTTCCATGGTGAGGTTAAAAGCATCACCAAACCCACCCTGCTTCCTGCCAAGCCAGTGCAGATTTGAAAAGGGTTTTGGTTTTAGGTTTTTGTTTGTTTGCTTGCTTGCTTTTTGGGCTTTATTGGGGTTTTTGGTTGGTTTTTTTTGGGGGGAGGGGGGGGAGGTTCTGGGTTTTTGTTTTGTTTTGGGTTTTTTGGGGTTTTTTGTGGGTTTGTTCTTTGGTTGTTTTTTTGGTTTTTTGGTTTTTTGTGGTTTTTTGTTTGGGGTTTTTTGTTGTATGGGTGTTTTGTTTTTTGTTTTTTGTTTTTTGGTGAATTCTGGCTTTTTTTTTTTTTTTTTTTTTCCCTCAAGGCTATATGGATGCTGTGCTGGCTTTTCCCTCCTCCTCCTCCTCCTCCTTAGGTAAGCATTTGTCACTGCCATCTGTGAGAGTTGCAGGCTCCCATCAAGACAAGGCTGCTGTGGATACTGGCAGATGTGTGAATGCAAGAGAATAATTCATTCTCCTCAGACTTATTCCTGAGGCAAGAAAATGTGCAAATGCTCTTCTAAACCCAGGAGCTACACCTAAAGAAAAAAAAAAAAAAAGAAAAAAAAAAAGGGGGAAAAAAAAAACCAACACAAAAATGCTGCTTTTTTGATGATAGTGTATCTCAAACAATTAATGCTTTGCATCATCACTGTTTTAAAAATCCTATTCCCACTCCTAGGTCCTAGGTCAATTCTTTAAATTCAGTGCCCAGACTTCTACTTGGACACATCCCTCCTTGAACCCCACTTTGGTAAGAGCCGAGTTTAAAATTTTGAGCATTCAAATTTGTCCAAGGAATCCTGTGTTTGGAATGGCAGCTGGTTGGATTTTTTTGTCATAATTTATAACCTTTGGGTTCCCAGCTAAGTTTAACTCACACCTTGTGCACCAGCAGTGACACCAGCCAGAGAAAAAAATGAGGTTTTGTTTCGGGGCAAATTGAAAAAGAAGGTTTTGAACTGAATAGTTTGTGTGCTGGTTGCAATCAAGTCAGGACAATGTGAATGAAATCTGTACATCTCCTGAGCTTCCAGAGGGGGTTTTGCCATCTGCAGGGAAATCCACAACTGGGACAACTGGTGTATGAGAGGGCAAGGGACATCCTAACTGCTCTGATTTAATGCTAAAGCAGGAGATTTTCCCACCTAAACCAGAGCAAGAGCTCACATAGAGAAATGAATTTCACTGTTGCACTTCTGCAGCAGATTTTTCCAGTGTCATATTTCATAATTTTCACCTGTGGCTTCAACCATCTTCCCAACACCAACACCAATACCCTAAAAAAACAGACAGCAAGCGATTAAAAGGCTGCCTACAAAACCCAGCACACCCAATTTGTGCCCATTTCTGAGCCTCTAAATGTCACCCAGTGGAAATGTGGATCCCGCGCTGTGAATATCACTCTCCAGGCCAGTAAATCTGCCTGGCTGTCATTCTCAGATCCCTCTGAGGTGTAATCCCAGAAACTGCTTAGCTGACAGCTCTGTTGTTCAGCTTTTTGAATCTCCCTCAGAGTTCCTGTTCTTTTCATCTATTTTAAGAAAAAAATTCATGGCCAGTAACAGCATCACCAGGCTTTTGAAAATGACCAAACTGGTTCTGCTCTCAGTTGTTCACCTCTCACATTGAACTGCCCATAAAAGAAATCAACCCACCTGGGATCATGGGTTGGATGAGAGGCTGGATATGCCCTGTCCATGATAAAGCTGGGTGCAGAAATCCCCCTGTGCTGGGCTGATCCCACAGCCTGGGCTGCAGATGAGGGAAATTCTGTCCCCTGTGCCCTGCCCAGGTGAGAGCCACCTGCAGAGCTGCTCCAGCCCTGGAATTCCCAGCACAGGGAGGACGTGGAGCTGCTGCAGAGAGCCCAGAGGAGGCTCCAGGATGAGCAGAGGGCTGGAGCAGCTCTGCTGGGAGGAAAGGCTGGCACAGCTGGGATTGTTCAGCCTGGACAGGAGAAGCTTTGGGCTGAGCTCAGGGTGGCCTTGCAGGGCCTGAAGGAGCCCCAGGAAACCTGGAGAGAGACAATTCCCAAGGGCTGCAGGGACAGGACACAGGGAATGGCTTCCCAGTGCCAGGGGGCAGGGCTGGATGGGATCTGGGGCAGGAATTGTTCCCTGGCAGGGTGGTGATGTGCTGGGATGCAATTCCCAGATTTGCTGGGGCTGCCCCTGGATCCCTGGCAGTGCCCAAGGCCAGGATGGACACTGAGGTTGGAGCAGCCTGGGACAGTGGAAGCTGTCCCTGTCCATGGCAGGGGATTTGGAATCAGATGATCTTTCAGGTCCCTTCTGACACAAACCTTCCTATGATCCTCTGATGACCCCAAAGGCTCTGTGAGGAGATGGATTGTGACACCCAGCAGATTGCACACGAGATGTACAACCACCTGTGTGTCACCTCAGGCACAGTCTGGCTCTAAGAGAGCCTGAGGAGGACAGAGAAAGGTGGCTCAGCTCTCCCTGTGCTAAAGAGCAGGCTGAAGCATGGACAGACCCTCATCTGACCCACTTGGAGATAATCAGATAAAGAAGAAGGAGCACAAAGTGAAGCCAGCCTTACTAACTCGTGGCTGTCATAACCTTTGCTTCCTCACAGGAATTACTTCCCCTGACCTACCATCTACTTCAGAGCGTTCGTTAACCTTCTTTAAATTAGAAATTATAATGTAGGCTTGGAATAAAAAAGGGAAAAAAAAAAAAAAAGAGATGATAATCCCACTGAGACATGAATCTCCAGCTGATAGAAGGAGACACTGACTGTGTCAGCCAAGGGTCTGACCTGTGATGCCAAAACTGAAAAGATGCTCTCACCAGAGGGGTTAATTCAGACAACTCTTTTAAAATGCAAATTCCCTGCTTTTTGCTTTTCTTGATTTCAAGCACAGCAAAGCAGGGGCTGTAATTAGAGAATGGGTAGTCGGCACTGTTCACCAGTTGTGCGTAAGCTTTAAACTAATAACTCAGCAATTAGAAGAAAAATGAGCAGTAATTACACACATTTTACTCACTGCTAGACAGATGGAACATTTTCTGCTCGTTATTGGCAAACTGTCACTGCGTTTATTTCATTTTTAGTGTTTACTGTTTGTTGTAGTTTGATTAGGAATAATTACAGGCTAGGAAAAATACGAAAAGGAATGAACAGCCTTTTCATTTTTACACCCTTAAAGTGATACAGCCACTTCTTCCCCCCCATTTTCTCCAAGATGAATGTGCTCTCTGTTTAAAACTTCACTGAAATCAGGCTGCAACTTATGGGACTTGGTGAGAAGAAGGAGTAAGGCAGTGCAGGAAAGATCATCCTCTCCAGAATGGCTGATAAAACACTGCTGGGGTCACAGGCAGCTTTCCCCGCTGGGCACTGCTCCATATTGCCAAGCTATTGCAGAAATTGGTTTATATTTATTGCAGCTACAAGCCTCTAAGTCGAAAGAGGCATCTGAGCCAGATCCCAGCCCACAGGCAAGAGCTGCAGGGAACTATCAGTGCCCTTAACCCAGGTAAGAATAAAACACAAGAGGTTGAGGCAGAGCCTTCATTTTTCCACCTTGCTGGGGTTTGCTTCCCTATCCCCTCCTACCTGATTCTGGATTTCTGAGCCTTTATGCTGCACAGTTTGTGCCTTACTCCTCGATCTTTGGGGACAATTTGAGGGAAGGGAGTAGGTGGCTGTCACCTGTGGTCAGACTGAGCTGCAGAGCAAAATATCCAAAGGCAGATCCAAAGTTTCCAAAGAAACCAGGCACTTGGAGAGATTTCTAAATACTGAAGCTTTGAGGCAAGGATAAAGACTTCTTGTTTTAATTCTACTCACAACAAGGTTTTTCTAAACTCCTTTCTGAAACACACAGAGAGAGACACAACAAAATGTGCAGGTCAGAGCTCACTTCTCCCTCAGTTCCAGCATCACTGAGATCCTTGCACAGCCCCTGCCTGCCCTGCACCAGACCCCTGGATAGCACTGATATTTTTTATAAGATAGGATAGGGGAAAAAACGAATGATTGTTCCTATCAATCCATCCTCCTGACACTGCAGACTAATGTGACAAGGTGTGAGGGGTGGGAGGTGGGTTAAACTGCTTTGCCTCAGGAATCCATTCAGGAATGGTGTAAGGCCAAAGCCCAAACAGCCACTTGTGTGAAGATTTCCTCTGCTTTGCTTCAAGTATTTCCAGCACAATTTTATTTATCAACCTTCTGACCACCTCTGCCTTCTTCAACATTTAGGTTCTTTAAAAATAAAGGGTCAAAGCAACAAACATGAGGAAAAAGAAAAGGATGAATAATTTCCCTGCAAATATCATGGGATTTGAATGTTGGATATGGGGTGCATCACTGATAAATTGAATTAAATTCACTGATGCCCATAACCTAATAGCATTTGAAATAATAACAATACTAGTGAAGTCCTAGGAAAATCCAAACCAGTCCTGTTGTGAAATCTGGCTGCAAACTTTACATGAGGCAGCAGTGGATAATCTCCCACTCATGTAAAGAAGTTTCCTGGTTTTATGGTAGCATCTTTAGGGCAAAAAAAATTTTGGCATGACTCATAAATCCTGTATTAGTCAGCTTGGAAGGGACAACCTTATGATTGTTTTGAAAGTTTTCCCACTTCCAGCCCTTTTGCCTGACACAAAGCTGCCAGGCACTGTATCCACCTCTCACAATTCATAGCCCATGATTTTCTCAGCAATATTAAATACATGTTCTCTCTGATGCCACAACTGAACACGAATGAACTCTACAGCACAAGGCATCACATGAAACAGCTTTTTCAAGGCCTGAAACATAAACTGGCTCTGAAATAGGTTTCCTTGCAAAAAAAAAAAAGAAATTGTCTTTGAATGCATATTATTTTTAAGACTTTTCTGAGTGTTCTTTAGTTATAGCTTCAATTTTTTCTCCAGAATAACAAGCAGTGGATGCTTCTTCTACACTGCCAGCTGAAAGACCAAACAGAGGCTCTACAGACCCCAGAGGTTGAGATGATGGAGGGGAAAAACACCATCACTGCAGAAGCAAGACAGAGGCTTTGATTGTTGCAGCAGTAGAAAGCAACAAAATAGTAATGGCAAAGAAATGGAAAGCAAGAAAAATGGCTGAAAGAGGAAAGGCTGTGCAATAACAGAGGACTTCAAATGATCTGGCAAAATATTCACTGCAAGGCATTGGTGTTTTGTGTGTGAGGCAATTCCTACTTATGTGGCTGCTTTTTCTATAAGAAAGAAGGTCAATCATCAATTATAGAATCAGAGAAAGAAAGGAAAAATGGAATGGATTGGAAGGGAGCTTAAAGATCACCTGATTCCAAACCCCCTGCCATGGACAGGAATAATTTCCAGTACCCAGGCTGCTCCAAGGTTCACTCAACCTGATCTTGAATGTTTCCAGGGATCCAGAGGCAGACACAGCCTCTCCAGAGAGCCCATGCCAGGGCTTCACTACCCTCACAGGGAGGAATTTTTTATATCCCATCTAATCCCACTCTCTGTCAGTGTGAAGCCATTCCCTGTGTCCTGTCCCTGCAGCCCTTGGGAATTGTCTCTCTCCAGGTTTCCTGGGGCTCCTTCAGGCCCTGCAAGGCCACCCTGAGCTCAGCCCAAAGCTTCTCCTGTCCAGGCTGAACAATCCCAGCTGTGGCAGCCTTTCCTCCCAGCAGAGCTGCTCCAGCCCTCTGCTCATCCTGGAGCCTCCTCTGGGCTCTCTGCAGCAGCTCCACGTCCTCCCTGTGCTGGGAATTCCAGGGCTGGGGCAGCTCTGCAGGTGGGCTCTCACCTGAGGGGACACAGGGGACAGAATTCCCCCTTTCCTGTTGCCCCCACTGGAGGATGAGCTCAGGACACAATTGGCTTTCTGGGCAGCAAACACACATTGCCAGCTCGTGTCCAGCTTTTGTCTCAGTTATATTTATCCAGCTTTATGATGGAAGGCAGTTTCAAGTAGGTGGATATCTGGAAACCAGCTGGATTTTATTATTTCTGAAGTTGGAACAAACGTGATCCAGCAGAGTTGGGGCACTACACCAAGTCAAGTTTCTGCCCTGCAAACAGCAGCTGGAAATTGTCCTTGCAATATTATTCACTCCCTGAACTCTTGGGAGCACACTCCTGGCAACCATGGGGTAAAGCACCAAGGTCAGGGCACCCTCTTTTTGTATCTTAAATTCATAATAACTCATAACTCATAATAAATCATAATTTCCCTTTTGCTGTGATCTAAAAGGAATAAAATAAAACCACTGGCAGTTTCACATTTCTCATTTTCAATAAAATCTGGAAAACAGCACTTTCCTCATGGTGACAGAAGAAAGAGAATTTCTGTCTCGTTGTAAAGCTGTGCTGTTAATGATATTTAATTACCCACGCTTAATTACACCTGGCACTCTCCATCTTTGGCTCCTAAGGATTTTCCTAGTTGGATGATTAATGTGCATATAAGTGTGGAAAATTTCAAAGCTGGAGCTTAACCTTGGCACTAAAGCATGGCAAACTCAAGCATCTGCACACCCAGAGCTGGGCTCCATTTCTTTGCTGCACTTTGTCAGTACAAAGCTACTTTGATAATACAGATACATTCCACAGGGGAATAAAAAGAACTGTCCTGTGACATTTGAATCTTTTATTTTTTCCCCCCGATAAAGGTTTTGCACCAGGACACCAAGGAGAAGCACAGATTTTGGACAGTCTTGGTTTGATCTACACAGGTAGAGTTAAAGAAAAATAACAAATTTTCAATTTTTATAATTGTGCTGTAAGAATTGAGTGCTGTAAATAGCATTCAATAAACCTGAAGTATGAAAAACTTGCCACCTAGCAGACTCCAAAGGCACCTTTTATCTAATTTTTTTTATAAATCATACCTCTCTAATTTCTGGTGTGCTCCAATACGTAGCAGTTTTGTAAATGGAGATTCTCAGAGCATCAGAACTGTGCTCCATCAGGGTCTCCACAGGAGCCTGCATTATTAATTACATGTTATATAACATTTGAAGAGTATTCCTGAATGGCTTTTGGAACAATTTATAGAATAACTCATTTACATCCTGGAGGACCAATGTGAATATTAGAAGTCCATAAGCAGTGACCTGTTTTGACCAGAGGTTTTCTATTTTAAAGATGGTACAAGCAGGATGGAATTGCCATATATATATATATATGGCAACAGTAAGTTTTAGTAAAAAATTTTGCAACAATAGCACTGGGTCATGCAACAAAGTTGAAATTTTATTCTGGAATGCAGGTTTTGAGTTGCAGGAAGTTTGGGCAGCTCAGTTCTTGCATCTGGGTTGCATAAGAGTAAATGAAATTTACATTCTGGTGTTGTAATCCACCAAGTGATGCAGAAAGGTTTATGGAGATCATTTTATGTTTGTTTTGAAAGAAGAAGGTGCCTAAACCTAATTTGTTCTATTTCCATTCCATCTACAGCTTTAGTCAAAGAATCCCACTGGCTAGAAAATAAATAAATAAATAAAACATAAATAAGCAAGCAGATTGAACCTAGCTGATAAACAAACTCTCAAGAAATAATCAGATCCTGTCTCCTTCCCTTGCAAGAATTTTAAAAATGCCCAATGTATTTCAGCTAAAAAAAAAGTGAAAAAAACCCTCAATTTTACTTAGAAATAGAAGTTCCAGTCAGTTTACAGCTGCACCATCACTGACAGTGCAAAAAAAGTTAAACAACCTTTGAGAACTCAAAATTTTTCTCTGGCAAATAGAATCAAAGAATCATTGAGATTGGAAAAGACTTCCAAAACCATCAAAACCAAGCTGTGCCCCATCCCCACCTTGTCCCCAGCCCAGAGCTCTGAGTGCCACCTCCAGCCCTTCCTCGGACACCTCCAGGGATGAGCACTCCAAACCTCCCTGGGCAGCCCCTGCCAATGCTTAAGAACCCTTCCCACTCAGAAATTCTCCCTGACACAAACACTCAAAATGTGATTGTTTAGCTTAAGCCCAAACATGTGGAAAAGTGCTTTAAATAGCATGGAAACCTGAATGAAGAGTGGTTTGTGAGGCAGAAAAGCAGGACCAGAGAAAACAAGAGGTTCAGAGAAAACAAGAGGTCATCGATGAAGCAGCACTTACAAAGCAGTTTTACTTCAGCAGAAGCACAACACGATTAAATTTCCCTTTACTCTTCCAAGCAAAACCCACATGGGCTCAGAGCAGGTATTTATGAACTGGTTTTTGCTGACTGTGCTGGAGCACCAACTTCTTTGCTGAGGAAACAAAACTAATTGTTGCTCCAATATTAAAGCCTATATTCCCTCTCCCACCTCTGACTCAGCTTTGGAGTGAAATAATTTCTCCACTTATTAAAGAGGCAGACAACCAATGTAATTTCACTGCCAACTTCTTTCAAGCATCGATCCAAGGTAACTCCATTAATGGGTTGTTTTATTAATGTGCTTTGTCAACTTTATTAACCACTATTCATGAGGACTCTGTCCTAAGGGTTTTCCTCTCAAAATTAAAATGAAGTGAACAAGAAGAAAAGCATCCAACAGTTACTTGTGCATTTTATAAGCAAAAGTGATTATTAAATTTTTTTTGGTAGATAGGGAAGCTCAGCTTTTCCCCAGCATTTCTCTGTGTGCCAAGATACATTTGGTTGGTGATTTTTGCTTAGTTTCATCCTCTTTACACAGCTTGGGGAGAAAAAAGTGAGACATGAGTCAGCAATGCTCTGAGCAAGTCTTCCATCCCCAAAAGCCAATTGTATCCTGGCCTGCAGGTCTAGAGAGACAATTTTCCCCTTCTACTTCAGTCTGGATCCAGGTCTGGGGTTCCCAAAACAAGAATAGAACCTGTTGGGTTGGGTCCAGAGGGGGATCACAAAAATAGTCAGGATGTTGGAGCACCTTTCCTGTGAAGAAAGGCAGAGATGGTTGGGGTGGCCCAGCCTGGAGAAGAGAAGGCTTTGGGAAAACATCACTGCTTCTAAGTCTGCAGGTGCAGGAGGTTTATAGAAAACATGGAGACTTTTACTAGGACCTGTAGAGAGTGAGGAGCAATGATTTAAATCTGAAAGAGGGTAGATCTAGAGCAGACCTAACAAAGAATTTTTTTTTTTTTTTTTTTTTTTTAACTGTAAGAGTGGTGAGACACTGAAAGAGATTATCCAGAGCAGCTGTGGCTGTCCCATACCTGGAAATGTTCAAAACCAGTTTGGATGGGGCATGGAGAAACTTATTCTAGTGAAAAATGCCCCTGCCCATGGCAAGGAGATCACACTTGAATGGCCTCCTGCAACCCAAACCAACACTGAAATATCATCAATATAAAAGAGTAGAAAGCCTCTTTGAAGAAATTCATAAACTCCTTGGAGACCTGGATAAGACTTTGGAATGCCTCACTGGTTGAAGAAAATGTCATTCTGTTATATTTGTCCCACTTTATGCAGAGGGATTAAAGGAGGCTCTTTACTCCAGAACCAGAAAATAACTGGAAGTGCTACAACAAGCCCTTTGGTTTTATTTTACAGACAAAAGAGTCTCATTACTGATAATCTCAACTTTTAAAAATTCTGTTGATCACCACAAATAACTGCCTTAAGCCTGAATATTTCAACACACTTTTTAAAAGCTGGTTTTTAAAGGGCTTCAACAGATTTAGACTCAGACTGTGCTGCATGGGCCTGCAGCAGTTCTTGCAATAATGCATCTAAATACTTCTGCTGTATTTTTAAAAAGTAAGTAATATCAGGAACACTGCTGGAAATTAAGTGGAAGGACAGTTGGGCTGAATCCTATTTGCCACTCCAGATGCATAAATCTCAGAATCATGGAATGATCTGGGTTGGAAAGGACCTTAAATCTCATCCAGTGCCACCCTGGCCATGGGCAGGGACACCTTCCACTGTCCCAGGTTTCTCCAGCCTCCATCCACCCTGGCCTTGCACACTTCCAGGCATGGGGCAGCCTCAGCTTCTCTGGATAAATGTATCTTCTATCTTTTGGGGTTTTTTTCCCCCTCAAGGAAGCCATCTCCTTCCAGCTGAAGTGTGTTTATGAGTGAAGGGCAGCTATTAGCACAGAGTTCAATTAGCCCAGGGTTCAAGCGCAAGTGACCTCATTGTGAATCAGCAGCAGTCTTTAACTAACAAAATAGGATGAAAATATGGCCCCACTGAAGTCAGAGAACATTTACAACTTGCTTCCATCTCCAGACTTAGAAAGAAAAGTCACATACCTGCCCTGCTGAGGTGATATAACTTTATTTCCCTCATGTCTTCACAGACAATTTGTATCTCTTACACTACACTCAGAAATCCTGGGGTTATCCTCCTTTCCCTTGAGCACTGACCACTGCAGAGCATCCCTGGAGCTCAAGAAAGAGAATGAGAGGACATTTCTCTTTCCTCACAGCCACTGCCTGACCAGTCCTACTCACCCCAGGCCAATTCCTCAGCACAGGAGGAATTTTTTATTTCCCACTTTCATTAACAAGAGGAACAAAAGGAAAATCTTTGCCAGCTCATTCTACAGCTTCTCTGAAAAATTCACATTTAGAAATGAGCAGTGTGAAGCGAGGCCAAGGAGAAAAACAGACCTCCAAAAATAAATTTTACAGGGACTATCACTGCTGAGGGAGAGGGAAGTTTAGCAAAGGAAAGCTGCCTGTTAAGTCCAGTATTTTCAACATAAGAAAAGTCTCTGGCAGAGCTGACAAATGGAAAACAAATTTTCACCCAGTATAGCCAGTTAATAGGGTTTTTTTTCATAAAGTATTAATCTACTTGCTTCCCTTGACCTTTTTTAATTTTGTCTTCCACCTAGAGCCTTGGTAATGGTGAGGAACAAAGAGGTGCTAAACAGTGACGAAGTCAGCAGTGAATGTGTTTGCTTTTATGGCCTGCAAAAATTCTCCGTGGGTAAATTTTTAAAAAGGCACAGGTTATACTAATAGGTGTCACACAAAAAAGAATCAGGAGAAGGAAAATTGACTAAAGAAAAGATATAATTATACCAGTAAGGTGGTTGGATGAAGGTGAATGTTAAACTGAACAGATGCTGCCTTGCCAAGTGACTCTTTTAACAGCTGCTCTAAACCAGACACCACCAGAACAGTGAATATAAAGTTATTGATGTTGCTAATTGTACTGTGTCACATTTTGCACCATTGTTCTGTCAGGTTCCTGCAGAAATTTCTGACAAATACACTACTTACACTTTTCAGCCAGCTAGTAGCATTTTAACATGCCATTCTCTGGAGGGAAAAAAAATGTCAAAATCTAAAGGTATTTTGAAAAACTTGCTTCATTATGAACTGGTCCACTGTCACACACAAGAGCATTTCATTCCCCTGGCTGCTGTGAGAAATGTAAAAGAAATAATTAGACACTGGAAAAAAAAATGTAGAACAGAGGCATTTTTCATTTCACCTATTAGTAGCTAGAATATTCCTGACAGGAGCAGGCAGAGATCCCAAGGAGAAATCAGCCACAGGGTGCTGGCCAACAATTCCAGAAACATCCTCCTACCTTGCACCTGAGAGATAGAGACTGGCACTCAGCAAGGATTCCAAAACAGCTGGAGGTCACAAATGAACTTGTGTCCCCTTTATTTAACTCCTTTCCTAAAGGTCAGAGACAAGACCAGGGGAAAAGTCAGGAGCTGAACTCGGTTTTGAGCTGATCTGAACCCGGGGATGACTCTTGGGACATTCTCTCTGTGATCAGCATTCACTGCTAAGAAATAGAGCTGAGCATTAAAGGTCATTGTTTTGGGGGGATTATGAGCAGGAGTGCTCTCAGATAAAGAAAAACAACTCCCCACTTCTGCCCTGGAGTCAAAAAAACAACCTGAGGAGTGAACTTTCCTGCCTGATTAAATAAACCAAGGCCCTTTGTCACAGAGGCAGCATTTATTCCAGGAAGAGCCAAAAAAGGTTTTTGCTGATTCATTTGCTGCCTATCAAGACTGAATTATGAGCCCTGTCTTAGAAAAGAAAATGAAATTATCATCAGAAGCTTTTTCCTGGAGATTTTTTGTGAATTGAGATTGATATAGATACATACATATAGATATATATAGATACACATATAGATATAGATATATTTAAGCTCATTTGCTCTTCAAGGTTAAAACAGAATAATTGTGGCTGAACAAATACTTCCCCTGGCAAGCACAAACACAATTTCAGTCACATTTTCTGTGCAGAAGAGTTGGAAGGCAAGGTCAGAGGGATGCTCAAACTGAGATTTAAAAACTCTGATTTCATAGAGGCTTTATTTATACAGGGATGCTTTAGAAATGTTCATAACCACAGCTTTTGTTGGTGGCTTCACAGATTTGTGGCCAAAACTCATCAGCTGTCACAGGTGAGCTAAGCTATGGGGCAAGGGGTGAAAGAGCAAAGATGATTCTACATGGATTATGTTGCTCACAATTGATTTGGTAAGGTTGCAATTAAAACAAAACAAAACAAACCCTGTAACTAAATTTGAAAGCACAGGCCAGATCTAAAGCAGAGGAAGCCGGTGAGGTGTCACACCTTTTTCAGGCCTTAACAGAAAAACCAAAGCCAGGGGTTGTTGATTCAGCAAAGCCACACAGAAGCTAATTATCTGGTATTTCTAAATTATTCACAATGTTCCCCGTCCATCATTTGGAACTGATGGCTTGGTAATGCTTGCCTGATAAATATGACATGTCTGGGGAAATACAAATATGTGGCTAAAGAAACACAGAGACAGCTAAGCTAAACAAAGTCCATTTGAAAGGGCAAAGTGCATTCCATATTTTATACAGGGCAGTGGATAAGGAGAAAGGTTGACATCAGATAAAGATGCAAAGCTGGGAAAGGATTGTGAGCTTCAAAGGCAATGAGTGCTTGGGAAATTGAACACAGAGGCTGGATTATATAGTTGAGGACTCAGCTGAGCAGCCCACAGAATTGGAAAATTGTCTTTCTTTTGATTATTGGTGTATGTGGCTGATTTAATAAAAAGAATCTGGATGATGCATAGAAGAAGAGCCTCCTTGTACTCTCTATCCAGTACAGAATAAATCAGCTTTCAAATATATTTCATATGGAAAGAGTTGAGCAAGACAGACAAGGTTAAGTGAAGGAAAAAATAATTTAAAAAAAGGCTGACTATCAGGTAAATAACACACACTGACTGAACTGATGGCAGAAAATAGGAGTATTGGGGATTTATGGGTGAATTTATGTATTTGTTGACAAGAGTGAATATGATTGACTTCCCAGAAATACCAAAGTACAAATAGGAGATTTATTAAACTGCTCACCAAAAATCTGCTCACATTTAAATCCCATCAGGCACAATTATTTGTGATCCCATTATCCCAGACACAGGAAAAGGTGAAATAGAAAGGACCTGGTATTACATATGTAAATACAGGGACAGCCAAGCCGTGTTCCCTACAATAGCTAACAACATTCCATGAGTCTGCTCTGTCTGCACCATCCTGTTATTTCTTCCCAAGCATTTCAAACCAAATTCCTCGCCTCATACACTTTATCCCCTTCCCATTGCACACTCCAAAGCAGTCACAGGATCCTTCCTCTCACCTGGCTGTTACACTTCCCTGTTCTTCCTTTTCCATCTCAAAATGTCCTCTGTGCCAGTGCCCTGACAGTGGCAGATGAGAGCCACAGGCCACCACCCCAAATTTCAGTGGCCCACAAGCTGTTGTCACTACCCTCAGCACCATCAAGTTTATATCTTGACAAGAATGTCATGAGACATCAGATGGAGTTATGATTCCAGTGGTGCCATCTCAAGAACAGGAGAGTTGTCATCTGAACCTATCAATCCAATGCTGCTGGATCCCCATCAGCACACATGAACCTCCTTCTTAGACTTTATACTTGTATTTAAACTCTTAACAGGAGAAAATCTGCAGGCAGTTCGAGGTCAGGAGTTTTAGTTCAGGTCTACAAGCAAATGCAAAGCTCATGTCACAGTGACATCATGTTTTTGATTGGTAATGCAATGACAAAAAGGTTTGGCACAGTGCATATAAACAGAATCAGGATCCGTTTTGTTCAGGGACTCTGCAGCCCTTTTAGGGTTTTGAGAGTTAATTATTCATTCCTAACACTGAGCAGTGCAAAATGTTCTCCAGTACACTGCAGAGGTTTGTTGGGGTCGTAAGCAGCTCACAGGAGCTGTTCAAACTCCGTGGCAATGTGCTGGGGACGTGTCACACTGGAGGTGTGGCTGGGAAGAAACTGAAAGGAAAACTGCTTTTTTTGCTGTCTGATCAGAGGTGCTGCAAAACGCCCGTAAAAGCTCTCTAGTCCCACCCAAGCAGATTTCAAATCCATTGGAAAATTCCACAAGAACGAGATCTGCTTTTGGTTTGTGATCTATTCACCCCTCCAAGCCTAAAATTTATTTTTAGAAGAGTTAAGCTGTCTCCATGCTGTATCAAGCCTGCTTATCCAACTCTTGCATTTTGATGGATGGATTTAGGTCTATGTGACTAAACCTTGCCCCTCTCTGTCCAAGAAAGAAGCAAAATAACATAATTTACGTACATGAGGTGATGCAAAGTGCTACTTTCACATACCAAGTCTTGTAATAGATTTCGGTACACTTTTGCATGTTGGATTTAATAAATATCAGGAAACGTGTAAAGTTCTGGACCTAAATTACATCACTGGACCAAATGGTTAGCTGGGAAAACAAAATCCCTCAAAATAATTCTGTCAGAATTATAGAGCTGCAATTCGTAACAATCACGTTCCATTTCCTTATTCTTTTTGGTAATACTTCTGCTTTCTTTAAACCATCACCCAAAAAAACACTGCAAAAACCTCAACTAAACAGCAGCAACAAACAAAACAAAAATCACAAAAATAAGCCATCTGTGACACATGGAAAATATCTCCATTAAGCTATAGGTTCAAAAGTTCAGCAGCTATGAAATAAATCTATTTATTAATTTTGCTGCTATTCCAAACTGCATCCACAACTACTGACTGTCCAAGCCAGGCAGATCAAACTCAGGTCAGTGCATGGTGCTCTCAATGCTGTTGATCAAAAAAACCCCATTGTTTTGGGGTTATTTTGAATCACTTCCACTTTTCCATAGGCTTTTTTCTACTCTATGCCCTAGTGATGCCACCAGCCCCTTCAGCTCCACAATCCACTGATATCTCTGCATTTCTGTTTTCCAAAAGTTTCTGGGCAGTCCCCAACGTGCATTGAGCAAAAAGTGATTGTCACTTGTTCCATCATTCTCTGGGCTGTCAAACAATTGCATGATTTCTTTAATACCTCCTCAAGCTGACAAGATTGAACTAAATTGCATTATTATGTACTTCAGTGCAAAAAGATGGCCTGAGCAATTCCTGCATTTTCCTCCACACACTTTTCAGAGAGCAGGGCAGTTTATTTTTTGCAGTATTGCCATCAACAATTACCTGTATTTTTTTGTTGTTGTTGTTGTTGGTGGTGGTGGTTTTTATTTTAGCAGCGTGATTGCTTTAGGAGAGTTAATTGTGATATTAAATATGGTCTTTCTGCCTGGCTGTCCTCAGGGAGAAGAAAAATCAAGAATGAAGCATGGAATTACAATCAAGCCTGACATATGTACGGAGCATGACCTTCCCTGGGCTCTCAGATGTTGTGACTTCCCAAGCCAAAGAGAGATAGCAAAGTGAAAAGGCAAATATGAGCAGTGTGGAACATGTTTGGTCACAACTCAGCAGTAGAAAGTTTTTCTACAAATATGTCTGAAAAGAACAAAAATATGACTTTCCAAAGACAGGGTAAATTAGCTGCAGGATGGGACGACTTGTGAATACTGTAACACTCTGCAGAGTTTATCCTGAATTCCGACTTGCATGCAGGAATCTGTCTGAAAAGGGTATTTCAGAAGCAGGCAGCACTTCTGAAATCCAGTTTAGAATCTGCCATCAGAGAAGCAGAATGAGGGGAAGATTCCCAGCCCCACCCCTTCAGAACACTGGTGCACCTCACATAAAGAACTATTTTTATTGTGAAATGACACACTGGTATAATCTCATCCCTACAAAGCTTTTCTTGCAGCTGGCATGGGTAATATTTTAAAAGTAACCCTTGAGAACCTGGTCACCCTAGGGCAGAGTTATTATTTTGAAATTAAATTTTTTGGCACAATTTATGCGATTTTTTTTTTAATGCCTGGCCAAGGAATAGACAAATGGACACACACAATTAAGTACTTCAACCCATGGAGAAAGGTGGAAAGGGGATTGGGAAGAGTGGAGGTATCCCACAAGGAACAAGACATTCCCAGAAGCAAATATGTGAATCTGTGGGAGTGGACACAGCTATCACTAATTCTCTTTTCAATGTAGTTTTCCTATATTAAGCTGATATATTTAAAAGTTTTGAACAGCTTTTTCTTTCTTTCTTTTTTTTTTTTTTTTTTTTTTTTTTTTTAGTGACAGAAGCAGCTTCTCGTGTCAGTACCCTGGACAGCGCACACACAACTCCGAGATTCTTTTTTAATTTGCTTTTAAAGGGAGATGCAGCTCTGAAAAAAAAAATAATCATCTGTGTCATCACAGCTCATAACCTTCTCCAGTGATCAAAGCTGATCATTTCTGGCTGCAGCACACCTTTCTGCAAGTCACTGCACCTTGAGGTAAACACTAATTGTTAAAGGATTGTTTTCATCGTAAGAACCTTGCATTTATTCCTCCTGTCACTGTAAGGAGCTCCAGATGTATCACCACAGTCCTTCCAGCCATGTCATCTGGGAATAAATAATTCCTGACTAGTTCCTTCAATAAACTGAGTAAATGATTCCTTCAGTAAGAAGCTGAAGAGTAAACTCCTACAGTCTTCTCTTTGGGATAGTTTTTCCAGAACCCAGACCATTTTCTAGACTCACCCAGGCACTTCCTCATCCAGAATACAGAATTCAGCTGCATGTCTCACTAAAGCTAAAGCAAAAGTTCTATAATCTCCTCAGTTTTTCTTAATATTCACTCAATCCATGGGCAGCTCAGTAGTCTAAGCACACCCAGTGCAGGGCAGGCTACACCCACATGATCCCAGAGCACATTCCAAGGGAGACCCCATCCCATCCATGGTTCCTAGCAGGATTGCTGGTGAGAACACTCTGTAGGAAGGAACAGGGTGTGGCTGGAGAAGGGGCCATTCAGAGCAAGGACAGCATTTTCCATGATAAACATCCTTGCTTTGGCTCCTTGTTTTGGAGATCAACACAAGACAGCACAGTGCAAGAGCAGGTTGAGAAGTGGGCATGGACTTTGGGGAGAGTCAAGACCACCTAAGACACCCAAAAGGTTCCAAGCTATTTCTTGAAAGGTCTGGAAGAACAGACTGTGCATGAGAACTGATTTGCAATGAAAAACAAGAATTTTATCTCCAAGGCAGGGAAAACTTATCTGTCAAATGCCACACAAAGTCTGGGAGCACGTTCATCCCAAGACCCTGGACACTGGATTAACACTGGTGAGCCTTTTCTTTAATTTCTCCTCCTCTATAATTCATATTCTTCTCTTGCCTTTCCCTTTACCCAAACCTGGACTCTGGATTAACACTGGTGAGCCTTTTCCTTCTCTCTCTTCCCCTCTATAATTAATATTCTTCTCTTGCTTTTCCCTCTACCCAAACCTGGATATTGGATTAATGCTGGTGATCCCTTTTTCTCCCTTTCTCTCTCTCTCTCCCACTCTATAATTCACATTTTTCTCTCTCTTTTCCCTTTACCTCAACCCGTGTGCTTATACCAAGAGATCAGGAATCAACACACCAATTTCCGTGCCAAGTGTGTCATTCAGTCACAAAAATCTCTTTCTTTTGAGGACCCTCTGACTTTTGCTGTTCCTTTCAACCAAGAGCATTTCACAACCCCTGGATGCTCCCTTCCCCTTCAATGTGGGACACCCAAATGGCAAATCCTCTCTCCCTCCTGGTCACTGGGCTATCCTAGGATGTGCAGCAGGAAATGGACACCTGAGTTCTGGCCTTTCTGCTTGACCCTTAAGGTTTTTCCCAAAGGGGAGGGGATATTGTGATACAAATATTAGAGCTAGGATTCCTAATATTTCTATTTAGGAGGTAATAATATCTCCTTTTTTTTTGGGTGATTCTTGTGCCCAGCCTGTGACACCCTGTCAGGGCAATATTTTTCACTGCCTGACATTCAGCCCCCTAAGCAATTTGACAGAGACCATTCCACGTTTTCTTCTGGATGGCAGAAAAAAATATTGACTAAGCCAAGAACAGACCCACAGAAGACATAATTTTGAGGCATCCTGCATGGCCTGGGGGTTGCTTTTGTAATCTGTTTAATAAAGTTCCACGTAGTTTTTGTATGCTGATAAATGTTTTTAATTACTTTCATGACAGTAAGTCAATTACTTAATGTTACAGTCCATTATCACAGTACTCCTTCTCTAACATATTTTCTGAGTCTTCAAAAAAATAAAGGAAAAAAAAATCAAGATCAAATTTTCAGACAAGGCCTATTTTCCATGAAACTGAAAATGATGTTGGCATCCTTTGAGGTTTTAGAGTTTTTTTGAGGGGATGGGTTATTTTTTTTTTATTTTGAGGGTCTTTTATTTCCTTTTCCTTTTTTTTTTTTTTTTTTTTTATTCCCAGATCAGCCTTTCTGTGATTCAGAATGGGATTGCCACTTGGCTAATACATTTTGAAATAGCATGAAATTAATGTTCTGTACTATATTTTGAGGGAATGAGTAAATCTGATTAGCATGAGACCTCCCTATCATACACTGCAATTGCACTTTGCTGAAAGCTAGAATTATACCCTGAATATAAACGAGATGAAACTTATGAAAGTGATCAGCAAGTTACACAGAACTAGATATAATTATCTATTAACTAATTATAGCAGGGTTTGAGTCAGAAATATTATTGAAGGGGAAAAGAAAAAAAAATTGCCTCTTTTTAATCTAGTTATCTTTAGATGGCTAAAATCACTTGCTGGAGGTGAAATTTTCAAGTCATCATGTCTGCTTGGAAAATCAGAATGTCCCAGGACCTGAATGAAGGGATTCCATTCCCAGTAAAACAACTAAAACCAGCCTTTGGTCACAGAGGTAATTTGCTTTATAAAAGATTAAATATAAAATCTTCATATATGGCCAAGATTTCTGCCACCTATAGAGTGAGGATAATTTTCCAAAGAACCAAATCTTTAACTTTCAACTCAGAGCTTCGTATAATCATTAATACATAATGAGGAGAGTAAATTGCAAAACAAACAATTATAGAAGCAAAGTGACTGAGCAAAATATAAGATTTTCATTATTATTTATCACCAACAAGGGTCCAGCAAGACTTCTGTTGGGACTCAGATATCCTCCTTCCACCTTAAGTACTTGGTCTAGTCTGCTTAGATTTATTTCTACTCATTCTTCTGCTGCAATCAATAAACTAAAAACCACTCCACCACTTAGAAAACACTGAAATACTTTTAAAAGCATACTTTTGAATTTCTGTTGTTATCAGGGTATGTATGACGCCTAAAATCAAGCTGAGATTGCACTCAACACTGTGAATTCATGGAATGAAAGGTGGTACCTGCCCAGAAAAGCTTTAACTCTCTTAAAAAAATAAATAAGGAGAAAAAAAAAATAAAAAAGGCAAACAAAAAATAGGGCAAAAATAGAAAAATTTTGGGGATTTTGAGAACAAGGTGGGAACAAGTCCAAAGGAAGGGACCTATAGGGCCTTTCCCCAAAACAAACACATAGAAGACCAAGGATAGTCTTAAAAATATGATCAAGTCTCCAAACTTTTAATACATGGCTTTGTTCAGTAAACTACACTATCAACTATTAGAGGTTTTATTAAATGTCAATATTATGATACATTTTCAAATAAAATTATTTTAAGATTTTCATTGACCTTATTTCCCCCTCTCTCTCCCCCAGCAAAAATTTGTCTCAGCTCTCCAGAGAAGAATTATTGAAGTCCCTCTACTTAGGCTCAAAAATAAACCCCCAAATTGGCAAGTACATCCTCTGTGTTTCCTAAGAACCAACGTGGTATTTCAGTTTAGCAAAAGTGACATGATGATGTGTTACAGAGAGATGAAATGAAATCATACTGCTAAACCAAACTTCGCAGGACACCATGGGAATACTACATGAATCTTCATATTCATGAGGCTTAATTAAAGCAAAATAACCAATCTGTAAAATACAGCTACGTTCAAGTACTGATTTCAAGACTAAAACATGAACAAAGAGAAGATGTTTCCCAGGAGATGCCTCTACAAGATGTGCAGGGGCACAAATGTAAGCAAAAATCAAAAAAGAAAGAAAGAAAAAAGACAGATCAACAGATCCTATAACATGGAAGAACCAGAGCAGCAGCCACAGAAAGAATTAACATTTCTTTGGGAAAGTGGGGAGTTTAATACATTGTATAAAAGGTCTACAGCAGCTGCACTTCCTGCTACACGGCTATCACAAAAAAAACCCACCAAATAAATCACAAAAGGGAGGGATTGCAAAACATTAAGGAAAAGAACATGTATTTCTTGGCCAAGAACAGTAGAAGATAGGGACAGGCTTTTTGGAAGCCAAAAATTTTGAAACAGTGGTTGAACATTGTTATGTATTTCCTGGTGATTTATCAGTTTTTGCCACTGCTTGAGATGCTGTCATTTCCATTTTTTTCAGGTGGGACAGAAAAATATTGTCACTATACAGGTGATTTCAAGGAAAACCACTTGGCAAGTGGCTATAGCCCAAAAAGCTTAATCTCAATTTCTCCACAGGAACTTGTATAAATGTTACATCCCATCCTAACTCCATAAACTATCCATTTCTGGATAGTGATTTTAAGCAGTAAATATCTATATAATCTCTTTGAGACACTTCTGGTCCTAGGGAAAGACAGGTACTGGGAGATTTAAATCTGCATTTCATTAGCCTGTGGTTAACAAGCTGAATTTCTTGTTCCCCTAAGGGAGTATTTCCACCTTGCTTGTTTTGAAAGATGCTCTTCTTTAACTTTTCAAAAAAATCCTCCAGGCAGATTAACATAAAAAGTGATTATCTGCACAAAAACTGAGTATTTGGAGCTACTTTTCCTATGAATTTGGCTCAAATCTCCTCATTTAGAATGCAACCAACACATTATTCCCTACATTATTATAGATAAGGCAATTTCTGAAAAGAATTGCACATCAGACCACACCTCTGAATGAAGAAAAAATCCCAGTTAATGCCTATATGTCAGAAAAATGGTTTGCAAGAACCAGCCATAAATCCCATTTTTTCAGACGGGACTGGCAAGATTTTCTCCATGTTTTCTACTTTTTTTTTCTTTTTCTTTTGCCAGCTGGAGGGGTTTTATCTTCACACATATAAATGCTTTACATCTTTTTAAAAGTCCTTGAAAACGCCTACCAACAACTCTACACACTCCTATATTCTATTTATTTCAGTGTCAAGTTTTAACATTTTATTAACATCCTGAGAAATGCCAGAGCTGTACTTCCAGCAACTTAAACCTGAATGGGTAAAAAGTGGGAACACATATTTTAAAACACAAAAAATTTATCAAAAATCATTCTTTTTCCACAAGATATGAACGACAAAACCTATGCCTTCATTACCTGCACAGAACATTAATGCTTTTGGATGCTTTCAGCATTTGTTTTCTACAAGATTTGAGTCCTGTAACTTTAGACACTGGGAAAAAAAATGGAAAAAAACCTCCAGCTTTTCAAGCAGCACCTATTATTGAAATGCTAATTTTCATTTAAATATAGAAGAAATAATAACATTTGCATTTAAACTGCAGTGATTAAGCTTCGAAAGGCCAGAAATTAAGTGACTTATCTTTTGGGGGGATTTTATAAATCCCTGTCTCAGTAGCAAGTGGTGAATAGAAACAAAACAGACCAGCTCTGGTCCCAGTTTATTTTAATTTTTACATCTGCAGCATAAGAGACCATAGTATTTACCATTATGAAACTGCTCCCACAGGACAAGGTGCTCACTACAATACAAATGGAAAAGTAAGAATGGTTCCATGAGTTCTATAAAAAATGGGGGGGTTGGGGGGAAATAAAGAAAAAGACAGACAGACATCTGCCTAAGGAGCCAGAGAAACCTGATTAGATGTAGGGTTCAAAAGAGCATTAGGTTTCCAAATGGGTCTGAGGCAAAAAGAGCACAGCTCTGAGGAGCATAATATCCAAGAAGACATTCAGTGTTAGGTACCAAAATCAATCAGTTGTGTTCAAATCTAATCCTTGCTGGTTTATTGCTTTAGCTGAATATATGCTGATAGTGCAAACAAAGGTTTTCCCTCAGTGTGATAAATGTGCTGTGAGGCTCACAGGAATAGCTCCAGCTTTTCTATACCCCAACCAAAGGGAAATTGGACAAAGTGAGTTTTGATTCATATTGTTAAAAAAGAAAGAAGAAATATGTGTTTATTTGGCTTTGTGACCAAACCAAACAGAAATTTGATTATTCATGCTGCTACTGTAAAAGCCTAGTCAGAGACTTGTTTTACCTATTACTAAACAACCAAATCAATCATTGCCAGGACCAGTTCTATTAAATTCCATTAAATGCTAAGTAAAGACTTCTATTTGCCCTTTACTTCCAAGACACAGACAGAAAACAAATTTTGTCTGTAAAAAAATGAGTTATCTTTAAACAACAAGATTTTCAAAACTGCATCTGTCTTGAACTGGACATGTTTTGGTGCTGAAGGTTTTAACTTCAGAGGAAAGTTTTCACTTAGCTTCAGAAATGCTTTTACAGCTAAAATCCAATACTAATAATTTTATAATAAAATCCCTTTTTAAACGAATGACATCCATTTCTGACCAAACCTCCCATAAAAATGAACACAGCAGATTTTCAGTCGTGGAATGGTTTGGGTTGGGAGGGACCATGAAGATTATCCAGTTCCAACCCCTGCCATGGGTAGGGACATCTTCCACTATCCCACTGCTCCAAGCCCCAATGTCCAACCTGGCCCAAGTTTCCTCAGAGTTTGCTTTCAAACAAGGTACACAAAGTAGGCTGCAACCCCATAAAATAAATCATGAGCATTCCAGAATATTTGGAGCATTCAAAGATATTTAGGTGTGAAAACAAAAAGCCCATTCTAAAGGAATTCTTCTTTTGAAGAGAAAACAAAATCCAGGCAAGAAGCAATTTTCTTGGTGTCAAAAGATCAATCTAAAAGGGAGGTAAGTGGCAAAATCAGAAAGAAATGTCACAATGTAGCACTTTCCTGAATATTCTGTGAAGGAAAAGAAAAATAAAGAAAAAATGAATAAAAAAAGAAAATACTTTCAGTATCCTTTTTCTGTTTTAAAATAATTAGAAATTAACAGATTGGGTGAAAAAAATCAGAAAGCTAAAAAATAACATAGTTTAGAAATGCACAATACTGTTTAAGAACTAAAAACCAGAACCATTTTTTTGAATTCCCAGTGATTCTTGTCTTCATTAGGATTACCAACACAACATGAATTTTGTGAATTCACAATCAACAATTTTTTTTTTTTAGTCCTGAAATCAACAAAATAGCAACAACTTAAAATCATAAGTGATCTGGACTGACATTCTGACCCATGCTCAAATCTAGGAGAGAACTGTCAATATCTCTGAGTGTAAATAAAGGAGGTTTTACCTACTAGGATTTTTTTTTTTTTTTTAATATTAATGAGCAGGAACTTCTCACTTTTAGAATCCCCTGTATCTTAAAGCCAGAATAATCATTAAAAATAGTGTTCAAACATTCTTAATGCTCAAAGTCTTTTAATATCATGGGTAATTAATATTTTCATCCTTTGGATAGTGTCAGCTGATCAGCTTTTGCGGGTAGCACCCACAAAAAGTGAATACAGTAAATATAATTAAAAGTGATTTTGGGGGGGGAACAAAACAACAAACAAACAAAAAGCCAAAACCCAACATACCAAAACAAATGAAACCAACAACTTCAGCTGCTGCATTTTAATAAAACAGTGTGTTATCTCTCTGCTCCTCCCTCCCCCTCCCAAAACAGACATGTCAAACTTGGATATCTCTTGCTCTAGGCAATAGACTGATGGATGGTGTAACCAGATGTCCTCTGCTTATCATTAGACAAGGCACACATTTCTCTGACCTCCACGCTGAAATACGCTCCAAATTTTGCTTGCTTTGTTTAAAAGCAAAACCCAAAGATAACCACGTTACACGAAGCCAACATCTACCTCTGTACGTGTCCTGTCTGCAATAATCCAGCCAACATCCTCCCTTTTCAAACCCTGAAGAGAGATTTTCCATTTTTAGACAATTGCTTGGAAGGCACAAGCTTCTGCTTACGAGCAGAACACGCCAGTGACAGCAAACCACAGCCAGGAGGCAATAATCCATTTACAAAGGGCAACATAAAGATTCCACTCTCCCCATTCATATTCTGGTGCAGTCACCTGCTGCTGGAGCATCTCTCCAAGCAGAGTTTTTTGCAGCAGGGAGGAGCAGGAGCAATTAATAGGAACACTCTGCTGTACGTCTTCCTCTCCTCTGCCTTCTCTTTACGTCTGTCTGTTCACAGGCACACACAGGTCACAGTCCCAGGGTTCTCCATCTTCAGTGGGGTGATTATTCTCAAGGTCTGCTCAGCAGAGAGAGATAAGGCAGCTCCCTGCCCAAAGGCAGGCAGTACCTGAGCTGAGAGATGCAGCAGCATCCTGCATCTGCTCCTTAGGGGTAAGACAAAGATATTCAGGAGAAATCCCAAAGGAATCTCAGGGGACAACAGAGCCGAGACCTTGGTGGAGCCAGGAAGAAATTTCTTGTAAGGTCCTGATCCAGACCAACCCAGCAGCACCTGAGGTGGCTGCTGCTGCCTCTCACAGCAAGGAGCAGCAGCTGGCACTGCAGATCCCTGGTGCCAGGTGTGGTGCTGGAATGCAGACTGAATCTGTGAATCCTCCCAAGGCTTCCCTGTGCTGTGGGGAAGCACAGAGCGTGGCCAAGGACATTCAGGCATTGCTGTGCCTTAGGCTATTCCCTCATTTGCTGGAGCCTAGAGCCTGGCTTGTCTCATCAGAATACTGTGGTGAATAATAAAACACATCCCCACACTTGCCACGGGAAGAAAATACCACTGGAATTATTTTCCATAAAAATATTGAAAAGCTTCACAAGATAGGGACATTCTCTTCATTTTCACTCTCATTAATAGTCATGGTTTTGACACAAATGTTAAACATCCAAGGAGGTTTTTTAATACCCCTTCTTTAGATGAAATTGAGCAAAACAAAAATAATTATCATGACTTTTACACGGGAAGGAATATCTGGCATTTCCAGTAAGAAGGGAGCTATATAGGGATTGTCATCGAGGTTATATATTAGATATTAACAAAGTCTGGTCATGCACAAACTAAAATGCAGCACACTGTCAGAAAGAGGAGGAATCCACACATCTGTGAAAGAGGAAGTGGTAGCAGCAGATCCAAATCTGGGTGATTCAGTTTTTATCCAATACAAAACAATTACACAGGTCAAGTGCATCCTTTCCTTCTAAACCAGAAATTATCCATCTTTGAGGCAAAATAAAAGGGCTGTGCCTTTGCATAAAATAGGAACTTTACAATAACTGCCTAGGTGCACAATGAGGAAATCAGATGGCATATTGGGTAACAGCTACATTTCCTCAAACTTCCATAATTTCAATTTTTTTAACTATCATTCTATAGAACAAGTACTTTTCTATAAAGATATAGTAATTGAATACATAATGGAGCAGTCAGTGGTGACAGTCCATTGAAAGGGGAATTCCATTAAAGAACAACTTGCTTTTAAAAGCATGCATAGATAACAGAATATCGAGCTGCTTTACATCAGCAGCCTTAAATACACTTTTTCAGTGACCTCTGGCTCATAATAGAATACTTGCTTTCCTCTGTTTTTCAGTCTTAATCAGTTCTGTCAACAGGTATTATATTATACCGCTTTTATATTACTGTCTAGTCACAATATTTTCAGCAATTAGGCGTGAAATCAAGACAAGTAAATCTGTTAGATTAAGAACACTATAGATAAAAAAATGTCATGTTCCTTAATTGACATCAGCAGAGTTTCTCGACAAGCTTTGCCAAGTGATGGTGACACAGAAACTACAGATGAACCAGTGGTGTCCTGGGCTGATCTCGCAGCCTGGGGATCAGGAAAGGGATTGGAATTGTGTCCCTGTGTCCCCTCAGGTGAGAGCTCACCTGCAGAGCTGCCCCAGCCCTGGAATTCCCAGCACAGGGAGGACGTGGAGCTGCTGGAGAGAGCCCAGAGGAGGCTCCAGGATGAGCAGAGGGCTGGAGCAGCTCTGCTGGGAGGAAAGGCTGCCACAGCTGGGATTGTTCAGCCTGGACAGGAGAAGCTTTGGGCTGAGCTCAGGGTGGCCTTGCAGGGCCTGAAGGAGCCCCAGGAAACCTGGAGAGAGACAATTCCCAAGGGCTGCAGGGACAGGACACAGGGAATGGCTTCACACGGCCAGAGAGTGGGATTAGATGGGATATTATAAATATTCCTCCCTGTGAGGGTAGTGAGGCCCTGGCATGGGCTGTCTGGAGAGTCTGTGGGTGCCCCTGGATCCCTGGAAACATTCTAGACCAGGTTAAGTGAACCTTGGAGCAGCCTGGGCTAGTGGAGGCTGTGGCTGTCCACGGCCCCTGGATGATCTTTAAGGTCCCTTCCAAACTCAAATCATTCTGTAATTACATGAACCAACAAAGTCCCAATTGTGACTTCCCATGAGCAGGAACTGGCAGTTCTTACTTGGGGGATAAAAAACCTTCCACTAAGTTGAGGCCCATTGCAGAATCTTCCTGTCTTTCCTGTTCCAGAGCTTTATTCTTTGGAAGGAAACAATATTCTTCCCTCAGAGAACAGAATCCTTGGTTTGAGGAACATCTGACAATCAGCTTAGAACGAGGTGTGCAAAGAGTAAAATCCAACTCAACCAGGCAATTTCGTTCATGATCATTTTCTCATCCAAGTGTTTCCCACTTGAGAGAAACAAGACAGGCTTCAAAATTTCACTTCACAGAAATGAGCTTCATCTCTTGTCACGGAATTTCTGAAGAAGAGACTTGCACTTGTCTACAGGGACACACACATTTTGACCTCAGTTACCAAGTTTCCCCCAAAGGCTCTTTATCCTACATGTGAGGGACATGCTGCTTTTCCTCAGACAGGCAAGGAAACAGAAAAAGTGCCCTAAACTGAGCAGCTCTGTCATCCACTTAGAATTTGAGGGCCAATGCCAAACAGCTGTAGCAATAAAAATTTTCATTTTCTGATCCGTGCACTGCTTGATCTTCAACCTGTAGCCAGGGCAGCTTTATATAGGATGTTTAACAGGTGGAAGGCTGATTGAAAATCTGATTTATTGTCTTTATTTACAGGCTCTTCCAAATGCATATGCATCCATAGTCTAATAATTCAACTAAACTGCATGTCACTATTTATGTCACCCACAGTGTCAAGAAATATTTAACACCGTTGATAAAAACAAAGAAAAATCCATCAACATTGAATGTTTTTCATATTGCAAAAAAGTTTAAGTCACATCTTTCTGTTTCTGCTGTGGGTCTTTCAATTAGTATTGTAAATAGTTTGGTTTTAGAAATGCAAGTCATTTCAGTCTCTTCAGTCGTGGGTGTCTGGTCTAACACAGGTCCTCATGTAAATCACAGACAATCAATTCAAAAGGTCAGTGCTGATTAAAAGAAATAAATCACGTATAGGGGCATTTGTTAGACTGAAAATTACTCTTTTATGTCTTCTGAAGTAATATCACTCTTACTTCTTTCAGGTACTATGAGTAATTAAAAAAAAATAAAATAATGAATGTGTGTAAGGAGGAGTTTCCTGCCAAAAGTCAAATTTCAAATATCTCACATTGCTTCAAGCTTGGCTCTGCCAGACAAATGTTCTCTAAAACAGGTTTTAGACTGCAGCCAAGCAGAGCTATCAGAAACAAGGCATTATTCGTCTTCAGAATAACAAAAATATTCATCCTCAGTGCTGACAAAACACAGGAGATTCCCTTGGTCTCAAAGAGCCAAGGATTTTTCTACAGTGCTCACAAAACCTTAAAATGTAGACTTAGATTTGATATTTTTCAAGTCAAATATGAAGACAGCAAAAATGAATATAACTCTATGTTTCTTTAATTTGCTCACTTCCTCCTCTCCCTTCAGGAGAGGTTCCATTTTAAGTTTCATTTTCATAATTCCTTGTTTTGCTTGTATTGCATTCTGTAATGCTTAAGTAGATGGATAAATATTATAGAGTTCATAGGTGTGTCCAAATGATTACGAAGAAAAAAGAAGTGATTTTCTTCTACTTTTTTCGAGCCTTAAAACATTCTAAGATCCCAAAAGAACCAAAACTAAGAAATTTGGTTTATAGAATTGAACACTAACCAGGAGCTTAGTGAGGGAGGCATTTAGAAATCATGGCCTGAAGTTTTCACAGTGGGGGCCTCCACAATACCCACAAAACTCTAAATCTAGTAAAGCTTTGAAGCAGATTTGATATTTTCCCTGTGCTCATGCAGTGTCTCGGCTTCTGTATGTGCAAAATGGAGATATCACTCACGGAATTGCTCCTGCAGAAAAGATTTATATAGGGAAAGGGTAAAGCCTTATGTGAGAGATAAATATCATTAATTGTTCACTGCAGTACAGCAATATTCTGACTCTCCTAATTCCTAGAGAAAATTATCTGCTTCCTCCACAGTTTGCAAAGTGTGTCCTCAAAGACAGGCATAAAGAATGAGAATGCTGAGTTGCTTGGCTGTGACATTTTAATATCCTTTGAGCCACCGCAAGACGCTCGTGATTTATCGAAACAACATTTTCCCACATCTGAAAATTCAACTTTTTATACATCCAAGGAATATCTGCACTGCTGTCTGAGCGTGATGGGGAAACAAAACAAAACAAAAAAATTAAATCTCACCCACTGCTCTGATGTGGAGGCACCTGAAAGAGCTGAGAGAAACAGCAGAGCTTGTGGCCTGGAAGTGATTCTGGATCTTGGAACGATAGAGTAGAATTAAACAATCAATAAAGTTGGAAAAGCTCTCCCAGCCCAGGCAGTCCCAGCTGTGTCCCATCCCCACCTTGTCCCCAGCCCAGAGCACTGAGTGCCACCTCCAGGGGACACCTCCAGGGATGGGCACTCCAAAGCTCCCTGGGCAGTTCCAAGGCCTGAGCACCCTTTCCATGGGGAAATTCCTGCTGCTGGCCAAGCTGAGCCTCCCCTGGGCCAGCCTGAGGCCATTCCCTCTCCTCCTGTTGCTTCTTTCCTGGCAGATGAAACACGTTGATTTAACAGAGTGATAGGTAACAAAGTTTTGAATAAGCACAGGGCTGCCCAAGGGAAATGATTCATGGAGAGAATTAATTCATCCTCCTCAGCCCCTCTCCACCATTGCTTCCCACTTGCTCTCCCTGGCAAAACACACACACAAAGGGGGAAGAAAATTTGGATGATAATGGTGATTTTATCCCACCTTTCCCCTCCAGCTTTAAGTTATTGAATGCAGCAGAGCTCCTGAGCTGTTTGCTCCTCCCACCCTTTTCCCTCCACAGCTCCTCATTTTTCATTTGCAGACATTGTGCCATTTCTAAAATTTCCTTAGAGGGTGTGGGGTGGGAGTGATGTTAGCACAGACTTTATTTCAACTCACATTTTTATTCTAATGAATGACACTGGAATATGGGGGGGGGGGGAAAGGAAGTGAGGACTTATAAAGTGTGAAATGCTAAATTTTTTTTTTTTTTTTTATAAAGTGTGAAATGCTGAATATTCAAGTTCCCACTGAAAAGGATTGAACTGGAAAACAACTATTTGAATCAGTGCTCCTCTGAGCCTGCAGCACTCATGGCTCGACCTCTCCCCTGGCATTTCAGAAGTGGAGAGAAACATTCCCTCTTCTTTTGGGAACATATGGACATGTTTGGACGGTGTCAGAGGCAGCTGGTTGTGCTGAGACCTGGCTTAATTGCTTCTCCTCAGTGTCTCCCCGATGCTTCCAGGGTGACAGGACAGAAAACTGATGGGATTTCGAGTACAGTGTGAGGAGCACAGAGTCACTTCATTTCTGCCCACACATTTTTCCTCTGTTCCACCCTGAGCTCGATTTATTTTCTCCCTTTTAGTAAAAAGCCTCTTCCCAAATCATCATAAATCTAAACCACGCTTTCTCTCCCTGCTCTTTTAGTTTCCTGCTCCATTCTATTCAGACAGAATTCAGTCATGCAGCCAGCCCCAGACCTGCTTTAAAAATCTTCTCCATATTGTCTTGAAAGCCAGGAGGTCCTCAGTGGCCTAATGGATTGTTTGCTGTACAAATAAAAATCATTTGGAGCCAAGTTTCAACCCAGAGTATTATTTTATGGGCGCCTGTGAACTCCAGAAGAGAAGAACCCAGAGCAGAAGCATTAAATGATGCTCCATAATAACTGTAAAAGAGAAATTGGGTGAATTATTAGAGGGGGAAGTGTTTGAACCTTCCCAATCCAGTAACCAGACACAGAATTTCCCTGTTCCTCATTAATACACCAGATTGAATCCAGTGCTGACTTGCCCCTGCAACGTGTCTGAGGTTAAAAATGCCTGTGTACTCAGCTTAATAGGCTCCCATTAGGGAAATGCAAAATTAGCATTGATTTTATTTAAGAAGGGCATCCCGGATAAATGGTGTGGTTAAATGGCTACACACGAAATTTTTTTCTGAGCTCTGGCAATTTCTTTCCACAGAAAATATCCTATTTGGATGTGACAGAGTTTTGCTAATGGCCATATGTTAATTAGCTCAAAATACTCCTTTTCCCCCAACAGGAATTCATGGAGGAAATTAAAAAATAAAGAGCACAACAAGCAAGAAAACAAACAAAACCACCAAAAAACCAAACCTACAAAAATAACCCACTAAGATTGGTAATGGAGCCAAGCAATCAATAAAAACCCACGCAACTTCTGCATCTTAAGAAATATTTTTTTTTCCTAAAGAATTACATGGGTAATTTTCAAACAGCTTTCACTTTGAAATGAAAACAGGAAAATATGAATTTTTGAAAATATAGAAATGAGAAGTTCTGACTTTTTCTGCATCCCTTGCAGTTTTTTATTTATTTGTTTTGGCTGGAACATAACTTTTTCAATAGGAAGACAGCACTTTCAGCCAAAATACATGCACATTTTTCCTAATAAAGTATTTGGCAGCAAAGGATATCAATCCTGGGAGAGAGAAAATAATTATGCACTTCAAAACAGTAAGGAGGAAGAGATTTTTGATTCTAAATGGCAATTAATTTTCATTAATTAAAACAACATGAAGGTCTGGGTGTGGTGGAGATGGCAAATTTAGGGCACTCATAATTATGCTCCTCTGTTCCTTTTCTTGGACTCCTTCCAACAATTTATTATCAGGTATCAGATGTAGTGAGAAAATGAAACTAAATGAAAGCAACAAAACGAAGACAACACATTTCATCTTCTTTTTGCTAATTATTTTTAGCTACTTTTTAATGACAAGCAATGTATAACCATCCCAGCTCTCACACTGAACTTCCTTTTCTCCCTCCTCACAAGAAGAACTCCACTCCAAGGCAACAAGAGCTGCACAAACAGAAATCTGTTTTCCAGCAGCAAAAAATCTAAAACTAATAAAAAACCAAAAAAGCTGAACTAACTCCTAGCAAAAATTTCTCACAGTTTTGCCATCTCTTTTCAAAGCAGCAAAAAGGTTTTGTTTTTCATATTAGTCATTCCTTATGCTTGTAGGCATTTTGTTTGTCAAATAAATAGGTTTTTCCACTTTTCTCCAAAAAATTATTTTTTCCCAAACCAATTAAAAAAAAAAAAAAAAAAAAGGTTAAAATTTTCTCTCCAAAAAAACCCCATTCAAAGATTTCCTCCCAAATTTGCCCTGAACCAACACAACTGCTTTGTGGGTTCATTACTGATTACATAAAACATTTCCACCAGTTTATCGAAGGTTCCTAAGCTTCCTTTACACTTCACCTATTTTATTTCATATTTTATTACTTGGGAAGAAACATGCATGCAAGGAAAGGAAAAGGTTTTAGGAGATCCTGCCTGAGGATTTGCAGTGAGAAGACTGAGGAAGACTTGTTTCTTTGCTTTTCAGTTCCCCTCAATATAAAATGAGAGTGATAATTACAATTAACCAAAATAAAAGAGGTTTGGGGCTTTTCATAAAGGAGGAGAGATGCCAAAACAGGCAGAAATAAAGGTTCCCTTGATTTTCGACAGAGTTTGTGATACGGAATTTTTTCAGCACTTGAAAAACAAGTCAGCTCTAAAATGTGCTGTGAATAACCATTGATAAGGGTGCAAAGAAACCCTAATAATAAACAGAAAGGAGAAGATGCATGAAAGAAAATCCAGTGAAGAACTTCTTTTTTTCTGAAATCCCTTTTGAAAATGCACAGAGCATCTCACAAGACCTTGTTGGGCCACTGACATTTAGAGGGGTTTTCTTCTCCTCACCCCTTCTGTAAAACTGCTGAATGGCTGCTGTGACACTGCACACATTATCCCATCACTTCTTATTTATGGATACACTTTTGCTTCCCAGCCCTGAATTTGCCTTTCAGCAGGTCATAAATGTGCATTTTGAGGAGCAGATCAACTTTGCTTCTGTTGCTCTAATGGAATTTTTCCAAGAAAATTAATGTCTTATTTGTTTTCAGCACAAGGATTTCATGATATCCAGCACACTTAGGAATTCAAAGAGCATTTAAGCAGAACAAAATGTAGATGATCAATCCCCTTATTCCTCTGGATTCTTCCTTAAGACTTCTCCATTTAAATACAACACAAGGTTAGTGTTTTTTATTTTCCAGTTTTCTTTTATTCCCACTGTTTTCCTCCTAACCTCTACACTACATCTGCAGCTGCTTCCACATTTTATTATTTTTCAATACATTCTTAATTATATTTCAGATGATACAAGATAAATCAAAATATTTTAAATTCTCTTCCACATACATGTAAAATGTGCTTATGGAGACTTTTGTGAAATTTGACATTGAAAATGTATTTTGCATAAATGTTTTTATTTTAGAAGACACCGAATATAATGAGAATTTCTTTAATTGAATATAGATATATATTTTTATTGTTTTTTCAAATCTTCAAAATATTTTGTATGTTTAAGAGATGAGCTTTAATACTGTCTAGTTGTGTATACCCACATGGCGATTTTTAACATTTCAGTTGGGGCCATTTTTCCTTTTTCATATCAAAAATACTTTTTAGTTTTTAAACAACTACATTTTCGTCAGTGTTGTGTGAAAGAGTTTGAAATTGGATGGAAAAAAGGAGTACATGGAAGGATTCTCAGTGCTTAGCACAGAAAATGCACTCTTGGAGGCACAAAATAAATGTGATTCTGGAAGAACAGAAGGAAATATTTCTTCCATCATTATCACTCAGGTATTGCCTGGAGGATCAGTTGCAAGACAAATATCAGAAGAAAAAAGGTGTTACTTTCCTATGGTTTATGTCTCTCTATAGAATAAAATGTGGGTTTACTAAACAATGGTATTTAACCAGCAGGATGTTTTACAGAAGGAGAGAGGAAAAAGAAGAAAAAATAACCCCAAACAACCTCTGCCTCCTCTAGAAAACTATGATCTATTTGTTTCTTTGTTACTTCAAAATTTCAAAAATCACCTCCACAGCTGCACCACAATGTATTTTCTGAGTGTGTGAGGAATTTGCTTCTCTGTTTTAATGGAGAAGGGGGGGAAACCTTTAAGAAAAAAAAATTCCCAAGGCATGCAATTGAAAAACAAGAGTGCTGTATGTCAGCTGGAATATGTAATCCCTGAACAGAGCCTGCCCTGACCTTCCACAAGTAGCAGGGCAATTGTTCTTGGGGATTTTATGAATATCAGTGTCTATTTGCAAAGAAAGCCGTAGATGGGAGAGGAAAATGAATTTGAATTTGCAGTGCAAGTGAGCATCCAGTACTGGGCTGTACCCCAGCTGGAAGAGAGCCAGTTTTATCCCCAGGCAGGGAGCCAAGGAGACATCCCTGGCATGGGGCAGGACCAAGTTCTGCAGCTGGAGAGGCGAGCTGGGCTCAGAGGAGGGACCTCTGCATCATCTGCAGCGGAAACAAGGATTTACAGATGCCGAGGCATTCATCCCCCCACCCTCCCTTGCTGCCAGCCCAGGAGCTGCAGCACTAAAACACTCCAGTTTTGCATGGGGAAGTTGTAGAGAACAATCCCTCCGGGGTGCTGCAATGAGAGATCAATCCTTTGGAGCAGGAGGAGAGGATGAAAGCAAAGCACAGAGCTGAAACCACAGAGATCCACACGGGATGAGCCTCTGAATCCTCAGCTGCACACATCCCTCCAAAGGATGTCCCCAGTGTCAAATCACTCCCTGGAGCTGTTCTTTTAGTTCCCCATGGCTGCATCCTGTGGCTGTCCAGCTTCAGGGAGCAGGGTGTGGATCATTTCCCCTTGGCAGAGGTGTTCAGTGGCCACATCTGCCCGGGAGGAAGAGTTGGGCATCCCCCAGGGAGGAAGAGCTGGCCCAGGGCTCCTTCCCTATCCCTGCTGCTGCAGAAGGGATCACAAGGGCATCCCCTCACCTGCAGCACTGGCATGAATTTTTAACTCCTCTGTTCACCCAGGCAGCAGTGGCTTTCAGTCCAATTCACTGCACAGGGTGTGCAATCCTTGGAGGTGAAATCCCGGGATTAATTCACACTGAGCGCACGCAGCAGTGAGAAAAGTGACAGGGCAGACAGAGAGGAGGAAAAGGGAGATTTCTGTAATCAAAACAGAACTGGTTACTTCAAAATGAACGGTGAGTAACCCATGGAGGTATCCAAACCAACACAGAGCCATCCTGATGGCAGCAAGGGGAGGAAAACCTGCAGGCAGAAAAGGACACGAAAAGGTAGGAGAGAAGTCGCCACAGACACATACCTGCAGCCTTCATTTCATGCACCCATAATTCTCCCTGGCAGCTGCATGATTAATTCAAAGATTTATTGATTTTTTTTTTTTTATTTTTTTTCTTTTGCCTTGCTCAATCCTGTTGACCTGCTTTTGTTGACAGGTCTCTGTGGATCACACTCCTCTGGCAGCTGAAAGCGTTGGCATCACGTCAGTCTCCAATGGCCCACAGGAAACGTTTCAACTCATTCAACATCACCAGCCTTTGAGGGCATGGCAAGAATTTATTTTAAACAAACAAACAAGAAAAAATTAGAAAAATAAACTCGTAGGCAACTTTTGCTGTGAAAAATATCTGTAATTGCAATTATAATGACATTTTGGTGGTGGTAGAGGACGTCTAAACAGTGTAATCTTTTTTCTGTACTCTCACTGCTGTAAAAATTTCACTCGCTTTGGGTTTTGTAGGTATTTTTGGCACAACATAAAATGCTTAGCCTTTGCATGTACCACCTTTCTGCAGCAGGACAGAGCATCTGCCCCAGCACAGCTTGAGCTCACACAGCCAGATCACAGGCCTTAAAAATTCACTTGATTCTGACTAAAAGGTCACCTGGCCTCCATCGTAACCTCCCTCCAAAGGGAAAACACACACGCAATTAAAATGTGGCTGTACAGATCAGCAGCCCAGGTACAACACTGATGTCACAGCAAATGAAGCAAAGCCCTGCCAGATAGGCACCTCCAATTCCTTCTAATGAGTCATTCTTCTAATGAGCCTCTCAATTAAAACTGGACTCTTGACAGGGAGGGCAAACCAAATGAGCTTCAGTAAGACCATCTACAGCCCTAAAAATATTGAATTGAAATTGAAATTGAATCATTTACTTGGTACAACACACAACAATAGAATATTCTGTTTCTGGGTGGTTTTTTTTCCAGATGTCACCTGTAGATATCTCTTTCGATGTATTAAAAATAACCTAAAAAACCACAGCTGGTGGCAGTTTTGCCATTCTGCTCCCCTCAGAGTGCAGCTAAGCCACGTCCACAGCCATAAAGGATTCCCAGTAGCGAGGCACACACTCATTAAAATGAATCTCATGCATCAATTTTGTCCCCTCACATCAAAGCTGTCAGAGCTCGTTGGTGTTTGCTCAGGTTAGGCTGGATTTTGATGGGAAACCTCAAGCCCACAGTGCTTAATGTGATCACCTGCTTATCCACTGCTGCTCAGGAGGGTGACAGGATCACAAAGCTACTGGCAGGGGAGATTTATAAGGAAGAAAACAATGCTGCAGTCGCTATTTCGAAAAGCAAAAATGGAAATAAATCGTGAGACCAGACCTAAAACCAGCACGTTGATTCATCAAAGCATGTCCATGCTTGTAGAATTTTGATACCAAATCTGACAGCACCGAGCTTTGCTGTCTATAAAATCAGACACCACGCCTCTCCAAATCCAAATCAAACCAAAGTGGTAAAAATATTGCCTTAAGTATTCAAGAAAATATATGTGAACCAGAAATTGCCTGAAGAATGGTAAACAAAGAGCAAAGTAACAATGGGAAAATGTTGAGTGAGCACCTGGGAAGGTTAGCAGCCTGTCTGCTCTTATTTCACCTTTAAGAAAGAGCTGGTAAACATCAAGTTCATTTAAATGCAGGCCATATTTATTTCAAGGCTCTGCAAGCCCCAGAGAGAATTAATATTACAGGAACCGTAGGGGCTGGAAAAAGCTGGCCAGGTGATAAAATGGGATTCACCCAGGAAAATGAAAGAAAAATTTCAAGCACATCTGGAGAGAAAATAACGTGACACAGATATTTCCAGTGAAAGACTAACTGTGTCACCGAATTCAACCATGCTGAAAGAAACCTCTTCATGACTGGCAACATCAATAACAAGGTGGTAAAACAGAACAGTTTGGGCATCAGATTGGATAATGTTATGCATGGTGCAACAGAGCCTCAGGCTCATGGAGAGATGTGATAAGTGCCCATATATGTGTGTGTGTGTATACATATATATATATATATATATATATGTGTGTGTGTGTGTGTGTGTATGTATGTATATGTAAACACACACTGATGGATACAGAGATGGGAAGGGAGAGAAAGGCATAAATAATTTAAAAAAAAAAATAGGTATTTGAAGCTTTTACCCAGAAGCAGACTTGCAATCCACTCTCTCTCTCTCTCTTTAATTCTCAAGAAGGCAAAAGCAATTCTAAAGAGGACCCGAATCCAATCAAGTTTTTCACATGCTTTAATTTAAGTAGAGAGGAAATAAATTAAAGGGTTGAGAGGAAAAAAAAAGAGAAAGAGGATTCAGGGGTTGTTTGGTTTGGGTTTTTTATTTTGATTTGTTTTAAAGTGAGAAGAGGAAAAGGGTCCCTCCCATTGATGGAAATGAAGGTCTGTCCAAAACTCAACAGCAACAGAGGGGAAAGAAAAATTATGATGCACTTTTCTCCTAGACACGCTTCATTTCTGAAATGTCAAAGCCACTGCTACTATTTGTGAATCCCATTAAAGTGGCTGGATATGGTGAGACAGAGCAAATTTTGACTTTTCTGGATTTTAACCACCACAACACGACATCCAAAGATATTTTTATTTTTCTCTCACAAACAGCCACCAATGTTCTCTGCCCTCAGACCAACCAAAATGTCCAGTCACACTGAGGGAAATCCACAAGACATCTCTACAGAGAAATACCAGTTTCTATGATGTTAACACCTCCAGTTCACTTCCCTGTGCTGATTAAGCCACCAGAAACCACTCCTGTGCTACAACCACATTGCTCATTTCACTTCTGTGCTACCAAAAAGTGATTTTTTGACATGTGGATCAGATGCTTTCTGTCTTCATCCCCTCAAATGGCTCCCAACTCCTGGCTCACACAAAGCTGTGAAATCCTTGGAATCCTCGCATCCAATGCTGCCCACACCAGAGACAACTTCAAAATTATTCCCCTGATCAAAATACTCCAGTGTAATGGAATAGGAAGCAAAAACGGAGCCCAGAGAAGGCAGAGGAATAGTTTAGGTTGGAAAAGACCTCTAAGATCACTGAGCCCAACCATTAATCCATCTTCCTAAGTACCACATCCACGTGTGTTTTTAGCACTTCCAGGGATGGCAATTCCACCACTTCCCTGAGCAGTCTGCTCTGACCACCCTTCCAGTGAAGAAATTTTTCCCAATATCCAACCTAAACCGCCTCTGGCACACCTTGAGACCATTTCCCCTTGTCCTGGTGCTTGTTACTTATAATTTCCTTCAGTGAACAGTTTGAAGTACTCGGCCTTGCTCAGTTACAATTTTAACAAAGGAAAGTGTGAAAATTGTTTGCACAAGCAGGAAGTGCTAATTTTTTACCATCTCCACTTTCTAGTGCTATAAAACACTGTCCTCTTAAAAGAGCAGAGCTCTCAGGGATAACATGGGAAACCAGACATTCCTTAAATAATGCAGTCAATAATTTTTTTTCCCAGGTCCCTCAGGAAAATAACCTTGCTGAAAAAAGAGAAAGTGAGGAAGCAATATATTGTCTTTAGAGATGGGCAAGTGCACTTTACATGTCTTTAGGAAGCTCAGAAAGCACATTACTGCAACAGCAAACCTGCAGCCTGACCTGAGCCTGGCTGAATGCTGCTCCCATCATCTTTCCAGGGAGTCAGGGAAGTTCAGCAGATGGAGAGATCTGCCTGCTGTGCTTTCTGAGTGCTGATACAACTTTGAAGAGAGGAATTAAACCTCACTGACACGTTTTTGGTAGAAAGTAGCTTACATGCAATTTTTAAAATTTTATTTTATTTATGCTGCTAATATTAATCATAAAAAAAAAATTAGTTTTCAAAAATTAGTTTTCCCTCGACCTGGAACCAGAAGGAATCTTGCATGTAGAGCATTCAGGAGCATAGGTTAGATATATGTTGAATTCTTTGGGTTTTGGCAGCTATGGTTAAGCACTGACATCAAAGCAAAGCAAGAAACATCATTGCTCATCTCTGCTAAACTTGGCCTCTGTCAAATGGCTGAACTATAATAATCTAATTCTGAACATCAGCAATAATCTGATTCTGATCGCAGGACTTCACACAGGACTATTCTCCATAAAGAGTTTGGGTTTTTTGGGGTTTTTTTCTTGCACTATGTACAAACCTCATGGCTGAAAAATCAGCTCTGTACAAACAGAGCCACTGCTGGAATCTCCAGACCCCAGCAGAGCCCAAAACTGCAGTGCTGTGTTTCAGATGTTATCACCACGTGATAACTCCTGGCAAACACTGGCTGCTTTCTGCCAACCACAGCAGCCCAGAAAAGCCCTTTGTGCAGAAAGGGATCCAAGAGCCCCTGAGCCTTTTAAAGACGAGACTTGAGGAGCTGTGTGTAAATAAATAATGCAATTCATTACGCCAAATGTAGGTCAGTGTACATCAGTGACACTTCTCGAGCTGTGGTCCAGTGTGACTAATTCCTGCCTGATGGGAAGCAGGCTGGCTGGGAGGCTCATCAGTTGTCACCAGCACGTCAATCACAGCCCTTCAGGGCACCCTGGTCCATCCATGCTCACCCACCTTTCCTCAGAGCTGCTGTTCTTCCAGGGCACACTCAATTATGCCACTGTGCACAGTTGGTATTATCTGTCACTCCTATTTCTATTTTTTCTTTTTAAGCAGTCACAGTCCATGTTTAAATCAGAGAGATTCTTGCACGGTGTGTCATTAGACAGGAAAATGGGAATTCAGAAAGGTCAGGGCACGAGCTTACTCATGATCCTGCTCTTGGCACTGTTCAGAAACACAGAAAAACCCCAAAATCCCTTGCAGTTTTCAGGATCAGGATAGGAGGCATTCCTGACAGAAACACAGAGTGCAGTGACTGACCCAAGTTAAATCTTCAGTCTCTGTTTACATCCAATCTCCATTCTGCCCTTCTCCTTTGCTGATCCCTTACACTGACCTTCACTTCCAGTAATCCCTTTCTGCCCTCCTTCCCCTACAACCACACCCATCATTTGCTCTCTCCGGGACTAATTAAGGCAGGAGCGGGCTCTGCTCTGTTGCTTTCACCTGGGCACAGCACAATCAGCAGTTATTTCACTTTCTCTTCCAGTCCAGCTTCACAGTTCTGTGTGTGAAGAGGAAATGAGCCAAACACTTGACTCCTGTCTGCTTTGCACTTGCTCCATAGGAGCAGAGGCACAATCTGTGCTCTGACACTTTCTTATACTGTTGGCCCTTGGTGGGGTGGGGTTTTTTTTGGTTTTGTTTTTTGGGTTTTTTTTTTGTTTTCTTTTGTTGGTTTTGGTGGGGTTTTGGTGGTGGTTTTTTGTTGGTGTTTTTTTTTTTTTTTTTTTTGGTTTTTTGGGGTTTTTTGTTTGTTTGTTTGTGGTGTTTTTGTGGGGGTTTTTTTTGGGGGGGGTTGTTTTGGGCTTTTTGTGTGTGTGTTTTTTGTTTGTTTGGGGGTTTTTGTTGTTTAATAATTTTTTTTTTTTTTTTTGGTTGTTACTACAAGAAGCATACTTTGCAGGGCTTAGATTGCATTCAGTGGTCACAAAGCTGATTCCAAAAATCTCCTTCTTTGGGAATGGTTTGTGAAGGAAAGCAGGAAGAGGGAAAGGAAGTCTGGCCTTTGAATCAGCCATGTGCAGCTATCCATCAGATATTCCAGGGTGGTTCTAGGGTGAACACAATCCTCTAGGCTGATATAAGCTTTTATGCTTAGTGCCATCAATGAAAACATGTCGGATTTTGTTATGAGAACAAATTGCACAGCCTTGCTCTCCCTATTATAATCCAAATGAATTTCAGATGCTATTTCAAGTCAACTGACAATGCAAATTTCTTGAGAAAAGGAGGATTTTAGGAAAAGAGACCCTGTAGCTGCAGCTGCAGAGCTTGATGCAGTAGTTACCTGCACTTTGTGAGCCCCTTGAGACCTGTCAGAGCTACCATCAATCCTTAATTCTGCTGACACTCCAGAGCTCGTCAGACACCCCTGCAAAGTTTGATTGTTTGCTGAACAGCTGTATCCAGCGGAGAGAGCTGAATATGCCCTCTCACTATTATTATTCAAAATGGAGTTTTCCAGTATGAAAAGATTTCTCTGTGTTTGCTGTTGGAGCTCAGTGTTTTCTGCTTTTCCTCAAAATAGATTCATCCAAATAATTGCGTTTTGCTTTGCTTTAAAAATCTTTTTTCTCACTACTTTTACCCCTAGAGGAGGCCCTGTAAAAGCTTTTTGGCTTCAGATTTGCTGTCACATCAAAAGAGAAAGTGCAGGAGCAAAACCCCAATTCTGGGAGTGTTCCCTAACAGAAAACAAGCTCCTGCACACCTTTCCAGGCTGTAGCTGTCCTTGCACATGGAAACTTCACAGGAATTGGTTTTTCTGGCTCCAAACATGGGCACCTTCCTCTTTATTGAACATGGAGGGTGATTTATTGGGATACTCCTTGGAAAGGCTCTGGTGATAGGTCTTAATGTGTTTCAACTCCCAATTACTTTACAATAACCTGGAGGCACGACATAAAATTGAAGCCAGGAAACAGGAGATGCTCTTGCCCAGCTAGATTTATTACACACTTTGATTACTGTGGACATCACTGTGCTCCCTGAAAACCAAATATACAGATATGCCCAGGATAGCACATCGTGGCAAGGCCAAAAACATTGTACAGTTTTAATCAAGGAACAGCCTTCTAAACCAATCTTTCTAAAATAGGCAGGATAGTTTTACCCTATGAAAGTAAAAACGTTGTGCTTTTGTTCTTAGGTTTTGTTTTGTTTTGGGGTTTGTTTTTTTTTTTTAAATATTGCATTGCCATTAAAAGAAACAAACAAAAAAAAAAACCCAAAAAACCCACAACCAAACAAAAATAACAACAACAAAAAAACAACCAACCAACCAACCAAAAAAAACTTCCAACAACAATAACAACAAAAACAGCTGACGTCTACAATGGTAATTGCTGAAATAAAGGATTCTGGTGCTTCTTACATCTCCAGGTCTCTCTAGCCTCGTAGTCAGAATGGGAATACAGATAGGTACATTAAATATTTACTCCAGGTTGTTGTTGGAAGAATTGAATTGGGGTTTGAGTCCTTCAGGAAGAAAATAATAATAATAATAATAATAATAATAATAATAATAATAAAGCTTTTCTGGCTTCTGTTTGAAACAGTTGTGTCACCTCAGTGGAAATGAAAGAATCCCAGAATGTTTTGGGTTGGATGGGATCTTAAATCCCACCCAGTGCCACCCTCTGCCATGGCAGGGACACCTCCCACTGTCCCAGGCTGCTCCAAGCCCCAGTGTCCAACCTGGCCTTGGGCACTGCCAGGGATCCAGGGGCAGCCACAGCTTCTCTGAGAAATCTTTTCCAAGCTCTCCCCATCCTCACAGTAAAGAATTTCTCCCTAATATCCAATCTGAACCTGCTGTCTGACAATTTGAAGCCATTTCCCCTTCGTCCTGTCACTCCATGCCTTGTAAAAAGTCTCTTCTCATCTTTCTTGTCAGCTCACTTCAGAAAATGTTCTCATCTTTATCCTCTCCACTCACACACTTGATTCTTCTCTTTGCTTTCCTTACTTTTCAAGGAAATACTATATTTTTTTTTCCCCCACAAAAACCTTGTCCTCTCTATCTGAGAGTGATAAGCATCATTCTCAAACATATTTATAACCCCCTTTATATTCTCTCCTTTCACAGTAGAGGCTTCTCCTAAAGCTGGCTCTCATTTTTCAAGATATTAATGAATAACCAATAAATCAGTTATTTAGAACAAAAAAGAGAAGTTAATAAATAAGAACTTGATATTTTCCAATACTTAATAGCTTCCAATACTTTTCTGTGTGCAAGATCAAACAATCTGGTCTTGCACACTAAAAAAAAAAAAAAAAAAGGGTTTTTATAGCATCCATTCTAATGAATTATGTTTCATTTTCATTTAAATTCCCCATTGCAGATTTGAGGGATTGGGAGATAATAAGAAACTTGCTAAAGTTTATGTTAGATTTTTAATGACTGTAGCCTTATCAACCATTGTCAGAAGGTGCAATAAGGGAAAAATGTTAGATTTGTATCCATATAGTGAAATGTTATTGCACAGTTTTATTCCCCCAAATTTGGGATTAAACCAATATAAACTAATAAAAAATAAATTATCCATAAGTGGAGGCCATGGTGTTTTGAAGAACTGCCATATTTTCTCCCTAAAAATGGAGATTACAGAGACCTGGGTGTCTCCTACTCCTGATTCCAGGGTGAAGGTAGGATTGAGCCACTCTCAGATATCACAGGGGTAGAAGGACCTCAGATTGTGTCCTCTCACCCTATGTTTCCATAGAAAACATGCCTATTTTTTGTTTTCTTATTACACAGAATAGATAAACTTAGAAAAAAAAAATTAAGGTAGTTAATCATGAAGAAATTAATGTTCTTTTCCTCCAGCCAAGATTCACACATACAAATGTACCACGTAGCAGATTATTTCAAGATGAAGCACAATAAACACATCCATCCACTGTTGTGTTAAATAGTTGAAGTCATAATTTAGAGAACCTTAAGTATAATTCTGCATCAATATATACAGAATAATCAAAGACTGGTTTTACATTGAGATACAACTCTGACCTGTGTTGGCTGAAGTGTTGGTGAGTCCAACAATTCAGAAATTACAGATCTCCTTGTGCAAACACACCCAGTTACAGGTGCTCAATAATAACAAAAAAATATTATATTATCAAGACCCAAGAGCATAAGGAAATTAATTTACCAAGCTTACACTGGGCACTAGCAACATAGAAAAACTGATCATGAATTACATGGTTTCTAAATATCTACCAAATGCTTAGAAAGATCTTTGAATTCTAATTTAAAAAAAAAATGTAAAATGATGTCAGGAATCAATAAAACACGGAGAGAAATTAAATCTATAAAATGAGCCATATAGAGACACAGATAGTGCCATCAGTGACACAATTTGTCAGAAAATAAAAATTATTAAGATACTGAGGAAGCATACAGAAACATTTCCACACACTTGATAATCATAAACACAAACATATTCCTGAGTAGACTCTGCAGCAACATTTAACTCAAACTATTTTTTTCCACTTTGCACAGCCCTGGAACAATACATTTCCAATTTCTACATATATAAATCATTTGTATGTGTAACAACAGCTGCACTCTGCATTACATATAATTCAGAATTGTAGTATACTGAAAATATTTCTCCCACCTATTCGTTCTCCCATGAATTTCATACAATATTTTATGCTTTAAAATGTTAGATTTTCTTTGCCCAGATTCCTGAACAATGCCTCACATTTTCTCCCTCTGTCAGTAAATAGATTAATGTAGATAACTGCTTTAGTACAGATTGTTTCACTTCAATATTCAATGTTCAGTTTATGGCAGTGCTTAAGCCTCCACTGTTATCTGGGAAGATATCTGGGATGAAAATGCTATGAAACTATAAATATTGATTACATACCTCATTTAAACATAACCAAACTAATTTAGACTCAAGATTTCTTCTAATCCGTGAGTAACATCACTACTAAAAAACATTACAACCCAGCACATGTTTATGACACTCAAATTTCTTTGGCATGCAGGAGCTCTTCATCAAAGTTAAAATGCAAACCCACTGCCACAGCACCCAAAAGCTGGTTTTATGACTGGTATAAAACAAAAAACATGTTATTTTCCCCTCAAGCAGGCTAGAAAAGCAGGGCTGTCTGAAGCCTTCATGTCACACACACAGAGTCAGCAACACTGGAGTAAAATACATTAAAGGGAAGATGGCATGCCACCCAGTTATAATTGAACCGAAGTAAACACCAGGCATTTTTGGGGAAAAAAAAAAAAAAAAAGGAAATATCTCTGCCATTGCCAGCTGGGGAAAAAAAAAAAAAAAAAAAAAACAAAAAAAAAAATCTGTAAGAGCCTACCTGAGACAAGCGAGACTGTGTCTTTCTCCCATGAGACAACAGTGATGTATGCCTCCACAGAGGAGGGGATAATGCACTTGAACACTGCTACATTGCCTCTCATGGCTTTCTGGTCCTCCACACGGACTGTATAGGGTTCCCGTAAAACTGCAGGGACAAAAGGGGAGGGTTGGTTAAATAAACTGCATCTCCACATCTCTCACCCTCTTCCTCAGTTAGCCTGAAAAAGTGCCCCCCCCCCGCCCCAGAATCAGGCTGTGGGCTCTTATCTCAGTGAATGACACACATTTGCAAGGCTGGTTGCAAGCTGATACAAAAGCAATCCCAGGTCTTTTTGTTTCCTCGAAGTCTGCATCTCTTACTGTGTGTTCTTTCCTCACCCAGTTCTGGTAGGCTCAGGTAGGAACTGCATGTTTACGTGGGAAAGTGGTGTTATGTTTTTCTTGGGTTATGTAACGAAAAAAAAAAAATGTGTATTCTAGTTCATCTGTTGAAAACAGCTAGGGAGATGTTTTTCTTTATCTCTTGTTACTCCAGGAGGGAAGGGGGTGAGTGCCTTCTGTTAATGGCATGGCTGTTAAAACCAGGTGGGGCAGAGTTCTTTATCTCTTCCACCACCCATCCTCCCTCAGGGGATATCTGCTGTTCATGGGCCATCCAGGCTCACTGCAGGGCTGAGATAATTACAACATCCCATTGGGAGAGGCTCCACCCAGTGGGAGTAGCCAAACATTCCTACCCAGATAAGAACTGAGTCATAGGAACACCAAGGATCCAGTGTTTCCACTGGATTCCCAGAGGAAGACTGAACCCATTTCATCACCACTGGACCCTTCTACAGGATCATCTCTGCTCCAACAGAACCACATCTGTCACTCCAGGAGGGCTTACTTTGGACTGCTCCCAGCACCCTGACCAACATGGTGCCAGGTTGTATTCTGACTCTGTCAGGGTTTCTAGGATGTTTGCTTGCTTGCTTTTTGTACTACTGTATTTGTATCCTTAATATTCCCAGTAAATAACCGTTATTCCTATTCCCAAGTCTTTGCCTGAAATCCTTTCATTTCAAAATTATGATCATTTGGAAGGGGGTGGAAGTTACAGTCTCCATTCCAAGGGAAACTCCAGCTCTCCCTGGCAGACACCTGTCCTCCCAAACCAAGACAATGTTTTATGTTACTCGTGCAGTTTCCCTAGCTACATTTCCCTTCACAAAGGGTTTTCTGGTCTATCACAGAGCACAGAGGTACATGGAGGTGCTGTGTGTGAATTAGACATCCAGAGAGGAGAAGAGAAGGTCAGTGTCATTTAGGATTTTGAAGAAGAGTGAACTGAAGGAGAAAATCGATAGAGGTGACAGAGAGAAAAAAAGAAATGTGTGACAGGAACACAGAGAAATGAGAGTAAGAGGACAGCTACATTTGATTGACCAGCCCTGAAAGAAATCAGTTAATGGAAAAAAAAAATAGAAACAAAGCCACAGTTGTATTAAGCAAAACCTCATTATAATAAAATCCAACATGATTCAAAAAATGTTTAGAATCAGCATAGTATTTGTCTTGAGTATGAAAGAATTAATTGAATGAATAAATAGAAAAAAAAAAAAAAACTGGATGGACAAGGAGGATAAAAGCACAACTGGAAAAAGCATTCCCACCACATCAAACTAACATTGTTGGGATAAGATGAAGTTACACTGGGTAGGAGAATGGAGAGAAGGGAAATCCTGAAATAATTCCATGAAGAGTGAGGGATGAGCATTTCTGTGAGCAAGAGTTCATGGAGAAGGTGGCAGACACCAGCTATCAGTGAGCATCTTTTCCAACGGCTTGTGTAATCCCTCAATCACGGGAAAACACAATTTAGAAAGTTCTGAGACAAGCAGCTAGACTACTAACTGCAAAGTCCTTTTTTAAGATCCTGATTTTATTTGCAAGGTTCTTTTGTCAAGCAGAGGGAGAATTCTATTGGAGTTTAACAGATATAGGCTTCACACCTAAAGAAACATCAGTTCAGAGCCTCAGCCAGCAATACTGCAAGTTTTAGCCTCCTTTGTATCACCACACTGGTTTATCTAAGAAATTTAAAAATTAGAAAGCAATCCTGGAAAAAAATACTGCCCAAAAGACTTTCAAAATGGAGACACATTAAAAAATCCAGAAAAGATAAAAATAAACATTGTCTCAAAATATAATTCTACCAGAGAACTTGCCCACAAATCCATGAAATTAAAACCAGAAGCTCAAAAACCAGAACTGAGTTTCAAACATAAAGTTGGTTATGACGTGTTCATATGAATCTTTGATTTTCAAGCTTTTTTTTTTTTTTTTTTTCTCATGGACAACTAAATAATTTCATAAGAAGACCATCATAGTCCTCCCCATATATGTAACATGATAACTTGCTTCTACTGGATGTTTCTTGTGCAAGAAAATCCACTTTCCTGGACTAAAATTTTCATGAGACATGAATTTCATGGAAACCTGGTTTTTATTCTTGCTTCCCAGCTGCCTACAAACTACAGATCTCTGAATGTTAACTTATTGTTAAGAAGAAGTGAAGGCATTTTATTATTTAAAAAGAAAGTCTCAGGCAAATCTCCTTGTTAACTGTTCACATTTTTTTCCCTGTGAAACTCCTGTGAAGACAAATCTCCAGAGGAAAGGGTGTTCTCTTCTGAGAAAAGTCAAGCATAGCTCCACCAACAATAAAGAGCCTCCAAGGATTTGCATTTGCCAAGGGTCAGCTCCCAGAATACTTTTTGTTTGTTTGTTTGAATATTTTAATTAACTGAAGCAGATAGACCAAAATCTTCAAAAGCTCTGCAATCATGTGTTTGTGTGTTGTAACAAAAGGCCTGATTTTGATCCCTCTGTAATTCCTCACTGGCTGACCCAGTCAGTACAGACAACAAATGCAAAACCATTCTGCTCATTTGCATACTTTAGCTTAAACAGAAAGCACTGCCTGTGGGTCTACATCACCTGCTGAATCATTGAAGGGGACAAAAACTTCTCTCTCAAAACAAAGCACAAGTCACCAAAAACAAGGGAGGAGAGGTGTGATTTTTGGCCAAGAATTTCTTCTTCTCTTCCAGCCCATGCACAAAATCCATCTTTTCCTCACACAGTTCTTTAATGTGCAAGCATGGTTTGATTGTTGCTTTGATTATCAGTTCATTTCTCCTTATATTTGTGCTCAACTGATGTTTGGAAAGCTAACTTTCTGCACCAAAATAATTCAAACTGGAGAGGAGAGGGAGAGGAGAGGGAGAGGGAGAGGGAGAGGGAGAGGGAGAGGGAGAGGGAGAGGGAGAGGGAGAGGGAGAGGGAGAGGAGAGGAGAGGAGAGGAGAGGAGAGGAGAGGAGAGGAGAGGATTCACTATATTGCTTAATATTGTTAAGAGTTTAGGGGTTACACTTCTTGCCAGCCTCCTTTGGCTGCTGCTACTCTTTGAAACACCCAGGATCCCTCCCTTCCTCAATCCCATCCAGTAAAAGACTCTACTTACCAGCCTTAATGTGAACATCCTGACTCCTGATTTTCCCTGAAGGATTTTCAGCTGTGCAATAGTAAGTGTTATCATGGATTAAGTTATTAAAGCTTGAAGGAGGGAAGGGGAAGATTTGGAGAGTGCCATTGGGGTGGACGTGGCGGATCCCTGGGACATCGTAGATCTCCTCGCCCGTCGCTAGGTACCATCTGAGCGTCACCGGGGGGATCCCCGCTGCTGGACAGGGGACCAGGGTCCCTGTGGTGCTAGCAAACACTACCTCTTGCAGAGATGCATTGACAAAGTAGAGACTGGCGTGTAGCTCTTCACTGAAAACTGCAAGACAAAAAGACAGAAAAGAGCAGACCTTGAGAACCTGAGAGATTTCAGCCGCGCGCGAAACAATTTGATGCCCAGTTAGAGATGGCGCCCAGGGAAGGCAATCAAAGCTTCTGGATGCTAATGTCAGCTCTGATAAATAAATAAAATAATAAAATGTTTATCTTTTTCAAAGAAAATACTGCCAGGTTAAACATCCAAAGTGGTTTACACCCAAAACTAAAATGAGAAACTGCTTTTGATGTAAACGGATACAAATCTGCTCACTTCTGCACTTGCTGAGGCTGCATTCTCTGTACTGATGCCTGGGGAAGTTTGACCTGGAACAGACCAGACAGAGCTGGAGAATAAAGTAGGTATTTATTGAAAGGCCTTTAGGATACACTTTGGGCAGGACAAGAGCCTGCACACGGCTACACCCAAGGTGAACCCAAAATGGTCACAAAATGGACAACTGGTCACGAGGTCTCACACTTTCTAAGTTTTGGTCCATTTGCATATTGAGGTTTAATGTCCAATTACAGCTTCATGTTGTGAGGTTTTATCTTTCTTGTTTCTCTCCTCAGTCCACCATTGTTTATGCTTTGAGGCCTGAAAGTTGTCCTTGGTCTTCAGCAGGAAAAAGATTCGTTTTGTCTATCCACTCTGGGAAGAGTAGACTGACACTGAATATGAGGCTGTGAACTACATCTCTAGGCATCATAGAATCTGAAAAACAGGAAAGCTAAAACTCCAGGCATCAGTACAGCCTGCAAAAATCTATCAGTAATCTGCTTTTATGAAATTTCCAGCCACTAAATTTCTGCCTAAAACAGAGGCAGTCTCTGTTGGCATCCCTAAATTTATTTTTACAGTCCTTCCGTGGCAAAAAAATATTTATAAAGTAATAAAAAAACCTGAGCAAACAGTGAAAAAAATTCCCATAACTCCTTAATAGTAATACTTTTCTATGCTTAATACAGAAGCAGCTTAGCAAATGCTTTATATCATTTGGTCAGGCCTTTCTAGCAAAGACCTCTAAACTTAGGTGCCTGTGATAATCTTGGTTCTGCCATCCACGTGTCTCCATGGATTCCCAGTCCCAACCTTAAACTGAAGATTCTGTATCAGTGGAGTCAGTATTAGTCAGAGCACCAGATTAACCACTTCTGCCATGGGCTGTTCAGCTCTCACTGGAGGGATTGAAGTCTCCAGGTGGTTTAAAGGTTCCCCAACATTTTCTCTGAAGTGCCTTCCAGCTGACAAGCCTAACACATGATTTTTGTTTTCCAATAAATGGTAGGATGTATTCCAATACCACCAACCTGCTTTATATTTGCATTTAGTGCTCACTTGTAAAAAAAGACCTGTCAGTTTTGCTTCACACAAACACAGAGACTTGGATGTTTCACTGTATCTTGAATGCAGTAGATTCTGACAGGACTTTCTAAAGCAAGGCTGGTAAGGGGTCAGTTTTTGAAAAGGTGACCCCACTGGATGAGAGCAGTGATGAGACAGATTTCAGAGTAGCCTTCACTTGCACAAGAAGGATTCTATTATCCTGCAGACAAAACTTGTGATCCCAATGCTAAACCATGCATTCTCTTGTCTAACGCTGCCACTGCATTTTAAGATAGTTTGGAGCAAAAAATAGACTCTTTTTTTCTTCTCTCTTTTGATATCTTGCAAAGATACAAGGTGGGAAGGTTCTAAATATCATCAGGAGAGACTCAAAAGAGAGCAAAACTGGCTCTGGGAATCCCTGGAAATTAAAATAAAGGGAGACACCCTCTCCAACAGGGAAAGATATCTGGCATGCAGGAGATGGATAAATGAGTGGCACGGAGAAGGTTGAAAGGCACTTGGAGCTTCAGAAAGGAGAAATTTCAACTCTGGAGCTGAGCTCCTGCATTTAGATGAGGCAGGTGCCAGCACAGAATAAAGTCCCCTGCAAGAAAAGTTCCACCTAGTGGGTGCAATCCCAAGAGGAACTCAGGCATCTGGAAAGCACAAATAGGCACAGTAGGACTCAGCACAGGGAGAAGCTGAATCCTCATTCAGAAGGAGGGAATAAGATGCTGCCACTTTTACATAATCACATTTCTAATTATAGTTGTACTTTGAAGCAGAGAACAGCATTGTTGGTAACATAATAGAGAACTAAAAAAAAAAAAAAAAACAATTTAGCATTGTTCATCTGCTGTACAAGCTTTTCTCTACAAGTACAAATGAAACAATCAACAGGGCATTTAAATTTCCATTGGCCAACAAGACATTCACGTAGAAGTAATAAACACAGTTCACATTTGCCAGCTTTTATTATGCTGTGCTGCTTCTTAGCACATATTCAAGCAAATCCAGTAGCTTTCCTGGCCAAGAACAAAGAGGTAAATACCAAATTACGAATGCCATAAAAAAAAAAAAAAAAAAAAAAAAAGAAAAGAAAATATCAGGAACTCTGTTTGACACTTCCATGGAATCTAACTTCCCAATCAAATGCAGCACAGCTGAACTAGAGACTCATACAATGAATTTTTCCAGCTGCTTTTTATCCCCTGTAGAAGCTTGCAGTACTTTTGACAAACTTTCCATCCATCAGCCAGTACAATAGTGTTCCATTTTAAACCAGCATCTGCTGAGCATTCATTTTAATGGCAGCCACAAACACACCAAGATCCCTGGAAAATAATCACAGTGCTGTAAATGCACACACTTGTACACAATGCTGACAGCCCAGATGCTTTTTGTGGTGGAATTCACTGTTGTAAGCTGCTTGGAGACATCCAAAGACAAAAATGGGATTTTGGAAGCTTTTATTAAAAAGATATTTCTCCTCAACTTTCTATAGGAAGAAAGAGATTAGCTGAATGATAGAACAAGTGATTTATTGAAACCTAATTGAAACTGAGACAAGTCAATGTGTCATTAATTATATGTTGCCTAATGATAGAATATGATCCAACAAAACACTGTTTTTCAGAAAGCAGCAGCAACTCAGACTAAGAGTTGCAAGGGAGAGTGGTAAGGGAAATGGATGAAAGTTATGGAAATAACTGAGCAAAGAAAAATACCTGAAGAATAAAAAAAAAAAAAAAATCATGGAAGAGAAAATAACATCCAAGGCAGAACTGAAAACTCTTGCAGCTGAGTGACTGCACTAGGCCTAGACAGAGATCACCTAATTTCTCAGTGTAAGGAAAGAAAAGGCAAAGACTATTCCTGAATAAGGGTTACTTATTCCCAAACCAATAATTCTGGAGGGAAACAATAGCAAGGCTGTACCTCAGCAGTGCTCAGGTGCCCCAGCTGGAATGAAGAGGTGACAAACAATCTGCACCTGAAAGCACTTTGGGGCAAGAAGGCAGAGATTTGTGTCTTCAGCTGAGTGGTTAAAGGACAGCATCAACAGTTTATCAGATCAAAGGACAAGAAACACCTCTGGAGTCTAAGGCTCAATAGATGCCAGGATCTCACTCCTACAAGAATGAGGAGAAAGGTATTGGGCAGGGAAAAATAGAGGAGAGAGAGGGAGGGAGATGGGAGGAGGATAATTTTTTAGCAAATTCAATCAATATTCCTTACTCTCAAGTACTTGAAGTGATAAGACGAACTGACAAAACCTTATAGCCAAGGGGGTTTCTCCTGATTTTCATGGGAGACAACTCTGCTGTGCTCAGCAAAGGGCTGGATCCATCAGCCAGATGCAAAATTCCTGTTGGCCTTTGAGGGATCTCGATCTTTTCAACTGCACTGATTCTTTAGAGGCTGCTCAGTGGGGCTGTGAGCTGACCTCCCTCACCAAGGGAGACCCAGCACTGTGAGCCAGGATCAAACCAGGATGGACACACAGAAGATTTAGGCTGACTTTGGCATTTCCAACACCTGTAGCTATTGCCACAGCTAGGAATAAAATGATTTTTTTTTTTAACAGGGGTGGTCCTTTCTTTCTTCAGGCAGGTCACTTCTCCAGGTCTCCAGCTCCTATATGTGTGCATGCTGAGCACTTGAAGGTCTTCAAACAGGACTCAGCCAATACCTCTTCCCTCTGAGGCTGGGATTTTTCAAGGTTTCATGTAAAGGTTTTGGCTTGGATGTTTTTTAATTTTATTTATTTTTGATAAATATTTTTATTATTTTATTATTATTATTAGTGTTTATTCACAGACTCATGAGCTGTGAGCTCTAACTCATGAGTTAGAAAACAAAGGTAAAATCGAGTGCTTCTAACTCTTTCTAAGGTTATTTAAGTGATAATTACTTAATAATGAGGTGACACATTATTTATACTTTTGACTTAACGACTACTTAAGGCTTTCAATGTGGACTTCTTTTACTTAATTACAGAAAGCTACTTAAAGTCATGAAGAAGAAGGAAGCAGAAGGGCTTTAGACAAAGCCTAAAGTTCTTTACCTTGATTTAAATGTGTTACTATACTAAAATTTTAAATATAAGTTTAAAAATTTTAAATATAAGTATTTAATAATAATCTCACCGTGTGAGATTACACAATATTATTCAAATTATACATTTACAACTCTTGTGGTCTTACTCAATCTTGGGAGTTTGTTCTAAGGCTTCAAGTTAAACGTGGTGCTTGCTTGAGGGTGAGCACCTTTTAACACAGAAAACTCGACATTTTTAGCCTCTAGGGCTCCAACATCTTCACAAGGCAAACCAGGCTGAAACTGCTGTTTCTCAATCCTCATTTTTACTGGGCAGAAGGGGGTGTCACTGAGGTGTGTGAGAGAACATGCTAAATTTAAATTATAGCATTACAATCCCCGTGTGAGATCTGGATCTGGACAAGGAGGGATCAGCACCAACAAAGAGATGAGAGAAAAAATGCAAAAGCAAATCAAGAAACCATCTGTCTTCCTCCACAATGTCCTCCCTTCGGGTTGCTTCACCCACAAGAACCTTTACGCTAAAGATGCCAGAAAGTCAAAACTTTCTTGGAGTTTTCATCGAACAAAATGTAATTTTGTGTCTGTTCAACTGAGTGCCAGAATGCAATGCTGAGCCTTGGCGTTGCACATAATTCCTTTTCATCATGTGCTCTTTCATCTTTTGGTAAATTGAAATAACACTTCTGTGATTTTTGAAGGGCTTTTTTTCTGGGCCTCACGTTCTTCCAAAACCCTCTTCCCATATTCTGCAATTGCCCATTTGAACCCCAGTTTTCTCTTCAGCTCTTGAAAGATCTGAAATACTTTTGGTTGAGAAACCAGTCGGAACACTCAAAAATATGAATAAAATGTCTCTGAATAATTAATTGATATTAGATTTAATTCACCTTCCATATCCTTTTCAAGGACTAAATGCTGTTCCTGTAATGTCTTTGCAAGGGGAAAGTTTGTTCTTAAATTAATAACAATTTCAAACTAAGGGAAAAATTAGTTCTCATCCATTTGATTAATCAAATCCAGCATGAAATATTTACATAGATAAATTAAAAGATATGAATCAAAGTGAAAGTCTGGAGCCAAGAGACCACTGAGTTTATTTAGATAAAATAAAGAATCAAAACAGAAAAGATAAATTACGTAATTAAGCAGTTGACTGCACTCCTGCACTACAGCAGGTTTTTAGAAACCTGAACTGTGTTACAGTGGAACTTCAGGTTTGCCACAGCTTTGGACATCAATGTCCCCTCTCTTTTTCTCCTCAGTGAGGTTGTGATTGAGGAATTGGGCAACAATCAAGTATTTCCTTCAGATTTATTGGATTGTATAAGGTGCCACCTTAAAATACAATATTTTCTCACTTCTAAATACAGCTGCCTAAACATAAGAAACGTAGAGGCAATCCCAAGGAGTATAATAAAAAAAAGGGAAGGGGAAGGGGAAGGGGAAGGGGAAGGGGAAGGGGAAGGGGAAGGGGAAGGGGAAGGGGAAGGGGAAGGGGAAGGGGAAGGGGAAGGGGAAGGGAAAGGAAAGGAAAGGAAAGGAAAGGAAAGGAAAGGAAAGGAAAGGAAAGGAAAGGAAAGGAAAGGAAAGGAAAGGAAAGGAAAGGAAAGGAAAGGAAAGGAAAGGAAAGGAAAGGAAAGGAAAGGAAAGGAAAGGAAAGGAAAGGAAAGGGTTTTTAAAGCCTAAGCTCCTTGTACTGAATTTGAAATGGCAGACACCTGGGACTGCTTTTTGCCATGATGGGACAACACATTCCAGAAAAAAACTGACATTTGGAAAAAGTTTTGCAAACAGATGCAAAGCAGCATGACACACATTCCCTTAAGAAGTTTAAGGACTGGGAACCTGTGTATTCTTATCTACCCATCAATCTCTAATCAAAGATTAAGAAAAACAATAAATTACCAATATCCTTTGTGCCTTCTGGAAGAAGCTTTTCCCTAAAAGACTCTGGCCATCGTGCCTTGGGTAGGAGAGCAGTTTTTTGAGCTTTCTGCACAGGTAATGCAGGAAAAACACAGCCTGGGCTCAGCTGAGACCCTGCCTTGATGGGGCAAATCAGTCACTTCTCTAGGTCCACAAAGAGAGGGATTAGGACAATTTCCCAGCTTTCTTGAACATCTCAGTCAACTGGAGAAGTTCAGCACAGGTGCCCCAACATTTTTAGCTTCTGGGTGGACGTTTGCTGCCTACATATACAGACCCTTGTGCTGTGAGCTCAGCCTGGCTCAGGCTGAAAGCATCACAGCCTTTGCCTGTCCTTACACCAGCAATTCCTGGATGCATCTCCAGGCTTCAGAAAATTCAAAACCAGGGTGGGTATTTTTTTGTTGATTTTAATTTGGTTTGATGTGGGAGGTGGCACATAAAAAAATATCATGGAATCAGAGCGAAAAAAGACAAAGATCACAGAATATCCTGAGTTGGAAGGGACTTACAAGGATCATCAAGTCCAACTCCTGGCCCTGCACAGGATCATCCCCAAGAACCACCCAAGATGTTCCCTTTGATCCCCAAAAGAGGACAGGGAAGAGATTAAATAAAAGAGGTTATTTGGCAAAATAGAAGAAAAAGGTGACAAGACAGGTGGAAGCCAGAAGGATTTTAATACTCAAGGAACTCCCCAGGATCTCACAACTCTTGAAAGATCTGCTGTCAGCCAGACAGCTCCTTTTTCACTGGCCTGAGATCAGAGCAAAAGCAGGCAAGAAAACATCATTGTGACCACAGTCATTAAAAACATGTGGCTGTGAGGTGGAGACCTGGAAAAAACAAAAGACCCAATTACAACAAAACAATAGAAAAAAATTTTAAGTGAGAATTTAAGCCTCATTTTTCATTTGGTCAGTGAAAAATGTTGAAATCCTCCCTAACAGAGGAAAATAAAATATTGTTTTTTCACTGTAAATACAAATATCTTGTAAGGCAACATAATGGAATTAATCTAAAAAGCAGTTAAAAAAATATCCCAAACCAACTTTCGTGGGAAAATGGCTGAAGCCATCTAAACAATAAATTATATTTAAGGACACTGAATTACCAGGATCATACCACAGGTTAATTATCCTGTTGACATCCAAACAATACAGTATGCTAATATAATCTTTTCTGCATAAACACACACACACACAGAGAACTGATAAATGAAACATTTCTGAATGCACTGCTGTGCCTTTCAAACCAGTAGTGGAAACATTACAAATGCAATCACAAATATGCTGATTGCTCAATGCAGAATGAGGAAAGAGAGCCTGTGTGGGTGGGAGGGTGCAATGCTGATGAGCTGTGTCACTATTTAGGATGATTTTTATTTTTTGTTTGCTGGTGGGTTTTTTTTTTTTTCAAGGTTCTATACTGGATCACCATGACTGAGATTTAAAAAAGAGAGATTTAAAAAAAAAAAAAAAAAAAAAAAAAAAAAAAAATGGAGGCCAAATTGGCCTTTTTTTTCCTCCAATACACCTCCCCTTGATGAACTAAAAAAAAACCAAAAAAAACCCACCCTTATTTGAAAAGAATCAAAACCTGATTAGACACTTACAAACAAGGATGTTATTATCACTACTCAATTATCCAGTAACAGGCTATGCAAAGTGACCTAGAGAAATTACTGCAGCTATTGTGGAAAGATCAGAGTGATGAGGCATTACAATAATCGTGTCTCCCTCTAGGGGTTTTATCTAATGACTAACACACAAGGTTGATAAATATTATAAATTTTATTAGAACAAGGGTAAAGCAAATGTACTTTTACAACTTTGGCTTTGATTCTGGCTCTGGACAGGGATTTCTTTTGCTCCTCTAAATTGATGGGGATTGAGCATTCCCCATTGTTTGAAGGGAAGGTGGGTAAAACACAGCTCACAAGAGGAGTAAATTTCAGGTGGAAGCAAAATAAGTAACTTCAAGAACAGGAAAACAGCACTGAATAAAGATGCTCTGACCAGACTCCAAAGTAAGTCTTATTAAAAAGGAATTAATAAAATAAAGAAGAGTGAAATCAGCCCTAAAGAAGAATTATGAGAGAATGCTAAAATCAAAATAGCTTTAACATGGAAAACAAATCAATTGCCTAGAATTATTTGATATTACAAATATAATTAGCAAAGAGATGAAGATATTAAACTAATAGAATTACAAAAACACCCATTAAGCACCACCACCCCCAACAGTTTTAAGTCAACAAAGGAGAGCACCATCCTTCTCATAGTGTAAAATCTCAAAATGCAGAACTATTTCCCATGTTGTGTGTCATGTAAAGGTAGCCAGGATTTTAGGGCTCAACAATATAAATTTGCTATGTGTCCACCAAAAAAAAAACCAACCAAAAAAAAAAGATGCTTTTTCAAATTGCTACTCTGATTCAATGTGCCAGTGCTCAACCTTTTATTCCAAAGGGTTTCTCCTTTGCAACAGTTTCAAAATCAGAACCACTAATGAGGATAATTAAGTATGCAGTTGGTTTTGCCCACAAATAATAACCACTAAGGAAAAAAAGCACTCAGCGTTACATTATCATTCTCAGAGGACAGAAACTTCCATTTAATCAAAGCAGGCTTCCACAATTAAAAGAAAAGGTCCTCAGGTGAAACTATAAAAAGAAGCAGGACTCACAAGGCAGGAAGAGAAGTGTGAGTTTTGGTGGAGTGCACAAATGCAGAGTGGCAAATGTAATAGATGCAAGTGATGGGAGCTTCTAATCAGCTAAAAAGGAATAATCTGTGGTGAAAAAAATACTAACCAAAAAAAAACCCAAACCAAAAAACCCCAGATAACTGTCAATCTATGGGCAAAATTATGGATCTGTGCTTCTTGAACCCAAAAAACCCAATTCCACTCATTGTTATCATAAGGAACGCACTGCAAGAACACCAAAAGCAATAGGTAAGAAATGAGAGAAGAGCCTCAGATTTGTTTTCCTCTCAAAAATATTTTATAAGCAAGAGAAATAAAGTAATCAGATGAATCTCAGGTTTTTGACAAATGGAATTAATCCATATTTGTATAGCTTTTCTTTTAGCTGGATTATAAAATTATCACTTTTTCCATAAAGAGAGCCACTACTTTCAACAACTTATTGGCTGAGATTTAACAGACTTCAATTTGTGGCTTGTCCTCAAAATGCTGCAGTTGACCAAAAACTTCTGAGAGAGTCCTGACAGCCACCAACTTCACATCTTAATGAGACAACAGAGTTTTACAAATAAACAGCAAAGCTGAGCATGCTTTTTATTAAACCTGTCTGGGAAGAAGACATTTTTTTAAAAAAAATCATCTTTTCCACACAAAAAGGAAAGCAAAATAAATCGAAATTTTCAGTGAAAATAATAAACAGGACCTTACAATTTGGGTTTTCTTGTGAGTGAGCTCTGCTTGTGGTGAGTGAGGGAATCCTACTGTCAGCAGAGCAGACAGTCCTGCCAACCACCCAGCCAGGAAAATGAAGAAGGAGAAAAACCCCAAAATGTCAAAGGATTTTTAAACCTCAGCCTCTCAGCTCTGTCGTTCCACAGCATTCTTATTCCAGAGTAAAAAAAAAAAAAAAAAAAAAAAAAAAAAAGTGGCCCACAACAAGATAAATCAGCTTAATGGCTTCAAACTGAAAGCAAGCAGATTTAGATGAGATATCAGGAAGGAATTCTTCACTGTGAGGCTGGTGAGGTCCTGGTACAGAGTGCCCAGAGAAGCTGTGGCTGCCCCATCCCTGGAAGAATTCAAATCCAGGTTGGACAAGGCTTGGAGCAACCTGGGACAGTGGAAAGTGAGATGTTCTTTAAGGTCCCCCACAATCCAAACCATTCCATGATCCTGTAATGCTAATTATGCCCTCAGGAGTTCTCACCAGTAATAATGGCAAATCCAACAGGTTCCTGCATCTACAGCCTGGATGCAAAGGTTGTTGTCACAGCTGAAAACTGACTGCCTTAAAAGCTTCTGTAAATCCAAAACAGGGCTGAACATACACCCCAGAAAGCTCTGCTCCAAAACTGTGAGAGGAGAGAAGGGGAAAGGAGAACAGAGGGGGAGATCTGGATGATGCCTGGTTGTATCCCACTCCTCTCCCATACTGAGCTATTTTGGGGGAAAGGTTTTTTCTTGGATGCATTGAGGTGATGCCATAAGTTTCAGTTTCGTATTTTCAGATTCTGTGCTGCCCAGGGGTGCAGTTCTGAGCCTCACATTCAGTGTCAGTCAGCTCTTCACAGAGTAGGGAGATAAAACAAATCCTTTTCCTGCTGAAGACCAAGGACAATGGTTACAAGTTTCAGGCCCCAAAGCACAAACAATGGTGGGCTGAAGAGAGAAAACAAGAAGGATGGGACCTCACAACCTGAAGCTGTAATTGGACAATTAAGCCCCAATATGCAAATGGACCAAAACTTATAAAAGTATGAGACCTCGTGACTGGTTTTGTGACCATTTTGGGTCCACCTTGGGTGCAGCCCTGGCCAAGCTCTTGTCCAAGGTGTATCTTTAAAGGCCTTTTAATAAATAACTTCTTTATTCTCCAGCTCTGTCCTGTCTCTGTTCCAAGTCAGCCTTCCCAAGGCATAAAAAGGAAAACAATATTGCCCCAAGGGAAAGGTAAGAATGGAGGTTTGAGGTTTGGCTGAGCCTACAGAGCTTCTGCCCAGATACCATCAGTGAGCTCATCCAGCAAGGACAAGCAGGAGAATCTGAAACATGTGCTGGCAGCCATCAGCATACAAAACACGAGGGTTTACTGCAAGAAATCACACAAACATTGCTAAATTCAGTGGGTGTCAAAAGAAAATGCAGGGAGAATCAGGTGAAAGCTTTGGTGGCACAGTATTTCCAACACTGACACCATTTAGGTACTACATTAGTCAGCCCCTGCTAAAGGAAAATGCAAAACCTGCCCATCACAGGAATAATAAGCAGGTCAACCTTTGTAGCACTTCCTGAAAAACAGAGTTCTTCCAGAAACTTTTAAAGAGATGAGTAGCACTGAACTCTACGGATTTCCTAGTTAGGAAATGTTGAACAGAGACTGTGTTCCTAACAGTCCAAATTCACCCCCATCACTGCCAGCACATCAAGGACAAAATTCAATATCAGTGTGATGCATTTTTTTGCATCGAACTCCATACAATATTGTGGCATAAGAACATTTCCATTCTGGAAGTGTTAAGTTTGCTGTCCCTCACTTCCCCACCATGACTCTTCTTCTCTCCTGTCAACTGCAAGTGATTTATGCAAGTACAAGTCCTTATTCCTCAAATCCGCAAATGCAGGAAGGAAGAAATTCCTGAGTCACAGGCAAGAAAGCATTCACCCCTGAACATTAAACTGAAAGGAGAGAACACATTCTAGGGACCTGGAAATGGCTCTGTGGAAGAACCTGGACTAGGAAATCCCTGCAGGACCACAGATCCACCTGGCATTTGGATTTCCTGGTCTGGTGAGGGCTCTCCAGCCTCTGCAGAACACACAGCACGCCTCAAACATTTTGCTGCCCTAATGCTGCTTTGCATCCCTGCTGGATTTTTTTCCACCCGTGGGGACAAGCCCTGAGTGTGACTGAATTCCTTCTGACAGCTTGCCTGTCATATCAGCCAGGGCTGAGTCACAGCAGCAGAACAAGGGCAGCCCTTCCCCGTGCTCCAAACCCAGCACCAGAGGAGGAGTGAAGAGGGCACAGCTGCCTGTCTTGCTCAGGGGGTGGCTCTCAATGAACATCCAAAAAAATAAAGAGGAGAGAGGGAGGAAAAGGAGGAGAAACTCACAAAACCCACATAGCAATTGCTTCTGTTCAGCACACAAAAAAAAAAAACAACCCAGATCTGAGTGAGACCAGTGAGACTGGTCTCGCTGCTGAAGAGCAAACAGGTGTTGTATATACATACTATTTTAATATATGTATTATTAGTAACTATTAGTATTGTTACTATTATAATAATGAAATTGCTGATAGGCTCTGAAAGTGATTTGGCTCTACTAATCATGAAAATAAACCCAGGACTGAAAGAGGGAGAGTGACTCACACACTGTAACAAAACAAGATAGAAAATTACAACATAATGCAAGTGTACATAGAACACAAGGACATGCAGTGACAGAGCAAGAGGAGATGGCCTTTAGCTGAAAGAGATCGGGGTTGGGTTAAATTTGGGCAGGAATTTTATTCTGTGAGGGTGGGCAGGCCCTGGAATAGAATTCCCAGATTTGCTGTGGCTGCCCTTGGATCCCTGGCAGTGCCCAAGGCCAGGTTGGACACTGGGGCTTGGAGCAGCCTGGGACAGTGGAAGGTGTCCCTGCCATGGCAGGGGTGACACTGGATGGGCTTTAAGGTCCCTTCCAACCCAAACCATTCTGTGATTCCATTCTACAATAAAGAAAAGGAGAAGCAGCATTACCATTTCGTTACTGCTCACATTTTTTTCCTAAACTGCTTCCAAGGTCACCATGACATACTGATTTTTGTTTACATCTCACTAAATTAAAGGGAAAGGGAAATGCCCTGGCATTCATAGCTATTTTTATAGAATACTTGAGCTATAACAAGCTACTGCAATCTTAATTAAAAAGAATACCAAAAAAAGCAAGATTTTTCACTCTACCTATCACTTGAAAGGGGAAAAAAAAAAGAGGATAAAAAAAGAGAAAAAGTAGGTGCAAAACAAGTCTTCAGGATTCAATTTTGTTTCTTAACAAAACCAACCAAACAACTTATGGAATGATCAGTACCTTTCCAACAGCAATCTGGTACTCTCTTTATCATGGGTTTGCTGTATAATTCATACAGCATAGCTGACAAATAAATAAGTATATTATTATTATTATTATTATTATTATTATTATTATTATTATTATTATTATAAAATAGACAAAATCCATGAGGAATTTCTTTTCCTCCATGGGAGAAAAGATCTCAAGAATTTGGGTTTTGCTGGAGGAGGAAAGGTTTTAAGATGAAGAAATTAAATATCTGTCATACGAAGAAATTAAATATCTGTCATATAAATTAAAACAACATCATTTAATATTAATATAACATCTAAAATGGAGGGGAGACACTACCAATGTAGTTATCCAAGAATATTTTAACATTCTGAATGATCCCAAGATAACATTCAGTTTGGAAATGGCACATTTAGCACGTTAATCTGTTGAGGAATAGAAATACATAAGAAAGTATTATGAAGATGGTACAGAATGATGAGTACATAACACAGATTTACATATTATATACTCTTGACAAAATACAAGACTAACTTGCCTTGAAGCCTTCTTTGTTTATAAGCACACAACTTGCTGAGCTGTTATTTGGAAAATCCAAAAAAATGGTTTCCATTTTGCTCTCCCCATCAGGATTTCTGTGTCACGTCAAGGCAATCTCAGGCCTCAAAGACCAACAGCAAAAACCAGCATTCTTCAAACTTCATTGAAATTTGAACACTTAAATTCCAGTGACAGCCTGAGATTGGGCCTTTCCTGTATTTTCCATTAGTTTCTTTTTTTAAAAATAATGTATCTCTTTTTCACTGAAGTGAAATGAAAATGAAAATGAAAATGAAAATGAAAATGAAAATGAAAATGAAAATGAAAATGGAAATGAAAATTAATGCAATGAAAACGAAGTCCTTGCAGGTTATTGCAGCCAAGGAAGGTATTTCTGACCACACTGGTGTCAGTTCAGCTTAAACAAACCGGCTCCCTTCCAGTTTTCCTTGGGAACACTTTACAGAGACCAAGCCTCAAGAGCAACTGCACAAACTCATTTATTTTGTTATCACTTTCGGGAGAAGGATGACAGTGTTCAACATAAATCTTAGTGAAAGGAAAAAGAATTCTTCAATGTTCAGTTTCTTAAAAAAAAAAAAAAAAATAGATCACCTTTTTTTGTGTATCAGTAGAATAGGGTGTTATTCCAAATGTCCAAGTGCCCATCACCTGTGCTCCAACAGTGGCTGATAAAAGATGTTTAGGGAAGGTCTGTCACAATCCTTTCCTAGTGGTGACAGCTAATTTTAAGCCCAGTATCACACAAATAACTAGAATTACCTTTGCAGTGCTCTGCACTCATTTTCTTCCCCAATTGCCATTTTATTCCCCATTACTGCATGATCTTTCTAACTCTTTGCAGCTCTACTTCTGTGCATTTTGGGCTCTCTTGAACAGTGCTCCATCAGAAGATTTTAATATTTATAACCTTCTTCAGTTCATTTATGTCAACCAACCCATGAACCAGCACAGATCACTGACAGTGTTTTCTCTCCAGCAGGAAAATCAATTATATGTTTCCTATTTCTTTCCTAGCCTATCATTAATCTACATGAGGACCTCTCTTACCCCATGGCATCTCTCTTCCATACTGCTTGATATGACATTTTGATGAACTTGTTTTAAAGACCTAGGTATGTTAAACTGACTCCATTCTCCTTGCCCACCTGCTTCGATTTCCTCAAAGAAAAAAAAATCTGTAATAATTTGCCAAGCACGACTTTCCTTTTCTAAGTCTGTCAGAGTTCTTTCCCCAGTGCACTGTATTTATGTGCTCTAAAAACTTTGTTCTTTAAGGCCTGATAACTTACAGTTCTCTACCTTAGTCCTTTAAGACAACAAAAATCTGTGACATTAAGTACCCAAAATAAAATAGCAAGAACACATCTGATGTCTGGCATTTTCAGAACTTTAAAAAGTTCTTTTCAATTCATTTTCTAGAATAAATTCCTCAGGGATTGAGATGCTTTTTCCCGGATGCCCATTTTCAAATGCTGATGTTATTTGGGAATTTTCTAGTTCACTGTCTTTCACCTTCACTTTTTCGTCCAAGACTGCAGGATTTAACATGGTTTTTCTTCAAGATTTCAGTCCTGGAAGACAAATTCTCACCAATTACATGAGAATTTCTTGCCAATTACCCCCACACTTGTCAAATCCCCCTATCTTTAAGTTTGAAACCATCTGTTTGCTTGTCCTGTTTTGGTTTATATCACATCCCAACATACCTTTAAATATTTCCTTTTCCTCTTGAAGTCTTACTCCTTCTTCTCAACACTATTTTATTTTAAACTCAGTTTTTGGGGCTGGGCAGATGATAAAGAATCCTACAAGAAAAGGCTGAGCAGAGAGCTCCTAAAATTCAACCTTTTATTGGAACAATCTGTTTCAAGCAAGTCTTTCTTGATTATTTCCTCTGTGTGTTGCTGGTGCCTCTTGGAATGTTCCAGCTGCATCTCCTGTGCCAGACCAAGACAAAAATCACCTTCCCTGGAGGCTCCAAACCACAGCACCCACCTCTCACCTCTCATTTTCATGAGCCAACTCTACCTAGCTGAAAATATATACCTTTTTCATTCATCAGTCACATTCAACCATAATATTTAAGGCTTAATACAATCACTGTATTTGGCAAAATAGTTTCTCCCACACACACTTCTGCTCCTAATCAGTGCTAATTAAGTATGTGCATCATACAAATTGACAGCTATGTAGATTCTGAGGCAGAGTTTAAAGTGTAAATAATGATGAGATAAAAGGGATCTTTCGAGCAAAATCAAAGTATCAAGTAGTCATTATGTGTAATCACTATTACAATTTAATGACATTTGTGCTAGAATAGGAATATAACAGGAATTAAAGTGTCTCATATATATGACTAGATTTTAATTTTTTTTTTTTAACTCCTTGCTGGCTCCAAAGGATTTACAAAACATGAGCCTTCATCAGGTGATTCTGCTGCAAACACAGAACCCAAGCCAGCTGCAGTGGCCTGGTGTGAGAAGTGAGGAGGTCATGCTGTGTGTGGCAAAGATTCTAATATTTATCCTTTTTAATCTTGCTTTATGTGTTAAATATCAATATTAAGACCATAAAGCCACGACTGGGAGCTGCTACCCCATCACACACACAAATCTGTGCCTAAGATACAGAGGTAACCTCAAATAGATGTGCCAGTGACACACAAACCTGAATAAAGGGGTAAAAGGGAGGCAGGGGAAGGAGAAGTAAGATTCTTTTGCTCCCATGAACCTGATTAGCAGCAAATTATGAGAGAGCAGAATCAAGAAAATAAAAAAATCTATCTGCTTTTAAATTTGCCTATGTATTTGTAAGTGCTTCTATTTTATGACCAAGTCAAAGGATAACTACAGGATAACTACTAACAATTTTGTCCAGCAGCAGGACAGTAGGTTTGCAAACATCATTGTCTTTCTTGACAGAGGTGTTTCTATATCTAACATTTCTCAGGGGATCAAGTCCTGAACGTGGCCTTACTAATATTTCATTGTATTGTTGAAAATGTAGCATAAGAAGAAAAAAAAAAAAAAAAAAAAAAAAAAAAAAAGGCCAAACAACAACAACAACAAAAAAATCCAAAAACAAGCAAACAAAAAAAAAAAAAAATCAAACACCCCCCCCAAAAACAAAACAAAACAAAACATAAAACAAAAACAAAACAAAAACAAAACAAAACAAAACAAAATCAAACAAATCACCAACAAACAGAAGGCCAGGAGTACTCAGTGACAAAATAATACTGACTTCCCTGACTTCCAAATGTTATTTCATATAAACTTTCAGAAAGTTTATATGAAGGGGACAAGACACAAAGGACACACTAATCAAATAGAAGACCTTATGTAATCTGTAGAAATATCAGATTGTGCAGCAGCCCCATTTGAGTTCAGGGCACTGACTGATACCAAGGCATCCCTAGGGCCTGTTTGCATTTCCTAACACAGAACTTGATGCAGCAGAGAAGTTTTGGGGGTTTATCAAGCAATATTTTTTCATCTTTCCATTTCTTCCTTTCTTCACTCAGATTAAAGAAAGGTGTCTGGCTTTATTGATTATTATCACTTTGAGCCATTTTCATTCATGAACTGAACAAAAAACCCCAGTAAGATGAGCTGATTGGGAAAATCCCTCTTGGGATCTTCTAAGGTTTCTGGCTTTAAAATAAAATATATTTTAAATAAATGTCACCCAACTAAACCATCCCATCCCCTATATAATTCACATCTAGATTTGTCCTCCTGAAAACACTCTTAACATTTTTTGGTTGTTTCATTATTCTATAGTGAAATCAAATACTTGGTTTAAGCCTGTGCCTATTTCTAATGGCCTGTTTTAAATCTCCCATTGATCTGTTGTCATGTTTAATCAAGACAACAACAAAAAAAATAGAGTAGCAAGTAGGGTAAGCTTCAAGTACTGCACATTTAATTACATCAAGGATTCGTTGGGGAGGAAGGGCATAAATTGACCTTTGTATCAGTTTTCATGAGCTTAGATGTTCTTTTTAGACTCCCAGAATATCAACAGTGAAAATGGGAAAATAAAGTGGTTCTGTGTTTGAATTAAACAAAAGGCCACCCCAAGGAACAGTCTGCAGAAGAACTAGAGTAAGAAGAAGATATTTTTAGGTTTTCTAGTTCATCACTCACCAGCACAGCCCCTCCCCATCCTGAACAAGGTGCACACAAACATCAGAGCTGGTTTTCAAATAATTTAAAAGAACAATGCCACAGCTGTGCAGACACAGTGTGTGTGTGTGTGGCTCACAAAGCCAAGGGAAAGGAGGGGAAGAGACTTTTTACAAGGGATGGAGGGACAGGACAAGGGGAAATGGCTTCAAACTCAGGGTGTGTTCAGATTAGGATAGAATTGGTTAGATGGAATTAGGTTAGATATTAGGAAGGAATTGTTCCCTGGCAGGGTGGGCAGGCCGTGGAATAGAATTCCCAGATTTGCTGTGGCTGCCCCTGGATCCCTGGCAGTGCCCAAGGCCAGGTTGGACACTGGGGTTTGGATCAGCCTGGGACAGTGGGAGGTGTCCCTGCCGATGGCAGGGGTGGCACTGGGTGATCTTTGTGATCCTTTCCAACCCAAACCATCCTGTGATTCCATGATATAGAAACCTGATGCTTTCATTGTTCAGCTGACATTACACGTTCAACAGGAGATTTAAAATAGTCTTAAATTCTAGTTCCTTCTCCTTAAGAAGACTGGAAATAACGTCTTTCTTCCATATTCCTTGGGATCCTTATTCTATGCACGTAACTCACTAATAAACAAATGTAATTGATCTGGTGGGAAAAGAGATGAGGAAATTATGCCACACAGATCACAAGCACTACACCAAGCTGAGTCTTTTAACTGTTAAAAGCATAATTAGTTTCTCCCTCTGAAAAATACACAAAAAAATCAGATGAGTCCTAGAACTGGTTTGGGGATGGTGAATCCCATTTTGTATTTCCCAGCAGCCTGTGCTCAGATGATGTCATGTGTCTCAATCTGAAATGTTACATTTGGAGGACAGATCTCACATGTAAGTAACTAAAAATGATCAGAAAGAGAATAGCCCAGATTTCCCAGGGAGGCCTGTGCAAGCAGAAACAGCTCTCTCCATTATCTCTATTTGGTTGACATCTAAATACAGTTTTACAACAGTATTGGTATAATTTGTAAATTAAATTTGGATTTAGCAAAACAGAGGTAACACTCATGACAAGAAATAAGAGTTTATGGGGGTTCCAGAATATTAATAAACCAGCAGATTCAGTAACTGCATTCTGACTTTCTGAAAATCTTATGTGTGATAATTTTCATTAGAATGGTGAGATGATTCATTAGCATGTCAAGTACAGGAACAAGATAAATATATGAAACAGCCCTAATCTCAGTTGGTTTGCTGTAGACCTCGTTATTAACAAAAACATATGTTTACAGAATTTTTTTTATAAAGTACAGTATTTATTACAATTGCAAATGCATGTTTTAGTCCCATAAGGGGATGAAAACATACTCAGACACCATAACTGTCTGCAGCAGAGACCAGAAACTTCCCTCACAAGATGCAGTCTGAGAGAAATCATCTAAGAGGAAAAAATACCCAGAAGCAACACTGTTGTCAGGTCTACATGAAGTATCTGGGGCTGGTGTAAAGGAGGGGAATGGAAGCAGAGGAGCAAAATTCATATTAATTAAATGATTATTTACTGGAAGGACTGAGGCATCTGCAAACTCCACTGGGGGCAGGGACATGCCAGGGACATGCACCTCTGCTCATGCAGCAGGATCTGCAACCACTGAGGCATTCTGCTACCACAAAAACAGTTTTAAAGTGTGCTTTGCAATGCCTGCACTGAATTACTGCCTGATTTCAGGGGCAGCTTTGCTGCAGGAAGATCAGTCCCTGCTTGGCCATCACTCTCCATCCCACTTGTGCTGGCAGGAGCCAAGTGACAAAGAGCACCAGGCACCACAGGCTGCCCAGGCTGGGCACCCTCAGGAATTTAAAGGTGTCTGAGAGATGATGTGACACAAAACTCCATTCTCCTGCCTGAAGCAGGACTCAGTGTTGGAATTCTAGAAGCTTAGAATTTGAGGGTTTGGTGTATAATAATACATATGAGTCAAGATGGAGGATTTGGGGCTTTGTCTAAGTCCTTCTTCTTCACCTTCTTCTTCCTCCTTCTTCTTCATAGGTTTGGGTGGCTTTCTGTAATTAAGTGAAAAAGGTCCACATTGGGGGCCTTGGGTGGTCATTATTGGGTCAGAAATATAAATAATAGAGGTGTCAGCTCGTTGTTGGGTAATTTGCACTTTAAAAGACCTTGGAGAGAGTTAGAAGCACTCACTCCCTTTTACCTTCATTTTCTGAGAGCTCGCAGACTGTGATTCCATAAATACTGCAAATAGTTCAGAGATAATAAACATCCCAAGCCTGAACTTGAAGTCCATATCTCCTGTGTGTCTCTATCCCAATCTCAGTAAAAGAAGACAAGAAGAAAACCCACCACAAGCCCAGCTCAGGGGGTTTGCCCACACTGCTGAGGAACACCTTTGTCGACCCTGTGAGCAGTGGTGACACAGCCATTGGTGGCTGAAAGCCAGGCAAGAGCACTCCATGAGCTAGGCTTGCCAGGGTGCACACAAAGAGCTGGCAGGAAGAGAGGGAGAAGTCAAGAGTCTTGAAGCACACTTTCAGTTCCTGGCTTTTGAAGGCCCAGTAAACATCATCCTGATGCAAATGCAGCATTACCTGCTCAGATTCCTTTGTGATTTTACAATGTAGACTCAACCTAAACTAACAATTTTCGCACAAAAGCATTGTTACTTTGAAGAAATACCTAATGCTTTTAAGAAAGACACGATTGTTTAAAAAAAAAAAAAAAAACCCTCACTTATTTTTTACAAATAGATCATTCTCAAAGGATGTGCATTGTCTACATGGAACATGCACTTTAATTTATCCACACCTGACACTAAAATGCCTTGTTATTGTTGAATTCCTTTCCTGAGCACACATAAACACCCACTTCTTCCTGGTCTTAACATTTCACTGAAAAGAGCTTCCTCACTCCTGTTTGGCATAATGAAGAGAAAAGGCTTTGAAACCAAATGAGGGGAAGAAAATAATAAGGCTGCACACATTAGGCTCTCACAAACTTTAACAGCAGTTAGGCACAGAAATAATCTGCTCAGGGAGGGAACTCAGGGACTGTCATTAGACCTGTTAAAAACACGATCAGTGCAAAACTCAAGGGACCACCACAAGATGGAAGGTGGGGGGCCATAAAAAATAAAAAGGTATTTAAAAAAAAAAAAAAAAAAAAAAGGGTGAAATAAAAACCCAGCACATACTTCTTATTCTAATTAAAGGACCAACCAAATGAGCCAGGAGGTGGAGAACAGAATCTAGCACCCGAAATATAAAGCAGCAGTTTTATCAGGCTGTAGGAAAGAAACAAAATAAAAAGCCAAAGCTAGTGTTTTTTTAAAACACTGAAGCTCACCTGGCATTAAAGACAAAAAGCAGCAGCTATTTTTGTGCTTCTAAATGCCCTTAATGCATTTTCTAGTGGTTCATATTCTAGCAGTGTGCTTCTCATGCACTGTACTTCAAGTGACTCCACTCAAATAATAAGGTCTTTGAACTGACCTTGTGAAAGTCTTCCCTTGGAAATGCACAGATAGAAATGAACTTTAAAGGTCAGCCTTAGAGGGGAGAGAAAAAAAAGATCTGGTTTCCAGGGTGCAGCTTATATGTGCAGGTAAGGGGTGGCTGCATTGCTTGCAAATGAGAGCTGTAAGATGGAAGCAGAGTGATTTTCATTTTACTTCAGCAAATCAAAACTAAAAATTGTAATAGACTGTTTACACCTTTTGTCACAAACAGACTTTCCTGATTATAACCTACTAGCAGTGCACTCTGTAGCCAAATCAGCCACTTAGGAGCTTTTGGAGGTTTAGTGAGAGGACACAAAAGCACCTTCTCCTTCAAACCTGCATCCTGCCCTGCACAGCATCACTCCAGGAGACACCCCAGGCACTAAACCGTGCCCAGCTTTTCCACAGTCAGAAAGGGATCATTCCCACAGACCAGGAGAGGTTTGTAGAGCAAACACACTGTTGGAATTCCTGGCTCTTTTTCCTGCTCCAAGGTCAGGGTAAATAAAACTCAGGAGACGTTTTTGATGTCTCACTCTGAAATTTATTGCCCTCATCTATTACAAACTCATGAGATGTGAGCTCTCCCTAACAAGTTGAGAAAGTGAGCTAAAATGATGTCTGTTCAAGGCTATTTAAGTCCCAATTATCCAATAAACAGTTGACATCTATATTATTTATGTTTTTGACCCAATGACTTATCACCCAAGGTCTGCAGCGCAGACCTCACTGACCAATTGAAGAAATCCCTCAAACCTGTGAAGAAGGAAGTGAAGAAGGTGCAAAAAGACAACTAATCCACACTCAAAGTTCATCATCTTGGCTCCCATATATCACCATGCACTAAAATCCTAAATGTAAATTTTTCACCCTGTGAGATCACACAATGCTGTCCAAACTACATCCCCATGATCCCAGTGCTATCACTCATTTTTGGAAGCCTGCTTTAAGGCCTCAGGTCAAATGCAGTGCTTCCCTGGAGTTCTGTGCCTGTCAGCACAGGGAGCCCAAAACTCTCAGCACCCAGAGTTCCCACAACAAGCAACTTTTCTGTTGCAGGAGTGAAGACAGAGTGAACAATTCCAGACTGAGCCCATGGGCCCTGTTGGCCTCTATGACACAGGAAAAATTCCCAGTTGTGGCGCAGTAAAAACCCCCTTCTGACATTAAGGTGTTCCGGGCAATAATGAGGTTTGATATGCAGAATTGTGGCTCTGACACTTTAACCACCTTAAGACCAAGACTCTTTACATACTTTGTGTGACTTTTAATGTCAACTAAGTTGTGAGTGTATAAAAAGTCATTGCTGAAAACAATAAAGAGAGGATGACATGATGACCACATTGGCCCCACGTGCCACTGCTCCATCCAGCCTCCTATTATTTAGGGATCCCTCTTTGTCACACTTTTCTCCTGCTGCCCACAGGCTGTGAGCAAGGCAGGGGTACAGGAGCTTTTCCTTGCCTTTTCCAGCTGGAAGTGTGTTTGCACCACGGGCACAGCGAGAGGGGAAAGGAGGGAATCCGTGGCCTCTCCACAACCTCCCCATCCAGCACCACATCCGTCCTCCTCTCAAATGTCATTGGCCCAATTGAGGAGAAAAATAATTAGTTTCACTCTACTTCCTGCTAATTACAGAGTGTATAATCTGCCAAACGATGTAGACGCTCGTGTTGGCTGTGGCCTGCTGCCTCCCCCTGCTCTGGCAGGCAGCGAATGGCTTACCAGCGACAGCTGGCAAACCAGCCTCTGGGAATAAAACATTTTAGCACTTCATAAATTTCTAACAAGGTTTCAAATTGCTTCGGTTTCCCTCCTCTCAGCTCTGTCAGCCTAGCAAAGGAGTTAAGAGGCGGGGGGGACAGAAAGCAGGGGTGTGTGTTGGGGAGGAGGTGAGCGCTAATTAAATGCGCAGCAGAAAAGTACAACTTGTAAGATAGTTCATTATTTTTAATAAGCGGCGATTAGACCCTCCCAACTCCTGAGGAAAGTTGGATGTTTCCTGTGATGCGCTGGCAGCAGGGAAAGCCAAAATACATCCTTCTGCCTCAAATTCTCAACGTAGGAGCAAGTGAAGCACTTTAAAGTGCAGCTGCATGACAGGATAAAACTTAATGGAAGGTGACACACAATGCACTGAAAACTCGGAGGGAACATGCAGCAGAGTTGGCATTAATGTTGAGGTTTCATAGCACCGTTCAGATAACAAATGGTTTCCAAATCCCCCCACGAAGCTGCCATCAGGATAAAAAGCTGTCTTATCATTATTACTATTGATCAGACAACACGCCACATTACACTGATTCTGACACCATGACCACAGGAATGTGCCTGGAATAAAAATAATAGGATGCAAACAGCTATTGATCATATTTATAGCAGGCTCCCTCACAGGTGTAAGTCAGCAACTCTCCACTCAGTATGAACAGACAAAACACAGGGACTGATTTAGAGGCCAAATGTCCCAGAAAAAAATCAAATATCTGTGCATTTGACATTACAGAAGTGTTGTAGAACATGGAGATTTTACATAGGATTGCAGGAAAGACTTAAGTAGAAATAGGTAGTTGGTGAGAACAGAATAAATGTGTTTAATAGGAAATAAAGAGCACAGTAGAATAATAGTGTCATGTTATTATACCTACACTTCTTTAGACAATATTGAGCCTTATTTTGCCTTCATTTTACTAGTAGTTGAAACAAAAAGCCAGTAACTGAACAGATTGATTCTTTTTCATTATACTTAGCTCTGAAAGGTCAGAATGGTACTAGTTTCAATTTGGGAAATAATAATAAAAAGGAAGAGGCAGAAAAGTATGAAATCTGGCCTGTGTCACACCTGAGAGTCCTTCAGAACAGTGCAAAATCCTTCAGGAGGGAATTAAAACAAAAAATACCTAAACCCAAAGCAAATGCACAGCAGAGCAGGTGCTTTTATATCACAAGAAGAAAGATTTTGCCATCAGGACAACCTTTTTCTGTGTCCTCTTTTCAGGAGAATCTCTGACCACAGATACCTTTCAGATAAAAATATTCACCTGGAAACACGTTTGCTTTTAAGTCAAAGCTGCATGTGTAGAGAAAAAGGTTGTCAAACACTTGGGCATTTTCATTTGAGAAGGCTGAGGCACTGAGTGCCTTATTTGCCTCAGTATTTAATTGCAAGATCAGCCTTAGGAATCCCAGACTCTTCCCCCAGAGACCAAGGAAAAAGGCTGGAGCAAAGAAGACCTTGGTGGAAGAGGAGGAGGTCAGGAATACACAAAAGAACAAGACTTCCATAAATCCATTGTGAAGTGTTCAATGTTTCTTCTGTAAATGAAATTCATCCCCTATTTCTTAACTCAAAAGTTCACTCACATAAAGTAATCAAATTTTTTTTTTCCTCATGTCCAGCATTCAATTTACTATGTTTTAAAGAACTCAAAATTCACCCATTTTCATTCTCTTGCTGCTTCATCAGGAGGCAGGAGGGATCTTAAGCTTAGAGGAGACAAGGAAAAAGGTGCAAGAAGAGGAAGAAAAGAAGAGGCAAAATGGGCTGGAGGGAAGTTAAAATGAAAGCAGGGCAAGAGAAGAGCTGATGCAGATGCATACAGCATTTCTATCAGAACTTAATTCTGAAAGAGACCAGAATTCCAGACTGAGGCCAACAGAACCAAATCCAAAACCTTTACTTCACTGTCATTTCTCAAGCACAAACCTAAATGCTCTCAAAAAATATAACCATGACCATCACCCAGCACAGCCTTAATGTTCTGCTGTGAAAACGAGTGGCAAACGTATTTTAAACCAATTTTTGTTCATCTTACCCAAGTGACTGCTCAAGCAATAATTCTGGAGACATTCAGTGCTGCTGTGATGGAGACCTGGCTGCTGTTCCATATGTCTGGAGCCATGGAATTTCAAGCAAAGGAGATGTCACTCGTTTCAGCCACAGCACCAAAAGTGTCAGTCAGCAACATTCAAGCAAGAAATAAGATGCATTCAAAACAAATAAGCGAATCTTAGGGGAAAACAAAGTATAAAAGTGTGTTCAGGAGGCCTGAAGCTGCCCAGGAAATAAAACTTCTGTGTTATGTAACAATTAAAGAGGCAATAGCAACTTTTTTAATTATGTCTTCTTCGCCCCAAATGAGGGTGTAAGGCATAAATGTTATTTTTCTCTCAAGTGAAAAAAAGAACTATTTTATTCCAACTAGGAAAAAAATAAAGTTTTGTATTAAAGATGGCACAATGGAGCCTGCTAGCTTTATTCTGAAGACACATGTAAGAGTTCACTAATTTTCATTGCACTTTTTTAACTGGTGAGATAAAAAAATTCGCAACTTTATCGGGTGTGTTGTTGAATTAGAATTTCATCAACATAGTTTTTGTCACTAAAACCAAAGCTTTGACATGTTACATGACATCTGGAACAAGTCTCAGTAGAAAATAAAATTAAGAGAAGAGAGCGTCAGTATGTTGACTAGGGAAGAAAACAAATGAAGATTTTAGGTTTGCTTTTATAAATGTGGAAAACCCAGAAACTTGTCCCCATCTGGGACACCCTTGGCCAGGATGTGAGTCTGGTTTTGCAGATCCCATGGGGAGGTTGAAGGATCTCTGTGGGCAGAGTTACAGGCAGCTCCTCACACTGAAACCTCCCCAGACACTCCTATTCGTGTTATAGAGTAAGGAACCCTCACCCCACAACCCTGTGCACCATCTCTCACCTAACCCATAACATATGATGCCTCCTTTCCTTATTAAAACGATCAGGCATGCAAATTTGTAATATCTTTCTTACAGCCTATAGATTTTTCCCTTGTAGAAACAAGACATTTTTCTCTAAAGGATTTTCCCCCTCATTGTTTAAAGCAGCATCACTTTTTGCAAGTAAGAAGTCAGCAGAGCCATCACCAGCCAAGGTTCACCTTTATTTTATTCTCCTACAGTGGGATAAGGTCACCAAAAAAAAACCCATTCTGGATCAGTCTAAAGCCTTTTTTTCACCCTGGAGCACATGCTGCTCCTAATCCCTGCTCTCATTAGGGCCAACAACACATCCACAGGCTGAAGTAACCTGCATTACATAATTGGAGGGACACTGTCCTGGTAACTTCCTGCAGCAGCACCGAGCACACATGGCCATTAAAAACGAGCAACACTCATCACCTCACCACCAGAGCAAATTAAACAGCAGGACAAATGTGTAATGAGCAATATTTTGTTCAGCACGGCCTGAACAAAAATTTAATTGTGTCATCTTCTTGCCTAATCCTCCCAGGACAAGCCACAATCTCCTCCAGAGCCAGCCTGAATGCACAAGGGTGAGCCAGACCTGGCAGTTCTCCCACAGCAAGTTTGACTTTCATCTTTGACAGGCAGCGAGGCTGAGCAGATTAATGGGTCTGCCCAGGAGCTGCCTGGCTGCTGTGCTGCCTGCATGTGAATTCTGGCCCCCAGGGCTGCCTCCCCACCCTGCACCACCTTTATCCTCCTCTCCCAAGTGGAGAACGGCTGGGCTGGCAATGGCACAATGCTGTCACCCAGCCAAGGGACATGTGGCACCTGAGACCCCAGGGCAGGGAGCTCAAGGTGCTGTCCCAGCCCAGGTTCTGTGTCCCTGAATTGAATTTCTCACCAGATGTGGAAGTAGCAGCGCAGGAAAGCGAGGTGGCTGATGCCAGCCCCTGCTACAGCTGTCAGGCTGAGAGCAGTTATTGCACCCACACAAAAGAAACAAAGATTGAAGGTGTCTCATGTCGGGTTTATGTGGAAATCCCAGGTGCTTTCCTGGCCCTGGCTTTGCTCCACTTGTCCCAAGCCCTGCCAGAAGTTCCTCTTCAGTGCATAATGTTGTATTCCATCTGGTTTTTATTGCCCATAATAATCTTTTAATTCCTTGACCTTTCCTTAACCCAAATTTTCCAGATCTCAAATCTAATTTCTTACAAATTATTAGCTTAGAAAAATCAGAGTGTATCCCCATCAAAAATACTGACAGATCTCACTGCCAGCTGTTAAAACCCCAGCAATCCCTTCTTCAGCATGCAGATTCAGGCAACAAGTTAACAATTGTAAAGAATCCTCCAAAGTTTTGCCAAACTATTAAAGAAAAAAACAAACACACAAAAAAAATCCTTTTCATTCTATTATTCACTAAGGGAAATGCAAAGATTTTCATTTCATATCAGCATTGCCTAAAAGTTATCAAAATAAATATGGAATGGAGCACATTTTAATCAGATTAAGTCCACATATGGAAAGCCCCTTCTGAGTGATAAATTTGCCTCAACACTTTGAATTTGCACCTTACAGGTTTTGGCTAAAGGATAAGGAGCAAGAATATTTAAGCCCAGGTGAGCCTCCATAAATCTGCATACCTAGGGCTTTCACCATGCCATCAAATATTAACAAGTGTTCTTAGGTTGTTCCAAGCACAGAGACAACAATTTGAAAGCATAAAGTCTAAAATCTTCATTTAAAAACATCTCCACTAAAAGATCTTCATTTAAAAACATTTCATTCCAAATCTTTTACCCCACATGAAGGCTCGTGGCTGGGAGGCATTTGGGACTGAAATACTGCACACCTAAAGCAGAGAACTGGACAACCTTTAAAATCTGTGCTTTATCCATGCCTTCAAACTCCATGGGCCATCCCAACAAAGTCGAGGCCCATGGATGAAAATGGCAGATGTGGAATGACAGAAATGGGATTGCCACTGAAAAGGACACGTATAAGATTAACCAGGATATCAGATACCACCATAAATACTCATAAAGACAAAAAAACCCCACCATCTGCTCCCAATGCCATTTACATATAGATGTTAGAAGAGATGTTAGATACCTGGCTGTGATTTACAGGATATTATTACACCATTATGCTGCTGCATTATGAGAGTGAGATAAGCGTTACATTATGATATAATGAGCATATGTTATGCCTAATATCTTAATAGAGAGTTTCATTGACCTTTGAATGTCAAAATTAACAGAAGAATTCATAAAAAAATTCTGCTTCAGTTCAATGCAGGGCATGGACAAAAATTGCTGGAGCTGCAAAGCAGCAGAAAACATCCAACGACGACTTGTCTTAAAAGAATATTACAACTTCTAATACTCATTTAAGTAGGATTTAGACTTTTTTTTTTTCCTGATGTTAATGCTAACAATATTTTAGAGTACTGCATTTTACTCTGATGAACACATACATTAAGGAGTGATTTTAAAGGAGGTATTAACATAACATTTACTGCTACATTTTAAAAGTGAAGTGGCGACACAGGAGAGCAGGGGAAGGGTGAGGGCACGTTTCCAAGATGTAAAATGATCTTAGCAGGACAGCTCCAGAGCGATAATTTTATGACATAATTTTAGGACATCGTTTTTCATCTTCAGGAGTCTTCCCACAGACAGCATCTGTGTCCTTTAGAGGATGCAAGGAGAAGGCAAAAAGGCTGCTGCTGCTTCTCTCAGCTTACAGAAATGGTCATATCAGGGAGAGTGCAACTACAGAGCAGCAGAGGGCTGATAAGAGAACTAAAGAAGATGTAAAAAACGGGAATATTTTAGGGTAAAAAAAAATCAGCCACTACCTTACCACGCACTGATGAACTGCTTATGTGATTAGAGTGTCAGATAATACAGTGATACAGGCAGATTTTCCACCCTATTTCCTGAGGTTATATATTCATTCCTGCACCAAAAAAGGTGAGCCCCAGTGCCAGGGGGAACACGGGAATCCTCACAAATGTGCTGACACTTCCCTTTCCAAGCCACAAAAGCACAGCTACATCCTATTGCTAAATGAAATGAGTGTTTTCCCTTGCATTTTGAAACAGCTGATTTAAAAGGGATTGTTACACACACACACACACAAAAGAGTTGATTCTTCCAAAAGGTGTGATTGAAAGAAAGCAGAGGAGAGCGGTGTTTTATCAAAGAATTTTCATGTATATTTCAGTATCAAATTTAACAAAATTAAATTAAGTGTCAGAAGGTGCCAGGCAAATCCCACACAGAACTCAAATAAAATGCTCGATGATTCATTTTTTTTACTCTATGAGAACTCTTTGGAGGAAAATGCAACTAATTTTGTTCAATTATGTTTGTATCTGATTTCTAACGCACGGAAGTTAATGGAAAGACATAAATACTGTCCTCCTCCAAGCATAATTATATCAGAGAGGTGCACACTGAGGGAGTAGGAGAAATGTTTAAGTTGAAGCATAATCCTGGTAGAAAAACAAAGCTGGCTGTGAAAATATTTAGGGGGGGGAAATTAGAAGGTCGTTTTAAAATCAAAACAAATCAAGTTGTCTCCATACAACTAAGAGATCATCTTACCTCTGCATACACAGAACATGGTTTTGAGAGAAAAAAAAAAAAAAAAAACAACAAAAACAGCACACAAGGTGTGGTATTATTCAATCCAATAATGGGGATTGAAGTTATAGTAGTGGTTGGGAGCTTGGGTATAGACTTTAACAAAATCTCCAGTGCCACCAGGCAATCAAGATTGCTTTTAAATAATGCTTGAACTACAATGAACAGATAAGGTGAGGGGGGTAAAAAAGGTGAAATGTAATTGTTAGCAGTTTTTCTAAACTGCTGGAATTTTCACAGCTATTTATTCCTATTCCTATCCCCAGCTCCCCAAATCCTCCTCCATTCTTATTTTAGCCATTACATTTAATGTTTGTTATAGAAAAGATCTTGTCCCAGACTCCTTGGCCTGTATACTCCCCTAAGAATCTTTTTTTCCTGTTTTTTTTTGGGTTTTGGGGAAGTTTTTTGGGGTTTCTTTGAGGGGGGGAGTGTTAGGTTTTTTTGGGGGGGTGGGTTTTTGGTTTTTTTTTTCTTTGGTTGGTTGGTTGGTTGGGTGGGTTTTTTTCTTGGTATTTTGAGGGGGTTTTAATCTTAACTTTGAAGTTGCTGGTTTAAATTCAGTCAGGAATTTAAAAAAAAAAAAATCTTCACATGACAATTTTCTGATTTCTGTCCTAATCAATCAGTCTATCCCAGTATAACCAGCACTGTTGTTTCTCTTTAAGGCTGCTGGAAGATTCCCCTGTGAAATTTAGCAAGATCACAGTGCTCCTTGTTAACAGCAGAATTTCAACACACAGATACAAATCACAGGTTTCCACCACATTTTGAACATATTCCACTTGGAGCCTTGCCATCTTAGGACTACTTGACTAGATTTGCAAGAATGATGAGCTTTAGTTTGTGTAAATCACCAGCTGAAGCTCATTTTCAAATAGAGCTAATCAGAAATTATTACTGAGCCCAAAAGTGAAGAGGCCAGCTCTGTAACTGTGCTGCTCACTAGGGTTGCAAACTAATTCATCAAAGTTCAACTACCTGATTTTATAGGTGCTTCAACGAAGAATTTTTTTTTTCCTTATTTTACTTCATTAAAAAAAAAATTAAAGGAAGTTTTAGAGGGAAAAATTATTCCCCATCCACTTTATCACATAATAAAACCATGATCGCAGCTTGGCCTGTTGGCACAGAGACCCTTGAACAGAAGGTCTGGGGTGATGCTGCCTCTCGAGAGGTGCTTCTGCAGCTTTTCATGCACGAGCCAGGAACAGGGGCTAAGACAGCTCTCAGGGAACAGAAAAGCAGCTGTTGAACTACAGAAATCACAGAATTATTTAGGCTGAAAAAGCTCTCTGAGCCCATGGAGTCCCAGCTGTGCCCCATCCCCACCTTGTCCCCAGCCCAGAGGTCTGAGTGCCACCTCCAGGTGACACCTCCAGGGATGGGCACTCCAAAGCTCCCTGGGCAGTGCCAAGGCCTGAGCACCCTTTCCATGGGGAAATTCCTGCTGCTGGCCGAGCTGAGCCTCCCCTGGGCCAGCCTGAGGCCGTTCCCTCTGCTCCTGTCCCTGTGCCCTGGGAGCAGAGCCCGACCCCCCCGGCTGTCCCCTCCTGGCAGGGACTTGTGCAGAGCCACCAGCTCCCCCCTGAGCCTCCTTTTCTCCAGGCTCAGCCCCTTCCCAGCTCCCTCAGCCCCTCCTGGGGCTCCAGCCCCTTCCCCAGCTCCTGTCCTGGACACGCTCCAGCCCCTCCAGGGCTCTCCTGCAGGAGCCACAACTGGACACAGCCCTGGAGCACAGAGGGACAATCCCTGCCCTGGTCACATCATTGTACTGGGTAATCACCACAAGCGACATGTGCATTATTACCCTCAAAACAAAATATCTGTATCGTTAACACATGATCCATGAGTCTGTAAAACAGCCTTGGGAAAATGCTAAAATCCCAAACGTCCAAATATACCATTGGAATTAAAAGCCTCGACTGATCGGGTACAAATGGAAAGGAAACTAAGAGCAAAGAGCTTTTTCTTTAGCACTTCTCCTCTACTACATCTTTAGCCTCAATTTAATTCCAAAACCTTATTTCTCCCCACCATTTTCTCTCTCTCTGATTCTTTTATTAAGCTAAAAATTGGGCTTTCCAGATCTGCACAGTAAATGTACTTTGAATGAGGAAAGAAGGGGAAAAAAAATCCCAAAGCTTTCCCATCAAATGCTTCATTAGAAATGCACACTCACAAGCTCTTCTTGGGAGATTCAGAACAGAATAAGGTGGAAGCAGCTTATCAAATCATTAAATATAGATTGACCACAGTTGACCTGTTGGGCATCAGAACTTCCATGTATCATGAAGAGAAAATGCAAAAACAGGATTCAAATGGAGACTGGAATATTAGTTTTTTTTTCACAAAGCCTTTGGTTTCTAAGAGTTACAGCAAAATAACCATAAAATAATTTTAATAGTAATGAAACTCCTCAATACTCAAACAAGTCTCTGGTTTAGGATCTTAGAGGACAGAACCACTGGTTGAGGAATTCACTCTTGCTGATAAAACACCCCAGCAATAGCAAAACTAACATCAATTACTCTGGCGTTAAAATTTTTCCTCAAGTGCATGGATGTATGCTAATCACTGACGACAGCTGAAGACCTAATTTTGTCTTGCTTCCCTAGGCACTAAAGTTATCATAAAATCACAGAATAGTTTGGGTTGAAAGGGACCTTAAAGATCATAAAGTTCCAATGCCATGGGCAGGGGCATCTTCTGCTGAAAGCTCCAGGCACCCTGAACTTGAACACTTCTAGGGAGGAGGCAGCCACCACTTCCTTGGACAACCTGTGCCATCAACCTCACAGTCAAGAATTTTTCCCTAATATCCCATCTAACCCCACTCCCTGCCAGAGTGAAGCCATTCCCCCTTATCCTTGGAAATTGTCTCTCCCTTCACCTTTCTTGTTGGCTCCATCAGGCACTGGAAGGCCACAACGAGGTCACCCCAAAGCTTCTCCTCTCCAGGCTGAACAATATATATCCCTGACACCAGGGATTTCCCCAACCTTGGCCTAACCAAATCTCATCATCTCCTCACATCTTCCTGTTCAACAACAGTCACCAGATGCTGCTCTGATTCCATCTCTGCTGATTTTGGTCTCCTCCTGACATTATCCCAATCAAGATCTAATAAAAAAATCCCCATTTCACACCACATCCCAACGTATTTCCCTTGCAGCCATCCGCAGATGGGAGCATATATGTACTTTGCATATACAATTTTGAACAGGAAAATTGCATAGCGGAAACTGAAACAAAACAGGAGACTATTAACTGAAAGCAAAAGCAGTAATTTGAAGCAATTAGGACATATTTTGTGCTTCAGATGAGAGCCATCAGCATACAGCTACTATATATACACATCTTTAAACTTGAGGAAAACACAGAGACATAAAGACACAGAAATGTGGAGGAAATAAATGTGGCCCTAAATGCAGAACACTTGAAATTATTAGAATCATGACACAGGACAGGGAGGGGGGGTTGAAAAACCAGCATCAGGGATATCAGGATCATGAAATATTTTTTATACTTACAGACCATAGACATAAGATTCAAGGATTAAGATCTTTCAGTAGAGCAGAGTGAGCTTGAGAATGTTTGGGGCAATATTTTGAGGTGGTTTCCCTAAGTAGAGAGGAAAAGAACCTGCTAATTTTATGTGTTCCCTGTTCCTACTCCATTCATCACAGCTGAGTCCAATATAAATAGTTTCACAAGGTCAAAAATAAATGGGAAAACCCATTATCAGTAATACCAAGGAGCCAGTTAGGGCCAGAGGAGAGGAATGAATCATCTTTCGTTACTCTTGAGGAAATGGGATATTATAATTAATGGGGAGAAACTGCATCTATTTCATGCATATAACATGATTTCTAAGGGAACCAAGACATTTTTGACAAATTGGACATTGCACACAACATGCTTATTAATTCATAAATTAAAAATACATTCTGTTACCCTATCAAAGGAAATTTTGCTTGTTTCTGTCTCTCTCAGCAATCTTCTTCCTTTTTCTTTTTTATCACCCAAGTTGCCAAAAGAAAAGAAAAAAAAAGAAAGCTCACATTTTTGAAAGAAAATCATGAAGATCATAAAGGAGTTCACATCCATCTTGAGCCATCCTGCTTCTCTGCATTTCAGATTGAGTTGAAATTTCTAATTGAAATGATTTTTTCATGAGTTAAACTATAAAGGAGAAATAAGTGATACATTTAAATTATTTATCCATCTTATTTATAATTAATTAGGTTTTTCTCTGTGCACAGCCAGGCTATACCAGAGCGTTTGATTTTTAAAAACTCCTCTATCATCAGGCAACAATGGATGACTGCTTTTCTCATGTCACTTTTGTTTTAGTTTGCTCCAGAGGTTCAGACAACTCCTGTTCACTCCTTGCTTTAATGCATTAACCCTCTCAAGACACAAAGGACAGCAAGGATCTTTCTAGGGAGAGGTTCTGGGCAAACCTGTGCCCAGACCACACCTGTAGGAGCTGATGGAGGTGCAGAGATGAGGAAGGAAAGGTTGGGATTAATCCCAGTTAAACTCAGGTCCTTCTTCCTCGTTTCCACTGAAAGACAAGAGGAAAAAGTTGTAGCTAAGTGAAGAGGCCCCAAGGGCACCTCTGGTTTTGAGCAAGGCAAGAAATTTCTTTCCTTCACCTGAAAAAAGGAGGGAAACTGCTCACAAGAAGCATGGGAGGCAGGAAATTCTAAAGGAAAATAGGAATAAGTTGTTCCATGTCATTGTTCTACCAGGACACTGCTCCAGGTGATGCTTGGGAAGGTTGACCTGGAACAGAGACTGGACAAAGCTGGAGAATAAAGTAGATATTTATTAAAAGGCCTTTAGGGATACACCTTGGTCAGGACAAGAGCCTGGCCAGGGCTACACCCAAAGTGGGCCCAAAATAGTCAGAAAATAAACAACCAGTCACGAGGTCTCACATATTTGTAAGTTTTGGTTCATTTGCATATTGGGGTTTAATTGTCCAGTTACAGCTTCAGGTTGTGAGGTCCCATCCTTCTTGTTCCTCCCTTCAGCCCACCCTTGTTTGTGCTGTTGGGAATGCTGAAAACTTGTAATAATTTTCCTTGGTCTCCAGCAGGAACAGGATTTGTTTTGTCTCCCTGCTCTGTGAAGAGCTGACTGACACTGAATGAGACTCAGAACTGCACCCCTGGGCAGCACAGAATCTGAAAAACGTGAAAGCTGAAACTTGAGGCATCACAGAGGTGGCTCATCCCATTTCTTCACAATGGGAGAAGCAGCAGAACTTCCCCACGGGGCACAGATGGAGCAGGACAGGCAGCACTGGGAGCTGCTCCTCAGCCCTGCACCAAACCACCCTCACCACAGCCTAGGGCATCATAATTTTTATCCTGCCATGTTTCTCCCAGCTGGAAATAAATAGGAAGAAGTGTTTGGGTTGTTTTGCACACTGGTGTTGAGTGAATAAGTGGCAGGAGGGGGAGTGTAAACCCTCTCAGAGCGGTGCCTTGAAAAGTAAAAAAATGTAAAAAAAATTCAAGATTTCAGTTTCCCTTTGTCTCTGGTTAAAATTATAAGCCTCAAAATGATTAGCTTTAAAATCCTAAGTAGAAAAGAAAAGATTTAAGATTTCTTCCCTGGTCTCAAGAGTCAGAAACATCCCTCTTTTTGAACAAAGGCTGACAGGCATATGCCATCACAGGGCTCCACACACAGGTGGGCCTTTTCAAGGAAAAGAAAAAGTATTTTGCTGTGCAATAAAATCCAAGGCAACTTAAAAAGTTGTTTTTTTTTCTAAGAGACAAAAGGTTCTGCACTTTTAAAACAAGGAAAATGTAAAAAAAGAAAAACCTCTTAGGACCGGATAATTTTCACAAATGTATTATTTTTAACGAAGGATTAAGAAATTGCTAAAGCTCACTTTCTCCCCAGGAACGTGGTGACAGTGCAACAAAAGCTGCACTTCTCCTGTATAAATCACAAAACTCAGAATGTGAGGCCTCAAGAAAGCACAAAACTCCACGGAGCCAGTCACATCTCAGCATGCAGTAACACCCCAGCTCTAAAAGATATTTTATGTTCTCTAACACTTACAATACTCTGCCCCAATTTTATGATTGACTAAGAAACAATGAGACTTGAAAAGAGGAATAATGGAAAGGTGTGCTGCAGTCTGCACCACTGAATTGCCACAAGGAAGGAGAGAGGAGGATTCAGCTGCTTCACCCCAAATCTGAGCTGAGGGGGAAAGCAGCAGGAGCATCCCTGTGCATGCCCAGCTTGAGGGAGGCTGGGGGATCCCAGAGAGGCTGGAAGGTGTCACTTACATCCCCAGAGAGCACACCAGGCTCTGCAGCACAGAGATTTACGTGGGAAACAGGAAAAACAGGGTTCAGTTTGTGAAAGCCCAGCTTAAGCCCAGAGGGACCCTGGCAGTGCCAAGCCAGCAAACAGCCAGGACAACCTGAGCACTCTCTGTGCCACCTCTCTGATGGCCTCCAACCCCTCTGTCCTGTGAAAAACTTGCACACACAGTTTGTGCACTGGCTCTGTGAGCCCACAGATCCCCCAGACCCCTGCCACCTCTGAGCTTGAATTATTTAGGGTGCAAAAAATCCTCTGAGCTCACGGGCTCCAAACACTAACCTGACACTGCCAAGTGCAGCACTGAACTGTGCCTGGAAGTGCCACTTCTACATGGGTCTTAAAATCATGGAATCATTGAATGGTTTGGGTTGGAAAGGATCTTAGAGAGCGTCTCATTCCACCCCCTGCCATGGGCAGGGATGTAGCAATGCACTCCCACCCCCAAGTAGGTGTTGTTATAGGAGGAAAAGAGTTGCAGTTTACCTCTAAAAGGAGAATGGACTAGAATCTTCTGTGATACTCTCACTGTGGTTGTTCCACTGCCAGCACAGGAGCACTGATTGAGCTTTGGAAATGTACCTCAAAGCCTGTTGCCTGTTTCATTGTCAAGGTGCCAAAAAGCCCACCTAGACCATCACGACTAAAAAAACTGCACAGAGGGGCCCCATTGCTTTTTTGGACTGCCACAGCCAGTGTAAGAGTGTTCTCTACACTGTGTTTGTATATAATCTATGTAATATACACATTATATTTCTTTAGTCTATGTTTGTAATTTTTGTCATTATTAAAACCTTTTATTTTACAGAGCATGTCCAGGGAAGTTGTCTCGCTACTATTGAGCCACTCTGAGAAGTTGCAGGTCAAACCTCAGACTTGATAAATCTTCATGTAGCTTATTCCATTCCGGCCACCTGCAAGATTTTATCACAGGGACACCTTCCTCTATCCCAGGGTGCTCAGAATTCCATCCAAGCTGACCTTGGGCACTGCCAGGGATCCAGGAGCAGACACAGCTTCTCTGGGCACCCTGTGCCAGGGCCTGCCCAGCCTCACATGGAAAGATTTACTAAAAATATATCCAGGGTTATTTGTGCAAGACCTCCACGGTCCCAGGAGCTGAACTAAGAGGAATTCCCAGTAAAACTCCTGCAGCTCCCTCCCTGCTCCTCAGCACAGCCACAGCTCAGCAGCACATCAGGGCTCCCACAGGAGCTCTCCATGGGAGCTCTTGGCTCACCAGCACCAGGATTTGCTGGATCTTCATGAGATTTGGAGCTCTGAGTGATGCTGCTCCCAAAGGCTCACTGCACCCTTGTCTCACAGAGAAAACAGCCAAATTAAAAAAAAAATATTACAGATCTCACCTCTACCCAAAACACATAGAAAGCTCAGTATACACCCACCATCACCACCTTAACACGTGCTGTGGGTAGAGTGAATCACTCAGGATGCTGAAGGTCAGCAGCCAAAACAATTATAAATTGAAAGCCAATTAGATCTCTTCAGTTTGGGGGCCCATCTTCCCTCTACAGTGTATTACCGGCACATCCAGCTCAGAAAACGTGAGGAAGCCTATGAGACACAACTAAATGTGAACCCAAAGTGAGCAATACACCATCCTGACAGAGGATTCTTGCATTCTTGAAATGCAAGAACAATTCAGTTCTCCCCCAAAAGAAATATGGTTTACAGCCCTTCTATGCAAAGCTGCTATACCGCACTGTTTATTTCTAATATGAAAGTTATATAGGATTGCACGTGGTTCTTCCTCCCCTTAGGGGGGCTCAACTTCACCTTTTGATTTTATCTTGTTTGATGTTTTCCCTCACCATTTTAGAAATGTTTTCAAAGCAGGCAATCTCCTATTGAATCTCCCTCTTAAAATAAAGGCTTATTATGGTTGATGATTTATGTAAGTCAAGAGCAGCTTTACAAATCCTCATGCAAATAAGACTTGAAGCAAAAAAAAAACTCCACAGGGATTCCCTTGCCCTCAGGTACTACAGTGTTTTAATTCGGTTGGTTACACAAACCCTACCTTTCCAAAAACCATTTTTTTTTTTTCTTTGTCTGGAGCACAAACTTCCTTGATGCCTGGCCTAAGGGCTTCTTTTGTTTGTTTGCTTAGTTAAAAAGCTGTGGGTTTGGCAGCCTGCCCGGGGATGCTGCAGGGATTTCAAGGGCTCTCCTATCACTTGCAGGTATTTTTGTTGTCATGGATTTAGGGTTTGACTCTCAACCCCATGTTCTACCAACAGCTGCAGGAGCCACCCTCAGACCCCAAGTTAGGGGAGAAGAATTTAGCTTTCCTCTCGCCAGCAAATAGCCCTGGTAAGTAGAGGATTAATGTTTTATAGAGATTTGTAGGTGATACAGGTGATCCTGTGGTTATAAAGGGACATCTCAAGGTGAGCAGCCACTTAGGATAGAAATAAAAATTAAAAATATAAAATGTAAATTTAAAATATCTAAATATAAATCATAGATATCTATGTTTATTTTCTATAAACATATTATATATATTAATATATGATATAAATAATAGTAATATGTTTATACATAATATAAACATATATAATATACACTGATATATAAAATATGTGTTTATATATAAACATAAAATAAAAATTTTAAAAAGAAAAAATTGAAAAAAAACAAGAAAAATTAAAAATTTTAAAAAAAAAAAGAACGGCGGGCAAGATGGAAGAAAGGAAAAATAATAAGTTGTCTTGTGATCTTGACACCTGACTTCAACCTGTACCACATTACACCCCTCAGCTTTTAGAAGACGCTTCCAAAGACAAATAGACTAAAATGACACCGTGCACCTGAGCAGTCACTTTGGGCCCCCCTGAAAAGCACCTTTCAAGGTCCATCCTTGAAACTCAACCAGCAGCTGATCAAAAGGTACATTTACTGCTGCTGCCAGATCATGTGGTGCCCACAGCCAGTGATTTGCTGCTGCAATCCTGATGAATGATGAAACAGATAATAGCAATGACTAACAGAACAGTGTAAATAACACGGGAAAGAAGAATTTAATTTTTCACTCTGTTACGCAAGATTTATTTCACCTACTGAGTTGACTTCTTTAAAAGACTTGGAGGTGATGCTGTGGAACTGAATCACTGTGGCTGAACATTGGCCTCAGACCCTCACAGAGCAAATCTCCCAGTCAAAAAATATGAGAGAATTTAAGGGGGGAGCAGGGCGAGGGGTTGAAGGCAACATCATTTTTGTCCGATGAGAAAGACTTAATGGCACCATTAACTTTTATTTATGGAAAAAGATCTGCAGAACATGGCCCAGTTCTACTAAGAAATCACCTGGAAGGAAGGAAGGGGCAGCTCCCTCTTGCCTGTTTGGACACTTCCACCAGTGTGGAAGTTCAGAGGAAAACACCCCTTGTTGCTCATTTGCTTGCTGGGGGGTTTGCTCTGTTGTTTAATCCAATCATACAGTTGAGTTGCATCCCAAACAGATACAGATGGGACCACAACTGGCAGGTTTTGATTCTTCTTACTGATTCTGAAGTGCAGAAAGGAAAAAGAAGATGCTTCATACCAGCTCAAAATTTGTGCTTGTAAAGAGGAGGAGGATGTTGGAACCCTGGGCACTGAGAATTTTAGACTCTCTGTGCTGACAGGCACTGAGCCCCAAGCAAACACTGCATTGACCTGAGGCTGTGGAAAAGGCTTCCAAAATTGAGTGACAGCACTGGGATTGTGGGTGTGGAGTTTGAATAGAAGTGTGTGATATCACAGGGTGGAAAACTTAGTTTAAGGGTTTAGAATATAGTGAGATATATATATATATAGAAAGCAAGACAGAGATTTTGGGACATAGGCTAAGTCCTTCTTTTTCACCTTCTTCTTTCTGGGTCTGGGTGGTATTTTGTAATTGGATAGGAAAGTGTCAGGGGAAGATGGGAAAGAACTCCACTCCTCTAGAAGAGCCAGGATCTCTTCAGATTTTTGCCCCCAAGTATATCTAAACCCACAACACTCCAACCAGTCTTTTTCCTTCCTTTTCTTAAGAGTTTTTTTACATTTTTTAGAAGTGCAGCAACACAGAATCACAGAATGGGTTTAAGGGACCTTAAAGACCATCCAGTCCCAACCCCTGCCAGAGGCAGAGACATCTTCCACTCTCCCAGGCTGCTCAAAGCTCCATCCAAACTGATTTTAAACACATTTTTTAACACCAGAGGCAACTTCCCAGCCATCCTCTTATTTTGAGATGCACCTAAAAAGTCATATGAGCTACAGCCCTGGTGAAGACAACAAATAAAGATGCAGAGCAGTGACTTTGTATCACACAGCATCGACTTCAGGTTGCTGAGAGTCACTCTCAGAAAGAATTAATTGGTAGCATTTTACAGGCTCAAAAAAAAAAAAGAGAAAAAAAAATCACACATCCCTCATCCACCTTGTCATTTGATGATGCTGCCTCTACAAATCAGGCAATCTGCATTAAAAACATTAAACTATTTAGATGTATAAAATGAGGCCTATTTTTCCACTGATAAATACATTTAGCTCATCAGCGTTAATGGGAGCTCGAGGCAACATAATTACAGAACACATATAATTTGAATTAGCTACTGTGAATCAAAAGTACAGTTAAGTTTTACCCTGTCAACCTCTCCTCTCTGCAGCCATCCATGTACACCTTTTGGCCACGTTTTAAGATTGCAAAGCTGCAAAAAAAATTTTTACTGGCATGAAGTTAAACATATTTCCCTTTGTTTTTAAGGCATAAAAACATCAGATAATTCGACAGCACTTTTTTTAAAGGGTATAAATACTTCCAACCCTCTTTAACTCTCTCAACGCCAAGTCGTGTCCTCAAGTCTTATCCAAGTTGATGATGGAGCCTTTCTAATTCTAAAAACTACTTTTCTCCATTTCCACTGATACACAAACAAAAATCTTCATCCTGCCTGCTTTTTATCTCACCCAGTATCCTCAAATTCCACACAAGTGTCCTCTAACTTCATCTTCAATGCCTTTTTTCTCCAGGGAAGCGGGAAGAGATCAAAAGAAAGGAAGTGCAAGGAAAGCAGGGAAGAAAAATCCTTTTGATAAAAAATAGAACTCATGATAACTCTGTATTTAAAAGAATAACATCAAGTTTTGTTGAAAACTTACATGTCCCCAAATTAAAACTTTAAGTATAATAACTGTCAGGTCAATTATAACTGTTTACAACATCTGACAAGCAAGAAAAATTCATAAGTAATAAATAAGATTGCCCCACCCTTGGATCCAGAGCAGAGAATCTCAAGACTTTCACACAAGTAAATAAAAAATGAGGATTAACTTCTTTTTTTTTTTCTGTGGAAAAAAATATAAAACCCATTCCATCAAGAAAGAGATTAGGAAATCTCTTAGAAAACATCAGCTTCTCCTCGACTTTGTCACTGCATTTGTCTGCTTAAATAGGGCATCCAGCTCTTTCACTCTCTGAAAAGCAGCTTTTGCCCCCACCTTTATCTCCCCCTGTTAAAAATGTTTGGTTTAACTTGACAAACTGGACATGATCAGGGGTGTTTGACCAAGGCACACGTTCTGCACCCACCTTTTGACTCAAATAAACCAGAGTTGGGCTTCTCCAGTGGCTGCTGTGCTCGCGAGATGTTGCTACTGAATTAATGCTATTAAACACCCCAAGCCATTAACTGCACAGATGATTAGTGAGAAAAGGGGGTGAATTACTGCACCGGACTGTGTTTCTGTGCAAAGGGATACCCAGCTTCTGTCAGGAGTTTATAAACCTCAATATATGCCACTGGCTTCAGCCCAGACAGACCACCAAGAGCAAGTCAACCATGAATTCTCTCATTGTTAAATTTAATAGAATCCCAGCAAAGGGAAAATCCTCATTCTGTGCTGCAAACACTCAAAGTCACAGCCTGCTGCTCGTTTCTTAATTATGTACAAACCTATTTAGCACTTCCACTCAGAATGTCATCTTTGTGTCTGACTAAAACTTTGAGGAAGTATTTTTAAAATGGAGGGAGAAATGTCTCAGTCAGGAATTAATTGCAATTAACTGGAGGCTTTATTTTACAGAAGACAAAGTTTCTAACTAAATAAAAAGGGGCATAAATTTTCCAAATTATTTTCTCTCCATTTTTTTTTTCTTGAAGGTGAATCCAATTAATATTTTTGGTTAGTTGTAAAGAATCAGATCGAGTCTTTCTTCCTTCCTCACTTCTAGTCATGCATTCCCATTCTGTGCTCAGTAGAGGCAGATTCTGAAACAAAGACATCAATCATAATGTAATCAAGAATTCATTAGAACTTAATTTTTTACTACCTGGTTAAAAAGATTAAAAAAAAAAAAAAAAAAAAAACAAACCACACACAAAGAGATTTAAAATAAATAAGTAATCTACAGAATAACCACAAGAAGTCTTACTCCATTTTTGCAATGGAAAAGGCTAATTGACACGTTGGGAAAGTTTTAAGGGTTAAAAAAAGGAATGTGAGTCAAGGTTTGTCTTTCAGTCTTTGACCACTACCTGCAGCTCTCTCTGTTGCCAGCCTGAATATCAAATACAAATAATAGCTTAACAATCCTTGTTAAAATTCAGCCTGAATACTGTATTTTCTAGTAAACATTTCTACTAAATCTCCTAACAACAACACAGGTTACCCAGCACTAGAAACATGCTGTGTCTCATTATACATTTTAACTTTCTCCTTTTCTCTTTTGATGCACAGAAAAGAAAAAAAAAAAAGAAACACAAAACAAAAACCTTGTGCAGGTTTATCCTTATTTAGGTTTACTACACAAAACCACTGCATTTTTTACAGAGCCATGATGCCATAAAATATTTATAAGGACAAATGAAACCAGCAGAGATCTTTGCAAAACCATTTAATACCACCAGCCTTCTCCAATTCCTGCAGAAGGTGACTGAAAGAATCTTGTTGGTTCAGTAGGAGGGAGACCAGCCTAACAAGGCTGAACATGCTCAGACTGGAGCCAGCAGCACGAGAACACAACCTCATTGTGCTTTCTTCTCCAGAGATGCCTCAAAGGTTTGTCTAAACAGCAGGGGCACAATGAAGAGGGAATGATCCAGCAAGAGTTTTCTCCATAATATCAAAATTCCCTTTGATTTAGCTGGCAGCACCTGAGAATAATAAGGATTTAAGGTTTGTGGGGATGAGTTCACAAAGCTCAGGCTGAGCAAAGTGTGTCAGAACGGAGCAACCCTGGGTGGAAATTGCTGAAAGGTGACAAACATCGTTCCTGTTAGGAGGGAGGGTGCAAGAATCCATCCTGGAGATATCAGGTATTTCAGACTGAGGCTATAAGAGAGATGGAGAGGGACTGTTTCACACGGGTGGGAGTGACAGGATGAGGGGGAACGAGCCTTGAGCTGCAGAAAGACAAAGTTAGTTGGGATAACAGGAAAAAATTCTCTCTGGAGTGGTGCAAGGCCCTGGCACAGGGTGCCCAGATTTGCTGTGGCTGCCCCTGGATCCCTGGCAGTGCCCAAGGCCAGGTTGGACATTGGGGTTGGAGCAGCCTGGGACAGTGGAAGGTGTCCCTGCCATGGCAGGGGTGGCACTGGATGAACTTTAAGGTCCCTTCCAACCCAAACCATCCTGGGATTCTGAGCAGAGGCTTCTGCAGTAGAGGAGGCAACACCAGAGAAATCTTTTCTACCTCTTTACAGAAGTTTGACCAGGCAAGGAGGCAAATGGTAGAATTTCATACCCCAAACTACAGCAGAGCAGCAACACCAAGGCATAACACCAAAGTTATTGCTACAGTTCCGTTGAATTTGGGCCATGTAGGGTGAAAGAAAATAGGCAATTATCATTCTGTGACCACAAAGCTGGAAAAATGTAAGGGGGGGGGCATAGTAAATACAGAAAAAAAGAAAAAATCTATTCATTTTTCAACCTACTGGCAAAATCCCTAAGCCACAACCACAGGTTTCAACTCAGAGGCAGAACCTGGAGTCAGTCTGGAGGTACAGAGCATATATAAAGGTAGAAGAGATTGTTGTGGGGTTTGGGTTGGTTTTTTTGTTGGTTTTTTTTTTTTTTTTTTTCCCTTTAAAAAAGCAGGGTGCAACTACCAGGCAATTATTCTGGATATATGGATGGGGGAGAACACAGATTTCAGATTTTCCTGATCAGTATCTCAGGAAACAAATGTAGTTGCCAATTGTCTGTGGGTCACCACCAGTATCATCTTTAATGTCCACAATGACACTGAAATTTCATTTCTCCAACCCTGAAATATGAAATATTGGATTCTATTTGCCTCCTGGGGAAGCACAGTGTTTTTATTTCTCCCCCTTCTCTCAAATCCATTGCTTGCTGTGACTCCTTGAAAATCTATTCAGATTTTCCCTCTCTCCCTTAATTTTTACAGGATGCAGCCTATGCAAGCTCTATGACTATTTACAAAATAGGTTTTATTAAAGAAATGAATGCACAATTCTCCCCTTTGTGCCTCTTGTACCTGGTGCAGAACCTAAATATCAAACTGATTTCAAGGGAACAGGAAATATTTACTTGGTGGAGAGAGGCAAGATGAAAAAGCAGCTCTGGCACTGAATCTATAGTATCCTGTCAGCTTTTCAATCAGCCTCACTAGCAATTTATTTTTTTTCAGCTTATGTGCATGTCTGGATGGGGAAAACAAGGCAAAGAAAGCAAGTTTTGAACATCAGCAGTAATTTGCAGGTGGCTTGAAAGGAGGCAGGGTCAAACACTCCCATGTTGAAGACAGCAACGCCCACATCCTACCAATTTTAGCTCTTAAAAACACGAGGTTTTTATCCAGCTCCACGGGAGGACACCTTTGAAAAAACAGATGACTTTCCCTTGATGATTACCTGTCAGCTAATTGTTAGTGTGCTTCCAAGTGCCCCTAAGTTTGCCCATCCTCTCGTCTCCAAGTAAATTGCAATTCCTTGGAAACAGAATATGACATCACAGGAAGGTTGGTGCAGAAGCTGGCCCTGCATGTCCGTTTGTGTTAGTTTCATCATCCATAACAAGTGTTTAAAAAGCAGAAAAAACAACCATGATGCATAATGCATTGTGTCATGATGCATAATAATAATAATTAAAACCCCCTCCCCCAGCTCCTGAGGTTTAAAAAAAAAAAAAAAATCTTTCCAAGTAAGCATTTCAGTGGAAAGGCTTTGACAAAAAAAAAAAAAAAAAAAAAAAAAAAAAAAAAAAAAAAAAAAAAAAAAAAGCCATTTAGGGACTTTCAAATTTACAGCCCTGCAATTTGTCATCATTTATATTAGCGAGAAGGTTTAAAACAAAAACAACAACAATGAAAGGAAGATAACATAATGCAATTTTGTACTTGATGAATCTCCTGTTGACTAAAAACCCCTATGCCTGGCAGTCAGAAAAGTTATTAACCTGCCAAATTACAGATGGAATTGGCGTATTTTTTTTTCCCCCAGAATTCTTTAAGCAGAAGAATATAGAGTATCCTATATTCAAGTATTAGCAAAGGTTACTTGCCTCTGGAATATTGATTAGCACAACCCTTGTGGGAATTATTTCACTTTTCCAAAGCAAATTAAAGATCTGAAAAGCAATTCTCAACTTAACTTCAAATGCAGTTATTTAAAAATGGATGATTAACGCAATTACTGCCTGGCACAGAGAGCACAGCTTTCCAGAGGCAGCAGCAGCAGAATTCACAGGGAACGCTCAAATCAGATTACCTTGAAAGAGCTCCCTTGATCCAGGGGAGAAAAAATAAAATTGATACCTGGGAGCTTAGTTTCTCACCTGAATAACACATTTTTTTCCTTCTCAGCCACGGACTGCATTGCAGTTGGCTGTGTGTGCACTCACTCCAGCTCAGGTTTTCTGTGGTTTCCACACTAAAATACACAGGAGGGATTGATTATTTGCATCCCACGACTCGTTCTCCAATCACCACCCAAGGTTTCTGAAGTGCCTGCTGAACAGTGCAAACCTGCCTAAAATAAGCATTTCTGCAGGCTATTTTCTTTAGCAATGATTCACTCAACAGCAATTAATCTGGTTTTCCTTTGGACTTCCATGTAGGAACCAGCAGCATGGAGTGCACCTGTCATGTTTCTGAGCATGGATATTCCATTTTTGAAGAACCCATGAAAAACCAAGTAGATTTTCTGCCACTTCACCTGCAAACAGGTAACAATCAAGGATTTGAGCTCATGTCTTGTATGCTAATGCTAAACCACAGAACTCTGTTCTTCTGCCTCGTTCTGGAGCCATTGAGATCCAACACAGTTTCAAAATCCTGGCAGAAATATTTCCACTGAAACTTTATGTCAATTGCTGCCGAGTTTTAAAACACCAATACATCCTCTTGCTAAAGTAAGGATTTGATAATGCCAGTAATACACATTTCAGAGGTAATTATTTTAGGGGTTTTTTTTATTATTATTACTCCTATTTCAGGTTCTAAAAATGTGGTAGTTTTAAATCTTTACAGAGAGCATAAGTGATAATGAGCTGTAAATCCACAGAACTAAAATGTTGCTGGGAGCACTACTTATGACTTGTCAATCAGTGTGTCTAAAAGTATTTCAGGAGTCTAGAAAGTGATGGGATTTTTATTCCATCACACACATTGAACCACAGACTACGAACACAAAACTGAAGATGTCTATATGCTATTTTTTAAAATAGTTCTAGGAAAAGGACATATAGCAACATTTTTTATTTATTGTCCAATGTGATGGCTCAGTGATGAGTTTTTCTTTCTCTTCTGAATAAAGAGAAGAGCCGGCTAGCAAATGTGAACTGTTATTTAATCCTATATTATGCAATGTTTCATGTTCCAACCAATCTATAAATGAATTGGGAAGCCGTGTAAAAGCAAATGTAATTGTCAGCCAGATCCAAAAGCAATGAGCTACAGTCAAGAACAAGCAAATCTTTGTTAAGTGTACTAAAATATTTAGGAATTTCTGTAAGTGCATAAAACAAAGTGTCTTTATTAATGTTTATTACTTAGGAAGGTCTCAAAAGGCTGGAACGCTGCCTCAGTTTTATTCCCTGGGTTCTAGAGCACCACTACTCCGTCTGTGATGTGAAACAAACTGTGAATTGTCCATTTCAGACAGCAGGAACTTCGAGCTACAACAGGTCAGCAGTGAAAATTCAGATATAAGGAGGACTTAAATAACATTTCCAACTGCAGTTACTGCTTAGTGAGGGGAAAAACATATAGAGAGGCCTTCTTCCAGAAGCACAATTGCCTGTCCATCTGGTGTTAATATTGGCCACAGCCACCATCCAGAATGGAGTCTCAATTTCTGTACTTAGAGTTCATTAGTTGTGGTTCTAACACTCTCGTCCTGGAATAATCCCAAAAGATCATTTATACACAAAAAATTGTAGACTAGATCACCACCAACTGCTCAGACCCAACACAAACAGAAGAGCTCTTTTATTCCTGAAAGGCAAGGCCAGAGAAAACACCAATAACACAATCTTTTAGGGGCCAAATCCTCATGTGTTTTAGGTCAAATTGTGCAGGGTTTGAGGGCTAATGTAGCCACTTTTAATCAGGTATAAAGAACTGGACAGGGTCTCATAAATGAGAGGATGAAAATGGCCTGGGTATTCCGACAAGGAAAAATAATCCAAGATACACCTTTTCCACTCTTTTGCTTTTTCCTCCCTGTTGATGTGTCTTGTCTCTGGAGAACATCAGTCCTGAAAGGACAAGTTTTCTCCAACATTTGCACACTTATGCCAGAGCACAGCTAAATAAACACCATTTTGCCAGGAGTTTCACATTTGTTAGGGCCTGTCACCATCAAAAGCCGTGCATGTTAATGGTTTTATGGAAGTGCACGTGCTCATTTTGAAATTGCATGCCAGGCTTTGGTTCTTTGAGGTTTTATAAAATTATTTGTCTATGATATTTTCTCAAGAAGTTTATTTGCTAGAGACACCAGTAAAACATGACTGGTCCCAAATGTAAGATTGCTGGCTGATAAAATTCAATCACTTCAATTCTCTTTTCTGTGGAAATCTCATTGATCTGATCTGTGATCTCTTCCTTTGCCAGAAAGCATTTTTGTGACTATTCTTTCTAAACATTCTCCCACATACACACCCCAAGCTGATGAAAGCACAGGCAGAGCTTGAAAGGAATATTGACTTTGTAGAAGCACATTTATTATCATTGAGTCATTTTTCTCCAAGAGGGAATAAGATTCACTCCAGGTGTATGAATCCAAACTTCTTCCTGGCAGAGCTAAAGAAAAATTTCTCATGCAATTTTAAGTCATCTCTGATGATGAATATTACACTTCTGGTGGTGACTGAGGAAGGACAGAAAAGGGAACAGTAGAGAAAAAGTAAGTTAAAACACAGGTAAATTATTCTCCTCAATTTCCAACCATTTTTGAGACTGGCAAATGCTGTGAGATGGCACCAGAGACACCCCTGGGCTGGAGAAGGGAGGACAGCAGGAAGAAGCAGCTTTCCTCCTGAGGTGAAGAACTAGTGCTGCACTAGCTGTTAAGTGCAAGAGAAAAGGCAAAAGACACAAAAAAATTTAAATTTTCATCCCCTCTGGGCCAAAAAAAAATCTTCCACACATGGGTGGCCCAGAGTTTTAGTGCACACAGTAGCTAAATAGTTTGGATTCAACTAATTCCACTCTGAGAATAAAGCATGTGGGTTTTCCAGTGATTGTTGTTGGGGTTGGAGTTTTTTTCCCCCTCTCCCCCAGACAATCTTATTTCTGCTCTGTTTAGTTGTTGTTTGCTAAGCATTAGTATTGTCATTCATGGCAAATGTAGTCAGCTGCTCACAGACCCAATTCCAAGAGGAAGCTGCAGGCTTTTTAAAATTTTTTTTTTGACAGAAAAATATTCAGGTTAGTGCCAGAGGATCATTTCCTCATTCTAATAACCTCCTACCTCCTTTCCTCTGGAGATACACAGAAAATAGACATTGCAAGCAGCAGAGTGAGACACCTGCAAGACACAGGGATTTTTTTAGAGGCTGGACAGGACTAACTGCATGTACTTGTTCCAAACTATTTACAGGGTTTGGGGGCAGTCTGGAGCTGCACTTGACACAAGCCATACTTTCCAGAAAATAAAAAAAAAAAATTAATAGAGATAGTTGACAATATTTTTTCACTGTCCAACACCTGAGTGCTGATTTCTGGGGAAAAAAAAAAAAAAAAAAATAGTAGTCAATGGTACAAACTAGATACAGGCAGATTGGAGAGTGGGAAAACCTTGGGATGAGGGTGCTCCAGAATCAAAAACTTAAAAAGCAAGGGACTGCCTCAGTTTGAACCTGTTCTTTCTCTTTTTCCCCCATCAGATGAAACTGTGCAGCCCTGACCATGAAGAACAACCTGAGCTGATCCTCCCTGTAAAACAGAGCACTCCAATTGCAATCCAACCAATCAGCCAACCCCAAAGACACTGGGAAAGTGAGGAGCTCAGGGAAAAGAGCAGAGAAAGGTTTACACCCATTAAAACCAGCCAGGGAAGAGTGACTTGCTCCCAGAAAGGGCAATAAGTGTGCCAGGCACAACACCAGCCCTCTGACAAACCTGCTGGTGCTCAGGGGAAAAAGAATATGAAAATGTTTCATGCCAAGCTTAAAAAAGGAAGAAGTCCCTCAAATTTCTGTTCAAGAAGCCTCAGGAGATTTTAACTGAGGTCAGAGCTGAATGTCAACTATGTGTCCCTCCTCTCTCCCCCAAAGAAAGACCCTCTTCAAAATTCATCCTGTCTCTCTGTAGCCTGAAGGTAGGGAGCCAGACTAGCTACTAGATTTATTGAGCTCTGATTCAGTAGAATTTAGGAAGAATTTTATGCTTAAAACAGCGCCAGCTCATGCTGGGCACCTGGATGGTGATATCCTGTCAACAGCTACCAGTTTTTACATGGAGAACCCACAGGAAAACACGACTGAGGCACGTGGAACCAACGGCAGTGAAGGGTGTGGTGGAGTTTTTGTGCACACAGGAGATGTGGATGGGTTGTGTCTCTTCCTCCCAAGCTTAGATTTGCCTCTCCAATGCAAATCAGCACTGACCTCTGCTGCTGGACTACTGGAATGTGTTCTTCCCAGGGAAAGAGCAAGGACGAGGCAGTGACACAGAGGTGGCATTTCCCAAAGGGTGTTCACGCTGCTCACCATGAATCCCTCCACTTCCAGAGGCTCAAAGCTCTAAGGATATTTATATCCACCCAACAGGACACTTGTCAGGTGTCAGGGGACGTGTTCCCACTGCACAGACAGGGAGGTGAGTTGGAGACTTCAATGGAATAGCTTGGAGTGCCTCACTCACCTCATTCTCCCCACTTGGATATCTTTCCCTACTCCAAGACCACCTTTGCAAAGCTGATTTCTGTCTGGAAGACCACACAGAGGATGCTAAACAAACAAAACAAACCAACCAAACCAAAAAGGGCAGGTCTACAATTACCTCCCATGGAATTCTTAATGCACTTCCCACACACGCTTTAGTGTATTTTGCAGCAACGTCCTCAGGTCACAAGCTTAAGTAGCTTACCCAAGGCCAGGCAGAGTCTGAGGACCTGTCCACATGGGGATACTCAGGAAATGAATCTGAAATTAAACTTTTAAAAAGAATGAGCTAAGCAGCGTCCTAAGCCAGCACTTTCATTTAGAATTAGAGCCTTAATTCAGCTTAGCCTAATTCTTTCAGTTCTAAAATGAGGATGGTGACACAAGCCTACTTCCAGATCTATTTATCTGGCTGGGTTGAAGGTATTACTGCCTGTAGCTACTCATCACTGCCTCCCAGACGGAGGATTGCACCCCACAAACCCTGCCAGCAGAGGGGTTCAGGGGAGTGGTCCAGCTGCCAGATAAAGCAGGGGATTTGCCTCCATCCCATATGGGATCGAGGCAATTCCCCCTCCCAAACACGCAGCAGGAGACAGCCATAGGTTTTAATTTCTTAAATCTCCACAGATGTTGGCAGAGCAAACATCTGCCCACAATCTGTCTGGAGGGAGCAGAACTGAGGCAAGAGTGCAAACTGTGAGCCAAGGGTGAGGCAAGACTCCCAGAGTGGGGTCTCTGGCAAAGGATGAGGCTGAATTCATTGGCAGGGCACAGATTTTCTTAAATCATGAGATCTCAGTTTTCCACAACTGGCACTTTGATAGAATGAAGGTGGCTTTTGGCCTCTATGACTTTAAAGACATTATTTTTAATTTAATTACTCATTTACCCTACTTTGGTTTACAGCTGGCAATAGATTGTAGCACGCCAGTCACATCACAGGTAATTTTTTTTTCCTAGACAGTCTGAAAAGAGTAAATAAGATGTTAAAGGAGCTCTATGAATCTCTGACAGCTTTTCAGGTAAAAAAAGGGAAGGAGAGGGAAGGGAAAACATCCTTTACATCCCTATTCCCTCACTCTACCTTCCTACACCTGGGGTACAAAAAAGCCAAATCCCCCTAGACAGGTCTTGGCAACCCTGTGCTCAATCTGTTTCACACTTCCCCTGAGATAAATTCAGGAGAGGGAGAGAGGGGAAGAGGGAGGGAGGCTGTTCCATGATAGTGTTTTCTGCACTGTAGGATGGAAACAAACCAAGGGATTTAAATTTAACATCCTCCCTCTAAACTCCAGCCACTCATTACTATCAGACTCTGACAGAGGAAGACACTGGTGCCTACATCCATAAAAACAGAGAAGCCACTTAAAATATTCAGCTCTGCAACACCTGTAAATATTAATTTTGAAAGCCAAAGCACCTCTTGCTTAAAAAATTAATGTTATTATTGGGTTTTTTTTTTTTTTTCTCCAGTATGTAGAACTGAATTATATGAAATTAGATGACCTAAAATGCAGGACCCCAAAGACAAAGAAAGCAATGCTGCACTGAGCATTAATCTCTCAGCAGCACCAAGGTGGTAATTTCAGTGTGCTCTTCATTCTACACCCTTGCTGGGGATTACCTCCTGGAGATGGCATGCAAAAATAAACCTGGGGGGAAAAGGAGGCCAAAGCAGGTAGTAGGAGTAGAAACAATCTTTTCTTTCTCTCCATCCCACTCTCACAGACAGAAAATTTGTTCTGTGAAGAAGAGAGTCTATGGACCAAAATACATTCTGGCTTTGAAAATGAGGGAATTATTTGGGGAAAATACCACTCAGAATGCAAACAGATTGAGGATTTAGCTGCACCACAGCTTTTTGTCTTGGTAAGTTATGAGTTATGAATGGGACATGGGGTTAGTACCATTAACAGAAAATAAAAAGCTTGGAACCCTTTTCCCCTCTGTTATTTTTTGCAATCTCTAGCAACATTCAGATCCTCTAGGAGGAACCTACCTACTTCTGATTGTGTGCAGCAGAGGAGGAAAACAAAAAGCCCTTTTCCCCTGATCCCAACGTTAAAAGGAAGTGTAGTGGGTTTAATACAGAAAATCCATTAGGCACGGGAAAGGCAGGAGCCTCCTATCAAGCTGCAAACAGGAATGCTTAAGCACAAGGTATTCAGGCAGTGGAAATGCATTCAGAGCGTTTAGCACGTAGGATTAATCGAATTATAATTTAATCATCTGATCAAACACTAATTAGCATAATCACTTGAGGGGAAAAGCTGCCAGAGGAACAGACGAAGAAACACCTTGGGCACCAGCACATTTTAATGACGAGAGATCGTGCACAGATAATTTTTTTTTTTCCCTTAATAAACACAACAGAGGTTGAGGATCGTGGTGCTGAAGAAGCAGTTTGAAGCAGTCCTGGATGACACACATTTGAAAGATGCTCACACACATTTCAAGATGCTTGAAAGGGTCTGCAGGCTTTAGTTTATTCAGATTTAAGGGCTGTAAAAGCACAGGAGCACTCCATACCCTGGTTTGCCTGTGAAGACTCGAGCACACCCTTTAGTGTGTTCCCATTATAATCATCCCTTACTGTTTTCCCCAGAGTTCCCACATGAATGTTTAACTATGGATCGCTTAGATGACCTTCAGGGATACAGCAAAGTATTAGAGCATCCTTTTACAAACTGCATTGGAAATAATTAGTCTAAATCAGCTGGGTTGCTTTGGCTCGGGCGGGCGAGAATGGAAAAGCAAGAGATAATCAAGGAGCTTTGCTGTGTGATACTGACTCTCCTGGCAAAAATCACAGAACTTTCTGTAAGGCAGAAACCTGGAGAGACCACGGAAATCACCCCTGGTGTTTACCCACACAATCAGATGACACTTGCTAGGATGAGATATAAGACACAAGGAAGCCTGGAAGAATTTATGGAAAGGAAGAAGGGCAGAAGCAGGAGCTGAACAGCGAAAAGGATCTTCAGAGGTGTCTCTATTTGATTTTTTTTTTTTTTTACACAAAATAACAGTTGAATTACTCTGAACAAGTGTTTATGTTTCAAATGGATAATTCTTCTGGACGTTAAAAAAAATCCAAATGTAATGAACTGCAACATTTATAGAGCAGATCAAAAAATCACTGAGATTAGAAGAGACCTCAGAGATCATTGAATCCAATCACTAGTCCACAATTAACCCGTGTGCCTACGTGCCACAGGATTGGGCTTGGGAAAAGTTTCCTACAAGTTATGTAAGGGAGCAAAATGATGAGCTGCTTACCTACATTTTAAAGGCATCAGATCACACAGGCTCAGGCCTGTGAGCTAATTTAAATTGATTGTATCCCTCTTACAGAGCTATTACTAATAATCCTTTCAGCTCGTCGGAATGAGTGCACCTTAATAAAATAAGGCAACCAGATACAGCACAGGGCAAATTCACCTCAGGGTTTGCCCATATTGTGCACCTTCCTATATGCAATCAATATTCAGAGTCTGGAAACTCTCAAAAAAGCAGGAAGCAGCAGGTGATGGTGCCAGAAAACCTCCCAGCAACAGAGCTGTATGTCCCTTTAAAGCATTGCCACACTTTCAGTGAGTGGCTGACAGATGAACTATTAAAAAATGTGGAATGGTTTGGGTTGGAAGGGACTTTAAAGATCACCCTGCCATGGGCACCTTCCACTAGACCAGGTTGTTCAGGTTGCTCCATTGTAAGGCAATGAATCAGTTTCTCACTGACAGGAAGGTAAAACAACCATACTGCACACACTCTTGACTCAAGAGAGAGATCCTATACTGCCAGAAAACCCCTTTTTCTGACCCAGAGATGAAGATCCTGTGAGGTGTTTCAAAGACTTTTATTCCATTTTCAGTCTCATGAGAAGGGTGAGGTGGTACAGATGTTACAATTCACACCATCACATTCAGAAGCCAAACTATTTCCCAATTACAATACATTATAAGCATTTTTTGGGCTATCAGCTTTTGCCACACACTGCTGCTAATGCCTTAAAGCCAATTATCTATTAAAAACCCCACATGGGGTTGTACAATACATCTTTCATAGTTCTGTTTCTCAAAACTAGTTTATTAGCAAGGTCATATTTGAAACTTGTTTTTAGTTCAGTTTCTCTCTCAACAATGTCTGTCCTATTCCATGGCCTTTCTAAGTCAGTATATTTTATCCCAAAAGTTTGCATGCAGACTCTGTGAGTCTTCTGTCAGGCTTTGAGAATTCTCCACAATCCATTTCCACATCATACCACACACATGGAGGCCGCTTAATTAAAAAGTGAAAGCAGTTCCATTAGGATTTAAAAGGTATGGGGTCTAAAATATGTTATTCTTTTAAAAACATCTAGCTTCAAATTCCTGTTCGTTTCTTCCCAAGCAACAGCCCAAAAGCAAACTCAGGGATTTTGCATCTCTTCCCAAAAGCTGCAACACGGCAAAGTGTGAGGGGAAGGGCCCAGAGCTGGTCAAGTTACCCTGATCAGAGACAGGAGCACAGACAAGACAGAAACTCAATCTACTGACACCAGAAGTTCTCAAAACCTCTTGAAACTAAGCAGCAGTCAGACTACTATATTTAGGATTTTTTTTTTTTTTTTTTAATCTCATTAAGTCCCTTTTGAAATTACTCAGGCCCAGCATTTTTCTCTTCTATGGAAACAATTTTGAAGATGTGGTAGAAGAAATGCTGTAATTGCTTTTATCCACTAGGGACTAACTTTTGGACTTAATAAATACGTACTGAACTGCTGCTGCTGGAGTGTTTTCAGACAGACATTTCTTTTGCCCTGCACTGCTTTCCATGTTCCAGTTGGATATTCCAAGAGGCCTCCAGCTCCATCACCAGTGGGATAAGCACAGTTAGGGCACATGCAGTCACATCTCTCTGAAGCCACACTGCTCTCGAGCATGAGCAAAATGGATAAGGGCAAAACTGGTGAGGAACAGAAGATTTTTGTGGACAGATTTTTTTTTTACCTCTAGGCTAGGATAGAAAAGCTAGAACCTAATCCTTTCTTTCTTCCCTAAAGAAAAAAAATAAAATAAAACAACATTCCCTGCTCCAGGCTGTGTTCCCACCATGACTGTTGGTGTTCCTCAGGGCTTGCTGAGGAGGGAGCTCTCCAGTTTGTACAGAGACCAAGAGCTGCTCTCCCATGGGGAATTGAGGACCTGCCTCTTTTCTCTCCAGGGTTAATTTTCTTCCTCCTGCCCAATAAAGAAGCTCAGCCCCTTTGCCCAGATGAGGAACTTGCTCTTCCTACCCTTCACAGCCGACATTCCTAAGGTTGCTGTCCATCCTTGATCTCCTCCATTGCCCCAAATCCATTGCCTCAGGGGAAGAGAAAAAATAAATATAAATAACTAGGAAAATATGGAAAGAAAGGTATTAGGCCTCAAACTAAGCCTACAGCAGAGATTAAATAAGAGGAGTAGATAAGAGTGGAAGAAAAATCTGACTGCAGGCAGCGGAGGCAAGGGCAGCTGGGACCTTTGATCTCCCTGTCCCTGGGCAGGATCCATAGGGAGCACCAGCTTCCTCTGGCACAGACCAGCAGCCAAAACAGAGCACTGGGTGGTCCCAAAGCCACATTGTGCCATGTTCTCCACCCACAGCTCACAGGGGAACAGGCTCAGCTTTGCTTTTCCCCCACTGCAAGCTGAAGCCAAGACCTCAGAATCCTCACCATCACCTGTCCAGCTCAATTTGGCCTTCAGAGACTTTCCCTACTGCTGTCCCACATGGATTAATGTCCTGTGAATGCCCTCCTTCTTCTCAGCACACCTTACATCACTGCCTGGATTTCTGTGCAACTCCAAATCACTCTTTTCACTTCCTTTACCCTCCCACTAAAGGTTATGTTGTGGCCCCCATTCCTGCCTCTCCCCTAAGCATTCATTCTGCATTTTATAGATACATATTTGCAAAAAGTTGAGGACAAAAAGCCTCAGCCACAGCTAACACAACAAAAATCATTATGATCATCACCTATCATCAAGTTCCATAGTGAGATGAACCTCACTGTGCTTGAAATGATGAAATCTGGTTTGTAGAGCCCCTACACCAGAGGGCTGTGGAAAAGGTTGCCCTTGTGAAGAAGAAACCTTGAGGTCATGCAACAAAACTAGAAAGAAAAATACAAAGTAAAACTTCATAATAAACACAGCTAAAAGCATAAAGAAGCACAATGCAAATATTACTGTAGACATTTGAAAAATCACCTAACTATGCAAAAAACTCTATTTTGGATGCCTGCAAACATAAGTGGAACTTCCATTTCATTGACAGCTTCCCAAATTACTTCCTTCGTATCATGACACAGCAAACACTTTGCTTTGTACTTCACAACTGCAGTGGGCAACACAAATTTGGGTTTGACCTGTCTAGAAATAATATGTGAACTGGCTTTTAAACTGCCCACAGAAAAGCCACTTAATGAGAGGAAAACATTCAGGTGGACAATGTGTAGTGTGGATGGTGAACCACTTTGCTGCTTAAGCTGAGGTCCACCAAAAGCCTATTTTGCTCAAATGACATTTGTTCCAGCAAGATCCCATTCCAGGGACAGCTGAATCTGCTTTCATAACAAAAATGACTTTGCCAAGGACTTGTTCTGTCCTTAGCTCAAGCCAGTAGCGTTCCAACAGCTTGTCACAATGCTCACCTCATAATTACCAGAGACTGACTTGATGCACTCACAGTATTTTCCTGAGTCAGGGCCAAATTCCTAATAAAACTCACACAGAAAACCTCAAAGACTTCAGAAGGTAATACCATGAAACAAAAACGAACAATCCAACCCCAAAACACAATGATTTCTGATAGAAAAACAATTGCACAAGAGAATTCAACAAGAAGCCAGAGCTTGCACTTTATGCATCACCCCTTCCATGGGCTGGGAAAGAAAAAAAAAAAAAAGCAATCAAAGTAGATTTGGTGCACTCAATTCCTACCATGAGATTAGTGGAGTGCAGTGTAACAACACACAGATTCCTCCCAAGCCTGCACATTCCAGCATCCCAAACAACCCTTCCCAGCTAAACCAAAGCAAAGTCTGACTTGTGAGTTAGTTAGTCTCCACGCTAACTAGGCATCCAGAACCGTTACTGAACAAGTTGTCATCATGGAGACCCTCCTAAGGAACAGAGCAGGGAACAAGCTCTTCCACAAATCCCCAAATTCCATGGAATTCACCCAAAAGCTGGAGCCACTGGGGGCTGCCACTTTGCAGGGCTGAGAGACAAACACCCTGAGCGTGAGCGCTCCATTTGCAAAACCACACCAGAGGATTTCCGCCAACAACTTATAAATATAGGCACAGCAACCCTCCAATCTTATCTGTAGAGTCACTGTGAGTAGATTATGTAGATAAGGCAACTATTTGCAGCTCCAGTGCAATATAATTATATTCTAGCTGCGTTGAAACAACCCCGGTCATTTCAAGAATACGCTTCTGATGTTCTTGAAACACTGGAGGGCTCCCCAAAGTTTACTCCAAAAATTGAGATGGCAGAAAGTTACTGAGGATAATCGTTGGCCCAGTGCAAAATGTGAATCTTAAGCCACAAATCTTCTGCAAGGGATTACAGTGTAATTAATGGAAGAAAATAGCATCGAGAGCACTTGGGCAGCAAGCAAGTGCCAAACTTTCCATATGCAGTAGTTTGAAGCAATTATAAGCTATGCAGATTTACATATGTGAATGTGCAGAAAATATATATTATATATGTGTGTATTTTAAAAATCTCAGAAGGAACTGTATCCCTGACAAATCACACTGAGAGCCACACCAGCAGGATCTCCAAGAGAACACACAGAGAGGCCCAGGCAAAAAATAAAAAAAAAAACCAAAAAAAACTCCTCAGGTGATCCCTGTGATGTGCCTTTGTCTCTGCCACGTGGATGTGGAGCACAGAGCTATTTTCAGCCGTGCTCTTGGGCTGCCCATGGCCCAAACTCCTGAATTTCCAAGGGCTCTGTCCTTCTGGAAGCTTCAGCAGGAGCACATCAGTGATGCAGCTGGGGTGGCCGGGCTGCTCCTTGTCTCCGTGATGAGGGAGCTCCAGGCAGGCTGGTGTTAGGATGGAGGTGACTCTCTTCCTCAGAGCCTTGCATTCAAAAATGGCTCGCTATAAATAGGATTGCTGGCTCACTCTTAAGTCCTACTCCCTGCCTTCTGAGTAAAAATAGCTTAAATAGGGATGCTGGGGAGACTTGCTAATCTCTGTCATCCTGTCTGTCCTTCCACTTGCCTTTCTTTCCTTCCTCAAAACAGATCACAGCATTTGTTGCCCACTCCACTGTGAAAGCTATTTATTGGCATATCCTACTTTTTCTTTTTCTGATGAGTAACCCAATGCTCTGACGGGGAAAAAAAAATACTTATGAGGTAATAAGTTGTGGGTTTTTTGTGAATGGCAGTATCCAAAGACAAGCAATGACAAAAAAAAAAAGCTCCCAGTGCCAACAAGTGCCTGAGGAATCAGCAGAATCTTGTTCTTGGAGATGTTCTCTTCATTGCTCTAACATATTGAGCTGTGAAAGGCTTTTATTATTAAATACCTCCCATTTTCAGCTATTTATTTTCAACAACACCAATTGTGAAGGGGCAGTGAGGTGAAGACTGAGAAGATAAAGCTTCTTCTGAAGAATTAAAATTTCAGATCTTAATTTCATTGATTTCCAAAGGTTCAAATGAAGAGAAAGTGATGATTAAGGTTATGAAATAACTCAAAATATATTGTGAAACAATCTAACTCCAGACACCTACACATTCACCCTGAAATAATTAAGTATTCTGATGTATGTTGCAGACCTATGCTGTTAAATAGATTTTTGTAGTATATTTAGATTTTCAATGACTCAAAAGAAATAAGACTTACAAATGTCAAAAAGTGTACCTTAGAATAAAAATGAATATAATATTTTTACTCCCATCTTCAACTTTTAAAATAGAAGATGGAATTAATCCTCCTCCTGCAAATCTGAGACACTCCAAGACCAAGAGATTGATAAATGGCATGTGCCAAATAAAACCAAAGGCTAAATGAGTGGTATGTTCAAGCAGGCCTTGATCATACACACACCTTAACTTTTTAATTAGAGTAAACTTGGTGGAGAAAACAAAAAAGTCCATATATTATGTTTCTCAATCCATTGCCACAATGTCCCACCCCTAGAAAGATGCTTCATTTTGTTGCTTTCTACTTTTATTTTTGTTCACTCCAATTGTTTATTAAATAAATAGAGGAGATTATTTCCCCACCCCAAATGACCCCTTCACCTAAGAGGGCAGCACATTTGTTAAGTCTTTTATTCAGTCAAAGACACAAGAAGTGAGGCCCAAGCCAAGCCCAGCTCAGAGACTTGCACACCTCATGAGCTGGAAGAACTTTCTGGATGAGCTGATCACCAAAATCCATGAGATTTTCCCAAATAATTGGAATTAGCAGAGAAAAAAAAAAAAAAAAAAAAAAAAAGTTTAGTCAAGAACAAAAAAAGTCAAAAAAAAAGTCAAAATCAACCTTTAAACTCTTCCAGATGCAGCAGCACTGAGGAAATTCTGCTGAAATACATCCCAAATCCTGTGTTCTTTTCAGGGCTCCTCACTTTAAGAGAGCCCTGGAGGGGCTGGAGCGTGTCCAGGGCAGGAGCTGGGGAAGGGGCTGGAGCCCCAGGAGGGGCTGAGGGAGCTGGGAAGGGGCTGAGCCTGGAGAAAAGGAGGCTCAGGGGGGATCTTCTCACCCTAAAACTCCATGAAAGGAGGGTAGAGCCAGGTAGAGGTTGGGGTCTTTTCACCATGGGACAAGGGATAGGATGAGAGGAAATGGTCTCAAGTCACACCAGGTAGGTTTAGATTGGATATAAGGAAAAAATTCTTTGTGGGGAGGGTTTTCCAGCCTTGGAGTAGTCACTCTTCATAGAGGAATTTGAAGGACCTGCAGATGTGGCACTTGGGGACAGCGGTTAGCACTGGGGGAACAGCTGGGCTCAAAGGCCTTTTCCAACCTCAGCAATTCCGTGGTTGTATAAAATCACAGTGAGGAGCTGTGAGCTGCAAATAAAGCCCTGTTTTAGATGGTTTAGAGGTTTGTTTTTACAATTTGCAGGGAACAACTTCTCTTTGAACCACTCCCCCAAAGCACCTTCACTGTCACACACATTCGCTGTCCAGCGCTGTGGGAAGAAGATGCAGCACCCAGCAGTTTTTAGTGACCCCTGGATAGAAAAACACAAGCAAAATGCCTCTTGGAGCTCTCTCTCTGTGAGCTCCCACAGCTTAGGAAGACACAGATTCTGTGGTTTGCTGCCCACTAGTGTCCTGTGGCTCCAGCTCCAGCACAGCCAGTGCCCACACCGTGGGAAGAAATCCCCCCGGAGAGCCCCAGCGCCTGGGGGAGCAGCACACCCCGAGCACAGCAGAAACACACCTTTAGAAACAGGTACAGATATATCCCCATGTGCTCTGACTGCCCAGCAACAGCAGTTTTTCTCCCCTTGGCATTTAGTGATTAATTAATAGCTATTCGTAGCTCGGGTAACACCGGATTAAAAACACCCTGGGCCGTGCTGTGCCATCCACACACAGGCACCAAGCTAAATGCTCCCTGCACATCCATCCATTCAACTTCCCGAGGTGAGGCTGTGGGTTCACAATTCCACACAAGCTCTGCAGGTCTCTCAGTGCATCTCTACAGAGACAGCAGCTTGCTCTTTTTTGCTCAGATGTTGCATCCCCAGCTCTGAGAATCACCATTTTCTTTGGGGAGTCTCGGCATCAGCGTGGCTCTGGCTCCTCATCCTCCAGCCTAACCCCTGCTCTCAGTTCAGTGTGATCCTTTTCTCCACGTTCCAGAACGCTGCTAAAACCCACCCTGATGGATAGACGGCAGGGAGAGGATTCAAACAGGAAATCATTTTAATGGAAATGTATTTTTAGTGTCATCTGTGCTGTATTGGTGCCTCCCGATGCTCGATTGATTTCAGCAGAGCATCTGTGGGCAACGGGCATGTAAGAAATGCAGCCAGAGAGAGAAGCCTGGAAATGGGTTCAGCACATCCACAGCACAGACTGAGTGATGCTGAAAGATTCTCATCTCTGAAAGCAGCACCTGGACCAGCCTGATCACAGTCATTGCCAAAAAGAGGAAGGATTTTGAAGGAGGCCATTCTCCCCTCAGAGCCTCCTCTGCCTTCCCTCACTGCAATTAGTGAAATGCCCCCATTGCTAATTATGACCAGGCTACAGCAGACTTCTGCTGCTGGTTTGAAATGCTCACTTCTGGAATACTCAGGGCAGAGTAACGGGGAAGGTGGTGCAGGCAGAGTAACCCCGAAAGGCAACTCCAAAGCCTTGCTCAGGATTAGAACTGCATGACTCAGGCTTTCAAGGTAGTGAATTCAGCTGCAGAGCTCCCACTGATGTCTATATCATCCCACGCACTTTCCAGGGCTGCAATGCATTTATGGTTAATAGTTACCTGTGTTCTTAAGGAACTCACAGCAACGGGAGTTTTAAACCCTCACGAAATACATAAACTTTAACCAGGTATTTGGGGAGGTTTTTGTTTCAGGCTTCAGAAATACTAATTGGATGGAAGAGAGTGTCAGGACTTTATTGTCCCCAGAAGGAAGCTATTTCACAAACATAAAGCCTTCCCAGTGACACTGCTCATATCTAATTTGACAAAACGTATTTGTGCTGAGTGACTGTAGGGAAATATGGGGGCCAACCCTGTTATTGTTATTCAGATGATTCCCATTATCTCCAACAGAAATTAAGCCCAAGACTACGACTGCAGAGTTAAACCTATGGGTTTATTTTTAACCTCTTTCTCCCCTCAGAAAAAAAAAAAATCAAAACCAACACAAACGTGAACAACCTTACATATTTTCAAGCCAAAATCAGAATGAGATGTGACACAATGGAAAAGCACCTATACCTGTGCTGGTGTTTTAAGCAAACCTGGTGTGGTGCCATAAGGGGTTAGAAAAGGCAATGGTAGAAGCCAAGCAGAAACCTGTCCCCCCCACCAGCCACACTCATAAAAGAGCCCTTCCTGTCACACAGTGGAGTTCAGATGGAGTTATAGATAGAATAATGAAAATAAATGTGTACGTGACATATCTATTTATATATGCAGTCATTTCCTTCAAAGAGATATGTATCTGATATGACACTGCATTAAAATCTGAAGTCCTCTCAAAATATTATTCTCCAACTCTTGACTCTGATAAAATGGCCGTAATAAGTCCTAATGAGTGTTACCAGCAAATAAAATCGTCTTATCCAGCCTTAACATGAAGGTAGGTGCCATTTTCTCCAAAGATTTCCCTTGAAAAGACCCTAAAAATTTGCATTTTGACATCAAGTGTGATGCCAAAAACAAACAGACTTTTTAAGTTGCAAAGAATCGCTGAACCACCCACTACATGTTTTCACAATGCTTTCACCTTGGAATATTCCTATACACATAAACACTTAATTTTAGTCCCCCAGGAGTCACAAATGTACAGATGTTGCTGTGTGGCAGCACAGAATCCATGCAGATGCATCCATCATGTGCACGTTACACTCTTCAGTCTTTGAGAGACAAATTCAGGTTTGACTGTGATCCAAAACACATGGAAACTTGAAAAGTGAAATTACTGCTGACTTCATAGATCAAGGAATAAAGGGAAGTGATTTTCATGGTACTTCGACCTCATAGAGCAAAAATTATTCTGTTCTTCAAAAAACCCTTGCAAGGAGGACTAACTAGGTTAGAACATAGAATTTATAGCATCAGTACAGTAGAGCAGTAGAGGGGGAAAAAATCTGCTTTTTCTTTTTTTTTTTTTTTTTTAGTAAGATTTCTGGAGAGAAACAGGGTTCATTTCTATGCAAATCTAGTTTTCAATGAATAGCAGTGGTCAGAGTGCACTTCCAGGCTGATTCTTTCTGTCCTACAAACACCAGATCTCTCCCTCCAAGGTATCTGGTTGGAAAGGACAGAGAGAAAGGCACAGTGCTGCTGCCTGTCAAAAATAAATAGATAGATAGATAGATAATTCCGTAATGTTAAAACTTGTTGCAGTTCCCTTACTGCCAAAAGAAATGAAAAAAAAAAAAAAAAATTTCCAAGTTTACACTTTGAGGGATTTCAATCCTTTCATATATTCCGAGGCACGGAGGAGACAAAAAATGTTTTTGAGGTCGCTCTAAATCCACACATTTAAGATTCACCTCCTGATTTCTGCCCTCCCCAGCGCTTCACACTGGACCAGCCATGCCTGTCAATGCATTTTCTCATCCAGTGTCTACTTAAGGAGATGTGAAGGCACCCTCATCCAGCATTCATCCCTCACCCTCTGCCAGAGGTTCAATTAATTCCATCCTTCAGGAAAACCTCACACTTTGTGCCCTGTGCTCCTCTCTCATTCATGCCACACAAGAAATCTTTTTTCCCCCTGCTCTACCTGCTTTGCCTATTTCGAGAATTGTGTGTTTAATCTGATTTATCTGGCAGGGGGAAAAGCATTAAAGGCAATGTTACGTTCTCGGATCGGAGGAGGCAGTGCAATAGATTAGCTGGCACCCCAGAATAATTTGTTTTCTGTCCTTAAAACTGCAGTGCTAAACGTGCACTTTCAATAAAACTTCAGCAATTTAAGCATATTTTTACACATGCCATGGTTTTCAATCACATATATCTGAATGTTCCAAAATACCCCAACCCACTATTAAAAATGCACAGAAACTGCAATAAATGTTTGTCAGTCAAAGAGTTGGCAGAAGGAAAAAAAAAAATTAAAGAACAACAGGTTTACCCTTATTCTATCCCCACTCTAATTTCCCCTTCCTAACTTTATAATTGACTAAAAGTCTTCAACCTTTCCAGATGATGTAATGCTTATCCGTGCATATTTTTACATAAATGAGTGAGGGGAAAAAAAAAGATTCAGAGCAGGTACCTTCACGTAGAAATGATGAAAGTGAAATAAATTTAAAATACTACTTCTTAAATGAATGTAAAAACGTAAGGTGAAAGCAGAGGGCGAATAAAAAAGAAAACGTGAAAGGAAGCAGTATCTCAATGCGACCGCTTAGGATGAAAGCCCTTCAAACCATCCCCGTGCGCGCTGACGGATTTCTACGGCACTTGGAAGAAAAAAAAAAAAAAAAAAAAAATTCTGTACTTTTCCAGATGAGAAAGAAAAGAACGAAAGAAAAAGCGCCTCTCTGCCTCCTCGCCTCTGCGAGCACCGTCTCATTCCGAAGGAGGCAGGCACGGAGGTGCCGGGGCTGTCACTTTGCGAGGTGAGCGACTTTCAGCGATCGCGGCGCTCCCGCTCCTCGCCCTTCTCTCCCCGCCGCTCCCGCAGCCGCCGCGACGCTCCCGGCGCAGAAAATCCACCACCGCGACCCTCTCCCCTTCCCGGCCGGCACAAGGAGAAGGATGGGGGACAAGGGGGAAAAAAAAAAAAAAAAAAAAAAAAAAAAAGCACTCCCGCAGCGAGAGGGGCTCACCATGCGAGATGCTGTGGAGCAAGGCGACGGCCAACATCCACATGCCCCCGCCGCTCCCCCGCTCCCCGCTCCGGGCTCGCCCTCGCCCGCCGCGCCCACGGCCGGGCCGGAGCTGGCAGGCAGCGCGCACCGGGTCCGGCCGCCCTCGCCTGGCTCGGCTGGTGGCTGCTCGGAGCCTGCGGGGCCGCTCGTCCGCCCAGCGAGCGCTCAGCCCCGCCTGCAGCCCCGCGGCTCCGCCGACACTCGCCCGGCGCTCGGGCGGGGGAAGAGGCGGCCGGCGGCGGGGGCGGGGGGCGGGAGCGCGGCGGGGCCCAGGTGTGTCCTTGGCTCGGGGAGGCGCCCGCAGGGCGGCGGGGGCAGGGCCACAGGTGACAAAATCCTCCGGCGCGGCCACACCAGCATCCCCGGCGGCTGCGGCGGCGAGCCGGCCCCGAGCCGCGGCGAGCCGGTTCCTCGCACGCCTCCTCCTTCCTCCTTCTTCTCCTCCTCCTCCTCTTCCTCCTCCTGATGCTGCTGCTGCTGCTCCTCACACGGCTCCCCTCGGCCCGGCGGCAGGCGGGCGGGCAGGCGGGCACATCTTCATCCCTCTGCCGCTCCTTTGGCGGCTCTGTTGCCCTCCTGGGCTGGCTCCCCGGCGGCCCGGAGCGCACTGAGCGCGGTGTGCTCGGCTCCCCGGCTGCCTCCCGGCGCGGCGGAGGGACCAGCGCGAACCCCAGCCCTCCCTCTGCAGCCTTAAAGCACCGCCGGGGCCGCACAGTGGAAAAACCCAAGACCAATAGAAGAAGGCAGCAGAATTTCCCTGCCTCTCAATAGTTGGCTGAACTGCGGCCGTTTTGGCATCAGCTGAGTTGTATATGACTAATGTGTTGACAAGTCGTGTGGGGGGAACTGGAGGAGGGGGCCCTTCTAGAAGGTCACAGCCCAGACAGGCGAGTGCATCAAATAATTGACTGGGATTCTGTGCACCGCTGAAGGAAAACGCATACACACACACCACACACACATCTTGCAGTGCTTACACAGGTCCAGATACTATTTGGCCTTTCATCTGCGTCTCTTTCTGCGGTGAGATGGTTTTTTTCCTTCCGTAGTGAAAGAGTAAATTGCAGTCTCTCTAACTAAAAGCAATTTCTGCACCTATTCTTTCTTCACATCTGTGATGTGAAGGTTGGTTTATACAGGAAAAAGGGAAAAAAAAAAAAAAAAGAAAAAAAAGGAGGGAAAATATTAAATGAAGACAGCTAAAAAAATCAATACTGTGAAATACATAACAGCATTAGGGCAACTCTGGATTTAAGCTGTAAAGATGAAAAGCAAACAAAACAAAGCAATAAGGAATCTCAACCTGCAGAATCCCCAGTGTGTTTCCAACAGGATGACTTCACATTTGGGGGACATTTTTTTTTAAGAAAATGCTTTATAGCACCAGACGTTGCCCTGCTGCCAACACCCTGCCTTGTGCACTGCAATGAAATCCAAGGAAAAACGTCCCCCAGAAAGACATTGGGATGGACATCTGCAGGGAGCTCAGCAGCAGCAGAACTGGGCAGGGAAAGGAGATCTGTCTGGAAATGTCTCTGAAGCCATAGAGGACAGATCAGAGAACATCCCTGAGATGTTGTATAAGGCCCTCCTTTCTAATTCTTGAGAAAACCAAACTGAGGGACAGGGAAAAGCCGGCAGGAGAGAGCTCAGTTCCCTGCATCCCATTTGGGCTGGGCTATCAGCCAGGAGAGACTGAAACTGTGAAGGGAAAGCAGGAGAGATGAGACCAATATTGGGCAGGGAATCATGGCTGCATTTAAGAAAAAAGATGTGGGCAACTAGGGAAGCTCATCAAGGGAAAATAGAATCTGATGCTGTTAAACAAAAATTAAAGAGAGAAGTGCAAATGTCTTGAGGGAGAAAAAAAATAAAAAGAAAGAAAAAGAGAGAAATTTGGTTTTATTGGGAGTGAAGTTCTGTTAAAAATAACAATACTTTAATCTGTTTAGAAGAGAGCTGGTAACTAGCAGAAATGTTTAAGTATAGATTTGAGAGCATTTGGGAGAAGTTCATGACAGATTTGTTCAAGCAGCTCTTTCAGAATTGCTTCATTTCCTCTTCTGAAGCCCAAAACATGTTTGGGGCTGAAAAGATACAATGTTCTAGACGTTCTACAATGACAAAACAAATAAACCTCCTCCTTATACCTTTTACTCATCTACATAACTCTGGTAGCCCTTGGCAAATTTCAGCTTCCTGCAGAGCTGTCTTAAACACGTTTCTGTGCATTTCAGTTCATTTAAAACAACTACAGCAGCTGCGAACTAAAAGAGTAAATCTTTAATTTGTTCTTCAGAGACACCAAAAGGCAAAGGGACCAACTTCCGGGGTGGATTTAACTTTTTTTTTTTTTTTTTTTTTTTTTTTTTTTTTTTTTTTTTTTTTTTTTTTTTAGCAGAATCCAACCAAATAAGCAGCATAATCCTCGTCGTGAGCTGGTTTAAGGAGGGGAGGAGGAAGGCAGGATGCAATTTTGCATGAGAGCAGGGTTCACTGGTCCTGCTGCTCAGAGAATGACTTGACTGAAACCTAAATTCAATCTGTCAAAGTGGAGAAAGGAGGCTATATGATAACTTCCACTCAAAGTACATGAAATCAGTCAGGATGCTACTTTTCAAGTCTGGAAAATCAAGCATGATCAGGCTTCAGCTTCAGTCAAGGCTACTCAAGGTCATGAAGGAGAATCCCCACTTATGTTTTGTTGTTGTTGTTGTTTGTTTTATTAAACTAAATGTCTTGGATTAAATGTCTGGAAATTATTTAATTCTTCCCCAAAAAAAGGAAGAAAACAATTTTCCAGCAAAGTATCTCAATCAGACTCTGCATATAACTATATCTTCTCTGGAAAAAAAATTAACAAAAAAAAATTAACAAAAAAAAGCAACCCGCCTTTTGAAGTTACTGATTTAGTTGTAAGGATCAAAAAACCTTAAAATAGTCTCAAATTCTTAATCTGGGTTTAGATCATCTATTGGCTGACTGCATGAAATTGACCATCCTCGCTTTCTGCAGCTACCACACATCTGGTGAGGGAGATCTCTTATAGCTAACAGAGACACAGCAACAATTCAAACCACCTTATGATCACCCCAAATGCATCTCAGGCAACTTTTCAGGTCATGCTGTACTGCAGGAGGCACAATGAGAAGATTTGATATTAAGACCTCACTCAAACCCCAAAGCGTTTGAGCCATGAGGTTCCAATGGGATATCCAGAACATTTTTCTGACAGTTCTGGCCATGCACATTCCAGCTCTCCCCTTCAGCATGAAGGACATGCAGAAACACCACCAGCATGATCAGTCTGACCAAATCTCACCCAGCCACCAGCTTACAGCTGAAATATCCTGACTGAAAACCAGGGGAAGGGTTCGATGGTGAGGTCTGCACATCAATTTTGCATCATGTTCTCACCTTAAGTGGGCAAACACACAGGGAATGACCACAGCAGACCAACACAAGTAAGAGCTGCCTCGTGGAAAGCCTTTGTGAAAAAGAAGTAAGTCAAAAATGAAGGATCCAAGTGGTTGAATGTTTTCACATCCCCACTTTGGAAGAGGATGTATCTGGTGGGTGACTTCTACAACCAGCCTTGCAGGGAAATTCTTCTTTCAAAGGAAAAGATAAAATAGTCTGACTACAATAAGTCTGCATTGATTGGGACTTTAAAAAAAAAAAAAAAAAAAAAAAAAAAAGAATCTTCCAAGGAGCAACAGCTCCTTGTAATTGGTAATTGGTTCTATTCATATCATGGATGGTTTCATAGGCTTTGGGCTTTAGGGAACTCAGTCAAATATCTGCCATTGAAGCATTCAGCTATTCAAACAGAGCCCCTCATTGTCATTCAGAATGCAAAAAAAACTCATTTGCAATTTCAGCTTTGAAAGTGGTTTTAAAAGCACCTTAAGGTAGAAAGAATGGGAGGGAAGTAGAGAGGAAGTGAAGGGAAAGCGTGGTGAGAGAGGAAGTTCTCAACAGTCAGAAGACCTGGGGAAAAGAAACAATAAAAAAATGAACATGCCTAAAATCAGAATCTAAGTGAATGACCAGCCCAGTTTCTGGGAGAGATGACACCTTGGCTCAGTCATCCCTCAGTTTCTAAATCATTCTGTCTCTCCTCGTTACTGACTTCTTTCCCTGGGCTGGAGTTTTCTTCACTATTTTCTTGCAGCGTAGCAATTTGAAAGGAAAATGTGAGTTATTGTCTTGTAGACCAGGCGAAGATAGCCACAGAGTGGTATAACTAAGGAAACTCAGTTCTGCATTTAGTCACGATTTTCATTTTAATAAGATTTAGAAATTTTTCAGTTCTGCTAAGAAAGGAATTGTAGTCCCAGTCAGTTTAAAAACAAAACCAAAGGAAGCAGCATAGCCCCCTGAGATAATAACAATAAAGAAACAAAACCTGGAATAGCTCAAGAAGCATTTTTTAATCCTTTTTTTAATGAAAATACTCAAAGAATTTGTGAATAGTTGGACGAGATATAGTCCAAAGCATTCAACTCTTGATCTTCTGAAACAAACTGGTAAATATTCTCTATCTTCTCTCTGATTCATATCGATTTCAAAGATGACAAGCTTGAACCACTCTTCCCCAAATTTTCAGGTAAACTAAAGCTTTGTCACTGCACCCATAATAAAGGGAGATAAACTCAAAGGGGGATGAAGGGACCAGGGGTTAAGAAAGAAAGAGGAGAAGTGGGAAAGCTCTTTAGAAGCTTCCATCACTCCGGAAACAGGAGAATCAAAAGCCTTGTGAGAACAGGTTTTCCTCAGAAGACTTCATGCCCGATTTGATACTGGAAAGATTCAGATAAATGTTGAATGCTTGTCAAAACCAATCGCTAAACCTTCTGATATTCACTGGCTACCAAGCTTAATGCTCATATCTATAAGCTCACAGTCAGCCATTTTTTATCGGGGCAAGCTTCAAAAATTAAATATTTTCCACGAGACACTTAAGGATGGAAAAGGAATTTTGGGTTCTGTAAAGTGCCATTAAGGAGATACCAGTTGAAAAGCTCTGTTTGTTCCCATGCATCTGGGAACGCTCAAGACAGAGAAACAAAATCTTCATCATCCGATTGCCACTACTTGTGAAAGCATCTGGGCTGCTGATACCTATCTATTCCACCCCAAAAAATGCAAGGGAATGGCTACAATTTGCTTCATTCGAAGCCATTGACTGCTCCAAGCTGATAATGTGCAGGAATATTGTTATCTGGCAAAAAAACGTGCTCTCTCGCATGACCTGTTCTTACAGTACACACACAATTAGCCATTCAGTCTTGATATGCTCATGAATTAAAGCAGCAGCTTTCCAAACACTCTGGATGCTTTAAAACACACTAAGCTTTAAAGCAGAAAATGGAGATTTTTTTTTTATTTATTTTTTTTACCCTGCCTGAAGTTACTCTTTTCTCTTGCAGATTATTCCTGGGGTTCCAGTAGCATCTGTAAGAGGTTCTGTGAGCACAGGATCAGTGGGAAAAGGAATTTCCCCTGGAGATTTGGTCAGAAGGCTGGAGACCTAAGTCAGATGTTTATGATTTTTTCCAATTTTTTCAACAACTTAGAGTGGGATTAGTCCCTCTCTCTCCTCTGCCCAGGTGGGTGTTTATACTCTTATACACATATTAAAGCAATGAATTAATTATATTCTACTTAAACTCAGCAAGCAAATGGATTGAGACTGGGCAGCAGGTTCAGAAGTTATTAGAGAGAAGGAGGAGAGCAGCTGACAAAGATGTTTCTTAGAAATCCTTGCTAGAGTTAGGCATGGAAAAATCCAGTCTGTGGGAAGGATTTTAAAGCCTGTGTATGATTCATGTTTTCTTCAGAGAATACCAGATTTTCCTATTTCAAGCAACATCATCAAAACATAGGGTAGTGATTATTTTTTTCGATGCTGTAGACTTCTCTTTGCATTGCACCTTGCAAACAAACAGAGAAGGTAAGAGTCTCACTGCTTAAAGGACTGTCAGCTAGAAGAAAAATATTTCCTTTCAGAGGAGAGAAGCCAGGAGAAATATATATTTATATTATTTTTTAAAAAATCTTCACATCCTTATACAGACAAATTTGTTCCTAACATATGAAATGAAGAGGGGGAGGAGGGTGGCATGTAAAAATAGGTAAATAAGAAAGGTGGAGACACAGCACACAGCCCTTCAGCCAATTGCCCAGGGTGAAAACATGAGCTTGAAGAAGGACAGAGAGGTTTTTCTCAGTGTTAATTGATTCTCACAAGAGGAAGTAGCATAACATGACACCCCAAGAATTATGGGATGGGCGATATCCATTGAAAACTTCCAAACAAAGATGAGCTGAACCCCTTTTGTGTGTCTGATGTGTGTGCAAAGACAAGACATTAAACACCGTGGCATCAAACAATCGTAATGCCAAGACAGGATGGAATGAATTACAGACACTGAAATCACAGGAATAGCTGTGCCACACTGTACACATCATAACCTTGCAGCATGAAAAGTGTGAGTCAAGAGGACTATTTCATTTCTAAACCTGATTTTCCATTATTTGGGTTAGGAGTCAGAGCAATTTTGCAATAGATCTAGAACTCCTCTGGGTTTGGATGCAGGCATGTCCACGTACACACAACTGCTCCTCATTGAGGAGAACTGGTAGGAAAAGAGGAAAGTTGAAGGAATTTACAGACAGTTTCAACAAGGCTTTAAAAATAACAAAAAATAAAAAATAAAGAGAGGTCTGCAGGGCTTCGAAGCTCTGCAGACCTCTCTTTAATAATTGTTACAGTGCAATCCATTAAGGACTGTAATTACGTGGGAAGAAGGTTATCCCTGGTCCTGAGCCAAATACTGATTTCTATTACCTGCTCTGGATGCCAGTGGCTCACAAGGAGTAGCAACCACATAAACAAAACAAGAACTGAACTCTTGGGAGCCAACACCCCTCCTGGCCAGAGTCAATACAAGGAAGGCACCAGGAAGAGCAGAGTTCTCCACGCCTGGGGCGATGCATGGCATCCTCCACATTTCCGTCTTCTTCACGCCCACCTGCTTCCAGGCACTGAAGAAGAGAGGATATGTGTGTTTGCAGGCTGCTGGGAGCACGTGTGAGCATGGCTCTCCCCAGGCCTGGGGCAAAGGAGGGGCTGCAGGGGAGCAGCAGGTCCGCAGAGCAGCAGCGGTGGAGCAAGGATGCAGGGTTGCCAAGCAACAGCCTTGCCACGGGAGGGGAGAGTTAAAATGGGATGGAAACTGTGTTTGGTCGTGTGGGGTCACAGCAGGCTTCCCATCTGCTTTTCTCACCTGCTTCCATTGAGTTCTGGGTCTGGATTTTCACGAGAAGGTTTGGCCACAGGTGCGTCCTGCACCACGAACTCCAGTCGGCTCCTCCAGGAGGCTGCAGCGGGGAGAACCCGAAGAGATATTTCCTTTGCCAACTTGTTGTCATGGATAATGCAGCAGGAGCAGGCTGCTGGAGGTTCTCCACACAGCCTGCCCCGAGACCCGGGAGTGCAGAGTGAAACCAGACCTGCCCCATTCACACATCTGTGTCAGGGGCGCTCCGTCCTTTGTCTCAGACACACAACACAAGGGAGATTTTTTCCTTCATACCACTCCGTGCAACAACTGGAGCCTCTGTGTTTTTCTGTAGTGGTTTTTAACCAAAACCACCACATACTCCCATCTGAAGTTCTTGTCTCTGTTCTGTGAGGACAAACATTTGAGGATATGGCATCAGAGGAGACCTTCAAAAAGGTCTTAGGCAAGAGCCTAAAAGCTTTCAGCCTTCACCTATTCTGGTGATGAGGGATCAGTTTGAGGTGGGATGGAATGAAAAGGAATAGAAAACTCCTGACAACTCATGGGGCTGGACCACGTATGCTGGAAAGACTTTTCTGAAGGCTGCTCAGGGATCTCAAGCCTCTCTCTGCAAGGACAATCTCCCACCAGCCCAGCCCCTCACAGCCATGCCCCACACCACAGCTTCCACCAACCCCAGCATCTGGTTCCAGCTGCACAGCCCTGTGCTGCTCTGCCTCCTCTCTAGTGAAACTCAAGGTTTTCAGTTTAACAGCAAAAATTATTTGTGGCCCTCCCTCTCCTGTTAACCCTTTCCTGCCTGTCCACACTTTATAGAACCAACAAACTGTGTGCTTACGCACTACTGCACAAATAATTTTGACTTCACGTCGCATTTTCTGTCACTATTTACAGACAAAGGGGAGAAAGGGCTGTGGAAGAAACTGCATTTGCATTTGCTTTTAAGTACAGTATAAGTTTTACCAATAGAAATTGTTCACAGATGAGATGGATACATTCTCTGTGCATTTCAAGTCATTCAGTCATCCAGAGAACAAAAAGGTTATAAAGCAGACACTTAGCTCTCTTCCATCCATCTATTTTGGTCTCCATTAATAGACAAAAGAGAGGAGAAACTGCATTTTAAGAGATAATTCCTCCCACCTTGAAGTGGTTGGCTGAGGTAGAACAGAAATCACACCTTTGGAAGTTCCCATTCCTCTCTCTCCAAGTATTATGTGGAGAGGCTACAGTGAATTGCACCATAAACACTTTAAATTAAGCGAGATGAGCAATGTCCAGAGCAGCCAACTGTTGCTGAGGTTTTTAAATAGCAGCAAGCCCACAGGCAGGATTTGAAGGCAGCTAATGGAGATCTTGTTTTTTGGGGAAGAAATTCTTCTATGAGAGCAGAAAAGCACTTGGCTGTAAGTCTGGCAAACAAGTGGAATTTCACATGCTGGCTGGAGATGGAAAATAACTCCAAGTACTTCACAGGAGAAGTTTGGTAAGGATGTGTTTATGGAGGACTTCAGCAGTAAGCAGAATTATGTGAGAGAGAAATACTGGGATATCCCACCCTGTGAAGGGTTTCAGATTAAAGTGAAAGCCTGGATAAACACGAGTGACAGCAATACATTGAACACGTATTAAAGGAGAAAAATCAAAATTGTCAAAATCAAAATGTGACTTCACATCTGGAGTACTCTGTACCACTTCTGGTCTCCTCACACCAGAAAAACTCAGACACACGGGAGTGAGTCTGGTCTTAGTGAAGGACCACATAAATGGTGAAAGAATTGGAGAATCAGATCCATGAGGAGAGGCTGAGAGAGCTGGGACTATTTAGACTGGAGAAGGCTCAAGAGGATTTAAGTAATGAATAAAAATAGTGGATAGGATGGTGTAAAGAAGCTGTTGCCTGACTCTTCTTGATGGTATTCAGTGAACAGAGAAAAGGCAAAAGACACAAACAGAAATGAAGCAGCTCCATTTAAAGATATGATATATATATATAGTGCATTTACTTTTTCAGTGAGGGTAAAAAAACACTGGCAGAGGCATCCTACAGGGTGTTGTCCATCCTTGGAGGTATTCAAAATTTGACAGGACACAGTTCTGAGCCACCTGCTGTAGTAGCTGACCCTGCTTTGGGCAGTGAGGCTGCTCTAGACATGCCAAGGTCATCCTCCTGGATCTGTAGTAAAACCACTGATTTCATTTTCCACAGAGAAGCTGATCTGGTCCAACACAGACTGGCGCTGTGCTACTTCTTGTTCATTTTCTTGGGGTCTGTTTTTTGGGTTTGGTAGGGTTTTTTTGTTTTATTTTTGGTTGGTTGGTTGGTTTTGGGTTTTTTTTGTTTTTGTTTTTGTTTTGGTTTTGGTGGTTTTTTTTTTGTTGTTGTTGTTTATTTTTTGGTTTGGTTTGGTTTTGGGGTTTTTGGTTGGGTTTTTTTTTGGTTTTTTTTTTGTTTTGTTTTGTTTTTTCTTTTTTACTTTTTTTAAGCATAGCCACCTGTCAAAAGTGGTCTCCTCACCACCAACATGTATTTTTAGGTAACGGTGGCGCATTTAAAAAGCCTACATTTACTAGTAGTTATCACAGTTGGCTTTTCTCTGAGCTGAAGTGCTCATAAAGTTTATTGAGTAAACAGTATCAATATTATCTGTGCAGGAGAAAAAAAAAAGGGCCAAATAAAAAGAGCTTTCCTGCCTTCCCTGTGAAGGGCTTCAGTTTAGTGGAGAGAGAAGTGGGTTGAAAATGCATTTCCTCTGCTATTTTGGATAATTCTCCCAAAACCACAGAGCCAGCAAACCCCTCAGCACTCAGGGGTGGGTGGGGGGCAGGCCACAACCACCTGCAGGGAAGGACTTTGGCACGTGTCACCTGGCACAGAGTGACAATTCTTGCCTCCAGAGCCATCAGGGAGGCACGTTCCACACATCCTGCTCCATCCCCACGGATCACATCCCTGCTGATTCATCTCTTCCCTCAGCAGGCTGTTTCCTCTCTCCCCACCTGACATTCCTCTCACACGTTCCCCTCCCTGCTCCCATCACTCTCCTGCATATCTGGGTCCTGTCTGTTCCTGCTATCTCCTTCTTTGAAACAATATGACTGCAACACGACCAGCTTTAAACATGTTTTTTTTAGCTGAAGTTCAAGCCAGAAATCTTAAAAAGATGCACCTGCCTTGCATAACATCTCCTGTGTTCCCTGCACAGCAAAGTGGAGGGAATAACTTCTTGCTATTTTTGGCCTCCCTGCTGTTGTCCAAAGTGCGGATGGATAGGAAAAATAAAGGTATGCTTAATTAGTTGCAAATCAATAAATTAATCAAAAATATTATTCTATTAAATAAATAAATAAATAAAAAAATCCGAATTCAATCCAAAAAAGTTTAGTTAAAGAAAAAAACCCTCACAGAATATGCACTGAATTATTGAGTTATACTAACTTTAGGTAGAAGTTTAAGGTTGATCAAAAAGTTGATTGACAGAATGCCTCCTTTCTGGAAAAAGCTGAACTCAGTGCATTTGAAACATTCTGCTGTATGAGTTCAAAATTTCAATATGGTTTATTAACTAGCATGTTCAAATGACAAAAACATTTTTTTCAGACAAAGGAAAACACAGTAATTTCATTTTTTTCTGTATGAATTTTGGGATCCCTGACAGTTTAGAACTGAAATTATAGCAGGTTAGCTTTTATCATTGGACATCAAATTAAACTTCTGTTTTTTCAGTTAGTTTTAATATACATACCGAGGACTTCACTGTAAGGAGTGGTTTTATAATTGTTTTTCTGTATTTAGATGTTCTTCCAGACACATAGGAAAAGATATTTGGTGATCTCACTTGAAGCCCTAACAGATAATTACCATAGACCGCGGCACAGACAAATCTCTGCCCTCGGAATATGCAAAAGTGATCGGCAGCTGTTTCAGGTCATGACTGATGGGAGCTGGCAAAGCTTTGTGGGAAAATGGCAAAACGCCCACATGTGCACGTCCAGCTCAAGTGTCACATCAGGAATGTGATGAGAATCAAATCAGATCCCCCCTAAACAACCTGTACGAGGTGAGGGAGGGGTGATGGGGCAGGGAGAGGTGAGCTCTCATTTGTCTTCCATAGTTAATAATAAGAAATGAGTTCTCAACAGGTCAGTACTTGTTAATCACGACACAGAATTTTCCTCTGTGCACCCGAAATCCGCCCCAATCATTTCTTGTACCCCATGCCCTTCCACGAGTGCAATACCTGTTAGTTAAACCTATTTATAAATTCAGCTTCTTGGAAGAGATGTTTTTATAAAGATTAACAGGAAAATGTTTGAACCTAGCCGAAAAACCGGATACAGCTACCACATGTCACCTCCTCAGAAGACACAACGCAAACTAAGACCTTTCAAATGCCACAAATTTGAGTACCATGTATTAGTTTCCTTTCCTGTGCAGGGTGGCAAAGGACACAGCGGTGGCTATTTCTGCCGTTTCAGGACACGTCCTTTACCCAGATGTGGGGGCCAGGAGGGCGGCAGGGGGAGAAGGCATCCTTCGTGCGTCCCCCCGCCAAGGATGCTCGGATGTTCTCAGAAACAGCCGCTCAGTTTCGGGCCGTCCCTCGGCGGGCTGAGCCATCACAGAGCTCACCCTCCCTCCTCCTGCTGCTCCCAAAATCACCGCGACCCGTCCGACCCCTCCGGGCACCGCCGTGACCCCGGGGGAGCGCTGGGGGGGGACAAGGGGAAAAAGGGACTCCCGCGGCAGGTGGGGGCTCACCATGCGAGATGCTGTGGAGCAAGGCGACGGCCAACATCCACATGCCCCCGCCGCTCCCCGCTCCCCGCTCGCCCTCGCCCGGCTCTCGGGTGGCTGCTCAGCCCCGCGGCTCCGCAGACACTCGCCCGGCGCTCGGGCGGGGGAAGAGGCGGCCGCCGGCGGGGCCCAGGTGTGTCCTTGGCTCGGGGAGGCGCCCGAAGGGTGACACGGGGGACAAAATCCTGCAGCGCGGCCACACCGGCATCCCCGGCGGCGGCGAGCCGGTTCCTCGCCCGTCTTCTCCTTCCTCCTCCTCTTCCTCCTCCTGATGCTGCTGCTGCTCCTCACACGGCTCCCCTCGGCCCGGCGGCAGGCGGGCGGGCAGGCGGGCACATCTTCATCCCTCTGCCGCTCCTTTGGCGGCTCTGTTGCCCTCCTGGGCTGGCTCCCCGGCGGCCCGGAGCGCACTGAGCGCGGTGTGCTCGGCTCCCCGGCTGCCTCCCGGCGCGGCGGAGGGACCAGCGCGAACCCCAGCCCTCCCTCTGCAGCCTTAAAGCACCGCCGGGGCCGCGCAGCGCCGGCCGAAGGCAGACCTGAAGGAACAGGCGCTGGGATGTGACAATATCCCTGCACAGCCCAGGTGACACTCCTGAGAGACCAGCGGGAAAAACTCTTAGGCTGGACTGTGTTTAAGGCAGTGTTGATGTTGTTTCATAAGATTTGTCACAATTTATACGAAATTGTGTGTTTTGCACGTAATTTATTGTGGCTATCGACATTTCTTGCTTGCTCCACTTCCAGGGAATAGAGCAGCTTGGTTTCCCACTCTTGTATAAGTCAGGGAGAGGGTGTTGGAGCTCTCTGGAATGTAAGATTTTTCTCCTAGATTGGTGACAATGTTAGTTCAGCCCGAGATCCAAGCCACAGACACCAAACCTGGATCCTACAGATATTTAGCTCATCCTCTGTATGGGAAAAGGGAAACATCTCTTTAAGATGCTCACATGGATGAGCAGCAGCTCAAGGTGAAAAGATGTTAAAAATTATTTTCCCTCAAAGAGAAGTGTAGTCACACTGACAAGAGGGTGGAAACTGGCATTTAAAGTGATCTTGGGCACTTCATGACTTGCAGAACCACAGAATCATCCAAGTTGGAAGAGAATTTCAATGTCCCCCTGTCCTACCATCAACTCAGCAGCACCATAAAGAGGCTGTATGAAAGAAAAGCTGAGGTGGTTTTATGTGGAGCTGAAGAAGGGTCTGTGATAAAGGCATAAAACTCCTCAGTAAAACAGCAGCAACAAAAATAAATAATTAAAATAGATGGATGAGGTAGTACATGAGCACTTGAATTGATGAATAAGACACAACAGTAGATGCAAAGTTACCAAAAGTGATTAAAATACACAAATATTTATTGGTTTACTTTTCATACCGGAAAGGCAAATCATCTTCTGGGTTTTGAGATAAGACAGGTCTGTACACAGGCACTTGTACATGTACTTACAGAGAGTAAGTTCTTGCAGAGAGAAAATATCTACAGCAGAGAACAGACACACAACGGGGTTATGGGGTGGGAAAATAATGTCAGACCACACTCATGCTGAGTAAAAGGCAGCAAGTTCTGGGTACATGAGGCTGGAGAAAGAGGGAGATGTTAGAGACAAATCCAAAGTACAGCTTGGAGCAGCTGTAAGGATGCAAACATTGGCAGTGGCAAGAGGAGGGCAGACCAGGGAGGGGGAGGAGATGGTCTGGGCTGAATTTGGGCCTTGGGAGTGGGAGGAAAGATGTTTCCCTAAGTGTTTGTTTAGTTGAATTTCTTCTTTCTTCTCAATACCTAAATCGGTAATTAAAAGTTTGTTTTCATTGGCTATGAATTAATTAAGTGTAATCCCCTGAGTTGAGTCACCTTCTGAGAATTTATTACTGGTTCTACAAGTAAATGCAATACTTCATAATATCTGCTAAAGAACTGTTGGGAAAAAAAAAAAAAAAGAAGAGGGGGGAAAAATCATCAATTTTCCAATTAAGGCAAACCGCAAAAACACTGAATTAATTATTTGTGAGATTCTAAAGATGGGCTTGTCTTTCTCTCACTTGTTGCATAAATTAAATAAGCAAAAATCTCAGCAAGAATTCTGTAGAACCATGCAATTCCTTTATTTTAGGATGGATAGCAGGTGTTTTGTGCCCAGGAACATTTTCCTTGGTATGCTATATATACCCTTCTCAAAAAGAAGTAATGATTAGTTGTGAAACAAATATTCCCTTGTTGATTTGAAATTATTAAAATGGTTTCTTAAACGAGCAGAGGGAAAAAAAGAGATTTTTTTTATTCTAGGTTGTTGTATTAAGTGATTTTGCTCTTGGCTTCCTGATTCAAAGAATCACAGAATGGGCTGAGTTGGGAGGGACCCCTCAGAGTAACCAAGTTCTGCTCCTGGCTCTTCACAGGTCACCCCAAGAATCCCACCCTGTGCCTGAGAACATTGTCCTAGTCAGAAATTCTACTGCAAAAGCTTTCATGACTGTGAATGTTTGAGAATGTATCAATGCTAAAACAGGATAAAGATGCACAGGATCTTCTTTTTTTTTTTTTTTTTTTTTTTTTTTTGTTAATGATATGAAGCCATGTGATCCAGAATCCTCTACAACGTTTTGTGCACTGATCTTCCACAGAATCCCTGTAAGACTGGAGTGTTCAGTTACTCCTGCATCAAAGAAGAACCAAAGTCCAGGGATGACAAAGGCAAATCCACCAAGAGATTCAGGCACTGAAATTGTCCACCTTGCAAAAGTCAAGTTTTAGGTGGTCTCATAATTTTGGAAAGCACAAGTTCATGTAGTACCCAGTGTCCTGGTGGTTCATATACCACCAAGTGTAAAATGGGATTAGGGGTGTGTGTCTTGGTTTGGAATGACAGATGTCTGCCAGGGAAAGCTGGAAGACTTGCTTGGGATGGAGAATGTAAACCTCCTCCCTCTGAATGATTACAATTTTGAAATTAAGGGCTTTCAGACAAAGATATGGGAATAGGAATAACAGTTCTTTACTAGGAATATTAAAAATACAAAAGTGTTAGTACAGAAAACAAAACAAATCAAAACAAAAACCAAAATGAACAAAAAACTAAAAAACAAACAAATAAAAAATCCCATCCTGAGCAAACAAGAAAAAATCCTAGAAATACTGACACAAACACGACCTGACATCCTGTTGGTCAGGGTGCTGGGAGTAGTCTAGTTAAGTCTTTATGGAATGACAGGTGTGATTTCGTTGGAGCAGAGATGATCCTGCAGAAGGGTCCACTGGTGAGATGGGTCCAGTCTTCCTCTGGGTATCCAGTGCAAACAGGCTGTGCTGATGTTCTGAATCTCAGGTTTTATCAGGTAGGAATGCTGGGCTCCTCCCAATGGGATGATGTAATTGTCTCAGCCCTGCAGTGAGCCTGAATGGCCCATTAACAGCAGATACCCCTGAGGGAGGATGGGTCCTGGAAGAGATAAAGAAACACTGCCTCACATGGTTTTAACAGCTGGGCCATTAACAGAAGACACCCACCTCCTTCTCCCCAGAGTTATGAAGAATGAGTTATACAAGAGATAAAAAAAAAAAATCTCCCCAGCCAGTTTCAACAGCTGGAAAATAGAATACACGTTTTGGTTACATATTGAAAGACAAGGGGAAATAAGTGGAGAGCCACTTTGGGAAACATCTCTAAGAGTGCTCTGACACTCACCCTGCAGTAGCCCAGGGGAACCGGTGGGCTGGGCTCTCTCAAGAGAGGCAGAGGAGGAGAAAATTGACTTCTGCACTCATTCTGTGCCCAGCAGAGAGAGAGCTGAGTTCAAATCATCACCTGACAAATATTAGACCATTGATTGATGCCAGTTATCCTGTCTTCTTGTGGCAGTTCACTTGCCTAGGAAACTTAACACACTGCTCCTACTTTTTTCCAAAATGGTGTTTTTCCGTACTTTCTTCACACAGACCATTTATGACTTAGAAGATGCCACATGATGCCACATTAAGCTCATCTTCTCTGAGGCTAGAAATGTTGGAGCCCTTCTCCAAAGCAAGCAGGAATGCTCTGGGTTATGGATCTCACACTTTCAAGGCTTGTGCTCTTGAGGTTTGAGTATGGGGTGACAAAGGGGGGCAACAGGAGGGACACTTCTACTCCATCCCCACGCTCCTCTTGGCAGAAGTGCAGCAGACCAGCATGTCCTGGGGTGCCAGATGAGGTTTTTATGCCTCCAACACCCTCCAAAATCAGCATCTTCATGCCAGGAGGCAGCTCTAGAGATAGTCCTACAGTGATACTCTACTGCTGAAAGGTTTTTTGCACAAAACCCTCAAGCGATTTACATAATAACCTGAGAATTTATAGAGACTCTTCCATACCCTCTGATTTTTTAAACATAATTTTCGATTTCTAATTCATGAAAGCCTCCTTGCAGTTTGTTCTCAAGCCCTTCTGTCGTCTGCCTAGCACTTTCTTTTTTTCCACGAGTATCCAAAGTCATTAAAAATGCAAGTACAACTATATATATCCCTCTAATACTGTATATATTGTTATGGAGATCGTTCTAAGAGATAACATTATGAAGGATCTTATGAAAGATCTTATCTTCATGTGAAAGCTTTATTAATACCTCACCAGAGGTAACTGAGGATCAGTTTTGCCCTCTGTAATTAGCTGAAATTACCTCGACCTTCTCTCCAGGCTGGATGAACAACATGCAGAACTGTTGCCTCAGTTACTGCTCTGAATCTGTGCTTGTTAAAAAGAATAAAATGTGAGGAGTGGAGAGGAGGGAAAGAGAGAATAGAGGAGAAAGGACAGTTCAAATCCAGCTAACTCCTCTCAGCATCTGGTTTTGTTGTAAAATATTTTAGGCTGTCTAGATGCAATTATTCCACAGGAATAACAGATTTATGCCACAGTTCCTGGGTTAGTTCCTCTTCAGAGGGATGGGAGCATCTGAAACCTGTAGCCAGATGGAACAAAAACTACTTCAGCAGGTGAGCAAGGCCCCTCCCCATCCCAAAATGACCACATTTTCAGCAACCACGTTATTGCTCATGCTCAAATCATTTTTTTCCCCTCCCCCCAGAACATCTGGGTTCAGTGTGTCTGAGCACGTGGCAGGTCATGCCAGGCTCTCTCCTCACATTCAGCCCAGCTTGAACTTCCAAACAGTCTCCTGCTGAGCCCTGACATCCCACATTAGGGAAAATAAATAGATGCACAGATAATAAAACACACAGGCTTGTCAACAACTTTTAACTAAACATGAAAAAGGAGCAGGTGTAAATTTAGAAAGACCTGAGTTCCAGGCTTGAGCAGCGAGTGGCAGGTGCACACTCTCAATCAGGGAATGCTGATATAATTCCTGCCAAATCTTCCAGTTGTTTTCCTCAGTCTTCATCAGTCAGAGGATCAGCAAGCTGGCATTTATCCAAGCCCCAGCCTCGCTTAAGTTCCAACCAAAGTGCTCATTCCAACTATCAGAGCTGGATTAGGTAAACATCAAAGGTGGGTGTTTTAAGTAAGCTTAAGGTAGCACAGCCTGGGCTTTTATTTTATCTCACCCTCTCAGCTGCACATTGAACACCCAGAGTGGAGAGGTCACTTCAGACCTGCGAATCCTCTCCTCAGGGCAGCTGAGGGACTCCACAGTATCACTCCCTGCATGTGATTTTTGGTAGCATTCCCTAATAAAATAAAATTTTTTTTTTAAAAATAGGTTGCATGAGCTATACAAAACTGGGCCAAGAAATCTAAAAAAAAATCTTCTAAAAAATCTAAACAAACAAACAAACAAATCTAAAAAAATCTAAAATATATTAAAAAAAAACCCAAAGCCAAATACAAATCTCCCCCTGTCACCTCCACCTGACCACTGCTTTTGTACAGAGCTCAGCTTCAGTCTTTCCCCAAGTGAAAATCAAAATGACCAGTGCGTTTCACAGTGCTGTCACCCACAAGGGAAGGTTTTCTCAGGGCAAGGCAGCATTAGAATTTTTGTCACATGGAACTGTTGCTGAGGTACTGTTACTGCTATGAATTAAAAGGCAAAATTGTCTTTCTGAGTATGCCTCAGCTCCACTTCTCTTTATCATCCCAGAGAGCTCCTGAGGTTTTCAGAGCTGTGCCTTACCACAGTTCACCCGTGGAGAAGAGAAAGAAAGACTCAAAAATAGGGCAAGACATTTTGGACAGGAGACAGTTTCTTGAGCAGATGTTTAAATAATGCTTCCTAAAAAAAAGCAGGCCTCATTCTCCCGAAATGAAACACTAGCTGTATCAACTAAAAGCAGATCTAGAGTGTTTTTAGTGATCCCCAGCAACTGCAAACAGTAGGAGGTACCAATAAGGAAACAGCATGACTGAACTAATTTCCTTTGGCACGGCAATAACCCCAAATAAATCTGCTTTCTCTTCAAAGAGGCAAAGCTCAAGACAGCATTGCATTTGGGGAACATTTCATTGGGGTCAGTTGTTTCGTGTTCCAGTGTCATACTGAAAAAATCACCCTGTGAAAACTTCACGGAGCAGTAGATCAGTAATAAATGGTTGGTGGATTTGTCATTGGCTCATGAATCAGCCCTGCCTTTATTAATATTTTTTTTAACATTTAGTTTTTCAAGGGAATACAAAGGATTTTGGATCACACAAAAGATGTTTCTCCATTGGACTCATTTCTCCACATTTCTTCATGGACAATTTGCTTTTTGCCTTTCTTTGTTAGCTCCACCTTCCCTCACCATCCTGACAGTACCTTGTACCTGAGAGGTCTGTGACAATTCAGGCTCCTTTTCTCTTGGCCCAGGCGGCTCTAAAAGTAAATTGTTCATGGACAGACATCTCAAACTGATTGGCAAATAATCCAAGTGTTCAAAACCAGAAGCATACACACACAAACCACAATGGAAAACAAAACCGTGGGTCAACATCAGATGAATGCTCTCTGTAGGTGACTGGCCAAAATATCTCTGGCAGGAGTCCAGTCAGAGGATAGCTGGCTTATGAGGGTTGTTAAATGTCATCTTCATCGTGTTTGATTGTGCCTGGACATGTCCAGGCAGGAAAGCACCTCCTGGCATGGCTTTGCCATCTGCCACCCTGTGATGGATGTGAGACCTGGCTTCTTGCTTGGTTCCTGTGCTGCAATTTCACCCCCCAGAGAAATGTTTGAGCACCTCAGCCCTACCCCAGAGCTATTGACTAACAAGAAAAATGGGTCTAACTACCAAACAGAACTACTTGAGTGTCACAGCACCAAAGCCCTCAAGGGGCTGGAACTGGGAGACCTCAGCCTCACTTTTTATATCCCTGCACCTCAGTGACCCCCACTTGCAGAGCTGAAGGAGAAAATAAAAAAACAACTTCATTTTTTCCAAAGCAGTGAAGCTCTCCTGAAAGGCCACAGGGATCCAGGACATGGCACAGGCTGGCACACACTGGAGAGGGGAAAGAGGGAAGGAAGCCTGCTGGGACCAGGGGATTGCTCGGGCAGGCAAGGCTGGCTAATGAACATGATAAGAATGTGCTTGAATTTCAGTTTTGTGTGAGCTCAGGGAAAGGTTCCTCTGGGGAATTTGCAGCCTTTGCTTCTGAGAAGCAATGGAGATGAAATCCATGATCAATATTTTTTTAATTTCATAGGGTGACATAAAACCTAATGCACAAAACACAACAATTTCATGAAGTTTACCCCAGAACACGGAACCTGCTCCTCAAAAAGTGCCAGCCTAGACTTTGCCACCCTTCCCTTGAAATGCAGGGTGGATTTCTTTGACTTCACCTTATCTGAGGTGAAAACAAAGCAAAAGCAGATGTACGGATGACACAAACCTGTAAGACACACAAAAGGAGAATCATCCCCAGCCTTGCCAAACCAGCACTGATTCCAACAGCAGGCACAGCCTCAAGGATGCAGCCTCTGAGTCTCCTCTTGTGCAGAACTGACAGTCTGGGCCTGTGACATGAGCACAGAAAATAGTTAATAAGTAATTATATTTAAAAATTGTGTTTAGTTATCTCAACCAATGCAGCTTCTTGGTTGCAAAGAGGCCTGTGAGGTTTTTATGTTATTTCTCAGAATTGATGGAAGGTCCTTTCCCCCAGCCTAATTAGGCAAAACCAGGTTTTCATCTCTGCTGCTTTTGGATGGCTCAGATTTGTGGGTGTCCAGTGAAGAACATTATTTCAAAGCATCATCCAAGACAGAAATTTACCTCAGCAATACCATCCATGGGAAGGGACAGCTATTTCTTTCTTCTGTTGCCTAATTGGAGCAAAAGAGATTATTAACCCTCATGGAATTACTGATTTACCAACACCGCCATTGCAGCGTGCACTCATTGCTTCAGGTAGAAAGTAATACCTTAAAAATGGATTGGTTAATAAATCAACATCAGATTTTAATATTAATTGTCCCTTTGAAACTGATTCTCAACAAATATCACAGTTAGTGTTGCTTTGCTAACATTTTAATGGGTCATTAACTAAAACCAGCCATTACCTTCTGCTGTTACAGTTTCATAAGGATTTATTAAGGCAACTTCATGTATTATTAAAAACAAAGTTCGTGGCTCTAATGTTCTAAAACTTCATCTCCCTCAGGCTTCCACTGATTGCTTCAAAGGTAGAAACATTTGCCAAACATATAATTGAGTCGTTCAGTTCAGATCAATCTTTTAAAACAGTATTTCTTGCTCTTAAAATTGCTTTTCCCCCCCCGTTCTTCATTCTCAAGGAGAAAGTGGCTGTGTATTAAATAAATGTGAGTGTGTGGAAGTACATAGAGCTTTGTTGGGTTTCTATCTGCTAAATCAAACGGGGATGGACCTGGAATATCAAAAAAAGAAGGGCAAGCTTAGAAAGCTGGGTCTGTCAATATGATTAAAATCACTAAGGGGAAATTCTTCTTCGCACAACGTGTTATTAAACCATAAAAATCATCCACCCCTAGAAGTCATTAGGGGCAAAGCTTAGGCTCACCACAGAGCTCAAACTTCACACAGAACTCAGGACTTCTAAGTCTCTTTCTCCCATAATTGAAGATAGCCTTAAACTTTGGAGTATGACGCTTAAAATTACCTTAATGACTTCCTGAGGTAATTAACTCCACAGACTAAATAACATTTGTAATTATTAGCAGTCGAAGTGACATGCCTAGGACAAAAAAAATTATATTTGCACCTTACAGGGTCATCCAATAGAGTATGGATGAAATGAAGGTCACTCCATTCTGAGGAGGCTCCTTTACACCCATATTTTCTTGACTTTGTCTCTCTTTTTTTCCTTTTTTTCACTGGAGAGATATCTGAAAACAGGAGTTTCACACTTACAGCTCATCACATTCCTAGTGTTCTACCAAGAATTTAAAATACTGACAGTTTCCATGTGGTGACATGAAAGGAAAAAAAAAAACATTTTCCCTCCAGCCTGTAAAATCAGACTCAGGTTCACAACCAGCTCTGTGCCTCTCCATTCCATGTTCTGGAGAACAATTGCTTTGAATTATTCTGCAACCCCCCCAAAAAAAAAGTGCCATGCTGAAGGAAAGATAAAGAAGGGACAAGAGACTTCACCTCACCTCAGTGCAAGAGCTGAGCTTTTGTGTCTGAAATTCACTTTTCCCAGAATTTCACTGATTTCTCAATGTTGGACAGTGCATGGGGGCAGGCTGCTGGCCTCAAGTAGTGTTCAACATTCAGGTTCCTTCTATAATATATTCCTAAAAATCATATTGCCTCCAAAAAAGGGGCAGATTTGATTCCCAGTTTATGCCAATCCGAAGAAATCAAGCCATCAAAGCAGAGCCATTTATGTTGCTTAAAAAAATCCCCAAAACCAACAACTGATTTTCAGGCTGCTAAGGATTTGTAACCTGGTACTAAATGGTTCAATCCTACATTGTTATCTGTGGATGAGCTGATAATATTTATGAATGCTGAGTTTTCTCCAAATGGCTTGGATTTATTTCACCTCTGCGAGGCAATGCTGCAGAGATTCATCTGCAAGTACTGCAGAGTTAATGTCTTAATTTATCTCTCTTGGGGGGAAACAGAGAAACACCAGCCTTGGGAAAGAGATCTGATGATAAAACTTCATGACTTCACAATTTTTTTAAAGAAATCATCTATGAAACGTTCTTGTATATTAAAAAAATAAACTTCAGTGCCATCCCTAAGACACCTGTTCCCACTGGGTTCCCATGGCTGTAGAGACATTCATGGAAAACCTCTTTTTGTACCTGATTAGTCACAACATCCATAGGAAGAACTGCGCTGCTTTTTTTGTAATTAGCAACTGCTACTTAACAGAACAACTGCTCGCTCTCAAAATGTGCTGTACCTTTGGAAACCAAGAATTCATCTGCAAGGAAGTGAAAGTAGGATGTATGTAAGTGCTAAACTTACATGCACCTGCTTTTACATAAGCCAATGTGTTTCCAGCGATGAAAATCACAGTCTTTCAGATCCAAATGAATCGTTTAAATTAGCAAGGCTCGTGTTCCATCGTTAGAAATACCTTCCAGCCTCACAGGATGCAGAGATTTCTTCCTCAGCAGAGGTGTCTGAAAACAGGAGCTTCAGGAGGCTTTTAAAAAAAGAGGAAATTTTGCCATCCAATATATTGTGGAAATAATAATAATAATAATAAAGCCTCTGAATTCATTTGCCTGTGAGTTGTGTGAAATAATGTCTCACAAAAGATGCAGGGAAAGGAGCCAAGGTTCACAAGATAAAATAATCCTCAAGTGAACATTTCAATGCCATGCCCCACCAAAGGTAGGTCACAGAAACCGACTGCCTTACAGCATAACTCCATAATAAAAAAAAAAAAAAAAAATAAAAACAAAGAACAAAACCATACAGACAGAGAATCCTCCTTTCCATGACCAACAAGAATCCTGAATCTGGAAGTATCTTCTCATTTGCAGTCAGCAAACAATCAGACATCACTTTTCCTGCTCCCCATGTCCTGCTCATCCCTGTGTGACATCTGTATCCTTACTCTCACCCTCTCCTTTCTCACCCTCTCCTTTCCATGGAAGGAATAATATCCTGCAGGACTGAAGAAAATCACTCTCAATCTGTTCTCAGGTCCTCACTCTGTCACTGTGCCTGGATGATGTCATAATGATGTCATTTATGGATTAGGAAAGGGATAGCCTGTAACTTTGGCTGATTTTTTTCCCTAAGCATTCCCTTACCTTTCCAAAACACCCTGATCAACTTTATTTCTTGTACCGAGAATATATTTATTTATTTGTAGTTTTCTCTACTAAGCCAAGTACAACATAGGCCTTCTTCTTAATTAAGGATCAAACAGTGCAATAAATGATTACAGGAACTCACCTATTTATATATCTATATATATGTATGGCTTTGAATTATGCTGGTAATGGCAAAAAAAAAAAAAAAAAGGGGAATCTGTGATTAATAGAAACCCAACTCTTCTACCCTAACCTATATGTACATTTATGGCTTTGAATTATGCTGGTAATGGCAATAACAATGGGAATGAGTGATTAATAGGAAACCCAACTCTTCTACACTCACCTATACATATATGGCTTTGAATTATGCTGGTAATGGACAAAAAATAAAATAAAAAAGGGAATGAATGATTAATAGGAAACTCAACTCTTCTACATTCACCTATACATATATATGGCTTTGAATTATGCTGGTGATGGCAAAAACAATGGGAATGAGTGATTAATGGCAAACCCAGCTTTTCTATTTTACTGTTGAGTACCAATCTCCGAGTAACTTAAATCAAAGGGGAAGAAAGGAAGGTGGAGGGTTAGGGAAAGTCACGAGCCTAAATCATGGCGTACCAAACTATCATTCAGAGTTTCAGCACTAGCTGGATTAATAAGAACACTAAATCACAAATATCTGGGTGCCTAAGATTAGGAAAAAAAATGCTCAATTAGCAAAATCCCTGCCCCTTCTCCAATGGTGAGGATGTTAGCAAAGGTATTGTATTTTCATGCATTATCCAAACTATAGTCACACATTAGAGCCTTGATTATCAGCAGTGGCCCAATATCACAGTAACTAATCATTTTCTCCCTAATTTATTTACAGCCTAAGGGGAAAGGCCTGTCTCCATGGCCACATGCAGACAGTTGTGTGTTAATTCCATCCATCCTCTGATCTGGCCAGGTGTGAGTCAGCTCCAGCCCAAAAGCCATAAAACCTCATTAGTGAGGTGTAGTTCTTATCAGCATGGGCCAATTAGTGCACTAACAAGGGCAGCTTTGGGTCTGGATGAAGTTAGGGCTGTCTGTGTCAGAGCAGAGGTATGACAAACACCATTAATGCTGCCAGGACTTGCCAGGTTTGTGGCTGGGATTGGTTCTTTGGGGAAAAAAAAAAAGTCACCTTAAAATTTGAAGTGTCATATAAAAGATTAAATTATGGCAAACTTCAAAAGAGATTTGGGTGATGGGGCAAAATCAGCCTGGGCTGCATTAGGATGGTTTGATTTTTTTTGTTGTTGTTATTTTTGATTTTATTGCTGGCAGTTTGGTGGGGATGATCCTTCCCCTCTGCTCAGGGTGGATTCAGGCACAGCCTGAAGCTCTCTGTTACAAGAGACATGGGCCCACAGAAAGACCCTACCACAAAGACAATTAATGGGCTGAAAAATATGAGGAAAGGCTGATAGAGCTGAGACTCCTTAGGCTGGAGGAGAGAAGATCCAAGGGGAACCCTTGCCAGTGTGTAAAAGCAGCTGACAGGATGTAAAGAGGATGCTGTGACCCAGTGAAAGGGCAAAAGGGAATGGGCACAGGCTGAAATACAGGAAAATTCCACTTAAACCTACAAATTTAGTTTGTTTCAGTTGTAATTGGAATTGTAATCAACTACTGGGAACAATTTTCTCAGAGAAGTTGTTGAGTACTCCATCCTTGCAGACACTAGAAACTTATCTGGGCATGGTCCTAAGGAAGTCTGCTGTAGTTGACTTTGCTTTGAGCAGAGGGACTGGACTCAGTCTCAAGAGTTCCTTTCTAGCCCAAACTCTTCCCTGATCCTGTAATTACTTCAAAACCAAAACAGTTAAAGAAAAATAATTTCTAGAGAAAAGCAGTCAACCCCAGAAGAAAATCCCTTTTCTGCCAAGACAGGAGTAACATCAGCTGTGCTTTTTTTCCCCCAGAGCAAATAAAATTTAGCCAGTTCTCACTTCAACATCCAAAACTAGACAGGATGGATTCCAGTGTCCTGCACCAAACCATGATCAGCACTGTGCTAATGAGGTAATATCACCCTGGAACCTCAATTATCTCACGGCTTCCCCTGTGACAGAGGGGTTTGCCAAATGACTCTGAGGGGTTTGCTCTGCTTGAGCAGAGCCAGGATCTGATTTTCCTCCTGCAGGTCCCCAGAGCAGAAGCTGGGATAGAAGAGGGGATGCTCCTTCCTCTGTGATATTCCAATGTTAGGTATGAAATGCTCTGCGGCAAAAAACAAAACAAAACAAACCCACACACACACAAAAAAAAAAAAAAAAAAAAAAAAAAAAAAAAAAAAAAAAAAAAAAAAACCCCACTTAAAAACCACTTAAAACCCCTGCTGCCAGATCTGCAGCTCAGCCTGGTGTGTTTGAGGACTCGATGTTCTGAAGAGAGAGAGAGAGAAGCAGATCCTTGGAGAGATCTCACCTTGCAAGAGTCTTCACAACAAACCCCTGACGTGGCTGTGAGGGGAAAACAGAGGATCACGTTATCCCCCAGCACGATGAATCACACGGAGCAAAATCTGTGGCAGCCAGAACAGCTCCTCGTGCTTGCATAATGGTATTAAACATTTTCATTCATTTCTGCTTGTTAAAGTAATATGATGACTTCCTCTCGTTTCAAACATGGCAATGAAAGGGAGCTTTACTTTCCTCAGCCTGCTGTGCTGCCTCACTGCCAAAGGCAACAGCTTTTTAATCCAAAGGAAGAGTTACAAGATGAAATGCATTTACCGGCTCAGGAGGAAAAGGGGAGAAAGAAAAAAAAAAAAAAAGAAAAAAAAAAGGAAGAAATGAAAAAGGGAAATGGGCCCTTCTCACCTGCCCATGTATAACCATGTGAGCTAAATTAAACACACACATTGTCAGCTGGAAACCCATTTGCATGAAGGACAGCTGGCAGGTTTTTGAGGGTGTGTGGGGAGGGCAGGGCTGCAGGGAAGTGTCCCTGTCCCTTCCCCTGTCCCTTTCCCGTGTCCCATCCCCTGGCACAGCAGCAGGGAGGGCTGAGGAGAGATCCCACTGCAAGGCTCAGGCAGCTTTGATGAAGGCAAGTCCCAGGATTCAAAGCACAGTGTATAAACGAGAGAATCTGCTTTGGAGTCCATTTATAACCAGAGCAGGACAGAAGCAGGCAGGGAACAGAAGCCTGTGGCTCTCCCTCAGGGACTGGCTGCACAAAGAAGGAGATGCTGGTTTTGAAACCCAAAGATTGAAACGTGGCAGTCATGAAAGTGCAGACGCCTTCTCCTCCAGTCCCCTCAGTCCTCTCTCATTTCAATACACAGAGAAATGGAGCAGCAGTTTGCTCCCCACTGCTGCCAGCTTTACCTGGAGCACACAGCTCTGAGTTGGGAGTGTTGAGGAATTAAAAGTGAATTGACAATGATCAATATGCCTGAGTTCAGTACCACAAAAATTAAAGAGATTTTTAGCCAGTGACTTCAATGGAAGCAGAACTACTGCCTGACTAACAGTGCTTTAGGACTCATCCCTTTACCATCAACTGTGAACAATATTTTAAAAGACTTGAGTCATAATTACAGTTTTTAATTCACCTTGCCAGCTCAGTCTCGCTGGTGACACAACAATTTCATCCTGTCTCTCCTCACCACTGTGGCAGCACCTGCCTCTTGTCTGAGTCTCCTGAGCAAACAGAACTTGCAGAGCTGTTTTTAGACACTGAAAGGCAGCTTGGTCATTCTCACACAAGGCACTGCATTTATTTCTGTTGAATCAAACAGGCAGCCTTCACCTTTCTGGGTTTCACCACGGACATGAGTAAAGCTGTTTCTCACTTTGTAAAGGTAACATTTTCTGATGCTTTCAGAAAATGGGAGTTCTGCAGGATCTGGCAGTGGCTATTCCTGTATCCTGCACATGCTTCCAGCACGTTGTCACACCTGCAGTTCCTGCAGCTCCTCTTTCTCACAGATGGCTGGCAATGCTCTGCATGAGTTATTTCTCTCTGATAAGTATCCTTCATTTGTTTTTTCTTTAGTGGTTTCCCTATCCCCCTCCTTTTTTTTTTTTCTTTTTTTTACTCTCCCAGAATAAAAAAATCAGGATGCATATTAAATGTATTAGATGCTTGTTTTCCTGGAAGTGTTTTTAGGCATAAACTGGAAGGCGATTTTCCCCATTTTTCTGTTTTTCAGCTAATTGCTGTCCCCTTGCACGTGCCATTCAAACTGTCAGTTTGACTTTTGTTTCCTGTCTATCTGCAAGGCCAACACAGCAACCAGAGCACACTCATAGTTGGAGTTTATTTATAAATAAATTATATTTAGTGAAGAAGTAGTACTGCTCAGGTTGATTGAGGGTCATTTAAGGAAGTAGAGGTTTTTCCCAGTGATTTTTTTCCTTTCCCTAAAAACGCCAATCCCTGTCTCAAGCTGCCTTAAGCTTGTCTCCAGGATGCATCCCTAACTCTTGTAGCTCTCCTCAGCTATTTCATTTGAGACTTGAGGGAACATTTGATTAGAAGACAGGACTGAAATAGAGAAAAGAATTGTGGTCACACCAGTACTGACTGATGGAAGCAGAATGACTGCCAATAACAGACCTGAATTTTTTTTTTTTTGGTTGATTTTCAGCAATGGTTTCTTTAACGTTGAGTAGGAATAGATGTTGGATTGTAGGGAACAGGAATAAATAATCTCTCTGGTCTTTATCCTTTCCCAGAGGCTGCAAATAAAATTCACATAATTAATTTTAATATCATATATATATAAAAAAAAAGATTTGCCATTTTCACACACAGAAAAGACATGCAACAATATTGTTGTCTCAAAATCAATGTGAAGCTCACCTTTTCCTCTAAAATTTGAGAACTTCCATTTGATTTTAGGAGAGCTGTACACGAAATGCTGTGGAAGAGGCAAATATTACATAGAACTATTGCTGGTAATACCAAGGTGATGTTCATATAATAGAGGGAGGGAATATATTAAGAATACAGTACTGGTGATCACCAAAAAGAGCTCTGGTTTTGTTTTGTTTTGTTTTTTGGTTTTTGTTTGGGCTTTTTTGGGTTTTGTTTTTTTTTTTTTTTTTTTGGCTGGTTCATTTTTTTTGTTTTTTCTGGGTTTTTTTGTTGTTGTTGTTTTGTTTGTTTGTTTGTTGGTTTGGTTTGGTTTGGTTTTTTAAGGAATCGGAACAATTACATATTTTTCTGCTAGCTCACAGATGAACTCCTCTTTCCATCCCTGCCATCACATCATCACCTCCAGGCAGGAGTCCACCAGGATCCAAGCTAAAAGCCAAAGGCCATTCTGTCCCCAACAACCTGCAGAACAACTGCAAAACAACTGCAAAACAACTGCAGACTGCCTTGGAAAGAAGAATGGCAATGCTCCCCCCTCTTCCACAATGTTCCTTCCCACACCAATTCTCTAAATTTCCTCACAGAAAATGCCAGGAGTTATTTGTTGGGGGGATGGAAAATGTTATTCTCAGATATGCAGAATGGTGGTGGAGCTCAGAACAGTTAAGTACAGCCCTGTTATTAGTGAGAAAAAAGCAAAGTTGTGTCTTGCAGCTGCAACTGTTAAGAGGATTGATTGTGCAATTAATTACTTCCCAGAAAATTCAACTTGGTATTTTGTGACAGGAATATTTATTGGTAATCACTCAGAAAAAAGCAGCCATCTATGACTGTCCAATACAGAAAATGCCTGGATATGTGAATTTGACACTTTATTTTGTGCTGTGGCACGAGGCAAAACTGAACAGATTAAAGCCAAAAACATATATTCCAGCAAACAGACAAAAGAAAACTGTTCTTTTTTTTCTTTTCCCCACATTAAAATCAACACACCAATAACTGCTGAAGTACTTAGCTATTTTTAACTCTGTATTTTCTCCTTTGCTGCTTAGGTTCTTTTCTTTGTCTATGTGCTTGTCTCAGGTGAGTAAGATAACACAGGTACACAAATAATTAAAGGATCTGGGCCATCATATTTCATGTGTTCACTGGTAGGAATAGGAACTGGAGTCACCACTCTGTGGCACAACTTTTGCTGCTTCAGTCCAGAGTGACCAGACCATTTGACTTCAGAGGGGTTACAGCAGCAGTGAGATTCACAGTTCACTAAAAAAATTGATTAAATCTCACATGGTTTGTGTGGACAGTAAAAAAGAAATCAGAAGGTGCTTTGTTGCCATGTGGTCTTTTGTAGCCTCAAGTGAAAACCTTACAGAAAAGTTTATAATAGCAAGTGGAAGGTGTGGTCTCTCCAATGACCTGTGTCAGGTTCAAGATCTGATAAGGACAACTCCAAAACCAAAAGCAGAAGCATTTGCAGCTTCAGCTGGTGAAGCAGGACCTCAGACTGAGATATTTTACAGCCCCATATTTCCTCTCACAGGACAACACAGAGAACACAGAACCACAGAACTGCAGAATCAGAGAATTACAGAATCAATCACAGAATGGTTGGGGCTGTAAGGAACCTCTGAACATCACCCACTCCAATTCCTCTGCTAAACCAGGTTTACCTGGAGCTGACTGCACAGCCAGGAGACTCCACAATCCCACAGGATAACCTGTTCCATTGCTCTGGCTGCCTCAAGGTAAAGTTTTTCCACATACTCAGACCAGTCAAACAGACAAAAAACTCTGAGATAAAACTACCATTCAAATCCCAGAAGATTCCTCACACAATTCCTGCTTAGACTTACCCTTAGCTGCAAAACCAGTTCCTTCTCTCTGTCAGAGGAGACATTCCTACGCTGATATTTGGAGTTCATCTTGCAGCCACCTTCAGCCAGACCCAGCAGACTGAGCTCCCCGTTCTCCATCAGGTCAGAGGTGCAAGGCAGGATTTAGGTGTGAGATTAAGGTTGATCCTGGCCTATCAAAGCAGGGATTGACAAACATGGTGGTTTTAATCTTCCCCCTCCTGAGGCTGCCATGCAGCTGAGGAGCCTGTGAAGAGAAGCCAAAATGTGTTTGCCCTGGGAAGACTTTTATTCCTCCAAGGACTCCAAAATAAATCCAGTACTTCAAAGGGAAGATGAGGACCATCACTCTGAAAGTTAACTAAAAGCTCCAGCTGGATGTGAGGCTGGGCTCAGGCACAAAGGAGGGGCTGTAGCACTCACTGGTCTGTGAATTACAAACCCCATTTCCAAGAGTGACAGTGGAGTAATGACCCCACAAAATCATGGCTGCACTTGGGGCTTTGCTGCTTTTAGATGGCCCAATGGAACCACTGAAACCACGTCTGAGTCTCCCATGGAAACTGTGAAAACCACACAAATGTCCCACTTGGTGAACAGGAAATAATAGTAATTACAAATGGCTCAGCCTTTCAAATGGTGCTGCATTCCTCACACTGAAGGTGAGAGAGGCTGGATATTTTCTTTTGGGGAAGCCACGAGTATGAGTGAGTGGCAGATGGGAAGGATTTCATGGAAAGCTGCAGTGGAACTGCACCAGCAGCTCATGGTCAGGATTTCATGGTCTCCAGTCTTTCAGCTTGGGAAGATTGTTCTTGAGCACTGTCAATTGGCACCACTTCACTTACTGTGTGTCTTTCAAAAACCATAATCTGCAACAGCACGCAGACAAAAGTCATTTTATTGCAGCAGAAGGAGCAGCAGAAACAATCACAAGTCAAAAAATCTTGCCCCAGTCTTGTTCAGATTTGGGGTTAAAGCTGGGGGTGTCTCCCAGCTCTCAAAGGAGTAATTTAGCTGTGTGTTCCAAAGAAAAGATTTCCAATTTTATCTTACTTAATAAATAAATTCTCAAGAAGGAGTAACTGTACTGTAGCACATTGTAAAATAGAAACTTCCAGAAGTTTTATTAGGTTTTTTTATGGTTAATTGAAGGTTGATTGATCTAGAAATCTGTTTTGTTGTTTCTGTCTCCTTCTAAAGTAGCCTCTTTTTATAGTCTCGCTTTTTTTTTTATTGTTTTATTTTTAAATTGCATGAACTAAAATACTGATTCTTTAATTATGCTGTCTGAAAGCAGGCAGAGAATTATTCACTACAAATGTAAGGGAAAAAACCCAACCTACAAAACATGAAGAGATTTGCAAACCAAAACTCTGAGACAATTTGAAAATTACCTCACAGTTACATGATAATTTACACTTCCACTCTGATATAATCTGAAAAATCTCAGTCTTCAAGGTGTAGGTTTAAAAATAGCAGAGGTTTATCTTATTTTGACTCCCACTGGATTTCAAGAGTCTATTTGTATTCGAATTCTATAAAGTGATGGCAAGGAAAAAATACACAAACTTCAGCAAAACCAATAATGCTGAGTGCAATGTTCAGTAGCTACTTTGCAGTGTTTTAGTTTTTTATATGTACTTTATTTTTTTTTTAATTTTATTGAAAAAATACTGAAAAACACTTTCATCCAAAGGACATGATTTCGCTGAAAGCATATAAAAGAAAGAACTAACCCAAGGTCAGGAAAAATGTTCATTTTTACAAAAAAAAGCAGAGCTGTATTTTCCTGAAAGGGAAAAGTCCAGTGAGTCTTCAAGGAAAAAAAAAAATTCAAGAAAAGCCATTGTATTTTTATTCTGAATACACCAAGAATATTTAGCAAAAGGGATGGAAACAGTGATTTTATCAGTGACAGGAAGGCTGCACAGTCTCTCCTCTGTTGCCTGATACACAAATCCATTCTTGATACCTTGAATGCCAACGCTCACACAAATACACACATGTCCATAGAATTGTAAATACCAAGGAGAAAGGAAACAAAAGACCAGCCAGAAATGCATTCCATGACAGCAATTAAACATGACAAAAGAGGAGCAGCATAAAAAGAAAATCTCAGAACAAATATTCGGTTAAGAAATTTTATTATCCGGCCTTTCACGAGAGATTTTCCTACAATTAAAAACAAGGAGACGTTGAAACATATTTTAAGATTCAGCAGCAACAAAACCCCCAAATTGTCAGAGGGTCAAACATCCAACACTTTTCACCATGGCAAGATGCATTTCCACCAGAATTCCTCAGGCAGCCAGCTGATTTTTCTGTAAACTTCTGTAAATCCAGAGGACTCCACAAGGAAGTAACTAAATGGAGTCACTCTGGCATCAAGCTCCAGTAATTCAGAGGAGGCTCAGACCCAAGAGATGAAAGGTTATGTGTGAAAAACTCTGAGTAATAAGCTGAGTATTCACATGGCCAATGCAAACCTTCCCCCAGAAATATATAAAGTGTAAAGAATTTGTATGAAAGCTCACCAAGCTACCACTGACATTCTTTCTTTTTTTTTCTGGTTTTATCAATAAGCCCATCTCTAATAATAATAATTAATTTATATCCAGGTGTGACTTCAGTAAATACAGTGCATTTATTATTTTCACAGCACTTGGTGAAGTCCAAAGATGACAGGCTTTACTAAACAACACTCAAATAATCAAAACAAGGTAATTAAATGAAGGAAAAGTTTAAACAAAACAATTTAGAGTAAAAATAGTGCCTTTTTTTTAGTAACTTCACAATTATATAATTATTAAAAAATCATTGATAGAATTACAATGAATTGTTGATACCTGGTATGTGTTTTTGGTTTGCGTTTTTTGTTAGTTTGGTTGTTTTGGGGTTTTTTGGTATTTTGGGGTTTTGTTTGTTTGTTGTTTTTGTGATTTTTTTTGTTTGTTTGTCTGTTTTTTGTGGGTTTTTTGGGATTTTTTGGGGTTGTTTTTGTGTTTGTTTTTGTTTTATTTTGTTCTGTTTTGTTTTCCCTTAGTGTTGTTGGGGTTTTTTTTGAGTTTTGGTTTTTTGGGGTCTTTTTCCCTGGAAAATAGACATCTTTTTATCTGGCTGATGCAGTGTGAAAAACACCAACAATGTACAAACCTGTTGGCAAACCAACAGAGAAATATATCTCATCTCAATCTCGAGCCACCACGTGCCTGTTTAAGGATAATTTGTTTCTATCCTAGGACCCTGAATGCTGCACTTGTTATTTAAGAGCATGCATTCATGTTATTAATTCCCTTAAATCAAATTTCACAACAGTAGCAAACCCTGAGCTTTCACTATGTCGCATGGTCCTTAAGGATTTAAAATCTCAGCCATTTTTCTGTAGGTTCTAAAAAATAATCTTTTATGAGAACTAGAACATGCAACTTGCAACTACATTGCAAGCAGGTCAGTTTATTTTAAATATTTATTATGGGATTATAGTCATTACTTTTTTTTATTTTGAACAACAAAAAGATTCTTCCTTCAGTCTCACGCTTCATATTCCAATTAACTTATTTGTCTCTGCCAAGACAACTCTAATTTAACAACACCCAGACCCTTGAATCTCCCACCTTGGTTGTTTTGTTAATCCTGAAGGACTCTCAAAAAGGGGTTGAGTTCTGTCAAAACAGCATCTGAGGAAGGAAGCTCTCCAGAGATCCCTCAAGGTCGGTGGCCAAGGACCCTTGAGATGCCAGGGCACTGAGGAGGCTGCATGAGCCACCTCAAAGCTCTGCATTAATGTGTTTTTAGTGCTTTTGAAATGTTGCAGCCTCACATCTCAGGAGGAAGAAGTTCTTCAGACAGACTCTAATACGGGCAGCACGAACTGCCCCACATTTGCTCACCAGCATCCTGCAGAGAGCCACAAGCAAACCCTGCTCTGGCCAAGAAAATCAATATATGACAAGTACCACTTTTCCTGAGCTCCTTTTGGGGCCATGGAAACAGAAATCTGGTTCTGACCCAGAGCTGATAATAGTGGATTAAACCTTTCTCTCAGCGAGGATACAGGGAAAAATCACATTTCCTTCAAGGGCAGCAAAGTTTGGTCAAAGCTGAGAGTGACTGAAAATCACACCCTGCATTGAGTCTCTGGCTTTCTATTGGAGCAAATGCATTTCATGTTAAAGTTTGAAAAATCATAATATTTTACATTTTTCTGCCTTTTTCTGATAGAAGAGGGGTTGATCTTTCTCCTTAGAGGTGATAGCATCACTGCCTTTAAACTCAGCTGTTGAAGCAGCTGAGGAAACACTGTGAAAATCAGCAAAAGTTCTTAGGTTCAGGGAAGAGGAATTAGCTTTGAAAATAGAGTTTTTAAGTCAACAGCATTTTATTTGTTATTTTTTTAAATTTCTACTTTAAAAAATCTTTCAAATGTTTCTTGGAAATGCACATTTTTAGGAAAATGTTCATTCCAAAAGCTGTACACAAATCACACCAATTAAAAAAAAAAAATTAAGAACCCCAAACAAACAAAACAACACCAGACACAAATTCAGACCAATCTTGATTTCTTCCAGCACCAATTTTTACCAATAGCAAAGATGCAAGAAAAAAAAATTTCTACTTCAGACTACAGAGCTGAGTGGGAAAGCAGCTTCAAGAGTTATTACAAGTCCTGCCCAAAAAAATACCCCTGGCTCTCTTTGGTAGCTACAAAAATATCAAGGTTTATTAGCTGGACACACAATTTTTTGCATTTTCCTCATCACTCTTGCCCAGTTTTATGGGTGATCTCTCAGTCAGCTCACACCATCCAATCTCACAGTAGGACTGAGAAAATATTTGCCCTGGGTTTTTTTTTTCTCCTCCTTCCTTCTCTAGGATTTGGCTGCTCTTAGTTCCATGGCATTCCCACCAAAAGAAGTGAGTTATTCCCCTGGTTGATTTCCACAGGGGCAATCAATCAATCAAAATCCATTTGCATTATCAAAATTCAAGCAGGATTGTTCACCTAAAGCCCAAAAGATTCCTTCTTGTTTTTTCTTTCTTTTTTTTCCCAGGAAACTGACGTTGCTGGGTCCAGCATAACCATGAATTACAAACTGCTCCATGAGCAGAGCCTTTATCATTAATATCTTGTGTGCAACAACACCCAGGGAGTCAGTGACCCTTAGGTCTGCCTTCATTGGTGTTTTTATGATGTCAGAACATTTTCATTAAGGTGTTCATCATTTCTTCTGAAGATTGTGCACATTTGACCAGGTACAGACTTAAAAGCAGCCTCCTAAAGGAGGACTTTGCCCCAAAAGGCAAAGGAATTCACTCATACAGTAAATTTATGTGTAAAGTTTATGTGTCCCCCTAAAGATGTTGGGATCCAAAGCATCTTCCCCAGTAGTTTTCTCCCTGTGGATTAGGTGAGAAATTTCAACATCCAGATGTTCCAAAGAGATATGCAAACCGAGAGTATCCTCAGAAATTCCTCTGCATCCCTGTGTTCTGTCCCCTGATGATGGAACAGTTCCCAAAAAGTCCTTGGTTTGAGTTTCACTCCCACACCACCTTTGTTTGTAATAAATAGTTTTCAGGGAAGTCTGAAATTCAGACAGAATAAATTGGATTTTCCTCTTTTCTCATCATGGGCTAGCTGAAAGGGAATTGAAATAATTTCATTGAGAGAATGAATGCTTTTGACAACAAGAATGCTATAACCTTGGCATTTTTTCTCCCAATTTCAAAAAGAAATAGAAAAAAGAAAATAAATATAGATGTTGTCCTGAAGAACAAGTTTAGAAAATGTTTTGAGTGAGGTTGATCCATGTGTAATGAAAATAAGACCCTGGAATGAGAAGCAATATTAAAAATGGAAGTTTCTTCTATCCTGACTTCTGGGAAAATCAATAAGATGTGCTTTGCTCATGGTGTTAGCAAAAGACCCTGCTGAGGTTCTACTCCAGAAATGTGATTTATTGTAATGATTTCTGAAAAAGTCATGGCTTTCAACGAACAAGGAAAGCAACCCATTAGAACACCTTCCACCATCAGTAAGATCGATCTTGCTTTAAGGTTATTTTGATTTTCTGGAGCCTCGAGCTTTTACTTAAAGGTATATGACATCCAAACCCCACTGAATCATGTGCCTGTTCCTCAGCAAAATATTCAAAGTGATTTAGAGACTGTTGTGGCCCAGACCTTCCCATTAGTTCCCTGTAAAACCCTCTCTGCTCTTATCACATCTTCCTGATCACGCTTCTTGATTAAGAAACAACTCTGAGTTGTATCACTGGTAACTCCATTTTATCAAAAATTTCCAGGAAAACTCCCCATTAAATAATTGATTCCAAAAATCTGTGATCAGGTTTTTGTTCTGCTCTAGCCTCAGATTTTGTCTTTGCTGGTTTAGTGGCTCAGAACATCTCCATTTGCAATGGATCAGGTTTCTTCTGGTCTCTTTCTCCCACAAGATTTAAAAAGCAAATACAGCCCTGAGTTTGAAGCAGTCATACAGGCACAGTCACAAAATTCATTCAAACTATTCAGAAGGTCACAACGACATTGAATAACACAAAAAGGGTGTAAAACAACAAAATCACTAAAATTAGCATATAAGATCTGTTTGTTTTCAGGAGAAAGAAAGAGTTGCTAAACATTTCTCCTGCAATATAGCCAAAAAAGCATAAAGATCTGGAGTTCTAGAGTTCTTCAAGTCCACCTCAGTTTATTTTTCTCCAGAGCTGACAGCTTCACAAGCTACTGAGTGTTAGAGGCAGTGACGCACCAGGTGCCATTTTTGGGGTCTGTTGCTTTACCTTTTTAATGCTACTTTTCCACCACCACCTCCTTCCTGCACAGAAATGAGCCTTGTCTTCTATTATTTTCACACAACTACTTTTTTTCTTCTTGGTTCATAAGTTAAACAAACCAACAGTCCAGCAGACAAAAGGAGAAATTTTGCTTGCAGTGGGACACAGGTGATTTCTCAGGGGGGTTGCATTTCCCTTGTGGGTTTAAATCCCGCTGTATCCATGCTCATTTTGGAAAATATTATATATCTGTAAAGTCAGAAGGAGCTTGGGCATTTAGAGGTGGCAGAGTGGAAATTATTGTGTGTAAATAGCAAGAGCTGTGGGTTGTGCCAGAGCGTGGAACAAAAGTTACAAAAAAGGGGATTTTCTTTTGGATTCAGGGGTCAGAGAAGTTTTTGTTTTGGTCTAACCAAACAAAGGAACAAAGTGAAAACATGAATTCAGGCAGGGGAAAAAGTTGCAAAACTGCCATAGCATTAAATAAATATATTCTGGAGGATTGTCTAGCTGGGAATTGTGGCAGCCCTGACTGTAATTGGAAAGTGCAAAAAACTTTGCACTGCCAGAGAGGCAGCACCAGAGGGAAACTGTGCAATCAAGATACAAGTGATGGCTTGGACAGGCACTGAAGAGAACTCTTACCTGAATAATGATGAATCAGCTGACCATGATTTCCAATTTCCAAACCATAATCATAGTCCCTTAAGTAAATTCTCTGCTTTGATAGATAAAGAGTTTTGCCCATTTTAAAGCCAGAAAGCTCAGAACTTAAACTCAAAATCAGTGGTGTCAGAAAGTATTGCTAAAGATGTTTGATAAAGCTTCATAGAGCTTCCCCAAGTCAGACAGGTAATACCAAATTTTGTCCTGTTCACAAAAGGGGTTCAGGATACCTTGATTTCTTTGATCTTCAGAGTTATAAAATCACTTCTTCCTTCAATTTCCTGTGAAGAGCCCATCAGAGACAATGCCCTTTCATCCAGGGGAAAGGATGTTCTTCATGAACCTTCTTTCTTGGCAGATTTTGTATATTTTGGTATGATTAGTTCTCACAGCATAAAAGAAAAAACTATTCGAGGAAGATGCTTATGTGGCTGCATTGACGAAAAGACCAAAATATTTTATAACATTCAATAATTGGATATATTGCTAAGGAATATCACCAGCTCTATCAAGCTGATGGATGTTGTTTGAGGCTTCACTGAGCCCAAGAGTTTTACTGTCTTGAGTCAGGTCAATCCGCAGAATTCTTGGATTAAATTCCAATTTATTTTGAGACTTCTCTGCCTGTTTCCTCTTCATTGTAACCAAAATGAATTTCATAAGCATTTGTAGATAATGACCTGTATCTCTCTGCTGATCATCTCAGTCTTGGGTCTGATAAGGCACTCAAGTGTTATTGATGATATTCTGTGCTGATATTTTATGGCCTTTTGCATTTCATTGTTGCAAGTGACAGCATGATTATACATAATTGATAGATTAGTTTCATATTGCACACAAAGAGCTTGATAGGTGGCACAAAACCCAAATTATTTTGGTTTTTTGGGGTGTATTTTTAATCCTTCTCAACCAGGTACTATCTTGAAAGACTTTTTTTTTTTTTTCTTTTTTCTCAATGCCTGTGGCTAGTTAAATATATATCTTAATTGATTTATTATGGAGCAATTTTTCAACAAAACCATTATCAAACATGGCAAAGCAGATTGAATTGCTCATCCTCTGTCTTCTACTGTAGCATGAAGGAATATGGCAGAAGATATCCATCTCTTATATCCCTATGTGCAGAAATACAATTACTTCAGGACCCAGATTTTCCTGTGGAAAAATGTTGAAACCTTTTTTTTTTTTTTTTTTTTTTACTAGATTTATTTAGAGCTGGCATTAAACTTGAGACATACAAATAAAAGGTTTCATGCCTTCAGTGGGGATCCCAATCATGGCATGCTGCTGAGCAAATCATAATCCAAAAATATGTTTAAAGGAGGGAATCAAAGCATTGAAGACAAGCCAAAGACCTCCCTGTGTGACCACAGGTTTGCTGTGTGAATATTTATCACTGTTTCGACATCAGGTAATTTGGAACAGGGATTCTCTGCTGAACTAAACCGAAATTTTCAGCCTGCTTTCATCCCACTTCCAACCTCAGGCACCTGCTTGAGGTGTCAGGAGAATATTTGCCTGAGGCTCCTGCTAAAGCCAGTGACAACAGAGAATAAATTGCCAGCTGGAAATACCTGTGTGGCTTTGACAATCTTTGACAATGAAGGGTATCTAAACTCCTAACAGCACATCTTCTACATAGTTAAGTGTCTTATTTTGTTGGGAAGGAATGCAGGCTCTCAGTGGTAAGAAAGAGTGGAAAGAAGGAAATGTCAGTGTCTGATTCATCCAACATCTCCCCACTGTGCAGATCAATCCTTAATTATACTATCTGCTTGAGAACAATTTCTAGTCTTTGCCTCGGGGCAAGTTTCCTAAAAATAAAAATGTATTTCTTTGAGAGGGATGATGAAAGAAAGCAGCCATGATCCTATAGAAGTCATGGATAGTGAGCAGTTTTGATCAATGCAATTTGAAAACACAAACATGGCTGGGAATGTGTCTGCTATTTGGACAGTGTCTAAGTATTTTTAATCGAAAGCATGGATTCCACACATTTCAGTACATTTTGCTAATTTCCTTATATTCTCTTTCTAAGACTTATAAAAATTTGTTTCACAGGTTGCTCTGCAGTCTCCCACACTATAAGAAAGAGCAAGTTCTTCTAACCTCAGAAACAATATCTGGCAGCAGTTGAAAGTGCAGAGTCTATTGCAAAGTGGATTCATTTTAATCAGTCAGAAATTTTTCAGATTCTGGAGAAACCTGAAGCTCCTCTAACATATCTCAGGAACTGAGTGTGCCTGAGCCTAACTCTGTCCTTCATGGGGTGAGCAAGAGACTGAGGGTGCTTTAGATCCCACACCGGGGAAAATGGACCGTATCCTGATCTTCCCTGCCCTGAGGAACTCCACTTAAACCAACACACACAGACAAAAAGGGGATCTGAGACAGGAAAATCATATTTACGCACAGCCTGGGAAGAAAGTCAGCCTAATGCAGAAGACCATCATGGAGAGAGAAGAGAAAGAATTCTCTCCCATGACACAATGGAATATGAGACTTAGAGCTACAGAAACAGCTGTAGTTTGTAAAGCAAGGAGTATCAATCCCCTGTTCTTGGGATTTTTCCTACTGGACACTATTTCTGCCTGAGGGACCTTTAAATTTGAGATGTATTTGTGATTCTGCTGGGGAGTAAGGTCATTGCTCAGTTGCTGGCTGTCAAAATGTGATAACATATTTAATAGTGATAAATTATTGGCCACCCAGCCACAATCATAAACCAATAAAACAGTATGATTTGCTAGGATGCATCATTTACACCTTTTCCTCTTTTACTTAGAATTAGTTTGCATTAAAACATATTTTTGTCAGAGACAGGGAATGCAAGTGAAGCTGTTAGCTGGGCTCCTCCACAGTCCCTGGACAATAGCCAGGGGACACTTCAGTAAAACCTCCTGCAGTTGGTGGGATAACTGTCTCCTTGCCTCAGGGAACCTCAGCATTAAAGTTATTAAATAAAACAGCAAGTCTGGCAGTTGGCTATGAGAAGCAATTTATACCATTGTAAATGGATTAGCGAAATGTAATTTCTTTTAACGTTTCCGTTTCAATTATTTCAAATAGATGTGCAGTTATAAATGTTAAGGAATTGTTTAAATGTTTCTCACAATGGCAAAAGTAAATATAGGTTAGAGCTCCGCATTCCCAAGTGAATTTTCTGCATTTCTGTGTTTTCTTTATTTCAAGGCTTTTCACGTATTGCTGTAAAAGTTGCCCATTTGGAGACCAAGGAGAAAAAAAAAAATAAAAACATTTGCGCTCCTGATGAAGCAGGGTATTATACTAATCAGGAAAGTATAGATTTGAAATGTCTTGAGGACCAGAGGAAAGCCTACGGCTGTTCTTATCCTACATTCTCAGCTGGTGTATTTTGACATCAAGAGCCTGGAGCGGTGCATGAGATACCAGGAGAGAGACTCCACCACATCTCTGCGTGTGTGAGAGGAGGGGGGAGATGTCTCTTGAAAGTACAGCTCTGTGGTTTTCCTCAGAGAAGGGTTAATTAACATACATAGCCAGCAGCTCCCCAACTATCACCGTCTCTTCTGATTTCAGCAATCTCACCTGATCTCTGGAGTTTTTTTCCCTTTCCCCCATTTTTCCCCCCAATTTTATTTTATTTTATTTTATTTTAATTTTTGCTGTGCTGTTGCAATTAAGCAATAAGGTCTAAGAAGAAAGATGACTTCTGGCACGGGATAATCGTGTCCTTGGGGTGCAATCGAGAGCACCAAGGAGAAACCAGAGCTCCTCATCCCCCACGGGTGCGGTTTCCTCGGGATCAGCCGCGTCCGTCGGGAAAGGCAGAGGTACCACAAATTGTTTGCTTTTACATGTAACTGTTTTACCCTGGTGCTGGTGCCCAGCTGCCACATTGGGTCAGAGCAGGCAGGAAGGCAGGGGAATGGTTTGCAGCCAGCCCCACTCAGCTCTGCGCACCAGGAGCGGGGAAATTTCCACCAGGGATTCGGCCGGGTGCGCAAAGCTCCCGCCTTTCAAAACCTCTCTCCACGGAGAGCTGAATCCCAGTTGCTGTGGACTCTAAGAGAGGGGGTGGTGAGGGGCAAAAGTAGGGCAGCAAGGAATAAGGGACGAGGCAATCTCAGTTGAAAGCAGCCGTGGAGGAGCCTGAGGGCTGAGATGGCAGTCATCATCGATTCCAGGGAAAAGAGATGTCAAGGACGGGGAATGTCAAGCAGGAACAACAATGAGGATGCTTAGCAGTGCCAAGTCTTCCAAAAACAGCACAAAATAAAGCTGCTGGGCTGCTGTGATTGGTCTATTTGCTGCTTGAGATCACAAGAAAAATGGAAAAAAGAATATGATACATTTACAGTGTACGTCTGTCCTCTCCCTCCTGCCCACACAAAACTAATTAAAAATATTCTCTCCCTCTCTTCCTCTCACATCCCCACCCCCACTGGCATCATCTTGAAATAGTCTTTGCAAACAAAGTTAGATACAGGCAAATGCTCTACATGGAACCAATCTTGTCAATATATAGATAAGCAGCAGCAACACGCTGGCTCTGAACAAATAATCAAATGCTAAAGGAAGAGCTACAAGAATCACACACACACTCCAGGTTTCTGCAGTCTCCAAAACTCTGTGTGTGTGTATGTGTGTGTATATTCCTGAAGCATCAACACCTTCCTTTGCAGGTGACAAGAGTTTTATGGCACAAAATGAATTTATCCAGTGGGTTTTTTTTACACATCATTTGCAGCAGCTTCTCAAATAGGTGACAGAATGAATTATGTTTCTGCTGATGGAGCACCAAACGTGCTGATACTTTCAGGTGTGCACACACAGGTTTACACACAAACACAAGCAGAGAACAGCTGGAAAGCCAGCTCACCTCAATATCTGGTGTGTTGGACCACTGAGCCTGTTGCTGAACCATCAAATAAATGCCAGCACCTCAGGGAAACTGCAAACAATGTTTTTAAGATGCTGAATGGATAGTAAACATTTTCTGTTGTTTCAAAATTTGGTTTTGCTTCGTATTGAACAATTTTTAAATTATCTGTAAGAGAGAAGTAAGTGTCAGCACTGAGGTCATTGACCTGTACTGGAATCATATAAGCTCTGAAAATCCCTGACCACAGAGGGAATGATAGATCTGGGACTGCAGAAAATGGTGATTTTCCAGGCAAGTTTATAAAGGAAAATCAAAATCCCCGTATATGCGTATTACAGGGTTATGGAGCACTGCAGGAAACCAATAGAACTTCAAATTGTTTTAATTTTCTACTCTGTCTCTGAAACCAAAATACCTTTGTTGAGTCCAGTTTCAGTGAAGAAACCTTCCAGTAGATTAATCCCAACTCAGCTGAGGTATTTTGTGAGTGACCCTTTCCACCCAGAGGTGATCCTTGACATACAGAATATTCCTTAGCAGAAATGGTATAATTATTTGAGATATTGCTGATGCAAAAATCTTTTATTTCCTTCAACTCTCAGCATGTCAAAATACAAGATACTTGCAAGGGAGGAAAAATGCACTTTCTTTTTTTTTTTTTTTTTTTTTTTTGTAGAAAACCTCATTTTCAACCTCCCTAAAAGCAGTGATCTTGTTTCACAATAAATATGGCATGATATTCACCAAAAACTTGCAGTTACTCGGGACCTCTGTGACATTACTCATTACTTTGACATTATTTCTGGCACAGTAGGGAATTTCACTGCAATAAACTGCAACCAAGGAAGACCCTCCTTTTTGCTGCTCCACTGTGCATTTGATTTTCTGCATATTTAGGAAAAGGGAGACATTTCTGTCTGAAGAAATTCGTTTTCCTGGTAAGGTATTTTCCACATATACGAAGAAATAATATCCCCATTGCCCACGGTCAATGTTCAAAGGGAAAAAAAAAGAAAAAAAAAAAAAAAAAAAGAAGAAGCTGGAAAAGTAGAACACAAGGGAGCGCTTGATCACGTTGTGTCTTTCAAGCAGTGACCCTTTCTGTAGCTATTACCAGAGATTATTTTGAGCACTCCTTGGCTGGAATAGGACAGCCTTAATAAGCAGAGAGTCACATTCCTCAAAGGCTTTTGGCCTCCTGTGTCAGAGCTGGAGTCTGTCTATCAAACTCCCACACCAGATTAGAGGTTAAAACCTTGTCAGCCCACACTGGGGGTGGCCAACAGAGAGGAGGAAGGTTCCTGGAGCATCTTCTTCTCTTACAGAGGAGGAGGTGGCTTTGGGAATGGCACTGTGGATATGGACAAAAGCAGGCAGAAGCTGGGTTATCACCTTTTGATAAGAGCTCTGGCAGCTGTTTGGAGCACATCCTCACAGAAGCGAGGAGATGCAGAGCCAAAGGGCACAGCCCCCTGCGAGGGGCAGGGACACCTTCCACTATCCCAGGCTGCACAAGGCTTCAGCCTGGTCTTGGACACTTCACAGGCATGGAGCAGCCACAGCTTCTCTGGGCAACCTCTGCCAGGGCTTCACCACCCTCACAGTAAAGAGTCGTTTCCTAATATCTGATCTAAACCCACCATTTTTCTACTTAAAGCCATTACTCCTTCTCCTATCAGCACATGACCTTATAAACAATCCCTCTCCAGCTCTTTTGCAGCCCCTTTTAGGCACTGGAAGCTTCTCCAAGGAAGCCTTCTCTTCTCCAGCTCTCTCAGCCTGGCTTCATAGGAAAGGTGCTCCAGCCCTGTGATCACCTTCGTGCAGGTCCAAATCTGTCCTGTGTTGGAATTCTGGAAACTGAAAATTTGAGGGTTTAGTATATATTAATGCATGTGAGTCAAGATGGAGGACTTTGGGCTTTGTCTGAGTCCTTCTTTTTCCTTCTTCTTCACCTTCTTCTTTCTTCTTCTTCCTTTTTCTTCACCTTCTTTTTTCTTCTTCAAGAGTTTGGGTGGTTTTCTGTAACTGGGTGAAAAAGGTCCATATTGTGGGCCTTTGGTGGTCATTATTGGGTCAGAAATATAAATAATATAGATGGTGCCTTGTTATTGGGTAATTAGTGCTTAAATATAACCTTGGAAAGAGTCAGAGGCTCTGCATTTTGCCTCATTTCTCTCACTTGCTAGTTAGAGCTCAAGGCTCGTGAGTCTAAATAGATAAGAAATGATAAACATCCAAGTCTGAACTTGAATGAAACCTACATTTCCCGTGTGCTAATCCTGACCTTGGCAAGGAAAAAAGGAAGGCAGAACCTTCACAGGTGACACCAGAGCTGAAGGCAGCTCTGCAGGTGGATTTCCATGAGGGCAGAGAGGCAGGATCCCCTTCCTGACTGCCCACACTGCTGTGGATGCAGAGCAGGGCATGGTTTGGCTTTTTGGGCTGTGAGTGCACATTACTGAGTCACCTCTTCTTCTGAGACACAATTTCTCTCTACAGAAGCAAAAATTTCATCTGTAAAATATATCTTGGGCTTTTAGTGACAGAGCAGGCTTTTCCTCTTGTTTTGCTCCCCCACATTATTTCTATAGGTGCTTGCACAGCCCTCTTGCCTCCTTCCAGCTCACTGCTGACGTGGGGCTTTGACAGATCTTGCTCTCTGTGTCCTGGTTCAGCAGAGCCTTGTGCACCTTCACATCTCCCCCTCTGCACAAAGAGTTTTGATTCTGGCAGCATCAGGTCGCTGATCCCCAGTGGGTTCTATTAATGTCTCATCCAAGCTCTGGCTCCCCATCTGCATAGATGTTCACGTTGCCTTGCCGAAATGAAGCAAAGAAAAAGCTCTGAGGAGCTGCCTTGTCTTGAGGCTGTTTGTCTTTCCTGTACAGCTGCAGGCAAGCATCTGTAAAGTTCCAATATTTGCTCTGAATGAAATGTCTCTCAGCTAGAGCTCCATTTCACGTAGCACTGCTGGTGCAGACAGGATGTACCCTGTAAATAAAAGAAGAAAGCCCCTTGGGATGCTGCTGCTACTGGTAACAGAGGGATTAACTGCCCTTCCTTGGTCTGGTTTTAGTTTACCAATATTTCATCTTTGTTATTATCAGTATATATTCCTATCTTATGAGTTAAACAGCCGCCATAAAGTTACTTGGACATAGAACAGTTCCTATCAAATATACTGGATGTCCTTTTTAACTATTATGTGATTATTAGGGATTAAGAAAGGACAGATGCAGACAGAAATTACCTTGTATCCTAGGAAAACACAACTTTAAAGCAACATTGAAGCTAACCCAGCTGTTTGTCCCTATCCCAAAACAGGGCTATTACTATGTTAATATTCTATTAGTTCTAATAGGTGCTAGTTTAATTTGTTTTTCTAGATCTCCATAGACATAGAAAAGCTGCAATTTTTGTAGTGATTCCATTTCTGGGTGTCCTCAGAACACTGTGCCTATATCATGCACACCAATGTGAATATTTCTTGTGATTACATTAATTTGCTGTTTCTTACCTTCCCCAGCATGACCAGGCACCGTTTCAGCACTTGGCCTTGCTGGACCTGCTTGGCTCCCAGTCTCCTTTTAGCCCCAGACAGCTCTAGGGTACTTTTTAATACATAAATCAGGGGTAGCACCAGCCTGTGCAAGTACCACTGAAACACTCTGAGATGCTTCCTGGGAGAGCAATATTTAACAGAGATTTCTATTTTTACCTTTACGTTCAAATCTGCAAGTCCGAGAGCTGTACACAATCAAATCAACAGGAAACCTCTTGCACTGCAACCAACAGAAAAATCTTGTCTTTATTACAAAACCCCAGAGGAAATTAGAGGAACTACTACACAGCTAAGTAGATAGGGCAACAACTTTCAGCTCTGAACTCAGGTGTGGCCAGAAGAAACTATACAGAGCTGAAAAAATGTCTCTTTTCTGCTAATAAATTCCTGAGCAAAATAGATTTAATCTCCCACTAGCTAAAAGTAAGTGAAACTTGCTACATTGGTTAAGTTTCCAAAGCCTCTTTTCTCATGTAGCAGTTTAAAGTATTGGATTGGGAAGAAGGATTTTAGCCACTTAATTGCACAGTGAAATTATTTTCGGGTTTTTTATGTGCATCATAGTAGCTACATTTACCATTCTATTATCATTAGTGCTTGAGGACATCTTTCATTTATCTACTTAGAGGTTTTTACATAGAACTCCCAGAGGTAAAATTCATCATCTTGCTGAGTTTGAAAGTTTTCTTTTCCAGCATTTTATTCTTCCATCTCAAGGGCCTGACATTTTTTTAAACTCTTGGCATTCTCTTCAGTAACAAGGTTGAAATTTGAATATGCTACATCAATTTGGCTTCAGCTTGATGCCTCACTCAAGCTCACAGCCTGGCTGAGGAGAGAGAAAAAAAATGAATATGAATGCCAACCATCTATTGGGATAACTCAGTAAAAATCAGCAGGTCTCAGGCTGTAACTGAGAAGGAGCACTACCCTATAAGTGAGAACGAATCTCTTTTGCATGAAATTATAGAAATATAAGTTGCCAGTGATATAACAAAGTTATGTAAATTTAGCACCAGTCCAAGAGGAATTTAGAGGAATCTGGTGGCAAGGCAGTAACTCACTGCACTTTTAAGGACATGGAATGATTTCATGAATTGATTTAATAGCTAAGGAAATATTCAGTCCTAAGAGGAAAAGAAAACCATACAAACCTAAGGTTAATGCAGACTGGTCCCAGTGGATGTCTTTTATTCCTTGATGCTGTCTCTGAGGCTTCAAAGGTTCCTGTGTTTCTATGCAAATCAGCTGCTTACAAAATCCAACTCTTTCAAGTGTGTTCTAAGTGCTGCTGTCTATGTCGTTTTACAGTAAACACATTTTTGTTGCACTGCAATATGTTTCTCTTAGAAGATGGGTAAATATGCAAAATGTTTCTGTAACTATTTGTCAGATAGTCAAACAGATTTTTTGTCTATCCTCGGGCCCCTTTTATGTTCACTCTCTGTGAACATATGCGACAAGAGCTCTCCCAACACAAACACTTGAAGGAATCAAATTGCAGGCTCTTTTTCTACCAACATTTGCACAAAGAAAAAAAAAAGAGGAGTAAAAAAAAAAAAAGAAGAGGAGTCTATTTTATCACGCAATAGAGTAGAAACATCCTGTGAATCGCAGTCAGCTCTTACGATTCTTGATTTTGCAGGAACTTTTAAAGTTGGGTTGATCCTTGTGCTGGTGCCATTTGATATATAATGATTTCAGGAAGTGAGGTGGGAAATGGAGGCCAAAGTCCTCGTTAATATGTCAGCAACCAGATGTCAACAAGACCATCTCCCAGTTTCCTTGCAGTCACCCCAGATGCAACGTGTGACAAATGGGCAGTTGCTTAAACCATAGCCCAGGCAAAGCAAAAATACTGCTGAGAAAACATAGACATGCTGAAAGACTTCCCTCTTCTGCTGTTGAGGGCATTTCTTCAGGGACTGGTTTTTTTGCAGCTTCTGCTCTGGTAAAAGTCAGGTTGCCCAGCTTCTTGAACCAGTCATTATCCACAGGCTGTTGTGGGCACACCCAGCTCACCAGGCATTTTTTTCAACCACAGATGACCTGGGGGAAGTTGGTATTTATGGAAAAAATTCTTCCTTATGAAGGTGATGAGCCCAGGCATAGGGTGCCCAGAGAAGCTGTGGCTGCCCCTGTATCCCTGGAAATGTCCAATGCCAGGCTGGATGGGGCTTGGAGCAACCTGGGATAGTGGAAGTTGTCTGTGCCCATGGCAGGGAGTGGAACGAGGCGAGGTTTAACTTTCCTTCGAACCCAAATCACTCTGGGATTCTATGATTTTATTGCAAGTCTAGGGTGGAATCTCACCTGGAAGTGAGATTTTCCTGGCTCCAAGTCTGTCTGCTTCATGTTTCATCAGGCCTTGTCCTTGTCATGTCCCCGTGTGCAGGGGTTTCAGCCCACCCAGCGCCCAGAATGCAGAGTGGGTATGAGGTCATTGGAAAAACACACATCAAGAGCTGGGAAATTGCCATGGAACAGGTTCCTGTGATGTCACTGGGACAAAAGCTTTTGCTGAATATGAAATTTTCCCTTTCTTCACTTAATAAAAAATGACCTTGTAAGCAAACAACTGTCTCTAAACCTCATACGCCTCTAACAAACTGCATTTCATGTGCCATTGTCCCGTTTACATGAAGTTCAGTATGGATTTTTTATTATTTTGGTAGATGTAAATAATAAATTTTATTATTTTTTATTATTATTCTCAGAGAGAGCCCTTACATGTCTGAAATCTCCTCTTCTGGGTGAAAAATACGCAATTGTTGATCACAAATAGTCTCTTCAAAATATTCTGGAAGAGAGTAAAGACAGTCTTTCACGCTTCCACTTTTCTTTCTGTGCCCAAATTTAAACTTTGGCTGTTTAGGTGGTTGCGTTGTTCCATTTATGCTCTGATATAATGCACCAAAGATTCAGCCATAATTATCCTTAAAGCACAACTTCTACAGCATCTTTTCAAGAGTTATATAAAGAATGCTTTGATTCAAGCTTCTGTGCACCAAAATGAATGAGACCTTTTATGAGGAGCACTTTTCAAATACACCCAGGAAGCCACAAATGATGTGACTGACTACAGGCAGGCCTCCAAACCACTGAGAATTGTTAACACAGTCACTCCACTTTATCTGGAAGAAAGTTTTTCTGTTTATGAACCAATCATCCAGTCTGCCACTCTTCCTGTGACTCAAAACACGTGCAAGGAAGTGTTATTTCCACACAAGTTCCCAGATTTTGAGATCAGTTTGGTAAACACTGCAGTGCTTTTTTTGCTCTGCAGTCACACAGCCATGGAAGCACAAACGGGTTTTGTTTTCAAGAGACCAGCCAATGCTCCCAAATTATTTTCCTACAGGAACTCTACCTTTGTGCAAAGCTCCATGATGTAATGTTGTTGGAGGTCTTGCAGGCTTTATACATTATCTTACCAATTTCTTGCGTGATATGGCAGAGGATACAAATTTAGAGCGTGAAGACATCTTGCTATGGACAGAATCTCATTTTTATACCCAGTTCTACTCCAGACCTGTCATTCTGGAGTTATGGGAGCAGTTATATCACTCCTTCTGTGTCTTTCACCACGGAGATTTGCATGTTTTTATTGCCTCAGCAAGAGGGGCCCCTCAGACTGCAGCAAACATGGGGTTTTCAGAGCAAGTGATGAATGTGAATCTCAGCAGGAACAATTTATTATGAAATAGAGGAATTTTTGTAAAAATGAGGAGTAAAATCTGAGAATTTGAGTTCTTGCTAGCAATATAAATAAGAATATTGTTGCAGGTATTTTCAAAGCTATGCAGGAAAAATCCCAGGAGTGTTAATCAATACAAAGTGATTCCAATGCAAGGAAAACCAATGATGAGGACAATGGTTCATCTAAGTTGGAGGAGTCTCCAAGGCGAAGTTGGTCCATGTCCTGCATCCAAACCACTTCCATAAAGAAAGAAAAGGGTCATTGTCATTTGAGACTCTATCCTGAGGAGCACAGGAGGTCCAATATGCAGACTTCCTCAGTTTTTAAGGAAAAGCCTGCTGCCTCCCTGGGACCAGGGTCAAAGCTTCCTACCCTGCTACATCCCTCAGATTATTTATTATCCATGGTGATTTTCTTAATAGGCAGTAATTAAGTTGCAACAAGAAACCTCAAGCAGGACTTTAGGTCCTTGAGATCACTGATTAAAGGAACAGGAGCACAAGCAGTGCTCTCCTCTATCCTTCCAGCTGCAGGGAATGATGAAGGAGAGAACAGAAAGAGTCCAGAGATTCATACCTAGCTCCAAACCTGGTGTCACTTTCAAAATTTTACTTGTGGGTTGATCTATGGGACAGACAGGGCACACTTGTCTTAAAAGGGGGAAATAACCTTTTGTGCAGGAGTTAACAGGGCTCACTGAAAGAGCTTTAAACTAGATTTGACGGAGGAAGGAGATAAACCAGGCTCACTAGTGCTAAGCCTGGGGTGGAACGTTGATGTTGGAGGGATGGTGACGGTGAGGTTCTGCTGTCAGCCATGTTAGTGGAGATAGGGGATGGGAATCCATGTGGCAGAAAAGACACAAGGGTTATCCATGTGTGGGAACGGTCACCACCACAAAGGGGTGGCAGCATCAATAGCTCAGCTGAAATTCATCTACACCAGTGCCCACGGTGTGAGAAACAGACAGGAGGAGCAGGAAGCCACTGCAGAGATGGAAAACCAGGATATAGCTGCAATCCTGGAAACATGGGGGGTTGACTTCCACACTTGGAGTGCTGCAGTGGATGGCCATAACTCTTCAGAAGGGAAGTGCCAGGAAGGAGAGGTGGCGGGGTGTGTTAGGGAGAGTTTTGGCTACCTGAATGATGGCAGTGACAGGGTCAAGTGTTTATGGGAAAGATTTGGGGAAAGGTCAAATCAGATATGGTGGGATTCTGTTACAGACCACCACCCAGCCAGTGTGAGGAAATCAATAAATTTTTTTGTGGCCAGCTGGGAGAAGTCTCACCATTGCTAGCCCTTGCTCTCTACAAACTTCAACTTACCAGATATCTGTTGGAAATACAACACAGTGGAGAGGAAACAGCCCAGGAGGTAATTCCTGACACAGCTGGGGAGGGAACCAGCCAGGGGAGGTGCCCTGCTGGAGCTGTTTGTGAACAGAGGTGGACTGGTGGGGGATGTGATGGTTGGAGGCTATTTGGGGCACAAAGATATTCAAATTATAGAGTTTTTTTCAATTCTTGGAGAAGTAAGGAGGGAGATCAGCACAACATCTACCTTGACCTTCCAGATGGCAGACTTCAGATTTTTTAGGAGCCTGGTTGACAGGAGAGGCTGTGCTGAAGGGCAAAGAAATCCAGGAAGGCTGGGGATTCTTCAAGGAGGAATTCTTCAAGGCACAGCAGGAGGTTGTTCCCTTGTGATCGAAGATGAACTGGTGGGAAACAGATTTGTGGGTTTGGTGCTTTCCTGCCAAAGGTAACATCATAAACTAACAATCACATGACAAAATGCAAGGATGTCTAAGAGAGGGGCTGTTGCAATTTAGTCCAAAGGACAGAGAGAAGATGAATCAATATTTATTACTAAAACACTCCACTGGGAACTTCTGCGCTTCAAAAGATGCAAAAATTTGTCCTTGAGGAGTGAAAAAACCTGCTTTTCTAGAACAGTGGCCTGACTGGAATCCAAATCCTAGTTCTAAAAATCCAGGAATATCCAAAATCAATACCCTTAGCAGGCTTTCACAGATTTCTGTGCAGAATTCTCATTCCATGCATTAACTGAGAAGACTATGAGAAAAGCAAAAGAGAAAAGAGGCTACTCCAAAGCCAAACATCCAGTTCTCTGGAAAACAGTAAGAGGGCTGGATTATGGGATTCACATTTGATATCTGAGACAAATTTTGCCTAGAAATTAATTTGTCTGTTTTACACAAGCAATACACATGGAGCATGTGGCAATCATAAGAAGACATGGTTTACATTTTGGATTTTAAGCTCAATTTTGTCATAGCCTAATTTTACTAAGTTACATTATCCACTGGTCTTCTTATTGCTAAAGTACAAAGGAGTCATAATTCTTGCAGTATGCTTGCCTGACAACAATCTGCACTGTATTCACCCAAGAGTACTCTGTATTAAGTCATATTTTTGAGTTTATTGTCTTGGGGTTGCCTTTCATTCTAAAGGTCAAAGAATTGTCAGGAAAGTGAAGATTTTAGCCCTGCTAAAGCCATATTCCTTAGTCATAGTACTGTCACACTACTGTGACATTAACCGTAATGCAATTAATTACTAATTTAAACCAGGCTTTGTCCTTCTCTGCCTACAAGTTCAGCTTACCTCATTCCCAGCCCATCTTCTGATGTGCGTTTGCATATCAAGTAACAAAAGCCAAAGGAAAAAACCACCTCACTGCCTTTTATAACAGCTCTCATCTGTGTGCTTGAGGGGCAAAGGAAGGAGAATTTCCTCATAATTCTGAGTCTTGTTCTAAACCTTCATGCTGTGTTGAATAAAGAAGTAGGACCCATTTTTACATTCATTTTAAATGTGTTCTGCATTTCTATTTATGGAAGCCATTCAATGTGTGCAAATACCACACTCCTTTGAATCCTGCTGTATTTCCATTCTTGCTCAATAATTAAAACAGATAGTGATTACCCTAAATAAATACCAAAAGCTCAGAGTTTGGGGTTTATTTTTCTCTTTTTCTTTTGTGCACCTTAAATTGGTCAGCATTTATTCCTTTTTGTCATCAGGGCTATGCCTTTGACAGTGCTTTGGGAGATCATCTCTAATCTGCAGAACAACACCAGCACTACACCTCACTGCACTTCCTGAAAGCATTTAATCCATTTTCATATTAATTAATTTCAACTTTCTCCTTATATGGTACTTAACTGAACTCATTTTTTTACCTTCCATTCTTTTTAACACTAATCCTATAATAAATTGGAGCTCCTGTAGCCATTTTGACAGTCATACAAAACAGTTACTGTAACTCAACCCTCCTGAAAATTATTCTGCCTTCTCTGGAATATGCACAAAGATGCTGTATGACCTTGAGCACTCATTGGCAAATGACCTTGAACATTCTTTCTAAATTCTATACTTTGACCTTGTAAGAATATTTCTTAAGAGATTTAAGCATCTTTATTTGACTGTATTGTATTATCCATCCTATTTGTTTTTATTTTTAAGGATCTTTGATATTAAGTAGAAAACAATATTGTTTGAGATAATTTGTCTTCACTAAATAAACACATATTATTGAATTATCCCTTTAAGTCTGATTACTAAATTATCTCAATAATGACTTACTCTTGTCTTGCAACTATGGGATAAAAACATCCTTTGAAGTTTTCTGTGCTCTTAGTATATAGGCTAAATAATGCCACAATGAAATTCTGTTTCTTACTGAAGTCATTCCACGTTACTCATTATTTCTTTTACTAATTCTTAACTAATTAGTGCAATGCCCAAGAGACCTGGTCATAGACTAGAAAGTGCAGCATTGCTTGAATATTGAGAAAAAAAAAGTTTCCTCTTTCAGATAGAAATGGAAATATTGTTAAAACTAGTGACAGGTATATTTCAATAATATATACTTCACTCACCTTTCTACCTCAAGAACTGTCATTCATCTGCATATTTCTTACTTTCTTTGTTTAAATTATTCAATTATTTATTTTCAATTACTTTAATAAACATTGCTTTATTTCAAGTGCTGTTTTATTTTTCTTTTTCAGCAACCCTATTTAGTACCTTAAAAGGATGGGAACGGACTGTTAGTCTCATGAACACCATTTATTAATTCCATGTTTTATATTTGTTTATGAATTAGGATGGTGAACGGAAAAAGAAATTCAGTTAATCCCATCCTACTATTGATCTTGATAGTATGACTTGCTTTCTTTCCTTTCTGGCATAACTGAGGTGAAAATTAACTACTGAATAGCACTTGATGAATTATTATTCTCTCTGTGATTTCCAGTTTTAGACAAATCAGATCCCAACGTTACCCTTCCAATGTTTCATAGGATTTTTCTTGCCAGAGGCTCCTCAGCCCCTAAAATGATGTCCCAAGAAGCACAAACCTGAGAAAAGTCCTCAGAGCCCACTCATCTTCACTTTAAAACCTAAATACAAAAACACTGTATTTTTCCCTTTTCTCCCCCCCTCACCATACTGTTATCACAGAGGAAGAAAAATTAAAGCAAAAAGGCCAAAGACTACGAGTCCTGAGAGAGTATTGAGATGCCATTCCTCATAATTTGGTCTCAAATCATTGTATATTTCTGGCAAACACCTGAAGGAAATCTCTTTCATTCTCAGGGCTGGAGAGGAGGAAAGGGAACCTTCAGATAATGGCAAACCACTTTACAAGACATATGCTAAGCTTACAGGGAAAGAGCAATGGTGGCACACAGATTTAAAAAAAAAAAACAAAGCAGAATTTTACAAAGCAATACGAATAAGACAAGTATTAAGTTGTTTTAATGATAGAAACACGATCAAGTGGGATAAAAGTCTAAATGGGACCAAGAACATTGAGATTTTAAGCTGGGCCCTGCACTGGCAGGAGAGAAAATTCCAATGCATTTTTGGTTGTTGAACATTCCTTCTGCTTTCATTGATCCTGTGGCGTTTTGCATTTCCCAGACACGTGCTACTGCTCGCTTGACACAGCAAGTTGTTGACCATATGCTTAACAGAACGGGGTACTTCTCACAAGAAATCTTGTCTCCTGATAAAAGCATTGTTGACAGATTTAAAAGTATGTTGGGTTTTTTTTCCTCCAGAGAGAGACTGTGTGCAAGTAGCTGCAGGGAGAGTGTTCTGTGTTTATTGTCTTGCAGTCACGTTCGGATCCAGCCCACTCAGTTTGTTCCGACTGTCACCCGCTGGATTCTGAGAGCCACGACTGCAGATTCTCTCACTGGCATCAAACCAATAAATCTGGCAAACAACATTTGTCATAAGGAAGACCAGCTGAGGTCTGAAAGTCTCTTTGGCCTCTATTTGAGATGGAGATTCTGCAAGCAAAATTTAGTTCATAATTCCTCAGACAGCAGGCAAGTGACAGCAGAGACCCCCTTGCTCTCTCTGCTGCCTGTATTCCCCTCACAGCATCAGCAGATGTGGAAAATAATTCAAAAAATATTGTCAGAAAATTTAGTAGATCATGCTCAGGAGGGAAAGCAGAGATGGGAGGTGTGGGAGAGGATTATGCATCACATGTGAGTAATAACACTTCTTCCAAGTGAAGGGAAAAACAGTTATGTAACAGAGAGAAAAGGGAAAACAATCAAACCTGTAGCAAAATCTTCATGTGAAATGTTTTCCATTTTCTTCTCTACTTGAAGATTTAGGAACTGAGAAGGGTAGTTAGGAAACTACAGAAGGATAGGGGTCAAAATTCAATAAGAATGTTTTCTTATAAAGTGCTGGGTTTGGTCAAAATCTCCAAGAAGCTCACCCCAAGGAAGTTGGTGCAGATTATCAATGATTAAAGTTTGGGGACTTCATCCAGGTCTCTGAGTCCCAGAATCAGTACAAGGCAGTGATACACAGCAAACAGAGAGAAAGTTGCTTTTCCCCAAAAGGATTTTGCTTTGTTGATTGAGGAGATTGATCACAACCATTGCCTTGTGAAGCTGGTGAGCTTATTCCATAATGCATTAATGAAAGCAGGTCTAACATAGACCCTATGACAGGGAGTGAGGGCTGTTCTTCATGGCCAGATTTTGGGCAAAGAATATTTTGGCCACGTGGACTGACATAACTTCCTGACAGAGCCCTGAAATAGGGGGATGAGAACCCACATGTTCTCACCACATCTGACCAAAACCTCTGTGCAGAGGCAGAGCTGTCCTGGGCCAGAATCCTGTGAGAGGCACAGGTTTTGCCTGTGGAGGAGAGCAGCCAGAAAACCTGATGGCAGCTGAGTGCTTTGGGTAGGCTCTGGAAGGCAAGTCCCTCAGGATTTCACCCATAGCACAGCTGCAGGCCTATATTTTAAAAGCAATTTTTCAGCACTGTCTTCAGCAATGCTGATTGCCAGCTTTAATTCCTTCCTTACATTTGCTGCAGCAGCTCTTAGATAACATGCAGGAAACAAAAGGCATGTTGTTGTACCAGGATTTTGAAGAAGTTATTCATTGCTATACTTAAGTTGAGATCTGTGAAGAAACACATGCGGCGTATTTTGAGAATGTGCTATGCCAGGTTACCCTAAGTCACAGTGTGTTTAAACAACCACTTTATTCTGCCATCTGGTACATGATAGGTTTCTGATAAATACGTGCCTGCGCTTTGACTGTGGGATGCTCACAAGAAAAGAGACTGTATTTTTTCCAAGATGTTTGTCTAAGCTTCAGACAAACAACTTTGGCAACGTGAGAGAGCTTTCTGTAGGTGCGGCAGCAAACACAGAATCACAGAATGGCTTAGGTGGGAAGGGACCTAAAAGATCACTTAGTTCCAGCCCCTACCACGTGCAGGGACACTTTCCACTACCCCACGTTTCTCAGTTCCAAACTGGCCTTGGACACTTTCAGAAGTGGGGCAGTCCCAGCTTCTCTGGGCAATCTGAGCTCAGCACCCTCACAAAAATTTCTTCCTGATACTTAATTTAACCCTACTCTCTGTCAGTTTGAAGCCATTTCCCCTTTTCGTGTCTCTCCAGAGCCTTATGAATAGTCTCTCTCCATCTGGAAGGCCACAATTAGGTCACCTTGAGGCTGCTCTTCTCCAGGCTGAACAATCCCAGCTCTCCCAGCCTTTCCTCACAGCAGGGTTGCTCCATTCCTCTAATCAACCTGCTGACCTCTTGACTGACTTCAGCAGATCAATGTCCTTCTTGTGCTGAGGAAACCAGAGCCCTTCTCTTGAATTTTCCTTACTTTAGCCCTCCCACACACCCCAAAAAGAGTGCCTAGACAGCATGAGGGGAACTCAAGCTATTGCTGTAAGACACAGGTGAGTGTAGCACAAATGTAGGCAATTATAGGCCAGATTTATGTATAGCCAAAATGAACTTTTGCATTAGACATTTGGCTGCTGAGCACCCCAGGGTCCCTGCTTTGCAGAATGGGAGGAGAAAGAAGGTCCAGCATCTGAGCGACCTCCAAAGTCCTCTGCCACTTCTCTCCTGCCTGGTTGCTCACTGCTCACTTCTGTTTGCCTTTCTGTGCTGCAGCAGAAGGCCTTGCCCCTGCCCTGTCCCCTTCCCTCCTCACACAGCAGCAACAGTTCAGGTGAGGAAAAGCTCCTGAGACCACAGCAGGAGGAGGATGCTACTCAGAAGGGAGAGAGGATTGTTCAGGGATGCACAGGTAACATGGTGAAACTTAGATTGAACCTGATTTTGTCCATACCTTTGACAGTTATTTTTTAATTAACCTGAAACACTCATTCACAACACCTGGGAGAAAAGGAGAGAAAAGCTCCTGTACCAGATGGGAAAGAGTCACAGATAAAGAAGCTGGAGGTTTACTTCCAGAAAATTATAATCTTGGTGATAAGAAGGAGAGGGAAATAGTCCTATAAACAACAACAGCCTCCCAAAATCTGCACAGGACTCCACAAACCCCATAGATCTCCCTTGGGATCATAGAAATTCCAGGAACTCGTCCAAATATCCTTCTTTTATCTGCAAGTTCCTGAAGCTGTGGTCCTATTCCAGCCTACATCATCCAGTTCTCCTCAGGGGTTCATCCTAGCCTTCCTCCACTCTTTACTGCCATCAGGACTTATCATATTTCCCCCAAGGCTGCCCTCATTCACCTTTGCCAACAGTGCTGGAAACGCTCTCTCCAGGCTTCTTTTTGCTTTCCATAGATTGTGGCAATGTTGTTGCAGTGATGTTGCTCAGTGCAGGCTGAAGAGTCTGCCCACAAAGGTGGTAAGTTCTCAGGTTTTTAAACTGAAAACACAGAGCTGTGAGGTCAGATGAACAATTCCAAATGTTTTTATGGACCACATTTCTGGTATATTTATGTTGAGCAACTAAGAGCCTTTCTGGCATGGACAGTATGATGAGATAACACTTCAGAGAATATTTTATTGACAATAACATCATGTTATGCAGAATGCATCAGATGGCCGGGGTCTGATCCCAAAACTAACACCTTTCGCATTCTCTTTCCTTAAACTCTAGATTCCAAAAATTTGCCTTCTTAGCTTTGCTCTGTATTTCAGCCTCAGTTCAGTACATGAGTCTTCCTGAAAACATAACCTCTTCCTACTTACCACTATTGTGATTGACAAGCATATAGGATAAAGTGCAAGAAGAACAACCCAACACCATGCTCTCCACATCGTGGGAGTGTTGCCATATCCAGTTATGCCATTCACAGAATGTTCTGAGTTGGAAGGGACCTACAAGGATCATGGAGTCCAAGTCTTAAATAAATGACCCATACAGGGATTGTACCCACAGCCTTGGTGTTATCTGCACCATGGTCCAACCAACTGAGCGTTGTCACATGTCGTCAGACGTGTCACCAGTGTCCCAATTTGGAAAGACAGGCGTCTGCCAGGGAAGTCAGGAGCTTCCCTTGGAATGGAGAATGTAAACCCCTTCCCTCCGAATTATTATACTTTTGAAATTAAGGAATTTTAGGCAAAGATGTGGGAATAACAGTTCTTTACCAGGAATATTAAAATAAAAATGTAGTTAGTACCTGACACCCTGTTGGTCAGGGTGTTGGCAGCAGTCCAGTCAAGTCCTCCTGCAGTGACAGATGTGGTTCTGTGAGAGCAATGATCCTGTAGAAGGGTGTAGCTTTCTCTGAAGGTCCAGTGGTGATGAGAAGGGTCTGGTCTTCCTCTGGGAAATCCAGTGCAAACAGGCTGTGCTGGTGTTCTGAATCTCAGGTTTGATCCAGGTGGGAATTCTGGGCTCCTCCCCCTGGGTGGAGCATCTCCCAATGGGATGATGTAATTTTTTTAGCCATGCAGTGAGCCTCAATGGCCTATTAACAGCAGATATCCCTGGAGGGAGGATGGGTGGTGGTAGAGATAAAGAACACTGCCCCATATGGCTTTAACTGCTGAGAGCAGAATACATACTTATGGTTACATGTTACATTGCAACCTAAGACAAATAGTCTAGGCCAGTATCTGATGGAGCTTTATAGAGAGCTACAGAACACAAGAAATAAACACCCTCATGACTAGGATGAAAGTTAATTAGTTCTTAATTTGTATCCTGAAGAGCAAGTGCTGAGCTCTTATAAAACTGCATCCTTTGGAAAACAAATGCTTCCATTTTTCATATTCTGGTGTAGCTCTTTTCACTACTATCAGCACATGTTTAATAATATCTTGTAGCAGTAGGTTTTTCTATGAAAAAGAAAAGCAGTGAGCTTTTTTAATGCTAGGAAGAGATTCTTCACTGTGAGTGTGGCGAGGCACTGGAGCAGAGAAGCTGTGGATGCTCCGTCCCTGGGAATGTTCAAGGCCAGGCTGGATGGAGCATTGAGCATCCTGGTTTAATGAAAGGTGTCCCTGCCCAGGGCAGGGAGGTGGAATGAGATGATCTTTAAAGTCCTTTTAACATAAAGCATTCTATTATAAGACCCATCAGGGGTTTTTTTGTGGAATAATAAAAGGAAAAATAACCTGATAGAAGATTTTGAAGTTGTTACCATTGTCTTCATCAGACTTTCTCTTACAGACCTGTCATGCTTCTCATTACACATTTAGGAACAATCTACTTTTACAAACTTTTTATAATTTACTCTGTCAAGGAACATTTTCACACTGCTAATAATTTTCATTGTCTCTTCTGAGTCATTCCTACTTCTTCCCCCTTGCTTGGGTGGGACAAGCAAAACAGAGCAGCACTTGGGGTTGGCACATTTCACCCTTTGTCGTTTTCCCTCAGCACTGCTGTCTGACCTTGGGAGAGAGTTGTGTTGTTCAGATTTGCACTTCTGCCATTTCCTGAAGTAGTTGCAGTTATTTGTGAACACAAATCTCCGAGTTCCTCTCCCTGGCGGGCTCTGCCTCGCTTTTCTGAAGGGAACATCTTGAACTCTTCACATGCGTTGACTCACTGTGACGGATGAAGTAGGATGTGACATCCCACTTGCAGATCCACAGTATAAACAGTGGGAACATAATAAGAGCTCCCATCTGCCTCGTCCCTTTGCTCCCCCAAAACTGAAAGTAAAATGAAGACCAGGAGTCATTCACATCTTCATTCAGAGAACAATTGTATCAGAAAGCAAGGACATACAGATCTTCAAGAAGGTATCAATGGTGAAGTTATGTCATGATTAGTCCAACAAAAGTGAAATCCTTACGTATACATGGAGGGGATTTGTTCCTGGTATAATTTTATGTCTGCCTGGAGATGTTTTGCCCACAGGTTGGCTTAGGTTCCACATCACATGCTGGTCTCTGACAGTGCAAACTGACATTTATCTAAAGGGAAAAGAAGGGATGTGCTATTTCTTACCACAGTGTGGCTATAGCAGAAATAAAATAATCTTTGGGGATAGAATCCTTCTCTTGACCTGATTTTCTCTGTAATTAAGGAACATGCAGCAGTTCACCGAAAGTCTCAATAGAACTGCAGTGTCTACAAATGTTTTTAAAGGTACCCAACTGCAACAAAATAAACTGTAGTTTTTCCATTTCCTGTTGCTACTTCAAGATAGTGAATACCACCCAGGACTTTAGTTACCAGGAATTGAAAAGTAATTCATGCCCAAAGCAACAAGGAAAAAAAAAAAAAAAAAAAAAAAAAAAAAAGTCTATAAAAATGAACTTGAAAAATGCCATTTTGTGGTGATACATAAAAAAGCTTCCAAACCCCAGCTGAGATTTAAGCCGTGTAAGTCCAAAGTACTCTGATTGCTTTGACAGAAAGGATGTAAAGCATTATTTAAAATCAAATTCAACCTCTACATAGTTCTACAGGAATTTGACCTATTCTATTTCATTTTATTACTGCTACTTGATAGGTTGGGGTATTTCTAAGATATAACTAGAAACCTTATGTCCTCTCACTTATAGGAAATTATTGAAATAATGTATTTTTAAAATAGTTGTTGATTTTTTTTAATTGTTGAAATAACTTGGTTTGATAAGTTCCTATACTAAATAAAATGCTAAATTAGATTAACTACCTTTTTTTTTCCTAGTGAGAAAATTATCCCCAAAGTGCAATTAGATGTGCATTTTGGGCAGTGGTTATGTCTACATAAATCCATCAATGTAGAAATTGAGAAAAATATGTTTGCCTATAAAGACCAACATTTTTTTTCCCATCGTATCACATCAGAGGATACGTTGGAGCAGCTATGTTTGACCAGATCAAAATCTCACATGGGATGAAAGGTCTCCCACTCCAAGTGGTGGATGCCCTGGGAAGGACACGGAGCAGTGTCCCCACTGTCCCCACTGTCCCCACTGTCCCCACTGTCCCAATGCACCACACAGGTCCTCAGCCTCAGCTGCATCTGAGCTTCCTTTCTTGACAAAAGTATGTCCATGAACTTTTCATCTACTTTTTTCCCTTTCAACACTGATTATAGTTTAACCTCCACAGCATCTTGTGGCTGTGAACTTTACGACACAAATAAAACAGTCAATGAAAATCTGCTTTTTGAGTGTGTGTCTTAATGCATTACCTAATCATCTTGCTAGGTATCACCTAATTTTGGTATGATAAGAAATACTATGATTTATTCCCTATTCATTCTGTTCACACCATGTTAGCCTTGTTAGTGCTGATTTCATCTCCAAGATAAAAATACAGCATTCTTTGTTCTCACCCAGCAGACAAGTTACTCTGTGTCCTTGGCCATCTTTCCTTCCCTTCTCCACACCTTTTTTATTCACTGAGGTTCTTTCTGAGAAACCAGGACCAGAATCGTAAAATGTTCGGGATATAAATACACGAAGGAGTTTAGCAGAGACACAAGGTTTTCCTTTCTAGTTTATATTTATTTGGTTTTTTTCCATGATCCAACTTGTCTTTTTGAACCCTACAGACAATGAGATGATGCTTTCAGAGCATTATTCTCAATAATTTCCCTAAAGACTCTTCAATGCCAGGTAATTTATAGTCTGTTCTGCTTCTGCTTAAAATTATTAGATATATTGGGTACAATCCTATCCAGTCTACCATTTAGAGTAATGGGCTACCAGTTTCACCAACTTTATTACTACCCTTCCACTTATTATCTACTTGATCACTGGATAGATAGAGCATACAGTACATACAGCAATATCTTGGGACAGTATTTTTAGCAATGTCAGGCAGAATCCTTGGCCCAAATTACATGACACACATAGGAAATTCAGTTTATTAACACATTGTCATGCAATTTTCTCTTACAGTCTTAATTCTGTTCCTTGTAGAAGTGTTTCAAATTAAATTCAGGTAAATTATTGTTAAATAAGAGGTTTTCCAGAAAATACGATATTGCCTCTTCCCAGATATTTTCTCTCTAGATATACTTTTCCACCCATCTCAGACCCATTTATCTCTTCATTAGTTACAACACATATGGAAGTTTTTAATTTAAGTCTGACCTTGCATTTCTTTGTGATAAACTATAAAATGGCATGCACATGTAACATACACGAGATTAATCCTTATTTTAATAAACAGCTGCAATAATTTGTGTCAAATGGAAATGTCTCATATAAATAGCCTGTTGTGACAGACTGTTACATAATTCATTAAAAATATATTCCATTATGCATTTAGATATTCGTGGAAACATTTTTTAAATGATAAAAAATAATTTTTATAAAAATTAACGTTTCAACGTATTCATCAAACCCTATAAAAGGTTATTCTATATACTGAGGTCTTGTTGAGAAGAAATATTTACAACTGCTGAATGGATCCTGTTCAAAAGAGCAGTAAATCAAAACAGGTTTTTGGAAAGTGCTTGAGGAGGGATGAGTAACATTGCTTTTCCAGAAGAAATTCTTTACAGTGAGGGTGATGAGGCACTGGAACAGGTTGTCCAGAGAAACTGTGGATGCCCTATCCCTGGAAATGATCAAGGCCAGGTTGGATGGAGCACTGAGTTAGTTGGTCTAGTGAGAGGTGTGCCTGCCCATGGCACGGGGTTGGAATTAGGTGATCTCTAATGTACTTCCCAACCCAAGCCATTCTATGATCCCATTTGTATAATTTTCCTGGAAAAAACTCTGTCCTGGAAATAGGAAGTGGGTTGGAAGTTGTGTTTTTAGTCTTGGTAAAGTGATGCTGGACAGCATCAGGCTCAGGTCAAGTCTAAATACAGAGGAGATTTTCAGGAGGGGGAAAGGGCCTGTTTACTACTTTGATCTACCAAAAGGATATTGAAAAAGTGTGGGTTTTTTCAAGAGAAAAGGATTCTGAAAATCAAAATCATAAGTTAGTCACTTCAGAAAAGCTCTTGACTTGTGAAAAGACAGATTCAAACACTGCAGTTACCAGAGTATTGTGCCTACCACGCCACATCCCTGCCTACAAATGCTGACAGATCCCTTGAGTTTTTGGCTGAACTGCTCAAGAGCAGCTTCCTGCAGACACTTTGCATGGAAAACTGTGCCAGTCAGCAACATAAGACTTGATTCCAGCCCAGGGGCTCCACTTGCAATGTCCAGAGACACCTCAACAGCAGAGGATGTTGACTTCCCACGTATGCACAGAAAGCAGCTTTAAGGGCGAGCTCCTGGGCTGGGTGAACCCTCTCAGGTGGGAGGCTGGCAGGGGTGGCCCTGGTGGGAAGGAAGGCAGAGTGGTCAAGAAACACCGTTGCCACGGCAACACTGCCTGGGAAAGACAAAAGAGGAAACCTGAGATGAAAACGGAACGACTGAAATAGAGAGGAGGAGAACGGACCCAGCCGTGACAAGGTGACACACACTCGTCACCTCCAATGACTGAAGCTGCCACTCAACCTGCCAAGCCACGATGTCACCTGCCCACTGTGGCCAAGTGCCATGACCTCCTGGGCTGTCATAGGCTGAAAATGAGTTGAATAAAGGGTGTCCATCATTTGGTGTGGACATGGTGCCCAACACGATTGTTTAAATTGACTCCGAGTCTCAGAATCTGCTTGCCATCCCCCAGCACCCAAGTAACTTCCAGTGGAAAAAAATTATTAAATAATATTTATGTCTATATCTACACCTATACCTGTATTTATAGCTGTATCTGTACCTATATCTACACCTATATCTGTTTCTGTATCTATGTCCATTGCACCTTCATGAGTCAAATATGAAGAGTTGCCAACTTGTACCCTCTCTTTCTCACATGCTTATAGTAAAACCAGTTGCAGGTTGAGTAACCCTCACTTAACTCCATGGCACAACAGCAAACACCAGGGTTTTATTTATGAACCAATCTGGGCAGAAGAAACAGATTTGGGAGCGTTAAGAACCCTTAAAATCACCCTCTTGACTTATAGGAACCCAGAAACAGGGCACTGCAAATTACTTTGGCAAAGCTGACTCATCTGTGCAGCAACTGAAAACCAACATTAATCTGTTGCCCAGATCAGCTAGTAAAAAACAAAGAATTTATGATAGAAACTGAGCTAAATTACAACAATTGGCAGACCAATGTTCCTCTGTCAAATGACCATATAAAACTACAACAAGACACTCAGGCTGTGTATTTTCTAGGGCAGTTTCCAGTGTAAATGTACTGCTTCTAGCCAGAAGAGAAACTCAATTGCCTTACAAAGTAAAAAAAAAAAAAAACCAAGAAAAAGAAAAAGAAAAAAAAAAAAAAAGAAAAAGAAAACAAACAAACAAACAACAAAAAAAAAACCACCACCAATGCAATTAGTTCTCAAGACACCACAGGCTCCTATATCATTACTTTCTACTAAAATCACAAATAAAGGCAACTATAAGAACACAGAAAAAGGAGAGGGTGAAAAAAAGATATATCTATTCACACAACCATATTTTCCTCCCATGGCTGCTTAGCTTCTAAGATTTTTATAACACATTTTCAAAACATCATTCAAAAAAAAAGTGAAATAACAGTCACCTTTTGTAGTATAGGGAATTGGTACACCGGGAGATTAAATAGATTCCCAAGGATCACTCAGGAAATCTGCACTGAAGCAAAAACCTGCATTTCTCATATTCTTGTTGAACACCTGAGGAAGAGGTTGATGTTCCCTCAGGCCCAGGTGCTCTGCAGCATTGCCACAGACATTGGGAAAATAAGGCCAAGCACTGAACCTGGCACAAAGAACGGGTTGATTTTTCTTTTTTTCTGCTTTTGTTTTATGTTTGTCCCGGTGCTTGTTCAGAAAGTAAAATAAGTTATTCAGGCCCTGCTTTTTCATAATCTCCAGGGTACTTGGTGTACGGATAAGCCATCGATTTTTGCTCTCAGTCTGTTACAGTCACATATATGCAGTAAAAGTAATTTCCTCGGGACTAATATCATTTGTTCTCCAGGGTTTTTCCTTATGAAAACTGAATTTTGAACAATCCTTATGTAACCTTTGCTATTAAGGTTACTAGAGATTGAGATCCATTTGTGAGATGAATAAAGCATAACATTTTGCTTCTGCAAACTTTCCTGACAAAGCTCTTTATGTCAGGGAAAGGATGAAACTTTAACTGTGTGACAAAATTTCCAGTTGAAACTAAGAGATCTGTTAAATTACTTTCCCGACCTGGTTTCTGCACCTGTTTTCTCTAAAATCTCTTTAATTTTAACTTTCAATCTAAAATTATTAAAATTCAGGTTTTAAGAGAACATTACTTTTCCCACTCTTAGAGAAGTATGACATTTTTCATTGACATATTTATTCTAAAAAAAAAAAAAAGCTTTTAAATATAAATTAGTTTTTCTATTAGAGTTTGATAAAGGAGTATACAGGAATATAATAAGTAAGTTGTATATCTTTGGGTTACAAAAACTGGGATAAAGTTTACTTCAATCATTTAAAAAATCAAAGAATCATTTAGGTTTAAAAGACCTCAGAGGCTGTTGAGTCCAACCTTTGACTGATCACCACCTTGTCAACCAGACCATGGCACTGAGTGCCACATCCAGTCATTTCTGGAACAAAAATATATATTTGGACAGTGGGAGTTTGTCCACTTTAACTAAAATTATGTTCAATAAGAAACATTTTTTTGGGGTTAGCTTCTCCCAGAAAATAATTCCATCCTAAACAAACCACATCACAGTGGTTTCATTCCTGAGGAAAAGTTGGCAGGGTCAGAACGCTGTTCTTAAATTTAATAAAGAAAGACCACTCAACCCTGAGCGAAAGGAGAGCAGTTTGAGCAGTTTGAAGTTTTGCTCATTTAGTAATGACCATTGTTCCATGGTCATTACAGTGTGCAATACCCCTGAGACGTGAGCACAAGACACAAAAATCAGCTGCCGGCCAGCTGCTGAGTAGGGGATCTTCTCCTTTTTTGGTTAAAAGTAAAATTTCCTCCAAAATTTCCTTTATGTTCCTCTTGAAACAGAGATAGAGGAACAGCCTTCTTTTATCTTCTTTTCATTCCTATTGATCATGTTTTTCTCTACTTTGAGATAATTAAGGCTTCTTAGAACTAGTGCAACCAAAAATATTGTTATTGTTTGAAATGTGACTGAAAAGAAGCCGAAAACTCCCCTCTACCTCCAGAAGCATGAAAATATCCCCAAGCACCTCCACCCACTCACATCAATTCATGGGGCATCTCATTATGCCTGGAAAGACAGCTCTGAAAGTGGTGTTGTGGTGAGAATTCCCTTGCTGTAGTTCCTGATTAAAGGTGGGATCAGTGGTCAGATATTTGGTCTCACCCCTGAATCAGGTGTGCTCTGTGGCCAGGTCAGCCTCTGTGGGGTTCATATTTCATTCAGCACATCCTATATTCTGTTACATCATCCCATGTGACTGACACATTCTCATGGCACTTCCAAGCATAGAATTCTTATGGAAAAAAGGATTTTTTTTGCCAGTTTTTGCCTGTGAGGGATTTGGGACAGAGAAGGGCTGTTTAAGCACCTTGCTTAGTGTAATCATTCAATCCCGAGCTCAAGAACCACCTCCCCTTCACCTGCATGATTCCAGGCCTTATGGAAAACAGGGAGAAACAGGAGACAGCAGGCATTGCTAGAGCTATTTGTGGGTTCCAATGTGGGAGAAACAGGATCAGTGTGCGACCAGGAGACATCCACTGAATAATTTTTATCCCCTTTGTAGGAGAATGAATGTCCTCTCCAAACCGCTTGCATCCAGCAGGACCAGGAACTTCAGAAGAGAAAAGTACAGTACATCGTGAAACAGTTCTTTTTCCATGGGGAGCAAAGCACATTCCCAAATTATATTGGTAACAATAAACCCCTGAAATAATACAGTACATCTCTCTCCAGTGAACGGCGTCGTTCTGTGCTCCTCAGAGCTGGGCGGAATAAAACCACACAGAACAAAGGTTTCAAGTTTCCCTTTTTTGATGCTCACAGACCTGAGTTAAAAAATAATTAATTTCTCCACATCCACAAAGAATTTTGGCGGTTTTGCCCTCGGTGGAACACAATAATTATCGGTGAAAGTAGAGCCAGTTTTCCTAGAGAAACTAATGTGTAAAAAAACAGGCAGTACACAGGAGAACATCTCCTCTTCGTTTCAAATCAGAGTAGGGACAGGAAGATGATTTGTTTTACTTTTTAAAGGAATGTGGCACACAAACCTTAACTCTCTCCCTGAGGATGTGAGCATACGCCTGCTGTGTGCAGTGGGAATTACAGACCAAGTCCTGCTGGTTTCCAGCTGGGTTAGAAAGCTCTGGGGCTCCCTAGTCTGGGGATTTTCTCTTTTTGCCACACACACAGATGAATATTTCTCCACGGCTGTGATGGTGTGGGTCTGATAATGCAGAACCACCTCAGACCCTACATTTACCATTATGGATGGCTAAAAGATCCCCTCTCCCTCCAGTGCTGCATGAATGGAGGGTGGATGGATGGATGGATGGATGGATGGATGGATGGATGGATGGATGGATGGATGGATGGGTGGGTGGATGGGTGGATGGATGGATGGATGGATGGATGGATGGATGGATGGATGGATGGATGGATGGGTGGATGGATGGATGGATGGATGGATGGATGGATGGATGGATGGATGGATGTTGTCCTGGATGCAGGTTGGTAATGCAACATTACAGCTAAAGAAGATTTTCCAGAACTTTCTATTCAACCCCACCTCATTTCAGAGCTTTCCTTGTTACTGACCTGCAATGACCAACATACATCTTTCCCAGTCTCCATTAAGAGGTTTCAGTTGAAGATTTTTAGACTCTTCCCTGCAAAATTCAACTGACCATGCAGAAAAATAACCTCATCATAACCATTTACTTTGTAAATTCCAGGTTTTTTATCGAATCTCAATAACCTGAAAGATGATGGGGAGGCAGAAGAAGGCTGACCTTCTCTAAGCCCCAGTGAAGTTCTGTGGGGATGAGTTTGACTAAGGGTTAACCTCAAGAGAAAAGTGAAAATTCCAATTCACTAATGCAGACTGGCATGTTCCATGTTTTATTTGGGCAACTACATGGATGGAGCTGGGCCTACTCCACCTCTTTACAAGTTCCTGGTGTCATGTAGATTGAATTCCTGCACTGCCACAGAACAAATATCACTCTAGGGATGGAGGTGCTGAATGTTATTTCCTTCTAAAATTTCTAGCCCTCCTACAGAGAGACCAAGAATGGGAGCAGAAGACAAGAGGGATATTTCTATTTTTTCTCAAATTTTCATTTTCTGTAGTTGTCCCACTTGTCTGCAGGAAGGGCAGAAAAGGGATTGAGGAAGGGAAATATTATTCAGCAATATTATTTTGTTTTTCAGATGCTAAGCTTTGCTCAGCAATACAGACAGAAAACCCCAAGAGAATCAGCAAAGTCACAAAGAATTTCACCTCATTCCAACGGCTCTGCCTCTTGCACGTGCTGAAGGGCACAGCCTGCCAATGGAAAAACTAGTAGGGAGTCATGTAATTAAAGATCATATCATTCCACATACAGAGGGGAATGTAATTTAAAATACATACCCCTAGAACTTCACCCTGGCATCCCCTAAGGTTTGAGGCTCTGGCTTCAGAGCCTAACCATTTTTATAATATTTTAGGGATGTGTTTTTACTTATAAATATATTTGTGAGTAAACATATTTTTAATAGATATATATATGCATTCTTATTGTGTGTATATATATACATTTATATATGTATTTATATATATATAAATATATATATTTGTGGGACCTGCCACAGCCCATCAGAAAAATAAAACCTTTAGGAAGCTGTTCTGTTCCTGTGACAGTCATGCTTCCACCAGTGGTGCCTCCTTGCAAGGGGACCTGCTCCTGTCCTGGATTTGCTGTCCAGTATTAGGATTCTCTGTGAAACACATCTCATGCTTGCTCAGCAAATCCCTTTTGTTTTTTCTCTGGGAAGCTGCTCACAGGTGCTCCATCACTCTGACATTTTTCCACCAGGATAATGATGGAGCAAACAAGCACAGTAGCTGACTCAGGAGGAAGGTGTAAGGCTGCAAAGTGGCTGAGCACAGAAGCTACTGTTTCCTTGTTTGCTTATTTATTTTTTAAAATCCACACAAGAGAACAACCTTTTTTTTTTTTTTTTTCGTCTTAAGCAACCAATTTTTCCAAGCTTAGAAATTACCTCAACTGCTGACCAAAGGATAGTATCATATCCAACAAAGGCAAACAGCAGTCACTGAAAGGATGGCAGCAAAGATGGAAGAAAATAAGTATTTTGAAGGTGCGTAAGATGGCTGGAAACTCCCAGTAACTGAGGGATCATTCTCTGAATGGAAGGAGACAAGAAGGAAAGAGCTGTCTGGAATTTGAGAAAGGCTTCTCTACATGCAGGAAACCTCATAAACAGGTCAATATAAAAGCAATATATTTAGAGAGTAGTCCCATAAAATTGAACACAGATTATTTTTTATTTTTATAACCATAGGTAAACTTGTTAATACATTTCATATTGCAAAGTGACATAGCTTTATGTCTGTTCATTTTTACCTTCTCACCCTGATATTATCTGTCAAAACTTGAATACAAGTTTGCTGTCCCATTTTAGGAATGAAGTAATGTCAGAGTGTTCACCAAGTGTTCACCATATTTCAAATTTTCTCCAGGGTCATACTCTCCCCCTTCTGCCTTGAGCTTGCCAACTCCCAAAACAACTCATTACTTTTACTTGGCAACTGATATTTCTTTCATCACGTTGATAGTTTTACTTTCTTTAGAACAAAGAGACTGGTGTGATTTATATTATATGACTGCAAATAGTTAATTAGCATGTCATTAAGATCTAGCATGGTTTATGGCATTGTGGTGTACTTCATTCACATGTCCCCTGATTTTGACAATTTTCTTGTAGCTACTTAACTATGTCTTCATCACTGTCTAAGAAATATAAAAAAATACCTTTCAATAACCTCCACCACATCAATGCAGATTTAGCAGCTTAGTGGTTCAGAGAAAATGAAAGAAAAAAATAATTCCAGTGCTACTGCTAATGTAACTCTATAGGGCAACATTTCCAGAAGCACTTCAATGCTTGAATTCAAGTTGATTTTTGTATAAATAAAGTTCTAAGTGGTCCCCAAAGAGAGAGAGAAAAAAAAGAATAATTTGAATCCAGATCTTGTCAGATAAATCATTCATTTTGGAGACGGAACAGCAATCCAAGACATTTCTCCAGCAAGCTTAATCACATCTATGTTCCTAAAATCACCAAATAGCCTGGTTTGGAAGGGACCTTAAAGATCATCCCATTCCAAACCACATTTTCCATTATCCCAGGTTGCTCCAAGCCCCATCCAACGTGACCTTGAACACTTCCAGGGATGGGGCAGCCACAGCTTCTCTGGCCAACCTGTGCCAGGGTACCCAAAGCAAATTGTGACTCTAAATGGCCTAAACAGGAGGTTTTATCCTTACAGCTGACCCTAAACTAGGATCTGGCCAGCTCTCAGTGACAGTAGAGGTTACAGAGTCTTGCATAACTTCCCAGAGACGCAGAATAATGGAAGTGGGGAGGGACCCCAGAGGTTCCTGCTCCAATTTCCAGCCCCACCAGTCAGGTAATGCTGTTTTACACCACAATGACACAGACTTCAAGATTCAGAAGGCTGAAAATGACTCTTTTGTTTTTGGGGATGTGTCTCTCTTTTATACTATTTTACACAGACCAATCTGATTGGTGAAATAAAGACAAACCTCTTCAATCACATTGGTCAGACCAGTGATTGAGAGGGACATCAAGAAGTACTTCTTAGGAAAAGGGATGAATAACATAGGTACAGTTATAAAAACATTTCTCTTATTTACAGAAAATTCCCTGAGAAAAGAATTTCAGAAAACAAAGACACTTCAGGCATGGAACCAGGGCTACAGTCAGGTCCAGCATCAAGATCAGATCAGGCTGCTCAAGATCTGGTCCAGCTGAATGTCAAATCTTATCTTGTAGGGTAGTCAGGAGTGTTCAAACTAATACATTACTCCCCTGTCCTGAAGTCTGCTGCCTCTGGTGCCAGCTTTCAGCATAAATGCTGTGGTGGAAAAGCTCCATTTTGGCACAGAAGGAAACAGCTTTTACTGGACTTGAAACCTGGGCTGCAGCATTGGCCCTCATTGACTAAAGTGTCACATCAGAAGAGCTTTTTCCAAGGGTGTTACCAGAGAGGAAACAATGATTTTAGGGAAAAAAAAAAAAAAAAAAAAAAAAACACACCTCTGAGAGGCACCTCAGAGTTCTACACAGAGTGGTGATTAAAACTTTAAAACATATTGGCCAAACTAAGCTCAGCTAAGGTCAAAAGCAAAGCTCCTGTTGACTGCAATTAATCACCAGAAGACCCTTTCATCCCAATTTTACTCCTGCTGACATAAAAGGCAAAATTCTTGCTGTCCTTGGTGACCCAGCATCAAACCTTTCAAAAGGCACTTGGGTGGAGGAGAGGGGGAGCTCTGTTCTTTCACATCTCTATACGTATTCTTAATTTCACATTGGAGCAGCCTTTTATGGCCGAAATAAAAATCCCTGGAAAATAAGGGTTTTTTTCACAGAATTGCTGACAGACTGTTAAGTAGAGTGCCACAAACAGCACTGCTGTAATGATTAGTTGAACAGGCTGATTACACTGGGCTCCTGTGCTCTCAGCAATGGCAAAAAACTCATTTGATTTTCAATACGCCAACCCCTCTTGAATCAATATTTTGTATTATGTATTCCATTTGAAGTGCTTGTATAAAGACCACGGTAGTATTTTACCTTAACATTTTATTTTTAGAGCCCACATAGCATAATTAGGCACATTTTATGTAGGTTTGGCATGCAGTTTTAAAGGTGGGTAGAATTTACCTGTTTGCTTTGCGGTGAGGCTTTGCAGTCTGGGCATGTTGGCATTGTGTGAGGATGCACATCTCTAATTGCAGCTCCTGATCTCAGCTAGCTGACCCGTGATTCTGTGTGTCTTTTTCCTCCTGGATGCCTATCCAGAGACACCTTTGAGAGGAATAATTTTCAGGATGCATCGAGCTTTGCCCACAGGGGCCTGGAGGCACAGAGATATTCAAACTCAGCAGTCATTTTTTAAAGGTTAGGTCATATCACAGATCTCTCGTTGTGCATCTCCCTGTGTGGAACAACCAGTCTGCGTGGAAGACAGGCACAAAAAGCTGAAACTTGCCAAATGCCTTCAATTTTAAAGGTACTCCTTTTAATCAGCAGCACCATGGTCCATGCAACCCCGGCCATCTAATGTCACACAGGTAACACAAAAATAGCAATTACCATGGAGGTGGAGAGTCCTGGGGGTTCTCTTAAACACAAAGTAACCCTGCTTCCTTCTTAAATTACTCATTTCAGCACAGGTAAATGGGCCCTGAGCCAATATGTGAGGACTTGCCCCAAAAGGAGCCTTGCCACAGGAAAACAAGTTCTTGCTGCACCCTGTCACCTGAACTTTCCATTGCCTGGGGACAAATTATTTCCTTTTGGACAATATTATCCATGAGAGGCCTTTCGTGAGCTGGGGATCTTCACTCTGAGGCCAGAAACTCAAAGGTCTGAGCAGACATTGTGAGACCAGCACTGGAGAATTCTCGGAGACAAGTGCAAAGTGAGGCTCCTGCAGGAGTAATTCCAGGGTCAGAACCTAATTAAAGCTACCTGTAAGTGAAATAAAGAGCTGCTGAGGGAGCAGAGGGGGTTTAGCCTGGAGAAAATGCAGCTCAGGGCAGACTTTATTGGTCTCTGCCTGAAAGGAGATTGAAGCCAGGTTGGGGTGGGGCTCTGCTGCCAGGGAACAGGGACAGGACAAGAGGAAATGGCCTCAAGCTGCCCTTGAGTTTCAAGTTGGACACAAGGAGAAATTTCCTCATGGAAAGGGTGGTCAAGCATTGGAAGGGGCTGCCAGGGAGCTTTGGAGTGCCCATCCCTGGAGGTGTCCAAGCAAGGGCTGGAGGTGGCACTCAGAGCTCTGGGCTGGGGACAAGATGGAATCAGGCTTGGGATTCGATGTTCCCAAAGTCCCACTTCCAATCTCAGTGATTCTGGGACCTCAAAGGTTCCCACAGAATCAGAAATTTATGTCTGGCACCACGGTCTGGCTGAGATTTACCCAAGTGTAACATACCTGAACGTGTCCCACCTGCCCAGGCAGGAAAGCAGCCTTCCCATTTATGGGGTTTTCTGTTTCTCTTGCTTTTCAAACCACTGATGATGTTATTGGCACCATGTAGCGTCCAGGGCAGCTGAGTTCACTGCTGTCTTATGGATTTTAGTGAAAGCATTAAGCTCCAGGACACTGAATAGGTTTTTAAGGAGAAGCATTTCTGTGGGAGCCACACAGAGGCTCACTAACATATACGAATTTTTATTTTGAGGAAACAGCATTAAATTTATGAATATCACCCCAGAGTGCAGTATCTAAATACCTTATTTGCAAGAAACTCTTTGGCTGAATAAAACCCTGGCTTCAGTGGGAGTTTTGCCACTGACTTCAATAGGGGAGGATTTTACTGGGTTTATCTCCTGGGAGGGAGAAAAAAAGGAAAATCCAAGAACATAAGCCAGCTAAATAGTGATTACCTAAAAACATCGAGTGTAAAAAATAATAAAAAAAAAACCCACTTGGCAAAAATCAAAGAAAATTTCTGCATTACCAAAGGGACTGAAAACTGTTAAAGCAAATTCTAGTGCCTGCTCATTTATACAAGGATCAGCTTACAGTTTTCTCAAGGCAGTGATTAAACAAACTGCAGTTTGCCTTAAGTTTACTTGGCTGCTGATAAACAAATGATGGTGTAAGTGAGCATAGAAAAATGCAGAGCAGTGAAAACAATAACGAGGAATCCTTCTCACCAGCAAAGGACAAGACTCAAGATCACACTCAAGCATTCTGACTTCCATGGCTTCACCATGTGCTTGAAACATGCTGAAATGATGTTTCTGGACAGAAAAGATTTCTTAAATCAGGAACAAAGGCGTTTGGAAAATATCCCTTTCAATAGTAACACCTGGTCTCTGGCTTCTCCCAGCTGCCTGTCAAGGCAAACTCAGTTCTGGGGTTTTGTGGGAGTTCTTCCATTGCTTTGAGATTTGACTGGAAAGGAAGAGAAGTAGATCTGAATTTGGGCTGAGTAACAATCAGAGAGTGCTAAAGGGCCACTGAAATTTCTGATCTGCTACAAAATATGAAGTCACAAGTCAAGCTGGAGCTTTCTGAATAGGGACAAATGGATTGAAAGTTTGAAATACAACAGACATGTTTTCTAACATGTACATACAAACAAACCAGCCTGTTACAGGAGTTCCCATTCCTAAGCCACAGAAAAACCCAGGCATGGCAAGAACTTGGATAGACTTCAAGGAAAAGCCATTTTTACAGGTGCTTTTCAGGATTGTCCAGCAGAACCTGTAAGAAGCAAAAAGATGTGGGATAATGTCTGACTTCTGATGTTACAGACTGAAGAAACCCACAGGGTCTGAGAGGGGCCTCCAGGCTACCTTTGGGAATTAATTCAGGACTTTACCGTGTTGCAATCATAGCAGCCTGAGGGTTTCTATGCTGCTAATTGCCTGTCTTTTGTGGTTTGTCTTTCTCTTACCACCTTCTGTGAGCAACAAAATGTTGTGTCTGCTGGAGCTGGCACCCCTCGAGGTCCTGGTGTGTCTAAATGTGTCAATGTCCAGACCATGCAGGAAAGCACCTGTTAGGGATGTGACCAGTGCCAGGGCCATCTCCCTGCTCCTTACACCGTCACTGCTCCCTAACATTCACATCTGTGAGTTTTCTCCACACTGCTTGCAGCGAGAAACTTTCTTGGTACAGAAAGAAAACGAAGATTCTTAGATGGCTTTGAGGAGAAAAAAACCTCATAATTTCTCAAGGCTTTAGATAAAACCTTAAGAAATAGCAGCAACCTTGCAGAGAAATCACTTGGTTCTATAGATTATACACTGGGTAATTCTCAGAAATGTTGGGACAGTAAATCAATAATAAACTCTGGGAGATATATTCTCAGCTCATTATGTAATGCTTTAGTTCCTATGTTTGTATTAATTTGAAGGACAGCTACCCAGGTCTAGTCCCATGCAATGAGTTTAAGATAAGTTGACAAAATGTGCATTTTTCTCCTAGTTACAAATAAAGATTATCCAAAAGCCCTTATAGATGTTCTAAATGAATACAGAACAGCAAAATCTTTTGTAATCTCTCCAGTTCTGTTCTCACATGATTGTCAGAGCTGTAACGGGAAAATAAGATGAACTGGTGGAAATTTATCAATATGGGACTGATAATTAGAAGCTCAACATGCCTTCACTGTGACACCCCCAGATTTGGGCACAGCAGGGGATAACCAAACTGCCTTGGCTCTGGGAATTGCATCAAAAAGGTTCCCTGTAGAGAAACTTCACTGCAGGTTCAAGGCCATGACTCTCTGTGCCTCAATCCCAGAAGTTAAAGGCACAGCCCAGCTCTGTCACTGTCCAGTCATTGTGTGGTAAGAGAGTGTTGATGGAAAAGGCATATCCTTTCTCTTCCCATGCACAAGCCCTGCTCTCTCCCTGGAAAGTTTGAAAAATAAGAGGTTTGTATGATTTACGTCAGAGAAAGCACTGTTTATAAAAAAGAGAGAAAAAAAGCAGCAAGCAAGGAAAAACCTCCATCTTCTCCAAAACACCACCTACCACTCTTGTGGAGAGGAAAAAAAAAATTCCAAAATGAAAGGCAAACTGTGACACAGTGCAGCATTTCAGGAATATTCTGCAGGCTGCCAGGGAAGATGTGCAAGTAGCTGAAATGGGAAGTTAAAAATAACAAGTTGCATGCTGAGGCCAGGGCTGCAGAGGATCAGACTATCCTCGTGTTGTGTTCTGAACCACACTTGGCTTTAGGCAAAGGCTGACTTGGGGGCTCACCATCCCACAGCTGGGCACAGGGGAGGGTGGAAAGGTGTTTGGAGTGCCCATCCCTGGAGGTGTCCAAGGAACAGCTGGAGGTGGCACTCAGAGCTCTGGGCTGGGGACAAGGTGGAATCAGGCACAGCTTGGGATTCGATGATCCCAGAGTCCCACTTCCAATCTCAGTGATTCTGGGACCTCAAAGGTTCCCACAGATTCAGAAATTTATGTCTGGCACTCTCTCCCTGGAAAGCTGTCCTGTCCTGTGTCATCCAGAGGGTGAGCACGCTCAGAAGCACAGAATGTTGGAAAACACTTCCAAGGTGACTGAGTCCAAGCTATGCCTCATCCCCACCTTGTCCCCAGCCCAGAGCTCTGAGTGCCACCTCCAGGTGACACCTGCAGGGATGGGCACTCCAAAGCTCCCTGGGCAGTGCCAAGGCCTGAGCACCCTTTCCATGGGGAAATTCCTGCTGCTGGCCAAGCTGAGCCTCCCCTGGGCCAGCCTGAGGCCATTCCCTCTGCTCCTGTCCCTGTGCCCTGGGAGCAGAGCCCGACCCCCCCGGCTGTCCCCTCCTGGCAGGGACTTGTGCAGAGCCACCAGGTCCCCCCTGAGCCTCCTTTTCTCCAGGCTCAGCCCCTTCCCAGCTCACTCAGCCATTCCTCACAGGACTGACTCTCCAGGCATTTCCCCATCTCCATTCCCTGCCTTGGACACGCTCCATGTCCTTCTCATCTCACCCATCCCAACCTCCCGCTCAGCCTCTGCGGTGAAGGTTCCTCACCCTCCATCCCAAAGGACCATCAAACAGCCCCAAATCTCGTGTGCCTCCAACTCACCCGGAGCTAAATGTGCTTCTGGAGTCTCCTTGCTTTGGCACAGCTCAGGAGGAGCGCACACCAAACCCCGGGAGCAGAGCACAGGCTCAGCGCCGTGCTGGAGGATATTTGCTCACAAAAATCACATTAAACCTCCCCGGAATGCTGTGGTTTAATTCCCCACACGCCGCTTGGAAAGCGCGGCCTCGGAGCTGCCCTCAGCGGAGGCTGGGGAAAGGGGAGGCTTAGCCCAAGGAACTGCTTAAATTAAAACTTCTCCTGGAGCTTCCCAGCTTTAACACGACTTGCAGGCATTCCTTATCTCCTGCAGCAACTCAAAGGATCACATGTGAAGAGTCCTCGCCCTCAAACCAGGGAGAAATCCTCCCCTTGCCACACCGTGAGGATGCAGAGAGGGTTCCTGGTGGGATGAGCTGCTGTGTGTTTACCCAGAGGGGTTAGAAAGCCTTGAGCCCGCAAAAAACTTTCCTTTTTTTTTTCTTTATGCATTTTTAATCAATTCTAAGCTACTTACAAATATGTGCAATTACTTTCTGCACTTCGCTTTGTAATAAGATTTAATGACTGCTCCGTAATCCTCTTGGTGAGCGCTGATAATCAAACACTATGATTTAAATTTTAGATTTAACAGAGCAGTTTTCTACAAAACGAGGAGAAGTGTATTTTTAATCTTTTATCTTTTACTGGAAGTTGGGAATTTTTCAGCTTTCTTATACACCGTCATAAAATAAAAGGCAAGATTGGAGTTTTTATTATCTTTTTCGAACTGGTGCCAGAACATCCCAGACCTTGCTTATTTTTTTTTTGAATTTTCTTTTTCTATGAAAATGTTTTACCTCTTACAAATTTATGATCATACTTTCAGCATTCTTGGGCACCTATTAAGGTGGATGAGTTGTAAAATTACGTATACTTACCATACAGAGAGATCCCAGATGTGAAATAACTGTTTCTGTATATTGGCACACCCATGAAAAGATGGGCTTTTCTCATAAAACTCCTTGGCTCTTTTTAAAGTAAATTTAGTGCTCGTGGAAAGAACAAGCCAATGTGATGGCAATGACTCAAGCTGTGAATCCACCAAGCCAACAGAGCTTTCTCCTCTCATTAGAAAATGCAGGACCCCTGAAAAAAGGACAAAAAACTTGAGGGTCACAGACTGAGCAGTGTCCCAGTTGTGGGGTCAGCAGAGACCTCAGGGAAGGAGAAGTGATACTGAAAACAACCATCAAAACCCTGGTGAATGATGGCAGCTTGTGGGGGGAATTTTAGCCAGCAGTTCCTGGCTGTGCCCCCACGCTGTCACTCCACTGAGGCAATAATGCAGGACTGAATGCAGCAGAGGATTACACCAGGTAACCAGCTCCTCTGCAATGTGTGCCAAATGAGCTTTATTGCATCAGCCAGGACATCTCCCATACCCATCTTCAGCGACAAGAGCTGTGATGGAGCAGCAGGAGGACCCACAACTGGGCAGGTGTTGGTCATGTCTTGCAGGATCAGCTGTTGGTCATATCCCAGCAGGATCACCTGGACTGTGACAGGGCTTGGGAAGGTCAGCTCCGGGCTCTGCCCCATCCTTCCTGCAGGGCTCAGCTTGACTCATTGCACTGAGGTGAGAAACAGAGCTTCATCTTCAGAAATCTGCTTCAAAATTAGTTATTTGTGTTTATTTTTATTTTTTGGGGGGGACAGAGAAAGCATATCCCAAACATGAGAAGGCATGACCACCAGCTCTCTAAACCACTCTTATCCTTCTCTATGAAAGAAAAGAATTATCTTGTACAACAGGAATAATTCAAGTTCACCACCACCTTGTGAACCACCACCAGAGCTGACTTACATTTTATCCTGCTGCAGCTGCAGACAGTTTTCCAGGTTTACATGTAGGAATACCCTATATCCTAGCACTGAAAATACCTTGCCATCACCCCCAGATGGAAAGGCAAAAAACTACTGACTGACATGTGCCTGACACCACATCTGAGCCAGGACAGGAGTGCAGGAAGATTCTAAGCAATGGAAAATCTTCAGTGGAAACTTTCTGAACAGTGAAGTTTTAGGAGAAAGCTTAGGGGGATTTAATATTTGAGTGATGAGTGAATGAAACTTCTTAAAAGGTGACAGATGTGCATCTTTCACAGGTATTTCTGTGGACACCAGAGAGTTTTGAAGGAGGTCTTTAAGAGGAAAAGGATCTGAGAAACCTGTTTTTCTGCGGAATGTTGGTCTACCAAAAGAAATTATGCAGGGTGTCCTTAACCCCAGCCTTGCAACCAAAAACATGCAGAGAAAGCAAAGGTCTCAAAACCTCAAACCAGTGACACAGGTTACTGCCGTTTCAGTTTTGCTACACTGTGTCACAGATAGGTCCTACCATGTTCATGAAAAAACTGACAGTCATCCCAGGTTTTCTGCCCAGTCAAGAATAAACACTGTCTTAACCCAAATCTGCTTTAAATAAAGAAATAAATGCAACAAATCTGTGTTCACTCAACAGCTTTCTTTAAGCACTTGTGGAGCTAAAGTCACTCGTAGTCCCAGCAGCAAAGTTCCCCAGCTCTGCAGCCACCCAGGATCTTCATCATATCCCAGTCTCTTGCATTTCTTCTCACATTTCCATTCCCACACCCCAACCACCTCCCTAATCTAAGACAACTCAAAATTTGAACCCTAAAAACAAAACAAACAATCAAAAAACAACTCTCACACAAAAAACTTTAAAAAAACCCAATTAATGCTAGTATTATAGAGTGCCAGAAGGAAATTAAAAGTTTATTCCATCTGATTCCTCATGCCAGTGCTGGATCAGCTCAATCTGTATAATTCTGATTAGCATCAGTTTGACCTTTTACATCTTGGTGTTCTTTCCCTGCAAAGGTGATGATTTTTCCCTTTCCTCAACCTTCCATTATTTAGCACAAAATGCCTCAGGATCAGAGCTGGTCTCCCATTCCATGTCCACACACTGAGCAGTAGCCTGGAACAGTCCTGATCTAAAACTCTGGGGGCTGCAGAAATATTTTAACTAAAGGTAATATTTTAACAGGTAATATTTTAACTAAAGCAGTTTGCACTACTTCAGTTACTCATGGCAGTTATAAAATTAACATTTGCCAATATCAGCAAATCACAATGTTCCTCACTATGAAAGGCTTTTGCATCACCTCCTTGCAGGGCTGAATTTTGGTTTCCATACCGTCTTGGTTTGGAAAGATGAATGTCTGCAAAGGAAGGCAGGAGCCTCCCTTGGAATGGAGAATGTAAACCCCCCCCTCTGAATTGTTATAATTTTGAAATTAAGGGGCTCTCAGGCAAAGATATGGGAATAGGAAAAACAGTTCTTTACAAGGAAAATTAAAATAAAAATGCAGCAATACCAACCCAACCCAACAACAACAACAAAAACAACAACAAATCAAACAAAAACACCAAAAAACAAACAAAACACTGACAAAGTCAGAATACAACCTGACCCTCTGTTGGTCAGGGTGTTGGCAGCAGTCCAACCAAGTCCTTCTGGAGGGACAGATGTGGTTCTGTTGGAGCAGAGATGATCCTGTAGAAGGGTCCAGTGGTGAGATGGGTCCAGTTTTTCTCTGGGAATCCAGTGCAAACAGGCTGCCCTGGTGTTCTGAATCTCAGGTTTTATCCAGGTAGGAATGCTGGGCTCCTCCCCCTGGGTGGAGCATCTCCCAATGGGATGATGTAATTGTATCAGCCATGCAGTGAGCCTCGATGGCCCATTAACAGCAGATATCCCCCAGAGAGAGGATGGGTCCTGGAAGGGATAAAGAAACACTGCCCCACCTGGTTTTAACAGCTGATAACAGAATACATACTGCTGGTTACATCTTGCACTGCAACCCCACAGACATGGGTCCAAGATGAGGTCAGTCTGGGTTATTCAGGCTTCTTAGCACTCTCAGCATCCTGATGTCTACCCTTTAAAGCAGTCAATTTACAGAGCAGCAGAATCTGGTCCATATTGAACAGTTGTACCCAACCTCCTCAAATGTGTTCCTGTAACACAAAGGCTCTTAAATCAGTCATACACATATTTTATCTACATTATTTCTGGCATTAGGAAAAAAATACTAAAAAATGGTATAAACTGGGAAAATGTGAATGTGAACATGCATCGTCCTTCAGATAGGACATGCTCATTAAGAAGTGAAACACATTGTAAGGATATCTGATTTCAATTTTTTCAGTGAGTAGAGCTGCTTGGAAAGCCACTTTATCTGTAATTTGGGGGAAAGAAGAGACACAGCAGGCTTCCAATATTTGAGTTAGCTTTGAATGACTTTGTTCAGTGTACCGCCCTTTCATTTAAAGGTAGAAACTAAGAAATGGGAACATAATATTACAAAATTCAGCAGATAGTTTTTTGCTTCTGCTGTTTTAATTTTGCTCACTAGGACTGCATTTGATTCATTCTGAGGTGCACTTGATAAACATATAAGTTAAATCTACAAGAATAGGGTAACAAGGAAATTTTGATATTTGAGGAAAAACCTGTATACTCTGTAAGAATGTTATTCTAGAGTATTAACCAGTGTGATTAATAGTGGTTTAAAATAGAGAAATGGCTCCTTGGACATGGAAAAAACCAACAGTTATTGTTCATTTCATTCAAGATCCCTTCCATTCCAAACTATTTTATGATTTTTTCTGTGTACATGTACACAGTCATGTGTATTAACCTTTTACAAAATGAAAACACAGCAATGATTGATAAGGTGGGATAGAGATTATAAGAATTTGATTTATTGTTTGCATCCATGAATTCCTCTATTCCTCTGAAATAAATGTCCTTAGTACAGATTCTGGTAAATGCTCTAAAATCTTTTCACTCAGTGAATGAAAGCTATTTTTAAAAATTTAAAGAGTATTAATGAGAAAATTGAGACCCTTGCTGTATCTCCTGAGAAGGTTAAGACAAGAACTGAAGTAAGGCCTGAGATATGTGAATGAGGGAGAGGATGATGAAGTCTTTTTGTGTTTGCAGAAGTAAAAAGCAAATGGGATCCATAGCCACTGGATACATAATAGGAAAATAGTGGAATTGTGAACTATTAGGGGAAACAGAAATTTCCAGTGGGTAGGCACAGCATCTCAAAATGAAGTTCTCTATAGAAACAATCACCAGCTTGAATTTTCTGTGTTCAATACACAGAGTGGCTGTTTTGCAGTCTACTGTGCAAAAAGTGAAAGCTGATGATCCATGCCATCCCTGAATTGCAAATAGGAGGGTTGTTAGAAAGACAGAAAATGCTGCCACTTAAAATAATATCTACAGTCTGAGTTGATTTTTTTTTTCCTAGCAAAATTGTAAAGAATTCAAAATTATCCCCCCGAGGTACTGGGTAATGGACAGAAATGTTCACAAAAGTAAAAAAAAAAAAGTGCAAAGTGCTCTGGGGGTTTGTTTATTTCAAACTTTTGCATTTCACAGAAATCCTGAAAATACCAACCACTTCAATTAACTGTGGTGATTATATCATTGACTGAATACATACCGTCAAATATGCTTAAACTTAAAAGTAGCAAGAGAAGTTCTAGAAATTAACTATGGAAAATCCAAATATATCAAAACAAGATATGAACTATGTCAAAAAATTAAAGAGCAACAGAGATATAATCCAGAATTAGCTGGAAAGAAGTTGTCCAAAATACGAAAAAAAATGGATAATTTATTTCTTTAGACTTTAAGTGTCCCATGTGCCATTAACTTGGAAGAACAGATTGGCTGTTGTGAATATAAAGCAAATGAAGACATCACCTTCTCTAACATCAAAATGCAATCATGGTGTTAATTAGGGCTCTTAAATACTATTTCACAAAACCCACTGTTCTCAAGTCACTGATTGCAGGACAAAGAATCAATATACCAGTTTCTCTACAATACTTGCTTGGCAACCTCAGGGAAACTGTTGGTATTTGTACCTAGACAGGAAAATGATTTCAAAATTTGCAGTCACGACGAAAGGACTCCATTAATCTTTTCTGAGCACTTTCAGATTGGTCTGATTGAAATTTCAGCCAAGACAATCAATCGAAATAGCAAAGATGCTCCACAGTAAGAGTCCTTATGAGAGCAAACTGAGCGTTGTGTTACACTTGCAAATCACATCTGGAACAAAACATACTATGTTTTATTTTATGCACAAATGTCCTATAAAGACTCAATTCTAAGTTTCACTTGAGAGCATCTTCACAGGTGCCTTCGTCTTCTCTTTAACAGCCTTTGCTTCCTTACAACTAGGATTTTAGGAGTTCATGCCAGGCATAAATTTCTCTAGTATGTTATTTGCATAGACTTTGTGGTACCTCCTAAATCAGACAAAATAATTTTATTGTGGACCAGATCACCTTGTTTTGATGAAGAATCCCTTATATTTGGCCTGCACTTTCTCCTCAACAGAATTTACAGGATCAAGGCCTGATGCAGCAGCATCTCTGAAAGGGCAAACTGTGATTTTCCTTTCTCATCTCACATTTCTTCCTTTGGCAGCATGAGGCCACTTCTCCAATGGGGCATGGGGACAACTTCCCAGGGTGCAGGGAAAGGGACTTGAAAGGCATTACACAAGTGCAGTGTTTCCAAATAGACACCTACATCTATTCCTGCTGCAGAATAGGCACCAGCAGGGCTTTGCCAGGCTGTTTGTCACCACATGGAATTGCAGCCCTCCTGGAACTCCTGACATTATCACAAATGGATCAAGAGGCAGAGTGGTTAAAAATAAAATCCCTGTTTTCTTCTGTGTCAAACCATGACATTGCTGCCCAGCATCCCTCATTCTTTGTGTAGAATAATTGTATACAAAGAAGAGAAACACATATATTACTTTAGCCTCACCTATTCTTTTAACAATATCTTAAGTACTGTAGTTTCATACTCATCATCTTTGGCATTTATTCTTTCATTTCTATTCAGTCAGAAGGCTGAGCCATAGTCAAAACCCCCCACATTTCTCTGTTCTGCTGTTGCTTTTCTTTCATAAAAGCTTTATAAAGGTTTTTCATAGAGGCCACCGTGCAGGATTTATATCTCAGAGTACAGTTTTATAGACACATAGGATTTTTACCCCAGAAAACAAAAAGCCAAAATGCATTTTTTCCATGAGAACTGTGTACCAGGAAGAGAGGATATGGAGGAAGCTGAGGATGGGAAGGGTTTTGGACAAAATTTTAAACTGAGGAAGACTTCTAAATGGGTGGTTTGAGCAAGACTTTGACTGTAGGATGGGTGGAAAAATATATTTCCAATAGCAGAGGACAGCAAAGGTGTGGAGATCACTCACCCAGGCTGACCAAAGGAATAAAAGAGGGACCAATAGGGACTTGTAGAGTACAATACCAGAAAAAGCTACAGAGCCTGTGGCCAGTGAACCCCTTAAAACTTCAATGAAAGCAACCTGACTGATCCATTTATTCATATAGTGTGCTTTCTATCATTTCAGTTTTCTCAGAGGTATCAGCAGGAATATGGAAACCAGCAGAAATGACAGACAGCTGACCCAGAAAATAAAACCCCACAACTATTTTCAGCTTTCTTATACAACACACTGCATCCAAAACAAAGGCTTCATTAAAAAGCTGCTCGTGATCTTTTCATAGAATCACAAGAAGACGCACACCCCAAACATTTTTGGAAGAGCTGCATAGACTGTGTTCAGCTGTCAAAAGTGCTTTAGGTTGTCTGAGTGCAGAGGGCATTTCAGTCCAATGTGGGAGGGACCACGGGCACCAGGCACTCCTCTCTCAGACACGTCATTAGACATTTTACCAGTGCTTTAGCAAAGAACTCTAATCAATAGAGTGTATTACCCACAGCCCAATGGAGAAGCCACATTTTGCTCACTAACAGCTGAATTTCCCAGGGACTATTGATAGCACAGACATCTCTGCCCATGCAGACAGGACGCAGCTGGGTAATCCCTCTGCTCCCTCAGCCTGGACAGTGTGCAGGGCTAAAACATCGCTGGGCATGGCACCCAGGAGCCCTGTGCTCCCAAAAAAATATCAGGGGAGACACCAGCCAGACTCCCAGGCACAGAAATGCCTTCAGCAGTCTGGGCCACAAGAGAGTGGTTTTCTGAGGGATGCAGATGTGGAACATTTCCTCTTCCCCTTTCCTGCCAAACCCATCCACAGCAGGGCTGTGTGGGCAGGGGAGAAATCATAGAATCACAGAATGGTTTAGGTTGGAAAGAACCTGAAAGATCATCTTGTTCCTACCCCCTGCCATGGGCAGGGACACCTTCCACTGTCCCAGGTTGCTCAGTGTTCTATCCAACCTGGCCTTGGGCACTTCCAGAGATGGGGCAGTCACAGCCTCTCTGGGCAGGCTGTTCCAGGGCCTCACCACCCTCACAGTCCAAAATCTCTTCTCAATATCCAATCTAAACCTGGCCTACTTCACTTTGTGCCCATTCCCCTTTGTCCTGTCACTACAGTTGCTGAAAAAGGGTCCCTGTCTGTCTTCCTTGCAGTCCTCCCAGAAGAGAGGCTGAGAAAAACTTGTGGTCATGGTGAACAGAAACCTTATGGGATTAAAGAAGAAGCACAAAGCTCTGCAGTTTGGGATGAAGTAACCCTGTGCATCAGTACCAAATGAGGAGGAACTGGCTCTGCAGCAGCTGAAATTTGTTTGCCATGGTGGACACTGGTGTGGCCTCAAGCCAAATAAAACCAGCCGTGTGCCTGGCTGCATTGGAGGAGCAAGGCCAGGGGATTAAAGGAACTTGTGAATCTCCTTTAGTTCAGCAGTGGGCAGACCACATCTGAATTTACTGTGTTGAGCTTGGGGCATCCCAGCTCAGAAGGAGAAAAATAGGGGGCCCAGTGGAGGACGAAAGATGGCCCAGGGCCTACATCAGCTGAGGGAATTAAGCTTGTTTAGATTGATCATGGGAGGAGCTGGGATCATGTAGTAGATCACAGAACCACAGAATATGTTGAGCTGGAAGGGACCCACAAGGATCATGGGGTCCAGCTCCTGGCCCTGCACAGCACCATCCCCAAGAGTCACATCCTGTGCCCAAGAACTTTGTCCTAACACTCCTTGAACTCTGCCACACAACAACTACTTGATGAGCATTTTGACAAAGATGACAGAGCCAAAATCTTCTCTCCAGGAGAGCAGGGCAACACTGGGACAGGTCACCCAGAAGAACCACAGATTCTTCATCGGGGCTTGGATGGGCAAAGCCACAGCTGCCCTGACTCAGTCGTGGAGATCATTCTGCTCTGCAGGGGCAGGAGCCTGCACCAGGTGATCTCCAGAGGTCCCTTCCAGGAAACACTTCTATAGTTCTGTGGTTCACTTTCACCTTCTACGGGCCAAGTTAAAACAAAAAATAATATCACATAGTGTGGTTTTTCTCTGGACAAAGCAAGTCACATTTCAGAGACGTGGCTCTGTGTTTTGGCAACACTCGGAAGGAGTGAGATTCCATTAAGGAAAAATGGCTTTTTGGAGGAGCAACAGCATGAACAAGAGACTAGCAGGTTCCTGTCACCGAGAACAGGTCCCCTGAGGAAGGACAAGCTCTTGAAGACAGATCTCTGGGACACTTGTGAAAAATCTGCAGAGAGCAGAGGTCTCAAACTGAAAAGACAGGAGAAGACTCTGGAAGTTTTGAATCTGGTGAAGCCAAAGACCTTTACTCACTAGAAAAGCAATGAGGAAGAACCAGTTTAGCAGAGCCAATTCCACAAGATGAAAGTTAATAAATTCAGGATTTGTTTTCAGGACTTCTGCAAGGGTCTCAGTGGTATGGTTTGTTGGAGAAGAACGTAAATTATTGTGAAGAAGTCAATCTCAGGAAATATGAATGCAATAAAGTCTTATGCAAATGGCTTGGGAAACAAGGACCTGGAAAAGAGCACAAACACCCCTGATTGTCTTATTCATAGCTTTGTGTGAACTGCTTCCTTCTGGTGGTCTGCTAACAGTTGGAGTAACTATAATAATTTCTGCTGGGAAATTAGTTGGGAATGGAATTTTTGGAAAAGAGAGTCTTTCCTTTCTAGACTGGGCGTGAGTCTCATGTGGTGAAGATGTGCCTTATTTGGCACATCTAGTTTGGCAGGCAGGAAGAAAAAATGAGGCAGAAATCTCCTCTATGGCCATCACTGAAACTTTTTGCATTCCTTTGGTTGCCCTGTATTTCCCTAGAGCTCCACTGGGTACACCTGAACTACTCTTCTGAAAGAAGAACATGTTCAAAATGAGAAAATATTTCTCTTTTAGTTCTACTGTTTTCTCTGTTCCCACCTTACCAAGGAGATGACAAATGTCACTTCAAAGCTGTGGATGTCATAAAATGCAAAAAATGTTGGAATATGCCTCATGATGTATATTCACAGGCCCTTCTCTTCTGAGCCAGGCTATCCAAGATCATCCCATGGATGTGCAAACACACTGCAGGAAAAAGCCTAAAAGGAAAGCAGTGGGTTCCATATTCACTCCCTAGATTTTGACTCTAAAACTGCAAAAGAGGACATGTCCCACATAATGGAGTAACAGGGAAGGAACTGGGTGATTTGGAGCCCATCATTCTGTCAAGATGCTCTAGTGATGAACAAGGACAGTGAAACATTTGTTGTTTGAGTAGTCACTCAAATCTCAGGAAAAAGCCGTGTCTCTCAGTGTTCACCAAACACAGCAGCCACTCACACATGTGCCATGGGGATTTGTTTTCCCAGGCTTAAATGGGGCACTTTTCTCCAATTCCAGATACCAGTTCTGTTTTGCAGACAAATGTGCTCTTCTATTTCTCCAGTAACACTCCAGCACTACCTCTTAAATTGCCTTCTCTGTTTTCCTTCCTAGACAAAGACTCAGAAATAGAACTAGTGGCTTCTAACAGGGCGTGAGCAGACCCCAGCAGCAGAGAAACAGGCACACTTTTCCCTCCTTCTGCAATCCAAAGTACATTCTGGCACAAAGTCTGTCTTTCAATGACCTTCTCAGAGAAAGCAACTGTGTTTATTCTTTGAGGGTTATGCAGCACTACCACCTTGCATCACAACAAACAAGGCAAACATTCCTTGCCCTAAGTTTCCACAATAATCTTGAGGATGGCTTGGGATGCAGTTAGGTTCATCCAGGACTGCTCCTCCCTTGCCTGACTTGTCCTAATCAGAGATTCTCTTCATCCCTCAACCAATTTTCTCTGACCTTGTCCAGGGTTTCTGCTGTGGAAAGTCATCCTGTTGGTCCCCTCAACATCACCTTCATTTCCCTATTCTTGCTGAGGAAGTCCAGACAAGACAGAGATGTTTGGAAAAGCATTTTCACATAGGAAGGAGTTTTACCTGTGAAATGTAGCAATTTAGAATCATAGAAAGGATAAGGTTGAAAAAGACCTCTAAGATCATCAAGTCCAACCATCGACCCAGCACCACCCCCATGTTCATCAATAAACCATGTCCTCAAGTGCCACATGCACATGGTTTTTGAACACTTTCAGGGATGGTGACTACCACTTCCCTGAGAAGCCTATTCCAATGCTTACCCATCCTCTCCATGGAGAAATTCTTCATAATATCCAGTCTAAATCTCCCCTGGCTGCCTGTCATCCTGGCACTTGTTTCCTGAGAGAAAAGACTGGCACCCACCTGGATACAACCTCCTTTCAAAGTAGTCATGGAAAGAAATAAGATCTCCCCTGAGACTCCTTTTCTCCAGGAGGATAACCACCCCCGTCTCCCTCAGCTGCTCCTGGTGTGCTCCAGACTCTTCACCAGCTCCACTGCTCTTCTCTGGACAGGCTCCAGCCCTTCAATGTCTTTCTTGCAGGGAGAGGACCAAAACTGAATACTGGATTGAAGGTGCAGCCTGGCCAGTGCCAAGTACAGGGGAAAAACTGTGGGAGTGGGAAAGATGCAGAACCAATCTTCACTCCATAATTCAGAGAGGATAAACACATCATTTTTCTGTCTAGTCACAACTGTTTCAATCTTTCAATAGCTGAGTATCATCAGGATAGGGCAGATGTTGTTGCTTATGTCTGCCTTTTCACATCAATTCTTGTACTTTAACCTGTTAAAATAGTGTTGGCTTTGATTCACTTTTAAGGAAGGAGAAAAATGCTGAGATAATGGTAGATCTGCTTGCTCTGGGACACTCTGGATCACTCTAAGACATCATTTCACCCAGAACAGCTACAGCCCTTTGAAAGCAGTCAGGGGGTTGATCCTGCAGTTCAAACCTGCAGGAACTTAACTGATGTGGCACAGCCTGAAGAAATGTTTTGTGAGCTTATGCTGCTTATTGCAGCACCGTGTTTGGCAGAGGTGATGGATGAATGTGATGACTGCCACTGTTTCTCTTTGCTTGCATGTCATTAATGTATTGCTTCTCAAGGTTAATAAAATATGCATTGAACTTTTCAATGTAAAGCTTCAGCATCATAAAGGCCCTTTCTGTGAGTGTAGGTGCTATAGGTGCCTATAAATTTAGGTGGAAAAAGGAGTTGCAAGACAACATTATGCCAAAAAAAAAAACCCTCACCAAAAAAACCGAACATGCTGAGAATATAAGGAGTGAAAACTTCCTGAGAAGTGAGGAGCTCTGGGGACTAATGATCCTTTTTTGAACCTGCAAGAATTGATAAACACAGGACCAAGAGTTTGCTGCATTTGTTGAAGGTCACGTGCACACATGAGCCACCAGGACATCATTACAACCCTCTGCTTCTGGGTAAATGGCCCCAAAGCTTCTGCTCCAGCTGGGAGCAAGTCCACTGCTGGAGGGAGTGTGCTCTCTGAATAGTTATTTGCCATTAACAATAACAGCTTGTTTTGATGCTTAATAGCAGCTTAATGAATAATAAGAATTCTAAGAAATATTGGCTGTGATCCTTGTCTCCCACAACTCGCTTCCCCACCAAGAAAAAGGGAATTTACAGCAGGCAAAAGGTGGACATTTCATTTCAGTAGCTGAATAACTTCACAATGATAAGGGAGAGAAAAAAAAAAGAGGGTTTTTTTGGTTGTTATTGCACTGAAACCTGTTGACAGAACTAGAGAGCTTTATCCAAGGACAGTCTGATAGCTGAAAGTCATTTGGAGAGGAAGAGAGTGGAAAGAAAGGGGAAGAAGTGGGAAGACTGCACTTCCTAAATAAAGACAGATGGTGCCTGTGGTTTCTCTCGTAGGTGTGTTCTTGCTTCCTTGGGTGCATTTGCAATTGAACACAGTTTGGTCACCATCTGACATGTTTATAAAAAACTGCTTCTTGGATTGGTGAGCCTGCTGATTTCTCTTGGTTTTCTTAAAGATTCCAGAACTACTGGGTAATAAAAGAAATTAAAAAAAAAAAAAATCCAGAATCCATGTGAAGAGTATGGTTTGTTTTTTGCAATTTCACTTCATAAGACTCAATAAATACCTCTCCCACAGCCCCACAATCCCACCCTATTGTCTCCCATATAGCACTGTGTTATATTCCTCATTTATTGCTCAGTTTATTCTCTTGTTCTACCCAGGAAAGCCCAAAACATGCAAAGACTGCCTGGCACCACAGCTTATCCCATCTCTAGCAGCTGGAAAGCACAAAAATCTGGAGAAGTGAGTCTTAACAAGTAACTAGACAGAATGATGGACATAACTATGGTTATTTCTTGAAAGAAAAGATGCATGAAGATGAGGGGCTTTTTTTTGTACAGCAGCAGAATGATCAAAACCACATGACAGCTTCTGCTTACAGGTATTCCTGTCATGTCACTCTTCTCTTTGTACCAAGTGCCTTCATTCCCTGGAAATAGTTGTGTCTGATAAAGATTAAAAGAGAGGATTTAAGGCTCAGAGTGTGTGGGCATACCCATCCTGTCCTGTTCCTGTCTGATCATCCAAAGAGAAAAGTCCCAGCTGCAATTTTTGCAACACTTCCTTCGTGCTGTGTTGTGTTCCAGAGCCCTTCATTTCCTTGGGTTTAGTCCATCTCTGTAATATGGGATGACATTACACTTGTTTCTCCCCTTTAAACTTCCAGTTCTGGTTCATAAGCTGTTTTATCAGGCTGACAGGTGATCTCAAGTCCTTCAAAACAAACATTCAGCAAATTAATTTTCTCTCTTTCTACCCATTCCTGCAGAACACTGGGAAAAAAAAATGCAGAAGATAAGATATCTATACAGGTTCATAGCTCTGCTCATACCTCAGAGAAGGTTGGAGCCAGGTGGGGGTCAGGGTCTTCTCCCAGGCAAACAGTGGCAAAACAAGAAGACAAAGCCTTGAGCTGTGCCAAGAGAGGTTCAGGTTGGACATCAGGAGGAATTTCTTCATGGAAAGGAAGGTCAAGCATTGGATGGGGCTACCCAGGGAGGTTTGGAGTCCCAATCCCTGGAGATGTCCAAGGAAAGCCTGGATGTGGCACTCAGTGCTTTGGGCTGGGGACAAGGTGGGAATCAGTCAAAAGTTGGAGTCAATGACTTTGGAAGTCTTTTCTAACTTAAAGAATTCTGTGAAAGAATATCAAAAGTTCCTAAGACCATGGTTAAATAAATGGTTCATTACTCACTAATAGAGGATCCAGAAGGTCAGATGTTCATCATCACTTCTTAGCTCCTGTATCTGTTCTGGGAGCTGCAGTGCAAGCTGAGACACAGTCAGCTGAAAATTATAGTTATTGCCTACTCCATGGGAACAGTCACCCCAAAATGCACAAACCACTTGGTCTGGAAAGGCTTGTTCTTAACGTCACTTCTGCTGGAGAGCTTCAGGGCAAGAGAAAGTCTGAAGGTCATTCCCATCACTTGAATTTGTCTGTCAGTGGGGGCAGCCTCATTCACCCCGGACCTCAGAGAAGCTGATCTGTACATTTTCATATAGGTTTGGTAGAGAAAGATATTGTCCAGCTTCCCCTCCACAGCCAGATTACTGACCCAGACAGTGCATCCAATCCCAGCTCCTCCTGGAGACTTTGCTGTGTACTGAATTTATCCCCAATCCTGGCCTCAAATATATTTACTTCATTTATAACACTATAATCAAGGCTGTCCTTTAATTGTGTATGCCCAGCAAACTAGACTAGGAATGTCTGACAAAAGACTACAAAATATCATCCAGAGGAGAATAGTCAAATCATCTCAGTGGAGGGATTTTTTAAAATTAAACATGAAAAGAAATAAAGTAATGCAGTGTCCACTGCACTATCTATACTGCAGTAAATATAATTTATTTCATCCTACTTTATAACATCAGTATTCTACACGCTGGAGAGTTTTGTTCTGAAAATGCAGAACAGCACATTCAAAGTTGCAGGTGAAAGGGATCAAAACAGAGCTTTTAGCATCAAAAAACATCATACTGGAGGCCCTGGGGAAAGCCCAGGAAAATTATTTGGGATTAATACATAACTATATGAACTGGGTGCTTCTGCCAAATTGATTAGCAATGAAATTAGCTAGATTAGCCTTCCCCAATGTTAGGTTCCAAATTGACCCAAAAGATGAATTTGGGCAGCCCATGCACCTCAGAGCTGTTGCTGCTGCCTGACTGCTGCCTACAGGAGCTGTCACCACACTGGTCACACATGGCTCAAGTCATCTTTTTAAAAATCTCTCTGTACAGATAGAGGGAGTAAAAGTGCTGGGCTTGGTTTAGACCTAGACAAAGGAGAGGGTAAAAATCAGCTCTTGCTCGTGTTGGCAGTGGCTGTGTCTGCCAGCAGTGGGGAATATTTGATAACTGTACAGGAGGCAGCTGTGATTTCCTGCCCTGTCATCATTTCAGCAGTGACTCACTGGGGATTGTGTGCCACTGAATGCAGCCCCTGAGTGATGAACTCATTCCCTGTCCCTCTCCCAGAAAGGAGCATTGTCCAGTGTAAAATGCACCAGCTGCACAGTCAGAGATGCAGCCAGGGCAGACATTTCCACTGGCACGTGCTCCTCCTCAGCACAGTGCTGGCCACCCCTTTGAAGCTCATATTCTTGTCTTAGGTTGCAATGCAAGATGTAACCAAAAGTATGAATTCTATTGCCGTCTGTTGAAACTGGCTGGGGAGGTGTTTTCTTTATCTCTTCCATGACCCATAACTCTGGGGAGAAGGGGATGGGTGTCTTCTTTTAATGGCCCAGCTGTTAAAACCAGGTGGGGCAGAGTTCTTTATCCCTTCCAGGACCCATCCTCCCTCAGGGGATATCTGCTGTTAATGGGCCATCGAGGCTCACTGCAGGGCTGATACAATCACATCACCCCATGGGGAGATGCTCCACCCAGGGGGAGGAGCCCAGCATTCCTACCTGAATAAAACCTGTGATTCCGAACACCAGCACAGCCTGTTTGCACTGGATTCCCAGACAAAGACCAGACCCATCTCACCACCACTGGACCTTACTCCCCCCTTCTACAGGATCCTCTCTGCCCCAACAGAACCACATCTGTCACTGCAAGAGGACTTGATTGGACTGCTGCCAACATCCTGACCAACAAGGGGTCAGGTTGCATTCTGACTCTGTCAGTGTTTTCTTTTTGTTTGTATGCTTTTTTTGTACTACTGCATTTTTTATTATTCCTAGTAAAGAACTGTTATTCTTATTCCCATATCTTTGCCTGAGAGCCCCTTAATTTCAAAATTATAATTCAGAGGGAGGGGGTTTACATTCTCCATTCCAAGGAGGCTCCTGCCTTCCCTGGCAGACACCTGTCTTTCCAAACAGGGACAATTCTCCAGGCAGCTCATCCTGAAATCATCCTGCTGATGAACAGTGCCAAGTATTTTTATTTATGGCATTAACCGCATCCTGACAAAACTGGTGAGTATTAGAAGTTTCCTCACTGAATGGAGCAATTAAAATGCGTGAATTGACAGGGACCAGTACGAGTTTATCATGTCAAACACTGATTCAAAGACACAAAGCTTCATGCAGGCACATCAGGCATAGGCAGAAGAGAGTTGCTTTGCTTTTCAGAGACCCTCAGTGGGCTGCTGTAAGAAAATAAATAAAAACTAAATAACTCCTTGGAGCTCTCTTGGGCTGACATCCACTGAGAGTCACAGAATCACAGGATGGGTCAGTCTGGAAGGGACCACAGTGGGTCACCAGATCCCACCCCATGCTCCAGCAGTCATCCCAGAGCACATGGGACAGGATTGTGTCCACATTAATCTGGAGTATCTCCAGTGAGGGACAGTCCTCACCCTCTCTGGGCAATCTGAATAAGAAACTGGAAGTGTGAAGAGCCTTAAACCATAACAATAAGAACTGTGACTTTTTCCTCTCTCTCCAAATCATAATGCTAATGCCATTCGTGTCTCACAAAATGTTCACTACAAAATGTTCGTTGTCTTTTGAAGAACCCTGTTGTCTTTTTTTGGAGAAAGAAAACTCAGATAACTCCTCAGCTCAGGTATTCCCTACAGCAGCACTTTGCTCTCACTGCTAAATCAAAGAGTATTCTAATGCAAAATAGCTCTGTGCTGCACATTAGCTTCACAAGAAACATCACATGAACTTGGAGCTTGGGCCAGTAATCATGAAGCTGGGATATAAAACATACATTACAATATTGTTCAAACATAATAAATACCTCAGGCAAGTTTCTCAAAGCTGTCAATTTACTGAGAAGTGCTGTCCCATCAGAGGCTGCTGAACATGTTACTCCTGCTGTCCTTACACGCTTGGAACAGCAAATCCTTCTCAAAGTTGGAGCCACAGGAAATGCAGCTACATCCACCCCTGCCCTCCCATGCTGGTTAACAACATCCATCCCCATCCCACCTTGAGAATTTAAATTATGTTTTCCAGGAAATTCTGGGAAATAGAAGGCAATCTCTGTCTCTCTCACACACTTCCAGTAGCAACAGAGTGAGATTAGTAAAGCTGTCTTAAAAGGAAAATTGTGACAAAATCTTAGCTGTGTTGCTGCTACTTCTGTTTCACATAGATACGTGTCCAGTTCAGCTGGAATAAACTCAGAGAGAATTAGAATACATTACAGCTGTAGAAAATAATTCATGAAGATTGCAGAAGATCAAAAAGCTGGCAGTGACAGGGGAAGGCAGGCATGTCCCTCCATGTCCCCCAGTGCCCTGCAGCTCCTCCCAGCATCGCTCAGCACCTGCAGCAATTTGATTCCTGATGTCAGGCTGGATTGTCTGGGTGGCTGTCACTGGGCATGGTGCTGCTGCTTGTTGGCTACTTTTGAAGTGGTGAATGGAGGAAGCCACCATTAACTGCCACAGGAGTTATCAATCCTGTCCCCAGATTGCTCAGCACAACTCTCTTGCAAGCACAATGCCTGCAGTGGTGCAGATAGGGGAGAAGACTATAATCTGTTATCATGAATTTTAATGCAATGCTCTATATTTATACCCAAGCTATAGGCCATAAAACTGAAATGAATTTCTAATGCTGTAAGTATTATTTGCTGTTTTCCATTCTGGTTGCCATTTCACTCAGATTTTCTTTAATAATGCATTTTATAGGCCTGTACCTCTGCAAGTCTCCTCTGCCAGCTCAACTCTTCTGTTAGCAGTAGCAATGCTTCACAAAGCCCTGTAATTTGAAGTGACCTTGGGACTACCCTTTTCCCTGTTCTCCCCAGGCTGATAAAAATCACAGCATTAAACTAAAAGTAGCCCCAAATTTCCCAGCTTTTGTTAGCTTATGTCAGATCCTCCCCACACGCACTTTTGATGTTTAATTTGTTTTGTGTTCGGCCACCCCTCTAAACTGAAAAGGCAGCAAAACACCCCTTCCCAAGCAGCAGCCAGGAGCATTGCACAGGCACCTGCACACCGGTGAGAAGAGTCTCATCACCGAAGCTCCCAACCAGCACAACCATCAGCTCATCAGCACAGCCCTCACGTCCCTCCAGTCTCTGCCACGGAGGGGAGATGAGGCTGCTAAAGGTTGCAGAGACAGGCAAGTTTCCTGGAAGCACCCTGCTGCTGGCTCCTGCCTCGTGCCTGGCATGCTGATGACAGCCCTGCCAAGTGTCTTTTCCCCAGGCAGGTTCTCTTCCAGCTCATGGAATGTAGCCTCGTACGTGGTAAGGGCAACAAGCCCCCTGTGCCATCCTCTTGTCCTCTTCCTGGACTTCAGTTAAGCCCTGGACTTCAATTAAGCTCTTCAATTAAGCCCTGCTTGTTCTCCCTGTAGTTCCCTGGCTTCCCTGCCTCTGGGGCAGTGCTCTCTCCTCATCTTCCCCCTCCATTTCCTCCCTCTTCACTCTACAGCAGCAGAACAGTTTGTTAGGTGGGAAAACTACTCCCAGCCCCAGATGCTGCTGACAGCCTCGAGTGTGAGGCCATGCTCGTGTCACACTCTTGCAAAGAAGTGGGAAATACTCCTGGCCAGGTGGCCCTTGCAGCTGCTTCTCCACCTCAGTTAATACTTTTTATCATGTTCCATTTGTGCTCAGGTGCGGACTTCACTTTTCCAAGCAGCACACGGGCAAAAGTTTGTTCAGGTTTGTATCACACACAGAAGGAAAACAAACTTTATTTTCCTTCAAGAAAAATGCACCTCATTTGGCCTGCTGTATCATTAAAGGAATGGAGAAAAGGACACCAAAATAAATGACTGAAATGTTTTTTGATGGGGAGTAAATCCCTGTCAGTCAAAACCAGTTTGGATGGGACATTAAGCAACCTGGTCTAATGGAAGATTCCCTGCCTTCCACTGGAATGAGATGATCTTTAAGGTCCTTTCCAAACCAAACCAGACTGTGATCCTGTGATTCTGTGAATTTAAGGAAGGTCCCTGTTTGCTAAGTGGTGACTCAGCAGTCTCACCTTCCTGGCTTGACCTCACCCAACACTAAACACAAATAAGCAGTTTTAAAGCTAAACGTTAAGCCAACATACAGAGAACTTTATGAAACATTTCTAAGGCTGGTCTCAGAGCTTCGAAAGCATCAGTTTTAAGGCATAATTCACTGTTCACTGTCACAATAAAACAAATACCACAGATTAAAGCAAAATACGTTTGTGAATCTACAAAACATGGAAATAACACACATGGAAAATGGAAATCTTCCTAATCATCTGGAGCATGAGTATTTGCCATGAATATTAGATCCAACAGCACTGTAGGTAGTTAGAATTTTGTCACTGGTTCCAGCAAGGCCAGGATAGCCACAAGTGTTTGGAAATGGAAGCATTGCTCTAGGTAAGTAGAACTCATTTTCAGCAATTACCAAGTATGGGGTGTACAGATGCCTGGGTGATTTTATTTCTTTGCATGATAAACAGTAGGAAAAGGAGAATTAAAAGGTTGGGGTTTTTTGGCCTATTTTTCCATTGGTTTTCCTCTTTAATTACCTTGGTAAAGTAATTCTAAAACTCCTACCAGAAAATTATAATCATGTGTTAGGTAAGATATATGTCTAAGTAAGCCAGATCATGAGTTGGAAGTTTGGAACTCACCACTTAAAAATATTATTTTGCACCCTTTCATGCAAAAATCTGCATTTCATGCAAAAAACCTACAGCAGCAGAGAAATCTCTTCCTCATGCACCTTGTGGGCAGAACAAGCTGGTGCAATTTTCCTCCCTCCTGGTCTGCCAGTGGGAATGACCATGATTTAACAAAGATTGTGGGAGTCAACAGGGTATTATGTAGGCTCAAATCTCATAGACTGCAAAAATTTTTTCTGGGATGCAGGGGGCTTTTCTCCAGAGTTTCTCCTAATCCATCCAAACATTGTCAAAGCCTCACAGGTTTCCTTCTCCTCACTCTCTTAACTATTGTTGGTCTTAACAGTAGTAGGACTCCTAAGGCTACATGGAAGGCAAATAATTAGTATGGAGGGATAAAGCCACTGAAAAATCTAAATTCTTGCACCTTGCCAGAGAATTTCTTACCAGGTAGGAAGGAGGCAGCATGGAATCTGGGTGTGCCCTGGTTTTGATGCTCTCTGCAAGACTCAGCATCAAGAGGAAGTTAATTAGTCACTGTCCCCACAGATGCCCCTTCCAGAGTCTGCCTCACATCTTCCAGCTGCTGGCTGGTGTTTTGGATACCCTGGAGAATCTCAAATGGCATTTCCTGCCTGTGGTTAGGTAGCACCACCCCTGATCCTCTCCATGACCAGAGATGTCCACAAAAAGGGTGCAGCAAATACTTTTCTCCAGCCCCTTTTGCAACTGCTCAACCAGAAGGAAATCTACATCACAAAATCCTAAAAACACTAAATGGTTTGGGTTGGAAGAGACCTTTAAGATCATTCAGTTCCAGCCTCCTGCCATGGGCAGGGACATCTTCCACTGGACCAGGTTACTCAAAGCCCCATCCAGCCTGGCTTTGAGCACTTCCAGGAATGGGGGATCCATAATTTGTCTGGGAAACCTGTGACAGTGTTTGACCATCCTCATAGTGAAAAATGAGAGGCACAGAATTGCTTTAACGAGTCCCTACTGGCCAGGCACCAAAAAAACCCACAGCACTAAATTAAAGGCCACCTTGGAGCTTCCACTCTGAAATCATTTCATTAAAAGCAGCCCAAGTGTTTACAATTAAGGAATAGTACAGCGATGCAAATCCAGGTGAGCGCTCAAATACAACCACGGAGTCTGTGCATCACAAGGGCTTTTCAATATTTGCTGCAAGTGGTGGATGGCCCAGTGACTCCAAAAACACACTGCAGCATGGAGGGAATAGAGAGTGGTGTTATAAATACATATTATATGATTGGCTTTTCACAAATATTGAAATGAGTACTATATGTGTTATGGTAGAAAGTTACCTTGTATTAATATGTTATATTTGTATTAGTATGTAATATGTATATTGTATTATAACATATTAGTATGTTATAAATGTATATTGTAAAGTAGGCTTCTTGCAAATATGAAAATGAATGCTATATGTATAAAGATATAGTTTTTATTTCTGCTATTTGCAAAACTTAACTATGTTCATGGGATAGCTGATATGTAGTTACAAAATATGCTTGTCACTAGGGAGCCTGATTAGTTAAGATAACATCCAGCAAATGTATGTTGGAGACCCTGCTGCTGACATGCCAATTATCAACACCAATTCTCTGTAGAAGGTGGGGACCAAGGCCCAAGCTGAAAGTGATAACGAAAACACAGACAAGAAACAAGCATGCTCTAAAAAAGCGGACCCAAGGAAGAGCCATGCTAAACAGTTCCTAAAATATAAAAACCAGTTTGTAAAAGTACAATAAAAAAGTATTTTTAAAAAAGCCTCTAAAATAGCAAGCTGTGCACTTGGCTGGATGCCAGGTCACCCAGCCTAGTCGTACTTTGCTTTTTTTCCTGTCTCCTAATTGTCTATTTTTTTTTATTATTAATACTTTTAAAAATAATATCGAAAAAAACCCCTTGTTTTTAACGCAGGGAATATTCCCGTGGTGGAGCTCAATACCCAGGGAGGCTCAAAGGGCACGGAAAAAGAGTCTGTGAGAGGGAGGCAGATGCAGCAGGGAGAAAGGTTGGGGCACCCCGAGAGGAGGGATGTGCGAGGGTTCAGGAGCGCGAAGGTGATGGAGGAAGAGAAAATCTGCATCCTCCCCGTGTAGGCACAGCCGGGGCTCCCGCTGCAGCTCCGCAAAATTCCCGGTCCTGTCTCCCTGCAGCGCCAGGTGATGATGGGAACGCCTGGCTTGGGATGGACCGGAAAACATCTCTGCCGGCAGGAATCAGCCCCAAGCGCGGAAACGGGGATGCTCCAAGCCTGCCCTTAGCGAGGACAGAGGGAATTTCGCATCGCACCGCGATGACTTGGAGGGACGGGAAGGAAAGCTCGAGGAAACTCCGTGGTGAAGGAAAATCCGAACACGGGGGTCAGCGGTGAGGCACACGGGAGGAGAGGAAGGGTCAGGTATCAGAGGTGGGGGCGAGGAGGGAGGAACAGCGTGAATCCTTGTACAGAGTTGTAATAATCAAAACATTGGCAGGGCCTTAACTAGGCAGCCCTGCTGGGTGCCCAGATAATACAGCTGATTTTAATTGCTGATGTGTGCATTTTATGTCATGTGCCTGATGCACAGCCCTTTTATGGCCCTGGAGTTTGACCACAAATCAACAGTGGGTCGTAAAGCATCACCCAAACCACCTCCTCCCCAAACAGGCTGTGTTGTTTTTATTGATATTCAATATTCAGATTTTAATGCAGATGGATGGATAGGCGTAAGGACGGGAGCAAGATGGGGCACAGAGAAACGGATTTGAAATAAACAGATTGACAAAACATAAAGGCAGGAGGCGAGAGACAGATGAATAGTCAGGGAGGTGCCTGCCACCAAGGTAGGCAGATATCATCTGGAGGCAGACTGCTTGGGAAAGGCCGACAGATAACAAAACTGTCAGGCAACAGAGAAATATGAGTATGAAATGGGAAAAGAAGGGCCCAAAGAGAGCGAAACCAAAAATAATCTCGTACACAAATCCCATTATTCCACCTTCCCCCTTCCTCCACCCCACCACTCTGCTCCTTCCCACCCCTCCCCGTTTCCAAGGAGCGTGCTGGAAAAGGTTTGATTTCAGGTCCAGCAGGCTACATACTGTCAGCTGTGGCATTGTTAGCTGGAGGTCTAGGAGGATGCCTATTGCTTCTCTCCCACCTGCTGTTCATTTCATAAACTGCAATCAGCACACAGCCAGTCCACACCTCTCTTGTTTATTAGCTGGGACAGCAGGAGATGTCATTAGACCTTTAAGGCGCTGGACCAAATTTCACTCATCCCAAATCAGTGTCAGTGCCAGTGGGGGAGCCAGGGGCCTGTGCAGCACCCACCCCCCATTAACCCACAGAGCTCACAGAATGGTTTCATCCTCAACCTTTGGATTACATTGCTTGGAATTCTTCTGCATTTCCTTGAATTTCTATTCCCATACTCGCTCTTGTTATTAGTGGATGCTCGTCCAGGAAGCTGTTGGAAATCCTGACATCCATTTGTCAGGGGCAGGAACAAATAACTCTTGCTTGGTCAGATTATTTATTGTATTTGTAATATGACACAGCAAATGGACATCAGCTGCAGAGCTCCAGGACCCCAGCACAGGGAGGACGTGGAGCTGCTGCAGAGAGCCCAGAGGAGGCTCCAGGATGAGCAGAGGGCTGGAGCAGCTCTGCTGGGAGGAAAGGCTGCCACAGCTGGGATTGTTCAGCCTGGACAGGAGAAGCTTTGGGCTGAGCTTGCAGGGCTTGAAGGGAGTTGAGAAGAAAGCTGGAAAAGGACAATTTCCAAGGGCTGGAGGGACAGGACAAGGGGGAATGGCTCCAGACTAAAAGAAAGTAGATGTACATTAGTTATCTGGGATAAATCTTCCCTGTGAGGGTGGTGAGGCCCTAGGACAGGCTGCCCAAATAAGCTGTGGATGCCTCATGCCTGAAAATGTTCAATGCCAGATCAAATGAAGCTCTGAACAGCCTGGCTTGTGGAAGGTGTCTGTGCCCATGGCAGGGGATTGGAACTGAATGATCTTTAAGATGCCTTCCGATACAAACCATTCTGATATTCCATGATTCTATTGTTTATTTCCCCTTTTTCTGTCACTCCAGGCCTTTGCAAGGAGCCTCTCTCCATTTTTCCTGTGGGGTCCATTCACTGTCCATGCCAATGTCCAGAACATCCAGATATGTCAGCTCCTGTTTGAAGAAAAGGGTACTAGTGACTAGAAATTCTACAAAAACAGGGGAATTCCTTGTCTGCATATGATTCCAGTCAAAGGCCAAAGACTGTGTCTCAAGCCTTCAAGAGAGAAGCAGGCCAATAGAATCTTTTACACATTTTAGATATGGGATCATTTGCCAATGGAATATTTCACTCCCTGCAGATATGAAATTATGATTTCAGCTGTAAGGTGGCAGATTCAGGTCTCCACCAATGACTCATCCTGTCTTTCTGCATGAGTGTATGAAGTTTGTGTCCCTGACAGTGACATCTCTGAGTGACCACACTCCCCAAAGTCACAAATAAAATCTAAGAAATATCCTTCAAACATTTCTAGCTAGCAAACACTGTATGACCCCACAGCAATGTCTGTCTTCCAGACTTTCTTCTGTGGATAATAGAAGAAAAAGCAGTCACTGCTCCCTGACATTCATGGGGCTTCTGTGGTTGAGACCTGAATTGGGAATCTAATGACAACTGGTACAAAGGACTCACTAAGATCTCATGTGATTTTGTTTCAATCTTCCAGGATTCTTTTTCAAAGGACTACATTTAAAACATTGCATTGCTCAACCAAACACTTTAAAAAAAAATCAAACAAAAGGGAACCCTGTGAAGCTATAAATCTAGTTCTGTATTCATGCATGGCTTCCATTATGCAATCACATACTCTGATCTGTGAGCTCTCTGAACAGGACAGGACTCAGCAGACGCTCCTGGGAAAGCAGGTGGCAAGAGCTGCCTTTAGTCAGAGCTTTCCAGCCTTGGTTCTCCTCTGATGTAAAACATCACGTTCCCACTGGGCTGTGGGCAGGTTTTGAGGCTGCTGACAAGGTCCATGGCTGTCCCTGTTCCTGCAGTACCCTGAAATCTCCCACCAACTGCAAACTGGGCTGTGCCCCAACACTTCTCTGCTGTGAGGAAAACAAGAAGTAACCATTGCATCTCTCTTGGGTAAAATGAAAGGACTCCTCAGAAGCTGGATCAAACCACTCATTTCTTCTACAGACCATGAACAGACTATAATAGATCATACCCCTGCCTTCAGGAGGAATGAGCTGTGCAGAATCTCCTTCCTACAAAATGTTCCCAGCTTCCACCAAGTCTGAGCATTCACAGGTCATTGTGAGCCTGACAATCAAACCTGTGTTGCTTCTGAAAAGGATTGGGTTTGGCCTCATTCTCATTTGTGGGTAAATAGGACAATAAGATGTATCCAAACTGTAAAAACAGATCCAGAAAGTGAACATGTTCACATCAGAAATGACACTTGCATTTTCTGTTTTTTAGAGGGCCTTCCAGGAGATGAGGAAAAGGTTATTTAGAGGATCTTACTTTCCGTTGGCAAAGCATTCCAGAAAAAAAACTCAGAGATGGAGATAACAGCTGAGTGAAGCACCTGAAGAGTCTGTCTGAAGTGTTAAAAACTAATTTGGAGCACCCAGGAGTTTGCAACCTGGTCACCCTGTGACAGCTTGCACTCTCCAAGAGCTTGTGCACAAAAATCACCACCCCGAGCCAAACCTGCACTGAAGGTCACCTCTGAGGGACAGCAAAGCTGTCACCCATGGAGGTTTGGAGCAACTTTCCTCAGGAAAAATAATACAGTGAGAAGGGGTGAAGCTGCTATCCTCACAGGGCTGGGCACTCTGCTCCCCAGCTGAGCTTGGAAACTGTGAGTGAGGAATGTTCCTGAAAGGTTGGAAGCCTGGTCTGCAGCAAATGTCCTGCTAATCCAGTCCCCAGACAGGGATGCTGAGCCCATGCAGGGAGTACACAGGGATGGCTGGTGAGGATCTGAGGCGAGGAGACAAAAGCACTGAGGACAAACCAAGTCAAAGAACATGGCTGCTTAACTCTTTCCGTGTGAAGATTTCAAGAAAAAAAAATTAAAAAGAAAAAGCTAAACAGAACCACATCTGCCTGAGTAGAGGAGGTTCAGAAGGGAAAAGAAAGGCTCCTCAGTTTGAGATTTTTCTCCCATTTTATTTCTGCTCTGACTCTGCTGACCCAGCCTCTTGGTTGCCAAAGCTGAAAATAATTTGGAAATGGAGACTTTGTAGAATGTTGCTCTCCAACACAAAAAATCTTTCCCTTCATCTTCATTCATCCTGGCTGAAGAGACAGCTTTCATTCTTTAAAACAAAATTGTTTCCAGGGAATAATGTCAGTTCCCTTGAAAAGGCCAGTCCTCCATCACTGCAGGCTCTGTGTCCCCACCAGGAACAGGGACACCTGGGGTGATCAAACACAAAGTGCTCCCTTTTCAAGCTCCCTTTTCCAGCTGGATGTTCCAGACAGCTCCACAAAGGCCCCCAGAGCCCAGCACTGTGCTGAGCACACAGCCCAGCTCTGCAGAGCCCACAGGGAGCAGTCCAGGGACAGCTCCTCACTGCAGTGACTGAAGCAGCTGTGAGCACCTTAGCCAGCCCCCTGCTGCCTCAGCTTCTCTGAACCCCTGCTCAAACCCCCTTCCCAGGATCACACCTCCACGAGTGGGTCTGCAACAGCCAGAAATCACTCACGAGCTGCTCCCTCAAGAATTAGGACCAGATCTAGGATGATCTGTGGCAGGAGTCAGCCATCAGAGGGTGAAGGTGGGATGGGTTTGGAGCCCAGAAGATGAAGACAGGCAGCAGTCAGTCACTGCTGTGCTGCTGCCACGCTCCAAGCTGGGTGACAAGGCCATCCCTCGCTGTGAAATGGCTCTCACTGCACTCAGGAGGAGGGTGTGACAGCGAGCAGGGAGATTGCATCCACAGCTCCCTGGCTTTTTAATATTACATGTGCATGGCTGGAGCTAGTAAGTCTTCCCCTGACACTCGCCCCAAGGTGCAGACAGCTCCCAGGAGCAGACTGAGCACACAAAATAAGGCAGCAGATATATGTTGTCATTACCTTTAGGAGTGAGTTACTACTGCTGTTTGCTACTTGCATAACAAGTGCCAAAAGCCCCAGCCACCCACATCTGACTTGACTGATTAATCTGTGCCTGTAATCTTGCATGGTGTTCACGAAATAAATAAAATACAGCTAGAGTTACACTCCACAGCAAGGTAGGAGTGGTTTTTCTTGAGCACACTCATAAGGGTTGCTATTCAGTTGAGGTTCTCTGTAGCAATCATTTTTTGCAAACTCATGGTGCCTTCCAGGAAAAAATCCCAGAGCAATTTTCTATTTTTGAATGCTAGAAAAGAAGTCTGCAGAGGGTGAGATGCTGAGGGCTGCTAGTTCAAAATCCAGAAGTACCTTCAGCAGAAAGGAGATTGGAATTTGAGAATGACAGATATTTTCTTTTTTTTTTTTTTTTTTTTCTACTGACAGCTGCTCTAGATTCCACCCTGAATATAGGGAAGGAAAAAAAGAGAAAGAAAGAAAGAAAAAGTCTTTAGATCAGGGCCAAAGGTCCTTGAGGTGGAAGACAGAGGCTAGAAAACTGCTCAGGTGGGTTTGTGCAGCAAACGAGATGAGGGTCTGACCTGCTCCTCTTTGAAAACACTGTGAGGACAGAGTGAACTACTGTTGCCCACAGAAAGGAATTGTTTAACACTGCAGATAACTCAGCTTGTTTCTAAATGATACACTGATTGTTTCCCCCACATGCACCAGAAAAAGGGATTTCTCCCTAGAGATCCTTTCCTCTGGCATTTTCCTAAGGCAGGTGACTGATGGGTGCCCATGTAATTTGTGGTGGAACCCTGCAACTGGGATATGGCTGCACCACAGAATTTCAGTGTTCTGAAGTAACCTACATAGAAATGTCCAGGGATGTGAGCAGAGGGGGATTAAAGTTCCAGTAACCATCTTTTGAGGACTTTACCAAAGCTGCAATAAGAGTAAAGAAAATTCATGGCAGATGGTTCATATTCTGCTATGCAGCCTAATGCTAACCACTATGAGGAAAAAAAATCAGACTTATTCCTTGCAGTGTGTTTAGAGAAAGAGAGGAAATAGTGGTTTAGGCTTACAAAGCTTTCACAAAGAGTTTGGAGGGAACACATATGGATGGTTATATGTATGGATGTGTGTGTCCTTTGGACTGGGGAGAAGAATGAGCTAGTAAAATCCCTTTCTTAATCTTCTCTTCCTTTCCAATAGACAATTCTTATTTTTCTGGTCTGTATCTTTATACCAACAAAAACATTCCCAGTTAGAGAGAACCATGGCATCTTTCTCCAGAGGGTGCCTCTATCATGAAGGTGTCAAACTATTACACTTTTCTCTCACTCTCTCACTGCCCTCACTGGAGCCAGTAGCAATTTTTTCATCAGGAATTTTCCTCAGCCATCATTAGGGTACTGCAAGAGATGCTCATGCACATGAATCTTTTTTTAAAGCAAGCATCCTGTGAAGGCTTGTCATTCCTAGAGAGCCACATCTGTGTGGCTTACTGCTAACAAAATGCTGAGACAACTACTGCTGAGAGCAGGATGTTACACAAAATTCAGCATAGATGTTCTGGACATCAGCTTTGCTTCCACAACTCTTGCAATAATAAGGAAAAATAAATATATATATATTGGGATGGGAACTTTTCTGCAGTCTTCCACAACAACTTTGCTTTTCCAATCTTGTTCCCAGTTGTCAACCTGGCTCATACAGAGGAGTCTTGGTATTTATGTCTTGATGTATCCACCAACAGTAGTGCTCATTTTGTTGTTAGTATTTAAATTCATAATAACAAGAAGGTGGGCAAGATTTAAGGGGTTAGTATGATTGTAAGAGGATACCATTTATATTTCCACATTAACAGCAAGGCTCAGCATAAACATGCTCTAAGGGACCCTACAGCAATAAAAGTCCAAATTCAGCCAGAACTACTTCTGCTTTTCTAACATGCAGTTCCTAATGGAAATTCTAATTCACGGTATAATCAATTCCTATTAAAAACAGGCTAGCCAAAACCAGGAAAAATAGCTTCATTTTGGGCACTGGGCAAACACAATAATTCTCACTTTCCTCTCATGCCTCCAGACTGTGTGTCTCCAAACAATAGCCACCCTTAGACCTGAAAATAGCAGAAATGTTCTTGAATCATCAGAACATGGTTCCAAAGAAGTTCTTTACACATTGGAAATCATGGTACGTTCCACTTACAGTCAAAAGACAAGTTAATTAGACAGATACAAGAAGCTACATAGTATTTTCAAAGTAAGTCCACTGGAAATGGTGGTAATTGCACAGTCATTGAAGTAAAACATCCCTAAATAGAAAAACCACACTAAAATGTCCATGTACATGCAGATACTTTATTCTCAGCTTCTTTATATTCTCTCTGAATTCAGAATTCTGAGTCCCCACCTACCCTCTGTGAGTGTTCCTTGGCAATCTATAGCTGATTTTGAAGAATTGTATCATTTTGTGGGACTCTCTGAGAGCTGTGAGATGCCCAGGGGCTTTGCTGGGCTGGAGCTACAGCATGTGACAGATTGTGTAGCTGATCCCTTGGCCATTTCACCTCCACTCTATGATACCTCTCCATTAAACCTCTTTTCTGCTGGAGGACAGAAGCAAAGGGGAAAAAAAAAAGACATGTTGGAGGGACAGCTCATGTGCAAGGTGCTTTCTTGCTCAGAGTGCCAAGTTTACGGTGCAGTTTTCTTTATGTCTTGGGACAAAAATTTTCTGTCCTCATTTATGCCAATATAATATCTACTAACTTTGCCAGAGTTAAGTGCAATGCAAATGGCATGAGAAGGAGGCTCTAGAGCTTCATTTGTTTCTAATGAACAATGTGTGTACACTTGAAAATAAATGAAAGCACATACAGAAGTACCAAGAATCCCTTTTTGATCACAAAAACTTGCTGGAGAGGGAGAAAGCAGATCACTGACACCCAGAGCACAGATACAACACCTCACCCACCCAGGTTTTGAAAGGAGATTTTTCCCCAAGGAACAGCAGCAGGAGAGTGGAGTCAGTGACTGTCACTTGTCCCAGCACCATCCTCCATAGGGAAGCCAAAATGTCCAGTGGCAAAGGCTTGGACTGTGCCCTTGTGAAGCTCCATGAGGAGCCTTTTCCCCAGCGCCTGAAGGAAAACACTTCCTGAAGCTCCCTTGAGGAAAATGGGTTGTGAAAAGTGGATGGAGACTGCTACAGTCGTTGGATAAAATGGAAAAGCTTGGAAAAGCTTCAGGAAGGAGTGGCACTCAGTGTCCCAGATCTGCCATGCAAGGAGGGGACAGTTTGACTCCTCACATGCAGGGTACAAGCTGGAGGAGGAAAAAAAACCCAAATCCTTCAAAGTCTCAGGCATGTATTCATGTATTTCTCCCCCCCCCCTCATAGAGATTTCATTGTGTGACTCATGAAACATGTCACTTTAAATCCTTAGAGGATAAGTTGTCAGAATACATTGTGCTTTAAAGCCTTTCTTTGGTCTCTCATTTAAATCTTTGAAAGACTTTGTAAGTTATATTTTTTTTTTGCATTCACTTTGGTTTTAGTCTTGTAGAGATGAATGTGCCTTCTCTCTTGCGAGTTGAGCACTTAAAATATTCTGGATAAGTGAAATGTGAGGCATGAATTGTGAAAATGACAATCCTTATGGCCCTCTATATGCAGAGCAGCTCCAAGGCTCCAGAGCCTTCAGACTTCCACCTCCTCCTTTGGTGGTTACAGCCTCACACCACACTGGCAATAAAAGGTAAATGAGTTCTTGCAGCAGAGTAAGTCCCAAGAATATGAAGCTTTTGTGAACGTGGATGCTGCTCTTACCATTATGGGCAATTAGAGGGCTTCAAAAGTGTGTTGCCTGACTTTCTGTTGCTTGGTAACTGTGCACCTAATTCTTTCTCTAAGAGGTCACAGAAATGTCAGAAAATCCATTTTGTTAGGGCGGGGGGGAGAGACAAATTCCCCCATCAGAACAGCAGCCTATGGATTCATGAAAAGAACTTCCCGTTTCCCATTAGCAGATAGGAAATCCAGTATTATTATGATTATATTCCTAAGCACCACCAAACTGCAATTTCTGAGCGTGGCCAACTATGTAACTCGCTCGCCTTGCCAAAAAAAGCTTGGGAATTGCAAACACACTGATGAAATTTGGCATGATGCAGGTCAATATAACTCCTGGATACACTGACAAATAGCCATTATTGGCCTGATGCAGAGCCTGGTGGAGTCAATGGAAAAGCACCCTGAAACAGCGACAGCACTGCGGAAGTGATAAGGAATTTTTGAGATTGGAAGCTTTGCAAACATTGCCTGGCACAGGGAAAAAAAAATATGAACTTGGAAGGGAGATAATGAGACAGAAGATAAAATTTTCTTCTCCAAAGAGCTACAAGTTGCAGCTTCCGCAGCCCTTGAAATACTAAATGACTTTCACAGAGAGGGAACAAATTAAGTGGTGTCTGTGAGGGAAGAGCTTGGCTATTTTTACCTGCATTTTAAGGAACGGGACTTTGGAAGTACATCTCATCCTCAGCAAATGTCCAGATCTTTCTGCTTTGAGACAGGTTTAGTAATACACAATTCCATGTTATACACTATTCCCACAAATGAATACTGTCAAAAAAAAAAAAAAAAAAAACCACCAAACCTCCCTTCAGCTTGAGAAGTGTGCTCAAGTTTGCAAAATGCAGTTTAGATTAAATGAATGCCCCTGAGATTGAGTGAATACATTTCGAGAGGGGCACAATATGCAGGTGTCCACCACTGGTCATCAATCATTTTTGTGCAGAGATGAAGGTTTGCTGCAGCTGTCACTCTCTAATCACTCTGCAAGAGTTTGCAGTCATTTCCTAAAAGCATCTTTGAGAGGAAAGGAGGGCAGACAAGGCATTCTGCACTTAAGAAACTGGGCCCATTTAATAAAAATTAAGGATATTTTCATGTTGAAACAGCTGTTTTGTGAAATAACACTACTACATGACCCTTGGAACCCTCCATGGGACAGTCTTGGTGTGGGCAACGTGGAAACCCAAAACCCAGGGTCCCAGCCTACCTTTGGCCACAAATTTTCTGCACAATATCAGATAAATTGAACTCAGGCCACCATCTAGTGAGAGCAGATGCACCAATGGAACACTAGAACTTGATTTTTCCTTCTGATATTCCACTGGGAGGATTTCTTCAGCTTAGAATTATCAAAAGGATTGTGAGTACCTACATATCCATTACTGGCAGTAAATGATTCTGTAATATAAATCATTATCACTGAAGTAAAAAAAAAAATCACAGATCACTAAAAGAAGTAGGTCTTTAAAGTAAGGGGAAGAAGAAAATGCGATCAAGCTCAAATAATATCTGTTGTTCTGGAAGTGTGTAAGTATATCTCAGTCACCAGATTTTCATCATAAACTTAGAGATAAATGCATGAAATCACATTGCTGGGATGCTCTTATTTGTTTATATACAGGCAGAATAACTATGACTGAAGAAATACAAATAAAGATTTCATGCATGTCCAAAATAAAGGAGTAGAACAGGCTACTCTAAGAAACATATATTGGCAAAATCCAGCAAATCTTTGTGAAGATGCTTGTACCATTATTCTGGTCCACAGACTAACATGGATTTTGATGCACTTTAATGCATAATTAAATTCTGCTCTGTTAAGTATGTTTTTCCTGATGTGTTTTTCTGAAGATGCCATAGATGATGGGAAAATGTATTATACAACCCCTTAAAAAATGTAAGCCTTCAGCAAAAACTCCTGAAATATTTTTGAGGCAATCAGAGTTCTGTGAAATTCAAGTGGGTTGGAGGTTCTTGGGAAAAATAGGCTCTAGAAAAAAAACCAAAGTCAAAAAGTGAATAACTAGAAAACCAAGAAAACAATAATAGTGCAATTTTTTTTTTTTTTTTTTTTTCAGTATTGACTGTGAAAGCAAATTTCACAATGGCTGAGAATCAGCCATGCCAGCTACATCCAGAACCATGCAGGTCATGAATTTGCTGACTCTTAAACCTCCCCATATTCTCCTGTGGATGGTTTAAACGCTCTGCAAAGTTTATAAATGCAGTGAAATGGCCACTGGCATTTCAGCAGCACAAAAACTGCAGACAAACACACACAGCCACACACCCACACATTTTCTGTAAATAATCTGTCATTTTCAAGTTCAATGTCTGCATTTTGCTGCTCCACACACTGTGTTGCTGGAACCAAAGAACTGATTCAGGGAAGAAATGCTCCACAGGATTAAACTCACCTGGCCAGGGCCAGTGCCTCGAGTTCATGATGTCAGAGGGTCTGATGTTTATCTTGGATGGAGAAAACACAGAATTTAGCTTATGAGGAAGAGCTTCCCTGATGTGCCCCTCACTAAGGTGGTCTGACACATGCCTGAACTCCCTGTATGCTGTTATTTCTCCATTTCAGCCCCATTGAAGTTGCTCTAATTTCATGATACAGGCTAGGGGCAGAATGGCTGGAAAAGCTGGAAAAGGCCCTGGGGGTCCTGGTGCCAGGGGCTGGACACGAGCCCAGGGGTGCCCAGGTGGGCAAGAGGCCCCTGGGCTGGGTGAGGAATTGTGTGTCCAGCAGGAGCAGGGCAGGGATTGTCCCTCTGTGCCCCAGGGCTGTGTCCAGTTGTGGCTCCTGCAGGAGAGCCCTGGAGGGGCTGGAGCGTGTCCAGGGCAGGAGCTGGGGAAGGGGCTGGAGCCCCAGGAGGGGCTGAGGGAGCTGGGAAGGGGCTGAGCCTGGAGAAAAGGAGGCTCAGGGGGGAGCTGGTGGCTCTGCACAAGTCCCTGCCAGGAGGGGACAGCCGGGGGGGTCGGGCTCTGCTCCCAGGGCACAGGGACAGGAGCAGAGGGAACGGCCTCAGGCTGGCCCAGGGGAGGCTCAGCTCGGCCAGCAGCAGGAATTTCCCCATGGAAAGGGTGCTCAGGCCTTGGCACTGCCCAGGGAGCTTTGGAGTGCCCATCCCTGCAGGTGTCACCTGGAGGTGGCACTCAGAGCTCTGGGCTGGGGACAAGGTGGGGATGGGGCACAGCTGAGACTTGATGATCTCAGAGGCTTTTTCCAACCTCAAGGTTTTTGCGATTTCGTGATTCTCACAGTTGATTGTTCCAGGGCCAGCAGCTCAAAGGTGTTTGTGCAGCCCCCAGTGCTGGGGCAAACGTGATGTCCATGCCTGGAGAAGGAAGGATGGGACAGAAACCTCAGGCACAGAGAAGGTGCACACAGGAGTGAGCAGGGACCACTGCAGGTCACCCCAAAGCCAAAGGGACTCTTTCCAATTGCCTCCAACAAACCTTGAGTCCATGCCCAGGTCTCTCCTATCTTAATTTGCTTTTTCCAGGGTTTACGATGCACTAGGAGAGGGGGTAAAATGCAGCTAAACTGGAAACGGAAAACATTACCTGTGACTGTCTTCCAACACCCAACACTGCACTCCCCCCTTCATGTCACTGTTATTAGTTTCACATCTGAGGATGTTTATGGTCCATCTGTGTTTATATTTCAAAGTGAACAAAAAATAATTCTTCTTTAATTGTCCTTATGCAGCTAAAAGAAAATGTGTTTTGAGCAAAACCCTCTCTAAGGGTGTAAGTCTGGCAGACCACCTTACCATGTCATTATATTAAGGGCTGAACCTAATACATCTGATATATTGAAATTCAGTGTCTCATCAATATCTCTCAATAAACCCTTTCAAGTGCCAAAGCCCATCCCTAACAAAATCACAATTCTTTTGAGGTGACAGGCAAGTTAATTTTCTTTTGGAAAAAAAAATCAGTTTCATCCTAAAGAAAATCAGAGATAATTAATTTTTCACTAAATTAACTGTTAAACACAAAACAAAACGAACAAAACCCCCTAAACAAAACACAAACAAACAAAAACAAACCAAACCAAAAAAACACCACCAAAACCCTAAAAACCCCAACTTTCTGGAGTTTTAATAAAGACTAGAAGGATGTACTTGGAAAAGTACACAAGCCAACAGCACAAATACGAAAAGCTGTATTAGTTTGGAATGGATATCTCTCTATACTGGGCACATCTCACTGGATATTGCTATTCTGACCAGCAGTAAAATCGTTTCCCCTCTCAAGTAAAAAACGAGCTAAATGGTTTTCACTGAAATACAGCAACTGTTTTGTCAGCCTCTTACAACTTCGCACTCTCATTTTTCAAAGACTTGCAGAGGACAGAAAGTTCCTCCAGTCAATGAAGAGGCACAGCTTCCTTCCTCAGCATCACTCACACCCCCAGGGCATCTCACGAGGCTCCCGTGGGAGGGACACACCCTGGCAGCAGCCCCACAGCCGTGGGCAGCACCCTGAGAGGGGCTCCTTTAATGTGTCTGCACATCTCCTGAAGTGATGTCAACCCACAGCCTCCCTCCTTCCTTCCTCTGCAGTGATGCCTTAAGTTTCAGCTTTCATGGTTTCCAGGTTCTGTGCTGGCCAGGGGTGTAGATCAGCCTCATATTCAGTGTCACTCAGCTCTTCACAGGGTAGGGAGACAAAACAAATCCTTTTCCTGCTGAAGACCAAGGACAACTTTCAGGCCCAAAAGCACAAACAAGGGTGGGCTGAAGGGAGGAACAAGAAGGATGGGACCTCAAAATCTAAAGCTGTAATTGGGTATTTAAACCCCAACATGCAAATGGACCAAAACTTATAAAAGTGTGAGACCTCGTGACCGTTTGTCCATTTTGTGACCATTTTGGCTCCACCTTGGGTGTAGCCCTGGCCAGGCTCTTGTCCTGCCCAAGGTGTATCCTAAAGGCCTTTCAATAAATATCTGCTTTATTCTCCACATCTGTCCAGTCTCTGTTCCACGTCAGCCTTCCCAAGGCATCAGCAGGATGTCACTGCTGTGACCCTTCCCTCTCCCACTGTTTCTGCAACATCATCTCTTGCTCCAGATGGAATCATGGAATGGTTCAGATTGGAATGAACCCTAAAGATCATCTGGTTCAAACCCCTTCAAGTGACCAGGGAACCTTCCACTGATCAGTTTGCTCAGAGCCCCATCCAGCCTGCTCTTGAGCACCCAAATTTTCCTTCCTGCCCCTTTTTAAAGGTCACTGCCTGGAATCAGCCCTTAGGTAAAACATTTGTGTAAATAACTTTTGCGAAAGATGTTGGTCACATTGCTTTGCAGTAAGACAAAGCACACTGTGCCATGTTTATGACTCTACAGCCTCTGGTTCCTGCCTTTTTCCTGATGCTCTGCCTTCAGTGCACCACAACTGCTGCTTTTAGCTCTTCTGTAAAAGCATTTGAGTAGTTCCACTGGAAAATCTACAGCTTGATCATGGGAAAGGAGGACAACACATCACACTCTCCTCCTGGTGTCATGTCCAGCACACTCCATGGCACAGGCAGAAATCTTGAGGGAGGATTCTGTTACCTATCTCAACAGAAGTGCCCCTTCTCTCCAAATGGCTGGTAAAAATCACTCTCTATAAAAATATTATTAGATGCTGTTTGAAAAATCTTAATTTAAATATCGTAATATTAATGTGATATTGTAGTATTGTGATATTGTAATATTTATTTCTATTATTTGCTTATTTATCTATTTATTTATTTTAATTGTGGAAAACAAGAAGTTTTGCCCTTCAGCACATGCCCTAGAACCAGGTCTGAGTGAACACGCTCCCAGCTCCAAACAGAAGGGCTGTGAATGTCTCAGACAGAGATCAAATGGAAGCTGATCTGTTGAGCAAGGATAGGGGGAGAAGAAGATACACCACGAGCTGCCATGAGATTCCTCCAGTGTGTTATTCTTTTTAAGTAGAAACATGTGGTGGAAGATTAAGCAGCATCTTTTTAATCTCCGATTGTCCAGCTCCCCCTGCTGTAATTACATATTGGACACAAATGGCAACAGATGTTCGGCGTCTAAGCTAAGAATTATATACTCACTCAATATCCCAGTGATTCAAAACACGGACTGGGAGGCTGGAATTTAAATTTACATAGAGTGGCAAATGAAAGAGAGTTCCTAGAACACCATGAGGCACAGAGAATATTAATGCAAACTTGAGGATGCGCCCTCAATGGAAGGAGACAAACCGGCTGAATACCAGCTAGAGTGGTTTTAATTACAGCAATTTCTCCGAAAATTACTTTAACCCATCCTCATCCCTGAAAAGCTGAGCCTCCATTGCTGTTTGTTCACATAATCAAATATCTACAGCCCTATGTGTGCAGCTAGATAGAAGGTTCCTCCTAATCATTTCATCATCTATCAAGTGGCCAGACTAATTTCCCCATATAAAACCTAATAAGAACAGATATATCAGCCTGTACTTTATCTTGTTTATTTTCCAAGATACATACTTGTTCATTATCGAACTACATGAAAGCTTTTTGCCTGAGTTGCTGAGAATTTTAAACAAGTGGCTATTGCTTCCTTTCACCAGACTTGCCTTCCCTTGAAATATCACAGTGCTAGGAAAGGAGATGCTTTAAATTGGAGAGATGCCTTACCCAACACAGACATGAATCATCTTCCCTAAAATTTAAAGGTATCAAAATAAGAGAGAGGATGCAGTTCTAGTATGTTAGTTGGTGGACATTCTAGGGGGACTCAGGCATGGCAACTTCCACAGATTGCATCTCACTCCAACCAGTTCCTCCTTTCCTGAATCAACAGACTCCCTCCATTTTCTCTCAAACATCCAACTCCTTCCACCCCTACTTTGGGTACCAGTTGAAAGCCCATAATCTGATTCCTCCCACTGCAATGGCTCAGGCAGGAGTGCAGATTTGAATGTTCTGAGCACTCCAAGGTGCAGATGCACACCAAGAACACGTGTCTGAGCATGACATAAATCCCTTTACTCATCACAGCTGAGGGCAGACACTTGTTTACCAAAATATTTTCTGACAGGAAACTGAAAACACTCTTAAGTCCATTAGTTTCACTGACCATTATGAAAATGTTGACTTTTAAAAGCGTGTTTTATTACATATGATTTCATTTTTCTTGCAAGATCACAGGCTGGGATGCAAACCAATGTGCTGTTTGCTGCCAGATGGCGTGTTGGAAGGGTACAAACTCATTTCACACAGAGTGCTATGTGGCATGAGAACGCTGTTCTTACACTTCTAAATAGTCGTGCCTCTTTGAATGGTTTAGATCCCCAGTATTCTTTCTGCAAGCTCATAAACTCTTCCCATTTTAGCTAGAGCCTTGTGAAGTTAATAGGTAAATACCAGAGATCCATTGGTGAAATTTTTATGGACAATTAATCTGCCCCTGTCCCTTACAATTTCTAGGTGCAGAGGTCTGAAGAGTCAGCAGGGCAGCTGATCCAGGCCCAGGAAAAAACACCATTGCCAACTATTAAACAGCTGAGAGAGTGATAAATTGACCATAATGCATAATTCTGATAAAGGAAATAACCTCCACGTGTCTTCAGCCTGCACTGGGTCCTCCTCAAAGAGACAGGGGACAACCCAAGATGTGTGTTCCACCAGATTTTTCCTGGGAAAGCGCTGGTAATATCCTTAACGCCATCAGGGCCTCCAGAAAAACCATCCATGTATTTTACCTGAGCTATCAGAATGAGGACAAAGGCCTTCAAAACCCTTTGGGAAGAACATTCCATGTGCCAACAGGGAAGGTCGACATCCACAGCCATCCCATAGCCAGGCTAAACAGGTTTAATTTGCGCCAGCAAATCCTGTGCAGCAATCCTGCATGGCTGCCCTGCACATTTCAATTTTCCGACACAGTTGCTTTGGAAAAGGAGCTGGGAAAACCTCTCTCCCTCTTTTTCCCTCGGCAATGCAACGCGCACAGTCTGCACCCGCTGCTAAAAATTGTGTCGGTATCAATCTCCTCAGCATCACAAACACACCCACACGCGTCTGAGTCCTGAAACGCTTATTTCGCGAAGAATGTGCCAAAAGATTTACTTACTCTTTAGAGCTGCTTAATGATGTTGTGGGGATCAAAGGAGCAAGCATTTTCATGACAAAAGGAATTTGTACTCCAGGCTCCACAGCACAGACAGTGATTAGTGAGTCATACATGTTGAAGTGTCTCGCTTTTTCTCTTTTAAAGAGCTGTTGTACCATTCACCTAAACACTACGGTGCTGAATCAGTACTTTCTCGAGTCTGCCTGAACCTCTCACCTTTACCTGGTAATATCCTGGGGATGGTTCCTCGACTGGAAAATGGGTTCAGCTCCCTTCTTTGGCTGTTAGCAGACATTAAGGATGCATCCAGGATTTCCTGGGATTGCTCGGAAAGCAACCACTGCATCTGAAGGAGGTTTTAAAATACCAGTTTTGAATGTATTTTTATTCGGAGAAAAAAAAAATATATATATATACATATATGTATAATTAGAAGGTGTCTCATAATGGAGCTCAGCTAACCCAAAGAAACATTTTAATTCTATTACTTAAACTTTTAAAAAAATATATTAGTAACTACCCAGATCTGAAACACCCACTCTCATTGTGATAATACACGTCCCATCCTTCTCCTGAGGGTTTCTTCCTTAAGCTTTGCTTCTGTCTCCTTCCAGAGTACAGCTCCCATCTTGTTGCCCTCTGTTAAAAACGGGCCAGGAGACCTGCTCCTTTGAAAAGCCTTTATTAGTCAGCTCTTTAAAGGGGGAACTCGAGGGGTCGCCTGCGCCGCCGCTGCTCCTGTCGCCGCCTTCGCTCCTGTCGCCGCTGAGGATCAGGTGTCAGTCGGACCTTCTGCTCTCGCCGCAGCAGAGTCGGGAGGCTCCGATCTCGCGGGAATTCCCGGCAACCCAACTGGGCTCGTGTGGTCTAGGGGCGTCACTTCTTCCCAGTCCCTTTGTGGTCGTGGCGAGGCGGCAGAAGCAGAATTCAGTCCTTAGGTAGCTGAGGGTCTTCTCGGTGTTGTAGTGTTTCCCTTTTATCTGGATTTTGTGCTGGGTCCCGGCTTTTGGGTCTGCTTGCTGGCAACTGTACTTCGGTTTTGGAGCGATGCACCATGGAAGTCCTTGGATTTTCCTATTAGGCGGGGCCAGCAGTTCGAGGAGCCGGCGGGGAATGGGGACAGCCTAGCCCGACGGAAGGGGAAGGGAACCCGGGGTTTTAGAGGGGGTATACAACTTGGAATAAGGTTTTGAGGGTACAAATTTTGGTACAAACAGCATAACTTCCTTAACAGACAGGTTACAACTGGCATAACATTTTAAACAGCATAACTTTCTTAACAAATGACAAACTGTGTCAAAAAAAGGGAATTTCTTACATTTCATTCATTTCAGTCCCCCCTCTATTTCTTTGATCGGGCCTTTGCCCGCATCAATTGGCAGTTTTTGATTCATGGGAATATCTTTTATTTAGTTCTTCAGTTTGAGGTTCTAACTAAAGTAAAACTATTCTCTTATAGGGCACTTTTCAGTTAGGCGCTGCTTAAATTTGCAGCATTTCATGCAATCTAATACTGCTTTATATTAAAACACGTGGGATTTACATGAGTGTGAACTCTTATAAGGGACTGCAGGTTCTCCCCGTCATAGATGGGATGGTGTGTAGTTCTCCCAAGAGTCCAGTATGAACCATTGTCTCGATCTCACCTGGTCTTGCCTCTTGGGTTGGGGAAGTGGGACAATAGCTCTTAGAGCATGCTCTTTCAATGTGTTTGCTCAATAGGACTATGTTTTAGTCCTCCCAAGAGTCCAGTATGAACCATTGTCTTGATCTCACCTGGTCTTGCCTCTTGGGTTGGTGAAGGTATTTAGCTGGCCTTATGGAGTTCCTTTCAGTGTATTCCCACTTCTTTTTCAGTTTTTGATTAGCCCTTCTGTGGTGTGCCCTATGAGAGATCTGTAATTTTTTTTTTTTTTTTTTTTTTTTAAACAGCTTAACACTTCATGGTATTTTAGAACAACTTACAGAGAACATTTTTAAATGACAGCTTTTGATAACAACTTGGAAAGATTTTGAACAACGGGTCTAAGTGTGTCTGGGTCTCTAATGGTGGTCTATTTGGAGGGAGTCTTTGCTGGGGTATCAGAGACACTGGGAAGTGGCAATGGTCTTTTTATTCGGGATAGTTGTGTATGGTGAAGCCCCTATGTCTGACCTTGGTCGAACTCAGATTTTCAAGAGTGCTAGGGGCAAACATTTTAGCCAATTCATTCCAGTTTTTGTTATTAATTTAGTTAATACATTTTTGAAGGTTTTATTTATTCTTTCAATTTTTCTTGAGCTTTGAGGATGCCAGGGTGTATGTAACTGCCATTTCATTTCTAAGGCTTTAACAATATCATGCAGGACTTGTGCTACAAAGTGGGGGCCTCTGTCTGAAACGATGTTATTTATCAGTTTATATCGGGGAATGATGTGTTCTAGTAGTATCTTTATTACTACTTGTGCTGTTTCCCTTTTTGTAGGGAAGGCTTCTTCCCAATGCGTTAAGTGATCAACTATAACTAAAAGATGCTTATGTCCTTGTACTGGAGGCATTTCTGTGAAGTTTGTTACTTTCTGACAAATTAGGCATCCTTCAGTAACTGCTCTAGTCAGGTTATATATTCCAACACATAGGTGTTCTCTCAGAAAATCATTACACAACTCTTGGGTGCCCCAGTGAGTTAAGTTGTGGATTTCTGCCAGCGTTTTTCGAGCTATTGCTTTATTTAGGAATGTTCTTCTATCTGGGGTCAGCCATTCTTCCTGCTTCCCTTGGTGTAAACCTAATTTTTTTATTTCTTTTAATTCATTTTCATCATATATGGGTTCACTAACTTTGTTAGCTGGTACATCATTTAAAGTAAGAATTTTTATTGGTTCTCCCAGCCTTTGAGCTGCTAGTTTGGCTGCTTGATCAGCTACTTGGTTGCCCTTTCCTTCAAATGTGTCCTTTTTTTGATGTCCTTTGACATGTACAATTGCTATTTCTTGGGGCTTCACAAGAGATTCTAACACCAATTTAATTAATTCTTTATGTATCAGATTTTTCCCCTTTGAATTTAGGTAGCCTCTTTCTTTCCAGATTTTTCCAAATGTGTGTACTATTTCAAATGCATATCTCGAGTCTGTGTAGATTGTACCTTGGTCTTGTTCTAATAAATCTAATCCCCTCTTGAGGGCATAGACTTCACAACACTGGGCAGACCAATGGGGGGACAGTTTTTCTTTTTCTATAACTTTTAAATTGTCTCTTTCCGTACCTTCGACTATTGCATAGCCTGATATTCTCTTTCCTTTTGTCACCTTAGATGATCTATCAATAAATAGCACCCTCCCGCATGGTAGAGGTGTATCTTTAAGATCTTCCCTTACTTTTGTTTGTAAATCTATGATTTCCAGGCAATTATGCTCTAAGTTTGGTGTGGGTTCCCCTGAGAGGAACTGGGCAAGATTTAGATTTTTTGATGTGATTAGCTCTAAATCACTGGTGCCGGTTAAAATCACTTCATATTTTAAAATTCTAGAGTCAGTCAGCCATTGTTGAGCCCTTTGGCTCAACACTGTCCTGAGATCATGGGGTGTGTGTGCAATGATTTTTCTTTGCAGTGTCAGCTTTTGTGCTTCTTCTACAAGAACAGCTGTGGCTGCTACAGCCTGGAGGCAAGCCGGCCACCCTCTTGCAACTGGATCCAAAAGTTTGGAAAGATATGCGACAGGCTTTTTGTGTCCTCCCCATTTTTGGGTTAATACTCCATAAGCTATTCCTCCTTCAGAGTTAATGAATAGGTCAAACTTTTTCTTAAGGTCTGGGAGACTCAGGACAGGGGCTGAAGACAATTTTGTCTTTAGGTCTTTCAATTGTTTTTCATCTTTATCTGTCCATTTTTCAGGTTCAGGTTGGACTAACTTCTCATAGAGAAATTTAACACTTTGGGAATATTTTTCTATCCATAGCTTGCAATAACCAAATAGTCCTAATAATTTTCTTGTATTTTTTTTTGTGGTTGGAGCTGGGACTGAGAGCATACCTGAGATTCTCTCAGGGCTTAATTTCTTACACCCTTCCCCAATGAGGTGTCTGAAGCAGGTGACCCACGATTGTATAAACTGCAGTCTGTTCTTTGACACTTTGAGGCCTTTTTCCCCCAGAAAATTCAGTAGATTAATACTGGTTCCCTTCACTTTATCCTGCTTTTTCCCCGACATTAGGAGGTCATCTACATACTGCAGGATCTGCACACCGTTTTTAGGGATAAACTGTTTCAGTAACTTTTCTAGGGCTTGCCCGAAGAGGTTTGGGCCTTCAGTGGACCCCTGAGGAAGACGAGTCCATCTCAGGTGCTGCCCTCTCTTACTTTCAGGGCACTCCCACTCAAAAGCAAACCAATCTCGGCCCCCCCCTGCCAAAGGACAGGTCCAAAAAGCATCCCTTAGATCTATTACAGTAAACCAGGACTGGTCTCCAGGAATCCTGCTCAGGAGCGGGTAGGGGTTTTGTACCACCGGGTGCCTGGTAATTGTCTTTTTGTTCACTTCTCTTAGGTTTTGCACTGCCTTTTTTACAGCCAGAATAGGAGTGTTGTGGGGTGACATACAAGGTTTTAATATTCCTTCTGTGAGTAGATGGGTTATAATTTGGGTTAGTCCTTTTTTCCCTTCTAGAGAAATAGGATATTGCCTGACCCTTATAGGAGGTGTCTTTTCTTGTATTTTTATTTCTATAGGTGGGATATCTAAATATCCATATTTTCTTTCCTCAGCCCAGACCTCTGGCCTGACTTCCCCTAAGTCTCTAACAGTCAGCCTCATGATTTGTGGCACCATTCTTCCTTCTCTAGGAAGAATCCTTACTCCTAACCGAACTTGCAGGTCCTTTTCCAGCAGGTTACTGTCTACTTTGGGTAGATATATCGAATTAGTGACACATCTTTTGGAATTTTCTTTAATTTCTACATTTTTTATAACTGAAGCCTTGAAAGGCTCCCCTTCTGCTCCTAGGACTTCACATGTCTTTCTTCTAATCGCAATTTCAACTGGAAGTCGGTTAATACATGATTTATCTGCACCAGTATTCACTAAAAACTCAAACTCTTCATGTTGGGGACCTACTTCAATTTCAAAATTTACTATGGGCCCTTCTTGATGTTTCATGGGGTCCCCTAATGCATAGAGCCCATGACACCCCCAATCCTCCTTGACCTCCTTCCTCAATAATTTTTCTAATGCCTCTTGTTCCTTCATGACAGTCTTATCAAATGACATTTTTTTGCAATGTTTCTTAAAGTGTCCTATTTCTCCACAATAAAAACAGGCTCGGGTCTCTCCTGGTCTCTGAAGAGTATCCCAAGGTGGTGGGTTAATTTCTCTTACCTTTTCTGGTAAAGATTTTGTGTTTCTTTCACTCTTAGTATCCTTTCTGAGATCCTTTACACTTTCCCTGGCCATGGCTACCATAATCCTGGTTTTTGCCTTTGTTTTTTCTTCTTCTCTCCTAAGGTATACTCTTAGGGCTTCCCTTAATAATTCATTTATTTCTCGGTCTTGCCAGTCTTTCATCTTTTCAAGTTTTCTTTTGATATCTGGCCAGGATTTTGTGACAAACTGTAACTTTAATAATATCTGTCCCTCTGGGCTATCTGGATCCAAATTAGAATATTGCTGGAAATTTTGTCTGAGCCTGCTCAGCCAGGCTGCTGGGGTTTCATCTTTCTCTTGCGTCCTGTTAAAAGCTAATTTGGTGTTGCTACTCCGAGGAACTGATTCTTTAATACCTCTTATCATTAGGTTTCTATAATCTTCTATATTTCTCCTCCCTTCTCCTCTGTTTGGGTCCCACCCTGGGTCAGCTATTGGCAACTTCTGGTCACCGGGAGGGCCCATTCGGTTTTCTCTCTCCCAGATGCGCATCCCTGCTGCCCTAACCAGCCGAACCTCGTCTGGATTGAATAGTATATTTAAGATGGAGTTTAGTTCTCCCCATGTATAAATATTTGGGCCTAAAAACTGGTCAATCTGGTTGGCAATTCTCACTGGGTTTTCAACTAGATTCCCCAGCTCTTTCTTAAAACTTCTGACTTCTGACGCTGTTGAAGGTGTATTGACAAACCCTATTCCTCCAACTGCCCCACCCAATGGGACCTCCTTTAGGGGAAAGAGTTTGGTTTTTGACCTGGTGTTACTGTAAGGGTAACTTTCTGTGTTTTTTATTGCCTGACAGGATGCATTGTTAGGTGCCAGACCTAACTCCCAGCTGTGAGGGGGTGCAGGGATTGTGGATGGTGAAGGAGAGGAGGTTAGACCAGTGTTAGGGAATGGCAGAGGGTAAGAGGGGTTATAAATTGGAGGGGGGTAAGCTGGGGAAGGAACAGGGATTACAGTTTGGGAAGGTAAGATTTTTAGGTGAGGTTGGAGGATTACTTCGGGATAAACTGTAGGAGGAGGCAAGTGTTCTAAGGGGTCCCAATTATGGCTAGCTTCTTTTTGGTTCTTCTGCTTTTCATTCCTTTGTTTCCCTTGCTGTAACTTACATATTTTTGTTGTTTTATTTTTGACTACTTGTTTTTGCCAACAGATAGCATAGAGTATCTGTTCAATACTTGAATCTCCTCGAGATTTCAAGTATTGAGTCAATTGTGAACACATCCAGGGGTCTTTAGTTCCACACCATGGCCATTTTGCAGGTAAATTTAGGTTAGGCCAAGCCTCTATGCAATAATGGATCATCTTGATCCTGTCCAAGCTTTTAGTGGCTTCATCAAACTCCCATAGCTCTAACATTTGTCCTAGTGGACTGTCCGATGGAATTTGTTTTATCTTTTTCTCTCTCTCTTCAACTGGCTCCACTCTACTTATGTATGCCCCCATTTTCAGTGGGTCTCAAATAAAAACTACGCTGTTCTTATTCTGACAGAAACTTTACTTCAGGGCAACCCAAAGCAAAATTACTTGTCTTTGTTTTAATTAAACTTCTTTAAGGTGCCCCTATACCTACACAGGTTTAAAGGCGTGCAGCCCAAATTTTAACTCTCACTCACTCTTTGAGCACTCGTAAGTAGCCCCAGGGACCCTCTCAGGGTTTGGGCACTACCCCTGCCAGTGCTCGGAATGCCCCACAGGTAGCCTGGTGACCCGCCCTTAGGGCCTCAGCCACTACCCCTTGGCCAGCACTCCTTTACTCCCCTGCACCCGGACAGCGTACCTCTTCCCTGGGCACCCCCGACCAGTTCTACCTCTCGAACCCGGAAAGCGTACCCAAGATACCCCCGACCAATGCAGACTCTTTTATCCCAGCACCCCGACAGCTACCCCAGCCAGTCTCCAAAGCACCCCGAAAGCAGCCTATCTTTGCTACCCCCGCCAGTACTCAGACGCTCTGGGCCGTAGCCTCAGCCAGTACTCTTTATCCCAGCACCCCGACAGCTACCCCAGCCAGTCTCCAAAGCACCCCGAAAGCAGCCTATCTTTGCTACCCCAGCCGGTGCTCAGACGCTCTGGGCCGTAGCCTCAGCCAGTGCTCCCTTTCTCTCTTTACACCCCGACAGCTACCCCAGCCAGTGCCAACTCACAAGCCCCGAAAGTAGCCTGGGCAACCCGCCCTTAGGGTTCCAGCCGCTACCCCAGCCAGCGCTAGTCTCCTGTGACACCCCGGGCTATAGCCTCAGCCAGTGTGGTGCGTGCCTCACTTACTTCTTTGACGTGCCACTTACTCTCTAAATTCCTCCGCACGTCCAGAGGGGGGCGCCTATGCCCCTGGAGACGCCTCAGTCACTCTCAGTTCACTCGCCTCCTGCTTTTCCCGGCCGGCCCCCTCGCGGGGGTACTCAGCAGTCCAAACTCGCTTGGGGGGTCCGAGCTGCCGGCCCCCACTCATTCACTCCACATCCGCTCGTCTCCACTCCCGCCACCGGTTATTCTTACCGATGCTCCCTCAGTGGCGTCCCGCGAGGCTGGCGAGCGAAGTCCTCTGGTCCGGGATGTCCAGCTGTCCAGGAGGTCCGAGGTCGGGCTGCGCCTTCCCGTCCTGGTCCTCTTCTGGGCGTGGCTTAGATCCCGGCGAGCCCCCAAATTGTTAAAAACGGGCCAGGAGACCTGCTCCTTTGAAAAGCCTTTATTAGTCAGCTCTTTAAAGGGGGAACTCGAGGGGTCGCCTGCGCCGCCGCTGCTCCTGTCGCCGCCTTCGCTCCTGTCGCCGCTGAGGATCAGGTGTCAGTCGGACCTTCTGCTCTCGCCGCAGCAGAGTCGGGAGGCTCCGATCTCGCGGGAATTCCCGGCAACCCAACTGGGCTCGTGTGGTCTAGGGGCGTCACTTCTTCCCAGTCCCTTTGTGGTCGTGGCGAGGCGGCAGAAGCAGAATTCAGTCCTTAGGTAGCTGAGGGTCTTCTCGGTGTTGTAGTGTTTCCCTTTTATCTGGATTTTGTGCTGGGTCCCGGCTTTTGGGTCTGCTTGCTGGCAACTGTACTTCGGTTTTGGAGCGATGCACCATGGAAGTCCTTGGATTTTCCTATTAGGCGGGGCCAGCAGTTCGAGGAGCCGGCGGGGAATGGGGACAGCCTAGCCCGACGGAAGGGGAAGGGAACCCGGGGTTTTAGAGGGGGTATACAACTTGGAATAAGGTTTTGAGGGTACAAATTTTGGTACAAACAGCATAACTTCCTTAACAGACAGGTTACAACTGGCATAACATTTTAAACAGCATAACTTTCTTAACAAATGACAAACTGTGTCAAAAAAAGGGAATTTCTTACATTTCATTCATTTCACCCTCCTTCCTAAAAAAATGCTGTTTCCCTCTCCTCAATAATTGCAGATGATGATGATGATGATGATGATGATCCTTCCTCCACTCTCACTGCTCTCCTTGTCCCTTTTCCTGGACAGTGTCCCCCCAGTGTCACTCCCTCTGCAGCTTTGTCACATTCATGGCACCCAAATGATTCACTCCATGGTGGTAGTGGCTTGCTCTTGGAAATTGGGAGGGTGTGAGCGAGGAGAAAAGGGTTTCCTTCTTGAAATTGGCCAGGATAAATGGTTGTTCTGTGGATTTTCTGGATGCAATTTGAGACCCAGGAACTTTTGGGCAAGTTGGGTTTCTTTTCATCCCATGTTCTCTTTCGTCACTCAACAAGGAAAGGTTTCAGTGCTGAAAATGGAAAGATTTGCAGAAAAGACTTGCTCATAATTTGAGTTCTAGAAAAAACCTACAGCTCCTTGAAGGAAATTAAAAACAGCAGGAAAACAAGTTGTTTTCTCACAAAAAATCATTTTCTGAAGAAAAAAAAAATACTGTCTAAGCTGGGATCACTTCTTATTTTTTGATCGGCTAAGACTTCCTTTTCTCCTCTTTTTACAGGTCTGCCACCAAAGATTCATTCTTCCATTAGCAATTCTCTTCAAGTGGTTCATTAGCAATCTCCCTACATCTTTGTTGGTTTTCCTCAGTGTGTCCCAACGGGGGGATATTCAGGCATCAGATGTGACACTGTAGTGACCCCAGTGGGTGACATGTCCTCCTCTGCTCCATGTGGCTTCATTCCCTCTTGCACAACAATGCCTGACACGAGTGAAAAAAGCAGCTGAGTAAAAGATTTCTCTGATTTCTTTAGTGCTTGCCATTCTTACAACCCCTGCTCTGTGAAATGAGGATATTCAGTTCATCCCAAGGCGTGGTCCCAGCCCTGCCATGGTCCTCACTTCTCTGTCCTGCCATTGAGCCCAGATGGCTTCAGCACAGGTGTCACTGCTCACCTGTGCACCAGCTGCAGGGAGAGCTCCTGCTGCCAGATATCATTTTAAGAACAGACCCTCCATGACCAGGAACTCTGAAAAACACTGAAAAGTCCAAGACTGCAGGGAAAAAAAACCCCACTGTTCAAAATAAACCCTCACTGGAGCAAGAGCATTTTGCATGATTCATGGACAGCACAGTACCTGAAATATTTCTGGGGTGCCTTTCCCTCAAAGAGCAGGGTTTGGAATTGCAAGAGAACATGCCAAAGGGCTCACAGGATTTCTGCACAGCTCCTTGAATAGATGCTGCTAAATGTATCTGAAGGGAAAGAAATCAGAAAGCTGTGCTGAATTCCTGTGTCAAATATGGCCAAAAAACTTGACATTTTCCCTAATCTGGTTGCTTAGTGCTAGGACGAGAGAAAACATAGTTATTCTGCCATATTAATAAGTTAATATCCTGACAAAGTATATGTCAAAGATGTTAACTTGGGACCCCCAGCCAAATATGCATTTCCCCAAAATTCAGAATATTTGGATGAAAGCTCCAGACTTGGGTAGAGCAGAGAGGAAAGGCTGCAATACCAGGATTCAGATGAGCTTGGGAGCCTGGCATAGGAAGCAGATTGCTCTGCTGGAGCTGATGCTTGGCTTTTTGAGCACACAGATCAGTCTTTCTGTGTGAAGGTGCACACAGCTAAGGCAAGGATGAGTCGCAGGATCCCACGTGCCTTCAGCTGAAAAACAGGGAGATTCTTCTGAGATGGCTTCAAGATGTGTGACAAAACCAGTTTGCTGTCAGTATTTCCTGGTTCCAAACAAGAATTTCAGAGTCAGTCAATAAAATTCATGTTCCTTCCTTCACGTTTAAGCTCCTAAACAGAAACTCTCCGAGAGGCGTGGAGCATCAGCAAACCTGATTTGTGCTCACAGCAGCCACGGGAATTCTGCACCTTTGAAACTTCAAGTCATTTGACATCACCAGCTTCTGACAGACTGAAGCATTTTAATACCTCAAATGCTGCATTTTTCATCTTGACTAATATTTGAGAGCTGCACCTTCCCCTCTGCTGAGGTGAACAGCACAGAGCTCACACGGTTCATCACCTCCAAGTTGTCAACATCCCTTTGTCCAGGCGTTGACGTTGGAGCAGATGGCGTTCCCGGGGTGATCTCACTGATAATCAGAAGTCCTGCCCCCTGCCTCCTTCTTTCATTGCTGTTTAGCAATGCCTCTGCACCACAGCTCATGCCTGATTGATTACCTGCTCCTGCCTCTGCCTCCTTCCCAGAGCTGCTGCCTTGGGAATGCGCTGCCCCATCCCAGGAGTGAGAGGACTCCTGCCTCTGTCCCTGGATGTGTGCCCTGGCATGTCACTTTTGGAAAATCCGTGTTGTTCAGATGAGTGCTGCTCCTCAAGAAATCAAAGCCAGGCTGTATCATAACCAGTTTGGGTTGATTTGTTTATTCGTGGCTGTGTCCTCACCTGGGATTTATTGTTATTATCTCTAAAGATGCTTAACAGATCCAAGAGCAGATTCCTGGACAAACCTGATGGTAGCAGCCTTATTACCTGCATTCACTCCCATATTCCAAGAACAATTTTAACCCACCTTTGTGGGGTTGCTGCCTTTGTACTTGTACTGGTTTTTCTTTTATTAAAGGGGCCCAGAGGACCTTTCAAATACCTCGCAGAAGTCAGAGTAAATCGCATCAACAGTGACTTCTTGCTTTATTAAGAGCCATGAAGTTGGAGAATGCTTATTCTGCCTGGAGGGAATGTTGGATGAGACAGCACTACCCAACCACATTTTAATGTTTGCCGTACTCAAGGTGAGGCAAAAGGTTTTCTGGGAATCTTCCTGGAATTCATATCAAATGAGCCAGTTTAAAGTTTCTTGGGTTAAACCTATTGAAGTTTTTAAAAATTAGCATATCATTAGCTTCTTCCAGTACTTTGCAACTTTCTTGTCTGCAGTGAATGTTATCAAAAGTCTCAGGCAGTTCTCGTTTTGCCAACAAACTAAAAAAGACTCACACGCATTTTCAGCTGTTTCTGTCTCTTAAAATTAATTTGTCCATTTTGGGTTTTTTCCACATGAACAGGTCCTCCCTAAATCCCTTCTCCATGCCAATCTTTTTTTCCTTCTCTGGCTTCTCCTCCAGTCTGTTCTCTTTCCACTCTGAGTTTTATTTACCCAGATGTCTTAGGGTTGGGTTTAGGTCTTTATCTCACTGATAATTTTTTTACCAGAAAGAATCTGATGAGATCCAAAGCCCTCCTGCCTCAGCCTCTGGGTTCTGACACTGGCCAGCATCAGCTGCTCCAGAGGCAGATATTGGCCATTTTCCTGCCCAAATAGTCTCTTTCTGATTTCTGATGCTTTGGAGTAGTTTTAAACTCCATCATCCTTTCTTCTTTCTTCTTAGCCAGAATCATATTTTTAAAGGAACACAACCAGAGGCAAGATAATGAGAGTAAAATCCAATCACCTGTTTTTCACGGGGATCAACTGTGAATCTTCTGAGCCAAGACTTTGGCAGAGAAATTGGCAGTTTCCATAATGGAACTGTGAATCAAAACACACAGCGAGGGATTATTATTGAGCTCCCATCCAATAAGCTGGAAATGTGTTTTTGAACTATTGCTTTTAGGACATATTACTCCACATTCACTACAGTTAAGCAGACAGCCCTCCTTGGTTCCAAGAGAGGATTCCTTACTGCTGTGTGAACTTCCAGTGGTTACTGCAGCCCCCAGCTGTGCAACTCTTAAACTTTCTCAATGTTTAATATTAAATGAACACACTCAAAATGAATAAGGTGTCTTATACAGATAATGCAACCTGAGAATGAATATCAGACATTTCTGATACACAGCAATAATGGGTCATGCTCCTGAAAGCATTCCTATATATTTGTGTCAGCTTCTCTGAGAGAAAGAAGGCTGCACATACCAAACACTGGACATCTCTAATTAATCCTGACATAAGATGTGACACCTAATTAATTGTTCTAAATTCACTAGGGAAAAAAAAAAAAAAAAAAAAAAAGCCACTATCATATTGTGAGAACGCACAAAAATTTCAAGTGAATTTCTGAGTATCTTGCTTCATGCTGGAAGGGAACAGACCATCTCAGAGCTGGAGAAATCACAAAAATCTGGGAGAAGAACAGGTCACAGAGCTGAAATGGCTCCCACTTTGATAGGGGTTTGTTGTCAATGTCAGAGGCACTGGGGGACCCAGCATCAAGAGCAGTTTCCAGCTTTCCCTGGTCGGCCTGGGGGCTTTCCAACATGCCTCAAGACCAGGAGGCAAGGCTGAGAGAGTTGGTATTGTTCAGCCTGGAAAAGAGAAGCTTTGGGGTGGCCTAATTGTGGCCTTTTAGTTCCTGGAGGGAGCCTAAAATAAAGATGGAGAGAGAATATTGACAGGGGCCTGGAGTGACAGGCCAGCGGCAAATGGCTCCAAACTGAGAGAGAGTGGGGTTAGGCAGGATATTAGGAAAAATTCTTGACTGTGAGGGTTATCCAGAGCAGCTGGGGCTGCCCCTGGATGCCTGGAAGAGTCCAGAGCCAGGCTGGATGGAGCTCTACTTAACCTGGTCTAGTGGAAGTTGTCCTTGCCCATGGCATGACTGGGTGACCTTCCACGTCCGTTCCAACCCAAATCATTCCAGGATTCTAGGATTCTATGATTCCATAGCACTACCTTAACCCACTTGTTTTTTCCAAAACGATTTCCAGCCTCAAACTTTGCAGGGAAGAGCCAAACAAATGTGCTGTGAATAAGTCAGAAGCTAGAAGGCAAATGTGAAAGATTCCTAACTTATTTTCCAAAGCCTTACGCATTACTCTTCAATGCCTATTTTAGCCTGACTCATCTTGACTAAAAGCTTGGCAATAGCAAAGGTTGACAGTAACTCTAAACAACATTTGGGTGAGAAATTAGAAGGCTGGCAGAGGTAAGAGGGTTTGCTGATAAAAAAAAAATAATAAATCTCCCAGTTTATGTGCAGAGTCATGCACCTGGTGAAATCCCAGGCATGCTGGATGGCTTGGCATGAACTGGAGGAGCACGGAGGAGAAGCTGCTGGAGCAAGTCCATGGGTCAGGCATCCCTCTGCCATGGCAGCTCTCCTGCCACAGCTCCAGGGGCCACAGCAGGAAAACCCACAGCTCAGCACACAAGGAATTACTGGAGTTATCATTTATGCCCTGCTCTGGTCTCAGAGCAGGAAATCTGCTAAGTGGCTGCCCAATTGTTTGCAGGATTGGAACCAAAATGAATTTGTCAGTATACGACATGTCCAGGGAGCAACTTCTAAAGAAAAAAGTAAAGAGACTTAGGACTATATTTTTCTCTTGGTTACTGGAGTCTGTACTAAAGCATTTCTCTTCTACCATTCCTACTTGACTAACTATTTATCTGGGATCTTAATGTCTTTTCAGGTTTCGCACCTTTTTAAAAGAGTTTTCATGTGTTTGTTACAGCAGGAAAAAACTGCAGAACACTGGCACTGGAAGTCCTCTGAGCTCCAAGGTGACCTCTTGTTTGCTGATGAAGCAACCTCCAGGTGAGAGAAACAACAGGAGAACCCATTCCTGTAATAACTTGTCCCTTTTCAAGAAAAACATAAACATCTGCAATTTCTCAGACAAATGCACGTTTAATGTGTCCCTGACATCTCCGTCTCCTGCTACAACCCCAGGAATTCACTTCCCTTTTCTGCCACAGTTTATCTGCCCAAGCAGCAGGTGAGGAAAAAGCCTTGACATTCCCCAAATTCATCCAGGGCTGGCTTCCAGAGTCAGAACAATCCTGATGCTACAGTGCAAAGCAGCCAGTGACCAGAGAGTGACCCCAGAAGATGCACCAGAAATCAAACCATCCCAAGAAAACCACCCCAGAGGCAACAATTTTATGAAGAAAAACAAGGACTGAAAGTGTGTGGAACAGGGAGATCAATTAGCTTGCCTCTTTTTTGCTTTTTTGGGGGGGGGGTTTGGTTTTGGGTTTTTTTTTTTTTTTGGTTGGTTGGTTTTTGGTTTTTTTTTTTTCCTGCCTGGTGGATTTGCTTTAATTTTGCATTTGTAATTACTTAAATGCAGTGTTCTTCACAACAGACATAATTCACAGTCCTTTAATGCTGTGCCTTTCAAAACAAACATGAGTCACAGCCCCTAGGTAAACTTCCTGGGCTGGCAGTGAATATCATTATTGTGTGATAGAGTGCAGCAAGCTGCTTGCCCAGATTACTCAGTCACCTAAAGCTAGCAAAATGCATTGCCATTTATTTATTATGCTCATGATAATTACAATTATCATCACTGCAGTGCCAATCTGTTTGCTGCAGAATGAAGGCCTCTTCATGATGTCTCCAAGGATTCAGTGTCAGCCCTGAGTAGCTAACAAAATTATGGGGCCTTGCAGGATTTTTTTTTTTCTGCAAAACAAGGGCTTTAAGAGATATCAAGCAGCACTCTCCTGCTTGTTTAACAACAGTGTTCAAGAAACCTCTGCTACAAACCTTCTGTGCAAAGGACTGTTCCGGTCCTTGCTTTGGGCACTGTCTTCCAAGGAAATATCCAAGCACGAGTTCCAGCTCAATAGCAAGTACGCTGATATTGATACAATGAATAAAAATAAAATGAAAAAATTAATATATACTTCCAGCGCCCCACAAATGTGTCTTCTCCTGCATCTGTTAGGATCCACAGAAATTACACAACGTCTGAGTATGGGCAAAAAGTAAACAGGAATCTTCCTCTTCCTTTATTTCTAGCCCGTTCCTCAGAACGTCTTGGCACCCAGGAGGAGTCAGAACATGCTGAGACATTAGGCCAGAGAGAGTAGCAAAACCCAGATTGTGAGCAGAGGGGGTGGAAACACAGAGTGTGGGCAGGTGAGAAATGTGAGATCATTTATCCAACCCTGCAGCAGTCTAAAAGAATACTCAGCTTCATATGGTGCTTTAAATCTTCAGAATCCCCGACGAGCATTAGTCAAACTAATGAAATTAGTCATCTAAGGTCGTATCCTTTTTATTTTCATTTTAAAAGGGTTTTTGCTGGAGGATTTTGATGGGCTGCATTGATTTAAAGCCCTACAAGTGAGTTCTCTAAAGTTGCCTTCTGTCTCCCTTCACGTACCTGCTGGCAGAGGATCTGCAGGTTGCCTGAAGCTGGTTCCTTGAAGGCTCCTGACGTGATCAGGCTCTGTGCTCCCGAGTAACACATGTTCCAGTGTTAGGTGACATTCCTCAGACGAGACAGGACCAGATCTCTGGGACTCACTGCAGCTAATTGGGTTTGGAGAGCTGTCTTGTCATCACAGCCTCACTTTACTGATGTGGAAATACCTTCAGCACAAATGCACTAATCTCTTTCATTTTCATAGACAACGAGAAGCTGAATTGCAGCACTTAATAAAAACCACTCTGCTCACCCCCTGTGGGAGTTGCAGGCGATCATCATTAGTGTAAAACCACAGAGATCATCTCAGCACACTGAGCCCTGTGTGTTCAAACGTGTCTCTAAAACCAACACACAGACTGGAGGCAGCTTTTGGGTTGATCCAGTGTTGTTATTAAACATAGATTCATAGAATATGCCGAGTTGGAAGGGACCCACAAGGATCATCATTCTGGCCCTGCACAGCATCATCCCTGTGCCTGAGAGCTTTGTCCAAACCCTTCCTAAGCTCTGCCAGCCTTGGTGCTGTCACCATTCCCCAGGGAGCTGTTCCAGTGCCCAAACACCCTCTGGGGGAAGAATATTTTCCTAGTATCCTAAACCTCCCCTGACACAGCTCCAGCCATTCCCTCGGGTCCAGTCCCTGGTGGCAGAGAGATCAGTGCCTGATAATTGTGAGCCAATGAGATATGTTGGACAAAGAGAACGTTTGGCATCTTTTTGGACACAGAGCATTAGCAGAGGCCCCCTCTGGCGAACAGCAGAACAAACTATAGGTCACCCTACTTCTAATCACATCCAGGAACTTTTGGATAGGCATTGGTTATGATTTTGGAGTGAGAGGGAATGTGAGGGGAGAAAAGCGAGTCCTGGACATTCACCTTGTCAAAGCTCCCAAAATGATGAATGATAAAGGTTCAGAGTGAGTGACCCTCATTGCACAGCAGCAATTCAGGTAAAATTGTCAAGAGCTGAAACTGTTTATCCTTCATTCTGCTCCCATGCATAACAGACCAATTAAGACATATCATGAGCTGCTCGTTGATGTCAGACAGAAGTCAGAGGAACCCAATAGATGGGAACTAAATCAGATTGCCAAGGACAAGTATAAAAGGAAAACATAAGCACATAAGGATAAAGGAAAAAGCCATAATTAGGAGATGTAGAGGGTATCAAGAAACATTCCATAAATACACTATTAAAAGGTGAGAAAAGCTTTGTTCACTATGAACAAGGAGAGTGTTACTCTGCTATTGAACAGAAAGGGAAAGTGACTGTCAGAAGACAGTAAGAAGACCACAATGGTAAATGCCCCTTTAACATCAAATCTTCCCTAGAAAAATGGGAACAAAGGTTTTTATTTCAAGTCAGTGTCATTTCTAACTATGAAAGACAAGGGTCTTTTGAATTTAGGAGAGGCAGACAAGAAATATGGAGAGAGATTATTTATTAGAGTCTGCAGTGACAAGACAAGGGGGAACAGCTTCAAGAAGAAAGGGAGTCGAGTTAGTTGGATATTAGGAAAAATTCTATATGTGAGAGTGGGCAGGCCCTGGCACAGGGTGCCCAGAGCAGCTGTGGCTGCCCCTGGATCCCTGGAAGTGCCCAAGGCCAGGTTGGACACTGGGGCTTGGAGCAGCCTGGGACAGTGGGAGGTGTCTCTGCCCATGGCAGGGGGTGGCACTGGATGGGCCTTGAGCTCCTTTCCAACTCAAATCATTCCGTGATTCTGTGATGCTGTGTCGTCTCTTTTGACTTTAATAAGAATTTTTATTTGATCTGATGTAACATCTACACAAGCAAACTGCAAAACCCAGTCTAGGAGGAACTGTCTATGTAGACATAACCTAGATTCAGTCCAGTTCTGTGTTTTCATTCATAGCTACAACCATGGAAAAAAGCTGGAAGAAACCAGAGGCACATGGGAATAGAATGTAAAAAATTATGTTTGCAAACTAGCAAAATAGGAGGGGAGGGGGAAATGAAATTCAATAAATGCAACTGCAGTATCCTGCACTCGGCAGACTGTGCAAATACTGGATGTGGAGAAGGAGGTTAGGTAACAGCTCTGCAGAGATGGGTGTAGGTGTTACAGTCAATGACAAACCGAGCGTGAGTCAGCAGTGTCACACTGTTGTGAAAATGGCAAGTGTCACACCGAGCTACAGAAACAAAAATAAGGTTTATGAGACATGAATCAATCCTTCTGTTCTATCTGGGCTGGGCACTGCACTCCAGGAAAGTGTGGAGTGAAAGAAGACAATCCAAAGGGGAGGAAACATTGAAAGAACTGAGGTATGCAGTCGAAAGCAGAGGGAAATGTACCAGGTAGCCATCTTCAGATAGCAAGCTGCCATACAGAGGAAGGGAATAATGTAATAAATAATATTTGTGGAAATAGTAGCCAGGAGAGAAGGTTTCATTCACAGCAAGAGAGATTAAAACCTTAAGAAAAACATTTTACTGGAAATCCTGGTGAAGGAGGACAGTAAAATTCCTGTTGCGGGCATCTCTCCACCACTGGAGGTCCAAGAGGATCTTAGAGAAATGTGTCAGGAATCACCAAGGCCTGTTTGAGCCTCTTCAGGGGAGTGGGCTAGCTGAGCTCTGGAATTCCACCTGTGTTCTACTCTTAAAATTTATATCAGTTATAAGCTGCCCACAGCAAATGAACCCTAATCTCAACAAGTGACCTTGCTCCAGGCATGCTGCCTATTGTCCACCACTCCACACCTCACCATCAGTGTTTTTCTAAACTGTTGTGGTTTGAAAACAAACCAAGTGAGAGGCTCCAAGTCAGAAACACAATTTAATGAGAAGAAAAGGAAAAAAAAAAAAAAAAAAAAAAACAAAAAACAGAATAAATGCAACAATACAAAAAGAAAAACCAGTGACAGAGTCAGAATACAACCTGAGCAGCGTGATGGAGGCAGTCCAGGTGAGGTGATCTTCCTGAAGCAGTGATCCCATAGAAAGGTCAGGTAGCTCTGGTCCTCTGGGAATTCAGTAGGTGAAGGCTGCCTCCCAAATCCCAGTTTATATCCAGGTGAGAATGCTTGGCTCCTCCCCCTGGGCGGAGCATCTCCCAATGGGATGATGAGTCATCCAGGAGGTCCTTGATGGCCCATTAAAGAGAGATAACCCCCAGGAGGGAGTTATCTATGAGTCATGCACAAGGCATTGATGGGCCATTAACTGAAAATGGTGATAGAATACATCCTAAACTACAACCCAGGACATGAACACAAACAAATTCTGCAATCCAGCTCCTTCCTCTGGACAAGCAACACTGTTGATTTTTTAATTCAGGCAGGGTTTTTATATGAATTCTCCTTTCACTGTTGGCAAAATTCTATCTTGTGTTCAAACCAGTCTTGTTTCAGGAAATGCACACACGTCTCTCTCTTAATAAATAATATTGTTAAAAATGCAATCTAAAAAAGATGCAATATTTCACTAGCACTTTCTAGCTCTTTTCAGAACAATTGGTTTCTGTCATTTTCAGAGACACAACAAAGTTTAAAATTTACTACTAAGTAACACTATTAGCAAAAAATATAAATGCTGTTTCACTTAGTTCCAAACTAGGATTTATCTGTAAGCAACACATAACAATTAAACCAGAAAACCAAGTTACTTTACATCACCTGCAAGTTCTCTCACAATGCTGACCCTCCCATGCCAGTGGGAAAAGTTTGAATTCCTATAATCAATACCTGCTCAGTGCCTTCCATCAGGCACCCTCAAAGACCTGATCAAAAACCAATGTTATTCTCATTTTACCAATGGGGAAATAACCTCAAAGAACTGATCAAAAACCGATGCTATTCTCATTTTACCAATGGGAAAATACCAATGGGAAAATACCCTCAAAGAACTGATCAAAAACCGATGCTATTCTCATTTTACCAATGGGAAAATACCAGCAGCCCTGCCTTCACCAAAGACTGAAGCCATTTCTCAAGGCCAAACAGGAAAGCAGTGCCCAGGTCAGGAATTTTGCCTTTGAGCCTCAACATTTTGTCTGGGTCTGGATCTAACCCTATTGATTTATCACATGTTTCTGCATAAGGAGCTGCCATTTTAGACCCATTTTTAGACCCAGTTCCATTTTGTCCACAACTATGGGATCATAATAACCATCCTCACAGCTGGGTTTTTTTTTCCAGAATAAACTGTACAGCAATAACCATTGATGCTTTATTGTCATTGATTTAGTGGCTGAGTTACAGGAGGAGACAGATTGCTGTTATTTTAGCCTATAAAAGGTCTTATGCCTCTGTCAGCAAACACTTTATTCCTTAAAATAAATAAGCAATCTGAAAGAAAATAAACAAGCTGGAGAAATCTTTTAGACAAAACAAAAAACAAAAACAAAAACAAAAAAAAACAAAAAACAAAAAAAAAACCCACACAAAACTCCCCCCCCCCAAAAAAAAACCCAAACAAAACCAAACAACAAAACACAAACCCCACTTTTTTTCTTTCTTATTTTATACCTTGTCTTCATTTTATGTTTTAACTGCTGCATTGGCTGTTTCTTTCTGGAATAACAGAGCTCTGCTTCAATGCTTTATAGGGACCTGGAGAGCAAGTGAGGACATTGTTCACACCCCACTGGGAATACTTGTACTGGGCATCACTGGCAGGATTTGGGTAGCAGAGGACTGCAGGGCTGACCTGTGTGGGAGGAGGCCATGAACTGCCCTGGGCTGATCACAGCCACATCCAGACAGCTCTGAAACATAAAAACGACCTAAATCTCAACATTTCAACCAGCCAGAGGAGTTCTTGGCTCTTCTGCCCAGATATATTTAAAAAAATGGGGGCAAGCACTGAAAGCAGGAGACAAAGGAGATAAAGGCACTTTTTTTTTTCTTTTTTTTTTTTTTTTTTTTTTTTGGATGCCAAGGAGAAGTGTAAAGAGAAAGCAAAAAGAGAGATTTGGAATAATGGAGGGGCCACGTGGAAGATGCTCCTGAGAACAGGGCTGGAGGCACCGTCCTAGAAGACAAGAAGAGCCAAAAGAAGTTTCTTTCTGCCTAAAAGAGTCAGTGGGGACTCACTGTGGCACACAGGGACAAGGGATGTGGAGAGAGGGAAGAAGGAGGAGAGGTGCCAGACTGAAGCTTGTCCTTAGAACTGGGAGGAAAAGAGTTTCCCTAAGTGCTTAATCATTTCTCTCTCCTTATTTTCTCAGTGTCTGAATCAGTAATTAGTGTCTTGTGTTAAATGACAATAAACTGAAATTCCTTGTGGAGAGGCATTTTGCCTGTGATAGTTTGTGCTTCTTCTTTACCCTGAAAAAGTTTTCAGATACTTTCCTCGAAACAAACCTGCCTTCTGTTTCCTGTTCCTAACTCGGGTTTTAAATTCAGCCCTGCTGAATCTGCTTACACCACAGGCCAGTTTTGGGCTCTGAATCCAAACTGGCCCCTGGTGCCAGGACACTTGAGAGAAAGTTCAGAGCAGCAGCAGCAAGAAATGCCACTGTGCTGCAACTTAACATTTCCAGCTGTGTTCAAAATGTCAACAAGGCATTTACCTTCCTGTTCCAGTGCATAAGAAAACTGAGGAGCATCAGAATCTCCATGGGATTTTTGCACAGCACAGACAGAGTAGGAGAGTGTTATCAGTGATTTCATGAGGCACCAGCAGCATTTAGCAAAAAAAAAAAATCTAAGGACTTGGCCAGCTCACTTCAATTATCTAATTTGTGGGGCTATGTTTCATATATGTTTTAGATTGATTTAATTAGTGTTAATTAACATAACTTTATGTATTATGAGAGACAGCAGATACCCATAAAGATTTTTATATTGAGCCGTATGGCAGCCAGCAATGCACCAGCCAAAAAAAAAAAAAATAAATATAATGAGGCCCATAAAAAAAGCCTGCTGCACAACACTCCTTGGTAATTTTGAAAAATGAATGTCAGAGTTTGCACAATACAAGAGAAGCCATCCTGCTCTTGCCTTCCTCAGTCTGCTTATGGAAACTGGATCAAGCTCTGGTTGAGATTAAAGAAGATGCAGACTCCAAGGCTGATCTGGAGGGAGCCAGGCCACACCTCTGGATTTTCTCTTTCCCCACAATGCAGAGGAGATGGAAATATTTCCTTTAACAAACTCCAGATGGAAGATACGCCCTGAGCTCTTCCCTGGGATCAGGAGTGTAGTGGTTTCAAGTTCACCAATTTCTGGTCCCAAAAACCAAAATGGTTTGAGTGTCCACTAGAATTATTTACTCTTTTTCTGCTCTGCCATAGGATTAGGAGAGAAGCAAAGCAGACCCAAAACTTAAAAGGGTATAAAGACAGGTTTATAAACAAAATTACAAGAGAGGGAAAAAACCTAATAAGAATCAGAATAAAACCTTCAAAACACTTCTCCTCTCCCCCAACAGCTTCTTTTATTTCTCACAGACAATGTATAAAGACAAAACTTGGAACTCTAGGTCAGTTTTTCCACTTATAAAATACTCTTTCATCAGTTCATTTAGAGAGAGAATTCTCTCTTTTAAACCAAAAGATAGGAGATAAGCAGTTTTCTCTCTGTTCCTTTTTTTGGTGAAGTCTGAAAGGTTTTGCACCTTTTGCTGTTTGCCAAAGTTGTTTAAGATGGACCTGCCTGGTCCCTTCCAACTCCACCTTGCTACAAACAGGGCTCATTGTGAAGGAGGTGAAGAATCTCCACCTCCAACCACGACCTGTCACAGGGAAGAGCCTAAACATGAAAAACACAAGTGGCAAGGAGGGCAAAAAAGTTCTCTTGTGTCCCAGAGGAAACATCCACCCACCAACCCCAGGCACAGCCAACAGGAATTTTGTCCCATGCAGAAAAAACCCAATAATATTTTACTGAAAACGTTGGGTTTAGTAGCATCTTCCTTAAATTGCACTGCAGTGACCCACAAGGGCAGAATTCAGGAGCCTTCAGGGACTCAGTTCGCCAAGGACAGGACGAGGTGGCTGAAAAACAAACCGAAAAGTCAAAGAAAAGAAAAAAAACCAAGTGATTCCACAAGATGACTTCCTTCCTCCTTCTGCCAGCAGCACAGTTCCCATGTGGAATTGATGCCTTTCACAGAGCTGTATCCTCATTTTCAGGTTAAGGCCCATCTCCGAGATGAGGCAGGGCAAAGAGAAGTTGGAATAACACAGGAAAAACTGGAAGACATGAGCATTGCCAGGAAAAAAGGTTCCAATTACAGAATTTATGTCACTACAGCTCCAGTGACATAAATTCAGGGGGCTGCTGGAGAGACGAAGCAGCAGGTTGCTGGGGTTTGGCTTGCCTTTTTTTTTTTTCCCCTCACATTTTGGCCACAGGAATGTAAAATGAAAAAAGCAAGCAGTAAAAGCAGAAACCCCACGATGCTCATAAACAAATGCAATCTCCTGCCTGCCACGTGCTCTAATTATTGAGCATCCCAACACTCCAGGCTCTGCCCCGAGTTCAAAATCAGACTCAACCTTGGCATGGTTTTGGAGTCCTGAACAAGTGCCAGCCCCACCAGAGTCAGAACTGATCCTTACAGACTCCATTATCCCGGACCTGAAGAGATTAATGTGCTTTACAAGACTGCCACGACTATTAAATTCTGGCAGAAAAAGCTTTGCAGAGCTGGATTTTTTTTTTAATTTTTTTTTTTTTCTTGTGCTGGAGCCCCTTTTTATCTATATCATAGTGACACCCGGTGGCCATGAGCATGAATGGAGCTTGGCTGCTCCTGCTTTATTGCAGACAGAAATGCATCCTGAAGTGTCAACGTGTGAGCAGAAAGTGAAAACAATATTTATAATTAAATTTTTTAACAATTTTTTTAATAATTCGATATATCTTCCTTAGAGAATTCTACAGAGGATTTTTATCCTTTTTTTTTTTTGTGATGAAATAGGCACAGCTAAAAATTAAATGCACACAGGATGTGTGGTTATTAATCAAATAGAATTTTTTTTGTAATTCTTACCAGACAATCATATCCATAAGCCCTTCCTGTCCCATCTTTCCCAACAATTTTTTATGATGCTTTCTACTTACTTTTATGAGGAGCCCATACAAACACAAACAAACACAAACATTTTTTCCACAGAGAGGCTGGTGCTCCCATCTTTACAAAATCAAACTGGAAATAACCTTAACAGAAGGGACTATTCCTACCTTGCCAGCTTGCTCCGGGGTGCAACCAGAACTATATTGTTTTGGGGTTTTTTCCCATATATTATGCAAAATATAACTTTAAAAAAAAACAAAAACAAAAAAAACCCAAACATTATTTTATTTACTGTAGGGTAGACAGGCCCTGGAATAGAATTCCCAGATTTGCTGTGGTTGCCCCTGGATCCCTGGCAGTGCCCAAGGCCAGGTTGGACACTGGGGCTTGCAGCTGCCTGGGACAGTGGGAGGTGTCCCTGCCCATGGCAGGGGTGACACTGGATGGGCCTTGAGCTCCTTTCCAACCCAAATCATTCCATGATTCTGTTTTTCATCTAAAAAATAAAGCATTCAAGTGACAAGGAGAAGATCATAGGATGAGCATCTGAGCTCTTTATCAGCAGTTATCTCACTTACATGACTTGGGATGATGTTGTTCCATTAGAAAGATCATTGGTGGTCAGAAAGACCAGGACTTGGAGAAGTCAACGTTCCAGGGAGAAGGAGAGTGACTAAATTTACAGAGCAAACTCCTGTGTAACTGAATGTAATTAAAGTCAAGAGCAGAGCTATAATCTCCTCCGTGCACATCAGGAGAATTATGGGGACTGCAAGCTCTTGTGTTTAGGGTGTTTGATGGTGGGATTCCCATTTTCAGGGTCACAGACGCTTCACCATCTCAGGTCATAACAAGAACATCAGGTTCCTCCCTTGAGCTGACATCAGGCCATACTCCTGCTGCTCTGGAGGTTTTATCAGTGAGAAATTTACTGCTCCAGCCTTGTCCTCTGTCACCATCACAATTTTCACAGGCTTCTGCCTCAACACATTGACACCTCACTGGGCTTCTGAGAGAAATGGATTGTGTTGTGTGAATTTGTCTGACCATTCAAAGTCCATCCACAAACAATTTCAAAATCTGAGAGATCTGCCAAATAAAATTAAAGCAGATGATAAATCATGGTTGGATGACTTGTTTGAAGGATGGAGCTTTGCACTTTGGCTGAAGAAGCTTTGCGAAATAGGTTTATATGCATTGTTACAGTGATAATATTAATGATAGTGCTGTGTGTACTTCACTGTGCATGACAAATGATGAACAAGGCCATCAAAGAAATCTTTTCTGTTCAAGAGAGAGGGGGAAATGTGAGAAATGGATTTGCAGAGGATCCTCAAAGCCTGACAGAAGGCTCACATAGTCTTGTGCATCTGTGTGCAAACCCTGAGATAAAAAATGCTGACTTAGAAATGCTGTGGAATAGGACAGACATGGCTGAGAGAATGAGAATGGAGCTAGAACAAGTTTCAAATGATGGCCTTGCAAACAAGACCAGATACTTTGGAGAAATAGAACTATTAAAGATGCACTGTAGTAGGACCCATGAGGGGTAATTTTAGATGATTGGCTTTAAGGCATTTACAGCATTGTGTGGCTAAAGCTGATAGGCCAAGGAATGCTTATAATGTATTATAATTAGGAAATAATTTGGCTTCTGATAGTGATGGCATGAATTGTAACTCTACTGTCTCACCCTTCACATGAAACTGAAAATGGAATAAAAGTTTTAAAAAATGCTTCTCAGTTGCCCCATCTCTGGGTCAGAAAAGGGTATAATCCAACAGGCTTCAACAAAATCTTGCTTCACAGATCACAGCACATTATCAAAATGCTGGGAAATATTCCCTTTCCAGGTATGAAATAGTCTGTTTCCAGGTATGAAATATTCCATTTCCAGGTATGAAATATTCTTTTTCCAGGTATGAAACATTCATTTCCAGGTATGAAATATTCCATTTCCAGGTATGAAATATTCCATTTCCAGGTGTGAAATCCTGTCTCATACACACAACACTGTGTTCATCAAACAAAGCACTTGTTGTAGGAAGTTTCATGGTTTGAATGAGAGCCTGAGGTGGGAGACCCATCAGCATGCAAGGAGCCTCTGTCTCCATTTTTCACTGAGAAGGCTTTAAAATGCAGAGTTCCTGGTAACCTTCCTCATTAGTCATTTCCCTGACTAGAGCAGCAATCTCTCACATCTGATTCACTCAGTAACACAAATATCAGTAGACTATGCTTGGCTGGTAACCCCTTGAAACTCCATCAGCACACTTGGCACGAGTGTGGAGAAAGTGTCTCACTGAAGGACTCCCATAGATCACAGAGTTACCCCAGCCTAAGTTCAAGCCCTGTTCTCATCAGCTTCCAGCTGCCTCAGCCCTGCAATTTATGACTGTCCTCCCCACGCAGGCCCCTCCTTGCTTTGAACATGTTGTGATCTATGGAAGTGGTTAATTATTTATTAATTTCTTTCTCTGGCCAAGAACATTGGCTGCATATATTTTGAAAAGCAGAGTTCCAGGCTGTCCTTTTGAAAATGTTGATAACATTATCCAAGGCTGAAGTAAAGAGACGACACTAACTCAAATTTAATTTATTTTTTAGCAGTAATGGCTCTATGAGGGAATGTTATGTCTTTATGTGCTGGCCCCACCCAGGACTCTAAATATCAGCCTTTCAGCTCTCAGAGAAACCTGGTGACATTTGGCCTGGCACAGCAGAGAATTTATAAAGGTGAGCAAGCACAGGATCAGGACAGTCCTGACCTGTCATTATCCCAATGAAAATCCCACTGGATGAGGGGCTGGCCACCCTCTGCACAGCCCCAGGGGGATTAGAGGTCACACCAAAGCTCTGCTCTCACAATTTCATTTTTCCAGCAGCTGAAGCAACACAAAGTCCAGCCCTTATTCGTCCAGTCCTGCTGAGGGAACCCACTTGAACTTTCCACCTGGTAATTTCTTTTACTTCCATGAGAATGTAGCCAGATCTTTATTTTTAATACCCTAAATATATTTTAGCTTCAAGCGTGGAATTGCAGTCTAACCCCCCAAAAAGAAAGCTTTTTGCTCATTTTCTTATTTTGTATTCCAATAGAAACAAACGCTACCAAACTTTTCTCCCTGTGTGTGCAGATATAAGAGTCTGCTCAGCTTTTAGATATCCCCAAGTCCTTTGTGATAAGAAAACTGAGAGTTTAGGCCAGCATATACAAAATTTAATGTTGTTTATAAAGTAATCTTGGTGTGCTACAGTGGAAATTGTTGAGACTCCAAAAGAGTTCAGTAGTTTCCAGACAAGAAATCTTGGATATTTCCCCACAGTATTAGTCTCAAGAAGTTGGTCAGACTTGTTTTAAATGACTTAATGCTGCCACATCCCTTGCAGCCTTGCAGTGAAAGGCTTCCTTGTTATCTGCCCTTAACCTTCCTCTTCATTTCAGACTGTAATATCTAATTACACAATAATTCTCTTCGTAATATTTATGCTGTTAAAAAAAAAAAGAAAGTTGTAGACAAGACAGATAACAGAACACAAAGCCATGCATTTCTGATAAGAGGAGACAAATTATAACATGAAATTTCAGTTCCCACGACTTTAGAGATGAGATAAAATCCACAGGAGAAAAACCGAGGCTGAATAAAGAATCCATGCAAGGCTGACTGTGCAGGGATGAGATTCCAGCCATTTGTGCTCATTGGAACTCTGTCCTGCAGCCCAGAGAGGAAACAGATACTCATCTCCTGCCTTTCTCCCTCTGCTTTTTCCCTGGGGACACCTCTCTCAGCACCTAGAGCCACAGAAAATTCAGTTTAGATAAGATTTCTGCTGCACCCCACTCCTCAGGGCATGGCCAACTTCACAGGGAGATCAGGTTGATCCAGCTCCCATCCAAAATGGGTTTGGAATTCTCCCAGGATGCAGACACCACAGCATCTCCAGGCTCCTGTTCCACTACTGAACCACTCTCCTGTGTGGGATATCCCTCCCCAGTTCCAGTGCATCCTTCACCAAAGACTCACGAGGTGATAAACCTGCAGGAATTTAGGAATCAAACAGCTACACAATGCTTCAGGAATGACATTTGTAGCCCAAAAACTGCTTTGGTAAGTGGCCAGCTTCAAGAGATTTTCTGCTCTTCTCTGTCTCTCCAAGACTGGCTGGTGCAACTTGGGGAACTCCATGAAAACAAACCAAAAATCAGCCCAATACTCCTCCACAGACTTCTTTTGGAGTCCCTCCACAATCAACAGATGAAAATTCATCCACACTCTCCCTAACCCCACGATCATTCACCCAGCCAAATAGTTTCCAGGTATCCTTTGTGAAGAGAGGATAAGGGAAAAAAAAAACTTTTGTCTCATATGAAGGGTGGCAGTGAGATTTAATGCCCTGATTCCCCTTCCTGGCTGCCTGCAGTTCCAAGCACTTCCCTGGAATATAACCCCTCGCTGACACAAATATTTTAAGCAAAACAGAAACTTAGAACACTTTGCCATCCCAAATGCTCAGTGCATATATCACTGGAATAATAAATAGCAAGCAGGGAGAGAGCATTGACACTTGGCCTGAGGCTGGCACTGCCAAGCAATGTTTAAGAATGTCTCTTTGAATTCTGAAGCACTCTTATGCTCTTTTCTGTTCATGTACCACTGCTTTGAAGTTCATAAACATCCCAGTGAATAGCTTTTTGATTCATGTGAATGCTTGAAAAATACCTATTCCCTGCAAAATGCCTGCACATAATTGAGTTTTTCAATGCAGCAGCACAAATATTTGCTGTTTGGTATTCCACTGCCCAAAAATCTGTTCTCCAGGTCCATGAACAGCTATGCAGCCACACATCCAGCACTACATCAGAGAGGTCAAAAAGTCAAACTAGATAGTTTGCACATGTAAATTGACAATTGTTTATCTGTATTAGCCACTGAACAGATTTGCAGAGTCCAGACACAATGAATAAGCAGTTCATGAATAGCAAAAAGTAGTTTCAGAGTACTCAGTATTTTCACTTTTTGGACCATTATTCCTTATTACCTTTCTCTTAAAGATATGAAAACTACCAGATATTTAAGTGCAAGGTTTTTTCATGTGCCTGGGTGACAAAGAATAGTGAGAGCCTGCTGCATTTGCACCTTCAGATGAGATAGTTTGGCACTTACAAATCATCACAATGTTGTCTTGAAAGCAAATACCCCAGCACATTAATTGCCCCACAGAGGATTTGCTGGGCTTTTATTCAGCAAGGGAAGTTTTAGTTATTAAAGAGATGGAAGTGTTTTGCAGCCTTCAAACACTTACACAGGCAAAAAGGGAAGAGTTGTGATTCAAGGTGCAGCATTTGTGACAATACTAAACTTCAGGTATTCCCAAAGAGAAAGTGAAACCCAGAACAAGCTCAACATTAGTTCAGTTCTGTGGCTGGAAGCACTCCCTGAGAGGTGAATTCTGCATGTTAAACACCACCGCTGCTCCCAGCTGTATTTTTCAGCCTGGACACCTGATTTTTTCCGATGTTGTGGAAGGGAAGAAAGAGCACAAGGCAACATGAGGCTTCACACAAGGCTCCTTTCCCATCAGGAAAACTAACACCATGGCCTTTTTTTTGGCATTTCTCCCACTCCCTGCTGAGGGAGGGTCCAGGGAGATGATGCTGGCAGGTGGGACACGACAGGGAGTGACTTGGCTTGTAGATCCAGGTAATTGGAGCCTCCCCAAAACTGCTCCAGCTCCTGCCAGGTGCTGGGTGGAAGTTTGCCAGGCTCTGAGCTCAGAAGGTTCATGGTCCAGTGCACCTCCCCAGCCACCCTCAGCTCCTACAAGGAAATGAGCCCTTCATCTCTGCTGCCTGCAGCAGGTCCCTGCTGCACAAAGCACTTGTGGTTTGACTTGTTTGTTATCAATATCAAGCCTTTCATTCCTGCAAGGAAACTCCTCGTTCTTTGAAGTGGGAAAGAGTTTCAGAGGACCAAAAAAAAAAAAAAAAAAAAAAAAAAAAAGCAAGCTTGTTTCGTAATCTTTTAATCTGAACTCTTTAGCAAGTTATACAAGCACTGTGTTTAAGGCTCTTGCGCAGAAGTGTGGCTTTGTCCTGCAGTTCTGGTCTGCTTTCATCAAATTCCTCTGATCTCTCAGATATTTTGATTTTCTTTTGTCTCAAATGATAGAAGAGAAGGACTCCTTATCAGTAACTGCAGTGATAGGACAAGGAGTAATAGGTTCAAACTAAAAGAAGGGACATTTAGCTTCATTTAGCTTAGATATTAGGAAGGAATTGTTCCCTGTGAGGGTGGGCAGGCCCTGGCACAGGGTGCCCAGAGCAGCTGTGGCTGTCCCTGGATCCCTGGCAGTGCCCAAGGCCAGGATGGACATTGGGGCTTGGAGCAGCCTGGGACAGTGGAACTACACAATCTTTGAGGTCCCTTCCGACCCAAACCATTCCAGAATTCTGTTATTCTAAGAGTGGCCTGGCCAAGTCTTATTTGGATCATTGCCTGTCAATAGAAATAAAACAAAGGAGGATGTCAGTCTCACACAGTTCTGTTGCCTTTGTCCTCCCACAAATACCCCAAACACAGCAGGGACACATCCCTGTCTCCCACCCCGTTACTTTCATGCATCCCCCTGCAAAACACTCCAGGGATTTCATCCTTAACAAATCACGTGTGCCAGTTGAGCCATGGCTGTTCCATCAGCATTCCTGTGTTCTGAAACCACACAAATCCTCAGGGAAAGGACTGAACACTGGAGCACATTCTTTTGCGTTAGATGGAGTTGTTTCATCAGAGTGAAAGCTGCCTGAGCTCTTTCCAGTGACATTTTCAGACAGAACACGCCACAACCTCAGCCCAGGCAGTTCTGAGTGCTACAAACAGGGCCAATTTGCTGCTGTGCAAAGGTATTATTTTCTCAATCACCACGGGCAGTTTGCACTAAAAACCCTCTGAGCACATCCCAACAGTGCCTGCACAGACAGCCTGAGCCCCAGCGTGCACCTCAGCAAAAGGCAGAGATGGGCAGTGCAGAAAGTGGCAGAGTGCTGCTGCTCAATGCTCATTTTTTTCCCCCCTTAGTATTCAAATTTAAAGTCTTGCTCAATTCCTCTGTGTTTTGCCATGGAGATGGAGTCTGGGAAGGGCGACAGCAAACAGTGGGAGAGCAACTGGTTGCAAATTATAGAGAAAAGCTCACTGGGACCTGCAGGAGGGCTGGAAGTGCTGCCCTTAGATGTGACAGCAAGGGCCCTGTCTGCCATCTATGCAAATCCATGGCAATCAGGGAAAATGACCTGACTGCCAGGAAAAGCAGAGTAATTCACAGGCAGAATGTCAGAGCTCGAATCCAGGAGAATCCTGTAGAACAGGAGGATTGGGCCAACAAAATCCCTTCCTGGAATGCAACAAGGAGAAGCCCAAAGTTTTGTAGTGGAGGGGAAACCACTCCATGCATCAGGAAAAACTGGGCAAACAACTGAAAAGGGCTCAGAAGGGTTTGGGGGGATGGTGGGCACCAGGCTGAACAAGAGCCAGCTCTGTAACTCAGCAAACTCCTCCCTAGGCCATATCTGGAGGGCCAGGACAACATATCCAAGGAAGTGACTGCTGGAACAGACTGGGGACATGTGGCACTTTTGGCCACATTTACTGCTAATCTCAGTACCTTAGTACCTTATTTGATCCAATGCATTCAACAGATGATTCATAAAACAATGAAAGAAGTCTATATAACTCAAAAGTTTGAGTCTATAACTCAAAAAGAGAGGAGGGGGGAGATGTTAGAATACAAATCCCCTTGGGATTTGTATCCCAAAATCCAAGTTTCTAGGACTCCAACACAGGAACCCAATTCAGCAGGGATCTGCCAGAAGAGGGACAGACAAAGAGCCACCAGATAGCTCAGGGTGCACAAAAAGCCATGAGGAGGAGCTGATAGGAGCTGGGCTTTGGGGTCACTGCAGGTAGAAATGTGATGTCTGTACCCTCCAGAAGTCTCTCCCAAGCAGATCTTTCCATGATTCTGTGATATTGAAATAATTGTGTCTCTGTGTATGCAGAGACAAGCACTCGGGTCTATTTCAGGGGAGGAAATGTCAGGGAAGAGGAAAAGAGAAAACAAAGGAAAAAAACCCGTCAGCAGTCTACAAGTGAATATGGTAACAAGGTCCTCATGATCATAGTTGGGAGCTAAAATCCACATCAGGATTTCATGGCTTTGGAATGTGTCTGTGTGAGAAAACAATGAGGAAAACAAAAATCCCCTGCTGACATCACAGTGCCACGTGGTGACTTTTTGCAGAAAATTCAACACAAATATTCCCATGCTTCTGCAGGTGGGTGGGAAGCACATGAAAATCTCTTCTTCCCACCCCTAGACTCAAATCAGCCCACAGAGACTACTGCCAATTTCTATCATTTATTGATAAAATAAAGCCCAGGTGTAAGTGTGCATGGAAGCTTTTTCATGGCTTGGAAGAAAATGTACTTCAAAGGGCTTTCTTCTGGAGAACAATTCCTTCCAGGGCTATTTTTGGACCATACAACACCCTGCAGTGCAGGCAACAGAGAAAGGTCCACGTGTTGAGACCAGCATGAGGACCTGATTGATTTCAGACCAGTTCCATTAATCTGCATCCATCCTGAAGTTACAGATCTGCCTTTACTTTTCCAGGAGACCACTGAGCAGATGTTCCCCAGACCAACAAATCTGCCTTCCTCAGCACAGCAGCACCTACACGTCCTGGCTGAGGCTCAGGAGCTGTGTTGTGCAGTCTGGCATTCCAGAGAAATTCCCCAAAGAGCCATTCCTGCAGCTCAGCACGGCCCTGGGGTGCCAAGGAGGCAGCAGTAAATTCACTGAGCCAGACCCACTGCTTTGATAAGATATTAACAGTGCCCACAGGCTGCTCTCACCTTCCAGGATCATGACACTGCTGTGAGAAAGCTCCTGTCCTCCCCCATAAAAAGCCCAGGGCAGCTCTGTACAGTGAAGACCAGGATCCCTCAATCTTCTCTTACCAAAAAGCACAATCTTTCTCTTTCTCAGGAGCACCTTCTGCCTCCTTTCCCTGGGCTGGTTTCTTTAAGCCAGGCAGGAAATCCAGTGCCTTGGTCTAAATCCCTGCAGCTGTGCATCACTGAATTGCACAGGGAACAGCATCATCCTTCCAGGTCTCTAAAGGTCCTGTGAGCTTTTTTTACACCTCTGAAACACAGGCGTCAGCCCACTCCAGGCTTAGGCACAGCTAGGAGCATTTGAAGTGGCCTTCACCCTCCCAGGCATGGCCCCTCATGGAACAGATTCTCATAATTCTCTCCCAGTTTCCTCAGTTTGTACATGATGGAGCTTTTCCCAGTATTGTGCCACACAAATGGAGCTTCCATGGTTTTCCCATGGGAAGATTCTTCTTCTCCACTGCCCCTCTTCTTACAAAAGCCTGCTGAAGGAATTGATCTTCCCACATGTCCCCACCTCTGGTAGGAACGAGAGGAATTTGTCTTCTGATTGTGATGGCAAATGACAAATCACCTGTCCCACAAATCAGGAAGATGGATTTAAAAGCCACAGTATGATTTTTTTTTTTTTTTAAATCGTAAAAGACTTCACACACATTCTGGTTTATGAATCTTTTAGACACAGTGACACAGTCACATCAAATGTTCTTTCCCCTAGAGATGTAAAGGACAGATAATGGGTTTTTTTTTTTTCCCCAGTGAAAGAGGAGAATTGCACCAAAAGTATCTGTGTTCAGGAGCTGAGTGTCAAATACAGAGAGACTTGAGATGGAATCAGCACCCTAAACAACACATTGAATCACCAAGCCAGAAGTATTTTTCTCTGGCTTTCAAAGCTGGATGCTGCCTCCAGGCTTACAGCCACCCATCCAGCACAGTTTTGAAGGCTTTTTCTTCCTCCTTGGGTCTCATTCAGCACTTCAGGAATCTGTGCCCAACTGAGTTTGGCATTTGGGGATGAAAACACATGGGATAAAAAAAGGCCAAGAAACTGTCTGCAGCCCTAGCTGCTACATTTAGCTGGGCCTTGAACCCTCTCCAAAGTTTCCCTTTCCCTTCCACAGTTGGATTGCCCAATGCAGTATTTTTTTCAGGCTCTGAAGAAGTTTTTTTGTGAGTTCTTATGTCTTTGATTCCTTTGAAAAGAAGCCCTCTCATGGTTTTTGGTTTTGGTGGGGTTTTTTTGTCTTTCTAGAAAATACAGTCTTAAAGTTATGCTAGTTTTGAGCAGAAACAGAATAACAATGAACTTGGAAATAAAAGGTCCATACCCTTTGTAAAGGTTTGTTGTATGACATTTGGAGGAGGATTAAATAAAGAAAAAAAAAAACAACAAAAACATAAAAACATCAGGCAAGCTCAATATCTTCCAGGGCAATATAGCCTAGTAAAGAAAACAAGTAATGCAGATCTATAAGAGACAATATGCTTGGGATTAAGGAGAAAACCACAGAAAGTCCTTTTAAGAAGGGGTTTAAACTTTGGAAATAAACAAGAAGTAAAAGGAGTTAATAAAAAAATTTCTAAAGTACAAAATGAGAAAAGCTCGATGTAGAAAGAGCAAGGAATGAGAAAAGTATGCTAAAATGAAAAACAAAAAGTGAATTGGCAGGTGGCGAAGGAGATGAGAAAAATAAACAAAACAGCCAAACTAAGCATAAGGTGAGAATATCAGACTACAAAAAGTGGTTTTCAGAAAATATAGGGATCATGAAGAACAGAAAAAAAGTGAAAAAAAATCAGTCTGGTTTGTATCAGCTTTAGGAGAGTGAAGGGTGGGGAAATGAAGAAATAATCGTAGATAATATGGCTGATGTTGAGGCACAAAACAAAGCCACATGGAAAGGCTGATCCACTGAACCAAAATTAAAAATTGTGATGAACTGTGCCTAAAAATACACATGCCATGTTCTGATAGTGTGGGCGAGATGGGTCCCAAGCTGAGCACCACTGTTTTTTAAAAAGGTATTTTCTTGGCAGCCGCAACAAAAATGACACAAGCATTGCTAGTGAGGAGAGAAAGATGAATGGTGAGAATCAGAGGGGAAGAATAGAATTTCTGGGGTTTGTTATCTTTGAAGGAGTTGTATCTCTCCAAGAGGGAGATAAGGGAGGCAGAAACAGAATTATTGATGAGTGCGTGTGCAGACAAGAAAGAAGGAACATACCTGGGTGCTATGAGCATACCAATATCACTGGCCAGGAGCAAAAGTGCTGCTGATAGTGTAAATATAGAGATAACACAGAGGCCAGAACAATATCCTGGGCACAGGGCTAAAAGCAGTGCCTCAAAACTGCTGAGAACTTGAGCAGCCAGGCTGGAAATGAGGTGAAGGACCAAAATAAAGAAAAAGGAACAAACTGTTGAGTCAAACACAGCACTGGGGATGTGATTCCTGAGCAAAGCAAGGATGTCTGGCAGCAGGATGACACAGAGCAAGAGCACTGAAGGGCAAAGTGCTACAAAGCAGCTCATCCCTTGATGCTTGAGGATTATCATTAAGGGTACATTTCTTTCCTGCAGCACTTCTTTCTAACTCGGTGCACTCCTAACTTGGCAAATTCCACTGGCTTGTGTCTGGGAAGACACATTTTTCCCCCAGAGGGGGGAAAGCAGGAACAGAGGAGGGTGAAGGAACAAAGTCTGACATGCAGAGAAGTGTAGCACCACCATTTTTTTGTGTTACAGCAGCTACAGCAGCACTGCCCACCCAAGCAAATTGAGATTTTGACCTTACAGACCTCAGCTACACCGTAAGCAGCACCAGGGAAGACTCTGAAAACAAGAGAATGGCAGTGCTCAGTGACGACAGCCAAAACAAATTAGAGGGCAAGGATGAGAAGAAGATGTAAAGGCTCCAGCAGCCTGTTGTCCACAGGACAGAAAGAGGCTTCAGATATCCTTGCTTTAAGGCAAATGTGGATGCCAGCATGATATAGAACCATTTCCAGCTTCCAAGGAAACACATGGAGAAAGAGGATTCACAGAATCACCGAGGTTAGGAAAGACCTCCAGGATCATCAAGTCCAAATTTGACTGATCCCCACCTTGTCCCCAGCCCAGAGCTCTGAGTGCCACCTCCAGGGGACACCTCCAGGGATGGGCACTCCAAAGCTCCCTGGGCAGTGCCAAGGCCTGAGCACCCTTTCCATGGGGAAATTCCTGCTGCTGGCCGAGCTGAGCCTCCCCTGGGCCAGCCTGAGGCCGTTCCCTCTGCTCCTGTCCCTGTGCCCTGGGAGCAGAGCCCGACCCCCCTGGCTGTCCCCTCCTGGCAGGGACTTGTGCAGAGCCACCAGGTCCCCCCTGAGCCTCCTTTTCTCCAGGCTCAGCCCCTTCCCAGCTCCCTCAGCCCCTCCTGGGGCTCCAGCCCCTTCCCCAGCTCCTGCCCTGGACACACTCCAGTCTCTCAAGGTCTTTTTTGCAGTACAGTGCCCAGAACTGGACACAGGATTTGAGGTGTGGCCTCACCAGAGCACTTCACATCCCCGCTGTCCTGGGAAACACCATCCTGAAGGTCAGGATCCACACAGCAACCCTGAAATCCCCATCCAGGACATTGCCAGAGGGTGCCTCTTCACTGCACAGAGAACTATCTGGGGGCCAGGCCCTGTGAAGCAGCCTGTTTTAAATAGGACTTTAAATAGGACTTTAAATTTGGAACTGCCAGGGACTACTGAGCAATTGCACCGGAGTTTTCTCACAACAGGAATAGCAAAGGGAGATATTATAATATTCCAGGAACAAGAAGTCAGTGACATTTTAGGGGAAGCAGAGAGTTGGAGGTGGCATCTCTCTCTAATTATAAAGAACCTGCTCTAGGATATTTCATCTCTCTGGTGTCAGTGCAAGGACTGCAGGACCACCTATGCCACAAAACCTGACTTTCAGTACTCGCAGCACCACACAGACCTGGCAGTGCTGATACCAAAGGCACAGGCAAGGAGCAAAAGTTCTCCACCTTTTCTTCCTCTGGAGACAAGGTACTGCCACAGTTTTCCAGCAGAAACCAGGAACCAGAGGGCACAGGCAGCAGTGTCCAAGGGCACTACAGCACCACACAAATATGAAGAGTAATTTGCACATCTCCAGAACTGTGATGAGCCTGACATGTGCATGTCACCTCTCACCACAGCAGTGATGAGAGGATTTCTCTCTGTATGGCCACAAAAATAGCTTTAAACTGAAAGACAGCAGGTTTACATTGGGTAATGGGAAGAAATTCCTCCCTGTGAGGGTGCTGAGGCCCTGGCATATAAAAACTGTGGGTGCCTCATCCCTGGAAGTGTCCAAAGCCAGGTCAGATGGGTCTTGGAGCAACCTGGGGTAGTAGAAGGTGTCCCAGCTTAGCTTAAAGGTTCTGCAAAGTACCAGTTTGGTCTGCTTTTTCTGCCACTTACTCTGCAATTCATGTAGAAGAATAATGCAAGATGAAAGGTAACTTTTATAGAGTTTTCTTAAAGGTAACTTTTAGAGTTTTCCTAAAGCCCCTTTACTCCCAGCTTTTAACTGGGAAGACAAAGCAGGTATGGAGGGAGAAGATGTGTCAGACTGTGCCTCACATCCACATGCATCTACAGCAAAGAGAAAATTCATCAAAACAGGTAATGGGATTCTTCAGAGAGGAAAAAAAAAAAAAAACAAAAAAAAACCCCCAAACCTAAACAAAAAAAAAAATCCAAACCCTTCTGCCCATGTTTCCCTCTTGGAAAAAAATAAAAATGATTCTGTAAGTTTAAAACTCTGCCTTTGGCTTGCGTGAGCTGCATTTCCTCAGCAGATTATCCCTGATCTCCCTGCCCTTGGCAGCATTAGAGGGGGTCACATTTTCACACGGCTGAACTACTTGAACAATTTCTTCAAAGTATGAAATAAAAACATTCTTTCCTTCAAAGCAGCCGTGAATGCTTTCTTCTTTATTCTGTTTGTTCGGTTTTCCTTTTTAAGTCAATAAACACTTTATACCTCGTACTCATTGCGAGAAAAAAACCAAATTCTACTCCATTACCCGAATCTGCATTCTGTTTGCAGCATCAGCTGCTGAAAATGAAGCATTTCACATGTGCCTTCTAAGATTTAAGTGCAACCCCCTAAATGATTTTCTCCCCGGCAAAAGTCCTAATTGCATTTGGCAGGAATGGAGTGGGGAGTGACATTTCTGATTATCTTCTGCCAAGCCTCAAAGAGCTGCTTTGTCCTCTTTTCTCAGCTCCCAGGAGAGAACCAGTGCAGTAAACACCATCTCCTTAGGTACTACATGGAGCAGCAGCAGACGTGTTTGCAAAGGTCACCTAGCAGAAGGCATTCCTGCCAACTCCCCTTCAAATCCAAATGCTTATTATGAACTATTTAAAGCAGAGCCTGCTTGTACAAGGTGGGGTGAGCCCAAACTATGTGTTGCAGCTCTCCTTTGTCGTAAGTGGGTGAGATTTAATATCCACAGGAGATGGATAAGGGTATTGCTGATAGGAGGTAGCCAAAAACTTATTCAGTCCTTTTACACAGACATTATATTCAGCCTATATGAGACCCATAGAAAGATGAAGCAGAAATTCCTGAGTGCTCTTCCTCTTTGAAAAATGTATTCTCTCATACAAGTCTAATAAAGGAGATTACTCCAACACTGAGTCAGCTTCTGTTTCTTTTATTTTTTTTTATTTCATTTCCTAAATAGACTAATAGGATTACCAGTACTAAATCCTGAAATTCATATTCAGAACCAACACCACCCAAACCCTTGTCATGGGGACCAGAGTAGAAGGTCCTGAGGGATTTTTTTTTTTTTTTTTTATTTGTGGTACTTCAGAATCTGTTAAAATGCAGTCAATAAACTCATCCAGTAGGAAAAGGAAAGAAAAGGCCTCTGAAAATCTAGACGGTCTCTTTGCTCTCAAAATAAGACAGAACAGATCCCTGCATGGAAAATCTTAATTAGTTACCAAACCACTTCATCCAAGGCATGTTGGATTCCTGCACTCCCATCCTCCTTTGGTGGGAAGAACTGTTCTAAAGCTCCCCTGCTCCTGTCACCCCAGCAGAGCCCTTTTTCTCCTCCAAGTCACGTCACTGTGCAGGTCCCTTTCTCTTTGTGCTGTCACAGCTCTTCTGCCCACCCCTGAGCACTTCAGCTGGAAGCTGTCTCCCTCCCTGCTCTCTCCTGAGAGTCTCCTGTCACTCCTGTGATTTCTGTCCCAATGTTCTGCCCTGCAGAGTCCAAGAGCAGGAGCTCCAGGGAAAGTCTGATCCAGTCCCACACCAGGACCAAGGAGCTTCCTCCAGCCCAAGGCTGCAGAGCAGCCAAGAGATGGAATGAGGAGCAAAAGGGAAGGAAGGAGCTGCCAGATGGGCTGCCACTGAGCTCATGGAAACTGATTTTTTATAGGAAAATAGCCATGCTCACTTTTGGGTTTATTATATATACCTCATAGACAGGCAAATTTTTTGAGTCCTTTTTTTGTTTTGTTTTGTAGCACCTGGACATCCCAGATTTGCTTCTCACACATGAACACCCCAAACGGACTGATTTTTTTTTTTTTTTTTTTTTAACTGCAGCACAATATGCTGTTTTTTCCAATGCATTCCTCAGAACAGCCAGGAACAAACTTGCAGAAAACAGGATGAGTCTCTGGCAGAGCTGCACCCCAAAAAACTTCAGCCTCTGAGTTCAGCAGTTACAAACTTCTCTAATTCCATGTTCTGTGCATTACCAATCAGAAATCATGCAAATGACTCCAAGAAATGCACTTCTGATGCCCAACATAGGAAACTGTACAAACTATTTAAGAAGGAAAAGGCAAGTTGAAGTAAAATTACCAGATCTTGCCCTTACAAGCAGCAAATTAATCTGGTTTACTTCAGTGGGCCTTACCATTGCAAACAAGGGAAGAATCACCTGAAGTTTTTCAAGCTTTATTTTCAGCCTTCTGCCTCTTTTTGGCTGGCTGCCTGGCAGAGGCTGCATCTCTGAAACAGCCTCCCTGATGCATTGTTTCCTGAAAACAAAGAATTCCAAGAGGCAAGCATAATTACTCTCATTGTTGGGTTCTGGAAACAAATGGCAGGAGACATAAATTATGAGAAGACCTCTGTGTCTGATGAGGAATAATGAACTGCTGGAAAGACAGAGAGAAATTGAAGTGCAAACTCGTGTAACATTTTACTCATTAATAACTTAATCAAACTTTTGAAGTTGACAATTTTTTAGTAATTTTTTAAGAAAGGAATCGGAGTGTTTTGCCTTAGGACATTTTTTTTTTCTTCTGGACCATTTTATTACTGTCATTACCAGGTAAATGCAGGATAACAGCCCTTTTACTAATTGACTTGCTTAACCTTAAAGCACCTAAACCATTTCTCAGCTCTGTCCTGCAGAAAGTCCAGCATTCACAGCTGAAAACAGTTCATTAATACTTTGTTTTTAAGAGTATGTGTGAGTTTTAAGTAGCATTTTGGGTTTATCATCAGCACAAACACTCAGAAGTCTAAATATAAACTTGGTACATCCTGAACTAGAAGTTCACTCTGTAAAACACAATTCCATTCCACCTTTCTCTGGCACCTCAGAGATCTCCAGAGGCCCAGGAGGATGACAACAAGACCTCATTTTGCAAAGCTGATAGATGCAAACCTCTCTTTGGCACATCAGCTTTTCCCCATGGCTTAGAAGCCAAGAATGTTTCCGTGCCTGTGGACTACTCTGCTGGTGACATCTTCATTTGTCATGCACATGTTTGTCTTTACATGCATCAGTTGAGAAACTTCAACCTTTATGAGAATTTTGGAAGAACAGAGCTCAGTTTTGGCGTGTTTTTTTTAGTGGTTTTTGTTTTTTTGTTTTTTTGTCTTTTTGGGTTTTTTTAATTTGAAAGAAATGGGATACGGAATAAGTTATTTTGATCAATGTCACTGGGAAGAGTTTAACGATTTTTTTCTAGTGTTTCTCTATTAAAAAAAAATAATAAACAAAGTATAATTTCAAGACAAAAAAGCCAAATATGAAAAATCAATAACTCATTGTCAGGTTGTGAAAAATCTTTTATCAAAAAACCCCCCAGGTGTTCAAAAAATCTTTAATTAATCCCACCAATTACACGTACCTAGGTTGTCCCTCTTAATTCCCCTTCATCCCAGAATCACTCAGGCACCTGCTTTGTGCTCAGCCTTCAGCATTTCAGATGGATTTTACTAGAGCAGCATATCTAAACTAGAATCCAGAAATGCACTGGCCCAGGAGGAGAGGAAAGGAAGGAAGTTCTATGCCCAGCTGGCAGTCACTGGGTTGAGGAGCCCCAGTTAAGGAAACTGCAGATTTTCGTAGATTATGACAAAATTTACCAGTCTGCAGAGGGTCTTCCAGGGTCAGCATCAAGGTCATAAAGAAAGGTGGATCAAAACAAACAGCAGATTACAAAGACAGCTTGCAGGAACTAATTTTGCCCTGTGTGAGCTCCTTTAATTTCTTGAACTTTCCAGTTCAACAGTTACTGCCTAGAATTCCACGAGGGTTCTCTATCCCAAGTCCTCCACTGCCAAATAAATTTTTTGGAGTCCAAGCACTCCTGAAAAGTCTTAACCAAGCTGAGTGGTTTCCTGAACACCAATAACAAGCTATTCTTGTTATTCTTACTATTAACAATAAATGAATAGAAGTCCATCACTTCTGGGCAAGTGGATCACAGCCCCACGTTTATATCTGGGTAACCTCAGCAGTGCCAGCTCTCACCATGTTGTTTTTAAGGCACTGTTATAGTTCAGTGCATGTTTAATTTTTCATAGATTATGAATTTATAACCACTGCTGTTTGCAGTGTGGGAAGGTCTGGAATCAGAAGGTCGATACTGGATCATTTTAAGGTCTGACCCACAAATTATTTCTTCCCTGGTGCCAGCTGCAGAATAGAGCTGGGGAAGGCTGCAGAACTTTCTGAGGAGAAATAACACCTCTGTGAGAGTGATCAGTGCATTTACCAAGAGCTCTGCAGGTTGCCTGAGATGCGGGGCAGGAGCTCAAATGGCAGCTCCCTGGGCAGCAGTGAGTTACACCAGATCAGAAATACTCACACAGAAGGTGATAACAGTCAGAATAAACATAATACTGAATATATTGATGGTGCTGTAACAACAAGGTGTTCATGATCCTTCCTTTAACCTCAGCTCTGGGCTGCCCTTGGGGAATATGTGGCCTGAGCAGGGCTTAGTTGGAGCCACTTGGACCTTCAGCTGTTTCTGCCTCCTCGTCCTTGGTTTTGACTCCTTTCCACAGAGGAGGGCTGGTGGCTTCTGCACAGCCCCTCTGCTCTAGCACTGGAACAAGCACAAAGCAAAGTGCACTTTGCATCTCTGCCCTTTGATTGGCCACAGGCCACTTTGTTAGAGAAAAAGGGATTATAAAATCATGGAATGGTTTGGGTTCATTCACAACAAAGATCATTCAGTTCCATCCCCACTGCCATGGGCAGGGACACTTTCCACTGTTCCAGGCTGCTCCAAGCCCCAGTGTCCAACCTGGCCTTGGGCACTGCCAGGGAACCAGGGGCAGTCACAGCTCCTCCAGGCAACTTACTACCCCCACAGGGAGGAATGTCTTCCTGATATCCAATTTAAACCTACTTTTTGTCAGTTTGAAGCCATTCCCCTTTGTCCTGTTGATGCCTTCAGTTTCAGCTTTCATATTTTCCAGATTCTGTACTGCATTAGTGTGTAACTCTGAACTTCATATGAAGCGTTAGCAAGTTCTCCTCACAGTTTAGTCACACAAAACAATCCTTTTCCAGCCTGAGAACCAAGAACACCATTGCAGATTCAGGCCCAAAAAGTCTGATCAGTGAACTGAGGAGAGCAATCTGGGAGGATGGGACTTCATAACCTGAAGTCTTAATTGGACAATTAAGCCCAATCTGTAAATGGACCAAAACACAAAAGTGTGAAAACTCATGATCCATCCCAGGTGTAACCTTGACCAAGCTCTTGTACTGCCCAAGGTGTGTCCTTTGAAGGCCTTTTTAATAAATACCTACTTTATTCCTTTAACACTGTCTAGCCTCTGTCCTAGGTGGCCTCTCAAGGCATCACTGTCACTGCAGGCCCTTGTAAAAAGTCTCTCCTCATCTTTCTTGGAAGGCCAAAATTAGGTCACTCCGAAGCTTCTCTTCTCCAGGCTGAGCAATCCCAATTCCTTCAGCTTTTCCTCACAGGAGAGCAGCTCCATCCCTCTGATCATCCCTACAGCACCTCATGAGTTCAACCGCAGCCAAAGGGAGATACCATCATTCAGAAAACTCATGGCACAGACAGTGACCAAAGAAGACACCCCCACCCAAAATTTTGGGATCCTCTACCCAAAATAAAGAGATGGATGGGGAGAAGGATTTGCACCCACAAGCACAGAGTCTTCAGCCACAAGATTCATTTTGCATGAGCTCTACACACAGGGGATACACTCCATCCTTTGAAAAGAAATGTCCATAGCCCCTCTTTGGCACAGGAGATGTTTTGGAGCCCCTGGACTAGCACTGGAACAGCTCTCCTGGATGGCACATTTCTCATCCCATGGGCCAGCTGCTTTATTCATGGCCTTTGAAGACAAACAGAGGCAGACCTTGGCAGACACAAAACAGAGCCAGCCCTCGTGGCCTCTGCTGCCCCTTGGTTGTTTACACTTGTCCTGTACAAGCAATACTTCACTGGATCAGGCCCAAAGGATGAAAAAGCTGATTGCAAGACAGGCAAAGAACAAAACCTCTCCTCTCCTTGGGCTACTGAATTCTCTGAATTAACCCTTTGCACACTGCAGGTCCAGCTGTGTTTCCTTCAGCAACATCGTGGAATTACAGCAAAGAACACTCACTCTTCTTAAAACCCAAGTATTGATTATGCTAAGAGCAAGAACACAGAGAGCAGACAAAGCAATTTTAGGACAGAAGTCTTTGTGCCCATCTGCCCTTATCATTGTGTAAGGCTGGCACAGGTCAGCCCGACTCCTTCAGAAGCTCAGCAGAGAGGCACTTCGATCTGAGCAGTCCCCTAATAGCTTCCTCCTCGGGAAGGAGAGGATCTCTTTTTAGCCACAAACAGTTCCCCTGCTCAGATCAGCTCCAGCACTTCCTCTGCACCTTCAGATGCCTTCTCTGTTCCTGTGTGTTTTCTCAACAGGCCTGACTTAACATCACCACAGAGAAACTGTCCCCTCTGACTGAGTTCACACACCTTGTCCACAGCATAGAGCAGCTGCATTTTTATGGTGCTCTACATTCTGTAAATACTGGTGGAAGTTTGTGTTACAGAGGCAAACATTAGTTCACAGTCAAGTGGCTCAAGGTTTAAAGCACCACAATGCCATCAAATTAAATTAACACAGAGTTGGATTAAAGTCAACATTTAATCCGACTGTGGACAGTTGAGTTTAGGGAAAAAAAAAAGCCTATTCACAAAGACTAATACTTAAAATTTATTGTTATTTACTTGAAGAACACATATTTGGAATCCCAAAAATACAGAAAACCAAGATTCACCAAATACTCCAGAATACAAAGTGTACAGACACTTCAACTTGAGTCTATTTCCGGCATTTCATTTATTTTCGGTGTGTGATACATAAAAAACCCAAATGTGCATGTTGACTGTGGCATTCATTGCATACAGATGACTTCCCCTCTGAGAAACATCTTGGATGTAGTTACATTTGGCTCTCTGGGAGGACTTTTTTTTTTTATATCTCCTTTCCCAAGCAGCTGTTCACATTGCACTTTTAAGGCCCTGCCAGTGTTCAGAACTGCACTGGAGCTCCTCACCTGTACAAGGCACAGCCTAACCCTTCCCAGATCCTGAAATAAATAAAGGAGCACAGGAGGCGAGGCAGAAACCCCAAGAGCCCTGCTGGGATGATGCCATGGGAGGACAGGAAGGTTTCACACACAGCACCTCACACACAGCAGCTGCCTGATGTGCATTTACAGTGAGACTGATCCAGGGTTGGGGAAAACAAGACGAGAAGAACTTTTTATGAAACAGCATGAGAAAAAAGCCAAAAAGGACAAGTTTTCCTCTTAAACACTTAAAGGCTATGCTATATCTTCTATGCTCTGAAAACTATGCACTCCTTGGGCTGGAATTGCTTTAGCCAAGAGTGTGGTAATGTATCTTAGCAACAGCGGCAAGGGGGAAGACTTACTGTACTGTAAAAGAATTAAAACAAAATGCACATAGCTGCTGACTGTTCTAAATAAATCCCTACCACTCTGAGGGGGTGTTCAATTATACTCCTGATTACCTTTCACATTCCCTCTTCCAGAGGGGCAGGGGGGCATTTCTCCGGTTTTCAGCTCGCCCATGAAGAGCCCCAAGCATTTTAATTCCCTTTTGGTGCCACTAGACAGGCCCTACAATGCAGCCTGTCACTATCCCAGCCATGTTAGGAAAAGCCATTACTGGAACACCCCGGAGAAAACCTCTTGGTGTGAGCCTGGCTGCCACTCCCTCAGGTGTTCAGCTGCCATCAGCCCACAGCAGCATTTTCCCTCTGCCTGCAGCAGGTGAGACTGAGACAGGCCAGGGCTGCAATATTTCACCTTCCCACTTGTCAGGCAAATAGAAAGCTTTGTGCAGCAGGGGAACTTGGCACAATCTCACCTCTTGCCAAGGTGTGTGGTTTCCCACAAGCACAACAACCTCCTGAGAGGAAGCTTCATTTACAACCTCTCCTCCAGTCCCCAACCAGGCCAAGGTCCTTGCAGGTTTCCCCTGCAGCATTTTCCTTCTTGCAGAGAGCTCCACCAGCCAGGACAGGGTCTGCATCCCCCTCCTGCCATGGATGCAGGAGGAAAAGCATCCAGCTGCACCAGAAGCACTGAAGTGATCCGAGGGAAGCCCTACAAAGTGAGCACAAGGGCTCCAGATTTGAGGTGACAGAGCCAGAAAACATCCGTGAAAAAAATGTGAGAACACCTCTTTTCCTTCAGCAAGGGAAGGTGGGCTCCCACTTTCTTTTTAAGGATTGTCCTCTTCAAGTAACTCTGACAAAGGGCTGTAGTTGACAGCCTTACCCCAGTATCCTTCCCCCACACAGGCTGCTCAGCCTCTCCAACACTGTCTACCTCGTAGTGAAACTTCATTTAACACCTGTGAAACACCTGGAAATCCTGCCGACGATTACTCCAGCTCAAAGAAGGGGAGGGGGAAGCTTTTTTTGTTTTGTTTTCTCTGGCAGGGGAGGGATCTCAGTCTGCACAAACTGGGCACAGATTTACACACAGGGAGAGACCAGGTGGCTGCCTAGGACAGCAAATTGATCAGGGGACCCCGAGAGCACACATGACTAAAGCTGAAGATTTTTCAACTTTATCTACAACCGGGGATTGGAGGAAGAGCCAGAAACAACCACAGAGTGACTCTGCTTAGACTTGCCCAGCCTCACATTTCAAGGTTTTCGGACCATCCGCTCCATCCAGCGATCCATCAGGCACTGTCATTACTCCAGAGATGTCGAGACTAATTCCACCCTAAGTGTTCCCATCTTTCAAAAGGCCGCACTTGACTGCCGTCATTAATTCCGTGTACGATGAAGACATTTAAAGCCTCGCCTGCTCCCTCAAGCAGACGCCTGGCGTGCCTCGCTCCTGCCGGCGCAGCAGATGAATTTCCACAGGCACACGAACACACACACGCCCGCTCCTCGCACCGTGTGACTCGGCACACGGGGACACGCTCCCGCATCCCCGAGTGACCCCGCAGCCCCATGCCCACCTCCTCCCGCCCCACCACAGCCTTGGTTGGCGATGGGAGCGGCTCCCCACGGCGGCTGCAGGAGCCCGGAGCCCCGGGCAGCCCCGGCACGGCTCCGGGAGGGCAGCGGAGCCGCGGCTCCTCGCTCCGCCGCTCTGCCTTGAAATCTTTGGCAAAGTTTTGTCCCCATCGCGCCGTCAGGCTCCGCTTAGCGGGGCTGAGCTCTCCAAGCCGGGAAGTTTCTCCCGTGGGCGCTGGGTCAGAGCAACTTTTCCCCGCACGATCCCCGGAGCTCCGAGCGCTCCGGCTGCCCGGGGGCCGTGCGGGAGAGCGGCGAGGAGGAGCTCGCTTCGGGGGAGGGGGAGATGCAGCCGGGGCGTGGGTAAGCCGCTCCCTTCTCCTTCCTCCTCCTCCTCCTCCTCCTCCTCCTCCCCCCTCGGCTGCTCCAGTCTGGCAGCCAGGCGGCCGCTGCCTCCGGCCGGAGCCGCCGCACTTGGGAAGCGTCTCCCGGCCCCGGCGGTGCTGCCGGGATGGGGACGCCTCTGGCGGCTCCCGGATTGCTGCTGCTGCTTCTCCTGGCCGGCACGGCGGGGCTCTGCCGGGCTCTCTTCTCCCTCCCGCTCCGGGTGTCCCACCCCGCCGCCCCCGCCGGCTCCCCGCCCGCCCCGGTGGTGCTGCGGCCGGCCAGCGGCAGCCGGCAGCAGGAGGATGCCCCCGGGGCTGCGGACGGCTTGGCCTTGGCCTCGGATCCCGGCGGCACGCTCAACTTTTTAGCCATGGTGGAGAACCTTCAGGGAGACTCCGGCCGCGGCTACTACCTGGAGATGCTGATCGGGACCCCGCCGCAGGCGGTAGGAGCGGGCCGGGGGCTGCGGGCCGGGGGCGCTGGGAGGGATGGGGAAGAGGGGACGGAACTTGTCCTGCCGTGGGAGCGACTCCGACGCAACTTTGTCCCGGTGCTCGGCGCTGGCGCCTTCTCTATTCCCCTTTCTCCCCCTCCGTTCCCGGTGCCGGTGCCCGGGAGCGGCGGCAGCGGCCACTGTCACCGGCCGGCGGGGACAAGAGAAGGGAGAGAAGCATCCCCCGGCTGCCCTGTCCTGCCCCTGCTCGGGAAATCCGCCCGTCTGCTCCCCAGGTTTTCTTTTAGGCTGTGTCACGGCGCTCGGATCCGAAGCGAGTTGCTCTGCCAGTCGAACTGACCGTGTTTTAGAGACAGAGGGTGCTTTTTTTATTTTTCCTTTGCTTTTTTAAGCTGCTCTGCATCGTGATTGGGTGCTTTGGTAGATCTTCCCGGTGCTCCCGGGAGAATCGCTCGGCATCTTCCTGCTAAACTAAGTGATGGCTGGGCACAGCCAGCCCCTTCTGTCGGGAATCCATGGGCTGCTTGCTCATTATAACGGGGCAAAGAACATGTGAATACTGTTTTCAGATACTGAATATTGTTTTCAGATACTGAACATTGCTTTCCGATAAACCGTGTTGCCTTCAATCTTCCTTCTCTGCCTCCACCAGTGTGGCTGAAGTTTGTTTCGGGGTGGTTCTCTCTTTTTTTTTTTTTTGCCGTGTAGTTGCTCTTTCATGTGTGTCATGAGATCCCAGGAGGAGCGGTGCTGGTGGGGATGACTAGTCAGCTGAGTGGGGATTAATTTCCTGCGAGCCCTCGGGGCTTTCCTTCAGAACTTTGTGTTTGCTTCAGGAGTTGAGGTCCTCAGGTTCCCAGTGTAGACAGAAAAAAAAAAAAAAAAATCTTTATTCTTCTGCTTAACTCCCCTACGTAATAAAAAGCCAATGAATGCCAAAATGCGCAGCCAATGGGGAGTGTTCAGCCGTCATTGCATTTTTTGGACGTCTGTGAGCTCTTTCTTTTCTTGCCCCTCGAATGTAAGAGGATTGGCCACATCATCTCTCTAATCAAAAGGTATCACGCTGGGATCAATACACGCATTGTGAAAGGTTGGCATTGTTCTAGGATCAATAAATAGAGATCTTAAAAATAAAAAATCTTAACTATGTCTGATCTATCAAGGTGTGGCCCAGTAGCCATAGAGGCCATGAAATAATATTTACTCTGTGTTGACTGAGGCATATTTGACTAGTTCTGTTAGTGTGACGTGGTGTGTGCTTCATAACTCCAGGGAACATTCAAACATTCAGTATTGGCTTCTGCCATAATCGAGGCACCAGATTTGATTGGACTAATCACCCAGTTCAGCATGTCCGAGGTGAAAAAAAAATAACTTCAGGTAGGAAAAGTGACTATCAGGCATATTATCTCCTTACATGTCTAGGGGGATTCTGAAATTGGAAGAAATGGAGAAGGAAAAATGTGACAGGCCTTTCATAATGTGACTGGAGGTTTAAGAGGGAAAAATGTGCTGCCCTCAGTACACCCAGAGGCTTCACTTATGTTTAACAGCTCGTATCACTTGTATTACAGGTGATGGAAGGTTTCAGCTAGACTTGCTTCTGATTTTTATTTTTTCCACATGAAAAAAACATGCTTCGAATCTGATTACAAAACTTTTACAATTTCGAACTAGTTCTGGCTTCTTGCAAAGTTAATTATTTTAAAGACTACCATTGGTTTAGCACACGTGAGGTTTTATTCACAAGTAGACCCGCTGAGGGTTATAAGTAAGGTTATAAATGCTTGTTTCCCAAATCAGATCTTGACGTGTAATGACTCAGTGGAGTGCAGTTAGAATTTATTCTGTACTTTTGATGAGGATGAATTTGTTATCTCGTTCGCTGCCTGAAACCAGAAGACTTAAAGATCACAAATGTACTTGCTGTTTTTCTGCTTTGCAAGGAGTAGTATAAAGCCACAAAGCTGCTACTGTTGAATGTTTCACATGCTGCTACTAAAAGAAAGTGTCTGGATAGTGCCAAGCGTTGGATTGTGTTAAGCTCCTTGGGCAAGTCGTTGCTGGAGCTGGGAGTGGGCTGTGCATGATGGTGTAGAAAAGGAAAATCTTTTCCTGATTTAAACGCTCCTCCCAGCCTGACTTCGCTTCGCGTCAGAAGCTGAGACGCAAAGCGGCGCTTGGACACCTTCCTTTGTTCTTGCACCTCTCCACCTTGGGGCTTCCCAGCTCCCTGGCCCAGGCAGGCCTGTCCCAGCACTGCCAGCCCAGAGAGCAGGAGAGCTGCCCTGACATTTTGCCAAGGAGGAAGGAGGATGCTGGCAGCGAAAAGTGCTGGAGCAGCGCGGCCGCGCTTCCGCGCTCTCGGAGCAGGAAGGCGGATGGCACAGCTGCTGCTCTGCTGGAGCAGAGAGGGGATGGGGAAATGCTCACAGGGTGCTGGACCCCGTGACCATGACCAAACAGCAGGCTGTGAGAAGAGGAACCGGATTTGGTGTGGTGGTTTCAGCGGTGTTGGTGCCCAGTGACTTCGGGAGCGCGTGTGCGTCGAGTGTTGGAAGCTGCTGTGCCAGAATGGGGAATGAACATTTGTGAAAGGCTTCAGCGCTACAGGGCCTGCTTTACTGCTCAGCTGCATTTTTAGAAATTTTTCCCTTTTTAATTTAAGTTCTTGGAAGGAAGCTACTATGACAGAATTTCGTTTTTCAGGTCATTTAAGGCGTACTTTTTTGGCTTTCGTTCCAATTCTGATTTGTCATGTAGCAGATAAACACAGCACAGAACTGCGATTCACAATGGCAGTTCTGAAACACTTGTTCTGACGGTACAAAAATAGAGCAGCTGTGTGAAGTCAAAATTTATTTTATTTCCAAGACAGGAAACTTCAGTGCAGTCAATCCAGTTTTGCAAGGTGTTTGCAGCCAAAGTGTTTCTGATCATTTCCAGTTTTATGATACAGTATCCTTCCTAATCCTATCAGATCTCCACACCAGCTACCAGGTCGGTGTCAAATGCTATTACTCCCACTAATTCTTATTCATTCACATGTACAGCTACTTAAGAATTATGTGAAAGGTGAAAACAGTCTATTGTATTGAAGGGTGTGATGTATTTGTCCCTTCTTTCACGGATGTATTATTATGTGTCCTATTCCTGATGGACTATGTGCTTTATACCTGTCTTCCTCCAATTCTAGATTTAAATAAGAGGTGGCAAGAGCCTAATATGAATTGTGTGCAGTATTCTTAGCTATTTCTTTAAATAATCTGATGGAATTCCTTTGCTCTGTCTTTTATTATTTTGCCTACCCTAAAAATGAATCAAAGATAATTTAGGGGTTTTTTGCTATCTTCACTGTAGTTCTCTTCATATTAATTTTGTCTCTCCTACAAGCTTTTGACCAAAAGAATAGTCAAACTCTTAAAAAACCCCTCATGTTTTTCACAGCTTTCTTGAAGTCCATCTGGACTGCATTAAATGCTTGCAGGGACAGTACCATTGCTTCATCCTGCCTCTTGTACAAAGTGCTGGTAGTCCTACTGATCCCACTGCATTTGCACGCTGCGTTTTTATGGAGATCAGGTAAATGGTATTCCTGCAACAATAACATTTATTCTCTGTGAAACTTCTCTGTGAAAGTGAGGCCAGGTGTATGGCCCCTGCGAGCTCCAATTCTGATTAAGAGGATCCAACTTGTGCTCTGAATGCCACAGCTCCTTCCTTTCAGTGTCAGTTTTTCATTCTGTTCATGGAGAGGCTTTTATATCTGCTGTTTATCCTAATGGCAGTTTGTTCTGTGCACGGGGTGAGCAAAAACCCCTTCTATCAACTTGCTCCCAGGTTTTAAGGTCAGGGTGGATGTTGGGTCTAACGGCCTCCCCCTGCAAAACACAAACTTCAGTTCCCACATAATTGGTGGGAGGTTATCTTCCCTTCCATTTCTTCCAGCTATTTAAGAAGGGAATGACAAAGAAGGATATGTATTAAGTACCTCTAGTGTGTCACAGACTCAGAATTTATGGCTTTGTGTTTTGAAGGTGATGTACACACACATTAACAAGTTCTGAACTTGCAGCCATTATTCCTTAATTGGTGGCAGCTCTCATTCCCTGAGTGTTGGAAGGAATGGAGATGTGAGGAAAGATTCAACTGCTCTTATAATCTGATTTCTGGTGCTGTGCTGGTCCCCAGCAAGCTCAGCTCCACTTTCTTAGTTTTGCCAAAAAGGGGCTCACTGTCTTTCTAGATACAAGGATTTCTAAAATGTGATCTTTCTTTGTTCAAATATCAGAAGGCAGGTTCCATCTTGAGTCTCTCTTTCTGTATTTTTTTTTTAACAATTACTAAAGTAATTTGTATTTAATTTTGAGTTCTTTATGAAAGCTGAAGAAACAAAAGGCTGAGAAGCAAAGACAAGTTCTATGGTGCCTTGGAGTGTTTTGAGGTGGCAGCATCAAAATCCCTCCTGATCTGTCTAGTGGAAATAGTAATGAAATGCTAAATATTCCCATTTTTAAATGATGATTTGAGTCGATTTTGGTTGTTGTTGTTGTTGGATACCTGGAAAATAAAAAGGATAAGAACCTGGCAGTTGTAATTCAGGACTAATACAGTGAACAGCTGTGGCCTGGCAGGCTGTGATGTGTTTTTGACCCAAGACAAGCAAGCAAACCAGGTTTGGGTTGACCAAAAGGTCCCTGCCTTTACAAATTAGCATTCTAGCACCTTCTTCCATCCAAAATTAGCGCTGGCAAAAGGGACTGTGTGGAGGTAGTAGAGCCTGTACTCTAGAAACAACCCAAAATACGAGTGCTAATTACACTGAATGGAAGAGGCTCACCATTGTGGTCATTCCTCAGGCTGTGCTCCACTCCCAGAGTCAGGGATTAGAGCCCCACTAAACTGTACCTTTAAAGGTGCTTTCTCCCCTTCAGAGAAGTGATGGAAGCTTTGTTATCCAGGGTCTCTGGTTGTGGCAATCCTGAATTCACCTCCTGGTGGGTTGGGGCAGAAGAGCTGTTGTGAGGAGGCAGGGGTGGTGGAAATAGGTGTCAGGCTCACATTTTTTACCACTTTGCGTTTCATTCCTTATCAAGGAAAAAGCATCAGTTCAATCTGGAAAGAGGAAAGTAGAGGGTGAGCAAATAACTGTTTTGCCTGAATAAAGTGCAAATTAGTTTTGGGATTTGAGGTAGAAATGAGATGAAAATGAAACAGTGGACAAAAGAAAGCCCGAGTGGAATTTCCATGTGTTTGGTTTATTTGGATTATTAAGGAAGAAATCTTTCTCTTCTTGTTTGGGTTTTTGTTTTGTGGGGTTTTTTTTCCCTTTCCCCCCCTCTCTCTAACTAGAAGAGTGTGAGCTCTAGGGATTTCATCTGGCAAGACAGATTTAAAAGCCACTACACCTTGCAGGGGTCTTCATTTTCTTGAAGAGCACTTACGATTTCGAGTATATACGTGAGGACACCTCAGCTATTACATTGCCTCCACATATTATTATCTTTGAAATTTCCTCACTCACTATAAGTGAAACGAGTCTGACCTGAAGTGTTGTCTGGTCATTGTCAAGCACAGCTCTGTTGAAAAAAGGAAGCTGGTACAATGGCTCCCACGTGTGCCTCTCCGGCGTGAGACAGACAGACAGACCTCTCTCCCTCTTTTCCTACTGCCTGCAAAATACAGATTGAATCGTGCAAACAACTCGTGTAAATAAGTGGAGGAACTTGTTGCTTCTATTTCAGCATAGATTAGGGCTTGAGATCAAATCTTCAAAGTAAAGGAGGCAGCTCTCAGCTGCCTTTAAAAAAGGAAGTGTTTTTTCCTGCTATTGACAGGCCTGTCCTACCTCTTGCTGCTTTCCAGCCTGGGTTTGCTCGGTAGATCCAAGCTGATGGAGCAAACACAGAACGTGTTCTAGGGTCACTTTTACAACTGGATTTGTATCCATCAGCTCAGTGCCCTTCAAAGAACTTCAGGTGGCCCAGTGTGGAGACCCTCATGCCTTTAAAGGAATTTCCAACTGCCTTTCCCTGAAAAGGTGAAGATTAAAGATATCTCAGATGTTAAAAAAGGCTTCTCCCCATGGATCCTTGCAGACACTGTGCAGTCTTCTCCGTGGGTTTCACAAGCCCATCACCCACCCCATGGCATCCCCTTTCCCTGTTTCCCCATTGGCATTGGGGCTTGGTGTCCTGTTCCTCTCTTCCCTGTGGTCACCTCCCGCTGCCCTGCCCCTGGTACCACCCACGAACCTCAGACCCTGTGTAACTAAGAAAAACCACATGTTCACCCTCTTTGCCTCCAGATTCACCTTCAGCACAGTGGAATAAACTTGCTGGAAATTGTTCTGAGGCTGGGAACCTTCTGCCTCTCTGCTGAGCCAGCCTGGTAAATGTGTGTGGTTGTATGAGCTTGATTGCTGCCTGAATACTTCTTAAGCAGTTTCTCTACGGAGAGGCTGACTGGGATTTAGAAAGGCTGTGGCTGCACTCCAAAAGGACGCACTGTTACAGCCCAGGACTAGATTAGATCTTATTTAGATAGATCTTACTTTTCTTTCTGCACCTGCCTCCATCACAGCCCGTGGCGTGACTGGATCGCCGTGTTGAGGAGCTCAGCTGGCAGGACCCGGCTCACTTGGGCTGGTACCAGCCCAGCTGAGAGGAGAACCTCAGCATGAGCCCCACTGTGCTTTTTCCTTGACTTGCAACACTCAGGGAGCTCCTCCACCACTGGCAGCACCTGAGAGAGCTCGAGTCTGGACCAACCCCCCAGCTCTGGTTTCGCTGCGGTGGCACCTGCGGCACGAGGGATGCAGCAGCCTGGCATCACCTGAGAGCTCCACCAAGGAGCTCTGGAAACCTCTCCCCTTTAGGGTGAAAGTTTGCCCACGGCAGCTGCTGCCCTGCTCCAGGAGGGGCTGTCCCATGGACTTTCAGCCGTGTGCATCCGAGAGCAGCCACGTAGCAAAGTCAGCCCTGGAGCCTCCAGAAAGCCTCGGGCCAGAGTCAATGTTTGCTCCCTCTTTTGCCAAAGGCTGATAAAATAACAACTTTTTCCCCCCTGTTCTCACCCCTCCCTCTGAGTTCTTCCCTCTTTCTTCGTTTTGCCTGTCTTTCCTACTGCTCTCACTGCCTTTTTAATGTCTAAGAGTATTTTTTGGGGAGGGCATCTGGGGACGAATGTTCTAGACTTCTATTTTCGGGTTTTTTTCAGAGTCCTTCTCTAACAGATGAAACCTGTGGGGCGTCATGGGGAGGGAATTTGAGGCAAACACACTAGATGGGGGAAAATGATCTTATTTGAGTGAAAATTACAATTCACTGAATACAATTAATGTGTCATAATTAGGCCCTTTTGAAGGGAATCTGTTAAGACAGTAATTGCACACTGTAATCCTTTTTTCCCCCTACTGCTGCTTACTAATAATTTGATATTGTGAAAAACAAATTACTTGTAGATTTTGTCCTCTTTGCTCAGCTTGTGAGTACTAAAATTAGTTGATTTTATTTAGCTTTATGGTTGGCTTACTTTGGTACCTATTTACTAGCAAAAACTGCTGTTAAGCTTGATTGCATGTGTTCAGGGAAAATGCTGGTCTCACATCCTAGTCTGGTCTAATTTTAAAAGAGGAAAGGTATTAATGCTGCAGTAACATTGGTAAGCTTCTCCTCCCTAAATACAGAAAAGAATCCGTCCTTAGGGATCCAAAACTCCAAAACTGGCATTTTTGCTTTGAAGAAAAAGACAAGACAACTCAAGAACTGAGAGTCACCTTTCCACTTGAGGGAGGGATTAAAGGCCAGCTCCTGCCATTTGACAGGGGAAAAATAATTGGATGCTTTTGGCAGCCATCTCTCAGATAATTCCTTGATATTTGTGAGTGGATCTGCCTGTGAGAGTGGCTCTTAGAAGAGCACCTTGGAGCCCACCTAGTGCTCAGGTCAGGGCCAGATGTGAGAATTTTTTCACCACCCAGGCTCTTTCTGCTTCCTACTTTGCTTCTGTAAGAAGCTTCATGCCAGAGAAGATCAGGATTTGGGGTTTCTGCAGGAACAAAAGGCTTACCTGCTTTGTCATCATATGGAAGCTTGGGTCCTGCGTGTGCCAACTTGAAAATTGTATTGTGGCATTCAGGAAGAAAAGAATTTGAAGAATGCCATTGGCAGCAATAGTTTTGGCATAGAAAACGAAATACTGGGATGTTTTGACTGCAGGATTTGGATCTGTTTTCAAAATTGTGACTTTGTGAAATCTCAAGGGAGGTTTTTTCTTCCTTTTTTTTTTTTTTTTCTGTGTAAATAGAAAATTTCCTTCCAAAATTCCATTATGGTACCTGTTGATACAGAAACCCTGACTGTCAGTGTCTGCAGAATAAGAAATTAACAGTTGTGGCATCTTTTCAAGGCCAGGCTGGGGCTTTTAGCAACCTGGTCTAGTGGAAGGTTCCCTGCCCATGGCAGGGAGCTGGAATGAGATGATTTTTGAGATCCCTCCCAACCCAAACCATTCCATAATTCCATGATTCTGTGATTCACGCCAGAGCTTGAGCTCTTCAGGCCAGTGTTACTGTGCTGCTTAAGCATGGTTTGGAAAGGCTGTGCTTTTATTCACTGTGCTGCCTGGTAGATGTCTGCTAGAGGGAAGAGTGAAGTGTGACAGAAAATGATTCATCAGTCCTGCCTTTTAATGTGACTAAAGAGATTTTTATTTAATTCATTCATTTTTTTCTTCTCAGAGACTCTTGGGTTGCAAATGAGACAGAGGAGTTCAAAGGTGGTCACACTTCCCAAAAGTCTGGGAGCTGCTGGAGCAATGGAACATCTGATGCAGTCACACTGCTTCAGCTTAACTGTCAGAGGATAATCTTCTTGCTTCTCAGAAGCAAAGTCCTTCAGGGGATAACACAAGCATTTCACATGATCCAAAGTGCCAGATTTTTGCATTTGAGCTGCTGAGATAATGTAAAGGGGGTGGGGAAAGTTTACAAAATTTCTCAGGAGCTGTGATTATGAACGCTGGTGTGTGCTACATGTTCCAGCTAAAATTAACTTTTATTTGCACTCTGCTGACCCCCTTTTATTTGCACTCTGCTGAATGGGTCTGCTGACCCATTCAAGGTTTACCTTGAGTGACTTTTGGTCACTGGCAAGTGAACAGATGCCAGCAGGTGCTACCTGCCTCTTTTTGTCCAGGTTTGGGGGCTTTTCTCCATGGCGGGTGTGCACAACAGCAATTGCTGGTGGGCAAAATTCCACAATTCCAGTGCCCTGAGCACCATCAGATCCAGTGGTATGAATAAAATGGGTGAAAAAGGACCTTCAAGACCATCCAATTCCAGCTCCTATCACACAGAGGGATGTAACCTCTGGCCAGAGTTATAGGAAGCTTGTTCCTACTCTGGGATTGTTGCTGTGTGGATGGATTGTTGGGAGCTGTCTGACATGTGCTGTTATGGTGTGTCCTGGCAGACTTTATCAACCCAAGAGCATAACAAAGTCCTTTAACTTCCTGCCCTACAAACTCAATCTGGTATGTGGAAATGAAGCTGTGTTCCTGCATGCCTCTGTGTTCTCCTGTGTAATCAAGATTTTTATAGTGGAACTTGGTTAACAATTGTAATGATGTATGAGCCACGGGCAAAGCTGGTTCATTTCCCAGAGCTGCTGCCTCCCCAGTATTAGCCAGGGGAAAAAGTAAAGTATGAATGTTTGAGAAGGAGAGAGAGAAATAAACGACTCCGAAAGCAGGGGGAGAACACTGCTTCTTACAAAAAAGGGATTTTTAAAAAAAAAAAAACATGTCTTCTTTCACTTGAGAATCAAAACTGCCTTTTAAATTCTCCTGCCAAATTTTTAAGTGAAAACATTAGAACAAATATTAATAAAAAGCTTGATCCTTATTTTTAATAAATCAAACACAGCATTATGACATTGCTTAACAGCTTTGTTTTTCCTTCCTTTTTTTCCCCCAATCAAATAGCCCTTCCTGCCAATATGGAGTATAAAGCTGTTTTCTGTTTGTGCCTTTGAACTCCCTTGTATAATTCCGAGGAACACCCATGATGACAATCAAACTCTGCTTGGCAATATCCTAAATAGGTCAGGTGCAATGGGGAGCAAAAGCCTTCTGTCTGTTGTATTCCCTTTATTAATTGCCAGGGAAATAAAACCACTGGAGTTGCATCACCTTGTTTGTGCTCTGAGCCCTGGGACTGCCTGTGCACATTCCTGTGGCCACCAAAGATGGCACGGGGCAGTGGGAAGCTGCCTGACCCTACACTTTTTCCCCAGAGGTGTGGCACAACTTTTCCAACAGGAAACACGATCAGAGCAACCCAATCCCAGTCTTTGTGCCTGACACAGATGAATTTATGGGTTTTATCTTGACCTTTCCTTCCTTGTCTTCCCTCGCCTGCACTGGTACTTCCAGTCAAGTCCCTTTAGCATCCCACCAGCCCAGTAGGTGTGTGAAATGTGGGATGGTGGCTATTCCTGGGCAGAAAGGGAGGAAAGAGGTGGGAGCTGCTATGACAGGTGAGGAAGAGGTGGTTCAAGGTAGTTGAGAGAGTGGGATTGCCCTTTTCAGGCTGACACAACCCAGATCTCGTGTTAAATAAAATCTGGCAGTGCTGCGAATCAGGCAACTTGAAGAACAAGTCGTGGCATTTTTATAGCAGAGGCCATGCCTTGAAGTACAGGGAGTTTTAGCTGGCTTTCCAAGGTGTGTGCTCGTTTATTCACCTCTCCATACCCTACCATCCTGGCTGATCCAGGGATCTCACTGGGAATATCTGTACTTTCTTGGCCTCCAGGACTCACAGGCTGCTTTCAGAGCCCTGAACTTGTCTTAAGCAGCAAGCTGGTGGTTCCCATGGCATGACATCCATTGACTTCCATGGTTTGGGAAGGTTGGTTGTTCACTGTTTTATGTGGAGAGAGAAAAACCTGCAGGTTTTTCTTGTCTTCTTTTCTATTGTAGAGCTGGGATTAAATGCTCAAGAGATGCCGTTCATGTTCAGACTCAGATATTTATTAATTCTTATCTATCTTACAGTCTCACAAGCTGTGAGTTCTACCTAACAAAGTGAAAAATGGCTCCCTCTCTAACTCTTTCCAAGGTCTTTTAAGACCAAATTGTCCAACTGTGAAATGACAACTAAATAAATTTTACTTTTAGCCCAATAAACAACCACCCATGTCCCGTAATCCGGAATTTCCTACCCAATTACAAAATATCACCCAGACTCATGAAGAAGGTGAAAAAGAAGGACTTAGCCTACACCGTAAACCTCCATGTTGCTTTATAATACTATATTCTAAAACCTTAAATTCTGAGTTTTCCACCCTGTGATATCACACACTTCTATTCAAACTCCACACCCACAATCCCAGTGCTGTCAATCAATTTTGGGAGCCTTTTCCAAGGCCTCAGGTCAAATGCAGTGTTTGTTTGTGGGTCAGTGCCTGTCAGTACAGAAAGTCTAAAATTCTCAGAGCCCAGGGTTCCAACAAAAACCCAGGGAAAACTTGCTCACTTTGGATTTGTTACAGCATTTGAGGAGAACAGACTGGAAAATGTCTTTAAGCATTCAGTGTCCTTGAAGAGAAGCACCAAGAAAACATGAGGAGGAATTCCTGAAAGCTGCAGGAAGTGCAGCCAGAAGGATGCTCTAATGAGTGGTGCCCCACAGTGTGGGGATGGAAGTGCTGCTGGGAAGAGCTCATTCCAGGGAGAACGGATAGACCTGATGAGTCAGGAGTGTCCTGCTTTCACCTCTCCTCCTCACAGCTCTCCAGGCTTTGAAAAACCTTTGCTAACAAACACTCGTCTCCAAAACCAACATCTTGACAGAGGAGGGGGGGAAAAAAACCTGGAAAGAATCGTGTCACTACAAGGGCGAGGTGAAGGGGGGAGGAGAGGTAAGAGATCAGACCTGGCGCACAGTCTTCTGAAAAATCTGATTTTTCTCACTGCTGTCCTGTGAGTTTCATTTTCTTTCTGTTTGCCTCTGAAATACAGCCTTTTTTTTTTTTAAAAAAAAGGAGTCTTTTCACTGCCTTCAAATCATACAATTATGGAATGGCTTGGGTTGGAAGAGAACTTCAAGATCATTAAGTTCCACCTCTGCCATGGGCACCTCCTACTGTCCCAGGCTGCTCCAAGCTCCAATATCCAACCTTGCCTTCGGCACTGCCAGGGATCCAGGGGCAGCCACAGCAAATCTGGGCACCCTGTTCCAGAGCCTCACCATCCTCATAGGGAAGAAATTTTCTCTAATATCCCACCTAACCCTACCCTCTTTCAGTTTGAAGCCATTCCCCATGTTCTTGTAAAGAGTATCTCTAAGAAACAAAACAAAACAAAAAACCTTCTTGGAGTATTGAAGGAGCAGCTTTGGCACTTGGTATCACATCTCCAGTGCAATTGAAAGCTGGGATCTTATTTAAAATTGAGTCTGAAGTTCAGATCTCTGGTGTGAAGGAGACCTTTGAAAGAAATTAGGGATACAGGAATGGGACTGAACCTCTCCTGTAGGATTTCTGCCTGCTGCTGAAGGACAAGGGGACTGTGATGTCTTTGGCAGAAAGGAGATTACAAAAAAAAAAAAAAATTAGCACTAGGGACGCCTCTTAGCCTAAGCTGAAGAACATTAGGAACGGGCTTCATTCCCCCAATGAATTTTGTTATTTCCAGATGGCACAGTAAACATGGGCAATGACTCACCTACAGGGTGAGGAAGGTTTAAAGATTAGTCACTTCAAGCCTTCTTGAGTTTGCCTGGTATGGCTTGGCTCTGTACATATGTATAAAACTGTTTTGGTCTTACTGCAGTTGGAGGATTGTTGATTCAGTTTCAAAACAAGCTGGTTTTTTGTTTGTACTGCAGGACTTCTGAAGCTAGGTAGAGAAGAAGAGTTAAAAATGCCTTTATTTTCTTTTTTTTCTTTATTTGACAGCAGTTTCGCCAAGTCTAATGAGCGATAGAGGAAAAGAAAAGAATGACCTGACAAAAAAAATTGGAAGCTAATTTTGGAGAGCAAAAGCCTCAGAAAATTGAAATTCTGAACTGAATGCAGCTTCAAACTGTAATCATTCACTGGGTATAATACATTAATGTAGGCTTACTGATTTCATTTCCTTAACCCAAGGAAATAAAAAAAAAAAGAAGGGCAAAAAGCCCTCCTTAATATCATATTCTGAAAGGTAATGTAGTAGCATGATTTCTCCTTTTTTTTTTTTTTTTTTAACAACTCTGTTAAAAAAGCCCAACCTATAAAATTCTTTGACATGATTATACTTTTTAGAAAGATCATGCCCTGGGTGAGCAGAACTGCCACAGCAGGCATTTAACCTCAGACAGAGCTTTGTTTACTGTGGAGTTCTCCCCCTCCTCAGGTCCTCCTACAGCATCTCCTTACCTCCATCTGATGTGCTTGGCCATTATCCCAAAGAGCTCAAAATCCTTCTGGACACTGCCCAGCACGTCTGCCCTGTGCTGGTGACACTCTCTGGTGGTGACACTCAGTGGTTTCCAAGGGAGAAAGAGTTTTATGCTGAGAAGGAGCCTCTGAAATGGGTGATACCATTGACAAGCACGTTGTCCAAGAGTTCAGCCCTTTTTAGCTGTGGAATTATTGACTGGATAGCTGTCTCTCCAGCACCTTAAGTCACCCTGTTCTCTAGAGAGCTCTGGAGGAGACTCTTGCTAATTTAGGATGTGGCACAGGGCTTAGACTTAGCCTGTCTCTAAACCAAGGCTGCGTGGGCACTGGGATTCCTCTCGAGGCTTGCAGTTAAATGTGAGAGTTGCTCCCAGTGGCATTTGGCTTACAGCCTCCCTGAATCGTCAGTGCTGTGCTGTAATTACCAGAAAATTGATTAATTTAGTTCCTTTACACCTACTACCAGGTGGAAATGGGCTTTTGGATTTAACAAGAGCTTTGTGTGCACTTAGCTGATGTCTCATGCATTTGTTCTTGGATTTCAGAGTGTTTGGTGGGGGCTTGGTTAATCCTCCATTTATCCAGGCACTTGTTGTCTTTCCACTCAGGAACGTGTGTGGTGTAAGTACGGCAAATATACGGAATTTCCTCACTCAGCTTTGGGAGGATTTCTGCTGCTCTCAGTAAGCACTGACTCTGCTTGTGGCTAAGTGTTGATGGCTACCCTGGGGAAGGCTGATGAAGGCACCTCTTGACTTCCATGCAACCCCTTCCTTCTGAAAGGTTTGGCTCCCCGAGGGTCTCTGTGGCACCTCTACATCTGTTGAAAGACCATCACACTTTTCCTTCATCTTCTCGAGCCATTTAAAGCCTATCAGTGCTTATTTACAGGTGATTTGTTTTTTTCTAGACCTCTAGATTATTGTTGTTACTCTCTAATTAGTCCAGATTTTCCTTAAAACCCAGTGCTTAGAGCAGAGCTGCAGCTGGTTTATGTGAATACAGGATTGCTTCACACACCTGGTTTTGTCTGCTATAGGGTGTGAGGTGAGGAGACTCATACCTGAGGGAGGAAAAAATATAAAAGATGGAAAAAAAGGTTAATCTTTTCTGAAAAGGCAATGAGACAAAATTGCGACGATTCACACAGCTCTAAGATAAGCAAGTAATGGCTCATGTTCAACAGCAAAGCATGTTCATATAGCATGAATAGGATGGATGTGTTGTATGATAAATCTAGACACAGCAAATAAATTTCAGCCTGAAAAATAAGATAGCACATGAGATGGCATGTGCAGAAAGAATGCTAATGTTTAGGGAACCGAGGGCATTGGCAGGAAGGAGAGCGTAGAAATGAAGAATAGATATTTTGTTTTGTTACCAGGATTGATTGGCTGACTATTTTTTTTGTCTTTAAACCATAATAGCCTTCCCTTATTGTCAAAATGATAATATATATAAAGCACTTCCTGTAATATTTTTCTTCAAAATGACTATTCATCAGTCCCGCAGTCAGATGCTCGTATTTCAACTCACAATTTAGTTTAGCAAGTTTATACTTCAGAGCAATCTGTCATTTTAGCATTTGTGGTTTTTATACAAAGCTCCACTACACAAGCATGCAGTGCTCTTAAGCACGGATAGATTGGCTAATCCAGATAGTACTTTGTAATCTCTTGGCAAAGAAAGAGATTACTGCTTTTCAGGCAGGAAAAAAAAAAGAAATATTCCTTCCAGTCTAGCACTGCAGATCGTGGAGAGATTGAGGGGAAAAACTCTTGGTCTTCTGCTGGGCCCAGTGAGGGTGTGAGAGTTTGAGAAGAGATATTATAAGTGGCTGGGGAAGAGATGGAATGTGAAGGTAGTAAATGTGAAGGCAGCAAAGGTAAATCCCAGGTCCTGGCACTATTTGGGAATTGGAGTGAAGGGAATTCAAGCACTCTCTGGAGAGCTTTGGTCTGCTGCTGCCACTCATTCTCCTGTGAACTCCCCAGGCTACAAACACAGCCCAGTTTCTGTGACAGACTTCTGCTGTTGTTGTGAAAGCAGGAATTATCTTTGGTGATAAACCTGACCTTCTGGTTTGCCCACGTTTTCGTGCAGCAATAAATCACCTTCCTTTGCATCCCCGGAGCTGTAGCAAAGTGTGGGCACCACCTGCTGAACAAACATCATTGGAAAATTAATCTCATTCTTTTTTGTTTTCCTCTTTCCTCACAATGCCTCTCTTATCTTGGCTGCATGGGTGAACCCTCCTTGTGACCATGGGAGGGGTTTTTTGGAGGTAGGAGCAGTTGGGTCTGTTTTCTCTGGTGAGGTGACCTCACTCAGGTCAACTCTGGAGATGTTTCTCCTGGACTTGGTGTAAATTGTGGATCTGCCTTCCTCCTCCCCGTCTTCCTCCTTCTTTTTCTCCCCCAAGGTGAATTATGATTCCATCCAAGCTGCAGAGGCTCATTTGGCTTTGGGCTGAGGTGTTCCTCCAGTGCTTGTGAGCAGTGAGAAATGGGAGAGTCCATCCCTGCCCCAGTGTTCACGGGCAGTGTGCCACTCCAACAAATTTACCTATTTTTGTTTTCAGGCTTACCTTTTAAACAAAGTACATATTATTCTGCCAACAGAAATCTTTGTGGAGGTTTTTCAAGTTTGTGTCTGACTTTGCAGTCCTCTGCATCTAGAAACGCTTCCAAAAATTTCTCTTAACTCATCTTTTAAATTGCTTTTATTTCTGCATCTTCAGAGGAACAGATGAGGAATCTATATTAAAGCCTAGCATTCTGATACTTTTTTTTTTATTAGAAAGTAGGCTGTTAAATGTTAACTCTAAGTAACACAGGGGAGGAAAAAACCCATACAGCATGTCTGTATTTAAAAAGCCACTGTATATTGTAACATTACTAATTTGTAGAAACAAATTGCTGAAATAACCTGACTGACAGTCGGTGCCAATAATAACACGTAATAACTGTGGGCAAACACAGCATATAGTTATTGGTGTTTTCTTGTCTGTGTGATGGTTGTAAGCAATTCTTGCCAGATGGGCTGATAATGTAATTAGGAATCGTTGTGTTAAATGAGGCAGCATTTAAATTGCCAACTAATTTTCCTATCTATTAACCAGCTTGAAAAAAGAAGAGCTGTTACCCAAATGATTTCTAGCTGCTAATCCCTAACAAGAAGCAGCACTTCTTTGAACCTTTTTTTTTCTTTTTTTAAAGCACTGTCTAGCAGATTATTTTCTGGACGGTCTACTATATGTGGGACAAAATAAGAAAGAGAATTAAGAGATATGGTACAAGCTCAGGGGTGAGATGGGGTGGACTTCTACCTCTACATTGTGATGTGTGGTAACAGCTCCTGAGCAGGTAATGGGATGATTCCTATTTCTGGTCTCTGCAAGGGGATAAAAACTTTTCTTACTTTGTCATAGTTCACTGTGTGGCATGCTCCAGCAAGCAGAGTAGAATTACAAGCTGTATTTTAAGTGGGTGCTTTGGGAGAAATCATGAAAGCAAGGCACATGAATGTTACTGGTGTGGAATGGTTGTGCGCTTTACTGAGGACAAGAAAAAAGGGAAAAAGAAAGGAGTGCCCTTGGGTCGAGTTAAAATCCCAGAGGAGGCATGATGGCTTCTAGTTTTCATCATGAAAAGAGATACTATTATTTAATAGGGAAAAATTGTTCCTTCAGGAGGGTTTGAGGCCCTGGCACTGGGTGCTCAGAGCAGCTGTGGCTGCCCCTGGATCCCTGGCAGTGCCCAAGGGCAGGTTGGACATTGGGGTTGGAGCAGCCTGGGACAGTGGGAGGTGTCTGCCCATGGCAGGGGGTGGCACTGGATAAACTTTGTGGTCCTTTCCAATCCAAACCATTCTGATATTCTCTGAATTCCTACAGAGCCAGCATCTTTGCTCTGCTGCCTTGTGAAGGAAACTCTCAATTATCATTAAAGTTTTGACTGAACCCCAGAGTTAAGTGTGAGGCTGAATGAGATGTCTTACTGTATTTATGGCTCTATATGTGCAAATCCTATTTTTTTTCGTTCCCCATTCCCTATGTTTCAGCTGAAGCAGGAATGAAGAGCTAAGTACATTTTTGCAGTCTAGTTTCTCTATAGAATCATGGAACAGTTAAGGCCAGGAAAGACCTTTCAGATCAAGTCCAACCATCAACCCAGCACCACCACCATGCTCACCAATAAGCTATGTTCTCAAGTGCCATATCCACATGGTTTTTTAACCATTCCAGGGATGAGGACTTCTCTGCTTCCCTGGTCAGTCTGGTCAAGTGCTCTACAACAATTTTCACAGAAGAATTTTCCCCAATATCCAGCCTAAACATCCCCTGATGCAGCTTTAGGCCATTCCCCCTCGTCCTGTCACTTGTTATTTGGGAGAAAAGACTGACACCAGCTCACTCCAACATCTTTTCTGCTGTAGAAAATTAGCCTGTCCAGGGTGGAACTTTATTTCTTGACCTAAAAAGATTGATCAGACCTGTGAACTTGAGAAATAAATAAATAAATAAATAAATAGTGGATTTTTTTATGGACCAGTCTTTTAGTGGGGAGAAGAGTATCCTGGTTCAGTGTGGGTGACCTGGGGAATCACATCAAAAGCAACAGGTTTGCAGGCAAGCCCTGGGATTCCACACCTGGAAAACGCTGTGGATGGTCAGTCGTGCAGACAGCTGCCTCAAATAAATCCATTTTGTACTTTCAGCCTGTGGGATTTGTTTTGTATATTTTTCTGGAAGTTACCAAAACTTCCCAACCTCAAACTAAAACAGGGAAGAGAAACTTCTCTAAAATCTCAGCAGGATGTGTACCAGAACAGAAGCAACTTCTATCCCAGCTAAGGGATACGAGCTACCTCTATGCAACAAAATAATGAATGATTGCTGCTCTCACTTTCCCTAGAAAATGTGAAGGAAGTCACTTTCTGAATGCATGGTGGGTAACTGCAAATTGTTTTATGCCAGGCAGTTAAATGAGGCATGAATAACAACCAGTCTAGTGTGGATGTGTCATATTGACACCACCTGCTGTACCAGGGCAGGTGCCTGAACCACAGACAGCCAAAGCTTTGCTGAGTGGAAAAAGAAAAAAAAAAAAAGATAACACATCAACAGGCAATTTTTGGTTGTTTGGTTTTTTGTTGTTTTTTTTTTTTTTTTTTTTCTGATAGGAAGATACAACAATATTTAGCAATGGAAGGCTTAAAAATATTAAAGACATAGTGGTAAGTTAAATTATTGAAGCTATGTGGCATGCAGAAAGTGATATTTGATGCTGGTGCTGAATCAAGAAATGGAAAGTTTAAGGGATCCTTGAAGTATTGACAAAGTGTTTGACTTTCAGTTGAAAGAAATCGTTTGGACTTGGGATTTTTTTTTTAGTGTCTCCACCCCTTCAGAGTAGAAAAAATGTAAAATGCATGACCTCTGAGGCTTCTGCTTTCAGTGTTCATGACTTTCAGTAAACAAGTTTGGATTTGCTTCTCTTTATAACCACAAATGTATGGCATATAGATAGTGTCAGATTCCCTCTGTGAGTTTGTCATGGCAGAGGTGGATGTTCCTGTCTTGCTTACTGTAAAATAGGGATCTTTATGAGCCTCCAGTTAATAACAGCACTATTTGCATGTAGGAAATGCAGACAGCAAAATAATCTCCAGATATTTTACCAGGTGCAGATTTCATGTCCCACAGCTGTGGTTAAGGTGACCTTCAGGGGGAAGAAACAATTTAGTGCATTTGCTCTCAGTGTCTGTTGTGTAGGTCTGAAATTGAATTTGGAAACCACAAAAAAAAAAAAAAAAAGACACCAAAAATCCCCAAAAAAGGCTTTACTTCTTCCAAAAGCAAAAGGAAAGTAGTTTTTCATCGGTTTTAATGTTAATGTCTAATCTAAACCCACTGTATCAGTTTGAAGCCATTCCCTGTGTCCTGTCCCTGCAGCCCTTGGGAATTGTCTCTCTCCAGGTTTCCTGGGGCTCCTTCAGGCCCTGCAAGGCCACCCTGAGCTCAGCCCAAAGCTTCTCCTGTCCAGGCTGAACAATCCCAGCTGTGGCAGCCTTTCCTCCCAGCAGAGCTGCTCCAGCCCTCTGCTCATCCTGGAGCCTCCTCTGGGCTCTCTGCAGCAGCTCCACGTCCTCCCTGGGCTGGGAATTCCAGGGCTGGGGCAGCTCTGCAGGTGGCTCTCACCTGAGCAGGGCACAGGGTGATGCCTTGGGAAGGCTGAGCTGGAACAGAGACTGGACAGAGCTGGAGAATAAAGTAGATACTTATTTAAAGGCCTTTAGAATACACCTTGGGCAGGACAAGAGCCTGGCCAGGGCTACACCCAATGTGGACTAAGAATGGTCACAAAATGGTCAACCAGTCATGAGGTCTCACACTTTTATAAGTTTTGGTCCATTTGCATATTGGGGTTTAATTGTCCAATTACAGATTCAGGTTGTGAGGTCTCATCCTTTTTGTTCCTCCCTTCAGGCCACTGTTTTTTGTGCTTTGGGGCCTGAAAGTTGTCCTTGATCTTCAGCAGGAACAGGATTTGTTTTGTCTCCCTACTCTGTGAAGAGCTGAGTGACACTGAATATGAGGCTCAGATCTACACCCCTGGGCAGCACAGGATCTGAAAAACATGAAACCTAAAACTTAGGGCATTGGAGCAGACCCCTCACCTCTGCCCACGCTTCTTTGGATGCAGCCAAGGACCCTTTTGGCTTTCTGGGCTGCAAGTTGACATTGCTGGGACGTGCCAAACCTCTCACCCACCCAAACACCCCCAAGTCCTTCTCAGCAGGGCTGTTCTCTGTTGTATTTTATCTTCTTTTGCCAGGGTTGGGGTTAAATGCACCAGACTATTTCTTGTTCAGACTCAGATATTTATTAATTCCTATCTACATTACAGTCTCACAAACCGTGAGTTCTACAGCACTTATAGCTAACAAACTAAAACTGGCTGCTATCTCTTTGTACAAGGCCTTTTAAGTATTAACTGTCCAATTAGGAAATGACACCTGAATTATTTTTACTTTTAACCCAATAACGAAACACCCGTGGCCCCCAATGCAGATTTTTCTACCCAATTACAAGAAACCACCCAAAACCGTGAAGAAGAAGGTGAAAAAGAAGGACTTAGCCTACGCTCTAAAACCTCCATCTTGCTTTATATATATATCACTACATTCTAAAACCTTTAACTCCAAGTTTTCTACCCTGTGATATCACACACTTATATTCAAATTACACACCCATAATCCCAGTGCTATCACTCAATTTTGGAAGCCTTTTCCATGGCCTCAGGTCAATGCAGTGTTTTCTTGGGGGTCAGTGCCTGGCAGCACAGAAAGTGTAAAATTCTCAGTGCCCAGGGTTCCAGCAGCTCTCTGTGGTTGAGTAGGACAGGACAGGATGGGCAGCTCTGGACTGTGGTGTTGCAATCATGACACAAAAGTACAGCACTCACTACCAGGTTGAAGTGAGGAGCAAAAGAGGAAGTTTATTATGATTTGGGGTTTAAATAGGATTTGGAATTTAATCAAGGTTTGGGGGACGAGAGGAACACCTCTCTGACCCCAGTGGCCAAACCAGCAGTCCATCACAGAGAGGAATGAAAAACAGTCTAATTTTGTTTATGTTACATGCATGAGAAACTCCAGTAGAATATATGTAAGCAAGAATCAGAAGGCTGAAAATCAGGGTGACACTGTGGCTCCTTCAGTGGCCACTTGTGACTCTCCAGAGCCTTCCCCAAGCTGCCCCAGCAGCTCCATGAGCCCAGAGTGGAATGAAGCAATGGAGACAACATGAAAGTGGTCCTTAATGAGACTCAAGAAAACTCAGACCCGAAGGGTAGCCAGGAGAGAAAGGGAACTCAGTAAGTTATAACCCACCCCGAAATGAGCTGCTGATCACTGGCCCTATTGTGAGGGCTACAATAAATCAGTGTCTGCCCCTCATCTCATTATGCACAAACTTGTGGATAGAGAATGTCAGCCTCAATAGCATCTGTCATGTGAGCTCTGCTGTGTCCGAGTGGGCTGCAGCCTGCACAGTTAGCCAGCTTTTGTGCTCTCCCTCTCTCTTTGTGGGGGATATCTGTTTTCTTCTGGAAGTCTTGGTTTGCTCCGTCCTGTGGGTAGTAAATCCGCCCTTTCCTTCCCTGGTTTGTGAATTCTGTGATGATAACATTGTATTTAAGGTGCGGGGGGGGGGTAAAATATCTTTCACATGTGTCATATTTAGTGATTTTTGCTTGGTTTGGGTTGGTTTAGTTGGTTGTATTTTTTGGTTTTTTTTCTTTCCCCCAAGTCCTCCTCCGTGTACACTGCCATGCATATCACTGAGGCTAAGGCAACACCTACATGTATTTATGCAGCTGATGTATAATGCCCATTACTCAAGCATCACAGGCTCAGAAAGGCTAATTAATTTAAGCCCTGCAGCACCCCTTTGAGGCAAATCTTGTCGGTCCTGATAGATGCACGCACACATTGGAGCTGCTCTTTGTTGTTTATTTTTAATATGATTTCTATGCCAGAGAAAGGAGGGGGAAACGAATAGTTCATATTTTGTTGGTTAGTTGAAAAAATGTTAGGCTTTTGATATCATTGAAATGAAGTATGTAGCAAACTTTGGATTTTATTGCAGTGCCTCAGAGGTTCTTATTTTCTTTTAAAGCCCCAGCTCCTGGAGCCAAGTGAACTTGTGGATGTCCTTTTGTTTTCAGATGTCTCTGTCTAGCTTGTGTGGTTGCAAAATAAATTTTAATGTATTGTCTTTGCTTAATCTAAAATCCAGGATGCAGCGAGGCACTTGGCTAAGGTTGTTGGTTTGTTTCTTTTTAGTCTTAAAATTTCTGCAAGATTAGGGCTGGGAATACCAATGACAGAGTGTGCCTGCAGTTCAGAAGAGGTTCTCAGAAGTTACTGGTTGGTTTTGTGTTCATGTTTAAATTCCAGAGTTCCTCAGTCCCATTCTGTATGAAAAGGGTGAAACAAGGGTAACCATCACCTCCCTCCTCCTCTGTGAGCAAATCAAAGATGTTTTTTAAACATTGACTCACGCTTTTTGTCTACACTCTGTCTTATTAGAGAAGGATTCATCACATCTTTTTCAAGTGCTTTATCCTCCTTTGTGTTTACACTCATTTCTGAGCTCAGCCTTTTTTCTCCACTTCCTTTGTCAACACTGAAGTTGTTTCCCTGATCATTCTCTCTTACCCTTCCTGGTGTAGAAGCCAAGCTAAATCTTAAGGAGAGATGGGGACTACCAAAGGGGCTGGTTTGAGCCATGGGCAACCAAACCTTCATGTCACACTCCCTCCCACAGGAAAATTCTTAATTCTCTAATATTTTTTCTGGGGAGCAGGTGTTTTAAGCCCACCTGAGACTGTGTCATCACCAAAGGAGGGAATCACCCTTTTCTGTTTTCCATTTGAGTAGCTGTCTAATATGGCAGATTGCTGTTTTTTCTTGGTGTCTGTAGGTGAGGAACCTGATCTGATTTGCATCACAGCCCTGTGGCTTTGCCAGAGAGGCCTGGGAAACAACAGCCAAAAGCAGGGGAAAAGTGTGACCATTGCTTTTGGGAGCAGCAAGGTCTCTGACTGATTTAAACTAATAATTTAATGGCTCTGTACCTAATGTAGTTTCCAGGTCTCATTGAAGGACGTTTTCCAGCATGTGGCTGCAGTTTCAGCTTTGCCATCACACAGCTGTGATGGACCAGCCTGGTTACCTGAGCTAGATGGGGAGAGGAGTTGTCCCATTTTGTCCATGTGGCAATTTTCAGCCTAAATCACCCTCCCAACTGACCAAACAAGTGGCCACCTTTCAGTCATGGTGTTAATAAATCTGCCATCCTCATTTTTAATGGTGCTAAAGGCTGTGGAAGGTTGCTGCTGCTCAGGATGAACTGGGCATTGCTCCTGTGTTTTCCAATCCATGAGGCAGCTTCGTGCTTCTGCTTATTTCTGGCCAGACCTGCACTCAGCCCCTACCTTGAAATCTCACAAGCTCTAAGACAAACAGGGCTTTAAGCAGTCCATAATTCAACCTGTGTTCTGGACAGGTTGCCAAGACTCATGGTTTGGGCCAAAAGAAATTTGAGATGATCAGGAATTCATCTGCTGTGCAAATGTGGGCTTGGCAGGTTTCCCCCCTTCCAGGAATAGGACTATTTTAAAGCATTTCAGCCTGATCAGCTGTTTTGGATGGGCTTCAGCAGCATCTCTCTCCCAAAAGTGACACTATCTCAGGGCAATGCTCACCATGACTTTAAAACTGAAGGTAGTTTAGACAAAAAACTGCAATGACATTTTTTTGTTGTTGTTCATTTGTTTGATTGGATATGCAAATCACCTCTCCTTTCTTTTTTGTTGTTGTTTTTGGCAGTTAAATATTCTGGTTGACACTGGGAGCAGCAATTTTGCTGTAGCAGGTGTGCCTGATCCTGATGTCACATCCTACTTCAATCCTGAGCTGTAAGTACCTGTTCTGCACCCATGGTGGAAATTTGGGGGATCTTTTGGAATCTGGCTCTTCCATGTAGGATAGGATGACAAAGCAGCTCCTGGGATGTCCCATGGGAGTGGGATGTTGGCTGTCTGGTGGGAATTTTGGCTTTGCCTGATGCAAAACCCTGCCTGACACCAAGAACAGGCAGCGCAGATGAGCTCTGAGTGAGCATCAGCAGCACTAACTAGAACTGGAGAAAAGGGAATATGATAACAGAGGAAAAATCGTTTGCAAAATCACACCAATTTCAGCCAGTTTCTTACCTGAACAGACTTGCAAGGGATTAAAAGTTTCAATGTGCTTTGCCTTTGTTTGAAAACAAAAACGAAAAGCCGGTAGTTGTATCAGTTACTTGACATTTCATCCAGAAGCAAAATTACTTAGTCAAAACCTAATTTGTTGTTTAGTTTAAGCCACAGGCCTCAATGAGTTAGTGATCTGGACAGACCCTGAAGAATCTGGTTATTTATAAAATACAACTTGTTGGTTCTGGTGTTTGTTATGCACTAAATTTGCTGTGTTTAGCTTAAGCTGAGATTAATCACAGCCAAGCTTTGTCTGCCTGAATCACACTTCCTCTTTTTCTTCCTTCCTTTCTGCCTTTCTCTAGTTTCAATTATTTCAGGTAAAATTCTCCAAAATGCAGTGTCTATCTTTAGCTGAAGCATATGGATAGAAGTACCAAGAGTGTTGGGAAACTGGGGAGTATCACCCTTCTCACTACCTCATATGTGTTTTAACATGGGGTTTTACACTTTTTTTCCAATAAGATGCACTGGGAATGGAGGGAAATTTATCATTTCCATTCTGCTTACTAGAGTAGCCTCACCTCCTGTCATATATTTAGATGTTAATGGAGATATTTCACATCACACTGATGTGATACAGGTCTGGAAAATCCAGAATTTGCATTTGATAGCTATTTCTGCACTACTGCAGTGTTTTCCATGCCAGCCAGCTACCCCTTTCTATAGGCAGTGGCTAGAGCAAACTTAATTAAAAGCACAAGCATTCTTTCTCCCTTGTCTCTTAATTGATGTTATTGAGACTGGAAGGACAAGGCCTCTCTCATCAGAAACATAAACCATTAGAAACAGCAACAGCAGAGCTTGTGTGTGGAGAAAGACAGGCTGAAATCAAGTGAAGGTCACAGCCTCTGATCAATGTTCTCAGTGGACACTGTGTTTTGAGAACTTTTATATAAGGTTAATAATGAAACCTTGAAGTCCAGGCCCTGAAGAGTTAGTTAAGGGTGCTTTGTAAAATTACTCAAAAGCAAATTATTACAGTCCAGAGCAATTGAAGCAACAGTTCCTGGTTTGGGTTGCACTAATGGAGTCCTGCAGTGTGCTCAGAATGCAAACATTAGCAGACTCCTGGGTACACCGTGCTTCTTCCATTTTAAATACTTTAACTACATTTAAATGAATAAATTGGAGGAATCCTGGCTCCAGTGAAATCAGGTAGATATTTAAAAAATGTTGGTTGCAAGAAAGCTCTGTAGGTCACCTAGCACACATCCCAAATGAGCTGGGGCTGTCACCAGAGCAGGTGAGCCATGGCTGAGCCCAGCCAAAGCCTGTAAACCTCTAAGGATGGAGAATCCATGCTCTGTCCAGGCAGAGTATTCCAGTCTCCTGGGGAGGAAATATTTCCTGTGGTCCAACCTGAACCTCAAAAAATGTCTGGTGGCTGCGACAGTCAGCATGTCAGCTATTCCTTTTGATGTAGATCCCATGCAAATCTGAGTGTGCAGTCTGTCCCTCGTGTAGGTTCTTGATGAAGACCTTCACAGAACCACAGAATCCCTGAGGTTGGAAAAGATCTCCAAGATCATTGAGTGCAACCTATGACTGCTTGTCTTTGAAAAGGCAGCTGTCTGCTAAGGAGGGCGGGAGCCTCCCTTGGAATGGAGGATGTAAACCCCCTCCCTCCAAATTATCATAATTTTGAAATTAAGGGGCTCTCAGGCAAAGGTATGGGAATAGGAATAACAGTTCTTTACAAGGAAAATTAAAATAAAAATGCAGTAGTACCAAAAAAGCAAATAAACAAAAAACCACTGACAGAGTCAGAACACAACCTGACCCCCTGTTGGTCAGGGTGTTGGCAGCAGTCCAATCAAGTCCTCCTGCAGTGACAGATGTGGTTCTGTTGGAGCAGAGATGATCCTGTTGAAAGGTCAAGTGGTGGTGAGATGGGTCCAGTTTTCCTCTGGGAATCCAGTGCAAACAGGCTGTGCTGGTGTTTTGAATCTCAGGTTTTATCCAGGTGGGAATGTTTGGCTCCTCCCCCTGGGTGGAGCATCTCCCAATGGGATGATGTAATTGTATCAGCCCTGCAGTGAGCCTCGATGGCCCATTAACAGGAGATATCCTCTTCTCTTTGGAAGAGACAAAGAACACTGCCTCACCTGGTTTAACAGCTGGCAATAGAATACACACTTTTGGTTACAGGATGCAGCCCAAGACACCACTTCCCACCTTGTCCCCAGCCCAGAGCACTGAGTGCCATGTCCAGGCCTTCCTTGGACAGCTCCAGGGGGGCGAGTCCACCACCTCCCTGGGCAGGATGTTCCAACGTTTAACAACCTTTTCCATGATGAAATTCTTCCTGGTGTCCAGCCTGAGCCTGTCTCAGCACAGCTTGATGCTGTGTCCTCTTGTCTTGTTGCTGCTGCATGGGGGAAGAGACTGACTCTCACCTGGCTGCCAGGGACTCTCAGTCCTGCCAGGGACTTGTAAAGAGTGAGGAAGCCTCTTGTGAGCCTCCCTTTTTCCAGGATGTAGGATGTGGAACAGTTTTTCTTCCACTCACAAACCCCTGGGGCTCTCTGCTTGTCACGAGTCTCCTTTGGACCTGGAGCTGCAGCCCATTTCTATCTTACACCGTGGCTGGTTTGTTCAGCCCCACATCCTCACCTTCCAAATGGGAATGCTGTGGGAGACAGTGTCCAAAGCCTCACTGAAGCCAAGATGTGCCGCAGCCACTGTTTCCTCATTTGTGCATCCAGTCTTATGCAGAAGGCAGTGAGATTGGTGAGGTGTGGTGTGCCTGTGAAATTCCTCATTGAGTGTCTCTGACTGCACAACTGTCCTTGGAAACAGATTCCAGGAGGTTTTATTTTGAGGCTTTTCCTGACTGAAGGTGAAGCCCAGTCACCTCTACTTCCTTGGGTGCTGCTGCTTGTCTCTTTTTGAGACAGACTTTTCCCAGCAGTTGGAACACTCTCCCTGGCATTGTGGTTTAAACCCCGATGGCAGCTCAGCTCCACGCAGCCATTCACTCACTCCCCTACCCTAACCCTAAACATTTCCCTTTCTTCTCCCAGCTGTACATGCTGAGCATGACACCATGATGTGGGATATCCCTGGGTCAGTTGGGCTCAGCTGTGCTGGCAGTGTCCTCTCCCAAATTCTTGTGCACACCAAGCCTGGCAGTAGTGGGGAGAGATGAGAGGGAGAAAAGGCCTTGGCTGTGTGCAAGAGCTGCTCAGCAGTAACAGAAACATTTCTATATTTCAGCTCTCTTTTCAGCACAAATCCAAAACACAGCCTGTGCTAGCTAGCTACTGTGAAGAAAATTAACTCCATCCCCAGCCCAAACCAGCACACTTGGTTGTCATTATTTTGCAGGGATGGTAAAAACAGGGACATTGATATCACATCAGCTGGATCTGTAAAATTACCCAAGAGCGACCTTTGCCCATGTGTAAATGAGAAAAACAACCTGTGGGCACTTTTCTTCCTTCCTAGGAGGAACACTTAAGATTAGATAAAGGGGTTTCCACTCATCTGGTAATCACTCCTGCAGTTTTTCCTTATATTGTCATGGAGTGCTTCCGACATCTTAAACTGCAAGTTGAAGACAAGGGGAAAGAAAGATTAGTAATTTGTTAAATTAATGGGTTATGAGTTATAGATGCGTGCTTATTTGAATATTCATGTTGTGTTGGAGAGAATGATGGGTCTTAATTTCCTGATGCCACACTCTTAGTTTAATTTTATTCAAATGATCAAAATCAGAAATTGAATGCATGATTCTTTTTTGACTGAAATTGAGCGGGGCTGCATGGGAAAGGCATTATCTTTGTTTCAAAGGACCCAGAGAGTGTGTTTTTCAGGAAGAGCCCTCCTAAAGCAATTCCAGAACTAACTTGTGAAACGATGTTGTGCATCATGTAATCTGTGTGATATAATCCTGCTTGTTTAATTATCTGGCTTTTTCTGTGCAAAGCAAGTAAAGCTGTTACCACGCACTCTTTCACAACCTGGGCTTTTGACAAACCTTTGCTGTGAGCAGCTCTGAGTTTGCTGTGCTAATCATGCTCTGTAAGTCACCACGATGTATAAGGTTTTGCAAAATGGCCTGATTTGTCCTGAGCTGAAAAGAAATCACGGTGTTTGTTTCTCATGCTGTTCAAAATAACAAGTAGTTTTGTTGAGTACTCTACTTATGATAAAAGAGCTACTTAAACAGACTTATAAAGGGATTTTTACACTTGAACCCAAGTGATCAGTGGTGGCTCTGCAGCAGTATGTAAATCTGACACGCTCAGGGCTTTCAGTATTCAGGAGCAGTATTCAGTTTTATTTCAGTAAATAAATAAAGAGTACTACTGCCTCACCATCTGAGGGTTCAAAAGCAAGCTACTCAAGAGTTGATCTTTCCAGGAGATAGAGAGGTGAGAGAAATATAGGCAATAAATTGAGGTAATACAATGAGTTATAAACAATCAAACAAAAGAGACTGCTGCCTTTGCAGTGTGATCATGCAAGGTTGGCTGTGTGGACTGTACAGGTTGTGGTTTGGGGTGAATTATAAACTTCCTTGGGAAGCCCTGCAGATTAGATGGGACTTCTTGGTTAGAAATCAATAAGTTCTGTTGTATTTTTGTGTTTGCTTTGTCTTAATGTTGTTTGGGGAGGTGGGTGTTACTCTGGGCTCCCTGCATGAGGTGGATTTGCTGTTGCCATGTGGAGTTCGCTGTAAAGGGATCATGACATGAGAAATAAGATTTTTGGGTGTGTTTTGTTCTGTGCTGTGTGCTGGTAATGAGGATTAACTCTGCAAGAGAAAATTACCCTATTGCTGGCTTGCTCAGCTGGGGCTCAAGGTCCATTTAAGGTTTGAGGACCAGGTTTTCTGCTTCGGAGAAAAGAGAGGAATGGGGAAGGAGAGGGAGAAGGGAGTAGAGTTAGTACAGCACCATGATCTAGAAGACCTTATTCCTTGTCTCTGGCTAAGATATACTTTGTCTTGCTTGGAAGAGGTGAATTTCTTCTTTTCTTATCACAGCCAAAAGAGTTTGTTTGTAATTTTCTTTCCTGTGCTGTGTGTTTGTTTTAAAACACTCGGGCCAAGAATTACAACAAGTCTCTCATTTTGACCTCTTAAGTTTTCTTCCTTTAGATCAGTGAGGTGGAAAGGTGGAAAAAAAAAAAAAAAGAGTGGCTAATCACCTGCAAGAGGATGGGGCAGGAAGTGGTTTTGCAGAATAGAATCTAATTTACTGCAAGATTCCTTCTCATGTTACCAATTTTGTTCCTTGAAGGAAGTGATGAAGTCTTCTCTTCAACATGACATTTGTGAACTTTACAAATGAGATGAGTGTCTTCATATCCATTCCTACAGGTGGGAGAGGGAAGCTGAGACACAACTGGTGAGGAAGGGACCTGCAGGGTCCTGTGGGAAAGGTCACCAGCTGTGCTAGAAAATGGATCCAGTCTGTCTGTGTCCTGGTCCACAGCTCAATCCATCAGGCTCTTCCTGCTTGTGGAAGAAGAGCTGTGTGCTGCTGCTGTTCTAGTCATGCACTGCTTGGATTTGCAGATTTGCCTCGCTTTTTTCTCCCAGCCATTCAATTTTCTCTCTGATTTTGGACGTTTCCTCTTCTGCTGCTCAGCCAGACGCTTCTTTCTACATGAAGAACCCTGTATTTTCTCTTTAATTTCCTGCCCCCCAGTTTCCCTTATGCCGCTAATTATTCAGGATCGATTTTGATTTTTAAAATGTACCCCCCGTGTCACAGAGGTGTTCTGAAGAGCCTGCCTGAGCAGAGATGTTCCTTTGTGCAAGTGTCATACAAATGGAGAATTACAGAGGAGCAGTGGAAGTGGTCAGATGCAGGAAATAACAGCGTCTCTGCAACTCCTGCATTTTGAAATATTACCTCATGCATTTCTGCTGCCTTGGATGTTCATCCTCGAAGGCTTGGGTCTTGGGAGTGTCAAGAACTGCTTGGGTTAGAGCCTGGCCTGCCTCTCTTCCTCAGCTAGGAGGAGTCAGTTGCACGATCCATATGGCCAAAGTGTCCCTCAGGAGAAAGAATTTGAATTATGGGACTCATCCATGTTGCTATCTGGAGGTTGTTCCTCATAATATGGAAATCCCCCAAATCCATGCTGGTGAGCTCAGGCACAGGGCCTGCAAAGCCACTTAATTTGGCTGTTAGATTAAAGATGGATTGATATCCATCTTTAGTACCTGCACCTGATAAACCCCTGAATGTTATATTGTTCTACACACATGGAAAGATGCTGTTATAAATTTATTTTAAACTCATTATTTTTTTTCTCCCTTGATTTACCTTCCAAAAAGCTGTGAAAAGTCTCTTGAGACTTGAACTGAGTGTAGTCATCTGTCTCTCCAAAAGGGAAACTGTCTGCCAAGAAGAGGATCCAAAGTAAATTGTGAGGGATCTCAAACTTTTGTAGCTCTTCAGTAGAGATGTGGGTGGGATATGATTACAATACTAACAGATTACAGGTCTTTAAAATGAAAAATCTACTGAAGCTTTTACTAATGTTTTTGTTAAGCCTTTTAAACAGGATTCAGTTCCTTCCTTTGCTTGCCATTCTTAACTGCTCCTTTGCCTTTGCTTCCCTGGTCTAGAAAAAATTCGTTCCTTTCCTCCTCCAAGTCAGTGAATCATTTGTTAATAATATCAAATTCTCCTTACTTCCTCACAGACAGGCCAAACTGCAGATTTAGGAAACCTCTGTCTTAACTGCTGATGCTCACAATAATATTCCAATTTACCCAAAGTGGATCTTTTAGGAATATTAATGAGGTATTAGTCTTCAGCTATTCAGTTAGCTTGGCATTTCAATTTTAGATTTGAATTCAGCAGCTTTCCATTTTCTAGTGCCATTTAATACATTCCTTCTCCAGTTAAAAGAGTGTTGCTCCTAGGGACCAGTCTGAGTCAGGGACACTGCACTAGGTGACATAATACCTTAGATTATTTATTAAAAAAAATAATACTTTATGAAGATTTGGGTTGTTGATGGCTTCTGGATAAAAATGGGGCTTTGAGTTTTGGGTTTTTTTAATTTCTGCTTTTTCCTGATTTTACAAGCAGTATGAATACATATTTTGCATACTTAATCTACTTTTTTTTTTTTTTTTCCTCTCTCTGGGCAAAATTGAGTTTGAATATATTCTGTTTTCTTGCATTGTAAATGAACAGCCCCTGCATCAGCGTGTCCTTTCCTTTTAAAGGTCAAGCACATACAGATCTCAAGGGATTGAGGTGACAGTGAAGTACAGCCAAGGCAGCTGGACTGGAGTGCTGGGCACAGATGTCATTACCATGCCCAAAGGGCTCTATGGCAGCTACACCATCAACATTGCCACCATCCTCGAGTCAGAGAACTTCTTTCTGCCAGGAGTGAAGTGGCACGGGATCCTTGGCCTTGCCTACGATGCCTTAGCCAAGGTAAAGCATCCCTTCCCCACTGATTGTCCTTCACAAGGACAATAAATTGAATTCTGTTAAAATAAAGCCAGCAGATGATCTGGCAGCATTAGACTCCACCATTCCAGCCACTCTTTCCTGTAGATCTTCTTTGTTCCAGAAAGAATAAATTGGGTAATGATGTTGCCACAGACCCGTGTGAGAATTTTGGCTTTTCTGGTGATGGAGATGCTGATTTTAGCTCCTCTGGAATGAATAAGCTTTCACAGAGCTTGTAGTACCAGAGTGTGGCTGTGGGATGTGTGGGGAGGGAGGTTTTAGAGCTCTGGTGATATTTTTCAAAACTAGTCCCAGACAAACCCCTCAGCAGTTCATTCCAGGACATCCTCCGTTCATCAAGTAAAAGTTGAGGTGGATGGATAATTTCAGAACAAATATTAGCCACAGTATTTACAGGAACATAGAGCCAAGCACATTCCGCTCCTCTGGAGGCACAAAATTCAATTAGAAGATTCAATTAAAATCTGAAATTTATAGTCCAGAATGTAAAATCTAAAACTGAAAACGAGATGGGAAAACCACGAAGTTGCAATTTTCAACCTTCACATCCCAAAGTGAGTTCTACCCAGACAGAACAAACAATTCAGCACCGCCTGGATGAGTCTGCTTTACTCCAGAGTTATGTGAGAGTTGTTTTCATGGAGAGGAGAGGAGAGGAGAGGAGAGGAGAGGAGAGGAGAGGAGAGGAGAGGAGAGGAGAGGAGAGGAGAGGAGAGGAGAGGAGAGGAGAGGAGAGGAGAGGAGAGGAGAGGAGAGGAGAGGAGAGGAGAGGAGAGGAGAGGAGAGGAGAGGAGAGGAGAGGAGAGGAGAGGAGAGGAGAGGAGAGGAGAGGAGAGGAGAGGAGAGGAGAGGAGAGGAGAGGAGAGGAGAGGAGAGGAGAGGAGAGGAGAGGAGGAGAGGAGAGGAGAGGAGAGGAGAGGAGAGGAGAGGAGAGGAGAGGAGAGGAGAGGAGAGGAGAGGAGAGGAGAGGAGAGGAGAGGAGAGGAGAGGAGAGGAGAGGAGAGGAGAGGAGAGGAGAGGTACTTTTCAAACTCTGCTTTGGGCAGAGGACTCAAGGCATTTGTTCTTCCCTTCTTCCAAGGAGTTCAGAGTCGTTGGCTTCTGAGGCTGCTCTGGGCTTTGTGTAGTGACAGCACTTGGCCTCTCTGACCTCAGTGCACACAAATCTGAATTACAGGGAAGTTGCAGCACTCCAGTGACTGCAAAGGAAAACAGGACCTGCAGTGTCAGGAGGAACCTGCTGGCCAGTAACCAGCTGAAGAGAGTGTGCTTGGATATGAAGTTCTTTAAGAGAAAAGTGAGGAAATTAGGGCCACTGAACTCAAAAGTTCGTCAGAATTCAATAGTGTTGAAAAACTGAAAATTTTGACTTTAAAATTCTGCTTTTTAACTATGGGAAGGCATGAAAGACAAGTTACTTTTGAGTCTTCTAATAACACAAAGCCTTTTCCAAACAGAAATTATCAGTCAAGAGTTTCTGCCTGAAACTGGTGTTTGGGTTTGGAAACTGCAATTGGAAATTGCTCCTGTGTTTTAGGGATTTGGTGGCAGCCATGCTGACAGTGGTCAAGAGTAAAAATATTTTTAAAAACAGCAGAAACAGAAAAATGACAGATATTGGGGTTTTAATGGCTTATTACGTCTAGACTTTCATCAGCTGCTTGTCAGAAATTCAATTTGCTCATGAAAAGTGGTCTTGTTTGAATGATTTGCTGATTTCTGTGAAGAAACTTTCTAATGAGCCCTATAATTCTTTTTTTTTTTTTTTTCTTTGTTTGTTTTGCTTTTCAACACCTTCAAGCCTTCCAGTTCTGTGGAGACATTCTTTGATTCCCTCGTGAGGCAGGCAGAGATCCCCAACATTTTCTCCCTGCAGATGTGTGGTGCTGGACTCCCTGTTTCTGGAAGTGGTACCAACGGAGGTAGTCTTGTGGGTATCTGTCAATAGGAGAGGGAAGATGTATCTTTGCTCATCTCTCTCCCTCTTTTCTCTGACTATCCTGCTTCTGCCAAATTTAGTGTTTAAATATATTTTCGCATTTTAAATATGCTTTCTATCTTTTAAAGAAAAGTGAAGCCCTTAGGCAAAATTTGAGTGTTATTTATTTTCGTCCTTGATTCTGTTTTTTTCTCTCTCAAGTTTGAGTAAACTTTTCATCTTTTAACAAAGAAAAACTTGAATGTTGTGGTGTTTCCTCAGGGCAGATTCTGCTTTATTTCTCAAACTGAGTCGTCCCATCTTCAGCTGATAAATTTGTTCAATCTCATCAAAATGCTGAAGTAATTTTTTTTTTCTTTTTTGTCAACAACATATTAAAGGAAAAAATCTGTAGATCAGATCTCCTGCCTGCTGTTACTCTGGGAAGTCTTTCCATCATCTTTAGTGGGACCATTATGTATCTGGAGCTGGTAGATGGAATGACTGTTCCCAAATGATGCTGAAATAAACATCTCAGCACAGGAGCTGATCACAAATACTTAATTTTGAAGAGAATTCACATATTGTAAATGTTATTCATACAACTGAAGACCAAGAGAGAACTTCCTTAGGTTTAGTTCAGACTCAGAGAGTCCACAGACGCTCCTAGTCATCCTCAGCCTAGGTTTTCATGGAAGCTCGTAGTGATAGCAGTGACAGCATGGATTCCATTTGGGATGTGTGTAAGAAAAACTGAAATCTCTTGGACAGTATTAAAACTTTTCTAATCTGATAAAACAAGATTTTCACATGCAAGTTTATTATTCTGTCCCATTTTTATCCATTGCCTGGATTTAACCACTGAAGATACTGTTTTAATTTTAAACAGTGGAGTTTTCATAATAGAATCAGTGTGAGGTTGGAGGTGAAAATGCTGATAATTTGGGCCAGTATGGGAATTCTATTTGAAGCACAATCTATTTTATGTCTAGATATTTCATACTGCTCTATTATTGGCAGAGAACTTGACAGTAAAATCCAAAAAAATTGATGCCAAATTAAAACTTCGATGCCCTTGAATATCACAATTAAATATCCCCTTTTTTTGTGTGTGTGCACTTGCCCCAAAACTAAATATGTGGGATTTTAGTGTATGTGACTTCTTTTCTCCTTCCCCTCAGGTGCTGGGTGGCATTGAGCCGAGCCTGTACACGGGGGATATCTGGTACACACCCATCAAGGAGGAGTGGTACTACCAGGTGGAAATCCTCAAACTAGAGGTTGGGGGCCAGAACCTTGAGCTGGACTGCAGAGAGGTATTGGCCCTTCTGTGTTCCTGTCTCTGTGAAATCCAGGTGTTTAGGTTTGGAAAAGACAGGTGTCTGCCAGAAAAAGCTGGAGCTTCCCTTAGAATGGAGAATGTAAACTCCCTCGCTCTGAATTCCTATAAGTTTGAAATTAAGGGGCTTTCAGGCAAAGATTTGAGATAGGAATAACAGTTCTTTACTAGAAATATTAAAAAATACAAATGTAGTAAGCCAACAAACAAACAATTTAAAAAATTCTAGAAATGCTGACAGAGTAATAATACAATCTGACACCTTGGTCAGGGTGTCGGGAGCAGTCAAACTAAATCCTCCTGGAGTGACAGATGTGGTTCTGTTGGAGAAGAGATGATCCTGCAGAAGGGTCCAGTGGTGAGATGGGTCCAGTCTTTCCTCTGGAATCCAGTGGAAACAGGCTGTGCCGGTGTTCTGAATCCCAGGTCTCATCCAGGTAGGAATGTTTGGCTCCTCCCAATGGGATGATGTAATTGTATCAGCCCTGCAGTGAGCCTCGATGGCCCATTAACAGCAGATACCCCCTGAGGGAGGATGGGTCCTGGAAGAGATAAAGAACACTGCCCCACCTGGTTTAACAGCTGGGCCATGAACAGAAGACACCTGCCCCCTCCCCTCCAGAGTTAAAAGAAAAAAAAAAAAAAACAACTCTTCAACTGGTTTCAATAGATCTGGAATAGGATACATGCTTTTGGTTACATATGGCACCCCAAGACACCAAGTTTGGCTGAAAAAAAAAAAACCACAACAACCCTAATCGGTCAGTTTTGTCTTGGCAAGCCAGGTGTGTGTTGCAGTCTCCTGAGAACTGAATTAAAGCAATTCTGGTCAAACAAAGGAAGTGGGAGATTTTGGATTGACCCCTGTAGAGCTGCCTAAGCTCACAACTCATGATGGCAGTGGGCAGGTGCCACCCTTCGTTGCTTCCTGAAGTTCTCATCCTAGGCTTCTTTTTTTATTCTATGTTTTTGCAATCAACTTTTGCTCTCTTATGGTTGGCAGTTATTATTCCTGATGGATAAGCTTTCTGTTTCTATTAGGAATAATGTTCTGCTGTATCTGGATCAGTCTAATGAGACCGTGCAATTTTTATTCCCAAGGCATTTCATTTTTTTTTTGTGGAGGATATATGTGTATGTGTGTGCTTTATCTCTTTCTTACTCTTGCTTGTTGCTATTCATGTTTTTGATTTTAGTTCTGTATTTCTTATGCCCCAATTTCTTCAGACATCCTAATTTCATTTTATTCTCATGCTGTTAGTTCGAGATCGATGCAACGTGATAAGTAAAGTTTTTATAGTTCATATAAATTAAATGAAATTCATGATTACAATATTACATGTGCATAAATATTCTATTTCCATGCATAGTATTGAAATCATATTGCCATATCAATTATTTAAAATGAGTCCCAGCATCCTTCAACTCAATAAGCAGAACAAGGTCTGTTTAAATGCCTCTCTCTGTTGTGCTGTTAAGAAAGCAAAACCACTGGTCTTTTAAAGTCAATGTTTGCTTTTCTTTCTTGCCTTAAAAAACAGTCAACATGTTTTTGAAGGGGAGCCCTTCAGTGGCTTAATGCATGCTGTTGCCAGAAAACAACTCACTGAAAAATTCAGCGGTGTGTCAGGAAAGTTTCCTGTAATTGTTGCTCTTTTCTGAGCCAGGGGCTGCTTTCACTGGTGCAGAAGGATCAAGCCTTCTGCATCAAAGGAGACCTTCCCACAGAAATTCAGAGGAAGAGCAGTAAAACAGGAGTGGTACAATTAAAGTTTGGCTGGTTAGGAGCTCGCAGAGGATGCATGATTCACTTTAGGATGAGGAGCTGTGTGCCCTCTCTCCTCTCTGTTGTTTTCTAGGAAATGGAACACTTTTTTCTCAGCCTTCACCAGGGACTGCTCCTTTCCTTGCCAGGGAATAGTTGTCCCCTTGCTTCAATGCTGGGAATGTGTCCAGAGCTCCAGCACAGCTGTGGCCCTGAGCCTGGCAGCCAGGGCTGGGAGAAGTCCTGAGCTGCCAGAAGTGCACTTTGCACTGGTAAATATTAACCAGGAGAGCCAAAAAGGCAAAACCAGGTGTTCAGTGTTCCCAGTGTGAGCAATCCCACTACTCCCAGATTTTTGCACAGTTTTATATCAATGGTCAACCCTTTTAACTAATTTTTTTTTTTCTCCAAGGGTGGCATTCCAGGATGCCAGTGATTGTGTATTTTGTGGTATAAATCTGTTAAAATGGGCTCCAAAATGCCTTGGCATTTCTTTCCACTCTTTAGAAGTATTTCCGAGTGTGTAATAAATGGTTTCCTGTTTGCTTTCCTGTCAGCTCTGTATGGCAGCCCCATAGCAGCTCCTTCAAAAAGAAATGTGGAAATAACTCTCAGAATTCATTTTTCATACTTTTTTGGGTGTTGGGGATTTTTTTTGTATATTTATATAAATTATATAACACATATAAAACACAGATAAACTTTTTATATTTATATATTTAATTTTTTTTTAAATTTATACCACACTAAAGGGGCTTCATGTGACTTGATAACATGTAAACCAGGGTATTTTAAATTCACTTGCTGTTTGACCTCTTCCTAAGTAGCTTAGGCTGTATATCACCCTGTGTCTTAGATTATGCCATAAACATGTCACAGTTCAGTTATATTAATCCTGCTGCCTAAGCTGGCAGCAAAAGTAGTTAATGCATATAGCTGCCACTGCTACTTGCCTTTCTTTTTTTCCCTCACAGTTAATCATAGCTTTTAAGGAGTTCATGAAAAAAGCTTTACCCTTTAAAAAGTTTATACCTCATTTACTGTATCTGAAGTTTGCTGAAATCTCCTAATTTTAGAGTTGAACTTTTAGTGATAAGAGAGCTATTTGGCCTGGGTGGGGTTTTGGGCAGATTTCAGGGCAGCAAGCTGGAAACTTCAGGTTTCGTTGAGTATTTTTGTATTTTAGGGGTTTTCAGCAGTCAAGGGGTAAAGGTGTGGCATGTGTGCTCTTGAGCCAGGACAGACATTTAAGGCTTTTTTTCTTTTATTCTTATGTTAGATATGCCAGCCATTGAAACAGGCTTCTGTGTTTAAACTAGAGTTGCACTTATGCTAGCAGAGACCTTGATTCAGGGCTTGGAAGCTGCAGCAGGGTGTTTAACACCTCCCTACTGAATATTAAACTACTTTTTCCCCCTCTGAGAGGGGCCAGACTTCACTTTTTTTACAGCAATGGGACCACTTGGACCAGCTGTGGTGACACAGTAATTTCCTGACCGGTGCAGATAAACCCACTCTTGTGTCTGGGCTGATGGTATCTTGCTTTCTTTTTCTCAGATTTCACTGGAATTGAAACTGTCAGCTGGAGAGAGCTGCTGACAAGTATGACACACAGTTCTGGGAAAGCAGCTGCCAAAAAGGAGCAGCTTTGTTCTGGTTAGGAGACAGTGGGGATCTGCATTACAGGAACTACAGCCTACAACTTCTCTCCTTTCTTTGTTTTGTTGGTTTTTTTCTCTCTCCCCTCTCCAGTACAACGCTGACAAAGCCATAGTAGACAGTGGAACCACTCTCCTTCGACTGCCAGAGAAAGTCTTCAGTGCTGTGGTGCAGGCAATAGCTCGCACGTCCCTGGTAAGGAAAACAACACAAAACCTGCTCAAAAATGTGAAATTCCTGTTAAAGGATCACAGGGTCTTTGAAAGGAGTGTCATCAGGCTGCCTGCCTGCCTTGCAAGTCGTGGGTTTCTCACCTGAGGGGAGCAGAACCTTCCCTAGTCTAACCCTGTTAATAAGGGAGAAATGACTGATGGCCTTTGATGGAAATAAAGAGGTGAAGGAAAAAAAAAATAATAATAAAAAAAGGAGGAGGGAAAAGGGTGGGGGGGCACGAATGCAGACAAGAAGTGTGTGTATGGAAATGCACCAGAAATAGGGCAGAAATGGAGTGTTTTATTCCAAGCATTTCAGAAACACGGACATAATCCCTGTTGCTCTGATTCAAAGTATTAAGAGTGCAAAAATCAGTCTTTTCATTCAAAACAGAGTGTTTATAAAGTAGGAGAACCTGCTGCTGCAAGCAGTTCCTTTCCAAGTATAAATCTTAGTGCTGTCTAGAATAAATGCCATTCATTAGGATTATTCATATCAATAAAGCTGCTTTTGACCTTCATTATTGAATTATTTATGTTCAAAAGCATCTTTCTTTGGAAACAGAGTGGGCTTTAGAAGTAGGGCATGGAGATGGGGGAGTTCTCTGTGTGTAGAGTGGCTGAAGCAGCATTTTCTGGTTAATAAAAACTATTCATAAATTTTTGTTCAATACAAGGAGCAGCACCAAGAAGGTTAAAGAGGAAGAATAAGCACCAGCTATTTCAGTGTGAACAAACTCGATATTTTTGTCGTGGGCTCACAATCAGACAGTGGTTGTTGATGCAAATCACAGGAAACACAGTAAGCAGCTGCCCCAAGGACAGAGTGTTTGCCTGTGTGCTGATAATTCAAGATTGAGATCCTTTCTCCTACTTGATTGAGAGCAGAGATTTGGCATGAAGTGTTCTTCACTGCCTGCAGATGTCCAGTGTCTGAAATAAATGTACCAGTCACGAGTTCTTCTCTTTGCACGACACTGAAGCGTTGCCTGGAGCAATTTCAGTCCATGTGGGGGAGAAGTGAAAAAAGCCACCCCAAGAGCTCCTGTAAGGTCACCCTGTGGATAAGGAATCCTCCTGGGAAGTGGGTCACAGTGGTCCACACTCCCCTCTGGTGTTGGTCAGGACATTTGAACTGGGGCCTTCCACCTGACAAGGGAACAGTGGACAGATCAATAAGGTATTAAAGGAGAACCATTCACTTTGCTTTATTTTTTTTTAAATTCTATTCCTATTAAAAATGCATCAAGCAGATTTTTTCCGAGTTCTTTTTAATCTCAAGGACCTTCCTGCTGTACCCCTTTCCCTCCACACACCCCAGAATTTACTTTGACAGCCCCAAACAAAGGAGACAATCTACTAAATAAGAAAGCAGTTACAGGGTGCAAAGATGAGATTCTAGCTGTGTAGGAGCAATGTCAGGAAAATGGGTATTTTCAGCAATTGTGCTGCAGTTCTGTGCCTCTGGCAGGAGATGTACCACTGAAAAAAAAAAAAAATCATCTGCTGGTGTCAGACACACTTTGCTGACCACAGGTGAGCCAGGTTAACAAGTTCCTACTCCTCATGGCTTGTTATGAGCACCCCAGCCAGATGTCATTTCCCAGATATGCTGGGATAACTGTGTGTGACACATTTCTTTATTCAGCTCAGTTTAAAAACAAGGCTGTGAGCTCTGTGCTCTTTAGTGGGACAAATGGTTTTTTAAACTTCAGTTATTTGCACTGAAGTCTTTCAGGGAGCAGCTGTTAGGATGCAGTTTGGTGTTGAAGGGTGGTGATTTTGGCAGACGGGCAGAAATGAGCCAGGGAGAGGGGAGGCACCTACTACACCTCACTGAGCTGAAGTCAGGACAGCAATAATTCAATGTTAAGTGAAAAAGTTGAGCAAAGGAAGGCTCAGATAATCCTAAAATCTATATTTAATATCATTTTGGGTATCATGCACTCAAAACTCCCACATGCATTGCTGCAGCATGCAGAAGGAGGAAAAAGAAATGCATTAAGGAGTCTTTCTGTGAAATTAAAGCACTTAGAACACATTATAGGCTTGGCCTGACCTGGCTGGGTGGTACCCTGCAATTTTTCTCAGATCTGCTATTCAAGACAAAATGGAAAGAGAGGAGAACTGTGTTTCTCAGCAGGTTTGGCCTGGGGCTCAGCTGGGAGGGAAGAGTGTTCTGCCCTGAAGTGCCAAGGGATGCACTGCAGCATGAGTTGAGAGCTGAGGATGGAATGCTTGTTTGTGGTGGTAAATCTCCTTGTTCACATGAGTGTGCTTGGTGAAGCCCAGGAACAGAGCAGAGCACTGGGAAATGTGCAGGGGTCTCTGTGCAGCCCCAACAAACACTTCCTTGGCTGGTGTGTGGCCCGTCACCTGTAAAATGCCACATTTTAATGAATGAGCTGATGCTTACAGAATAATCCACATCACAGATAAACACAAATCAGGAGAGTGCAGAGGCTGGATTCCATCTTTTCCTTCCCCATGATGGGAGGCTTTGGCTGTGCAGCCTCAGACCAAGCTCCTCCCTTGACTGCTGCTTAGTGAGGTGAAACAAGAAGCAGCCAAAATAATACAGTAACACAAGGAAAAGTTTTGATAACACAAGGAAAGGTTTTGCTCAGGTCTGGCAGCAGGTCAGCTTCAGGGAGCAGGAACATTGAGCAAGATGTTTGTCTTTGCCAAAGGAGCTCTGCAGGGGTTGGCTTTTTGTTTTGTTAGTTCCACGGATATATTACACAGGAACTGTGAATCAATTTTATTTCAAAAGCTTGTCAGGTTGTACTGGTAGGGAGTGACAAGGCAGCAAAAGAGACAGAAGGAGTGTGTTTCTTTGCACAACAGCAAACCTCGATTCCCTTAGGTGCCAGGAGAATTTTGGCTTAGCCCTTGGCTTCAAAACTCTGGAGCTGAGTAAGAAGCTGTAGGTGCATGAGGAAGGGAGGTGACCTCATTCTCTCACTGTGTATTCACGTGGTTTGTATTTTGGTTTGGGTTTTTTTTTAATAAAATGTAAAATGCTGCTTCAAAACATCCGTGTTTGGTCGGAGAGGAGGGAAGGAGGCAGTGAAATCCCATTGTGGAAGTGATTGCTCAGGGAGGCCACATGTGTTCATTGCAGTAGAGGAAAAAATGAGACAAAAATGGGGAGGGAAGGGAGAGCTAAACTTGCTTTTGCCTCCTCTCCCTTCTCCAGGTCACGATGGGTTATGACACACCTCACTTTGGCCACTGGGGTTTGGGTTTTTGCTTTGGTCCTTAAAGAAGCAGCTCAGATTTGTGCTCTTGAATTTCTCCATGGAAATAAAAGAAGTATGTAACAATGGTAGTGATCATTCACAAAGATCTATCAAAAGGTCTGCAATCTCGAAGTATAATTTTGGTTGGTTGGTTTGTTTTACAGATACAAGAATTCTCTTCTGGTTTCTGGACTGGTTCACAGCTTGCATGCTGGGACAGAACTGAGAAACCCTGGTCCTTATTTCCCAAAATCTCCATTTACCTGAGGGATGAGAACTCCAGTAGGTCGTTTCGGATCTCTATCCTACCACAGGTCTCAACCTTCTTTGTTTATTCATCTGTACATTTATTTTTACTATTATAAAGCACATGCTCTTAAAAAAAAAAAAAAAAAAAAAAAAAAAAAAAAAAAAGGAGCTGTTTTTAGCAGTAATAGGGGACTGGATTATTGCATGCAAGGGAAATCTTTTTCAATAAAATTTTAAAAATCAATTTTTAAATAGGGAAAATAACAAATTTGTCAAACCTAAAAGCAAAAAAGAAAGGGATGATGCACCATTTCCCTCTCAGTGCAGTGTGTTTCATTGGGAATTTTTTTTTTCAATTTCTTAGGAAAAAAAAGGGCAAGTTTTTGCTTTGTTTTCGTGACCTTTGGCCACATCAGATGTCAATACAGAATGTCTCTGCTCGTTTTGATCTTCTCGTTTTGGGAAGGGAATTGATTTGTTTCTCGTGGCATTTTGAGCTGAAGCACTTCTTCTGAATATGAAAATCTTGGCAATGACCCTTTGTGAGCTCTTCACCAGTTTCTGTAACTTGCCTGGTTTATCTTTTATTAATATTCCATCCACTCCATTATATTTAGAATATAATGTGCCACTTTTGTTTTTCTTCTCTGGCTTCTCCTGCCGGTATGAATTGCAGTACAGGCTCCTATCCTCTAACATTACTAATACATTCTTTTACCTCAAGGGACAGGCAGGAGCAAAGGAAAGAATGAACCTATTAAGTACATTTTAACTTGAAATATAGTAAAGCCTTATGATAAGCTTTTTCTGTATTGATCATGTAGCTTGGCAATCATTCATCTTCCCCGAGGAGACAGGGGCTGAAATGTGACGGGAATTTATAAAATCTAGAACCTTGAAGCTGACACTGACAGCTCTCTGAAGCAACTCCATCCTAAAATTTCCTTTAATTACTAAATTCTTCTGTAATTTGAGTTCATCTCCCAAGTTCTTCCTCAGCCCTTATGTAAAATATGGTAAAAGTGAGAATCTGGAGAATTTGCTGTTGACCTGCATGTAGTGATGACTGTGTTCAAATTTATTTTAGAATCCATGAGCTTTACCTCTTACCTGCTGTTGGCTTTGACCAGTTTTAAATCATTTAGAAAAATCTGTTTGCCTCTATCCATTCTCTATTTCCAGTGGAATTTGTGTGCCTGAACTCTAAAAACTAAAAACCGAAATTCTATCTGCTTTGAGGTGTTGCTTTTTTACACTCTGGTTTCCCTTTTTTTAATTTTTTTTTTAATTTCCTTTTAAACAGCTTTATATTCAACCTATCCTTGTGATAGGAGATAATTTGCAGTGCTACAGGTTTGGGATCTCCTCCTCCACAAACGCTCTGGTGATTGGTGCTACAGTCATGGAAGGATTTTATGTCATCTTTGACAGAGCCCAGAGGAGAGTGGGCTTTGCAGTGAGTCCCTGTGCAGGTAAGAGAAAAATTTCTCAGCATTTGAGGAGTGAGGGAACTCAAAGAAACACCTTTGCCACTTATCTGCTGGTGTAAAATGTGGTTACTCCCTCAGTGTTGAGGGTGTATTTCAAAGATACTCCGAGATATTCACATTTCAAAAAGAAGAAAAAAAGAAACCAAAACTGTATTGCAACATCTTTTGGCATGAAATGAATCAGCCTGAGCTCTGAGGGTCTGTGCTGGGTTCTTCCCTCTCACAGAGGAGATCTTTCTGGGACATCTGTCTGTGTGTGCAGTTTCCCCAAATGTTACCTGACCAGTCCTTGTTTTTAATGCAGCTTCGTTTTGGGCTGGCTCCTGCTCTGAGTTGTGCATAAATGGATCCTCCAACCAGCTCTTGCAGTGTGCAGTGGAGTGCTTTACTCACACTTTTCTCTTAGTGTAAATTGAGCCTGTTCAGCCCCTCAGAAATTCTCAGAGCAAGAGCTGAGGTGAAAATAGGACTCACATTAAGACTCGTCCTGTTTGTGATAATTCTAAACAATTACTTTTCTCATCATAAGCAGAAAGGCATTAATTTTTTAACCAGCTGCTGAGGAGATGTGAAAAAGCTCATTAATTTTTGGCTGATTTTATTGTACTGGTTAGCTTTCATGATTTCTCTTTTCTCACCAAAGGTAGCTAAAACCCAAAAGTTTGGGGTTTTTTACCCCTTGTTGTTCAGACATTGCTTTGGCATCACAGGAACCTCAATGTGGGAGAGGAGGGGAAGGATGTGCATCCATATTCAGGTCTCTGTCCCAAACAGGAGTGGTCTGTGCCCTGAAAAACATTGTCCCACCTGAGGTTTGCATGAGAAAAGGACTGGAACTGGCTTCTTTGGCGTCTTAGAAAAAGTAAAGGTAGTTAGGACTGGAGTGTTTAATGCAATCATAGAGAGGAAAAACTATGAGATACTGGCTGGCTGAGGTGTAGCTCTAGGACAGTTTTAAAGCTTTGTTTTGTTTTATAATCTCTCCATTGTTAATAAGCTCAGACTTGTCAGCTTTGAGCTCTCTCCCAGAGAAAATCTGGATGTTGATATGAGTTGCTTTATGGACACTTCTGTGAGGTGCTATGCAGTGATGAAAGACACATTTTGAATGCATCTGGCAGGAGAGTGTTAACTGGACTGTTGCAATGTATTTGAACAGCTTAGGCCAGAATGTGCCTCAGCTAAACTACCTGTAGTTATTGTTATCAGAACGCTCAGGAATTTGTCAAGGTTACCAAGAAAAATAGGGCTAAAACAAAGAAAGAAGAGCCTAAGAAATAGGATACTAAGAGTGCAAGACCTGGATAAAGGAGGCCTACAGAGCAACAACCAAAGACTAATCATTTTTCTTGGAGGGTGCATACGCATAGACATGACACGGAAACCAATCAAATAATGATGAACGTGTGAAGAAGCAGCCTTAGAAACTGTAACTGCAGCTTAATATAAACAATAAACAGCTTCTGCTAAAATCATACTAGTTCAGAAGTCATTCAGAAGTCCTGAGCTCCCACACTGGACAAATATTGAGGGTCAAGTTTTCCTGCCTTTCATTCTTCCTGGTGCCTCCTGACTGCAGCTGGAGCTGTTTCCTGTCCCTGTCCTGCTGCAGGAAGGGACATCTGACAGAGAAAATTAAGCACGTGTGGTCAGCAGGGGACACGAGGCAGCTGCTGGGCATTAGAACCTCTTTGCCAGCCCTTCTTGGTTGAGAGAAATAATCAGGGAACCATAATAACACCTTGGTGTTAATATTGCTGCCTGCAAGCAAACTTAGACCACTTCACTTGGTTCTTCCAGAGAGGGAGAGCTGAGCCTGCTGAATAGAGCTGCCATTGGAATTTCCATGAGCTTGGAGACATGGTTACACCCAGCTGCTGCTCCAAGACATTTCTGCCTTGTCTCTTTGTCCATGTTTTCTGCGTGTGCCTCACCCAGCACCACTCATTGAATGAATCATTGCTGAGTGGCTGAGACAGGGTGTATGGAGTTGTCAGATTCCACTCACACGGGGCAGATGGCATTTCCCTGGGTCGTGCCACTTGTGCTGAGCTTCACTTCTTCCCAGCTGGTGGTTCCCACGTGTAGCAGCACTTTGGTCAGAGAGCCACTCTTGACTGCTGGTGGTGGGTGTCCGTGCAGAATGAGGGATGGAACTTACTGGTTCCTATGGAGGACACCAAGCCCTCCACAGCAACTGTATTTCAAGATTTTTATCTTCTTTTCTGTTGTTAGAGCTGGGATTAAATGCTCAAGAGATGCAGTTCATGTTCAGACTCAGATGTTTATTAATTCTTATCTATCTTACAGTCTCACAAGTTGTGAGTTCTGGCCAACAAAGTATAAATTGGCTCTCTAACTCTTCGCCAGGTCTTTTAAGCACAAACTGTCCAATTAGGGAAAGACACCTAAATTATTTTTACTTTTAACTCAGTAACCAAACACCCGTGGTCCACAATGCAGATTTGTCTACCCAATTACAAGAAACCACCCAAAGCCATGAAGAAGAAAGTGAAAAAGAAGGACTTAGCGTATACCCTAAAACCTCCATCTTGCTTTATATATAGTACTATATTCTAAAACCTTTAACTCCAAGTTTTCCATCCTGTGATATCACACACTTTTTTGATGTCACTCAATTTTGGAAGCCTTTTCCATGGCCTCAGGTCACAGCAGTGTTTGTTTGGGGTTCAGTGCCTGTCAGCACAGAAAGTCTAAAATTCTCAGTGCCCAGGGTTCCAACAGTGTATTAATGGTATTTATTTGGAGCCTTCTAGTCAGCTCATGGGCATAAATCAAACTGAATTACTGGTGGCTCAGATCTTCAGAAACAGAGGAATGTTAAAGACAGTTTGGTATGGCTTTGCAATGACCTTTGCTTCCTCGGTGTGAATATTAAATTAAATCTGTGGGGTTTTAAGGTGTTAGAGCTGCACGTGATGAATTGCAAAAATTATGGCAATGGAACTAAAACCCTTCATTTCATAGAACTTCCAGGTTACTTGTCAGACTTGGCTAGAGATAAGAATTGGCTTATGCCACATTATTCCTTGGACCATTTTCATTCTCCAGGATGTAGCAAGAACAAAGAAAGTTAGATGGCTGCAGGAAGCTATTCCACTGTAGCAGGAAATTTGCCTTTTCCTCATTGAAACCGATTATGACTTACTCAGACAGATAATTTTGAGTTGCCTGTTGATAACCTAGTGTTTACAGGAGGACTAGGACAGGTTTTTGGATCAGGTCCCTTCTTGAGACAGGATGTTCAGAACAACAGGTTGGTTTTAGTGCAGCAACCTGGAAATGTTCAAGGCCAGGTTGAATGGGGCTTTGAACAACCTGGTCTAATGGAAAATTCCCTGCCCATGGCAGGAGGTTTAAACTAGATAATCTTTAAGGTCCCTTCCCAAAGAAAGAAAAAAAAAAAAAAAAAAAGGGGGAAAAAATACTGAAACAGGGCTCCCATCCTCGGGGTTCAAAAAGCCTGGCTGGGTAAATCTGCAGCAGAGCTGATGTATTGATCCTGACAGTCCTGCTCTGAGTAGGATCCTGGTCTAGATGACTTCCAGGAGCCCCTTTCAAGCTGTATTTTGCAATTCTATGATGAATTTGATCTAATTCCAGGTTTACTGCCTTTGTAACCACCCAAGAGGGTGAGCTAGTGTGTGTTGAGTTCTACACAAATGTCAGGAAATAGCAGAGGCACCTTCTTTGTCCTGTAATCATTAACAATGAAGAAAAACTCATTTATTCAACATTAGAAAAGCACTGTAGTTAGGTACCACCAGATATATTCTAAAATAATTACATCAAAATGCTCTAATTCAGTTGATGTGTAATATGCTGGGTGTATGTTGCTGTTAGTTTATGTTAAGGGCTTCTTTGAACAATTTAGGCAAATTTCCTCTCAATCTTTCTGGGGGTGGAAGAGTGTGAGGGAAAACTTTTTTCCCTTTTGGAGGGAAGAAGGCAGAGGCTGTGCTGCTATCAAGCATTCTCAAAATGCAATTTAAAATGTCAGCCACTATGGCAACAGTTTTGTGTTCTTCTTTAATAGGAGTAATTATTGTGCTCAAGCCAAATAATGAGTAATTAGAGACTGTTTATTTTCAAAGCTATTTCCAAGGTGGAAAATTGTGCTGCTTTTTCATTTCCCCCCCACTTCTTCAAAATACAACTAAGTAATGACAACTGGGCCTTGCATTTCAAATTGGTGTTAAATGTGTTTGAGTTTGGTGTTGCTGCAGAACTGCATAGAGACAAACCAGTGGTGTGAGGGAGTGAGATGTCCAGAAAAAATAATTGCATAGCAGACAAAGTGCAATCCTGGGGCTCTGGACTAAAAGGATTTTATGCCACAGACCTTCTAGGCAGAGTTTTACCATCTAATGAGTTTGGGGAGTGGGTGTTTGGTTATTCACCAGTGACAGGGTCCTCGTGGGTGCAGCCTCGGGTGCCCCCAGTTTGCTCTCACACCTTATTCTTGCTAAAAGAGTCTTCCCACACTTAGGGGTGGAGAAAGGGCTGGTTCAGACGAGTGATTCCACAGAAAATTCCTTGTTTGGGCATTTTGTTTGTTGTGAAGGTTGGTTTCCCATCTGATCTGTGAGTTGCAGCCTCCCATTCCCTCCACCAACATGAAAAAGGGGCTGTGAGGGACAGGAGTGAGAGTGCAGGATTGTCCCTTTCAACACCAGCCCACAATTAAGTTGAATTAAGTCTAACAACACCTAAATCTTAAAATAATATGAGGTCTTATGAGGCCAGGGACTGAATGACGACCAAAATCTATGCAGATAAAGCAACCAACCTATTCTGCTCTTTTTTTTTTAAAAAAAAAAAAAAAAAACTTAAAGTCCACCTTTGCAAAATCCAGGCTCCCTTTTTCTTTCCAAGGGGGTAGTTTATGGTAATCTCTTTAAAAAAGTGGTTTCAGCAGTTGTGACTAAGATATGTGAAAATAAGAGATGCAGTTTTTAGTGGATGGGATCACTTCCAATCCAGCAAGAGCGTGCCTGTATGTAAAATGTGTGAGAAATCAAGCAGGACAGTTAAAAATGGGGCCTTCATGAAAAAATACTCAGATATGTCATGGAAGTGTGGCTGACTAGAGAAGATAATTACAACTGCTTCTTGCCTTAACTTTGTCATCATTTCTTGAGTTTCTGGGTTAGTTCTCCTGGCCCAACACTGTTGCTCCTTCATGTCCCTGCTCCTCGCTCCTGACACTGACCTTCCTCTCCTCCATCCCCTTTCATGGACAGCTGTCACCCAGCTCTCCTGCCTCATTCCCCTTCCTTCTGGATTTTCATCTACAAGGAGTGTCTGTGCTGCTTTCCACACTGCACCTTGTGTTTAGGATAAAGTGCTTTGAGGTATCTGTGAAGCAGAGGAACCTTCCTGCTGCTCCCTAAGAAGACAGCAAACACAGGAGATCAAAGAAACACCTGAGGTGCTTTTCCAGTGGTTGGAAATGCCAGAAATGAGCAAAAAAGGCTGCCCAGGCCCTGCCCTACACTTGGGTGGATGTTGTAGGATATTTAAATGGATATTTTTGAAAGATTGGTGCCGAGGCAAAAAAGTGATCTAGTGGTTTGGGCTTTGTCTGACTGAAGTGCTGTTCTCTCCCAGACAGCCTGTGGAGATGTGGGAGTGTCAGTGACACAGTCTTACACCTGGCCAGCATGTGATAAGCCCCCCCGAAGATGTATCAAGGTTGACCTACAGCCTCTCAGAGTGGCTCAATAATAGCGAGACAACTTCTCTGGACATGCTTTGTAAAACAAAAGGTTTTAATAATGACAAAAATAACAAACAGTATCAAACAAAAGAAATACAAGTTGAACACAGTGTAGAGAAGACTCTTCCACTAGCTAAGGCAGTCCAAAAAAGCAACTGAGCACCTCTGTGCAGACTTTTAAGTACTTAATGGTCCAGGTGGGACAATTTGGTTGCTGACAATAGAAACAGCTACAGGTTTTGAGGAACATTTCCAAAGCCCAGCCAGTGCCTCTGTGCTGACATTGGGCCAATGCCAATGAGCAGAGAATGGAAAGTTCTGGTGCTTTTCCATAAGAATCAGGGGTAAAACTGAAACCCCTTTTCCTTATTTGGAAAACAAGGAAAGACCTCCCCAAACCTGTTCGGGTGTGGGAGCGCATTCCTATAAGTCACGGTCTCCTTAACTCTTCAGAACCCCTTTTTATCAACATGGGATTTTTGCACTGAAAACCATGGTAAAAGACAAGTGTGCTGAGATAAACGGTGACAGACAAAGAGGGATATACAAATACTTATTAAATGTCTGTAAGGCCTGATCCTTTCCCTTCTGTGCCTCTCCAGAAGCTGACGGCGCTGCCGTCTCCGAGATCGAGGGCCCTTTCCCCACAGTGGACGTGGCCAGCAACTGCGTCTCCAGCGTCTCCTTCCACGAGCCCGTGCTCTGGATCGCCTCCTACGCCCTGATGAGCCTCTGTGGGGTCATCCTGCTGGTCCTGATCGTCCTGCTGCTCATCCCACCCCGCTGCCAGCACCGCTACACAGACAACGACGTGGTCAACGACGAGTCCTCCCTCGTGCGCCACCGGTGGAAGTGAGAGGCTGATTCCCAAAAAAAATCCAACAGACCTAAAAACAAGGCCAAGGACAAAAGAGCTCTGCCAAGGGGAAGGAGACAATGCCTCCCAACTCCTCCTCGGTCCTTTCTACGTTCCTACAAGACGCTGTTGAAAAATCCCACCAAATATCCTGCATCGTGACTTTTATAGCTTTATTTTCTAACACCGGTTCTGAACCAAAGCACTGTTAACCACCTCTGAAGTGCTACGGTACTGGACTTGCTACTGCAGTAGAATGAGACTTTGTGCTCTCTACAGTACCTTCTTTAAAACAAAAAAAAAAAAGCCTGAAAAAGGTTTTTTAAAAAAAAAACCACACCATGATGTTCTTCCGCTGTCTGAACAAAATTGTCCATCTCTCTTTCACGAAAAAACAAAAGAAGCTGTCAGTATTTTCTAACTAATCAAGCCCTGACTGTAGAAAAAGAGGAAAAAAATTAATAATCTTTCTTATTAATTGCATTAAATGAATACTGCTTTCTGTTTACATCAGTTTATTTTGAAACTGTGCTTATGGTGTGGGGGAGGGAGAAAAGTCAGACTTAAGCAGCAGAGAAAAAGCAAGGGAGATCAAGAAGAAATGTTGCTTTTTGGTTTCTTTCCCTCAAGATCACTGCTGCCACTTGAGAGGGTCACCCTCCCTGAGAGCTGTAACAAAATAGTCCAAGGTGGTGAAAACTGGGAAACAAACTTGTTCAGCCTTAGAGTAAAACAAGACTACCTCTCTTAATTTACAAGGATGCTACCACTGGTGAGTGTGTGGATTAAAACTGGTCTTTAAGCACAAAGATGCTCCATACAACCAAATGGAACTACTTGGCTTTGAATTTTTGGGGGGTTTTATAAAAATTAATACTTCATGCCTTTCCGCTTTGGTGCACACAAAAGAAAAAAAAAAAAAAAGGAAAAAAGAAAGAAAAAAAGTAAACTTTTCATTTTCCCCCCCTCATGTGGGGTTTCATTGGGTTTTTTTCTGAGTTTGATATTTAGAAAAGGCTGATCTGCATATGTATGGACAGACAAGAAAGCAAGGTCTGTGTTCTGCTGTATTTCTAGAGAGCGTGTAACAAAAAAGAAATCAAAATAAGAAAGACAACTATTTTGGTTGTTTTAATTTGGCTGAGCTCAGCAACCTAGAAATTCAAAGGAGAAGTAGCTGTCTTTATGGACAGGCTGTGAAGTGAAAAGTCTTTATGCTGGCTTGTTTTTCAGCTCGAGCAGCAGTCGGAGGTGTTCAGTTTGGCATCAATCAAATGAAAAGTGTGTGTGTCCTGCCTGGCCGAAAACAAAACACGTGGTGGGACTGGAAACAATAGTGAGAAAGAGCAGGGGAGGATGTACTTGACCAGGCTTCCATCCTGCAAGTGCAGGTCGTCATGCTGAGGTCAGAACAAGGTGTTTTCTTTGCAGATAGGGCAATTTTTCTTTTCGTTAGTTGAAGGCTTCTCGGTAACACTGGCCTAAGTGTTTGGGTTGGAAAGATAAACAGTGTAAGGCTGAGGAATTTTTAATGCATAAAGAAAAGGAAAAAAATATATATTCCTTTGCATTTCGATAGCATAGCAGTTTGCTGTCTGTATGGGAAATGAGGAAAAAAAAAAGCTTAGCTCTGAATTTCCCAATCCCTTGCCTAGACAATTTTCTGCCCAAAATCCCTTCATATAGCTCTGTGATTCACACTGCCTCTGCATCTGACTCTGCCTGGAATAAGAAAAGATTTTTTAATTTTTTTTTTATTATTTTTTTAAGAATGGTGCATTTACACAGGTGCACGTCATGTGTGTGAAAATAAAACACTGTGGGTTTGGTTTTTTTTTAAATAACTTATGTCTTTCACGTCATAACTGGAAGTGCCTGTGGTTTTCTTTTCAATTCTTGCACTTTCAGATTGCTTGGCTCAGTAGAGCAAAATGACTGATGCTGTGATCCAACGTCTGAAAATTATATCTCGTGGAATTTGAAGTTGGAAACAGGAGTGAATTTTAAGTTTGTCTCCTTCTTCCTCTGCCTCTTAGTTTTTAAGAGGAGAAAAATTGTGAAACACATGAAATAAGCCATAGAGCTTAGCTGTTTTCTCAGAGTTCTATTTTCCATCTCTCTTTCGTAATATCTTTGACTTAAGAGTTCCACGTCATCCTCCTGGGTTTGGTTTTACATGTAACAAATAACTTCAGAGTTGTATTCCTTCTTTTTCTACCATATGGCAATAGAGGTTATGCTTCTGTCACTTGTTTCAAACAGAAACACGGTCTGGATTTTGGATGGACAGTGTTAAACAATAAACCCTCTCCCAATTCAGAAAGTGAAAACAACCTGTATGCTCTTAAAAAGTTTCATCACTCCTCCCCCTCGCCTCAGGACCTTCTATCTCCTCACCACAAAGAGTTTTAGGGAGGAATTTATTGGGAAAGGTTCTGAGGAGGCTTTTTAATGAGATTTCTTCTGAGTTGGTGAACAAAGTCTTCTCAGTGCACTGGATTTCATAGAAAAATATTAAGTATTACCCTTTCCCTTTGAATATCATTGATCAAGATATTTTAAGGGAAACACTTGGATGAAGAGGAGCAATAACCAAGTAGCACAAATGAAATACTGATACATTCTTGAGTTTCCCTGGCATTCCTTCACAACTAAAAATGTGGCTCGTAGTAAAAATGCTGTGAGTGACACCTGCGAGCAGCACCAACTTCATCTGGGCTTGTAAATTGATACTTACACTGGCAGAAATTCAGGTGAGCATTGCTTTGTTGCTCTGGCAACAAGAAGAGCAGTGGAAACCCCTGAGGGTTCGTTTTTTAGCCTACAACACATTAAGAAAAATAATGCTCTGGAGCAGTTTTGTATGGAAGATGAAACACAGTGACAGACTGCACTGTAACCAAATGTAGTCACTTGGTAACTCACAGTGATCTCTTTCCCTTATGCATTTAAAAAACAGATATGTTGTGAGGTATATTATGTTCTTGTTAACCAACTTCAGATGTGAGAATAAACCACACCTTAAGAAAATAAATTTAAAAAAAAAATTAAAGAAAAGAAAAGGAGGGAAGAGGAGTGAAAAAAACCCAGAGCATTGAGCAAAGATGATACTGGAAAATATCCTTTATTTATTAGGATGCTCCAAATCACAGCACTCCAAACCATCCCTTATAAGAAATACCAATATTTCCTGCTGACCCAGCTCTCCTCTGATGGGAATGTAACACCACGTCACAGAAAAGTGTCCGAAAACCTCATCCCCCTGGCTGCAGCCTCGCAGGTAATTGATACCATCAAATAAATCCCTGGTGCAATCCCCGGGCATTTGAAGAGGTGTGGTTTGAGTTCCAGCACTTAAACCTGAGCCCAGCCCTGGGAATAGGTTGATTCTATCCCGCTGCCTTTGCAAGTTTTGGAAATATTGTCATGGGGGTTTTTTTGGAGCAATTTAAATGCTGAGGGAAATAGAGGAAGCATCTTTTAATAAGGCTTTTGTTCGGGTACTGTAAAAGAAGTTAGGTGGAGGGGATTGTTCTGTTTTTAAGGTGAAGGATTGTGTTTAGGATGTGCATGTTGAATCGACCTAAATGCAATGTATCAAGGGGGTTTTGGTATCTCCTGTGCTCAATAGCTGTAAAATTCATCACTGAAAGTCAACCTATGAGTACCCAGTGCAGCTCCTTGGTGTGTATTGGCTGGCTTTGTCTTACTGAAGACATAAAGACGTAAAATGTCTTGGTAGCCATTTGTCTACCAAGCTTTTCCTTTTAAATATTAGAAGGGTGGTGAGAGTTACATTGCACTGCACATTTCCAGAGAGACAAAGAGAGATACGTAAATTTTCCAGTATAACAAAATGTGTAAATCGTGCTGCTGGAAGTATCTTTGATTTTTGTAGGGTTTTCCAACAACTGAGCTGTTTTCTGGAAGTTTCTTTGATTTCTTTAGGGGTTTCCAACAACTGGGCTGCTGCTGGTTGTCATATCCTCGTCTCAGACACGAATATAAATAGCACTATGAGCAATGTAATGATGTTGGTACAGTGACCTATGGAGGTGCAATTAAAGGGAATTATGGAAAGAAAAATAATTAATATGCCTTTAGCTTCATTAAAAATTGCAAGAGCATAACAGATTGATCCTTTTCAGAAAAAAAGCTGTACTTTTTACCGGGACATTAGTTCCTGTCTAACTTGACTCTCTGATTGATAAATTGTTCATTTTCTGGCTGCTGAAGTCCTTGCTGCTGTTGAGAGAAGTGAAGACAGGTTGGTAATGGGATATGAGCAATCTTCTGAGCCAGTCAGATTTGTTGGATTTTGAGGCTTAATTAGATGCTAATCCAGGCTTGTGAGTAATCCAGCATCCTGCTCATGGCTCTTTGGGGATGCTAGCAGAAATACTTGGCTCCAGCCAAACCCTGGGGTGAGAGGGATCCAAAACCACAAAAGTCACAGAGGGGACAGCAGCTGCTGTAGGTGCAACATCCAACTGTCCCCATTTCCTTTGGCAAGGGTCCACTTGCCTAAATATTTTGGAAACCAGCACTCCAAGGTGCCTTTTGGTGCTCGTGGGAATTATCCACTCCCAGGTGAAGACAGGGCACGATCATCTTTAGGTAGGATCATTGCCCAGCTGCTGAATATTCCCCTCTCCATGTAACAGTGCACACAACTCTGTTTCTCACCCCCAGCAGTGGCATTTGTAAGCAGCAGGACAGGAAATCGTAAAACATGCTGACATCAATGACTGTGCAGTAGTAATGTAAGAGTGGCTTGTATTTGACTGGATCTTTGTGGTCAGGTAGTCTTTGAAATACTGGGAATTTCAGATTAGACCATGAAGGCACACACAGGATTTTCTTCGTGCTAGCCAAAAAGTAAAGCACGAAAGGTAATTTTTAAAATTTAAAAAGAAATAGCCCTCAAGAAGTGTCCTCTTCCTTTTTTTTTTTTTTTTAATCGATAACAACCACTTAAAATAAATATCTGTTAGTATAGTTGCTGTCCTACGAATTCGCTGTTTGTAAATCTGATTTTTCTGATTTGTCTTCTAGGCCATTCACTCCTCCTCATTTCCCCCCACCAAAAAATTGCTAAAAGATTAAGGTCTCCATTTTCCAATTTTCTTGTTTACCATTCACAGACCTGTTTTAAAGTAGTTCCTAAATGTTTTAAAAAATCAACTGCAGGGTGAAAATACTTGCAGTGCCATTAGGAGAAGAACTGGAGCCAGAATTTTACCTGTGCCAATGGCCCCTGAATTTTACTGTGTGCCAAGAACTCCTTTGTACATTTGACTACGTTCCCTGGACTTCTTTCATTTTCCACCTGGAAATATTCCCTGCTCCTGTATATTCTCCTTTTTCTCTGCCCTTGGGAAATACAGGGGTGGAGAGGAAGGCCACAATGAGCTGTTCCTTAGCAGGTGACAGCTCCTTCCATGACATTTTTTTATCCTAAAAACAATTCCAACTGAGCAACTGAGTTTGCTCTGATTTTAGAGCAATGTGTATTTAGGCAAAACACTTGAATAAATGACATTGTTTTTAACAATCCTCTCATCCCATCCCCCTTGGATGAGGGAAATTTCTACATGAGGATGAAGGCCAAGTCAAACCTGCAAAGGGCACTTTTATTTCTTTGTTTTCAGAGAGGGGTCATAGAGCTGAAGGTTTAAATGGCTGTATTTGCAGCATGCTTGTCCTTTGGAAATTCTGTGGTAAAGAAAAAAAATGGGAGTTGAAAATGTTGAAGAGGTAATAAAAAGACAACAATTTCTTGATAGCACAAAGGTGTGGATTGCTGCAATATGTGCTGGGGAAAATTGCTTTGGTTGCCAATACTCTGTGTGTGCATAAACTATACAAAGTTCAGTGTTTAAGACTTACCTGAAACAGGCAGTTCACGTTTTTAATTGCAAATTTTATATGGAGATGCAGAGATCTTTTAAGGCTTTTAACACTACATTAACTGTTATTTGATAGTTATTCAGGAAGTGTGGAAAGGATTTCACCTTTAAGGAAATTATTCCAACTTGTAGAGGCATTTCTTCACCTGCTGTTTTGTTTTTATTAGACACTGTTTTTAACATTGACTGAAAAGAAAATGGGATCAAAACTTTGAACAAAGGGGGTATAGCCTTTCTAATTCAATCTTCAGGTTATGTTAGGATCTCTATCCCACTTACTGTCAAGCCTCATTACTCAATTTTCCAAAAATTGATACTTTGTACTTTCAGGTCTTGCCATTTTCAGATAAACACTATGTAAAAAAAAAAAAAAATCAGATTTTATGCTGCGCAAAATAAATGATTAATTCTTTCAACCTATCCTGCGTGTCTTTTTAAATCCAAACTTCAAAACTGATAAATTACATCCGTCCAAATTCCTCCTCTGACTCTCAATTCCAACTCCAGGCTGTAACTCTGGGGGGAAAGCAGAGCTGCTGTGGATCTCACCTGACCTTGGCAGGAGGGAGAGGCAGCAAACTTTAGCTCCGAGGTGATTTTTTTTTTGGTTTTTTCCCTGCTTATTCCCGAATTACAGCTATTCCTACATCAACTTTTCATTCCAGTAAGGGGCAGGATCGAGCAGAGGCAGCGCCAAGCTGAGAAGGTGAAGAAGCTGCTGATGGTTTTGGGTTCGGGTCATGCTTAAGGCTGCTCCTGGCCCGGGATGGGGATGGGAAAGGGACACAAATCCCTGTCCCTGTCCCTGTCCCTGTCCCTGTCCCTGTCCCTGTCCCTGTCCCTGTCCCTGCTCCGCGCTCTTTCCTCGCCAGGTGGAGCCCAAGGGGCGTTTTCCAACTCTTGGAGCCCTTTCAACACTTTCTGGCTTTTTGCCCGAATTCCCTTAAAAGTTACTTTCATTTTCTTTTTTGAATATCTCACTTCAAAGACCTTAAGGTCTTCTGATCCTTTGTCGTCTCCGTCTGCCCTCCACCTAAACACCTCTTTAAAAACTCCATTATTTTAATCCCTGAGCTTTCTAAAGTGTATTTATTCTGTGTGTTGTACATTTAAGGCATTAGTGCAGTAAGATGGAGGGTCACCAACTATTTAATTTTATTTTTTTTTCCTTCAAAGCTGGCAGGTTTTGCTTATTTCTGTCCTGATTTTCAGCGCAGCGTCCCCAGCACTGCCGCAGGTGTCCCGCAGAAGTTGTGGATGCTGCATCCCTTTAAGTGTTCAGGTGTTGGATGGAGCTCCCAGAAACCTGTTCTAGTGAAAGATGCAGGGGGCTGGAACTGGATGATCTTTAAGGTCCATTCCAAACCATTCCATGACCCCGTTATTACACAGCTCTGCTCACGACTTTTCGTTCTTTTTCTTGTGCTTGAACTTCAATTTGTGCTCTTGAAATTACCATCGTCTTCAGAGCACCCTCCCGACTTAAAACTGTTTATTCACACTTCATTTGTTCATCTTTGCCCATGAAAACTGGTCTGTTTAGACAAAACACCTTTTAAGTTTTGTGTGTGAAGCACAAAAGAAAGAATTTATTGCAAGAATACTTTTTTTTTTTTTTTTAATAATGACAGTGAAGTGTGCACAAATATGTGAAGGTTGGCAATGCAAGTGCTCTGTGCAATTTTCCAGTACAATGTGTAATTCTGATGGCCACTTACACAGTAAACATTTGCTGTTCTCCCCTTTCTCCACCAAAACAAACTCTTTAAAAATAAATAGCTTGTGGTTTCTTTTTTTTTTTTTTTTTTTTTTTTTTTTCCCCTTCTAGAGGCTGACAAGTACCACTTGCCTATACCTTGACTCATCGTTTGTTTGGCTAGGGAATTCAATAGCATTTCCCAAGAAATACAGGTTATTGTAAAGAATACAGGGATCTGTGCTGCCAGTGCCTACACAAATATTAGAGTATTGGATTTTTATAGCTGTTAGCTAGAGGAGTCTGCTTTCTATGAATAGACAATGGATTGTGATTCTTCAAATGCCTTCTTTTCATGCACCCAGAATTGTTCTGAAGTACTATGAGCAGGAATACTATTTGCTTTTCCCTTGAGTGCTTTTTAATTGTAAATTTAACATTACTTTCAGCTTTCTGTATTCTTACTGAATGAGATTTTTTTTTTTATCATTGGATTTTTTATCATTCAACGTTCTCTAGGCTGGTGGTTTATACAGATTTTTTTTTTGACTGCTGATTTATTTTTTACTGCTGACATATCCACCTTCTACCTGGATGAAGCGCAGTCAAACATATTTTCCATATGTTTCTCTGGATTAGCAAAGCAAAAGAAAACCACACAAATGAACCCCACTTTGTGTATTGTTTAGCAGGTCAGCAATGCCTCAGACTCACAAGCTTTACAGCTTTTCCTGCTTATCAGCTGAAAGTCATCCATGCTTCCTTTTCGCCCTTTAAATGATCCATTAATTTTGATCCATTTGTTAAATGACCCATTGTTGCATATCTTGGGGAAGATGACTTTAATCCTTTACATCCACAAAAGAAGCATCTAAAAGTTCTCGTCTTGTTTTCAGTATTTGCTCCTGGGTTTCATAAAGAGAGTCGAGGTATACCAGAAAAAAACAACCAATCATCCAACCAACCAAAAACCTCAAAAAACAAAACAAAACAAAACAAAACAAACAAAAAAAAAAAAAAAAAAAAAAAAAAAAAAAAAAAAACAAAAAACAAAACAAACAAAAAAAAAAGACACAAAGACACCAGCTGCATGTTTTATGTAGGTCTATTTTTCTATTTTTTTTTTTTTTTAAGTTCTTGTGAATTCCACAAGCAAACATTTACTCTAACGTTCTCTCCCTGACTTGTAAACTCTGCCTCCATTTAAATCATTAAAATATTTGAAAACATCCTGGCAGGATTAAAAATCCACTGCTGGCCATTTGTGGGCCAACAGAAAACATGTAAATTAAATTCTTACAAGGTCTGCAATGACACTTTTGCACATTTATCTGTCAGGTGAGGTGGATGCAGAAAATCTCTCTCTGTTGGTGCCACGGTTCAAAGGGCAAGCAGGAACTTGCTGGTGAAGTTTTAACTGTGTTAGACCATAAATTTCCTCTGCTGACCTCATTTTGTGATGATGAGACAAGAATAAGACCCTGTAGATGCATTCACCTGCTCCAATTCAGTGTCATTTGTTTCCTCAGTAGATTTCTTGTCCTGCTTATCACCAAAGGGTCTTAGAGCGTCACAGGAATTGAGGGTGCAGATTAATATTCTGTAAGTTTTTCTCTGAGATTTCGAGTTACAGAGAGAATGTTTGCAGGATGAAATCAGAAATGATCCTTCAGAGGGGTTCTGCACCCCACATCTTGGATTCATCACTAAAGAAAGAAGTGTTGCTTGGGGTTTTGGTTTTTTGGTTTTTTGGTTTTTTGGGGTTTTTTTCAGATATAACACTGAGATACCTGAAGTAAAACACTTTAAGAGTTTCCTCCTTGTTAAGCACTTAAAATCCCCTCAGCCACTGGACCCCTGGGATTTGGGAGGCCAGGATTTGTAGCAAATGTCTGGATGTAGTTCCATGTAGTTTAGGCAGTAATGAAAAGTAACCTGCTACACTTCTCTTGTGGGTGAAAGCAGGTAAAATTTCATTTTTCCCAATAGACACTGATGGGCCAGTGGTTTTTTTTCATTGTATTGAGGTGGTGACAAAGTCCCCAAGGGCTTAAAATTTTTCCCTATGGAATCTGTGACTCACCACTACTTGTACAATAAATTTATTTCAAAATTAAATTATCCCAAGCCCTAATTAATATTCTGTGCTTTAATAAAAGATTTTTTCATTTGATTACCACACAGTGGTTTGGGTTTAGAGCTGGTTTATTGTTACTTTAAGGACTAGAAATGCAGCCTTCCAACAGCTTCAACCATTAATTAACAGAGGCGTCATTTTCTGATGTCGCAGCTTGCAGGGAACACTTTCTGCAGAAATAACTGCGTATTTTTAAAAAGTATGCCAGACTAATTTTGTCTTTGACTTCCTCTTGCCATCTCATAACTCTTTTTCCTTTCTGTCCGACGCTTCTCATTCCTTAAGTTTATTTGTCCCCTGTTGCCTCTTTAATTATTCACACGCCCTGGTTTTATGGGACATTGCTTTTTCATTTGCAAAATAACCAGCAGCAATTACTCCCTTAGGTTTTATCTGCAATTTACAGGGTTATTATAATATGCCACATATTATAATATGCAGACCAGGAGAAGAAACGCCTCTCCTCCAGGGAGTGGAAACATTTACAGCTTTCAGGAGTGCCCTGGGAAGAATGCAAAAGCCCCACTCTGGCTGCAGTTCCTCTCTGAGCCCTCCTGCAGGATTTTATTCGTGTTTGCTGAGCTAAACATAATTCCTGTGCATCATTAGAGGCAGAGGGAATGAAAGAGCTTAGTGGAAGCTAAATCTGAGAGGTTTTAAGGGCAACTGCAGACTCACAAGGGTAGTTTAAAGGATTTTCTAAATGAAAATGAGTGACCCAGCTACTCCAGCAGGGAGGAAACCTTCAGGTGATGGTGCACAACAGCTGGTACACAAGAAAAGATGAACCAAGGGTGGGCTGGAGCTCGTGGTGGAAATTGTGTCATCCCAGTGCTGTGAGGAGGGATGGAAAAAGGAGGATGAGTCTCCAATGGGAAAATCCCTGGGTTGGGTTCAACAGACTCAAAAATCCCTGTTTCATCTGCAGAATGGATCCAAACTCAGAGAGTAGGTTTAGGCTGGATATTAGGAAGAAACTCTTCACTGTGAGGGTGGTGGGCTGCTGCCCCATCCCTGGAAGTGTCCAAAGCCAGAATGACCTGATGTAGTGGGACATTCCCTGCCCATGGTAGTGGCGTTGGCACCAGATGAACTTTAAGGTCCCTTTGAACCCAAAACAAAGGAAGAAGTGAGAAGGAGGAAATGAGAAGGAGGGAAGGAAAGGGGAAAGGGGAAAGGGGAAAGGGAAGGGAAAGGGGAAAGGGGAAAGGGGAAAGGGGAAAGGGGAAAGGGGAAAGGGAAAGGGGAAAGGGGAAAGGGGAAAGGGGAAAGGGGAAAGGGGAAAGGGGAAAGGGGAAAGGGGAAAGGGGAAAGGGAAAGGGAAAGGGGAAAGGGGAAATGGGAAAGGGAAAGGGGAAAGGGGAAAGGGGAAAGGGGAAAGGGGAAAGGGGAAAGGGGAAAGGGGAAAGGGGAAAGGGGAAAGGGAAAGGGGAAAGGGGAAAGGGGAAAAGGGGAAAGGGAAAGGGGAAAGGGGAAAGGGGAAAGGGGAAAGGAAAGGAAAGGAAAGGAAAGGAAAGGAAAGGAAAGGAAAGGAAAGGAAAAGGAAAGGAAAGGAAAGGAAAGGAAAGGAAAGAACAGGAAAGGACAGGAAAGTAAAGCAAAGAAAAAAGAAAGGAAAGGAAAGGAAAGGAAAGGAAAGGAAAGGAAAGGAAAGGAAAGGAAAGGAAAGGAAAGGAAAGGAAAGGAAAGGAAGTGTTCCGAAGGGCTGAAGAGTGGCATACGAGCCCTCCTCCTGCCCCACCAGGCAGCTGGGTGCTCTCTACGAGGAAGACTTTAATGTCATTTAACTTTAACCGGGGCGGTGCGGCGCTGACAGGCGGCCGCTCCCCTTCCCGCTGCCTTCCTGGTGCTGGCAGGGGGAGGCCGGGAGAGGGACGAAGAGAAGGAGGAGGAGGAATAATGAAGCCGAGCCGGCACTGTGAGTAGGATGCCCCGGAGCCGCTCCGGCCGGGATGAGACCCGCCGAGGGGAAAGGGAGAGAGGGCTGCTGCCGGCTCAACACCCAGCTCTTAGTTTGGAATAATTCATGCTGGAGTCTTAAATAGATTTTTTTTTTCTTTTTTTTCCCCTCTGTTCCAGCCCAGCTGCGTGCGGGTGGGTGTGGATATTAGCGAGGTGTGGCTGCGTGGGGTTTGGGATCAGCTAAACACAGAATGTCCCGGTGCTGGGCTTCCATTCAGTGGTTTAGTTACTGCCGAGGGGCACCGGAGGGACACCTGAGGGACAAGGGGAATTGGGAGCTGCTCAAAGGTGGGACTGATGACACAGAGCCCCAGGGAATGGCAGGACACTCTCCCAGGGGAGGTTTAAGTTGGATAACAGGGAAAGGTTTTCCACCCTTTTGGGCACTGGAAGAGCTGCCCAGGGAAGTGACACTAAACCTGACAGAGCTCTAGAAGGGTTTGGACAATGCTCAGCCCCAGGGTGGGATTGTTGGGTTATCCTGTGCTGGGCCAAGAGCTGGACTGCATGATCCTTGTGTGTCCCTTTAAACTCGGGATAAACTCTGTGATTCTGTCATCTTTTCCCTTATTCTCTGCTGTTTCACACGTCCTGCCACACCTCCATGCTGGCTGTGCTTCCTCCTGCCTTCTCTGTGCCACCTTCCCTGCCTGGCACCGTGAGTATTGCTGAGTGTCCCCTGCCTCAGGACAGTGACACTGCTGGAACCCTTCAGGGGGCTCCTCCGGCGACACCTCACTGTCCCCACACTGTCCCCTTGGTGCTGAGCAACCACAGCCACCACTATCAACAAAAGCAGACTCTGAGTTTCTTGCAGTAGGCTGGACTTTGGGCTTTGTGACTCTTAACTGTTTCATCGCAAATGTTAAGCTCTCTTGACTATTTAGCACTGATTTTTACGGCTTCGGTGTTAATTGTGGAGGTGTTTGCGCGTGTCTGTGGAGAAAGCCAAAAATGAATGCGTGTGTGTGCAGGATAAATAACCTCAGTAAACCTTAGAGAGCCAGCTGGACCCAGCAGGGAGGTCTCTTGATGCCTTCTGAGTCCCAGAAAGCAAAAGAGAAAGTTGGTTGAAAGTGAAAATATTCCGTGAGATTTGAGAGCCTAGAACAAACTGCGCAGGAGAATTGGTAAATGCATTCCTTGAGCCTTAAAAGGCATATTTCAGACATCATTTAAGAAGCTTGTGTTCTAAGTAAAATACAGACTATATTATAGAATCACAGAACTATTTAGGTTGGGGAAAACCTCCATTATCATTGAGTCCAACCTTTAATTGATCACCACCCTGTGAACTAGGGTAGCCCTGAGTGCCACATTCAGTTGTTTCTTGAACTCCTCCAGGGATGGGCACTCCAAAGCTCCCTGGGCAGTGCCAAGGCCTGAGCACCCTTTCCATGGGGAAATTCCTGCTGCTGGCCGAGCTGAGCCTCCCCTGGGCCAGCCTGAGGCCGTTCCCTCTGCTCCTGTCCCTGTGCCCTGGGAGCAGAGCCCGACCCCCCCCGGCTGTCCCCTCCTGGCAGGGACTTGTGCAGAGCCACCAGCTCCCCCCTGAGCCTCCTTTTCTCCAGGCTCAGCCCCTTCCCAGCTCCCTCAGCCCCTCCTGGGGCTCCAGCCCCTTCCCCAGCTCCATTCTGGACGCATTCCAGCCCTTCAATGCCTTTCTTGTAGTGAGGAGCCCAGAGCTGGACACAGGATTTGAGGTGTGGCCTCAGCAGTGCCCAGTACAGGTGGGTCCTGCTGCTGTGGCCACACAATTCCTGATCCAAGCCTCAGTCCATCGATCCAGCCTGCCCACATCCCTCTACACAACTCCGTGCTGTCTGCAGACTGACTGAGGATACCCTCAATCCCCTCACCCACATCATCAGCAAAGCCACTGAACCTGAGCAGCCCCAAAACTGATCCTGGGGACACCACTCGTGACTGAACACCAGCTGGGTGTGGCACTGATATGTTTTATCTTCTTTTACCAGGTTTGGGATTAAATGCTCTAGACGGTACCTCTTGTTCAGACTCAGAGGTTTATTCTTATCTAAATTACGCTCTCACAAACCATGAGTTCTACAGCACTTCTAGCTGACAAATTAAACATGGAGTCATATCTCTCTCTCTATGAGGCCTTTTAAGGATAATCTGTCCAATTAAAAAATGACACCTAAATTATTTTTACTTTTAACCCAATAACCAAATACCCCGTGGCTTGCAAAGTGAATTTTTCTACCCAATTACAAAATACCACCTAAACCTATTAAGAAGAAGGTGAAAAAGAAGGACTTAGCCTACACTCTAAATCCTCCATGTTGCTTTATATATATTACTATATACTAAACCCTCAAACTCTAATTTTTCCACCCTGTGATATCACACACTTCTACTCAAACTCCACACCCACAATCCCAGGGCTGTCAATCAATTTTGGAAGCTTTCTCCATGGCCTCAGATCAAATGCAGTGTTTTCTTGGGGGTCAGTGCCTTTGAGCACAGAAAGTGTAAAATTCCCAGTGCCCAGGGTTCCAACGAGGGACCATTCCCCACCACCCTCAGGGCTTGGCCATTTTTTAACCCAGGGAAGATGGGATTTTAACCCAATTTTTAACCCAGGGAGGATGCTCCTGTGCAGGCCCTGGGCTGCAGCTTTCCCAGGAGATGCTGTGGGAGATGGTGTCAAAGGCTTTGCTGAAGTCCAGGGACACACATCCACAGCCTTCCCCAGACCCCCAAGGGGGTCACTGCTCATAAAAGGAGACCAGGTTGGTCAGGCAGGACCTGCCCTTCCTTTCCCTTTTCCATGCTGATCCCTTGGTTATCCTGTTTGTGCCACACTCAGGATGATCTGTTCCATGATTTTCCCAGCCACCAGGGAATAGCATCAGTCATAACAGCAGTCAGATATTTGTACTTTCTCTTCTATTCAGGTAAAATGCTGCATTGTTGAGTCTGTTTTGCAACAGAGTTGCTCCATAATAATGATGAAAAATAATGCAAATACATTTTAAAGGTAAAGCTGCCAAGCTAACTGCGGAATGAGCAAAACAAAACCTGACTGGTGATCTCACAGAGCTTTGCCATGCACAACACCCCATCCCCTCCCCAAAAATAGTCATTGAAATCTCTCTATAAAACTGTCGTTTTCACTTCATTTTTCCTGGGCTTTTTCTTTGAAACTTCTGACTTGGCCTCCTTTACAAATTAAATATATTTTGCGTATAAATCTGGTGACTTTTTTTAATATTAAAAAAAGAGCAAAGATTGGTGTCATTCTTCTTGGTTCCAGCAACTTCCTGATTTGTGGACTTAGTGTTTATGTTCACATCACTGCACAAATGAAGTGTCAGAGTAATTTCTGTATTATTTTAGTGTGGGTTTACATCACTACTCATGGAAGAATGAGAGATTTCTCATGGGCAATACTTAAAGAAATTTATAATATCTGAAAATCCATTATATTACTTTCTCAATCCTTTGCTGAAAATACAGCATGTTTCTCACAATATTTTCCCTGCAGTCACACAAATGTTTCTGCAACATTTCTTTGGTTGTTCTTTTTTTTTTTTATTTTTAAAGGTGGGAGAATGCAGGCATAACCATGTGGAGAAATACAAATAGGGAGTAGCTAGAGAGGAAAAACTCAATCTTTACGCTAGATTATCAACAGAACTTGAGCCAATAAAGTCAGCCTTTATGGGAAAAAATATCCAAGTTCCTTCTGGCATGAATAACAAGAAGTAAAGGCTCAGGAATGTCTGTGTTGGACCAATGTGTTCATTTTAGAGTATTTTTCAGAATTTGGATGCAGACCAATTGGGCAGAATTCACAGGAGTGGCTGAACTCGCAAAACAGGACTTGAGGATAACAAATGAAAAATTTGGCCTTATTCTAGAGAAAGGGCAGGGCAGAAACCCTGATGTTTATAAAAAGCAGTTCCAAGAAGGAAAGAGAAGTATCTTATGAGTGTAAACTGTTACAAGGACGATTCAGACTAGATAACACAAGATATTTTCTAGAGGGCTGCCAAAGTAAACGCGCTGCACATTTGTGGACCTTGATACTGTTCAACTCAGTTTTCAAGACTATAAAGTGAACAATTTTCTTGTTTTCCACTTTAACAGGCCCTTGTTTTCAAGGATGGTTCTTTGCCCATCAGGAAGTGACTCATGCCTCTAAAACAGCCTGTCCCACTAGTGCAGTGTGATATTTCCTCATTTAGCACCATAAATTAGATGGTGTGTTTTATCAGGACAGCCTGTTAGCACTTCTGGTGTTGAGGAGAAGCAGATCTTCAGTATGAGGAGGGATCTTTTCACACCGAGGGTGGTAAAACACTGGCACAGGTTATCCAGGGAGGAGGTGGCTGCCTCATCCCTGGAAATACCCAAAAAATGTCCAGTCTGACAGGGCTCTGACAGCCTGATGCAGTTGAAAATTTCCCTGCTCATTGAAGGGAGGTCAAATAAATTAACTTTGAGAGAACCTTCCAACCCGGATTAATTTGTGATTCTTTGAGTGCAGTCAGAGCTCATTGTGTGAAAGGGATTATTTGAGCCTCCTGCTGTTTTAACCCAGCATGTTGGACACGTGGGTGCAGGGAATTCCCTGTTTGCTCAGCGATTCCTGGAGTGTTTGCATGTCTCAAAAAAAATCAGTAGTAACTGTAAAACACCTCTGTAGCACCTGGTACTTACTTTTCAGAGTCAAAATCCTACTAGGATTGAGTGAAACTTTGTGTTTCTTTGGGGCGTTATGGACGTGGATTGAAGGGAGCACTGGGGGGAATTTTCTGCTTGAAGATCAAGTTTTAGAAACAAAAGGAGTTGTCCTAGATAGAAATGCAACAAATACTCTATTGCCACATCTCTGAAGGCTGTGGTTAGCACAGTGAATCAGACAAAAAACAGCCAGTTTGGGTAGCAATGCCAGAAAAAAAAATGACAAGATTTTTTGTGTTGCTATGAAAACATTTTTATGTATTTGTGGGTTTGTTTTTAAGGTTTTTTTTCCTTTTTATTTTCCCCTTCACAGCTGCCCTGAAATTATTTGCATTGCTGCTGTTATCCTTGGCTGCTTGGTATTTGGGATACTTTGTTGCTGCTTATGTACCCCAAAGCACAATATCTATCGCTGCACTTCAAGAGATCGGAAAGAAACCAGTGTTGAGGGGTGTGTAGTTGTATTTATTTCCTTTTTTTTTTTTTCTTTCTTATACTGTATCTGATATTGTGTGTTTATGGGCAAAATGACAAATGGCTTGTTAGCTAAGCAATTATTTGGTATATGCTATTACAAGAATGAAGTTGACTGTAAAGCTAATTAAAGCAAAGCTAAACCTTTTCTTGGACACTGTTTTTGAAGAAACACGATGTCAGCCTATTTTTGCAAGTGTACAAAGGCAATTAATTGAACACTGATGTAAGAACGAACACCTTATTTGTTTGCTGGCATAAAAGTGCAAAGCTGCAGCTTTGGTTCTATCACATGTATTTTATATTTATGATAGTTGAACCACTAACTAAACTTTGTGAGTAAATGCTCATTATTTTTTAGCTCTGCTCTGACCAGGTGGTTTAATATGTACATTTTTTTGTCATTCTATGACTAAGTTATTGTGTATAAAAAGGGCTCAAATAAGAATGATAACTACTCACTTCAAGCTGTAGGAAACCTTCATCCTTGTAGCCCTTTATGTGAAAGAACAGATAATAATTAGCTTATTTTCAATAATATATATTTGGAAATCAGTGAGAACTCCCAGCCCAAGACAAACCCGTGATGAAATTGCCACGACCCCAGAGATTCTGTGATCAGGTGTTGGAGAGTTTAGCACGTTGCCTTTGGGAGATCCACCCCGTGTAGAAACAAATTGTTCATGCAGCATCCAGTGGGACATTTTTCCATCTTCGCTGTTGCAGCCCCAGCCCCCAGAAGGCAGAAGTGTGACCACTGGTCTCCGTGCCCACCAGGGAACTTCGCCTATCGCGTCCGCAGTGGTGGGGGCAAGGAGAGGAGGGCAAAGATTTGTTTTGAGGATGAGCAGTGAGTAGCACTCTAATTTTATACCTAAGCAAGTGTTTTGTACTGGGAGCAAAGGGGTTTGGGTTTGGTTCAGCAGCAGCAGCAACTGAGCTTCTACCAGGGGCTCAATTCTAGTGAAAAACTCTGATGCTATTTAATTCTTTTCTCTCTCTGTTTTGGTGTGGGGGGTTTTTTCTTTTTTTTTTTTTCTTTTCTTTTCCTTTTTTTTTTTTTTTTTTACTTTTTTCTTTTTCATTTTTTCTCTTTTTCCACTTTTTTCTTTTTTCTTTTTTGTTTTTTTCTTTTTTCTTTTTTTTTTATTTTTTTTCTTTTTTCTTTTTTCTTTTTTCTCTTTTTCCACTTTTTTTCTTTTTTTTCTTTTTTTCATTTTTCTTTTTTCTTTTTTCATTTTTCTGTTTTCTTTTTTCATTTTTCTTTTTTTTTCTTTTTTCTCTTTTCTCTTTTTTCTTTTTTCCTTTTTTCTTTTTTCTTTTTTCTTTTTCATTTTTCTTTTTTTTATTTTTCTCTTTTTTCTTTTTTCTTTTTACTTTTTTCTTTTTCATTTTTCTCTTTTTTTCTCTTTTTTTCTTTTTTCTTTTTTCTTTTTTCTTTTTTCTTTTTTCTTTTTTCTTTTTTCTTTTTTCTTTTTTCTTTTTCTTTTTTCTTTTTTATATTTTTTTTCTTTTTCTTTCTTTTTCTTTTCTTTTTCTTTTTTATTTTTTTTACCTAATCTCCAGTGATTTTTTTTGTTCTTCTACATAAGCTGCAGACAACTTAGTTTTCAGTAGGATTTCTAATTTTCATGGTGCAGGATAGCCGATTTACAGAATGTTGACTGCTCAGATTTTTTCATGGCTTTTCAAACTGGACAGGTGAAATAACTTCAAAACCTTGCAGTGACCTTTCCTGGAGACAAAATCACTTTATCTTGTTTGCTTTGTTGGTTTTTTTCCTCCTTTATCTTTCTGGCTGCACTTGTACGAAATATTTTCTTGATCTGACTCATTTTGAAAGAGCCATTGTTGAAGGAAACTGACTGATACACTGGGCAAGATTTTTAAGCTCTTGTTTGCAATAGAGTTTTGAATTAAATAACTGAAGAAAACATAACTATCAGAAAATTACTTAGCACTGGTAAATATAACTTTGCAACAGAGCTGCTGGACAGATGTATTTTACTGATAATGTATTTATTTCAATTCCAGGCTTGTAAGTGAATTTGGAAGTGGTATAAACATTGTCCTTGTGAATTGTAAGTAAGAGAAAAAAATGTTAGAGAGAGACACTTTTATACTGCAGTAAATTACCAGTGTTCTTGGGGAGCTTGGATATTTTGTTTTGTGAGGGTTTTTTACCAGCTAGTGTGGAAGGGAAAGGAAAACATTGCAAACTTGATTCACGTCAATGTAAAGAAAACGAATCTGTGTGATAAAAAACAGTCTTCTGGGTAAACAAAAGAAACATGTGCAGAATCAATATAGGAGAACAGAATAGAAAAATGTGCACATAGATTTGGTGTAAATGTATTTTATTAGACAAAAGACTTGTGGCACAGCAAGAATATCTGTGATCTCCAGCAGTAGGACTCAACTGGCAGCTTCAGTCCCAGATAAAATATATCTGCTGCTCCACTGATAAGGGGGGAGCAGGAACTGAGAGCTGCAGTTCTGCCTCAAGGTGTAGCCATGGTACAAGTTCCTTTTCCAGACTTGGTCAGGCTACAGAAAGACAAACTCAAATCTTATTTACTATTAAACTGCCATTTGCTTGTAGCAAAAGCCACTGGAAGCAACAAGTGTGCTTTATTCTAGGTTTGGAAGCATCTAAATCCTAAATTTTGATTTAGATGAATGGGAATGGTGATGAAGTGCAGTGTATCCAATAATAATCCAGGGAAAACTGAATGCCTAAATCTTGTGAGGGAGGGGGAAAAAAGGGAGTTCACAGGCACAGTCAAGCTGGCTTTGATCACAAAACACTTATATTTAATTTTTTTTTTTGGTCTCACTATTACTAAGCAAGATCTTGACTTTGTCCAAACTTGTATGATTTTGCTGAAGGTTAAATTAACCACTGACAAGAATCTGTTCCAAATTTTTTCCCCAGTTAACTACTGCCTTGTTTTTCCCGACAACCATAAAATCTTTACTAAGTATAAAATATAAAAGTGAGTTAAAAATGAAAGTGAGAGGAGAAATCCCCATCTTGAATGTACAAGCAAGATGGTGGCAAATAGGAGCAGGTGAATCTGTCCATTATCCTGCACCAGGCTGTAGCAAAACATTTTTTTTTGACATGTGCACTAATTAGATCATGCAAGATAGTGACTGTTCTCAATAAGTGTCTTATGGATGAAAGTTGAACATCTCAAAGACTGCACAGAAAAGGATTAAGCTCATTCAAATAGTCTTAGGCCTAACCAATTTTCCTATGTATGACTGTGACTTAGTATAGTATAGTAATGAGATAATATAAAATTATCTCATTTTATATTTAGATATAAAAACATGGAAGCACGCACCAAAAAATGTTTTTTTTTTTTCTTTAAAATAAGAAGTAAGAAATTTTTTTTTAGTCACATTTGATGATTTGGAGACTAGATGAAACAAAATATTCTCCCCAAATCTTCAACTTGTTATTTCGTATGTCTTCCAAATTAAGAACTGAAACAAAAGAAGCCAAATAATACAGAAAAATAGGGATGCCTAGCTTTAGCTGAAAAGGCTGTGTTTGCCTACTGAATAAAATAATATTGACTCATATTTAGACCTTTTTTTTTTTTAATTACAGATGAAACAGGAGAACTCAGTTCGATGAATTTTTTTGAAATGTGGGCAGTAGGTAAGGAAAAGAGTTCAACAGAGCTTTTGTTAGTCTTTCAGCATTAAAAAAAGACAGATTCATAAAATTATCCTCCTCTTTCCTATTTGACTTTGTATTCTCAACAGGGACAGCTAGAAACAAATGGCTGCTGTCTTTGTAAAATATGTTCTGGACAGATATGATGACAAATTTTGCCTGAAAAGCTGAATTTTCCCTATTGGTTGAGATAGCTAATTAGCTTTTTTTTTCCTTTTCTTTTTTCCTTTTTTTTTTATTACCTTATTCTTTTTCTTTTTTTGTTTTTTTTTTTGTTTGTTTGTTTGTTTGTTTGTTTTGTTGTTTGGTTTGGTTTGGTTTGCTTTGCTTTGCTTTGCTTTTGTTTTGTTTTTGCTTTGTCTTTTTCTTTGGTCTCCATTATTTTAGTCTGGTAGGAATAGCACTTTACTAGATATGACATCCAGATAACTTCAGCATCCAGATAAATTCAGCAAAATTCCTTTTTCCTGATATATCTTGTTCTATTTTTACAAATAGTTACAAAATCATCATAGTTATAAAATCACCATAAGAAATTTTGCTAATCTGTCTCTTAACATCCTTCCACACAACTGGAAGGATGATCTACTTTATGAAGAGATTTTAATATTTTTTCTGAACTTTGAATGGTAAGCTGCCTTACCTATTAATGAGGAGAATGTTCCAAGGCACTGGAAGCTGATTCCCTGTCTCCTTAAAAATGCTCATGAGTGCCAGAGTAGGAATGTGATGGTGTGTGCCATTGAATAACCAGCTGTGTGATTGACTCCACAGACAAATCAAAGCAGATGATGGATTTCATCAGGAATGCACCAAAAGGGACCCTCCTTCTGATGGCCACTCAAGATGATGGGAGCACCAGGTGGGAGGTTTTGCAGAGCAGTGAAAAGCTGGGAAGTCACTGCTGTGGATTGGTGTAAAGGGATGGCAAAATCCATTCTACACTCAGAGCTGTTCTATCAGTTCTTGTCTAGAAGTTTTAATTCCATGTCTTTTCCATGATTGCACGTTTTCTATGTGTTGGTGCTCCTTAGGATGGGTAGATATTACATTGTTTAAAAGCACCCCACAGGGCACTGCTGTTACCTCTGGGTCACAACCTTCTTTACTCTGAAATGTTATTTATCCACACCTCCAATTATGATGTATCTAGTTTGCATTCCTTCTTACATCATCATCTGGTGCTTTTAAATCTTTGGGGGTTTTTAGCTGAGTTTATGATATGGTAATTATCCAGGAAAAGACTTAATCCATGTTTGACATCCTTGTCCTTATTGAGGAAGGATTGAACCACCAGAAAATATTTGAGATACATTTTTTTTTCTGCTATACTATTACAAACGGGTTGTATTAATATCAGGAACTTACTGAGAAGGAAAAAAAGAAAGATAAATTCAATTCTCTCTGTGAATTCAATGTCATGCTACTACTACAGCTCCCAGGACTTGTTTAAATCTCATCTTTGCTTCTGCAGGTTTAATGCTGAATGTAAAGCATGTATCAGCTGTGATCTTTTTCATAATTTTTCACATACTGAACTTTTAACACTCATTTTTTTACTACGTTTTCCTAGGTTGAAAAATGACGCCAAAAAATTAGTAGAAGAGCTGGGAAGTAAAGAAATCAAGAACATAAGGTTCAGATCCAGTTGGGTTTTTATAGCTGCCAAAGGCTTCGATCTGCCAAATAACATCCAAAGAGAAAAGGTCAGATTTGTCTCGTTTTCACTTTCTATTTGCCTGTATATGAAAACCAAAAACTTTGGCAATAACTTGCCCACGGGTTGCAGGAGGACTAAAGATACTGGGTTTTGCACAGATTTCTGTTTGCATCTGTGCCCTTGTTGTGTTCAGTTTCTGGATGTGGGCTTGATATTTCTGGGTCTGAGAGATTTTAGCCTGCTAGCAGCTGCTAACTTTTTCCCACGGAAAAATTTCTCAAGAAAGTTTCTTCTCAAAACAATCTTGGCAAATAACTCTCCTTTCTCAAAACAATCCTTCTCCAGGGGGTGTTTTGCTGTTTCTCTAGTTTAACCAGTGGGATTAGAGAGGTGTGTGACTGAGGCAGACAGAAACGAGTAACCCCAAAATAGAGTTCAGGTCCCTTGATGATGCTGGTTCCTTCCAGAGCCATTTCAAACTTCCACAGTGGGGCTCTTTTCCCAGATCACCAGGTCACAGAATGGTCAGGCTGGAAGAGACCACGGTGGCTCTTCTGGTGCCACCTCCCTGCTCCAGCACAGGGCACAGGGCTGTGTCCAGGGGACTCTGGAATATCCCAGGGAGAGACTCCCCAGCCTCTCTGGGCTCTGCTCAGGGCTGGGCACTGCCCAGGGCACAAGTTGTGCTCCTGTGCAGGGGAATTGCTGGGCTCAGTCCCTGCCCGGGGCTCTGGGGCCATCGCTGGGCCTGGAGCAGAGCCTGGGGCTGCTCTGCCCTCCCTGCACACAGGGACAGACATGGGGACACAGGGACAGACATGGGGACACAGGGACAGACATGGGGACACACAGGGACAGACATGGGGACACACGGGGGCAGACGTGGGGACACACAGAGACAGACAGGGGCAGACATGGGGACACCCCCAAGGAGAGACATGGGGATAGACATGGGGACAGACAGGGACAGACATGGGGACAGACATGGGGACACAGGGACAGACATGGGGACAGACATGGGGACACAGGGACAGACATGGGGACACGGGGACAGACAGGGACAGACATGGGGACACACAGGGACAGACATGGAGACACAGGGACAGACATGGGGACACACAGGGACAGACATGGGGACAGACATGGGGACACAGGGACAGACATGGGGACACCCAGGGACAGACATGGGGACACAGGGACAGACATGAGGGCACAGGGACAGACATGGGGACAGACATGGGGACAGACATGGGGACAGACATGGACAGACATGGGGACACACAGGGACAGACATGGGGACACAGGGACAGACATGAGGGCACAGGGACAGACATGGGGACAGACATGGGGACAGACATGGGGACACACAGGGACAGACATGGGGACACAGGGACAGACATGGGGACAGACATGGGGACACAGGGACAGACATGGGGACACACAGGGACAGACAGGGACAGACATGGGGACACAAAGGGACAGACATGGGGACAGACATGGGGACACACAGGGACAGACATGGGGACACAGGGACAGACATGGGGACACGGGGACAGACATGGGGACACACGGGGACAGACATGGGGACACAGAGGGTCAGACATGGGGACACAGGGACAGACATGGGGACACAGGGACAGACATGGGGACACCCAGGGACACCGAGGGCCCCTCTCCCTGGGGCTCCTCTCCAGGCTGAGCAGCCCCAGCTCCCTCAGCCTCTCCTGGGCACGGAGATGCTCCAGGCCCTTCCTCAGCTCCAGGAGTTCCTGTCCCTGCTGGGCTGAGGATCCAGGGCTGGGCACAGCACCCAGAGGTGCCTCCAGGGCTGGGCACAGGGGCAGGGTCAGCCCTGACCCGCTGGGAATGCTCATCCCCATGTCCCCCAGGACACCACTGTCCTCTTTGGACTCTGCTGGTCAGGGACAGCTCATTGTCCACCAGGACCCCCAGGTCCTTCTCCACAGAGCTCTTCCCCATCGGGTCACCCCCACCTTGTGCTGGTGCAGAATATTTTTACAGTGTTCTTCATATTTCAGAGCTTCTGCTGGACAAAGTTATTCAATTTAGTGTATATCATGACAGCCATCTGTGAAATAAATAAAGCACTCGGTGTAAGAGAGAAACTGGCAAAATCTTCACCCATTATGTTAAGCAAGATGGGCAACATTCTCCTCAGTTTCCCAGTCCTCCTTCATTACACCCTCCTCTTGTATAAGGTTTGACAAACTGGCATGTAAATAGAAATAACTAAATACTGATTTCTTTAAAAAAATTATTTCACTTTTACAGATAAACCACTCTGACCAGAAGAAGAACAGATACAAAGGCTGGCCAGCTGAAATCCAAATAGAAGGCTGTATCCCAAGAAACCTAATGTGAACCTCATTAATAAAGACTATTCTATATTTTTATATCTATGACTCTATTGCCTCCAGAACTCAATAAGCATCTTAACACTAATTGTAAAGCAGGTCAAATGCAGTTTTTAACCCATTTTTCCTCTTTGTGGTTTTATTCTAATATGAAAACAGATAGGTATTTTGATAAGGAGTGGAAATAAAATAGTCTGGTTTCGAATTGCCAGTGTTCAAGAAGTCAGTCACAAAGTGCCAGGATTTTTGAAAGTGAGCATATATTGTCATTAATACTTTTAGGTGTTTGGCTTTACTTGTTTCTTTATAGTATGTCCTTTCTTTTGGTTCCCTTTAAATATTAATGCACAAACAGAACTTAGTCTAAATTGTAATATAAAATCACTTGTAATACAGAAAATTACTCTGATGTCAATGTATTTATAACATTTCTTCTGTTCAGAGAAAGTATGGCAAGAGCTGATACATTTGCTGAGCTGATTTTAGTGATGTTGACAACACATGGAAAGATCCAGTTACTTGAATTATTTTGTCAAATTTAAGCTGCGAATCTACATCTTTTGATTTAATTATTTTTTTCTTCTGTAAGTTCAACTTATTTAAAATGTAGTGACTTCATGCAAGTGTAAGTGTTGTTCATGTTAATGGTAGAATCAAGCACATGATTGAAAGGAAGCTGTAGAAACATTCATTCAGTTCCCCCTTTTTTGAAGCACAGCAAGTGTCTGGACTGGTCTTAAGTGGTGTTTGTCCCTGTGTGGGCCAGAAGTCTCCCATATGGCTGATTCCATAACTTAAGTTGCTTCCTGCAGCATTCCACTGTTATATTCTTTTTATTCTAATTATATTCTAATTATTCCCCAAACATATGGAATTGACCCAAAAGGACCAAACCAATCACATGGAGAACAACTCATCACTATTCTTTTTATACCATTCTATTATGTGTCTGATGGTTGTCCTCACCTACTCTCTCCTCCCTGGACTGAGCCCACCTGTTTTAATCTTTCCTTACATTTCATCTCAACATTAAAACATTAATTCTGTGGTTCCTGCTCGAAGCCCGCCTTTGAAACTTCAAATGAAGCATGAAACCTTCAAGTCTCCAACCGTGGCTGCCACTTGTAGTCATTTCTGTGCTCCCAGCAGCTTTCTGGTGTTGTGCTTCTCACCAGTCCCTAAAGTTTCCTGCTCCTGGTTTGCAAACTGCTCCATAGCACAGGGACACTGCCAAAAAACCACTTCAATTAGTCTGATTAACTTTGACTTGGGCAGACTCAGTGGTTGCTCCTTAGCACCTTGCTGCTGCTGAGGTGGATACAAACTGAGCAATGTTTTTCCACATTAAGCCATTCTTCTTAATAATAATAATTTTTTCGGGTGGTGCTTGTGTTACTGGCAGGACATTTATTCCTTTGCATGGTAATCACCCTTTCCTACATGCCTGAATTATAAAAATCACATAATTACAGTGCTAATGGCTGGCAGTCCTCAAGAGTGCCAGGCTCTGAGGCAGCCCTCGAGTTCTGTGCAGTCTGACAGTCACTGCCTCCTGCTCCAGGCCACAATTAATCTCACATCAATTACAATTAAATTTCACTTCGATTTTCTGTTTAGCAGTTACTACGAAGCACAACATTCTCGTGCTTTACATTTGCTTTGTTCTTCACACTCTATGCAGGTGCTCCACTCTTTGCAACAGTAAAAGCTGCTCCTCTGTCATCTGAATCAAAGATAAACCCACCCTGAGAACCTCTCACAGCACAAATTCCTGCAAAATGGTCTTTAACTCCACCATGTTTTACAGAGATGAAGCTGAGTCGTCTGGACTGGACTGAACTGATCTGCAGCGCTGAATAGCCACCAGCAGCTTTGTTTTCATTTGTTCATGACACAGTACTTAAATACGGCAAGCAGAGGACTCTCAAGTACTTGGACAAGCCTCTGATCTGAAGAAATCATGGAAAAGTGATCACCTGCCACATTTTCGATCACTTTGCGGATTAAAACTGATCTTGCAGAGTTGGTTTGAAAGTGGGATTTTGACTTTGCACCCACAGTTTGAACACTTAAAGGAACTGCCTCCTAGGAAGAAGTGAAAAATCTTTTTCATGGAATCTTAATCCTGAAAAATTAATCTGAGGAGAATACAACAGCTGCCGTGGTGGAGGTCAGTGATCTCCATACCAGGTGACATTTCCAACCACAAGGAGCAGGTAGGATGTGACTTCTGGCATTCTTCTGAGCTGGGAAAATACTGGGAAATACCTCTGGGTGCTTATTACACACATGGGCTCACCACCATGCAGTAAGGTTAAAGCCTGCACAGCAATCCATCTTTTTCTAATCCCAGTAGGCAAATCCCTTGGGAAGCCAGGAGCTTTATTTAGGCTGTGGCATCGCTCAGAGCCCGGGTTTGTGGATTTAGAAGTGGGACAGCACAGCAGGTGGCAGCAGTGGTTTTCCAGATCCTCTGCATCCCTAGAAATACCCAACCTTCCTGTGCTTACGTGTCCTGGGCAGACACTGGAAGCCACAGACAAGGGTGGAGGTCACCTTGGGTGGACATCAGCAGCCTTGTCGTGCCAGAACCAACCTTTCCTACACTTTGCCAGGGGCAGGCTCCGATTTCAAATATCCCCAGCAGAGCTTTCCGCACAAAGGGGTCCCTCGTACCCCCGTGTGGGAACACATTTCAGATGCTCCTGTTTTTACCTCCTGTGTTAACATGACAACCAGTCCCATAAAAAACAAAATACCTGGACAGAGTTCCTTTTTTATTTCTCCATTTAAGAGCATGAGAATTATTTCAGGGTCCTGACATGTCTCTTAAAAATCCACAGCTCCTTGGCAGTCCAATTTGATGGCAGCCACTGCAAATATTGATCAAATAATGGGTAACATTTTCAGTTTGTCAGTGCCAACTGTTTCTTCATGTTCTTTGTGTAGTGTTATCTAACTCAACGTGAGAACTTTCCACTGTGTTTAAAAGGAAAATACAAGACAGGAAAAGAAAGGTGAAAGATGCTCTTTTTGAGGCAGGCTGTGCTTAAAGGAAAATTCTGACCAAGAGCAATCCACCCAGACAAGCAAAGAGAAGCTGATGCTTTTACTTAAATATAGTGCCTGGAGGGAAGTAATATATGACTGTGATTTGTGTGATCTCTTCTTAGCTGCAGTGAGATGCTGAACAATGACTAGAATTCCGGGGATTGAGATGGGTGGTTTAATAACATTTGACTGACAGCACTCCCTCATTTCTGGGGACTCAAAAGTTTTGATTTCAGTTCTCTGCTCTGGTTTGGGTTGTTTTTTTTTTTTTTTTTTTTTTTTTTTTTTTTTTTTTTTTTTTTGTGCATTTTGTTTGTTTTATTTTGTTGTTGTTGGGGTTTTTTCGGGTTTTTTGGGTTTTTTTGGTTTTCTTTTTTGCGGTTTTTCTTCGTGCTGTGTTTTTATTTTTGTTTGGGTTGGGGAGGTTGTTTTTTGGTTGGTTGTTTTGATTTGTTTTTTGGGGGGGTTGTTTGGTTTGGTTTGGGTTTTTTTTATTTTGTTTTTCTTTCTGGGTGAGATTTTAGCAGCAAAGGAAATGTATCTTCTCCTCCAAAACACAGACTTTACACTAGCAGCTCCTTCTTCCAAAATCTATCCAAAGAATAGACCCTTCTGCCTGTCCCAGTCTCTATTGTTGGTCTTACTAAAAAATATATATTTTTTTTTTAATAGGTATGTTTTGGCCAAAAGCAATACACACTTCAACCTTGTACTTCTCAGATAAATCCGATGTGGTTGTGCTTTTTATTTCCTAGGAATTCCTGTCTCCTTAGCAGTGTTTAGTGAGAGGCTGCTCTTTGCCATACCCAACAAATGGTTCTTTAGGGACCAAGGGACACCTCCAAATCAGCCGCCCTTGTCCCTGTGGGGGAATTCACCTCGTGCCCTGGGCACAGCACACAGCTGGTCCAAACAGCCCCAGGAGATCCCCCAAACACCTGGGTGACAAATTCTCAGTGCAGGGACTCGGGGAGCGGCTCGGAGAGGAGCCCTCTGTGTTTGCTGCTGTTCCCAGAGAGGCTCTCGGGGCTGCCCTGGGATTGTCTCGGCCACAGCGAGCGAGTTCCCGACCTCTGCTGCTTCACCTGCACCCGCCGAAAATAAATCAGAGCAGAAAATCACTTCTCCTTCACTGTGCTGAAGGAGCTGGTACGTTAAAAGCAAATTGAAAGCAATTCCCCTTTCGCAGATCAATGGGAAACTAATGTTCATCTCCCCTTCACAAGTCGCTGCTGTGTGACCAGTCTGTCTTTTAAGACACACCCCATAGTTGTTCTGCAGTTGTCCAATATTAAAGATCAGAGAATCTGACATTTCTTGGGGGACTTGCTTTCTCCTGACATGCAGGATTTCCTGATCCAGCTTTTCGTTTCCTTCACTTACAACTCATCACAGATGCACATGTGCAAGTCCCTTAAAGTTAGACCTGGTTTAGGAGCTGGTTGTTCAGTCTGACAGGACTGAGGGACACAGCTCCAGCATCTGCACAACCAAACAACTGGTGATTGTGAGTGATATGTAAAATACCTGGAGCACAGGGTTTGCCAGAACTCCCTGCATCCCTGTTCACTTTGACTACAGCACTGGCCTGAGAGCAGCTCTGCTCATAACCAGCAAATGATTTAGAGCAATCTCTCCTCCTTTACCGAGTCCCACTTCTCACATGGATGAACAGTGAGGGCTTTGGGGTTTTTTTTGTGTGTCATTTCAGGGAATGATCACAGAAAGTTCATGGCTCCTCTGTCACAAACCCCATCTCTGTACACCTCCAGCTGATGGCAGCTGAGAACCCACTCCAGAGGAGGGGCTGAGGGATGGCCAGACTTCGATGCAGAATAATCTTGTTTTAGGAGACAGGACTTCCCTAAAAATACCCAGGGGAACTTCAACAGTGAAAATTTCCCAGCTCACTCCTTCCGGATTATGTAACATTCCCATCAGATAGGACCCCAGTCCAGTGGTGCACTCCTCTGATCCCTTGCCTAACAATCTCACAGACAAAAAAAGGAGGTTTTATTTTGTTGTTGTTGTTATCCTAAAACTTTCATAGCATTATACTAAAAATGAGGGCTCAGGAGTTACCTAAGGTTGAGTTTCCCACAGTTTTTATTGCAGGGCACCTCAGCAGGAATGAAACACATCCCTTATCTCTTGGGCTGGCTCTAATTCCCTTAGGGATGCAGTAAAACTAAGGAAAGGAAGGCTTCATCACCCTGCACAGCAGAGCATAAATACTCCTTGTTTATGGATATATCACTACAACCATCGTTTTCTGATGCTGCTGGTCCTGATGTCTAATACCCCAGGAATTTCCCACTGAGGAATTTGCATTTAGAGTTTTACAAGGTTTGTTCCAATATATGTAATTTAGCCAGAGAACATCAGTGAAATGCACATGTGATCAGTCAGGGATCACTGTTGTTCCTTGGAAAAAGACTGTTTCTGGAGTTGTTGAACATTTATAAAGCATGACTGATGCAATTCAGATGTGGCCCTGCAAATTTCATGCTGCTGTTATCCCATGTTTAGTCCCAAGATGACATGCCTTGCTTGTGGCTTTGGCAGCTCAACCCAGGTTTCCCACAGCAGAGTCTCAGGATCTGGATCCTTAAAGCAATTTATTTCCCTGGCTGGTGCCACAGGTGACTTTTGAGGGGCAAAGAGTCAGGGCCAGTTCTTGCCTGGGGCTCCCACCCTCCAGAGCTCAACCCACTGCTCCTGCAGCTGCACTCTGAGCCACCTGCACTGATTGTATTCCTCAACTCCGTGCTTGGGGAAAGCATTTTCCTTCTCTCACAATCCACTGCTTGGTGTCTGCACCTCTATTCATGTTTTGCTGCCATGAAGTGAATGAGTCAGTGAGATGCTGATCTATTTCACAGCAAAGAGCAAGCATTGATGAAGTCCATGACCTGTTTTCTACTATGGCAAAGGAGGGATAATTCAAATTGTAACTGCTCAGCAGTGGTCAGGAATGATCTGGCATGGAGGGAACGAGGACAAGGAAGGGTTACCCTGGCTGGAGGCAGGGATGCCAGAGCCAGGGCTGCTCCCTGTGAGGGAGTGAAGTTCCACTGGCTGGTGAGATAAGAAATGCTGCAGCATTTTGCTGGCAGTGGTGCAATGGGAGCACTCAGAGTCCACCTTTGCGCAGCAGAGCTGATGCTGGGAGGACAAGAATGAGGTGCCCTGTGCCAATTCTCACACAGTGGGTACCAGGGCAAATGTAAGGAATTAGCCCATGCTGATTCATTTTGCACTGTTGTCAGAGTCTGTCCAAGGATGTGATGTGCCTCACAACCATCTCCAATGACTGAGGACTGGGACCCCAGACTCTGAAAGCAGCCCTGGCCTGGATGAGGTGGAATGTTTGCCAAGTCCCAGAGGACTGGTCTGCATCTCCATGAGAACAGAGTGCAAGAACAATGGAACTGGTCACAGTGGACTGAGCCAAGGCTACTTGCCCAAACTGGTCTGTCCATACCAGAGTATGGTGTGCAGCTTGTCCCTGAGCACCCAACCTCGATGCAGGTGGCTCCGTCTTTGGCTCTTTGACTCTCCTTTGTCCCAACCTTGAGGCAGGTGGCTCCTGCTTTGGCTCTGTGCCCCTTGCTTTGCCTCAACACAGGTGGCTCCTGCTTTGGCTTTGTGCCACTCGCTTTGGTTCCCGCCTTGACCAACCTATAAAACCCTGGAGACCCCTGCTCACCTTCGTGATCACCCCACTGGAGAAGATCGTGTCTATGGGCACCTTGGCCTCGAGGACTCATCCCTCCACGTTGGTAGCTATAATCCCCTTTCCCTCTTTTCTATCTTTCTTACTATTCTCTATTTTCCTCTCCCACTATCGCATTTTGGTGGCACTAAATAAAGGTGCATTTTTGTTGTATTGAGTTGTCCCCTGCTGTGTCTTTTGCATTCTGAGATTCTAAAATGAACCATCAGGTTCCCTGCATATGTTTGTGGACCCTGACAACTGTCTTTGTAGAACCACTTATGGCAGTAGGACTCTGCTCTGGATATTGTTCATTAAATATTTTTTGCGTTTAAGCACAAACATGCGCTTAATTCATCTTGAGGGATACAAACCCCCCCCCACACTGTTCTGCCAGATCCTTTGCTACCATTTAATTTCCTGGTTTTCCTCCATTTATATGAATTGAGGAACTCCCCTCTGTAATTTTTAATGTAACAAGATTAAAGAGACAGACAGGAGGAAGGTCATGCAAAGCCAGTTTCACCTGAGCAGTTCATGGACAATCAAACACTACATGCTGTGTTTTGCAGACTCTCCCTGCCCCACCCAGATTGTAATATTTTAATGCTAAACAGCTGTGAGGAACTGCCTTTATTTGTCTTATCTGTAACAGATATCACTCTTCTATTTCCTTGTCAGAAAATATGGAAGTAGAAAAATGGTTACAGAAAAATATCACTACTTGTAAGTGTCCAGATTGCAACTATTTAAATGCCATCGTCATAATGATCATTATCATTTCAAGTCATCATGATTTCAATACCCCTTGAACAAATAGGTTTAATATTCTAGATAACACGGTTTTACTTCTTAGTCACACTGTCCTATATAAATTGAAGAAATGGTCCCTGTCTTTGAGGGGGGATATTTTTCTCCCCTTTTTTTCTTCTTCCCCTTTTTTTGGTAGCTTCTACTCATTTGGGTTATTTAATTAATTTTGGAAGTCTTGTTGCATGGAGTTTGCTTTGGGGAAGTGTCCAATCCATTGCACAGTGAAAGCTCTTCTTTCTTTTCTGATACATTACTTCAGTTTTTGCTTCTGATTACCTTGAAATTTGGAGACAGAAAAATACAGCACCTTTTCAGCTGTTGGTGAGTTAGGCTCTTTGTTGCTTCTCAGCAAATCTTTACTCCTTTTTTTTCAGTGAAGCTTGTACCATCATGTCCCTCTACAATAGGAAATTCCATCATTTTCTAAAGAGATAAAAAAAATAAAACAAACTCAGGAGCATGGACAACAACAAAGAGGGAGTTCAGATGTCGTTTCCTGGACTGACTTCAGTCTGCCTTGCTTTAGGCTCTTTTTAAGCTACTCCTGGGCCAGGAGTGGAGGTTTTCATAGTGTAAAAAAGAAAAACTCTAGGTGAAGGTTCAGCGTCCAGACAGGCAAAATGGCTTTGGCAAACACACCAGCACAGACAATTTCTGATCAGAGCCAACAGTTACAGCATTTTCAGGCCAACATCATTGGTGTGGTTGATGAATCCAGCTCTGGCCAAAAGCAACCAGCCTAGGAATTCACATGAGGTTGGGACTAGCTGCAGGACATAAATATTTATGAGAAATAAGGAAATATTTTGTTTAAAGCAGAAAGGAAACATAAATCTTTATGTTTAATAGTTAAAGCCAAGTTTCTACCTCATTAGATTTGTGTATTTACAAAAAAACCCCAAAAAAGCATCAACTGAAACCACAGTCTCTTCCATGCCTCTCAAGCAGAACATCTGAATTTCACTTTGTTTTTACCCACTGCCACATGCACTTCTGATAGCCACAAAATTTGCAGTACAGGAGCCCAAGAAGATCCACGTGTTCCTATTTTGTTCCTGTGGATTAAAAACAACACTGGTCAACACTCAAATGCAGGAAAACACTTCTGTTCACCAGAGGAGCCACACACACCAACCTTGACAGCTGGGGCTGGTCCCTTTGCTTCCTGCAGATTTCCTCTGGTGGTCAGGGCTCAGGGTCTCCAGGATGATGAGCTCCATGTGCCTGGCTCCAAGGTGGGGTGGACACTTCCAAATGGGGGGAACTGTGCAAGCATCACACAGGGGAAGGGGGAAGAGGGCAGACAGATGGAAGGAAGGATTCCTGTAATAAAAACAGGAGAGATAGTGTCTGCCCTGTACAGTCTGAGCCACCTCCTCTGCCCAGAGAGCTTGAAATCAAACAAATCACAGAATCACAGAATTAAGAAGTCTGGAAAAAACATCCAAGATCGAGTCCAACCTTTGACCACATGTCACAATATCAACTGTACCATGGCACTGAGTGCCACATGCAGTTATTTCTTGAACACCACTATTACCTCCCTGAGCAGCCCCTTCCAATGCTTAACAACCCTTTCAGTGGAGAAATTCTTTGTGGTGTTCAACCTGAACCTCCCGTGTCTGCCCTGCACAGTCTGAACCATGCCTGATGCCTAAGAAATGTGCAGGAAAGCTGGAAGAAGGGAAAGCCCCCAGGCAGTGAGTAGGTAACAAGTCTCTGCACACCGCTGAAGAGGACATAACCCACTAGGAGAGGGTAGGAACGACCTGAACTGCAGAAAACTCATTATCTGGATAGTCCAATGCTCTTGGGATTACCTCGGTATTAGTGGCGTCAGCAGCTCCCACTGCTTCAAGTAATTTGCATCTTTCAAATTTCAGGGATTTTTGTACTGGAAAATGATCCCCTCAAGTTACAATATCCAGTTTACATAAGGCAATCAGGCCTCACCAAACCACACACAGAAAAATTGCACTCTCAGCTCCCTCTCTGTGACTGACAGGATGCCAGGCAGTGATGGCTGCTCACATGAACAAGGACTGGTTTCATCCCACTCCTCACACTCCTCAGGATTGCCCCTCTCACTGTAAGGATGAAACCTGCGTGTAAAACACTGTGACCCAAACTTCAGCCAAGTCAAACAGCAGACAAATACACCTGAGAGATTTGCAGAAAGAAGTGGAAGTGTTCATACACAGCAAAGAACACAATCCCCTTTAGCTCATCCCTTGCTAGAGAAGAACAAGGCTCAGGAACTAAAGAGAATGGCTCTGGTTTGGGTGTCTCTCTCTCTGCTCTGAGCCATGGAGAGCATTCTACCCACTGATGTTGTATTTTTCAGACCCTTTCATGCACCCTCCCGAAGTTATATTTTCTCTCTGGCATTTCCATTCCTCTATTTATTTTAAAGCCTTTCAAAACACCACTCACTCCTTCCCACCACATGGGATACGCTGCTTTTTGTCTCCACCAGCTTGGAGCTGCAAAGCTCCTCCAGGCAGTAACTCATTCATCTCTCACCCCCACAGTGGGGTGGGGAGGAGAATCACAAAAAAAAACCTCTGGGTTGGGATTCAGAACAGTTGAATAATCAGAACAAGTGATATGTTATCATAATAATTAGTGATTGAAATTTTTAAGAACAAAGCCCAAGTGATGCACAGTGCAGTTGCTCAGCACCTGTTGATTGATGCCAAGCCTGTCCCTGATGAGGAATAGGACCCCTCTGACTAACTCTGCCCATTTTAACCCTGAGCCTGGCATTCCATGGTATGGAATATCCCTTTGGCCATTCCAGCTCTGTTTCCTCCTCCTGGAGTTTCGTGCTTCTCCTCACTGCGAGAGCACAAAAACTGAAGTGTCCTTGACCGAGGGTAAACAGCAGTTAGCAACAACCAAACATCTGTGTAATGTTAACATTATACTCCAAAACACAGCTCTGCACAAGCTCCCAGGAAGAAAATTTACTCTGTCCCAGCCACAGCCAGGCCACTGCGGAGAGGGTGGTCCTGGGGGTGAGGTTGTAGCAGCCCCCCAGCACCTCTGGCTCTGTGCAGAGATGCACAGTGGGGAAATAAGACAGTGGGAGCTGAAACATGAGGGGTGCATCCAACCAGATGTGAAAGAGGAAAGAAAAATCATTAATCAATCATTTGAATGAATTTCATTCTGTGGAGTCTCCATACCTGAGGGTTTTCAAGACTCACTGGGATAAAGCCCAAGGCAACACTGTCTGAATCACTTTGATTTATAAGGTTTGACTAGACAACATCCAGTATAATATCTGACTAACTTTATGATTAAGAATTTTTCCTGGCGGTTTATGTCACAGAATGATCCTGCCAGCTAGTGCATTTACACTGTATTCTGATTTCTTTTTAAATTATAATGTGAAATGGCTTTGACTAATGCTTGATCATTCATCTTTTTGCATCATGTCCCATTTTTCTGTTCATTAACATTATTTCAAAACCTACTCTGCTCTCTCAGATTTGAATGAAATTCTGCTTAGTCTATTTTAAACATTTCTCTTGTGTTAATCTGTAGAACTGTACTGCCAATGAAACAAGCTGTTATAAATCATTACATACGCATAAAAACTGTTTTCAGTGCCTTATACTAAAACATTTCCCACTAAGGGGGTCCAGTTTTTATTTTGCTGTTTCAGGAGAAAATCGGAGAACCAAACTCTTGACATGGAGAAAGGAGAACCCTGATTTCAGTTTCACAGCAAGTGATGCTACTCAGAGCTCCTCCTTTTTTTGCAGCATAGTCCTGCCATTAAATAAACCTGAACTGATCACATAACAAAGGCAATTTTGATGAAAATTCATAATTTTCTGCTGAAAATACATAAGCTAATCACTAGTATTAATGTACAGCTCCCAGATAGATCAATTATGTTTAACATGTCTCAGTAATTGCAGCAGCTACGGAAAACAAGGAATAGAAGGCAGAAATTTAAGACAATACATCAACTGAAACCAGGCATTTCTAGTGGGTAGCAGAGCCAGACATTCAGTAATAACTCACTGCTGAGTGAAGTTACAATTCTGATTGTTGGGGTAATAGGAAAATGAGCTTCACAGCCACTCTTAAAACCCACGGAATGCACAGCTGGAGACACTAAACTACCTCAGGAGTTTCTGTATGCCAGGATGTCCCCTTCAATTGCTAGGACAAGATGTACCCTGCCAGTTAAACACTTGAAAGCCTTTTTTGGGAAACCTCTAGGCATCTCACAAGAAAAGGCATGGAAGGCTTGAATCTGTTTAATAATGAACCAGAGCTCAGAAGAACCTGAGGATGACATCCTGAATGATGCTTGGGGAGGGTCAGTCTGAATCAGACACCAGCTAAGAAACCTTGTTCTCAGCAGTACAGGCTGGTACAGGACTTAGGAGCAATAAATCAAATAATCATGGACAAATAATTCTTTGATTCCTTTGGATTTAAAAGATGCTTTCTTTTGTGTTCTGGAGCATGAGCAGAGCCAGACTGTCTTAGCATCCAGGTGGGGAAATCCAACAGCAGGAAGAAAGGTGAAGCTATTCCTGCAGAACATGAGTGGTGGGACACTCTTTTGGGATGGTCCCAACAGCTTACAGGGGTTTTCAGTGAGTCACTTCACCCTATTATCATTCTCCTAATGCTAACTCTATTATGCTTTGTCTTAATTGCAGCACTGAATATTTGCATTTGAGAAAATCATAAAGCAATTGACTTGCCAGTCATCCCTGTGATTAATTTCGGGAAAACACGTGATGCTCATAAAAAATGAGGCTTTTGAGTGCTGTTGTGGCTTCATAGCCCCAGCCAGAGGTAATGATGAACAACCCCCTAAAAGATAAATTATGTTTAATGTGTCTCAGTAATTGCAGCAGCCATAGGGAAAAAAATAATAGAAGGAACTTGACATAATGTATCAACTGCAGCCAGTCATAATTTACTGACTAAGATAATGCCAGATAGAAGGGAGCAAAGCAAGGCCTGTTCATCAAATCAGGAAGGGGTAATTTTGGCAAGGGGAAATCACAACCACTGAGTCATCCCCCACCAACCCAAAAAACTCACTGACTCAAAAGAAGAGAAAGAGCATGATGAATAATTAGCAAAAGAAGTGAGAGAATAATTTAATCAATAGATCATCAAATACTAGTTAATTAGAGAACTCTGTGACTTGCAGCCAGTGACCATTAATGCCTTTGTTTGTGTATAAATAGTGACAAGTTTTGATAGTTGCTGTGCTGGCTTGGTGGATTTGCCACCCAGAACCTCTTCCTGTAAATAAATATTTCAACTCCGTGTGAGGATCAGCCTCCCGCACACAGGGTGAAAAAAGCCATTTTTGGGACAAGAGTACGACTGAGAATCTCCTTCAGACTGATCTCCTGTACGATTAAGTGCAAGGATAGAGGTGGTGAAAGAGGCCAGGAGAGCTCAGAGCTGAGGTGTCCTGCTGCAGCCCGTGCCCAGCCCCGCTGTGTGTCACAATCTGTCTCCCACAGACAGAGCTTGGGGACAATCCTGTGAGTCACTGCCAGGTGAGCAATGAGGAGAAAGTGCTGGGTCCGTGTTGGAACCCTGGAGGCTGAAAATTTCAGGCTTTCTGAGTTGAGGGGTGCTGATCCTCAGGCAGGCACCACATTTGACCTGAGGCCTTGGAACAGGCTCCCAAAATTGTGATAGCACACAGGTTGTGGGTGTGTGGTTAGAGTGGTGTTGTGTGATCTCATAGGGTGAAAACTTAGGTTTGGGATTTTGCTGTATAGTGTGAGCCAAGGTGGAGGATTCAAGGTATTATCTGAGTTCTTCTTCTTCACCTTCTTCCTTCTTCTTCACAAATTTGAGTGGTTTTCTCTAATTGGGTGAAAGATGTCTGCATTGTGAACCCTAAAATGGTCACTGTTGGGTCAAAAGCATAAATAATATAGGTGTCACTTTAGTATTGAGTAATTATCGCTTAAATAGCCTTAGTAAGAGCTAAAAGGTGTCCATTTTGTCTCATTTCTTTAACTGGCAAGTTGGAGCTCACGCTGTAAGTAATGTAAATAGATAAGAGACAATAAACAACCAAGACCAAACTCGACTCTACATTTCCAGTGTCTTTGATCCTGACCTCAGCTGACATAAAGCAGGACTGTACCTGGTCCAGAGAAGTGTGGCTGCTGTGCAATCAGTCCCATGGACCTGAGTAGGGCACTTTGAAACCCACCAGAACAGCCAGGAATTGAGAACAGCTGATCAGTCGAGACAATGGGCAAAACCAGAGGGAGTGAGAAGCAAGGAGGGATCTGCATCCAGCTTGGAAAACCCTTACTGAACAAAGTATACTGATGTTGCTTAATGGATTAGAGCCAATTAACAACAAAGGGAAAAACCCAAAACACAAAAATATGAGAGCAGGAGAGCAAAGACAGCAGAGGAGGGAGCATCCTGACCTAGTGATTTTGAGAAAACACCACAAGGTCATGAGAAACCACTTGGAACTGTCCCGAAGCTGTGCATAACAGACAGATCACACTGTGTCACTTTGCTCTCTTGTCACCCACATCCAGCAACCTCAGCCATACCCTGCAGGCTCTGGCAGCCAAGGCACAGCCCCAGGTGAGTGGTGGCATGGTTTGCCACCCAGGCTGGGCTGGAAAGTCCCACTGGAGGTGGAAAAAAATCCTCCTTCTCCTGTGGAGGGAGGCCTCACCCACTTGCTTTTTGCCTGGAGGGATGAGGAGGCTGAAAGGGTCCCCAGGATGGCACAGGACCAGCATCTCCAGCAGGCAGCATTGGTGGGAGTGGGGCACAGCAGCTTGAACCAACAGGTTCTGCCTCAGGTGTGAGTGAAGTGGCTCACTGAGATGCCTTTTGGTGGGGAGAGAAAGCAAGTTGTTGCTCAATTATTTCCAAATACCTCTGCCGTTTGTCCCTGACATCTCCTCCAAGGAAGGAGGAGCTAAGCTGTGTTGTGAGGAGTTTCATTTCTGCTGTCCACTAAAGATACAGGGAAATGAAAGAAAAAGCCCAAGACATTGCATTATTATTTCCAGAGCTATTACAAAGCTGTCACAGTATGAATTTCACATTTGCCTGATAGAGCCCCTCCAAGGACTTTCATGGGGACACTTTGGTCAAGTGAGGAATTGTCGTTTGAGGTGACAGCTGTAACAGATTAAGAATTGCCTTTGATAAATGCATTTGTTGCATTAGTGCTAAATATCCTAAGGCTACACAGGGATTGATTAATTTACAATTCACTAAGAGTCCAGCAATAATTAAGCTTAGCTTCACCTGGGTATCATCTGCTGAAGATCAGTACAGAGGTGTGGCTCCTCTTCTGAGAGGCTTTGTGAGAAGACTGACAGATTTTTACAAGGGCAGGTAATAATAGGACAAGGGAGAATGGCTTTAATTTGAAAGAAAGTAGGTTTAGATTGGATATTAGGAAGAAATTCTTCCCTGTGAGGGTGGGCAGGCCCTGGCACAGGGTGCCCAGATTTGCTGTGGCTGCCCCTGGATCCCTGGCAGTGCCCAAGGCCAGGCTGGACACTGGGGCTTGGGGCAGCCTGGGACAGTGAAAAATGTCTCTGCCCATGGCAGAGAGGTGAAACAGGGTCATCTTTATGTCCTTCCAACACAAACGATTCTAGGATTCTCTGACCCTCTGAACTTCTGGCTGTGAGGTTCCCCACTTCACTGTGGACACAATTCGTGTGTTAAGATAAGATATCTATGCTCTTTATTAAGCCAGGTGCAAGGTAAGCAAGGGGTGCCCACTTGTGGCAACTCTGTCTTTTGAAACAGCCTGGTCATTTCCACAGAAGCCAAATATTTCTCCAGTGAGAATTACTTTCGTTTCTGCTGTTTCTTGTCATAATGGGAAGGTGGAGCCTGTAAATAAAAGAGCACTTCAAGAAGTTTCAGAAAGACACTGTTTCTCCTTCCTACAAGACACTTAGAAGGGTAAGTTTCTCCTTTCCTTCTTCTGAAAAGAATAATGCAATTTTTTACTGTTATCTTAATTTCTTCTAATGTGACAAGGCTGCATAAAGTGTCTAAAGTAAGTGTGATAAAACAGAGTTACCAGGAGCAGGATTTTTTTTTTTTTTTTCTGGGGTGGTAAAAAAAAGAAATATGTTAAAATATGTTAGTATTATTTCCTCTTTAAAAGGATACGACTGAGAGATGGCATGTAGGGCTTTTTTACAGTCATTATTCAGCAATGTGATCTAGCCAGCACTATTTATGAGTAGAAGCTTCAAATTTGCATTGCTTCATTTTCTTTAAGAGAAGACAGCTCGAGTTAATAAACATATAAAATGGCAACTGTGATCTTTACCCAAATATCCTGAAGTCCCAGGATGTGTCCACCTGTCAAAAGTCCATATGCTTATCTGGCTGGACAGAGAGTGAATAAATCCAAGAGCTGTGTGGGTTCAGCAGGGCAGCTCTGCACTTTGGGTTTGAGAGGGGATTTTTTTCGGAAGGGGCTTTTCATCTTCTAGAGATGCAAAGCCAAAGGGGTCATTAGAGAAAACCAAAGCGACTCCTCTCCAGAACCAAGGGCAGGCTGGTGTCTGTGCAGGTGTGGGTGTGCAGCAGAGTGCTTCATGGTGTGCTGGGAGAGGCTTCCCACACACAGGCAGGCAAATTTCAAAGCTGCAGCTCAAGGAAATCAGTATTGGCCCAACAAAGCAGGCAGGGGCAGCTCTGGGGAGAGGGAATTGTTAGCAGACTTTCAGTATCACACGTCATCCGGGTGTTGTGTTTCACGTGTGGCTTCTGGCCCATTGTAGAAGGGCTCTTTACAATTGCAGCTTTTTTCTTTGTTCTCCTCTCCTCCTGTCTTCCTTCTGATGTTGTCACAGCTCAGTACACAAAGAAATTGCTACGCCTGTGTCCCAACAGGGAAGTGTCGAGGAACCCACTCCCTTTTCAGGGAAGAACAGCTGGGTAGGCTCCGAAATCCACACGGTTGTTTATTCTGCTGCTGGCTGCAAGGTATCTATTGCGTGTTTCTGCACACCCTGTGTCTGCACCCCATCTCCAGGTTTGTAAAGGGTGACTGTTGTGGTTTGAAAACAAACCGAGTGAGAGGCTCCAAGTCAGAAATACAATTTAATGAGAAGAAAAAGGAAAAAAAATAAATTAAAATAAAATTAATGCAATAATACAAAAAAAACCCCCACTGACAGAGTCAGAATACAACCTGATCAGGGTGATGGAAGCAGTCCAGATGAGGTGGTCTTCCTGAGGAAGTGATCCCATAGAAAGGTCTAGTAGCTCCAATCCTCTGGGAATCCAGTGGGTGAGGGCTGCTTCTACGGACCAAAATCCCAGCTTATATTCAGGTGAGAATGCTTGGCTCCTCCCCCTGGGCGGAGCATCTCCCAATGGGATGATGGGTCATGGAAGAGAGCCTTAATGGCCCATTAAAGAGAGAGATAACCCACAGGAGGGAGTTATCTCTGAGTCATGCACAAGGCATTGATGGACCATTAGCTGAAGATGGTGATAGAATACATCCTAAACTACAACCCAGGATAGGGACTAAAGACAGTCAGTCTCCTCATGCATCCTCAGCCTTCCCCACATCCCTTCCACCTCTGTGATGGCCATGGGGTTTGTCCTAAGTAAACCCACCAGGTGGGTATTACAGGGTGTCTGGACGTTTGCAGAATTCATTCATTCCAGAGAAAGGGAACTGAGATATTTATGATTGACTTTGGTGCACACTGGCCACAAAAAGGATATACAACAGGGCAAACTGGTGTCATGAAGTTGCAGGAAAGTTTCTGGGTAGGTTTTCCCCCCTCTTCATCCTCTTCTCTCCCCACCCCCACCGGGGATGCCCACAATGTACCTCCAGCTCCAACACTCTTGGACAGGTATTAAAATACCCCAGGTTCACCCAAATAAAGACATCAAATCCTAAAGTAGCTCCAGAGGTGCTTTGTGGCTTTGCAATAGTGAATTCTGCAAGGCCAAAGACTAAATTTGCACATTTCCACCTGAACCTGCTCAAATTGTAACCCTTTAGACATGGACTGCTGAGCAAATCTGGACTAAGTGGAGCAGGTTGCACCTGGATTGCTCTCAGAAGTTTTGGAAGCAACTTGTGACTAAGCAGAAGGACCATGACCTGATTATAGTCATTGTAATAGATGACAGAGTTGTTATTTTGATATTGCAATATTTACATACTGTATTAGCAAGAAATCTAATTATCAATGCCCACACAGTCACTGTGTCCAATTTCTCATGCCCGGCCCACAATCTTCTCTCAATGGCTCTGCTACAGTGTGTGTGCTTTTTCTAAACTTGTTTTACACATGGAAAGTATAGTGTACATTGTGTCTGATCATCCTATTTTGGCATTTGAAATTAGAAAACCTGAAAACTTAATTCAACAACAAAAAATAATTAACAGAGGAGGAAGTTATTTCAGGCAAAGATGTGGTTCTCCTTATTTGTTTTCTGAAGTCCTTGATTTAAACAAACCTTGGTTTTGGCAGAGAGAGGCTTGACAAAGGACTCTTGGATTTTTTTCTTCCTTAAATCCCTCTCTCTGGAAATCCCCTTCCCTGGATAATGTCGCACCAAAAGCCACTAATTTCCTCAGCCACCCACAGAAAACAAAACTTCTCCATAAGAAAATGCTGAACAAGGAAATAAAAAGCCCCTAGTCCTCCCTTCTCTAACATCATGTGAAGCAAGGTCTGCTCTTGGCTGAGGGTTTGAAGATATAGAGGAGGAGACTGAGACATAGGATTTCAAAAACATGTCAGACTTTCCTCTGACAGGTATTTCTTCCACAAAACAGGTGAAATGGCCACTTAGCAGACCATGGATAGGAGCCCACAGCCCTACACTTCTGACCCCAAGAAGTTAAGGATTCACACTCCCTCCAATCCTGCCCTGATACTCACTGAGTTTCTCCAAATTGCCTTTCAGCAAAATATTCCATTGAGGAGGGTTGGCTTTTTTGCAAAAACTGCTGTAACTTTTTTTCTCCACAAAAAACAAATAGTGGTTTTTCCCATAGCTTTTTTTTTTCTTAAAAATAATTATATATATATATATATATATATATATATATATAAGAGAGATAGAGAAAGGCATTTCAAGCCTGTCCTCTGCAGACCAATTTTAGTGATTTGTAAAGAGCTGTGGCACTCGGTACCTACCAAGGGTTTGGATCAGGAAATAAAGGTGATGTTTGATTTGCGTTGCTCTGGTCATTGTTGTGAGGTGGAGTCACTCACTGTCCTGTGTTTGGTTTCAGAGGCTGCACCTCCAAGTGTTTGGAGCAGATAGTGATCAATCTTTCCTGAACCACTTTTGGACAACCTGCGTGCAAGCCCACAAGCTCAGCAAGCCATGGATAAAAAGAAAACAGCATTCAAACAACCTCAACCTTCTGAAAGAACCAAAAATACCCCAAAGAACGAGGGGTTTTCATTTTCTTTTGGAAGACCATTTGATGCTGCTACAGTGCCTCTCCCACCAGACCTGGAAGAAGCTCCTGTGGTGCCAGAGGATGTGTCTGAGAGAAGACCTAAATATGAACAGAACAACTTGAAGAATGAGATTTTTGGAGAAGAGGACAATGTAAGGCAAGGAGAGGGCAGAAATCCTCCCCACTCTTACTCTGTTGTTTCACTTTGTGCCCCAAAATTAATTCCTTTGTCTCTTGGGGCAATCTGCACTTGTTAGGTCTAAGGAGAACTTTTGAGAAGAGGCCTGGCAGCTATTCATATGAGTAGGAAGAGAGGTACCTGCAATTAATCTGCAGACATTAATGATGCAGGTCTGAAAAAAAAAGAGATGGCTGCAGCCTGGAAGCCAATTTAATGTGTGGTATGTGTCTGCTTCCATCCTAGCAACAAAGGTTGAACAAAAAACATAAAAGCTCAGGGATTTTTTTCTTGAGGCTCTTCAGCTCTCAACAGAAATGCACAAGAAAGTTTAATAATTACCTGCTTGGATATTTTACACTGAACACAGATGGATTTTAAGTCTGTGATACAGTTATTGAAGTTTTTTGAGAGTTTACTAACTATTAAACATTGTAGTGAAAAGAGTTGGCAGGGGTTACCAAAAAGGACTTTAAAATGCCTGCCTCCGGTAATGTGTTCTGCCTTCCTCATCTTAACCAAAAATTCTGCTTTGTTTGAGTGCATCTGCTCCATAGACATACTTCTGGAGGTATTTTTCTTGGATAAAACTGATGAAGAGAAAATTCAAATTTTTTTTTTTTTTTTTCAAGAAGTTAGGTTTGACTGTGCCTGGCCCAATATGTCTGAAACATATTGGTGTTCCCAAAATTGCGTCTCTAAATGCAGCAGTCAGACTGGAACATGGAGAGAGGAACAGGGAGAAGAGACCAAGCTGATCTTTATATACTTTATCTGAGCATATTTAACAGCAGATGGACTAGTTTTGCCAAAGACTGGAAATTGTTTGGTTTGTTTTCATGTGAGTGAAGAGCCTGTATTAATATCTGGACTTGAATCAAACCCAGAAAATGACAATAATCAGTCATTTAAAACAACCCACTCATATTCATGCCTTATGTGAGCCTAAAATGAGGCACAGAAGGAAGAGTCATGATGATCTAAAAGATTTCAGCCACCTGTTAAGAACTTTGGAGCAGAACTCTTTTGGGATCTGTGCACAAACTAAATCTTCAAACTCTGAAACAAAGATCTAATAAGCTATTTTTTACCAAAATCAGTGATTTCTGGGATTCTTTGCATACACGGGCTTCAGTACATCTGTGGATGAGTGGAAGAAAATGGCAGTTTTTAAAAAAGTGTTATTAAAAAAAATTAACGAAGCACACTTAGTAATCTGTTCTTTACCTTCTCAGGATGGCTTTTAGTACAAAATTTGGTGTTTGTAGTAATGATGTACTAAGAATGGTCTGTGAGCCAACTTCAGCTGTTTCTTTCATATTTACAGGCACATGTTTATTACATGGAGATGCAAGGAGGCACAGTAATATGAAATAGAGTTTGATGCCAGTAAATAACTTTTACTAAAGAACGATGAATAGAAAAAAATGTCTTTTTTTTTCTTTAATTATGGAAAACTCATTGTAAGTTTAACTCTACCAGGCTGCAGAACACACCTTGTACAACCAATATGAGGAGAAGATCCGACCCTGCATTGATCTTATTGACAGCCTGAGAGGTCTTGGGATAGAAAAGGATTTGTCCTTGCCTGCAATTGCTGTGATAGGAGACCAGAGCTCTGGGAAAAGTTCTGTCCTTGAAGCCTTGTCTGGTGTTCCTCTCCCCAGGGGCAATGGTAAGAATTCATTTCCTTACATTTTCACTTTGATGAGAGGTGGAAAGGAAGGTTTTTTTCCTCTTTTTTTTTTTTCTTTTTTTCTTTATTTTTGGTCTAGAATCTCAGTCATGATAACTCCATGACTGAGAAATGGAGGTGCAAGTGAGGCACCACAGAGTGAATCCAAGGCACATGTTCCAGGTGGTCAAAAGACCAGGAGTAAGAAGTATAAGACTGACTCTATGCATTTCCCAGAAAGCAGCAGTGCACCAGAGTATTAATTTCACATGGAAAAACAGTTTTTAAATTTGCTTTTGGGGTTGTTTTGGGTTTTTAAAGCAACATTTACTTACAGATTTTTATCACCTTACCTTTATTATTGTAAAAAGTGTACAAAGTGTTAAAAGTGTACAAAGATCTTTACTTAAAGCATTATTAAAGTCAGAGATGATTGTTGGAAGACTTCACAGCTCAAGAAGATCCACTTTCCAGCTCTGTGTGTGTGTGCATTTTTGCACACATAAATTCTGCAAGTTCCATGTGAGCTTACAATATAATCTGAAACAGATCATCCACAGAGGAGCAAAACTCCGTCTGAGGAGGTTTTCAGGTCTGGGAAGAGGTTGACCTCATCTAACACTGGTGACAGTCCTGCTCTGAGCAGGAAGCTGGACGAGTCCCCTCTGGCAGCATCTCTTGGAAGATTTCCATGTTTTCTGTGTGAAACCTTAGGCAACCCTGTGTACACCCCATGCTCCAAGGCCGTGTTTCATGCACAACCTCTGCCTTTGGAACTGCTGCAGGTATTGTCACTCGGTGTCCCTTGGAACTCAAACTCAAGAGGTTGCCTGAAGGCCAGGCATGGCAAGGGAAGATCTCCTACAAAAATGTCACCACGGAGCTGCAGGACGCCTCTGAGGTGGACAGGGCAATCAGGCAAGGTGAGTGGATTTGGCTGGCTCCATCTCCTCTGAATCCTCCTCCTAGGCTGAGCAGCATCCATGGTGATTATGGAGTAACACCAAGAGCTGGATTCAGAGCAGGGGAAGCTGGGTCAGCAAAACTCTCAAGGGAGTGGTACCAGTGCTTTAGAGGTGAAGATGATCCATGATGATGATCCCAGAATGGCCTGGATTGGAAGAGACCTTAAAGGTCTTCTAGTTCCAGCACCTCCTGCAGGGATGTCACCCACTAGATCCATGATCCTTCTATCCTGATCCATGATAAAGGCTCAGGCTATGTCCTTACCTGGGTGGTGTCTCCCTGGTTTGGGAAAGGTTGTCAAATTGAAAACATGGAACCTAAATGGGTTCCTGTCATCAGTTCAAAAGCCCAAAGAGTGTTTGAGGGGTCTCTGGCTGGAAATCTTATTATTTTGGAGAATGTTGTGGTTTGAAAACAAACCAAGTGAGAGGCTCCAAGGCAGAAATACAATTTAATGAGAAGAAGAAAAAAAAAATACAATAATACCAAAAAAAAACCAACCAAACAAAAAAAAAACAAACACGTGACAGAGTCAGAATACAACCTGATCAGGGTGATGGAAGCAGTCCAGGCAAGGTGGTCTTCCTGAAGCAGTAATCCCATAGAAAGGTCTGGTAGCTCTGGTCCTCTGGGAATCCAGTAGGTGAGAGCTGCTTCTACTGTCCCAAATCCCAGCTTATATCCAGGTGAGAATGCTTGGCTCCTCCCCATGGGCGGAGCATCTCCCAATGGGATGATGAGTCATGGAAGAGGGCCTTGATGGCCCATTAAAGAGAGATAACTCCCAGAGGGTGTTATCTATGAGTCATGCACAAGGCATTGATGGGCCATTAACTGAAGATGGTGATAGAATGCATCCTAAGCTACAACCCAGGACAGAGAAAATTGCCAGAAGGCAGAGTGGAGGACAGAAAGCTTCTGCCAGGTTCTGTGACCAGGGCTCAGTCATTGCCCTTCACATGTCTCACCTTTACTGGTGTGGCATTTCATGCTGGGTAAGAAATCATTGTTCTTTACCCACAGGGCAGTAAGCACCTGCCCTAAGTGTGAAAGTTGGATTGTCCTTACTTCCTTGACAAGCACAGCTCTGCAAATTGTTATTATTTCTAATTTTTTTAATTAGATTTTCAATACATTTTTTAGATGCTCTAAAAACTGGCCAGGAAGTTGATATGAATTAAGTAAGGTGATTAAAGAGCTGAAAATTTCTTATGAGAATGTCTGTGGGGTTTCCTTGCTTCTCTGTGTTCACAGTTCAAGCATTATTGTCTTGTAACATCTGGGACAATTTACTTTCAATCTCCCTAACAAAATGTGAAGAATATAGAACAACACCTATTTTTCCTTCACGGCATCCAAGGATTAATTAATGTTTGCAAAGTCTCTTGTTGAGAAATCATTTCTACAGCTGACCAGTATTTAATCTGATCCCTTTCGTTGTGGTTTATTTACATGTAGTTTGTTTGCATACACGAGAGTCCATAAATATAAGCTCTGTAAAATATTACGGCTCATATTCCAACAGGACTTCACATCAACTTGTTCTGCATGATAATTTCCTTAGATTTTTGCTTTAGTGGATTCAAGTGTGAGGCTGGATCTGAAAGAAAAAGACAAGCCTGAAAGAACCTTAGGTGGTAATTGGTACTTTTCAAAGACCTTGTGCTCAGCTTTGGTTTGATGCATCATTTGAAGCTTGCATTCATTGCCTTGCTCTTCTCACAGCCCAGGACATGTTGGCTGGTTCCAGAGTTGCCATTAGCGGGCACTTAATTTCCCTGGAAGTTCGGTCTCCTGATGTCCCAGATCTGACACTAATTGATCTTCCTGGAATTGCCAGGGTGGCCGTGGGGGACCAGCCAAAAGACATCGGGGATCAGGTAAAACTCAGCCTCGTGTGCCAATCTGTGCCCAGGGTCTCCTGCCTTGAGGGCTCCCAGCAGAGCTTCTGTGAAGTAACTAGAATAAGGAGAGGAGATCTCTGCTTTTCCTCTGTCTACTTTTAGAAGAAATACTGTTTGGGTTTGTTATCTTCTCTTCTTCTATTAGAGCTGGGATTAAATGCTTGAGAGACACAGTTTGTGTTTGCACTCAGAGGTTTATTAATTCTTATCTATGTTACAGTCTCACAAGCTGTGAGTTCTGCCTAACAAAGTGAAAAATGGCTCTGTCTCCAACTCTTTCTAAGGTCTTTTAAGCACAAATTGTCCAATTAGGAAATGACACCTAATTTTTTTTTACTTTTAACCCAATAACCAACCACCCGTGGCCCCCAATGCAGATTTTTCTACCCAATTTCAAGAAACCATCCAAAACCATGAAGAAGAAGGTGGAAAAAAAGGACTGAGCTTACACCCTAAAACCTCCATCTTGCGCTATATATATATCACTATATTCTAAACCCTTAAACTCTAAGTTTTCCACCCTGTGATATCACACACTTCTATTCAAACTACACACTCATAATCCCAGTTTTATCACTCAATTTTGGAAGCCTTTTCCAAGTCCTCGGGTGAAATGCAGTGTTTTCTTGGGGTTCAGTGCCTGTCAGCACAGAAAGCCTGAAATTCTCAGTGCCCAGGGTTCCAACAAAACTGGGGAATGGAAATAAAACTGTGGTTGGATACGGCCTGCAGTGAGGGTGATGTGCAGGAGCTGGGTGTGTTGTTTTTCCTAAAATACCTTTAAATGGGAACTTGGAATAAGAGAAGCCCACACTCAACTAGATATACCAAATAGAAATGAGACAAGATCAGATTGTCTGGGTTTTATTTGCTGGGAGGAGAGTAATTTAATTCCACAGTTAGATAGCAATCTTTGTATTGTATGGAGAAAAAAGCAGCAGATGTGATAACATCCAAACATTTCCATTGTCCCCAGCTGTCTGCATGCTCCAGAGATGGAGTCTACAGCTCTGCAGCCTGTCAGAAATCAGGATGGGTGGGAAGTAGAAAAAAATGACATCTTTACCAAAATTCAAGGGGGGAAAAATTTTACTGTGGAATAATCACAATAGAGCTCTGTAAAACTTCTGCAAAAGACAAATTATGAGGAGCTTGTTTCGTTCGGCATTGAAACATAGAAAAATGCCAACTACGTGTCATGTGCGTCTTCAGTTTGGGCTCTTTGCTACAAATATTCCACTGAAAAATAAGCCAAAGACATTTGTGCTCCTTTCAGAGATAAGAATTTGAGATTTATCAGCATATTTGAGCTTGTTTTCTTTCCATAAGTGTGCACCTACACATCAGAACTTGATTTTCTAACCTGTGATTAGATATCAAAGACCTTTAACATTTCCATAATGAATAATTACATATGCACAAGAGGTTAAACTCCATGTAGCTGTCCAGCCAAGCTTAACAACATTGGCCTGGTCTCATTCATACCAGATGTCTGGATTTATCCCGACTTAAGAAAAGAGTCTGCATTCTTCTGCGGACCCCTTTCCATGCCATCCTCTAGCACATAACACTATCCTCAGCACATGTGGCATTTAAGTGCCATCAGGGAGTGGCTCATAGAGCTAGAAATTGTCCCATCCTACCAGCCAGTGTCTGATTTCACTGAACCTCCTCACTGCTGTGTTGAATTGCAGATCAAAACGCTAATTAAAAAACTTATTGGCCGCAAAGAGACAGTCAATTTGGTCGTGGTGCCGTGCAACGTGGATATTGCAACAACAGAAGCACTGAAAATGGCTCAAGAGGTGGACCCCACTGGAGAAAGGACAATAGGTGAGACAATTTTTAACATATGAGCTGAAAAGGAGGCTAAATCTTTTTTTTTTTTTTTCCCCATGAGGTCTGATGTTCTGTTCTGCACTAGATCTGTGAAATTAGCTACTAGAAGAAGAGTGGGGAAAAAAAAAGAAAACAGCCTGAAGAAAATACTTGCAAGTATTTCTTGTCACAGTTCTGGAGCAGCTCCAAGAATCCCTTAGCTTGGTGTCCTGCTGGCACTCCTGTTATGAATAACTGGAAGCTGGAAATCTCAGTTAATAGTAGTTGATCTGAAGTTAATGGTAAAAAAAGCTTTGCTTTCTGCCTGTTAAAAAACGGTTTGCAAAGCACAAGCCACAGTGGGAAGCCAACTGTGGAGTGAGTTCTACAGCCCAGCAGCTGAGACCTTTCTAGGAGAGGGAACACCAAAAAAAATTGCATTATAAAACATGGGACAGAGCGTTGCTGCTTGGTGGTTAACTTTCTCTTTTAATTTCACAGGAATCCTCACCAAACCTGACCTGGTGGACAGGGGGACTGAGCAGGCCATTGTTAGCATCCTGCAAAACAGGGTAATCCCCCTCAAAAAAGGCTACATGATTGTGAAGTGCCGTGGGCAGCAGGACATCCACAACAGACTGACTTTGGCTGCTGCACTCCAACAGGAGAGACACTTCTTTGAGAATCACAAACATTTCAGGTACTCCTTACACAAAAATTTCCCATCAAAAACATGTTAAAGTCACCTCAAAGCTTCCTGTTGATTTGCTGGGATTTTACTTAGGGGGTGCAAACAGTTATACTTTATATTGAGTATAATAAGATATAGTATATGTAGTTTATATACTATATATTGAGTATTAGCTATACTCAGTATTTCTCATTGCCCATGTAGGGTTGTGTTTCAGTAACCCAGAAGATTTTTGCACACTGAATAATCTTTCTAAAATTATTTTTGTTTGGTTTGGGGGTGTTTTTTTGTTTGATTTTTCGATGCAAACTATATGGGGGAAGAGCTATGAACTTTGGAAGTCCCAAACAGTCCCAAAGAATTCAGGTGAAAGCATCTGAGCACTTCAAGTCAGGCACTAAAGTATTTCTGTTCACTGGAAAACGTGGAGGAACAGCATGAGAAGGAAAGGCTGTGCTGAGGGCTGTGCACAGACTGCCCAGATGACTCAGCAGCAAATCAATCACAGAGAATGGCAGCTGACAAGGGGTTTGAATCAGTGAACTTCACACACGAAGAAATAATAGAACAGCACATTAATCTGCTGTTAGAATTTCCATTTTTCAGATTTTTCTGTTTCCTTTTGCTCAGTCAGTAGCTGTCAAACAACTCTCGAATAAATATGCCCAGAGAGTCCTGGGGTGTCACCACATCTGCGCCAGCATGGCCCAGAGACCCTTTATTTACTCAAATTGTGAAATAGAAATAGTGAAAAGAGAGCAGAGCATCAGTGCTGCCTCCTTGCCCTGCACAGCCTGGTTATCCAAACCCACCTTTTCCTTTTTTTTTTCCTCACAGGACTATGCTGGAGGCAGGAAAGGCTACTATCCCCCATCTGGCAGAGAAACTCACAAATGAACTTGTGAAACACATTATTGTAAGTAAGAGAGGTCCCATACTGAGCTGTTTGTATCAGTTACTACCCAAAAGCAAGTTCAACCCTTCAAACTTGGACTGCAGTTGGATTTCATCTTTATGTGCTTAAAGATCCTTCAACTCAGTGATCTGAGAACAAACTGAGCTGAGAGGCAGAAGTAAAAATCCTTATGCCCTAAGATTTGCCTTTTAACTGCAGATCACCAATAAGCAAATTATTTCATTTATTTATGACTCTAATTCCTGCCTTTTCAATGGCATCTGTGATAGTTGTTCTTGTTTATGCGTGTTTATGTCACCTGGGTGACAAGTCACTGCTGTCAGCTAACTGAGACAGTGATTTCTATTCAACTGAAAATGTTTTCAAAACATCCAGATGTTCTATTTAACTAATGTAAGGATACTGGGGGGTTCTATTTGGTATAAATCCATCTGCATGTAATCCACCTTATTCCATTAAGAGAAGATGGACTAAAATATCAGGAAAATCTAAATTCAGTATCAGAGGAGGAAAAAAAAATATTTATGTAAATTTACAGAAAATAAGCAACTAAACAGCCATGTTCCATCAGGTATTTATCAGGAACTGAGCAGTCACCACTTCCCTGGCACAACCTGTGAGGAGATTGGTTTTGGCTCACTGTGGGTGAATTCTTGCCCTAGACTTGCAGCTATTCTGCCCAACTCAGTGAGGTCCAGCCTGACCCCTCAGGGAGATCCTGGCTCCTGCATTCCCTCAATAAAGGCCATATTTGCTCTTCCACATTATCCCAATATCATACATGGGACACTGACAGCAAGCTCTTGGATTTGTAAAAACAGCAAAGATCCCGTGCAGCTGTAGGTCACTCTTAGAGGGATTTTGTTTTCCTTCCAAAAAGGGTTCAACCTATCTCAGTGTCCTTCTTCCCTGTCTCCTCCCCAGAAAACGATGCCAGCTCTGGAGAGCCAAATTCGTGACACCCTCCACAAAACACAGCAGGATCTGCAAAGATACAGCAGAGGCACACCCCAAACAGAGTCTGAGAAGCTGTTTTTCCTCACAGACGTAAGTATCAGTGTTGGTCAGAGAGCAGAACAAGGCGGTGACTGTGGGAGAAAAAAGAAACCGCCTGAAATTGTCAAAACATCAGCATGGACCACCATGGGAAGTTTGTGGTGTCCATCATTTCAGTGAGGGTCACACAGACAAACCACATCTGCAAAAATAATGGAGCACAGGAGCTCGTGGCCCCCTCTAGCAATTTTTTTCCCCCCCTGTGATTCTGGGACAAGAAAACTAAATAACTTGGTTGATTGGGTCAAAATCAAGTATCTCAGGAAGGGAAAACTTAAACTCCAGGCTGCTCAACACTTTGAAGGGTATCCATTGTTAACAGCACTCGTAAGATCAAATTGTATTCCTGATATCAAAATGTGGTTTGCAAGTCCATCTAAGTGCCTCATCTCAGGGAGTGACTCCCTGAGTAAACTTTCAGTAGGCATTAGAGGAGTTTATGGCAGCTCAGCAGACTTCATGCAAGTCTGCCCTATTAGAGTTTAGTAAATTGTTCTCAAAGTCTGCAGGGAAAAAAAAAAAAAAAAAGAATGTCAAGTTTGTTCTCCTCTAGCTGTGACAATTTGAGTGGAATAAAAAAATAAAAAACACAAACCAACCAGGAGCTAAGAGCATAAAAGAAGTAAGAAAGGGATTCTTTTTTTTTAATGAACTGTGTCCCTGCTTTAACATCAAACAACTGCAGATTTACTCATCATCTACAAATTAGTCTGAAGAGGTGAAACTCCCCTAAATTGCCTGCTCGTTGTTCCATTCACTGCAGCTGATCAAGCTCTTTAACCAAGAAATCTCTCAGACCACACGGGGAGAGGAGCAGCTCTTTGGAGATGAAGCCAGGCTGTTCACCAGGATCCGCAAAGAATTCCGCACGTGGGGCGTGACTCTGCTGGAGTTCACTGTCAGGGGTAAGCCCAGAACCCACCCTGGCAGCACACCTGAGAGCACATCCCCTTGCTTTTAAACCCAGAAACAGCATCTTCAGTAAATATTTCTCAAGAAGGTTAAGAGCAAGAAGGCAGGAGCATCGATCTGTGGTGGTGTTCTGGGGACACAGAAGTCGTGTTAAATGATGTCATTACAGAGAGGTCAGTGCTTGTGTCTCTTCTCCCAGCCCAGCAATAAAATCAAGACATTGGCACAGTATTTGTTGGTGATTTCCTGAACCGTTCTTCTAAATAACAGCAACACCAATGAATGATAATGATTAATAACAATCTAAATAACAGCAACATCGATGAATAATAACAATCTATATAATTTATTATTGTTGTTGTTATTATTGTTATTATTGCTAATGTTTTTCACTATAATTTCTATTAATGTTTTAGAATCTGGATGGGGTTTGTTCCACTTTAGCTCTGGGCTAAGGTGACCTCATACAAAAAATATTAGCAAATTTGTATAATATCAATGAAGAAATATTGACTTTGGTATCTTAAAAATAACTAGTCAACAGCAGATTCCCTGGAAAAAGCATTTAGTGAGCTTGGGGATTTGTTTTGTTCAGGGGTTTTTTTTTAAACTTGGAAAAAAGTTTAGTGACTGGTAATGGCCAGCTACTTCTGTGAGGATAAAAATACTGAGAAAAACCAGAATTTTTGCAGCCCATCATAATTTCTGTCAGTCAGATGCTTGATGCAATGTGTGAGATAGCTCATTCAGGTGTTAGCTCTGTTCTGTGGTAACAAAAAAACATCCAAGTAGTTTATCCTCTCAAGAACAACTCAAAGAGGAGAAATAGACTTCCTTCTTAAACCTGAAACGTAACATTGAGTGATTTAGTAGCAAAGCAATGTTATTTTATCATTACAGCTAAAAAAAATGTCCCCAATCGAGTGTGGAAATACGAAGACCAGTACCGTGGGCGGGAGTTCCCAGGCTTCAGCAACTACAAGACTTTTGAGGACATCATAAAAGAGCAGATCAGAGACCTGGAGCAGCCAGCCATGGAGATCCTGAACAAAGCAATGGGTATGGCCCAGGCTCTTGTGTGGGGGACCCTGCTGCGCCTGACAAGTTTCTTTTCCAGGAGAAAATCATCAGTTCTCACTGATGTTCTCAGGATCCTTCAGAGTGTGGAAGTAAATCTGATTCAGCTTGGGGATTGCTCCTTCTCTAGAGCCTTCAACCTCTACACGTGGCTTCCAGCACTTGTTAATACTTTTCCCAGTGTTAATACTTTTCCCAGTGTTAATACTTTTCTTGGAAGGGAGTTAGGAAAGAACTATATAATAAATAACACTGCAAGGACTGGTGGTACCTGGTGTTAAGTGGTCACACTCTTGGACCTAGAAATCTGAATTTCTACTTGTTTATATGCAAAGTGCACCAATACAGCAGCTCAGCTATTTCTGAATGAACACAGAAAATGAGTAGCCTCCCAAGTTTCATATTAACAATACCTTAAAACCCTCACTTACTTACCTGACTTTGTCTCTCTGTTCTTCCCTTAGGACTGGTTGAAGATAAATTTATGGAAATTGCTAACAAGCATTTTGCTAACTTTCACAATCTGAACAGAGCTGCCAAGGTGAGGCACTGTCTGTAAGCTGAGACTCTCAAAAGACGGAATGGCATTTGTAAATACATCCGTGCTTGTGGTACCTGTCTCAGTGCATTACCCTTATGCAAGTGTGGAATTTCTTGCAGGAAAATAAGAAAGAGCCAGACAATGATAGCAAGATTGTAATGGCACTAATGAAAGTGTATTTTGCACAACTTTGACAAAATCTAATAGATACATTCTTTATTCATTCTGCTCGCGTTCTTGATGTTTGCAACACCATGCAAAGAAAACCCGATGTGGTTGCCTTGTAGAGTTTAATATTAATTTCAGATTTAAGTCCTGCAATGATTTGTCAGAGTGCTGAACTGGTTTTCCCTCTCTGAAAGCAAGCCAGGGCTTAAGCCAGTGCAGGAATCTCATCTTTGATTAAAGTTAGCAGGAGCAGATAAACCAAATATCATCCAGCCATGAAAAAACTAGGAGATGGCTGTTCACAGTCTGGGCATTGGCATGTTTTGGGGTGGAGTTCAATGATAAGGAGGTCCTTGAAGGCCTTTTCTCAGAAAGAGCTTTGAGGAAAAGACAAGAAGCAATTCTGGCAGCCAGGAAACAGAGTCCACTCACAGTGTGCTGCTGAAAAAGGAAACTCAGAGGCAAATGTGAGTGAAATAGGTGGTTTGCTGTTTCACTTGCATGGTCAAACTTTGCTGAGCTCCCAGGCCAACCAGACAGTGAACAAATAAATTATTTCATCCAAACACAGAGATGTTCAGGCAGGGTCTTTAGGTGTAACACAGTGAGAGGAATGAAGAGGGAAGAAGTTCTGGCAAACACTGGATATGAGAGAAGAGATGAGGGAATGAATTTTCTTAGGGATGCTAGGGAATAATTTTAAGGGAATTTGAGCAAGGAAACTTTGCCACCCCCACAGATTTTTAGGCAGAAGTATCAAAAAGCCCAGAAAGCATCAGGTGGCTGCAATAAAAGCACCAGAGAGGGCTTACATAGGCTTGGTTTGCTGACAACAGGTATTTTCCATTGGGTTTCAAGCACCAGGTTTGGACTGACCCCACTCCTGTGTAAGGAGGTGACAAAACTGCCACATTTTCCTGCTCTTTCACAGCAGAGGGACCACAATCCAGAGCTTTACTCCATATTTCCATGTTCTGGGATTAGACAGTGCTGCACAAGGACACTCTGCTCACCTTGCCATTCCCTGGGGACACTGCTAAGCACTGGCACCTTCCCCAAAGGAAGCAAACGTCTCAGAACTTCTTGTTCCTTTCTTTCCTAGGTGAAAATTGAAGACATCAGAGAGAAACAAGCAGCAGAGGCTGAAAGCCACATCCGAGCACAGTTTAAAATGGAGAGAATCGTGTACTGCCAGGATGACCTTTACGTTGGTGATTTGAATGCTCTCCGGGCAGAAATCGTCCCCAACATGTCCTCGGGGAAAGATCTGCAGTTTCCTGCTCCAAAGGAGTCCTCTGCTGTCGTGGAGATGCTTTCTCACACCAGTGCCTATTTCTCTGTGAGTTCCCAGGCTGTGATACAGCAGATTTGCTGCCCACAGAATGCTCCAGCAGAGAGCCCTCAGCCAGATCTTGCTGGAGTCATTATAGCCCCACTAGCACTGTGTAGGGAATAGCCAGGGAATATCTCAGTGCCTCATTCAGGTTCCTGCTCAGCTTCTGTACAAACAAGCTTCTGAGCAGTGGTGAGAGTGTCAGGGCAAAGCTGGGCTGCATCAGCAGGCTGCAGGATGTGGTGATTAGCAAAGCCTGAAGGTGCCAGGGTGACAGCTGGCTCCTGAATCACTTGTTAGCTGCCTCCCAGCCTGGCTCAGGTCAGCCTCAAGCCACTCTGCATGTTCCTACAGCCAGCAGAAAGTGGTGTCAGTGGCTTGCAGTCAGATCCTAGACTACTACAGTAGGAGGAGCACTAATAAAATGTTACATTAAAATATATCAGCTGCCTGCAGAGATCAGAGTGCATCTGCTGTATTGCAGATAGCACCCTGTAAGTGAAGTGTCTGAAGATGAATGTGGTGTTTTAACAAAGGATCCTGTTAAAGAAAGAAAAGTGAACACACAGTATCAAGATTTGCTTTGTTGTAAAGCTCCCTCAGAAAGCAACAAGTTCAATATTAATAACTCAGGAAGGTAGGTAGCAGCTCACTTTGAATTCCAAGAGCAGGCTTTGTGACAAATTCCTGCATTTATAAATGGTCAGGCTGCTCAGGCTGACGAAGAGAAAACCATTGGCTTTCATAGAACAAGAAACAAAGCCAGAAGTGCATAAGCATTTCCATCCCACCTTGCTACACACTCTGCTCTATGCCTATATCTGCAGTTAATTTTTGTAAATGCCCTGAGAGCCATTTTCAACAAACCCCCAAATGCCAGGACACCACAGCTCCATGGGGCTGACTTATGCAAGGCCAAAAACAGTTTGGATGAGATGGAAGCTCTTAAGTGTCCATAAGACCTACAAGTGCCATTTTCAAGTTGTACTACAAAAAGAAAGACAGAAGCTCTCAATTGCAGCCAGGCTGGAGGGAGCCACTTCCCAGAGCTGGGAGAGGTTTAGAACCTCATGTTGCCCAAAAGCACCAGCTGGGAAGCACCATCCAAACCCTGTGGATGTCCATGGGGAAAGGGCCCCACAAGCTCTTCTGGGTCGATCTCTTTCAGTTTGCATCCATAAATCAACCAGGCAGTTGGTCAGGTCAGGCAGGAGATTATCTCATGGGGCTCTCAATAGATGTAATGTAGGCACAGTCTGGTCTCACTACTGCTGAAGACATTTCTCCTTAAGAGAATGTGAGCTTCCTCCAAAGCTGTCTTAAAAGGACAGTCACTTCAGAAATGCCATCTAAATACCACCATTTAATCGAGGAATTTACCAGCTTCAGGAAAAATCACTCTGATTTCCTACATCAAAACATATTGTTCGCATTCAGTGAAGGTTGGACACCAGGAACTCTGCACAGGTTCTGTTTGTCAGGAATGTCCTCCTATAACTTGTCCCAGTGATAGCTGACAGGGCTGAGCAGAGAACAGCCTGCCTTGGCTTTGGTTTGCTGAGGGAAGAAAAGAGACAGCTAGCATCCTCATGACTCCTAATTTTTAGATTTGAGGCACAAAAGACATTGGGTTGCAAACATTTTTTAGTTCATAGCAGTACTCCCTTCTTGAACAGTCAGTCCAGCATTTTAAAACCTTGGAACCACTGATTTTACCAGATTACCTATAGACCCTTCATTTCTCAGTTCTTTTCACCAATTTAGTATTTTGCATTTCTTTTCCCTCCCATCCTGCAGGGAGCAAGTAAACGCCTCTCTAATCAGATACCTCTGATCATCCTGTCTACTGTCCTTCATGACTTTGGAGAAAACGTGCAGACCTCAATGCTGCAACTTTTACAAGAAAAAGACAAGGTAAACTTTCTCCTTGAGGAGGACTCTGAAGCTGCTAAAACCAGGAATTATCTCAGCCAAAGAGCTGATCGTCTCAGCAAAGCCTGCCAGTACTTGAGAGAATTCAGCTTGTTGTAATTTGTTTTTTTCATAAGGTGGTGGTTTTTTTTTCTCCTCATCTTCTAGTATTACTGAAGAATTTTGTATAATCCCATAAAGATGTAATGTCAGCCCCGACCTTTAACACTAATTTCTAGTGTTCAGGTTTTTTTAATTTTCCATAATCAGTTATATGCAAACAGCTGCTTTTGCATAAAGAGCTCCACTGGGGGAATTGTGATTAAATAACCATTATCCCATTTTTAAGTGTTTTCTGTATGAACTCTGTGCAACCACTGGAATAACCATTAAAAAGCTTACACTTTATATGAATTACAGAATTATATGTTTTGTTGGGATTTTTTTTTCTTTTTAATGATGAAAGCTGTATAATCCACAAACAGCAGAAATCAAATTATCCAGCTTTCCTCAATGAAGCTTAGTGCATGACACTCGTGATCTCCCACTTCCCTTTGTGTTTTTTTTCTCTCGGGGTTGTTCTCTTTCCTGCTATCCCTAAAAGACACCTCTGCAAAGTGCCACCACTAAGTCTCAGCCCAGGAGGGAGAGAGGGGCACACAGCAGGCACAAAACCATTCCAGCCTAGAAGGAAAATAAAGTTTATTTACTTTCTGTGACTTTATGGTGCATCCAGAGGATGGTATTGGCTCTGTCGAGTCTCCTTTCCCAGCTGTGTGATTTGCAGAAGGCAAAGAGGCTCATTCCTCTCAGCTGTCTGCATCTGGAATTTCGAGACTGATGGGCAACTCACTAGAGGGCAGGATTTGGATGTGCAAAAGGAGAGAAACCTCCCAGGATGTTAAACATCACAATGATGTCTCAGCCTGTGCTTTGCTGCCTTTCTCCTTTCCCTCCCCAGGGCAAGGAGAACCTTCCCAAAAGCTCTTTCATTCTACACGCTGTGTTCATGACATCGTTCACACGGAAAGATTTGGCTTATTAACCAAAAGCACCAAAAGTAATGTCTGCATCCAGCTAGAAAAAATACTGCTTGTACCAGTGTGTGATGTAGGAATTTCCAAGTTCATTACAAAAGAAGCCTTCTCCTCAGGCTAGATATGACAGAAAGTGTCTGTCATATGACACATGTCCCTGTGGCATGGAACTGCAGCTTTTGGCACAGCATTCACCTCAACATCCAGGTTCCTTCACCTTCTTGAGCCAGTTTCCCCTTTCTTCCAGCCCTTTATTTTGCTATTATTGACTCACAGTGCTGCAGGTCAGAAGCCATAGAAAAAAATGCTTCATACCTGTAACAACGGAATTTTTAAATTTCTGGTTTTGGAAGTAAACTCCTTGGCTATTTCACAGTGTCCCCCCGTCCCCCAAGGTGCACCTTGATGCACAAGTGCTATTGAAAACACCCCTCTCACACCTAGAGAGGAGAGGCAAGGACATATTGCTGCAGGCAGCTCGAGGTGGAATGACAAAAGAGGGTGTGACTCCTTCAAGCCACCACCTGCAGGCTAAACTTCCTTATTTGATTCAATTAAATCAGAGTGACTTCATCAGACCCAGCCACCAAAGACAATCAGCATTCCTGGACATCCTGCTCTCTTTCCCTGGGTTTCTTCAAGGCCCTGAAATATTGGAATTAAAATAATCTCTTGGTTCACCCCCTTGAGTTTGTTTGTTGTTGGGTTTGGTTTTTTTAATCAAAGCATTTCATACACTGAATCCAGCAACTGCCAAAAAAAAAAAAAAAAAAAAATCCAAGTAAACAGACATAAAGCACAAATAAGGAAAACCATTAAAAAAAAAAAAAAAAAACCAACAATTTATTTGGTGCAGTGTTTACATGTAAGATAATTGCATTTCAGTACCAAAGGAGAAAACAAGACTAGTGGAGCCATTTCATTCAATAAAGATTTATCCTTTTTAACAAAGTGACTTGATATGGCTTTTTGATCCTCTACCACGATTATAAATTATTCTCAAAATCCTCGTTCAGGTGGCATTCGGATACGAATTACATTTTGCTAAAAACATACAGGCAGATACCTAAAGAAGAGCTCTAAGGAATCAGAAGCCAAATTTAACAAATGAGGTAGTTCATCTCGTCCTGCAGAAACGCAGCTTTGTGTTTCCTTGTACAAAACATCCAGTCTCTGTGTGTTGTGTGTGTGTGTGTGTGTGCAGCTCGAGGTGCAGCACAGCCTGGCTTTGCCCTTTGCCTTTCACAGCAGGGAGAGGTCAAAAATCACCTTCAGTGTGCTCAGCCAGGGACCTCAGCACTGAGACTCTTCCTGCTGCAGCTCTGGGGCATCCCTGTCCAAATCCCACATCATCAAAGTGCCCATTTTGGGTTCAGAGCAGCTTAAGGCAGAACAGCACTTTCTGTAAGGTCTGAGGCAGCCAGACTGCAACAGCCTGACTTTGATTGAGATCCTGAGGATTTTTAACTACCTGAATATACAGGATATTTTATTAGTAGTATTATTATTATTTTCTGTGCCTGTACTGTAGTGCATGAAAACTTCCCTTCATATATATCCCTCACCCTCTGCTCTCCTGAGACCCCACCTGGAATACTGCACCCAGCTCTGGGATCTCCAGATCTGGAGACTGTTGGAGTGAGTCCAGAGGAGGCCACAAAGGTGTTCCAAGGGCTGCAGCATCCCTGCTATGGAGACAGGCTGGGAGAGCTGGGGCTGTTCAGCCTGGACAAGGCTCTGAGGAGACCTCAGCACCTTTTCCAGTCCCTAATGAGCCTACAAGAGAGCTGGAGAGGGACTTTGGACAAGGACATGGAGTGAGAGGACAAGGGGTAGTCTGAAAGAGGGCACATTTGCATTAGATTTCAGGAAGAAATTCTTCCCTGTGAAAGTGGTGAGGCACTGGAACAGGTTGCCCAGGGAAGCTGAGGATGGTCCAGCCCTGGAAGTGTTTAATGCCAGGTTGGATGGGGCTCTGAGCAACCTGGGATAGTGGAAGGTGTCCCTGCCCATGGCAGCAGGGTTGGAACTGGATGATCTTTAAGGTCCCTTCCAACCCAAACCATTTTTTAATTCTATACTAAAAAAAAAAAAAAAAAATTCATTTCTTTTTAAATTGCCAACCAGCAGCTCGGAGATTCAACATTCACATTACTTAACATTTAATTTAAAAACTACTAAACCAACTGTCTCAGCAATCCTGCTACGAAAATCTGAAATTAAATTGTGATTTAAATTGTCATTATAAGCCTGATCATCAAGCGAAAATTACTCAACAAAAGAGAGACTTTTCAGCAAGCAGGTGACAGAATGACTCTGCCAGGCACCACAAGGAGAAGAAAGGTGCTCATTGTGATAATCCTTCACTGATTAAGACCCGTCACTGTAGCCAGCACAGAACCAAGTGTGCACTCCTTCATGTTACTTTTGAAAAGAAAAAATCAACGAGGAGAAATAAAATCAACCGCAAAGTGAATAAATATCCCAGGCCCCCATGGCTTCATTTATTCTTGTCCTCGGGAACATCCATTAGCAAGGAGAGTGTTGTCATCTGTTTGCCTGTTTAAAAGACACAACAAAACAGAAAACAAAGGCTCAGGTTGTGTCTCAACCATCACTTGGATGCTTCCCAACAAAACAGCTTAGGTATCATGCAAGTCACATTTATTTATTAACTTTTTTTTTTTTTTAAGTAAAACCACGTTTCAGGATGTGGGGCCTTAACACTTACGGAAAAAAAAATTAATCCGAATGTTTTACCTGCATATTTCTATAAATCCAGTCTGTAAACACAGTCATATTCCCGTACACTCCAGGTTTGTTGGGAGTGGCACAGCCAGTGCCCCAGCTGGTGTCTCCAACCAGCCACCACACTGAGTGGTGGTGAGTCACCAGAGGACCTCCACTGTCACCCTGCAGGGGACACAAACTCGTTAGTGACACAGCCACCAGGAAAAACACGACCCATTTCACTCCAGGAACGCAGCTTTAGTCTCAACATAAACCTACCTGCCACTTAGGGAGTCACTGAAACAAGATATGATGGCAATTTTGATGTTAAACGATGTCTGCTTCTAATAGGAATGAAAATAATTTGCCCAGAGCCCTCTGAGTAAAATTTGCATTATTGACTTTCTTATTCACAAGAAGCACAATGCTGTGATTAATAAGATAATAATGATAATAACGCTGTGGTCATGAGGAGCATTTGATCACTTTCGAGTACCAGGTAACAAACCATCCCTGAAGCATTAAAAAGGAGCCCCACCCTCCTTGGGAATTTAATGAGAGCTCAGCCCTGGTAGCCATTCAGATGGTGAAACAAAACCCCTCCTCTTTAAAGGGATGCACCACCAAAGGAACCAGAAGCCCAAATCAGACATAATGCAAATTTTTAATTTTTGGGAGGGCACATGATATATTTGTAATAGCTGGATAGATAAAAGCCTACTAGCAAGGCCACAGAAGTAATCAGATCATTTTTAGCTATTAATTAGGAGTAATTACCTGACAGGAGTCAATTCCCCCTGCTAGGTCTCCAGCACAGATCATTGTAGGCAGGATCATGCCATTGTAGATATAAACGGCATTACACCTCGAACGTTCTATTAAGGGCACCGCAACGAAATTCAAGCTATTTGATGTTTTACCTGGAATGGAAAAATGCACAAACATACAAAGACAAAATCAGAATAAGGAGCACATTAGTTCGCTGTCACAAAAAAAAATCCCAGCAGCCAAAATGAAATAAACTTCCTAGAAGCAATGGTATGGAAATTTAAGATGTAAGAAGTCTACAAGATGTCAAGAGGACCTCCCCCAGTACCCTTCTTGTACCAAAAAAAATCTCTTTCCTCCTTTTCCTTTTTCCAGTCTTGCAGATTGACTTGCATCACTCTATTTCACTCTAAAGTGGTAGAAAGGAGCAGCTCCTGCCCTGTCCCACATTCACAGGACACACTTGGAACACAGCAACCCTTGCTGCAGGAGAGGTGGCCTTGCCAGCAGAGGCACAGAATTATCTCCTGGATGGAAATTTCTGGCCTCTAGTACTGATTTGAGGGTCCTTTGCAGTCTGATGAATGCAACACATCACAGCTTGCTTTGAGAGAGAATGCTCTGGGTAAGTATTGGGGACTGAAAAATATGTGAAAAATAGTGTATGAACAGACCTAATTCAAACTGGCCCATCAGCCACTGCAGCAATATTCATAGGATGAAGAGGAGTAGTTTATGTAAAAAATCAAAATATTCCAGAAGCGCTTTTTACCTCCTTGATACTCTGCTCCCCAGCCTGATATCCAGCACTGCTGGTTAGGCTGGAACATCATTCCTGGATTGGGCAGACAAACTGGCCTCACAGTTTCTGCAAAACAAACAGAACCACAGATGTTCAGACAGAACTCAAAATAATTGTAAATGGCCACCACTTACACACCATGCATTCCCTCTGTGCTTTACATTCCTTGCAGGCAGATAATGCAGGAAGCAGCTGAAAGTTTTACCAGCTGCCCTTTCCCTGAGGGGCACCTGATCTTCAGCTCAAATCCACCTAATCTTCACCTCAGATCCACCTAATCGTTACCTCAAAGTGAGGAACAAGCAGTTAATGGTTCTACCTTAATTCATCAGGTTAAACAGAACGATTAACATCAGCTCTTCTGAGCAGTAGAAGACAAAGAAAAAATTATGAAAATTATTCTCGTTGCAAAACTCTGCTGAAAATAATCACAAGACAAGCAGGATTCAGTAGTGATATATACATATAAGAAATGTGCAACACAAAAACCTGGAAAACAGGCAATCTCCCTGCTCTCAACAGCAGAAAATCCCTTTCAGATTACTCCTGGTAGTTTTAAACTGATGCACTGAAACACAAAGGGCCAGCACACAAAAAGCACTTCAGGTTTAAATAAGGGCTTGTTCTCTATTTTGTACCAATTGCTTACAAACAATCTACATCTGCTTTTACAAAAGGAGCTTCATGTAATGTTGAGTTCTGAAGGGGTTTTTGACCATCATTTGACCTGACTTGAGTTTAGGGATTTAATCAGCTGCTCCACCACTTCACCTGTAGCTGTCTGCATATACAGCAGTGGCTAAACTGAAGCACCACAGAACATTCTGAGGTAAAAGCATATTACTGGGATGAACCCAAACCCCCTATCCAGTAACAAATGTAAGTAAATCCTGCTTAGGAAATCAGAGGCTGTGCCCTCTGTCTCTATACCCTGTCCCTAGGGTCATTCTGTGTTCTTCCAATAAGTATCCACATGGACTACTTGATGAAATTCAGGAGTTTTAAAAGGTGTGCTCAACTGCCACTGGATTTTTCCCTTTATGAAGAGCAGAATACCTACCAGTAAAACTCAGTGGTGTCTCCAGCTTCATAAGGGCAACATCATTGTCTTTAGAGTCTGTGTCATAATCTGGATGGGAAATTATCAGCTGCACTCTGTATCCACTCCTGAAGAGCATCTCGTCCTGGTTCAGAATCCCAGCATAAACCCTCCAGCTGCGGGGGTCAGAAAGTCGCCTACAGAACAAAGAAAAGGCCTGAAGGTTCTCTTCTGTAGTGACAAGACCAGGATCAGGACCTTCAAAAAATTGTCTTCATCAACTGTAGTCAAATGTTTGTGTGACCAAAAATGCACATGCATTTGACTACCATCTCTGGAGAATAAGACAAATTGCCAGACATGTAACTTAAGGAAAGCTTGGCTCTAGTTTCAAAAATACACCAAAAAATCTTTGCATGGTTTTAGTATCACTGACCATTCTCTTAATCACTCAGCACAACAAATTAAGTCTGGGACTGCAACACTGAAGCCTTTTGATTTCCATGACTGAGGGATCAGGCAGGTATTTCTGAAGTCTCACATGTCAGTGGTATCAGCAGAAGCCAGAATTAGTAAAAACATGATCTAGTGAAAGAATTTCACTATCTTGAAAATGCCAGGATTTTTTTTTTAGGCTGGTTTTGTGTCTTGCTGGAGTTTTTTTTACCGTTAAGCATGCTTGCTGGATGTTATTTAAGTAGCCTCTTGTGCTCCAGCACAATTTACAAAAGCTTAACAAAAAACTTGCCACAAGTGTTAAAACTCCCTCCATGAGAAGCACCAAGGCAGCAGTGCCTGCAAGTCACCCCAGCTCCAAAAAAACCCAGATCAGGCTGAAAACCAGGTTTGTGCCAGCTGCAGCTTGGTTGCCATTCCCCAAAGCTTTTGAGCACTACAGAGCTCAAATCCAGACAACAAAGGAGGGATAAGATCTCCAGGTAGAAATCAACACTTGCATTCCTTTCTCAAGGTTAAGGGCAAATAATCTTCCTTGCCTTAACCTCAAATTGTGATCCAGCCAACCAACCATTAAAAATATTTCTTGCTTTGTGGGTTTTCTCTGCAACAGAAGCAGCCACCTTTTAAACAAATTCTGCCCTTTCTGAGGGTACCACAGAGCCCTTAACTGTCTTTTGTAGGTTAAAAATGTACAAAGCACCAGCTATTTTTCTTGTTGATGGCTACATAAAGTGCTCCTTGGATAGATATAAATCTGTATTTAATACTGACTTGGACTTTACTACCCTGTGGCAAGAAGATATGAAGAAATAAATGGCACAGGCATCTTAAAATTGATCATATCTACAGCAACGTGATATTTGAGACTTTGTGGGGAGAGGGAGAGTTTCCCCTGGGTTTTCTCACAGTGTAATCCAACATCTTCATGAAAACATTTGTACTGGCTGACACTAAGCTTACATCTTTACATTAAGCTTACATCTTGGTGCCTTGAGTTTACATCTTAAATTGGGTGGGTATCTGTGCTCAACATCACCCATTTCGTTCTGTAAATAAGGCAAAACATAAAATAAGGCTTCCTGTAGAAAGCAGAGAGATGAACTGCAGCCAGCCTCCTCCAGAGCCAACCTTCTTCCCTTAATACTTCAGATTTACCAAACAGACAAAATACTGCACCAAGCCAGGTGGGGAGGGGGAAGAATTCTGCTTTAAAGGAGAAAGTTGGGATAACTGAATAAATGTATGCATCCCAGCTGGAAGAAAGGCAAACAGCCACAGAGAGAGGGACTCACCCTTCCACACAGTGTGCTGCTGTGACGATCCAGTGGTGGGTGATGATGGAGCCCCCGCAGACGTGGGTGCCCTGCACGTGCAGGCTGACCTGCCAAGGCCACTGCCCCAGCACGGCCCCGCTGCCACCCACGATCCTGTTCATCATGCTCACGCTCTTGCTCGACAGGCCACACTCTGAAATGTCAGTCACACACAGAGGTTCATCACAAAGTGAGCTGGGAGATGGATGTTGCAACTCAGGCTTCCCTGGCAGATAGGTGCACACACCATGTGTCTTGGGTTGCAATGCAAAATGCAACCAAAAGTATGTATTTTATTATCACCTGCTGAAACTGTCTGGGGAGGTGTTTTTTCTTTAACCCATTCCTCATAACTCTGGGTGGGAGGGGGCAGCTGTTAAAACCAGGTGAGGCAGTGTTCTTTATCTCTTCCAGGACCCATCCTCCCTCAGGGATGTCTGCTGTTAATGGGCCATCAAGGCTCACTGCAGGGCTGAGACAATTACAACATCCCAGTGGGAGATGCTCCACCTAGGGGGAGGAGCCCAGCATTCCCACCTGGATAAAACCTGAGATTCAGAATCAGCCCAGCCTGTTTGCACTAGATTCCCAGAGGAAGACCAGACCCATCTCACCACCAGTGGACCTTCAGAGAAAACTCCACCCTTCTACAGGATCATCTCTGCTCCAACAGAACCACATCTGTCACTGCAGGAGGACTTGACTGGACTGCTGGCAACACCCTGACCAACAGGGGGTCAGGTTGCGTTCTGACTCTGTCAGGGTTTTCCTTTCTTTGTTCGTTTACTTTTTTTTTTTTTTCTTTTTTTTTTTGTACTACCACATTTCTAATATTCCTAGTAAAGAACTGTTACTCCTATTCCCATATCTTTGCCTGAGAGCCCCTTAATTTCAAAGTTATAATAATTCAGAGGGAGGGGGTTTACATTCTCCATTCCAAGGGAAGCTCTGGCTTTTCCCAGGCAGACACCTGTCATTCCAAACAAAGACACCGTGTCTGACCTGCTGGACACAGCACAACTCAAAGCCCTGCCCTGACACCAAATCCCAAGTCTGCTATTGCCCAGACCCCCATTAAATTGCAGACTCCACCTGGCAGCTGCTGCCCTTGGTTCACCATAAACTCTTTACACCTTTCAGGAATCTCTGGCAATTCAGACACCTCTGTGCTGTGCAACAAAGCAGCCGACATCCAGGAGACTCCTCAGGACAGGAATCACCATCAAGAAGGCACTGCCCACCCAGTTGCTGAATCTTGGAGAGCAAATGTGCCACAGACATCCCAACACAGCTGCTGGGGGATGGATGTGGAGCTTCACCAAAGTCATTTAAAGGAACCAATGACCCCAAAAGCAACTGGGGTCCACTGTCTTCCTTGTCTCCTCTCCCACCCTGTTGCTCCTAAAACTGCATTAATTGGGAACCAGAGTTAAATCATTTGCCCATGCAAAAACAGCAATTAGTGCCACAGGTCCAAAAGGACTTGTCAGCCAGAGCATTTCAAAGCATGGAGAAGCAAAAGTTTGAAAAAGCCAGTGAGTTACCTATGCATCGCAGAGAAACCACGTTTCCTGAGGCACAGGAACCACTGCAGAAGAAATAAAAAAAAAAAAAAAAAAAAAAAAAAATCAGCATCTTAGGCACTCCGTGAAGGAAATGGTGAGCAAAGTCCACCCTCCATCTGCTTTCTCCCCTTTCCAGCTACATGCCCTTCCTTCAGCTTCATCTTCCTCCTTTCTTCACCTTCTCCAGCTACCCTACCAGCAACCATCTGGCCTCCACCATGCCTTGTATTCCCCAAAACTGTCCTGTGGGACACTGCAGCCATGAGTACAAAAGGTTTGTAAGCCTACTAGAAGCAAGATGAGGAACAGTTTGAGAGAAAGTCAAGCTGATTTAGGAAGTCATCGCAGAAGAACTCAACAAGGGAGCTACAGGAAGTCTGCAGGCACAACAGGCTACAGGTTTTGACAAAGGACACTTCAGAGCTGTTCAAGGGTAGTAAAATTGATGCTTTCCACAGTCAAGATCCATTTTTGCATGGTCTGTGTATATGTGACTGGAAAAAAGGCTGTGCCAGCTGCTGTGAATGTGTTGCATCTTGTAGCTCTTGTCACCATACACAAACTCCTGCTGATGGTCAGAGAGCCTTTGAAAAACACCTTTGACATGGCAACTTTCTAGACAGCACAGACGGTGGGACACTTCTTTTTTTAGAAGAGGACAAGGAGGATGGAAAAATAACAGCTGTATTTTTAAAAAGAGGGAAGAACTGTGGCTACAATTAGATTAAAACCAAAATCTCTTTCCCTCCAACCAATCCCTACTGAAAGATATTGCTTCCATTATGCTGCAGGCAGAAGCTACACCTCTCACAGCATCTGGAGAGACCCTGCATGAAAGGAGAGAGGCTTTTATTAAACAAAGATACCTGATGTACAGCTTTTTGTACAAGTCTATATTCCCAGCACTTGTGTTCAGCTTCAGGTAGCTCTTGAAGCTGACTTCAGGGGCTACCCCACGACTGTAGAAATATGTATCTCTGCAAAACAGAAAACCCACGATGAAACCCAGCAGTGGTTTCAGTTTCCAAACAAGTGATAACAATGAGCTGTGCCAAGCTAGAGCCTCTGACATGACAACACTAGAAAGATTTATTTTTGGTTTTTCCCCTGAACACCAAACCCTGGTGGTGCAGCCCAGCCAGAGTCTCAGATTCTTTAAACATTTGTCAAGTTCTGCTTCCCACCAGTCACTAGGTTAAAATAATATTTTTATCTGATATGCATGGACCTCATGTAACAGGGCAAGGTGAAGAGATGCCTTTGCCAGAACATTTTCACAGCAGAGCCTCAGACACATTAAAAATGGCAAGAGGAGAATTTTAGCCTTTCTGTGTCAGAGCAAAGGCTGACAGAAGTTGGACTTACACGCTGTAGCCCATGTCTTTGCACGCAATCTTCCCGTAATCATCATTCCAGTCATCTTGGCAAACAGGATACCAGGATTTGCTGACAGGTGAATAAACTTCCAGGATAAAATTTGGTCCAAAAAGTCTAACTGCCAGAAAAGGAAGAAAGGGAAAAAGGAAAAAGAAAGAAGAAAAAAAAAGAAACTAAGAACACCACATGCTATTATTACCACTTCCTCTGCTTGAAAGTACTTACTCATAATATCCAATTCACTTACAAACTGATGTTAATTTAATGCTACCTTCTTCTCAAATTCTGAATATTCTAAATATCCAATAAACAGAAATATGGCAATGACTTACTGCTTTTCATGTAAGGCAATTTAGAAGAACTGCCAGTTTTAAAATGCAGATGTACAAGATACGATTCATACTTTCATTTCATCCTTTATGCTCAAAATTCTCTTTTATAGTCTACCACTGAGAAAGATTGTACTAATGAAAATTTTCTGATCTTTTCTCTATACAACCATATATTTCTTAATATATCACTTACTGTGTATAAATAAAATATGATCTATTAAAAATACTTTATATTATCTCTTAATATACCAACTTTCTTCAGAGAAGCTCTTTGTAGAGCAAGAATGTAACTAGGATCAACTAGCTCTGACATTCCATGTCCCATTATGTATTTGCCTCCACAAGAATCTAATAAAAAATAGTTCAAGCAGAAGAATGGATTGAAACAGGCTTCTCCAAGAACCCATTATTCAACCAAATGGAGTGGAACAGCTGCCAGAAAATGCTAACCTGCATGAGAATGTGCTGAATCAAGGTTTACAGAGGGAATTTAAAGCACAGATGGAGTTTTCCAGTGTGGCACTGGTAAAAGATGCCAAACCTCTGGAATGGACAAATCAATGTTTCCACCTTCTACCTTCAGCTCTGCACTAAAGCCTCACTTGGCATCTTTTCAGTTCAAGGCAATGATTAGCCAGGCTTTCTTCCACAAATGAGTTATGAAGTGGTTGAAGAACTAAGGGGAGAATTTGGAATGCAAAATACATGGAAAAAGACAAGGCTGACTGAAGACCACCAGATTTATGTCATCACCTGGAGCTTACTGAGAAGTCACCACTGACTGTTCCCTCCAGGGACAATGCTAGATTCAGTTCTGCACAAACCCCACCCAAACTAAAAGGTGATATTTAAAAAACTGACTCAAAGTCAAGGCAGCTCAAACCCTTGAGCCAAGCATTTTATTCCAGCTCTTTAATCAGGCTGGAAACAAACTGAACACCAATATACAACACACATCCTACAGCATTTTAAAGATAGACCTTAGGCTAAAACAGCCTTGTGGCAGCTTAGGCAAGCTCTGGACAAGGCAATCTGCTGCCAGGCTCTTGCAGATGATGCAGGATTTTGTCCCCAGCCCCTGGATGCTGTCACTCACCACAGCGGGTCTCGTCCTCCCCGTTGGGGCAGTCGCTCACTCCGTCACACCACTGGGAGGGGGACATGCACACCCCTGAGGATCCACACTCCATCAGGGAGCTGAGACAGTGGTTCTCCACTGCAGGGAGAGAGAAACACAGCCCCGAGGCTGCACACCAGCCCAGCTCTCAAAGAGTTTGCCACTTTGATGGAGCAAAACATTGGAAGCGGCTCTTAAACCCAGAGGTGGGAGGGAAGCCCCTTAAACCCCGCCTGCCACAGCAGAAGATGGATAGTTCTGTCCTTTGTATCACTTGTCAGATCAAGTCTGGTGCAACTGATTGGATTTTGGCCACTGGCCTCCCCTGAATAATCAGGCACCATTAAATTGTCAGAAAGGAGTCAGCACTGGCACAGTGTTAACTCACAGAAAAGGAGAAGGAGAGTGAGTGCCTCCATTATTTCCATCTTACTTAAAACAGGATTACACTCACCCTGCTTAAATCAAAATGAGTCCAAAAAATGCCCCTAAAAACACGAAGTGTCATACTAATAGTTCTAAGTAGTTCTTAAGTCATAGAATAGTATGGAAGAGATCTTGAAATATCATTTTAGTCCAGCCTCAATGCAAAAAGCAGGGGCATCTTCCACTAGATCTCTCTTCCTCTTTTCCTGAGAAAAACAGAATTGAGAGGCTCCTAAAACCAGCAAATTTTTAGTTTCCTGCTTTTTTAGCAAAGCAGCTTTCACTGAAAGGGAATTTAGGACAGCACAAGGCAAACTCCACCTGAGCTGAACAGAATTGGTCCACCCCTTCTTCAGAGCTCAGCTGGGAGTGACTTCCAAGGCAAATATCCATGGGACAACTTAAGAGTGCTGAGACAGGCTGGGCTCATGAAACGTTTACACAAAAGCCCCACAGAAACAAGTCTGTGGATGTAAATGACTTCTGCTCCAAGGGAATTCCCATTTTAGCAAAACAAGACACATCTTCACTACTTGCACTCTTGCAATTAAGGTTTACACACTTTACTGCAATCCCTTCCCTTCACCTAAGTGAAGCTCAAATTTGGACAGTGACAGCAGCATTAAAAAGAAAGAAAGGAAAAAAAACCACCCAAAAAACCCAAACAAAACCCAAAAAATCCCTCAACCCACAAACAAAACTGAGCCATTAAGAAGCAACATAAGCTCATCTCTTAGGAGAAAAGGAACAAAGACTTTTATGTCCTTAATTCAGCATGAAGTATAAAACGAGAATGGATATTTCTGAGCCTAATACATCTTTTCTTCCAAAAAAAAAAAATAAAAATAAAAATAAATAAATAAAATAATAATTAAAAAAAACACTTACCAAAATACCAGATGAAGAAAGCAGCAATTGCACAACAGATGACTATTAATATAGATAATATTATTATTATGGTTTTTCTTAGACCTGAAATGAAAGCAAGGAGGAAAAGAGAAATTAGGTTCACAAGTAAAGTAATTTCCTCCCACCACACTGCTTATTTGACATTAAAATTAGCCAGACTTTTCTCCCTTCCATCATCCTTCCTCCCAAATCACCCAGCACCCCAGCTAGCTGTCCCTTCTTCATTCACAAGGATGGAGATGGATCATCTCCTCCAACTCACGGCTTGGAAGATCCTTTCCCTTTATTACCTCACTTGGACAGATCTCAGGACCAAAACTGGGGGAGAAATCCCCCCAAAACTCACTGGCTGCACACGTTCTCCTGGGTGGGCCTGCTGGTGGCTGGGTGGACTGGTGGGTGGCCACCCTTGGGACGTAGCTTGGCACGGAGGGAGCGCCGGCGGAGAAGAGCTGTGGGTAGGGGTTAGCACCTGCTGCCTGCCTGGCAGAGTAGATGGGCTCTGGCTGGAAGCCCCTGTTCTCATAGTATGGCGGTGGTGGACCCTGAGGGGTGGCGTGGGGAGAAAGGAAAAACAGGAGAAAGTGAGGGAAAGGCAGAATTCCAGAGCCCTGCTCTGTAAAACCCACCCCGCGCATGCAGAACGCTTACTAAGGACTGCAGCTTACACAGACAGAGAGATTCGCAGAGCATGCCTAAAACCCCGTGTTTTGAATGATAAAAATAACACAGAGAGAGGCTGGAAAACCTCTGGCAAGATCAGTTTGCTGATCCATAGCAACCTAAGAAGGGTTCTTGAGCCCAGCCCTCCCAAGCTGTGTGCACAAACGCTCGCCCTGGGACGTCTGACGGTGCGGAAATAAACAGTGAGGACAGCTGTGGGCAGCAGCATCACTGAAAGAAATGCTGACCACTAACAGCCTTTGTGCAGGTCCAGGATAAATGCTTACTGCCTCATTTTGTGCTGTGACAGCACCAGGTACACCTCAGCTATTTCTGACACATGCTGGCAACAGGTCGTGGAATATTTATCCTGGAAGAGCTTTAAGAACTAGTTGGAAAGCCATTCTAACCTATCCCACCAAAAAAAAGCTTAAATAAATCAAAAGCACGTGCTCAAAAGCATAAATCTCCCCTGAAAGTATCCAAGCACCTGAAATGTTGGTTAATTCAAGCCTCTTACACCTGCCTCACAGCATCTTCTCCCATTTTTGCCAAAAAGGAAACACAACAAATAGTCCATGTTTTAAAGGACTTGTTCATCAGGATATCACCCAGTGGGCTGTTACGTGTAAAGAAATAAAATCACATTAAAAGAAAATCAGAGAGGAATATTGTGAATATTTTGTTTACTTACTAGAGTGGAGGTCATTTTTCCTTTGTCAACAGTACAGGAACAATTCAAGTGTCGGGGAGTCAAGTGTGAACCTATACAAACAAACAGACAAAAAAAAAAAAGAAAACAATCACCACTGGAGGCTTTGTCTGGCTTTCCCTTTGGAAAAAGGCCAGATTTGCAGAAAGAGGAAATAAAACAAATTTTAAAAAAACCGAAAACAAACAAAAAAATCAAAACCCTAAAGAACTAAAAAAAAAAAAAAAAAAAAAAAACACACCAAAAAAACACACCCAAATAAAAATTTAAAACCCATACCCCAAACCAAGCGGAAGTATTTGAAGAGAGGGTACGAATTAAGGTGCAGCATGAAATCAGATCTCAGCAGCCTCTCAATGCAAGCCTGAGGATTATACAGTGGCAACTATTCATTAGCACGAGGGCAGCACAAACTGAGAAGGTCAAGTCAGTGCTCACTCTTGCTGGCAGAACAAGAGTCAAAGAATATCTTGGCAGCCACCCACACAGTGTCAGTCCCATGTTCAGGTCCTCCTGCCTCTCTCAGCACTTGCTCAGGTGAGGTTTATGACACAGAAACCAGGAAAGCATCAGGAAATACAAATTCAACCAATTCATGATAGCAGCACAACTTGCAGCAAACACAGGCTGCATTTTTTTTTCCACTCTTAGGTGTTCCAGACATTTGTTTTCTTGGCTGTTGTGCTGTAGTCACCACACCAAAAACAGGGAGAGAAGAGTTGCAGCGGATCTGTGCCACAGCAGTGTGAAAGTTTTGCAAACAGGGTGAAAAAGAGAGGTTCTGCATGCAAAGTTTCAAGCATCCAGCAGTTTATTTTAAAGTTAAACGTTAACGTTGAGCAAAACCACTGATTGCCACAGACACGTGAAATACAAAAATGTTTGCTGGTGCAGATCTAAAATAGGCAGTGATACACCTCCACAAGCAGCCATTCTAATAAATGCTGAGTCTATCTGCTGAGTCCTCTCATGTTGCTCCACAAGAAAAAAAGCCTAAAAAGTGCCTCAGTCCTGCACTGAGAAATACCCTTCACCTTGCAGAGCAAAACCCTGCACGTTACAGCTGTGTAAATTCAGCCCAAAGTAAGAGGTTATTTTTGCTTCTGTCAAGGCATCATCTCACCCAAAACTGAACTGCAAATGTCACTGAAGCAGATTCCAAGAGCTGCTGGGCACCTCGAGTGTGCCAACTCCTCATAACACTTCAGGTAGGCTGAGGCTGGTATTTGCTTATCAGTGCCAGCAAGCAGGTGTAAATAATGCTCCACTGAACTTATTTGTGTGGCAGACAGGTGACAAATGAGTCTCACTCCTACTTACTGAAAGTCCATCAGACTGGTGACTAAGGCTCCAGGGCTTGTGCTCGGCTTTATGTCCCATCCATCCTTGCCCAGCTCTTCACAGCAGTCAGGGAGTGCAGCTCTGCCCAGACTTCAGGACAAATAAATCACAGGAGGATATTTCTGTTCCTCGCCCTCTGAAAAGGAGAAGGAATAAAAGGGTTAGGAAGTTTAGTGATACCAGGGAGAAGTGGTGATTCTGAGGTAAGCCAACAGGGACCATGACCAAAAAAATCCCTTATAATTTTTAAACATTACCATTTGAATGGCTTTGCAAATTAACAGGGAAGAGTGTTCCTCACTCTTTTTTGGGAGTTTCTATGAGTGGCTTGTTTCCTTTATTTTTTTTCTTCAAATGAACTAAGGAAAAAAAAATCTCTGTTGTTTAGCTGGTTTTCCACTATCACTCCCAATTTAGTTCTTGTTAATCTATTTCCTATCCAGCTTCTGGCTGATAAGTTTCCCTGTTATAAAATACAGGAACTCACAGGTAAATACAGACTTCCATGGTATTACCTATACACATTTTCCTGTCTTTTAAAACTGCATGAAACCAAAACCACCAAACTCTCATTGCTTCTGCAAATGTTTAAAGCAAAAATCAATCCGTAGCATCCAATACTGATATAATCAGGTTTTCCTAAGCACACATCACTCCCACACTTCAAAATGCTTCACAAACACATCAAGGGAAGTGCAACAACTTCTCAGATAAGGAAGCTGGGTCAGGGAGAACCAAACTGCCCTGTCAAACATTTCCCATCCCAACAACTGGAGAGCTAGAAGGGACTGGTCTGCCTTATCTCAGTCCAATACTTTGGCCTCTAACTCGTCTCACACATCAAATTTAAATAGACCATTTAATAGTGTCATAAACCCACTCTGAGGATGCAGAAGAGTTCAGTGGGAGTGTACAACTGTCCTTCCCTCTCACTGCCCTCGTTCCTCCTGCTGTCTGCTGAGCTATTAAAGCACTTTACTGGGTGCATCTGAACAAAACAAACTTCAGGAGTCCTTTAAAGGGAGCTGGAAGTCCCAGGCAAGGGAACTGGGGATGGAGCTCCCCATCTGTGGTGGTTTAGCACAGGTGCAAGGCTGGGGATAGGTTTGGCTGGTCAGTAGGAGAGTTGTCCAAGCCTCTGGAGAGCCTAGACTTAAATCAGAAATCCTAAGTGACTCATCCTTTTTTTCCTCTTCTGGCTGACCAATAGGACTGTCGTCCAAGCCTCTGGAGAGCCTAGACTTAAATCAGAAATCCCAAGTGACTCGGCCCTTTTTTCCTCTTCCAGCTGGCAAGGAGTCAGCATCACTTTATAAGATGGAGGTTGGGGTCTGGTTCCCAGGGCCAGGCCTCCATGGGGGTCACTGCTGCCTGCGGGGGAGCTGCCTGGGCCAGCAGTGTCCCCTCTTCATCGCCCCAGCTCCTGCCAGGGGGAGGAGGAGGATTAGGAGGAGGGTTGCAGTTGGGTAGCGCCGGCCGCGTGTCCGGCGCTGGTCATGGCAGGACCATGTCCCCATCCCAGCTGCCAGCACCCTGAGGGGAGGATGGGATTCCTCCATCACCCTACACTGGGCCCTGAAGAGCAGCTTTGAGCAGCTCACCCCTTCAGATGGAGGGTGAAAGTGAAGGCATCCATCAGCCTTCACCCCCTGCACCCCGTCGATATGGCTTTGGAACCTTTGGAGCTCCCGCGGCGGAGATCACTTGACCAAGCTTTAGCTCCTTCCTGACACAAACTGAGACTTTCTTAGACTCTAACCTTTCTCAGAGATAAAAGTGTGATAAATAGGTATGATCCATGCTGACAAAATTGAAGCGCTAATCAGTATTTTAAAGCAGTAGTTAAAATGTAACTTTTGAGGAGAAGAGGGAGGGGGAAGTTTCATCCTGTTCTGCAGCAGATGTTTAGTAGAGAGGAAGAAATTGAGATAACAAAAGCTATTTGTCTGGAGATGGAAAAGTTTTGAGAAAAATCCAGAGAAATGTTAATTAAAATTAATTTATTGCCTCTATGTACCATGAAATTATTCAGATGTGCATATACAGTATTTACTGACATAATACACGTGTGTAACCAATGGGTTCATTGGAAGGACACAAGAGGAAGATGAGAGCCTTCATCCCTGTGTCCCCCAAAAATGAGGAAACCCCTAAAAAGGGGATGGTGGAGTATGCACAGTGGAGGTGGAAATAGGCAGTGATGAGACCAGTGATGCAAATTTTATGGATCGAAAATAGGAGGGAATAGGAGGTGACACATAGTATTAAAAAGGTTAATTTTAGAACATCTTATTGGTACAGGGGCCAGGAGACCAACTCCTGCTCCATACCCCATGGGAATGTATCCTGCAGTATAAATTTGGGTTGTATTATTATTTAGAACCAATGTTCAAATTAAAATTGCTGCTACATTTAACTTGGTTTGGAGATTTTTACTTTTCTTTTGGATTGAAAATTAAGCATCACTTTCATTTATAACAAAAGAAAAGGCCAAATTGGAGACATGTAAAGGGACAATACGGAGATCTCAAAGTCTGTAAAGGAAGAGTGACTTTTCAGGTAGAAGAGACAACAAGTTGCCTTGGTTCTAGGCTTGAAAATCTCCTATGGGTTATGGTGACAGACTGTAATATGCTAGAATAATCCTTTAAATCGTGGATAATATGATTTGTGGATTTGAGCAAAGGTATGTGTGCTGGACTGAGTGAACATTGAATCAGTAGCTGTGATCTTGTGGTCTTATGAGAGGTTGGAACAGAGAAAGATGAGAAGAAGCCCCTTGTGCCAGCGAAAGACATAAGACGACATCTCTGTTCCTTGAGGTGAAGAATCCTTTGCCTTTGAATTGTTTATCTTTAAAAGTGCCACCCCAATATATATGTGAGTCTATAGCCCACATGTAGTCATGGGAAAGGCTACTTGAATAAAAGGGAGGTTCCACCACTGCAGAAGTTTACTGCAGGCTGCATTTGTGTGAGTTAGAAGCCACAAGCAGACTGTTTCTCTTGTGGAAAGTTACCAAACAACAGGAGAGACTTCTCTCTCTCAAAGATTGAATGAAAGATTATAAAATAAGTATTATAATATTTTATAATATATTTTATTTTTTATCATATTATTTTATGACCTTGAGTTCTGAGTTTTGCCTCTTTACATTGTTTGTAGAAAATGAACAGTTTGTAGTGAGATAAAGGGTTGGTTTAGAAATTCATTTGTGGGGTTTTTCCCCCTTTTCCTTTGATTCTCTTTGTGTGTGTTAATAGAATCTGTTTACCTTAAGTTAGGGCCAGTTTTGCCTTTTTCTTCTAAAATCCTGTCTCCCAGTTGGCAAACATGAAACCACCACATAAATGGTGCTGAAACCTGGGATAAGTGAACCAAAACCACAACACCACCAGAGCAGGCTTCAAGGTGTCACAGGGCACCAAAGGCTCGAGGGTTGGCTTGCTAACACCTCCCAGCTCTGGAAAAAGTGCACCCAAATAATGAAAGAAACTCATTAGTCCTATGCAGTCAAGCCCTCAAATTCCAAAAACTCCAATGTGGATGGGACAGAACCAGCATTTAGACTTCCAGCAACACAGAAGGTCCAAAACTCAGTGTGTTTTTCTTTCATAACTCAAAGTATTAGGAATAAAAGCCACTGTTTCTAATGACAGGAGAGACAAAGAGTAAAAAGCCACCACTGAACCACTGATGAATAAAGCAAATTGTGTTGCCACATGTTTTGAAGTACCTGAGCTTCTTACATATGCCTCAGGAGTGTTAATGATACATCATGGGTCATTAAGATTGAAGAAATGCATCACTATTTCCAGTAAATTTGTCAAAAATGAAAACAAAAAAGGAATGCAGCCAAGCAACAATACAAAAAAAAAAAAATTAGACTAATTCAAAACAAATTTAATCAAATACCATTTTGCGGTTTTTAAATTAGTTTTTCCAGATTTCTGTAAATCAGGTCTTTAAGTAAATGCTGCAGCAGAGTTGGTCTGCATTTCATTTGACAACATCCTAATTAACCAAAAATGGTCTTTCCAGACTCTCAGCCCTCCAGAGGCTTCTCCTCATCCCTCCCACAGTGACAGTCCCTCTGTGCCCTGGGCAGGAAACACCAAGCACTGACTTGTGCTGCCCAGCTGTACCTGCTCCTCACCACCACGTCTTCCTAAACCCCTCATCGAGTTTTGGTGAATTTGGGGCAAAAAATGAAGCCCTGCTTTTGCCTCACTAGAGCAGCATCAGCTCATGACTCCCTCACACCTCCTGTCTCCTTCACTGGCCAGCAGCAAACATCCCAAAAGCTAAGAGACAGAACGAAAGGCAAAGAAACCCTAAAGGTCTAAGCAGGATTTTGTAATGACACCAGAGCTGCCTTTTACCCTGGCTCTCCATGCAAGAAATAACAGGACTTCCTCAGCACACACCGTGTTGCAATTGTTAATTGTTTCCACAAGCTTTTACACAGGGATCCCTATAGGCTGTCTCCATGGCCGAGTCAATAGAATGGAATAAGTACCTCCAGATATCCTAAATCAACACTGTGAATTCAAGTGGCCAAAGAAGCCAGAGTTCTATTGGCAACAGCTTGCCTCCTGCATTTACATATTCTCCCATACATGTTTTGTGTGCTGTTTCCTGAAACAGAAACGACATCAGCTGTTTGCTCAGCTCTGTGATGGTTATCAACAGTTGAAAAAGAAACCCCAGAACAAAAAAACCCAAACAAACAGAAAGCCAGACTAGTTCTCCACTTCAGACCTTCATAAAAGCAACCATGTATAAACAAGAAAGACGTAAGAGGACAGAACAGAGGTCAAAAAACAAATGAAGTCAAGATCATCTAAAAAGGAGGAAGCACAAAAGCGTCCAGACATTCTACATGAATCTAAGACACTGCATCACAGCCAAAAAATTCCCTGTATCAAGCAAACCAGCAAACCAAGAGAACTCATAGAGATTGCAAAGGAGTAATTTCAGTGCAAAGCTCAGCCCTAAGGAAGGGCAAGCCAACACTTTATGGCATTGACGCTAGAAAGGAAATACACTTTCATTTTTTTTTTTTCATTTCCAACCTTTGTATGGCCACCTAGGAGTTTCAGCAACATAGCATGAATACAATAAAACCATGACATGATGGTAAGGAGGAAATGTTAATGAGGAAATAAATAAAATAAATAAAATAAAATAGGAAAACAAGCAAAGAAGAGATTCCAGGTTCATTTTCATGATCTTTTCACAGAGCAATTTCACAGGAGAATTCCTGCCTTTTCACATGGACAAGAGGAAAGACACATGGTCAAGATTCCTGTTTAACAATCAGTATTAAAAATCATCATGACTTGCAAATGAAGTATAGAAAGATTTAAAAAAATCCAGTTATGAATGAAAAAGGAAAGGAGCTAAATAAGATTTTTCATCCCATCTCATTAACAAGATTTCCTTGACACTTTTTCAGGAAATGGCACTGAGTATTTTTATTGCGATGATTTAAAAAAAGTTATTTTAATTGACTCCATTTATCCTCTAGCAGGGATCAAAGACAAAATTGACTGAATGTCTCAAAGTAATCAAATTCAGGGTCCTACAGTGTCCTGGCCTTTCCACAAACCTCAGCAAAGGTGAGCTCTACTCAGCATGCCTGTGCAGCAACATCACAAGTATTTCAGAGAACTCCTGAGACCGTGCAAATATTTGCCAGAAAGGTTGCCACAAACAAAACCTCGTCCTTCTCACAGCTTTTAAGAAATAGTTTTGAAGCTATTCTAGATTAGCTCCTAAAATGCCATTATACTGTACAACTACTTATCAAGAGGTGTTAAAAAACAGCGCCTCTTGATAAGCACTATCAGCAGAGGCTTAGAGAAGTCCATAGCAGTATTCCCCAGGCCAGGAAACCAAGATTAATTCTACTTCCACGTGCAAAAAAAAAAAAAGTCATTAAAAATCTCTGAACGTGGCAGTCACATTTTTAAAAGTTATAGGGTGCCATACTTATACTACAAATAATTGTCTATAATTATTATTATTATTATTATTATCGTTATCTGTCTGAAAACAGACAATGGCTTCAAACAGCCTTGTCACAAGTAGATCATGCGCTTTCTTAGGAACAGTGAGGTGAGGAAGGAAGTTGAAATGCTCTTTTCTTTTGTTCTCGTTTCGCTGAGTGGGTGATGAGTAGCACAAGACCCTACAAAACCTGCCATTTCTGAAACAGAAAGGACCAAGAGCCCAGAAGAACCAGAGGCATGGTAGGACATGGGCCCATTGTTGTTCAGGCAACAACAGCAAACCACAGCACCCAGGACCAGATCACAAGAGGTGGATTCTTTGGATTTTTACTTCCCTTACACTACATCCCAGGTTCTGCCCTTGCTCTTCTTCCAAGGCATAAGCAAATCACTTTCTGGTAGAAGCATGTTTGCTAATCATCTTCATATTTGATTAATACCTTCTGGCTAAACTCAAGTGTCTGTCTATGCCACTCAAAGTCACTGGCAAGGGAATAAACCTCTCAAGAACTCTTGTTCACCATATTTCAGCTGCAAATTAATGTGATACGAGTGAGGTGGCAGCAGGTACCCACGCTGCAGAAAAATAAAACCCAGCAATGTTAACAAACCAGACTTATTTGGTTGTCCAGGTCAGCGATTTTTTTAACCTGTGACCCACAGGTCCTGAGGAGCTGCAAACCATTTCTAAGAGGTTTGTGGCAGATAAGAGTGAAAAGCAAATCTTGCTGGCAGGAGGTTGGAATTCACTCCATGGGGAGGCTCGTATTGCCAGGAACAGGTTTTCAGGATGCACACACCAAAGGAGCAGAGCACAGGCACCACTGAGCCACCACTCAGCGTGCACCAGCCCTGGACTGGCACAGGAGGGAAAAGCCCACATCTTCAGAACTGGCAACTCCAAGACAAATATTTTGACCAGCATGCCAGAATAACGTGTTGCTTTGTTTTTCCATCAACATCCAGGAACGTCGTTCCAACTTATTTCCAGTTTCAGGCTAGGCTACCATGACAGATTTGCTCTAGGTTGACTATGACCCAGAATAAATTTTAACAGTTTAAGAATGAAAGGAAGAAAGACAAAAAGGTACATGAAGTCTTACTTTGACATCAACATTTATCTTAGCCCACCTGTCTTTTGGCTTTACGTCTACACCTGTAGGGAAAAGCCACAACTTGCCATTTTCCCAGTTCATTGATCTATGCCACACACCACGTCCACCTCTTTCCACACCTAATATTGCCCTGGCTGATGCAAATAACCCAAGCTGCTTCCTTTGGCTCTTTCTAAAGCACTGGAGATATTAGTGTGACCTAACTCAGGACAAACAGGGCCACTGAGAACAAAGGCTCAGTGTGACAATGCTCCCTTAAATCCACAGACACCCACCCACCCAGGAAGTCCAGGCTGAGATTTGATGCCCAGGTAAGCAATGAACATAAAGCCAACTGTGAGGAGGTGTGGACTGGATTGACTTCAGCCTGCAAAGCTTTGGCACAGAAGTTTTGATGGTGAGCCTCTTCTTCAAGTTACTTTTCCAAAATCACCTGACGAGCTGTGCCAATTTCCACCCAAAATTAGCGCTTTTGCTAAAACCCAGTGCATCAATCCACCCTGAAGAGGCCCCAGAACTAAACGTCGCTCTGCTTTATTCTCTCTGCTCACTCGGTGATCTTGGGGAAGTTGCCCAATCTTTCACCCTTCATCGGCAGGGCAAGAGATGGACAAGCTCCACCTGGAGCGGTGCGGGCCGGCGCTGGCTGAGCCCTGCGCACCTCCTGGGACAGCGTTTATCACTGAATCCACAGCGCCCATCCTCTTCCTTCCTTTGGTTCCCGACTGTCGCCTCTATCCCGGTTATCCCGGCTTCCCCATCCACCTCCCCCTTGCGCCTTTAGCTCCCGGTTATCCCGGCTTCCCCATCCACCTCCCCCTTGCGCCTTTAGCTCCCGGTTATCCCGGTTATCCCGGCTTCCCCATCCGCCTCCCCCTTGCGCCTTTAGCTCCCGGTTATCCCGGCTACCCTGACTTCCCCATCCACCTCCTCCGTGCGCCTTTAGCTCAGGGTTATCCTGACTTCCCCATCCACCTCCTTCCTCCGTGCACCTTTGGAACCCGACTATCTGGACTATCCTGATTATTCCATCCACCTCCTTCCTCCCTTCACCTTTGGCTCCCGGCTATCCCGGCTGCCCTGACTCCCCCATCCACCTCTCCCCTGCAGCTTTGGCTCCCGTTTTCCATTTACACCCCGGCCCCAAACTTTATCGCGCTGCATCTCCCGCTGGAGAGAATCCGCCTGGGGACAGGGGACGGCGGGGAAAGCAGTGGGGGAACGGAGCGAGAGCCACGTCCCCTCTCGGTTTTCAATCCCCCGGCGCCTCCTCCCCCGTGGAATGAGGGGCTCCCAAACACCGCCGCGCTCCCTCCTCATCCTCCCCAAGTTTCTCAGGGAAAAGCCAAGGCAGCCGGCAGCGGCCGGGACGGCGATTCCCCCGTGCGATTGCCGAGGGGAAGGAGCGAGCAGCGCTTACCTGGGGCTGGGCAGGGGATGGAGGGCGGCGGAGGGAGCCGGCAGCGGGCGGCGCGGCCGGGGAGGAGTCTCGGTGCGGGGCTGGGGCAGGTGGCCGCAGGTGGATCCCGGCCGGCCCCTTCCTCCCGCGGCGGGCGGGACCCAGCCCGCCTCGCTGGCCCCGAGCTCCTCAGCCCGCCGGGCCTGGATGGACACGGACGGCTCTTTTCCTTTCCCTTCCCGGTGTCCCCAATCCTCCTCCTCCTCCCGCGGGTGTTGGGAACCCAACTCGCCGGAGGAAAGCGAAGGGAGCCCAGCGAGGGGCAGGCGGTGTCTGTGTCCTCTCCCCGTGTAAAAACCCCGGGTTTGGCTCCCACTGCTCTAACCCAGCCCGCTGGTTTATGAACTGGCCCCCGGGTCCCCGTTGGGCCTCCGTGTCAGGGTGTTGAAGGCAAATAAGGACTCGCAACACTTCCCCGAACAGGGCAGGTCAGCGCCTGATAAAGATTGCTGGTAAAATACCTGCCGGGGTAAAAGGACTTCCGTTTTCTTTGGACTATTTTTTTTTTTTAAGGGTCATTTAATAACGGAGTGCGCCGGAAAAATTACTGCCAGCTCAATGGTCGCGTTACTTACAACGCTGTGGTGACTTGTGGTGCCACCTGTAAGGCAGACCTACAGTGAGGGAGGGGTTTTCCTCTGCCAAAGCTGAGCTCTACAGAAAAAAAAAATTAGAAAGCAAATAATAATAAAAAAATTCCACTCACATCTCAAAACTTCGGGCAGTACTGGAAAAGTAAGCTCTCAGATGAAGAAATTCCACTCACTGTCAATAACAGCTCTGATTTGGCTGCGATATTGCTCCATGCTATGCTTAACATCTCTGTAGGGGCTCTGCAGATAAGGCAAAGTACACAAGTTTGGCGTGCAAGTGTCTGGGGTTTGTTGATATTTCTAAATGCATATCAAGGAATTATATCAAGAGCACCAAGATCGTTCCTTCAGTATTTTTCCTGGTCCATGTGTTTATTCAGAGAGAACTATGAATCTGCAGATCCCTTAGTACAAAGACACGAGGAGTATTGTCTAAAACATCTTTAAACTTTAGCTTATGTTTTCAAGCTGCACTCTTTTGGGGGCTACTTCTGCTCCTGAGCTCCCAAAAAGAATCAGTGAGATTCAGTCATTTTCCAGTAGGGATCCAGTTTCAGGAATCTCAAACTTCATCTGAAGCAAAAGGTAAAATCATCCCAGACACAACCAAAAAACCAGAACAGTCACCTTCTGTGGTTGTCTAACATTCCCACCTGTGTGGCATGCCCTTGTCTTTAATTTACAGCAAGAGATGGCCTTCAGACCTTAGAGATGTTTTAGGTTTGAAACAGGGTGCCTGGTCATAAAATTTCTCTGTTAAGTTTCCTTACCAAAACGGAGGGAAATAGCCCCACAAATTGTTCTTTGGCATCATGGCCACAAGAAAAAAAAATAATCCCTCAAGACCCGTTCAGTTCTACTAGAGGAGCTGCACACTTAACTTCTTTGGAAATTCCAGTATTCTTTTCTTTGAAAGTCTTTTGGAGGTTATGTACTCCTGGACTGAAAGTGTCTCGTTCCTCTCTCCAGCCATAACCTAATAACTTCTAATTCAAAACTGTGTTTCTTTTGAGTTTAGAACATCCTGGAGCTCGGTTTGGATTTGTCCAAACATCTTGCACCATATCTGCGGATAAAGAGAGAGATTTAAAAAAAATATACCCTGGCTCCTGTTAGTCTGTATGAAGGCACCTTTAAGGAATGACATCAATTCAGGTGTCACGAGAAGAACTGGGCAGACGGACACGGCAGGAGGTAAAAAATACTCTGAGCTGCTGTGCCAGGGGAGTTTAAACCCTTTACGAGGACCCGGCGCTGCTTTGTGCTCTAGGAAACAACACCAGACCTGCAGGAGAGTGAGATCCAGGGCAGCTGCGTTCAAATGAATGGAGCTGTGCTTAGTTACAGCCTTGAAGATTTGGGCGCTGGCCAGCAGCTCGCTGATTACCGCTGTTAACACCTTTTCTTCTCGCAGAGAGCCGAGCTGCTCAGCGATCAGCGCATTCCCACCCTCTTTCCCCCATTATTTCCTCTCTGCTGGCTGGTATCTAGCTCACTAAAGAGCTCTAAAGTAGTAAAAGCTTTTTTTTAATTTTTTTTTTTTTCGTTCCCCAGCCTGAGTTAATATTCCCCGAGGTTAACTTTAACTCAGCTTGCTGACAAAGGTCAGAGGAACAGGAGAGGCAGCGCTGGGGAGGGGGTCATTGCCTCCTCTTGGCAGCAGAAGCTGCCTGGTCTGTTCAGCTCGTCCTCCCTGGTGAAGGCTGAGCTCCTGGCCCTGTTAGCTCATCTGAAATTATCTCCGCGAGCGTCTAATTGTGTTTTTAAGTCGCGCTGTGACGGAGCGGGATGCGGAGCATTCGTTTTATTAATGGCTTATAAACAACCTCTAAAGGAGAGATCAGGGCAGGGTCCGGGTTTTTCCGAGTGGCTGCGTGTTTTGGGAGGAGCAGGCGGTGTCTGCTGCAGAGGGATGTGCTCTTGCTGGGCAGCCCAGAGGTTACTGCCCAGAATTCAGGGTGTGGAGACCTTCAGCATGACCCAGCAATCGCTCCGAGCACCTTTATCGCACTTGAATATCAATAAGTTCAATGGCATTATTAAGAAAAGTCATTAATAAGTTAAATGTTTAGCAAACCGCTTCCTCCTCTGTATTTCTGCAGCAAAACGATGATCGGATGTGTTCCTTTGGTTCCTCACAGCTAACCTTTCCACAGTGCTAAGCATCTGATTAAATAAATAAACTGATGAATAAATTGCTCTTTTCAGACGTCTGGCATCACTGGCATTGTGCATCCCACCCCGGGATACCTTTGGCTTCCTCTGGCACCTCCTCTGCCCTGTTCTATGGGGTAGCTCTGCCCACCCATTTATAGAATCATAGAATATTCTGAGTTGGAAGAGACCCATCAGGGCCATCGAGTCCAGCTCCTGGCCCTACCCAGACACCCCAAAAATCCCATCCTGTCCCTGGCAGCGCTGTCCAAACACTCCTGGAGCCTGGGCAGTGCCCAGCACCTCTGGGGGAAAAAAAAACCTTTCCCTAAAATCCAGCCTAAAGCTCCGGACTCAGCTCCGTGATGTTTTTGAGGTCAGGAGAGTGAAGAGACTGGTACCAGAACCATCACACCTGCCCCTCTGTTTCCCAAGACCGCAATAGGGTCATTTGTCATAACTCCCTTTGTTTCTGCGGGCACTTTTGTCAACACGGCTCATTTCCCACCCGGTTAATGCCCGACTTGCCATATGCTCCCTGGGATGCTGATTTCTGCCTGGTTTTCGGGTGTCTAATCCAAACCCCGGGGCAGTGGCAGATAAAGTCTCCCTAAATCCAAACATCCGAGTACTTACTCCGAACACTCACGGTGAGCTTGCCCTTGACACTTTGGGATTAAAGCACAAAACTTCCTTTTACCATTCCAATAGAATTACAATTAGAGCCATCTCCAGGGAATTTTGGTGCTAAAGACCACAAAGGGTAAAAACGCCACCGATATTCAATTGGTGATGTCTTCTCTGAACTTTTTTTTCTTCCCTTGGTACCGTGAAAGATCTCTGTGGCTGACAGAAACTACAGGTACCCACTCACCCATAAAACTACTAAAGCTGGGAAACGTAATTAGTCATTTAATAACTAAGCTTAAACTGAGTGAATGTTGACTTTGGAAGTACATTTGCATCTGGCTGGCATTACCATGAATACACACACACATAAATTTACTTGCTGCAGGTGTAGTTAAAAATCAAGATAAATGGGCAGACCTCTTCAAATACAATCCTATTATTATTATTATTATTATTATTATTCAGCTGTTGAATGAAGCAGAAGGTGGTCCTTCCTTAGGGTATTAACTGACTAAATATGCTGGAAAACCACAACTCCTTCAAGCAATTACCCCGTTATTTGGGAAGCAGGGGAGGGTCTCCTGGGCCTGCAGATTAGAAAGGTGTGTCTTTGTGAACATTCTCACTTATCTCCCAGCCTTTCAGAAAATATTTTAAGAGTTTAAAGCCCCTCACAGATGGAAACACAAAAAATTGTTCAGATTCTTTTTAGTTCTCAATTTCTTTTTTCCTTTTTCCTCCCAATTCAGTTTTCTGGTATGGAGGAAATGTTTCAGAGTTGCAAAATTAAATTCTTTGCTGTGTCTCAGAGGGAAGACAGGAATAATAAGTGACCTTCACCTTAGTCCAGGTGCGTGTTGTTTCAATGGGTTTCTCCTCTGTTATTGTATAACAAGAGAGGAGAAAAAATCAAATCTTTGCTCTTTGTTGGATTTTTCTGGGTGTATCATGTAAATACAGCTGCATTTTCCCATATCAGAAGAGAATTTGACCTACAAATTTGACCTCTTATCCACATTAAAACGATCTTACTCCTGTGGTATGGAAATCAAATCACAACTTTCATTTATTGTATGGTTTTTTTTCCTGACACTTGGGACTTTTTTTTTTCCACTGATCTGATAGTTCAGCTTTGTCTTGCACTTGTAGCACAAAGCAGCAATAAATCCAAACTGCTCAGCCAATTAAGCCAAGGTTTAGTTACTCATATGCCAACCTGGTTTGAAGCAACTACAATGCCCCAGTAAATTCAAGTTTCGATGCAGAATGATCTCACTATTCTTATAAAAAAGAAATGCCAAAAATGCATTTTAACTGAACATTTTAATTTTTTTTTATTTGCAGAAAAAAACCTACTCAGTTCTGATGTGATTATCTTCAAACAACCAGTGAAAGAACTGTGTTTCAGTACACATTAGAATCAAATACATTTAGTCTTTCTGATGCATACAGAAAAATAATGGATTAGTAAAATAAAAAGAAACAAAACACTTTTTATCTTAGTCTTAAATTAAGATTTTTTTTTTCTGCATTAGAAACCAAAAATTATGTTTTGGATGTAATCTTGGACAAAATTAACATTGATGTAATGGAGCCAGATTTTCTCAACTGGTCGTTTATAATAAGTTTTTTAAATGTTGACTGTTAATTGTGCCATCTCATATTAAAAAAAAAAAAAAAAAAAAAAAAAAAAAAAAAAAAAAAAAAAAAAAAAAAAAAAAAAACCACTTTATTTTCTATAGCCCCATGAAGACCAGTGTTTTTCATTTATTTGGTAATAATTTTATGCTAGGTAGATTAAAAAAAAATGAACAAGACCTTTTGAACAGCTGCATTTTCTGAATACCTGCATGAGATAACCAGAGATAAATCCCATCCAAAAAGAATTGCCTTTTGTTTGTCTGAATAATAAAGAGAGGGTTTTTTTTTCACTTTCCATACTAGTTCAGCTCTAGATTTGCTGTATAACTTCAGCAAATTTGTTCCTATCTGCCTGCATTTCCTGCTCTGCAAAAGGGAATTAATGGTATTCAATATCAGGAGGAGAACAGCTATATTCACATTTAACCAAATATTTGTAAAAGTCCTTGGAGACTTGTTGATTGACAAGGGTAACAATAAAGTGTCCTCTTTATATTTACCTGCAGCTACATGAGCTTTTATAGACTGTTCTTGTACCAGGTATAAAAGCACTCGATTTTTATCAACAATTGGACATTGTTTTAATTCCGTGATAAATGGAGCAGATGAAGTCAGAAAACTGTAAATCACTCATTGGTCACCAACAAAGAGCTGATCCAGCTCATTGGATCAGGCAGGTTATAAAGGAGGAAAAAAATGCAGCTCAGTTTCATCTGTTTGTATTCTTCAGCAAGCCAGTGATTCACTTAGGACAAAATCTATTTAATTGTGGTTATGAGGAAGTGCTGTTTGCACATGCAGTTTTCAGGGAGCTGTGCTTTCCATGCAAGCAGCCAAATGTGTTGCCCATAACTTTCGACAAGACAACTTTGTCTGTGACTAAGGCAGGATGTTACACTTTGCTACCAGTATGTTCAATTATTTCCCTTTACTTTTCTATTGAATTTGAACTGAAGTGCCTCAATGAAACCTGTTTCCACTATGAGTATCATTTTAATTGGAGGAGGAAAGATGATTTCTGACCTTATTTCTCAATCACAGTTACCACTCTTCTAGGTCTTGGTATAAAAATGATTAACTTGGAGTAGGGTGTCACACACTCGTCACTCTTGCTGCATTTTCCTCGTTAATGACTAAAATATGTCTTACTTCATCAGTCTTAATTTAGGTCTGACTCTCTCTTTATTCTGGTTCAGTGGCTGCTTGAATTCCTTAAGAAAGAATTTGTTTGCTTGCCTGCTGCCTATGGAAAGAAGCCTTGTGTTTGAAGGCACAAATAAAACCAAAACACTTTTTGTCTTTAGAGAAGGTGGCACAAGGAAACAAATCCTTTCTAGTCAACAGCAAAAGCTGTGGCATTACAGTTTTCCTCTAAGAGGTCAAAGATTGATGCTTTAATTAAACCCTTTGTAATTAAGCAAGTAAATTTTCCAGGAAAAAATTCCCATGCTAGGTTAACCAAATTGATTACCAGATTTTCAGTTCATCGATTTCTTTTGTTATCAAACTCAACCTCACTGAAAGATATCAAAGCTTCATATGAAGCTGGAAGCAGTTATCTGGAAGTGTTTGTTTTCTCTGGGATTGGCTGGACATTGGCCATCAGACTCCTGTACAAGCACCTGGTGAGTAATTTTCAGAAGGAAATTTGAACCCATCCTGGGAAAGGAGTGTAAACTGGCTGATACGAGTTTCTGCTGGTGACAGGGCTGTTTTCTTAAATATTTCTGTGTGGACAGCAGCAATAATCTCATAAATACCATCTAAGGCTGGCATCTGCTCTGCTGCTGTACATGAAACTGCTCAAAGTGCAGGTGCAATAAACTCCACTTGACAAGAGTGCATGGGCACTGTGGAAAAGGGCCTTAAGAAATTAGTGTCTCCACAAATACCCAAAGCTGACAAAGCCTGTGCTTCAGATCTTAACGTTTTATCACTATCACTAATTGGTCATTGCAAAATACTGATGATTTTTATTGCCTGTGTGGGCAGGTTTTGAAGGAAAAAATAAAGGAAGGATGGCATAAATGGAAGTCAGGTAACTGAGGCTGACCAACTGATAGTTAATTTTATGAACACGTGTCTGTAGTCAGGGATTTGATTTTATTTTGCCACCTTTTTTTTCCTGCTGCCTGATACATAGCAAGTTGGATTTGTTGTGGGGCAGTTTTATTTCTATTCCCTGCACTATTTTTTAAAGTTTAATTCAAGATCATCCTCCCCCTTTTGAGGAAGGTACATTATTTTAATTTTTAAATTATTAAATTAATTTCCTTAAATTTAATTTTGATAGCTTTAATTTTATTTATTTAGTTATTAAATTTCCCTTCATTTTGTCCCCCTATTTATGGCTCTGTAACTTTTGTAATTTCTCCTTGTGCCTATGTACATGTGTGCATTAATACCAACTGTGCAGTAATGAAATTTTCACCGTGCTTTATTTTTCTCTGCCCTTGTTGTATCATCAAAAGAAAACAATCCTCTGCCCCTGACCCCTGTGAATTTAGTTCTGCTGAACTACTGCAGCTGGATAAAGAGGATTTCCACACCTTTGAACACAGCTGCAAGGTGCCTGTTGCACGAAAGCAAAGAGTTCACCTCTTCTTGAACTGGCTGAAGTGGCAGAGAGAGAGTTTATAACTCGAGATTCCTGCTCAGGAGTGATGCAAGAGCTCGGTGCTTGTGTGTGCTGTCCTTTCCTGAGCTCTCCAGGCTCATTCCCAAGGGAGACTGGCTTATCAGGGGTCCCAGCTGGTAAACACGTGAAGTCCAGACCTTGGAAAATAATAATTCCCAGGCTGTGGGTTGGATAATCCCTCAAAGAGGAGCAGGATGGACACCTCACCATAGTGCATGTCATAGGTGTTGGCAGCATTTGGGTGGGTTTTAATATTTAGCGTTTGTTAATTTTTATTTTTAATAGTTAATATTTTTCCCCTACAGCTTTTAAATACAAAATAACCCTCTTTTTTAAAGTTATCTCTATAAAGTTCGTGTATCTTGCTACCAATCAGATTTGTTGGGAAAGCCTAATCAATACATAGTCTTTTAATAGTGGACTACACTTAAACTAAGGATTGTGGGATTCCAGACGAAAAATAGGATTTTCAGGGTATCCTTGCAGAGATCAGAGAGGAAGTTACCCTTTAAGTGCTGGGAAACTGTCAGAAGACCTTAAGGAAGAGAATTCACAAAATAACCAGATTTCAGCATCCCCTTACATGCCCCAGAAAGGCAGAGCTGGAGCTAACAATTCAGGAGGGTGTCTGTACTTCAGCACTTGCCTGATCCCAGTCTGGGAATACTTGGAATTTCTGTCTTAGAGATGCTAAAGGTGACAAATCAGCCCAGATGCCCAGGAGTCCCTCCATCAGCACAGCCTGCTTGACCTTCAAGCACTCGGAGTTAGTCACTCAAGAAAGGGCTTAAAGGAGGCCACTGGTTCTCCTGCATCCTGAGCACCCAGAGGAGGGAAATTTTATGTCATTCATATGCAACCAGCCCGCACGAACCCAAAAATTGTAGCGCCGTGTGACTGCGAATTGTGCAGCCTTGACTCTCACCTGGGTGGGAGATCGGGCTGTGAGCGGGGCAAGGACAGCGGGGTTTGGCTCTGGTGGGATTATTTCATCCATGTGCGTGTGAACAGAGAAGCCTGATGCCGGTGTTTCCCCATGGCTTCATCGCCGTCATCCTCGAAAGGCTCCCAGGAGCATCAGGAATCCCTTAACAGCATCCTCAGGTTTTCCTTCCTGCAGGAGGAAAGTAGAAATTATTTCAGCCAGAGCTTAACCTGCTTGTCTTGTGAGAGATGGACAATCCTTTTGCCCTGGGGACATCCAGTGACCCAGTGCAGTCCTGTGAAACACCCCTGAAATTATGTGTCCGCTCTTGTGGATGCACAAAATTCACCCAAAGCTTAAACTAAAACGTGAAAGTGGTGGGGTTACACCCATCACAGATGTCCCAATTGCTCTCCCATCGCCTGAATAAAAGGGAAGTGAACATAACAAATGGCCAAAGGGGAAACCTGCATCTCTCTCAGAGGTGCCTGAAAGATTGAGTCTTCTTTAATAGCAGGAGTTTAGACACTTGCTTGGACACAGATTGGTTTAAAACCCGCAAGAAGGCAAATTTTCGGTGTGGTTTTCAGAAAAAGGGGTTGCTGTGATACAAAAAGAAGGGGCTGGCTTGGCTTCAGAGAAAAGTGGTTACAGAGCATGAAACTGCAGAGCAGCTTTGTAAGGCATGGGTGTGTAGGGACAAAAAAACCCAAAATACAGACAGACGCCCTGATTTCACTCTGATGCTTCTGAGGTTCTCTATTGGTTTGGGGTATTTTTTTCTCTCTGGTCAAGTGTCCACAAGAACATTGATGGTTTTTTAGGTCACACACTCCAGGCTGTCTGGAGGTACCTCCTAAATGCCGGCATCCTTTGCAGGTCCCTGGAAGGAACAATGTTCCAGCCAGGGCTCGAAAAGCACTTTTAGTTATGCATAACACTCCAGTCCTCACAGCACACACTGTTCTCAGGGCCACTATTTCTGTCCCCTGGGAGCCGAGCAGTTGCAAATTGCCTTCTATTGAGACCATTGTCTAGTGGGGTTATGGATCAGAAGCTTGATTTTTCCCTCCTGGGCTCTGCATGGAACACACAAAAGCCTCCTGGCTGAGTCACCCGGGGTGGATTGGCTGCCACCCACAACTTCTGGGTCAGCAGGGTGTTTTGACTGAGCTATAAAATATATCCTGAAAGGAGTTTGAGGGGCACAGTGTGATTGATGCCTTAAGCTTAAGCTTTCATATTTGCATATTTCCTATTCTGTGCTGCCCAGGGGTGCAGTTCTGAGCTTCATATTCAGTGTCAGTCAGCTCTTCACAGAGTAGGGAGACAAAACAAAAATCCTTTTCCTGCTGAAGACCAAGGACAACTTTCAGCCTCAAAAGCACAAACGAGAGTGAGCTGAAGGGAGGAACAAGAAGGATGTGACCTCAAAATCTAAAGCTGTAATTGAACAATTAAACCTCAATATGCAAATGGACCAAAACCTGTAAAAATGTAAGGTTTTGTGACCCATTCGCCATTTTTGTGGCTATTCCTAGGGGACCCTGGGTGTAGCCTTGGCCAGGCTCCTGTCCTGCCCACGGTGGATATTTAAAGGCATTTCAATAAATACCTACTCTATTGTCTATCTCTGTCCAGTCTCTGTTTTAGGCATCCTTCCAAGGCATCAATGTACAGCAATGGCATTACTGCTGCTGATCATGCTGGGGAATAATGGCACAGGTTCCCATGGGAGTCCCCCCCAGGAGGGTTTGTCATTAACAAAAATAGACCTGAAATAGAAATTTGTCCCCAGGGGGATTCAGGTATGTTCAAAGACTGGTGGGGAGGTCTGGTAGATCTGTAAAAATCCTGGTTTAGTCAATGGAAGGGCTCAAATGGGGTGGATGTTAAACCTGGACTGAGGAACTTTTCCCTACCCTCGTGTGACTTGTGTCAGCTCCAGGGTGTGTGTGTGAGTCAGCACAGGCAGGCGGCCAGAACAACCACAAACAACCACGAATTCATGACTAAAACACCAATAATAAATTGATTTCCATTACCTCTCTAAGCAGGGGGGTCCCCGAAGCAGAGGCACACGAGAGGAGACACAGACTTTGTTAAACTCGTGCCCATGCCAGGGGATCTCTGGCCCTGCTGTTTGCACAGCCTTATCAAGGGTTATTCCAGCTGCAAGGTCACTTGGGCTGGTTTACAACCCTCCTCCAGCCTTCTGCTTGTTAACCCATTCCTCCCAAGACTTGGAGAATATCAAAGAGCATCAAAGATAATTTAAGAGCATTAAAGAACTCTTGCCAAATATCTGATGTGTCCCATTGAAACCTTGCCTGGAAAAAGAAAACAGACGAGCTATTCAGGACCATAAATCCATGGCAAATCAAGAAGGAGCTGGTTCTCCTTCCTGGTGCACACAGAGCACTCACTGTACTCGTGTGAAACATTTGCCAGTGTTTTTATGGCTGCACCCAGGAAAGGTCTGAGGCACAGACTGTAAAGCCCCTGAAGCTTTTTAAGAAGTATGTCCAGAAATTGAGAGTTGTGTTCAGTCTGAGAACAAGCGTGGAGCTCCTTCATCCTTGGGCTTGCTTTTCCATCTCCTCAGAAATGCCAGTTCCTTGTGCCTGTTTGACATTTACACAGGCCTGGCTTAAGAGGTTACTGCAATGCCTGGGAAAGCTCAGGTACATTATGATCCTTGTTTTAATTAAGAGATTGTGTAGAGACCCACAGTTAAATCTGAGATCTCCTGAAGGGAACATTCAGTCACAAACTGGTTTGTTTTTTTTTTTCCAAGGAATTGTCTGGTTTAAAGCCCAGTTCCCCAGGGCAAAGAGGCAGGTAAATTCCTATTTTTACCCTGTGGACATTCATGGATGGTCCACCTCATGTCATGCTGCATTTCCATTTCACAGCTGCAGTGACAGACTCTGTGGAGGATCCCACTGCAAAATAAAAATCACAGTTTTCAAGATCCTAGAGGGAAAAATTAATTTTTTTTTTTTTTCAAGGAAGAGCCCTGCTGACTCTGGCACTTTCTCCATCAAATATGCCTCCTTATTTAGTTTTGTCCCAGACCACCTGACCTCAAAGCAACATACAGCAGTGAAATTAAGACCTCCAAACAAAAGACAAGAATGAAATTAGGGAACAAGCTCCTACAGGATGGTTTGAGAGATGGAAGACGTGGAGAGTTGACTATAAAAAATCTTCCACATTTTCCAGAGACTGACTGATGGGCAGATATGCTCCTGGGGAGGCAGCCTGCCTCCATCAGCATCAAAGGGGCAGGAATTGCAACAAGCTTTTCATACTGGCAGTGCAGCAACGAGGGGAAAAACAAGATGAAAAACATTTAATGGGGTATTGCATAAAACAGGCTGCCTCAAGACTACCTGAAAAACTTGTTTCAGTAAAGCTACGTGAGAAACAAAGAGAAAAGCAGTTACTTTGTGTCCTGTGATCGATTTTGTTTTTCTTGGTTTTGGTTGGGGCTTTTTGTCCAAGCAAGATTTTTACTTGCCTTTGGGTTTTTTATCTGCTTTAGTTAGTCTAAGGCTAGTGTGAGCTCTTTTGTGCTCTTTATTCTTTCCTATTCTGCTAAACATCAGGTTGCAGGGCACCCTCTTGTATAGGTTCTCCTCAGACAATTTTGTCCAGGGTGTGAGATGCCAGGAGAAGGTGGTACCACTGGTGGCTGCATCTCTGGTTCTTTGGGGTTTTTAGTGTCATTCATCCCCTAGAAAGGAGCTGTTTTGGTCATGTTAGCAGAGGTTGAGGGCTGCTGGCAGGAGTTATCTGGATGTGGAGGTGAGCTCCTTGCTGACCCAACACCTCCTTCATTTCTGTGTCTGTGTGACCCACATCCACCTTCTGCTTTTCCAACAAAACCAGCATAGAACCATCCAGTTTCCTCCTCTTTTGACCACCTCTTTCTCTTCCTGACTTGTTTCCCTGATCTTAAATTTACGAGACCATTGCTCCCTTCTGGTCCCTCTAAAAATGAAATTCCAGAAAAAAAAAAAAAAAAAAAACAAAACACCTGCCAACACAAGAGAATCAGGAAACCTTCTGATTGTGATGTCCATAAGGAGAGGGGTGTTTCAGAACCCTCTTCACTTGCATTTTGTCGTGAACACCTACCAAGTCCATTTTTGTCATTATATAGCAACATTTTCATATTAAATCTTAGAGATCATTCACATGATCAGCTGTATGACTGCAGCGAGCACTCACCTCATCACAGAATGAAGTGACAGCAATTAATGCACTGAAAAATAAATGGCAGCAGCCAGTTCCTTCAAAATCCAGTTTATCTCTTCATAAGGCCCCCCATTTTTAAAGGAATACAGTGTGTCTTCACCCTTATCAGCAAAGGCTGACCTTCCATAGCTCAGTGAGGACAAGCACCCATGGTTGATAACCAACCCTTTCCCCCACAGGTAATCTGGTGGAACATCTTGCCTAAAAGCACAAGTTTAGGATTGCAAAGGTGCATTTTTTTGCCCTTGATTGCAACACAGGTGAAGTACAGTTAATACCTGTGACGTGGCCTGAGCTGTTGGCTTTGAGAACTGAAATTTCTGAGGGCAAACATGAGCTGCTGCCCCCAAGGGCTTCCCTGGGACAGCCCCTCTGTGCTGGGTGGGTTTTGGAACCCTGGGCACTGAGAATTTCAGGCTTTCTGTGCTGACAGGTACTGACTCCCAAGAAAACACTGCATTTAACCTGAGGCCATGGAACAGGCTCCCAAAATTGAGTGATAGCACTGTGATTGTGGGTGTGGAGTTTGAATAGAAGTGTGTGATATCACAGGGTGGAAAACTTGGAATTTAAGGGTTTAGAATATAGTGATATACATTTAAAGCAAGATGGAGGTTTTAGGGTATAGGCTAAGTCCTTTTTTTTCACCTTCTTCTTCATGGGTTTGGGTGGTATTTTGTAATTGGGTAGAAATATCTGCATTGCTGACCACGGGTGGTTGGTTATTGGGTTAAAAGTAAAAGTAATGTAGGGGTCCTTTCATAATTGGACAGTTTGTCCTTAAATGACCTTGGAAAGAGTTAGAGCCATTTTTCACTTTGTTAGGTAGAACTCACAACTTGTGAGACTGTAACATAGATAAGAGTTAACAAACATCTGAGTCCTGAACACAGAAAGTGCTCTCTGGAGCATTTAATCCTGGCTCTAGCAGAAGAAAAGGAGAGAACAAACCCACAGTTAGGGAATGCAGGGGGCAATCAGCTGAGCCTGCAGGGACCTCTGCTTCCCAACCTCGGGAATTGTTTCACTGCACAGAGAAAACCCCAGACATTCCTCTGACTGGAACTGAGGGACCTTCTTGGCCAGGTGGGATCCTGCTGGCACAGGTTATGCAGAGCTTGGAATAACTGCTGTACTCCAGGCTGGTGGGCACTGCCTGTCAGAGGTTGAACATATGCAGAAATCCAAGGTGCTCAGAACAAAATCCCTGTCAAGCACACAGTGAAATGTTCATGAGGATGTGGCACTTTTGGGACATGTTTTAGGGGTGATTATGGGGTTGATGTTGGGACTGGATGGTCTGGAAAGTGCCTTCCAACCTCAATGATCCTGTGATTCTGTAATTCTGTGATTCTGTGATTCTGTGAATGCACCATCCCAGGTGCAGCTCTTGGTCTTGTTCAACCTCATGAGGTTCTTGTGGTCCCACTTCCCAAACTTTTCCAGATCTCTCTGGGCTGACAGTGGGACTGGAAAAATCTTCCAGGACTGGTATCTCCCAGCCTTGATGATTCTGTGAATAATGAGCTGGGGCAGACACTGCTTAACTAAAGCCATAACAAAACAAAACAAAGCAAAAGCAATAACAACAACAACACAAAACCCCCCAAAAACCCCAAAAACAACCCAAAAAAGAAAGAAAACAAAACAGAACAAAATAATAATAAAAAAAAAAAAAAATAAAAAACCACCACACACACACACACACAAATGAAAAAAAAAATTAAAAAACCCCACATAACAAAAAAAAAAATCTGGCTACTTATAATATTATTTAAGTAATACCTGAGATTTTTTAAGTATAACCTGAGAAAATGTCTTAAGTGCTAGAAGGTGGAATATAATTTACAAAGTTAAAAACTTCATCTTCATGTGGTTTTTTTTTCCTTCTCCCTTTTGTTTTCTGGTCAAAATCCTTAAGATTGATTCAGCTCTCAGAAAAGGAACTTCAGAAAATCAAATTTCATTCAAAACCCAATAAGATAATTCGGAAATGTAAACCTTTTAACATCATTTAGTTTATTCCTAAATATTCAAGTAAACTCTGTGGGATTTTTCTCCGTTTTTTTCTCACTAAAATTTATTTTTTGTTTGTTTGACTTACTAGTACTAAGATTTACCTAAGGTGCAAAAGTTTTGAAAAACTGAAACTGGAAAGCTATTTGGAAAAAAGTTAAGTCTGTTGTTTTACTGAATATGAAAAAAGGCTGTAGACAAGACAAAATACTTGCATGTTTGAATCCTAGATAGATACTGAAGTAGACACATAGATCCAGATTTCTGAAGGAAAAAAAGTATGTGGGTTTAGTGTAAAAGTTTTTGCTATTCTAATTGCTCAACACTATTTAGTGAAAGAGCCTTTCTGCATAAATATACATAATATATTTAATACCAGAAAGAAAATTGAAAGGATGAAAGTATGTGGCTTTGCCTCCACCTAACTCTTGATAGCCAATAAAAATTAATGATCAAAATGACAACAAGAGGTGTGAACTCATTCACTACTCAGTTTTTCTTTTATTGTTGCAGACACTATTTATGGTCCTTTGAAAATGAAGCTGTATGCATAAAGCACAGTGCCTATTACCACTCCTAATATTGTAGATCCTTTGTTTGGCCACAAGTCCTTAAATTATCAAGCAAGTTTTTATGAGATTAATACATTTACATTTCAAATGCATGTGCATGCTTCTGCAGGAATAAACTGAATGAATCACAAGCGTCAGAATAATAACTGTAGGCCATAGAGGAAGGAGAGGTTTTGCTTCATTTTATGGGTGTGTGTGAGAGAACAGTGAAGTCAGATTTTGGGAAGAGGAGATTGGACTTTATCTTCCTGCTTCCCCCAAAAAGCTGCATTCAGCAACATTCAGAAACTCTAAAATTACAAGGCCAAAATGCAAAGGTTAAAATGCAAAGTGACTACACTGAAGAATAATAATTATATAGTAAGTAAACAGCTGGGAAAGACTTCTCAGATTGGATAGCACCACAAGCTTTTAAAAATTTATGTTTATTGATACTGATGTTTGCAGGTAAATAAATTCACATTGTTGGAAACCAGATGAAATGAACCCCAGGGGTAACCAATTAAAGGCAATGCAATTGTACAAGGATTTATTTGGAGCAAAACATTGAGGGGAGAGGTAACAATATTAGGAAGCTTAGAGAAAACGAAGACATGAACTAAAAATAATAGAATTAAATTAAGAGGGGAGGTAATGAGAAATGAAATGGGGAAAAAAACCCAGAAAACTTTACTTCTGCTGGAACTTGGGATGAAAAGGGTCTATTGACTGTGTGATTTTGCAGTGGGGTGCTTCTGTACAATAGTTTAAAGCTCTAATTCTTAGTGTGGTATTAATCCAAAGAGATACCATAAAAACAAGGGAGAACACAGAAGGAGAAAGCAGGGACAGGCCACCTGGTTGGTGCCCCAGGGCATTGCAGAGAATGCAGGGATTTGGTTGGCAAAACCAAAGCTCAGCTGAAGATGAATCTAGCAAAGGATGTGAGGGAGAAGAGCTCTTCCTTTAAGTACATTTTGCAGTGAAATAAAGGCTAAGGAAGATGCTGGCCTAGGGCTTGGGACCCTGTGCCTAATAAAAAATAAGCTGAGGTGCTCAGTGCTGCTTTTTGCCTGGTTTGTCACTGCTCAGGTTGATTCTCTGGCCCTTCAGGGGTCTGAGACTTTTAGCAGAGCCTGTGGGAGTAAAACCTCACCCAGAGAACATAGAATTAGTGAGAGCTTGGCTTAATTAGCCACAGACAAGTCCATGGGAGGCATCTATGGAGCTGGGGAAGTGGCCTCTGTCCCTGCAATGCCATTCTCTGTCAGTCATCACAGTGAGGTTCCTGATGGCTGGAAAAAGCCCAATAAAACACCCAGCCTTATGAAGGGCAAAGAGCAGCTGGGGAGCCAGAGGATGGCCAGCCCCAGCTCAGTCCCTCGGGATGTCACACAAGAAATCCTCCCAGAAAACCATTTCCAGACAGAGGAAGGAGAAGAAGTTGGTTTGGAAGAGCTGAGGTGGATGTACCCAGGGGGAATTGTGTCCTTCCAGCCCTGAGACTTTCAGTGATGGCATGACCAGCTCTCTGTACAAAGGGAGAGAAGTGAACACTGTATTCCTGAACTTCAGCAAGGCCTTTCACAGTGTTTCCTTTGATATCTTTATTGCCAAACCAGTGAGATACGGGCTGGATAAATGGGTGATAAGGGGGGTGGAGCACTGGCTGCACTGCTGGGCTCAGAGCATTGTTTGTAAACCATCAGTGAGCCAAAGTCCAGCAGTGACCAGTCACCAGCCTGGGGGATCAATACTCACACCAGGAGGGCTTTAAGCCTTTATTAATGACCAAGACATCAGGACAGAGAGCAATAAAAGTTCCCATTTTGGAAGCAGTCAGTGCACTGGGCTGAAATTTAGAAGAACCTCATGCAGTAATGAGGCTGTGTGTCCAGTTTGGGGCTCCCGGTACAAATTATGGACTTTCAGGGGAAAGTCCAGCACAGGGTCACAAAAATGGTCAATGGGCAAGTGCACAAGATGTACAAGAAGAGTCAGGGTGAGCTGGAACTGTTCAAACTGCAGAAGAGAATTTAAATTCCCAGCACAGGGGAATTTATCACTGTCTGCACCCAGGGGAGGTTGCAGAGGATGGAGCCAGGCTCTTCTCAGAAGGGCAGGATGGCAGGACAGGAGGCAATGGGCACAGGCTGGAACACTGGAATCTCTGAGTAAGTACCAGAAAAAGGAAATACCAGCAGGAGTCTGGTCAGACTGGGACCCAGAGAGGTTGTGGGGTGGAGATTCTGGAATCTCAGCTGCCCTCAGGGCTGGCTGACCATGAGCCATGGGCAGTACTCATGCCTTCTGCCTTCCACAGAATCACAGAATATTCTGAGCTGGAAGGGACCCACAAGGTTCATTGAGTCCAGCTCCTGGCCCTCTGCACAACAGCCCAAGAATTACTGGATGCAAGTGAGCATAAACTATAAAACAAGAGAAGAGAATACCAAAATCCTGGACAGGAGCTCTTTGCAGAGCTTGGTTCAAGGACATATCTGTGGAAGGTAATAAGAGGAAAACCTAATCTGAGTTTCAGGGAGAATAGCAAATCCCTTTCTCCATCTTTCCTTTATCTATTATATTTTTAGGACCCAAGCAGATCTTTCTTGTTTTTAGCATATAATCTCTCCAGAGCTTTTCTTTCTGACCAGTTTTCTGTCCAAATTCATTAAATAAAGAAGGCAAAGAAGCTTTGCCTTCTTAATTTAATGAATTTGGACAGAAATTAACTTAACTAGCAGCCCATCTTAGGCCCAAAGTTCAGCAAAACCCCCATTACAATAAAATAATTTTGCATATTGTCTTACACGCTCAACACAGTAATTTTGATTGTGGGCTGTTGATAAAGAACAAAATTTCACCATCAGCCATAAGGAAGGGAACATGTTTTTCATATGTGTGTGGTCACGTGAGGAACTACCATAACATGATAAAGGATATTAATAGTTAAACATAAAACTGAGTTGAAGGTGCCCTTTCGTGCCTCGTCAGACGAATAAATCAGAAGTTTGAACAGTGACATTTCTGTTGGGCTGCTTTGCTACTAAAGGGCTTTTATTTCATAATCTTATAATTACTACTTGCACAACAACTCTGTTCCTCTCGGGCATGTTGCCAGTCAACTGTGCCCATCACGTGCTGGATTTTGGGGCTCTCAAGCAGTTCAAGTTACAGGTAACTAATTTAATGCATATTTGAAAGCAAGTGAAGTCATTACTAGGAGGTCATGTGTGCAGGTCGACTGTGCAAATAGCAGTGGAAAAGGTGGGATTGTGTGTTTGGAGACACCTCTAGGAGTGGGTGGGAGTGCCAAGGTGCTCCCATGTCAGGTGTAAGGTGTGGCCTAAGCTTCCTCTTCTCCTCACTGCTTCATTTTCACAGGAAAGCAGGATGGAAAATGGCCACAGCTGGAATCTTCGAGATTCTGCCAGAATCTAAAGGAAAGAAACATGGGCTGTGAGGATAAAGATGTCCTAAGGAAGGTTGATGCCTTAAGCTTTAGCTTTCATATTTGCAGATCCTGTGCTGCCTATGAGTGTAGTTCTGGGCTTCATATTCAGTGTCAGTCAGCTCTGCACAGAACAGGGAAACAAAACAAATCCTTTTCCTGCTGAAGACCAAGGACAATTATCACAAGTTTTCAGGCCAAAAGCACAAACAAGGCTGGGCTGAAGGGAGGAATAAGAAGGATGGGACCTCACAACCTGAAGCTGTAATTGGACAATTAAACCCCAAAATGCAAATGGACCAAAGCTTATAAAAATGTAAGATCTCATGACCAGTCAGCCATTTTTTGTGACTATTCTTGGTCCACCCTGGACCTTGGTTGGGCTCCTGTCCTGCCCAGGGTGGATCCTACAGGCATTTCAATAAATACCCACTTTATTCTTTAGCTCTGTGCAGTCTCTGTTCCAGGTCAGCCTTCCAAGGCATCAAGGTCACTGATTAGAGAGTGAGCACTCTCTATACCTGTGGAGTAACCAGCTCCCTGGCACAGGGAAAATCCACATTGAAGTAGGGCCACAAGTCGTACAGTAGGTGGGCTGAAGACTTTGTCCCAGCTAGCATTTCCCACCTCACTGACCTTCTGGATCAGGTTATCTGCAAAAACTCATCCTGGACCAGGAGGAAGGTGCTGGGATGCCTGGAACTGGCAAGGGACCTCTGCATTTTCTCATGACCAAGGGCTCCAGGTCACACACCAAAGAGCTACAGAGACACAGATGGCAGCTGATGGGGGCCTGGAGGGGCTTCAGTGGTGCTAAAAATTCGGATTTGAGTTTGGTTCCACAAGGCTTGACCTCATTCTCGTTCGGTTTCCTTCTCTCAGGTGCTAAATGGGGAGCAGGCAGCAGTCACCTGCCTGGCTTTGTGAGGATAAGCACAATAAACAGGATCCAGACACCAAGGTGTGAAAGGCAGATTATCTTTTATACAAATAAGGAACTGCTGGGCCTTCTAGAAAAAAAAATAATAAAAAAGGGAAAGATAAGGACCAAGGAGATTTGGCTACACTTGGCTTGGCACCGTGTGTTACACACAGCAGAGCTGTGGTGTTTGCATCTCTCCAACGTGGCCAGTGCACCAACAAGCAGTTATTGATCATCAGGATCCAGAGATGCTGGACAGGCAGTGCTCTCTCTCCTCAAGATGGGAAATCCATCAAGTGTTGCTTTCCCCCATATTTTAATCTAAATTGGTGTGTGGGAGAATGAGTAAGGAAAAAGCTTGGAGATATCTCACTGCATTTTTTTCACGTGCATTTGGACTGGTTTTGGAGCTGCTCTATTTTTCTTCCTCCCCTTCTGTGTTGCTCAATCTTCTGGTCACAACTGGGAGAACAAATAGCATAGTTTACAGTCTCTGAAGCATGAGTAAAATGCGTTATCTTAAACTGCAGGCCAGCTATAAAAATAGCTGCAAATACTAACCGTAAATACATAATAACATAGAAATATTAGGGGAAGAAAGAAGCTAAAAATTTTTCAAAATGCCATTCATTTTCTGAGTTCTGCTCAGCTCTGTGTGGAGACATATCCGTGCCCTTTGGAGGATAACTGTGTTGGGGCCCATGTTTTCCCTTTTTTTGTGGCTCTGGAGAGTCCCTATAGCCCGGATTCTCCCCTGAGTTAATGGTTAATGGGATTTTAGCTGAGGTGATAAATCCTGCTTCCTGCTTCAACCTACACAGCCCCTTCCCTCCCCCTCCCAAAAGAGGGTTAGTGGGGGATTTACATTTCTCCTCTTCCTCTCCTGCCTCCACACTGCTGCCCTTTGCATCCCCACTGGGGATTTCTCCAGATCTGAACAAAGGGAAGGGTCTTCAGCCAGAAAAATGGTGGTGGTATGTGCCTAGATAAAGCCACTTCAGCTCGTGGCGTTTCTGTTGCTGGTTTTGTGTTTTCCTTCTGGCTCAGTACTGGTTCAGTTTCTCCGGCATTTTCAGGGAATGGGATTGGGTTCTAAGAAAGAGAATTCCATGTTTCTACCCAATAATTGTGAGATCTGCATGGCAATTCTCATGAAAAAGTTAAATATCCTGAATATACACAACTTTTATGTTAGCAAAGATTGCTCTGTTAGTTTTTACCAACCTCCCTCTCTTCTCCAATTAAATTCACTAAATATGTTAAATTTGTCGTGTGTTAGAGATTGGCTTCCAGCACTACACTGGCGCAGGAATTGTCATCTTTGTCACTTGCCTATTCAAAGAAAGAAATTACTGCTCCAAGGACTAGTGGCAACCAACTTGGAAGGACTTAGAGGAAGGGGCTAGAGATTCAAATAAAAGAGTGATGTACGCACAAAGAAATTCTAATTTGCAGAAGGTGCCAGATCAATCCAATTTCAGGCCTCAAAACAAACAAACACACCAATTGTGGGCTGCAGGAACATGGTGCCTTTGGCAGAGAAGTTCTGCCTCAGAACTCCTCCTTATCCTTGGCTGGTCACAGCATCTTCTGCCTCCTCTGCAGATGTGGCCTTGATGTAAACTCCTAGACGAGTTGGCACAGATTTCCTTTCCCTTTTTATTTTTTAGCTTATTTGCTTCCAGCCTCGGTAATTCCAGAGTTGCACAGGGAGGAGGAGCAGGGAGGTGCCACTCTGGGAACCGACCTGTTTTGTAACACTGCCCTCGTCTGACTGAAGCAGCTCCCAAATGCCCTGAACTGTGGAGCATCCTTTACCTCAGAACCAAATATTTCAGTTCCACAGGCACTGCAGAGTGAGTGGAGAGGATGAGAGCTGGGCTCTGAGGGGCTTGAAGCAACAGAGATGGTGGAGGCAAATAGAGGAGCAAATAACAAAATTCTGCCTGAAAGACACGAGATTTCCCAGGGGAGCAAGTCGTGTGTAAGGTGTGGAGGAGCAGCAGGTGACCTCAAAGGAAGGTGCTCTAAAGGAGACAGGACTTGGGGAAGGATGCAGAAGCACAAACAGAGGCTATGAAGCACAGCAGAGAAGGAAGAATAGAATAAGAGAGTGAAACAGCTCCCTCTGGAGCAGACCTGGAACAGAGAATTTAAAACACTGCACAGAGGCATAGGGCTTTGACTTCTCACAAAAAGGAGTGATTTGCCCTACCAAGTATTGAAAGGCTCCAGAACCAAAGACTTCATCAAGCACAACCAACTCTGGTCTTCAGCAAGGCAAAATACCCCAAACTTCTGTGAGGGACTTTTGATGGACCACTATGAGAGAAACAAGGAAACCTGGAATGGGTTGGGCTGGAAGGGACCTTAAAGACCGTTCAGTTCCAATCCTTGCCTGCCAGGGACAGGGACACCTTCCATTATCCCTCAGAGCTCCATCCAACCTGGCCCTGGACACTTCCAGGGATGGAGCATCCCCTTCTCAATTTGCCTGGAAGCAGCAGAGAGGCTGCAGTGCCACCTCCTATCAGTCACTCACCGCAGAAAATTCCTAGCTGCTCCTTTATTTATTATAATCTAATGAATTGTAATTAATTGTCTCATTAATTGTATCCAGGGAGATCGAGCACTGGAGCCGTGGAAGTGGAGGGGACACACACTGTGCTGCCACCTGCTGATTTGGACAAATCCTGAAAGATGTTTGCACTTGTTCCTCTACTGCAAAAGCCCATCCTGTTGGCCTCAGAAAGAAACAAAATTGTTATAGAGCAACAACCCCTGCTCCAGCTTGTGGCTTGCCTTAAAACACAGATAAAGCCACTTTTGTTTTTCTGCAGAGTCAGACCTTTACAGATCAATCACGGCAGGAGCTTTCCTGCAGTTGTGAGCTTTAAACCCTTCCCAGGTGCTTCGTGTTTCCCTTCCAGTGCTCTCAGAATCTGTATAAAGTGAGGAAGCTGAAGGGAATTTCTCTTTTGCTGTTTTTGATTTTGTGTGTGTGTTGCTGTTTCCTTAAAATGTGATGTAGATTTTGGGCTAAAAGATGCAATTATTGCAGCTTCCCTGTGCCAGGAGAGGCCTCACCTAGGAAGATTATTCCATGAGACAGCAGGTGAGAATGAAAGCAGCTCGGTGTTATTCTCCTTTTTGTTTGCTTGGCTTTCCTTCCTGTCTGTTCACCATGAACCTGCCCGTGGGCACCTTTCAGGACAAGGTGAGGGGATGAAAAGGTTGAGTTGTGCTTTAGTAAGAGGAAATTGCTGGATTTGAGGGATCCAGATGTGGCTGCTGTGATTTTACCTGGCTGTTGGGGGCTGCAGGAAGGGGGAAAGCAGGTGGATATGGGGCACTTTGCCTCTGGACTCATTAATTAATAGGAATTGAGAGCCATAGGCACCCTCAGCTCACCCCAGTGGGGTCCAGACTCGTGAATTCAAGTATTTGTCTTTCACTTTTTCACTCTGTGTAAATTGGAGGAGCTTAAAGGCAAAGTTGCCACAGATATCCTGGGAATGGTGGATTTAATGTTCTTCTAAAGTTCCTTTGTCATTAAAAGCCTGTCATCCAAGTAATGGTGCACAACTAGCAAATGGAGTATTATAAACACTTGATCCTCAATAAATACATCCTCAATAAATACACTTCATCCTCAGTAAATAAATGTGATTGTGCCTTATTCAGGCGTCTCCTGGATGAGAATTCCTTTGACTGAGCCTCCCTTTGAGAGCCTGCTCTTGTGCCCTGAGCAGTTTTGTGTTTTCTCCTCTGGATGTTACGCCCTGAAATAGTGAATGGCAGAGCTGATGGAGTTCAGGACTTGTGGCAGTTTGCAAATGCACCTCTTCCGTGGAGCTTATTAACTAAACACATAAATAAATAGAATTCCAAACTCCTCGGTGGCCGCTGCGTCTAGAGCAGTGTGTGAACTTGCTCTCTGCACCTGTTTGTCCACTTCTCACCCTTGGGATGTCCCTGCCTGAATTTGAGTGTTGGGTCCCCTCTGGAAGGTCCTGTCTTTGTGGTGCCTTGTACAATGGTGTGCCCTCACCTGGAGGTTCATCCTGCCTTTGTGGGGCTGCAGTAAATCAAACTCCTTTTCAAAGTCCCCGGGGTGAGGTAACCTGAGTGATGCATTTGTGTGAGGGACACACGCGAGGAATTGATGGCATTTCTGCATTTTGCTGGGGAAGACACCAGATGTCCTGGAGGAACAGGAAAACCATTGTGGGTCTGGACCTGCCTGCCTCCCTCTGGTGCCAGTGCTGCACAAAGCAAGTTTTTGTTCCCCTAATGCTATTCAGCTTAGCAAAAGATACAGCCTGGGACCAGCCAGAGATCATAATTAAAGAATGCTCGGCTTCCACCCCTAATATAAAAGTCATGTGTTCATATTTCAGTTATTTAAGTCAGCCTTCAGTGTTTGTAAAGTGTCTGATGTTCTCCTAGCGCTGTGGAAACAATGGCAAAAACAAGGCAGAATTAATTTCCAGTTAATCCGAGGAGTTTGTAAAAGGAATTGAAACAGTAAACAAGTTTTAGAGTCATCCCTCCTCCTTGTGTATGAGGAGATTCGACCTTGTTAGACTAATGAGGTTTTATTTGTAAAATTCAGTATTAGAAATCTCAGACAGTCAACACTGACTCAAGCTTCATCATCTTTTGTTCCCTGCAGGTAGGGGAAAATAATTTTATTTGGAAAAGAAAAAGTTTGGGATACGAACAATCTCATTCTCTTTTTTAAAAAAGCTTGGGTTTCTGTGTCTTACACTACATTGTTAATCTTCAGAATATTATTTAGCATTTCTGACGTGTGGAAACATTTAAATATTATTATTGCTATTGAATGAAACCTGAGATTGCTTTATATTTGAGTTTAAAAAAAAAAAGCCCCAACATGAGACTACTGTGATAAAATCATAAGAACTGGCAACTCTTTTAAGTTTTGAAGCCAGGTAGGGGGAAGCATTGCAAAAGAGGAGAAAACAGCCCGGCAGGAGATATTTTACTGATGACGAAACCTCACGGAATAATGAGTGGCCAGAGGATGCAGAGGGGAGATTATCGGTCACTCTACTCACTGCAAGCACAGGAAAACTCGAATCTTCTTCAGCCATTGAGTCTGCCTTGTATTCATGGCCTTTGACAGGATAATCCTCCAGCTCTTTATCTCTGGATAACCTTTCTGTGTCCTGACAAATGTTTGAAATGCAGGAAGAGTCTCTGCCCTGTGCCAAGGGGATGCTTGGGGAGGATCCCCAAGGCTCGGGGGCACAAGCAGAGATTGTGACTGTGTGTTTATCTGTCAGGAGGGTTTCAATGATGACTCAGGATTTGCTCAGAACAAGGAACTGGGCAAAGGCTTGCTCACATTCCCCGAAGGATCCTTATCCCCAACACCAAGAGCCTGGAAAAGTCCTGGGCTTCAACAAGGAAGGTGGAACAAGTTTGTCCGTGGTGTTTTGGCACTGACCAAAGGCTTGGAGAGCACCGGGAAGGAGATAACCCGGCAGATCTCTGCTTTTTCATCAGGGTGTTATTACAGGGGAGCTTCCCTGTCACACGGCTGGGGGTGACACTGGTGACACCTCACTGCTGTGACTCCTCTTTGAGCACAGCAGCACGTCGTGAACAGCATGTGTGCTCAGAGAAAAACAGCACAGAGGTATTAATTTATCTGGAGAGGCATTAATTCGTGCTCTAACTGCTCATCCTAGCTCTGCTTTTCTCTCCAAGCTCTGAATTTCGTAGCCTGTCATTCCGGAGGGATGGCCAGAGAGTGTCCTAGCACGAACTGCTCACTCGGTGTAACACAACCCCCTCGGTAAGAACTGCAGGACTGGGGGAACAGTGGAGCCTCTGTGCAGCTCTGATCTGATAATGGAAGCTCATTCAGCAGGAGCAGCGAGCACAGTGGGGGCAGGAGGGAAATGTCCCTCCGAAAGGCTGACCTGGCACCCGGGTGATGGGAAATGCGTCATCCTCACCTCCCCCAAGGAGCAGCTTATCTCCAGCTTGCCTGGTGGTCAGGGACGTGACCCTGCTTTTTGGCCACAGGGCTGTGGTGTGAGAGCCTGGGGTGGTGGCTCACCCTGTCACCTCGCTCTGTGTGCCCTTGGACACTCTCTTCACTCAGGGATTAAACATGAAATGGAGGCACTTTTATTTCCCACAATAAAAAAATTAACAGTGCTGTTGTAGCAGTGAATTGTCCTCCCCATTTTGGTGAACCCACCCAGAGGGAGACTAACCAGTGGCTCTGTTGCCAGTTTCACATTGGTATCTTCCTAGTAGGGAAAACTGAAATTCTCTCTGAGTTTAGACAGTATTGATGCTGCTTCTCCATTCATCTTCCCCTCCCCACGTTCTCTGACCTGCTTCAGGCTTGTGCTGCTTTTTTGGGAAGTTGTTGGCTTTGTGTTCCCATCAGAGAGAACGGGAGAAATGGCCCTCCCCAGTCAATCCCCTCTTAAAGTGTGTTTAGCTTTGATTGGGAGGGGTGGGAAGAAGTTCTCCTGTCTCTCTTTGACTCTATTTCACTTTGAAGCCATCAAACATCATTCCCTTGCCTTTGTCTGCCTCTCAAATTTGGGAAGCCAGCAGAGGGAATATGATGAAACAGGTATTTAAGGCAATTAAGGAGCAGGCTGGAGCACAGGCTGAGTTATCAATCATTGCAAGATCTACCTGGAGACATGAAAGAACCGTGTCGGTGCTCAGCACATTCTGTACTGCAGGTACAGAAAAGGGGCCGTCTGGGGATGTCTTTGTATTTCTCTTTTAGCTAAATCTGCAATGAAGTGGGTGAAGTGGTTACTTTACCTGCTCAGTCTCATGCTTTCAGAGAGTGCTCCAAATCAATACTCTGGAAGAGATAAAAACAGGAAATAACGTTCCCAGAGTTCTGGTCTAATAAAAGTTTAGGACTGAAGCAGAAAGTGGACTGAGAATCCTAAAGTGACACAAATCACTTAGCTTTGGTTCTTCTTAATAAAACCTTCTCATGCAGCTGCAGTAATCCAAAGCAGAAGTGCTCAGCTTAGAGAAATCCAGAGGATAGGAGTGTTTTACCCCACAAAAAACAAAAACAAAAAAAACCAACAACAACCAAAAAAAAAAAAAAAAAACAAAACGCAAGCCAAAACAAATAATCTGTCAAGAATCAGGCTACATCCTACAGTGTCTTCATGTTTATTAAAGTAGAAATTGTGTACTGATTTTTACAGTGCCCACTGTAAATACCCTGCTAACTGCATTGATTGTGTATTACTGAGTCAATAATAAGATCTTAGGCAAGTACTTGATCTTCTGTTCACAGGATAATATTCTAGTCATTACAAGGGGATAAAAATTAAAAGTTCTGCCGGTCTCCAGTTTAAATTATTGGTTGCAGTTCTGTAGTTTGGAGCTGGCCACGGAGCCCTTCTAGCCAGTAATGCTGATGAGCTTGTTAATGCCAATGGATTCTGGGTTTAGGGCACAAAACGCTTTTAAAATGTGGCAATGATCTCATGACTTGAAATGCTTAGAAAACTTTCGGGAAAATAGGCTGGGATTTCTTTTTTATTCTTTTTTTTTTTTTTTCTTCCCCTTCTTCCTTCTTTTCTCCCCCTTCCTTCTTTCCCTTCTTTCTTTCCCCCCCTTTCTTTCTGTTCCCCCTCCCTTTCTTTCTTTCCCCTTTTCTTTCTTTTCTCCCTCCTTTCTTTCTTTTCTCCCTCTTCTTTCTCTCTCTTCTTTTCCCCTGTAGCATCAGCAACTGAATTAAAAAAAAGAAATACATAGTATCTGTGTAATAATAGCATTTTTAAGGCATCGTTTTCTGATGGAAGAGGTTTCGTGGTGCTGGCACTTGGGCAAAACCCCACTAGGTGTCCCCCGCCTGTCAGAGTTGCTCCAGGAGAGCTGGAGGTGTGGGAGGCAAAGCCGGAGCAGCCCTGGAGAGGTTTGGAAGGGTTCGGGCTTTTGCTCCTCCTCATCCTCGCAAAACAGCTCTGAACCCGCCTGTGTCACATCCACCGGTGTTTCCATGCTGCAATGAGGCTTTTCAGCCAGTGTGACTTGAAACTCGCACTTAGAACAGGATCAGGCATCCAATTCGAACAATTTAAAACCTCAATATTTATCAGCATCAGCGTGGAAATACCCAAGGGTGTGTGCAGGCAACCAGATTTTACCTGAACTTGAAAACATCTAGGGTCAGTGAAGGTCACCCTGGCGATCAGAAGATTTTTCTGAGTTTTCTGTGCATTTTTTGCTGTGGGGTTAGGAATATTCCAGGCACTACTGCCTCAGTTCTCTCCTTTTGCTTTGCTGGAGGTGGTGTGGAAGGCTCCAAGTGCATCTCTGCCTCACTTCAGTGAGCCTCATTTAATCTCATTCATTGCCTTTTGAGTTGCCTTTTTGCACAGCAGAAGTTCAAAATCTCTGTAGAGCAACAGTGTTTGAAGCCTTCCGGGCACAAAATCAGCATGCTGATAAGGACTGTGGTTCAGAGTGTATGCAACCCAAATGTAGCTATACTAAATTAAAAAAAAAAAAAAAAAAAAAAAAAAACAAAAAAACAACAACAAAAAAAAAAACCAAACAAACAAACAAAAAAAAAAAAAAAAAAAAAAAAAAAAAAAAAAAAAAACCCACCACCAACTAAAAATCCCACTGGTTTTTTTCCTGTGTAGTTCTGGGATTTTTGTACTAGTATTCCTAATGAGTTTTGTAAATAATCTTTAGAAGTAATCAAAATCTGGACTGAAGCTCTGTGAGGGGCACAGTGACCTCGTGGCCAAACTTGTAATTACAAATCTGTGCTCAGTGTTGTTTATGGTCTACTGCACATCACTGCCAGAGGTTTGATTTTAGATTTTAAGGGGGATGAGAGGGAAGACAAAAGCATCAGAAGGCACAAACCCAGGGACCTCCTAGGTATCTATCCCAGTGCTATATTTAATATGGAATTCTGCTTCTGAAACATAATAGAAAACAATTTTATTAGAATGTTTCGGTAATCTTTTTAATTTGAATGTTCCAGTAATCTTTTTAATAAGTCTGAGCACTAGCTCTCCGTGGGACCTCACATGTTGCTGTTTCAAAACATCGAAATTATCCTATAATTCTACAAGAGGATTGTTTTTAATGAACAGAGACTGCAAGCTCAAAATCCACATTAAAAAAAAAAAAAAAAAAAAAAAAAAAAAAAAAAAAAAAAAAAAAAAGATTATTAAGCGAGCTAAGCACTCGTGGGACTTGCAAATTGATAACTGGAGAGAAGAAAGTTCCCCAGTTAGCCCTGGGGCCAACAAAGCAAGGGCAGAACAAACAGAGGTGCTGCAACACTGGCCCCAGGTCACCCCATTTCCAGCTTGGCTGAATGCTCAGCCTCTCTTCCCGAGGGCTGCTGCTCCTTCTCTTTGGTTGGAGTCCTCCAGGGCACATCTGTGGCTCTGTAACCTCCTCTGGGTGATTTTTTTCCCCCTCCTTTACCCTAATGCTGATGTTCCTAATAGAGCTGTGGAAGAGCCAGAGGGTGGCTCCGGCGCCTTGGTGCTTTTCTTGCTCTGAGATGGGAGCTTAGACCTCCTTTAGCAATGCCACAAATTCCCTGGAGAGAACCAGCCCCTCCGTGGGGACATCCAGAGGGGAACTTGACCCTTGGAGCAAGGCAGCCTCAGTGTTCCAAAAGGCAGGAGCTGCTGTGACTCAGCCCGGCTTTGAGCGACATGTTTCCTCATCACACACTTCTCCAAAGTGTGCATTTCTCATCTCGTTCTGCTCTTAGTCATAAAGTTTTATGAGCGCTTTTTCTTCCTGGCCTTTTTACCCTCAGCTCAACGCTGCTTAAAGCAGCCCTTTGTTCCTTTTAGTCATCCACCCACGGCTTTCCCAGTTTTATGACTGCCAAGATGAATGCTCCTGCTTCTCTAAGCCACTCAGCACATATTGATTCACCCAGCTTCTAATCAGCCTTTTCTTATTCTCCAGCGTGGCGCTGGGAAACACCTGAAATTTAAATAAAATCCTGCGGATTAGGACGTCTGCAGGAGCAGATCCTCTTTTGTATGGGGCAGAAGATAAGCTGAAGGTTTCTAAAGGCTCCAGCAATCTTTAGGACATGATTAAGCACTCCAGGGAATGCTCCTGTTATCCAGAAGGGCTTTAATTGTGCCCTTGAGGTATTGTCAGGTGGGAGAGGAGCCGACCTGTGCTAGGGAAAAGATAAATCATTTATCGCCTATCTGGCTGTTTTGAAAGGCTCAGGTTGGAGAAGGAAGCTCAGCCACCATTCATTCCTGCTGAGGGGAATTTGCTCACGGATAATTCCCCTGGCGGGGGAGGCTGGCACATCTCCTGCTGCCAGGAGATCTGCTGTGTCCAAGGCACTCTTTGGGAAGACCGTGGCAGCTTTTAGGGCACAGCAGATGTGCTGTGGTTGTTCCCCAGTGGCAGCTTTTAGGGCACAGCAGATGTGCTGTGGTTGTTCCCCATCGCTGGCAGTTCAGGGTGGGAGAGGATCTCAGCCCAGGACTCTTCTCTGGCCTCACAAGCAGCAGATTGTGTTATTTTTTTTTAATTTTTTTATTTTATTTTTTTAATTTTTTTATTTCCTCCTTTATAGGAATAGCTACCTCTAAGGTCAGGGCTTCATCTGCTAGAAAAACCCTTGTTATCAAGGCGCATAGAGGGAGCAAGGATGTAATTTTTTTTTTTTCTGGCTTCTAATTAGTGGGATTTTTGAATGGCTCTTTCACAGGCTAGCCCTTCAGGTTGCTTCTATTTCTGACTTTTACTCTGCTGTCTCCTTCTCCCTCCTATTTCCACTTTGGGGTCTTTCCTTCCCCTTTGGTTGCCTTTCCCTGGCTGCAGAGTTTCTGATCCTCACACCCGCAGGAGAGATGAAGTGCTGACACTGCCCAGGCTGCTGCCAAGTGGCCAGGAGAGTTCTGGCTGCCGAGTCATTGTTTGGAGCCCTCTGCAAGCTTGGGACTGTCTCTGCTGGGCGCTGTTCATTTTGGCAGAGCTCCCCTGTGGCAAACAAAGGGCTGGAGAATTGTCCACTAAAAAAACCGTGAAAAGCAAAACAAACCCTCAACTCGCACTTAATGTCTGGGTTTCCACCCGGGGCAAACCACGTGCTCTGCTCTCTTCCTGCACAGGCATGTCCTGATCTTTGTGGAGCTTTGCTTTTGCTGTACGAGTAGTACTGAGTCTGATATTTAGTTGGCCCCTTAAGCCTTAATGTCCATGGAGATAGATCTAGAAAAATATCCATCTATTTTTATAAAGCACGCCAGGTGGATTCCAGAACAAAAAAAAAAAAAAAAGTCCAGTTACAGGTGTAGTTATACCAATGGGCAGCATGAACAAGAAGTTGAAGAACATTTGGGTTGAGGATATTTTAATGTAATTAAGCTGATTTATTTAAGTGAATGGCAGACTTGAGTCGTCTCCCACCTGAGATCCACAAAAAAAAATGAAGGTGATGCTTAAACAGGAGAAGCTGGATGTGGCCATCAGGCTCCTGGTGCAGAGAACAGACCGGGTGTGCATTGAGCAAGCAGAGAAGAGGTGACAAACCCTGGCTGCCCTGTCCCTGCACAGCCCAGTGTCCTCAGCCTGGCTCGCTGCCATGGCGTGGGAGGAAGGAGGAGGAAGGAAGGAGAGCAGGAGCTTCCAGCCCTGGAGCTGAGCCTTGCCATGAGCTCCTCCTGGGAGCAGGGCATGGAGCACAAGGGGCAGGGCAGGGGCAGCATCACCCTGCCAGCGCTGGTGACATCTGGGAGGAGATGCCAGTCCACGCTCAAAAAAAAAAAAAAAAAAAAAAAAAAAAAAATCTGTGTTTTCTTCCTGAGGCTTTCTTTCTTTTTCATGCTATTGTTTGAAATACCTTCACTAAACAAATAATTTTCTAAACTCCAGGTTTTTTTATTGAACAGGACAATTATTTCAAAACCTTTTTTTTTTTTTTTTTTTTTTTTTTTTTGATGGGGGTGAAGTGCACACACACAAAGTCTGTCAGGGAGAACCTTTGGAAACTTTCATCAAATGGGATTCTAAAAGCTTTCAACATCTTTCAACACAGGAATCTAATTAATAGACACAGATTATATTTTTTTTTTCCATAAATGAAGCAATCCTCTCTCTCTAAGGCTGTCGTGCCAGCTGTGTGCTGGGGCTGAGAATTCGGGTATTTGTAGACAGGTCACTCATGGGCTGCTGAAAGAGATGATCTCTTGTTTCTCATCACCGAGGGTGACTTGGTCATGAGTGTCTGTCCCGATGCCACAAGGCAGAGCCCTGCACGGCCACATTTGCATTGTAATGATGATACATTATTGATACAAGAAGTATTTCACCCAGTTACCCTGCAGACCTCTCCCACAATATTGTCTTGTGCAAGTGCATTGAAATCTCTGTTGACATTCAGTGTGTGGGGCTGTGTCATTATGTTTCCAAACAAGCCACTCCTCCTCCCCTTTGTTTCCTAAACCTCTGGCCGAAGAAATTATTTACTTCAGTGCTGAGCCACCGAGAGGAAAAAAAAATAAATATATATATATATACACCAAGCAAGCCCCCCAAAGATATGTATAAGGGCACTTTTCAACTAGTCAAGGAAGGAAATGCATTTTTGGGGAGTGAGTTTAAGGGTCATTCTTTCATTACATTCTACTACTTTTATTTTTTTTTCTTCTTCATGCTGGATTTTTTGCAGGAGAGGGAGATGACTTGCACTAAGCAGATCCATTGGCTGACAAGTGTCTCATCTGAATTTCAAGAACTAGTTGCCCTCAAAAGAACTATTATTGCCTCATCTGTTTTTCTGCCCTAAACTTGAATGCTTTGGGATGGTGACTTGACTGTTGACACGTTTTCTTCCTACTTCCCGAAGTACTCATCCACACTTAAAATACTTGGGATTTTTTGAAGGGAGGAGAGACTCTTGGGCTTTTTTTTTTTTTTTTTTTTATCATAATGTTTGATTATCAACAGTACTGGGTTGTATAAAGGTGTGGAACAAAGGGACCCTTTCATATAAGCACAAGTTTACTGTCAGCACAGGAATATCTTGAAAAATGTACAGAGGTCAGTGCTGAGGACAGGTGATATTCTGTATCTCTACAGATATGAGCAGATAAGGAGATTTTTACAGGCAAATGAAACCTGGGATTCCTGTCAGTTGAAAAGTTTATATGTTTTTATGCCAACTGTAAAACTGTCTTAAAAAAAAAAAAAGCTATAAATTTTTCAGATTAGAGCCTGGTAGTTGTTGCCACTGGATTTTCAGGTGTCCAGTTAGAACTGGAATTAGGGCATATCACATCCTTTCTTCTTTTATGATCAAACTTCCATGTTGAAAAACATCTCCACTGAGGAAACATTATATAGATTGGATGAGTAGAAAATACACCATAAAAATTTAAATATTATAAGAAATCCAGCTCATTAGGAAACAGAAAGGACAATTCTGCCCTGTGTGAATGATTTAGAAAGGTGGTATGAAGCTGCCCAGAAAAATAAAATTAAATTTTTTTTAAATTAAAAAAAAAAATCCTGAGGTCAGAGTAATTTTCCATCCAAAAGTATTTTGGTCAGGAAACTCAAGCTTGTGTATGAAAATGTATGAAAATGGTAAAGATTATTTTTGTGTAACTCTGCACGTACACTCATTGCCTCCTGTATGCAGTCTGCCAAACAGTCACACAATGACAAAATTCCAATGAGTAATGGGTTTTTTTTTTTCTTAAGGCTTTATGTGTGCAAGGATTTATATATATATATCCTCCTGCAATGAGTTATCCTGTGTGGTAACTGCAGAAATAGATCTGGCAGGTACTTCCTTGCCAGTTAAGGAAAGTTATATACATCATCATACTTATTCAGTAAAATGCCAGACTACAGAGCAATGGCAATGGGGAAAATAAAAAATAAAATCTGGTGAGTCTGTAGTTATCCACTCTAGAGCTGGACAGCAAATGTGACCACTGGACAAAAGGAGCAGGAGCCTTTTGTCAACTCATTTGGTCAGTGTTGAAATCTGAATTTCTTCATGCTTTGGAAAGGAACCCGTCAGCTGCTGTGTGCCAGTCTGCTTTTGGGTTCTTACCCAATTTCCTTGTTTGAGGAACGCACTTCTAATTGTGCCAGTTCAGCGAGGTTAAAAAACCCATTTGCACCCAGAAATACCCACGATGGCTTAAGGTCAGTGTGACTTTTGGCAGCAGCAGTTCTGCCTTCAGTGGCAGAGGTGCTTTGGCTGTTCTGGTGCCGAAGGATCTCCCGTAACAGGGTCTGAAGCAGCCTGAGCTCAGCCCTGATCTGTTTTCCAGCCTTGCTGGTGGCTGGCCCTGCAGTGTCAATGGGCCCTGGGCTGCAAACACCTTTAGCATCCTGAATTGCAGCTATTAAACTTGGCATTGCCTGCTCGACCCATGCCCTGCAAAGCTTTGCTCTCCTTGAAGCTGCTAAGGAGACCTTTGCAATCTCCGTGCTTGTTTTAGCAAACTGATCTTATCTGCGGATCAAAATAGATTTTAAAGGTGCCAAATGCTGGCAGTATATCTCCTATAACAACACATTTGTTGCAACAGGTGAAGGTTTAGTGCTGAACTGGGCTTGGCTGCCCTTTGCTCTCCCTTCAGCTTCAGGGAGGCTGTGGGAGGGATGTGAACCCCTCCACGGTACAGAGATGTGACTTTCGGGGCTCTTTGCAGTGTGCTTTGCACCCTGGTCTCTGATTTGGGCTGTTATCACTATGTTTCATAAAGACAATATTTACTTGGACGCATGTGGTGTTTTTCTTTCCCATGCCTTACTATTAAATCCACAACTAAAAGCACGTTGCTGTGTAATTACACACACATGCCTTGCTTTGGGTTTACAAATAAAATTGCAGGTGTCTGCAAGGGGGCATCTCTATCCATTCAAACAAATAAGAGTCCTCTTGTAAAACTTGCCTTGTGTCTCCTTTCAGCCTCAGCTGGAATGAATTCTGCAATTACTTTTGGGTCTGGGAAGGTGCTGGGGTTTTATTTTTCATCTGCAGAAATTACGTTGTGATGATGCTGAAACACTCTGCAGCATTTAGAGGGTGTTATATAACAAGTTAAGTGTGTGCACAGAGGAGCTGGAGCACTTTGGTCAGGAATTTGGGCTGGGGAGAAGAGTCATCGTGGGTCAGGCCTGTGTCAGGGTGTGCGGTGGGGAGGAGGTCAGGCAGCCTTGGAATTTTGGAACACAGCCAGATTGGAGAGACTGCTGCTTCAGGATTTCTTCCCGAACTCTGCCTGTGGAGCAGCATTAAACCACAAACAGGATGGGGCACCTCTCAATCCATGGGAAGTGCTGGAGAGTCCTGGGAGCTGGACAGAGAGGTGATCCATGACCTGTGCCCTGGGTGGTGAACGTCTCCTTGTGGGCAGAGCTGAAATCAGGGTGGCAGAGGGTGTTCAAGGGCTTTCCTTGCCCCAGGAGCCCCAGCTGCCCCACAGCCTTCAGCAGTGACAGCACAAGGTCATATCTTTGCACTCTGCTGCCACAGCACCTTACAGGACAGGAGGTGGTGGATGAAACCCAGCCATGAACAATGCTGCCTGTGCCTGGTGGAAAAGTCCCTGTCCATCCTGTGGTCCACCAGAGTGGACTTTCCCTGCCACCATCCCTGGAGCAGCCCCAAAACCTGCAGTGAGTTTACACCTCAAAGCTGTGCTCTGGCTGTAGCAGGGAGCTGGACCCCCCAGATATTTCCCAGGTGCATCACAGGTGCTGCTAAACACAGGAAGGGGAAGAAGAAAATAGACTTGTCTAGCGCTGTTTTGTCAAAATACAACCAGGACAAGTGCAAACTAATTAGAAATCTAGACAACTCCCATATAAAATGCAACGGTGTGTCATGTGTGTGCCAACAGGCAAAGTGATTACTCAGTTGTTGTTCAGGCAAAAATTCCCACTGAGTAAGGTCAGAGTAATCACCTCAGCATCTGGCCCTCCTGTGCTTGCCCCCAGTTGCCACCGTGCTTGCTTTCCATGCGAGGAGCTCCAGGCACTCTGTGAGCTCAGGGCTTTGCTGACTCAAGGCAAGGCTTGGCACGACACCTGGACATCACCCATCCTCTGGGAGAGGGAGCACAGCCTCGTGGGCTTCTGCCCACTGTCCTCCTGGCAGCCCCTCCATCCCTCTGCCCACTGAAACGAAATTCAAATGGAATGAATCCACAGGGATTAGGCAATGCTGCCTGTGGGAGGGATCACAGTCCATTGATCACCTTCCCCGTGCCCTTCCTCCACTCTTCCCCAAAAGCTGTGCTGCTCTTTTCCCCACTGCAAGGTGCTGAGGGAGGATTGCTGCTGCCTGAGCCTCTGCTGCCAGCCCTGCTCTATCCCTGTGCCTCACAGTGTCCTGAGGCAGGTGCATGTTTTGCTCCATTTTTACATTTTTTGAGAGTTGTGTGCGCTGGGGATTCCTCCTGTGCTCTCTTGAGATCTGTAATGGTAGAGCTGAGGTGTTTTTGGTCAAAATCCTGGGTTTGTCAGACCCTTCACACTTCTCCCCAAATCAGTGTTACTCCTCAAAGCCCACCTCCAGGGCCTCTCTTTACCCTGGAGGTCCATGGCTTGCCCTGGTTCCCTTATTCTGGGTCACCTTTCAGGATCTGGACCAAAGGTTTTGATCTCCACAGGGCAGGACAGGGTGGGTGTGCTTTTATTGAGGGGTAAGACGTGGCTTTTTTGGAGTAGCTTGGGTAGTCCTTAATGTCAGTGTAACAAGCCCTGCTAGACATTAAACTCTGTCACAGTGTCCTCATCCTTCTGTTAAAGGGATTTTCAGTTCCCTGAATCATTTTCCCCTTCCTCTGCCATCTCCCTGCAGGAATGGATTGCATTCCTAACTTAAAGGAGCTCTGACATCCTCCCACTGCTCCCATTCACTGTCCTGGGCAAGGAGCTGCCCCAGCCCCTCTCCTGAACTGTGGATTTCTCTGCTGGGTCTTTCACAGCTGCCCCAGGCCAGCTCCCCTCTGCTCTCCTTTCCTCCAGGGCCCCACCCAGCTTTATCTTGGACACAGACAGAGATATGACACACAGCCGTGCTCACTTGGCTGGTGAGCTGTCCCCAGTTAGCCCAAATGCAAGCCAGCACAGCAAGAGGGAAAGGAAGTTATAGGAAAGGCTTCAGAGAAAATGTCCTGCTCTGTGGCAACAGCAAAGGAAAAAGAAAAAGGATTTGATTTATAGAAAAAAGGAGACTGCAAGGTGGACTTCTGGGCCAGTTAGCAGGACTCATCCACAGACAGGACAGTTCTCACACTGACTTCATTTTCTTGTGCTCAGTAATGGTTTTCTCTTTATATTTCTCTTTCTGTGCCCCTGGCTTGGTGAACCCTAAAACCACAGAATGGTTTGGCTTGGAAGGGACCTTAAAGATCAATTCCTTCCCATTCCTTGTCATGGGCAGGGAACCTCCCACTAGAAAAGATGGAGATGCAGCTTTGGAGGTGGTGCAGCAGCAGTGCTCTGGAAGGAAATGTCTCCCTTTGTGCTGCTGTGGGGATTAAGTGTGGCTGCTGGGAAGGAAAAGGCCTGTCCTTTGGGAGAGTCTTATTAAGGGAAACCAGCTATTAACAGGTATATATGGAAAGGGTGGGGTTCCTTATTACTGCACTCATTTCAGCATCTCCTATCTGCCTCAGGAGTGCATCATGGTGATATCAGCCTTTATTAATATAAAGCTCAGTATTACACACCCCTGATTACCCCACAGGTGTAATTCAGTGGGTCTCTGACACTGCAGCCTATCTGATCAAAGTGGCACTGCAGCGATCAGCGACACCAAATTAAGCTGTCAGTGCCAAGGATCTTTTGGTGTAAAGTTAAATTATATCCGAGGATTAAAAACCTGGGAGACTGTGATCTAATTAGCTGAAGTTTATCCTGTGAGTGGTTGGGATGTAATAACTTGGTGATGCAGAGATGAAAATGCCCAATGGCCAATTTTCTCTGTGGGAAAGTGAGAAGTGACTTGGGTTTGGTATGTGCTGCATGACTCTTCTGTGTGTTTTTTTGATTGGTGGTTGTTTTTTTTTTTTTTTTTCCCAGTCTAAAGAATATATCATTGTGGAAATATGTAGTCACTTTAATTCTTTTCCAAGCATGTATGGATTACAGAATTTCCCCTCTCTCTTTGAGGAAAAGTATCTTTATCTCATTCCTGTCTTTATTACAGAGTTACCACAAAACTCTAATTAGGGGAAGCGTGTTTTTAGTGGTGGGGCTGCTACGAAATTAGTATTTCTGTTCTGAAGTCAACTGCTGACATTCAAATGCTGTGTGGGAATAAAAAAGCCTGCATTTCTTGCAAAACAAAACTCAATTATCCTTAATGAAAATTTTCCAGAATCTTTTCATTTTTATACTACAGGTGTCTTATACTCTACCTTCATATAGATTTTAATAGAGAGATCATAGTTTAAAAAAAAAAAGTTATTGATTGATCTCACAGATTTTGTTAATATGAAAAATCGTTTGGTTTCTTGCTTTTTTGACAACACTGATATCAAACCAACTCTGAAAAACATTTAATTCTGTTTAAAATCACTTTTTTTGTTATTTTTTTTAGTAGAAAACTCTTCCCTCAGATGTTTGGATCACCTTTATTCAGCACAGGAGTGCCCAGTGCTTCACCTGGCAGCTGCAGGGTGGCTTCAGATGGATTTTTATGGGACTCAGCACAGCTGAGCATGAGTCCCACAATATTTACCCAGCCATGAGAAAGGCAGCTGTAATTATATTTGCCTTTATCATTTTCTCATGGTTGCCTTGCTGATAAAGCTGAGGTGAGGGACTTGCACATTTCCGTGGCTGTGAGTGCACACAGAGACACCAGGGCACCCACTGGGCCATTCCAGCCCCAAAGGGAGGGGAAACCAGTCTCTTTGTCAGAATTAAAGCTTTTCTGTTGGGAGTGGGGACTCTGATGTGGTTCAGTCATGGCTCAGGATGCCCCTTCCCCTTTTACCTTTCTCTCTCCTCCATACTTTACTCTGTGAATTCAGGTCCCTCAAACTGACCCTTCTTCAGAGAGCTTGGAGCCCAAACTGGCCTCATTCTGCACAGCTTGGAAACACCCTCCTCCAAGTGCCATTATGCTGTGTCCTCGTAATAGTTCTGGATTTTTTTTTTCTTTTTCCTGCTCTGAACTCAGGCTGTTGATGTGCAGAGGAGCCTGGTCATTCTGCCCTGTCAGTGAGCAGAGGTGGGAAGAAGATTTTTCTCATCTGCCAGTCACTGGATGCATGGGAACAGGCAAGAAAAGTCAAATTGGCCTTTAAGGACAAAGATGAGCTGGAAAAAAAAAAAAAAAAAAAAAAGGTTTATTTCAATGACAGTGAGGAAGTGGTATAAGGAATGAAAAGAATCGTGTGCAACTTAAGGAATGAAAAATGTCCCAGATCCAGCTTCTTTTCAGCTGCTTCTTCTGTATGTCACTATTTAACTGCACAGTTTTAGAGAGGAGGATAACTGGGAATCAATACTTGTGTTTCAAGCACTGCCTTTGACCCACTCCTATGACAAGCTTATTACTTGGTGTCTAAATAAAAGCTCTGGTGATAAGTAACCAATGCTGTTCCCAAGTGAGCTGTACAGGAAATGTGCTGGTTTTTTACTCACTCAGTTTCCAGCTGGGGAGACACACACTGGAGTGAAAGCTGAGCCTGGACTCGTGACTGGAAATGTCAGGCATTGGAAATGGTCATCATTGCTCACAGCTTAAGCCAGATTCCCATTCCCCAGAAGCCTTTTGTTGTCACTTTGTCTGGTTTCTCTCTCCAGGGATGTGTTTTCCAGTCTTCTCACCCCTCTCTCATTTCTCTTAGTATTGCAATTCCTGTGGAGCTTCCTCATACCTTTAAAACACTTCCCACATTTCTTGTGGCAAGAAAATTCCCCATTCACCTCCACACCATTGAGGGTGAGGAAGAGCAGAAGTATTGAGGATGATATGAGAAGCTGGGGTTACATTTCTACATTTCTAGTGGGTTTGGGATGGTTATTTTAAGGGCAAAACCTGTAATTTGCTCAGAAATTATTTTCATTTCATGAAAATTAAGCTCTTCTTCCTGTTACATTTTTAATTGGCACTTTTAATATATCCTACTGTGTGCTAGCAGAAAGAAACATGTTCTCTTTATGCTTCCTCCCACTTTTTGATTCTTTTCCTTTCACTCTGTTCACTTCCAACATCTGATCAGCAAATTTGTCTACCTAAGGTTTCTCAAGGTAAATATATGATTTTCCAGGTGCACCAAAACCTGCTAAATGGATAAAAATAAGGAACATTAAGGTTTTTTAAGTCCTCAAATCTCTAGATATTATATTAATTTTCATAAGAATGATTTCTTTTGGAGATGTTTTATGTGCTGAGCACTCTTTCAGGCTTCCTCTCCTGATGGCTTTTTTTCCCTCAACCAGAAATACATGTTCTTTTCGCCTGATGCCATTTTTATGCTTCTACCATTATCTCCCGTGCATATCTTTTCCTTTAAGTATTTAATTGATGCTGGAGACTGTGCCCTGTTCAAAAACAATTACATTAATTCCTGTATTTTTCACATAATGTGGTGTGTGTCTGCTGCAGCCTACAAAGGCTTAATAACAAGGCCAAATGCTCTCTGTGGGTGCAGCGAAGATTAAACCGGCCTGAGTATGGAAAGTGCAGAAAATAAAGTGGAGAGGAAAGGCTTTTGTTCAGCTGAAGAGGGATGAGAAACCTTTTCCTCACCTGGGGCCACGCAGGGTTCCCAGGCACCAGTGTCTCTTGCAGTGGCACACACCAGTCTGGATTTGCTGATCACCCAGACCTGGGGTGAGAGCAGCCAGTGGGATCTGTGCCTTTGCCTGCCCCAAAACACCAGGAGAATCCTTTATCCTGCTGAGCTTGAAGCCCCCAGGGATGACACAGCCCCCACAGGGCACCAGTGTGGAGCTCTGCACCCACAAGATGCTGAGCTGTGGGAACGAGCCCAGAGGAGGCCAAGAAGGTGATCACAGGGCTGCAGGCACCTTTCCTATGAAGACAGGCTGAGAGAGTCGGGGTTGTTTAGCCTGCAAAGGAGAAGGCTCCAGGGAGACCTTAGAGCACCTTCCAGGACCTTAAAGGGGTTATAAAAGAGCTGGAGGAGGAGTTGTCACAAGGGTCTGTCATGACAGGACAAAGGGAACTGGCCTTAAGCTGAAGGAGAGCAGATTCAGGTTAGAAATTAGGAAGAAATTCTTCCCTGTGAGGACGGTGAGGCACTGGAATAGGTGACCCTTAGAGGTTGTGGATTCCCCATCCCTAGAAGTGTCCAAGGCCAGGCTGGATGGGGCTCTGAGCAATTTGGGATAGTGGAAGGTGTCTTTGCTCATGGCAGGGGGGTGGAACAAGATCTTCTTTTAGGTCCCTTCCAATCCAAACCATTCTATGAGTGGGGAAATGGGAGTCCAGGAGCATCCTCTGGGACAAAAGAGTGGAAAAAGAGATTGACCAAAGATCAGTAGAGAGGATGAGAACCAGAGGTGGGACTTTGCAGGACACCACACTGGGGAATTTGTCCTTAAGGGTGGAGGTTTCACACCTCTGTGCTCAAGAGTCAGCTTTCAAATTCAACCAAGCAAGGAAAGAGCTCAGCCCTGGCCCCGTGCAATGAGAACTGTGTGTGCACAGGGATATTCCCTGCTGGAGGATGGCACGTGTGGCTGCAGTACAGGGAGAAGCTGATGATTTTGGGGAGGGTAATGGCAGGAGAGGAGGGAGGCCCACGCTGGTGTGTGTGTACAGGCAAGATGTTGCAAAATGATAGTTGTGTCAGCAGCTGGCCAAGGCACGTGGATGCAGTGAGGCAGAACTCGTTGCCTTTAGCCTCATTCTAGGGAGCCAGATTGGGTAAAGAAAATTTATTAACCAGGATTTAATTTACAATTTCTCCCGGAGGAGAAAATTCAGAGCTCATCTTGTTCTTTTCTCTCCTCCCTCCACCTCTACTCTTGCCATGCCTGAAAGGAAAAGTAACCAGCTGAGGTTTAAGGTGTCAGACACTGATGCAATGGCAGCGCAGGGTGAAATAACCAGTTGCAAACCCTGCCTGGGAGCATGGAAGATTTGCTGGTGCCATGCTGAGGGACAAAGCTGCTGCCACTGGTGCCTGAGCTGTGGCTTCCCAGGCACAGTGCCACCCTTTTAGCCTCTGGTGTGGGCACTGCCCTCCGTGTTACTGCCTTGGCAGCCAGAAGTGCTGAGCCAGAAGCTGCCTGTTCAGCTGAGGTTCCCATCCTGTCTCCCAGAGAAATCCAAATTGCATAAGGAGGGTTGGAATCCTCGCTGGGGCATGGGGGAAAGGGAAGCTGTGATGGGATAAATGTGTGCAAGGCAGGATCCTGTGGGAGAGGAGAGGGTGACAGGTTTCTCTCTGCTGGCTGGGGAGCAGATCATTCACCTGCTGATTGCTTTTCATCCTCAGTCTGCTCGTTGTTCATGGTGTTGGAGCTGATGTCAGTTCCTCTTACCTGCTCTTGTGTCCTGTGCCGTCACTAACAGCTGCTGCAAGTGTCAGTCTTGCTCTTCAAAACTGGATTCCTCCCACTGGGTTTCTCCTGGACATGTGTACTGCCCTCTACATGCACCTGGGCTGGGTGGCTGTGAAGAAACTCTCACAAAGTTCCTTACAAGTCAAGCACACAAACCCTTCATTATAAAAGTGGAAACTGAGGTAATATGATGTGAGGGTCTGTAACAGGCTCCTACAGTATGGAAAGGGATGCATAATGATTTAAAAATAAAATAAAAATCCCTGTCATGACTGTCTGGGGGTGAGACCATGTGGTGAACAGACATCTCATTCTCCCAAATGTCAAGAGAAAAAGGCCAGCAGGAGAAGGAGTTGTGTGGCCAGCTTCCTCCAGCATGGGACAGACAGCTCATCTCAGAAATGGGAGGCAGCTAACAATGGACTGGCTATTTCAGTATCCTTCCTGCTTAACAGAAATGGAACAATCCAAAGGTGGGAGTGAACTGAGTGATCATAAAAGCTGGGTCACCATGATAAGACTCATGGATTTCAGGAAAGGTACGGAGCTGGTTGGCTGTTATCTGGGACAAAAGTCTGAAGGGTAAAGGATGACTGGCATCGAGATAATGTGCTGGTAGACTTTCCTGATGCAGCAGCCAGCTGGAAAGCTTTGTCTGGAATGCCCTGCAGCCCCTGGAGAGGAGTTTGGTACAGACAGACACAACCCCACTTCAGATGTGGCACAAACTCAAGTGTGGGGAGCAGTTCCTTGGCAGCAGACCAGAAGGACCCAGCTGTGAGCAGGGTACAGAGGATGTCCAGTGGCAAATTTGGCATTCAGCAAGAATGGCCAAACTCTAAACAGACTTGTGCTTACATTATGGGCTCTCTGGATCTGTTAACGTTTTGGGATTCCAGCACGTTGTACCTCGAGTGTCTCGCGTCCGCAGGAATGTGAACGGCACGAAAATCAAGATTAGGGTGATTGATACGGTGCTGTTTGTTTGCTAACCTGGTTCCAAAAGGTTATTCTGCTTTGTAGTGTGCTCTGAGTTAGAAATGGCAGTATCCTGATGTCTGGGTCTGCTCTGAAACGTGCACAGGGAAGCCAAAGGTTCCCAGTGCCCTGAGCTGTGCTGACCTTCCTGCAGTCTGGGGAGACGAGGGATACAGCTCTTCCTATAATAATATTAATAATGACACTGATGAAGAACAAGAGATTCGAAAGGAATCTCATGTAATTACCAGAGCCCTGTGATTCAGCCAGCTTTGTTGTCTTGCAGCCCTCTTGCACACTAAATATGTTCTGTTAGCTGCTGCTAGAGGTTCCCTTTACTGTTACAAAGCTGGAGCAAGAAGAGAAATATGTGCCATGTCCAGCTTTTCCTGTTCAGGGAGTAATTTTTTCCATGACGTCTAATCTTTTTCTTTTGCTGAACTGTCAGCAAAGCCAGACCACTTTGGCTTGGCATTTCGCCCACATCCACCTACATGTTTTTCTTAACAGCAAACAAACTAATTAAATGCCTTTATCTTATGAGGCATTCCTTTCTCTCAGGTAGTTACTGATTAAAAAAAATAAATAAAACTTCTCACTATTTTGAGAAAACAAGAGATGAGTCAGTGTGTTCACAGCCTGGTTTATTATTAAATAAGAAGCTAGGATTAAAGAAAAAAAAAAAAAAGAGCAGGGTGGAAAAAAAATGTTAGTGCTGTCATATTGTGTTTGTGGCCAGTGAAAAGAGACTGTTCTCACTCCAGTGAGCATTTCCAATATCCATTAAAATTCATGAGCAATACATTTGCACATGAAGGTGGACAGGGGGACATAAAAGAGGCAGAGGTACCTCTCATGTGACAGATTATTGTAATAAAATGTAAATTTTATAAGCCGAAGTTCATATTGCTTCGTGTTCAATAGCCCTTTCAGTAATGCCAGCTGGAAGTAGAAAGGCAATAATTCAGAGTCAACAGAGTTCTCCAGCTCTAATAGATAACAACGACCTTAAAAAGAAAAATCTTCTATTAGCAGCTTAAAAAAAAATAAAAAGGTACATTTTTAAAGTTAATTAATTGGGAATGGAATAATTCAGACAGGTCATCTAAGCCAACATCTGATATTGGGGGAGTGGGACATGGGGGGACAGCAGGATGTGTTCTCTGGAATCTGTGGCTCCCAAGCAATTTCCCTGATGATTTGGGTAAATTCCCTGGGTCTGTCATGTCCAGTGGGTGTCCAGGACACATCTGTGCTGCAGAACAGCCCAAGATAACAAGGGAGCAGGAGGAAGGGACACAGAGCCTGGCTGGGTGATGCCATGAGAGAAGTGGGGCTGGTTCTGAGATGGTTTCTCATGGCAGGACTGAAGAGCAAAGCTGGGGCCAGCGAGGGAAGGTGGCTCTGGTGTTAACCTGAATTGATCCCTGTGGACCTCCTGGGCCTGAGCAAAGAGGTGCCACTGTCTGAGCCCTGCCTGCAGCACCCTGACCAACTCACCAGGCAGGAGGGAGTGCTGAGCGTGCTGATAATCTCTTGCCAGGACAGCAGCCACTGTAATGCTCTAAGCTAAAGTGAAAACAACAATAAAGAGGTCTTTGGTTGTCTCCTTCCCTAATATTAAGCCCGGTTCTAGGCTTGCCTGTGTTTGTCTGGAGAACAATTTGTGCCCCAAGACAAACCAGGAGACGCTTGCTGCTATTACCAGCAGCCCTCATTCTACCTTGGGAGGTGTTGCAAAATGTGTAAATCAGCTTAGCTTTTCATCCCCGGGTTTTCTTAATCAGGACTTCAACTCCAGCCTTTGATGCAGGCTTTACTCACAACAGACCTATTAAGTTATTTGCTCCTGCTATTGTATATCCAGGAGATCCACACATGCCCCACAGTTACACAGAAGCCATCCAGACTGACACCAGTGTTTATGCAAATCTCCAGGATTTATCGTTTGGCGTAGACTTTTGGGATAAAGTGCCAACCCTGCCTTTAAAAACTACCAATGCCAAATGTGAAAAATCATTTATAACACCAAACAACTGCCAATGGAGTAGCATCCCAGCCCCAGAAGAAAAAAAAACCAAAAAAAACCAAAAACCAAAAAAAACCAACAAAAAAAAAACAAAAAAATCAAAAAAAAAAAACACAAAAAAACAAAACAAAAAAAAAAAAAAAAAAAGAAAAAACACAAAAAAAAAAAAAAAAAAAAAACCAAAAAAAACCACAGGAGCTATTGGCTTCCAGTGGCACCATCTCTAATCCCAGCTTCCCAGCCCTGAATGATTCAGAAGCAGGCTGAGGTGTCCCCTGCATTGTTTTGATCCCTGATCCTGCCTGGTCCTTCTCCTTTGATATGCAGCAGAGGGCTGCTGTTTGCCCAGGGGTGATTAGGAGGCACCAGATGCTGGAGGTTTGGTGGCACTGGGCAAAGTGTGGCCTGAAAAAGGGGCTGGAGAAGCCCCACGGGTGGAGCTGATGGTGAGTTTGGCCAGACAGTGGTGGTGAGGAGAGCTAAATAACCCTGACACCAGCTCCCACCCTGCCCTCCCACTGGGCCAATTACAGCAGGAAAACAGGCTCTGCCAACCCCAGCGCTGTGTGTGTGCCTCTAGACACAGATGTGGGAGCCCCTGCCTCTTCCCAAAATAGCCCCAAAGTCACTGGCTTGTTTTAATGCCAGCCCTGCTCCTGCTTGTGAGCTCTGTGCATCACTTGGGCTCCACCAGCCCTGCTGCTCCTAATCTTGGTCCTTATCTTAGCCCAGGACCTCTGGGACCTCATCCTTATGAAAAACACTAATCCCTTCAGGACGCTGAGCAGCCTCTCATCCCCAGCTCCTGGATTTACCTCGTGGTAAAACAGGAAACTCCTCTGCTGCTGCTGAATGAAGCCCTGAGCTTTCTGGGGCGTTTCCACTGCCTTTGGGCTTAGATTAGCACTGGTGCCACATGAGTGGGGAGGGAGTTGAGGCTTCTGTGTCTGACCACGTGGAAAACTAAGGGGCTAAAGAGTTGCATGGATCAATTAATTGTCTGTGTGCCTACAAGGCCAAACAAGCAAAAGTGGGGGTGTCATCCTGAGGGAAAACAGTGATCTGTGATTTGTTTAGGTGTGTTAAAAAATAAAAATGACATGGTAGAAAGCAGGATGGTCAGGGGTTGGTTTGTCACAGGCTGAACTTCTCTTGGGTTTTATGTCCTCTTCTGCTGTGATCTAATGGACATTTGAAAACAGGATGGCTACCCTGTAGGATGAAGAATCCTCATTCATTTTGTGCCAACTCAGGGCCTGTAAGCAAGGATATCACCCCATCATTAGGGCTCAGGCTGCTCCCAAAGCTGTAATTTCTGTTCGGTTCTTGTAAGCCCTGTAAAACTGAAGAGTCAGCATCACCTGGGGCAGAAGGGTCATAAATCACTTAGGTTCAGCTCAACATCACTGGATTAGTGTTGAGAGCAGAAGCTGAAGAGTTTGATAGAACATGAGTATCTTTGGGGCTTGTCTGGCTAAGATAAGGGCTGATTGATGTGGAGGCAAATAGCCTTTGATTGGCTCAGAAGGCAGATGAGATTTTACTGTAAGGCTAAAAAGGGCCAGTGCCTCCTGGTGTAATCCAGCATTGATTATTCTGGGCCAGATTCAACTCATTGTGTATATATGTGTGTGTGTATATATATGTGTGTGTGTATATATATAGTCTATATACTGAACAGGTATTTTGGTTTGCACCCACGAACAGAAAACTCCAGTGTAAAAGCAGACATGGTTGTGGTCTAGGCCTAAAACAAGGGGCAAGGTGGGTGTTAGAACTCAGAAAAGTCATTTTCCTCATTGTGAGGAGAAGTGAGTGGCAAACTTGGCTGGTCACTGGTGCCAGGAATGCTGGATCAGATACCCTTGTTTAGGACAAATGGATGTTGAGTGTTCCTGGAAGAAGTTACTCGTTCCCATGATGACCACTGGCTTGTAACCATCTTCTGGGTAACATTGCTCACCTTACTTCTTTTGATCACAAAAGAAGCTTCCAGCAGCTTCTCACAGAGCCACCCCTGTAGCCCACCCCTGACCACCAAAATGTTGCCATGCAAACCCAAGACACCCCAAAAATCACCTGACATATGCCTCCAGCTCTGAGCCTTCCTGACACCCAGGAATCCTCAGCCAGTATCTCCAACCTTTCAGAAACTTTCCTCCGTGCCTCAGTTTCACAGATTATCTTCTGTGAAGGCAGAACACTAACACAGGAGACTAAAGAAGCACTGTTAGCTCAGGGTGGGTTACATGACTACCCGCAGAGACAGCAGCACTTACTGGAGGTCTTAGATCCCTGATAAAAGCAGAATGTCAGGCTCAGCTCTTTGGTTCCTTCTGGGTTTGTGTCCATAGGCATAACCCAACCCAGTGTTAGCCCAGGAGCCTGGGCAGCTCGACCCAAACTGCTGGACAATCAGCTCTGCCAGCAATCTCTCACAAGCAGCACCTGCCCCAGGAGGACCCATCAGAGGAGATACCTGGCTCTGCTACTCCTGCACTCCTCTGCCTCCCTCTAAACTCAGGCATGAGCCCAGAGCTCCATCTCCTACACCAAACTCCTCTTGTAGCTCCCTGAGGTGTGTCCCAGGAGCTTTTCACTGCTGGGCTTTCCTGTGGCTGTTTAGCAACAAAGTGGAGGCAGCCTGGGTGGGATTTGGCTTTCCTTCCTCTGGCCATCCCGGGTCTCCTGGGCTCAGCTGGGCAGTCTGCTCTCCCTCTCTGAGCACTCAGCTCACCCAGAGGTACAGCCCCATGAGTGAGAAAGGTGGGATGAACAGATACACTGAGTTTTTCCTCTTTTCTCTCCACTAGTTGCTGGAGGAGCTTTGGCAGAGTTGCAGGGAGACCCGAAGCTGGGTGTGCTGCATTCCATCTGTATTTAGTGAACAACCTAAACAACTGTGATTGAGCGTTGCTGAGTAGCCCTATTCGCCCTGTTTTAATAGTCTGAAATGGTCACCTATTTCTAGCCCTTGCAAATGCGTTCTTTTGGTCCTCTGTTGGTGCTCTCAATGATTAATTGGTAGGAATGTTACCTGCTGTTGTCAGAGTACAGCCCCTGAGCTGGGATGTGTGGGAGGAGACCCTGCACTGCTGCCTGTGGGAGGACTCTGAGCCCTTGGGGATGCTGAGACTCTTGGTGCCATGGATTTTAGCTCAAGGATGCTGTGCTGAGGCTGAGCCCTTCCCTGAGATCCCTGTCACTTCTGGAGCAGCCCCTGAAACCACACATCCCTGTTCATCCAGCATGCTCTGGGCAGGAATGGATGGTAAGAGGAGAGATGAGGCAGTCAGAGGAAAACATAAAACGACCCACAGCCTCCTTTTTGTCAGGAGCTGCCAGAAAAACACCTGGTGGAGAGCTGATTTCAGCTGTTACCTGACACCAGGTGATATCGTGGTGCTGTCTTGGGTGGGGTCTGCAGAGAACAACTTTTGGTACAGGAACATTAAAGTTGTAATGGTTGGTTCAAACAATAGGAGTCAAGGGAAATAAAAGAGGAGGACAAGAAAGTAATTGTCATAATTAAGCAGGAGGGGAAAACTGAATAGGCTGTGTTGGAGGCAGAAAAGTGCTGCTGGGTTACCTGCTGCAGGTGTTGAGCTGTAATGGCAAAGTCTCAAAAGGAAAAATTAGGAGTTGTGTAATTAATACCCTATGAATAATGCAAAGAGGTGCCCTCACAAGTAGCAGTATAACTGATTTTGTTACAGGGACGCTGCATGATTCCACAGCCTGCTTTTCATTTCCACCTCTCTTCTTGATGTTCCTCCTCCACATTTCTTCTGCAGGAGTTGGCTTTCTTCTCACTGAATTCCTAAGTCTGCTGTGTTTGTCCCCATTTTGCTGCTGCTAGAAAGAGAGATTCTTAATAACTGGGCTAAGATAGGAGGAAGTGAGAGGTGGATCCCTGGGGATCTCCATTGTAGGTGTCAGAAAGAGAGAAAAAGCCTGTAGAGACTGTGCAGGGTAACAGGCTGAGTTACAGAGGATGTTGGCAGCTGTGCTCCCACAAAACACTGAAACAGCTCCTCCAGGGCAGCAGACACGTCCAGCCTCTGGGGGTCACAGTGCAACCCTGCACAATACAGAGGAGAAAATCTCTGGAGAGGCTGAAATACATGGGCTGTCCTTTGTGTTCATTTCCCTTCCTCTCCCTCTGAGTCTCTGAGGATTCACCTTTCAGCTCTGGATGCAGGAATTCGCCACGACTCAAAGGGCAGAGCCCAGATGAGGGGCAGGAGATGAAGAGAGGCTTAGACACCTTTCCAGTGGCAGCTGGCACAGGGAGGAAAGGAAGGGCAGGATGGATGGACCCTTGGCATGTGTGGGGACTGCCTGGGAGGTACAGCTGGGTCACCCTGCAGTGACAACACCCCTGCAAGGGACACCAAATGTGGGCTTCTAGGAGCTGGGTTAAGGTCTGGTGGGTGAAGTTTGTGGCTAGGGCTGAGTTGAAAGAAAGACAGGACAGATACATTTGCAGCCTAATGACCTTTTCCAGGCAAGAGATCAGCATTTAATGTAGCCTAGGCACAAAGCAGGCACTAGATTGGAGCAGCCTCGCCTCGGAAAGCCTCATAATTCTTATTTGCATGTATGCTAGAAAATACCTCACCCAGATGTCAGTATTTCTGGTGAGGAAATCTTCCTGTCCTGGGTTCTCTTAATGGCTTGGTTGAAGGATGGAATGTCAAATAACAGTAAATTTAATCCATGGTTAAAGGATTATTTCTTGGCTCCTCAACAGCAACATACTCCGTGGAAACCTGGGGATCTTATGTGTGTCACAATATAATATTTATATCCTCATTAGGTATTAGTCGTGTCACAACTCAGATCTGCAGCCAAACTCTGCTGGCATCAGATGTTCTTGTACTGACAATTTAACCTCTCTGCTGTTGGCCAAATTCCTTTTGGGCAAAGCTGGAGGATTGGTTTGGTTGTTCAGGAAGAGCTTTAAGGTGTAGGACTAGATTTCCCACACCCAGCAAGTGTTTTACACATAGGGGAAAAGTTTAAAACTCACCCTTTACATTTCTTATAAGGTAAAGAACCCAGAAACTTCCATACTCTTCTGACAGTGATGGGCTCAATGCGAAGAGAGAAGCATCTATTAAACCTTTTTGCTGTTCTTCAAATCCTGTATCTGTCCCTATCGACAGATTTGTCCCTCCTAAAACATTCAGTTTTAGGAAGGAGCACAAAGGAAGTGAGAGGCTTTTTTGGAGTGTTTCTAGCAGGGTGTGAGAGGCTTTCTCAGACATTTGTGCTTGGCTTTTCTTTTGTTTCCTGTAACAATTTGTTATTTTGATATTTTTCATTTATTAAACCTTTTGCTTTACAGAACATCTCTGAAGAGCAGCCTCACTGAAATTATTTTGAGCCAATCTGAACCCTCAGAGAATTGATACATTTACAGGTGGTTCCCAACACTCTGGCCAGGTGATAACCTGGATCATTAGTGTGTTAAAAGCGCTGGAGGGGGAGCCAAAAAACTGAGGCTGGCTCTGGCCGGCTCTGGCCTTTTGGAGAGTTTCTCCAGCAGCACCAAGGACTTCCCTCTTCAATTTTACTCAACTCTCATGGTCTGTCGGGGAGCAGCAGAGCTGCCCCCAAAGCCCCAGCATCTCTCAAAAGCTGGGCTGTGCCTCTCCCTCTCAAGAAACAAAACTTTGTGTGGAGCTGAGGTGCTGGGGCTCGCTCTCCCTGCAGGACACCCGTGTTTGCTCAGCAGCAAATCTCTGCTCCTCACTCGCTGCTGGCACAGGAGCTTTGATATCTGATCAAGGAAGATAATTGAAGCCTCTCAGGAGGCCTTCGAGGAAGCCATAATCCTCTGGCACGACAATGTGGCTGGTGAGGAGTGGCCAGGGCTTGGCACAGAGCCCCTGGCACTCACCAGGCATAGGAAGGGGGCAAGGGGATATTTTTAGCTGAGATATATAATCCTGACTTTGTTGGGAGCCTTCATCCACTTGGCTGGAAGTTTTTTCCCCTTTGCATCTTGGTCTCTGGTGAGTTTTGTTAATCTGGGATACAAACTGAGCTTGGGAAAACAGCAGAAGGGCGAGGAAGAGGCTTGATAAAAAGCAATGCAGCTCTGTGTGTGCACATGGATGTCTGCAATGGATGTAAGGAATACTTGGTAAATCCCTTCTTTATGGGCCAAAAAATGACCCTTAGAGGAGCAACAGCTATTAAAATATGGTGAAGAAGGCAGCTAGGGGACAAGGGGAGGAGTCACAGAATGGCTGGGGTTGGAAGGAACCTTAAGATCATCCAGTTCCAGCCCCACTGCCATGGGCAGGGACACCTTCCATGGGACCAGGTTGCTCAGAGCCCCACCCAGCCTGGCACAAATAAGCCACAATAAGCCACTGCAAAGAGATGAGGGCAGAAGCAAGTAAGCTACTTGCAGCTCCGATCGTTTTTGGTGATGCAGGAGCAGCAGCCTCATGTACCATTTTGGACCCAAGTCCTTGCACCTGGGTTTGGATTTGGGTTTTGGGATGGGATGGGGTTGGAGCTGTTGTCAACAAGTAGCATTGTAGGGGAATCAGTAGGAGTTTGTGTCCTGCTTCATATGACTGCTAAAAAGAAGATAAAGATGACTTATTCTGCCATAAGAGGAGGTAGAAGCAGAATCCAAAGGCAGGATGACTTTAGACTGATCAAATAAATGATTTCAAGGTGGTTTTTTTTTTTTTTTTTTTTGTTGTTGTTGTTGTTGTTGTTTTAATGTGTGTGAATATATATATGCACACATATATACTTATGTGTCTGAATATGTATAACAATACACATGCATCTATTAATATTTTTAAAAATGGTAACTGAAGAACAGTGTAGGATTCTGGAAATATTTAAATACTATAGATAAAGTGGACACTGTGATAAATGACCAGGATGTGGAAGGTGTTTTCCCTATGAGCACTGTACTTCCTATCTGCTTGGGGAGGAATTATGATTTGATTTTTCCTTGGCATTTTAACACAGGAAACACTTGAAGCAAAACTGAATTTGAGGAATGCTGGTCTCACCCAAATTGTGCTTTCTGAGTTGGGAACAGCCATACCAGTGTTCATGGCTGAGGAACTGGATGGTTTTTTTTCCTCTTTGCAGGTGGAATTTGATTTCTTTCTGACAGCAGCAGTGTCCTAGAGGAGTGGATTACGGGGTTGTAGCAGAGATGTGATGTGTCTAATTCCCAAGCTTTGGCAGCCTCGAGGGCCACACCCTGAGGCAGCTTTTAGCCACGGGGATGCTCTGATAGACCTCAGGGAGCTGGGATGGAGCAGCTAAAGGGGACAGCTGCAAACTGCTGTGGGACCAAGCAAGTCAGTGGGAACAGGTCAGCACAGCACTGCACAAGAGATGAGTTGTGGAGGGGAGCTGGGGGTGTTCAGCCTGGAGAAAAGGAGACTCAAGGGTGACCTTATCACTCTACAACTTCCTAAAAGGTGGTTGTATCAGGTGGGGTTGGGCTCTTTCTCCAGGCAGCAACTGACAGAATGAGAGGACACAGCCTTAAGCTGAGCGAAGGGAAGTATAGGCGGGAAATTAAGAAAAAGTTTTTCATTAAAAGAGTTATAAAGTGCTGGAATGGTTTGCCCAGGGAGGTGGTGGAGTCACCATCCCTGGATGTGTTTAAACAAAGACTGGATGTGGCACAGGGTGCCATGGTTTAGTTGAGATGTTAGGGCTGGGTTGGACTCAATGATCTTGGAGGTCTCTTCTAAACTACACATTCTGTGATTCTGTGAAATTCTGTGAGTTACTGCTGTCTCCATTCTTGTGTTTCAGTCTGCAAAGAGGGATGTCCCCGTCTGTGAGCAGCTTGTGCTGGGGGGAGTTTGGTGGGTGCAGTGACCTGAGAGCTCCTTGCCTTGACAAGTGGCAGATTTTTCAGTCACTTTCAGTGGCTGATTTCAGTAAAAATAAGAAATGAGTGTTGCATGAGCGAGCACAGACACGTGTGTGTGCCTGTGCAGGGAGGGGCACAGGCACCAGGCTGTCCCTGTGAGGACAGGGAGGAAAGAGCCACCCTAAAAAGCTGGAGTGGCTCAAGATCCCACTCTTATTGCCTCCCACCTCACCCTGTCCTTGCTGACTCCTCGTGTGAAAAAAATGAGGTTTACTTTTGTTGGTAAAATTTTTAAAGTTTAATGAAAAGATAATAGGAGATAAAGGGTTAAATGGTTGGATGTTTGATATTTATTTAAGAGTATACATATTATTTTTGGACATATTTTTGAAATACTTTTTTTATTGCATTAGTTTGTTGCATATTTATAGACTATTATGCATATTTTTTTTTTTTTTGCAGACTAATTTTTATATTTTAGGAACTGTTTAGTATGGTTACTTTTTGTTTGGACATATTTTTAAAATACTTTTTATTACATTAGTTTGCATATTTATAGACTATTATGCATATATATATTTTTCGCAGACCAATTTTTATATTTTAGGAACTGTTTAGTATGGTTATTTTGAGTTTTTTTTTAGAGTATGTGTGTTTTTTGGCTGTGGTTTTAGTTTGGTTTTTTATTACTTTTAGTTTGGGCTGTGGTTTATACTTTTTTTAGATGGCAGATGTTGGTATATTAGTAGTAGGGGTTTTATTACGTGTTTATTGGATGTTAATTTGATTAAATAGATATTTTATTCATAATTCTATTAGTTACTACTACTATGTTTAACTTTTGTTAATAGTAGAAATAAAAGGAAAGATATTTTAACATTATATATATAGTATTATTTTAATATTTGTGACAAGCCAAATCTACAATATGCAATTATAACACTCTCAAAGAGCTCAGACGGGGTTGAGCAGTGGGTTGGGTCCTTCCCTGGGATGTCCCACTGCCCTGTGGCAGCTTGTGACACTGGAGGTGCCCTGCCTGTGAGCTCACAGAGGGGACAAAGTGGTGGCACTCACTGGGGGCTTTGTGGCACAGCTCAGAGCAGTTCTGAGAATTCTACATGAAGCAGCCTGACTGGACACGTTTTTCTGCACGCTGCAGAGCACTGGCTGGAGCAGGGGGCTGCAGTGTGGGGCAGAGGAGGTGGCACCTGAAGGAGCAGTTCCAAATATCTGCAAGCTCCAAGTACAACACTGGCCAAGTCCCAGAGGTGGGTGTCCCTGTGATTTTAATGGGAGTCAGATGCATAAAATCCCTCGGAAACAGGCTGCTGTTGTTAAAGGAATGACAAGCTCGCCTGGAGCACCTTCTCTTGGCTTGCTTCAGCCTAGAGAGTCTGCCAGCACAGTCCTGAAAATACCCTGGAGCAGAGAGTCCCTTTCCAAGGGTGAGCTTGGCTAGCTGTGCCACTGGGGACTGCAGCCTCTGCCTGAGCCCAAGGCAGCTCTGCTTCCCCCTGCCCTTCAGCTGCCAGCACCCACCCAGTGGGGGAAAAGGGACCCCCTCTAGGCACAGGCAGGGAGAGGCCAGTGTGTCCCTCCACATTTGTTGGCCTTCTAGTTTATTTTTTCTTTTAACTCCTCCAGGAAGGAGGAGTTGAGTTACCTCTCAATTAATAGAGAGGTGAGAGAAGCTCAGAGGGAGGAGAATCAGGTGTGCCTCAGCTTCCCCAGTGGCACAGGCTGGTTCTGAGCCACGATGACTCCCCAGCCCTTTCTCTTTGCTGGGTGTGCTTGCCAGCACAGCTGGTTAACAACAGCCTCCACCAGCGAGCTTCACCCTGGCTCCAGTGGCTGTTTTGGTTACCAAGGAGGAGAAATGAATGGATAAAGTCCAGGGGCATCTGCAAGGCCTCCTCCCTGCCAAAAACCAGCTGGCAAAGCCCAGCCAGCCCTGGGAGCTGGAGTCACCTGTAGCACAGTGCTTGCTGGCACATGCCGAGCCAGCTGTAACCTAGGGCATAGAGCTGCTGCAGAGGTGCTGCAGAGGTGCTGCAGAGCCGCCTCGTCCTGGCAGGGGCTCGTGTCTGGGGCTGTGTCCTTGGCATGGCTGTGGGGAGCAGTTCTGCAGCTCTCTCTTTCCCCAGAGCTGGCAGAGGCAAGGATGGGAAATGAGCCCCTCAGTTTCCAACACTGCAAAGATTTTTTTTTATTTTTTTTTTCTTTGGAAATGACCTAGAGCTGGGAGTTTTTTGGCAGAGAAAGCACTGCCCTGGTGAAAGGGAGGGAGGTGCAGGCTGTGGGTTGTACCTGTGGCCAGGGAGTTTGCCTGTATCTGCACTGGCTGCCCTGGTTTGCTGCACTAAAACAAACTTCTTCCCTGGGAATTGGTGCAGTGAGAGAAATGTGTCAGGAGCCTAAAGGATAAGGGGAGAACAGAGAGGATCCTGAGAGCAGTTTGGCTTGGTGAGCAATGGAGCACTACCACCTTTCTTTAATAAATCTCCATCAGAATCTGGATTTGTGTTGAGACCTGGGGAATAAAGGCTTTTCTGCTTTGGGAGACCAGTCATCAGGCTAAATTAATCTGAGGGCATCCAGCATCTTCTTCAAGATGGCATGGCTTGGTCTGCTGAATAGATTTTAAATGTTACCTTTTTTTAAAGCAAGATATAGTCTTTGTGAGCTGCGGAGACTGGCAGAGGTTAGGCTGAAGTCAGCCTTTATATTCACCACAAACGTCTAGACTTTGATTCTGCAAATTCCTAAACCCCACTGCACGTGTGCTTTTGGATGTAGCTCCTGTGATAGAAGTTTCCAATGTCAGTTGTAATTGAGGCCTGCTAAACCTCCTACAATGCCCCTAGCTAAGCATCTTTGCAAAAGCAAGGCAGTGCTGGGGCAAAGCCAGCCTCACTGGGGGTTTTAAAGCACAGCAGACATCAGTAATTCAGCACAGGACTTGGCATGTTTTGCATGTTAGTGGACTAAGAAAAGCAATCCTATTTAAATAGATAAAAGGGAAATGTATTGGACCCAGTCCCTGTTGAGGCAGGGTCAGGGCATGAACTCCTGTGAAAACTGGCTCTGCCAGCATTTATTTCCTCTGATCCGATCAGGCAATGGAGACTGGGGTGGGGGAGACTCGTCAGGCAAATTTCTCTCCCTGTGCATGTTCTGAGTTGGCCCATGGCCCTTATTCCTGTCACGGTCAAGGGTTACTCTGTGCCTCTGGGGCAGAGCAAACGGGCTCCTGCCTGCTCATCCAGGGGAGAGTGCAGAGCATCTTTCCCCTTCTCATTGCCACAGCTGTAGTGTTTGTCTTACACTTCTGCATGTTTCTACTCGAGTCTCTTAGACAAGGTGTTTCTGTGTGTGGATCACAAGTTGCTCTTTATGAGCTTTTAAATGGTCTTAGCTCTACATCACTGCAGAGCAAAGCCTGAAAGCCACTCCCACAGTATTTCAAAAACATCAGGTAAATAAGGCAGTGGCAGCACTGATTTTAAAATCCCATCCTTCCTCAAGTGCCTGCTGAGTGTTTCTCTATAAGCTCAGGGCTTCTCTGGTGCAGCAGCGAGGGTTTTCCAGCCCAGCTGGGTGTCACGCTAACCTCCCCAGGGTGGCAGTGTCCCCAGGGCACAGCCTGCTCTCCATCCCGGCTCCCTGCCCTCCCGGTCCCGCGTCTCACCTCCGACAGCCCCTGACGCTGAGCCCGACGTGTTGGGATCTGCTTGTGCCACCTCCCCTGGAAAAGGGCTTTCTGTGCTCCTCCCCTGCCCTGCTTAATCAGCGCTCGCCTTGGGCTCTGAGGCTCTCCCTGGTTTGGGTTGGCAGCAGCAGTGGACGTGGCAGTGCTGGGGAAATGGTTGGACTCGATGATCTGGGAGGTCTTTTCTTAAACCCTAAATCCAACCTAAAGGATTCTGTGATTCCATGGGAGTGCCTGGGTTTGGTGTTTTACCGCAGCCCTGAGTGAAAGAGCATCCCAGAACAGAGAGGGGAGGCAGTGGAGCAGTGCTGTCAATGATCCATGCCTCTCCAATACCAAACTGGTTTAGCCAAAATTGTTACAGGCTTTGTGCAGAGACCTGGGCGCACTTTCAGGCTGTTTTAGCCAAAGAAAAGGACAGGCAAAATGCAGCTGGGTATCTTCCCTCACCCCCCTGGCCCCAGGACTGGTGTCTAAAGAACCCACTGCTCTCTTTTCCTTGCTTGTGTGAGTCTCCTCCAAGAAACACGTCCAAAGTTAAGGAAGGGGAAAGGCTGGATGCTCCCTCCCCAAGAAGGATCTCACCAACAGCTGAGCTGAGACAGGGAACACAGGTTTACACCCCATGAGCACTTTAACACCTACAGGCTTTGCCTGGGATTTTTGGAGACACCCATGAGCTGGTCTGCACCTCCTGCCCCCCATCTGGGGTTAAAGGAGCGAGGAGGAGAGGAGCTATCCCCTCCTCCAGACCTCTCTGCCAAGGGAGGCTTGGCAGAGCAGCTCCCACACGCCTTGTTTTTCTTGCAAGCCCGCTGCTGAGCGGAGCCGAGGTGGTGCAAGAGAGGAGAGGAGGCAGGAATGAAAGGGCTGAGGTTTGCCTCGGGGCCTCTTTGCAATCACCCGGCAATTCTCTCCCCTCTTTCCGCCGCCTCCGAGCAGCGCTGTTTGAACCGCGGGCTTGTCCGGTCCTCTCGGGGCTTGTACCAACACGGCGCTGAGCAGCAGGTAAATAAAGCTGCCTGGTGCTGGGAACAACCTGCTGCAAGGACAGGGAAGGCAGCAGGGGCTGTGTCTGCCCCGGGGCGGGTGGAGGAGCCAGGAATGGGGATGGTGAGAGGCGCCTTCCCCGCTGCCGGGGCTGCTGCTCGGGGAGACGGCACCAGCGGGCGCTGGTAGAAACCCAGACTGTGCCACCCGAGCTGTGCAGGCAGAAAAACCACAGCTAGAGATGGAAAGGTGAAGGTTATGGTCGCAGGCATAATTTCACAGTATTTTATTATTATTATTTTATTTTTTTTTAATTTTTATTTTATGTGTTTCTCCCTGGGCTGAAATAGCCACCTCAGGCCATGGTCAGATGCCCGAAAGAAGATGAGCGCAGTGTCTGCAGAAACCCTGCAAGCAAACCTCTGCCTGATCCTGGAGGCGAGCAGAAGTGTTGATGTTCGTCTCTCAGCCCTCTCACCTGCAAGGGAGCAGCTGGGGACCTGGAGCAGGTTCAGCTCCATGGAGCCCTTCGTGTCACACACCTCCTCAAACCCACCTCCCAAGCTTACAGGGTTTGTTTTTTATTTTTAAAGAACACACCTGAGATCGGAAAGAGACAAAGAAATGCCTGTAAGCTTTAGATCGACAGCTAGAGACTTCAGCTAAGTCAAGGAGCGCACATAGCACTAGAAAACCACCCGTAGGAGACCTTTACAAAACAGTAATTCCTAATTGCTGCATTAGTGCCAATTTAGCACCCCCACTCACCCCTCCTGCCCCCAAGGAAGGCTGGTTCACAGGGAAAAATACCCACTCCAGTACTGGCAGCATGTCATTGCAATCCTTTGTTGGTTTTTTTTTTTTTTTTTGTCCAGTGCCAGCTGTGTTGCCTTCTCTGCAATGCATAGCTGGTGCCTCTTATTGGGAAAGACAGCATGGAAATAAGGACTCATGAGTGTGGCCTCATGTTTAATTAGAAGCTAATGTACTATTATTATTAGGCACCGGAGGAATGTACTGGTGAAGCAGCGTTTGAGCTGTTTTAAAAGCATTTTATAAGTGTACTTTCCCCTTGCCTTGCTGGTGTGAAGACCTTTATTAGGAGGTGCAAGACTGCTGTTACCTGGTCTTACAGCTCTTTTGCACTTCAGGCAAAGTACTGGAATTTAAGTATCTTTAATCTCACTGCTCAGGAGAGTGTGAAATAGAAGAGAATGGTGTGTGCTAGGCTAAGCAAAGTGTTTAAGCTTGAGAGACCAAATGGTCTGTGGTTGAATTTGCTGTATTGAGACAGTGATTAAGCACAGCTCAATGAAACATGGCCACCTTATTGGTGTCCAAAGAAGTGGAAGGAAGCAGGAGGAAAATGACAGTTTTGTTTGTTGAATGAGAAGTTTCACTGTCAGCAGCTTTAGGAGCTTGCTGGGACTGCTGTGCTCTCCTAAAGAGTGGCATTGCTTTGTGACCTCTATGCCTTCATCATCTATTTTTAATACCACTTCATTCTCCACAAACAGCTACAGCATATGAGGGAACCATCCCAGCTGCACATCAATGTGTTACACGTATAAAGGTTAGGTTATGTGAGGCTTTATTCTACAATTTTGTTCTGTAAATAACAAACACCTCCCATTCCTTCAAGCTCCTGACTTTATGTAAAGCCGTAGGGAATGTAAAACTACATGTCAACAGTTTGGGCTTCAACATCATTCAGGACAAGGTTGGATGGAGCTCTGAGTAACCTGATCTAGTGGAAGGTGTCCCTGCCCAGATCAGGGGGTCTTTAGGTCCCTTCTAACCCCAGGTCTTTCTGTGATCACTGAACATATGATAGTTGTGTTCTGCTCTTGTTGGTCAAGGGGTTTTCAGTTGTTTTATTGACTCTGAAATGCAGAGAAGTTGTAGAACACAATTTTTATTAATAACAGGCCACATTTGTACTTCGAAAAGAGTGAAATTAAAAGGTGTATTAAAACATACCCACTCTAAGCAATCTATTTTCTTCAGTAGAAAAAAAAAGCACACAACAGGTAGAAATTCTATATACACAGTATATCAGTTCTAGTCATCAGCCCCTCCAAACAGTGTTTTGCAAATTGGTACAATGGTGTTGGAACAGACCATCCAGTTCCAGTCCAGCATGAATTTCACTTCTTGACTTGCTCATTTAAGACAAACCACTAAGCACCCAGTCCAGTTTACTGATCTCAGGATACATACAAGGTAGTACTGTACATGAAGACAGCAGTGTTAAGATTTTATTTCTGCTTATTTTTTTTGGAATCCTGCCTTGTTATAAGGTCTGCCTCATAAACTTTGAGTACATGCAAATCTGTAATCAATGTCTTCATTAAAGAACGTAGCAGAAACCTGATTAACTGTATCTTAAATAGCTCTTTCTTTAACTCCTGCATTAATTTCAAGCAGACTGCTGTTGTGTTTATTCTACACTGGAGGCTCTCAACCCAAAATATTGATCGCTGCAACGAACCACAGATCTATGCCATCTTTTTTTTTTTTTTTTTCTTTTTGTTTTGAGGGAAAAAAAAAGCATAATGTTAGTTCTTAAATTAGTTTGGCACGTAAGGGGAAAAAAAAAAAGGCAGGGGGAATGCACAAGTCTCATCCTTCTCTCACAATGTCCCTGGGAGGGGAATGTCCGGATCCAGGCAGGGTGGGCAGGCACAGAATGAATGACACAGGCCACGGCAGACTCCAGCTCTTGGCCTTGCCCCTGGCCTCAATCACACTCAAACACCTCAGTCCATCAGCTCCCACCGCTGGTGAGCTCATCCCTGCACAGCTGGAGAAGGCCCTGAGCTCCAGCAGCCTCCTCACCCCAGGTAATGAAAAAAGCACCACTCGGCACCTTTTGCTTAAGTGTCACTTAACAAGACCGTAAGCGAGCTGTTCCTGCTCTGCTGAGCAGGGGGGAGCAGACTCTGACACTTGAGCCTGGGCATGTCAGTGTGAGCCCCGTGCTTGAGGAGAACCTCCACGGCTTTCCCGTGCCCGCCTCGCGCAGCCAGGTGAAGAGCCGTGAACCCCTCGCTGTCACAAACGTTGATACTCTCCGCGCTGACGAGTCCTTCCACCACCTCAGAGTGCCCGTTTTCCGCCGCAAGGTGCAAGGCTGTCCTGTTCAAAGGCCCTCTGGCCAGGACGCTGGCCCTCTCATCCATCAGCAGCTTGGTGGTGGCCAGGTGGCCGCTGCGCGACGCCAAGTGCAGCGCCGTGTACCCTTCTGCCGTGGCCGCCTCGATGTCGGCGCCGTGCTTGAGGAGCAGCCTGGAGGTGCTGGTGTGGCCCGTCTCGGCGGCGATGTGGAGAGCAGTCTGCAGCAGCCCGTTCTGGATGTTGACATCCGACTCCAGGTCGATGAGGAGGCGGGCCACGCGGTAGTGGCCGCGCTGGGCGGCCAGGTGCAGCGAGGTCCTGCCGTCCGCCGTCTGCACGTTGACGTCGGCGCCGCGCTGCTTGGCCAGCAGCTTCACGATGGGCAGGTGGCCCTGCCAGGCAGCGTAGTGGAGGGGAACCCAGTCGTCCTTACCCTTGGCGTTGACGTTGACGCCTCTCCTGAGCAGGATGCGCACAATGTTCTCCTGGCCGTACTGGCAGGCTATGTGGATGGGCGCCCTGCCCTCGAAATCCACCTCGTTTAAGGACGCGTTCTTATCCAGCAGCATTTTGGTGCTGAAATCATCCCCATTCTGGGCAGCAAAGTGAAGAGCGGTCCACTGGTCCTCGTCTTTGGCGTTGATGTTGATTTTCCTGGCCATAAGCAACTCCACGATGCTTTTAAACTTCTTCTCGATGGCTATGTGGAGAGGGGTGGAGCCTTTCTTGTTGGTGAGGTTAGGGTTAGCGTTGTACAGCAGGAGCCATTTGACACATTCTTCTTGACCTGCTTCAACAGCCAAGTGCAGAAGACTGGAGTTCCCATCCAAAACAACATCAACATCTTGAGGCTGGAGGATCTTCATCAGCTTGCTGGTATCTCCAGATAAAATCGCCTCAGTTAGCTTCCTCTTCTGTATGTCTGTAGTGCCAATATCTAAATGGATACAAGGAAGAAAATTTTTTCCATGAGGGTGGTGAAACACTGCAACAGGTTGCCCAGAGAGGTGGTGGGTGCCCCATCCCTGAAAACATTCACCTTGTTCTAGCTGAAGATGTCCCTGCTCATTAAAAGTCCATTCTAACCCAAACTGTTCTAAGGTTCTGTAGAAAAGACAGTATCACAGTTCTGATGCTCATTTAACTGCTCATGGTTTCAGCAATGAGCTGCCGGCAGAACAATCCACCCCCTTTGCCCCACAGGAGTCCCAGAACACCTTCAAATCAGATTTGGGCCCCCACTAACCCTGTTTTTTGTGGCATGAAAACCAAAGGATGTTGTGGTTTGATCTCCCTGCACCAACCATTGTTTACCTAACTGGAAAACAGATGTCTGGGGTTTGCAGCACTGGACCCAAAGGTGAGGGGGTCTTTATCACAGTGGTCCCAGGGGCTGCTGAGAAGGTGGCTTGAGTCCTCTCAAAACTAAGGTGCTCAGGTTTGGGTTTATAACTGAAAAAGCCACAAACTCAGCTGACTGACTGGGCACTGGCTGTAATCCCATGTCAAGCGGGATGCTGGACTAGCAGTGTCCTCCAACCAACCTCTACATGACTGATTCTGTAATTGCTTTAATGGGAGTTTACTCCTTTACAAAAGTAAATGAGATTTATTATTTCTCATTAGATCATGTTTGGGAACCGCATAATTATTTTTATTTTTGTTTGTTGGTTTTGTTTTGGTTTTTTTTTTTTTTCCTTTTAAATAACTACCTTCAGTAAACAAATTTGTAGTGCTGACAGCAAGAGAAAGCAAGGCTAACAGTAATTTCCAGAATGTTATTCTACTCTCCAACCCATTGACTCCCATGCCTCAGTCCAAACAACTACAAAGGAAAACTTGACCATTACCTGAACTCTCCCTTTCAAAGGAAAGGGAAAGGGATCCTCTGGATGAAAAAGCTGAATCTACAGATGAAACTCCTGAAAGCCTCTTGTCACTGGAGGCAAGTTTGGACTCAGAAGAGCTGCGGCTGAGATCCTCAGGGCCTTCCATAGTCTGTGAGATCCCTGAATCCAACTGGGACAGCAACTCTGAGAGACTGTAATCCTTAACTGATGGTAGAGCAGGCTCCTGTTTCTTCTGGGATAATGCACAAATCCCCTTCAAGGGAAGCACACGAGCATTTTAGAAAGGTCAGCAAGCAAAACTGAGCACAAGGCCACTACAGAAGAAACATAAATTTGTCAGTTTGCAGGTAGCTTTTAAACACTATTTGTATTAAATTTGAAACCTATGCATAAGGTCACTGAATTTTTTCAGGAGCAGGAGGGCAGCTTCCATCAGTACTCACAGGGCCACTAAAGCCACATGCTCTTCTGTCTATGGTGGTTTTTAAGATCAGTCACACCCACACAGTTCCAGCCTTTATTTCCTAACTGTCCTGCTCTCACTCCATTGAATAAGATGCATTTGGTTCTGCCCTGAGGTTTTCCTGAGCTGGTCCATGCTCCTGCTGTCATTTGTGTATTCCAGTCCTTCACCAAGACCCACTGCTATCAGGCAAGGTGGTGCTCAAAAGCAGCAGGGAGAAGGTTGCTTGGAACTTTCCAGGTCATAAAGGAGCCTGTTCCTCCCAAAACCCTGCAAGTTCAAACAAGGAGTGAAAGAGAAAATACCTCAGGCTGCTGCTCTGGGGCATTCTTGGTGTCCAGGTCTTGAGTTATCATCTCTTTTGTTTCATCTTCCGGTTTTTCACAAAGGGCCTCTGTTTCTGAAGTAATTTCTTTAAACAAAACAAGAGAAGGTTTTAGTGCTTGGGGTTTTTTTAGGAGACTTTCTGAGACACCCTGCTGCCTTTCTCTATCAATCCAACTTAAAATCTCTGAGATACTGAGGGAGAAGGACTCCAGTCGTGACCATTCCATCCAGCACCTCCTCAGTGGGCACAAAGTGTGTAGCCAAGCCAAGTGTACAGAGAGCTGCCCAAAAACTTCATTTTCAGTCACACCAGACCAGGAGCCACACTGCAGGACAGTGAATTGGGAACCCCTCTACTGCTGGCAGATTTAGACCCTTTTTTCTTTTTTTTTTTTTTTTTAACTATGGAATCCGTCATCTCTTCAATCCTCATTCCATGTTTGAGCAGAAGGAGAGGGAAGAGAAAAATCTCTCCCATTAAAGCTGAATTGAAGCTACCTGGTGACAGCACCTTGCTACATCCCTCTGCACTCATGAATCCATAACAGGTGCTTTGGACAAGTTCAAACCTTTTACTGGCAGAGAAGCGACAGCACTAACTGGTTCATGACAAGGAAACAATTCAGTTTCTCAACATACAACAGTACAAATTTCAAGAGCCAGTTCCTTCAACATTTTGGTACACACCAGCTGCAGCTTGGCCTATGTCCTGACACACACTATCAGAAATAAACATAATTTCTGGCTAAATGGCCCGACTGGTTCAGTACAACACCTATTCCTGGCGTGTTTACATAACACCATCATGGTCAGACATGTCCTCAGATAATCCCTTCCTCCGCAAATGAGTAAGTGGCCTGTATCATTGTCTCCACCACACAATATGCTCTATTTATTCTGTCACTGAGCTTCTCAGCCTTTACCCCGTGGATTAGCAGAGGCCTGAGCAATAAGGTGACTCATAGAAGAATAAATGGGCAGCCAAGTTACGAGGAAATCTTACCTTGAAATGTTGGCCGCTCACCAGGATCATCCTGCCAACATTTCTGCATCAGTTTGATCAAGTTATTACATGAATGAGGTCTGGATTTGGAAACAGCAGGGAGCTCTGGGCGGTGGCCTTTAACTACTTTTACCATAATATGTAGAATGTTGTTTTCCTCTGTAAAGCAAAAGCACACAAATTTAGATGTCTCAGCAAAAGGAATCTCTTGTCTTTTTTTCCCGAGAGCATCATGAGTGCATTAGGCTGAAAATTTATTTTCACACTTTTTTTCTAAATTTCTTTTTATAAGGGGAAAAAATAGTCGGTTGTCTTCTCCAACAAGATATTTTTTTAATGCAGTAACACCTGCTTTTCACATCTAACTTAAAAACAATTTTCAGCAAGTAACTGTGTGCTTTTTCCACACATTAAAGAAAAAAAAAAAATAGAGCTCAAACAGTTCTTTGCTACCTCTCTTTGGATTTCCATCTCTGCTGTAGGAAAACAGAACAGAACCTTAGGTTTTATTTAGACCAGGTGCCTGAACTACTCCTAAAGGAAGAACACAAATCAAGAGGTGCAGTAATGAAGCTCCTGACTGTAAATCAACCACTGGGCTAAATGGAATATCTCACTGGGAGAAAAAACTAATAGTAGAGTGGAACTTGTTGGGACATGTTTGCTATACATAGGCCAGTCACAGACACAGGAAAGTCATAAAGAATAAATAGCTGCCTGATGAGCAGTGCATTTACTGCAGGGTGGAACAGGGCTTATTCTCATAGACAACTTCTAAATTTGGTTTGTTTTTTTTTTTTTAGGAACAAATCTGTACCCACAACCTACAAATAAACTGCTGAATTTCTCTACATTTCTCTACAGAGGAGCTGCTCCTGAACAACAGCACAGCTGCCTGCCAGGTTGGCTTTGCCACACACTCATCTGAAGCTGTGCAGCAAACTCCAGCAGAAGCAAAAATGTACAGACAAGGACCTCTGCAGCAATGCAGGTTCTATTTTCACCACGTAGGACAAAGGAGGACTTGAATTTGTGATCAGAATTTGAGAGCCTAGAAGTATCTACTGCACAAGACTGTCAGAATTTGGAGATCATGCACAAAAATCTGTGGCTGGCGGGGCAAGAATTTTGCTTATTAATGGGAAAAAGGAAAAAAAAAATCAAGATAACACACAACTTACCTGCAAAAGGCTTCTTCTGTGTAAGAACTCCCCAAACCACGATGGAAAAGCTACAAAAAAAAAATTTAAAAAGGTTAAAAAATCTATATATTTTTTAAAACAAAGCCAAAAAACTCACAGAAATATAATTTATTTTCTTTGTCCCTTCACTTTTGCATCAAATTCAGCTGGTGAACACACACACACACAGAGAAGCAGCTAAGAACCATGATTTCATAGTCTAGCTTTGGCAAGGAGGAACCTGAGGCAGCAAACACAAGGACTTGCTGCAGGCTGCCAAGTCCTTGGTAGCATTTACCAACCACTCCACATCCACCCTGACAAAAATCAGAGAAAGCATTACAGTGGATTTCATTTAATGCTTCTACCCTGCGAGATGACTTTAAAGAAATCCATTTAATTTAGAATAAGAGGTATCTTTTTCATCTAAAGCTGTGATTTCCTTTTCCTAATAATCTTGCCACGAAAGAAGAGCCAAAGACCTAGTGATGAAATCCACTGAAGATAACTCAGAATTGTATCACAGACTCGCAAAGTAGGTCAGGATGTACCTTCAGAAGGTGGGCAGTGCCCTCCCATTGCCAGTTGCTAACAAATAATTTCAAGACCCAGGATCACTGCAGTTTTTGAAAGGTCTCTACACTACAAAGGCTTTGTAAAACCCAAAGCAAACATGACCCAGTTCAAGATGAGGCTCAAATTGGATTTGGAGGTTTCATGGTTAAAAAAAAAAGGGCTAATTTTACAGGGTTCCTGAAATAGCATCTAGGTGTTTTCACACTTCACTGACCTGTACACATCATGTTTGGTGTCAAAGCACCTGTTTTTCTCCTTGATGCGTTCTGGAGGAAGGTAGGCAATGGTGCCACACAAACCATCCATGCTGATGTCATGGGAATGGGACAAGCCATTGCACTTTGCAAGCCCAAAGTCAGAAATCTGAAAAAAAAAAAAAAAAAAAAAAAAAAGAGGAGGAAAAAGGTGAGAAAAGTGCATGGTATCACCAGACTTTCAAGGTGTTCACAAAATATTTTCTGCAAAGAACAGATGCAACAGGATGACCCAACAAATACAATGTTCAGCCAATAAAACATCTCTGGAAGCATAATGCTACAGTAGGTTTTTCTTTATTGTTAAGCTAAAAGAAGAAGAAGAAAAATAAAAAATAAAGGCACACATCTTCTGCAAGCAGCAGCATGCCAGCCCATTATATAGCAAACACAACAAACAGTCAAGGCAATTTATTGTAATTTAAACCAGTTGAATTTAGCTACTGCAAACTACTTTAATGTAATTATTGGCCCTGCCACCCCCTTTCCCTACATAACCTCACATTGTATGATGTGTTTAAATGTCCTGGCTCTCCAATGAACTCTGGAGAATCACTCTTTCAGGCATCACTGTTACACTGACCACGCCAACGAGCACCAAGCCCAACAACAGAGCCACCAAGTGCTCCAAAATCCCAAAAGGAAACACACACACACCCCAAAATCCCACACAGGGAACTCTTTCTGGCAGCCAGGAGATACAGCAAGTCGGTGCAGTGACGCAGTGAGCACAGCTGAAATGAGCACAACAAGTGACAGCAAGTTTATAAAAAGGACACACCTCCACTTTAATTTGAAGTGTCAAGCAAATATGCATTCATTTGCTCTCAAAGGCATACCAATCATCGAGCAAACAGATAGGCCAGGAATTTCCTTTGTCTTACTTATTTCCCACTGGACAAAAAATGTTTATTATGCCAAGTGGAAATTTCAAGAAAAGTCAAGTCTTTTCGGACCACTGATTTTTGTCTACATGTCAGATAAGACTTCCCCTCCCCCTAACTTATACATTCTTTTTATCTAATAAATACCCAGCTTTTTCAATGACTCATTCCCCTTTTGATCTTCACAGCTTCTCCTTTGAGAAAGTTTTCCCTCAAAACAACAAGCATAATTAAAAAAAACATTCTTTTTTTTTTTTTTTTTTTAAATAGGCTCCGACTGCACACTTTGAGAAGTTTCTCTCTAAAGATACCACAAAACCAGTTGTAACATGTGTCCATTACTGGAAAGGGAGAAAACTGCTGCCAGCTTCAGCCTCCTGGAGAACAGGCAGGTTACACAGCCACGCAAGGAATCTCCCTTTGCCATAAAACAAACAAAGCAACCCACACAGCTTCAGCAAGAACTTCTCCCATGGACAAAGAGCTCAGCAATCTGAAGAGCTGGAGAAGTCCTGCACCTTAAAACACAGCTCTGTCCAACCTGTTGTCCCTCTTTAATCTGTAGGGTAATGTGGGAATGACTTGAGAACAAAAAAACCCGCACATAGGGAGAAAAAAAAAAATAAAGGGAGGGGGAAAAAACAGAAAAAACAAAGTTGTCTGGAGGAATAGTTTCTCATCCTTGTTGAGCTACACTGTCAAGACAGGGATTGTTGGACTCCTCAGCAAGCCAAGCACTGGAGCTCAGGAAAGCAGCAAATGGTCCAGAAAGCCTCATCCACACGTCAGGTCACCCTGGGAAGAGCCAAATGGACCACCGCAGGAAAAGCAACATAAGTCTGGGGCACTTGGTGCTCCACTGGAAGAACAAAAGCCCAACCCCAGCATCACACCAGGCTGCGGTGTCAGGTTAATAAATGAACCGAAGGCTGCAAGTCTGAACGGATCCGCCGTGGTGGTGAAGCTCTGCTCTGCTTTGATTAACGTGAGGCAGAGCCTTGTGTACACCTCAAGAAATCCAGGCATAATTAAAGCCACACACCTCCCTCTTTGTCTAAACAATGCCGTGTTTCCTACTGCCTGAGTTAAGAAATAAAGATGAAATGCAGACAGCGGGGTGACGCTCCTGTGTTTGGAGCCACCAGCTACGGCGTGTGAATCTAAGGCTGGGGGCTAAGGCAGAGCTCAGCACTCCAGACAGAAAAAGTCACCCTAGAAACTCAGAAACAGCTAAAGTACATAGTACACACCCTCCCTGGGCTAGCAAGAGCTCCACTTTGTGCAACTGTCCATACCTAGTGGGAAGGACTGGGTGTTATGTCGATTAATAAAAAAAAAAATCACCTGTGGAGCACGGCTTCGATCGTATCAAATTCTGCAGGAAGAAAGCACTGGAAATTGAGGAATTGTTATCTTGCAGGCTGCAACAAAATAGTGAGATTCTGCAGACAGCTTCTCCTGGCTTTTATTAGCCCCTCTGGGTGAATTTTCCACGCTGCATGGTGTATTTAGTCATGCAGGTTTCTTTAAGCACCAGTGGGAACTGCGCAGTGGGTGGAAGATCCAGCCATTTAACTTGCCTGTTTTGCCTTTAAATTGCTCGCCAAGGCACCTCGTCCTGCAACACCCTTGCTGGGGAAGGCAGAGAAAGTGAAGCATCCTTCCCCACTCCTTCCTGCACATCCTCGCTGGTCCCTGCAGCCCACCCTGGCTCTGCCCTTCCCCTGGATTCCGCGGGAATCCGCAATCTCCCTCCTCACACCGGTGATTTCAGGTGGGTCCCTTCAAAAGCGCACGTGGTTATCAGCAGGGGAGACAGGGAGGCGACAGACTGCTCCATGCAAAACCCGCGGCGGGGAGGTGGGAGGAAGAGAAAGGAGCCGTGGCCAAAGCCCACGCACGCAAGTGAGATGGGTTCGTGTTCAGGCAGCTCTGCTCCTCCAAGGGCTGCATGAGAACCTACACGTGAGCGCCCAGCAGGGACTGGGAGCTGCACGTGTTCTCCTCAGCGCTCACTTTTCCTGAAGGATTCCAAGATCTGAAGATTTCTATCTATTTCTTGATGATATATATATTTTTATCTGTTTATTTATTTATTTTATCTCATTTTTATTATATTTAAATTTTATGTATCTATTTATTTGTTTTATCTATTTCTTATACTTAATTTTTATCCACTTATTTATTTCTTTTATCTTTCTATTTATCTATCTATCTATTTTTGGGTTTCGTTCATTTTAGTTTATTTTAGTTGGTTTTTTAACTCGCGCGCTCCAGCCTTTCTCTGCTCCTTTCCTTTCTAGTTGGTACAAAAACACTCGGCAAAAAGTTCTGGGTGCTTTAAGAAATTATTTTTGTAATTTTTTTTTGTGTGTGTGTGTGTGTTTCATAATTTTTTTGTACTTTGTAATTTTATTTTTTGAAAAGTAGATTATAAACTCGCATTAATACAACAGCTACGACTGTCATCTGTTCCCAAGCACTGCAGGGATCTAGTTCCCAGGGACAAAACGAGTGCTTGGAAACTGCTTTTCTTTTTTTTTACTGCCGACTCCTGACAGACTGCCCTAAACTCTGCTCTCACCTCTTGATGTCCTGAACTGTGCAATTAGCTCCTGATGCTTTATGCCATTTTTCTGCGTGAAAAACCTAAGAACCCACTGAAATGGATTCAGGGACAGAGTTCACCAAAAGGTTTTCTGCATCAAATCCACTGGATTAATTTTTAATCTCTGCTGGAACATCCAGTGTTTGTCTCTGTACAAAGTCTTTGCACTTGAGATATTGAGAATATTGAGAATGCCCCCACATTTTTCTGTGGGGTATTCAGGTGTCTGGTGGTGGGGGAGGCTTCTTGTGTTTGTTTTCTCTGCAGGAAGGGTAAGGCTGTTACATTTTTGTTCTTAAGAAATGTCTGAATTTTTAAAGAAATTTGCATGGGTCACAGATTTGGACTACTAAAAATTATGACTAAAAATTAATTCCAAATACTAGCACAACATGCACTTCAAACTTATGTCTTTATGAATGGGTTTTTTTATGAATGCACTTCAGTTAGCTTCTAAAAGAAACCAGAGTGTTTCTCTCCTGAACCAGATTGTATTTCTCTCCTTTTCCAACCTGCCCTAAAACTTTTAACTCCTCCAAACCCATTTCAGGTGGGACATTTTGAATTCTCTTTTCAGAAGCAGCACAAACCAAAGCCAAACACTCATTTTAATCTATCAGGAATCTGAATTACTCTAACAGACATGGTTTTTATTCCCTCCCCTGTGCCACCACAATTAGATCAATCAGAGAATTGATCAAGGTGCAAACCAGCTTTGTTGGTTGGGATTAAAGAGCCATGCAACAACTGCCCTGCATGGAAACCTTGATCAGGAAGGGTAAGGAAACCAGCAGAAGGGACACACAAAACAAAGGCTCTCCTCATCTGTAATAACAGGAGAGCAATTGCAGCTGATAAAAAAGTGGCTGTGCTGCCTACAGCAGGCAGTCTAATAAAAAGAGACGACTGCTCTTTATCAGCCTGGCCTCTGGGTATTGCTTGGATGTACAGTTAACAACCTACATGGAGAAGATTTCTGATTATGAAATTTTCCACCTAACTGGGCTGCTTCCAGCTCCACGCTCACAAATTTTGCAGCTGAAGCAGATAAAAGTGAAGACCATGGAGGCAACTTTTCCATCAAGAGCATCAGCACGGTACGACACAGCAGCAAACTTCACACTGGTTTATACTGGGGAGCTGGGGAGAGGAGAAAAGCAACTACAGAGAGTTTAAAGCAGTGCACAGCTGAGAGCAGCTCGTTCTGCTTCAAGTTCTCTAAAACCAAAATCTAGGAGACGAAAAACCACTGGTCAGGCTTGTCTCTGTGTGTACATGAACCCACACATATGTACATGTATGTCTGTGTGTGTATGTGTACAAATATATATACATATATATATAGATATATAGAGAGAGATATAGATATAAAACAAGATGAGGAGCTGCAAAAAACCCAGGCTGACTGGATAGTGAAAGAAACAAGAACTTCAAAATAATGTTTCTGCCCAAAAATAAGAAGTTGCAGGTTGGCTTAATTTTAAACACCTGAACAAAAAGCAACGCTCTTGACCATGAGATTTTGGGAGACAGGAAACACGTGAAGCAGCAGGAGAGATCACAGGGGCAGGGTAGCTGGCAACAAGCTGGGCATGAGATTTCTGCACGTGGTGGGGTGTTTATTCTCCTCCCAAGGGCCCTGCAGGGAGATCACATCGCAGCAGGCAAGGAGCAAACTCACGAGGGCAGAGCTGGAATGTGGCATTGCCTCCCCTGTGCCAGGGATTGCCACATCACAGCAGCTCAGGGGACACGGCCAGAGTGTGTGTGCAGGGCAGGAGAGATGAAGAACGAGCTCAAAAGATGTGGTCCAGTTGAGCAGAGCAACAGATGTCAGACAGCACGTAAATATTGAAAGAGTGAATATAAGGAACACCGGAGAAAGGGGCAAGGGAGGATCATGTTGGTACAAATAAAAGGTTGATATGAAGGAAGGGAAAGAAAGGAGGCTGATCCCTGCCTGGGTATGGAATAATCCTGCCAAGGAAAGCCAAGGCAAACAAGATGGAGCAGGAGATGGCAGGGAAGGGAGCTCCCACCACCAACTCACACGGGAGGATGGCTGCACCCACCTTGCAAAAAACAGCAAAGCTTTACCTTGTTCTACACATACTACACACAGATATTTAAAATCACCAGGGAATCCCCCAATGTGCCTTTGGTAAAGTCAATATGTGTCCATCTATATCCCTGCTCAGGCTAATCCCATCCTCCTAATTATCCTCCCAATCCAGCACAGGCTTATGTAATGCCCAGGCTTTATGATATGGAGGCACCCACTTGATGATAAGTTCTGTACAGCAGCACTGCCTTAGTCACCAGCCTCACTCAGGGCTTTACAGTGAGCACGGTGCTTGTAAAAGGAGCTGGGTGTGTTTGCCTTTAACTGCAGGATGGCACAGCAGCGTTTCTAATGCTCTCCACTGGAAGACTGACTGTTTTCTGGCTCAAGGGCAAGCAGTTTGTACAAGTCCTCCCTAACTCCAAACTCTTCTCTTGCAGTCTGCAATCTCTCTTCACTCACCTTAGGACTCTATTAGGGACAGGTCACATACTAAATGAATGCTGACATTTAAAAACACTTCAATCAGCAGCTCCATTAGCCTTCCAGCAAGAAAATGCACATTAAATCGAGCTGCAGGGTCAGAAATTTAATTACAAATTTCACATCACACAAAAAGAAGGTTTGGGGCCACATTTTTAAAGTGAAGGCACCTCACAGAACATGTTCATCTCTCATTTTGCATATAGGTTCCTGTGCCTGCTTTGCTTCTTGGAGGGCTTTCCAAGGTGTCTGTGGACGTAAAAGACTGGAAAAGGTTTGGATTGGACCATTCCTTTCTGAACTCCACAGAAAGGATCCGAAGGCTTTGATGTGTTTCGTACAGAAGCAACAGTTCAGGGATGTCAGCAATGACCTCACCGGTGACACTGTTATTTTTGTACATTTTGCACTTTGCCCCCCTAGTTTTACATCACCAGCCAGATATAGGCTGTGCAGCAGGCACTTCAACCTCCTGAAACAGTGAGAAAAACACAGCCTTGCTATCTGGCCTCATGGATGAGTCAAGAATCAGGAATTTAAGAAGTTATGCAAGCAAGCGTGAACTTTTAAGTAAATAAATACTTAGCCAAGGCCTCTCAGCACCACTGTGTGAGAACAGGCTTTTAAGAGTTCAAATCCTGATGTTCTGGTCAAAATAGCATGACCACCTGTAGATGCCTCCTACCTCAGAAAGAAAATCCTTCTAAGAAATAAATTACTGAAAAAAAAAAAAAAAAAAGCTGAGACTGTCACGAGTGTGATTTCATTAGTGGCACACACCTCTTCTGGATCCAAGCCTCTCATGACATCAGGAAATCTTTATTTAATGAAAATTTCATTTTTAGGATGATACAGGAAAGACCAAAGGCACTTGATCAGAGAGGGGGCCAGTAAAACAGGGAGCAGATGGATTATGGCACTGTTAAAAAAAACCTGAACACTACAAAAAAATACCCCTACAGTAAAAAACCTGTATTTCAGACTCTGTGCTCTCTAAGAAGAAAGTTGAGAAAGCAAGCACAACCTCCTCGGTCCAGCTGACCACAGAACCTCCAGCAAACAAACCTAACAAGTTTGCCAGTTTACTCTGGAAATGGATAACAAAAATAATTTCATGCTCTTACAGCCACAAAAAAAAAAAAAAAAAAAAAAAAAAAAAAAAAAATTCCTTTCAGTGACCTGTGGTATGCATGAACAGTCAGGACAGAGATACTTCCTCACTGTACATGCCCTGAGCAAATGGAAATGAGCTGCCTCTGGGAAGACTTCTCCAGGCTGCAGCTGTAAATGAGATCTCTGCACTTAGTGGTGCAGACAAAGACCTAGAACAAGGCAACCACGGCAGCTGTGGAAGTGGCAAAGATGATTTTAGAGGTTCACACCACTTTTGTCTCCCTGTTCTCACGATCCTGCTGCAAGGAAATTTGTAGCAGGACACACTAGGTCTCAGAACCAGAGTCCACTGCATCCTTCTAAAATTTCAGGAGGGTTCTCACAAGTTCCCAAGCTCTCACAATTCCCAAGTTCTCACAAGTTAGTTATGTACTTAAACGGTGCATAAACCAGGTGGAATTTATTTAAGGGCTCTATTTGGCTGGATTTTAATTTGGGAATCAGAAGGGCTGGCTCAGTGGGCATTTCTCTAACTCTAAAGGAACCCTGCTGGTTTCTCTCAGGCTTTTTGCATCTGGCAGGAGCCACGGGGGAACACCCAAAGGTGCGTCCCAGGACATACCTTGACGTGGTAGTGGGCATCCAGCAGGATGTTTGCAGGCTTGAGGTCCAGGTGGAGCAGCGGGGGGGACATGCAGTGCAGGAAGTTCATCCCCACGGCTGTCTCGTGGATGATGCGGAAGCGCAGCTCCCAGGGCAGGGGCTCGGAGGCCAGCAGCTTTTCCAGGGATCCTGTCTCCATGTATTCCATGACCAAGCCCACGGGCTCCTTGCAGATGCCATAAACGGGGAGGATGTAGCGGAACTTTGCCATTTCCATCTTCCTGGCTTCTTCCAGTAGCTCCATGCGCTCCCTGGGTGGGAGAGAACGGGAGGTGAAGGATGGAGCATGCCCAAAACATTCCTTATAAAAACCGAACACCGCATTTTGTGATCACCCCCTGACTGACCCACGCTGCCTCTCAGCAGCCTGCACTCCGGGTGTATTCCCTTGTTTATTAATTTGGGGTTCTATGCTTTCAGTGGTAGGCAGCTCCCAGCTGCAGGACCTCGGGTGAGCCTTACACTTCCAATTTATGAATATCCCAGCCCACCTCCCTGCTTGGATGGTTATGCTGTGCTGTGTTCAGGAGGAGGATGATGCATGTGAAAAACGAGTTACACTCTCTTCTAAAAATTTCTAAGTTTAATAAAAAATAAAAATAGACAATTAGGAGACAGAATAGGCGAAGTTCTTTTGGCCGAGGGTGCTTGGCATAAGGTCTGCCAGTAGCACACCCACCCTTTTGGACTTCTATCTTTAGGGAGCGCTGTGTTGCATATTCAATAGATTTTAATAAATATTCCTTTGAGTTTGTATCTGTTTCAAGTATTCTCAATCATCTTATCTGACAGATTTATTTGTGGGTGGCTCCACTCTGTTTGGCAACATGGGTATAAATCCTTCTCTTTAGATTTTTGCTTATTTTCATTTGGAAAAAAACCCCAGAAAGTTAGCAGTCTTTTATGCAAGGTTACAAGGTGACCACCCCCCCATACCTTCTGGCTTAGAAGAAAAATAACCTCCGTCTTTTACTGTTAACTCTTTGGTACAATCAAAAATATACCTTCATCACCTTTCTAAATTCCATTAATAAAACATAACACCGCACTATTATACAAATAGTATTCATGTTAATATTTGCAAAAAGCCAACTATATAATAGGCTTTTATAACAATACACATGGAGCCCAGCTTTAGCGCTGCTGTAACTCCTTTGTGCTGAAGTCATTAACTTTTTGTGAGTCATGGGGCTGTGTTAATCGGGAGAGAGACCAGAGAGCATCACTTCAGCCGCCCTCCCGGTGCACCCTGAGCCCACACAGACCCAAACCTTGGGACAGGAATCCTTGGACCCACCCCAGAGGAGAGCAAACTGCCTGCTGTAACCAGGGAGACACAACAAAAGCCTCCCCAAAACACGGATTTGACGAGTCCAAAAGTGCACTCGCTCAGCTCCAGCAGGAGAGAAGTCTCAGCACACCATTTTCAGTGATGTAACAGTAATGAGCACCCCGGGTTGTTTACAGGACACTTCAGCCTGACCCTGCACAGGGTTAAGTGTTACTCAGTCCAGGTCAAGACCTTAATTGCTGTGCCTTTCTTCTGCACCTCACTCCTTCTGCAACAGCCCACAAGGCTTGGGATGGAAAGAGGAAACAAGGGTCCTCTCCCCAGTGCCCACAAAGAGGGGCCACACTTGATTAAAGACCCTTCCATGTGTAAAAACTGCTTTATTGGTGATTATGAGCCCTGCTCAGAGCAGCTTTGGGCCATGGGCGCTGACACACCACTGCTGCTGCTATAGACTCACAAAAGGTGGCACACAGAAGTCAGACAGGTCGTATTTCCTGAGCAGACCCTCTCTTATTACACAACAGCTCCTGCAATGCACCCGAAGATGTGCACACTGTCTGATGGACATCAGTTCCTGATAGGACAAAGTTTGTGCTCTGGGGCCACCAACAAATGATGCCAGTTACCATTGTAGGAGCCTCAAGGCAGAACCTCAGCTCAATCAAACCCTTTTGGTTTTAAAATTTGAAATCCAGCTAGTAACACTGTCCACCTTTAAAAGGAGAAAACACCGAGTCCAGCCAAGTCTTCTCTTCTCACGTGTCCCCCAAAGCCTGGATGACCTGGGAGAAGGTGAAATGTAGCCTTGTGGGAGACCCTCAGATTTTGGGAGCCGTCATTTGGCCCTCGGACTCGGCAGCAGGACCCTCCCCAAGGCTGGGAATGTGCTCTGCTGCCTGCTGTGTCAGCCTGCAACAACACTCATGTATTAAATGGTAATGCAATAACATTACCCGCTGCAGGTAACATTTCCCACCAGGGCACAGCCAGCAGCAGCAAACCTATTTCAGAGGCGAGATCAGGTTGAAAGATGGTCTAGAGAGGGACTTACACACTGAGAGAGAAACAAAAAAAAGATAGAGAGATCATTTCTATTAACCACTTTGGCTCCTGCTGCTACCCTACAGCAACTTTCTTGTGAAATAATTGCCTTGGCAGACAAGTACCCAGTTGCTCTTTGGCACGCTGGAAGGGAGCGCCCATGAATAACACAACCAACTCCTTGCCCCCGAGCCACACGCATAGCCAGCATAATTCACCGGGCTGAGCGCTGGAGTCAGGGATGTAAAATACCTGTCTGAGCCCTCCCAGGCAAAGCCAGAGCCCAGCAACAGCCAAGGTCTGACAGGAACCACTAGACTCCTCGGGATGAGGTTCTCAGGCTAGCAACAGCCTCAGAGAGCATCGCCAAAAACACAGATTGGCTGCCGCAAATGGGGCGTTTTCTTTAAAAAAAAAAAAAAAAAAAAAAAAAAAAAAAAAAAAAAAAAAAAAAAAACCACCAGAATTTTCTCTCTCTCTCTTTTTTTTTAAGTTCCCTTTCTGCTTGGACCAGATCCAGTCAATTGAGTGAACTAACAGAATAACAGGCGAGTGCCCTCTATCTAATTTGCCTGTTTAAATAAAGCCCCATGCAACAATTACCACCACCCTTCGCATTTTTCCCATACCCAGAGCATTCAAAACTGAATCAGCCAGAGGCTTGGGACATCTCGCCGTCAAAAGGGCCCCTGTCACCTTTTGAAAAGAGAAAAGGGGAGAAGACAAAAGAAGTGAAGAGAGCCAAAGCGTTATTAGGGCAGCTCGCTTGCATTAATGACATTACACAAACAGCTCGTTAAGGCAAGATTTCCACCACCACCAGGCGCAGATCAAAGGTCTCTTTTCTCTCCCTTCCCTTTCCCCTCGCAGGATGCCACCGGCGCTGGGCACAGGCCGAGGTGTTCTCCGCCCATCGCCCCACCAAAGGCTGCTGGAGGCTCCATGCAGCACATCAAAGGGTGGGCAGCGGGGGTGTCTTGGGATGCTCAGTTATTCCGGGGCTTAGGGTTATCCTGAGCTACCCCCAGTGAAGGAAAAGAGAAGCTCCTGGTGGGTTTCTCAGTGGAGAGCCAGAGGTCTAGCCTCGGTTAATATTTAATATGTTCTTGAAGAGCCACGCGATTTAAGAGTCAGGATTGTCTTCTCTAGGACGGAATTGTCTTCCTCTAGGACGGAATTGTGTTCTCGGCTCTGCTCTCTTCTCCCTCCAGTATTATATTCTAACTTTAACGTAATAAGGGAAGATAAAAAGGGAAAAGAGGGGAGAACGTAGAAAAAGGGGGGGAAAGGGCGGGGGAAGGGGGAAACAGAAGGGGGAAAGAAACAAAAAGGGAAAGAAGAGCAGGAAAGGAAAATGGACAAAAGGAGAAAAGGGAAAAAAAAAAAGCAGAAAAAGAGGAGAAAAGGAGAAAAAAGGCGGAAAGGAAGAAAAGAAAAAGAAAAAATAAGGAAAGAGGAAAAAAGAAAAAAGAAAAAAAGGAAAAAAGGAAAAAGGAAAAAAGGAAAAAAGGAAAAAAGGAAAAAAGGGAAAAAGGAAAAAGGAAAAAAGGAAAAAAGGAAAAAGGAAAAAGGAAAAAAGAAAAAGGAAAAAGGAAAAAGGAAAAAAGGAAAAAAGGAAAAAGGAAAAGGAAAAAAGGAAAAAAGGAAAAGGAAAAAGGAAAAAGGAAAAAAGAAAAAAGGAAAAAAGGAAAAAAGGAAAAAGGAAAAAAGGAAAAAGGAAAAAAGGAAAAAGGAAAAAATTAAAAAAAGAAAAAAAACTTAAAAAAAGAAAAAAATGGAAAAAAAAGAAAAAAATTAAGAGAGAAAAGCTTACACACAGGACATCTGAGGTCAAGTAAATGATGGGCTGCACACACTTTCTCCTGTAATAGAACCAGAAGACAGGGGCCCACAACATCAAGAGCTCCAGCACTGGGTCCAGTGCCAAAGAGCATCTCTGTCAGAGAAGTCAGTACAGATCAGTCGTTTTCAAAGCAGCTAGAAACATTTCATGAATTGGAGACCTCCAAAGAACTGTCTGCTTCCACTCCCACTCAGACAGAGCTGCATTCCTTGGATCTCCTGGAGAGACAAGGGCCTTGCCCTTGCCCACTGCCCCAGTCCCCAGGGCCCAGCCCTTGTCCACAAACCCTGCCACAAGAACAGCAGGAATTACAGCTGCACCTGCATTTGCATGGATCCATCTTTGTGCCCTAGAGATAACACTGCTGTAAAACTACAACCTTAGACTCACCAGGCAGTCCTTGCAGTTCTATATTCCCCCACCACCACATTTCCCTAATGGAGTCTGAGACAGAGCAGTTAAAAGTTGCTCCAGAGAAACTCCAAAAAGTTGCTCCAGAGAAGCTCAAACACTTGTAATGGAGCCATTGGTGTGAGGCACCTCCAGACACAGAGCAGCCAGGTTTCTCTCAGCCCAAGGGAGATCCAGCCCTGCTCTGCAGTCAGGAATTTAGGTTATCCCTTCCCAACTGCTGGTGCTGCGGATGGGGGTACACCAAATCACACCACCCTTAATGCCCTCTGGAGCTCTTCTCATCTGCATCATGGCACAGGTTTTACAGTGGCCTCTGCTGTGCAGGGTACGTATTTAACAACTTCCACACTGCTGACTCCCGGAGAAGAATGTGAATATGAGAATACAAAAAAACCCCTACTGCATGGTCAGGGCAGAGTATGTTGGGGTGGGGAGGGGGAAAGGAAGAAAAATCTCTTTTTTTCAGGTTAACTGATGTCAGCCCTGCTAACAGATCTCTGCAGTGCACTTCTGGTACCATAGCTTTCCCTTACAGCCAGGCTCTCCCCTACTCTTCAAGGAGCACAAGGTGACTTTTAGGTTCTCCCTACACAGAAGACACATTCATTCACCTTCGCCGCTTCAATAAATGCAGCATCCACTAACAGCGAGGCATTTCTAAAACCTCCCCAACTTCAAAGTCCTGCTCCATTCCCAAATCCAGGATGTGCAGAGGGAGATACGTGTAGGGCTTTGCCTGTTTTATTGTGTTTTGTTGGGTTTTTTTTCCTTAATCAAGACTTTTTTCCACCTCCACACCAACACCTCCAGTAAAGATCCTCTCCAGGAAATGTTACACCTTACAGTCAGCACGTTTATGTCAAGAAGAAAAAAAAATCACAAAGGATTCACTCTCTCCGAGCTTGGCAGTGTTTTTCTCCAGACCACACTTCCATTCTGGCCCACACGGGGAAAGAGAAGAGACTTCACCCTCTCTCTCTCCACTACAAGTCCTGGAGGAGAGGCTCCTCCACCTTCCAGGGTCACACTCTTTTGTTCAGATTTACCCTGAACCTCCCGTACTGAGCGCATCCTGAGTCCCATGAGACCTCAAAGAAGGGAAAGTGGGAGCAAATAAGGTGTTAGGAATGGAATTTGGCTGGATTGTCTGAGAGGGCTTGGGCTCAAAGGTAGAAAACACTTCTGTCTCTACGTTCGGTTTTTCTTCTGCTTGAGGCCACTTGGCTCTATTGATGTGATAATTGCCGAGGGAATTACTCCAAATCTCCCACTGTCTGCAGGAAACACAGTAAGAGAGACTACACAGAGTATTACCCAAGCCATTACAAACAGGGTGTTAAATGTGGTACCAAATAAAATACATCAGAAAAAGCCTCCGTGCTTTTCAGTTAATGTTTCTGATACCACTGGCAATCCTTCTAACTCTTCACAGGGTTCCAAGAAACAGCTAGTCAAGTAATCTCCTGGATTAACATCTAATTACACAGGCTTGTTGCAACCTGCCAGCTAAAGAGGCTGTGGGTTGATTCTGTCCTGTGCCCCCCACCCCACCATTTGAATAGCACAAGTCAATTAGAAAAGTTTTGGGTAAAAACGTCTCAGCATAACCATCTCCTGAAGGGGGTTGGTAGAGCAGCCCAAGAAACCAAAAGAGAAATAATAAAAAAAAAAATCACTTTGTATTAATTTTGCAGGGGCAGCTCTTTCAAGGCCAAGGACACCTCCGATTTCCTATCAATGCTCTCCTCATTCATCTGAAGCACAGAGTCTGAAGTAAAATAAATAAATGTTTCAAGGAATGGTGTATTAAAATCAATCAGAAGCTGGCAGAAGCCTCAAAATTCCCAAATTCTCAAGGCAATTTTTGTTTACTGAGCTGCAGTGTTTGTATGGTCTTCCAGTATTTGAACACCTCATAGCCACGGAGGGACAGGTGGCTCTCTACTGCACATATTAATATAGAGATCTAATAGCAAATCTCAAAATTAATTGTTCATATTACAACAGGTGGCAGCATCCTTTGTCTCAGAGTGAAATTCACTTTCAGAGTAAATTTCCAGATGTACACTGCAAATGAAAAGTTCTAGCTTACTTTTAAGACATGTTTTAATCTTCAAATTAATCAGCCACAGCACTGTTTTGATCAATATACATCAAATCTTTAGGTTTTACAAGCACAATAAAATACACTCTACAGTTAAAAGGTCTTTTCCATTTTATTCACCGACAGCACAGTTACCCTATGCATATAGTAAACTCTCCTTCTCCAAAGAACATTTAATTTCATTTACTACAGTCCAAAAAGCCACACTCCACTGCAAAGTCAGCAATTCGGGTACTGGAAAAGATGCTCGACTACCCCAGAATCCTGCAGAAGATGGGTTTACAAACGTTTTCAGTCTTGGGCTAGGTTATCTCCCTCCTTCTGCAGGAAAAGGCACCAACAGGAAACCTTTGTGACCCAGCCAAATCCACGTCTCAAAACACCGACCTGCAGAATCGGTTTGTGAGCTGGGAGAGATCCCAAAGATCAAGTGGAGCTGAGAAAGCTCCAGGAACACGATTTGTACATATTGAACCTCCCTTTGCACAGAGGCTGAGCTGCTGGATGCCACTACTGTCCCTACAACACAGGGATGTTTCCAAAGGTGCATCTGACAACTTTCCTCTCCTGGGAAAGGAGACCTGCACTCCACAGTCCCCATCCCTGGAGGTGTTCCAGGCCAGGTTGGATGGGGTTGGAGCAACCTGCTCTAGTGGAAGGTGTCCCCTGCTCATGGCATGGGGCTGGAAGGAGATGAGCTTTAAGGTGTTTTCCAGCCTAAAGCAATCTGTGATGCTGCGATCACACATAGCAGGAGAACAGCACATCCCATAGTCCCCACAGCGAGTGACAGAGGGCAGGGGAGTCCCAGCGTGGGGCACCTTTACCTGCCACACAACACACCCCAAGGACTCATCCGAGCTGACAGACACACGGAGAAGCGCCGTCCCTGCACTGCAGCCGGACACATCTCTACTCCCTAAAACACGCCAAACCCTCGGCTCCAGCGCCCACACCCCAGCTCCGCTCAGCCCGAGCCTGTCTGCCACCACAGCAGCCGCAATTCCTGCATCTGCCAGCTAAAGGCCTGCCTCTTCTTCTCTTCCGAGCTGCTGCTGGCGATCCCGGTTCCATCCCCGCTCCTCCTGCCCTGCCTTCCATCCCGGAGCGGCCGCGCAAGCCGGCACACGCACAGCCCGGGCAGGGCAGGAACGCTTCCCGCACGGCTCCCAGGGAACAGGCGACACTCTGGGACATGGCATGGATGCTGCTGCTGCTGGCAGTGGTGGCTGCGAGACGGGCAGGGCTGCACACGAGGAGCGCTCGGTGGCCCCGCGGCTCCCCGGAGCGCCTCTGCGGGAAGAGCCCCTTGTCCCCCCCCACATTGTCCCCTCATTGTCCCCCATTCCCTTTATCCCCCCGCTTACTTCTCATCCCATGGAGGCTGGGCGAACACTTGATGGCGAGCCACGTCTTCCAGTGGAGGTGCCGCACCTTGTACACCTGCCCGAACCCTCCCGAGCCGATCTTCTCCCAGCTGCTGATTCGCTCTCCTCGAAGGTTTCAGCAGCCCCATGGCCCAGGGGGAGCCGCCGTCCCTCGCCATGGCCGCAGCCGTGCCCGGACACCGCCCGGCCCCGCGCAGCGCAGCGCAGCGTGCCGCCCAGGTGAGTGAGTCAGGTGAGTGAGCGAGGTGTGCCCGGGGCCCCCGCCCGCCGTCCACTTCCTGGGACGGGCTCTGACTGCCTTGTGCTCAGCTCCCTCTTCTGTCCCCAGGCACGGGAGTGGGGGTAAATCCTCGGCTTCCAGCTCTCCGGAGCTTCCCCGGCCGCAGGATGGAGCGGAGAGCACGCTGCTGAGGCTGTGACAAATGAGCTGTGTTAATAAGCTGTGATAAGTAAGGTGTTTCAATAAAGGAGAGGGAAGCGTCGGTCACCTCTTCTTCTTCCCCCGCCCAGGAAGCGCAGAGGGTCCCGGTCCCTCCGTGCCCTGACCTGTGCATCCCGGGCAGCCTGGCCAGGCACGCTCTGGAGCAGCACATTCAGCCCCCGAGAAGTTATTGCCGAGAAGCACAGACGCCTCTGGGGTTTAGTTGCCCGTGGGATTAGAAGCTGTGATGATCCCCAGCGCTAGAATCCCAGTGCCTGGATCCTTTTGTGGATCTAATTGCAGGGACCACAGGATCCCCAGAATTGTTTTGTTGGAAAAAAAAAACTTCCAAGATCATCGTGTCCACCTTTGGCCAATCTCCACTTTGTCAACTAAACCATAGCACTAAAGCAAATCCAGTTGCTTGAGCACCTCCAGGGATGAGGACTCCAGCATCTCCCTGGGTAGACTTCCCAATGTCTCACCATCCTTTCAGTGAAGAAATTCTTCGTGATTCCAGCCTAAACCTGCCCTGGTGCAGCTTGAGGCTGTGGCCTCTCATCCTGTCCCTGTTCCCTGGGAGCAGAGCCTGACCTTCCCCGGCTGTCCCTCCTGGCAGGGAGTTGTAGAGTGAGAAAGTCCTTCCTGAGTCTCCTTTTCTCCAGGCTAAACATCCTTAGCTCCCTCAGCCACCCTTCCCTGGACTGGCTCTCCAGATCTTTCACCATCTCCTTTGCTCTTCCCTGGACACACCTCAATACCTTTCCTGAATTAGGGGCCCAGAACTGAACACAGGATTGGAGATGTGGCTTCAGCAGTGCCCAGCACAGAGGGGACAATCTCTGCCCTGGTTCTGATGGTCACAACTATTCCTGATCCAGGCCAGTGCCATTGGCCTTCTTGGCCACCTGGGCACACCTGGGCTTGTGTCCAGCTGTGACTCAGACCAATGGATACGGGGTCTCACCCTGTTCCTGAGGTGCTGCAGCTGGAAGGAAGGAGCCTGCAACCTTTGGTGTGTAACAGGATTGGAGAGGAGACTGTTCCCACCTGCATCACAACCTTCACACCTATCACAGGTCTGAAGGTTATAAGCTCACCTTTGTTTGTCACACTGAGTATCAGACTCGAGGTGATTGTTCCAGGCAGCCAGTGTGTGTCATTTAATCTGCCAGGTTGGGCAACAGATAGAGGACAATGTGTTTTAAAAGCAGGATAATAGCAATTCTTTGCAAAGCTCCAGTTAAAAGAGTATACAGAGACATTTAATTACTTTCAAAAGACACAGGACATGAAGCTTGTTCTCAAGGCTTTATTCCACATGGACTTCTTCCTGCTTAATTTACTTTGGATTAAACTAAACAATGAATTACTCTGAATGAGAACATGTTTGTATGAATAAATCAGGATAGAAATAGCTGTGTGAAGAAACAAGCCCATGGGTCACCTCTATGACCCAACAGTACACCTCTCTCTGGTCTCCTTCTCCTGGATATCACCCTGACCTGTTCCTTGCTTTTATTTGGGATCCAGCTCTCAGTGGATCAGCCTGGAGATTGTGCCATGCTCCTAAGGAGTTCTGCTTGAACAGAAGGGATTTGGTAACCCTGGACATTTCTGGAAGAGTGCACAACTTTGTTCACAGCAGATATTTTATTCCTCTAATGATACATTGTCATTCAAACCCCTATTTCACTGGGAAGAAGGTGAAAGTTAAGCAGGACAAAACCCAGCTTGCACTTAGCTGGCAGTTAAGTTTAACCAAAAAATGAATTGTACACCTTCTGCCTCCAGTGTGATTTGAGAATTAATTCAGCAAACACCAAGCAAGAAGGGAGTCAGAGCTGACAGAACATGGAAGGAGCTCCTCTGAGAAAATTTCAATTACTTACATGCTTTTAAAAGGGCTAGGCCTAAATAAAATTCACATTTAAGGTGCTTAGAGGGCTGGCTTCCCAGACTCTGAGCTTTGTCTTGATGACGTGTAAGAAGGCTGGGAAAGGACAGCAGAAGGGCTTGTCTTCAAGAGGCAGAAAAAGAAGCCAGCAAGGGAATTCAAGAGCAGTCAGGTCACTGAATACAAATAAATAAATAAATAAATAAATAATAAAAATTGATCAATTAATTAAAAAATAAAAATATCCAAACAGCTGGCCAGGCTGAAAAACAACAGTCAGTTGTAGGTTTATTGAGATCAAATCTCATGCAACCAACCAAATTTATCTTTTTGTGGCAAGGTAACCAGTCTCATGTAATTCCTTAAATTCTCCTCTTCTCCTGCTTCATTGTCCTGCAGTGTTCCCCAGTCCTTTCAGAGAACAGGATTCAACCCAGTGCTTCAGCTTGATCTTTTTAGAATGAAATGCTTCTAAAGGGTGAACTAATGAGTGAACTCAAGCAGCCTGTTGCTTCAGCAGGTCACAGGACACCTTTGTGTCCTGTGTGCTAGAGCTAAAATATTTGGCTTTTGCGTTCTGTGAACAGACAGCCGCTGGCAATAGGTACTTTAAAGTTGATATAAAACAGCACTAATTTGCAAAATATTAAACAAAAATCCATCTATTTGTCCACTCTGTAAGTATTTAGCTATGGGGTTTTTTTGGTTTTGTTTTTTTGGGGTTTTTTTTTGTTGTTGTTTTGTTTTTGGGGTTTTTTGGGGGGTTTTTTGTTTGTTTGTTTGTTTTGGTTTTTTGGGTTTTTTGTTTTTTTGGGGTTTTTTTTCCTAAACAGATGGTGCAATAGTGCAGTTGAGTGAAGCCAGCCCCAAGCTCTGAAGGAGGCTGCCATCCCTTCCTTGTGCTCCTATTCACACGGCTGCGTTTGCACTCACGTGGTTGAACAGTAACTGAATCAGCTCAGGGATCTCACTTGAAAAAAAAACAAACCAAAACCCCCTTGGTTAGTTTCCAGCCGGAGCAGAAAGCTGGTCTGACTTACCAGGTGCTCCTAAATGTCAACAGCGAGGCAGGCAAGTGGGCTGGGAGGAAACTGCCTCCGCAGGGAGGTGATGAAAGGGGCAGGGCTCGGGGTGAGAGGATGCTGGAATTCCCGTCTGGTCCCTGAAAGGAGCACGGCTCAGGGTGAGAGGATGCTGGAATTCCCTGCTGATGTCACTTAAGCACCCTCACAAAACCGTGCACAAGTGTGGTGTGGAGATGGAGGTGAGCTCTGGGAAGACACAGGGAATTCTGAAACCAACTTTTATTGAGGAATATTTTTTAAAAATCAAAGTGCAGATAATCCTGCTGAAGTCAACCGATGCTTTAAGTTTCCTGTTTTTCAGATTCTGTGCTGCCCAGGGATGCAGTTCTGAGCCTCACATTAAGTGTTAGTCAGCTCTCTTCAGAGTATGTAGACAAACAAATCTTTCCTGCTGAAGACCAAGGACAACTTTCCAACAGCACAAACAAGGGTGGGCTGAAGAGAGGAACAAGAAGGATGGGACCTCACAACCTGAAGCTGTACTTGGACAATTAAACCCCAATATTCAAATGGACCAAAACTTATAAAAATGTAAGACTGTGTGACCAGTTGTCCATTTTTGTGACCATTTCAAATCCACCTTGAGCGTAGCCCTGGCCAGGCTCTTCTCTGCCCAAGGTGTATCCTTAAAGGGTTTTAATAAATATCTGCTTTATTCTCCAGCTCTGTCCAGTCTCTGTTCCAGCTCAGCCTTCCCAAGGCATCCCAATGACACGCTGGTGCTGGACTGCTCTGGGCACATCTATCAGTTTTTGTGAGTTCAGAGCTGGAGGTAAAGGCAGCTCTGGCTGCTCAGTCCCCCAAGGTCAGTTCCTTTCTAAATTGATCTGAATTCACAAAAGTTAAGCCAGGAATTAAAAGGCAGGTTGAGGACCACACTTGGGCCACTTGAGCAGAGTGGTTTTAGTGCTCTTAATAGCAGAACAAATGAGAACACAGGTTAATAAAAACCTTGTGGCTTCCTTGGCAGATGAGAACTGTTCTTTAGAGGCAGAGAATTGAGGTACATCATTTGCTGCAGATCACATAAGCTCCTTGCTGTAGACAGTAACAGAACAAACTCTGTATTTGATGTGATCTAGTGAGAAAATTACTGGTTTGGGGCTTTAGGTAGGCTTTGCAGATTGCTTTTAACAGGTCTTATTTAATGGAATTATATGCTAAAAACCATATCAGGGCAATCACTCCTCTCCCAGACACCAAACTTTAAAGCCTGGGCAAAATAATAGCACTGCTTAGTGAACCAGCTTTGAGATTCTTTTTTCCCGGAGACAAATACTGTGGTTTTTCTCTACTGCTGTCTTAGAAAAAACTGAACCACCTTGCTAACAGTCTTCCTCTGCAAGGATAATAAAAAAAAAGCCCTGCATTCCTAATTGAGAAGTATTAAACAAATTTTACATACACCTTGTTATCAGTTCTGTTAACGACAGAGAAATGTGAACTGTGAAAAAATTAGTAATTAAAAAAACCTAAAAAGATTAATCACATTTGCATTAGCAGCAAATAACTCGGTTATGTGTGTGGTATTCAGGAGAAGAATGCCCAGGTTTAAATTGTGATTCTTAAACCCCTGAGAAAATGCATTCTGTGTCATTTCCTCCAGCTCAGTCTTGCTCTTCTTGGCAGCCACACTTATTTTTTGGGAACATTTTTGGGGTATATTTTTGGGGTACATTTTTCAGGTATGTGTTTTAGGTACAATTTTTGGGGTACGTTTCTCAGGGTACATTTTCAGGCACATCTTGGAGTATGTTTTTTGGGGGGTGTTTTTCAGGTACATTTCTCAGGGTACATTTTTGAGATACATTTTTTTGGGTACGTTTTTCAGGTAATCTTAGGGGTGCCTTTTTGGGGTACATTTTTCATGTACATTTTTTCAGGCCTGTTTCCAGGTCCGTTTTTTGGGTACATTTTTGGGGTATGTTTGGGTATGGCTTTGGGGTACATTTTCATGGTAAGTTTTTCGGGTACATTTTTGGGGTACATCCTTGTGGTACCTTTTTTGGGGTACATTTTCGAGTGTGATTTTCGGGTCCGTTTTTCAGGTCCATTTTTTAGGTACGTTTCAGGTGCGGTTTTGGGGTATTTTTTTGGGTACATTTTTGGGGTACCTTTCAGGTACGTTTTTGGGATACATTTTTGGGATACATTTTTGGGGTACGTTTTTCGGGTCCATTTTTGGGGTACATCCTTGTGGTACCTTTTTTGGGGTACATTTTTCGAGTGTGATTTTCGGGTCCGTTTTTCGGGTCCATTTTTGGGGTACACTTCAGGTGCATTTTTGGGGTATATTTTTTGGGTCCATTTTTGGGGTACGCTTCAGGTACGTTTTGTGGGTATATTTTTTGGGTACAGTTTTGGGGTACTTTTCCGGGTACATTTTTGGGATACATTTTTGGGGTATGTTTTTCTGGTACATCTTTCGAGTGTGATTTTCGGGTCCATTTTTTGGGTACGTTTCAGGTACGTTTTTGGGTACGTTTTTGAGGTATATTTTGGGATACATTTTTACGGTACGTTTTCAGGTACACTCTTAGGATACATTTTTTGGGGTACATTTTTTGTGGTACATTTTTCAGGTATTTTTTTTTTTTCTTTTTGAGTGCATTTTTTTCAGGTACATTTTCCCGGTACATTTTTCTGGGTACATTTTTAAGGTGCACTCTTGGGTACATTTTTTGGAGTACGGTTTTTTGGGTTTTTGGTTGTTTTGGGGGTTTTTTTGTTTCCCTGCCGCCGGCTGCGCTGCAGGGCATCATTGGGGCACGGTCAGGAGGGCTCTTTAGCATCACGGCGAGCTCTTTCCTACCTCCGCAGAGCCCAGGGCTGCGAAGCAGGACCGAAATCCAGCGGGATGTGGTGCCAGAACCGCGGCCAGACACGGCGCTGCCTTTCCAGCTTTATCTGATGCTCCGGCTCCGCCAGAACCGGCCCCGCTGACTCACGGCCACCTCATCAAGGAGCTGTTTTTCAGGCTGGATCCCACAAATCCCGGCTAAAGATGCCTTGTTCCCGGCGGAGCAGCTTCCTGCTGGCAGGCACGGGCTGGATGAGTTTTCGGAGGAAGAGATTTGAGTGGCACAAAGCCCGTGGGAGTTCGGAGCATCCTCTGTCCTCTATGGGACAGCGCTCGGAGCTTGCTGCGGGGAAAGCAACCTCGGATCGCTTGGAAAATCAGGCACGACCAAAATTCTGTTCTCCAAACCTAAATAGACTCACAGGTAGTCGTTTCAGTACCAAAAAAAAATAAAAAAAAAAAAAAAAAAAAAAAAATTTAAAACTTGCTATAAAAATCAGAAGGGGGGAAAGAAAGGAGAGTGTTTTCCACCAGAATGCTTTCAAATGGGTATTTTGTTTTGTACACACACACACCAGCATCTTGAGGTGCTAAAAATCTCAAAAAAGATGATCAAAATCTTTTAAAAATGATATTAAAAATTTAACATGAGGTTATTAACAATATTACCATGAAATTTGAAAAAAAAGCTGAAAAAAACCCTGAAATTTGTCATTGCTAACTACTGTTGTGTGCTAGAGACACAGGTGTCAGCAAAACCTCTATATACACACTAGTACAAAGCTGTAAATTCTAAAATAGATTAGTGACAAAATAAAAAAAAATATTTTTTATCATTGCAAACCCTTCGTGTGAGTACAAACTCTGTAAATAATAATGAAATAAGCCAGGTACCTAAGCAATAATAGAATAATTGAACAGAATAATAGAAGAAAACTCTAGAGTGCCATTTAGCAACATAACCAACAGCAAGTATTTAAAAAAAATAGTTTCAAAAATAGCTCCCCAGTAATAAGTTATCAGCCTATTCCGTCTGACCCCATGAAGTGGTTGTACCACAATGACACAAAGAGTTTGACTTCAGAAGGCTGAAAATGACTTTTTTTATTTTTGGGATGTGTCTCTTTTTTTATACTGTTTTACACAGACCAATTCGATTGGTGACAAGAAGACAAACTTTTTTAATCACATCGGTCAGAGCAGAGGGACATCAAGAACTCCCTACTAGGGTAAAAGTGTAAACAAATTTCCCGTTACAAAAAAAAATGTCTCTTGTTTACAGAAAATTCCCTGGGAAAGGAATTTTAGAAACCCAAACATCTCAGGCACAAACCAGGGCTACAACCCCACAGCTGACTTTGCCTCACAAAATACATTTAATAGGCAGAGGTGAGAATTTTGGACTTGGAAGTATTCTTTGGACAAGAATACTTGTCGTACTTGCTCGTGTTCAGCTCCACAGCACAGGCACAAATCAAATCAAACAATCAAATCATAGTCTGCCCTATGAAACCTTGGATTAAGGTGTGAATTTACCTTGGGACTGCATTGAAGGTGGCAACCTCCCCATCAGGCACGGGGAGTAAAATGTGAGATATTTCATTAGAGATGCAAGGTAAAGCTGTTGTAAAAACCTGGAAAAGGCTCCCGTGCCTGTTCTGGCTGACTAATAATTTCCATTGTAAAGGACTTTTCTTTGGGAAAGGTTAAAGAGCTCCTGCTGGTTGTGGCGGCCCTTTGATGTTTAGCAGGGGAAATCCCAGAGGCTATAGTGGGATGGATCTATCGCCCAGAGAAACGTGACTCAGTCCTGCCTGCGCTGGGGAATATTAAAATTTCTGCCTCCCTGATTCATGGGGATTAAAATCAGGGTGACACCCACTTGTGTCTGGCCTTTCCTCTCTGCACCGATGGCTCGAGTGCTCTGGAAACATCATTTTACACCCCGGCATATTTAATGAGATTAAACCCTGATTAAACCTCCTAAATTTAAATTATAACACGATGTGTACTACGCTTGTGTTAATGGAATCGCGCCGTTCTAATGATTTTTATACTTTTTGTATTGATATAAAATTTAAGGTTTACAGTTTTTGCGTGTGGGATAAAAGATGTTTGCTGCTAGTTACATTTTTTGTGTAGTTTGTGTTGGTGTATTCATTTCCTCGCTTTTGGAGTTGTTAATGTGTTTTGGTGGGTGATATGGTTTTACGGTTTTTGTTGGTATTTATTTGCGTTTTGTATTTGTAGAAACACAAGTAAGTTTTTTGTTTTGGGTTAATAGGGGGTTTTAGGTTAGTAAAGAAAATGTATTTTTAATTTGTCTCTTTTTTGATTTTAATGAAAATTTAATATTTAAATTTATTAACTTTATTTTAAATTTTAAATTTATTACATTTTAAATTTAATTTTAAAAAGCAGGAGCTTTGAGGCAGGAACAGCCATGGGAGGAGATTTTTACACCTGCTCCTTTTAATGAGAAAGTCTCCCTAATAACTCCAGAAATATTTTTGAAGTCACTAAATAAAGCTAAGAAACCTGACAATTTTTTTAAATATCATTTTATACAGCTTATAAACCTACCATTTTTTTAATATTCTTTATACAGCTCACAAGGTTAGATAATTTCTAATAAATAAGATAGGGGGCTAATAAAAATAGGATGTTTTACCTACCAACTCAAACTCATTGTCTCGTGCATTGGCTCAACTTTTTCCCCACTGTCTGTATGTTTTAATAAATAATGAACACATATATATATTTCATATGAATGTACAGAGCTTAAAAGTTTCTTCTTAAAAAGGCTATAAATAAACTTATTGTATGTGCTTAGTGTTGTGTTGATCTTGAAGATATCCTCTAAGCACATCAGAATAATTTAACAAGAGAGCTGAGAAAACTCAGTGTTACATATGAGATATGGCAAGGATAAGAGTGAAAACTTTAAAACTTGAGTAAAAAGCCTCATCTTTTTTCATAGTAAAAATCCAATAAAATACTGTATTTCTAGAAATCTATCTGAATTCCCAAGCCCAGTTCCATTCCATCTCTGCCAAAACTATTTTGACTTGGTCAAAACTTACTTATTTCCCACCATCTAGAGATCCTGACCCACACCTTGGCTGCATCCAAACTCCAGTGACTTTCTTTGTCACCTTTATGTCTAAGGGGGGAAAAAAAAATGGAAAATAACGAAAACACAACTACAAACATAGAGTTTGCAGCAGAAAATAAGAATAACATCTAACCAGATTGCCAGAACTGATAATGTCAGCAATTAAAAGATGAATTAAGCTGCTGTTTACTGTGTGGCACTCAAACAAAAGACACTCTCTGTGATGGAACACCTTCAAGAGGTGTCCAATTAGTAGTTTTTTTATCAAATATGCAGCATGTAAGGGAAAATAGGAGATCTACATTCATAATAATATTTTATTTGTTAGATTTCTTGTCCCAAAATGGAGGGAACAACTTGATTTATACAGAAGCTGTTCATATATTTCTGTACTCTCTTCCATGGATGCAATATGCAGGGCTAAAAAATTTCTTCTAACAGTGTCAATGACAAGATTTTCACAGTTGTAAAAGCTATAAAAGCAAAAATCTTTTTTATTTCCTTGGTTTAATCATATTATCTTTTGCTGCCATGATGGAAAACGTAATGCAAAGTAGTAAATTGTTTCACACTCAGAACATCTAAAATGGACTTCAGAAAACTTAAAATTAATTATCTGGATCTCTAAATCAGATTGTTTTAGAAAAAGTATTTTACGGTCTGAGCAAGAATCAGCTGGTAACATACCTGAAAATGAGAATATCTGCTGAGTTTATGAGCTTTTTGAAGATGAATAACTCCAGGAGAAGTGTTTTGACAGATATGGAATTTATATTTCAGAATTACTCTTGGGAAGGACGAGTGGTAGAGTCATGGAAGGCTTGCAGGTCTAATGACAAAAATTAATCCCCTATTGAAAAGGGGAAAACCACACTAAGTAGCTGAAGACATTTTGAAGTGGCTTCCTAAAATATTTCCAGTTTGTGGCTGTTAGAATTTGTCTGATTAAGGAACCCCAGTGAACGTGGAAATTCTCTGCACTGGCCATTGCTACTGCAGATCTCCAAAAGCAGAGTGACAGCAGATCCCACTGAAATATTCATTTTACAGCAGAGGAGTGATCACAGCTCAGGAAGCTGAAGAAACAGGCAGCAAGTATGCATAAATTATAGCAACCCAAACTGAATTTTAATGTGTGACCACACTCACATGATTAAAAGTTTCCCTATTTTCAGGTAACATATTAGTTCTAAGTATGGAGTTCCAGTCCAGAAAGGTGATGTTGGATTTTGATCCCTGAAATACTTTGCTGTTGAGATCAGAATTGGCATGTGGGAGTTTTTTCACCTTTAAAAAAAAAAAAAAAAAAAAAAAAGGAGGTGGGAGGAGGTTGGCCAGAGTTCAAGACTCTGAGAATGCAACTGCATCAACCTACAGTGAAAAGGAAGAATCAGGTATTTGGATAACACTTGCAAGAGTCCTAGAAATGTGTGCAAATAAATGCTGGATTTGATGCAAAAAGAAAACATTTCATTAACTCACACGAAACCAAATGCACATAAATTTGAAACTTTAGTCTCATTTAGAGAAATATGGTTTATCCTGCTGTTTACACCACGTGCACTCTCCTGCAGTGCTGTCTCCGAGGTGGTGAAGTCCATGAAATAAAACCACATCCTCCAACATCACAGCTGTAGGGACCTGAATCACTGTGTGTCTCAACACGTTATGTGGATCAGAGGCCCTCTGAAAACTGAAAACAAGGTAGAACAAATAACAGATACAACAGCACGGAGGAACAGCCTTGTGGTTAATGTTTAGGACTGGGAGGTAGAAAATTTTGGCTCTGACAATGACAAAGTGAAAGCAGAAAATGTGTAAATTGCTTCTCTGCCTCAGTGTTTCCACCTGTGGAAAGGGGATAGTACAGGCGTCTCATTGATGTGCTCTTAATTTCTTTTTCCATTCCTTCTTTCTTCCCACACATGCACGCCGTGCCCAAATCCAGGTTATTTTTCCACAATTATTACCCTTTCTTTATGCTCACGTAGAGAAAATTCTTGTCCATTACCAATGATCCTCTTTGGTTTAGAAATTTCGGTTATTTCCTTCTACCCACACACGATGTGAACTCAAAAGTATTAAAATATTGATGCATTTTACCCCATTTCCAGCATACAAAGTCCAAGCTCTCATCTTCTCAGGAAAAGTTAAAATAATTTAATTTCTATGTGCAGCTTGGTTTGTCACATCACCGTGCCACGAGCCTCAGATTTTCTTCCTGCTGTCACAGAGGTGACAGTGGAATTATGGTGCCAAATTTGGATGTGTGAGGAGGAAACTGTGCTCACCATCCCACAAAGGCCATAGGTAACACACTTAACAAAAAAGATAATGGAGAGAAAAACATCCTTTCTGTTCTTTATCACAGCTTTAACAGGACTTTGTCTTCTACACCCAAAAAAAAAAAAAAAAAGAAAAAGCCAGTTAAAAATTAGCATGTTAAAATACACTTTATTATAAAATAAAATATACTGAGAAAGAATGAGATCAAAATGAAATGCAGATCCAGCAAAGAGGGCAGTGAAATAATGGTCGATTTACAGCGTTTCAGGTTCTTCCAAAAAAATAGATGGTAAGATCGTGTTTCACCCTCTAGGTCCTCACCAAAAGGATGATGATTGTTTTGCCCTTGGCACTTTTGGAGGGTTTTTAAAAGGTGGATGCTGTCTGGAGGCCTTCTGAGGGACAAGCACTGTCAAATCTGTGAGTGTTTGAGGAATCTCACAAGGGCAGCAGGAAGAGCATCCCTTCCACAGTGGGATTATTTGTTTCCTCGAGGCACAGCCAGGTTCAGGGTTTGCTCAGCTGCAGGCTGAGATTTGGGATTGCTCTGGCTCTGGATTTGGGAGAACCTCTGGCAGATGGGCAGGCAGGGCTGGAAATTACCTACCCTGAACCAACGCTGCTTTGTGCGTGTCAATCTGCAACGTGGTGAGTGGCTCTGTGAAGAATGCTTCCATTTGGACAAAAGCTGGCCTTTCCAGGAATTTGAAGCCATGCATTTCTATAATCAGCCCACTGCTTTACAGATATCCAGAGAAAAGCAGTCACGCTGTCTCAAAAAAAAAAAAAAAAAAAAAAAAAATTGAATATAATGCACTGCAATATTCCGGCATCACTCCCTGCACAGGTATTTTTCCTCATAGTTTGTCTCAGACCATGAATTTTGTTTTGCTTTCCTCCCTTACATAATAGTTTCATGTGGAAAACCCGTCTGGAATAACTTAATCTGCAAAACTGTGTCAGTGAATTTAGCAGGCCCTTGGAAGGGAGTATCCAAAGTTTACTTCGTTGTCTGCCATGTAAATATGTCCATGATTTCAGAATATCTACAGCATTTGCATTCACATCATGGCTTCTTTCAGAATAAATTCTTATAGGTAAGCAAGCCCTTTAAACGAGAATTTCAGTATTTATCAGCAAGCTGTTATGCAATACACCGGGGTAGGAATATGGGAATGTCATGTCTGCGCTCTGCACCAACATGCAGACGTCTGTGCTGCCAGAATTGCTAAAGAAAGCTGAATCATGACCCAGGGATGTAACTGGCTTCAATATCTGAATGGATTTAGGTTTTGTCCAAGCAGCTGAGACCCTGGGATGCCTCCCAGTTCCCTCAGCCAAGTTCACGCTGGGATATCACACAGGTTCCCATCACCTTGTTCCTACTCCAGCCACCTTGAGATTTTCCCTGCCTGTGCAAGTAGAACACAAGGCAGAGTTATCAGGGGACAAGGACAGCCAGGCACACTGTGCAGTTCACAAAGTTTTAATCACATCCAGCGAACCCAGAAACCAATAGTTCAGTTAGCCACGTGCATTGTTTAATATATCAGATCTATCTTAATGCGTTTTGCTTTAATTAAAAAAAGAAAACAACAAAAGCCAAACAGAAAAAGAAAATAAAAAACAAAGAACGTATTTAAACAGCTTCATTAGTTATAAACCAAAAAAAAAATCTCAGTTTGGATTTATTTCCAGTCTCTTTCCAAAAGCACCATGTGTGATCTAATGAAATGCAGAACGTCTAAGCATCAACGTGTCGGAGTTGCAGTCAGTGAAAAATCTTGTTTCCTTAAGAATGCAGCTTGAAAGCCGAATCTACCCCGACTGAGCAAGTCTGCACAAAGCCACCGGTGTGTTTGTACAACCTGGACGTTCCCAGGTCTGGCTGCATGGCTGGAATATTCCCGTTCCCAAGGCAGGGACCCGCCTCTCTGCATTTCCCGTGCGTCCCACAGCAGGATTCCAGCTTTCCTCCCCTCGCATGCACAGGGATTCTTTCCCAACAAGTCATCGCTGACTTGTGGGAATCTCTGGGGACCCGAGGGAGGTTGTGGTTGGGTCAGGGAAGGACTGGGCTGTCTGAGAGAGGTTGCTGATGTGCTGGCAGGTGAGCAGGAAGCCCAGCTGGAACGCACCTGGGGCTTTCACCCAGCCCTGGGATGAGAAAGCAAAATAACAGAGGTGCAAGCGGAGAATAAACATCTGCATGGGGGCCACTGCAAAAGGGAGAAGCCCCTTGAACTTCTTGGTTTGGAGGCACAAAGAGTGGAGTTTCCATGCCTCAGAGGCACAGGCAGCTCTTACTTTTCCAGCATTTGTAACACGGTTTACTTAGGTTCATATATCAGTTTTCTCAGCTGATGAACAGCGCTGTGTTGTTTACCTGAGCTGTAGTTTATCTAACCTTGGGAAAAGTATGTCGTATTTTAAGAAGTTCTAACTTGCCACGTTTCCTCATGTGATCTCATGGCAGCCTTTCACTGGCTGAATGTTTCCAACTGCCCTGTCAAGCAAATATTTATTTTTTTTCGGAATTTAAACAGGAACTTTTTAGTGACTATACAAATAACTTCCGAAAGATTCATTAATTAAATTTTATTAATAATTTTATTTTATAATTTTATATTATTATTATAAACATTTAAAAATAAATTTATAAAAATTATTATTATTCATTTTAACTTTAATAATAATTAGGCTGCCAGTTTCATTAATTAGTCATAAGGCATTGAGACAGTCGCAAATTTATTTTTTTTCTACAAATCTAGTTTAGGGTAAATGAAGAGGACTGTTTATCAGTCAGTAAACATTCTAAACAGAATAATAACCTGTTCAAAAAAGAATAGTTTCAAATTTGAGCTCTTCTGTCTGTGCACCCACTTTCCATCACCAAAGCATCCACAAATCCTAAAAATATTCCAAAGCCCTTAAAACCAGAACAAAAACACCCCCTGTCCCTCCCACTTCAGCCTGCAGGAAAACACACCACATAATGCACTGTTGGTTGAGGTAGGGAGGGTTCTGGTGAAGAAAATACTCACCAAACACACAAAGGCAAGAGAATTTCTGTGCTTCATGAACAGAGCCACCTTCCTGGAGCAAACCCTGCTCTCATGCCATTGACTTCTCTGCAAGTAGAAATATGTATTAAATTACACATGCACATTAAATATAGTCTTAAAAGTCTTAAAAATATAAGCAGAAATGAAAGCAGAACACCTTTCTGTTTTCTGAAACTTGGTTCTGTGCATGATTAAAAAATGTTGGCATTGTTGGCCATCCCTTCCCCAAGTAGGATGTGCTACAACCTTTTTTTTTTGTGGGGGTTTTTGAGTGCTTCCACCTACACCTACAGCCGACCCTACACCTTCCTTTAAATACACCTAAACAACCTGAACCCCAAAAAAAACCAAAAAACAAAAAACAAAAACACCACAACCAAAAAACAAACCCCTCCAAAAATACAAAAAAAAAAAACAACCACACCCCCCCCCCAAAACCCCAAAAACCCCACCCACCCCCCCAAAAGAATCCCAAACAAAAAAACCAACAAACTAAAAACAAAACAAAACCAAAAAACCAACAAGAAACCTGTACATGGGACTGTGCTATTTAATGCAGAAGCAGAAGGAGCAATCACATTTAAGTCTGACTGCTCTATTTTTAGAAATACACAAATTACTTCTTTACAAAATAAAAATCATGTTAGCAGTGCTGCAAACACCACAGGACATTTAACCCTGCAAATGTCCATGGCACAGGGTTGTGTCCAGACACTTCTGGAGCATCTCCAGTCTTCACAGTGTCTGGAGCACCAGGATGATGGGGCAGGGAATAAATGGCAGCTGTACATCTCCAGAACTCCACTTACTCACTGTTTTTGTGGTTTTTTTTTTGTTTTTTTTTTTAATCTTTGCACTTTTTGTCTTGATATTTAAACTCACATAGTGGTTAACCACAAGCAATCAGCAAGCCACTGAACAATCTTTGCATTTAAAAAGCTCTGTCCTCAGATCTCCTAAACTCAGAGCTCTCTGATGCTGTGGATTTTCTGATGCACCATGCAAGTTTTAACAGCAGAAGTAGAAAGCTCTGACTGTTGACATGTGACAAGGGGAAAAATCCAAATGGTTTTGTGCTGGGATGTAAATAGAGCTAAAAAGCTACTTTCAGAAGAAAACTTCAGACAAATGTAAAGGAAGATCCTATCCTCTCATGCAGGGAGCACCCCCAAGTGTCTCTCATCTACCTAACAAAGGTGACAGCAGAAATCTCTCTTTTTAGAGAGGTGAAATCACCCAATCAAAGACTTCAGAATCAAGAGGACTAAATACAAACTCAAGACAGAAGGCAGGAAAAAAATATATCTTGATGATAAGAATAATCAGGTGTATCAAACTAAATGACACTTTGGCTATCTTTAGGTCTCAGAAATGAATAATGATTTACCAAAAAGGACTTGCTGAGCTCATGTAGGTGCACAGTGAGTCCATTTCTGCTCTTCATCAGGATGTTCTCTCAGGAAGAACAAAAACCTTGATCACAGCCCCCATCCCCTCCAGTGCATGGAATACAGGCAACTTCCTGGCACAAAGTTCTGAGTACAGATTCATGTACTTAGTAAAGGGTTAGAACCCTTAAATCTTTATTAAAGGCAGGAAATCCTGAAACCTCACCTTGCCTGCAATAGATCCTGCACCTCTCTTGTAATTGATGCTCATTACTTCTCATCTTTTCTAGCACAGACATGGAGAACAAATGGTTTCACTGTTCCTAAACATCTTTGAAGACGTGCTATATTCCTTTTTCTTCCACATCTGACTTTTCTCCATTCCCATCTTTAGGTTGTAGAGTCAGAGGAATCCCTTCATCTGTCCTAATGAGCTTTATTTTCTAAAGTTATGATCCCGTGATGTGTGGGTTTTGTTCCTCTTAAGGACTAGAAATTTTACACTCTCAGGTCGCTGGAGTGGGTTGAGTTCTCCAGATAAAAACTAATAATGCATCTGTCAGCTAATCTCCAGAGGGAAAACGAACACATTTATGGTGCCTTGCGTCCACTGATGGGATTTTGTCATTGATAGCTACCCCAAAAGGCAACTTCAGCCCATAAATTGAAGAGACACATATCTTGGGGCTTCACCAAGAGGATTCCAACCAAATGTGGACTCTGCTGACACATTTTACAAAACAAAGCCAAAGTGATTGCTTTAAAGCAAGCACAGAACGATCTGTTCCAGCAGCAGAGTCTCACAAATTGCCTTATTATCCTTCAGCTTTTCATCCGGAGAGGCTCTGCTCCTACCCCCACCGGTCTGAGGCTGAATGGTATGCACAGCAAGTGCAGCCCATAGTTTAGCCCTTACTCAAACAATCGAGGCATCTCCTATGAAAGGCTGTCAATGGAATGTGGCTCCAATACAGCCACAGGCAGGACATCACCTTTGAAGCCACGACAATAATTTTAAACACAAGAGGTAGCTTGCAATAGAGAGGATGCATTAAAAATGCTCTTTCTTACCACAGAGTTGAGAAAAAAAAATAAATCTGGGGCAGCAGTGGGTGTGTTTCCCTTGATTTGGAAGGATCAGGTGGACAGAAGGAAGAGTAAGCTCACCAGGAAATATTATTATGAGGGAGGCAACCCTGATCCTGGCTGGGAGAAATAAGTCAAAAATGTGCTTGAATGGTTTGTGCACTGTCACCCACGAGCAGGATCATGAGGAAACCCAACCCTGTTCAATCCCCAGTTACTCGAGTTGAGAGCTGCCCATGGATGATAGGAACTAACCTACCCAAACATCATGGTGCCCATAAAACAGAAAGAGTTTTGCAGCTGTTTTAGATAGGTGAAAAAAATATCTGAAGATCTCTCACAAGTTCTGATGCACACAGAGCACTAAGTGAATTTTGTAAGAGATATTTATATGTGAAATACCTTTTGAGATAGTATGTTCTAAGTTTTTATGAACTACCTTTCAAGTGACAATAAACAACCTTATTTTTGGTTTCTAACAGTTATCAGAGGCACAAAGAGCAGCATGTTCAAAAAACCACACTGGCTTAGTGAAGGCAACATAAACCAAATTAGAAGCATGGAGAAGACAAGATGGGTTTGGCAGAAAATCAGCTGACAGGAACATAGAATTAAGTGTTTTTAAAAACCGAACAGACACAAGTAAATACTGCACTAACATTTAATTAACTCACTCCAACACAGAGACACAATTACATCAACTACAAAAACGCAGAAAATTTTGCAGTATCCACAACACAAACCAGGTCCTGAATTCTCACCGACCATCTTGTAATTGAAAAGTCTGTCCAGACTAATTGAGTGAATGCTCCTCATTCTTCTGAGCAGGGATGTGTCTGTTCATGCATTTCTCTTGGTTTATTTCTCTGTATATTTTACCTTGTCCGCTCCCTTCACTTCTCCCTGCTCCTACTCAAGCTTTATGAGAGCAGTTCAGGCAATTCCAACAGAAATGGGAAGGCTGCACAGGGATTAAACTGAATTAGGTGCCAGGATAGAGCATGAGACAGGATTTATGTGACAAGGGGGGACTAAACCTTAATTAGCCCCTGCCTCAAAACCCCCACACCTGAAAGAGAGAAAGTGGGCTGCAAATTGCATTTTCTGCAGTGTGAAACAGGGTGCTGCTGGAACCCTGGGCACTGAGAATTTTAGACTCTCTGTGCTGACAGGCACTGACCACCAAGCAAACACTGCATTGACCTGAGACCATGGAACAGGCTTCCAAAATTGAGTGATAGCACTGGGATTGTGGGTGGGTAGCTTGAATAGAAGTGTGTGATATCACACAGTGGAGAACTTAAGGGTTCAGACTATAGTAATATATATAAGCAAGATGGAAGTTTTAAGGTGTAGGCCAGTCCTTTTTCATCTTCTTCATGAGTTTGGGTGGTATCTTGTAATTGGGTGAAAAAATCTGCATTGGGGGCCACGGGTGGTTGGTTATTGGGTTAAAAGTAAAAATAATTTAGGGATCCTTTCATAATTGGACAGTTTGTCCTTAAAAAGCTTGTAGAGAGATAGAGACAGAACCACTTTTCACTTTGTTAGCCAGAACTCACAACTTGTGGGACTGTAACACAGATAAGAATTAATAAACATCTGAGTCCCGAACACAAAATACCGTCTCGAGCATTTAATCCCAGCTCTAACAGAAAAGGAGATAAAAAAGCATCAGGGTGCCATTCAGCAGCATGCTGCCAGCAGTCCAAATTCAAAGTGCTCCCCTCACTTCCCAACAATTTCACCCTCAGCTTCTCTGCTGTGCTGGCACAGCTTTGTGAGGCTACACACTGAATTCAGAGCAAGGAATTCCTTTCAACCAAATCAAACACCAGGGACAGGAAATGGGAAATGGGCAAAAACCTCCTTTGGATTATAACAGCTGAATAAAATGTAAATATCATTCAGGTTGTTTGAAGAAAAAATACATACATTTAAACCCCTATTTTATTTAGGATTGGCTGGTTTTTAGTCATTCTAATCTAAGCAGAGTGGATTAAACTAGGCTGCTGAGCATTCTGTGTGCAGAGCAGCATTCCCACAAGGAGTTAATGCGGGCAAACTGCTGCCTTTTAAATTCACACTCCAGTTTATTTCACAACAGCTCCCTGAGGCAGACAAGCCCTTATTTCCTCGGAAGGGCTTGAAACAGGATCTGAGAAATCCAAGGTCCTGTGTCTATGGAAACATAGAGGCACATAAAGGTGAGTAAACTAAAATATTGAGCTAGACAGATGGAAAACCGCTTCACCTCTTAATCAAAGCAACCTTACGGGGCTTAAATTCTCCTTTTAATTCGTTGGCACCGAAACTCTGAGTGTTTCAACAGAACTTTCCTAAATATTCTTTATGTATGAACAGGAGAGGAGCAAAGTTTTTGGGGGGCTGCTGCTTGAGTGAAGATTGACCTGTGGGGAAACTGGACCTGACACAGTGAAAGGTACCACAGGTGTGGGGAAGCTGCTCAGGCGATTTTTCAAAGAGAATTATATTCATTACTGTGGTGTGGGGGTTTTTATCTCCTTTTCTGTTAGAGCTGGGATTAAATTCTCAAGAGATGAAGTTTTCGTGTTGGACTCAGATGTTTATTAATTCTTATCTGTGTTACAATCTCACAAGTTGTGAGTTCTGGCTAACAAAGTGAAAAGTGGTTCTGTCTCTATCTCTTTCCATGGTCTTTTAAGCACAAATGGTCCAATTATGAAAGGATCCCTAAATTATTTTTACTTTTAACCCAATAACCAACCACCCGTGGCCCCCAGTGCAGATTTTCTACCCAATTACAAAATACCACCCAAACCCATGAAGAAGAAGGTAAAAAGGAAGCTTAAACCAGCCTAAAACCTCCATCTGGCTTTATATATATTAGTGTATTCTAAACTCTTAAACTCAAAGTTTTCCATCCTGTGATATCACACACTTCTATTCAAACTACCCACCCATAATCTCAGTGCTGTCACTCAATTTTGGAAGCCTTTTCCAAAGCCTCAGGTCAGTGCAGTGTTTTCTTGGTGGTCAGTGGCTGTGAGCACAGAAAGTCTGAAATTCTCAGTGCCCAGGGTTCCAACATCGTGGGAACATATTTGCAGGCAGGTGGGAAGGGTGAGCAGTTTTCCCTGCCCTGGAAGTTCTCCTCTTCCACAGTTTGCCCTACCCCACCTCCTGGGGCTGGTGGAGCCTGCCTACTAAGTTGAGAAACATTCTTGTAATTAATAAAATTCACGACATAGCTGGAACTTGATAACACGTATAAAAAAAGGTTTTGCAGAATGCTGTGGGCTGAAGGAGTCCATCAGCCCAAACTGCCCACTTACAAATACAAAAGAAGTGGAAGATTAAATCAATTAGCTGGGGTTTAAGCATGTTTTACAAGCAAAGACTGTGCTTTGTGACAGGAGCAGAATTCTGAGGGCTTTGAAGATTTTCTGAACCTTCTTCATTTTTAAAATAAACAGACCAACCATGGCAGTGTGTGAGTAAAGACTGGTTGGTGTGCATTAAAGGGGTCAGTATCAAAAGTAACTACTGCAAGAAATGTGATTCCTGTAAGATATCAGGCAACACCAATGAGGTTTGTAAAATAGTTTGTAATCAAACCATGCAGACAATCCAAAAGTTATCATAAACAATGATCTGTATACATGCTTAGGCTTACAGCTTTAAAAAGATGACAGTGGGATACTACATCTACAATTCACTTGTAAATAGAAATTTTTTTTAGAGGTTCTCACAGGTTGATTTAACAACAGAACTATCTCTGTAAACAGAATTTGTATGTCGTTCTTTATTTCATTTAAGGAAAAATTAATGAAAAGAGAGGTGTCAGCATTATGTGAATAGAGATATTCTAAATTTAGGGTCAAAGGGGTATTTTTAAACATCCTTTAAAGAGGAAACTGGAAATGATTATAGACCCATAAAGGCAAAGTTCAGTAAAGCAAAGCGTGGACTGTAGGCACCATCAAAAAACAAAAGTGACTTTGCTCCATCACTGCACTATATTTACTCCAATAAATACTGATAATAAATACTCCAATATCACACTGATTCTAATTCTAATATGATGCACATGAGAAATACAATATCTTTGCAAAGCAGCACCCCTTGTTCTGACACTGCCTTGCATGGAAATATTTTCATCCTCATTAGTGTTTGTTCTTAACCTCAAAAAGACAGCTTATGTCATTAATATTGTTACACACTTTGATATGAAAAAGTCATGGATAATAGAGAATGGAATTTGAGGATGATAAGCTATGAATCTTTGAAAGACATAGAGACAAAAGGAAAAATTATCAAAGGCTTCTGAAGGACAGATTTTTGGATTGATTAGTAGTTCACTATTTCAAAACCAGCATCAGATTTGTCCATATGAGGCTAGCAAAATTCTTTAGTTTCACAGTTTTTCCTTAACTCAGTTGTTTCTTCTTTGCCATTTTTTTTCAGTTATATCACTTAAATGAAAGAGCAAAACTCATAAAACGTGAAAAAATTCTGGTAGACCAGAGGAACAATTTTCCTGCACTCTTTTTTTTTTTCTCCAAGAAGTATCTTGCTCAAGAGTTACACCAAGGGAGGTGCTAAGGAAATGTCATCACACTCGTGGGGGCAAAGCTCATGCTCCCTGGCCATAATAAGAGCTGAGGTTCTTCTGCCCAGAGGAGGGACAAGAAGATGCTGCCCCAAAATATCAGATCAGGAGTGAAAACCCTCAAGATGCAGAAAAAAAAATCATATAGGCATCAGTATTTATGTTAACATTGTTAATAAAAATATAGCAACTGCTGTTGTCTTGGTTTTACTTGGTACAGGAATAGCACAGAATGGAAGAATGATTTTATTTAACACAGGACATAAAAACATGTTTAAGGTACAAAGCATTTTTAGTTGGAACTAATCTTGGCAATGTTTGAACATCAAATTTACATGAACAGCTTGGTGTAAATGTCTGATTTCCCTTTGAGCAAAAAAAAATCCCAAACATTTCCCAACTAACCAAGGAGACATCAGATTTTGTCGCCCTTTGTTCAGACCAACAATAAACACTCCAGATTTGGTTACAAACTACAAGTTTTCCTTGAACAATTTTTCATATATGCTCTTAAAACACAGAGAAGAAGTCGCATCTTTGTCAAAAAAAGGTCATTTTAGTCCCAGGAAAGAGAAAGAAAACTTGAAATCCAAAGTCACAAATATTATGAAAATACCATGGGATGGGTCAGGTTGGGAGGGACCACAGTGGGGTCATCTGGTGTCACCTCCCTGCTGCAGCAGGGTCATCCCAGAGCCCAGGGCTGTGTCCAGAAGATCTGGAATATCCCCAGGGAGGGAGCTGCACACCCTCTCTGGGTGATCTGTTCCAGGGGGTTCCATTTTTTGCCTTTGCTCCCCTGATAATCTCCTGTTGCAGTAATAGTGGGACACGTCGTTCAGGGTAGGACTGAGCAGAAACTCCCCACTGTGAGCCAAATCCAAAGAATGCTGAAGTTGGGAAAGGCAAAGAAAATGCCAAAATCAAGTATTTCACGTCACAGTTCTGCCAACTAACTCCTCCTCAGTGTAGTAACTTCATGTTCTGTGAGTAGCCTCAGCAGAGAAGCTGCTAATTGCTATCTACTGATAATACATCAAATAAAACATGCAAATCTCAGTGGCAAACAGATCTCCCACTGTCCCACAAAGCAGCAACAGCTGAGTGCTTTGCACCCTAAAGCACAACTTTCTGCACAAACCCACTTCATAGACTCAGCAGGAAAATTTTGTAAAAAAATCAGTATTTTCTTAAGTATATACAATGACACTCTTTGGCTTAGGTCACAGAGACATTGTTAATGTTGGTCCAATTCTACTTTTTTCACCTTTAATTAAAACTCATTCACCTTTAATTAAAATGTCTGCACCTGTAATTACACTTGATTACAGTGTTAAGAATAAAGAGCAGGATACACAAGAGCCAAAGCAGCTATATTAAAAAGTCTGATGTGTTATTGCTATTACATCCACAGTCTGCCTGTAATTTTCTGCAGAATCGGATTTTTTCGTTTTTTTTTTTTTTTGAGTACATTTATATACTTAAAAACTGTAAAATACAACAGCCACCATGATAACACCAGTGTAGTAAGGAAAACACCATAGAAACAATCAAACTTTCCCTTTTTCTGTAAAGATTCCTACAAATCCTGATTGAAACTTAAAATTTTATCCCTGAAAGGGAAGAAAACTCTGCCATTAAAAACAATCTGTTAAAATCTGCACCTGCTGAGGCCCTGATCTTAGACAAGAAAACCTCAGCAGAATTTCTCATGGCATCAGCTCTTCACTCTCTTTCCATTTAGTAAATCATACAAAAAAAAAAAAAAAAAAAAAAAAAACAAAAAAAACCCCAAAAATCCCAAAAAGAAAACAAAACAAAACAAACAACAACAAAACAACAACAGAAAAAAAAAACCAAAAAACCCCACAACAAAATAAAACAAAACAACAACAACAACAAAAACACAAAACCAAACCAAACAAAAAAAAACCAAACAAAAAAACCCCAACCATAAAAAAAAAAAAAAAAAAAAAAAAAAAAAAAACCAAAAAAACCCACCAAAACCAAACAACCCCCCCCCGCAAAAAAAAAACCCACAAAAAACCCCACCACCCAAAAAATTTCCAGGATAACCAGGAATGAAGGGAAAAAAACCCAAAACCCAACAGTGGGACTTACCAAAGCCCAGGTGCAGTTAAATTGAAGTCAGTGTTATTTTCCAGGTAGATTGAAGTCAGAATTCCCTTCCAGTCTTGGAATATTCTCCCAGGGAATGTGTGGGTAAGGTGAGGTAGGAATGAGCTGCTTTTCTTTCCCTACTGTAGCTGCTCCTGCAAGTGTTCCCCAGTGTGAAGGCAAAATTCCCCCATGCACTCCCCTACAAAGCAGAATTCCTTCCATTCACACGTGGCAGCATCAATCCAGTGCTCTTAAATTCGCTTCCTGGGGCCATTGCCTTAAAGTTTTAGTTATATTACATTTCTGTGAGCTTCTCTTGTAAAAATAGTAAAGATTACAGTTTCCTCAATGACATGGGCATTTTTTTTTTAATTACTGGATCTCTTATTTTAAGTATCTAAGGCCATAGTTTGCAAACATTTGCACCTTGTCAGAAGCCACAAGTTGTAAGATTTTCATTCCAACCACAGGGTCAGTCCTCTGATCACCTCATCCCAAACATCTGCTGAGGGTGCCTTTCTTACAATTTAATTTATTTCATTATCTTATCTTTAATTTCTTATAATTGAAGTCCATGGCAGGGCTGTAAAACCTCTTTCCACACATAAAGCCAAACCAGGAATGCAATTCCAGTCTCTGACACCAGAGTGGGATCCCACTGAACAGGGCTGGTTCCATTTTCCTGTCCTCAGGATGCAGCTCTGGAATTGGCAAAGCTGCTAAACTGATGAGAAAATTAGGAAAGGAAAGGAAAGGAAAGGAAAGGAAAGGAAAGGAAAGGAAAGGAAAGGAAAGGAAAAAAGGGAAAGGAAAGGAAAAAAAGGAAAGGAAAGGAAAGGAAAGGAAAGGAAAGGAAAAAGGAAGGAAAGGAAGGAAAGGAAAGGAAAGGAAAGGAAAGGAAAAAGGAAAGGAAAGAAAAGGAAAGGAAAGGAAAAAGGAAAGGAAAGGAAAGGAAAGGAAAAAGGAAATGCACCACGGTGGAGGGAAAGGAAAGGAAAGGAAAGGAAAGGAAAGGAAAGGAAAGGAAAGGAAGGAAAGAATTAGCATCTGAAAGCTGGTTCTTGGGGGGCAATAGAGAGAAGTCAGTTTTCTGCTCAACTGGATGCATGTTTGTATAAAGGAGCCACGAATGTAAACCAATGAGAAATAGTTTCACTGTTGTTTTTTTTTTGGTGTTTCTTTTTTGGGGTGGTCGTGTTTTTTTTTTTTTTTTTTTTTTTTTTTTTTTTTTTGGTTGGTTGGTTTGGTTTTTTGTACTCTGAACAGATACATCAGCACCCAATAATTCATTTATAAATTTCTTCTGGCCCACTTCCCTGTGGTTTTTTCAGCTCCCTCCTCTTCCCTGTGTTACTAGCTCCAAAGATCTGCCGGATCAGCTGCTCTGAGAACCCACTCCCTGCCTTGCTTTATTCCCTGGATATGTTTTTGGGGTTCCAGGAGGCTCTGAGCAGATCAGCTGAGGGATTCTCAGTCAGAGGCAGACTTGGGCAGGAGGATGGCAACAAGCAGCTGGAGGAGGATCTTCACTTTCTCATCCAGATCTGGAAGACAAGCTCTGCCCAGTAGCCTCAAGCAGCAGTGTAAAAGCCTGGCTGTGCCTTTCCCTGATGCTCGTGCTGATCCCACTGATTAACACCCATGGGTGCTGACAGAATTCCGGGCTGAAATCACCCAGTGGGAAAAAGGGGGAAAAGGTGCAGGAATCTCTGTGGCAGCTCCACGGTGTTAAACAGGCTATCATCCACACCACTGGCTTTGTACTCTCTGTACTTCCAGCCTACTAAAAACACCCCTCTGCAAGTGTTCCACCCCACCAGAAAGTGAAATACTGCCAAGCTCCCTGGAGAAATAGGTATTCTAAGTGAGATTTCCTTACGTTGGATGAGTTTGATCCAAACTTCTACGACCAACCTTTTCCCTGAGACAGGAAATCCCCTAAAGGACAGAGGGAAAGGCAGGAAGAGAGGTGTTTATGCTGCACATTAAATAATCCGTGGTCAAGTCACTTTATTAAAGTTGTCCCAGCCGTGGTATTAATACCACTGGAACAAAATCTCTCAAGTTATAATTATGTCTAATTGGCCACGCTGGTATCCACAATATCCCCAAGGACCCGAGGCAAAAACCACCAGAGGGAAAACTGTGGGAGAGGCTTTGAAATCCTCCTGTCCATAATGGCACAGCCTCCCCTTGTCTGTACATGCCACATGAACAGCCACAGCCCACTTCCTTCTCCCTGCATCCCACCCTGAACCTCTCATCCCCTTCCTGGTTTTTATATTGGATTTGAACCTCCCACATTGCCCTTTCCTTCTCTCCACATCCCACCTGAAACCTCTGACATCTTTCTGGTCTCCCACATCACACCTGAGTTTCTCAGATCCCTTTTCCTGGTCTCCACATCCCACCTGAATCTCCTACATTGCCCTTTCTTTTTCTCCCATTCCACCTGAACCTCTCACATTCCCTTTCCTGGTTTTTATATTGGATTTGAACCTCCCACATTGCCCTTTCCTGGTCTCCACATCCCACCTGAATCTCTCAAATCCCTTTTCCTGATCTCTACATCTCACCTGAGCCTCTCATATCCCCTTTTCTGGTCACAACATCACACCTGAACCTCCCACATCACCCTTTCCTGGTCTTCCACAATCCCACCTGAACCTCTCAGATCCCTTTTCCCTGGTCTCTACATCCCACCTGAACCTCCCACATTGCACTTTCCTTGTCTCCACATCCCACCTGAACCCTCTCAAATCCTCTTTCCTGGTCTCTACATCCCACCTGAACCTCCCACATTGCCCTTTCTTTTTCTCCCATCCCATCTGAACCTCTCAAATCCCTTTTCCTGATCTCTACATCTCACCTGACCCTCTCAAATCACTTTTCCTGGTCTCCACATCCCACCTGAACCTCCACATTGCCCTTTCCTTTGCTCCCATCCCACTTAAACACCCCAAACTCTCCCCTCTTCTCTCCACACCCCACCCACCCTCCAATCCTTCTGTTTTGTATTTGTTAGTTTAGGCTCGACCCCGTTATTTTCAGTATCCTTCAGCCCAAACAAAGGCACCTTTAAAGGCAATAGAGAGCTGGAAGTGTTCTGGAAGGATTTGCAGCCAAGCACAGACCACACACATTGATCTGCTGCTGCCAGACTCAGAAAGTGTCCTGTGCAACCAGAATTTGGGATTTCTTTCAAGCATTAATTGATAACAGTGAGTTCTTGCTCTACTTGAATTACTCCTTAAACCACTCTTCATTTTGAGAAAACGCTTACAACTTAATTTCCAGACACTTTTTCAAGCAGGCAGACTCAGAAACAGTGGCTGTAGTGTGAGAAGACAAAGTCAATTAAGAAGGAAATGTGTTTTTTTGTGTAATTAGAATGACAGCTATCCCCTTTACTGCCTACAAATGCTCTCAGGGGTGAGTGCAGGACTTTAAACAACAGCAGTAAACAGAGCACTCTTTTCCGAGCTGGGAACACTCATATCTCTGTTCAACCCACTTCTTAAATAACCACACAACTATATCATGCCTGGAGGAAAACTTAGTGCATGTTGGGATTTGCATGTATTTCATGGGAAAAAAAGTAGTGAAAAGGGAGGAGAGGTGAATGAGAAATAGGTGCATTTGCCTTCAGGACAAAGTTTCCAATTTTTCTCTTTGGTTATGCAATAGAAGATCTCTTTTTCTTTTTTTTTTTTTCTTTTTTTTTTTTCTTTTTTTTTTCTGTGTCTTTAAAAATGGTGCTTTGTCACTGATTCCAGCCTTTTCAGCAAAAACCTGTTTGCATCAGCGGTGACCTTCACAGGAGGGCAATAAAGCACCTATTTTTTACTTTTAAAGACACACACAGCCCCAAAAAGAGCCCACTCCTGCCCAAACACCCCCAGCCTATGCACCCATATTTGCAGTTTTTGCAGTTCAGAAATCCTGAATTTGACTCCCTACCGAGGGCACAAGTGCCATCTGTATGTCACTCAGACAAGGGCATTTCTTCTTTGAAAGCTCTGATTAGGGTCAGGGCGTGGAGAGAAGGGAAAAGAAGTGTGAGCATGCAGTTTAGTTATTATTTTTTATCTAACAGACTGAGAGGCATTCTTTTGTATCTCCCTTGGCAGAGCAAGGATCTAGGGTTAGCACTTCCTCATCCTTTCCTGTAATGAGCTGATTTTATTTTTTTAAAAGGGCTTTTTTTTGATTGTAAAACCCCCCCTTTACAGCACTGTCACCCCGTAGACAACTCCCCTGTGCCTGACTTGAGTGCAGGCACCACAGAGGTTTATTCTGTGCATGAGAAAGGACAACCCTCCTGGAGAAAACTCTGCTCACAACCTCACTTCTAGTTCCAAAAAGCCACGAAACGTGGGCCCTCTTCATTCCCTTATCGCTGAGCATCTCACTGCTTGCTCTCAGCATGTTGCTGCACATAACAGCACAGCCAGCGTGTGAATCCAAAAACCTTTTGTGTTTTAATTTATGGTAAATTTGCACACTGAGCACAGCACAGCAACGCTTTTCCCCGTGCAGGTCACAGAACAGAGAATCTGGGCAATAATTCAGTAATTAGTGACCAGCCTGCAGCCAAAACACAGCCTGCCATCAGCTCAGCACAGCAGGCTGAGCTTGGATTCTCTCACGTATTTTTTTCAGCTGTACTTCCAATGTGCAGTTCTGAATCCTTTCTTGATGCTGAGAATGTTGGGGCTGCTCAGCCTGGGAGAGAGAAGGTTGTGTGGAGACCTCAGAGCAGCTTCCAGTGCCTTGAGGGGCTACAGGGGAGCAAGAGAGGGACAATTCATCAGGAACTGGAGTGACAGGAGAAGGGGGAATGGGTACAAACTGAAAGAGAGTGGGTTTAGTTTAGTTATTAGGAAGAATTGTTCCCTGGCAGGGTGGGCAGGCCCTGGCACAGGGTGCCCAGAGAAGCTGTGGCTGCTCCTGGATCCCTGGAAAAGTCCAAGGACGGGTTGGACATTGGGGCTTGGAGCAGTGGGACAGTGGCAGGTGTCCCTGCCCATTGCAGGGGGTAGCACTCGGGTGATTTTTAAGGTCCCTTCCAACCCAAACCATTCTGGGACAACCAGGAACAGGACAAGAGGCCTCAAGCTGTGCCAGGGGAGGGTCAGGTTGGACACCAGGAAGAATTCCTTCACACACAGGGTGGTCAGGCACTGGAAGAGCTGTCCAGGGAGGTTTGGAGCTCCCATCCCTGGAGGTGCCCAAGGAAGATGTGGCACTCAGAGCTCTGGGCTGGGGACAAGGTGGGGATCAGGCACAGTTTGGACTCAATCTCAGAGGTCTTTTCCAGCCTGAAAGGATTCTGTGATTTTACATTCACTAACCATGAGAGATGCAAGTCCTGGAGACTCTGAGGTTTCCCTGAGCTCTGTGCGAGGCTGTGCTGGGAGAGGCTGAGATGAGCCCGTGGCTGGAGGGGAAGGCTGGCAGAGCTGGCTGCTCTCTGCTCTCATTAACAACACCCTGCACGTCAATCCCCACGCCACAACTCTGCCAAACGAGCCAGAGCTTGTGCTGCCTCCTTCCCTGAGCTGCCATCACCCATCACTGCAGGGACTGAGGCTCAGGTGGGCAGAAGGGTGGGAATCTGGAGAAAATGGGCATTACTTGTTTCTCCTAATTTTAACTCCTAATTCTGCCATTACTACCTTTTTTTCCTCTTATTTTTTTTTTTTTTTCCCTTTTTTTTTTTGTTTTTTTTTGTTTTTGCTACACTTCTGGGACACCTTAAAAACCTTCTAGAATCAAAACCTGCAAGTAAACAACAGCAACCAAAAAAACAACAACAACAACAAAAAAAAAACCAAAAAAAACCCCCACAAAAACAAAACAGAACAAAAAACCACACACACACACAAAACCCCCCCCACAAAAAAAAAAAAAAAAAAACAAAAACAAACAAAACAAAAAAAAAAAACAAAAAAAAAAAAACCCAAAAAAACCCAGGAAAGCACTCAAGTGACAGCAAAGATATCAGGGCTGAAAAACTTGGCTTTAAGTGAAATAACCCTCCAACCCAGTAGTTTTTCTTGCTTTTTGTATCAGCTGCCCTACAGGCATTGCCCCCAAAAATCAGCTTTAAACTGTCAGCCACTAACCAGGCACAGTAACTGGACAACACAAAGCAGGAATACAAGGGCATTACACCCCAAATGTTGATGGAATTCTTACTCTGGGGGTGGCACTGAAATCTCCAAAACACTTTCTGCTCAGATATTGGGAATTCAGCAACAGTGAGCTTGGACTCTCTGGATGAGTGATCCATTTCAGCCACCATCAGCTGTGCAGGAGCTGGAAAGGGACTTTTATAAGGGTATGTAGTGACAGGACAAGGGGGAATGGCTCCAAACTGGAAGAAAGTAGGGTTAGGTTTGGTATTAAGAAGAAATTCTTCCCTGTGAGGTACTGGAATAGGTTCCCAGATTTGCTGTGGCCGCCCCTGGATCCCTGGCAGTGCCCAAGGCCAGGTTGGACAGAGCTCTGAGCAGCCTGGGACAGTGGAAGGTGTCCCTGCCCATGGCAGGAGTGGCACTGGATGATTTTTAAGGTCCTTTCCAAACGAAGCCATTCTGTGATTTAAGATTCTGAGCTGAGATGGCAGCAGCAGAGATGCAGAACAGCCCTGCAGCACCCAGGAGGGAAAATAAACCCAGAAGAGTCTTCTCAAAGCATCTTAGGGCAAGAAACATCCTTTCCAACCCTGGCTGCAATGATCCTTTAACAACTTCCTGCCATGAACAGTGCAAAATCAACACTCAAGACAATAAAAAACAAGTTGATGAGAAACATGACAGATTTTTTTTTTTCCTTTATCCTGCTGCCACCATGAGACTTTGGGTTTGCTGAAGAGCAAAAGCCCCTGTGTGGAAACAAACCTTGGTGACTGATCTCAGAGATTCCAGTCACTTGGCTGCATGTCTGTCTCCAAAACTGCTCTTCAAGCAGAGCTTTGCTGTAATTCGTGGTGTGCATGAGCAGATCCTCCTCCCATGTTCATCTCCTTTTACAGATGAGGCCAATAATACAAAAGTTAAAGAGTTTCCAACAGGTACACCCAGATCAATAATAAATATCAGGCCAACAGGAATCAGGAGTGACAAAATTATTACTGTTAACAGCAGCAAGGAAATCTCATCACTGGCCAAGAATTCACAAAGGTGTTTATAACTTATAGTTTGGATATGACTGTCACTTGCATGTGTGGCATTTATTCCTTTCCTGGTTTTCCAGATGAGAAATCGAGACATCTTTGTGTATGCAGAACAAATCACTGACAAACTGGCAAGGAATTCAAGTCTTGAAATAAATCCAACTGTTACCTGAATGTTAACTTCAGACAACCACTGGAACAATAAAAATGTACAGAAATGTGGCTGGTTAGACTGGCAGGAGACTGGCTGGTGGGTTTCTGCAAAATTACTCACTTTTCACAATGACAGAGCTAAAAAAAAAAGTTTTAGAAAGTGTAGTAACACTTCATAAATTCTGTTCTCCTCAAGAGAACTCAGCACAGAAACCATGAGAGATTCAATGTCTTCTGCCTTCTGTTATTACCAGTAACAAGCTACAGAATAAATATTTTAGAATGCCACCCCGTGTTTCTATAATATGGGATGTACAAAGTTCCACGGGATGGGGGTTAATTTTACTGCTTTTGGGGCAAATCTGAGAGATTTGAAGGAAAAGATGTTTGATATCTTAATTAAGGAACAGTAAAGAATTACACTGGCAGAGAAAGGGTTCTGTACCTCGATGCTCCTTTACTTCAGAGCCCAGTGTGCCACAGACAGCATTCAATTAAATAATAGTCTCAGCAATAAACAATGACAATACACAGAACACCACACAACATCACTCCTTTGGCTCAAAGTCATTCCAGTTTGCGACTGAACAGTTGTTATGCAAAAAACCTCCAACACGTGGCTGAAAACAACAAAGCTTTCACGTCCTACAGCTGAAAAGGCAGGGAACGAATTGGCAGAGGAAATTTAGATTGCACATCCCTTATGGAGTGGTTTTATTTCTTGTGCAGTTTGAAAACAGCATCAGTACAACTTTGGTATTCACCAGGAAAAGGCTTAGTTAGGAAAGCAGTGGCTGCTCGTCCAAGGGAAGCTCTGTCTGAAAAGGCAGCGATTTCCAACATCTCCAAACAAAACAACTTGAAACAAAAAAACAAACAGAATTATTTGTTCTGGATTTTTTTTTCCTGTTCATGGTGCAGCACACCAAAGATAACAGTTGTTTTCTCATTAATAACAGGGGTAATACTAAAATCAGCCTGGGAGATGATGAGGTATCACAGCAAGTCAGAATCTTGTCTCAAAGGAGTGCTCTGGGAAAAGCAGCTTTTAGAGAGCTTTCTATTGCCTGGCCTAACCAAAGCCTTTCCAGTGGTTATATTAACATTATTTAAGGTGATTTTTACAGTAAGAACCATCACCCACTGGAACAAGCTTCCCAGAGTTGTGTTATTGGAGGTTAGACAATTAGACAGGATGCTGGATAATGATGATACTATGATTCTATCACCTCACCTGTGCTCCCTTTCCCCAAAAAAAGGCTGGACCAGATCAGGACTAGATCAATCATCTTTTGAGATGATTCCAGCCTGGGCTGTTGTATGATTTTGGGGATACTGAGAGACTGAAGGGGGACATTTCTAGGTGAAAATCAGCATGCAAGCACTTACTGCAGGATCATTCCTTCTAAAATCACCTGGAATCAACCACTGGCAGAAAGGCCAGATCCCATTGTCTGGATGAGGCTATTGAGGCCAGGTAGCATGGGATGGATGCCAAACCCCACATGAGTAGAGAAAACCAGAGGATTACATTAGGATAGAGATTTTGTGAAGCCAGAGGGGTCTCTAAAGGTTGATTTCCTCCAAGTGCAGCTCTTATCAAACAGGAAATTATGTGTTAAAATGTTGATTGATTCAATGCAGCACAAATGCCACTGTCAGTAGTATCAACAGAAGAGTCCATCCGCTCTGCTAAGGCAAAAATCCTCTCCCTCCCCAATTAAAAGCTTAATTACCATTTACATGTGTCTCAACAAAACTCTGATTGTGTAAAAATTCTGTATTTACCGTAACAACTTAACCTAGGAGCTCTCCATTCGATTTCCTTCCCCTTTTTTCCAAAGTATCCTGCCCAAACATAATGTGCCTTTACCAATTAGGCACCAAATACTGGGGGAAAAAATAAGTAGTACATAAACAATGTAATTCATAAATAAAACCTGGCTTCCTCTTGTCCAGTGAGTTTGGTGTGAAACAGAAGCATTTGTGGACAGGACAGCTGAGGAGACACTGAACTAATTCATGCCAGTGGTGAAATAATTCAGGAACTATACTCAGGACATTAGGGCAGGCTAAAATATTACAGATCTCACAGTATTTGTGTGAAAAGTACCTAAGGAAGGCAGAGGTGAGCAGGGAATGAAAAATTCTCTTTCCCACACTGCTAAAAGGTACTTTTCTTTCTGATGTGCATCCTTGTCCCATCAAGTACTGGTCTCTCCCATGCAGGTATTTTATAGACCAGCTGACATTTAAATAAATGTAGTTCTGCTCCACTGACACACAAAACCTGTCTCCAGAAACCCCTTTCTTACTCCTGTCCTGCAGCTTTACACAAAGCCTGGTATCCCAAGCCTCTGGACACAGCCATGGCACCAAGAAAACCACTAGAGGTTAATTTTAATATCCAGACCTTTACACTTTGAGAGGATTTGTTTTAGAGATTATAAGGCAACCTTTAGGGGTCAAGTAGTCTGTGTTTACAGAGACTTTCAAAGCTGAAGTCGTTCCTACTCATATTTTTGCTAAAACATACAACTTTTTTATAAATACCATAGGCACAGACAGGATTTTTACAACCACCAATCCATCCTCACTGTCAGACACAGCAGCTGCTTTATCCTCAGGGGGGAAAAAAAAAAAACCTTCAGCACAGTTCTGTGCCTCAGTCTGCTGCCCCAAAAGACCTCATTGTTCAGCCACAGCGGGGTTTGCCCTTCAGGATTTCAAGCAACATTTATATATATATATATATATATATATATATATATATATATATATATGCGCATATATACATATATATATTTAGTTTATTCCTTTTTGCTACCAGCTCGTTTTCCCTGTGGGAATAATACTATCTTCTTGACATGCAAAAGTCCAGACTGCACATCCATGGATGGAGAATGAAATGAAGAGGTACTGTCAGCAAAGTTGGACCCAACCCATGACTTGCATCCCCAGCAGTCATGCAAACCTCACCCACTATACACTGGGGCATACTGACTCCATGTGGCAGGACACAGAATATGCTTCAGACATTCCTTTTTCTTTTTTTTTTGCACTTCACACAACTTTGTGTGTGTGGCTGTGAACTTTGGAAATAAATTTTGGGAACTGAAGGAACAGAATCCATACTTTTTTTTCTGTGAGAAGGGGCAACATGGGGATAAAAAAAATAAGTAATCGTGTTGGTAATAGTGTTTGTCTCACAAATACTCACCAGGAACACACAGTAAAATACAAAGGCTGTATATATATATATGTATATGTATATATATATAAAAAGAATGCTTTCTCAAATGTTTATTACACGATGAAATAAGTCTAATTGAAAAAAAATTCACATCCTGAATTTCATCAAAGGGGACTGATTGCTCTTCAGGCCTACTAGCTAAAAGCAAGATTGAAAGAGCAGGTTTGAAAAATTACATAAAACTGTATCACATTCTTCTTTCAGTTTGTAATTGGTTTGATTAAAACTTGATTAGAAGACCAGAAAAGTTTGCTTCAGCATTAGACCAGTTCTCTGGTTCAAGTAGCACTAACACTGTCTGATGGGTACAAGGTTTTTCCCATGACTAAAATGGAAATAATTGGTAATATTTTCTTCCACACCACACTCATGCCCACCCCCATACCCCAAATTCCACCTACTTTACTGATGTTGTTAGATACAAGACCTAAAGAAGAAAAGAAACAATGACAATTCTTGTTTTGCCCCTTTTGTGTCTTCACATTTCAGTCTCTACCAGCTGACCACAAGGACATTCCACCCACTGTGACCAAGGTGTCATTTCCAGACTTGGAAAGAAGTGACATGGTATGGCTGAAAGGGTTTTTGTACATCACAAGTACCGCAAAATTTAGGATTTCCCTGCTTTGGTTAAGGTGTGTGATGATGCACCTGTCAAATCTCAATCTTAGTGCACAAGGGGCTGCTAAATTTGTGGTGAGATTTCTTTTTTTTTTTTTTTTCCTTTTCCTTTCTGTTATTTTTTTTAAGACAGTGCAAGGTCTAGAGACAGCGTGAGAGAAACCCAGACCTGGGCGTTGCAGGGTGATCTGCCAATTCCAGCTTCAATTTCACAGTTATAAACATTTTCCCATCTCTGTTTGGTATATCCAGCAAACAATCCCAGTAGAAATTTTTCCAAAGGTCCGTGTGGTTTGTTTTTTTGCCTGTCTCTGAGTACTGTCCATGGCAGCACTCTATAAATTAGTAGCTGTACATCTGCTGCTGCTGCTGCTCTGTCTGAACCGGCTGCTGACCCGGCTGCTGCGGCGGGGCCGGCGCCGGCGCCTGCAGGACATCAGTCTGAGGCACTGACCTCCAGCTCAGCGGGTGCTGTTCTGAGATCTGGCTCCCCAGGGGAGCAATGGAGTTCACCAGGGTGGTGAGGTTGATGAAATGAGCCACGGACTGAGGGTTGGGAGCCTCGGGCTGAGGCGGGAGCTGGATGTCGCTCTGGCGGTTGTGCAGCATGGCGGAGCCGCTGACCGTGTCGAAGGTGACGGTCAGGATGGAGTTGTCCAGCTGCAGCTGGCGCTCCGGGGCGCCCAGGTGGCCCACGGCCACGGGCTGCAGGTTGGTGAACTGGGTGCCAGCTGCCGTGGTGATGGGGGTGACAGTGATGTTGGTGAGCCCCACGGAGCTGGAGGGAGCCGTGACGGTCGGGTCGCTGAGGGTCACCACCACCTGAGGAGAAACACAAAGGTGACTTCAGCCCCGTGGCTTCCAACTGACCACCAGATAGCAGGTGGGGTCACGTGCTGCCAGCAAGAGAAGTCACACACAGAATCACTGAATCAGAGTCACTGGGTTGGAAGAGATCTTTGAGATCATCGAGTCCAACCCAGCCCTAACACCTCAATAAACCCTGGCACCCAGTGCCACATCCAGTCTTTGTTTAAACACATCCAGGGATGGTGACTCCACCACTTCCCTGGGCAAACCATTCCAGCAATTCATCACTCTTCCTATGAAAATCTTCTTCCTAATATCCAACCTGTATTTCCCTTGACACAGCTTAAGACTTTGTCCTCTCATTCTGTCAGTTGCTGCCTGGAGAAAGAGACCAACTCCCACCTGATACAACCACCTTTCATGGAGTTGTAGAGACTGATAAAGTCACCTCTGAGTCTCCTTTTCTCCAGGCTGAACAATCCCAGATCCCTCAGTCATTCCTCACAGGGCTTGTGTTCCAAGCCCCTCTCCAGCTTTGTTGCCTCCTCTGGCCACAGATGGGAGGGAAGGAAACTTGGAACTCACCAACTTCCACGTGTAGAAATAAGATGGTGATGGGAGAGAGGGGTATGGAACATTCAGAACAAACAGTCAAATTAACTTTCACTCTTTTAATACCCATGACCCTCCTCCTGCAGCTCACCTGTTGGATGCTCTGTACAGCTGAATTAGTCTCATCTCCAACATTCCCTGTGAATTCACCTTCCTTCTCTGTGTATTCACTGAAAGCGGGGTCCTCAGGCACTTGAGCTTCCTCCTCCTCTCCTGACTTTTGTTTTCGTTTCTGGCCACGTTTCGGAGTTTTTATGTGCTGCTTCCCTTCTGGTAGTTCACCCTGTTCCAAGGCTAATTCCGGCTGGAGCAACACATTTCCAAACAAAACATCAAGTCCCTTTGCTTAGTGAGGTTCCAAGTAAGAGACAACCACCTGAAGCTGGTTTACTGTCAGTTCTCAAGCAAAGAAACAAACTTCAGCAAAATCTTGACTCCAGGGATTTGAGACCTCACCCTGTAATTACATTCTGCCTGTTATACAACCAAGCAGATCTGCAGCTTGTGGCTGCTTGGACATGTTCCACTGCGGCTGACTCTCTAAAAAAAGCACATTCCTCACCCATCAGCCCACGCCCAGCTAAGTTATGTACCCAAAAAGTGATGTCCCACCTCACCCTGCAGCAGGCCTGGAACTCACCTGAGCAATCCCAATTGAAGAGGCATCAATGGTCGTTGTCTCTGGCAGAGGTTCCAAATCATCAATCCTCACTGAAAGAATCTGAACACAAAGAGGTGTCAGCTGCAGGACTGCAGCAGTGCAAACCACTCAAACAGCACAGCAATTCCCTAATAAACCCAGTCACCAAGCAAAAGTGATGTAATCTAACACTTTACACATAGTATTTAATACAGGGAGTTAACTGTGCCTTTTTAAAATAACCTTCTTGGCATATCATCTTTCCCTCTTGCTGAAATCCAGCAAAATTTAAACACAGTGAAAACACGTCTATTTTTGTATTCTAGACAGAACATAACCCTCTGGGAAATGATGGATTCTACAGAAAACAATGTGTTTTGGGGGAAAAAAGTATTATGTTAGCATTTTAATTTATAAACCTATCAACTGTGTCCTACTTCATTATTTTCAGATGAATCTACATGTCTCAGCTCTTCAAAGAATAGAGACAAATTGCCCTCTGGATTTCAGATATGTAGCTGCATTTTAAATCCCCAAATCAATAAACAAAGCATTTTGTTGACTTCCTTCACAGTCATCATGATAAAACAGCTAAGCAATGCTAATGAAAAATTGGTAGTTAAAAAAATTTTGAAAAGCCTCAAAGGGATCAGACAAGCCTCAGTCAAACCTAAACAAGAAATGCTGTGGAGAAACATAATATTTAGAACACAGAAAAAACCCCATTGGGGTCAGACAAAACATCCCTCTAATCCAGATTCTCTCCAGTCAGCATTCATCTTTAATAGTGAGAATAATTTTGTATCATCAGCAGATGCTGCCATCACCTCTCTATTCATCACTTCTTTCAGATCACTTCTGAATACAGAGAGCACAATGGGGAAAACGAATCCATTATGTTCACTAATGGATGGAGACAAAACATGAAAAAATATATATTTAAGCTGAGGCAGAAAAAGAAAAGAGATTTAAATAATCAGAAGAATTTCACTTTTAGGGACTGAGAATCAGATAGTGAAATGACTGATTCAGTTAAGTCCATGTTTCACAGACACTATTTAAAATTGGGCCCAAAAGAACAGAAAAAAAAGAGAGAGAGGGAAAGAAAGTAATTCCTTTCAAGTCACTGAAGGCCATAAACAGTCTTTAAAAAGAAAAAATTAAATAAATTCCACAATCCACCACTCCAAGCCCCTCACCTCCGGGTGTTTACGCCTCATGTGTCGGCTCATGGACGCCCTGGTAGAAACCTTTGTCCCACACAACTGACAGCTCTGGGCTTCCACCTTGTCATGGGTGAGCTGGATGTGCTTCTGCAGCATGTAATCAGTGACATACTTCTTATCACACACTGAACACGTCCACTGTTTTCCTACTGGTGGCAGAGGGAAGGAAGGAAACCCAGTGGATGAGCATCGGATTGTCAACGCCTCAACAAGAGCAACAATTTATGTTTGGTAACAGGATGTGCAACATTAGTTTCAAGACTGGCCAGTCTAAATCAAAATTGATCAAAATGAAGTATTTTTACTGGATGCTGTTTTTTAGAGGGTTTACCTGTATGAATCAACTTGTGAGTCTCCATCGTGTTTCTCTCGCTGAATGTCTTGCCACAGAGCTCACACATGAAATCTTTGATTCCTGCATGAAAAGCACATTTGGCACCTGTGAAAAGCAGCCTAAAGGTATCTGGGACAATTCTGAGTTTTGTATTAGTAACATTAAAAAAATAAAAATCACAGAAATTAAAAAAATAAAAAAGGCAGGAGCCCAGCTTCACCAGCTATTTTTATCTAAACCACTCCACTATATGTCCAGCAGAAAATAAATCCCAGAGAAACTGATGTGGGAAGTGAAATTTTGTTTTGGGAAATCACGACCTGAACAATAACTTAAAACAAACCCAACACTGCAGAAGTATCCTAGATCAAGATATCCTAAAAAAAAGGCAAAACCTGAAACAAATTAAACTGCATTTATTTGTAGAACAAGCTGCCCTGGCTGAGGACAGGACAAAATCTCACTTTTCAAAGAGCACAACATGCACATTTTATCATTTTTTGTCATACTGTCTGACTGTTCTACGTAAGAGTCCTCTTGGGAAACATTTCACTGATTCAGTGCAACTTTTGTCCATCCTTGGAGTCCTCACCTGTGTGTCTCTTGTAGTGCTTCAGCATGTTGACTTTCTGTGCAAACTTTCGGTGACATTCCTTGCACTCGTATTCCTTAATCCCTTTGTGAAGCTTCATGTGGTGACGAAGGGCATGTTTTGTCTTCATTCCTGTGAGACACAAGGCACAGAGCACTGAGTCCATCACTCCCACCTTCAGGGGAGAACTCAGGCTCATGTTGTTAACCAACAGCTCTATTTTATATCTGCTGCGAGTCCACAGTTGCGTATTTTTAATTCTTTATGCAGCAATGCACTTCATCATTATTATTTTAATTCCAGGAAAAAAGCTCTGGAAAACATCTGAGTAATCACTGATAGAGAAACAAAACAGCAGGCACAAGGAAAGATAAAACATCCTTAGAGGTGTCAGACTTACTACTGCCTTTCACTAAAATACCAGCTCAGATTTGTTCAAGTTTTAACACAAGAAATTGAAAAAGTCAAAGGACTTAGACTCTTTTAAGGCTCTTATAGAGAGAAATTACTGTATTTTTTTAAGCCTGTGAATAGCCCAGAAGGAAAAAATCAACTTGCATTCACTTTTGTGCTGCAAATCAGGCATTCCTCAACTTGACAGAAACAAATGCTACTAAAATCAGTGTTTTCTCACAGGCCATGAAACCAAACTGAACAAAATTAAGGCAGCTCACTAGGTAAGCACAATGCTCCGGATTAATACATTTTCTACCTCTCAAAAAATGCAGGATTTACAGCACTGCCACTATTCTCAGCATGGGAGATGTATTAATTCAGATATTCACCTGCTACTCAGTTATCACAATGAATGGAAAACAAGGCATCAGACATACCTTTGCCACACTCTGCACACAAGTATTCTCGGATATTATCATGGACTCGCATATGTTCTTTTAACATGTCTTTCCTAGCAAATGATTTGCCACATTGCTCACAAGCATGACTTTTTACACCTTGAAAATAAATTTAAAAGACAACGTAAACAAAAAAAAAATGTTAATGAGTAATGTGCATCTTCTAAAAATTGATTAAAGTGGTGAATTAAGAAGGCAACAGCCCGCCTATGCTGACAACCACACTTTTCATGGATATTGTAGCCCAAATTAAATTAGAAGACTTTGAAGAGAGGAAAGCTGGCTTTTTTTTTGTGAGAAAAAAAAGATAAAGCCTGAGGTAGGAGAAGACTGAATAGCATGAAATAGTAATGAGCTGTTAAAAATGATTTTGCAATAGCAGGTTTCAGCCTGTGTAATGGTGAGAAGGTGGCATGGATAAGAATTTGGGGAAGAACAGAATACAGAATTAGGTGAATCCTGCAAACATATTAACTAGGGATTTGGGTTGTGTGTCCAGATCAAATCTCTTCATTAATATTACCTGCTTTAGAAAACTGGTTTACTCTAAAAGAATAAATATTGTATTTGTCTATTTGTCTTACTGTAATGTAGAGTGAAAATCTTCTACCCCAAAAAAAAAAAAAAAAATGCAGGCACTGGGAAAAAAAAATTCTCTTTAGTATTGGTAATTTGGTAATTATAAAGAAATACAATGTTTTTACCTGTATGTATAAGCTTATGTCTTTCCAGATTTCCTATACTGTTAAAAATCCTCCCACAGATTTCACATGGATGGATATATCTGAAACCAAAGAGACCAAAGGCTGTGATTCTTCTCCTGAGGCACAGGTGATTCTCAGGCATCTCTGTCACTAAGTGTATTTCACTTGCTAAGACTAATTGCTATAAAAGTTCCTTGAAGCACGAGTTTTTCTAAATGAGCCTTCAGAAACCCCCAAGTTGACTGCAAGCTTGGCGCAGTCTGGTATTGCTATACACATTTTTTCAAAAGCATTTATTAAAATCATTGATTTATAATAAAAGTAATATTATTGTATCAATAAAATCACTGATTTATACTTTGCAAAGCCCAAACTGGGCGGGCTGTTGACTCATCCCTCTGTGTGAAGCCGACCACTAGCGACACGCATTTCAAGCTTGTCATAAACACTTTAACCCCCACTTCTGAGTTATTTTAGTACAGCCAAATTCCCTAAGAGCAGTACCATTAGAACTTCAAGCAGTCAGCTCTGCTCAGTGGAACAAGCCTTACTGCTGATTTTGTAAAGCCCAAAATGGGGAGCTGTTGACTCATCCCTCTGTGTGAAGCCGATCACCAGCGACATACATCTCAAGCTTATAGTAAACATTTAAACCCCCAGTTCAGAGTTATTTTAGCACAGCCAAATTCCCTAAGGGCACCCCATGTGGCAGAACTGTTAGAACTCCAAGAAGCCAGCTCTGCTCAGTGGAACAAGCCTTACTCCTGCACATTGATTCTGCAATGCTCAAAATGGGGGGCTGTTGACTCATCCCTCTGTGTGACGCCGATCACCAGCGACACGCATTTCAAGCTTGTCATGAACATTTCAACCCCCCATTTCCCAGTTATTTTAGCACAGCCAAATTCCCTAAGAGCAGAACCATCAGAACTCCCAGCAGCCAGCTCTGCTCAGTGGAACAAGCCTTACTTCTGCACGTTGGGGTCAGGCAGGTTCTCCCTGTGGATGACCATGTGAGCGTGGTACGTGGCCTTCAAGGCGAAGCGGCGGTTGCAGATGCTGCAGCCGTAACCCTTCTCCTTGTGCACGTCCATGATGTGCTTCAGGTACTCCTTCCCTCTGCCAAAGGTCAGCTGGGGAATGAACCAATAGTGAATGGAAGGGGGGAAAAAAAAGTCCTCAGGTGCTGCAATGACCAGGTAACATCAAGCAGACATAAATATCCCATGTGTCACTGAAATCCTGTGTGCCACTGGATGAAAAACCTGTGGCAGCTGGATTTAGGACTGGAACTCTTTGGACATCACAAGCATGCTGCTACAGGGCATCAATTCACTCTTTTCTCTAGCTGGAGATGGGCGTCTCCACTTCTGCACAAGCAGAGGACCTCAAGTTGTCTGTGCACTGAGCATCTTGAGCACCGTGAGCAGGTTTGGTCACCACAGGATAGGGATGATATTAAACTACTGGAGAATGTCCAAAGGGCTACAAAGATGGTGAAGGGTCTGGAGGGGAAGCCTTGTGAGGAGCCACTGAGGGCACTTCATCTGTTCAGCCTGGAGGAGACTGAGGGAAAACCTCACTGCAGTCACAACTTCCTTGTGAGAGGAAGAGCAGGGGCAGGCACTGATCTCTGCTCTGTGGTGACACGGACAGGACCTGAGGATATGACCTGAAGCTGTGTCAGGGCAGGTTTAGGTTGGATATCAGGAAAAGGTTCTTCCCCCAGAGGGTGTTTGGGCACTGAACAGACTGCCCAGGTTCTGGTCACAGAGCTCAGGGAGCGTTTGGACAATGCTCTCAGGTACGTGGCGGGATTTTTGGGGCTGCACTGAGCAGGAGCTGGACTCAGTGAGCCCTGAGGGTCCCTTTCCACTCAGCTTATTCTGTGATTCTCTAGGAGTGAGGACATCACAGATGGAGAAAATCTCTGCTGGGCTCTAGGGGCATGGTGAGCTCCTGCCTGCACTGGCAGCAGCTCCTGAAGGGTTGGAATTTCCAGGCACTGCAGGGCACTGACTCTGGGCTCAGCTCCTGGAAGTGCTGCAGCTACGACAGGTGCTGCACCACTGAGCTCCAGATGTGCACATCCAGATGTGCTCCAGCATGCCAGGGTGAAGTGCCATAACGACACGGTCTCTTGCTCCAAATCTGGAACTGGTCATGACATTTCTAACAGCATGGCAAAGCTTGGTGAAGATGTATTTTTAGACCAGAAAAAACAGATTTTTTAAGAGTTCTCCCTTTGGCTGCCCCCATCTCCTCACATCAAATCCCATTTCCCACAGCTTTGCCCTTACACAACTGTTTACTTCACAAACACCTGCAAAAGCATTAAAAAAACCCTCAACTTCCAAAAAATCTTTCTGATTTGAATGGCCCAACTGCCCTCACTTGGAAGCACACAATTTTATATAGTTTATGCACCCATGAAGGGTCAGGCAGGAAAATCAGCACAGTGAAAAGCACAGCAGCATCATCAAAGCAAGTCAGCACATGATGAACTGCTGTGACACCACACCTTCACACATTTACTGACACAAACTTAAAATCAGTCTGCACTTAAAACCAGCTCCCAGATAAGAAAACTGAAATACTATTATCTCCAGGTCTTTAAATGAAGATAAAGTAAGAACTTTCACCACATTAAGTGTGGGCTGTAAAATAAGCTCTGATTTCCAGGGGTAAGTTCAGTGGTTGAACAACCAAAAATGCCCTATCCCTGTGTCAGTTTTGCTGTTCTCACTGACTGGTTTTGCACCACACCTGCCCAGGCACAGTGTGCTCACCCAAGAAGGGCACAGAGTCCTTAAAGACCCTTATTTCTTTAGAAAATGGCAAAATCCACACAGTGAGAGGTTTAAAAGTCTTCCTTTCTCAGCTGACAACTGAGTGAACTACGTTCCAGCAGCACTTCCAACACCATCCTGTTAGTAATGGAGCAGGGCAGGAATAAACAGTCACACTGAACACAAGCAGCAGCCTTACTCCTCCAAACTGGGTATCCACTAAAGAACCTTCTGACCTCCTAAAAATTTATCCATTTGTAAACTCTATTGATCAGAAACGCTGTAACCATTTTAAGTTACACATAATGAAAAGGTAGCTCGAGATGGAAGTGTTCCTTTATTGATCCTTCCTCTAGTTTTGCTTGTTATTTTCCTCACAGGAAAAAGGGAATGTATCTGTCTTTCCTTTTTTTAAGTGCTCATCATCCCCCTCACTGGACACCACCTCAATTCTTATGGAATAGCCTCAGGCCACAGATTAGAGGTAACAGCAATGCAGAAGACAGACCTGAGAACTGGCCTCTTTGAGAGCCCTTAATGATATTTAAAAATCTGAATGATTTATAGACACCTCCACTCCCTCCCCCATCCCAAAGCAAGTGAATTTGAAAGTATTTAAAGCTACCTGGCACCTTTTGCAGCTATACTTGTGAGGCTCTGAATCTGCACTTTCATCAGAGTTGTCATCATTTTCCTCTGATGAGATTCCAATTTTACCAATGAACTCTTCCCTCTGGTGATCATCCATTAGGGCTATGTCCTGTGTAGAGTGGGAAAGAATATTTTGTTTTAATAGATTAAACTTCTTCAAAAAGTAAGTCACCTATTGCTGCCATGCAGACTGCTTTGCATTAACTGCTGCAATATTATTTATTTAAAATATCCTCCTGCTTTATTCAATTCAGAGTTTCTCTGTCCATGACCACATAAGGGATATCTTACTCAAACAATTAGGTTTTTTGCATTTAAAAGGAATTTTAATCTAAAGAGACTCCACTGGTACAATATTACATCAATAAAAGCATCTTTATGAGCACCACTGAGTGACACAATTCCCTATTTATTTAATTCCTTACAATTCAGTGTTGGCATAACAACCTGCCTTCTCTAACTGATTACTAACACAATACCTTAAAATGGACATGAATATGATCTCTCAACACATCCACCCTGAAAAATTTACGTCCACAAATCTCACACGTGTATTTCTTGTCTCCATGTGTCAGAAGGTGTTTGTTCATATTGCTCCTACATGAAAACACCTAAAAGGAAAAGAGAAGGAAGGAAAGGTTTTTGAACCATGTCCAGCAGGGGTACAGTTCTTTGTAATCTATCCCATGAGGAGCACTGAGCACATTTATTGTCTTTTTTTATTCATTCTGGCCAGAAACATAAAGGAGTTCCTGTCAACACCAGCCAGCAGTGTGCCTCAAAACTGCTGGCATGGCAAAATCCAGTGGAATGGCACAGTTCCAAGGAAATGACTGAAACTAGCCATTCACTAGGGGTGGACTTCCAAAAAAAGCTGCAGCAGAATTACATAGAGCAGAATTTGAAATATTTAAACAAGTGTCTTTTGAATCACAAATGTTCCATCTATCTCTAAAAAGATAAGAGCCACAAAATCTACTTTGGCTGATATGAAACACCCAAAGCATTTGCACCATGAGTTATTAAACATTTATAAAATCACAAGTTAAACCCACACTCCTTGTGACAACAGTGACTGAAGATCGTGAGTGTTGAGCATTCAAATGCAACCATGCCATGACTATGCCATGAATTGACTTTTATTCCCCATAGAGGCCGATTCCCAATGCACACAAGTCAACTCCAGCTGTTTACAACCAGCCAGAAAAACTCCATTTTAAATAACATAAGCTATGAGATTTCACTGACACACACAGTGGCCATGTGACACTCTACATTGTGCTGCATGTCCTGAGGAAAGTTCAGGCCTGAAATGCACTTTCATCTTTGTGCTAACAGCTCCCATCATCCACGGCCACAGTGGGCTTGGATAAAAAATAGAGCTACAGGTGTTTAAAGAGAAATGTCCTGACTGGACTCCACACCCTCCCTGGGCAGCTGTTCCAGATCTCTGTCACCCTCAAAGTGAGGAATTTCTTCCCCACGTTGAGGTGGAACATCTTGTTTTTTATTTGATGGCCACTGCTCCTCATGCCATTGCTGAGCACCACCGAAAAGAGTCTGGCATCATCCTCTGACATTCCCCTGGAGATATTTAAATGGATTGATAGATCCCCTCAGTTTTCTCCTCTCTGGGCTGAGCTGCAGCACCCCTGGAGCTACAATGCAGAGCCTCTCATGGCACACCTGGCACAAGCTCCTACCTTCCCACACACGGGGCACCCCGAGGGCTCCTTCTTGTAGCGAACCATGTTCTCCGTGCTGTGCTCAAAGTCTTCTCTCTTCACACGCCTCACCCCTTAACACAACAGTCCCCATCAAAAAGACAAAACAAGAAATAAACCATGGCTTTCCACTCCAGCCTGCAGGCCTGTTCAGGAGGAGACTGGGAAGGGCCTCAATGCAGCATTTAATTGCTAACAAAAAGCGGATTACTAAATTAAAAGGGTGTTTTTAAGAATATAGAAGCAGTCTGCCAAAGGGATGTGTTATGGGTTGTTAAATCAACTGTGAAGTGTCTGAAAACACTTTTGTCAAAAATATTTTTGTCAACACCAGGAAACAGGCAGATCTGGTAGGCCTTGGCACTTCAGTCTGGTATCTGGCCCAGAAATTCACCCTCCCTAAGAAAGAGAGGAGAGGAAGTCTCTGAGGAGAGATGCAACCATCCAGCATCAGCTGTAATGCTCAGAGAGGATTTCAGACCTTTCTCTGCTACTTTCAGGAGGGCAGAAGGCTCCTGCTCTTCTGTGACAGCTGAAAATGAGACACTGCCAGGGTCATAGAGCCCTCTGTCCTCTGGTTCATGACAGAAAATAGACAATCTGGCCGCTTTTTTAAAAATCTCTTTTGGTTTTATTATCTAAGTCACTAACCCCATTCTAACACACGTTGAGCAATGTACCAGTCAGTCTTTGAGTACCTGTAATATCCTTAGATGCTTGAGATTTTGAACAGCAAACTCTCATAATCTCCTTTTCATATATTCTCAAGTGTTTCAAAGATAACATGCCACTGACACTGTATTTATATAGTAGTCACCCTCAGCTGTATGGGGCAAGTTAACTCTCTGCCTTCAGATTTTCAAGTTACCACATGAATTTTAAAAAAGGAAGATTAAGATGCAGAGAAAGAAAAATATATCATTAAAATCAGCCAGTCTGAACTGCTGCATAATAAGCCATGCAGCTTCCACATGACTGCTAATAGCTCTGGGCCCACTACTGTCATCTTTCATAAATGTCACATTTTGCTGAAATTTGAAACTCTTGACCAGGTAACTGATAATTAAAAAAAGACAGCCACCATCCAGAAGAATCTAATGCACACTTAAGAATTCCTTAACCTGCCCACCTCCCCTGATGCTCCAAGAGAAATAATTAGGTTGATCTGCAGTAAATTTACCTTCCAAGTGCCGCCTTTGATGATCCAGCATGACATCCTTCCTGTAGAACATCTTGTTGCAGATCTCACATGCAAACTTCTTATCCCCGTGCTTTTTCTTGTGTTTTGACAGGTTGCTGTTTGTAGAGAAGAATCTGAAACACATCTCACACTGGAATGTCTTGTCATCTGTAAGCAAGAGAAACCATGCAGCTCTTTACAGCTGAAAACAGCTTTTGTATGCTGGTGAGACAGGTGGTTCTTCTGTTGGACTGGGTTTTAAACATGTGACCCATCACTATGCTCTAAGGGCAATTACCTGGGTGATTCTGAACTGAACATTATTGTGGGGCCATGAAAATAAGCAGGATGTAATTTTCTGGGCATAAGATCAAAGCATAAACAATATGAGTGGGATGGCTACAGGAGAAAAGGACAGGTTGGAGTGATACTAAGAAAAAAGCATTTAGAGACTAGTGCAAATAAAAAGCAGGAGAAAGCTGAAGAAAACTGTAATCCCAGAAAACTGCAAATTACCACCAATACTGGCCCTGTTTCCAGTTCCTCTGTTTCAGAGGAGTGAGGTGGAACAAAAGAAACACCAGTGAGAATATTACACAGGTGAGCAGGAGATACTAAAAAAAACCCAATTCCTAAGTGGATGTGTTGATATACAGATTATTGGTTACACTCTTCTTATCAAAAAAAAACCAGGTTGCTTCTTGTGATGATGACAAAAACCTAAATCTCTACTCCCCTTTTGTAGTTTCTCTGCTGAGATGGATTTGGGGACATCCTCCCAGGATGGAGCAGAGATGCCAGAGGAACAGTTATCCATCCTCACCTGTCCTGCAGTTGTGGAATTCCAGTGCGCTCTCTATCCGAAAGGCCTTTTCACACGTGGTGCACTTGTACCTGTACTCACTGTCCACCTGAGGATCACAAACAGGAAAAGCCAAGTCACACCTGACAGAGAAATTCTAAACCTCAAACACCTCCTCTGTCTTCTGTCCTCTCCAGTTTTTATTCCTTCAAGAGGGCATTTAACTACACAGCGGTGCAAAATGCTGATGTTGTATCATCCTGCCATGTTCCTATATCTGAGCTATTAAAAACACCAAAGATTTTGCTCCTGAGTGGATGTAGCTGTCTCCCTATATTCCCCTGGTCCAACACAGACACAGAATGTCTGAGAAGCAAAATGTGATCTGACTCCTCTTCCAGAAGTGTTGGCACAATCTCTTGAGAGTTAAGGACCCAAGAAACAATGGAAATTTTCACAAATAGGGTGCCACTATAGGTGTGTTTAATATTTCTATGGCAGCAGCATTCAAAGGCAGAGCTCACACATTAAAGGTGAAAAGTGGGGAGAAATAAAACAGGACAAGCAAACAAGAATGGAATCTAACCTCTAACCTCTGTATCATGCAGGTCCAGCTAATTCCAGCCTGTCTTGCTGGAAGTGATGCCTGAAAGCAATTTTCTAGAGAAAAAGGGTTTGCACATGCTCAAAAGCACTTTTCAAATTCATCTATTCTTACAATAATTATTCTAAGATAAGATGCCAGCACCCCCTCTCTGTCCTGTCTCACTCCCATGGGATACCTGCTCACATGGAGCTGCCCAGCTCACACCTGGAATCTCACTGTGCCTTTCCACATAAACCCTGCAAGAGCCTGAGAGCTCCTTCCACTCACTTCATTCCTGCTGTGCTTGTATGAAACGTGCTGCTTCAAGCTCTCCTTCCTGCTGAACAGCTTTGCACATTCCTCACATTTAAACAGTTTGTCACCTGAGGGGATCAATGAAGATGAAAGGGAAGTAGTCAGTGATTGATAATAACCAACTCCAGCCAAGGCAGGGAAACCAAAGCACATGCAACTGCAAACAAACAGGCTGGTGATGAAAAATTTAGTAATTCAGAAGATCTAACCAGTGGATTTTAACCATTTCCAACATTTTGGATTAGTTTCCCCACCCTTTTTCAGTGATGATTTTTTTCATGGAACCCTTAGAATAGGACACAGAACTGCAGATTACAGGTGGAAAAACACTCACCTGACGTTTACACAGCTATGTTACCCATGTGCTTGTGAAGGTGGGGGTAATATTTATGTATATAAATAAGGTAATAAATAAAGTAATATTTATGTATCTATATAAGGCAGTAAGAGTTTTAGAAAAAACATCACATCCTTGCCCTCATTTAAAAGATGTACTTAATTCAAATTTTAAATACTTCCAACTTCAATTTTGCACTATTATCTTCTCGTGCTTTGATCTGAAAAATTAAAACAGTTTCCTATAGAGAGTTAAAAGAAAGAAAAAAAGCAATACCAGTTTTCTTATAAATAGCTATTCCAATAGCTAAAAACAAGCCCTATTGTTTAACTCAAAGGTGGAACCAAGACACACAAAATCAATGCCCAGGCATGGGAAAAGCCAACCCACCATGAGAACGGATGTGCCTGCTGAGGTTGCTGCTGTTCTGGAAGATCTTACTGCAGATGCTGCACTGATAGACCCTCTTGTGCTCCCCCAGCTGCTTTATCAGCTTCCGCCGAATCCCGTGTCTACTGGAGAGAATGAAACTCCTTTTGAGGGACATGGTGTTTTGGTGATGAGCAAACCTACTGGATTAGAGAGAAAGGCAGGGACTGAAAGCTATCCCACAGGTTGTACAGAGTTCTACCAGCTGGCAAAAGTTAGAGGAGTGTTAAACTCAGCTCCTGGCAGTAGGGAGGGGGCCTGCTCCAAGGTGCCCCCCAGCCACCCCCTGGAAGCTGCAGATGTCACTCACTCCAAATTTTCCTCACTCAGAATCAACGAGGCAAAAAAGCAGCAGCAGAGATTGCCTTTGCAGGCCCCTCAGAGGAAACAGAAAGGATCTGTTCTGCTCTGAAAACATCAGCACTAGCTCAGTTTAGGAAGCTTGGCAGCCCCCATGTAAAAGCTGTGTTTGGGCAGAGGGCAGCAAAGTGCCAAGCAGCACTGAGCCATTTCCCAGCACAACCACCTGCTGAAATGCCTTTTTGATGGTGCTGTGTCTGCTAAGGACTTCAATACATGCCATTACTAGCTAATTCATAAAAACTGAGTGCTCTATTATGCCAAAAATTTTCAAAAGGCCAATTTTACCAAGACAAAAGACATAAAAGAATCTGAACTAATCATGTGATATTTAAGAGTCTCCCTGAGGTTCTGTTATACTCAAGTTTTCCCCTCCTATTGCTCCAAATCTAGTATCACATGCAAAATCAACATGAAGTCATTCATGAGCTAAGATGACAAGCAAGACTGAATAATAATGATTAACATATTTTGAAAGAAAAAAAATCTCTTTGCCTGTCTTATCACTAACTTTCAATGGGAGTAAATTTCACCTTGCAGCTGCAGGAGGCTTTTGGAAACACATTGAATAAAAGCAGTACCATGATGAAAAGAGAAGTTTTCATTTATGTTATGTTCCTAAACCCTACCAGTGTACAAGTGGCACTCAAAATCACCTCTGGAAGCAGCAGCAGCATCACACATTTCTATGCTGATAAAAAAGAGCATCTGTGGGCCCAGAAGTTGAGCAGAACTGTTGCATGCTACATCACCTTAGCTACAACAAAGAGGAAATTCAGCATCCCAGAACACTTACTTTGTCACTGAGCTGATGTTGTTTGTGGTGCTGGGCATCTTTCCTAAAACCAGATCTATAATCCTCTCTTCTGGAGCTGGAGGCAGGGCCACCTCCTCTGGAGGGACCTCGGTGACAGCGTCAGCAACACGTTCCACTGCACACACACCAAAGAAATAAATACAGCAGTAATGTGGACAGCTGCAAGTAAAACCTCAAATGCAAAATCTGTAACAAGATGTGGCACTGGACAAATCAATTGTCCACAAACACATTCAAGGAATTATAGAACAGTATGGGTTAGAAGGGATTTTTAGAAATCTAATTCAACCCCCTGCCACAGGCAGGGACATCTCCCCTTTTTCTAACTTCTTACATTTCAAAGCTAATACTGAAGGGTCAGTTGACCAAGCATAATTAAATTTCCTATCAGAACATCCCTTCAAGGAAGGTAAAGCCCTTTCTAAACTAAACTTGAAGTAGAGAGAGAAAGATTTGTCCTCTTGAGAGGAAGGATGCTTCCCCTCCTGTTCATTCTTGCAGTTCTCATAACCACTCCCCTGTGTTTCTCTGGGGCTCTCTACAAACCACCACAGAAGAATGCAGATGACTGAGTGTAGGTGCTGCCTTCAAGGCCCTCAGAAACAACTAACAAAACTGGTAAATTGGCAGCTTTAGTGATTTAACTAAAAACCTCCATTTTGTCTCTGCTGCTTTTTAGGCCTGTCTGCAAAGGCATGGTCACAGATGTATAAGCAGATCTATTCCTTAGCATTTTCTACATTTCTGTTTTACCTGCAGAATCTTTCCCCTCATCAATGACAAGAGGTGTTTCTGCTTTTGCTGTTTTGGCTTTTCTTCCCCTCCTGGCCTTTCTCCTCGAGTCTGTGCTGGCACTGGCTGCATCACTTGCCACTGGTTGATCTGCTGGCACAGCCTCTGCTGCTTTCTCTGCTTTCTCAGCATCATTTTGGCTGCTTGGGGGGGCACCTTTGGCTTGTTCCAGGTGACTCAGCAAGTGCTCTGGGTGGATAGGGAAGAACAGGAGAATGAGGATGAAATTATCCTTAAAATGGAACTAGCTGAAAGCCAATCTATCAGGTACATTTCACTTTGCAGATACTTAGTTCAAATTATTTCACAAGCAGTCACAATACCTGCATAAATCAAAGTCTACTGTTTATTAAACAGTCCCAATAACTGATTTTTTTAAAGAGATTTGCTGATATCATAGTAAAAGGTTTGTGATTCTAATAATGGGTATGTTTCTCCAAATGCCCAAGTAATTTACTGACTTAAGTGCCCTTTTCAAAAATGATTAATCAAATGGCCAAAGCTTCTGAATAATTTTAAGTTCTTCTGAAAACTGCATAAAATAGCTGCAAATGAAATGCAGGAAAAAATATGTACTTCATTACCTTTACTAAATCTGTGCAATAAATACCAGATGGACAATATCACGAAGTATAACCTGGCATTACTGACCTTGACACTGTTCATGCAGCTCCCTATCCTTGATTGTCCTGACAAGTCACATTACCATCTAGATCACAGTTTTATTTCTTCTACATTCAACATTACAGTTTGTCCAGAGACTGAACGCTGCCATGGTCAAAACATCCAAAACATCCCTGTTCTACCTTCCCTACTGCTCCTTTCCTTAAAGGAACACAAAATTTAAAATTTTTATCTCACTGCACCATGGATGGAGCATGGCTGTGAAGCTATGGAAGAGCAGAATCCTGCTGATGAGTCTCAGTGCTCTCCCATGGATTTCTAGCACTTCCTACCTGTCAGCAGCTGGGGCTCTTGGAAAGCAGATGAACACACTTTACACGTCCACTGGTTGGGCTTTGCTTCTGCTGTTCCACTTCCCTCTGGAGTGTTCACTAAATCACAACAAGAAATACTGAAAAGCTTTGAAAATGGGAAGGTGGTAAACCGCTGTAGCTTTGTTTATCTTGCAGTAACTCCCTGAGTATCACAAGGTACAATTTAAGCAGCAAGAAGCCCCCTGGGGACGATTTCAGGATTCTCCAAACATGAAGAGCTGAACTACCAGAAGATATAAATGATGCCAGGAGAGACTGTTAGTGCCCCTGTAAAATCTTGAGGGCTCCTTTATCACTTTCTTAAGAACTGTGTTCATAAAAGCCATGACATAAAGCAATTTTTAGCACTTTTAAAACCAGAGTTACCAGTCTTCTTCTAAGTCAGCTGATGACAGAGGCAGGAGAAACCTCCTTGCTCTCTGTGAAGGGCATTGCAGAGTAGGAACATTTGGATTAATGGAAGTAATGGTGAGGACAATGAAAATCAGGGTTTGAGCAGTTTCATTAATTAGATGTGCTATGAAATCACCATACTAATACTTTAATTAACACATCAGCTCAAGAAAGGTAAAGAAAATTAAGAAATGAGCACAAAAATGAAACCGGAATTAAAATAGGAAGAGTTATTCTGTTCACAGTCCTTTGTATTTCAGTCCTTAGATGATATATTTGAATTTGTCAAGAGGATCTGATAAATCTGGACCGCTTCAGAGATTTTTTTTGGCACACAAAAAGCTGAATATCCCACAGTGCACAAGACTCCTCCTGCAGAGGAGGAGGATGACACTGAAGTCAGAATAAGTCAGAATGGCAGCACAAAGAATTTGAACTGTGCCTCAGTTTTCACCACAGATTTCCTGGGTGGTCACTAAATGTCAGCTCATCTCTCTCTGCCTGAGGACCTCATCTGTAAAGAGACAGTAAAGTTCTTCCTTCTTTTCAGTGTTGGCCTCTTAAACCAAAATAAAGGATTCTCTGAGGCAGAGCCTGTTCTCTGCTACAAGATACGCTCAACACTGCACTACAGAGGTGTGATCTCATCCATGCTGCAATAAATAAATAAATTAATAAGAAATGACTTGGCAATACAGCAACAAAAAATCCTTCTTTACAGGCTACATAAAGAACTTCTTGAGGGTTCTGTCCAACAGGACAAAAGCAGCAAACTAAGAAGCTGTGTAAGTTAATTGTGCCTGACTCTGCACTTCCCTTGCACCTTGCACTGGTTTGTCAGGAAGAGGCAGGTTCTTTTTAAGTTCCCACTTCCTTAGGCTTCCAGGGCAGCTGCAGGGCAACCTGGCTGGCTTGGAACCAAGGATCTGACAGCTGACAACTGCTTGGTATGACTTCAGGCAAACAGAATCAAAAGAAGAAAATTTTGTTTTGGAAGCACTGAAACACTACATCAGTGGGAACACCTCAGGGTTCCCAAAATACAACAGGCAGCATTTTGTTTCTACTGAAGTTGGATTGTTAGGCAGTAGGGTGAAGGATGGAGGAAGGGCTGTTCCAATTCTTCATTTTACCTCTGGAAAAATCAATAATGCCAAACTGAAAGAAAACTCTCCAGTCAGCTTCAGAGTTTAGCTGTGACGGAACACAAGCTGACAAATGGATCCTCTGATCAACTGCTCTGTACACGTCTACCACAACTCCCCTCCTTTCCTCCTGGCTACTTTTACTATTAACAAGAAAAATTTAGGAAAATAACTCCTCAAAGAGCAGACCTAGAATGGTTTTCTTTTGATCTTGTGTACTCTGAGTGTACTTTTTGAAATTTGTGTTAAATGGGTTCTTAATTTCACTGTTCCACTTAGCAGAGATTGGGGGAGCACTGCTTCATAATGAATCCTTGGGACAGAGTTCTTGGGACAGTACCAGATATTTCCTCAGTCAAATGTTCTTTGCCAAGAGGGTATGTATTGCTTATAAGTTTATTTAAATTTGAGTTTCTGTAATTTAGAACAATCTGAACTCTAATAGTGGCATATACTGTGATATTATTGTGATTTGGGGATTGCCAGTGTTCCTGTCATTTCCAAACATCTGAAATGTGTTTTTTTAGAACTTGGCCTGATCATTTGAATTACTACACTCTGCACAGGCAGAATGAATATTTTCTTGGGGATTGCCCCCACCCCACCACTAACCACCTCCAAAGTCAGGAGCACTTGTGGTTTTCATGAAAATAATCTGCTTAAAAGTTTATTGGCCCCTCTGTCACTTTTTCACCTGTGTATGTACTTTCAGCACTGTGCCCATGAAATTGAAAAAAAAAAAAAAATTCAGGCTTTCAAATCCTCTCTAAATTAGTATTTGCCAGAAGTTATATATCCATAATACATGTGTAGGAGTGTTACACCTCACAGCTCTGCAGACCTGTATCTGTCCTCTATCTCCCTTAAGAGCACTGTAATTTTGCATACCTGCTGGATCAGCTGCTAGCATGCTGGATTTCTTGGTTTTCTTATGAGGTAAGACAGCAGATGAAGGTTTTGAAAAGACCTTATTATTCCCCTCTTTATCAGATTCCACTGCTGCCAAGGACGTATCTGTGAAGAGGAAAAAAGAGTTCTTCTTTACTGCCCAGACCCTTTGACTCTTGCTCTGTGCTGAGGGCAGTAACCAGAGTCAGAAAGTTTTATTCTCTAACAGGCCTGCAAATAACATTCTCATGTGACATTTTAACCATTCTTAGGCCTGAATCTCTCCCACTGTGCCTTGAATGTTATGGAGTGTACTGTGAAGGGCTGAACAGAGAGAGCAGTAAATACTTCAACAGTACTTTTAAATACTCATAACCCCACAAAAACACATGAACAGGTTAAACTAAAGAGGGAAAAGAGGAAACCTCTCAGTTAATACCAACTGGAAATATCTCAGAGTTCAGAAACATTTCAGCTGTAGCACTTGAGACTCTGCTTAGGATCAAGGGCAGCCATAAAGCTGACACTGGTGGCAGTAGCCTCTCCCCAAATCTGTCACCCCAAATTATACCCAGCAGAGCAGTAATAACATCCAGGGAGTACTCCCAGCTCAAGAGCAGGAAGAAAACACCCTTGCAATGCTAAAGGATCTTGCCCTTCAGCTGTACAAATGGAAAAGTAGGAGAAAACAAAGGGGAAACCACTGGAACTTGTGGCAATTCTAATTCAGACTCTAAAATACCAGCTGCCCTTCTTCCCAATGCACAGCCACGTGGATCTTGCTCTAGTAGGTCTCATTTTGAGGCTGCTTAAGACAAATCCCATTTTTTAGAACTGTGTAATGGTTCTGTGCAAAACCAAACCATTTTTACTGCAACCGAAGAACGGCTTCTTTAGCAAACAGATTTCTCTGATAATTGATTTACTTTGCTGATCTACTCGGAAATGCTTTTGATACAACCACCAAATCTTTAGTTAAGGACTATTTATCCAGTTTGTCCACTCTGAAGAGGCTGAACCATTAACCAGGCCACCTGTTTTTTAAAAAAACCTGGCTGTATCATGGTGAAGAATCTACCCTTTCCTCTTGCAGGGCACCCACGTGTGCAGGCTGGCCTGACTCTGCAGGATAAGAGCCTACTGGATAAACAGCCCTGTCAACTCCAAGAGGCAGGGACTATCAGCCCCTGCCAGCACTGGGCCCTTAGGAAGGAAGAAAGGCCCCCACACATACCATTGGCAACACTAGTGACCTGCTTCAGCACTGGCTTTTCCATTTTTTTGGCGTAAAAAGCTGCATACCACACTCGCAGCTCAGTCCCCGGGGGGATGTCCTGGCAGGTGGTGAAGTAAATGTCATTGTCATGCTGGAAGGCAGTTAAGTTTTGATGCTCGTGCTCAGTGGCTGGGCGCACCATCATCATCCAGTTGCAATCATCTTCGTTGGTGGTGTCAAAATACACCAGGGGCCCTTCCTTCTGGAACACCTGCCAAGGAAAAATGTGCATGTAAAAACCTTGAGGAGTGACACAAAGTTAAGGAAAAATTATATTATTTTCTGTTTTTGCAGTGGTTTCTTTTCAGTGGTCGTCAGGGATGAAGCAAGCCTCAAGTCTGGCATCAGGCATCTTTCACTTACTCACACCTTCAGATGAGCAAGATGGGAACAAAATGAACAAAATCATCCCAAGAATTTTTGCTATAGCCACCAATTCCCCAAAAAAATTACTGCACACCTCAGTGTAAGGGTATCCAAAGAGCCGTCAGCCCAAGGCACATTTCTAAATCTTTACTTCTGAGTTAGGTATTAGTGGAAACCAAGACTGAATTCCATTCTTAATGCAGCATTTTTCCTACCAAAGCTTGTCAAGAGAGGAATAAAACAAATGCAAGACAGAAAAAAAACCCCACTTATTCTGCATGTTCCATAAACCTAATGCATATGTGGCTCATTAGGCAAATTTAATCAAATTGAAGACTCATTAAAAGAACTGAGCTTCTAGTTTGGTTCTTCTGTTCCTTGCCCAGAGAGTATTTGTTTAGCTCATCTCTGACAGGCCACACCTAAAAAATGTTCCAAATAAGCCCCCTTCAATCAATATCTTTGTTTCCATGGTGCTACACAGCATTAATTCACCACAGGTAAAACTGACTCCTTGCTATTTATTGCTTTACAAATTCTGTTTCTTACCTTCAGGGGAAAAACTGATTCTTTCTCCAGCTTGAGAACTCTCTTGGATTCAAAGGGGCCAAACTGGGTACGTTTCACCAGCTGAGTCAGAGCAAACACTCCTTCAGTCCCATCCTCCAGTTGTCTTATCTCCAAATTAGAAGGCAGAGATGATCTAGAAATTTAAGAGAGAATTGATTTTAAAAAAAAAAATCACAGCACTGATTAGGTTGGAAGAGATTTCTGAGATCAGCAAGTTCAACCTTTGGCTGAGCACCACCTCGTTCAGTAATAGTTATGCACTGCAGGAACCCATGGAAGAAAGAAGTCAGCATTAAACACAAGTGTTTCTGTGCCCCCAGCCTCTCTCTTTTCTCAAACATGCTTCTGGAGAAGAACTACATGTAGTAAATACTGTTAATGTACTATTAATTAATGTTAATCTACTACATAATACACAGAGAACATCTTCCCAAAAAATTCACAACTGGCCCCACTGGATTGGTTTTAGAGACCAAATGCAATCCTGTTTTTTCAGGTCTGTGCTAACAGATGAAAAGCTAAAAATAATCAGACAGGAGGGTACTGACTACCCTGTAGAGGCTGACACTGGCAGAACTGCTTTACTGCCTAGATAAAGAGAAATACAAAAAGATTGCAATCATAGTGATAAGCAAATGAAGAAAAGTACTTTTAGTTTGAAACATACAATAAGCAGAGTTCGAGAAGTTCAGATGTTTCTCGACACTTCTTTTCCAACCATCAAACCTCCATTTTATCTTTTCAGTGAGACAGAGGGCACAACTTAACATGGTGAAGTAAGTAGACTGTTTTTAAAGGACTCATATCCAGTCTGTGGTTAAACTTGCCCTCAACCTCAGATAACTCACTTTCAGCTACTGCTCCGCAGATGCAAAGGCTGCAATTAAATTGCTTCTTTCCTTTTCTTATCTTACTTGACTTCAGCTGAAAACTCTTCAGGAAAATAAATACATTTATCTATAAAAAAGTCAATTTTAAATTCTGCTTTCAAGTCCACAGTCCTGCAGCCCACACTTACACTAGGGAAAATTTAGCATTTACATGTCAAAAGGAGATTGAAAACCAGTGCATGCACCATATTTTCAAACATTCCCAGTTGGAACATCTGGGCACTAAAGTGCAAGTTAAAAAATAGAAAAAAGGGAAGGAAATAGTAGCTTTTCACTGAATGTGTGCAGTACAGGCTAGAGACTTACTGCACTACCCAATTTTTGTTTATAATAAAAGCACTTCCCTCACCAGCTTCTATTATTCCAAAGGGTATTTTTAAATTACTTTCCAGTACCTGTAATGTCAGGGCTGTTAACCATAAACAGCTGCTGGAGAGGATCATCCAGGGCAGTTTCCAGGCACAGGAAGGAAGTCCCTGGCAGGAACTGGAGGGAAATTCCTCTTCTGGGAAGGCCCAGAAAATCAGGTGGACCTGCTGTACTCGGTGGGAAATCAGGAGCATCCTGCCCTGGCCAAGGGGTTGTGGCAGATCCAGCACATCAGTATTTGTTATAAAAAGATGCTGGGAATACACAGCACAGCCTACACAGCCAGGATGTGCCAGACTTGCTGCCCACGTGCCTCTTTTCTGCCTGTGACTTCCCAAGAAGAAATATGGAAGCCCTGCACACATTATATATAACACATGAAGCCATCTGAACACTTCCCTTTTTGGATCTGTACTACATCTTCACAATGGTTGGTTCTTTTCCTTACATTCTACACCTTAATATGCATTTTGCTGACAGTGCCTGATTGTCTTTCCCTGTAAAAATCACTACTCAGTGTTGTTTTCCCCCAACTAGATTGAGTCTATTTGTTTCTTTTGGCAAACACGAGTGTTGCTGCTGCGCTGTCACAGATTTGCTGACAGAACTATTACCCCTAATGGTTTGCAAAGACCCACAATAATGAGAACAACTTGTTTTGCTCCTAAGAGGAGGAATGACAGAGTTCATACACATGAATGAGAAATCCTCACACACTTCTCTGAAATGAATCTGGTGTGTCTAAGGGGGATGAAAGTGGCAGGTACTCAACCACGACAGAAGCCATCACCCCATCTGGCACCACCTGATTTCTTGCCAGAAATCTCAGCAAAGAAACCGAGTCCTGATGGAGCAGCAAGTTATTTTTTTTGGCTTCAATTCAGTGCAGCACTTAAGTTTTTCTATTTAATCAAAGCCATGTGCTTTCCATAGACTTCTGTCATCCTCTGGGACTTCAGTTTCCAGCTGTCAGCGTGACATCCACTGAACAGCAAATATGTTTTAAAGGACTGACACGGGCGTTGGGTTAGTCAGGATCAACACAAACATTTCTTACCTTGCCCTGCTCAACACAAAGGAGTCTTTGACTGTCACCACTGGGCCCATCTCAGGACACTCTGAATCATGGTACTGCCCACAGTCCTCACACCCTGCAAGGAACCAGACAGAAAAGGTTGGTGGCAAACACTTTTGGAAGATAAGTTTCCTCCCTCTTTCAAGGGAAACCTAGCACCAGGCAAAATGCACACGTAGAGAGGCAGATGTTTATTTATATCGCTCAAAAGAACATGAATAATTGAACACTAAGCTGATAGCAGGCCCCTGCACAGGTGAGATAACACACGCTGTGATCAGTGCCATCAGGAGACAATTGTTTAATGCCTTACACCCACAGTAGATACTCTGCTTAAAGATGGCATTATTCTTCAGATAAAAGTGCTGCAACACGTAGCAGCTAAAGAAAACCACATCACTGCCTTCCCCAGGAGCTGTCAAGAACAGCTCGGGCAGCTTGGTGCTTCCAGAGACAGGAGGCACAAACCCAGAAGCAGCAGCAGAACTGGCCCAGGGCTCAGCAGGGCACCAGCTTGTCCTGGAGCCCAGCTCTGGTCACACACACTCCTCACCCACGGGGCAGGACAGACACCTCCAAGGCACCTCCTGGTGCCTTTCCAGACAAGTCAGCACAACACACTCCAGCCACCTCCTTCACCGTCAGCTTAGCTAAATTAACTTTTAGTTTAAGTGGCTGTAAATTACCCAGAACTGAGTGGGCTCCTAAGAAACAATTTTCAGACGAGGATAATTTGAGGCTTTCTAAAATAAGCTAACTTAACAGGATTGCAAATGCTTATACATTTGCTTCACCGGGAAAAAAATAGCTGTCAAACTGCCCTGCCTGGTCAGCAGCTGACAAAGCTTCGGGAAAGATCATCACACAGGGGTTATATTGCCGTGCTGCCTTTTGCATCTGAGCTCCAGCCTACGAGGGCAAGTCAGGAAACCCCAGAAAAGGTGTGAAGTAGAGGGTCATTACACCTTTTTATTTTTGGAGAACGTGACAAAAGCCAAGTTATTCCAAGGTATATCCCCTCTGGCAAAGCTACTCTGTGTTCCTAACTAGAAGCTTCTTCCAGGTATTCACCTCAGTGAATAAAAGGACTTTTAAAACAAAGAGACTTTTCACATTTCTTCTGGCGATAAAACCAGCTTAGCAGTGAGAAAATAGATATATTTGACTACCTATATTTGTGCTACCCTCAAGCCTGGTCACCGCCTCCTGTTGAGCTGTTTGTGCTTGTGCTGCCTTCTAAAGAGCCAAGGAATGAAACAAACAGCCCTTCACATCATTTCTCAGCAGAAGGAATTTCCCAGCCTGGTCTTGCTGTACAGCACCAGAGTTATTGTACCAGAGGGAAGGATCCATGGGCAAATGCTACTCACAGAGCAGCAGCACCAACACTCAGCCTACAGCTGTCCTGTTTACTGTTCCACCATTCCTCTGCTCCAGGTGTGCCTGTAGCCCAGGCTGCCCTTAATATTCCTGAAATAATCCAGGCTAAAAGCAGATTTCCCAAACCAGAGAGAGCAGAGGAGCCACAGAGGAATGTGTAAACCTGATTGCTGAAAAGAAATGGACTGTCATCCACAAAGGGTTGTCACAACCAAGGGGACAGGAAGGAATAGCCTGAGTAACAACTTCTCCAACAGGCTTTGCTGTCCAAAGGAAAAAGCACTTTGTAATTTTCCTTATCTCCTGACTGCATCAGGGCACTCCTCACTTCTGCAAAGATAAACCTCTGAAAGGTGCAGACAGCACTGCCCACAACTACAGGCAGGAATAAGGCATTCATTCCTCTCACTCCTTTGCAGAGGAATGACCAAAGCCAGGGGAATATGACGATGACATTGTGTGGCACAGCTCAATATCCAGGGGATGTCCTACAGCAGCCAATTCCCAAAGCTGTTACACTCAGCATATGTGACACTTTCAAGAGATTACAGCCACAGGAGAAGCACAAAAACAAATATGGGAATAATCATAGAATACCCCAGAGAGACTATATTCATACACTTAGTTAAAAAAATATTCCAAAATTCTCTTGCCTGTGAAATACATATTCAAGGATGGTTATTATTGGGAGATTTATAGCAACTCACTTTTTCAGAATATAAGCAACTCCCATATGCCTTGAGAAAAACTAATTGCAGAGAGCACAAGAAAAAGCTCAAGACTCAGAGACCACAGCCCCACTGGAAGGGAGAAAATCATGTTGTGTGACACCTTCTGTGTAATTAGGAATGGCATCACATCCTCATTCTTTTTGCTGTCCACCAGAATCTTTTTATGAAGGGGAAGATAAGGTAACCACTGTTGGTATCTCAGTAAAACTACAGTCAACACTATTTTTGAGGGAATCTGGTGGAGGGGGAAAATTTCTGATAATTGCCACAAATGCAGCTGTGGAATCATCAGAGGTAAAATACTGTGGATCCAAAAACATTGTGCACCATTCTGCTCTGCCCTGACTGGATCCACAATATCTGGGCCCTCTGTGCTCACACAAGGACTCTACATCCTTCACTCTTTTCCACCATGACATCAGGTCTGCCTGTCCAGGCTGGTGACAAAGGAGAGGATTAATTAATGTGAGACCCAAGCCTGCCAGCCAAGCTCCTCACCCACCAGCATCCCAAGGAGCCCAGATCCCAGTCACAGAGCCCAGGCTTACACAGAGGGCACAGCAGGAAGCACAGGCAGTGAATGGCACCAGTGACACCTGCCAGGGCAGTTGGTGCATCTCCAGCTGGCCTTGTTGTGACACAGTGAGGAGTCTGCCTGCCCCTGCTGTGGAGCTGCAGATCCCCAAGTCAGGCCAGAGGTCAGAGTTATCCCCAGACACCCCTGGCTGCTGGAGCTGGTTGTATAAACAAAGGGTTAGACCTTCAATCTCACTCACTCCAGCCATGAAAGAGCTGCTAACTCACATTCAGAGGTTTCATTGTGTGTTTGCCAACAGCATCAGAATGTTTATGCTTAAATTACACAACCTCCTCTCCATTCATCCATTAGCTGTTTGAGCCTTCTTAACACAAAGCAATTTTTCTAAATAAAATCTAAAGGCTGCTTTAGTCTTTAATTTCAAGCTTTCTGAGTAGACAAGTCACACGCAGTGAGAGTTAGATCCTTTTCCTAATACTTACAAATAAACATAATCTCCTCATTGCCATCTTCAGCCATTTTTTTAAACCTGCCAAAATGCAAAAGACAAAGTTAGTTCTGAATCGACTTTTACTTTCTGTATCATATGAACACCCCTTTGTGAAGTAATGATGCTGACTGACCCCGAGCCCACCCAAACACAATAATGCCCCTGCAGGAGCACCAATGGAAATTAAATAAAATAAAGTTGTTAAAAGGCCCCCTTTTAATGCTGTGTCATTACATGTGTTGCAGACATCACTACCAAGGAATCCTCAGTGTCTGTGGGTTCTCAGGCATTTCTCTGTGAGGAAATGCTGTCTCCTGATGTTCCCCATCTCTGACAAACCTCCAGCCACTCCTGCACCCCCTGCTGAAAAGCTCCTGTGGAGCCTCAGGGCTGGAGGACAATCCAGGTCAGCAGTAACCACTGCAGGAACAAGGCCCAGTGCAGTATTTTACGGAACTTAAAAAAAAAGAAGTATCTCTGAAAGGCAGATTACTTATTTAATAAATACAGTAATCATAAAAACCTAAAAACTGCAGATACAGCCAGAGATCTCTTCCAGAGGCAAAGGTATATTGTGGTACTGAGCACCAGAAAACCTGGGGAAATAAAATCCTCTGTCACTGGCCTTCCAAGAAATGGTAACTGGACAATTTGATTTCACAGTTAAATAAGGTTAATCTACATTCACTTCATTAGTGTCAGTCTATATTAAAAACTTGCATGAACACTATTGCTCCTCAACAATTAAATTATGGTTGGGAAAAAGGCTGATTATGCATGGCTAAACCCACAACCCAAGCAGGACCTAGAAGAGAGTTTTTCTCTTTTCTACTCAAAAAAGCACTCTCCTCCTCAAATAAGCTTTTCCCAATGCCCCAGAAGAGAGGGAAAGCAACACAAGGATCATGACCCAAGACTGAGAGAGGTGAGGCTGCAAACCAGCAAGTGCACTGGCCAAAAAGAGGACAGGAAGGAGTCTGAATCTGTGAGAGAGAGAGGAAACATGACACACCACACTCGCAGAGCCCTGTGTGAAAATAGATAAAAGCATTTGCTACTGCAGCAACAAAAAGCCAAGCCAGAAATATGGGAGCACAGCCACTACACAGGATCAGGAAGCTTCAAGCACTGTCCTCCCCAACTCCTGTCTGCAGCAGGATCCCCTCCTAACACTCACTGCTGTAAGGGGAAAACACTCCCCACCCGAGGCACAAGTTTTTGGGGTTGCAACTTTTGGGGACTAAGCTCAAATAACAGAACAAACATTTATACAAAAGCCCAGTGCTGAGCACAAACAGCCATTCAGGAAATCTCCCCACAAGCTCTTATCCTGAAAGCAAGGTGAACGATGCAACAGGTATTCAGGGGAGCACAACGCTGCTAAAGAAGGGGCGTTAAGTTGATGTCAAAAATGGTTTGATCTGCTTTTTAACCAGCATTTTTTGGGATGCTCTGCACTATTTCAAGAGGAGTATGCCCAGCCTTTTCTAGATAGTTTGTGTCCTGACAAGACTGTAATCCTAAATGTGGCAGAATTAACAAATAATGGCCTTGACCAATGTTTCAGGGGCACAGAGCAGCCACATCACCAAAGTCATCCACTCTCCAGTTCGCTGCTGTGTCACATCCTTGGCAAACAGCAGACTGGGGACAGGTGACATTATACAGCTCCAAGAAGTTGTTCCAGGGGCCTCCAGATGAGAATAGCAGCAAAGGGGCGGAGGAACCATCAGCGTTGCTCAAGGTGATGGGGAGGAGGCGTGAAGGGCCCTCGCAGGTGCCTCAGCAGCTTCGGGGATCTGCATTAGCGCAGTTCCCACCCCGCAGCAAGGACTGCACCTCCCCTCCTCACCCCAAACACACAAACAGACAAACACGGGCTCCTGCTTTACAATTCTGATCTACACGCCCCTCACCCTGCTGTAAAAATCCTCCTCCCCTGAGCTCAGCTCTGTTTCCCAGGAGGTTTTTGAAATAAACCACACGATGCCACCCCGCTCCGGCTGGTAAACAGAGTCACGATGTGCCACTCACATGATGGCACCGAAGGCAGACTTCAGAATTGTTTTTTGCCCTGCTGTTGCTACGGGCCACGTCTGGGTTTTTAATTTTTTTTTCTTTTCTTCTTTTCAAACATTTGTAACAGAAAAATACTCCATGAAGTCACTCATCCCACTGCTCCTAATTCTGTTCTTGTCTTGCAGGGATAATCAAAGCTTCTGGAAGTTCCAGGTATTTTTTTTTTTTTACATAAAACAGAGAGCAATCATTAGCAGTCAACAATCAGGAGAAAAGCCACACAGAGGAAATTAGACCAGGTACAAAGCCTAATTCTGATGGCAAGAAAAGAGAAGAAAACCACATTTTTTTGGCTTGTATAATTAGAGGAGTGATTTTATGCCTGAGAGTAGAGCCACACAGCTATGCACAAAAAATTCAAGCTGCAACACAGGCTTCTGAGCATATCTGGAACCCAAATGGAGACACTGAGGGGCTTCAGCATCACAGGTATCTGCTTGCAGCCCATGATGTGCAAAGATACTGTCAGGGAACCACCTGAGCTGTAAAAATTTAAGAAGTGATGTAAAAATCACACTTTCCCTTTATAAACTGCTGAAGAAAGGAATCAGGCTCAAGTGCTAAGCTGAGCCGTTCTGATCTTGCTAATGGATTTTTTAAAAAAAAATAAAAAGTAGGTCAGAAAAATTAACGGAATGCCTGAAAATCTGTGTTTGAACTTATTGATCAACAAGGTAGAATTAAAGTTACCCTTTCTTCAGTCTGAGAATGGGCTGCCCTGAGTGTGGATAACTTGAGAACACAAGCACATGGGTGCCGCACATATGCGGAAGGATGTGCGTAAAAACGCATTTTCCTCGTGGTGTAGTAAAAAACTTGTTCATGCTACCGCTCAAAGGAATTGCAGAACAAACTATAAGTGAGGCCTTGTACTTCTTTAAAAAATAAAATTAGGGCCATTCTATCAATTATTGTTGATGAGCGAGATGATTTCTAGGCCAGTCAGGGGGACATGGAGCAACGCAGCAGCTGGCGGGGTCTGTGCCACCTGCCCTTCCAGCACTTCCCCGCCGCCGTGTGAATAAACTACGTGCAAAGTTTAATGGCCCCGAGCACAAAACGAGCCCCACTGCAGAAAATTCCCCGTGTGCGGAGAAGCCCCGCAGACCGCGGCTCTCTCCTCCTTTTGTCTCCCCGGGCTGCCACCGCACCCTCCCCCGGGGCAGCGGCCGGGGCAGCGCGGCATCCCCACGCTTCCCTCCTCCTTCCAGCCTCTTCCCTCCGCATCACGCCCTCGCACCTGGGAGCTGCCGGCTCCATCCCCAACCCCCTGCGGCCAAGCCGAGGCACTCCCCGCTCCCGTCCCCGCATCCCCGCGGCGGGTCCTGCCCTGCCCGGCCGGGCCCGCGGGGATCGCCCCTCAGGGACCGCGCCGCCGCCGCCGGGAGCCCGCCGCGGCCCGGGATCCGGGAGCGGCTCCGCCGGGTTTTGCCTCGGACCCGCCTCGCCCCCTTCGCTACCGCCCTCCCGGCCGCTGTAACAAAGAACAGGCGGCCTGGAGGAGGCGGCGGCGGCGGAGGAGGAGGCGGTGGGGCCGCAGCCGCCGCCGCCGCCCCGGGAGCGCTCGGAGCGGCCGCCGCGCCCGCCCCGGCCCCGCCGCGAGTCCCGGGGAGAGGCGGGAGGAGCCGCGGCGGAGCGGGCGAGGGGAGTCCCGGGCGGGGGCGGCGGGGAGGGCGCGGGGTGCGGCGGGAGGAGCGCGGGGAGCCGGCGTTACCTGCCCCGGGAATGGCCAGACCCGGATCGGATCCGCGCTCCGGGTTCCGATCCGCTCCGGAAACCACGCGCCAGCGGAAGCCGGCGCGGGCGGGCGCGGAGCAGGGCGGGAAGTGTAGTGCGGCGGGGCCGGCCTGGCCCTGGCGCTGAGCCCGGCCCTGAGCCCGGCCGTGGCCCTGCCGTGTCCCCGTCCCACCGCCCGCGGTGTCGCCACCCGGGTCCCCTCCCAGCGCCTGAGCCCCCGCGGCCCTCGGCGGCCGCTCCCCGGGCCATGGCCGCGCTGAGGGTGGCGGAGCGCACGGGTGCCTCTCGCCGCGTTTCCCCGCTGTCCCCGGGGCACGGAGCGGGCTGGCGGAGAGGCCGGCAGAAATAGAATCACAGGATCGGTTAGGTTGGGAAAGACCGCCAGGATCACGCAGTCCGAGCTGTGATCCAACACCACCTTGTCCATCAGACCACACGCCACGTTCAGTGTTTCTTTAGACACATCCAGGCATGGGGAGTCCACGCGTCCCTGAGCAGCCCGTCCCAATGTTTAATCACATCAGTGAAGGAATTATTCCTGATGCCCGCCCTGAGCCTCCCCTGGCACAGCTTAGGTCATTTCCCTGCCCTCTGGCCCTTGTTCCCTGAGGAGAGAGCCCGATTCCCGCTGGCTGCACCCTCCTGTCAGGGAGTTGTAGGGAGCAGTATCATCACCCCCGAGCTCCTTTCCTGCAGGCTGAACAGCTCCCTCAGCCACTCCTCAGAGGGCTTCTGCTCCAGACCCTTCCCCAGTTTGTTGCCTTTCTCTGGACAAAAGCCACATCAGAAGCTCAGTGGGCTGTCTGCCCCAGCCCAGGCCATGTACCCTGTGCCTCCCCATCCAAGCCTCACTTAGGTTCGGAGCTCCAGGATGAGAGGACGTGGTCTCAGGATGCACCAGGGAAGGTTCAGGTTGGACATCAGGAGGAGTTTCTTCACAAAAAGGGGGATTAGACTCTGGCAGGGGCTGCCCGGGGAGGTGTCCTGGGTTGTAGTTTAGGATGTGTTCTATCACCATCTTCAGCTAATGGCCCATCAATGCCTTGTGCATGACTCACAGAGAACTCCCTCCTGTGGGTTATCTCTCTTTAATGGGCCATCAAGGACCTCCTGTGTGACTCATCATCCCATTGTGAGATGCTCCGCCCGCGGGGAGGAGCCAAGCATTCTCACCTGGATATAAGCTGGGATTTGGGACAGTAGAAGCAGCCCTCACCCCCTGGATTCCCAGAGGACTGGAGCTACCAGACCTTTCTATGAGAGCTCTGCTTCAGGAAGACCATCTCGTCTGGACTGCTTCCATCACCCTAATCAGGTTGTATTCTGACTCTGTCAGTGTTTTTTTCTTTTTTTATTGTTGACTTTTTTTTCCCCCTTTTCTTCTCATTAAATTTTATTTCTGACTTAGAGCCTCTCACTTGGTTTCTTTTCAAACCACAACAGGAGGTTTGGAGTGCCCATGGCTGGGGGTGTCCAAGGAAGACCTGGATGTGATATTCAGTGCCTGGGCTGGGTGACAACGTGGGGGTCGCTTAAGGGGTCGCTCAATCACTTGGAGGTTTTTTCCAAGCTAAATCATTCTATGATTCCTAAAGCTCACTTTCTGGCTAGATCTGCTGATCTATCTGTTGATAGATCTGGCCAGGATCCATCAGCATCCAGCTCTACTGTGTCTGCCAGCACAAGCCATTTAGGGGGGATTTAAACCTTCAGGTTTTTCCACCACTCCAGGCAGTGGCCAGGGCAAGAAACACACAGGCTTGTTGTAGTCAAGCAAGATGCCTCAAGTTTTTTTTTTCTCTGCTGAGAAATGTTGCCTGCAGTGGAGCCCCTCCAAAGCCTTCTGCAGGTCTCCACAGTGTGGCTGGTCAGCCTTCACTGCCAGAACACCACTGAAGATAACAACGTGGTGGGGAGCTGGCACCTGTTATAAACGGGCCAGGAGACCAGCTCCCTTTTAACACAGCTCTGGGTCAGGGCCTGGAGGTGTTCACACTGTGGCTGCTCCTGATGGATGATGTGCCAGAGGAGATGTTCAGCTCGGCCACATGGCAGGGCTGGGGCTTCCATCTTTGCCACAATCCCTGGGAAAGACACTGGCTCGTTGTAGGTCTGGGGTAGTGTGATATATTTTGTGGAATTAATTCGTGGTTTATAGAAAAACGTGATATAAAATCATTTCACACGTAAGAAATAAAGATGTTCGGGAAACTGCAGCCTCTGCTGGGAACAGGGGAAGCAGCACATTTGGAAAAGAAAGAAGGGTGGCTCCACCAGGAGATGGGTCTCCTCCGAAGATGGGATTACCAATGACCCAGTGATCAACACCTGATGGAAATCTTATCTACATCAGCCTGGGTGTGCATCCCAATACCTGGTTCCCCTAAATGCAATCAAGTGTCCATCCCTGCCTGGAAAACTATTCATCAGACCAGCAGTCGGGAAGAAAAGAAATATGAATATGCAACAGCGACCAGATGGACAAAAGGATGAGGCAACCTACTTTCTAGTTGAAAAAGTGTATAAAAACCAACCCTGCGAAGACAGACTTTGTGAACAGGGGAGATACAGCACAATAGAGGCCAGATCTAAGGTTCACCCAGCACCAATCCCGGGCTTGGTGCTGACCTTTGTGGCTTTTCGAATTTCAATTTGGCAATATTTTATCAATAAAATTGCTTATTGATGAAGTTGGCTGATCAGTTATTACACCCAGCAAGTAGCGCGATGTTTTTCCTGCACACTGGTGTAGTTTGGAGTCCCGTGTGGGCAATGGCTCGCTGCCTTTGGGGGTTTTTACGTGTCCACTCCACTTCCTCTGGGCACTGATCCATGGGAGTGCTCTGGTTTGCATGTCAGGTGGTGGCCTCGGCAGCAGTAGGGGATGAAGGATAGGGGTAAAGGTATACAAATGAACTTATTCAACAATATTTTAACAAGTGAACTTGGAAGGATAAGGGATACAAATGAACAAGTCTTTAACCTAGTAAACTTAGAACAGTAATTTCTAACAATCACAACATTAGCTAAGAGCTCGTACTTTAGGGTTTTATTTTTCACAGCACCAGCTCTGTTTTCTCCAGGGAATGTGCTCTTCTCACATCTGGCTACATCTTTAACAGCTGGCAACATCCCACAAACCCAAGTTCCAGTTTCAAAAGGGATCTGTAAAGATTATTCTGAGAATGGGTCAGGCTGGAAGGGATCACAGTGGGTCACCAGGTCAGATCTCCCTGCTCCAGCACACAGCACAGGATTGTGTCCAGATGGTTCTGGAATAACTCCAACAAGAGAGACTCCACACCCTCTCTGCTGGACAATTTGTTCAGGGCTTGGTCACTGCACAGGGAACTTCTGTGCATCAGTTTCTGCCTGTTCCTCTCATCCTGTGGCAGGTCCATCCTCTTCTTTAGACTGCACAGCCCCAGCTCATTCACACTGATATTTCACTCAGCTTTCCTCATAGCAGAGATACTCCAGACCCTTATTTTGTCACCCTCCGCTGGCCCCTCTCCAGGAGCTCCTGTCCCTGCTGTGCTGAGGATCCAGAGCTGGACACAGCACCCAGAGGTGCCCTCAGGGCTGGGCAGAGGGGCAGGATCCCATCCCTGACCTGCTGGAAATGCTCTTCCCGATGTATCCCAGGGCACCAGGGCCATGCTGTGACTGTCTTGTCAGGTGCTCAGGGAAATTGAAATAATGCAGCATTTGAAATTTTAAAATATTGTTCATTTCAGGATGGGGAACCATTTCTTCTTTCAAAATTACTCACCAGCAGTTTTAAATGACTACGGGAGTAATAAGGTGAGGGTTTTTTAAGGATCTAACTGCAATAATTTGCTTTTTCAAGGACTAAAGCTGACTGGTAGTTTTTGTATAGTCTGCTTTTACATATTTTCCCTGTATATCTCAGTGCATGGATTTCTGCCTGGTTTTCTCCAGCATCCACCACACCAGAAGGGTTTATCCCACTTGCAGGGCATTCACTTTGTCAAAATAAGTATAAATTAATGTATTACAGTTATCTGTATGTTTACAGTGCACGTGACTCTGGATCCTGCAGTTACAATTTTATTTTTGTTTTACCATTAACCTCAGACTGTGAAATTGCACCTTATGCCAGGCTCAGCTGGGTAGAGAGGTGAAAAATTGACGATCCTTCATATTTATTCTTTAAGAATGATTAACTGGAGGGAAGAATATGGTGCCACACTTGGAGCTACATCCATTCCTGCTCCCTCTGACAGGTCTTGTCACTTTTGCTAATGTACAGGAATGGCATCACACAGGGTAAAAAAAACTCCCCACAGATTAGAGCAGGGAGGAAAAGGATGAAGTTTCAATAGGAGACTATCAGAAAATTTGAGCTAAGCATGTAAATAATAAAAAATAAACAGGCATGTAAATGTGGGCAGTAACTCCAGTAAGGGAATGTAACATTTCCTTGTAAAAGAGGGCACAGCCCTCTGCTTTGGAAGGGAAATAGAAGCATTACTGTGGCTATTTTCACATTAATGCCTTTTATTTGTTTTGTTGGCATTGTTTTTTGGGTTTTTGTTGTGGTGGTGGTGGTGTTGTTATGTTTTTGTTTTTTTGTTTTGTTTTGGTTTTTTGGTGTTTTTTTGTCGTGGTGGTTTTCATGTTGGGGTGGGGTTTTTTCCCCCTCAGTCTGGTAGGGCTTTTGTGGCAGCACTGATTTTTAACATAACCTTTTCAATAAAATCATCACTAGAGACCCTAATTCCCAAGCCGTGCTCATTCTAGTACTGGTGCCTTCCCCATAGGATCCAGGCCCTAACACTCCTCCCCCTTTGCTCCCTAATTCAGGATTTTACGACATAAATGAGAGAAAAAAAAAAATACTGAGTCACCACAATGAGCTCCACAATTCCTTCTGTTTTAGATTCCCTGCCCAATCCGTGTTTCAGGTGATTTCTCAAGCAACAAGAGGCTGCCTGATAGGCTGGGGTTATCAGGAAAGGACTCTGCTCCTGAACAAACAGGTAAATGATCTGTGTTAAGCAACAGGTCAAATTAGTGAGGGAGAGTAGAAAACCATCTGTTACACCTGGGTATGTAGGACAGCACACCACACAGGGACAATTGGCTTTTATTGTATGTACAGCGGGAGTTACTTCTTTTAAAAAAAATCCTCTTAGGTTTTTTGTAGGGATATAATAAATCTGTACATCATAGATTTCATAATTGCACCGACTTGAGTTTATGTATGCACAGAAAGAAAAAACACACCACAGAAGAAGTGACTATGACAGTTGATGCTAGAAAAAAAAAAAAAACATGTTTTACCCCACCTGGAATAATACAGAGCATAATACATCATCGGGAAATTGGAAAATACAGTTATAGTACTGGGAAGACCCCAGATCATCCTTCCCAGCAATTTTCACACCATGCCAGCACCTTGCATAGTAGCAGTTTGGATATCCTGAGTGAAGTGGTATTATTCACCCCTAACTTAAAGTAATCACCCTTGTTATATAATTAATCTGGAGTTGTTTGTCACCGAGGCTGAGGCTTAGCAATGTGCAGAAGCATATGCTGACTTTAAACACAGGAATAAATCCACTTAGGTCCTGTGGAGGTCAGAGCATGAGGTCAGCTGTTCCCACTCACCACAGGAATGTCTTAGCCCGGAGCTATGGCACAGTTCATTCTACAAAGCACTGGTCTCAAACCTCAGCTCTCCAAATCAAAGCCTGCAAGGAGCTCAAATGAAAAATCCAGGCAGCTCTCACCTTGTTCCCTGTAACAGCCAGACATAAAAAAGGTGTTAAAACAAGAGCAAGATTCTTATTTTGCTTCCTCATCCACATTTGGTAACATTTTATGCTTTCACCTTTGCTTTTTTTTTTTTTTTTTTTCCTATGATGTTTTGCACATCAAGAACAACAGAACTGCAAGAAATACACAGCAGAAAGTTTTCACTTGAAAAAACACCCAGAAGCAGCAAGGAGATGCAGTACCAGGAAATGCTGTAAAATTCCACTGATCCCCAAAGCTGGAGTAATTACCAGCCAATTTCATCAAAAAAGCAGCACTGTAAATCCAGTTCTCTCAAGAGCAAGACAGTACAAGGTCTGGATGGCCTGGAGCCCCAACCTGTCTCCCAAAGAAAGAGCAAGGAAAAAGAAAATCTGTCAGAAAGCATAAGAATAAAACCCAGTATTTGTGCCTGCACAATGTATGACCTGTCCATAAAGCTGAAGAAATTTGGCAAAGGTATTTTGCTTTCAAAATGAACTTTTTTCCACCCTGGCATTCCTTCTGCCTCAGATTCCCAGCTTTCATATATTGTTAGGAATGAAATGACTCTAATTTCTTCCTGGGGCAAGCAGGATATGAAACGACCTAGGGATAAAGTCTTTCCCTCCTCTTTAAAGTGATTTTGAAAGGGATCTCAATCATTTTAAGAAATTTAGCTTGTATTCCTATTGGAGATATTCGGTAGTTTTATTGTTTTTATCTACAAAGAGCAATTTAATTCTTGTACTATTTACTCAGTCAAAATTCACACTAAAGCTGAGACAAATCTTGGTGAGGATAGGGCTTGTCTCCATCGAGGCAAATTTAAACACCATAAGGCAAAACAAACTACAGACACAAATTAAGAAGCTGCAGGTATGGGCAGAAAAAAATCTTTAGAAAGGAAAAAGCAAGCCTTCATCTCTTAGTCCTCATGAAATAATACCTTTCATGAAATAATGCTTTCTTTGCTGTACAGAAGACCCAGAAGCACAAAAATGTGAGAAAAGGGACAAAAGGAATGAATATTTCACAGGTTGTTTCCAATCTACTGTTCTGATGTCATTAAATTTTGAGGCAGTAAACAAGAAGTTTTCAGTATAATAATATCATGTAAAGATTTTATCTACTGTTCAAGAGGGTAGTTATTAAAATTCTTTGTAATTTTAATAACTAGGCATTTGAACAATGGATTAAATTACATAACATAGAAGGTGATTCCCTCTGGCACCCTTCACAAAAACTGCACAGGACACATCAAGGTGTTATTTGTGCCAGTTGACAAACTGAGTCTTTCTGACCACAAACTGCAGCGTGGATCCTGCAGGTTGTGAGGGTCCAGCTCTCACTGACCCAAACACACAAAAAATGTACATCCTCAGATCTCCTGATCTTAAATGACAACCTAAGGAGGGGATGGGATTCATTATTGTGGGTCTTTGGGGTTGTCACAACTGGGCAACTCAATTTTCCCCTTGTGTTTAGTGCCTTAGCTTGTTTTTACAGCAGGACATAAATTATTTGCAGAGGAGTAAGGAGAGGTGAGGAATACACCCGCCAGATTCAGAGATCCAACATCAAAACAAACAATGTTTATTTTCCTGAGGAGTGAAGGCAAATAAAAAAACCAGATTCCCTTTTTACACCGAATTCCTTGATCTTGGCATCTGAAGAATTCATTCTCTCTTAACACATGTGAGCCCAAACCTTCACAGAGTTTGCAGTAAAGAATGTTCTTCATTCCCACCATCCAGACAAGCATTCAAGTGATCATCAAGACCTTAAGATGAACCATTTTTTTCATGTGTATCCATTCTCTGGAGTAAGTTACAAGCAAATGCTAGTGCTGTATCCTGCAAGTTTCTCAGTGTTATTTCACCCTGTTCTACAGTGCATGCTAAAGCTTCTGTAAATTGAAATCCCAGCTCAGTAATTTAAGAAAACTTCAAGTAGTGTTATGTACTGCCTCTACATTCCCAATTCCACCGTTCTCTGGTTTTACTGTATGGATGTGCTGCACATGGAGCTCAGTTTCATTTGGATTCCTTGAATTTAAGGACTAGTTGTGGTTTTATCCTTCAGCAACAAAGACTGAGCATTTAAAAATGGCAGGGACTTGACCCCCACCCTACCCCATAACACAGAGAGTTCCTGGTAAAATCAAGAGAAAAAGTGTCTGTTGAGGGAACATGACATCAGGGGTTTTAGTGCTCACAGCATGAACCACTGTAGAACAAATGAAGAAACAAAACTTCTACTTTGTATTAAATTAGAAATAAAACTGTTCAGGCACACTCAGGCTGGGCAAATCTGTATTACTGAACTGGGATTTCCAAGCATAATACAGCTCCAGAGGATTCCTTTGTACCCAATTTTCAAAATACAGAACATTAAAATGCCTTCAAGTGTTTTCATAACAAGCAGCATGCTTAAATGTACAACTATTTGATAGTCTGGTCTACTGTACTACCACAGTGATCTTAGGAGGTTACACATAAACAGCATTTTTAAACAGTTAAAAGATTTAGACAATTCATTTCCAATATTTTCTTGGTAAAAAAAGAAATCAAACCCCCTCTACTTTGATACTGAATTAACAGGGAACTTTGCGTCCATCAGAAATTTGAAATGGGTTTCTATTCTTCAGTAACTTTCTATTTTTGATGAATGCTTTGAGTTGAAAGCCCAAATATCTGCCAAAGTGTTGGATAGCTTAAAGGGAGGAAAGGGGCCAGGGGAAAAATCACTGTTGGCAAAGTAGGCACAAGGTCTATCATCCATTCACGTCAGTAATTTAGTTGGAATGAATGGGTATTTTTCTTGGCTGAAGGGAACAGGCTTGGTCCTTTGTCCTCAGCAGGAATGTAGATGATGGAAAAGTACAGGTAAAGCATGAAAGATGGAACCTGTGAAATACTGACATTTTCATCTTCTTCACAGCCAAAATGAGAACCGTGCCTTTACTCCCATCAGTTTTTCATTTTAGACCAAAGGAACCAGCTGCAATATTTAGCAAGGAAAAAAGGTTAAAAAACTCATCTGACCAACCACTCAGCACATGACAACGCTGGTAGATCTAGAAACTGAACTAAGGGAATTCATATTTTTTCAAAAGCTTTCTTCACAGCTGTGTATTTTAAGATCTCAGTAAGTGTTTGGCAAGTAAACCAAGCTTTCCAGTGAAAAGCACTGTAGGGTTAACTATGCTCTAGTCACCATTTACTGCTCCTAGCTTTGCATTTGATATGATGGTTAAGTACTTGGCTAACAAGCACCTGGGAGAAGGAATTAGAGCCCCTAAGATGAGGTTTTGCATCAGCACTACAGCTTCTCACACAGGGAAGAAGAGCTACATGTAAGACTTTGCAAATACTTTGTGAGTAGCTTCAAGTAGATTTAAAAAAAAATAAACAACCCATAAGTTCTGTTTAAGTGTAACTTTTTTTAAGCAGAACATTAAACAATATGCTAGTATTGGTATTTGCATAATTTTTTGATTTATGGCTACTGTCAAAGGCATCTCTCCACCTACAGGGGCTGAGCAGTGATTATAGCAGGCTGCAGTTATTACAGTAGGACAGCTGAGTCAGCGTTTTCCTTCTGCTTCTGAACGCTCACCCGCTTCCAAATTACAACACAAACTGCATCTGGGCCTCTTTTCCCCCCTTTTCAGTCTGACTAGAAAAGTCAGTTGCTACTGCTGCAGTGAGGGAGCACAGTGGTGTCTTCTCTCTCTGGAGAGGTTCAGTCACATAAACTGGGTGTGATGTTTCAGTTCTGAGCTCCCCGGTGATGTCAATCAGGTGATCGCTTTTGGGTCCTCCCTACAGGGTCAGGCTGGAAGTCACAGTGGGGTCATCTGGTGCCACCTCCCTGCTCCAGCAGGGCCATCCCAGAGCACAGGGCACTGGATTGTGTCCAAACAGTTCTGGAGGAGATTTCACAGCTTCTCTGGGCAGTCGGTCCCAGTGTGTGGTCTCTGCACAACGAAGAAGTTGTGCTCCTGTGCAGGGGAATTGCTGGGCTCAGTCCCTGCCCGGGGCTCTGGGGCCATCGCTGGGCCTGGAGCAGAGCCTGGGGCTGCTCTGCCCTCCCTGCACACAGGGACAGACATGGGGACATAGGGACAGACATGGGGACACAGGGACACACAGGGACAGACATGGGGACACCCAGGGACACCCAGGGACACCCAGGGACACGGAGGGCCCCTCTCCCTGGGGCTCCTCTCCAGGCTGAGCAGCCCCAGCTCCCTCAGCCTCTCCTGGGCACCGAGATGCTCCAGGCCCTTCCTCAGCTCCAGGAGCTCCTGTCCCTGCTGGGCTGAGGATCCAGGGCTGGGCACAGCACCCAGAGGTGCCTCCAGGGCTGGGCACAGGGGCATTACCTGCTGGAAATGCTCTTCCCAGTGCACCCCAGGACCTCAGGTGCCTTCTTTGCCCCCACCTGCACCATATTCCCCATCCTCCCTCCTCTTCCACAAGAAACCACCCACTCCTCCAAAAGCTGTCAGGACAAATTGAGCACTGCTCGTATTTGGAGGAGCGACTTCCTCATCAGAGAGAAAAAGCCTTTTGGAAAAAAACCCAAAATAAACCAAAAAGACCACTGTTAATAGTGAACATCCTTTTATGCAAGTCATCAGCCGTATTTGTACTCTCGAGTGCTGCTCTGTAAACAAGTGCTCAGCTGGTGAGCAGGTCTCCATCCCAGCGGAGAGGGTTTGGGTTTATAGGTAGGGCTCTCCCGAAGCACCGTTCAGTTTGCTCTTGCTCTTGTTCCTGGAAAGGAGCTTCTTGCTCAGAATCCGTGAGAGTGTCCCCCCCTTCTTGCGGCCCTCCTCAGCCAGAGGCTGCTGCAGGAACACCAGGTCGTTGTGGGACTGGCTCATGCCCGGGTCCTTCTGGTGGTGCTGCCGGCGGAAAAACAGCTTCGCGCTTTTCTTCAAAATCCCACCTGCGGGAGGAGAAAGGTGCAGGACACTTTAGACAGAACAGGCTGCTGTCCTCTTGAAACTCAGCTTTAACTGCAGCACCAGTGAGAAAAGCTGTTCCTTGGATTTAAGTCTCCTTCCTTACAGTTAGTCCCAAATGCTCTCCTGGAGGCCACGCTAGTGGTCAGACACACATGCACAGCGGCTGCTGTGGGTTGTACCCTGGGCTCTCACATCTCAAAGAGGCACATCCAATCTTTCCAACCAGTAAACCAGAGAGGAATTTATAAAAAGAATGAAAGAGAGGAAATATTGTTACTCTTTGTTGTCTCAGAGATCAAAGGAGGTGAAGATCAGCCTGTGAGGCACCACAGTGAAGCAAATTTTAATTTGAGGTGCAGGACAACAGTACCTGGCAGTAACCGAGTGTGCAGTGGTTCTGTACAAGCCAGGCAGCAGGTGCTCTATACAAATTCAGCAGCACCACCCAGAGTAACACTCACAAAGCATTTGCTATTCTAAAACCCTGTGAGGAATAGCAATGCACTTCAAGCAGATTAAAAATAACATTACATCTGCTTCCAACAGGTTCAGAAGTCTGCCCAAACCCCTCCTGTGGTAAATTAAGTTGCTTTATTTTGCCGTGTTCCTTCCCTTGACCCCATGTCAAACCCAGCATGCAGCCAAGGCAATTGCAGCTGTCATCTCACCAGGGACTCATGCTGCCAACAGCAGCTATCTGTCTCTACTCCTCTCTTTGCAAGCTTGGGTTGTTTTTGCAGCCATTCTGCCAAATTCCACCCTCCCTCTCCATGAGTGCCCGGTGTGCAGCTGGCAGGGACACTGCTCCAGGCTACCAGCAACACTCAGCCTGGTTGGGACACCAGTTCTGAGTTAAAACAGCATCAGTTTTGTGTGGAATTGGCTGGGCTGTTGTCCCAGGTGGCAGGAGCCAGCACAAGAAGGAACAGAGGAGGACCCAGATGACAAGCCAGCACAACAGCTTCTGGCAGTCAGACTTGGATGTGGGGACAGTCACCTCCCTGGCAAAGCTTCTATGCCTCCTCCCTGCACCACTATCAGGTTTCCTGATCCTTTCTCAGTTCTGCTACTAATTCCTGTCATGGCATGGTCTTGATTCTGCCTTTCCTCCCACTGCAAATGCACACAAAAAGCAACACCCAGTGCAGTTCTTTCATGGGACGCTGCCACAGCTAGAATGAAATGTTTGTCCCCTGAGGACCTGACAAAGCCTCTGTGTCACTTTGCACACAGTGACAGCTGTAGAACAGGTATTTCATGGCAGCCAGATGCTGCTTTGTACACACCAAAGCAGTCATAAACATGTACTTGGGGGGTTTTACTGTATACTTTAAGGGTTAAGCACTCAGCATCTTGGAGGATATTCAAACATGTTTTTTCTGGCAGCTGCTGAGAGTCCCCTCACAGGGCACAGTGAGATGGGAAGCAGAAATCAGCCAGAAAGCAACCAGAACTCGTGGATTTGAAACTTGACTGCTCTCCCATCAGCCTCTAATTGATCTTTTTGGCAAGGCAACACCACTTCAAGCTGCTGTCAGCAGCACAAAAGCGCAGTGTTCCACCCCAGGACACTGACAGCTGCTGATGTGCAGAGGCTGGGGTGATGCAGAGCAGCTCCTGTTTGAGCAGGCAGCTGTTCTGCCCAGCAGCACTAGGACACAAGGCTTTACCCCTCAGCACATTTTTAGTCCCATCCAGTCTATCATTCAGACTGGTTTTCTACACCAGGAAACAGCACCTGACTAAGAAGGCTCCAAAAATTGTGCTGGTGGCCTGGGACAACTCCCTGCAGCTGAAAAAATCCGTGGGCAGAGCTTCCTTGAGAGCAGCACAGACTCAGCACAAGCAGCAGCCCCCTGACACAAGAGCTCCCTGGTGTTCAGTCTCTGCTGCCTGGAAGCTTGGACATGCCCAGCAGTCTGCAGCCAGCTTGGTGCTGCCTGCCAGTGGCTGTGGCTGCTGTGGAGACATGCAGCCCTGGGAGGAGGCAGGGCAGGGCAGCAGGCTGGCAGTGCTCATGCTGGTTTATGTGCTGGTTCATGTGCTGTTTGCATGCTTATGCCTCCAGTTGAACAGGATGCACGTGCCAGCCGTGCCCGCAGCAGCAGGAGAGGAGCAGAGAGCACTGCAGGAACTCGCTGCACTAACGTGGGGTGTTCTGAAAATGCTTGTGGGGGTGGGATCACTTCTGGATCTCAGTGGTGCTAATGGAGGAAGATTTCCTTCCACATCTACAGGGATATGAATAGAGATCGCTTTCCATTCCTTCCCAACTTCCAAAACAGTTTTCATACCGGTGGGTCTGTAAAAAGCTGATGATTTGGTAAATACCTTGTAGCTCTGTAAATTAGGCTAGAAAATCTTCATCTAAAAATCTCTAAGCAGTAGGTTTTAAAAGGAGTTTTGTTTGTATGTATAGCCAGTTATGGGGGTCACACATGGTTTGCATGAGCAGGTTTTGATTGATTACCAGATCACTGCAGCAATGGGCAGGATGGAGAGGGATTGGGAATGTGGAACATCCCTCCAAGCCTTCCCTGCTGCCCTCTCTGTGTGACCCTCCTGGTCAGCACAACCACCAAAGGATGATCTGTCACAGCAGACTGCTCTGCCAAGACACCTGAGCACAGGAAGGTAATTTTGGAAGGAGAAAAGGAATGGATGGGGAAAGAAGAAAATGGGTGTCAAACTAATTTTTGCTTCGGTTTTTACAATGAGGGTCTCATTGTAAAGCTACATTCTCTTAGGGATTAAAAAAAAAGAGAGAGAGAAAAGCAACTTACTGTGTAGGTAATTAATTCTGGCTGGCATAGTAGTCATCTTAAGTTTATAAAAGGGAACGGGTAAGAAAGAGGAAGTCAGAGAGGTAAAAAAACAAACAAAAATAAGCAAGAGTAAAAAAAAACCTGCTAACTTTTAGACATTAACACACACAAAAGGCTTCTCAAAGCAGAAGGGGGTTTGTTTGGGTTTTTTGCTGTGTTTGGTTTTTCTTGTTGTTGCATTTTCGGTTTCATTTGTGGTGGGTTTTTTTGTTGTTTGTTTTTTTTTTTTTTAAAGGGAAGCATTTGACAAACAGAAGCCTTGAACTATTCACAGCTCACTGAAGGCAGGGGTGTTGAAATGTTTTCTATCTTACTCCATAAAAGCTACTCAGCTGTGACAAAGCAGAGATTCAAGACTTCCACAAAGACATCTGTGTATAATGAAAGGGATTTGAGCCAGTTTTTTTTCAAGTATTTTTTCAAGATGATACAACTCTCTCAGAGACACTTTGCAGTTTTTAGCAGTCTTCCACTGAATTGTGTGAAAATCTCTGTGAACCTCATCTCTTTGCACAGAGAAACCCAAAACCTGACAAAAACTCACATACAAACTTCCACTTGCTTGTTTTGGAACAACAACATGCTGAAGAAGAATCCAGAGGTTTTGCAACTTCTCGCACAGCTTCCTAAACTCTTCCAGGCTCCAAAATGAGCCAAGTCCCCTCACCCCAAACACACCCAGGACTTTCCTGAGCATGTGTGTGACAGGGATTGTTGCTGTCCCCTCCTGATCTCTCCTGTGGGAAGGGCAGAGAACTCTGGGCTCTAAGGGAGGGTCCTGACAAAGAGCTCCAGTTTCTGCCCTGTGGGAGACGGGGACAATCCAGGCAAATGGGGAGGATTTGTACTGAGCCATTTCCCAGCATCTCTGGGCGAGGAAAGGACAGAAAATAATCAAGCAGAGAGGGATGGATATGAGTGAAAAGCACAGTGGTTTTTCCAACTTTAAGGTGCAACCTGTGTGCCTGTTGTAAGGCTTCCTGATAGCCCCAGTGTTTACCACAAACCAGTGCTCAGAGGTTACTGGATTTACCAAGGAAACACAAAGAACCCTGAGACGTTTTCAAATTGCAGCTATTCAGGTGTGAAACTACCTAAGCAAAATGACCTGCTGCCTTATTTACTTATTAAATTAACTTTTATTCTGTTTTCTTTAGGAGATTATGCCTTAATGAAATGACTGAAAAGGGGCAATCTGTTCACCAGGCAGTTTCTGCTTCACCTGTGGTGTTTCCCTGAACTTTAGTGAGGGCAGAGGAGCTTTGTGCTCAGAGATGAGAAGGAGAAGAGGAATGTATTGGACAGCAACTGTGGATCCCTGCCATCTTCACCTTGGTAATGGGGCTGCCAAGAAAGGGCAAGCCTGAGGTTACAAAGACACAGATCTCCTTGAGGAATTGATAATGTGATTAGTGATTTCTCTCCCAAATAACTGAGTTGGGTGTAACGAGCTGCCAGCTTCTAAGGATGAGCTGTTTCCTCGTGGAGGGGAGGGTAAACTGCTCAGAGAGCTGCAAGTAAAACAGCTTCAACCAACACCACAATCACAAAGAGTTTGAAGGACAAGAAAAATCAATAAGAAAGGATGAACTACTGCAGCCAATTACACAGAGAAAGCAGCTGCTGAAGTGGAAGTGAGGATCACGTACCTTTAGATTTTTTCATGCTCCCAGTTTCTGAAACACTTAATGAGCTCCCAGATATTTCTTCAGAGGTCTGGTCTAAGAGAGTGCTGGTGTCCCACTGCTGGCTGCCATTCTCCAAAGCCCAGGCCTTGTGGGTGCTTTGCTGTTGCTCTGTACCAGGGACTCTTTCTGAAGCATCCAATGGCTCCTTTTTATCAGAGGTGATTTTTTTAACAGCTTCCTCCACAGTGGGTGGATCTGCTTCCCTGCAGGAGCTGTCCATGGCTGCAGCATAGTCCATCATCAGTGAAGCTTCGCTGTCCTGAGATAAAGAGGTCTGCCCAGTGGAAATAAGAGACAACACTGACACAAGTCATCCTGCTGGAGAAAAACAAACTTCCCTGCAAGAGTGATTTTAGCTCTTTATACTTGTATTGCTCAGGACCATCAGCAAGCCACCTGAAGCTTCCTTAGCTCTACTAAAAGAAGAGGAGCATTTAGCAAAGTTTTTTGTCATGTTGCAAAGGCCAAATGAGTGAAAAAAAATCAATTAATTAAATGCCTTCTACCTATCCCTGGCCCCACTAAAAATAACAGGACTCCCCTCCCTATATGTGCTGCTGTAATGAAGTGTCAGCATGCACAGAAAATCTTCTGGTCCTTCTAAGAAAATTAACACCAAAGCATTTCATCTTGTCTCATTGTTTTCCCTCCCTCTGGAACAGAGACCAGAGAACCAGAGGTTTTTCAGAGGGTTTTAACAGCTTTGAAAAAAAGTAAAAAAATCTTTCACAATTTTCTCAGAGGATCTCCCCTACATTGGTGAAACACAGAGAAGGATTATCCTCTCTTCTCACCTCAACTGATTTTCCCAAATCCTAAACACCACTCCTTACCCAAGGACACCATGCATTTTAGTCAGGCTGTCAAATCTAACAATCACAACCCAACACCCTGATTTGCCTTTACTTAAAACAGTGACAGAAAAACAACCTGGCACACAAAACTGGACTCTGCAGAGGCAGCAGAAGCCATGTTAATGCTGCAGTCAGTGCAGAAAAGGCTTTACAGAACTCAGCAGGAACTCTGAGTGCTGTTTTCTGCTCTACCTTGGACACCCCTGATATGATAATGGTGCTTTTCTTCCGAGGAGACTTCAGCTTCTGCTTTGCAGACTCGCTCAGCTGCCGAATGGCAGCTTCTGCCACAGGGTCGGTGCCATTCAGTACCAGCAGCTCTGAAAAGAAAGGATCATTTCAGAGGGGAGAAGGAAAAACAGGAGAAAACAGAGCAGAGGCAGCCAGAGTTTGCTGTCCTTAACTTAGAATTCACAGAAATGGCATGAACACCATAAACTTTGCAATTCGCCACCCAGAGATCAGGTCCTGTCTTTCCCTCCTGTCACCTGTTTTTGGAGAAAAAGTACCAAAAAGGCACTTACAAACCCTTCCCATGAGAACAAAGGAGGTTCTGGAAGCCTGGACAAAGCAGCCCATTATTTCAATGCATTGCTACCCTGTGGTGACAGTGGGGACATCATGAGTTTTCAGTCATGAGGAACCATAGTCCTGACATGGTACAAAGCTGGCACGTGATGTTACTTCCTCAGGTAGAGTTTTTGTTATTTTGCTCCTTTTCCAGACTTCCCTGCTCAGCATTTCCTGTCATAGGGTGAGGAAGACAAAGCAGTTGCCTCCAAATCCTGTAAAGTTCACCCCCTTTTCCACTCCAGCCACTGCACAGGGATATAAAATCTTCTTTATAAAATGCTCTTTAGTTTATTTATAAGCATGGCCCTTTCTGGCATCTAGGACACAAACACACATTGATCAAATTCATCAAGCTCAGGAACAGACAAGGCTAAGGAAGTCAACAAGACAAAAATCCCCATGTTTAATTGTCTGAGGTGGACTTTTCTGGCAAGAGTTTTAACAACAAACAACAAAAAGAACAGAGGCAAGAATAGCACCAGTGTAACTGAACTGAGCAGTGCCTTTGGTTACTGTGACAGTAATGTAATAAAAGATGGGGCTCAGAATTAATACATGTCTGCACACTCATCTCAAACCTTGACTTTTTCCATCTCCCCAGCTCCTGCATTAATTCTTCTTGTTGTCATCACTCAGAACTGTGACACAGACACAGCATGTTTCCCACACTGCTCGCTGATATTTTGCCATGATGTTTGCAATAACTTTTACCTAAAGTACTGCCAAAGGCTTCTTTGTATTTCTTTCATTTGGCTTTTGTTCTAATGAGTAATTCTTCCTGCAATACTGTATAAACACATCACAGAAATCCCCCTGCACTCCCAGGAAAAACACTGTCCACAACAATGTGGAATAATAAGCTGTCTCCAGGTGAATTTTCCAGTAAGTGTTTTTGTGTCTTTAATATCATAAACCAACTCAGAAGTCTTGCACTACCTTAACATTTCCCAAATTGATGCAGTAATACCACACTGCTTCATGGTGTCAGAGTATTTCTTATCCTAGAGACAGGAAAAGATCCAGGTGTTGTTACAGCTATTCATGGTTACTGCTTCTTGCCCTTCCCCATATTTGTAGGCCAATACAATTTGTCTCTCAGAAACCTCCTGACTGTGCCAGGAGCAGCCCAGATCATCTCCAGAGTGCCCACTCCCCACTCAGACCTGTACAAAGCCAACACCAGGTGCCACTGGCAGCCACACTGGATCACATCTGCCACTGCTCCTGCCCACAGAGCCACTGAAAGGGACAGTGGTGACCACACACAGGGCTGAAAAGTGTGCTGAAGGTTTAGAGCTGCAACTTGAAAAGGGAAAGTCCCCAGATATAAAATCGGGTTCATACACAATTCAAAGTGAATTTATAATTATTGTCAATGTCACCTGTCACTATGAAGGAACTTCACCTGTATCCAAGTGACTTAGGAAGGTGGACAAATGGGCACAGCAAGCCCAAAAATTGGGCTAGGAAGGGAATTGAGTCTTCCTTACATCAGTCCAGCCTCTGCCTTCTCTTCAGACACAGAGGACTTACAGGTACATGTCACAGGGTTTTAATTTAGAGCAGCATGTGCCTTTATGAAAGGAGGCATCTTTCATTCAAAAGTAAGAGAAAAGCCTCACTTTTGGCTTTTCTGCAGTCTCCTCCCCTCTCCAAACCACAGCTCATTGTTATTTATTCAAACCCAGTAATTGAAATTGCCAATTAAAACCAGACTTTAGCTGCAAGGCTGCCATGGCCCAAACCACAGTGCTTGGTAACATAAACACCCCAGTGGTGCTGACAGGCAGCAGCCACATGGGCTGGCTGTCATTTGAACAGGATCACATTCATCCCACGTGCACAACAGGGAAATGCTCTCCTCAGCAGCTACAAACATTCTTATTACCTGTATCTGAAGATGACAAAGTTTTGCTGACTGGAGCACCATGAGAATGGAGGGCTTCAACAGTGAAATCCTTTTCAGTCACCTTCACTTTAACTGGAGTTTTCACAGGAGAATCTGAGGACCAAGTTTTTTGGTTATTTGAACAGGTCAAAACATTTTTTATTAAGTTAATAAGTATTTATTATACCAGTTATGCCTGTTCAAATCCTAAGTGTTTGAGAAAACTGTTTTAACAGAAATTCTCAACACATGTTCTGTGGTAAACCTGACCCCAAAGGCCAGTGAAGTGTGAGAATTTTTTAAAACATTTAAAACACTAAAGAATGTTTTTAAACATTCTACTGTAATACATTAGACAACACCCACTTAAATTAAAGATTTGCTTTAACAACTTAGAAGAGCACAGATCTTTGTGATGCTTCACACCAAGACTGCTCCCAGGTTTTACTTTTATAATTTTCTCAAGAAAAAAGTGGAAAATCTGCTCCTGGAGGACATGCTGGAAAGTATTTTGTCACCAGGTAACACCACCCTCCATCAGAGATGATAATACAGATCAGGGTTAGAAGGCACAGGATGGTTTGTTATCAGCAAAACCTCTGAGAGTCTGATATATTTGTCATGTGAAAAGCCATCCAAAACCTACATTATCACAGATGGTGAAGATTTACAGCATGAACTAAAAGAAACTGTTCCCCTTTGCAAGAGAACAAGTTTTCATGAAAATTAAACCCCTGATTCTGAAGAATACAAACAACAACCCCAACCCACCACCATCAGAGAGGTCTGGAAAACAGCACTTCCCTGACATCCCACTCCCCAGAGCCTCTCCTGATGCCCATGCAGGGAGCCCAGGGAGATGTGGAGGTGCTGACCTGTGCTCAGGGGGGATGATCTCCCTTCCAGGCGAGGTTTGGTTCTCACAGCAGTGACAGTGGTGACCACAGTCCCACAGGGCATCACAGTGCGATCCTTCTCGATCTTGGTGGCCAGCACTGGAGAGGAGACCTGCCTTGTCTTCAGCTCACTGGGCTCTATAAAAGAGAACTAAGAGAAAGACACAAAAACACCACCTCAGAAGCAGAGTCAGGCAAGGAGGACACTACTTCTAGCTGCTTTTTGCTGAGCCAAACTCAAGAGTTAATTCTTTCGATAAGACACAAATTCCCTGCAATCAGAACAAGCTGCTCTGCCTCAGCCACAAGTCCAAGCATGAGATGAGCACTCCCAAGCATGAGATGAGCCCTTTCTGAAGGCAAAGCTCCAGCCCAAACCCCCCAGGGCAGCAGTACCTCTGCAGTGATGGATCCCAGCCCTGGCTCTGAGCTGCTCTCCCTGGCCCCACTGCTCAGTGCAAAGCTGTGCTGGCCAGAGGGTTGTTTCCTGAACAGGTCCAGAGGTACAGTCACCTTCCCAGATAAAGGACCTGGAAGAATAAAATCAGCAAGGTCAGCCCAGATGTAAGCTGCCAGGATGAGTAAGGGAGAGAATACGGGCAGGGAGGAGAAAAAAATCAGGCAAAAAACCTGCAATAGCTGGTTCCACACCATGGGGCAGAGAAGTGGCATTTGACAGCTTTTTTTTTTATTTTATGACTATTTCTCAGCCTGGTCTAATACTGTGCAACAGGAAAGAATGGAACCAAAAAATATTACGTATTTACTTTTTTTTTCTGTCCATTATTTTTCCCTATATATGCAGAATGTCTAGGGAAAAACAAAACAACTATGAGGTTCTTGGAAAATCTCCATAACGAGTTTCTGCATCTTTCATTCCAGAGGACAATCTGGAACCCTGGTTAATTGGTGCATCACATAAATAGTGTTTCTTAATTTGAACTTCAGTAAAACTTCAGCAATTCTCTTGTTCCTCCCTTGATTTTATCAGCTCCACTAGAGCAGAACAAATTATCAAATAATTAGCAAAGGTACTGCATGATTTCAGAGATGAAATCCTAGTTTTGTGTGCAAAGCAGAATGTTTAAAAATAATAAATTCCTACACTTCACTGGCCTTTTGGAGTCAGGTTACCACAGAACATGTGCTGAGAATTTGTATTAAACTATTTTTTCCAACACTTACAACTTGAACAGGTGTAACAGGTATATTAAACTCTTGCCTACACATGTGTTCTACAGGCAGGGATCTACATTATATTCACATAACTCAGCTCTCTGCTCATTCATATGGTTCTACTTTGAGTCTTCCATTGAAGTTTTTTGGAGAAGGACAGCTCAGTAGGTATGGAGGGGCAGAAGGGGAGGAAGACAATTGTCAGTGCAATCCAGTGGGACCTTTTTCTTCAGGAAACCAGGCAGAAAGTTAGCATGTAGAACATTCCTGGTGTTTTCTGAAAGACTAAAGATGCTTAGGTAGAGTCAAGACTACTACTTTGTCCAAGAAAAACATAAGTTTACTGACTCTACATAAGTATTTTTATTAATAAAAAATAGCATGCATATCAGAGAAATTTTTTAAAGTTTTTGACTTTCCAATCCCTCCAACAATCACGTTTCATAAGCAAGGTATTGCACAACTTTGTATACCCAAATTAAGAAGAATTCTGAAACAACAGAATCGAGCTGTAAAAATGTTTGAGGCCTCATGTTTTATATTTAATCCAACATAATCAGAATTGGAGTGTTTTACACCTGATTGTGATTTCATACCTGAATTGTTAGGCAATCTCTGGGACTTGAAAAGGAAGGATTTTAATTAATTAACACCCATGATTCCCCTTCAGCCACAGAAAGAACTCAAAAGCTTAACTTGAAACCAAAAAGGTTCAGAGTGGATCTGTCAGATGTTTAGAAGATGGAAAAATAAAGGATATCAGCACCTGGAAGACTCAATATGTTGACAATCTAGAAAGAAACTGAAAGATTCTCTGTAACCTTAACCCAGACCACAAGAGAGGCACCTGGTCAGTGTATTCTCCTTCCACCCAGGATTAGTGATGGATCTCACATCAGTGTTTCTACAGTATTGCTGTGGCCATCCAGAAATAAAAGGAGACTTCTGAGCAAAGCTCACATGCTGATCATGCAAAATAACTCAGTCTCAATACTTACTCTCCAACTTTCCATCTTCTGCTATTTGCAGTTGCAATGCTTTTGATTTGGCACTTAGTTCACTGGGAAGGAAACAAAACCACGTTAGGTCTTTGCAGGCCAAGCAGGTTTTCCTTTCCATGTAGGTTTTCCCTTTTCCCCAGCTTTTCTCAGCCCTCTCCAAGGCAAACACTGCACCTTGCAGGTGAGTAAGAGTGACTAAAGGGATCACAGTCAGAAAGCCATGGCCTGAGTCCCTCCCCTGCTTTTGCACAGGTTCAATTTCTTGCATTTCAGAGGCTTTTCTTCTCCTTAGGAGCTGACAAACACTGCCCTCCAAGCTGAAGATGGTTTTTAGTCTGACTGCTGCACCACAACACCAAAAAGCTTTTTTCTCCTGGCAGGATCAAATCTGCAAGTCAAGATGCTGGAACAGGCTCAATCAACATCCCTATCAAAGCAGGAAAGTGTCCTGCAAAAACAGGACAGATGCAAGAAAACAAAAGTAGCTACAGCTTTAAATGAAGAGAGTCAGTATCACTTTTCCAAAACATGAGTCAAGGATGTTGCAAGCCAACAAGAATGAGTTTCAGTGTGACAAAACCCAGGTGAACTACTCTCAGAGTTACACCCGTGGTACTTTCTAAGATGGACTGGACAACAGATACAAACTTTTCCTCTGACTGAGACAGTGAAGCAAACTGGGCACCTACAGAGGAGCCCTCCAGCAAAACTCTTTATAACCTTCTCAGCAGGCCTTCTGCCAAAAACCCTGAGGGCATGCAAGCATGTATTTCATTTTGCTGTGTGTCTGTTTCAGGATGGTTTAATCCTGGCTGCAGACACCCCACCTCCATTAGATGCTGTGGCACATCATCTATGCATCACATTTTAAGATTTCTCCAGCCACTCCCACCTTTCCTGCACCCCAAAACTTGGAAAGGAGCACCTTGATGGCACTGCTGCTGCAGAGCCTGACACAGTGGTCAGTGCAGTGGTGTTCAGAGTGGAGGATATTTTTGGCTCAGGAGAAAGAAAAGAACAGAGGTTTGTGTGTGGGAACTTGAAAGAAGTTCAAAAACCTCTGCCAAAATCCTACTCATTTATCTGTAAAAGCCCCCAAGCTTACCTCATGCACTTCTGAAAAGCAGTGTGGAAACCCCAGCACTACTCCTAGTGTCAAGGCCAAATTCCAGTCAAGTTAATCACATCCTGCCTGCCCTCTCTCAGCCTTTTCAGTTGGAAACGAGTATTATTCTTACAAACTTCCTGTCCCAAACTGCTGGGAACTTGCCTGCTCTGCCACACTGAGCACTGTTCCACCAACAGATGGCTGAAGTGAATCACAGACCCACCGGCTGAAACACTTGGTGAATCTTCAGAAAACAAAGTTAATCAGTGACTCTCCCCTTTCCTAAACTCATGCACCAGTTCTGGTCTGCTGTTAGAAAGTGAAAATAAAAGCAGTTTTAGAACTGCTCCCTTTTGACCTTATTTACAGCAGCTCTGTGAACCACAGAATACTGTGTAGGCTGCCTGAAAGTCCCTTTTCTTGCTCTACAGGAGAAAGAAAATTTAGTTAAGTTTTACACTCTGTTTTTAGTCTTGGCCACCAGTATTTTAGATGGTCAATTGTTTTTACACATTTGCTGTTCCCACTTAGAGGAGGGAATGGAGAGATATTAGATTCCTTCAAATGCAGTTTTTACAGCAAAGTGACTTCAAAACCCTGCAAACACTTCTTTTCTGGCACTGTAGGAAAGCATGAGGGGATTTATTATGCCTGAGACTGCTGTATCATGTACCTACCATGCAACACCTAGAGACCTGTGTCTCACATCCATGTAATTAGATATTCTGAAGTCCCTACCAGCTCCAAATTTCTCTGAGGCCACACAGAAAAAAGCCCAAGAATGGACCTATTTCAAAATGCCATTCTTCTCTCACACAGTTCAAGGAAAAAAAAAAAAAAGTGCTTTTAGTGTAAAAGCATTCTCAGTAGGTAAGTTACTTACAAGATAAACTCTTCCTTCCAAAAGGGATGTGCAGCATTTTTGGCTACAGAGCTGGAAAACTTCTGCATAGGGTCATTCAACTGAACTATACACACAAGGTCTGTGCTGCCTGTAAGGGCAAGAAAAATCAACAGCCAGTTATTAATTAATGCTCTGTCACCAAGGGGCCACTAGCTGAAAACAAACCCCCATTCCTTGCACACTGCACTTCTGAACAGACTTTTGCAGACACTTTCTCACCCTCCCACAGAATAAATGCCTTCCCTGGCTACATTCATGGCAAAGGTCACTGTTGCATCACTGCTGTCTTATGAGCCACCCTACACACTGTGAAACGTGACAGCCCAATTTAAATCCTGCCATGAGGCAACAGAGTGCAGGCATAAAACCAGCCAAGAAGATGGGGAGACAAAAAAAAAAAAAAAAAAAAAAAAGAAAGAGTGAGCAGGTGATGGTGTAGGTGTGAGGTGGAGAGGGAGTAAAGTTGCTTTCAGCTGTTAAAAAAAAACCAGAAGTTTTTAAGTTCCTCCTGGGCACAGTGGTTTATTTGGACATGAAAATAAGCTTTTTCTGCTGGCAAGTGACTGATGACAGCAGTGCTAATTCACAGTGGTTTGTGCACTGTGGTTTTTAAGAAGTTTTAAAGCACTGCTGCAGACTTATCTCTGTCTTGATCTCGGAATCTGATAGTGCTGCAAATTGGCATATTAAGAGTAGTTATACTGCTGCTCCAAGGGGAAATAGTTTGCCAGATTTGTTCCTCTTAAAATTGTTTCAAAACAGTTTCTTTACTATGGCTTTCACAGCATGAAGAATAATTTAATCCCAGACTTCCAACACATCAAGGAAAGCAACAAAAAGCTCAGTACTGACTGTGTGCAAAGCAAACAGAAGATGCTGCCCCCAGTTCTCCAGAAGAATCTGGGTTCGTGTTTGCCATGAGCAGCTCTCAGTTGTTCTCTGGGAATGCTTTGGGGCCCTGGATCAGCCCCATCTCAGGCACAGAGGCAGCCTGGGCCTGGCAAGGTGATTAGAGGAGACAAAGCACTGTGTACACACAGCTTATTTGGGATCCAAGCTGACCCCACAGTAAGCAGCTGAGCTGCTTTCCCAGGGGCTGAGCCTGAGCTGATGGACCTGGGCTGGTTTCTGCTCACCCAGCCATGTGTCCCTGCAGCCTGCTCCTGCTGCCACATCCCCAGCCCAGGGCAGGGACCTGCACAGCCCTGCCTGGAACTACGCCTGAGCCACAAAACAACTGCACCCGACAGGGTATTGCAGTTTTTCTGCCCTGAACACCCTGCTGATAACAATTCACTACTTCTTCCTTACCAGCAGAAAACACTTTTTGCCCAAAATGATACCCTGTAGAGCATGTAATACAAAATCTAGAGTGATTTTGTTTACATACACAAACTAAGGAGATAAAAACAGGCACAGCCCATAAGCAGAGATCAGTTCTGCTGCTGGGTATTCACCAGCTGAGCTAATATACCTCCAGGAAAGGCAGAGCTCCTATAAACCCTGTCAGCATCCATGGTCTCATCAGCACAGCCCCCAGTGCAGGTTAGCCTGAAATACTGCACAGTCCCATGCAGCCTGAGTTCCAACAGGATAATTCATTATTGCAAGGCAAGGGCAGGAAAAGAGAAGGGAATATTAATTAAAAGTCAGCAAGTTATGTCCAGAAGCCAGCAGCTTTCCAGCTGGGCAGGATTCCCACTGGATTTCGAGTGTACTAGTTAAACCCCATTATGAAGCTTTACTTCTCATACTCAGTTCCAAATATTTACACTGCAGGAGCTGCTGGGGAGACAGCAGAATTCCCTCCATCTCCTGTTACAATAGCAAATGGGATTTTGCCTCCCAACATCTGTTGGGAGCCAAGCACATGAATTGTGCTTTTCCCTCTCATTTTTAGGGAAGGTGCAGTGATTCTCAGAAGAACAGAATCTTCTGTTCCATGCACACAAAGGTATTCTCATCTCATCTCATCTCATCTCATCTCATCTCATCACTTCTAAAGCACGGCAAAATGACGCAGTCTTTTGGAAAACTTTACTTTGCACTACGAAATTGTAGAGTAATAACAAATCACAGAATGGTTTGGGGTGAAAAGGACCTTAAAGATCATTTCATTCTGAAGCTCCTGCCATGGGCTGGGACACTTTGCACTGCACTGGGCTGCAGTTGCCAGCATAATTTTATTGCAGTAGGACATTTCCCAGCCAAGAGTTTCAGCATTGCTTTATTTATTTTTTTTTTAAAGCTCTGCAGAGATTTTTAGGGGGATCACTTCCAACCAGGATGAGTGAAGCAGCATTATGCAAGACTCAAGGGCAGAAGCCCTATTACATCTAACTGAAAAAAAGGAGAACAGCAAGTAGGATATATTTATGTAAAACTACTGCCTTGCCCAATTTAGCAGCCACGAGCTTCCATTAAAAATACTGTTACAGAATTGTTCAGTGGCCATAAATAACAGAGCCTCCAAATCTGTATTTCCTCTGACAGAATCTGAGCTGTGCCTGCTCATGGCTCCATCAGTGACAGAGATGTGCCTGCACCTGGAGAAGTCTGAGTACTTTCAAGACAGGCCTGCTGCTGCTTTCCAAACCCAACACTAACTTCACTAAGCAGTGACCTCTTTTTTGGCTTCATTCTCCACTTGCAAGAGGCACCTTCTTCCTTTACCTGCAGAGGTACTTCATCAGGGGAAAATGTCTATGACAACAACAACAAAAAAATCTTTCAGGAGTTTCTAATAGAGGAGGAGAGTTGGAGCTACATCTGCAAATCACTCAGAAGTAAAAAAATAAGAAGGTAACATTGAATCAAGCCAATGTCATTGCCAGCAGCTAATGGAGAGTTGGATTTGAGCCCCTCATCTTGGGTACAGCCAAAGTGAGAACTTTTAAAAATTAAAACTGAAAGCCAGCAAATAATCAGCCAGCTTTATACACGTGGTCATTTCAATCTGTTTTCAGCAATGACGGATTTCTGTACAAGAAGAAAAAGATGTTTAATTACTCAAATAAACTAAAATATACATTAATTCAGCACTGGTACAGGTTGTCCAGAGAAGCTGTGGCTGCTCCCTCCCTGGGAATGCTCAAGGCCAGACTGGATGGGGCTTTGAGCAACCTGGGATAGTGGAAGGTGACCCTACCCATGGCAGAGGGTGGAATGAGATGAGCTTTAAGGTCCCTTCCAACCCAAACCATTCTGGGATTCTACAAAGCCAATTTCCCAGAACAATTTAACAGCAATTTGTTAAACCTCCTTTTGAGAGCAGGCTGTAACCCAGAACTTCCACATTCTCTCACCTGAAAGGAAAGTATAAAAACCCAACCAAGGCCAGGGCTGCCCCAGGGGAGCAGCAGCAGCACTGGGGCTGTGTTACCTGCAGCACGGAGATCGCTCAGCTCCGCCGCGATGTTCCTCACCAGCAGCTTCAGGTCGTGAGCCCGGGGAGGTTTGGGAGGACTCGTGCCCTGAGAGAGAAGGCTCGTGGTCTGTACATTCTGCAAAAGGCAACCAGCACAACGGGCACTGTGCCCATGCCAGCAGCAAAGCCTTGGGTCACACAGGGCAGCAGGGCTGGGCTGGAACACCAACAAGGAGCCAACAGGGGAGGTGTGACCACAAAGCCCGCACTGCCACGGGCTCTGCTGCTCTAAACACGTGTCCCAGCTGGTCCTTGTCACTGGACACTGTTAAATTTACTCATTTGGGAGTCATGAATGTGTAATAAAAGCACTAAGCAGAAGGACACGTCTCAAAGGATTTTGGAAGGAATGAGGCTTACCTGAACCTCCTTTGTATCTGCAGGCCTCACACTCAACACTACAGATGGAGAAGCTGAGCTGAAGAGGTTCTTCAAGACATCTCTGAGCGTTTCAGATATTGCACATGTCCCTGCTGTCTGTCCCTATGAGGAAACAAACAATCAGGCCTCTCCAAACTCAAAAGAAGTTGAGGCAAAAATTAATTTGGTATATATCTAAACCACCAAAGCCATCAAACAATACCTTTGTCAAAGAGAGACACGTGGTTTCTGTTGCCAACAACAATTTAACAACAGATCAGGCAAAGAATTACTTAAATTTCTCCACTATGCATTAAAGGAAAGCTAGAATTAAACACTGAAAAATTCATGCTGTTCTGAGAGTTAGGAAGGCACAGCTGGTATCCACAAACCCAGAAGTTCCTTCACCGAGTTTTTATCCTATGATGGTGTTTTAAAGACTCTGCACTGCTCTGTACTCCCCTGAGAGAGCAGATCAGGTCATCAGATAAGCAGATCGTTCCACTGAGTTAATGGGAGTTATGCCAGCTTGCAACAGCTGAGAAGAAGCTAATCCTGTGCTGCACTGAAAACAAATATTACAGCATCTCCTGGAGGTCTCCTATCTTGCTGAGAAGTGCAGTGTATAGAAAGAGTCGTGCTGCTCTGGGGCACTGAGCTGTAGTTTGCCCATAAAAAAATCTCATGGACATCTGTGCTCAGCATCACAACCTCTGAGGGGTCACAGCACAGATTTTGTGTACACACATGCAGCTTCACATGATTAATTCTAAGGTGTATGAAGAGAGTGAACTGCCCCTGCCCTCTCTGTGCTCCTGGGGAATGCCTGCTTCTCACAGCATGCTCCTCAGGAAATTTCTTCTGCTCAGTTACCTACAGGATATAGATTTTTAAATCAAGCTGTCCCAGAAAGGATAGTCTGAAACCCAACAGCCCTGCAATCTCAGTGAGGTTTCTTTTCTAAAGGAAAGACAGAAGCAGGAGACAAAGATCTGACCTAAAAACAGAGGACCCATCCATCTTTTCTCATCTGATATCACACGGAGAAACTTCACTGATGTGCACCTTGCTCAACAGGTCAGAGTGGGAGGAACAGCCCTTTCCCAGCTCCCCGGGTGTTACAGGAACAGTTAGGGGGTTTCACAAAAAATCCCAGGTATGCTGTGTACAGAAATCCTGTTTTACTGCCTTCTTACCCAACTGGCCTTTGATGACATGTTCAAAACATACAACAGCATTGGCCAGTCCCACAAAAACCTGCAGCATTTATGTGCCCTCAAATAACCACCAAGGAAACACATAATAACTCATTTGCTTTAAAAAAGATCACAGTAAATTAGGCTTTTTAAAGCCTCAGAAACAGCAATTTCATTACTTAAGTTACTTAAAGAAGCAGATAAATTGTGGTTAGTATTCATTGCTTTGAGCTAATTTCCCTCCTCTGCTCTTACCTAAATTGTAAAATCCCAGTTGCCTCTCGTGCTTTGCCATCAGCCTAATGTGACATCTGTTATTTCACAGTAACAACAGCAACCTCAGTCACTGGACTTCTGTTCACAGGTATTTGCTGTTGTTTCCATAGTTATTTGGAAAAAAAGATTGATTAAAGAGCCTCCTGTCAGCTCTGCCTCATTTTTAGCCATCCTTTTTTAGGAAAGTAACTCCCTGCCACAACTCCCTCCACAAGACAAGCCATAATGGCTTAACTGCCACCCCAAAATGGGAGTTTCACTTTGGGGTGAACACCACAGCCAGCCTGGGGCACATGAGCACACCAAGTCACCTTGTGTAAATCCAAACCCTACCAGTCAGCCAGGTTGCCCAACACAAGTCAGGTTCACCCAGCCATTACCAAGAGAAAACGGGTTATTATACCCAGCGTGATGTCAAAACCTCTGTGGAGATAATCACAAGTAATTAAAGGTGTTTATTTGTACACACAGTATTGCTCCTGAAAGAGGAAGAAAACAAGACCCAAAAGCTGACATTGAAGTTTAGGAGCTGCAGCAATCTCTGATGTGGAGCTTGCTCACAGGTTTTTAGCCCTTTCTTTATTGCCTCTCCTCTTCCCTAAGTGCTAATACAAACTTCAAAGTGAAAATAAAGCCCTCTAACGACTGAAGAACTTAACAGGCTCATTCTGAAAACGCAGGCAAAGCAGAACAGGTGCAACTCTGCAAAGCTGGACTTGGGCACCTCTCAAAAAGCTGATTGTGAAGTCCAGAGACTGCAGCAGAGTCATCTGTGTTTGTCAGGAAGGATTTAACACTTAATGAGTGTTCAAATGTGGATAACCAACATGCCACCCCAGCATATAAAGGTCATTTACATGCTGTGTGTGCATGGTAAAACCTACATTAAAACACACTTCAAAAGGCTTGTCTCTCTTTAGTTATGAGTTTCACATTTCTATGGACAAAAGCTGTGGTAATAAATTATTATGATTGTAGCTTTCTCAGTACAGGTTTTTAGAAGCAGCTCTACAATAAATTTATTTTTTAACAAGGCCTTCAGTCAAGAAATCAACTTCACAAAACACAAACAAGTCCTCCCCCACACTTAACACAGTTAAACCATCACATTTGTGCCAAAAATAAAAAACTGTCAAGAGTCAAAGGCAGAAGAGAACCCCAGTCAAGATGAAACTCTTGCAGGGAAGGTCCCAATGAATCAGTGCTCATATACAAAGACCAAGTGCAATTCCAAAAGCATCAAAATATTTTTAGATCATCCATCATTTCTTTAAGTAACTGTATTTTTCACAGCTGTTTCTGATCTATTGTTGCCAGATTTCAAAACTGATTTAAATTAGGGAAGGAGCAACGTTATAATTGCTTTGATGGAAATACCATTACAACTGGGGTTTTTTATCATTTGTGAAGTGTTCTGAGAGAAGGTACTTAGGAACAGACATTTTTCACACCATGAATTTGGATGAAAGATGTTTGAAAAGTCATTTGTCTGCCAAATACAGACGTGTTTCAGTGATCTTGATAGGTGCTGCTGGATTTCAGAGATGTAGGGGCTTGACAGATGATCCATGGCAGATGCTTTTGGACACCACATTTTGGACCAAGGGGATGCAGACCCATCTGCTTTACCATTACAACAAATAAAACTTATTGACCAACCTCCTGCACTGCTGGCTGGATTTCAAAGTTGATTTCATTGGTGTTAATGAGCAACCACTCAACTTTGACATCGTCTCCTTTGTCTTTCACGTACAGCTGAAGCTGTGGAGAGGGAAAAAAAATTATTGTAGAAGTGTTGTGGTGTCCTGTAAGGAAATTGTAGGTCGACCTCCGTGCTAAGACTCAGCACAGGAAGAATAACACCAGTTTCTGAGGAGGTAACTTCAAAGGGACACTCTAAGGAGGCAGAAGCTGTTTAAGTTTTGAGAGTGCAGGACAATTAAAATAGGGAATTGTTCTAGATATCCAAGTAGCCTACCCAACATGTTATTTGTCCACAGTCTCCTGAAGAGGCAGCTTAATTTCTGTATTTACCACTTGCCCCAGAGGGCAAACAAAAGGAAAGGAAGAGAGAACAACACTTCAGACTTTACCTGCAGGTGGACTGGGGACAGCTTCACAAAATATGACTGAGCTTCAGCAGCTGCGGGTGGAGAGGCTGAGACAGCAACGAGGAATTTAACAGAATCTCCCACAACATTGCAAGAAACCACCTGGAGAGAGGAAAAGAAGGAGGGGAAATGAAGGGAAAAACTAATTAGTCTTCAGAAGGTCTGGTTAAGGTAAGAAAGAAAATAAGAATGAATTTAAGTGAACAGACTTATGCTAAGTTGCACAGGTGGGAAATTTCTAAGCAATGTCATTCACGTTCCCACCTCCTTCTGCACATTCTTCCAGAATCACATAGTTCAAGTGTTCAAATCTGTACATGAAATTTAATACCTGCAAATTACAGCATTTCCCGAAATTTCTTCTGTATTGTTGCCTAATTGAGAAGTGACTCCTTGCCAGACAAGGACTCCTTTCCATTTCACAGATCTTTTATTAAAAGCTCCAAGAGGGCAAAGATGCTTGTTCTTTTTCCCCTTCTGCTCCAGCTAAGTAGCCTACAAGGGGCAGCTGATTTACCACACAATCTTTAGTTTAGTGGCATCCTACAAATGTGAAACCTCGGTACAAATGGGCTGCTACAGCAGAGGATTCCATCTGAGTAATTCCAGTTCCCAGTGGGATAAGAAGGAGCAGGAGCCTTTAAGAATTTATTCAAGCCTTTGACCAAACCAAGAATGACCCTGAAACGTGGTGACATAGCCAAATGTCTGAGAAAAGTCTGAGTGCCACTTGACTGCAGTACACTTTTATGAGCAGCAATTTAATTTGTTATCACACTGAGTTTGTAAACAATGGACAGTTTTTGCTCCCTCCTCTCTGCAAACCGACTGAGCTGCCACGCAAAATTCCTGGAGTGTGCAGAAATTCCTGGAGGGTTCCTGGCGGCACAGGAAAGCCCATGGGGTGGAAGTCAGAAATTATTCATCACACCACAGAGGCATGTTTGCTTTGCAAACAGCTGTGCTGGTAGAGGAGAGCTGCTTGTCACTGTCCCTCTGTGGTTACTGTCCCCACGGCTCCTTACCCTGACTCAGGCACAGGGAACCAGGTCAATGCAGTGCACAGACAAATAATTCCCTGCAAGGTTTGTCTGACAAAAACTCTGCGTGGTGCTATTAAATCGTGTTTGTGCACTTACTGCTCCACTTAGGGGCACTGGAATTGAAGCTGAAAGCTTTGAAAGGAATCATGAACCTCCTGGAAGATCCTTATCAGTCTCTCCTTAAATACATTTCATCTCCCTGGGCTCTCTGGGGTACATTTTAAGGATGGCCAGGGCTTTATCAAGAGCCTGAGTAGATCCATTAAGGCAGAGACTTAATTACAAAGGAGCAGAGGGTGGGGAGGTGGATATGACAAATAAAAATCCCAACCACACCCACAAGCAGTAAGATTTGCCTTTTCAGGTTATGTCTTTGCAAATGATAATTTAGAAGTGGACAAATGAGTTTTCCTCACCTCTCCCCCTTCCCAAAGTCCAGATTCTTTCAGAAGTGATTTCTGACTTTAATCCCACATAAACAACACCAACATGGTATAATATAAAGGATTTTTAATAGCTGACAAGAACAAAGAGCCCAGCTGCTTCCAGCTGCTCGTTTTACTTGTAGCTGAGACAAAACACAGAATCACTCCTTTCATTCAAAGTAATGCATTGATACAGTAAGTATTTAAGGAAAGTGAAAAGGAAAAGGTTCCTTCCTCTTTTTTGAGGGAAGAGGAGGAAAAAAGGACAGGTCTGATGCAAAAACTGCTGACAGTTCCGTATCCTAAATGCAGTGTTTTACTATCCATACATGTTTTTTTCCACACATCCATAGGATGTTCAATGCATTCAGAACAAGTTGGACTTGCTGTATATGCAATGCAGAGCCATTCATCTGGAATTTCAGGATGTCCAAGAGCCAAGGTTGCCAGGTACGTGGTTGATTAATGTTTTTCAAAGAAATAAAAGTGTGGCCAGAGAGTTGGTAGATGAATTTCATGTGCCACTTGGTTTAATTCCAAGGAAAGGATGGAAACAGACAGTGCCAGGTGATGGAACTTTCATTTTTCTTTCTGCATTTTGTCAAGAGATGCTAGATCAGTTTTTTTATATATATTTTTACCTCTCATTTCAAAGCCCAGACCAGTGGAGTTTGGAGTTTTAATCTCTTTGATTAATTTATTTTTTGCCAGTGCCATCTATCAAGCCCTACTCCCCCTCTGCCCTCACCTTTACTAAAAATACTGTGGTATTCACATACAGCCACCTGTCAATTTTTAATCCAATCATCAAAAGGAGTGGTTCCACGTTTGTAAATGGAAAATAATATGTCTTTATGTCAGGTGAATCCCTTTGTTATGGGAGCAGGATGGATGATGGAGTCAGAATACTGAGAGAAGCGGAATTCTGGGCTAGGATTTTTAGAGAAAGCAGCTTTGTTTTCATCTACGATGCTGCCACAAGTGGTGAAAAGGTGATTAAAGAGACTGCAACTGCTGCTTCCCTTGCTGAGTGACATTCCTTTAGAAGTGTAGCAGGTGATTCTGACAGACCCGAGCAGAAATATGTAGGCCACTTCCCCCATGGCAGGCACACAAAGGAAAACACTGAAGCTTCCCGTGCTCTGCTCCTTTTCCCCTGCCTCGTTCCAACCTGCTTCCTCAAATTCATTTTCTCTGCACAGATGAAGAGCTGGAGAAGGGAGGGCCAGGCCAAGCACCCCTCTCTGCTTGGCAGGGGGAGAAAGAGGAAGGATAAGTGTCCACAAGACAACAGAGGAACCTGGACTGATAGGAAGAGAGTTCTCCTTCAATTTCATTTCTATTCCCTGATCTCTCTCCCACTCCCCTTACCAAAGACATCCTCAGTTATCAACCTTTTGTGTTTTAGAGGCTAGAAAACCTGTCACTTTCACAACAAACTGCTCTTTAAAAACCAAGCCCTGCACAGCAGCTGGGACCAGCTGATTCTGAACTCCCAGAGGGGTCACCCCCAGCTCCCTCTCCTAAGCCTACATCTGGACAAGACACATCTCCTAAATTAGCAGAAACTAATTAGGGTGAGGTGAAGTGGCAGCACAAAGAAACCAAGACCAAGGTATTTTCTCCCTCCAGCACCTCCCTTGGCATCAACACCCTTCTCTCCATGTGCTTTGGGGATCTTCCATGGAAGGAGATCCCAGTCCTACCTTTGTGTCCCTGCTCCTCCTCAGTGCTCTGCCATCCCTCCCCACATGCAGCTGGTATTGAATCACCCCACTGCCAGGGTTATTCCTGATATTCCTGCTGTTTCCAGCCTCTCCTCTTCATCCCTGACCTGACATCCTCAAGATGGGATGAGCTGCAGTGGCCAAAACTCCCAGAATTTGTTGGGCTCAGTTCCCCCCGTGCAAAATGCTGGCACCCAGCTCCACTGAGCTGCAGATGCTGTGACACAACTTGCTCACACCCATCTAAAACTCTGAGTACAATTATCCTGCAAACAATTCTCTTCCAGAGAAATGACTACAGGAACAAAGGAGACTGAAAAAGCACCGCAGTTTGAGCAAGACTTTCTTCTGAGAAAGTCAAGTGTCCAAACTTGTGTACTCACAGCTATTAAAACCCTTCCCCTGCTTTGCCATCCCTCTCTATAAACAGACTTTTTCCCTTTGCAGTTCCTCTGGGCAGGTTTCAAAATCCCTTTTCCCTTCCTGAAGTAGCAGCAGAAGCTGCTTCATCTCAAGAAGCACCATGGTGCTCCTCACACGTGCTGTCCTCTTGCCTTGAAGGTTTGAGTTTTGGCACTGGCACTCCATTAATTTGTGCATTACACATTCCCTTTCTTTACTCTTCCCTCCTCTCCCCAAGTGCAGCAGCAGGTTCCCTCCCTGAGCTTCCCTTCCCACTTTAGAGGGAAGTTCTGACAGCCCTGATGGGGAACATTTCCCTCACCTTCCCCAGGCCCTGACCACACCACATTTGTTTGTAAAACCCCCAGCTGAATGGGCCTTGATTGCCTTTTTTGTTTGTTTTCTAGAAGGAAATTAGTTTTACTGCACTTGGTATTTACTTCCAGAAAGAGCAGGTTACTTGAGGTTACTCAGTAGTATGGAAGTAATACAAATATTTAACATTTTCACGAGAAAGTCAGAATTAACCATGAGGCAGCCACCCAGTGAAAGTTGTCTTGATCTCACAGTAAGATTCAGGACCCTCAAAATTTCCTGTGTCTCTCACAGGGTACTACTATGAGAAGGCTCTTACTTTTGGCATGGAAAACTCATCTCGTCAATGGCCACACAGACAGTTTTGTGTGCTCAGCTTAAAACCTCACCACAAGAAAATTTTTCAAGTCAAAAACTTCTGCCTTTTGACAGTCATTAGCACTCAGCTGTCCAGATGAATTACATGATCTTCTTGGTTACCAGAGCAAATTCCTTCATTTCTGGAGGGAGTTCCCTCCAGCTTCTCCCCAGCTACTTCTTTACCCAAACAATTAACCAAGTGACCAGAGCAAATGAAGGGGAGGTGATAAATGCAATGTCTAAACGAGGCACAGGCAGGTGTGGACTTTCAGGAGCCAGTATCAAACTGAATTTGCCTGTAAATACAGTGAAAACCTCAGACCAGTTTTCCCAATGGTAGTAAACACCACAGGGAAAAGGCAGGGTGAGGGATGCACTCAGTGCAGGAGAGAGAGTTTCCATGTCAGCAACAGAAACAAAGCAGAAGTTGATGGAACATGTGAATTTATCCACTCCTTTGAGACCAACACATTCAAATTCAAATAGGTGGAAAAAATGGGGAGTGAGGGAATAAAATAAACAAGCAGGGAGTACAAGGAGACAGGACATTAGGAAGGATTTTCAATCCACCTAATAAAGTTCAAATGAACTTCAAACAGTGCAAAGACAGGAAGCAGTACTTACATTTCAAAAAAGAGGAATACAAATCAATACCAGAAATAGAATTGCTAGTTTGGCCTCACTGTCATGCAAGCCTTTCCAAACCATCTGAGACACAGCACAGCTGAAGACACGGAGACCAAGAGGGGACAGGAAACCCCGGGAGGGGTTTGCCAGTTTGTGCTCTGGTATCTTGGAGAGTAATTCATTTGCAGAGACAGCTCAGCACCTCAGGGTGCTGAGGCTTCCCTGTGCCAAGCTGGCAGACGTGGCACAAGGCTGTAGGAGGCCCACACACATCTGCAGCAGCAGCTGGAAGCCAGGCAGTGCCAAAGCCAGGATCACCTCCAGTGAAGAGCAAACAAACCCCACCCTGAAGTCTTCCCTTGACAAGGCACGCAGTTCTGAAGAAGGTTAAATCATAACCTTGTCTTGTTTACCTCTGTAGGCTGGCCCCACTAACAATTCAGCTTCTACTCCATCATTCCCCCATTAGGGTGGACTGGGATGTTTGAAAGGGAGAGGACAGTCCAACGAGCAGGGAGGTGAAAGCTGGAAACAGGACACCAGAGATTCTTTCAGACACCAAACCTACTGCACAGTTAAAGTCCAAAATACCTCAGGAGAAACCTGAGAGAAAAGGTGATGCTCAGGAAAGCAAGCTGGGAAGCAGCAACAAAAAGGAAGATAAGATCATCACACAGGAGAGCTAAAAGACCTTGAAAGGTAGGAGAGGAATGCAATACAGAACTCTTAGTGTGTGTGTGTGTAAGAATTAACTACTGCTTACACAAGGGCAGCACCACAGGGAGAGAGACCTTGATGCAACAAGCATGAAACAGCCACAGGAGAGGCAGATTGCAGCCCAAAACCCCTCAGGAAAGTATTTCCAGAAACAAAAAGAAGCTGCCTCTGTGAGACCTTACCTGTAGGGCTGCGTGGCCCTTCAGCCATCAAGTTCAAAAATATGGATTTAATTGGGGCTGCTGCTGAGAATGGGTGCATAGGAGAGACTTAGGAGCCAGGATAGCATTGTAAAAGGAGATTTAGGGAGCAACTAATGTAGGCAAGCTAAACAAAAGCTGGAAGGAAATATAATCCCTTCATAAGACATTTACTGACAGCAAGCACCATGGAAGAAGAGTAAACACTTTAAGAAGAAGGGATTATATTAGTGCAAAAACTAAAAAAAAAAAAAGCCAAGGAAAAAAATCTCTACAGGCCACAATTCCATCCAGGCTTGTAAAAAAAAACCCCAGTCATTAAAACAGCAAATATTTGGGATGGCTTTTGAAGCAAAACGGGGAGTTAAAAGACAACAGGAACTGTACTTCACAGTCAGGGTAGTTCACCCCACCAAAAATAATCAGAAATAAACACACGTACGTAACTAGGAATGGTCCCAGTTAGGAATGCAACAGTGATATTAAAGGAATGGCACTCTGAGAGAATTTTACCCCTTTCCATTTGAGCATGAAGCAGAAAAAGAAGGGAGACTTCTGTCACAGCCTGCTCCATCCAATCCCTCTGTGCCAAGTCCCCAGCAAGAGAATCCTCTTTTTTGTTGCCTTTTTTGTCGCTGTTTCTGTTGTGAAGTTCAAGTCCTCTGGAAATAGACTGCACTAATGGAAAGGCTGGCAGAAAAAGCTAAGACCAAGAATATTTCTAATGTTTACTTAATTAAAACAAAACAACCAATGCCACACAATGAAAACAGGCCACCTCATTCTATATATTTAGGCTCTGGCCCAGAATTGGAGTGAAGGCACCACATAAACAAGGGCTTTATCAAGGGGCAGTGTGGTGTAACCTTCAGCCACAGAGCAGCTCTGTTCCCATCACCACAGCTTGGGAAGCAGCAGCATTCCAGCCATGTCTGCAGCACTGCACTGAGCAGCACACACCAATCTCTGTCAGAACTTTTGAGTCTGGGCAAGCTGCAGAGAGAGATTTCGATTTCACATGCAAACATTAAGAGTTTGAAGAGGACAAGGGAAAAAGAAAACACACCAAAAAAAAAACCACCTAAAAAAAACCCTCCAGAAAACCAAACACCTTTGGTATTACCTCAGGAAATATAAGACATAGTTATGATATAAGAGAACTCCTGAGGTGTTTTGAGCAAAGTATGCATTTAAAGGAGTAGGAAAAGTAGCTACCAGACTGCCACTCTAAGGTTATTATACCCTATAATTCAAATAAATATTCAGGTTGTACCTTAACTGAAGGAGTAAGAATGACTCAGAGAACTTTTTCCAGCAGCTGTGCACAAGACTATTGAAATTGGGTTTTGACACAGTTCAGAAGAACCCAGTGTTTGAAAGCAAACCTGTTTTATTCCAATAAATTTTAAAACGTGCTTCTATTGGTCTAAGCTGTTTTGAAACCATGTCAGATTTCTGTCTGCACTGTAACACCTCGATTAAAATGCTGGAATGGCTCAACCCAGCCCTGCTTGTCCCTTCCAGCAACATTTCAGACACTGCACTGCAAGACACCAGGTTTTTTGAGCTCTTATTTGCCAGCTTTTATTTGCAGCAGCTCTCCCTCGAGTCCTGGCTTCACACATGACACAGCACATCACTTTCAGACCTGGCAGTGCCCTCTCCTTACGATTTCCCATGGTGGCATCTTCCAGTGGCACAGAGTAACACTTGTGCCAACCCCACAGCCCTACAAAGGCCAGTCTCTCCAGCCCCACTGACCATGGGACCGAAATAAATAAAATCTCCTTTTTTAAAAAGGGAGAAAACAAGTACACAAACAGCTTGACATGTCAACAATCCCCAGCTGCCACCAGCCAGGGTGTGCCTCTCAGTTGTGTATCAGGCAGATAAGCATGCATAGTTTTCAAAGGAATCATAGCAGAGCTGCTTAGCATCTAAATCAGACTGAGCAAAGCAAAATAACAAAGCAAAACTAAAAGCAAAGCATTAGGCTAATTCGATGCAGGTGCCTAATGCAACCAGTACTCAGAGTCACTAGGACAAAAATGCAGGAGCTATCATAGCTAATAAACATAACACAGAATTTTTTTTCCCCTTTTAATGCATTTTTATTGTTCCAAGAGCCACGTTCTGCCTTATTTTCATTTCACAGGCACTGAACCACCTTCCCTGTATTTGCAGTGGAAGGGGAGGAAAGAAATCACTTGCTCCTCACTGAATACAGGGTTCAGCAGAGTCAGGACTTCACCCTGAGGACTCTGCACCTGTCCCACAGATCCTTACTCAGCTCCCACTTAGGAAACAAACCTGTCATCAGCCACACAAACAGCAAGAGGCAGACAAAGATGTTTGCCTGTCCCAGGAGACAAATTTCTTCCTGCTCGATGAAGTTCCCACTGCACACTTCAGCAACAGGATGGGAAAGCATCATCAGGACTGTGGAAGTGGGGGAGAGGGCTGCTCCATGAGCTCATTGAGGGCCTAGCTACAAATCTGGCATAACCCTGGTTTATTGTGGACTTTGGGGAAGCCCTGGAGCACATTCTGCTCACAAGGTGCAAAAGAAGTGAATCAATGCAGGGAGTCTGCAGAGGTTCTTTAGAGAGGGAGTCTCTTACCTGTCTTGACAAACACAGGTCAAGGGTACAGATCTGTTGACAAATAAAACTTCCACTGACAGTAATAAAACATTTCTTGACCCAAAGTGCACTGAAAGGCAACAAATTCAAAGCTTACCTTCTCTCCAGCTGACTTTACAATACTGGTAACTTCTTTAACTGCTAGCTCCAGTGGTTCTGCTGGGTCATCTTCCTCAAATGTGAGCAACTGAGAATCCTAAGGAACAAGAAAAAAAGAAGCATTGTTAGGTGATGAACCCATCACCTGAGAACAAGCTATAAAAATGCACTGCCAGTCAAGTTCCTGGCATTGCAAATGCACGACAAAACTTCCATGTATTAATTGCATGACACCTCACTACATAATACAGGGCAGAGCCTGAAAACATGTACTTAGGACATAACTATGAGCCTAATCATAACTCATCTTTCCCTGTAGTAGAATATCAAGGTACACAGTGCAGAGCCAAGTCCATCAACAGCACCAGGGCTCAGCGAAACTGCTGTTCTTCAGCAAAGATTTATCAGCGCTGTAGTTTGAAAAAGGCGTGTTTGGTTTGGCCCACTAATACAGCTGCAGTAGGCTCTGCCAAAACTAAAAAACCCCAAATATCATCTTGCAGAGGTGAGGAAAGAAGCCTTCCCCTGCCCAGCCCTCCTCATCAGGGAAGGCAGACAGTGATGACAGCCACTCCATCTTCACAGAGACAGGACGGCGAAGGCAGCCTTTGGGCACTGAGGTCATACCTTCAGAAGCACCAGCACTGCATTCTTCACCTGCTACCCACACTGAGCACTCAGCCCCGCTTCCCTCATCACCCGAGGTTGTTTTGCAGGCAGGAATTTCATCAGCTTGGTGCTGCTGACATTGTTTTGGGAGGCTGACGGCAGGAGCGACGCCACGCTGCAGTGCCAGGCGCTGAACTCCTGGCTCCAGCTGCTCACCTGGGCAGGGAAGGGTGAGCATCTCCTCGTCCAAGGGGCTTTGTCCCCTGCTCAGGGATGGGAAGCTGACACTTGTGTCTGGTTATTTTCGGTTCCCAGAACCTGTGCTCAAGCTGTCTGGACCCTTCTCTTCCACAAGTGCAGAGCAAAGCAACCTTCATTTCTTAGCACAACTCACTCCTTTCTCAACCACACTGTGCAATTTGAAAAGGCAGACAAAATATTTTCTTTCTGCTGCCCAACATACAGTGATATTTGGAAAGTGTTAATTTTTATCCCTTATCTTTCACACGCACATGTTGCCTCACTCTTCCTTCTTCCCCAGCCTGCTCCCTGACACGTAAGAAGGAACCTCTTAGGTCTAAGAGGCACGCAAATTCAGAGACCCGGGGACATGCCACTTCCTAGAGTTTATCCTCAGCATTCTGCACTGACACAACAGGAGTTCAGTCCTCAGGACAAGGAAATCAGCTTGCCACAGCCTCGCTTAACCTCCTCGCCTCGGCGGGCATACCAACACACACCAGCGCGCAGGATGCCACACCGCGCCTTTTCCAGGAAGGGCAGGTTGGGATGGGAAGAAACAACACCACGGTTTGTGCATCCTCCCCGAGGTTTACAGGCACTGACCAAAGCCGGAGCATCCCAGCCACCATCCAGCGGGCTGGGAGGCCGCCAGCCGCTGGAATTCCACCACACACACGCGGGTTTCCCAGGGCCTGAGGCATGACGGGGGGAGCCCAGCTCTGGGAATTATTTGCCGAAGGACGGGCCGCAGGCCCAGGCCAGGAAGTTTCCATTGTTTCCTCCTCCCCACGGCCGAACAATGTTATCAGCGGAGAGAACCCCTGCCAGGGGCTGCGGGGGTCGGGGTTTTCCTTCCTCCCCATCCTTCCCCCGCTCCCACGAGTGCGCCCACTCCGTGCCTCCGGCCGGCTCCCTCCTGCAATCCCTGCCAGGCACCACCGAACGCACACGTGTAAATAAATACACACACACACACGGAGGGTCAGCAACACACCCGGTACATCCCTGCGCCAAGTCCCGGCGTTGCCACAGCCGCTCCAGCGCCCGGAGCCGCGTCCCGGAGCGATGTCTCCCGGCCGGGAGGTGCCGGCCCCATCCCGCCGGGCATCCCCCGTCCCTTCCCTCGCCTGCCGCCCATCCATCACCCGCATCCCGGCACTCACCGCCCGCTCCGCCGCCTCGGCTCGGAGCGCCGCCACCCAGGCCCGCCGCCACTGCCGCCTCCAGCCGCCCCGCGACAGCGCCCAGGCCAGCGCCGAGCCGCCCTCCTGCAGCAGCTCGTCCCGCTGCGCCGGGGCGGCGGCGGCCGGCGGCGGCGGGCGGCCCCTCCTCAGCGCCAGCAGCGCGTACTGCACCAGGTACACGGCCAGCGTGGCCAGCGCCGCCACGAAGAGGGCGACCAGCGCGCCCCAGCGCAGCTCGGCCAGCCCGCCCGGCAGCCACGCCATGGCTGACCATAATGGGGCCGCCACCGCCGACCCCTCCAAGGCGCGGCCGGCAGCAGCGGCCGCAGCCCCGCGCTGCGCTCGCTCGACCCGCGGGCGCCGGCGCAAGGCACCGGCTCTGCCCTGGGACGCGCTGCCCCGCCCGCCCACGGCACAGTCCCCGCCCCGGGGCGGTGGAGAGCGGCCTGGCCCCGGCCCCGGCGGCTCCCGGCCCCGGCCCCGGCGGCTCCCGGCCCCGGCCCCGGCGGCTCCCGGCCCCGGCCCCGGCGGCTCCCGGCCCCGGCCCCGGCGGCTCCCGGCCCCGGCCCCGGCGGCTCCCGGCCAGCGTGGCCGGGCCGTAACCGGGCCGTAACCGGGCCGCCTCGGCCCGCCGTGTCCTGGGGCGTGGCGGGGATGGGCCCTGGTGGCCCGCGGGCAGAATGGGGTATACGGGCTTGGGGTGGGCAGCTGGTGCCCCCAGGGGTGAGAGGGGCTCGGGCTGAGCATCTGGTGCTCCCGGCGATGTGACAGGCTCATGATGTCCTCTGGAGGAAAGGGGATGGAGAGGCTGGGGATGGGCAGCTGGTACCCGGGGGTAAAGCGGCCCAGGGTGAGCTCCTTGTGCCCCCGAAGGCAGGGGAGGTCAGGGTGGTGCCCGGTGGCCTCGGGGTAAAAGGGCTTGGAGTGAGTGGTGTCTCGGAGGGCAGGGGGACACGGAGGGGACAGCCAGTTTCCCGGGGGTAGAGGGGTTCAGCGTGGGTATGGGACAGATGCCTGCTCTGATTCTCTCCTAGTGTCTCTCTTTACCCTTGGCAACTCTCAGCCAAAGACTCTCGCCGGTTTTTTTCCCCCCGAAATCCACATGTTAAAACAACCCTTAAGTTACGAAAGCTGGACGTGCAATGTCATTGTAAGATCTTGCTCCGCAGCTTTGATTTAAAGGGCAGGAACATCTTTTTCCTTGCTGGAAAGTGGAATTGCAGACCATTGCCGTGTGTGCCATGGACACGGAGGGGAATTCCCCAGGCTCTCGGGGTGCTAGTTCTGCCGTGCCTCTCCAGGAGCTGTGCAGGTGACAAGGTCCCGGAGCCGTGTGGTCTCCCAGAGCTGACAGCAAAAGCTTCTTTGCTGGACATTTTCAAACACATTGTCAGCTCGAAGCGGAGGCAAGGAGAAAAGGGAATGAGGAGCTGGCAGAATCCCGGAATGCTTGTGGCTGGAAGGGCCCCTGTGCAGGTGTTAGGAGCCCACGAGGGAGAGATGCCTCTGCCCGAATGAAGGTGCAAAGGAGACCACGCGAGGACAACATATGAGTTTTATTTATTAATATGGATTTTATTTACCAAGAAAGAGGAGGTGGAGAGGTAGAAATAGGAAAGATGTCTCCGAGAGAGCAGAAGACCAGTAGTTGGAACTAGAGGACCTTAAGGTTCTTCCCTTTATTCTGTAGTTTTAGATGATGTGTGGATGTTTATTTTAATTTGATTCCATTATTTACTTCTATAACTGTTTCATATTATTATTACTATTATTATTATTTACTACTACTGCTATTTATTTTTCTTCTTCTTCTTCCTATTATCATTTTTATTATTACTACTACTACTATTTCTCCTTCTCATAATTCTCGCTCAACTTACTATCCTTATTCCTTTTCTTGTTCTTATTTACTACTGTTATTTCTTCATCATCTTCTTATTTTTACTCTTAATATTTTTCCTATTCTTATTATTTTTTGTTTTGGGTTTTTTTTGGTGTTTTTTTGGTTTTGGTTTTGGTTTTTTTTTTTTTTTTTTTTTTGGTGGGGTTGTTGTGGTTTTATTTTTTGTTTGTTTTGGGTTTTATGTGGGGTTTTTTGGGGGGTTTTTTTGGGTTTTTTTGGGTTTTTTGGTTTGGTTTGGTTTGGTTTTATTTTTGTGAGTGGGGAGGTTGTAGTCTTTTTTTCTTACTAGTACTATTTCCTAAATTCAACCTTCATTGCTTTTCAAGAATCATTTGTCTCACGGTCCTGCAGAGATGTCCCTGGAGAAACACCTCACATGTGTGCCCACTCCTCATGGGCACAGTCCCAAAGGACCAGCATGTAATCCTTTCAGCATGAGAGAAAAAAATGGTCTTCCATTTCACCAGAGGAGGTTCAGATTAAATATTAGAACAAGATTATATTAAATACTTCTATCAATGTAAAAGGAAATGTTTAGAAGAGGTCAAATCCAGACTGTTTCTTTTAGTGCCCTCCAGGTAATATGAGCCTGACCTTTTTGTCACAAAGACTAATTAATTCTTAGGTGCTCAAGAGCACACCTAGTTTTAAAAAAATATCTAGTGAATGACTGATATTTGCTCATTATTAAAAAAAAAAAAAAAAAAAAAAAAAGTGGAAGAAATGGTTATTTTTAAGCTCGCTTGAAGTTGTTACTATAAGCTTAGGAGAGGATCTTTATTATTGGAAACCAAGCATGGATATTAATATAGTTTGTAGATGGGCTAACAAGTTTTGTTTAGGGTTAGAGAATCCCTCAGGACACCGGGCAGTGTTGCTGTGTGTAATTTTGTATTTTAATACCATATGGTTTGTTCCCTTTCACCCTCCCTGGGGTGGTGGTTTAGCCTGGGCTGTGTCCACCCATTGGCTTGTCTGTTTTCCCTGATACCTGTCCCCATTCCCAAACGTTCCCTGTCAATTCTCCCTGACACCAGCCCCTGTCTGGACTGCCCCTCAGGGGAATCCCCATTCTTCAAGGCTCCATTGATCTGTTTATACAAATCTCCTCACGTTACTCTCCCCATTGCTCTGTTGTGTAAACTCTGTTCTGTAAACTTCACCTTGTGTGTGCTCCTGGAAGGTGGGAGAAGCTGCTCCTCTGAGGCTCCCTGGGCGGCCGGGTGCGGAGCCGAGGCACAGAGCAGCACTTGGGGCACGGCTCAGCTGCCCCCTGCCCAGCCCAGGCCTCCCGAGGGACAGGCAGCCCGTCTTCTGCAAAACTCCCAGTCTTTGCTGCCTGTCTTCTTCTTCTTCACTCAGCTCAAAGCAGCTCAGTTTGTCCCACGTCCTTCTCCCGTAGCAAGGGTTTGACCTGGATGCTGTGAACGCTCACGTGTTCCCGGTTGTCCTGAGCAAGATCTTTGTCACCATCATCTTCCTGAGTGGACTGCACTGAGGGTCTGCTGCCATTGCCTTGGGACAGCTCTTGGCCAGTGGAATTTGTCTTTGGGAAGCTCTTGGCCAACAGAGAGTCCTTCCAGTCAGACGGTTCTGGGGAGTTACCAACTCCTCCTTGGCACAGCCCTCGCTCCATCATTCTTCCCAGCTGGAAAATTCTTGGTAGCAAAGGGCTTCTCCCTGGGAGAGCTCCTGCTCTCCTCATCGCAGCCAGAGAGTTCTCCACAGCTACCGACATCTCCCTGAGAGAGCTCTAAGAGATTCTTCCCAGTTGGAGACCTCTTGGTACCTCCTAACATCTCCTCACTGGGAAAGCTCATGATCCACCTCACATTCCCACTGTTCTTCCTCAGTCTCTGATACGCCCATTGTCCCCACCAAGTGCTCACTGAGGACCTGGTCTGTTGAAGAGCTGAGCAAGGGGTTGGGGATGAGGGATGTCCCTCAGGGCTCTGCCTTGTCCCCAGGGCTCTTGCATGGCTTCCCCAATGGCACAGACAGTGGCTCCAGCTCACCTCAGCACGTTCAGGGGACGGGAAGCTGAGCAGAGCAGGGACACCATGGAAGGACGGAGCCATGCAGAGGGACATGGACAAGCTGGACAAGTGGGACCACGAGAACCTCATGAGGCTGAACAAGGCCAAGGCCCAGGTACTGCACCTGGCCTGGGGCAATCCCTGAGTCCTGGATTCATGGAAGTCAGAGGAGACCTTCAAAGTCCTCAGATTAGTGCTGCTGTCCCAGCCACTCCCAGCACTGCAAAGTGTTGGATCTGAGATTACTCCAAGTCCCATGTTATAGAAATAAGCATCAAAGCTTATGGCTATTCATAGGTAATAAATTTAATCATAGTTATTTGTTAAGGCTGGGAACATAACAATTTAAAAAAGAAAAAAGAGTATGTTCAGTGACTGCAATTAAAATAACAAGTACAAACCCAAATACATTACAAAGAGATAAAATCAATACAAACTTTTCCCACTGATTCCCTGCCTCTGTGCTCCAGAGTCTATTTTCTACACAAGAAAGGAAGAGAAGGTTCATGAGAGGCCAGACATAGAGTCTGAGGTTTGAAACAAGCGCTTTTGTCAGGAGAGTGTAACAGTGTCAAATATGCTTAGTTTGTCAAAACTACGCTTTGGCCAGCAGAGCTCTTTGCAGCATTCCAGGATTCCACGATTAAAGATTCCATCTTTACCTCTGAGGTGGCTAGAACCATGTGTTTATTGAGGTTCTCTAACTTCAGCCTGTGGTGGCAGCACTGCACACTCCTCACTGACAGCCCTGCAGACCTGGAAATCTTCATTCCTGAAATGTGATCCCTCAGCATGTTGCTCCTCATGGAAGAGGGGACCACTTCCCCTTTCACACGTAGCATTTCAGCCTTTCTCCCAGACAGGTAACAGCTCTGTCCTTCTGCCTGCTGACTGTGGCAGGTTTGCTCAGGAGTTATGGGGCTGGGAGAGGCACAAAGCCACAGCCAGAACACTGGTCCCCCATGTTGTCCTGCCCTCATATGCACTCTCCAGTCTGTTTTCTGTAGCCCCTTTCTAGGTGAGACTCAGCATGTGTGACACATCCCATCCCACCTTGTGATTCTTTGTGACAGCTCTCCGAGGAGCAGGGCGTGCAAAGACGTGGAGCAAAGGCCAGGTGGGATGCCCAGAAGCCTCCTTGGGAGGTGGCTGGCACCAGGGATGTGCCACCAAGAAAGTTTCCATAATTTGGAGCTGGTGTGGGGATGAGGAGGCCGGCACATATCTGGCTCTTGGTCTGGAATAACCCTCCAACCTTGTGTCTTCCAGAGAACATCCTCTTCTTAATGAAGGAGTCTTGCTCCATACAAAAAAAAGCTCAGAGGTGATGACATCATTAGACCTCCACCTAACTGCTCTTTTTTTTCAGCTCATTTGCAAAATCAGGAGACATCTGATCTATCCAAACACCAATCTCTGAAGAAGAAAAAGTAACGTGTCCACCATGAGCTCATAGTAGAAAAACTGCAATTCATTTAAGGTCATTTAGTTTTTTCTAGCCCAAATGCCTACATCTCTTAATTGCTTAAGAAGACACACTGCCAGAAGCTGAGTGTTTCATTAGCTCAGAAATTTGGTTTGTTATTAAAATACAGGTCTGGTCCTAAAAATGTCTTGAAAAAACAACCATGCCTTAGGAATATAATTGCTGACAAATTGGCTAAGTTTCATAGCAGATGGGTCACAATGTTTTATTTTTGACCAATCATAATTTTGATTTATGTCTTTAGATATAAAGCAAAGCTGCAGAATCGTGTCTCAATTCTATTTGAATTGATCTAAGTTGGTTCACCCTGGATACTTTTATTCACTTTTGAAGACCTTCATGCACCAATAATGCAGCCTATCTTGGAGTTGTGCTTTAACCCAAAACCAGAACACATGGAAAAAGAACATGTGAAAACAGACAAATAATGGCACCAGGGTGCTTATATTAACCATAGCCCACCTGCATACCACTCGCTGATTTTATAAGTGTCATAATTTATAAGTATCATTATTATAAAAATTTTGCTTTTCCCTGTAGGATCACACTTTTCTCTTCCCCCAAATCTGGCTTCAAGCTGAAAGACAGCAGGTTCAGATGAGATTTTAAGAAGAAATTCTTCCCTGGTAGGGTGGGCAGGCCCTGGCACAGGGTGCCAAGAGAAGCTGTGGCTGCCCCTGGATCCCTGGCAGTGCCCAAGGCCAGGTTGGACATTGGGGTTGGAGCAGCCTGGGACAGTGGAAGGTGTCCCTGCCCATGGCAGGGGGTGGAACTGGATGGTTTTTAAGGTTTCTTCCAACCCAAACCGTTCTGTGATTCCATATCTGGTAATTAATTAATCTGTTCCTGAGTGGTCACAATTTTGCAAAAGGGACTAAGCATAACAACAGACATTTTGCTTGGAATGTACCTGGCACTACAATGGACAAAAAGGAAAACTATTTTTGGGACTATTATTATATAGTCGTCTATGATGATGACGACTCTTCGAAAATATATTGACCAAAACTTCAGTGAAATACCTTGAGTCTTTAGAAAATAAAACACGCCAAGCTGCCTTTATTATTATTTTTTTCCCTTTATTTTCACTGCTGGATCCGGTTCTTTTCTCTCCACCAGAGAGCGCCAGGATCCCCTGAGGTGCCGATGCTGGGACTTCCCAGGGATGTGCGCTTCCCCCAGGCACTACAAACACCCGTGTGCCCCTCAGAGAAACGCTTGAGGACGCTCAGACCGGCTGGCTTTGGGAATGTGGGACGTCAGAAAGAAGAAAGGACTTGGTAAGTGGCAAAAGACATCTTCACGTTTTAGATCGAGAGCAGAAGCACTTCAAGGAATTTTGTAGGAAACCAACAGGCTTTGAAAAACGCCTTCCTCCAGAGGAACAGTGAAAATGCTGCACAGATGAGAAAATCCAAGGACTTGTGCATATAGAGAGGGCTGTACCTTCAGTGCGATGCTTTTCGAGTGTGATGGTGAAGTCTTTTGCTTCTGTCGCCTCCTTGATGCCTGTACACAGCATTAGAGGCACAGAGTAGATTATTAGGATCATCTCCATAAAACAAAGATTCTGTGTGATTCTCCCTCTCTTAAGCCTTGCAGTAAATACTTGGTAAAAAAAAAATCCAAATTCAAATTGCACTTTAGAATTTGTGAATCATCTCCAGACTTAGAATTTGGTATTTTTACAGGTTTTTTTTCCTCATGCTTTTAAAAAAGGCATTTACATGCCTTTACAGACCTCTGTCAAAACTCTCCTGAAACAGGTAACCTGAATGTGAGCTAAGAAAGGGAAGTTTTCTTCTCGTGGCATTTGGCTGCTGAGATGATTGACGAGTAAAGCAGCAGCAGAAAATATTGCACAGCTGTAGTTGTCACACCTGGGGAAACCCTCAGGATGTGCAGTCTTCAAAGCCTGTTCCAAGAGCACTACAACGTCCCCCATATGCAAGACTGCAGAGGAAATATTATTAAATATCTTTTGGGTAGTGTTTTTTTTTTTTGTTTTGTTTTGTGTTTTTTTTTTTTTTTTTTTTTTTTTTTTTTTTGTTTTGTTTTTTTTTTTTTTTGTTGTTTTTTTTTTTTTTTTTTTTTTTTGTTTTTTTGTTTTTTGTTTTTGTTTTTTTTTCCCCTTAAACTGTTTCATAAACTTTATAGCGTGAATGAATGGATGACAAGAGCAAAGGATACAGTTTCTGTCAGCCAAAAAGGGTCAGAGGTGTCACACCCCGGGAACACCTCATTCATTAGGGAAGAAAGAAATACGTGGGAACCAAAAGGGGCCACATTAATCACAAATGACACCTTAAAATAAAGACTGGATTTTTTTTTTTCTGTTGTTTTTGGCAGAGTCACAGCATGCTGTCTTCTGTATCTCACATTCTTCTGCTGTTGTCATCATTCTTTCTCTGACCTCTTCTTCTGGCTCATTGCCCTTTGTTCTTTCAGCCACCTGCCCGCAGAGCCGGCAAACCGCAGCATGGTCTCTTCCTTCCAGCAGAAGCATCCCTGGATGGCAGCAATCCCAGCAGGTTTTTAACACCAGTGGACTTCACTGGAGAGATGCACATGGCTGGGTGAGAGCCTGAGCCCTCAACTACCAGCTCAAGCTGATGACTAAAACCAGGGCTCCATGAAACTGAAGAGTTGAATCCATCCCAGGTCCTGGACTGACAAGACATTATAAATGTTATCAAAACTGCAGAGGCAATTTAAAGCAAACTCTTTGTCAGCAGAAACTGACTTTCAATGTGCTCTTTCAACATACGGAAAATGAAAGGGAAATAAAAGTTGTGTACGTTACTTCATTGCAGCCAGCACTTTGAAAATTTTTATTGCCAGAGTATTTTAGGACTGGAAACAGAAATATTATCCCTAATAGTTGGCTTTAATAGTAAGGATGCTCCTGTGTTTGTATATTGAATGATAGATGGAAATATCCTATGAATGGAAAAGTAAACACTGCTGGATTTGTTTGCAGCCCAACTGTCTTAGAAGGGGACAGCTGGAATTAGAACAAAAATAACCACAAAACCAGGTGCAATGCTCATGGCATTATCAGTAACTTTGAGCAGTTTTGATTTGTTCCTGGAGTTTTATGTCGAACACAGGCTTTTTGTTCTCTGGAGCATTTTCTAGGAACCATTCTAGCAGAGGTTAGTGTGTGCTGAAACAGTCCAGGAGAGAGGTCTGTGTGTCAATATTAACTGCATGCAGGAAGAGCTCAAGGAGTTCCTATGCAAGAGGAGAAAGAGAGCGCCAAATCTTTGGGGATTTGTGACTGTGAATGGGTCAGAGAGCAGCTCTCCACCCTCTCTTTGCCTTTTCCACAGCTCCCCATACCTGTGAAGGGCAGGGATACCCCACACAGGGACAGGCCACGAGCCCTTTGTCCCCATTTTCGAGAAGAGGCCCAAATCCTCCAAGCTCAGAGTGTCCTTTTCACCCCTGATCCAACCACTTGGCAGAGCTGGTCCTTGAGCTCTGCCCCGTGTTCCACCTGAGCCATCTGAGAGGTCAGTGCACACACACAGTGACAAGTGCTGGGGTAAAAAGTGCAGGTGAGTGCTCAGCACATCTTGTGTGATTATCCTTCCCACTGGATATGGGGTGTCCCACTGAGACCATTCCTTGACACCCAGACAGGGATTTGCATGAACCTTGTGGGACATCAACTTTTGAGAGCTTTGTCTTCTCTGTTACATGTGGGTGAAAATGCTCAGTGGGTCCAACCCACCGGTTTTTGCACAAGGCAAAAATGGCAGAAGACAGCAAATGTGGGGTCCAGGAACCTGAGAAAACTGGCCTGAGTATTCTCAAAGACAGGTCACACTCAGTGTGAAGAGATTAACTGATTAAACCTCATTCCCAAAAGATAAAAAGATCATTCTCTGCTTTATGGGAACCCACACACTACATCCCCACACAGGGGGGTTTGAAGAGGGAAATTCATGCAGCAAAACTGCTTTGGATGAGAGCACTGCAAAACACCAGAAACACTGCTGTGCCTTTTCAAACAGCTGGCTCAGTCCAGTCTGAGATGGAGACACCTCCTTCCACAAATCACTGATTGCAGGATTTGGGCTGTGCTCTTTCAGAGACTGTCTGGAGCAGTTGGTTTTCCTGTATTTTCCAGTAAAAGGCTCAGTGAGGCATTTACTAAAACAAACCAAACAACCCCCGTTATTTTAGGAACGTACAAGTAGCAGCACTTCCATCCAACAAACAGAACAAAAGATGCTCTTTTTTACAAACTCACTTCCTACCCCGCAGACACAATAACATCACCCTGTGCCAAGAGATTCCAGTAGAAGACACAGCAGACTCAAAAGAAACAAAGTGTAAGTTTATTGGACGTCAACATCTCTTAGTCAAGATCTAAGTAAAGAAAACACACAGTAGAAAAAGTTGTACAAAGCAGCAATGGATTTACATTACATTAAAGAAAAACTTGCCTTAAGCTATTAAGTCTCAGTCCTAAAAAAAGTAAAAACCCATCCTGGTGTATTGAACAGATACAGAATGTATAAGGTATACAGGATTATAAACCCAGAGTTGCTTGTCTTACCTCTATAATCCTTTAAAATGACAAGTGATTTGGTGTAACTAACCAGAAAACTCTCTAGAAAATATATTGGATAATTCCAATTTCTAGTAGGAAACTATTCCCCTGTACCCAAGCACTTAAAGTGATCCCATTTTCCTGCTTTTTAAAAAGGGACACTGTCAAGAATAAGCCTTAAGAGATGTACTTTATGGGTATTTTGCACTTAATGCTGCAAAAGAGGGTTTGTTCTGGTTTTCTGTACAGGTTTGAATTAAAGCTGCTGCTGCAATAGTGGGAAGCTTGTGTCTTTAAAAGGTCATGTGTACCACTGAGGGACTGGAAAAGGAAATAGAGGATCAAGTCCTTTATTCTGGAATAGCGAGATGAAAAACAACATGAAAAATCAGCTCAACCCACAGAATTCAGTTACATTTTTTAGACATCCTCACAACAACTGAGACTGCCCATAATAGGGTTTTCATACCCAAGCAGCTCAAGTGTTATGACTCGATTAGTTTTTAAATTCTTCAGTATTATTTATTACCATTAAGTATTCCTAATATAGGTATGGCCATTTTCTGTATCCAGCCTTTCTCTTGATAGTGTCCCTTTTGGTAGAGCAGTTACAGTACAGTTTTTCACAAGTCATTTTAAATAAACAACAATCAATAACATTAAAAATACTATCAGGCTGTGTTCAGCAACAACAGAAAAAAAAAAAAAAAGATTTTAACACTGATTCAATAACAGCAACACTTAAAAAACCCCAACCAAAACAAACAAAAAAAAACTCCAACAAAAAACAACCCCTTAAGCTTGTTTTGATTTTATCTAAATCTTCTGGTAGGAAAATGTAAACAATTTTATCAAACAGTATAGGCACATGCCAGATTACAGGCTCATGCCAGATATTTGCACCCTCACTGTTAGAGCCAAGAAATTAGGCATAGTCTGTCCTTATCCCATGGGAGGAACTCGTTTTAACACTGGAAGCCTGGAAAAGCAACAGAGAACACGCAGAGCTTTGGAGCAAACCCACATGTCCCACTTGGGGGAAAAAAAACAAGATCAGGAAAAAAAAACCCTCCTGGACGTTCCTGCCTACAAAGGAAACGCAGGCCAAGCCTCTTACAGCTGTTTGGGGTCACAGGTAACACAACACTTCATTTTTGAAACAGTCCAGACAAGCTCTGGGGTCACCAGGTTTATCTCCTCCATCACCTGCCACGGGGTGTTTCGCTCTCCCTTTCCAAAAAACCCACAACTAAAAACAATTTCATTATTGGTTTGTGTTTTCTGCTGCCATTGCTCACTTTCAAGGCTGGTCATGGTCCCAATTTAGCAAAGAACTTGCACAGAACAATTTTAAAAAATATTAAGACTGATCTTAATGGACTTAGGATAGGCTTAGAGGCTTTGCCAACACAGTGCCTGAAAGGAAAAGAAGTCCCAAACCCAAATACATTTCATGGCTCAACGCTGCTCCCCTGAAATGCGACACTAGTTTCCACTCCCACTGAAGCAGGATAGTTCTCTGAGATTTATCTGATAGGTTATAAAAATAGCAAAAAAAAGGACAGAATTATAGATTCTAATCTATATATTAAAACATCTGCACATTCCTGTCACAAATTTTAGAAAAAAAAGCAAAACACTTTCTTATATTTAACAAGACCTCTAACTTTGTGTCACTTCAATACACAGCTATAAAATTAAACAAAATATGATGAAGACAGGCTTTTGTATTAATAAATTTGCCTTTTATTTTGGCTGTGGCCAAACTAGACACTCTGCAAAAGACCTTTATTTATAAACAAGCAACTAACATTTTTTTTCCCCCATAATTTAAATTTTAAGACATATATTAAAGTTATATAAGTGGAAGCATATTTATTCCGTATCCTCCAAAATAAACACTTCTATCAAGGGCTTTTTAAGATACTGTATAAAAGCTAATAGAAAACCAGAACTGCTATATAAACATCTCATATTTAAATTTTAGAGATCCTGAATTCATTTACTAAACAACAGGAACCAAATGTAAAAAAAAAAAAAAAAAAAAAAAAAAAAAAAAAAAAAAAAAAAAAAAAAAAAAAAAAAAAAAAAAATTTAAAAAAATCACACAGAACACGCGCAAAGTGGAAAACAAAATTTAAAAAAAAAACAAAACCAAAGCAACTGAAGAAAAACTTAGGAGGCTACTTAGACCAAAAATATTTTATGGATTCTTTAGAATACCTAGTACACTAGGAAAAAGGTCAGAGTTTCTTCAAAGACGTTGCACGAGGGCTTGATTTAAAGCGTGTGGAATTTATGACCATAGCACAGAGCAGAATCCCAGCTGGAAGTGAGATGGCTGTGACCCAGCTGAGCTGGCTGCCACCTTCCTTCAGAAAGCACACTGAATTTTCAAAGGCTATAGCTCAACTTTCAGGCTGTTGTGCAGAGGAACCACCGGGGAAAACTTAGGAACCGTTCTACAAAAACACGTTCATATTTTATACACACAGATTTCTTAAATATATATATAAAGGGTACTTAGCAAGGCTTTATGTTTCTCTGATTTTTAAAACCAGGTTTAAGTGCAATAACCGTTTTATTCTGAAATTATTTCTGGTAAGAAAGAAATTTTTAGTCGTATTAGGTGGAATAAAAACAAGTCAGTAACTGGAAATGCCACTATTAAGCAAGTACCTTGTTTAAACTGCAATGCCACTGGAAGAGTTTAACTGATACTCAAGCAAATTAGCCTAATCATACTCAGCCACAGTTTGCCTGAAAGAGGACAAAAAAGAACAACATGTTACTTTCAGAGGTGTCTAGTAGCAATTTTAGATTGTAGTAAAAACGAAGCAGAAGAGGCTTGAAACTAACACTGAAATTATTTTCGCAGCTGAAAAAAACCAGGGGTCCATCCTGAGTTAATTCTTTTAAACTTCACTTACAGGAAAACTAATTAAATAGCTGTTGGGGGAAAAAAAAGTTGGCACACCTGGCTTTCACGGAGAAAAATCTGGTGTGTGCCTAAGGGTGCCCATCCTCAGATTCTTAGAGTTACACTTGTGCTTGATTTTGCTGAATCTCAGCTTGCAAGTCTACCTTTTGAACTTGGGATACTGAAAAAAACAGTGACACACATGGTTACACAGGGAATTCAAGCCTCACTCCTGCCCCCCCCTGAAATTGGTGACCAAACTCAGTGCTGGTTTCAGTGGACACAGACTGGGCTCTGACTCAGCAGTGTGGAATTTCATCCCCCTTCTCCCAACCCTGCAGGGAGGGGAAGTTGGTCAGGATCATAAACACAGTTTGCATCATTAATGTTCACTCTAACCCACCACCCCTCCACTAAGTTTAAATCCTAGCAGAAGAATTTCTCGCTGTTGGTTCACTTCCTACTTCTGGGTAAGTATTTCCTTGACTTACAGAAAAAAATTGGACCCTTACTATAGCTCCTGGTAAATATGTGTGATCCTACTTACACTAAATGCTCCAGTTGCCATTTGAGGTAAAATAATGGAACCACACAGAATATCTGCAGCCCATCATTACCACAATTTTCAACAAATTGGAAAATTGCAACACAGTCACATATGAAAGCGGCAGAAAGAACTACTCTATATGTGTTGTATCCATAAAATGCAGTGATTGTAGTGTGATTTTCTCCTCTGCTTTGAGCTGGATATGTATGCTTAATACAAATTCCAAATACATACTTCTTCATTTATACAGGTGTCTATATAAATATTTACATTTTTAGGTTTTGTTAAAACATCTCTTTGTACTCGTGGCCGAGCTTATTATTTGTGTTTAGAAACACAACTCATCTCCTGTCCCTCAACGAGCTCTCTCTTGTTGATTTAATAGTTATACATTCCTTTGTAGTTAAAATTACAAACAGTTGTACAAATAGTGGAAACAAAACTATGAAACTTGTCTGACATCCATTCAACCTCAGCTCATGTTATAAACAGTACCATTTGCATTATGATGGCTGTTACACAATGACTTCAGCTACCCAAGTATCCATAGGAAATTAGTCTTTGGGACATTATATAAAGCAAAGTACCCCCTCTCTCATTTTTCCTTAGAAAGTTATAATTAAATGGCTGAAAGCAGGCTTGCTGCTACTTCTTATATAAAATCTTAGTAATAATATTGCTGATTTTAGATCCTATTTTAATTTGCACAAGTTCCATACAACAACAAAACAATTCTATGTTCCCTTAAAATAGCAAACATTCGTATCCAATAACATCAGGATTACTCAAACTTGAGGTTTATTTGTTATTGCTAAAGGTTTCTAAGACCTAAGTCAATACAGCAAGACACTCCATCCACTTCCTCCCAAACTGCCAGTGCATGGCAACCACTTACATGGAGCTTGTGTGTGTTGGTTTCTTTTTGAAAAACAAATTATGACGTTGGTTACAGTATTTCACTACTATAAGCTCACAGTTAGAATCCAAATTGTTGTTTCTCTTTCATTTAATATATAACTGTATATATAATACACACGCACACACCAACATCACGGGATGAAGATCCATGCATACAATCCAGATGTAATTGTATTTCAGTGTCAAATGAAATAAAATACAATTTATTCTGTTCCTATTAGATCCCAGACCACAGTATTTTAAATAACTCTGCTTTCTACCTACTAACCGAGTTACAGTCTTCCCTAATCTCCAAACCCAAGCAGCATCACAAATTCCAGATTTTCCATCATCATCGCTTTGATCCTCTTAAATTTGTAGTCTGTGTGGCAGGCCTCTGAGAACCTGAACACAGCCCCCCCGCAAAACCAGCTCTACAAGGGTTCTGTTAAAGCTAATTGTGTGTCTGTTCATGACTCCAGAGACTGAAAGCTGTCTTGAAAGTCCTGTGGCAGAGTTTGCACATGTACTGTCTCTTGAAGGTGATGGCGGAGAGCGGCGGGGCGTGGTAGAAGAGCGTGTCCGACTCCTGCGGCACGAACAGCTTCTCAGTAGTACCGGAGCTTTCCGGCAAGCCCGTGGGGCTGTCGGGCTCCAAAGGCTGGATTTTGGGGAGTGGAGGCGGTGGGGGTAAGGGTGGGGGTGATGGGGAATTAGCTGGTGGACATATCTCAGGCTCTTTATTCGTGGACTCCTCTGCAGCCTGGGACATGTGGGACTGGAAGTGGCTCCAGAGGCGGAAATTCGTTCGGAAGGCCTTGTTGCACACGTGGCAGATGAACGGCTTCACGGAGCACAGCAGCTCCTGGTGACGCTCCAGCTGTTTGCGCAAGGTGAAAATCTTCCCACACTTTTCACAGGGCCACAAGCTGGGATCTTTCTTGGAGACTACGTCCTTAGGTTCCCTGCTCGTTTCGGTGACCTCGTCCTCTATATCATCCGCAGGCTCTTCTTTGATCTGGATTTTAAACTGCTTGGAAACACTCAAGTCTTCAGGCAGGCATGAAGAGTCTTCAGAATCAAAATTGATTTGTTCTGACGAATCACTGAACACGCCGTCCTCCTTTGCAGCGACAAAATTGTTCATTTTATTGGATTCCGACTGCGGAGGCAGCCGTGACGAACTGGTGATGTCCCCATTGTGATCCATGAGAGGCAAAGAAAAGTTCTCTGACGGAGCCATTGTGTTCTGATTGTGAACCTCGACCTGATGACGCCAGATACTGAAGGATGATTTGAAGGTGCGCATACACTCCAGGCAAGTCAGCTTCTTGTACTCACACTTGCTTTCATGCTCGTGCTTCAGCTCTGGAGAAGAAAACCTAAGGCTGCAGTAAGGACAGACGGTGGCGTTTCTACAGAGTCGCTCGTGGTTTCCCTGTTCAATAAGTGAGGAGAGCTTGGCATTGCAGAGACGGCACTGATAAACCTCCTTGTTTTCCACGGGGTTTTCAATATGAATGTGATCTTTCTGCTTAGGAGCCTTGTTCCCTCCAATGGGTTTCTCCCCAGGGTGCATTTTTATGTGCTGTTTGAACTGGGAGAGGAAACGATAAGCTTTCCCACAGTAGGTACAAATATAGGCTCCTTTGGTTCTTGACCTTAAATTCCTTTTGATGACTTGTTGTGCTTGTGAAGCAGACTGGCCCTGAAAGCTCTGCTTGCCACGTCTTAGTTTCACAATCAGAGCTTTTTTGATTTCTCTCTCCCTCACTATATCGATCAGTTTTCTTTGGAATTTTTCATCCAGAAGGGCGTGTGAGCTGGAAGCTGGTGAGGGATTCTTCACGATTCCATGTTGTGTCTGGCAGTGCGTCCACACTTTGAAATTGGTGTGGAATCTCTTGTGGCATATGTCACAAGCATAGGGCTTCTCTGGATTGTGATACATGTTAACATGGCGATGAAGACCTGCTGTTGATCTGAAAATTTTAAGGCAGTGTTTACATTTAAATTTTTTATTTGGTCTTGCTTCTTCCATCTCGCTGTATTCGTCTTTGCTGACATCAGAATCAGGGAAATCGGCATCAAGGTGCGTGGGGCTCGAGCCTTCCTCAAAGTTCTCCTCTGAGCCAGGAGAACCCTGCTCATCCACCTTCAACTTCTTGAATGGTAGCTTCCTATCATCTTGGAACCTCCTTTTCACTGGAAGTCTGCCTGGTTCCTTACGGTCATCCTCAGCTTTAAAAGCAAAGTCTTTGTTTGCCAATGCTGAAGCATCACCCACCGTAACTCGGATGATTTCAGCAGGATCCGAGAGGGGACTGCTGGGCTCGGTTTTGATCCTCACCTCCGAGAGAGGGGAAGCCACCTCCCGATCCGTTGACTGAGAGGCACTGAAAGACCTAAGGCGATGTGGGTGTATGACCTGTGGCTTCTCATCCAAGGCTGACTTCTCCGACGACTCCTTCGAGGATGACTTTTGGGATGCAACATTAAATGTCTTCTGGGAATCATTAGTTCCCGGTGAGGAGCATGAGGATACCTGTGCAGGTTTTAGGTCAACGGAAGGTGAGTAAATAGGAACCTGGCTGTCCATGGACAGTGACCTTCGAAGGAGACTCTTTACAAGGGGCCCACTTCTGTCAATACTTTGGTTTTCTGGGCCAGACCCACTAGATGGGATTACCAGCCCTAATTTGGAGTAGTAGAGCAAATTCCTGTCTTCCCCTTGACCGTCTCCTTTTCCTGCCTCTCGCAACAAAAACGTGGATTCTGCTGCCCCACGCAGAGACAAGACTGGTGGACGTGGTCTTTTCAACGACATCTCTGCAACCTTTCCTCTCAGAAGCTGAGCGCTGCTCCCCGGCTCGCCGCCTGCCATTTCCTTCTCAGCTAAAGACATCTGAGGCAGCACCATGCTCCTCTTCACTAAAGCACCTCTGCTCTGATCCTCCACAGTTCCAGAAGCTTCATGAACCTTTGTATAGCTCACAGGGCCTTCCTTCAGCCACCTCCTTTCAGTCAATGATAAGTTGTGAAGAGTTTCAGTTGGTTTTGTTACCTGTGGTCTGCTGCTGGCTTTGACAGCCACGGAGGGTGAAGGTTTAGGAGTATGGCTTAAGTCATGTTGTGTTTGATTTACGCTTTTCGCTTGTGCTTCAGTTCTGTTCTGACAGACAATCACACTTCTCTTCTGAGAACTACTTTCATCTTCATCCTGATAGAGTATTTTTTTAATAGGACAAGAAGGAAAAGGAGCTTGAGGACTCTTGGAAACAATGTTTGTAAGAAAAGATATTCCAAGACTGTAGCCCAGTTCTTGCACAGCTGCGAGGCTGCCTTTCTCAATGAACAAGGATGAAGAATAAATGTAGTTCAACACATTATCAAAAGCATCTGGCTCACAAAAGTCGAGCTGAAACACTGACTGAGACTCATTCTCCTTATTTGTGAACAGAGTCTGGAAGTATTCACTGCTGGCAGCCAGAACATTCTTATGAGCTCGGAATTTCTGGTCTCCTACGATGAGCACAACGTCACACAGCTGTCCCTTGAGACGCTCCTCGTTCAGGGTGCTCAGGAGGGAAATGGCATGTGCTGGATTTATGTAATGCAAGAGCCCCTCCATGATTCTGATGTCCCTGAAAAAGAACAACAAAGCTGTAGGTTGCCTTAAATGAACTATTAGACACAAAGTAAACACATCTCCTGTACTTTTTAAACTGGCTAAACCACCATCAGTGATTAATGAAAAAGCTTGTGTGGAGGAAAGGTTTGGGAATGAAAACACCACTGGTAGCTCCAAAAAAGCACAGGCACAGGAAGAACCAGCTCATCTGTCCACTTTCAAATATCCTTTTAATTGCTAATCCTACACCAAGAACATTACACTTAACTAACTGGAGGAGGGACGGATGGATGGATGGATGGATGGATGGGCTGTGCTCCGTAATACACTTGTATTACTCCGGTAATACACTTCTCCACAGGGAGGAACAGTTCAATCACTTCACTCTTCATCATCTCTTTTTCTCCTTCAGCTTTATGAAGATCTATCTTGACAACTGGACTGATAAACTCTTGGATCAGGTATCTAAAGCTTAGTTATAGCAACTCACCTTTCTGAGGCTAAGCAACTCTGACAGTCTCCTGCTGACTAGACAAATTAAGGGGGTTTTGTTGTCACTTTTAATAGGATGATGGAAAGGGCATTATACTGGGATGGGAAAAGGAAACGGGATTATTGTCTGTAATCTAAATTCATCATGTTTACTTATGCTTAATAAGAGCTGTTAATATCTACTTCTAACTGTACATGTCACTTAAAACTGCACTGGCAGGATCTGGTTTCTGGGAAATGTCAGTTTTCACTGAAGTATCCCTGCACTGCTGCGCTCAGGATAAAAAGCAATCAGAGAGCTGAAATCCCCATTTCATTCATTAGCATAAGAGCACTTTATGCCCACAACCCATACATCTGAGGAACAGTTACCCTTGGCTGCATCCAAGAGTACAATAAGCACAAATTAAGCTGCAGTGCAGAAATCTCCATGATCCATATGCTTCAAAACACAGCCCACTCCATACTGCAGGATGTCCTGATAACTCAATATACTGCTCCTGAGGAGAGCTTAACGAAAGAAGATAACCAGGTTTTAAGTTAAACAAAGAACTTCTGTGGCAGCAGTTGCAATTTATATATCTGTGCACAAGAACACAGAGAAATCAACATTAAATTATCTTATTTTTTTCACAGACACTCTCTACACTACCTCCATGGTGGCTGCAAACAAATCAATGAGGTGTCTGTTAAAAGTATTTCTCTTATTTTTACAGCTGATTGGAGACTACTTTTTCATTTGTACATGATGTATGCAATTACAACAGAAAGGTTCCACTGTTCATCAGCTTACAAGCAAAACTGTAAAGTTTATTAAAAAAAACCCCAAACCAATACTAAGAAGCTATAACCCCATGGTTAATAAATGAGGATGGCAAATCTTAAAACAAATGGGTATAAATAAGTGATCAAAGTCTAAATTGGTATTATTGAGAAATGACTAAAAGGATGCTGTATGCAGTGTCTCAGGGCACTGATTACATCAAAGCCTGAGCTACCAGTTATACACCTAAAAATACCAGGAGTTCATAGGGACATGGCAACAGCAAAACCAGAATGCTGTTCCCTCACCAGATCAGTCTTTACTGAGTATTTCAGTGCCTTGTAGTGCCATTTCATAAACACTAATTTATCCTTAATTCACCTTGGATAGCTATAATGCATAATTCCCCCACACCTCCATCTATAAAAAGCAGTGCAGTCAATCTTAATTTGAGAAAGCAATCTGGTTTGTTTTGCTTTCTATGTTTTACTTCAGGATACTGGGAGGATGGAGGTGGGGGTGTGAGGATGATGGTTCATTACCCTCCTCCTTTGTGGATGCCACTGCAATTCAAAGTGGCAGAGTGTGACTGGCCCTAATCCAGTTTCATGGTCTGAGCACTCATTAACACTTACAGAGTTAAAAGTGCTCCAGGAGGGCCACTTTTCCTTTCTCTTCACCTGGAAGAAAGTGAGTTTGCAAACTCAAGTGATTCCTCTGGGATGCAAGTTGCAGAAGGTAAATAGAGGTAGCAGACCAACACAGCTTAGGACACTTTAACTGTGTTGTAGAGACACCCAACAGAAGCTGCTGCATAACCCACACTTCAAGGACACAGTGGAAATAAGAGAGTATTAGTCAAGTGTTTTGAAATATTTTAAGATCTTTCATTTTAATCTGCTTTGCCCTTGTGTTTTTAACACTGGCAGAATAAACACCATGTAATTACTATGTGTCCCTCTGCCCACCTAACACAGTGGTGAAGTGTAACCAGTAGAGAGTGGTGTAAAATCTGCAGGACTAAAGCAGAATCCAACCAGACCCATCCTTCTGGCCACAGTTTCCTTCTTCACTCCTACAACATCTTCAATTCATCCCATTAAACACAGCAAACAAACATCCCTCCCTGTCACGCTCAGAGCACAGTGAAGGAGGTTCCAGTGCCTCTGTCACTTTAACAGTGACCAAGGCTGCAACCTACACAACTGGCAAAGGACCAAATCAATCCTCCAAAGGCAGCTTTAATCCTGGTATTTCCTAATTCAAGCGCTTGACTTTCAGCTTAATAGCCTTTAGACACAACAGGCAGAAATTAAACACACGATAGCAAGAAACACACCAGAACTGTTTTGCAGAACCATTTCAAGACATTTACCCAGATCATGTGAAAGCCTGAAATATTCTAAAGTAGAAAAAAAAAATGAACCCAAAGAATACTTGAGTCAGAGTATAGTGTGTTAAAATTTCACTACCTGAACACTTTTCAGTACCAAAGTTGATGCAAGTCATTCCTGCTCTCTGGTGCTCATCTTACCTGCACACTGCAGGTCACTCCTCCTTCAGCTGTGCCAGTACAAATATTTGCAGGTCTGTATGACGTAGCAGAACAGACAATAAATAAACCCCCAACATTCTTTCTTTTCAAATGCTGGTCAGTTTTTACAGTGGCCTAACTGAAGAGGCAGCAATAGGAACAGCCATTGGAGGACAAGAACTGGTTCCCCAAGGCCAGTGCTTGGCTGTCTGTGCTTAGCCCCACACAAAAGCTTCCCTGTGTGTAGATGCACAGCTCTGGCAGTCTCCTGTAATACCAGATTTGGTTCCAGGTGTTTGGGTACTCCTACTTGTCAGCTGGAGATTGTTTTGTGATTAGCTACCCAAGATCTTTCCTCCAGATAATCTGCTTTTATTCTCTCTAACCGTTTTTTCCCAGCCACCTTCGCTACTGAACTGGAAACAAAGTTTTCTTCCATGATGTTCAGGTGACATCATGGAAACAGCAGGAGCACATCAGAAAATCTCCCACTGTCTGTATGCAGGTGCCTCATGCCACAGCAGCTGCTGGTCCTCGGGAGGAACAGAGATTAAATTTAGACTCCACACCCAGGAAGGGCCAGTGCAGCAGGAACCTTTGAGAGGCCTAGAAGAGATTTTAACGTCAGCCTTCACAGAATCACAAGATGGGTCAGGCTGGAAGGGACCACAGTGGGTCAGCTGGTCCAATCTCCCTGATCAAGCAGAGCCACCCCTGAGCACAGGATTGTGTCCAGATGGTTCTGGAATATCTCCAGTGAGGGACACTCCACATCCTCTCTGGACAATCTGTCCCAGTTCTCATCACTGCACAGGGAAGAAGTTCTTCCTCATGTTCAGGTGGAATTTCCTGAGCATCATTTCTGCCTGTCACCTCTTATCCCATTTCTGGGCACCACCAAGCAGAGCCTGGTCCATCCTCTTGACATCTCCCCTTTAGATATTTTTACAAATTAATGAGGACCCCTCATCCCTGCTCCAGGCTGAACAGGCCCAGCTCCCTGAGCCTTCCCTCATAAGAGAGATGTTCCAGTCTGTGATGGTTCTGGTTCTCTAATCCTCTCCTTCAACAGCCCTCCACTGATCTCAGAAAACTAGATTTCAAAAGCCTCAGTACCATATTTGGTATAAAATTGTTTTTATTTGATATTTTGAACAAGGATAGAAAAAGATGCCTTTACTATTTCAAAACAACTTTTGTAAAATGAATGAAATCCCATGAAAGCTCTTCATGAGGGAAGGGTAAAAAAGCTTAATCTTAGGCCCAACAGTTTCTTCATCTTCAACAGCAGCCTCCCTTTGAAGTGGTAGTTCCCCTTCCTTTCCTGTTCCTTGCTCTCACAGCTCCTCCTCCCAGCCCTGTGCTACTCTCCCCTTCCTTTCACCAACTCTGCTCCCCATGAGATGTCCCAGTGAGTTGATTAAACTCCCTCAAATTAAGCAGGAAACAAACAAATAGAATCATTCCAGATTTTTTTAGATGCTTGCTGTTTTCTAGGATAGCGAGCTTAATCAGCTCACTGAGAGGTGAAATGAGCATCAGGGCTCCAGCAAAAGAAGCCATGCACCTGCACATTCTCTGTCAGGAGGTTGTTCCATCACCTTTAGAAACAACAGAGCCACCAACTTTACAGCTGAAACTTTACAGACAGAATCAGGCAGATATTTATGTGTGGTTTCAGTGTAACAGCTACACCCTCAAATACATGAGCAACGAAAAGATGTTGCTGTTGTCTTCTGACTTCCATAAGGAAATCACTGTCAGCTACAGCTCCATTAACATTATGCTGGGGGGTCAGTGGATGGGAAAGGCGATGTCCTGAAACCCTCCATGAGGTGCAATATTGCAGCAAGGAGGTGCCAGGGCTGTGCAATTGCAGCTGGAAGCAGAGAATACAAGGATGGAGGAGGAAACACACAGAAGAGACAGAGACTGAGCAGGGGTTCAAACAGGGAAAACCCACAAGAAGCATGGCAGGGACAAACCCACTAAAGAAAGCAAAGAAATGGGGATTATAAGAGTCAGCCAAAAAATAAAAAATACAACTGACTTTCTGAGGCGTCTCCTAGAAAATGCAAGAATGTTGCATCCATTTGAGTGCTTTCCTGAGGACCTGATGATTCTGACAATTCTGGTGCTGTTTCAGACACCAGAAGAGTAGAAAGTTCCCTTACTCATCACAAATCCAGATGAAAAAAGAAACTACGGTGTTTAAGCTTCTACTTAAGGACTGCTGCATTTTATGATTTGAGCTTGACAACAGTTTATAAAATGTCTCTTCTCCCATCAAAAGCCTTTGCAACACAGACTCTCCCACAGCACATACAGATTTATACATCCCCCTATATACCCCCAAAACCTGTAGGTAAAAGTTGCAAACCCACATAGGAATATTGTTTGCATTTCTATAATCTTCCTATCTAAATACTTAAATCTCTTATTGCAAGTTTGGTGATGTTGTCATCTTGGATTTAATGAAATGATCTCTCAGTGCTATTGCTATTTCCCACTGCAGACAGCACTGTGAACTTTCTCCATGAAGACAAACGTTTCTCATTTCCAATAGGTCAGCAGCACAGAGAGACTCACTGGTATGAAGCCAGGCATAAAATCAGATAAATAACATGCTTACTGGTGTGTGAAATTGATGGACTAATTTCTACCTATTTATCCTCCAGATGTATAAAAGAAGGAATCAGGGAGAGAAAAAGAAATTTTCTAATCCCAGAATGACAGAATGGTTTGGGAAGGGACTTTGAAGACCATCGAGTTCTAACCCCTCTGCTATGGGCAGGGTCACCTCCCACTAGACCAGACTGCTCAGAGCTCCCAACCTGGCCTTGGACACTTCCAAAGATGGGGCAACCTGTGCCAGTGCCTCACCACCCTCACAGTAAAGAATTTATTTCTAATATTGAATCTAAACCTACTCTCAGTTTGAATATTCTGCAGTCTATTTTACCCTAGGCTCTAGACAAATAATTAACAGTTACCCTGACACAGACATGAAACTCACTTAGAAATTAGAGGCTACTTTTCACATTCTGATCATACCCTCAGTTTCATGTTCTGACACTTAAAATAGCTCCCCCTGACGTGCAGCAAACTACAGAATGTCAAGAGTACAAAGCTCCTCTTGTCATTCCCATTCTTGTTCACTACCCAGCAGCAGCAGCTCAGGGTGCAATTTCATCTTACTCTCAGAGCAGTCCAACGAGGGAATGCTCCTACTCCTTGTCTCCTCCTGGTCTGAGGCTGCCTCGTGTCAGGGCAGGAGCAGATCCAGCTACAGGATGGAAAGGACAAGGGAAATGCTGGCTGGGAGCTCTGAGAGTTCTTCCTGAAACATTCAGTGAAGATTAAATCACATCAAACACAGTTTGGCGAGTTACTTGTCCTGGCCTCCATGCCTTGACTAAAAGGTGTGTAACTCAGCCTCCAAATTGCTGTAAATTAAATCAAAATATTAAGAAGTTTAAAAACACCCTTCCCTAGTTCTTCATCTTTCATTCCCTTGAAATGTTTGCTTTGTAATGCAAAATACAAAACAACATTTGCTCTGTAATGTTGCAAATCAACTCTTTGATGGGACAAATCTGAAAGGCTTGGCAGCCATCAAATTTAAACACCTACAGAAATCTCATCCCCAGAAATATTTGTCATTTTTTTGGTAAGAGATGCATGAAATTTGAAGAATTGTAGACCAAATGTGTACACGTGCACTGCTTCTACAGGTTGATTTTATTGTTTTATTGGCAATGCTGACATAATCTTATCAAAAGGAATAATATTCAGCCATCTGCTTTACTACATGAGACACATAAACTGGCCTAATTCACAATAAAAACTAATCTATATAACAGCTTTTAATTTTGCTGGTGCAGCAAAAATGACAAACCCTAATTGTGGCCGTATTTCTATTATTTCTATTATTCTATATTATATATATACACTATTTCTATTATTCTATGTTATTATTTCTATTTCTGTTATTCTGTTTCTATCACTTTTGATGGGCACAGAGTATTTTGGATGGGAAGAGAAGCCACGTGTCCATGTAAGGTACTTTTCTATCACCAGAACAGTGTTTACACTAAGGTTTATTGAATAAAATGAGACATGAGGGGGCAAGGTCATACATTTAACCTGAAAAAATGCAGAATATAAAGGCTGAACCTAAAAAGTTGCTGAGTTATGGTTCAGGGAATGCAGGAATCTTCCTCCCACTGAAGGGATCCACAGGAAATGTCATTCAGCCATCACTGATTCTGGGAAGATGACCCAGAAAAGAGGAAAGACAATATCAATTTTCCCTGAGTTTTACCTTAAGAGATTTACAAGCTCCTGTACAGCATGTGGAAGATATTCAGCTTACTCCAAGTCCACAAGCAATTGAATGTAGGCTATGTCTCACATAGTTAAAAAAACATTAATTTAAAAATCCAGCTCCATGAGCACGAGGACTGTATTTTCTTCAATCATCAGAAGTATTTATGAGAATGGAGATGGTCACATTCTTACTGGAATTCCAGGAAATTTGGCCCTTAACCTCAACAGCTGAAGAACTGTACTCAGAGTTATGTCTTGGTAAAAAATAAAAAAATTCCTTTTGGTTATGACAGACTGAGTGTGGCAGTGGTTAGAAATCACTGTAATTGTGCTGCTTTTCCTTCCATGGCTCTTAATTTACATGAAAAGGGGCTTTGTGAGGCGTATTTACTGTCCCAAGTACACTGTTTGTTAGAAGTGCTCTGAAGATACTCACAAATGTGAGGGGGTGGAGGGGACACTCACTGTGCCCAGTGTCAGAACTGTCCCTCCCACAACCTGTCAGAGCTTGATGAGAATGAACTGCAACCTAAAAGGTACTCACACTGTCCAGTACTGAGGTAGGAGAAACCTTAGATAAGGAGATTAATGCTCCCAGACAAAAAAAAAAAAAGGGAATAATATTTCTTCCTTTCCCAGTGAATGCAATTTAATTGTATATAAATTACTATCAAAGGAAAAGTTTTGCAGCATTTAAATATATATATATATATATCTGACCAAAGAATTTTTCATGTCTTTTCATCACAGACTGAATGAAAAGAATGTGCACAAGAAAAATGTGGTGTTTCACTACTCCTCAGAGAGAAAACCCCTCAACAATCAGGACCAGGGGATTTTAAAACTCCTATTTGTGATGGACAGCAAGCCTGATGAACTGACCGGGGTGGAGATGGAAAGAGCTTAGGAAGATTGAAGACCTGCTCAACATTTTCCTTGTTCATAAAATATGCCTGAACTGTTCCAGAACAACAAAATACATAAAGTGGTCAATAAGAAAAGACAACAAATTTCTTTTTATTTCACTGCTGATTGAAAGAAAATGTAAGAGAACTCATGCCTTTGATATTATCAGTAGGGAAAAAATTGGAAACACTACAGTACAAAGACTAATATTAAACTACAACAAATATTTGGGAAGCAAACCCCCTCTGCACAGAACACCTTATTTTAATGCAGGCCATGTTGCAGTTTTTCCTCTTGCAGCAAATGACTTTGCTGCTTCTAAAGACTTCTGTTGTTTTCTGCGCATCTCAGATCTTGAGACAGATCTCAAAATGAAGGCGCTCAGTTGCTCCCAAATTTAATGAGAGTTGAAATTGTTGCAACTGCAGCATGTGACTCAGAGCACAGCCCCTCCCAGTGCAGAACAAACCCCGGGCTGATTACAGCCCAAACTTCCTCTCCCCTCTGAGTCCACACTTGGTCACACACTGAATTTATCACCATTCTGCAGATAAAGCAAGTTTCAAAACCCTGAAAGCAACAGAGGGTTGGTTTTTAACAGTAAGTGCTTCGCAGATCCTGAAGTTCAAAACAGAACTTCAATACAGTAAGAAAACGCAAGGCTTTCTACAAAGTTGTACTTTTAAATCCAAATGTTGACCTGCTCATAAAGAATTTTGAGGAAAGTGTGATCAGCCAACACTACAAAGATCATCAGAACACTTAATTCTCCGTGTGCAAGTATTCTCTAGCATCACACACACACACACAAAAAAAAAAACCTCCATGAGCTCAGAAAACCTAATTTCTTAGTAATACCCAGCTTCTAGTGATCCAGAGGGTTGTCAGTGTGAGAGGGATCTGGCAGAGCATCACCCTGGCACTTGAAACCTACACAGCAGGACAGGAGGCACAAAAGTTCACATTTATCACTGAACATACAGCACAAAAAGCACTTTAGAACTTCAAAACTGCTGCCTGTTTTATATATTCAATAAGAATGCTAACATGTGCTAAAGGCTAAGTTACCTTGAACGTTAAAGCAGAATCAGGGGAGCTCACAAGTGGTGAAATCCCCCAGGAATCCTGGTCAGGCTCTGCAGCTGGAAACTCCAGAGGCTCTAATCTGTGACATCTCCCTGCAAACCCCTACTGAGAACATGTAAATGACAGTTCTTGAAATGGTCTCGACCCACTCAGGATGGGTGGACTTTCCACAGGTAAACAAAATATTTTAAAGAAGTTTCAGCTCTGCAGCATATGGGTGAAACACACATCTGAGAGAAAGGGGTGCTGGATCCCCTTTCACCCAAGAGATGGCCACATAATTTGGGGGTTTTTTTGCAAACAGGTTTTATAAAAACAGTCGCTTGAATTTGCTCCAAACTTCCCCTTAAGAGGATCAGCATAACGCTGGTGGAAAATTTTAGTCAGAGCCCTTTGTCAGTTTGAGCAAAGTCAGAACAGAACACTAAACCTACACATAAAACAGTACTAGATTTACCTGCAGTGTGTATTTACTGCTCCTGATTAATATCAGAAGAATTCCTGCACAAAAATACATTTCAAAAAAATCTAGTTTCACATTAATTTATCGAAGGATAAAACACGAATTTTAATTTAACTACAAGATATTCAGTGTATTCACAAAAAGCTCTGTGATTGTGTAATTCAGCACAATCTCTTCTTGTATGTACAGCCTACCTGCTTCTTACTTCCACTGGGAGCCCAAATACAAAAAAAGGAAGAGATACTAAAGCAATTGCTATTTAATTATTAAGATGAGCTTACTCAGCACACACACATTCCACAATTATTTCCTGTCTAATACTAACTCTTTTAAGTTTTTCTCTTGTTTATTTACACGAGCCTCATCCAATCTGAGCATAACATCAGCTTGGACTTAACAGAGGATTATAGTAAAGTTCTCCCTGACAGCTGTAACCAGGTAAAACACCTTTCACAACTTTCTGCAGAGGCACAGCCCAGCACTGAGGATTTCCCCACCTGACTGTGAAATGTGCTTCATCCTGCTGATGAATAATCCAGCCCAGGAGTGCTCGGACCAGCAAAGCCACACTTTGTTTACAGGACCACAGGATGGAAGGGACCACAGAGGGTCAGCTGCTCCCACCTCCCTGCTCAAGCAGAGAGCACACGGGGATGGTATCCAGATAGTTCTGGAGTATCTCCAGCGAGGGAGACTCCACAGCCTCTCTGGAAAATCTGTCCAATGCTCGGTCACTGCACAGCAAAGTTCTTGTGTTCAGGTGAGCTTTCTGTGCCTCAGGTTGTGCCCATTGCCGTGCAGCACCGAGCAGAGCCCGGAGCATCCTCTGACACATCCCCTTTCTGTACTGACAGACTGAGCTTTGGTACCTGCCTGCACTCACACGCGGGGACCTCGCTGGGGGGAGATGACAGGCGCTCTCCCTTCCACACACAGCGGGGAGCAGCCGTGGCACGGAGCCGCGGCCCTGCCGGCGCCTCGCTCGTGTTTTACAGCTCGGATCGCGGCGGCGGAGGGCAAAGCGCCGGAGCGCCGGTCCCTCACAGCCCTGGGGCGGCCGGTCCTTCTCACCGCCGCTGCCAGTGTCCCTCACACCGCTGCCAGTGTCCCTCACACCGCTGCCAGTGTCCCTCACACCGCCGCCAGTGTCCCTCACAGCACCGGTCCCTCACGCCCCGGGCCGCCCGGACCCTCGCGGCCCTCACGCCCGTTGCAGCGGGTAACGGGCTCCTGAGGCGCCGCAGCCCGGGGAAGCCGGAGGTCTGCGCGCCGCTTCCCTCTCCCCCCGCTCCGCTCCCGACCCGCCTCTCCCCGCCTTCCATCCATCCATCCATCCACGCATCCATCCCTCCATGCATCCACGGCTGCCGGCCGCGCTCATGCGCCCTGAGGCTTTCCCCGCGCCTCCCCCTCGGGGCTCGGGCCCGGGCGGGGCGGGCGATGTGGCGGGGCCGCGGGCGCCTCCCGCCCGCTCCGGGCGCCTGCGCCAAGGACGGGGGGAAGAGTTTCGTAACCGGCGCATGCGCGGGGGAGCCGCATCCCCGCTCGGTGGAGGAAGGAAGGGGGGGGGGGGAGGAAGGAGGAAAGAGAAAAAAAAAAAAAAAAAAAAAAAAAAAAAAAAAAAAGGAGAGGGAAAAAAAAAACCACCTCAGAGTTACGTCAGGAAAAGACGGATTTGTGCGCGGGGAGACCCGCGCGGCGCGGGCAGCCCCCGGGACGGGCGCGACACGCGGGCGCTACTCACCCTGTCCGCCGCCCCCCCCTGCTCGCCCCCCTCGGCGCCGCCGCTCAGGGCTCAGCCCGCGCTGCCGCCGCCGCCGCCGTGATTCCATCCATCTTGAATTTGACGTCATCCCACAACCGAGGGATGAGGTCATCGCGGGGAGCGCTCGTCACGTGCGCGGCGCCGCGATTGGCCGGGCCGGGGGGAGCGGGGGGCGAGGGGGCGGCGCGGCGGGGGGGGGACGGCGGAGGGGGAACGGGGAGACGGGACGGGGATCCCCGGCACACACCGACACACGGACACACAGCGACACACGGACACACGGACCGAGCGAGCGCCTTACGCCGCGCCCGCAGCGCCCCGGCCGCCGCCCTCAGCCCGCCCCGCCGCGGGGAAACTGAGGCAGCAGCCGCGTGTGGGGGGTGGCCCGGCACAGGGGGCGACACACACACACACACACACACACACACACACACACACACAGGGGCGCTCCTTGGCGTCTGTCCCCGCCGGAGGTTTGGGAGGTGCCGCTGTGGTAACCCGCACTCTCCCTGCTCCCTCCCCGGGCCCGTGTGCTGCGGGTGTGGGGGGAACCCGAGTGCAGCGTTAGCGTGCGATTCACCGAAAGCTCTGAGGTTTTATTGCGGGGATTATTACTATATTATTATTTTCGTGAGGTGGGATGGGGGTTTTTTGGGATTTTTTTTTTTTTTTTTTTTAGTGTAGGAGTAAGGCCCGATGTGGTCTGTGAAAAGCACCGTGCCTAGTGCCACTCACCCCAACCCCTCACATTTCTGTCCCCCTCAAAAGCCACCCCTGTCCCCCTCAAAAGCCACCACTGTCCCCATCAAAAGTCACTGGCTCCCACAAGCCACCCATTCACAAGGTACCCATTAAACCCCTCCCAGGCCACCCACTTGTCCCTCAAAAGTCCCCAATTCCCTTCAAAAATCACCCATTTCCCCTCAAAAGCTGCCCCGCTCCCCTCAAGAACCATCTGCTGTCCCTCACAAGCCACCCCCCCAACCACTCAAAAGCCACCACTGTCCCCCTCAAAAGCCACCCACTGTCCCTCAAAAGTCCCCTGTTCCCCTTAAAAACTACCTGCTGTCCCTCACAAGCCACCCCTGTCCCCCTCAAAAGCCATCCTCTGACCCTTCAAGAGCCACCCACTGTCCCTCAAAAGCCACCCCCATTCCCCTCCCAAGCAACCCCCACAACTGTTCAAAAGCAACCCCTGTCCTCCTCAAAAGCCACCCACTGTCCCTCAAAAGTCCCCTGTTCCCCTTAAAACCTACCCGCTGTCCCTCACAAGCCACCCCTGTCCCCCTCAAAAGCCATCCCCTGACCCTTCAAGAGCCATCCACTGTCCCTCAAAAGCCACCCCCATTCCCCTCCCAAGCAACCCCCCCAACTGTTCAAAAGCCACCCCTGTCCTCCTCAAAAGCCACCCCCTGACCCTTCAGAAGCCACCACCATCCACAAGCCACCCACTAACCCCTCAAAAGCCACCACTGTCCCCCTCCCAAGCCAGCCCACCGCCCTCCGTGTCCATCAGGGACACTCACACCCAGATCCCAGTGGGTTTTGGCTCAGGCCCTTTGTAACTGCTGTACTCACTCCTCTCAATGAGATTTGATAAAAACTGTAATGGCCATTATCATTGCTCCAGGCTGGCTTCTCGTCGTGATTATCCGCTTGGAATTAAATACCTGAATGGGGCTTTTCTGTGTCAAAATGCAAGTATTAAAATAGAAACTGAGAATTACAAGATTCCTCTTGTTTTTGTGGAAAGCTAATCTGGCGCGTTATCTTTTCATTAAGGACATCTCTAGAGATTAGCATCTAATCCCATCCATGTTTTCAGTGTGCTTTGAGACATCCCACCTAAGTCACAAATACTCTGAAGCAGCCGTAGAATCCCTGGAATGTGTTTAAGGATGCGTTTAAACCTTTTTTTAGCCAAAGTTTTGTTGCAAATGAGCTAAAACCCACATAACGGAAGGTGATGTACCTTACTGGGTCTGGCTCCTTTTTTCCCCTCTTCAGATCTTGGTGCTTTTGGATTTTTTTTCCCGTCATTGCTGGCTCTTTTGGTAGCTTTGGAAACTTGGGAAGGTGCTTGTTAAAAGAGTGAGGGTTTTTTTTTCACTCAGGGACTCATGCCCTGATGCGAGTGTGGCTTTGTGAGCCAGCACAAACCCCAGCAAGCTCTCTGGTGTTGTCTGGAAAAGTTCCCTGGTGTGGTTTGCTGTGCGGGTGTGCAGACAACTGCTCTGGCACAGGGGCTGCTGTGGTGATGGGAACAAACAAGTGGGAAAGCAGCTACATCTGTTCCCATAAACCAGTTTGTGCAGTGATGCTGGCTGTGCTGCCAGGGAAGGATTTGGGGAGCTAACCTGAGCTTGGAAATCAAGGCTCTGGTAACTTTTTGTTTCTTCTTTTTTTTTTCCTTATGTGTACTCAGTTACTTCTCAGCCAAGCAGAAACTGGTCTTGCATAATTTCTCATCTGTGCTTCTCCAAAAGGGCCTGTGGCACAGATGGAGGATCTCTGTCCCAGAATTACCTTGCTGAAAGGTGTTCTTACATGTGTCTTGCTGTGCAGCTATTTATTACCAGTATTTTTCATTTGTCAGGTTCCCCAGTGCAAGTGCAGCCAGTAGAACAGAGCCCATGCAGTGGCTTGTATAATTCTGTTGGAGCGAGTCCAGAAGAGGCCACGAAGTTGATAAGAGGACTGAGGCACCTCCCCTACAGAGATAAACTGGGAAAGTTGGGGTGTTCAGCCTGGAGAAGAGAAGGTTGTGTGACGACCTCAAAACCCCTTTCAGAATCTGAAGAGACCTGCGAGGAACCTGGAGAGGAGCTCTTCATCAGGAGCTGGAGTGACAGGACAAGGGGGAATGGGTACAAACTGGGAAAGGGGAAATTGAGGTTCGATATTAGGAAGAAATTTTTCACTTTGGGGGTTTGAGGCCCTGGCACAGGGTGCCCAGAGCAGCTGTGGCTGCCCCTGGATCCCTGGCAGTGCCCAAGGCCAGGTTGGACATTGGGGTTTGGAGCAGCCTGGGACAGTGGAAGGTGTCCCTGCCCAAGGCAGGAGGGTTGGACAAGATGGTCTTCCAGCCCTTAATGTTCTATGATTCTGTAATTTTGTCATTCTGACAAACAGATGATTTGAGAAAATTTTGAATGCAGTCCTCCAAGACTCTGTGACTCAGAAAGACATAATCTGACTGTATTTCATGATCGACTCTGGTTGACCTGATATTATTAAAGTTTATGGATGCCTTATATCCCTGAAAATCAGACTTTTCTTGATTCTAATGAAATCTAGGGAAGGAATTAATTCTGTAGAATTATTGGTGATTTAAATTGTCTCTAAGTAAGTTAATTTTGTTAAATGTACCATTCCCAATTATTTGAATGTATTCTGGTTCTTCAAGATTAGCTTGTTTATGAATGTATTTTCCAACATTTCTAATTTTAGATGCTTTGATGGAGAGCTTAGTTTGATATATTTTTCATCTCTGTGTGTGGTTGCAGCTGTTATTACCAGGTGCATGTTTGTTAAGCATAAGGTTTGTTCTCTATTTGGAGTATCCAATAACGACTCAGATTAACTTTGCATCATACTTGGCAACATGCTTTATCACTGGAATTCTGTTAAAAAACTGAGCCCCTGCAAAGTGTAGAACATAAAGAAACTTTAAAGAAAATGAAGGGTGATTATACATGGACATTGTGAACAAATTAACATGAAAAAGCTAAAGCACTTGCATTGGTTGAAAGTATGAGAATTACTGGTTTTTGTAGTGTAAATATTACACTAAAGGGCAAAGTTGTGTACTCTGAATAGTTCATTGTCTTTAACACTAACATTTTCAATATAAGAATAGTTAGAATAAAGTCATATCCTGGACCTAACCTGTCTTTTTTTTTTTTTTTTTTGATCTGTAGTTTCAGCTCTTTTACATGTAGAGAACCTAAAATTTTCCTTAATGAAGATTTGGACCTTGTGTGATTAATTTAAATCTAGTAACATCAGGTTCTTTTCCTGCAGAGAGCCTTAGAAGTAGCTCACATACCCTGAGGCACTCCTCTGTTAGCAGCTGGGAAAGAGTTTTGCAGAGAGAAGTTTGATTTTGAAGAAGGAGAGAGGATAAGGACAGAAGAAGCTGCTTCATTTCAGTGGGAGAACCTTGACTAGATGGAAGTGCTAACATTTTTCATCTGGCTAAATTTCCTTCCAGTCTTCTGTCCATGTAGAGAGATGTGTTCTGTTCTTTGGTGGCTTTGGGAGTGTATCCTGCTGGAGCAGCCTTTTTCCCCCTTGGCAGGGGCTTTTCCACCTCCAAGCTGCTCCTGTGACCACTGTAAAAGCAGAAAACCCAGGCACAGGGGTTTGTCTCTTGTCTCTCACCAAATCCTCTGGAACTGATTATTGCCAAGGCCATATTGCAGGGGGAGATAACTAATCTCTGAGAAACTGCCTTCTGTCTCTCTGGCCCTGAAAATCTTATCAGTGGAGCAAAATGCTGTGCCTGTTACCCCTCTCCTTCAGATACCAGCTTCTATCTCAGAACTTCTGGGATGTGGAGCACAGTTACTTGGGATCACAGAACACACTTGAATGAACTCGTTCCTTTGAATGCAGCAGATGTTCCTGGGACCTCCAGAGGTCTCGCTTTATTGATTCCAAATATTCTGCCAAAACTTAATGACTTGCCAAAATGCAAACACAGAATTTTCCACCAGTTCCTCTCATTGCTGACAGCTTTGCACGGAAAAGGGTGCCTGGATTTTTAGTTATTTCTTCTCATGTGTCCAGATGACACTTCCTATAACAAATACTAGCAGGTAAGTAGAGGAACTTTACTTTTTCTAGTTAAAACCTGTCACTTATCTTGTCCTGAAAGTAAAGACACTTCCCAGTAATTCAGAGGAAAAACCAGACAGATCACAACATGAACATTTAAAAAAACTGCAGTATTTCCATTACTGGTGTGATACAAGGCACAGAGACAAGACTCTTCCCGAAGATGTAAATTTCTTACCAGGAAAATAACTATAATACAGAATAATGTAAAACTTTCATTCCTGGTATTGCTTCTGAGTGCCAAGTCTTGAGCTTTTTTAGCTGTCAGCCTCATTCTTCTGCAAATAGCACAATCTAGTTAATATTTTCCACTCGGAGCCCACATGCAGCAGCTCGGACAGGTTCAGATAAATGGTGCCAGACAGTGACGAGCTGGGTGGCAATATTAACCTAGAAAGCTGTTAAAAGAGCAAAAAGCACGTTCCTATTTAAAAGGTGATGGTTCCACAGGCTGGACAACGATTCAGGGACAAATAAACCACAGGCATTGGTGTGTTTTTTCTAAGTGGGCACACAGTCACGGGTTACTACTCCTGAAGCATACAAAAGTCTTCATTTGCAGCTAGTAAGGGGTTGCAAATTCGTGGGTACTTCTAAAAAAACATGTTGATGAAAAGCTGCAGGAGCAACTGAAATAGAAAATCTGTCACAGTGCAGCAGATCCGGTGCAATTTTGTGTTAGCACCTCTCCCAGCTCGGCATAACTTCAGCTGGAGTTTTGGTGTCTGAGCCTTCTAAAATTAAAATCTTGAGTATTCTGATTACAGTGGAAGTGTAAAATCCTGAGTATTCTGATTACAGTCAGAATATTAAAAAGTGGCTTTGGTTTCCTAGTTACAAGTGTGTTCATCCCAGCTCATTGTGAATGTGAAGAAATTCAGGAAAAACCAAATGGAGAGATGGATGACATGGGCAAGCCTTTTACTGTAATTCTGTCCAGACAACAAGTTCAAGCAAGGAAAAGCAAGAAAAAATAATTTCCTGGTAGTTATTATAGAAAAAAACAAAACCAAAATCCAAACCAAACCCAAAGAAAGAAAAAGGAAGGCTTATGTTTTGGTTCATGTTTTACAAATTTAATTTCCAGGAAGAACAAACAGAATGATAGGGCAAAATTTTGCTTTAGTACAGTAATTCTGTTAATGTCCTGCTTTCCTGTAAATGTGGCTTTAGGGATCGAGTTTCTTGGCAGAAAGCAGTGTGGCTGTAGCCTCAGCTCTTGAGAAGGTTCATGTAAGTGAATCAGAGAGAGCACCAAAGAGCTATTAGGGCTGTGGTACACTGGAAAAGTGAGCTTGATGCTCTCATTCCTCAGTATCAGTTAGTTTGGCCTCAAATGACAATCTTCTGGGGCTAGAGATTCCACAGAGATGGACAGCAATTTCCAGAATTTCAGCGAGTCCATTTGTGTTTGCATGGCTGAGATGCTGGAAAAGTGTGGTGTATGTTGAGTAGATTACTTTTCTTTTCAGCAATTGTTTCCAAGTGTTAGAGGTGATTTGTGGTAGGTTCTTGTCAAGTAAAAGGTGCAAAAGTTAGGAAGTAAAGGTATTGGCTTGCTGTAAAAGAAATATTTTAATTTCTTTGTTTCATCAGGTTCTGCCAGGGTTGTGTCACTAATTTAATTTCTGATGTTAACATGCTGGTTCTTAGACGACAAAATGTGTATTTCAAGGAGAATTTGCAATTTATAACAACTTCAGACTTATGCTTGTGCGTTTCTGTGCACTATAAAGACAAGCCCATGGTGTGAGGTGAGGAAATAACACTTTTTCAGGTCATGAACAGAAGTTCTGCCCTGTGACAACTGAGGGTCAGCTCTGCATTTCTATGGCCTGAGCACTCTGCCTGATGTCATCTCCACATGGATTTATTCATTACTGAGGGGAAAGCTCAAGTGGCAGAGCAAAAAATAGCCAAGATACAGAATTATTGATGTCTTTATGTTCAGGCTACTGACTGAATTTGTTGTCAATTCTGGACCATTAAAATTACATTCTATGCATGATGGATTCAGCCCCCAAAACAGAATGGGGATTTATTTAGTCAGTGTTGCTTTACAGTTCTGAAGGACAGAAGCAGTGCACTGGAAGAGGCCTTTTTTGCCTGACCTGCTTTTCTGTCAGTGTAACGCTCTTTTCCCCAGTTCCCTGTGGCAGTTCATTACACAGGAGCCAGTGATATAAGGCAAGAGAGAAGCTGATTGTCTCTCCAGAACCAGCATCCTGCCGGGGGCCAAACTGGCTGTAACTTGTGATATTCCAGGGATTTGGGAGCTACATGTGCTTACACAGCCATGTGTGTACATACAATTTTGAATGCTGAATGTGAAGAGGCAAAATTTGTCTGTGCCGTTACACAGTTGGCTTCCCCTCTCTTAATTATACAAATGTCTTTCTCTTAGTTATATTCAATAGAGGTCACAGCTCTGGGTCATGTGTGATCACTGCAACAAGAATATGTCCTGGAGAGCCACAGCACAAGAGTTTCTGTTTGAAAACAGCCCTGATGGTAAAATCCCACACATGAGCTGCACTGTTTTGTCTGTCAGACCCTTGATGACTTCTTGGTGTTGTCATGGACCTTCTTGAGGGGGAAAAAACCCCCAACTTTTTTTAAAAAAAAAAAAAGTTTTAATGGGCAGAACTATCCAGATCTACTGGCAGCCAATCGGAGTAATTGCACAAAGGATAAAGATATGCAGACAAATCTGGCTTCAAGCTTTTTTATTTTTGTATTTTGTGACGTTTGTGCATCTGAAGCATTATTGTCTGTACTACACATTTCACTGGCTGGGAGAGCTGATGATTCAGGACTAAGAAAAACTTATGTTGACATTGAGCCCTGGGTTAAAATTGCTTTCAGGGTTATGCAGGTGTATTTTGGTGCTGGGCTAAAAGATTATGGCACTTATCTGGCCAACTAATGTCTAATTAAAGCATAGAAATTACTGGAAGTATCAATGTGGCATAGAAGCTGTAGCATTTCACTCTATGTGGCAGTTCTTTCTGCTCTTGAGGTCTACTCCTATTTCCAGAGTAGCCCAAAGTATTCATGAAGTTGTCTTCAAAAGGAAAGTTCCTTGTTGGAGAGGACACAGTGAAAATTCAAATTTCCCTTTGTATGTGGCCAATGAAGTGGGAAAAGGCAGAGGGTGTCATGCTGCAAGGATGGCATGGAGGGGAATTGCAGCTGGAACCTGACACACTCACAGGAGAGATTAGCATTTTCCAGGCTAATCTAGAGTAGCTGAGGCATCTGACCCCTGCAGTCCTGTCAATGGACTCTCCAGTTACTGAAAGGGCATATTTTTTCCCAGGAATCTGCAGAAATGTGTGATGTAAAACAGAAATTTTCTCCTCTCTCCTCTGACAGGTTGCTCAGCTGCCTGGATATGGGATTTTCCCCCCTTAAGCAGGAGATTTTTTTTTTCATGCAAATTAGGACTGTAAAAGTTCTGTGCATATGTAAAGTGTCTTCATTGGAAACTTTTTTCACGGTTGTTTCCCAACTGCTGCAGGCCTGAGAGCTGCTCTGGACTCATTTTATTTATAAGGACTACACTGGAAGAGAGGAAGTGAGAGTGGGACCTGGTAATTCGTGGTGTATTTAACATCCCATGTTGAAAAAGATGATAAACAGGTTTTTGGTTTATTTGATATCTTTACCTGGCAGTGTCACTCTTGGAGACAGGCTGGCATGTGTGGCATTTTGGGTGTTGCCTGGCTTTTGTGTCTGAGACCTGCAGAAGGGCAGACCTGCCCATGGTAGCTTGTAAGAGAGAAATTCTCCTCTGTACCTGCATAGAGCTGCAGTAACCAACACTGTCTTACAGTTTCTCTTGGCCAAATATTTTTCAGAGATTATGTCTGGAATTATTTTGCTGTAAAAGCTAAAATGACACACTTTGTTCCCTCGCATGTTTCATCATTCCCTCTATTTTAGGTCAGATGATTCATCTCTGCATTACTGGTTCTGCATTTCCATTGCCTTAATTGGGTCTGTCAGAGTCATTACAGTCTGTATAGAATTGTCAATGCTATTTCTAACAACATACAGATTTCTTCCTTCCCTTCATTCCTCCCTTCCATGGCAGGGGATGTTGGAATTGGATGACCTTTAAGGTGCCTTCCAATCCAAACCACTCTGTGATTCTTTTCCTCCTCCCTCCTCTCTCTTCTCTGCTTTCCCTGATGCCCCCTCCTCACTTTCCTCAGTGATTTCTTTCCTCTTGTCTTTGCTGGAGCCCAGCTCTTCAGGGAGTGAGCTGGGTCTCACTCACCCTCCTGCTGAAAGATGACTCATTTTCTTTAGCCACAAGTGACTCTTCATGCAGTTTTAAGGCACAGCCAGGTACATTAAAAAAAAAAAAATCCTTGCAGGTAAAGGCTGTCATGACATGCCCTGGACCAGCCCATTTCCTGCTTATTTCAGATATTACATCAGCAGTTATTCTGCATTTTCTGTGTTCAGTTATTCTCATTTCCAACAGCAGGTCCCAGCACACAGTGAGGTGTCATGGTTGCTTTTCTTCCCACCTTTTTCCCACCCAAGTGCCTGCAGACACCAAGAACAGCCCCCACCCGAGTGTCTTCCATGACAGGACAGCACTTGCTTCTGTGTACAGTGATTAAGAGCTGGGCTTAACCTAATTGCACCTCCATATGTCAGTAGGGTGCAGCTGCTGGGTGTGGAGGGACCATGGCAAGTGCTGGAGTTAACCACAGTTTATCAGATTATCCCTGGCCACCTGAACTGAAAAATCTGGCTGGAAGCATGCTTTTAGCCAGTGGTGAACAAAATAAAATACTAAGAAGAGCATTTAATGTTTTAAAAGTGCCACCCATGAGGCCTAATTGTTCTTAGATTTGTGTTCAAAGACGCTGTGTGCATTCACAGTTGAAAGGAAGTGTTTGAAAAGGAAGAAATTTGTCATTGCTACTCACAGAGAAACTTTCTTTTGGGGATTTTAAAATCCTGAAGTTAAAGAGTACAATCATGTAATACACCTCTGCATGTAAATAATCCTCATTAACCCTGCACAACATTTATGGCTTCTGGTAGAGCTGTGTTTTTTCTGCTTGCTTGAAAGACTTGAACCTCTCAAAACCATCTCTCCAATTAAAACTGAGGAAAGAATGAGCATTTGCTCTCAAAATATTTTTAGAAAAAAAATATAATTATGTTAAAGTTTCCAGGACTGGGAGCTATAAATTCAAGAAAGAAGGAAAAGGAGGGTTATTTTAACCATGAGCATTATTAAGCATTGGGAAAACTTGCTGAGGGATGTGGTGGCTTCCCTGTCACCGAGACTGAGCTCCTGTGGAGGTTGTGCCACAGCTGCTCCATGTGCCCAGTGTGTTCCCCAGGTGTGGTGGTGTGCCCAGAGCTTGTGGGGAAATTTCAGCAGGGAATTTTCCCCCACAGATCCCCTTGAAGCTCCAAATGGGGCAGCCCTTCAGGTAAATGCTCAGGTAATTTTTATTTCTGGGTAATGTTGAGTGGGCACAGCAAAACTCTGAATTCCTGCCAAGCTGCCTACTGATTGCTGTCAGTCAGTAGCTGCAGAATTTGGTGAACTGAAGAAATTGGAGTTTCCTAAACTGCTGAAGTTTCTGGACATCTTTGGCTTCAAGGTTGGGCTCACTGAAATAAAACCTGGGCGAAACTTTGAGTTGTGTCACTAACGGATGACCTAAAAATAATAAATTCAGGGCATTCTCTCAAGATAGAGCAATAATTTTCTGTTGCCTGGCAATGTCTCTGGCACTGAATACAGAGCTGGGAGTTTATTTTATGATGCTGTGCAGAAAAAATTGTTTACAGTTTTCCACTGTGATTCCCCCAAGAGGAAGAACCCATGGCTCATACAGAGAGAGCAAACATTCATGACACCTTCTATTCATCTTGGCAAATTTATGACCAAGTTTCCATTCCTCCTTCTGTATTTCCAGAAATATTTATGCAGAGACTTGTGTTATCTCAATTCATCCCACTTATTTTTCAGTGGGAATTAGTTTGAAACTACTCTGCACAGCTTATTATAGCACAATTTAAATTTTAGTTGATTTTTATGTATTCCTTTTTTAATAATCCTGTCTTCACATGGCAAGCAAAAATCTTTCACTGTTTTTTTCGTGGAGGAATAAGGAATTTTCTAATGTATTTCTAGATGACATTTTATTAACCATGGAGTATATTTGGTATGGTTTAAAGGGAATGTTATTTACCCATGATGTCCTCTGCTTGATAGAAGAATCTGAAGACCCAAACTCCATCATTTCCTTCAGATAAGTAAGCTGTTGTATCCTCCCCAAACAACAGTATTTACTATCACTTGTAGGACTGGGATATTTTTGTGACTCAATTAAGCCTCAGCAACAAAAAAGATAAATTGAATGCTTTGTTTTGTTTTGTTTTGTTTTCTCCTGGAGTATACTGCTAAGAGAGGCACAGAAACCTCCATGGTTTCATGGGCTGGAATAATTTTTTTTTTTTCCTATGACCTGGGATAGACCCAGCCTGCATTTTTGGGGGAATGCATTAACACTGGGAAGAGGCTTATATGAACTGACTCCACAAAGAAGGGCATGAAATCAATCATCCAGAGCTGTTCTGATGACAGCCACCTATTACACATTTAGAGAGCAAATGCCTGCTAAAATCAACAGTTTAAAATACTCTGAATTTCTCGTCTCCATTGGTATTTTAACATTTGGTCAATCCCAGTGATAACTGAAACCTCCAAATCTCCTTTTATAGTCAATTCCATCAGAGAGGATCCTGCTGATGAAGGGAGAGCTGATCAAAATCAGGCTTGGCTGGTGATGAGCTCAACAGAGCCAGCGAGATTTTGTCCTTGTTTTCCTTTTGTTTACATGGTAACTGTCTCTTTCCTCTTCCCATACAGATGAATGTCATGTAGCCCAGCAGAGATGTGCTGCCCTTTGCCTGCCAACAGAAGTTTCTAATAATTGAATCACTTGAACGCTGAAATTTCGAGGCAAGACTTTTCAAAGGAAAAAAAAATAAATTAACATGCAACCAGCTGAACTTTGTGGCGTGTCAAGACCACCCTGTCACTCCTACATCTGAAAAATAATTAATTCTTTTCTTCTTGTGGGGAAGGTGATGAAGTTGTCTAAGTTATCAAAATTCACTCTTCAAGTCACAGATTTTTTTTTTGCAGAATCTGGATGGTTTTAAGCATAACCTCAGCAGCAACTTCTTTTTGTGCTAGAGCAAAAAAAAATTTGAGGCATCAAACTGATCTTAACTGTTAAGTAGTTTTTGAAGAGGACAAATTTTGAACTGCTCCTTCAACACAGGAAAACAGGATAAGTTTCATTTGTTTTCATAGCAGCTAATTGCATAATGTGATTTAGCTTGAATGCAGAGGGCTGGAAAGAATAAACAACTTAATAAGGTGCTGTGGGACTTGCCTTTATGATGCACATGTAAAGACTTGTTACGGATAGAGCCTTAAAGTAAACTGATAGATAAAAGCTTCTACAGGGTGTTTACAACATCCAGCTCAAGCACCCAACAACGTGCAGGGAACATTTTCCCTCCTGATGGATTGCACACAGTTACAACCTGCTGTTTCCATTCCTTTCCATCCTTATCACATTTGCTTTCAGTAAAAAGTGTGATGCTTAAAGAATGCAATAATCGTGGCTGAAAAGTGGGGTTTGCAAGATCAAGTTTCAACAGGTTGATACAGTTCCGTCATATTAAATTTAAATATTAACAGTGTTGAATCAAACACAGCTCCTTTTGCAAGGGTTGTATCTTTGCATGGATGTGTTTATCCATATATTTGCGCTTTTTTGTGCCTACACTACATGTATTTGTTTAAATATATAATAAAGCATTTATGTTTGTGTGTATATATAGACACATATAGCCGTGCATGTATATAAAAATAAATGTATATAATGGCAGAGACATTTGTAAAAGCAAAACATCAATCTGCATTTAACATTCAGACTGACAGAAATGTAAAAAGGGGGAAGACAGAAGAGGGCCTAAAACTAGATAAGATGAAAAAGACCTTTCTGTTTAGATAATCATTAGTGCTGCTCACAGGAATGCGGAAGAGATTTTCCAATGGGCGCTGAGTTACTGTGCATAACCCTTGCCCTTTTGAGAAAACAGTCCTCTCAAAGTTATTTTTAGACAGGTCTGGATAGAAAACCAGGCCATTTTGTTAGGGACGAGGTAGTTGCATAATGTGGGCACGTGATTATTCAAAATGTGGATGTTTGCTTTGAAAAAAAATGAAACTGGGCTTCCCATTTTTTGTCGTTGGTGCAGCTGAAGGAAAGAGAATAGAAGTGGAATTAGTGGAATTTGACTTTGCCTACTCTTGATCATGTCTGCCTTGGAGTGTGTTTCAGCAGCATCTGACAAGCAAAAATGTTCTGACTAATCCTCCTTTTCTCTGCCTCAGGGAGCAGAGAATTACACAGATTGTTTCAGGTGTACATCATCCTTTGTTGTGCATTAAACTCCAGGTAATTTGCTGAGTTTTTTGGCTGCTCCCTGACACTTGCTGCAGCTCTTCAGAGTGCAAAACTGCCTCAGCCATTCCAGTTTTGACGTGGAAATGTTGCTTTGGATGTGGATCATGTGAGAAATCCTTTTTTACTGGACCCTTCTTATCCATAAAATATCCTTATCACTTTTCTGTGTCCTTCCACAGCCTGAGGTTTCCACCTTGCTGGTAAGGAAACATCTTCCCCACATCCTGAGGAAGCATCAAATACCAGCCCTGACATCAGGGTGATTTTCTCAGACTGATGATTAAGGTTCTGCTCATCTGCTGCTGTTTATAAGCCCTGAGGGCTCATCCTGTGAACTTTTCCAGTGCCTAAAGTTGTCTTTAAGTATTTTTGTCCCTTTTGCCTCTGGAAGGACAAGGCCTGTCAAAACCAGATCTTTTGCAAGCAGGGAATGATGTTGCCCCTCAATGTTTTTGCTTCTGGTTAGAAACAGGGACATTTAGGCAAAGTGTTCATTTATTCTCATCATCAGACAAGCTTTTGCATTCTTATTTAAGAAATAAATTGCAGCAAAGGCATGGAAGTTTCATAGAGTGCCCTAAAGCCTTCTGTGACTTTGCTGGCGGGTCTCAGTCCATCCATCCCATCACATCTCTGAGAAGAACGGTGAACCAAACAAAAAGGTGGTAGATGCAAACTTACTTCATCTGCCTCCCACTTTTCAAGGCATACACATCTCTTATCCCTCATTAAGCTGATTTCACTGATTCAGGTAATTAAATCAGCATTGTTGCCTTTTGGAGGAGGCTGAGACACCCTTGGCTCCCACCTTTCCATAAGAATTTGAGGCCTTAGATCAGTGTGTGAGCTCTGTCTCTCACATTGGACAATGCTCAGTAGTTTTTAGAGTATGATAGAAACGAATTTCAAAGATGGAGAGTGATGAAATATGTGTGTTGATATTTATGCTTGGCCTTTTAGTAATAAATGAATGCTAATCACAGCAACAGTCACACTCTCATCATCACCTTTCAGTGGCAGCATTAACATTATTGTATCCATAAACTGAAATTCATGTCATTTTCTGCACAAATAACAAAGGAAATCCTCCCTGCCCCAGAGCTCTTGCACTCCAAACATCGCAAAGGACAGAGTTGTGTGTCTCCTTAACCAAAGCCAGATGTTTGACTTCAAGGAGGGAATTAGAATCTATTTTCACTAGGGATTTTTTCTCATGCAGAAGGTCAGCATGGGAGAAAACATGCAGGAAGTTCCCCTACTGGCATTTGTGCTAATTAAGGGTGCAGAACAGATTCAGTAAATAACCCAGTGCTTTCTCAAGCCAATAAACATTTTGAAAATCATCTCCTTGTGAGGTTGAAATATCAGCTCTCAATATTTGACAAAATAAGTTTTGTTGTGGATTTTTTTTTCCTTTAATTAGAGTGAGATAGTTTTAGTTGGGGTTTTTGTGGAAGGAAAAATCACGAAAATTATTTTCCTTCTGTTCCACAGTGCATGACCACATATTTCTCTTCACCTGAGAATGCCAAAACCCGGTGTGAAGTCTCTTGGCGCTCCAACCATGGAACTTCCTTGCCAGGCATCTCTTCTTTTTCCTGATTAGCTTTGCAAAAAAGGTGATTGATGCTTCTTTTAGGGGTTACCAAACCAGTGATGCAATATATAATCTTTATTCCAATGCATTTGCATTTCTGCTTCTCCTTTCAGCGCTCTGGTGTCATAAAGAAACTGCCAAAGTTTGTGTCAGAACTTGATACTGTTAGGAGGTAGGAATGATTTTCTTTTCCTGAGTACCTGGAAAATCCAAGAGTGCTGTCTAATCAAGGCAGAGGCTGCACTTTGGAGAGGGTGTGGAAAGAGGAGGAGATTTCTTGGCATCAAAAAATGGAAATATTAATGCTGAGAAACTCCCGGGAGACAGAGGCTGCATCCCCAGAGTGGTGTGAAACTCCTCCTCTGAGGATGGAGCTGCCCAGCCCTGGAGGTGCCCTGCTTTGAGACACCTGTGGGCTGGTATTCCACTCTTCCATTGCTCAGTTCCTGGGTGCTGATGGAACAAACCCTCTTGGGGAATTCTGTGCAAGCTGGAGCTTTGCCCCTCCTCTGTTTCAACAGCAGCTTCAGCTCAGGAGATGCTTCAGAGATGGGTGGGTGAAACCACTGGCAAATGCCCAATGTCCAAATGCAGAGTTAGAGCAGCAGCAGCAGGAGCCTCCTGCTGCCTGCAGAGCCATTCCCAGGGCAGACCAGCCCAGCTCTGCCTTCTGGGCAAGGCTGCATTTCTGTTCAGACTCGGCATGTTCCTGAGAGGAAGGACAGATTTGTCTTTACTAATGAGCAGTGGGTCTGCTGGTAGATTAAATCAGCACTGGAAGATGAAAGAAACAATGAGAAGGATTCCACTGATGGATGAATGGAAAAGAAGATATTTGCCTTTACAAACAAACTGTTGGTTTGCTGAGAAATGAAATTGAATATTGAAAGATGAAAGAAACAATGGGGAAAACCCATAAATTCCATAAGAAATAAAAATTATAAGGGAGGTTATACGTTAAAAGGGGAATGTTAGGTATTAAGCACACTGGGAGATTTGTACCTCTCAAGTACCTCAGCCAATGGGAAAAGAGAGAGGGAAATGAGACTGGAAATTAGGATAAAATAGGAGGCTCCATCCTCCAAAAATTTAAGAGACCTCAAGGGAAATGCCCCATGGCCTCTCCCTTTATTTGAATAAAGTTAAAGGACTCCTCTGTCTCCTTCTTTGGACATAAACCTCTGGCGTTTGTGGATTAATTTTCCTAACATTCCTGACACACACCTGGTGCAGGGGTTCTGACAAGGAGTTTGCAGTCTTTATCTGGGGGAAGGGTGTGAACAAGGCCATGGAAAACCCAAAGAAGCTTTGATTTTGACTGCGTGGATGATTTAGTATAAATCTTTAAAAAAAAATTTAATAATTTCAAAGCAACAATTACACTTGACAGCCAGCCAGGATTTTCTTTTAGAAAAAGAGAAGAGAAAGGAAAAGTGTTTCCTTGCTGTGTACAGTGAGATCTGTGAAAAGACCAGTGAATTTTCTGTTTGTTCAGAATCTCCTCGGAGACATGGATTTCAGTTCATAACTTGTCTGAACATGTAAAAACATGTATTAAAACATGTATTCTTGTCCTTGCAGCTCGAGTTTCCCTGCACCTCAAACTTTCATTTCATACTGGTTTTAATAGTCTGTTGTTTCAGTCATCTGGTGCTTTTCTGCCCACTTTAAAAGCTCCCCACTTCCTTTGTACTGAGTAATGCAGTGTTTGTTCTGGGTTAGTCACAACTGAGATGAACTGGGAGGAAAAAAGAGACAATACACCTCTCCCAAACAACTTACTTTGTTCCTTCTTCTAAACAGACCTATTTGAATGTTAGTATCTTCTAACCAGGTTAAAATGTACTGGTTTTTTGCCAGCCTGACTGAATTCCTTATTCAGTATTCACACAGTAGGAACAGGATGCTATATCCCATACCTTGTCTGTGTCTTAGGATCCCTGAATCTAGTATTTCTGCATTGAAGGGCTCCTCCTCCTTCAGGGGCTGCTCTGTTTTTAGTTGAGCTGGCTCAGGAGCACACACAACAATGTGCCTTTAGGTCCTTCCAAATGAGAAGCTTCCTATAAACATTTAAATTTAATGCATCAATAGAAGTCCTGGCACAAACTGTGAAACAAGTTCTGGGGTTTGGGCTATAGATCCACCTGTGAAACAGCTTAGGAAAATCTCTCATCAGAAATGTGTGCTTGGGCCTGTGTCTGTGTGTCTGTAACTCTTGGCTGGCAGTGAGGGTTAAATCTTACGCTGAGCAACAACAAAAAGCAAATTTTGTGTTTGGCTTGGTTTATTCTGTGTTTCAGATCTGCTGAACAGAGGCAGGGTTTGCATCTGTGTGCAGGAGATGGACTCACACGTGGAGTTTCCAGTTGCGTGCACAGCCCTCTGTCCTTCCCATCTGTATCTCAGCTGTATGGCAGACAGGATTTGGAGGGATAAGAAAAGGAGACGTCATCCTTTTTATGAAAGGAGCAGCAGGTGCCTTCAGTCAAAAACGCAGCAGCAGCAAGGGCACAAGGCAGGGAAGCAGGGCCAGATCCTTGGGCTGGTGTCTGGTGTTTGCTGGTGGTATCAGGGCAGTGAGGGAGTGGGATTGGTGCCAGTGCCCATTCCCAGAGCTCTGCTGCAGGGATCTGATGGCTCAGCCAGCCAGGCAGAGCCAGGAGGGGCTCAGTCCCAGCAGCAGCTCAGAGCCACACCTGGATGGGACCTTCAGCTGGAGTGGCCCTGTAACCCCTGGGGGATGCTGAGCAGGACACCCTCTGACTCTTCTCCCAGTAAAAACAAGGAGCAGGTTAGGTCATGTCTCAGATGGGATTTACTCCCCTGCAGCACTAAGTCATGAGTGAGGTGTGATCAGGTCTCATCTGCTGCCCAGCTCGTTTTGGGGATGGGACAAGCCCTGGAAGTGCTGGAGGGAACAAGAGCTTCCCTGTGCTGGGATTGCACAACCTCTTCTGTCAGAGGTTCAGCGTGACCTCTGCCTGACTCATGTTTTTTCCTCCTGTTAGCAATAAGAACTTTTTCCTCATGAGTCACTTTGAAACAGTTTGTGTGTGTGTTCAGGGGAAAAAGAAAAAAAAAAAAAAAAAAAGAAAAAAAAGAAAAAAAGAAAAAAAACCAACCAACAAACCCCAAAGATTTTCCTGAGGAGCAGTTTGGTGGTGAGACAGAACAAATCACTGGGTACTGTCAGGGACTGTTTTGCCTGCACAGTTTAGTTAATGAGCTCCTAGGGCTGTCAGAGACTTTTTTTTTTTTTTAACTGTCATTTGTGTTTGTCCCTTCATTTTAATGCTTTCTTCTCTGAAATGCAACAGTGAAAAACACAAGTGCTGCTCTTGGATGCCTGAAGCTCAGGGAAACAATGACCCCTTCAAGAACTTTCCAGTTTGTGGCTGTGTCCATCCTATCACAGACCTAAAATATGCTGGCAAAAACTGTGCTTGTTCTCTTCCACTTTCTTCTCAGGTAACATAAAAGAAAGCACATTTTATAGTATGGTAGCTGTGACTCTTAAAAGGTTTGAAATATTGGGATTTCTGCCCCCTCCCATCCCCTTGCAGTTGGAAATTTGACCTGTGTGACTCAACAGCTCCAGAGCTGTGTGGCAGTGGCAGGGAATCCAAGTTCTTGGAATCACACACAAGTATTTTAACTCTGAGCTCCTCAGAAATTCTTTTCTCTGTTGGGAGTAGACATTAAGATATTCATTGTACGTATTCCTTTTCAGTTTGTCTTCTGATGGCAGGAATGATTTGGTTTTTGCATTTGGCTGCAAAAAGCTTATTTCTGGCTAAGTTCCTCTCTTCACTGGCCTTGCTGATTGATTTGAGCCACTTTTGACAGATCAGCTGCAAGCTCAAAGACAAATTAAGTTTCTGTGGTTTTTGTGAAGTTTAGGAACTTAGAAGAGGGAAGAAACATGAGCACTGCCCCACTGAGGGGAAGACTGGCTTGAGCTCAACCCTTGCTAAACATCTGAAATACCCCAGCAGGAGCAGTTTTGAGCCTGCCCTGATGGTGAGAAAAAATTCACTGGGCACCAGAAAATGCAGTCGTGGTGCAGAAATCTGATGAAAATCAAGTCTCATCTGAATTACTTATCACCTTCATTGGCAGCATGGTTTTGCCTTTGCCTTCCTGGATTAGTTCATTTCCACAGTGAGATCTCCAGGACTGGAGAATGGATTCCACCATTCCCACAGCCTGCTGTGACCATGGCCTGGACTTTGTGACTGACAGGCTGTCATCAGCCTGAAACTCTGTGAGCCTGCTGAGGGCTCTGAGTGTTTACTGACAGCTGGTTCTGAGAGGTTTTTGAGTGGCCAGAAGGTCAAGGAAGGTGGTTCTGCATGATTATTCTGGCTTTTTTTTTCCTGCCAGGATCGGGATTAATACAAGGGAGTCGAAATTCGTGTTCAGACTTGGATGTTTATTATTTCTTATCTATTTACAGACTCACGAGCTGTGAGCTCTAACTAACGAGTTAGAGAAATGGGGTAAAATGGAGAGCTTCTCTATCTCTACCAGGTCCTTTCAAGGATAACCTGTCCAATTAAGAAATGCCACCTAAATTATTATTATTTTAAACCAAATACCTAACTACTTGAAGTCTGCAATGCAGACTCCATCAACCAATTACAGAAAACCATCCAAACCCACAAAGAGGAAGGAAGAAGGTGAAGAAGAAGGACTCAGATAATTCTCAAAGTCCTCCATCTTAACCCATATGTATTACTGTATACTAAAATCCCAAAATCCAAGTTTCCAGAATTCCAACAGTTCAGCCCCTCTTCTCTGCCCTCGTGAGATCCCACCTGGAATTCTTCACCCAGCTCTGGGGTCAAATAAGAAGGATTTAAACCTTTCAGGGTGTACCCAGAGGAGGCCACAAAGATGATCAGAAGGCTGGAACACCTCTGCTATGAAGAGAAGTCTGAGAGAAGCTGAGTTTGTTAATCCTGGAGGAAAGAAGGCTTTGGGGAGAACTTAGGGCACTTTTCAGTGACAAAAGAGGGCTTATAAAAAGGAAGGAGATATATTTTTTTATATGGCAAATAGTGAGGGGAAAAAAGGGGCAGTGTTTTTAAATTGAAGGAGGACAAGTTTAAATTAGATATATGGAAGAAATTCTTTATTTTGAGGGTGGTGAGGCCCTGGCACAGGTTGACCAGAGAAGTTGTGAATGTCCCATCCTTGGGACTGTCCAAGGCCAGGTTGGATGAGACTTGGAGCAGCCTGGGATAGTGGAAGGTGTCTGCCCAAGGCAGAAGTTTAAAACAGGATCAGCTTTAAGGTTTCTTCCAACCCAAGCCATTCTGTGATTCCATGATTCCAAATATTAAATGATTTAATAGTTCTCAAGCTTCAGATTCCTATTCATCTACAGGAAGATGAGCTGGCTCCTGAAGCCCAGAACAGTTTTTGTTATATTCCCAGTGATATATTCCTCAAATACAAATTCCCAATGAACCTGTTCCCCCTATGCATATCAGTCTGTCTTGAAATGTCATGACCATTTTCTGCATCTGAAATAATGATTGCTTTATAGACAAAATAATACAAAGCAAGAAAGAAATGTTCCAGCAATGACCTTTCTGTGTCAAACCCCTTGCCTAGAGAAGATCAAGATCTTCTAAGTGACTAATTAAATCAGAAGTGGATCTGTCTAAAGCAATAAATGCAGGAAAAGTATGATGAGGAAGCCTGCTGTCAGCCACAATATTTCAATTACTGATAGTACAGTCTAGGAGAGTCAAACCCCATCTCTAAAAATCTGCTCCTTGATCCTGTAACATTATCCACAAATGGATTTCGATGTGGCTTTTAGCCCTTCCTTGTATAAATGGCAAACTTTAGCTCAGTTTAGACATTAGAAATGTAACTGCAGAGAGTAGAAACAACAGAGCAGGGAGAGCTGATCAGCTCCAGATGACTGTGCCAGGAGGACTGGGATGAGCTCCTTCCAGGCTGGAGTCCAGCTCATTCCAGCACCACACAGCCAGGGCTATGATACTGAACATCTTCTGTTCCTTCTCTGTTCCTCTCTGCACTGTCCTTCCTCACCACCAAAGAAAGAGTGGGCAAGTCCTAAGATAGAATCACAGAATCTTTTTTGGGCAGGAAAAGACCTCCAAGATCCAAAAAGTCCAACTTTTGACCTGTGCCCATCTTGTCCCCAGCCCAGAGCACTGAGTGCCATGTCCAGGCCTTCCTTGGACACCTCCAGGGATGGGCACTCCAAACCTCTCTGGGCAGCCCCTGCCAATGTTAACAACTCTTCCAGTGAAGAAATTCCTCCTGCTGTCCAACTTGAACCTCCCCTGGAGCAGCTTAAGGGATCTCTTCTTGTTCTGTCAGAAAAACAACAAGGAAAACAGACAACACTTACTTACAAGGGATAAGGGAGAAGAGACCAAATATTTAGCTATGAAATACAATGATGGTAACTAAAAATGTATTAATATGCAGCCATCCATGCACGTACAGATGTTCAGTTATCCAAAATGTTGATGGATCTGTAGTTTCCCTGCAGGAGACTGTGTTGGCTTGTGCTGAGCAAGTGCAAATCATCACAGCAGTACAAAGGGCACGTGATGCTGCAGGGGATGTAGGGCATAATCTTAAACCTGCTGCAATTAATACAGGACAAGGATGTGGCTGGAGGATGTGAAAAGGGCTGGACAGGACACAGGATGCATCCTTAATTGCCTCAGTGGTCTTTTCCAGTGTCTGCACTGCTAAAAAAGTAAACTGCTGTGAGCCTAACTGGTGGTAATTGGAGAAATAATGCTGATATAAATCAGAACCTCAAAGAATTTGTAAATTGCAAGGTAAATCCTGAGATACAAATGATTTCTGCATCCATTTCTTGTTCGGATTAATTGTTCACTGACTTTTCTCAAAATTTTGTTTGGAAAGGGGGTTCTGCACATTCTGTATTTTGGAACCATTTAATTCGCTACTGCAATGGAATTCCAACTCAGATGCAATCCAATTCACGTGTCAGTCTGGCACTACTTGTATTTGAAATTGTACAAGACATATATTTCTTTATAGGAGGGACCAAGTAATTTCTAAGGGTTAAAGATCTGGTTTTTGTCAGTGCTAGCCAAAAAATTTCAACTAAGATATTTTTCCTGAAAATTCAGATAGTTAAAAAACAAAACAAAACAAAACAAAACAAAAAAAACCAAACCCAAACAGATCATGAAGAGAAATATTAATATTTGAACATTGAATTTCACTGACTTAAGTCCTCTTTCTTGTGATTATTTATTTATTAGTGGGGTTTTTAAGTCAGATGGCATCCTCTGCCCAGCCTAGAGCTTCTTGTTTTCTTCCTGACAGGAGATGTAAGTGATGCATCTGTGGCTGGAGCCTGGCAACACATCCTGGTGCTAAGGTGCACATTCTCCTTAGAGCAGAAATGTTTCCACATCAATTCTTTTTTTTTTCTATTTCAATTTTTTTATTGAAGCATTCTCTAATACTGACTTTTTTTTTTTTTTTTTTTTTTTCCTGGGCAAGCTTTAATTTTCCTTTGTTTTTCTTCCTTGTATAATTTTCTTTTCTCCTTGATGAGCTTGATATTTGATTTCCCGAGCCAGAAGAACTGCTCACAAGACTGCTCACAGGTGCCTCAATACTACACAAGGCCCCAGCTCTGCTACCTGAACATACACAAATGAGAGGCTCTGTGCTTCCAGATCCCTTTCATCCACCTTGAAATTGTCTCCAACACTGGGATACTTATTTAAGTGCTTCTCTGAACACATTGCCTCAGCTCCAAGAGCTGTACCTGTGATTTTCCATCCTGTAGTGTCAACTCCTCATAAAATATCATCCTGTGTTCACTCCTTGTCTTTGCCTGAGCCAAGTGACATTGCACTCAGGTTATTGTCACGTGTTGTGAAGCTGGAGGTTCATCTGTCTTAGGAATGTGCCTTGATTATTTAGACAATGAAAAAGAAAAAAAAAGATTTTTGGATTTTCAGACCTGATTCACGCCCTGCTTAACAAGGTTCTTGATTACTTGGCACTGCTGTGTCTTGGGGGATGCTGGAATTGCAGTGGAATGAGGAGCACAGTGACAGCAACTGGACAAACAGCTTCAACTCAGGAATAAACATTCACAGAGATGTTTGCTTTTACTCTTAGTTTGCTTTGGAGGTGCAGAATTGAAGGCCTTCAAAGCAGTACCACCTGATGTGTGCACAGGAGCTGAATTCAAGGGGTTTGTACCTGATATTTGAGGTGTGTAAGTCTGATATTTGAGATGTTGAGTGTTTAAAGTGTCAGAGGGAATAAGCGCTCTGAAGGACAGACAGGGACCAAACCAGCAGTTTTAAAATGCCTTTTTCTCCAAGCCAGGCCAGGGGAGCCAAGTTGAACAGGCAGAAGAGGCAGATTCCCCTCTGGAGAAAACAAATCTCTGGAGAGAACACGAAGGAGAGAGAACCAGCAGAATTCCCAGAGGAACACCTTTGTTTCTGTTGCCAGCAGTTATCACCTCCCTGCAAAAGGTAAAAAAAGCCCAGAGCACCTTTTCCCCTAATCCAAAAGCCTTCTTCAGGACAGCCAAGCTCTGCCACCTTGAAAACAAAAGGATAAAGAAGGTTTCTCTATAATGGGCCCTACAATGGCCAGGATCACTCTTATTTCTGTTCTCATCCTCTGGGCAGCCACACAGCAGGGAAGGGGAGATGAAATTACAGGTGAGTGATGCAAACCTGGTCAGAAGACAGCTTCGTTTGGATGTTGGATAGATGTTTTTTAAAATAAACCAGCCAAAGTGGCCACTCTCTGGAGAACTGGCGATGTCCCAGTGACTATTTAAAAATCCTCTGTCGATAATTGAACAGAGAAAATCTAACCCAGCAAACCATAACCTTTGTCCTCAACCTTTCATCCCCTGGAAGAATCCTTGTCATTTCCTTTGGGCCAGAAATGAAGCAGGAGAATTTCTGCTTTGTCTTCAATATTGTGCAAATTTTGATGAAAATTGTCTTTAAAATAAGCTTTAGCAGGAAATGATGTAGTCATGTGCCTGGCAAATTCCTAGGGATGCATAAGATGAAGCTGTAAAAAACGTGCTTAAATTTCATCTGTGGTATGGGCTGTGATTTTGAAAAACCCTAACCCAACTGTTAATGCTAAATGAACCCCTCATTTATTCTTAATTTCTGGTTTGATTCATTTAGATGAGAAAATACCATGATTTTTGACTGCTCTTCATTGTTTTTCTTTACTTAAATGGTTTTGTGAGTCTCAGTTAGATATAAACAATATTTCTTAGAGCCTTGAAGACTTTTCTGTTATTCTGTCAAAGCCACAACTGAAAAGAGCTTTGCAGATATTAGGGCCAACAGAACTCCCATCCCAGTGCCATTTAAAGTAAATGGTGTTGACTTTAAAATGTGGAATTTGTAGAAAAATTGAGTCTGTGATCCATTTTTTTCCCCATGTCGTGGAATTGTTTGCATTTCAAATCTGAGCTTGAATCTACCCTCCATGAACCTGTTCCAACAGTTTATTTTTAAGGTTATGTCAAGGCAAGAAAGGGCTTTATCTTCCAGTCTTACCCCTTTCCTATCCTTACTCCTATCTTTCTCCAGTGAGAAAAGATTTTGCAGATCCCAGCTCACAGTGGCTCCTGTGGCACCTGAGTGATGAAGTTTCCACAACTGCAGCTCTGTCTGTGGCATAAATGCTATGAAGCATTTTTTTATTGTTGTTTTTTGGTCATGGTCTCAGGTCTGATCTGGGTTTAACCTTGAGTTCCAAGGAGCCTGTTCAGCCTTTGCTCCCAGGCTTTCTTCTCAGTGTTTGTTTCTATTTATAAAGGGTTTGCTTTAATTCTTTATGCTCTTGCTTAACATGAAAAAAAGAACTGGTGTTTTCCCTGATGGTGCTGAAAGCTGGTGGTTTCTGAGACAAAATTCTAAAATCCAGAAATGATATGTATAACGACACATCCATACTAATGGCAGGTGACTGCCTTCTGCTGTGCCATTGAGTTCAGCTTTGAGGGGCTGAAAACAACAGGCAGTGCATTTTAATTCCATTTGATCATGCCATAATCCCAGAGATGGGAGTAATGAGAACAGAAAGCAAATTTGCTAAAGAGCCCAGATTGATCCAAGCCACGCTGCTCAGCAGCAAACTGCTGTCAGCAAAATAATTGAACTCTGTGAGTGTCAAAGCTTGTTTTGAACGGTGTGGAAGTGATGGATGGGGCAAAGGGGGGTGATGCTGCTTTCCCTGACACCTTCAGTCCAACTTCTTGAATTGAGAACATCTTTTTGTACCACCACAGCCTTATCTCAGAGCTTCCCTTTAGGCTTTGGCAGCCTCATTCTATACCTAATGTGTGTATGTATATATATATATCTGTACATGGTATCAATGTTTAAGTATGAAATATGACTTCATATGTCTGCTCTGACAGCTGTAGCTTCCAATTATAAACTGTGTCTAATTCTACACCATCTTATTCTCAGTTTCATACCTGTATTTATGTTGCACATTGCTGTAGAGACTAAGCCAGCCCAGCTGACACTGGAATTTTTAGCTTTCCAGTGCTACGTCCTCGCTGCAGCCTCAGCTCTGCACGGACAGCACGAACCCTCAGTGCTCTCCTTACTCAGTTTTTCCCTTCCAGTCCCTGCTTTGCTCTTGCCAGGCTCTACGTGAGCTCTGGAGAAAAGGAGGGGTCATAGGGATGAGGAAAAAGGCTGAGCTCTTGCTTCTTACCTGCCCTACTTCCCTCTAACCTGATTTTATAAAATAACAGTCTGATTCCTTAATAGAGGAGCTTCTCTTTCTCATTTTCACAGAACAATTTTTGTCCTGCTCCTGCCTCCTTCCCTGGTCACAACAGATCTAGAATTATTTAGGTATTCATTCTATTCCACTCTGGTTATTTAGCCATTCAGGTTACAAACTAATTTAAAAAAAAAAAAAGGTGAAGCAAGATTTTCCCCCTCCCCAACACCTACATGCCTAGAAGCATTTGCAGAGAAAGGTATTCTTGGAGCAGTCTTGAAACATGGCAAGGGAATGCTTTCCAAAATGCAATGACAGCTGCCTGCTTCTTCTCAGGCACTTGTGCCTCATGTGAGGTGTTAATGGATCAAACACACTGAATAAGAGGCAACCCTTGATCTCTAATTCCTGCTCCAGAAACCCACATTTGTTCTCCTTTCCCGTTCTCCCAGAGAGTCATCCTAAAGAGAGTTATCCTTAGAGTTATCCTAAAGCCAGAGGGAGAGGTCACCTTGCTTGCTCTGGCTCACTTCACCTTCCGTTTCCTCCCGCACAGCCGTGTCCTGGTCAGAGCTCCATCCCAGCCTTTGGGATCCTCTCCTGGCCGAGGCAAGGACTTGAGGCAGGCTTTGAGACAGCCTGGGTGTCTTCCTGTCCCCCCTGACCACCTCCTTCCACTCCCTGCTTAGGATCAAAGAGCATCCCTGGAGCCTTTGGGGATGTGGAGATGTCTCAGCTGCTGTCCCCAGAGCTTCAGGGAGAGGACACAGAGGTTGTCCTGCTGGAGGCTGCCCAGGAGGAAGAAGCACTGGGATTTCCAGCAATGCCCTCACTCTCAATATTTTCCTGCTGACCTGCTCCAAGCAGCAGCACAGAGTCCCTGGAGCCTGCTGGGAGCTGTCTGTCTCCCACAGGCACACCCTGGAGCACAACCCAGCACCAGCTCTGCCTTTTGCTGCAGGAGCAAGGCACAGATGAGTGGAGCAGAGCAGGGCTGGGCTCCCAGAGGCCATTTCTAGACACCAAGTCTACTCCAAATCTACTCCAGATTATCTACTATAATCTACTAATATTTTCTTCTGGACTGTGCCTTCACTACTAATGGATCCTCCTCTCCAAAGCTCTTTTCCTAGTCTTGCTCAAACTGCACAAATATCTGTTGCTTAGCTGGAAAGTTCAGCTTGAAAAGCTGAAAAAAAGGTATTGGAAGCAAGTATCTTTTGTTTAGCAATAATTCATGCTAAATGTGATAATAGCACAGGATTCCTAAAAGCCTGGCCAATTCTTTTTATTTTCTTTTTGAATTGTTTTTAACATGTTTCATCTTTTCAGGCAGGAGATAAGTTGTACTAATAAGATAAGCTGTAAATGTTTTAATTGTATGCCTGTTGTGTACATTGTGCTAGCTTCAGTCTGTCCATTGGCTGACCCTGGTGCCCTCAGAGCTCTCAGAAAAAAAAAACAACAAACCAGTCCTGCTATATTTGAATCTCTGCAGCTAATTAATATTTATCCTTATTAAAGTTTCTTCTGCTTTGGCTGGAGGATGATGCAGGCGTTTTAATTCCATCCGATCCGTTTCCCAAATGGGACACAGGGTGACTCAGCCCCTCTGGCTTCTACAACATCTCATTAGGAGCCAGCCTGATGTCTGTGACATGACTGTAGGTTGCTTACTGCTAATTCTTAAACTCCATCTGCTTTTGTTGGGGTTCCTTTGCGTTGTTTGGTGTCGGGTTTTTTTTTTTTTTCCCATCCCTGCTGAAGTATCTCAGTTTTAAGTAAAGCACGTAACAAGTTCGCTCCTCATCAGGAATGGTTTCAGAACTCTGGAAGCTGAGTCCCATCCCCAGACCTGTGTGAAATGATGCAGTTAATGACCTTATCACTGACTTTGTTTATACTCAAAGTCAATGAACCGCTGCAGGTTTCCAATGGCGTGATCAACAAGGTCTGCTGCAAATGCAGAGAGGCAGTGAGGGATCTCCAGGAACACCTTTTGTGTCAGATACCTGGAAGTGCTTCCCAGTGATGTATGAGTCCCCAGTTTTAGCCTAGGGTGATGTCTGAAGGATGTCTTGTTCCAGACATCTCCTGTGACTCATCTGTCCATGAGTTCCTCACCCTTTGTTCCCTTTACAGTCAGTGGAGAGTGATGAAGGCTTTGGCAGCAGGAGACTGGAGGGGGCTTTTAAACTACTTGGATGACTCTGCCCTGGAAGTGCCTATTGTGCTCCACTGTTAATTTATATTAAGATATGTAAATTTCCTTAATAGTAACTTGAATTAAATTGCCCTTTTTCCACTTGAACCTGAAGGCAGCGAGAACTCTTTGAATTTTCTGCCGATCTTCATCCTTTTGTGACCAAAGTGATGCCTATGACAAGCAGTCACTACCAATCCTTTCTTGTGTCTGTTTTCTGAAGTGATGTTCTTCCCACTGCCAGCCTTCCCTGGAAATCATTCATGTGTTTTGGTTCTGCCACTGCTTTCTTATAACACTGGATGCTGCAGGGAACTTCTGCTCCGAGGTGACAAGTTAATGCTAATCCCTTTCTTTCCTGTTTCTGTTTCCTAGAAAAAGGCCTTTCTCTGCTGGGGTACCATCTGTGCAACTACACCCTGACCAGAAGTGTGTTTAAAATGGTTGCCTACCAAAAGTCCTATGAGAAGAACACCTCCTGTGGAGGGTGGATCCCGTGGATGGTGTGTCCCCAGACACGCCACAGAACAGAGTTTCACAGCATTGAGGTCCCTGAAACCATCACTCTCACAGATTGCTGTGAAGGATACGAACAAGTTGGACTCTACTGCTCTCTAGGTAAGTTTGACTCAGATTAAAAGAGGAAATAAATGCTTCTTGTGGAAGAAGATTCACTTCAACTGAGCTTAATTCAGTTTTGGGCCATAGGTTTCTAATCACTGAAATATATGAGTTTAAAATAATGTACAGCAAACTTTGTCCAACATGGCAAGGAGTGGACATAGCAGATTAAAGCTCCTGATTCTTGCTCTTTGCCACCTCTAGTCACAAATTCACTAAACTTCCAGGGGAGCCTGGGGAAGGCACCTGCTTGTTAACCCTCCAAGGGCTCATTACCTGTCCAGGTCCAGGCCACTATCCCTGGCCAAGAGCAATAATTCACTGTCTGGTGCCTGCCTACACCAGGAGCTTTCTCCTCAAAAGTAATTCAGGATGCACTTAGGATAACATCTCCTTTTGATGTGGAACAGGGTCTGCTCCCAGGATACAACCCCAGTTTTGGTTCAAATTTAAAACAACCTGTGACCTCAGGGCAACTTGGTATCAGATGCTTTCCAACCAAAAGTACACTAGGACCCATTTTATTAGAACTTCCTTGGTTACCTCTGGCTGTGTAGGAGGTCTGAAAACTGGTGATCTGAACTAAAATCTGAGTGTTAAGAAGACTCTACTCAAGAAGACTTAATCACCTTTGTCTCACGACAGAAGCTTTTTCCCCTTCCCACATCAGGGTTACCAGCTTTCAATCAGAAATTCCCAGTTTTATCAGAGCTTGAGGCATAGATGGAGGGGATTCCTTGGGGAAAACGAACTTTATTTCTCCAATGGATAAATTTAGATGCTTTTAAGCTGAACAGGCACCTTGAATTATCTAAACCAGCACCGAACTGTTCTGTCATCCAGAAAAGTTCTGCAGGACATAGTTTCGTTTCCTATTTTCAGTATGACATTGCATTTTCTCTATTTTCACTTTTCAACATGGACCTGGGCATTTCCATAATCACACACAGGAACAGCAGATTGGAAGGAAAGGTTCTGTTGCAGCCCTGGCCCTTGTTTTGGGTCACAAGACTCGGGTGACTCAGATCTGTGGGAATGTCCCCAAACCTGCTCCTGCACCCGATTGTATAACGTGACACGAGGGGGGATGAGCCATATGTCCTGTCATGGGATCTGTCAAGAACAATGTGCTCATCCCACGTTTAAGTTGCTTCAGAGCATTCGAGAAAGAATTTCCAATTTATTGTTTTTTCCCCAGGCATTTTCTCCACAGTCACAGGTAGAATGTTGTGTCTAGCAGGATTTTAACAGAAGGATGGGAACACAAAAATGGTCCATGTTTTACCCTAAAATAATTTGCTAGAGAAGAGAAATTAAAGCATAATTTCTAATTTACTCTATCCTGCTATTGTTTGGCTTCATGATTGTTGTGGAGTCCCAGCAAAGCAGAATTTGAGCTGCAGGTTACTGTGTGCCCAAGCAGCTTTGTCAGACAGGCAAAGGATCTGCTGCTGATCAGCTCTATTTTCCAAGCATCAGTTCCACGCTGGGGAAAATCTCCAGTGCATCTAATTAGGGTTGAAAAGTTGCTTCAGTGAAGCCTTTTGGATATACATGTGCATACATGTGTGCCTGTAAGCATCAAATGGCAAGACAGAGAGAGAGAAATCAGAGAAATCAGAGAAATCAGAGAAATCAGAGAAAATGGCTTTTAAATTCTGTAGTACAAGCAAAGATCTGTGCCAGCTAAATGTGGAAAAGTCACCGTGGTTGTTGTCACTGTTTGCACAAGAAATTCAGGTGTTTCTGAACCTCTGAAAACCAAGACCATCTCCTTGTGTGGAGGAAAAAAAAAAAGCATCCTGGTAACGCTTGAAATATTTCTTTCCCAGTATAATTCTGTCTCTTAAAAGCATCTCTCGGGATATTTTAGGCTTGAGAGCTGTTGATGATTCTGTTTCATCTAACATGAACAAATCTCTTGTAAAGCTTAGCTGCAGAATTTCCACCTTGCCCTTGCCATGTTGCTGATGGGCACTCTGGGCAAATTTGTCCATGAGATACTGTGGTCACCCTGACACCTTTTCTTGTCCAAGTTAATTTGGGAATATTTAAAACCATTTAAGGATTTGTATGGCTTCTAGGTGAATTCCATGTTGACATTATTCTGGTATCTTTGCTTTTCAGGGCATTAGTCATAAATTCTGTGAATGGTAATGCAGTGTCTAGACACAGTCTTAAATAAATGATGAGAAGAGAAACTGGAACTGCAGAAATTACTGCACGGCTCACTGTTGAGCTACTGTTATTTTCTTCTTGATGTTATCCATGCTGACGTGCTCTCCATCCTGCCAGGAGGGGAAAGGTCTCCATGACCTTTCACAGCAGCCTGTTCCTGGCCACTCCTCTCCTTCTCTTCCTAGGAGGAAACATTTACCCCTGCCTTGGATATGGCAGGCCCTGCTTTTATTTTTTTTCTTTACTGTTGGAAAAAAAAAATCAGTAGGTCACGTTGCTCTGGTAGCTCTCACTGGTTGTGTGTCTTTCCACTAGGGGTAGTGTTAGAGGTGCACACACAGATGACTTTGACATTTTCAAATAACAGCTGGAAAGTTAAATATCTAAACGTTAGGAAGGGCTGGAATTAATTCTTAAGGTAGAATTAAATAAAATAACCTTTGTTTCTTGTCTTTTTGCCCATGCATGCAGATCAGGGAACTCTTTTAGACCCAGCTCTGCAGTGCCCCGAGGACCACATTTGCCAGTGCCCAGGGATGATGGAGCTCCCCAGAGTGTGCCACCCTGACCTCCACATTCAGTGCTCTGCTCAGCTTCTCACTGAGTGGAGAATTATTTATCACCTCCTAAGGTGAATCCTGGGGGGTTCACAGGCAGCAATTTGTCTTCACAAAGGCTGTGGGAAGCGAAGGAGCTTCTGTGTCTTTCATAGATGGGCAAGTGAGCTGCAGAGAAGCTGAGACCAAACCATTCTGTGTTGATTTCAGACCTGCTTTCAGATCTTTTTCATAAATTTGTTCTGATTTTCATGATTCTTAGTGCTGCTTTTAATGACTGGTATGGTTGGGCCACAGGGCTGCAGGTCAGGCTCATGGAGCTGTGAAACCCACAGCTCTGAAAGGTCATTTCACCATACAAAACTTCTCCCAGCATCTTGTCTTTTAGGTAGAGCTAGGAAACAGTTCTCCAGGCTTGTTTCCAGCTGCCTGGATGGATGGTATGGTTATTTTCTCCTGGTGACTGGCTTGCTGCCCACTTTCCAGCATGAGATGAAACCAGAGAGCTCCTTATCTGCCATCTAACCCTGCCTGATCCCCAGCTAGGGAGGGAAGGAGTGCATCAGCTCATGGTGAAGGCTTGTTTTTAAACACACATGTTCAAAAATACCTTGAATAAGAAGGCCCAAGACAGCTTTAATTGTGGAATTTCTTGAGAGCACTTGATTTGCAATGTTAGTCATGCTTTAATCAGTGTGCCTTGTGTGCACAACTTCTGAGGGTTTTCAGAAAAAAAACAAAACAACAACTACAAAGTGAAAAAATGCTCCTTGTAGGTGTGCAAGCAGCTCCTCAGCAGAGCTGGGACCTTTCAGAGCTGGCACAGATGTTCCCATGCTGGCCATAACCAGAGCAGCAGGAGCAGGGGACAGTGTCCCTGTGCTCGGCTGTCACAGGAAAGCCAGGGGACAGTGATGTCACATTTGGGGAGCACTGCAGCATCAGCCTGGGGTGGCAAGGTGCCAGAATGTCCTGTGGGACTTCACCCAGAAGCAGGTGGCTCTGGCTGCCCTGCAGTTTGTGTCCCTTGTGTGGCCCCAGCAGCTGCAGAGATGGGATTATTGGCATCCCTGCCTGTTCCCCATGGTGTCTGCTGATGGGAATCCTTGTCTGGGTATTGCCTTGTCCCTTTTTAAGCCCTCTGAAGCTGTCTGTCTCCACACCCCCTGTGCTGACAAATTGCAGAAGTGCCCTCCTGTTTGGGTAAAGAAGTGAGTCCTTTCACCCATTTTATTACTGTGAAATAAAGCTCTGGTGAAAACCAGCTCTGCCTTCACCTTGCCTTTGGGATATTTAAACCTTGATCACATCCCCCTCAGCCTTCTCCCCTCCAAGGCAAGAGTAACACCCAGGAAGGGTGTTAAATATTTGTCAGATGCTGGATGACCACAAATCCCAGTTAAAATCCTGGAGAGGCAATCAAGATGGAAAACGTCCACCTGAACAAGTAAAGCCTATAAAATGCTCGAGGACCCCAAACCCAGGGTGGTATGATGAAAACTGCCAGCCTCCCTTTGGAACAGACATTCCCAGGAGATTTCTCTGTAATTTCATAGATTTGTCTCCACCTTCTGATACCTGAGACAAATGCAGGGTGCTGGTCCCTGGCTCTGCCACACCCTCTGCAAGAAACCATCCCTTGCAGATGGAAGGAGGGAGAGGGAGGGGGTCATGGCTGAGCTAATGTTGTCTCTCAGCATCAGTCTCCTGGGGGATGCCCCATCCTGCAGTCATGGCAGATGCAGCAGCTGTCCAGAGGCAGGCTGGCAAGCCACCTTTGGTTGCTAAGCTGCAGTTCTGCTTCCATACATTTATGTAAATAACGGAGGAGAAAAGCCTGTACTTCATCCAAATGACAGAGGACTTGGCTGGCTTGCTCCTCACTGCTTGCTTGGTAGGTGACTGTCCCCAGCGTGATTGAAGAGGAGAGCACAAATTGAATTTCCAAAGTGCATCTGGTACAATTAGGCAGCAATGTGAAGTGAATCCATCCCTGGTTTCCGCTGATCCGAAAACGATGACCTTTTGATTTCAGATAAATGGCTGCTGTGGCACCCAGCCAGGATTCAATGGTGTTTTCTGAGATTGCATGTGACTCATTAAACCATTTACACTGCAGTTAAACACACTAGAAAAAAGAGAGACCCAGGTGGGAAAAAAAAAAAACCCACCTGCTTTGAACCTCAAACCTGCTTGAACTGCACCTGAATCTCAGAGCTGGAGGAATTTCCATGCCTGGGTCCAACTGGCCAGGATCCACTTGGTTTGAACAGTAAGGAGCACTGGTGAATAGGGAATTTTCTAGCACAGGGAAATCCCTTGGTGCTTGTGTTTGTGCAAAATCCAGAGGAGAAGCTGCTTAGCTCCTGCACAGGGGACTGAGAAGGAACAATCACTTGAGGCTGGGAGTGTGTGTGAGATTCAGCTAAGGGCAAGCAAGGCTGTGTCACACCTTAATTGGCTTTGAAAATCATGATATTTCTAGGAGAAGGACTTGTTTGTGGGAAGCACGTGTAGTGCCAGCCCCAGAGAGAGGAGGACCTGGAATGTGCATGTGGCAACAAGTTACATAGATTCAATTTAAATCTTGATTAATCAAGATAATTTCCCTGGCTAAGGTTACTTTGCTGAGCCCAAAAGTGCTAGTTCAATATCCCCTCCTGCTTCTCAGAAACCTCACATTTACTCTCATCCAGAGCCTTGGGATAACAGAAGTTGTAAACCCACAGAACTGACTGTTTATGACAGATTTATAGTTTGCTGTGGACCTTTCGTTTGCTACGGGCTTTATTACATCAAATGTGGTTTTTCTGCACCACAACTGTTTCTATTGCAACAATCAGGTTCATTTTTCTCCTGGCTGACTTTAATTGCCCAGTAAAGGATCAAAAACACAGAGGTGCAAAACAAATGGAAAAGAGATTTCTTTCAGGTTGGTTAGAAAGACCAGAGCTGAGCATTACTTGGAGCTGTGTTTGAGAGTGTGGGTAAAAAAATGAGTTTGTAGGGCTTGGAAATATTTTCTTTTTTCCTCCATAGAAGAGATTTTTGTGCTGGCACTGACCCAGAACCACTGTCTGCCCTTGGCTTGGGCAGCAGCAACCTCCTGCCTCAGCTCCCCTCTCTGCAGGGTCTCTGGCGTGGGCTACCAATCTCTTGGAGTGGCCAGCTGGAACAGAATTACTGCAGCTTGGGTTAAATTTGTGCCACAAAATGTTAAATGAAAGTTCTCAATTTCTGTCTTACACAGCACCTGCTTTTCTTTGATCATTATGTATTATTTGGATTAGTCACAGCTGCTATCAGGCACATTTTCTGTGTCTCCACATTTAGAAACTTAACTATGAGCCCATCCATAATTATTAATGGAAAGTGAGGAACTCAAAATGTCTGTAAGAGAAATGTCATGGACAAGAGAAAGATCTGAGAATATTTACACCCTTGAAATGAAATAATGGTATTTTAGGCTGCTGTTTTCTTCCCATTAAAAACTCCGAACAGACACGCTTCTAAAATGAGGAGGAGGTGTTTGGTATAAATTAAATATCACAATTTTATGGAAACCACTTTCTGTATTTTTGTTCTCAGAAATGTTTTTGTTACTTAGCACTCAACAGATCCAGTATATTTGCCTCAAGACCTGGTATTTGTCCAGTGAAGGATGTGGAAACATTTGATTACCCTTGCACGTTCGATACTGAATGTCCAGGGCTGAAAAAATGCTGCAGCTCATCCAAAGGAGCAGGCTGCGTGGATCCCATGCCAGAGGGTATGTTACTGATAAATTCAATGCTGCTTCTAATAGAAACATCCTTAATTTTCCCTCCTGAGGGTGGGAGTGGGCAGGAAAACTGTTACCATAGCTCTCCCTAAAACAAATACAGGAGTCTGCCGTGGATGGGTTCCAGGATATTCAGCTTCAGCGCTTGCACCCCTGAGCACTGAGTGGTGTGTGGGTGCTGTGGGTCCAGCAAACCTTCCTTGGCTCCACTTTCTTGGCTGCCTGCTCTGCCTGTGGCATGTGGCAGAGGAGGGAGGCCCTTGCTGGTGGCTGCTCGTGGTCCCCTCACATTTGCCAAGTCCAATCTTGCTTTGTCTCCTCAGAGTCTCCCTGAAGCTCCTGTGGCTTTCTGTAGCACCGCAGATGACTTGGCTGTTTTATTTCCTCTCCTGCAGGGAGGATGTTCTGGTACAACGTGACGGTGCTGGTGAAAATGGATTTTAATGAATTAATCCGGGTGGATTCCCATCTTCTGAATCATTCCCGCCTTTTGCACTCCGTGGTATGTACAAAATAAACTCCTCCCTCGTTGTGCCCATGATTCTGTCACTCGGGGGCCACTCTTTGCTCCCACTTTGTTCTGCTAGATTGATTTTTTTTCCCTGTTTCTGATTATTTCTGTATTTCTGATGCCTGAATGTGTCCTTAAGCAATTCAAGTAATTGATTTATCAGCTTCTTTAGCAAAATTTTCAGGTGTCTTCCAAAAGCAATTAAAAAACATACTGAAATAAAGGGGGTTTTCCTGCTTAATTAAGTGCTTGCTCCAGCTCTGTCTCAGTTCAATTTCAGGCCTATGACAGACTGGGACCAGTCTTCAGGACCTTCAAAGCATGATGTTCTCTGATATGGAGTTTTAATTTGGGCCTTTCCAAGACAAACCTCTCTGCCATAATCTGCTGGCACTGATGGGCAGGGGAATAGAAATGATAACAGGATGAGTGTAATTCTTCCTTCTATCTGATTTCCCCTTCTCATATCCTAAAAAACCATGAAACCCTGCTCCTGTTGCTGTTGCAGGGAGTGGAGCAAGGATCCACCGAGGCTTTTATATCTTGGTCTGAAACAAGCCGCGTGAAAGTCAAACACTCAAGAAATGGGGAGTTGAGGTGAAGCTGTTCACTGAGCTGCTCACTCACACTCAGTGTCCTGCTGACTCTTAATGCTCAGCCCAGCAGCAGATCCCCTCTCTCATTCCTGACTCTCAGCTGGGATGCTTTGGTGTCTCTAGGTTCTCTCTGTGGCTCTTAATCCCTCCCCTCATCCTGAGCCTATTGCTTTGTCTCTTTTCCTTTCTGTTCCCTTTGCCAGCAGTCCATTTAGCTGTTCAGATTCAGGAGGGTTGGACAGCTTTATTGCAGGTGAATTGTAGTAATGTCCTGTAATCCACTGAGACTTTGCAAAGCAGGACTTTTCCCACCTCTTCCTGGGTTGCACCTTCTGCCAAAGCATTTTGAGATCAGCTCCACACCCCCTTTAGTTGGCATTTCTGTAGCATAAATCTATTGTGAGATGTGAAGATGAGAACTCACCCTGCATAAATACATAAGGTTTACCACTTTGTCATGGTTTCTGAATTTCTCTCTACACTCAGGTTATGATAATAACCATGATAATTCATATTCTGGTTATTAGCATAATACGAATTCACGTGCTGGGGAATGAACCAGGTGCTCCAATGTTTGCTGGGTTTTTGTTTTCCAGATCACTGGGGCACTGCAGCCCCTGAATGTCTCTGTGCACCACATCCAGAGTCACCATGGGGACATCTACACTGGGACAGTGGCCTCCCAGCTTCTCCTGGGAATGCACCATCATCCAGCTCCTCTGGCAGAGGTTTCCTCCTCCCTGAAGGCCATGGTGAAGCGAGTGTATGAAGTGATTGACACGGAGGTGCAAGGTCACTGATTGTAATCCTGTCACATTTTAAGGGATTTCATCCCTCTTCACTTGGGATCTCATTTAAATAACCATGAATTTGCTTTCAAAGTTGGCACAGAGGATCTTTGCAAACGTTGCAAACACAGCCCTGAGCTTTCTGTTGTAGGATGAAGAGTTAATGATTAATTTGGAGTGAATAGTTTGGAAGGGAACGCTTCTGAACCCTAAAATTTATTTTCTCCCAGTAACATAGTTGTTCAGATGAAAAAGCAAATATGTGCATATTTGTAGCACAATCATTAGTTGTACTGAACAGGCTCTTAAAAGAACTGTTTTCTTGCAATATTCTGTTGCCATGTTACTTCCAGTGGCTTGTATGAAACAAATCATATTTCATCTGTTAATCACAATAGCATGTTACTGCATACTTTTTAAATGCCACATAAACATTTCAATATATTAATTTTAAATTATGTCAATCTGCTTATTGCTCTGCAGTCATCTGAACATTTTCACTCCTGAAGTGCATCCATAAGCACCATTTTCAATGCTTCTTACTCTGTGTTTACTCAGTCCAGCTTTCAGGGAAATCACAGGGTAGTCCTCCTGCCTCCTGTGCTGACATCTCTGCTTTGGCATCCTACAGCTGGAAGCAGGAGCTGCCCCTAACTGTCCTCTAATTCCAAAGAATTGGGGTAAAAAGTGATAGGGTGATAAAATCCAGAATGGCTTTAACAGCATCACTGCAGCTTTACACTGAGTTTATCCCAATGGCTGTGCAAGGTGTGTTGTTCTTCCTAGATGTCAATGAATGCTCCTATGCTGGATTCAATGCTTGCCCTGAGAAAAGCAGCTGTGTAAACCTGGAGGGTTATTACAGCTGCCACCCTCAGCATGAACGTGCCACTGTCATCCCTCCCTGGCTGAGCCCGAGGATGGAAGGTAAGGAAATGTAGGTCTCACCTTGGGAAGTGCTGGGGATGTTCCTGCAGGACTTTGTGCTCCTTTGCAGGAGTCACCTGCAGGAATTCCTGGAGCACGAGTGCCCCTTCTCCTCCTGTTGGGAGAAAATGCCACATAAACCTGTTACCTATTTCTGATGGAAATGCAGAGTATTTCTTTCACAGTTCCTTTCTGTTTCTTCTATTTCACCCTCAGCTGTCCTCACTCACCTGCCAAAACCTAAAACTTCAGACCCTACTGCTTCTCAGAGCAAGTCACTTGTTTTCTGTGCACCTCCCCAGCCTCTTTGAGAAACAATTAGTGGCATTATTGCTGCAATTTCCTTTTTTCCTTTTTTGACTGCAGCCCAGACTCAGTGGTTTTGTGATCCCACCCTGGGCTGCTGCTCTGCTGCTGAGCCCTCTGCTGCAAGCAGCTGGAGTTTGGCTCTGGCTGAAATAATTCCTTGTGCTACCAGTTCAGCAAAATATACTTACAGCCCACAGACATCAATGGGCCTGCTAATAGGCTTTAACTTAATGAGATGAATAACTGCCTGCAGATTTGATGCTTTAGTTAGAAAACAATTTTACAATCCCTTAATCTCAAAAATTAAGATAATGTATTACTTCATGCTTTTGTGATATGATAATACCTTTATTTTCTATTTCTATTACTTCTACTGCTGCTTTTCATGTGGAAAACATGAATGGTAGTATTTTGGATTTGCTTTCTTAGAAATACTCTAACTCTTTGATAATATGATTTTCCCCTAGGCATTGTAGCATCCACTCCAAGTTCAGTAAATGCTGTTAACACTGGTATTAGCTCTCCTTCTGTAAGGAAATCAAGTGTCTTGTCCATAACCAACCAATCTACAGATGCTGGGTGCTGTAAGTAAATTTGGATTTTAATAAATGTTTTCTTGATTTGTGATGGGAACAAACCTCAGTAGATTTGTGTTTATATGGGTGATCCAGCCCTTTCAGGCAAGAGTTATTACAATCCTTTTAACAACACCCTGTTCTTCTGTGGGAAGGAATAGATTGAAGTTGTTCTTTGAGAGTTCAGAGAGACAGGCTGGGTGTTCTTGATCTTCACCCACAGGCTCTGATTGAAGGTGAAGCCAGAGGAGTTAAACAGAGGCCCCTTCAGTGCAGGAGGAAGTGGCTTTGGGGGAGTTTGGCCCAAAACACACCCAAATCGTGTTCTATTGAAGCCATTTATGAAAACAACCATTTTTCCTCAGTCTAAGCACTAGCATGAAAGGCTTGAAGCTGTGGCAGCAACATGCTGTGACCTCTGGGTTAGCACAGGGTGTGATGCTCATCTCACCTGGCCCAGCTCTCTCCAGCAGAGAGGTTCTTGTCTGGGCTTTCTCTCTCTCTCTCTTTTGAGCCAGACAGACTTGCTCTGCTGCAGGGCAACTCATCCTACCCAACTTAAACACCTCCTCCTCCCAGGGGAGGAATCATCTCTGTCTTTTCCCGTTGACATGACAATGATTGCACTGGAATTGCAGGATAACAGCTGAAGTGCTGCACACCATTCTCCCCCAGCCTCTCTTAGCTGAGGTCTGGGGGGGTTTTCCAGGATAAATCCAGGCAACCTTTGCCTGAACGGGTGCATTTTGATGATTAAAGTGACAGGAGGCAAAGCAGGTGTCAACACATGTAGAGCAGCCAGAGTCACTCTTCTAAGCTTATTCCTGTTTCTTGCACTGGCTTATGATTTATGTGACTGGAGATTTGGAGGAGATTAGGTTGTCCAGAGGAACTGTGGCTGTCTCATCCCTGGAAGGGTTCAGGACCAGGTTGGATGGGACTCTGAGCAGCCTGGTCTAGTGGAAGATGTCTCTGCCCATGGCTGGGGGTGGAAACTGAATGGTCTTCAAGGGTTTTTCCAGCCCAAACTATTCTGTGATTCTATGATGGAACAGAAGTGCATATAGTAAAAGGAAATAAAAAGGTTAAACACTGAATCAGTCACTCTGGTGGCATGGTTCATGGGTGAGGGGATCTGCTAGTGTGAGAGGGGCAGATTGTGTCCTGGTGTAAAGAGAACCTTACCCTATTGACTGTCCAAGTGCTTGTCTGTAGTGGATTTAAAAGTGAAATGTTGCTTTTTCTGTGCCAACTCTTCCTGGGGCTGCAACAGATCCCTCTGCACTTACAAACCATCGAGTCCTCGGTGTTACCAGCAGCAGCTTTGAAATGTCCTGGCTTGTCAGTTCCTCTCTGAACCACACCTTCCGAGTCCGGGTGTCCAAGGGCAATGAAACTGTGCAAAACCTGAGGACAGAGGAAATGCAAGTGGTTGTGTCTCACCTGGAAGCAGGTGTGATGTATTCAGTAGAGATCAGCTATGAAACTTGTGGAACAGCCATTATCTCCCATCAAAATGTTAAAACAGGTAAAGAAACCCTTTAAAATACATCTATATGTAATATAGCATCTCTCTATCTTCTCCCTTCTCCTCTTTCCATCCCCATGCACTTGCAGTTCTGCAATGTTCCTTTGGTCCTCACTTGAAGAACATTTCCCACCTTCTTCAGCACTTTTAAACTCATCTTCTCCAGCATTTATCCAACCCAGAATATCAGGCAGCAGGACTTTGGCCTTAGTGCATAAAGCAGTGCTGGAGCTGATTAGACTATTACAGATTTCAGCCTAAACTATAATTCTTTTTTAGAAATTTATTTCTTTGGTGCCTGGCACTGCTTTCTGCTGCCACCCATCTCCCAGCAGACTTTGTTTTTTCCAGGCTGATGGCTGTGGGCAGTGGGAAATCCAGGCAACTGGTTTGTCAAGGGCTCAGCTGTGCTAACAAGAGTGCCCAAAGGAAGGGCAGATTCTGCTGAATAAAGGATTAAAGAGAATTACAAGGGCTGAGTAACAAAGCTGCAGAATACCTGCCCATTCTGTTCAATTAACTGGTGCTGGGAGCTTCCTGAGGCCCCAGTGTGTTGATCACAGATAATTTTGCTTTTTCTCTAGCCTTAAATTATTTCCTAAGCCTCCATGCAAATAAAGAAATAAATCTCTCCCCCTTTTTTTTTTTTTCAAAGAGCAGGCAGTGAACTATTTATTACTGACCACAGTGGGAATGCTGCTGTTCATGTTTATCCCAAAGAGCTTTCCCTTTGATGAGAGGAGGGTTATTCCAGTTTGGGTCAGAAGGAAATTACTCCCTTTGTGGAGGGAAAGTAGAAGGTCTGGTGATTATGAAAACAGGGGGCTGACCTTCAGAGTATGAAGTCGGAGCCCTTGGAGAAAAAGAGAAGTTTTCCAAGGATCAGTCCAAGGAGTAACAGCCTTGGAGTGTTTATACAGGACAAAGCAGTTAGAGATTCCTTGGCTCCTGCTTTTGGCTCCTGTGCTCTGTGCAGTATCTGTCAGGGCTCACCACACACACAAGGGGCATGCAGAGCTTTTTGTTCTGTTTTCAGTTTAAGAGTGTTTTTAACCCTCCCCACTGCCAAGATCAGGAAAGTCAATAAATAAAAGCTGTGACTGGTGGGCCAGAGATGAGCCCATGGGCAATTCAGCCCTGGGTGTAACTTCAGGGCAGGAGTTGTGTAGGGCCAGGCCCAGGGATGTGTAAACCCACACATAAAATATGTGTACACCCAGTTCTCATGCAGTTGCAATGAGGCACCAAAATATCTCTTCAGACCTGATATAAGTGCGTCTTCTCAATGTATCAGAAGCTTGTCGGAGGCTATTTGCTTTATTTTTTTTTTTAATTATTTCATACCAAACTCTCTCAATCTTGTCCTCTTTTCTTCCATCAGCTGAGATTTTGGTCCAGGTACCTGAGTTTGAACTGAATCTTTTCCTACTTTGTCAGTGTGTTTTAATGTTATGTTCTACAGAGGCCAAGATATTTGATGTTACTATGAGGATTCTCAACTACAACTTCACTGATGATTTCCATAATTCCAGCAGCTCAGCATATGAGGAATTTTCAAGACTGTTATTTACAGAGGTAAAATGGCTATATCTCCGGGTAATATATATATTTTTTCAATGTAAAATTTATTTAATCTAATAGAGGATTTTATGCCTGGATGAAATATTCATTTAAAATCAGCATACTATTTCCTGTGACCTTTCTTTATAATTACAACAAAATTCAGCCGACTAGACAGATCAAGCCCTTGGTCTTGTTAGCAATGAAGGCAGTGAGAATTTTTCCCTACAGAAGAGTGAAGGAATTATAAATGCAGGCATGCAACAGAGGCTTCTTTCCTTGGATCTTTAATTTGGCAATAAACTCACAGTAAATTAACTTGAGGCTTTTAAATGGATTATTGAAATGGCATTCCTGGCATTCATTTCAGCAGAGTCTACTCAATAAATGTCTTACTCCTCTCAGAGCTCTTTCTTCTTTCAAGAAAAGTATCTGGATCAGGCTTTCTTCTCCAGCCCCATTCCTTGCCTGCACACATTGTGGCCACTGTCCACAGTCAGGTGTAATCAGCCAGAAACAAAACCTGAGTCATGAAGTCTGGTGCCTGCAGCTCTCAGCTTCCCAAAAAAAAAAAAAAAAAAAAAAAAAGGGAGATGTTTCAGATGGAGCAATCTCCTACAGTTTTGCTGCACAGAACAGGGCCCATACAGAGGAGCTGGGAATCTCCATCCCAAACAAATCTTCCCCAAAACAAAGGGTGACTTTATAACCATGTGTGAATTTAAATGCAAGGGAAAAAGCCAAACCAATAAAGCAGCTATATGTTCAAAGACACTGGAGAGGAGGCATTTGCCCTACAGAAATTGCTAGCTGAACCTCCTCGCAAGGTTTTATTTCCCACTGTTGGAAATTGCTCACGTTTGTTGTGTGGGATGATTTTGGTGAGTGAGTCGTCTCTGAGATTAATGCAGAACTGTTTGACTTCATCAGGCTGGGAAGAAAAAGGAGCATTGCCCACCTGTGTTGCTTCTGCCTCCTTGGGTGTTTGTGAGCACAGCATCCCCCTCTCATTTCTTCTCTCCTCATTTTCTTCCCTCTCTACCCTGATGTGAGCTTAGACCAGCTAAACAGCTTGTTTGTGGGGATCTTTTTGAGCAAGCTCTGACTGAATGGGAGCAAAGCTGATTCATGGCTCTGCTCGTGCTCAAAGGCAGCTTTGGGGTGTATGCAGGAACAAAAGGCTCCAACAAGGAGCAGCCTTCTAGACATGTAAGGTAAAACTGCCAGCTCCTGCACAGCTCAAATATTGACAGCAGTGTGCCAGCTTCAGTGTTCAGAGTACTGCATTTGTTCAGCTGAAGTGAGGGCTCACTGGGTTGGTGATTAACCATGAGGAAATTGTGATGCTGCCTTGATGCTGGGCTGTCTCAAACATGGGGTTTTTTTTTTAAGGTATCCACCCCCATTTTTCTTGTCTCTCATCCTGAGGTTTCCTTGTTATTGGACTCTGGGAATTAAAGCCATGCCCACACTTGTAAATAAAATAAAATGTGTATGTGACATACAGAGATAACAACAAGAAGGCTCTGCTGCATGCACTTAGCAGGACAGCTCAGCTCTGCTTCATCAAAGAGGGCCAGGGGGAATTCTGCTTCCTTAAGCCAGCCTTTGGAACTTGGTTTGTAAGACCAGTGGTCAGATGGATACAGTTTTCAAAGGTATCATAGAATTACCACAGAATGGTTTGGGTTGGAAGAAGTCTTGAAGATTATCCAGTTCCAAACCCCTGCCATGGGCAGGGACACCTTCCACCAGACCAAATTGCTCTGAGCCCTGTTCAACATGGCCTTGGACACTTCTAGGGATGGTGCAGCCACAGTTTTGTCTGTGCCAGGGCTTCACCACCCTCACAGTAAAGAAGTTTATCCTAGTATTTAATCTAACCCTACACTCTGTCAGTTTGAAGTAATTCCCCCTTGTCCTGTCACTCCAGGCCCTTGTAAATAGTCTTGCCTCATCTTTCCAGTAAGTTCCCTTCAGGTACTGGAAGGTCACAATTAAGTCTCCCCAGAGCCTTCTGCTTTCCAGGCTGAACAATCCCAATTCTCTCAGCCTTTCCTGACAGCAGAGCTGCTCTGATCTTGGTGCCTCCTCTGGACTCTCTCCACATCCTTCCTGTGCCAGGCCCTGGGCTGGATGCAGCTGGTGGGATCTCACCTGAAGGGGCAGAGGGGCAGAATTCCCCCTCTCCTGCTGCCCACGTTTTTGGTGATGCCCAGCACACAGAGAGTTTCTGGATCTCAGTGCACACAGCCAGGGCATGTCCAGCCCCTCATCCACCAGCACCCCCAAGTCCTTCTCAGCAGGGTTGCACCAAGCAGACTGGCATTACTTTGTGCCACAATAATCTCTGAAAAATACAGTTTCTGAAACAATTCAGGACTTTTTTTTTTTTTTTACAGCATTTCTATGTTGGGCTTATATAAGTATTTCAAATTAGGTTCCCTAATTGTCAATGCTTCTCTCCCTTCGCTCAGCTCGAAAATTCATTTCCACCCAACATTTCTGCCTTGTACAAATCTGGGAAGCTGAAAGTGCAGATTGAATCCCTGGCAGTGGGAAGCATCATTGTGAGGCTCAGAATCACCGTGCAGGATCCTGAGTGTCCAGTGGATGCCTCCACATTTGCCCCAGTGCTTTCCTACCTGCACAATGGCTCCGTGTTTGTGGTGGATCAGCAAAACACCGCAGTCAAAGGTAATTCTTGCTGTTATTTTTTTCAAAGAAGAAAGCAGCGTTTGTGTTTTGATCATGTGAGGTATCACCAATATTCTTCACAAACTAGAGAAAGAAAGGATGTAGTTTGTTTGGAAGAGAAAACCATGATGTGAGAATTCTTCCAAGGTTTTTATGCATCAGCCCAGAAGGGTCAGACAAAGGAGCACTGGCTGTCCCCAGGTACCTGCAGGCACTGCTTCTCCTCCCTGTGTTTAACCCAAGTGGAGCCCTTGGTTTCCCTACTCATTTTCCTCCCTTTCCTCTCTGTCCCCAGCTGGAAGTTTGCCACATCATTCTCGAGCTGAATGGCAGACAGGATTACTGTGGAATATCTGTAGCCTTTAGATACACACACACCCTCTAGACAGTTCTGTGCTCCAGGATTGGGGGACTGTATTTGGGCCAAGGTTTAAGAAATCTAACATCTTCACTGAAGAAACCCAGCCAGAGGAATTCCCAAATGTCCTTATTGTGAATAGGACTGAAGAAACATTCGTGGAATGTATGTTAAACCAGGCCTTTGTCTGATCCTGTTATCACCACTTTTATCTTCAAAAGGACTGAGTTCTGTCCTCAGGTTTCCCAGCAGAGTTCAGAAAGTTGCCAAAGCCACAGAATGGGTTATTCTTCTCTCTTGCTGTATGGAGCCTTTCTGAGCAGGAAAAACTCCCTTTGGAGTTGCAGAGCATGTGGAGGTTAAGGAGAACAGTACAGGAAAAAACAGGATTGCACTCAAAGCCTACAAATATCACAGTGGCAGCTGAGACTGAATTGCAAGATGCTGATGTGTGCCAAAATACTTAGTAAATCTTATTGATCCTGGGACCAAAAGGCCGAGGAAGAAGAAGGTGATAGCTCTGGACTTTAGCTGCAGAAAACCAGGTGGCTTCCAGTAGCACCACACTTAGCCAGGGGCACAGCCAACACCTCCACTCCTCCTTAGGGGCTGAGAAAAGGGTTCATTTTTTAGCTATACCCAAAGAGTTTCTTCGACATGAGTTTCCTCAGTGGAAAATAAGGAGTGAAACACATAAAGGAAGGATTTGTAAAATGGGGTGTTTTGCTTCCTGACCCCAAAGAGCGCCAGGACATGACCTTTGGCAATGAGCCCACCCAGATCCTGTGCCCTGGATCCTCCCTGCAGCCCAGCCACCACCAGCCTTTGTGCTTGGTTTAGTGACAGCCCATTCAGCTGTGAAAAACAAGGAGGAGAAGTCAGAAGGGACAGCACAACTGAAGGGAGTGGACCACATGTCCTCCAAGATCCATAAATTATTAAGTTTATTGCCATGATGGATAGAGATAATAAAATCTGTTTTGTGGGGCATGGTAAGAGAAGAGAAAGGGATGTGTGCTGAGTCAGCCCCAAGATCCTTGTGGCACAATGTCACTGCTTCAGCAGCAGCCAGGAGCCAACTCCTGGAGAAGGCATCACCTCCCACTAACAAACCCTTAGCCAACAACTGTTTTCAGCCCCAGGACTCCCTCAATCCAGAGGGATTTCTTAGGGTTTGTTTATTCCCCCATGAATCTCCCCCATCAAATCAGATAAATTTTTAGCATCTGCAACATCATCTGGCAAAGGAATTTCACAGATTTTTACCCTTTGCATGTTCCCCTTACAGATGTATAATCAGGGTGAATACAAAGGTGGCTTGTTGATAATTTTTGGACTAAGGCTGTTGGTTGAGGTGTGTGTAGGGAAGTGCCAAATGTGAAGAGCCAGAGAGGTGCCAAGAGTGCAAAAAGAGAGCTCCGAGCAGACCTTGGCTGAGATGTGATGGTTTAGGGAGGAAAAAAGAGCAGAGTGTGTGTGTGTGGATGTGCACAAGTGATGCACCAGTCAGTGCCAGTGTTTTTACTGATGCATGATTGAATGTGGCCATCAGAGGTGAAGGAATTTGCTTTAAAAGCTGTGCTAAGTGAGGAGAAAGGAAACCCTCAGAGACAATGGAGGCAGTGAATGTAAGTGATTTGGCAATTAGCATCTCTCAGATGGTGTTGGAAGCCACCAAGGGTCACAATTATTTCATAGCACGGTCAGGAATTAACGAGATTTCATCTCTGGTGTTCAGCCAGTCCTGCACACTTCTGCATTCCCTCTAAGTGGCTTAGGCTGGAACATAATAGGCAACTGCTGGCCACAGGCACATGAAACTAATGGAGTTTAGTCTAATGGAGACTGTCATGGACACAGCAATTACCCAATGACAAAAAAAAGCTAAAAGAAACGAAATATTAGCTAGAAGGAAGGGAAAGCAAGCAGAGGGTGAGTGCATGTATGTGCATGCACATGGAATGTGGGATATTCCTTTGTTTCAGAGAAATAAGCACCATCAATAATCTGCAGGTTTGCAGAACAAGCACTTATATTAATTTGCTACTCAAAACAATTTTCTAGTCCCTGATCAGAATTCTTTGTCCCAAGACACAGTTTTTGGCCTCATTTGCTGCTCTCCCTCTCTCAGGAGGGATATTATTCTGGATATATATATACTATATATTCTAAATACTGGAATTATTCCTGTCCAAAGGACTAACTCAGCCCTTGCAGATTTGCTGGAACAGGGTGTGAATGGCAACACACGGGCTCCAGATAAAAATCCCTTGAAAGAGAAGAGACTCAGCAATAAAATAGGTCTATAACTGCATGAAAAGGCATCTCTAACTGATTCAGAGCAGCTGAAATCAGACATAAGGGACACCCTTAGAGCATCTTTATGCATTGACGGATCAGGATGTCTCTTCTGACACTGCCAGAAAGAGGGTCACAGTTTTACAGCATTACTTTTGAGAAGAAAAATTGTACAAAAAGAGATTTTGCCCTTAGCACTTCCTCTGTTAAGAACAGAATAGTGCTTCCCGTGGGAGCTGCTAGCATTTACTTTTTATTTGAAGCAGAAGATTATTTGGATTAAGTCTCTGTTTAATGTTGTATCTGCTGGTAGCTAGTGGTAACAGACCTATTAATTACCAGATATATCTGGAAGTGCTGTACACAGAACTTGGTATAGTGAGTGATTTTGATACAACTGCAATACAAACCTACAGCATTTTTCCACTTTAAATGTGTTTACCTCTAACAACAATTATTTAAAAAGTCTTTACTCAGAGAAAATACTTTTCAGAGCACAAAAACAAGTGAATAACAAAACAACGTTCTGCATCATTCAGAGCTTGGCTGACAGGTAAAGGACGAAAAAGGAAGACCACAGAAGTAAATTAAAAAAGGGCTACTTAATGATTGTTTGTAGCTCAGTGCAGCCAGCAGGGAGGCTCTCTGACCCTTGTTCTTGTTTTGGTCCCACAGACTGGGATGAATGTGCCTCCCAAGCCGAGAATGACTGCTCTGTGTTTGCAGAGTGTATCAACCTGATGGGCTCCTACACGTGCAGGTGCAAGGCAACCATGGACACCAACCCAGCCCGACCTGGAAGAAACTGTGAGGGTGAGAAAAAGGACTGGCATCTAGGTTTTTTTGGTTTTTTTTTTTTTTTTTTTTGAGTTTGTTTTTTTGTGTTTTTTTTTTTTTTTTTTTTTTTTTTTTGTGGGGTTTTTTGACCATGAAACATTGGAATAAGTTGTGGGGTTTTACATTTGCTTTTATAGCATATAAAATTCATATAATTGTACCTTTGAAGTCTGTGGCTGGAGGGGTATATATGGCCTGTCTCTAATAATAATAATAATAATAATAATAATAATAATAATAATAATAATAATAACAATAACAAATATAAAATATAAAAATTATAAATATATAGATATAATTTTTATATATTTTAAATATATACTTTTAAATATATATATATTCAGGTGAAATCTCAGTGAGATCGTTCTTGATAAATCTGATAACTGCAAGGAGTACTTTTCCCTCTCCTGCTGTGTCTGTGGCTAATTTCCTCCCACCCAGTTGACCTTTCTCACCAGCCAGAACACGAGGCCCAGGGATCAAATCTGCTTCTTTGTGCAGGCACAAACCAGATTCAACCCCATAAAAATCGCAGTGTGTCCAGGAGCACCCAGGACCTGTTTCTGTAATGCTGCCATGGGTGGCTGAGTGACCTCAGTGCCATTTTTGGGCCAGGCCCTGGTGCCTGTCACTGTCAGGGACACGAAAGAACAAAGCAGGCAGCAGAAAGGTCAGCAGGAAAAGTTCTCCACTTTATTTCTCTGACTCCAACTCATACACCTTTGACAAGCAGGCCAAAGATTGCAAAGATACTCTTCATTGGTGAACATCACCACTGATCATCTTTCTCCTCCCACAGGAGAAATTTGTACGCAAAATAGATAAGTTCTAAAAATATACGTGGTTTTCTTGAGGCTGTGTGAGAACAAGATGCAAACAGTGAAATTCAGGCAAACTCGAGGTGCCTCCTCCACCTGCTCCAGGCCCCATTTCAGGGTGTGTTCACTGTGTTGCAGGTGAGATTGTGGATCTTCTGGCTGAAACCATGGCTCCTGAAAGAAGAACCAGCACAGGCTTGGCTCTTGAAGAGGGAAGCCCTGCAGTCCCTGCTCCCACTGCCACCACCGAGACAGTGGCTGCTGCAGGATCGAGCATCATCACACTCCTCCCTGCTGCACCAGCCCTGGGTGACAAACAAACATCCCACAGTCCCAAAAGTGCTCCTCCAACCCTTTGGAGTCCATCACAAAGCTCCATGGCCAAGGCTGCTCTCCCAAACTCACCCAGGCAACAGCAACCCAGCTCAGTTTGGCTGTTTCCAAATCCAACAGCCTCAGCTGCCACCAGCACTCCCACAGCTGCTGCTGTGCCCCCAGCCAGCTCTGGAGGTGGCCCTGACACAGCTCTGGTGGCCACAGGGACCGCTGGCATTGCCACCGCTCTGGGAGCAGATGGAGAGGTGGGAAGGGAGAACAGCTCTTGGTCTGAGGGACAGCCTGGAGCTTTGGGGTCAGCAGCTTTTCCAGGCACCTCTCCAACCCCCAGCCCAGCCCACAGTGAGTACACATCCCGTGGTGTTGGAATTCTGGAAACTTGGATTTGGGGGTTTTAATAGGTAATAATGCGTGTGAGTCAAGGTGGAGGATTTTGGGCATTGTCTAAGTCCTTCTTCTTCACCTTCTTCTTCTTCACCTTCTTCTTACTTCTTCTTCCTGGGTTTGGGTGGTTTTCTGTAATTGGGTGAAAAAGGTCCTCATTGTGGGCCTTGGGTGGTCATTTTTGGGTCAGAAATATAAATAATATAGGTGTCACCTCGTTATTGGGTAATTAGTGCTTAAATAACCTTGGAAAGAGTCAGAGGCTCTCCATTTTACCTTGTTTCTCTCACTTGCTAGTTAGAGCTCACAGCTCAGGAGTCTAAATAGATAAGAAATAATAAACATCCAAGTCTGAGCATGAATCCTGCATTTCCCCTGAATTAATCCCGACTTTGGCAAGGAAAAAAAGGAAGCAAGAACCATCACAAATGGTGCCCCGTGTGAGGATCACAACCTTCACCATGGGATCTGGGAATTCATCTGAGGGAGAAGCAAAGCCTCGCTTAGAGTTCGGAAAAAGGCATCTAAAACTTTTTTTCTTTTTCATCATCAAATTTATTTTCTTGGGGCCTGCAACTTTTTTTCTATCTCAATAGTATTTTCTGCAGGAATTGGCACTTTTCTCTTTGCTAAATCAGCTTGTGAAAGCGATTCCTCTTCCTGGCAATTTAGCAGCTTTTATGGATGTTGCATTTCTTCAGCTCCAGGAGGAGGAAGCACATGAAAGGGTGCACTGAGCGTGGCTTGTGGCAACATTTGCTGCTCATCCTTTTCTCACAAATCCTGGGTTTCCCTGCAGCCCCTGGCACCAGGACACAGCAGCAGCAGCTGTCTGTGCAGTTAATTTAGGGAGCTGGGGAGGAAAAAGACTTTCCTTCCCTTTCCTCTCAGCAGAAAATGATTAGTCAGAGTCCTCCACAAATCCCCTGTGAGGCAGGAGCTGCCTGGAAACCTGAGAGACACTGCTTCAAGAGCTGTAATTGAGAGCAACAATGCTGGCAAAGGTTTCATCTGTTTGGGTTTGGGCAGATGTGTTGCAGCTAATTAGGGGATTTTTTTTTTCCTGTTGATTGGAGCTGAATCATGTTTCAGAGAGTCAGATTTGGCCTTAAAATCACAGTTTTGTTGGGGGTAGGAATGCTGCTGTCTCTGCCCATCACTAAATGGGTTTTTCTTTTTCTGCAGTGTGTCACTATTCGGGTTGGCTGTTTCAGTTTTGCTTCTGCTTGTCTTTATTCTGTCTCTCCTGCCCCTTCATGTCTCTCTGCTCCCAAGTCACACTTCCCTCTGCTCTTTTCTCTCTCCCTCCTCTCTGATCTCCTGTTCCTGGTGGTCTCCACTCATCCAACCCCACTTCTAGCGCTCCTTCATTCCTTTCTCCCTGGAAAATGTCTTTTTCAGCCATGTAAGACCAGTTCTGCTCACCACTTGTCCCCTGCTGCTGTCCTGCCCTGCCTTGGGCAGCTGTGCCAATGCTCTGTTCAGCTGCTGTCTTCTCTCCTGCTAAAAAAAAAAAAGAACTTTGGGGTTTTTTAAATGAAAACGAAGTGTTGTCTGGTTTTTTTCAAAGTATAAAATTAGCTCATTTTAACTGACAAAACCTCCCTATAAAAGTAGTTTTCTGCCAGCTGGAATAAACCTGAAAAATTCTACACAAAAAAAAAGTTCCATTTACAAGAAGTTGTTTTGTATTCCTGATGAATCAAACATTCAGCCAAGTGTTTTGCTGGGAAAGAAGTTTGTGAAGGACTTATGTCTAAGAAACAAGAGCAAGAGCCATCAGAGTTGCATCTCACTAGCCCAGGGCAAGAAATTCACAGGGCAAAAGCCCATTTTTGGTGAAGTTCACATCCAGCTCCTCCTTGTGGCATCATCTCTGACGCGGAGACTCAACCTCAGCCAACTCTTCATAGTCTGGTCTTTTAAATACCAGGGGGCTTTTTTATTACTATTTGAGGATTATTCAGACCATTTCCCCCTCTCATCTCAGACAATTGAATGTGTTTTATCCCCTAAATACCTGTGTTCACATGACAGGACAAGCCATGGCAAAAAGCAAGCTCAAATCTTTTGATCTCATTGTCGGTGGTGAGGATTCCTTTGGGATCAGAATTATGCTGGGATAAAGGAACCTTCCTCCAGTGACCTGCTTCAAGCAGGCATTTCTCCTCTCCTCTCTAAAGCTTTACCTGATTACTATTTCTTTTCCTCCACTACCTGAAGTGATTATTTTCCCAGTGTGAGTAGAACCTGGATGTGAAGTGGTTCACAGAGTTTATGCAGAGCTCTATAATTCCTCCTGTTTCAAGGAAAGCGGCTGAAATGGCAGATTAAGACTGAATTTAAGAATGTGATAGAGCTAGAACCTGGTGCCTGATGCCCTGTGGAGGTGCAGCTGCGTGTGTGCAGGGAGGAAAGCAGGTTGCTACACCAGAAAGTAAAGACTGGTACCTTGATTCAGAATTTTCAAACTGAATCCTTAGCCAGACGATAAAGTTCTTGAAGTTTTTGGTGAAGGCTATCCTGTATTTATAGAAACCATTGAGACATTAGGTTTTGCTGTGCCAGGAGTGATGATTTGTTACGAGCTGGGGGCAGAGTGAAGGCAGCTTACTGACAATGTCACAGCATTTGATTTCAATCATCACTAAGTGGATGCCAGGGGCACAAACCATGCCTTGAGAAACCCTTTCTCTGATCACTTCAGCGTCTGTACTAACAATGCCAAACCCAGAGGTTTGGGAAACACTGAGAATTCAGGAAATCAACCAAAATGTTTGAGTCTGCCTTAATGCCATCCAGCAGAGGTGAACTGGGGGGAAGTGTAACCTTGCTGGGATTCATCTCACCCCACCACAGCTGTCCAAAGTGTAGATGTCTAAGCTCAGCAGCTGCCCAGCCTTCCTCTGAGGCTGCAGGGAGGACTTGATGCTGCACTGGTTTCCCTCTGGAGGGACTGGAGGGACAACCAGCTGAGCCTGGGACAGCAATCCCAGTGCCTGAATGGAGAAACATTCCAGACATCTCTGGGCATCGAAGGCAGAGCTGGAAGATGTGGGACCTCCAGGAGGTCAGTGCCTTCCTGCAGAATCATCTGGAGCTCAGACAGGGCAGACTAAGATGCTGGATGATTTATTTTTAGACTTTTGGGGTCTGGGCTCCATTTCCTTCTGCTGCTGTGAGTTGATACATGTGAATGCTGGACAGTGTGACACATCTGTCCGTGGACTGCAGTCCATAAAACACTATAGAAATTGTCTTTTTTTCACCTTGCAGCCTTCCAGAAACTTAGTGGCACAGTTTGGATAACAAACATGGGATACTCTCCAGGCTTCAGCAATACAAGCAGCGAGGAATATCAAACCTTTGCACAGCTCTTTGTTGATGAAGTAAGTGGTGGATAAGGATGTGACCTGTTACCTGTCTCAATAAAACCCTGGGAATGGTCTTTTTCCCCCACAGCCTGTATAGCTCATGTGTGTTCCTTCACACACCGGTAAGGTTTGGCTTCCTCTGACTGCCTGAGGCTGCAGGAGAAGTGTGCAGCTCTGTTTTAGAGGAAGATCAGGATTTGAGGATTCTCTGGTACCTCCATGTCCTCTCCTTCTCATACTTGGTTATAGTGAATTATTGATCTCCTCCAGGGGTGTGGTGGAAAGCTAATGGAATTAGCAAAGTGCTCTGATACCCTTGCCCTGAGCAGCACTATCCTAATTAGCTGTATGATTGTTATTATCCTTTGTAGCAGTACCTCAAGGCCGGCAGTTCTTGTAATCACCCCGGATTTTGTAGCCCCATACCTGGAAAGGGAGTGGTTTCTTGAAAAGTCACCTCTGCCCTCCCTTCCAGTGAGAGTGCAGGATATCAAAGCACAACATGATATCTGCTGTGCCTTTCACCCTCTCAGAATTCTCGGGCGTTGCCTTTGGCAATATCAAATATTGCAGTGACTTTGTCAGAACTTTGTTCCTTCTGGTGCTCCCTCAAACACGCCCACACCTGGAGAACCACTGGTTGTGCTGGGCTGCTTCACTGCCTCCCTTCCCTTCTCTGCTTTCAGAGGTCTTGAAAAGTGTTCTGAAAATCCCTCACTGGCAATTTGATGGATTCTCAAATCCTGCAGAGGCCTCCCAAGACTTACTGGGGACACAGTCACCAAGTGCCACTGGAACACAGCTGTCACAGGGGCATAGAATCACAATCAGGATCAGAACCTTTAGGTTGGAAGAGACCTCTGAGATCATCAACCCTAACCTCAACTAAACCATGGCACCAAGTGCCACATCCAGTCTTTTCTTCAACACACCCAGAGATGGTGAACCCACCATCTCCCCAGGTGGACCACTCCAATATTTAGTTACTCTTTTTGTAAAAAGGGTAATAAAGTTCTGTAAACCGGGCACAGGGCAGGCCAGCCTGGGGTCACAGACCACTGCAGGGAGGGAAGAGGATGATCCATTTCTCTTTCTTGGACACCAGTTTCCCACTGGTGGCTGGACTGGTTTGCACCTTTCTGGGTGTGTTAGCAGAGCACAGCTTTCCTGGAGCTGTTGTGGCCCCAAGCTGTCACATCAGAAAAACCGTGACAAAACGGGATTGATGTGATTAGCAAAGCGAAAAGGGAGCAATTCTCCACTGACCTCTCTCTCATTCAGCACCACGCTCTGCCCGAGGCTATTTCAGAACAGCACAGTATTGAAATGGACTGAAATTAATGTATTTTCTTCATTCAGTCAGATACCTTAGTCCAGAAAACCGTGGGTACTGATATACTTAGGGAAAAAAAAATGGTTGCATAAAGGAACAAAATGAAGTTTTGTGTCAGTTTTACCTGGATCTCAAATTTTCAGGCAGAAAATGATCACTTTGATTATGAGGAGCCAGCACTTCTTTTCCCAGCACTCTGGTTTTGTGGATCAGCTGGAGAAATGTGTTAGTGTTGATTCCTTCCACCCCTGAGCCACCCACTCTAAATGGGCTATAATTGCATGGCTGCTGTAAATAATATCCCAAATATTGTATTTCTAGATGCCAAAGAATATTTAAGAGACCAGAAAGATCTGTATATTTTATTTTTCCGGTTATGAGGACCAGAAATGGATCTTTTAAAGTAAATGAAGGAAGTTTTATGAGCTTTAAAAGCAATCCCAGGTTCCAGTTAAATACAGCTTGCCAGAGATTTTTTTAAAACCTCTTTGGAGTCACAATCTCCAATTCAGAGGATTTATAAATCCTAATGTGTATAATGGTCTTTAGCCCCAGCACTTAAGTGCCATGTGGTTAAATTGGCAGCACAGCAAATGGAAATACCATCCTTTAAATAATGAGAAGGAGGTAAAAACTTGATGTGACAACCTTCACTGTCATTGTCCAGGCCAGTTCCACCACCTTTCTTGTAATGCAACTTAAAAACAATATGGCTAAAGGTAAAAAAGTATTGAATTAAGTCTTGAGGTTTGTTCAGCGTGTGTTTTACAACACCCCAGGAAGGACATCAAGGCTTGTCCTCAAGAAAATCAGTTGGGAAAGCAAAAGGTTTGAGCTGAAAATTCATTTACTGAAGTGCAATAAATTCCCAAGTGGAAAGTTCTGACTTTGGGTGTCTTAAACTTAGCTGAGTGACAAAACTTAGTGACAAAAGGTGTGGAACTAATAAACGATGATGCCTTATGAGTCCCCCATTTGGAAGGCACAAAACCTGTGTTTGGGTAGCTGAATGCACCTAAAAGGATTGTAGCTGAAGCTGTATGAATGTGCAATGAGTGTAGGAACAGGGATTAAGGAATTGTCACTTTTCCTGTGTAATTTCACCCTTTTGTTAGTTGGAGTTTATCCACCTCCACACCCTGGAAGCTGCTGGTGATTGTGGCTGGGCAGATGTGTGCTCTTCTCCCTGAAGGTGCAACCAAACCACAGACAGTGGGGAGGGTTTGGGTTTTGTGGATTTTTTTTTCTCTCTGAGTGAAAAAAACAGCCTTCAAACAATATTCTGTTCAAATTACTGCACTTTTTACTTACTTATTCCCAGTTTCCAGATTGTCAGTGCATTCCCTGCTTAGGTTTCCTTTGTGTGCTACAGAAATTGCAGATACAATGAGAGACCTGAAATAATTTCTCTTGTAGGAACTCCCCACACTCAAAATATAATACTGAATATTTCTTCCCAAAAAAGTTCAGTTTCTTCCCCGCTCCCCTTTTTCCTGGCCCTGCTTCATCCAGAGCTATTTTGATAACCCAGGGTGTGGTACCTGTTGGGAAATCCTGGAGTCTCTTGGATAAAGGGTTTTGTAGTGTCACCTAGTGGCTAAATACAAATACTGTGAATGTGCCCTGACTATTCAAACTCTGGGTCCTGCTTTGGGGAAAAAATAGGAATAAAAAGGACAGAAACAAACCAAAATGAACAAAAAGCCCCTGTAGCTAGGTGGGGGTCAGGCTCTGGTCACAGGGAAAAAGGGACAGGACAAGAGGAAATGGCCTTAAGCTGCTCCAGGGGAGGTTGAGGTTGGACATCAGGGGGAATTTCTGCATGGAAAGGGTGCTCAGGACTTGGAAGGGGCTGTCCAGGGAGGTTTGGAGTGCCCATCCCTGGAGGTGTCCAAGGAAAAGCTGGATGAGCACTCAGTGCTCTGGGCTGGGGACAAGGTGGGGATCAGGCACAGTCGGACTTAATGATCTTGGAGGTCTTTTCCAACCTTAATGATTCTGGAATTCTGCGAAAAAGAAAGACTGATAAAATAAAACTTTCAGGATAGACACCAAAAGAGGATGAAATCAGGGTGGGCTAAGAGGATGTCTGTGTTTAGTGTTGAGAAGTTCAGACAAAAATTATGGAAGTTGAAAACTTAGGCCTTCAACTTTTCAGTACCTGCTTGTGAAACAGCAGAAAGAGAGAGTAGAGGGAGCCCAAGAGCCCCTGTCCTGGTGAAATGGGAGATTTAGGGTCTGACAAGGACAGTTTATGTTCTGCCCAGCTCTCTCCATCCTCCCAGCTGTGCCTGTGTGCTCCATGGGGCACTCCAAGGTTTGCTGTGTGGGACTTTCAGGCACGTGGCAGCAATTTCCAGGGGCACACAGGGGCTTTGTGCCATGGCCTTGGCACCCAGCACAAGGAACACACCAGCTCTGGTGACCCAGGAAAGGGCTGCAGGACCTGCAAATCCTGGGGCTGTCTGCAGGGCTGGAGTGGGGAGGTCAGGGCTGGGCAATGCACAGCAGGAAGGACACAGAAAAGCTGTGCAAAACTGAGAATCCAGCACTAAATGCACCAGGAGTGTAGGGGAATCCGCGGACAGCTGGGACAAGGAATTCTGCTGACCTGTTTATTCTAGAACACGTGGGTTTATTGCAAGGGTCGTGGGTAAAAGGGTCCTGCCTTCAGCCACCAGCCTCAGCTGGAGGGAAGTCCCAAAGAGAGAGGGAGAGAGAACAGCAGGGAGAGAGCTGAGAGAGAAGGGAGAGAGAGAGCAACGGGCATGGGGAAGAGAGCAGGAGAGAGCAAGAGTAGGGGAAGAGGAAGGGTAAGAGTTAAGAGGAGAGGTAAGAGTAAGAGTTAAGAGAGTTAAGAGAGTTGAGCTAAGAGAGGTAAGAGAGCTAAGAGAGTTAAGAGAGTGAGGTCCTTGTTACAATGCATTATATCTCCTTTTGTGATGAATATTCTAATTCACAGTGACCAACCAATACAAGACACAAAATCCTATAGAATCTACATACAGCCTATAAGAACTACTACATCACCATACTGTGTTATGTTTTAAACTATAAAAACTACTCTTTAGACTTTTCTGTTTTGCTGCATTGATCTTTGGATCCCTTAGCCAGCAGAAAGGTATTGTTCAATCAAAAGGGATTCTCCTTCAGCTAGTTGGCTCCCAGCCTCTTCCCTGGCTTCTAACTGCTGGGAATCACTGCTGGCACCCCAGAGCATTACACACTGAAATAAACTGTGCCTTAAGCTCTTGGCTGAAATCCAGCCCTGCTGCTCCAGATATTTCCTGCAGAAATCAGGGAGAGGAAGAAGCAGTTGGAGGTGGCCAGAGTGTAGCCCCCACCTGGCCCCTTAATACCCTGGTCTGGGCATTTAGGAAGAGGTGGGTTTTGCTTGGCTCTGGTGAGAAATCAGCTGTAAAGCAAAGCCTGAAGGTCACCTGCTCTAAGCTGTCATGTTCCTGGGCTGAGAGAGCCCTCTGAGGCAGTGTGGAGTGTCAGGAGCATCTTCCACCAGCAATTCCTGGCATTGGATTGCTCCTCTCCCCAGAGGCATTCTGAGAGGCAGAACATGGGACAGAACTCCTTCCTCCCTTTCTGTCACCAGAGGCAAGGTCTTGTGCCAAATGGCAGATGAGATATCTGAATCGTTTGGCTTGTTTAATATTCACGGTGAAATAATGCACCACATCCTCCAGCTGCTCTGGAATGAAAATGTTACAAAGCAAAAGGTCAATTTTCTGCTGCTTCCCTCCAGAGCAGGAAGCACAACACTCATTTCTGAGCAGTGTACACAGCCTGAAATGTAATTATTCCAGCTGCCCATCCCCACCTACGTTTGGTTTTTATTCCAGGTGCATAAATCTCTGTCCCCTGAGGTGCTCCAGCAGATGGATGCTGGTCTGATTAAAGTGCTGATAACGGGTGTCACTAATGGGAGCACAGTGGGAAGTTTCAATTTGCTGCTTGCAGAGGGAGTGGATGTCCACCGTGTCATCAGCACTTTTTGTGAAGCCTTGGAACACAGCTCCTACCTCACCATCGACAGGAGCAGCCTCTGCACACACGGTGAGGAGCAGCTTGTGCCCCAGGAATTCTTCAGAACCAGACAGATGATAAAAGCTGGGTTAATCTGTGTCTTCTGAGGTGAAAATATCTGTACAACACATGGATGAAAAGCCTTTCTCACTCCTTATGTTGCTCCTGCTTGTCCATCCAGTGAGTTTTTATTCAGAGAACACCCACAGATAACATAGGAAGTGAGGTACCACTGATCCAAAAGGATAGAAGCAACTGGTCTTTTTGATAATACCTAGAATCACTTTTACAGAGAAAAAGGTAAGGAGATATCAGAGGTCATGGATTGAGGGCTTTATAAGCCACCAGTGGAAATGAGTCCCTGAACACAGCCATAACTGTTTAAAATCATTAAAAAACACGTTACCCTCTGCTTTGCATGGATAATTTCCCCATGAAATAGAAATCCCAAAAAATAAATGAACATGTGAGTTCTTCCTCACTGGGAGAAGTTGTTTTCCTCACACACCTGTGGGTCTGGAGCTCAGGTGGAAGCCCACACTTTGCCAAGCCCAGCATGAAGGCTGATTGAACAGCTTCTTTTCTTTTATATGTCATTGATTTAAGTAACCAAACCCATTAATCTCCTGACTAACAGCAGCTGAATTCTGTTTCACAAGTCACCTCTGAAAAAAAATACCAACTACTGTATCCCTGACACAATCCATTTGTCCAAAGAACGTTGTTATAAGCTGTCAATTAGAATCTCATGCAAAATTACTTCAGAAACATATTTATGCTCTGCTCTATAATTTATTTTTTTGCCTATTACACTCACAGCTGTAAATCTGGAAACAGAAAAATCTGTAGGATCTTGTGGCAGTGCTTTGTAGGGTGCCTGCCTCCCTCAAACCTGGGCTAAAACAAAGGGTTTGTTTCAGGACAGGTCCCCATAGAGCAAGTGGCTTGTGCTGCTTTCTGAATCCCACCTATGGTCTGGTTTGCTCTGGTTTTTAGACTTTGGAAAGAGAAAGAAAAAGAAAAAGAAAAAGCATGGTTTTTTTCCTCTCAAAAATGAGAATTTTGGTAAATATTAAAACAGCAATTAGATTGCAGCCTGAACCAGTCACACAGACCTCCTGCTTCATTCATGCTGGGCATTTACTCAGCCTCTCCTCAGAACTGTGAAATGGGGGAAAACTGAGGAGGCCCCTGGGGTTAGAAGCATCCCCTTGGACAGCTGATCACTTTAGGAGTGGGGAATGCATTATATTAATATTTACTTTAATGCTGTAAAGTTCTTTTAACAGTTCTGTTTCTCGTATTTGCCACAAAAATTAGATCAGATTGTCAAGATTCTTTGTGATTTTCATTAGCAGCAGAAGCAGAGGGGACAGGAGAGGTAATAGAGAAAGTAGCAGAAAGTACCTGATAGGTGGCTTCACCTCTGTATGGCAGCAGGGAGGAAATGCTGGTGTTCCAAACTGCATTTTTGGATGAGCTGATTCATCTGGCTTCTCTCTTTCCTCAGGTCCTTTGTTAGCTGATGTATGATGGGCCTTTAATTTCCTAAATTCTCTTGGGCTTCCTCAGCAATTTGCATTTGGTTTTGTAACCACAATGATAAGGAACATTTCTGACTGAAGTCACAATGATTTGTCAATTGATACCAACCTTTGTTCAGTCTTAACTAAGATATTGATGTAATAATAAGCTTTTGGGAAACCCAGCTCTGGAAGAGCTTCAACTTTCATTTGCCTTCTTCTATTGTGCAAATCAGTGACATTTTCATTTGGGGCATTTCTGGAAGCTGGGCAGTTCCATAGCAATTTATATATGTGTACAGATTTTATATGTGTCTTGGGGAATAGGTGGTATTTTTATGTTTAATCCACTAAAATTATTTAAGAGAAGTTTTGTGCCATGAGACACATTGTTTGTACTTCCCTGCAAACAGATTTATTGTCTTGATTGTCTCTCAGTCAGTGGTGGGTGAATACTCAGGGTGTAACCCCAGACCTGTGCTGGATGTTGGATGTTTGACACACACATTAATCTGAACCTTTGCTTTCCTTTTTCCCCAGCTTTTCTCTTCCTGTGACCATTACATATTGCCACTGACACATTTATTCATTTATTCATCTCTCTCAGGGCACACTGAGTGCAATGTGGGGCTGCCACATGAGGTTTGTCCCATGCATCCCCCAAAGATGAATTTCCCAAGGTCCCATCTTTTGGGTAGTAACTGGTCTCAAATGAGGCCAAATCAAACTCCTCATTATGGCCCCAGCCAGAACTGGACAGTCTCCTACAGCTCCAGGCAAAAACATGCAAGCCCTTGTTAAGCAACTTCCAGTGGGGGATATTGTGCCAGTACTGATCTTCCAAAAGCTGTTTGTACTTGAGTTGCACACCAATTATTGCAGCTGCCAGGAAATAAAGCATTTCAGCTTTACTGATGGGCACTTTACGTGTCTCATGGGCTCCTTTCTAAAAAATCCCCAGCTTTGGCAGTAGGTAGAGCAGGTTAAAAGAACAAAAGAAGCTGGTTTCCTGCCAGTAACTGTGAGTTTCCTCCTAAGAGTTTGCTTTTGCCTGATGAGACCAAACTGATTCTGTAAATTACAACAGCACTATTTTATTTTTGGCACTCTTCAGCACTTCCCTCCGGCCAGAAGGCAACGGTGACGGATAAGAAACCTGTGCACAGCACAGTTTTGCCTGTGACACCTTTGCAAACTTCAGCTCATGTTTCCTCCCCTGCTTCACTGGACTTCTCTCCTGCTGAGCACAGAGCTCTGGAGGGCACCACGTTCTCCAGCACAGTGCTGACTCCTCTCCCCACGGATCCCACGGCATCTCCTGATGCTTCTCCTCGAGCATCTGCAGCCCCCTTTGCCAAACCCACCCCAGAGGTTTCCATTAAAGACGCAGTGAGTGTGCTCTGTGAAATTGAGAGGATCGTCCTTGCCATCCAGAAGAGATTCTTGCAGCAGGAATCCATCCCAGAGAGTTCCCTGTTCCTGGGGGAGCCTGGCTGCAATGTGAGCACCAGCAATGGCACCCACGTTGTGCTGCAGGCGGGCTGGAGCGACTGTGGCACCCAAGTGGAGACTGTAAGTCCTCAAGGGAATCAAGGGAATGCCAACAAACTCTGGAGCACTTTATTTCTCTTTCAGGAGGGGAGAGGCAGTGGCAGGTCCTTAGTTAGGTGTAGAGTCTATTAGTCGCTGATCTTCTTTTGGAAAAAGAAATCCCCCTCCTGTGATGGAAAGTTACCTCTCAGTGTGTGATGAAAAGCACCAGAGAGAAGGGGAACCTTTGAGGTCAGGCAGCAAAACTCAAGGGCCTCTCCAAACTGAGGGTCACTTCCCATGCCTCTTCTGGGTGCCCTTTGCAGCTGTCTTTTCTTGAAAGTAATTCCATCATCCCATGCTGACAAATACTTCAGTAGCTACCAGTAGTGGGGACAAAGAGTGATCTCTCTCTTTGGATCCTGAACCAATAGCTGTGTTCAGACCATGTCAAAGTACAGAAACTCCCTTCTGGAGCAATGGCCATTGCTAAGGTATGATCATTGCCCCATCCAGTGTGTTCAAAATCAAGTCAGATGGGGCTCTGGGCAACCTGGTCTAGTGGAAAGTGTTCTTGCCCATGGCAGGGGTTTGGAACTTAGTGATTTTTAAGTTCCCTTCCAGCCAAAGCTGTTCTGTGATTCTACAATATGACAAAAAGGGAAAGGAGGAAGACTGGTGAATTTTCTTTAATTCCTTGTACAGCAACAAAGATACTGAATGTTTAATCTCTTTGATTTTTGCTGTCAGGAGAACAGGGAACACCCAAGCACCTGAAGCTGGAAAGTTCTGGTACAACCTCAGAAATGCTGATGTATTCTCTCCTTTCTGTGCTGCAGAACATGACTACCACCGTGGTGAAAACCACCCTTCGGAATGCTGCTGCTGCTCAGGGAATAATCCACCACCTGAACGTCGCCAGCCCCATCCACTGTGTGTTTCAAAATGATGTCTTGACTTCCTCTGGGTACACTGCAGGAGGGTGAGGAACAACTCTAAGCTTTGAAATTCTGCTGTGTGGCTGAGTGCTGTTGTGTTAGAAAAACCCCCAGGGGCTGTAGTTGTGTCCAGGGAGAGCACTGGGAGCAGTCTGCCATCCTGGGAGTCCTGTGCTCAGAATGCTGCCTTAAGTTGTAGCTTTAATATTTTTCAGATCCTGCACTGTATTAGTGTATAACTCTGAACTCCACAGAGAGTGTTAGTAAGCTCTCTTCACAGCTTGGTCAGACAAAGCAATCCTTCCAGGTCTGAGAACCGAGGTCATCATCACAGCCCCAGGTCTGAAATGGATAAAACAAAAGTGAATTGGGGAGAAGCAACCCGGGGATGTGTGACTTCATTACCTGAAGCTGTAATTGGACAATTAACCTCTGACATACAAATAGACCAAATTTATATCTGCCAAAAAACCCCATGACCATTGTCCATCTTGGGTGTAGCCTCTGCCAGGCCCCTGCACTGCCCAAGGTGTATCTGTTAAAAGCCTTTACTAAATATCCACTTTATTCTCTGTCTAGCCTCTGTTCTAGGCAGCCAGTGCAAGGCATCATCCCTGCTCTGTGCTTCTCTCCTACTTCAGCTAAAGTGCCAGTAGCTCCAACAAGCTTGGCCTTTACCTGGCTAAAGCACAGGGGAAAATAAACCTTTGGAAACTGCTGGTTCAGGAGTCAGAATTCCTGTCTCCTCATTGCCTTCCTGGGCAATCCCTTGCAGCAATAACAGCATTTTCCTGCTTTTGGAACATATCAATTGTGTTTCTTTCCATCTGATGTGGGCCTGCAGATTGCTATGTGCCTTCTGAGAATGGTAGTTTTTAACCCCCCACAAATCCTTATTTGGTCAACTTGAAAAACCAGAAAATAAATCATGCAAATCCTTTTTGTGTTGTGGAAGGCCTCATTTTGAAGTGAGATGGAATCAGAGCCACGCTTCATAGAAAATCAAGGCTGTGCTGACAGAAAATGTGACAGCACAAGCATTTTTCTCATGGGGCGTGTCCTCCCTTCATACAAGTGCACCTCCTCTCTTGTTTATCATTGTGCTTAAACTATTGGCACCAAATCCAGTTTCTGTTTCCCAGCCCTGTCCAGAGATTGTATTTTCCTTCCCATTCCCCAGCAAAGTCTTTGTCAGGCCACTTTTCTTTGAGCTCTTATAATTTTCTCATGCCTTTCACTTTCTGTTCAGATAGATTTTCCCTGTCTTTTTTTTTTTTTTTTTTTTTTTTTTTTTTTTTTTTTTTGGCTCTTCAGCACTAAGCTTTTACTGTCCTTATTCTGAGCTTTCAGAGAGCTCGTAGTCTTGCTCCCTTCTGCTCCACTCAGGTATTTCTCTCTGCCCTGTTTGAATTGCTGAGATCACCCTTTGGATTTTCCCACTCGTGTTTCCCTGCTCCCTACCTTCCCAGCTGAAACCTCGATGCATTTTCACCTTTCCTTTTGAACAGTGTCCTGCCATCCTGGACTGCAGACATCCCATCACTGTTTAAACACGTGGGAAAACAGGCACTGATTTAAGACCTGCAGAAACTCCCAGTCAAATTTGTGATCTTTAAAGGTGGCTAATTTATTTTTCAGACTTTACACCATCTTCGAGGATTTGCACGGATCTGGACACTTCAGAACAGAAATGCAGCTGTTTATTGGGAACTCCCCGATCCCCCAGAATTTCAGCATCTCTGCCAGCGAGGATGTGCTGATTGAAGTGGGGATGCAGAGGGCAGACAGCAAGCTCAAGGTGGTTCTCACTGACTGCTGGGCCACTCCAACCAATAATTCAGTGGATCCTCTGTCATTTGTTTTTATCAGCAACAGGTACAGCAATGCCCCTTGTAAATACCATGAGCCATACCTTGGGTCTGACAGCGGTACTCACTGATAATGTGTTGTGTTTTAAATGCCTTTTACGTGTGTTCTCACCATTCACATGCCCGCTCCCTTTCTATTTGGCCTGGTTACACCTTCTTTGAACAAAAAAAGGTAGGTCTGAAAAGGGATTTCAAAGGGCCATGTGGAAGTTTTTTGAGTTTGGTCGTCTTCTTTGCAACTTTGTGAGGAAATTCTGCTTTTAACTGGAAGAAATCACTGGAAGGTGATGTTGGCAGTCAGTGAAAGAGCTTTTGAGAAGACGGTGCTTTATCTCAGTTCAGAGGTTTCTCTGTGGTTTCAGCTTTATCAAGAGTTTATGTGCTTCTTGTCAATGAAGAAATAGGTCATTTAATTCCTCACACATGATACTAAAGCAGCCTCTGGAGAAAGAGGAGGTTTGTTCCTGTCTGGATCCCTGATCCTACCCCAATGTCATATTTCTTAGGCTCACCTGTCACCCTAAAATACAGGATAATCATTTTGCTCAGTAACAAAATCAAGTCCTTTAAATTTGATTTGTTTTTTTTTTTTTTCAATTTGTGTTTGGTGAAGCCAAGTTTAAAAATCCTCCTTTCTGTTACTCTTTCCCTTCTTCTCCAACTCTCCAACCACTTCTCCCATCTCCTGTTCCACTTGGTCACTGTGAGATTAAAGCAGCAAGCAGCCCCTTATCACTGCTGCTTCATGGAGGATCTGGCTGTGACTTCCCAAAGGAAGGAAAACCTTAAAACCCAAGTTCTGTGCTCTAACCACAACCTGCCTCCTCTAGCCTTAGCTGCTCTGTGTGATTTCTGTCTCCCTTTTCAGCTGTCCCATCCCAGATACTTACACCACGCTGCTGGAAAACGGGAATTCGAGCAAAGCTCAGTTTAAGATGAAGATTTTTTCCTTTGTCAACAACTCTGTGGTTTACTTACACTGCAGGATTCGTATTTGTATGGAGGCACCAGGAAGCACCTGCAGGACTGTAAGTGTTGTGCTCTGATATGTTGTTCCTCACCCCTAAAATATATTTTTCTCAATGGAATGGAAGGAGTAATGTTTCCAAACAAGATTTAAAATAACTCCTGAGGTTTCCTTTGTTCTCTGGTGAGAGCTGAGAGGAGTGGGGAAACACTATGGAAGTGTCAGCTTTTTCTCCTGTTGCTCATCCTCCTAGAAAAAAAGCATGGAGCAGAGTGGGGGAACCTGAGAACTGGACCTTTCACTTATTTTAAGGATGACTAAAAAGCAATGGAATTAGGCTGGAATCAGAAAATATCAGCTCAGGTGAATGTGTCACAAAATAGGAACTCCCAGAGTAGCAGTGTCAGAAGAACGTCTGAGGAAATTTATATATTTTTTTCTGTCCTTTTTTTCTTATCCCCTACAGATTTGTTTCTTCAACTGAGAGTTTCAGGTGCCAGGAAAGGAAGCTCAGTGTCATTAAGTCTTTAGGGCTGTGACTTTATTAGAGTTTATTATGGCTTTTTAAAGCCTAACTGATTTTTAAAGCAATAAACCAAGCCATGTTCTGATAAGAACTGCAGTTTTTAATTGTCTGTGCTACAAAGAATTGCATTGTTCCTTTTTTACTTGCAAGTAAGTGATACACAGCTTTATCTAAAAATGTATTGCTACCATAGAAATAAGAAAAAATATGTTTAACTGATGGCTTTTTTTTTTTTTTTTTTTCTTACTAGCAGACACTTGGGAATTCTCCTCTTCCTCTGCCAACCTTCCTGGCTTTTTTTTTTTTTTATCAAGGATGTTTTCATTAGCAGTTTGGTGTTCCCCCATTGTTTAACACTTTCCTCTAGCTCTAAATAACACCGTTTAAACCCATTACAAAGCAAATGATCTCTTCCTAAAGGATTTAAAAAGGCAACCAAAAGATGCTTGTTTCCTTTCTCAAAGTATAAGGCTTCCTCCAGATCAAAAAAAAAAAGTAATAAAACCAAAAAAAAAGTAGGGGCAGGAAACATGACTGACAATGGTAAGATGGCTCCAGTTTTTGGAGTTGAGTATGAATATATATGATGCATTTTTCTTTCTCCTATGCAAAATTTACCTCTATGAGAAGTCAGTATATTCAGTGAATTCAGTATATTCGACTGAGGCTGAACTGTGATGTGAGTAAGAACAGGCACATCTACACAGGGTGAGAAAAAATGTAAAAATGTAAAAATGGCTTTTACAAAGAAGGGAGGAGGAGGTGCAGAAGGTGCAAAGATGAAGGAAGATGAGCAAGAACAGAGGATATTTGTAAATAATGAAAGTTGGCAAGGAAAGTGCCCTCAGTCTGGGATCTAACCCTCTGATCTGTAACTCTGGGGAACAGTGACTTGCTTCAGGGCAGGTTTAACTCAGCTCTTCACTCACAGACTCAATACTTACATCTTGTATTATTTCTTCTTTCTCAGTCTATTTATTCCTTGTTTTCTCTATGGAAGAGAGCAAGTTTAGTGCTCTAAAGTTTAGAGTTGAAAAAAAAAATATGGACTGGCTAAGGAGAAAAGGAGTAAGAAATGAGTAAGAAAAATTCCTTTGAATGGGAAGAGGAGTGATGTGCCACCATGGTGCAGATGTTTGGTGGAACGTGGCTGCTCCGTGGCCATGTGGAACCAAAAATTCATTGCCACCAGGGACCAACTACATGAATGTCTTCTACAACAGATCCACCTACCTGAGAAAGCTATTTGTGGGCAGACCAAAGTCATAAATAAAAAAAATCCCACATGGCAATTTTTCTAGGGGCTGACCCAGCTGAAGACACTGTTGCTGGCAGTGGATTGTAGATTTTCCAGTGCAGCCAAACTGGTGACACTGGTGAGACACTCTGGTGTAAACAAGCTGCTAAGACACTCTGCTGATTTTATTGGTCATGGTATGGTGCTGCCATTTCTTTGGGGGGTTTTTGTGCCCTTCCAGGAGAGCCACAGGAAAAAGCCAGTAGGTTTTGGTTCCCATCAGGGACCTTTAGGCTTTGACTTAAAACAAAAAAGGCAGCAAACAAACAAAAAAACAAAACAAAACAAAACAAAAAAAAAAAAAAAAAAAAAAAAAAGAAGTGCTCAGAAAATGCCTGTGCAAGTGCTGCTCACACAGAGCTAAAGCAGCTGATCCCCAGTGTTATAAATGATAAGAAGGCAATTCAAAATAACAGAATTTATTTAGCAATTAAAAAAAAAATTAAAAGCTGCAATAAAATTGGACAACATCAATGGAATGCTGGGTGGGCAGAGTGACAGTAACAACGGCACCATCCAACCTCAGCCACACACTCTAGGTCCAGTGAAAAATCTTTTTACATGGTTTATTTGTCTTGAGGTTAAGTCCATTTAAAGTCCAAATATTCATGTATCTCTTTATTTCCAAGGAGGTCTTGGAAGGGGTTGCTGTAAGTGTGAAAAGATGTTGATAGTCTTCCCGGATCTCGTCTTTGGGGTGCTGATTTGGTCATCCTCCAGATCCCCCATCAAGATCGACATCAGATGTCCAGCAGCTGTGAAGTGGAGGCCCATCATTGATGAATGGGCCATCTCCAGTCCGGCCATGTCATTTCTGTTGCAAATATTGTGGTTTCACAGCTTGCACCACAGGTCTTGGAATCTCAGAGATGCCCTGGAGTAGCTTTTTAATAGACCAAATCTTTGATACATGAATTTATCCATTACATTTATCACACCCAGCATCCCACAGGACAGGGATTGTAGTTCCCAGATTAGTGGTTCACATGTCACTGAGGTTGTGGGTAGCTTCAGAATGACACATGGCTTGGCAGGCTCTGAAAGCTGCTGCTGCTGGTTGCAATATCTGCTGTGCCTGCCATGGGCAGCAGCAACATCTCAACAAAAGTGCTTGTAAAACCCTGGCATTAGTGATAAACTTCTTCTCCCATAAGGTTTCTCTAAAATGAACAGAAAGCTAATTAAAAGGGTGTCTGTGTGAAAGGTCTGTTCACAGCAGTGTGTTCCAGTGTGACTAATTACAGATTTTATACTGATTTTTCCCTGATGCCATTTCTTTTGGACTTCCTTTTGGTGCTAATTTCAATTTACCAGAGCGTAACATTAAGGAACAAAAGCCCAGTGGTGAGAGTTGCACTGGGCTTTCCAAGCTCATCAGAAGGCTTTGTATTTGAATTAGTAAAACCACATGACTTGCTGGGGCTTGAATTGATCATTGCAGAGATGCCATGCAAGGGCTGGACTCCTGAAGGCTGGAGAAACCATCTCCCTGCACAGAACATCCTGGGGACCCCTGTGTAAATCAGCTGGTGAGTTGTGGACAGATTATCATGCCAAGATTATTTTGTACTGGTGAAGGAGCCTGAAGACCTGTGGCACACGAGGGTGTTTTGTGCCCCTCTGTATTCCTTGGGAGCAGGAATTCCTGCTGGAGCCACGGGGCAGCGTGGAGAAGCATGTGCCCTCCTCGGAGCAGGGACTGTCAGGTTATCAAGGGAATGTAGAAAGGAAGATAAAGTGCTTTTGTGTGGCTGTTTGCACAGGGTAACAAGTGCAACAGCCACAAAACCCAAACCATTATTTCAATTGTGAAGTCTGAAAGCGGAGTGGATCTTTCAGATTGCAGTCGGATCTTTCTGTTTGCAGTGCTGTTGGTCTGCAATTGTTTGGGGCTCTGAAATCCTAAATCAGAGGATGTAAGAGATTTATTTAATTGTGTTTCCTTTGGCTCCCTGGTATTGACTTCATTACCACGGCGAGGGGAAGTGGCAGAGCACAGCGCCTTTGGTTAATTTGGTGCAGCACCTTTGGTTAATTTGGTGCAGCACAGGTTAATTGAGGGCAAACAGCAGCACTGGGGACAAGCAAGCTCGAATTTGTTATGCACCTGCTTTTTCTGCATTTAGCCTGAGTGATGCTTTCAAATGCACCCGTGATCTCTCATGTTTTCAGTCATTTGGCCCCTAAAGCTTTACATTTGTAAATTCTTAATGCAAAACACTCGTTGAGAATGTTTTGGCTCACCAATGTCAGAGTCTTAACTCATGGATACTGTGAATAGACAGTCCATAATGTTCTTTTGGACCTAAGAACTGACTCTGACTTAGAAGAATGTATTTTTATTTCATTACACTGTCTGTTCAAATAGGCCCCTCAGTGCTCATTTCTGAATTAGTTCTTTTTAAAAATGAACCAATTAATGCAGTTTTCTTTGTTTAGCTCCTAGGACAAATACCTTTCACTCCCATTTTTGCTGGAGACCCTGATTTATTTCTCATTTGACAAATGGCCATTTCCCAAAAGGGCTTCTGGTGAGGGGAGATTTCTTTGGGTTGTGCTAAATTGATTTCTAGGAAAAGGTGGCACTTTTGGATGCTGTCTCTTATTTCTAGTTTGGATAATCACACCACATTTCCAGTGGTCGACATCTCTGTGTTGAAGGGGATAACAGGAGTTACGATGTCAGGTAATAACAGGTGTAAGTGCTGCAGTGAAACATGAAAATCTTCACCTGCTCTGCCAACACTTGGATGTTCCACATCCTCAGGAGGTCCTGCTCTGTGTCTGCCTTTTCCACTGTATATGTTCTCCTTTATTCCTTTGTTTTATGCTGAAATTCAAAAATCAGACTAAATATATTACAAAGCACTGCCTTGGCCAGTTTTGGAAGGATGCCCTGAGTGTTCTGTAGCTTGACCATTGCCCTTGCTGACCTCTGTGGCTGCCAGCACCTCCCTTTGGGCAAAAACCTCATCTTTAATTGCATGTGTACAGTGGTATTTATCTTCTGTGTACCTCAGGTACCACACCAGTGCCTGGCAAAACAAGTGCTGTCCTGAAAATGTAAGCAAATAAATGTTTTTGTAGGTGCATCGAGCCACTGCAGGAAGGAATGATAAAAAAACTTGTACAAACATGAAGAGAGGAGAACAATTATAAATTATTATAAATAATAATAACATATAATTAAGTTATATAACAATGTATAATGAGTTATTATAACAATGTATAATTATTATTAATTATAAATAATTATTACAACTAACAAATTATTATATTATAAATTATTATTAATGATAATTAAGGGAGAGAGGTTTCTGCTTGCAGATTTGGACAAATATATGGAAGTGGTTAAAAGGGAACCAGGAGAACCCTTTCTGTCTGTGATCTGTGGTGCCTTGGGAGGCAGCTGGCAATGTGGGACTTGACTCTTGCCCACACTGGGGCATTTGGTGTTGGTTCTTGCCTTCCCCTCTGAGTCTGGGTGCTCTCCCAGCAGAGCACAGGTTTCCTGCAGGTTCTGTCTGCCAGAGTTGTGCAGACAACCTCAGGCTGCTCTGTTGGCTCTAAAGGGCTGCTCAGGTGCAGCATTGAGCCCCTGGTCACCAAGCCAGTGTCACTCCACTGACCACCCCCAGCCACATCTCTGCTGGCTCAGCTGGGAGCTCAGCACACACAGAGAATCCTTCCCCAAACACTCTGTGCCTGCAGAGCAGTTGCTGCTATGATAAAAGCAAATCAAGGCACTTTTATAACCATAGATGAATGGAGGCAGGATTAAGATAGGGAAAGCTTCACCCCTAAAGCACTTCTGAGGTCAGGCAGCATTTTAAAAAGTCACCAGTGCTAATTCTTTAATTCTCATTTAGCTGAAAATCACACTCATGTCTGTAGGGACTCTGCAGTGGTATGTAAAAAGAGAACGTGGTCTGTCCTCACACCCTTTCCATGAGAATCACCTCCCCAGAAAGGTGATACACTTCTGTAGCACAGCTCTGTACTGGCACATTGGCTAATTAATTTGCAGGACTTGTTTCTCTCCCCAGTAAAAGATTCAGTAGTTTCAAAGTTTTTTTTTTCTTTCACCTCTTGATTTTTTAATATTTTTTTATTATTGTATTTTTGTAGCATCTGATTCAACGAAAGAGAAGGAGGCTGGCATGAGAATTGGATACATCATCCTCATAGCCCTTGCTGTGCTTGGTTTTGTGCTGGGAGTTGTGACCCTTCTCATTTTCCAGTACCAGAGAAAGACAGGAAGATACAACCTCAGGATCAAGTCTGACAACTTCAGCTACCAAGTGTTCTATGATTAGTGATTCACAGGTTACCACATGTGAGTCCTGAATTATGATCAGTTGCATTTTTTAGCTGTTTATCTCTTCCTGAAATGGTGAAATACCTGTAGATTATTGAGAATCTTTTATATGAGAATATTTGAACCTGCTGTCCTTTTTGCTTTGGGTAAAGGCCATATAAGTAAGAAAGAAATTCCTGCTGTTCTTCTCCATTTACAAATGATGCAAACTACAAGAGGGGGAAGGAAGTGTTGTGTCCTTCATCATTCTTCATGGCTTTGATCTCAGAGTAAATGGCACATCACCTTAGAAAATACCAATAAGCATTTCCCAAAAAAAGCCATATAATTTTTGGGTTTAAGCCAGTGTCTAGTGCAATGAAGGGGAGAAGCTTTACCACTCTCTTTATAAATTTTCCTCAAAAATGATCCCTTTCTGCAAAGCTTGAGTTGAGTTATTTTTTTTGAGAATTTTTTTTAAGGAAGTAGTGGGATGTTAAACCTAAAGAGCTTGAAATATTGAGATGCAGAAGCACTGCTTACATGTGCCTGCGGAGAGGCTGAAAACACAGCTCTGAGGAGACTTAACCACTGCCACACTCTCTGCCTCTGAAACTTGGGAATTCAACGGCTTTTCAGGATACCACAGGATTCAGCACTTTTTCTGTAACAGTAGTCTGTTCTAGCAGCTCAGCATCATTTGCATGCTTGTCTTTTAAGGGGAGGAGGGAGAAGTGAGAAAGCTGGCAGGCTGAGAAGCAGCACCCACCACCACTTCACAGCTCGAGGATGTTTGCTGTGGATGGGAATTCTGTTCCTGGAAATGGGTTTATTTGCCATTATTGCCAGAGTTAGTCAGCAACCCTTCCCTGGTGCAGGACAATGCCACAGCCTCAGTAAATGCACTGGACACATCCTGATGGCATTTGCAGATAATGAATTCCCTGAGCACAGGAAGGTTTAATACACACCACAGGCAAAGGGCAGGCAACACTATGAGAGTGTTACAAGTCTTCCTGCTTGTGAGTCTTGAGTGGTCACATTTAGCTGTATTTTCCCTGTCTTTCATCCCACAGGCCACCCTCTTACACATCTCTGGGAGATGCCTGTAGGTGAGGGTGATGCTCTGCTGGCTTCCCAAGGGCTGGATGTGTCAGGAATCCCAAGGGGAGGTACCTGGGACTCCTTGGTACAACTCCAGCAGCTGCAGGGATACAAATCCCACCACGGAGCCAAAACCCACATAAAGAGCATGTCGAGGTTCATTGGATTAAAACCTACAGATGAAATCTCTGAGCCTCCCCACAGAGAAAGAATGACTTCTCTTGCATTCTGCTCACCTGAGTAATACCTCATAGCAATGGGAATTCTGGAGTTGTGCAAAGAGGTTGTATCATAAATGATGTTGTCAATGCCTTGGGAAGGCTGACCTGGAACAGAGACTGGACAGAGCTGGAGAATAAAGTAGATATTTGTTAAAGGCCTTTAAGGATACACCTTGGGCAGGACGAGAACCTGGCCAGGGCTACACCCAAGGTGGATCCAAAATGGTCACAAAATGGACGACTGGTCACAAGGTCTGACACTCTTATAAGTTTTGGTCCATTTGCATATTGGGGCTTAATTGTCCAATTGCAGTTTATGAAGTTCCATCCTTTCTGTTTTCTCTCTTCAGTCCACCATTGTTTGTGCTTTTGAGCCTGAAAGTTGTCCTTGTTTTCCTTGGTCTTCAGCAGGAAAGACTTGTTTTGTCTCCCTGCTCTGTGAAGAGCTGACTGACACTGAATATGAGGCTCAGAACTGCACCCCTGGGCAGCACAGAATCTGAAAAACATGAAAGCTGAAACTTAAGGCATCATTGTCAGGCTCATAACACTTCTACATCATGATGGAGTCACAGTTAATGGTTCCTTTGTGGAGCTGGAACTACTCAGCTCTTCTTTCCTATGTATTTACTGTCTTTGGAAGGGAGTTGAGTTGTCTCAGTACTGATTAATTTGATTTATATTTTTTTTTCTAGTGGGATCATATCTCATCACATGGAGAACTGAGTTTATCTTCACTCAACATTTGGTTTTCCTTGCTCTACACAACACTGTCTCTTTCAACGAATGTAATATATAAAAAGCTTCTATACCCTCTTTCTCCCCTCCACCTCTTTTTTCTTAGCAATCTGGTTCTTCTCTGGTGTCCTAGGAACTCTTTGTGACAACAGCTCCAGGTTGAAGAGAATTTTGGTAGTTTTCCATTGATAAAATAGAAGAGAAGAAAACAAAGACATCTGGCTCCCTCTTCAAGTTCCAAGATCTGGTTTTCTCACTGTGACATATCACTGTGTGCTCATCTTAGCATCACTTGTGCCATTAATATTGACAAGCTGCATGTTTTCATTGATATTCAAAGAAGTAAATCAGCAAACCCTCAGAAAGATCTTCTTTTCAGTTGTGGTTCGCTGTTTACTCAGGGTGAGGTTGAACTTGAAGCTGCAACCAGCTTTGAAGATCTAATTGTGCAACACCTTAAGTACACAGAGGCTGGGGAACGAGCATTGGATTTGCCACCAAGAAAGGAAAAGCCACTGTGGATCAGGGGCTTAACACACTCAGGGTATTCTTCAGCACGAGTTTTTAAAATTTGATTCATTCTATAATCGACAAGGATTCAGTGGAAAGAAAGGAAAAAACCCAACAAACTATTTTGTTGCTGCTGGCAGCCCATGTTTTTCCAGATAAATTAGAATATTTTATATTATATTGGAATAATAAAGCAGAATACACAGGTACCTGTGTATTCTGCTTAATTAGACCCTAATGATTGTGCAGTCAAGCCACACAGTATTCCCACCTAATTGAGAGCTCTCATTGCAAATGAAGAGTTATAAATTTGACCTGAATTTTGCCAGGCTGCAAGACCATCGGTGCAGCAGCAAAGGCTCAGTTTACATGGTCCATTGGGTACAACAACAGTCTGTCCAACTGGATTAAACTGAGGCAAAAAAATCCCTTCCATCCAGCCAGCATCTCCTGCAGGGCTCTTTCCTGGGCTGCTCTTCTCTGCTGCCCCGAATCTCCACCTCAGTGAGTGTGTTGGAAGATGGGGAGGTGAAGAGGTGTCAGGAACTCGTCCCCACCAGCCCTTGGCTCTGTTTGCTGCAGTCACTCCTCTTACACAGTGATAATCTGCTGTGCCTGGGTCACATCTAGTTTAGTAATTTATAAACAAAATAATTCCTCCTTAAGCTCAGTAATACACCATTATAAATAACTCCTAGTGGAAATTGGTCCTTAGCTTCAAATCATGAATATTTCTAGTAGCCATGGCACTGAGATGCTGGTTTTTGGGAACAGAATAGCATAGGAAAGTGTCTTTTCTACCCTCCCAGTCCAATTTCTATTAGTAGTAAGGCTACTGAGTAAAAGACTTCCACATCTTGCAAAGGTTGTACTGATTGATTTTAGAGCTTTTATATTTACCTTAAAATATACCAATACATTTCAGAGTAATCATTTGCATTCTGCTTAGATTCAAGTGACTCTATAAAGAGTAAGACATTTTGACTTGTCTTTTCCTTATGAAATAAGAGTTACCAGATCCTGATCTAAAAAATAAATAAAAATCCATTTAGTTGGAAGTGGTGAAACTCTAAATTATCTTTGCAGTCTTAGTCCGACGAACAGGGAATCATAGAATGGTTTGGGTTGGAAGGGACCCTTAAAGACCACTCAGTTCCAAGTCCTGCCATGGGCTGGGACACTTTCCACTATCCCAGGTTGCTCAGAGCCCCATCAAACCTGGCCTTGGACACTTCCAGGGATGAGGAGTCCACAACTTCTTTGGACAACAGCATACCATTAGTTCTTGTTGTGTAAGAGATTTGATTTTGCTCAGTTTGCTGTCAAATGAGAAATGTGTTTGTCTTCTGCGTTCCAGTGGCAGGACCAGCTATTTTACTATTCTAGTATAAAATTTTTCTAGTTTTGTTACATTCTTGAACTTCTTGGAGGTGACAGGAATAGAGATCTGCCCGTTGATTTGGTGGAGCTGTGCCATTTCACAAGCTGAGCACTCAGGGGTGAAATGTGAACAGTAGCTTTGTTTGACACCTTGCATGCTCAGCAGAAACCTGTTATTTGTGACTGAGTCGTTTATAGGAATTTTGGTATCTTAATAAAAGCAATCCTGTAACTTATTGCTTCTGTTCGATTATGTTCTCCTGTGTGATTAACTCACAGGTATTAAAGATGTGCTCTTGGTGGATGTGGCAGCTTCTTGAAACTGTTCCAGGATCAAGTATAACGTTCAGAAATCACTGAACGATGACACAGAACCTATCCAAACCCCAGTTGGACTTGCAGTGGGACCTGTAACTCCTTAAAAGGGTGCTCTTTCCTTCATTTCTTGCAAGGGTGTAAAACAATGCTTGGTTTCAACTCTGTTCAGCAAGACAACCAAAAGAGCAGTCTACATTCCATTCCAGAATTTATTGCAACATACATAGGTGAGTTATCTGAAACTTACTGTCAACAATCACCATCCTCCCCAGGTGTTGAATTTGCACAGTTCTGACAGCTGCTCCAAAAGGAGGAATTGAGTGCTCTTTTGCTTGAATAAATAGCTTCTTAAAGAGTATCCAGCTCTGCACAGCTCCTTTATCCCTGAAGTTGTCCAGGCGTCCCATCCACTGATTTCTAAGCAACTGAAATTTGCTTTTCTAAAATTGCAGTGTTCTGACTCTTGCCTATGTGTGTCAGGCTTGTGAAATCCACCAGGGCACGGTCACTGCAGCCCTGGCTGCTGCCAATATTGACATCAATGTAAATACAATAAATATGTAAATAAATAAAAACAACCCCCTCCCAACATTTATTTTATCTGTACTGGTAAGCAATAGGTGTAATGATGCTTCCTCTCTTTTTGTATTATCACCTGGATTAAGAAATCCCCTCATTGTGTCCAAGAGCCTCATGGATTGCTTTCAGATCCCTGTGCTGCTTTTTCCCCCTTTCCAATTTGGCATTGCCCATATTTTGTTCTTTCAATGAAGCACTGGCTCTAAATAATTATTTTTTTAAAATGGGCAAAAAATACGTAGAAATGAAGGTGTAGTTTTGACTTCTCACACTGTTTCCTAAGGACCACTTCAGGCCAGTGGTGTGCATGTCCCATTGTTCACTGAGAACACAGCACTGCTGACACCTGATGCAAAACACTCATCACTGTTCCTTTCCCCCATATTATCATTCTGCCAAATTCTCTTCCCAGAGGGATTGGGAAAAGGCTGAGATATTGGAAATTTCCTCATCCATTCAAAAAGAAACAAGACAGGCTTTTAATGCCTGTTTGGAAAGTTTTAATTGCCTGTTTGGAAAGTTTTAATGCCTGTTTGGCAAAATGTTCTTGCAGGTGCGGAAGGAAACAAAGGAACTGAGAAGGTTTGGCTGCAAGTGATCTAAAACCACATGTTGACCATGATTTAGTCAAAAGCCTAGAGCAGAGAGCCTCCTAATGGCTCCCTGATCCACAGGCAGAACATTACCCTTCCCTGCCTCTCCTGCCCCTCCTTTCCCCAATGGTTTTCATCTGAATCCACATTGAAGGAAGAGCTACAGAGAACTAACACAAATATTTGCACACTAAAAACAATCACAGTGCAAGTGTGAAAAAAGAATCGAGAGAAAGCCAGAACGTTTGGAGATACAAGGAAAAGATCAGAGCAATGAAGTCCCAAATTCTCTATGGAAGTTTCACTGATAAAACACTGGGGTAGTGCTTGCAATGGATCTCAAAACATCCACTCACAATATTCTCTTTAAATCAGCTGATGTTCAATCCTCTCAAGATGAAGGCTAAAACAATTAAGGATGGTCGGGGTAAATGAATGTTTCTGCCTAGAAACTGGATTTGGTGAAATAATAAATGTAAGGAATGAAACGAAATATTAGTCTTATGCAACTATCTTTTTGTGTGTTAGGTGTGTGTTACAGAGAGTTAAGCACATTAAGGAATATGCAATTTCGCAGTGCAGAGAGATGAATTTAAGCTCACCTTTCCCTCCTTTTCCTCTCCCTGTCCTTACAGAGGAAATATTAGTAAAAGTACTTTTCCCTAAGTAATTTTCTCACTTATAAAAATACTTAATACCTTCTGGAAAATTGCAAGTATTGTAGGAACAGATGAAGTAATAAATCTTATTTAAACAGCAGTTTTCTTCTTTTCCTGCTTTACCACAGAAGTAATCAGTTTCAAAAGGAATTTCTCTTCTACAGTATTTCTAGTTTAAGCCATGATGAACACAATCATTTAAGCCATAAAGAACAAAAACTGCTTTTCTCTGGGTTATTTGGTGTCTGGTTTTGCTACAGGTAACTCTGAGGAGGCCCAAACCTCAGGAAAATGAAAAAAGAAAATAAGCTTTGGTTACTTTATTGCTGATGCAGTGAATATTTGGCAAATTGCTGCATGGGACTTTTACTTTTTCCTCCTGGATCAAGCCTTTGGGAAAATCCAAGGAAAAAGTTGATATAAGCATTGAGGAGTACTTGGGACCTCCAGGTTTGGTGGCATTATGGAGTTACTTTCACTGCTGTTTGGAGGCAGATCAGACATGGTTCAGTGGGATATGAGGAGCTGCATTCTCAGCAGGCTGACACGAATCCATCCCAAAAAACCTTCCTCCCTCCAGGACTGTGGGGTGACTCTGAATTCCAGGAAGAGGCTGCTTCCTGACACAGACATTTAGGTAGAATTTTCATTTAGGTATTATTATTCCAGCAAACAATATCACTACATTGGGAATGTGCTGGCAGCTAATAACACCACTGACAGTGTGGATTCTTCATGGCTTATGCTTGGTAATACCGAAACTCTGCAAATCCACTCAGGAAATGTCTGGCTTTGCCTCTCAGAGTGTCTGGAAGCTTTGATATGGAATGTTGGCCACAAACAATGCTCTTGTTTATTAGCTGCCTTTGGCATCTGGCAATTAGAAAGATGAAGGAAGGGATTTACAGGAATATTTTGAACAAATACAGCCATTATTGGTACATGGAGACAGAAGGGTTGTGTGTTTGTTCTTGTGCCAGCCTTGAGAGGTTAATTACTGAGTGTTACATATGAACAGTGTTCTCAGGGTTATTCCAGCACATTTAATTGTGCTCAATAATATGTATGTCATACCTGACCAGTGAGCAAATTTGTCCACTGGGTTACTCAGCCAAAAAAAGTGAAAATATGGAGGAACTGGAATTCGGAATGTCACGTTTACTTTAAATCTTATAGAATCCAACTTTAAATCTTATAGAACAGCTCTGGGGCCCCAGCTCTGTGTGTGTCTGTAAGGAATACAGAGTGTCTGTCAGGAGTTACAGCTGAACAAGATGCTGTTTACTTCTGGGCATGTTTTGTTGTCCCAGAAAGATTTTCTGCTGAAAAGTTGTTTGAAACTACATTTTGTACAAAATGTACAAAATCAACTGGCTTAGTCATGGGAGATGGCAGGTACTGCTGCAAATTTCCTGATTTCCTGAGTTTCCCGGCATTTATTTGATTACCTGTTAGTATATATTTGACTGTCTTCCTCCTTTTCACTTGATTGCCACAGATGTGACATCAAATCCTTGAACAGGAGAAAGTCATCTCTTTTTCTGAAAGGTCTGTGAGAAGCATGACCTTGTGAAGTTTAATCTCTTCCCTGAAAGGACATCTAACTCTCACCTGAGTCCTAAGAAAGCCAAAGTCAGCATGCCAGGATGTCCACCCTGTGCCTTTGTCCTATATCTTGGATGTCCTGTATCCTGCCCTTCTCTTGTGAGACAGTTCTCCCAAAGAGGACACACTTCTTATGTTCTTTGGTACCTCTTCTGCTACCCTGTACTGACTGGAGGCCGTGTGCCCTCCCGGAGAAAATACATGTTTGGCATCCTCCAGGTTTGTTGTTTCTAGCACTTCCCCCAAGATTTAATTTCTTAAACTGATACTGGGATTTTTCATGGGTAAAGCCATGCAGAGCAGAGAAAGGAGCCCCTGGGGTGGCCTGTGCTGTTGACTCAGTGCCTTCCTTTGCTGTAACCACAGGTGGAAGTGTCTTCCCATCCATGTGAGCAGCTGATATTTGTGCCATGTCTTGGTGCTCTGCATCTCTTCCTCCTGCTTTGGGTCCCCCAGCGCCACTCAGATCCATTCAGCTGCTGTCACTGCCTCTGGCACTTGTCACTGAGAGCAAGATGTGACACACCTTTGCCTCACAGCAGCCTCTATTCGAGCCTGTGCAGGCATCTGCTCAGCTTTTTCAAGGAATTCAAAATTAAGGGTAAGAGATGCAGTTTGAAGTTAATGTGATGATGCCTGAGCTTCTGAAAGTGGGGTGCTGAGTGAAAATACAACCTCCCTTCGTGGCAAGTTGCTGGTATTTGAGGTAAGCCTTCATGGAAGCTTCTTGCTGGAATTCCTGCTGCATTTGACAGATGATGGATGAAGCAGGGGATAGAAAAAAAGGATGAAACAAGGCCTTAAATCGTTTCTGTGATTTGTGCAGCTTTTGTTTGTTTAGGAGCAGGTATTAGTGGACTGTCAGGTGAACACACTGTATCCGTGCTCTAAAGACACCGGTTGGAGCTTGTTTTCTTTCCCAGACTCCATAAAGATGCAAACAAATCTGTCTCTATATTAACACTTCCTCGGGGAGTCAGGTGGACCCTGCTAACCTACGTCTGACAGAATACCCTTAGCCACGCTCTGCACATTTACTGACACAGGTTTTCTCAGGTTTTCTGTCTAGTTACACACAAAATCTGCAATTACAGCTGCTGGAGTCAATAAGTGCTTCGTGGTGCCCTTGCAAACCAACCTTGCATTATTAACCTGCCCAAGGAAAATCTCATGGAAAGCTTTATTCCATTTTCCCTGCCAAGGCAGCTTGGACTGATTCACTCAGCAACAACCAGGTGAGTTCATGTTCTGCTTCCCAGTTTTCTGAGCTCTCTCCTGGGAGCTCACAGTGGTGCCTTTGGCCTCGCTTTGCTGGGAGAGGATCTGCAGTGACCAGAAGCAGCCCCTCACAGCTGGACAGCTGGCAAGCAGCTGTTGTGAAGAGATACACAGAGGAATTGAACTGGCAGAGAACAGGAATCTGGCAGCTGATAAGGACATCATCCTCTGAGGTCACACCTGACCAAACACACCTTCCTCCTGGAGGTGCCCTGTTGAGGATCAGCCATCCAGTCCCTGCCCCCTGGGCTGGCAGCAGTGGCTCCTCCAGCTGAAGGGATAGAGCAACCCTCCCTCTGCCTTTTCACAGAGAGACTGTCTGCCCTCCTGCCTACAGGGTTTGGGTTTTATCTTTTTGGCTAATCCTGCCGTGGCTTTGCCATGTGCTGGTGGCAGTGGACAGGCAGAGGACGCTGTGAGGGTGGTGGAGGATGTGGCACAGGGTGCCCAGAGGAGCTGTGGGCTTCCCCATCCCTGGAAGTTGTCCAAGGCCAGCTGAATGGGACTCTCAGAAACACTTCTGGCTGAGGTGTCCCTACCCACAGCAAAGGGTTGGAAAGACCTGATCTTCAAATTCCCTTCCAACCCACACCATTGAATGAATCTATGATTCTAAGTCCTAAAACTCATCTCCTGTGTTTAATTCCTGCCCTGTTCTGTCACACTGCAAAGTCAGTTCCCTCCTTTTCTTTCACAGATTTCATAATCACCAAACCAGGGGCAGGCACTACATGTGCCAAGGTGAAGCCAGCAGCGAGTTACATGTGGACAAAGTGCCTTTGTCATGTTGCTTCCTTGTCACATGTTTGGCACTGATGGATTTTCCTTTCCCAGCAGAAGGTGGAAGCTGGTCAGGACCAGAAACAAAACTGCTGGTTTGTCCTCAGTGAAATGTTCCATTCTGCAGTGAGAACCCTTCAGCAATCTGGCAATTATTCTGTTTATCTACCAGCAGAGAGAAGACATATAAATAACTGTTCAAAACATAGTTTGAAAGCATGTACCAAGAAGAGCACAGGTTATGTCACATATTTCCCAACAAACAATAAATTGGTTTTTGGGCTCTGGTAGTTTTGGGGGTTGTTTATTTTTTTTTTCCTGTTGTGACTGTACTTATGATTGTCAAGTTTAACTTCTTCAAGTATTTTACAATTTCTGCCATATTTTAAGCTTGATGCATGTCTTGGCAGGGTACATTTATTACTGCTCTCTACATATCATACTCTTTTGTACCACAGACATATTGTAAATTCTCCATTTGTGGTTTTAGCTGACAAAGGGATTTGCAGAGCTCTGCAGAAGCAATCCTTGTGTGATAAAGACTACACAAAACATATAAAGAGCGTTTTCCCCTAGATGCCTGACCTCTGACTACTCTTAAGTCTGGTGCAGGTGGTTCTGACCACAGGACAGAATTCTTTTACTCATTTCTCCACACCTTTCTCAAGTTGTCCCTTTTAAAACAGCAACAGATACAACAATTCACTTGTTCACAGTTTGTTGCAACTGTGTACTTTAATCTGATAAATACACATTGCCTGTGGATTTCTCTTTTCATTGCCCTGAGGCAAATAACACATTCTCATAGAATCAAAGGACATATCCCTTTCTTTACAGAACTGGAAGCTCAGTTAATTTCTAAGCTTCTTCAAGTGCAAACAGCTCTGTACTACAGATCCTGTTCTGGGGCTTGAATCACTCAAACTGAATAATGGAAATTATACAAGAGCATGCAGTGATGGGACAAGGGGGAATGGGAATCTAAACCTACTGGCCTCCAAAGGGAAGGACAGTAGGTTTAGGTCAGATGATAGAAAGGAATTTTCCCCTGTGAGGGTGGTGAGGCACTGGAACAGGTTGCCCAGAAGAAGCTGTGGATGCCCCTGGATCCCTGGAAGTGTCCAAGATGAGGCTGGAAAAGGCTCTGAGCAGCTTGGGATAGTGGAAGGTGTCCCTGCTCATGGCAGGGTTTTGGAACTTTAAGGCCCCTTCCAACCCAAACCATTCCATGAAATAATTCATCTCTTATTGCAGCCAGTGGCACAATTTAAAATTCGTGGCCAGGTGGGCTGAACTCAAAGAGGAAAGGCAGCCCTCAGGATGGCCTCTGCTAGAAGTGAAGGTCCAAAGATTGGAGAGGAGGGTAGTACAAGTCTTCCTTCCTATGGCTTTTCTTTCGCTGTGCACTTGAATCTGCTCTCAGAAATAAACCGAATACACCCTCAGGAGACATTCCAGCCCATCTCTCTGGAAGGCATCCCATGGCCTAAGGAGGATTTGAGACCTGATGCACGTGGGCAATATTTCAGCTCTTCCAACTGCTGCACTCACAGAGGTGGATGAGCTCACATTTGTACATTCCCATATTTAATGCAATGACGGATTCATTTACAACTGATCCTTAGAGATGATGTAATTGCTTTTTATAGTTCCTGTTTCTGTTGATAAGGATCTGGTGAAGCTGTTGACTCTCTGCTCACATTGCTGCAGGGAATTTCCCCAGCCTCGAGGGACAAGTCAAGGACAGCCAGAAGTGAGGTGTGTCATTGTTTCTGTCCTTCCCCTCCTTATTTTACCAGTTTTGACCAGCTAGAAGGTGTACAGAGACTTCTTAATTAAAAGTGCAGTATAGGTGTGCTTTTCTGAGGCACCTTGTTGTGGGCTTTTTTGAGGTGTCTTGCTGTGTGATTGCATCATTACTGAAAACTGCTTTTTCATTGCTGCTCATTCAAAACTCCTCTGTCTCCTCCTTCCCCCTTTCACCTGGGCTAGAGTCCTCTCCCTCTTCTGCCCAAAATAGTTTGGCTGAAAATACTTTGAAAGACTATAAAACTGAATTCTTGCAAGGCTGGAGTGTATCTGGTAAATTCACTACACCAACAAGAGTAACCTACTCGTGGTGTCAAGAAACCAAAGTGTGGGTGGTAAATCTCAACAAAAACCAGAACACTCCTTGGTTTTATTTTTTATACGCAGAAAAGCAAGATATGTTTACTTGGAGAAAGGAGGGAAAGCTTTGGGATATTGAGGGAGTTTGGAGAGCCAACCACAATGAGTCAAATCTCAGGCTTCATGGGATAAGAGTGGATCATTTCTGGAATCCTGCAGGAATATCTTTGGCTGAATCACTTAGTGGAGAGAAGACCAGCCTCAGATAGAAAATTATGTGTCTCCAGTCAGATAATGAACCTCTAAGTGCTCCTCCCTCCAGACCCCTCTATTTCTGTACTGGCAGAAATAACAAAAACTTTTGATTTCAAGTGGCATGAGTTTTGGGGAAGTGTTGCTTTCCAGTGCTATTATGCAGGAACTTAGCCAAACCCACAAACTACATATATGTCATAGTTATAAACATATAATGACTCTCCCTTCCAGTTCTGGCCTCATGAGACTTGCTGTGCTGGGACTTTAGCCTGGAGATTGTTTTGTCCTGCTCACCAAGAATCTGCCACTCCTGGGAGCTGCTCTGTTCACCTGTCCCCAGGTGACCCAAAACTGCACATGCAGCAGTGCGGGCAGGGGTTTTATAAAACCACATTTGGGACAGGGGAAAGATGCTTTTAAGTGTCTGCCACATCCCAGACAAACCAAAGTGACTAGAGCGAGACAATTTTAGCACATCACCTGAACACGCCAGTAGGATGTGCTCTGCTTCTAGTTGGATCTGCCTTTTTGGTGTTGGAGGAGTTGGGCTGTGGCCAAGCCATGGTTTTCTTCCCAAACTTCCTCTCAGGTAGTGCAATCCTGGTCCCCTCCCTCATCCCTCACGTTTTCCTTACCCCAGGGCAGTCAGCCACAATGCCACCAGCGGGAAATGGACACGGGAAGGTCCTTGACCTGCTCTCAGGCTGGGCCATGATTTTTTACACCCAGGAACAAGGAGAAAAGATGTGCTGAAGAAAAAGCAAACAGAGATCTGCGGTGATAAGATCAGAAATGGCAACGGTGTTTTTTTTGTTCTGCTCAAGTGAATGAGGGTTCTGACCTTTGTGGGTTAATTTTAGAGACTTGGCTTCTGCTTTCAGGGTTGATTTGCTTGTTTGGACAGCACCTGTAGTGTAAATTGGAGTCAGATTTATGAAAATACTCCACTCAGCCAACAAATCCCACAGTCAAAGATGAAATCTATAGGGAAATACATTTCAAAAGTATTTGAATTATTGCTTTTTAAGCATCAAGGGCATTCACTTTTCTTTTACACTTTCACATGAATCTTTCCCCATAAATTTTATTCACCTGCTGTTTGAGTCACTCAGGTTAGAAGGCAGTTTTCACCTGACTATTAACATTGCAATGTGTGGATTCAGGGTTGCCAAATAAAGGAGAGGCTCCTTCCTTGGCTTGTTTCCCTCTTCCCTTTCACCTCATCCATCAGTGGAATTTTCTCCTTCCTTGTTACGTAGCAGAGCTGAACAGAAAGTTGGCACAGAATCAGAGAATCACTGGGTGGTTTGAGCTGGAAAGGACCTTAAAAATCCAGTTCCAACCTCTGCCATGGGCAGGGACACCTTCCACTATCCCAGGCTGCTCTCAGAGCCTCTTCCTGTTGGAACCCTGGGCACTGAGAATTTTAGACTCTCTGTGCTCACAGGCACTGACCCCCAAGAAAACACTGCATTGACCTGAGGCCATGGAAAAGGCTTCCAAATTGAGTGACAGCACTGGGATTATGGATGTGGAGTTTGACCGAAGTGTGTGTGATATCATATGGTGGAAAATTTAGAGTTTAAGGGTTTAGAATATAGTAATATATATATAAAGCAAGATGGAGGTTTTTAGGGTGTGAGCTCAGTCCTTCTTTTTCACCTTCATGGTTTTGGGTAGTTTCTTGTAATTGGGTAGAAAAATCTGCATTGGGGGCCACGGGTGGTTGGTTATTGGGTTAAAAATGAAAATAATTTAGGTGTCCTTTCATAATTGGACAATTTGTGCTTAAAAGACCTTGGAAAGAGTTAGAGATAGAGCCATTTTTCACTTTGTTAGGCAGAACTCACAGCTTATGAGACTGTAACACAGATAAGAGTTAATAAACATCTGAGTCCGAACACAAACTGTGTCTCACGAGCATTTAATCCCAGCTCTAACAACAGAAAAGAAGACAAAAACCCACATCACACTACCTGGCCTTGGACACTTCTAGGGATGGGGCAGCCACAGCTTCTCTGGACACCTTGTGTCAGCACCTCACCACCCTCAAAACTCAAAATTTCTTTTAAATATCTAATCTAAACCTACTCTCTTCCAATTTGAAGCCGTTCCCCCTTGCCCTGCCACCACCTGCCCTCATAAATAGTCTCTCTATCTTTGTTGTAAGCTGAACTCTCAGCAGCTTCTTACAAGACTAATTCAGAACTTGTAGCCAGTTTTCACTTTTTGAGGCTGAATTCACAGCTCCTTTTGTGTCTCCAGCAGTAACTTTGGGAGACAAAGGCAGCAGAAATGCCAAGCAAGTGGGTTTAATAAATTGTGTCCAAGCAGAGCAGAGGGGAGCAGTGAGAGCCACTGTGCTTTGTCCTTGGTAGGACATGGTTATTCCTTTCCCAAGGAGATCACAGTGCAATAAATGACAGTGGAGAAATAAGACTGTGCAAAATACCCTGCCACTGATGTAAGAAATATTTATTTTTTTTTCCTAGTGCCATGCAGTAACACATCAGCCATGCAGTAATATATGGTCACATCACAGAAAAGGAGGTTACTCCCCAACAGCCTTTGTGATTTGTATTTCACGTGTGCATACATTTCTGCATTTTCTCTGCGCTGTGAGGACACACAGGTCACGAGGACCTCAGCACTGAGGGCTGTTTTCATTTCAGTGACACCGTGGAGCCACCATCCCCTGGTGTCCCAACACAGGGACACTTTACCCACCCTCCAAACCATTCCATTCACACACTGGTCTCATCACCCTCAGAAACCTGCTCATCAGAGAGACACAATGCTGAAAAACTAGCAATAAATGTGCAACTGTATCTCAAGGTACTCCAGATCAGCAGTAGGTGACCATTTCCTCCTCCTTCTTGAGGAATACATTTATAATCCTAAAGCTCCTCTATTTCTGTCCACCATGCATCTCTCCACAACTCACATTGCTTTCATCCAAGATAAATAAATAGACACAGATCCTCATGTGGTTCAATCACTTGCTTTTATCTGGGTTTAAGTTTTCTTTCGTGGAAATAGAAAGTTTTGAAATTTGAAAATTGAAATGGAAATTGCTTGGAATTTCCACACATCGTTCTGTCTTCAAGTCTTGTGGCACTAATTGATCTGCTGCACTAATTCAGGTGAAAAACTTTCCACTCCAGGTGTGGGCAGATTTTTAATTTCTTTAAGGAGTGGTACCCCTGGTCAACAGGAAATCTTTGTGGAAGTACTGGTCAGAGAGATACCTGACCACTAAATTTCTCTGTTGAGAAAACAAAGGATTCCATCTCATCAAAACCCTTAGGGCAGGTGAATTGTGAATGCAGCCAAATCATGTTTCCAGAAACGGTCTGAAAATCTCAGAATCTTTGCTGTAGAGCTGCAAACTTTGAGGTTGTTTCATAATCCTTAGGCACTGAAATCAAATGACTGCCAATGTCAACACCAGCTTGCAGGACTTGAGTGGATATTTTAAAAAGATTTTTAATTATTTTAATTATTAATAGCTACAGAATATATTTATAATTAATACAATATAGTTTATAATATTATAATATAGCGATATAAAATATAATATAACAAAAGTAATATCATATTTTATATATGATAATAATTACATTATTAATATAACTAAAATAATTAAGATATTGGACAGTAACAGCATTATAATATTAAATAATACTACTATAAATATATATAAAATATATTATATTTATAATATAAATTAACCGACTACATTATCATATAATACTCATATTATACTCATAATAATCCATATAAAAATATCATATTTTATATTATAACATTACTATATTTATAATTTACAGTTAATATAATTAATAATTATTCAATATTGTTTTATTTTCTAGCGATTAATAGTCCTCTTGCTATCCTATGCACTCTACACCTTGAAATACAGAATCTACACTTGAAATGCAGAATCCACAGGATGCCCTGATTTGAAAGGGACCCACAAGGATCAGAGCCCTGCCCAGAACCCCAAGCATCTGACCCTGTTCCTGAGAGGGTTGTCCAGACTCCCGGGGCTCTGGCAGCCTTGGGGCCGTGCCCATCCCCTGTTCATAGTGCCCAACCACCCTCTGGAGGGAGAAACCTTCTCCTAAAATCCATCCCAAACTTCTCCTGACATCGGCTCCCTGCCATTCCCTCCAGCCCTGTCCACAGAGAGCAGAGACCTGCTGCATTTGCACTTTCTCACACTCACATTTCCTGTGCAGGAATCTAGAGGTTTGTTTTGCGGCAATTCCTTTTAAAGAACGAGTGCTTTAGAGAAGGACATTAGCTTAATTGCTGGCGATAAGATACCCTTTGTTTCTGGAGTATTCTTGCTGGATAAATGCGCCACTTTATCATACGTGTGTTTTGAAAGCCAGTGACTGGGCTCAGGCTGGTGAGGACAAGAGTCTCCAAAGCCAGAAAAGACTAGAAAATTATTGATTACCGTCCCTCTGGAGAGCAAATCAGACCAAATTACAGTGAGGAAGAAACGAGCATTCTAAGGAACTGAGACAGAAAGAGAATAACAGCAGAGGACAAGTCTAAGTCACTGATCTCCCTCGAAGGAAGACACTAACAGAGCCTTTCCATTATATTCAGATCCTGCAATGAAACAAAACCAGAACAGGGGTCCCATCCTCCCCCCATTAATGCTGGCAGCCCCAAAAAAGATAATTTGGCATTCCAGCTAAGCTCTTGTTGTTTTTCTTACCTGACTTGCAAAATGGTTTCTCAGAAATCAGCTGGACGAGGCACAGAGCTGAGCCCACCTGAGGCTTGTATTAACCTAGAAAGGGGCTTGATGTCTTTGAGCTGCTCCAGAGCAGCATCACAGGAAAAGCCAAAATCATCTTAAGCTGAAACATCTTTCACAAATTGACGGGGTGGGTGCAAACGAGGCTGTTTAAACTCCTTATTCACAAATGTCACCGAATTTTTGTTCCCACACCTGTGTTGTGTAGGGACTTTTTGGTGAGGCTTTGGAGCACAAAAAGGGATTGTGATGCTGTGCCTGGTACTGAGAACTCATTAGAGGTAATTATCTCTTTTTTTTTTCTCAAAGTGCACAAAGGTTGAGGCTGTTTTTTTATTGTGAGGGGAAAAAAAAGCAGCTAGGAGCATTCAATAATCCACACACTCATGGAATTAACTTTGTCACTAATTGTAGTAATTGGCACTGACGTTCTGTTGTGGTGCTGAGGATAGGCAGAGAGTGGGAGAGTCGGTGTGTTTTCAGATGGAGTTTCTGTAACTCTTTGTCCAGGCTGGATGGGTTTTGGAGAAACCTGTTGTAGTGGAAATGGTCTCTGCCCATGGCAGGGGGTGGGAATTGAGGTGATCTTTAAGGTCCCTCCCAAAACAAATCAGTCTGTTATTCCGTGTTGTTCCACAACCTTCAGGGTAATGTGTGTTACAATGCAGCCAATATTTGTATTTCTATAATTACGTGAGTCACCTATTATCTCGTTTTATATTTGCTCACTCTTTGAAGAAGTTCATTATATTGTCATTCTACCTGATTCACAATTTATTAATTTACTGTTTTTTAATGATAAATACCAGGGTTTAAGGCTATTTAAGGATAAATCCCAGATTTTTACTGGGATGATTTTATAGAAGGCATACCTGTCTAGAAAAACAGGTTGTAACTGCCTTGCTAGCTAGTGAGCAAAACTCTTAATTCCTTGTTGAAGAAAGATTGAAACTAGTGGAAGAAAATTTGAACTATCTTCCATGTGTGTTCCTCTGCAGCTGGTCAGAACCTCAGTGGTCAGCCCCTCTGCCTGGATGTTTGGCAGGGAGCAGCTCCATTGCCCCTGTGCAGTTTGTGCAGACCCAGACTGGATTCCAAACATGGAATATTTGGCTGCTGCACACAGTTGGTTAACTCAAATGAGTGAATTCTTGGAAGGAAATCACTTATTTAGCACAGCAACCAATTAATGATCAGCCAAAAGAGATTCCCACGTACCCTTAGCACAAGTACATTTTCTTTATGATGGTCTCATCTTCTAAATTGGTCCTGAATCTTTTAGATCTTGCACCTGTCACTGAGACAATGGAAAAACATGATTGGAGCCTTTCCTTGAAAAAAAACCCCACAAAAACCCCAACCAACCAAAACAAAAAAAAACCACCCAAAAACAAAACAGAGAAAGCTTGCACAAATGCCTTCTCTGACAAAAAGAGGTAACAAAAAGAGGTGACACATTCTTCTAGTGACATCTATGCTTCTAAAAATGTTGGGCCAGGGAAAGAGTTGATGCATTGAACTTCTGGTCTCTCACAGTGTTTAACTCTTAACACGCCTGGTTCTCCCAAGACAAACCTGCTTTAGAGGGAGGAGCTCTAAGCAATGAAATTTTAGCCAATTTTTATCTCTGGCCTTGGGGCCCAAGTGCAGTCCATAGCTCCTACATAGTGATAATTATATTGAGGGTGATATTTTGGCAGCTCCTTTTCTTTTTCACTTCCCATTTCTAGAAAAAAGCAGATTTTTTTGTTTGTTTGTTTTGTTTGTTTCGTTTTGTTTTGTTTTTTTTGAACCTCAGCACTTTGGAAATGGTGGTGGAATTCTGGAATCCTGGTCCTGTCTGTGTTGGTATTTTTCACATTGTGTTGAAGCAAAAGTAATGATTTACAGTGAGAAGGGTGTAGGTATGAAATACAGCAGCCTAAGGTGGAGCAAAGTTTTCTTTCACTGTCATTACCTAAAGCATATCAAACAAAATGATCAACATAGAGGAGTCACTGGCAAAAAAAAAAAAAAAACAACAACAACAACAAAAAAAAAAAAAAAAAAAAAAAAAAAACAAAAAAAAAAAAAACCCACCCAACCAACCAACCAAACCAAATTAAAAAAAACCCAAACAAACTCAAAAAAACCAAAAATAAACCCCCCAAAAATACCCTCCACTGAAAGGTCTTTAATTATGTTTTATTTTTCCCCATAGAGAACAGACTACTGAACAAACAAAACTGTTTTATTACGAAAAGAAAAATCTCCCTAAGAAGCAGACTGGTTTTCAATGGAATTATCATGGAAAACTTATCACAACATTTCTTCTCAAAATTCTGTCAAAATTCCCGGAGTTTGACTTTGCCTTATATCTGTGCATTTTGGACAACGTTGTCCATTTCATAGAGTCGGGAAATCGAAGTGTTGATATTCAGAGAGGAGTCAATAACCAAACTGTTCAGCCTAATGCAGCCAAAGCTTTTCTTCAGACTGAATTTTGTTTTCACAGCCCCTTGTAGTTCTTGGAGAGTGGTGACATTTTGAGTCTTGAGGTTTAGGTTCAGAGTCTTGAAACAACACAGTGATTCCTGTGGCTCTCACACCCTCTGCTACTTTTGTCAATGCTGAGCCCAAATAATTTTCAAAATGTTGTGGCTCACTTCTGTGGACTAAGGCTGGGAAGGAGAAAAAAAGTGATTTATGAAAGACCTCTCTTAAAAACACTGTGGCAAAAAGGTGCTTGTTGAACGAATTCTTTGTTCCAATATCCACAGGTGAAACAAAATAATTGATCACAAGGGTTGATACAGAGCATCAGAGGTGTGGCTATTGAAGTTATTTTGCTACTGTTGACAACAATCTGCCTCAGTGCTCTTGGATTCCACTCTGGAACCCACAGAAAATGTCTTTATTTTCCTCTATGGTCTGTGATTAACATGGGTATTTGTTCTCTGACAGTGAGGTATTTTAATGTTCCTCCAGCAGATGCTGTGTTGGTGAGTTGTCGTGGAGAACTGGAATTTTTCTGTGGAATAATTTTCTTTCATTTTCCTTTCCTGCCCAGAATTATGGGGACTGCATAGATTCCCTGACAGAGCAAAGTGATGGAAATGCACAGCACAGAAGAAAGAAGGAGAGAAATGAAGCCACAGAGAACAGCATGGGGTCATTAGTATACATCCAGATCATCAGAGTTTTTCTAATTCTGCTTCTAGAGCCACCTTGGCTGCTCTTTCTCTGAGCTCTCCCTGTGCAGTGCGGCTGGGAAGGAAGGCAGCACATCCCTGATGATGCTGTGCTTTTGGTTTTGTGCCCTGCCCAAATGCAGAGCACTTCCCTCTCTCTCCAACCTCGTCTCCTGCACAGAAAGCTTCTCCCTCTGTTTTGCTACTCTTATTTCCAGAGCATTTTGACAAATCACATTTTGGAAGCCTCAGGGATTCCAAGCTGTTCTGTGACCTGTGGGCATCCGATTTGTTTTCAGCTGCATCTCTGAGTCTTTATCTGTTCTCTTTGTAGCTGATTTCCTCTTCCATTTGCATCTTTTCAGGATAATCCAGTGCAAAGACAGGGAAGGAAAATGTGGGTTTGATTTGGTCAGAGCTAGTTAGAGCCCACTCATAACCTTTGTGAAGAGCGTCTTGCCTTGCCATCCTCCACAAAGGAACTCTGCTTTCCAGCTGTAGAACAGCCATTTCATAATTGCATTAAAAAGTATCTCAACAGGCACTTCAATTCCCTAAATCCAGGAGGAAAATAGAGGTACCTTTGGCTCTTGTTTATTTCATTTTTCTCTAATTTTTTTCCTATTTTTCTCCCCATTTTTCCCAAAAAAATCATGACTTTTCTTAGCCTGGTGGGCTGAGCTTTGGATCTTGATTCAAGGAAATCTTCAGTGTGATTGATGTGGGAGAAGGACACTCCTGGAAACAGATGTTTTGTTAAGGTCTCAGGCCAAGACAATTTATACTCTTTGAATACCCAGTGCTAATACCATTTAATTTCCTTGCATCTGATTCAATTTTTGAATGCTTCTCAGAAATATTTCTTTTACCCTGTAAAACTTTAAACCCTCATGGCCTGTAAGTTTTGAGTGCACGTTTAAAGCCAAACACTTTGAATCTTTGGGGGCTTTTGAGATTTATCATATCTGTGCTGTTTGAAATCACCCCAAATTAGAAATGCACAAATAAGTTAAAAATAAGTGAGTTGTGAAAAAAAAAAGAAAAAAAGAAAAAAGAGGAAAAAAAACACCTTCTCTCTGGCACGGAGATTAAAAAAAGGTAGCTTTTCTGGAAGCTTTATTATACATGGAAGAATCTCGTGATTTATGATTAATGAGCGTGTAAACATAAAATAAAGACCTAAGGGACAGAGTTAATATGTAATAGGCTGACACAGACACAACCCAGTGGTTTCCTCTGGATAATGCAGGTGCTCAGGGGGGCTGAGCCCTCTGGAATCACCATCGCACACTGAGGAATTGAAGTGAAAATTCAGTGGTGGGGCACTTCTGACACAAGTGTGATTGTAAATAATGCAGGATGGTGCTGGAAATGTCACTACCCAGAGCTAGTGTTTAAAATTAAGATATCAATATTAAATAACTAATATACAGTGAAAAATAAAGACAATTAAAACAACACAGTAAACATTAATAATGATCTTGAGGTGATTGTAGAAGACAGGAGGGTGTGAATGTCTGAAATCCAAATTTGATGTGACCACAGCTCTGTGACAGTGCAGAGGGGTCCATCCTGCTTCTCAGGCCTGTTCCATCCCCAGCATTTCCTTGTGGGAACAGGTTGGCTCACAGCGCCCAGTTCGTGTCATTCCAGGTGATGAAACCCATTTTGAATTTTACCAATGACAGTTATGGTGAACTACAGACATTTTTACACGCACATGGAAAGTATCAGGGATTTTTCTTACCTAAAAATCCCATTTTCCTTCACTCCTAACCCCAAGACCAATGCACGACAGCACTGGACATGTTTTGGAAGTTCTTGGATATGTGAGTTTGGGTGCTGCAGCAAGATAGAAGATAAAACCAGTAATATCCTCTTCCCCCAATTGTGATTTCCACAAGAAAATTTCCATCTCTGACTTACAAAATAACAAGTGAGAGCCTGGAAGTGTTTGTGGATGGCTCTCAGGAGGGAAAATTAGAAAACCCAGTGGCTCAGAATAGGTTCTTTATCTTTCAGCTGTCACTAGCATTTCTCCCCAACACTGCTGCTTCTAATTCAAATTGGCTGAGGTGGGCTTAGAAGCCCACAAGAATTTTGTTTTTCTCCACATTGTATTCTCTGATTTATAAAGATACTGCCCTCACCAATTCAGCTGCTCTCTGTATTTCTTTTAGCTTCATCCTTCTTTTTTTTTTGTTGTTTGAGAAGTTAAACCCTTGGTAAACACAAGCTTTTAACAACGTGTTTTTCAGCAGATGGAAATTAGTATCTAAATAGAGTTTCTTTTTCAAAGTCCTGTGTCTTTGATCACCCCAAAGGAATGCCAAGGTTTTTGGCAAGTTGAAATATGTGTCATTTAATCTTGTTATTTCCTCGTGTATCTTCACCTTCCAGCTCTAGGCAAACCTGAGTTTCCGCAGCATCTTCAAAAATAAATGCAAGAATTAAGTGATCATTTAAAACTTCATTTTATAGGCTGGTGAGATGAGTCACAAGGAACTTAAATATTTGAGAAAGGTCACCAGTTTCACACTGGGAGGTCTCTTACCTGTGAGGCATGTGGCAAAACTTGTTCTATGTTTACCAGAAGCAACTTTTACTGTAAAGTGCATGACAAGCTGGTTTAAAAGTTGGTTTTGGTTTGGGGCACTGTCAAGGTGAAGGAAGAGAAACTGTGGGATTCTTGCCTGAACCTCAGCCCTGCTGAGAGGCTCTAATTGCAACATCCAGCCCCTCTGCTGTGTCTATTTTCTGAAAAAAGGATAGGATAGGAATATAGGATAGGAGAAGGGAAGGGAAGGGAATGGAAGGGAAGGGAAGGGAAGGGAAGGGAAGGGAAGGGAAGGGAAGGGAAGGGAAGGGAAGGGAAGGAAGGGAAGGAAGGAAGGACGGGAAGGGAAGGGAGGGAAGGGAAGGAAGGGAAGGAAGGGAGATTTTTTTGGGTTTCTCTTTAATGCTATATATCATTTACTGTATGTCCTATAAAACAGGCTTTATGCTGCCAAATCTGAATGGTTCTTCTTTCTGATCCATAAGATTTCTCTATACCAGTTTCAGTGTCACTACAAACCAGTGTGCTTGTAAGCTACTAACAATTGACCTAAATAAACTCTGCAGCCAAGTTTCCATGGCTTTCATTTTGTAGAAAATCTGGTTAAGAAAGTAGGGATGGCATTCCCATCCTGTGGGAATTTCCTCCAAAGCTGGCAAGCTCATTATAGGTTACTTTGCACCGTGAGTAGGACCTGAGATGTCAGGGAAGAGGTTTAGGGTCAAAACCCCACCCAAAGTGTGAAATTACTACCTCAGTAGCATGAATTAGAGACTGGGCTTGATCTTATATGAAGTCCAAGAGAGAAAGGTCTGACAACATTGATCTCCTAAGCAGAAGGAAAATGTGATTTCCAATTACTTATGCAAGCGGAAATAGCTGTATTTATTCTGAAGAACTTCAGTTAGATCTGTAAACAAGTGGTTGCTAAGAAAAGATCTGACTGAGTCAGGAGTTCTACATCAAACAAGGCAAAAAGCTGAAATTGCTGCCTCACGCCAGAGAACAATAGCCTTAAGCTCACTTCAAGGATATTGGTCTTACTTCCCCGTCAGACTAAAAACCGAAATGAAACCAATTTTAGGAAACAGCTGCTGAAGCAAAATCTGGGATTATGCAGTTACAGGTGTGCCAAGTCTTGCAGGGTCTATAAAAAACCTGAAAAAGAATTAGTAAATAATGATCTTCCTTCTTCAGGCCTCACTCTGCCCCACTCCACTCCATCCCACCCTACTAAAACATTCCTCTCACATCGTGTGACTGGAAAAAAAAACCTCACTGCAAATGATTTAATGAGACTTTTTTACCAGTATAACCTCAGGCAGGGTTAGTAGTATTAAAAACATGACAAAATGTAATGTTTAAGCCATTGGTGAGCCCCAGGCAACACAGAGAGGCAGGTTTGACATCACTGAGTTAAAGTTGTGACCCAGATTTGGTGACCAGCAGGGCCTGTCCATGGCAGCTGCCTGTAGTTAGGAGGAGTTTACCTGCTAAGGAAAATGGGGAAAAGCTCAGCTAAGAATGAGAAGCCTGGTCATCCAGTATTTCCACCATGCTCAGGGAAGTGAATTAATGGAGATTTACAACCACTCCAGTCTCTTTACAGTACTGCAGACCAACCACTGGCATCTGTTTGGTGCATCTCTAGCCCTTCGTTGTTCTAATACAATAAACATGCAAGTTAGAACTGAATGTTTAGACATTTTCTCCTAAATACTAAAAATACAGGAAAACATGAAGGAAAAAAAAATGTAGATCTACAAATTAGGGCAAGACTTTTGAACCCAAGGCTCCTCACTTCTGGATCTTAGTCATGCATTGCCCAGACCCAAGGCTGTTGGAATATTTGACTTATGAACACCTTGACCAAAAGGTCTTCAGACGTGCTGCGCTGACTCACTAAATTCTCCCTGTCTTTGGCTCACACTCAGACCTGGCTCCATGAAGGAAAAGCCAGCATGTTACAGCAGAAACGTTGGGATTTATTGCAGAGGAGGTCAGGTGTGAGGTTTCACGTTGCCTTGGCCACGGTCCGACGTGCGTGAGGGATCTGCAGGGGTTGGGACGTAACAGCTGCAGCCTCGCCCCTGTTTAATTACCAAAGTGTTCCATTCACAATGTCACTCCCAGGCACAGGACTAGCGCTGCGAGGAGGGAAAGACTCGACATGGGCACTCGGGACTGCCTCTGGCTTTTCATCCTCTCTCTTTCCCTCTGTAAGTAAAAGAATCTATTGATTATTTATCGTCGCTGTCCTTCTAGAGGATGTCCTTGAGAAACATTCAAAAGTGATTATCAGGGAAGAGTGGCTGCTAAAAACAATATGAAACTCAATAACATGTAATATTTACAGGATTGTGGTCGGTGGTTTTTTTTTTTTTTTTTTTGGATTTCAGCAGATTATTTAGGAGGGATATAAGCTGATAAAGCTGTAAGTAGGTAAAGAATGAGATAATGAGATCAAAGTATTCAGGAAACTCATCTAAAGATCAAACATGCAGTGTCTGACAGATTTTATAACTTTCTTACCCTAATCTTAGTTATGAATGATGCATTTTGCCAGTTTTTCTCTGAAAGACTCTTTAGGAAAAAACCACAATAAAACATGGATTAGGTTGTAATAACTCTGCTGTGTTCTCATTGCACTGCAAGAGATTTTAAAAAATCTAGAAATTCAGAGGGCTACATATCTTATTCTTAATATCTGATTTCATGTAATTTAGTGCAGATGCACACAAGTTTCTTGACCGATCAATACCTGCTGTTCAAAATCTGAGAGATACAAGCACAGGACCTTACAATTCAAACTGTATTGGGGTCTAAAAAAGAGACCAGTCTGTAGGAAGAATCTTGAAAAATATGGTTTTTTACATTACAAGTTTCTATGTAGACATCAAACAATATGAAAACACCACCTTCATTTTACCAGGTGAATAGAGTCAAAAGCAGGTAATTAATGTGGCTCTTAAGAATTTGATAGAGGTGCTCCAGTACACTCTGCCTGAGAATCCCCTCAGTTTCATTCAGCCAAACCCAAAGATCCAGGGTAATTAATTACCTGGTAATTAATTAAGTGTTGGTAAGGAGTAAAATTGCAAAAAGGCGGAAGGATATATCTTGGTTTTTAATAGGAATAAAGCCACTCTTCAAAATCAAAGTTAAATTACCAGATCAAGTACATTAAATAAGCCCAAATTAGCCTTAATATTTAATCACAATGGAAAAAGGGTTTAATTTTCCTTTTAAACAAAAACTTCGTTTAAAAGAAATGTTGTCACCTTCACACTTGCAAACTACAGGAGCTGCAATTTATTTGGAGTTGTAAATAGAGGTAAACACAGGAAGGCAATGAATTTTAACCCAGGATTAATATAACTTCAAACATGAACAGATATCCTCAGAAAAATTGTTCTCTCCTGCCTTACAGAAAGTAATTACAAAACACCTATATAATGCCTTGCAAAATTAAAAAAACCTGAAGGAATAAAATATACACAAACAGGTAAGGATGAAAACTTATGCTGAAAAATGCATTCCTTTAATTTTTTAATTTTCCTGTTAATTCTCAAGGAATTTTACTTTAGAGCAATTACAGGATCATAGAATCATTAAAGATGGAAAGACCTTTAGGACTTAGTCCAACCTTAAAGCTAACACTGATGAGGTCCACCACTAAACCACTTCCTTACTTTAAATGAACAATATTTACAAGGAGAAAAGTACATAGGAAATTAAAAAGATATGTAGACTAGGAATAGAAGGGTAATCTCTACATTTATACAGAAAAAAAGCATTACCAGGAAATTGGTAAGATCTCCTCGAATTTATGCAAATGGAAAAGGAAGTTAACAGAAATTTCATGGTATTTGAGGAATAGCAAGAATATGAAAATGGAAATGAGGAAAGAAAGGAATAACAATGAAGATGAGAACATTAAGTGATTTTTTTTTTTTTTGCACAAGAACACAGTCACACTTGGTAGACTATTAAAGCACTTCACAGAATTACAGGCAGCAATCCATAATCCCCATTTCTGAAATTCTGACAGGTACTGTAACAGCACTGGAGGGAGGAAACACCACGACAGCCAGCCCGGCTCCTGGCACAGCCAGCAGTAATCCAGGGCCTTCTGCCTCCATCACCTCTCCTGCCTCACACAGCACTGCCTCCAGCCCTTCATCCACTGCAGGCAGCAGCACGGAGACACCAGCACCTCAACACACCCTGACACAGGGACAGCCCCCGGTGGAGGTGACAGAGGTGACTGCCACTTCACCTCCCACGGGAGCCCCTCGCCTGCCACAGCCTCTGCAGGCAGCACTGCCACCATCCCTCCTGGAGAAGGGGAGAGCTCCACCACGAACCAGGGCATCAGGACAGCTGCCAGCACCTCCATTCACTCCCTTCTCACATCCTTGGCAATCCGTCCACAACCAGCCTCAGTAAAATCAACATGTGTTAATCCTCCTTTGACTGGGAGCTTGCTGTGAGTATTTTAACACATGATACTAAATTTAGTTCGCTCTATTTCTGGAAGGATTGAGTATAATTTTCTTTCATTATTGTTATTTTGGTTGGAATTTGACTTTTTGCAAATGCCCCCTTTTTAAGTTGGGAATTTAATCCAGGCATGTGAATCCCTGCATCTAGCTGTTTTGTGAAAAAGCTGCAGTTTCTGTCTGGAGTGTTTTTGAAATGGAACACCTTGTGTTAGGCAGTGTCACAGGGGTAAAATGCCATGTAGTATAAAATGCCATACTGCATAGGCCTGAAGTTATGTCAATGGGGAGGTTTTATTGTTTTTGGTTTTTTTTTTTTTTTTTTTTTTTTTTTTTTTTTTTTTTTTTTTTTTTTTTTCCAGTTTTTTATTGGTTTTTACTGGTTTTGTTGATTTTGGTCTTGAAATTCCTTTTATGGAATACTAGAGGCAGTTCCTCCATTGGGAGAATCCAGTTGAACTTTTTTTTTTTTTTTTTTTTTTTTTTAATACTAATTCTTTTCTAGTGTTTCTTTAATTGTTTTTGCCAAAAGGGCTATCTGCCCGTATTCAAACAATATGCAGTAATGAACCTCTCATCATTTTTCAATGGATAAAAGTAGAGCAAAGATGGAAAAGGGGAAAATGCAGCTTTTTTGTACTTTGCACCCAAAAAACCAAAGGCAGCAGGATTTCTATTTTTAGTGCATCGTGGTATTCTCTCAAGATCCATTAGTCCAAAGGGTTTATGCTTTCCTGATCTGGAGTCACAGTGCCCATGGAATGCAGTGGGGATATGGACACACAGAGTAAGGTACAACTTTGACAGTGGGCACAGTGGCCAAGGACACGCCAGTGACAAGTGGTTCCTCAGGAGTCACTACTGGCACTGTTTAATGTCCTTGGTGGGTGACACTGACAGCAGGATTGAGGCACCCCCAGTAAATCTGCAGGTGACCACCACTGTGTGGTGCAGCTGACACTGTGGAGGGAAGGGATGGCATCCAGAGGGACCTGGACAGGCTTCAGAGGTGGCTCCCTGTGAATTTCATGAAATAAGAAGCATAAACTTGGTCAACTTCAAGATAAATTGTACTCACTGCCTCCAAATTTTTGTTTCCACAGATCAGACAACTCCAGTTCCTCCAAACACCAACACCACCAGTACAACTGGGACAGGACCAACAACTCCAGTCACTCCAAACGCCAACACCACCAGTACGACTGGACAGGGTCAACAAATCCAGTCACTCCAAACACCAACACCACCAGTACAACTGGGACAGGAATCCACAACTGCAGTCACTCCAAACGCCAACATCACCAGTACAGCTGGGACAGGAACCAACAACTCCAGTCACTCCAGACACCAACATGACCAGTACAACTGGAACAGGATCCACAACTCCAGTTTCTCCAAACACCAACACCACCAGTACAACTGGGACAGGATCCACAACTCCAGTTTCTCCAAACACCAACACCCCCAACACAACTGGGACAGGATTAACAACTCCAGTCACTCCAAACACCAACACCCCCAATACCACTGGAACAGGATCCACAACTCCAGTTTCTCCAAACACCAACACCCCCAACACAACTGGGACAGGATTAACAACTCCAGTCACTCCAAACACCAACACCACCAGTACAACTGGGACAGGATCCACAACTCCAGTTTTTCCAAACACCAACACCCCAACACAACCGGGACAGGATTAACAACTCCAGTCACTCCAAATGCCAACACCACCAGTACAACTGGGACAGGATCAACAACTCCAGTCACTCCAGAGACCAACATGACCAGTACAACTGGGACAGGATTAACAACTCCAGTCACTCCAAACACCAACACCACCAGTACAACTGGGACAGGATTAACAACTCTAGTCACTCCAAACACCAACACCCCCAATACCACTGGGACAGGACCAACAACTCCAGTCACTCCAGACACCAACACCACCAGTACAACTGGGACAGGATCCACAACTCCAGTTTCTCCAGACACCAACACCCCCAACACAACCGGGACAGGATTAACAACTCCAGTCACTCCAAACACCAACACCACCAGTACAACTGGGACAGGATTAACAACTCCAGTCACTCCAGACACCAACACCACCAATACAACTGGGCCAAGACCAACAAGTCCAGTCACTCCAGACACCAACATGACCAGTACAACTGGAACAGGATCCACAACTCCAGTTTCTCCAAACACCAACACAACTGGGACAGGACCAACAACTGCAGTTCCTCCAAACACCAACACCACCAGTACCACTGGGACAGGACCAACAAATCCAGTCACTCCAAACACCAATACAACTGGATTTACAGGATCTACATCTAGTTCCGTTTCCACTGCCACATTTACGTCAGCACCTTGCAGTAAGTAAATATTTGGTACTGAATAGTAGAATGAAAATGATCCAATTAGACACAATATTCTTGTTCATTTGTCATATCAGCTGTGAGGTAAAATCCCTGGATGTAATTTCAGAAAGGGAAGCCTGATGAAATCACTGAAAATACATAATTATGCAAATACCAATCAAGGTAGTTTCTGTACCTCTGTAAAGCTCTCCTGGATCCAGTAAATATTCACTGGGTGCCTGCTTGGAGGCATAGTCCACTGTGATAGGTGAGTTTTCTTAACTCTATTATGAAGCACATTTAATAAATGCCTCTCTACTGCTCTGAACTTAGGTTTTTCTAGTGGTATTTAATAAATCCATCCTCCTGAGGATGTCAGGATGAGTCAAGTATCAGTCGAATTCAGAGTGCTCACGTTTTTCTCAACCAGCCTCATCAATTCTCTATTATCTTAAAGCAACATTGTACAATTCTGACCATTTGCCACACTTTGCCTGCAGTTACAAAGGCTAGAAGGAAGCAGAATATCACCCATTTGTGCTTTGGAGCCATCAAAGTACATTAATATATGATTTCTGTCTATAGAGCAAATGGTTCACTTCTGCTTTTTTTGGGAGAATGAGGTGGAAAACTGAAATCAGCTCCAAAAAACACAGAAGAGTTTATGATGATTTAATTTGTATCTTTTCTTCAATAATAAATGTGTAGAATTGCAGAAGTGAAATGAACTGCTCTCAGCTGTATGAAACTTTCACACTTTCCAGTGACAGTGTCTGTCGAAGTTCAGAACGTGACTGAAGAAGAAATACAGCTCAGCTGGACCAGCAGCAGCAAGGGCAGCCTCTACAACATCTCTATCATGGATGGAAAGGAGATAAACACAAAAACTACAAATGAGACAAAAGCTGTGTTTAAAAACCTGCTTCCTGGCCATGTGTACACCATTTCTGTGGCCGTGTCATCTTGTGCTGAGAATAAACCTGCTTCAGTCACTGTCCGAACAGGTACCTCCTCCATCACCCTGGATTTTCTTTTTAATTAATATAAGCTCACAGCATCTTGTTGCCATTTGATCTGGACTTGATCTCACAGAGTCTTATTCCCTGCAAGTCGTTTTTATTTATTTGATTCATCCCCTTATTTGCATAGGACTGCTTGAACTAAACAGGAGTTTGCAGGAGTAAGAGCTTGCTCTATAAAATTTCTGATCATATTGTTTTATTGAGCCAGATAATTCTGCACAGAAGTCAGGATATTTTGGTGGTAATTACACCAGAAAATATTCTAGCGTGAATATTAGTGAATATTGTGAAGTTTAGGTTCTGCATGCCCTTGTGAATGCAGGCAGTCCTTAATTGTCGTTGTTACCTTCTTAATTTCATCCTAAGTTATAGATATTAAGGCAAACAGTTTGTGTCTCTGTACTAAAACTGATTCTGAAGGAACATGACATATAATATCCCTCTAAATCAAGGTTTCTCCTTTTAAAACTCCCCATTGCCATCTCCCTTTTAGCCAATTCCTTTAGACAAAACTTTTTCCACTAACAAAATTCCCACTTGGCACTGTATACTTTTGCTTTTCCACCACTGGAAGAGATCTAAAAGTCAGCGTGTCAAAGGAAGCCACTGGGTTATTTAGGCATGATCCACCTTTGATAAAACTGTGTTGCAATTTATCATGCTTTCCCAGTGGCTGAGAAAGTGCTCACCATTTCTTTTTATATAACTTGAAAGATCTAACTTGACTTTTGACAATTGTTACTTTCTTCCAGCATTTCTTGACCTCTAAAACATAAATGTCCTTGTTGCAATCTTTTTTAAGTTCTCTAGTGGATTGTCTGATTATTTTCAAAACACTTCTAGGGCAATTACTTTGTCACTTGACTGTGGGGGTTCCTTCTGACTGACTTACCCTCTCTCTTAGTCTTCAGGATCACAAAGCCAAAGAATTCTCATCATTATTTCCACTGAAATCTTTCAATTCTTCAGTCCACTGGCTTTCATTTATTAGTTTCTCTACTGAAGAAAAATAAAAGCATGGTCTCCTTTTGTAATCTGGAGCCATCAGCCCTACCAGAAAACTGTTTGTAAGCCACTTAAAAAGAGCGATAAAGACCAAGACATCTCTATTTCATGTGAAATTAAAGATGATGTTCAGTTCTGTGAGAACTGGAGATATAATCCAATGAGCTGACCACATAAAACCTGCTATATCAGCCTTTAATGGGTTTTGACCCTTCATAAATAATTCAGATTAGCAAGTCCAGACAAGCACACTGAGATTCTGAGACTCCATGATGCATATTTTTTTCCAAAAGAAATGGCAGGTGACTTTTACTCCTGAAAACTCCATCCAGCTTACCTGAGCTGTACAAGCACATAATAGCACAACTTGTATCTTTAGCCCTCATAAGAAATCAGAGTTCTCTATTTCAGTGAATTCTCAAATACCACCTACCCACCCACCACCTGCCTCTCTTTTGATATGCTCCAATTTTATAATCTGCAATTCTAAGTTCTCACTGGGTCAAAGGAACTGCTGCTTAGGTGACTCCTTGGCCATAATTAAATACTTTCACCTATTCCATAATTTTCTTATTAGCATTAATAATGCACGCACTGAAGTGATTATCTTGAGTTTTACATTTATTTTGCAGATCCTACTCTCTGTTTCGAAGGAAGTGATTTTTGTTCAGCACAAAGTACTGGCTGTACTGACTTAAAAGGCATTGTCTGCTCCAGTAAGTTTATAGAACCTCAACATTTGTTTATCCTTAACTACGGGGTATTATTTCACAATATAGTATCTACCATGAGTATTTTGCCATCTGCTCTATGATGCCAGTTCACACAGCATCTTGAAGTTCACACTCCTTTGGTGGAGAAACTGCCTCCATCAAACTTCAGTGTCAGCTTCCAGCTCTATTTTAGTCTGGACTTTTCTATGTAAAGCTTTCTTCTTTTGGCTCAGGGCTCATCCACCTACTCAGGAGGATTTAAACTCACTCAGAGCCTTGCAGAGTCTAACAGACTGGTGCTGCTTCTGCTGGAATCAATGGGAGAGTGGCTGTTGAATTAGGGAGTGGGATGCACCCTAAATAATACAGGAATGGTGAACAAGTCGTGAGGATTGTGATGGCTGACAAACCTGGAGAGATTCAGCTCTGAAAGTTCCAAACCCAATGCATTAGACACACAGGATACACTTATTATTATTATTATTATTATTATTATTATTATTATTATTATTATTATTATTTTCTGGTTTCATCAATTCATATTATAAATACATGAGATAATAAAGTCCAAAGACCAATCGTGGAGGTAATCCTAGGATTCACCTAATTGTTCCCTCTGTTTTTTTTTTTTTTTTTTTTTTTCTTTTTTTTTTCTCCAGACCAAGCATTTGCCTGCAACATTCGGCTTAAAAGCCAGACATTTAATATTACACTTTATAACTCTGATAGTGAAGACTACAAAACAGCATCTGAAAAGATCAAAAAAGATGTAAGTTGATGCAAATCTCCTTTGTCAACATGAATGAACTGCAGAAAGGCTTGTGTGGTTAGCAAACTTAGTCTCCTACATTCATTGTTAAATCAAGACTCTGAGAGGTGAAAAAGAAAAAAAACAATATAGGAAACGCAAAATCTGCCAAGAACAGACAGCTTGCTGTCCAGTGAGGAGGGCTACATTCCCTGAACCATCCTCAAACATGAATTATTTAGTAAAAGGCCCTTTAAAATTCCAGTTCTGTAAGGAACATCCCGTTCTGCTTATTTTCTCCCACTTCACTAAACTGGTGCCTGTGGAGGCAAAAAAGGGATGTCACTCAAAACCAGCATTTCAGCACAGACTTGGAAACATGAAAACTCTGCAAGTGTGTGCCCTGAGTCCAGGTCATTGGCGATTCACTTCATGGAAGTGGCTGCAGGATTGGACAAAGTATCAAGGTCCATCTCAGGGGGAAAATGAGGAGAGAAAGTGAAAGTTTGGAGCTAGGCATGCTGACAGGCAACAGCATCAGCCTGCCACTCAACTGTCTTTAGCAGCATGTTAAAAAAACCAAACCTAATAATTTCAATACCTCTCAGGAATCCTGATGTATATATAAGCCTGCTGGAAAGGTAAATCTGCTGTGAGGTTGGGGTAGACTGCTTTAAATAACTAACACAGCTATTTTTAGTGTGATGATCACACCCTTCAGCTAAGAAACTCCACAGATTTCAAAAGCAGTAATTAATTTGTTCTCACCACGCCAACTCGGAGGTAACCTTGTCTTATGACTGCTAACGTCTCCACTTCACGGATAGAAAATTTATTTTAGTGGATGTAAAAGGTTTCCTCCGACCTGACTGAATGCAACAGGAATCCCTTTTCTGGCTTTTAATAAGCTTTTAACTCATGCAAAGTGTCAGCTTTTCTTCAAAAAATGGCAAAATCAAAGAGAGGCTGTACTAACATGATTGAAAGTATAGACAATTTCTGCATTGGATTTTTTTCTTTTCAATTTGAATGTTGAACTATTGCTTTTATATTCCACAGTACTACTGCTCTGTAGTTGTAGCTTTGAAATTTTACAGTTTTCCCTGCATAAATCAGGTTTCCTATCTAGACTGCTCATCAAGGTGAGGAAAAGAAAAGCAGTTTTGGATCCTCTGGCCAAAGAACTTAAAGGGATGTAAAGTTTTGGGTGGGGGTTTATCCCACAGAAAAGATGGAGGCAGAAAACTGAGCAGTGACTCAGAACAAGGCTTGTTATCATCCATAAAAAATAGTAATCTTCCCGACTTTTCAGGTAAAATACCATATTTATCCACACTGAGAAGATAACTTCTCTTAGTGGGTTGAATCAAACACCTAATTTTCTGAAAAGATCAGTCCTGACAAAAACATTTCAACCAGACTTACTTAAAAAGGGGGACTGCTTGTTCTTGCTTTGAATCCAAATGAAAGTACTAAGCAAGACTCTACTTTTGGAGATATCAGTGCAATTGGTTTGATTTTGATTGGTGCCATGGGAATACACTTGGTTTATGCCAGAATGATTGAGAGGCAAATCACACCCTTGTCTCTCTTTGCAAAGGTAATTTGTAACGTCATGACTTTGAAAATCTGGTGACAAAAATAAGTTTTAAACCCCTCACATCAAGTTCTGTTCTGGTGGTGCGTGCAGGACCATGCCTGAAGTTTAGTTGCACATGTTAAAAAAAGTTAGGGGACACTGGACATAACTTTAGAAATATTGGGTGCTCTTTGTAAATTCCAAATTTTGTACAGTCGGGGTCCCATATGGGTTTGTGGAGGAGGACAAGTTGCTTTAATGCATTATTCATTGATAACTAGCTGAACAGATTGGAGCTTTGGAAGTCAAACTCAGATCTCAATTTTCAATCAGAGACAATGCGTGGCTCAGGAATATTCTTTCAAAAAGTTTTTTTATTTGTCATCCCGAAGTGATTACCTTTATGAGCAGTAAGTGAAGAAAATGTAATATCCTGATGCATGCAGGATGTGTGTGTGCTCCTGCTCTGCCTCAGCTGGCTGGCAAGTGGAATAAATCTCAATTTCACCTCACACAGGTTGCTGAAGGAATGCAGGAGAAACTGGGGAACGACCAATTCTACATTGTCATCCTGGGGTTCAGACCTGGCAGTGTGGTGGCTGATCTTCTCTTTGTGCTGCTAAAAGAAGAAGCCACAGATGTGAACGATGTACAGTCCTACTTGAGTGAAGTGGTCAGGAACAAGTTTGGGAACGAAACTGAAGTGCGGAGTAAGTGATGCTGAAACCCCTTCCCTGCAGGGTGTGGGGATTAAAGGGTCAGGTCTACTGCTGTTAAATCAGGATGATAAATTAACTTCTCTCTTTTAAGAGATTCAAATAGTTCAAGTAACCTATTTAAACATTCATTAAACATATAGTGATTTCATACAGGTCATGGACCTATTTTAAAGAGTCATTACACATACCCAGTTCCAGACTCGAGGGATGGGTTTTCTTCACACTAAAGGATCTAAAGATTCTCAAGTTACACCAAGGATCCAGCAAATCCTCAGAGCAGCTGTTATGGGTGTCACCAAGAGATCACAAGGACCCTCAGAAAAGATTTCTAGTTAACAAATCCTCACCACATACAAAAACATTTTCGATATTATTCAAAAGTTTCAAAGCTGCCAAGCAGTAAAACACAGCTGTCACTTAGGGCTCCAGGATTTCTTACACCCACTTCTTTACTGCCTCTAGCTAACATTTCCAAAATGTGTTTTAAATTTCCAGCTCTGTCTGTTCAGTCCTCAACTGACAACAGTTCCTCCTGGAGAGTAGCAGTGATTGTCCTTGGAGTTTTACTTGGAGTTGTTTTAGTGCTGATTCTCCTGGCAATAATATCTTTCATCTATGTGAGGAGAAGATCAGGTAAATACTTGGTTGAACCCTCAGGACTCATCGGAATGTTTGTCTACAAGCACTTATAAGATAAACCATCAGTTTCACTTAAATATTTCGGGCGAGGAAGAAAAGTAATATATTTCTCTTACAATTCCATGTTAATTGTGCATATTAACTTAGGATAATTCCACCCTTTCCTTCCCAACGTCCATTGGCAAACTCCTGAGCTTTTAACAGCACCTAATGTATCTTCCTTCAAACAGGTATGGGATTTTCCACATTGTACACGTGGTAGAGTGAGGAACAGAGGGACTTCTCTTCAGCCTATCCCCTATAGGTACTGCAATGACTCCTAACACTGGCAATCTAGAGAGACAGGAGCCAAACTACTCAATACTGTATTTAAGTGACACTGAAAACAGGGTGACTGAACCTGGTTGCTGTGGCAGGTGACCTGAATGCTAAGCTGAGTCCAGAGTCATCCTGTTGGGTTTTATGCACTTGGCCAAGGGTGATTCACCTCTTCTGAGACTTTTATCACCTCATAAGGATGCTTTTGTCTCTCCTGTGACTGCAGAATGAGCCCACGATAATTAGCATTCTAGCATATGCAGCTTGATTAGGAGTATAGAGAAAAATGGGATACATCTCTTGCTGTACTTGCTATAGAAATCTGGTGGACCAGAAATTTGATTTGAAGGCTTCTGAATTCAAGGTTTCTTTAATTGCTGGGCTATGAAGAAATAACAGCTTATATATGTCAAATGTATAGCATGCTAAACACAGGTGTGGTTTTACAGGATAGTCTCAGTATATATACTAGATGGGGAAGGCAAACATTAGGTTAATTTGAGCCAAAAGTTATTTTACTCACCTATTTTTGCCTGTCAAAAACGGTTGGATGAGCAAGGACATGCCATATGGTGCAATTTCGTCCTGCTCTTCATAATCCCAAAGTAGAGTCCAATAGAAGCAATTCTGTGGCATTGGAGCAGACCTTGCCTCAAATTTCTTTGAAATGCTTATAAGCAATTAGAAGAAATGACCTTTACCTCTTCCCAGCACTCTTCACTGCAGTCCTGGTGAAGTTACAGTCTGTTTCTACCACGGTGCAGCTTTTCCTGCTTGGAATGAGCTGCACAGAAGATAAAGGGGCAGTTTGCTGCTGTTCGTATTTCCAGCAGGATTCATGTGTTTCCTTTCAAAGCAGCTCTCCCTGTATCTGAATATTTTGTCAGTCTGACTATGCTTGGGATTCCTGTAGAGGCACTGAGCATCCCGTGGTGTTGAGGCCCTGGCTCACAGCCCCTGAACACCCCTGTTTTTGGGGGATTAGGTTATGGTTATTTGGCACAGGTGAGAGTAAACTGGTGCCAGAACTGCAGCACAAGGTGGGAGCTCAGCAGAGTGGTGGTGCACAGGCTCTGCTCTGCTCCACGTGCAGTCAGCTTTTCCATCCCTCCTTCCCTGTGCTAAAACACAGCTCTTGGGAGAGCCCTGCTGAGGACCCTGCCTGGAATATTATTTTTAATAGCAGGGACTTATGAAACAGGGTATTGCATGCCTTGCTCTCCCTTTCCTTCCATGTAGTGTCAACTTGTCTATCCTGATTAGGTCTGGGGTGTGGAGTCACAGACACCTCACTGATGGAAAGAGAGTGACTAGTATTTGTTAAACTTATATTTTGTGGCTTTTAAATATATCTATCTTTGGTGTTCTACTCACTGAGTAGTCACTAACAATGTATTTTGTCAGTAAGTAAAAGTTCTCCAGGGAGCTCTGCTGAAAATACAAATGAGTGCTCTCGCTTCTGTTAATACTCTTTTTGTTTCTTTTTTGAGGAACCTACTTTGAATAGCAAATCCTCATTGTCAGTAAACCTTTTTGATGCCCTTGTAAATAGTGTTAAATAGATGTACAGCAGGCTTGAACTGGGACTGTTCGTGCAAAATGTATTTAATGTCTTCAGGAAAAAAAAAAGTGGTATTTTAAACAATTTTCTCAAAGATGCATTAAAAATAAAATCCTTTATTTTTACAATTGTGCATTTTGAAGGAATCTGCTGTTCTTGTTTTGTCATGTAATTTGGAGTCTCTTCTACCTGCCTAGAGGGGGAAGGTGGCCAGTGCAGCCAACAACAGAGATAACCTTGGTATGATTACACAGAAGATGATCTCTTTGAGCTAAATCAAACAAGTGAGAAGATCTACTGAATCTATCCTTTTTTACCTTCTACTTTAATAAAAATCCCCCTCCCACCACAGTGTGGAGTCCAGACTCTGTGAACTCTCTGAAAATGAGAGCAGGAGAAGCCAGACTTCCCCTTTCCACAGAGGAGCACCTCCTCCCTCCCAAACAGCATTCAGATGGGCTCCTCATGCATATTCCCTTCTCAGAGAGAGGCAGAAAATGGGACAGAGAAATAAATGGCTGAGGATAAGACACTCAAAATGTCTTTTGAGTCTCAGAGAGGCAGCTGGCCGCTGTTGATATCAGTGGGATTTAAGCAATTTTTTCATTTTTGTGTGTCAGGATGTCTGTGACTGAGAAAAGGCATTTTGCCTGTTTCAGACTTGCTTTTTTTCCCCCCTGGAACTGACTGACACTATGATCCAGAAAAACCTGAGCTACCTACCAATCCCTCCCTGCATGCTGAGATCAAGGCCAAGGTCTCAGGAATACTGTGTTCTGTTCCTGTCAGAGCTGATGAGATGAGACTCAAGTCTTCAGCTGACTTTTTTTAACAATTTCACTCTTCCACAATTTATTATTCCAGCTGCTGTCAATAACCAAAAGCTTTTGCTTCACAAGTATGAGAAAATCATGGTGCGCTGGAACCAGGACCATATCCAGTTGTTGCACTGCATTCCCAAGGGCACAGTTTGGGACTGGATAAAGCCAAGCCTTTATCAAGACCAGGCTCTGCACTTGTCATCTTCTATCTGATCTATAGATTCTGTAGATTCTATAGAGTCTATCTATCTAATAACTGAGATTATTTAGGCTGGGGAGTTGTCATCTTCTATCCAACTGAGATTAATTAGGCTGTGGTAGGAATTTCCATTAGTGCTTTTGTCATTTTAGATTCATGATGGAACAACACCTTGAAAGGGAGGAGAAACCAGCAGGTCACTGGGAATGCCATGTCTGCCCTGCTGTCCCCCAGCCTGTGACAATCCAGGTGCCAGAGGAACAGAAGGAACTGGGGATTAACACAGGGAAACCACAGGGCCAGAAGTTCCCTCTGCAGGGAGCTGGATCTTCCATGTGCTCGAAGAAAGACTGGAGCGAGACACTAAAGGGTCTAAAGACACTCAAGTTACACAAATCAGCAACAAAAGGGGTCAAAGTCATAAAGAGCACAGCAATGTGTTCCCAAACTTCCCCAAACTTAGCTGCTTGCTTTCCTCTTCTCAAGCAGCAAGAAAGTGCTACAGGAGCTCAGGGTATCCAAGCACATACTGACCTACAGCCAAAGGAGTGAATTAGAGCCCTCAGCACAGGCTGGAAAAAGGAACTGGGGGATTTGGGGCTGGCAGCTGGTGCCAGGACACAGGCATGACCTGCTGGGACATCAGCCAGCCCCCTCCTCATTCCCTTCACAGGATATTGCAGGGCTTTACCACTGGCTGCGGTTGGACCTCATGATGGACTTTGGAATAAAAACCTGCTGGCATCAGCTTCTAGGTGTACTAGTGGGGAAAAAAAATGCAGGGACAGAAATATTACTGTTGGTAGTCCAAGCAGACCTGTGTCATTTTAGTCACTTTTATGGGAGGTGGGTTGTGCAAGGAGATTGCCTTCTGGGGACCTAAATCAATGACATCCCTGTTTAGCTACCATTAAATGGACCAAGCTGGTGTCTCTGCCTGCTGGAAAACCAATTTTCCCTTTCTGAGCAGATCCAGCCTGGCCTGCTGCTGAAAAGGAGTTGGATTTAAACATTTTTTTATGTATAAACACATCCATCTGCCAATTGTTTCCAGCGTTAATTGGTTCTTTTAAGGACTCAGTTTCTGCATAGCCAAAAAAATTAGGGCTGTGCTCAACTTCTGGTTAGAAAGCTTGCAGTGGAAAACTGGGATTTGTCCAGCTCACATCTACTTCGCTGTCCCATGACCTCACTTAAAAGTTTGTCCTGAGAAACTGAAGGTCTTTTGAGCTCTAGGTCAAATCTGTCTCCATTCCTCTTGCTCTGGGGGACACCTGATCTTTAGCAAGGTTGAATATTTGTGAAATGGGGCCAGAATCTGTAGCAATAATTGATGTTTTAATTCAGGGACATACACAAGCTGTTGTTGCTGGTTTTCTACGTGCCCTCCTCTAATCTCATAATGAACCTGTTCTGGCAGCAACGCAACACAAGTTAGGCAGGATTAGAAATGATTTTAGGATGGCTTGGTGCTGTCAGGTCTTTGAGGCATTTCCTACACCAATCCTCGACTCACAGAAGACAAGTTCAGCTTCGTTTTCTGCACTTCTGTGCTCTTCCAGTTTGGCTGAGCCGCTGCAGCTGTGAGATCCCACAGCCGATGTGCACAGTCGACCAAAAAATATTTAATGGATTAATTAGAAAAGGAGATATGTGTGAGTGGGCTGACTTCAAAGCTATTTCACTGCCAGTTATTCCTTCTCCTCAACTTCCAGTTAAATAAAGAAACTTTTTTTTTTTAAATGTGAGGCTGAGCGAATATAACACCACATCTGAGCCTCCATAAATCTTGTCAACACCTGGATTAGACATGGAAAAGTCTGCATCCAGGAAGGTGTGGGATCAGAAAGTGCTTGCACTGTGCAGCAGGAGCCACCAGATAGCGCTCCCTGTACCGGCACCAGCTGCTCCAAGACCTGTTTGCACCAAAACCTTCAGTAATTCACCAATTTTTGGCTCAGCCTAGAAACTCACTTCCTTCCAATGGCCTTAAGTGCACTTCAGTTCTCTCTCTTCAAGCCGTGCCTTTTCCCCTATGACCTGAGAGTTGGGAACATTAATAAGTTTTATTTTTATTATAGTTTAATAAGTTTTATTGCTCTGGAGAGGTGACACGGAGCAAAGAGAGGCTGGACACAACAAGGGGAGCTGGACATGCTGCAGGTCACCCTGCTGTGCCCTGGCAGCAGCTCTGGGGTTGTGTTGTCCCAGGCATGAGGAGCTCTCTGGTTGCACTTAATCTCCTGGGGGAATTACAGGCAAAAAAAGGAAGGGATAAAGGTGTCTCTGGGAATCTCAGCATGATCCTACCTGTCTCTGAGCACCTCAACAGCAGCTTAAAGCACAGCCCTGAACCCTCAGAAAATACTCGAGGAAAAAGGGGGGTTTTTTTGCTCCACAAACTCCTCCTCCACTTGTTTTTTCTCTACATTCTGGGTCGTGCAAGGTGAAGTGAGGACATCACAACTCAAGGAGTCAGGGAGGCAGGAGCAGTGACCTGCCTCTCCCTCAGGCACTGGTGTGGTTGTTGGACATTACCAAAGCCACCTCGTTGTCACTGTGGTCACATACCGACAGCAGCTCCTAAGCTTTTATTTGTCTCATTGCTACAATAAACTATTCAACTCACTAAAAGGTTAACTGTGCATTAAATAAATCTGAAATCTTTATTTGATTTCTCTTCTCATAATCAGAAAGCTTAAGCAGCATGTGAGCTCTTTATTTTTTCTGTTGCTCCTTGTGGAGATTTTCACACTGGATTCAGGGAATCAGCAATTTAAATAAATTAATATCAAAGAAAGACATAATTTCATGAGCATGGCCAAATTATCTGTGAAAAAACCAACCCCCCCATGAATTAAAAACGTAATTAAAATATTAGCTTTTGGCTAATTGAAAAAATGAGATATTCCAACTGTCACTTTTCTTCACTGTCAGCGAGGTCATTTCCCATGTCTAATCATTCCCCTTGTCTAAGGACAGGGATAGCTGCAGACAGCAGCCTGAGTATCACATACAAGAGCCTGAATATTGTGCCATTAGTTATTAAACCCCAATTAGTGTTTAAATAAACCACTTTTTTCTTCCCTTCTGCTGGACAGTGCCTAAACCCATGCCTGGTCCTCCATGAATTCTTGCCTGGAACAAGGAAATAAGAGCATGAATTGGCAATAGATGGCAACAGGAGGCCATCAGGAGGGTCACTGTGATGCCTTCGGTTTTAGCTTTCACGTTTTTCAGATTCTGTGCTGCCCAGGGGTGCAGTTCTGAGCCTGATTCAGTGTCAGTCAGCTCTTCACAGGGTAGGGAGACAAAACAAATCCTTTTCCTGCTGGAGACCAAGGACAACTTTCAGCCCCAAAAGCACAAACAAGGGTGGGCTGAAGGGAGAAAACAAGAGGGATGATACCTCACAACCTGAAGCTGTAACTGGACAATTAAACCCCAATATGCAAATGGACCAAAACTTATAAAAGTGTGAGACCTCGTGACTGCTCAGCCATTTTGTGACCATTTTGGGTCCACCTTGGGTGTAGCCCTGGCCAGGCTCTGTCCTGCCCAAGGTGTATCCTTCTAATAAATACCTACTTTATTCACCAGCTCTGTCCAGTCTCTGTTTCAGGCCAGCCTTCCCAAGGCATCAGCTGCTGTGGTGCTCAGCTCACAGGGCACGTGATGTGCCATAACCCTACACGGGCCAGTGAACAGCCCTAAAGTGCCACAGGGGTGAGCAGAGCGATCTCTCATCTCTGCTTTCCCTTTCCAGAAGAAATGGACTTGGGAAGAGCAGCTCATCCTTGGCCTGCGGGCTGCCCAGGAGGAAGGAGCCCTTGCAGGAAGCACAGCTTTGTGTCCTCCTGGGGATGCAGCTGTGTTTGCTGTGTGATGTGTGACAGGGATGAGGCATCTGTCTCGCCTCGGGCTGGTCTCTGCTGTCAACAGAGAAAAATGAGCACCTCCAGGACATGATTCATGGGCCCTGTGTTGTCTGTCTACTCCAGATGAGATGAAATCTCCCATAAATGGCTGTTTCTCTCCCCTGTATCTGTAGGGAGCACACAGCAACACCAACACCTCCATCAGAACACAGCTGCAGGGGCTCAGAAAAAGGTTCCATTCCCAAATTCCACAGCTTGGAAGAAGGTACCAGCTTTGTCTGGTGAGGTGGGTCAGCAGATCTGTGGCATTACAGGCCTGGGTAGAGCATAATTTTGGGTCATAAAGAAAGAGCAGGAGCTTTTGCAAGCATGGGGAGTTCAGCAGCAGCAGTCTGGGAGGCTGTGGCTCTGCAGGCACACAGCTGGCACTAGAATTTTTCTCTGTTTTCTAGGATTTTTGCCCAAAGGGTCTGTTTGCCACACGTCCTCTCATGACTGGTGTTTTTCCTCCCCTCTTTGCTTTGAGTATCACAGAATAATTTAGATTGGAAAAGATCTCTAAGGTCTTTGAGTCCAACCTGTGCCCAATCCCACCTTGTCAACAAGCCCAGAGCATTGAGTGCCACATCTAGTTGTTCCTTGAACACCTCCAGGGATAGTGACTCTACCACTTCCTTGGGCAGCCCTTTCAAATGCTTAACAACTCTTTCCATGAAGAAATTCCTCCTGGTGAGCAGCCTAAACCTCCCCTGGGCCAGCTTGAGCCCTAGCTCTAGCAACTTTCTTCAGATCTAAATGCATACATGGCAAAGCTCTCACTAACAAGATTTTGGTCCTGTGTGGGACAGGACATAGATCCCTCATGTCTTTCCATCCCATCTCCCTCTCACCATGCCTGTGGGATGCATCTTGACCTCAACACACACACATTACAGAAAATGCACTATTGCACATGCCCTCATCCCCCCTGCATGCAGAGTTGCAGCCTGATCTTGTGTTTTGGCAAAGACTGAGTGACTCAGAAAGAGAGGGGAAAACAGGAAAAAAAATATAAAAAAAAAGGATTGAAGCAATGATGAGCTGAAAAAAACCAAAACTCTTTAATGTCAAGTTAGCGCATTCTGGTTGAGCTAAGAAAACTAAGAATGGGTTGTGACTGCCTCTCTCTTCATGGCAGGTCACTGACCAAGCTCCTGCACGGAACCCTGGGAGCAGCAAGGGAACAGGGATGTGTTCTGGCTGTGAGAGCCTCACAGGAGACACCTGCTCTGATTCTCACTGCCAGCAACCTGCCTGCCTCACACAAGCAGCTGGCAGCAGCAGGTGGCTCAGCTGATACTGAGATGGAAACCAGATAAACCCCTCCTCTCTCTCTCTTTTTTTTTTTTTTTTCTTCAATTTATTTTGTCTAGGCACAAAGGTTTGCGGTTGGCCTGTTGCTAACAATGAGCGGGGTTCATGCTGCTCTGAGAAAAAGTGTCCTCACTTCTAGCAAAAAGTGCTGAAAAACCCAGTTAGAAAAGAGAACGGATCTGCTGTTTTATGCCATGCTTGAAAATGCCCTTTTCTTTTGAGTTGTTCAGTCTCATGCCAGGAACTGGTTCCTGCTTTGCTGTAACAGCTCTGTACTCGGGTTGTCCTTAATGCCTTTTGCAACACGAGGGTGCAAAGGCATGTGAGGCATTTACAGTTCTCTCACAGGAAAATATGCTCGAGGCTGCCACTGCCAAAAAAAAAAAAAAAAATCAACAACAAAAAAACCCCTAGCAAAGGAAGCTCTTGGGTCACTGTAAAGAGGAATCTGATTTTGTTCAGCTTGTGCAATGGTCAGAAGTGACTGATATCCTAAATATGAGGAAACAGAGTTTTCTGCTTTGTCCTGCAGCTTGTATTGCAACTGTCTCTGTCTCATTCTCTTTTATTAAATGATCTCTCCAAGGGTAGCCAGGAACAGTGGCCCTTTTCATCCTCTACACTGCACAATACAGCCTGTAATTATTTCATTATGGCTTTAATTAATCTTTCTTACATTAAGGTTATGATCACCACATATCATGATTGATTTATGTATTTGGTGGACTACTCAGCTCTGAAAAGAGATGAGGGAGTTGAAGGGCTTAAAAGAGAGTGAAATGGTTATTCAGTTTTGGAATTACCTCTGACACAGACTCAAGAGTACAAAACTAGCTGTCATTTTTTTCCCATTCCAAAAACATTACATTGGAAAACTGCCAAATTCAAATGGCTCTGTAGGATCCTGCTTGATTTCCTGTCAGCTCAGACTGGCCAGGGAGGCTGCAGGTGCCAACCTTCACTCTGCTTCAAATAGGATGGTGGGGAGCTCATCAGTGAAAACTTCCCCGAGGGCTCCTTCCTTCTCTAACCATCTTCTCCTCTTCCCCTTCCTTTCCCACCAAAAGGCTCTACAAAACTGGAAGAATATCCTGAATAAAATGATGCTGGAGATGTTTTCATCAGTCTGGGGGTTAGTCCTAGTCATCTGGCCTGCCCTCTTCTACTTAAAAAGGTTATCTGAGCCAAGTCTGAGGAACTGCTGTGATAATTTGGGATGCCCAGTGTGTGCTCCTGCCCTTAACAACACACCCTGCTGCCACAGAACATTTGTTACACCACCAGCACGTACATGACTGCTTGCAAGGAGCTTCTCACCACAGGTGCTACATCTGGAAACTCCAGATGTCCACAGAGTGAGGTGGAAAGTCGATCTAAATGGTTCAAAACAGGAAAAGGAAACAGAGATGTTTGCTGTCCACACGCTGTGCAGAGTGCACCTTAGTGGAAATAAAAGCAGAAAGATTTTAGATGCATTCTGCAGCTGTCAGTGCTGAGCCAATGCCGGAATCTTTAAGAAGTATTGATTTGGTAACTTTTAAAAGTGTTGTGCTCAACATAGGGTAGCTGTGTATCTTCTCTCTCACTGGATCAGAAGCTAGTGGCTGTGGAGGCACCACTGATGCCAGTTCTGTTCAGGGAAAAAGAGAATAGAATTCTATTTATATTCATATTCTAATTATTTCATATTTCTCTTCTATATAGATGGGATGGGATGGAGTGGAGTGGAGTGGAGTGGAGTGGAGTGGAATGGAATGGAATAGAATGGAATGGAATGGAATGGAATGGAATGGAATAGAATAGAATAGAATAGAATAGAATAGAATAGAATAGAATAGAATAGAATAGAATAGAATAGAATAGAATAGATTGAAAGAGACCTTAAAGATCATCCAGTTCCAACCCCCTTCCATGGGCAGGGACACCTTCCTCTAGACCAGGTTGCTCATATCCCCATCCAACCTGGCCTTGAACACTTTGAGGGATGGGACTTGCACAACTTTACATGTGATTCAGCTACATTCCTGTGAGGTTTGACTTAGCATCCTGTCCTAATCTGTCCAACACTGTACAGTATCATAAAATAACAGAAATAGTTTAGCAACAGGTAAACTAACATCCATCAAAGGCGTTTATCACTGGCAAAGCTTCTAATGGGCATGTTTTGATTAAGATTGCATTGGAGGCAGTGTTAGGCCTGAAGAGATTAAATATTTAAATCAGTGATTTGGAAGTAAATATAACTCCTTTGCTGATTAAGGTGTGTGACTTCTGCAGGATGGTAAACAAAGAGGCAAGAACAGCTGCAATGGAACGATCTTGACTTCTTGATAAGCTTGACTCACTTAAGTGAAAAGTATTTAAGCAGCTGACTGCCCAAATGCACTTTTAGGAATCAGGAATGAAGGCCATGTCTCCAGAACAGGAGGCTGTATCACCCAGCAGGAATGGATTCAGCAAAGGATTTGGCAGTAGAAGGATAAGCAGGTCGGCCTGAGCTCCCACAGTTACATCGTGGCCAAAAAAGGTTAATGGGATGCTCGGATTAACAGTGCACAATCAGGGCAGGAGCAGGGTGATGTTAACTCTGAACATGGCATTAGTGGGATCAACACTGAAATGCTACATCAGGTTTTGGCATCGACTGCTCTAAAGAAAGGCTGGGAAGGTACAAAAAAGGAGCCACGAATGATTGGATGGCAGGAGAAATTGCCACAGAGAGCCCTAAAGGGTTCAGTGCATTTAGTTCATTAAAAAAAAATTGGACACAATTTTATTATGTCTTTGCTGATCCCATTTTTCTCAAACACCATTATGTGAATATTTCCAGTATGGGTAGGGAAGTATTAATGTCATGTACAGAAAGACATGACAAAATTCAGAGGGGTTCTGACTGTTGTTCCAATAAACAGGGAAGGGGAACAACAGAAAGGACCACAGCTGTGAAATCACATCTTCTGGAAAGGGTAACTTGGATCTCGGAACCAAAATATACTCAGGGGATTCAGTATCTTTTAACCATTACAAGACTTGCTTAAAAAGATATGCAATTATACCTTTCCTCCTTTTTTTTTACATCCTACAAATTTTTAATTGCGCCAAATTTAGCTTTAACAAGATCCACAAGAGCCATACCCCAAATTACACCATTGACAGTTACTCAAATGATGATTATGAAATACAGGAGGAAAAAATGATGCCTCTCCTTGTACTTCGGTCTCCAATATGACTTTGCCCCGGTTGCAGCTTCTTTCCCCACAAAGCCCAAGATCATTTCAGCTCTAGTGGCTGAAGTCAAACACCATCCAGGCGGTTCTGAGCAGATACAACAGGGGCCCTGCCCCTCCGTGGGGTCACCTGCTGCCAGGACCCTGTCTGGATGCCAGGCACCCACCAAAGCCACTCTGTCACTCTCCCCTCGCAGGGGACACAAAATACAGTGCCCAGCAGTTAAGGGCACAGAGAGAGCACTCACTAAACACAGTCACGGGGGAAACACACTCAACCTGCGGAGAGGAATTGCACTTCTTGCCAACACAATCCGGGCAGGAAAAGCAGCAATAAAAGCAGGAGTTCCAAGCGCCTTGCTGCCAGCCGTCCATGCCGGCTGTGCCTCCTCCCGCGGTGCTGGCGGGAGACGGGAATGGGGGATGTGCTCCGTCCATCCCCGGCCGCAGCTGCCCGTGCTCAGGGCGGGGAGTCCTGCCCCTGGCCCAGCCTGGGCTCCCCCCAGGGGCCGTGGCTCCGCGTGAAGTTCTGCCCCACGAGCGCACGGCCCGGGAGACGTGTCCAGGAGCTCCTGCGGCGTGACTCCGTCCATCCGCGGGGCAGGAGCCGCGGCCGGAGCGCTGCAGCGCGGGCCCGCGTTGTGCGGGCCGCAGTGGGCGCGGGGCAGGCTGGCGGGCGGCGGCTCCGCCGCGGGTGTGTGCGGCGGCAGCAGGCGAGGCGGCGCGGGCTGCGCCGGGGTGTGCGGGGCCGGTGTGCGCGGTGTGCGGGGCCGTGTGAGGGCAGCGCGGGGCTGTCGGCGCCGTGAGGCGAAGGGCGGGCGGGCCGTGCGGGCCTCGGCGGGCGGAGAGGAAGGGGCGGCGTGCGGGCTCCGAGAGCGGGGAGCGGGGAGCGGGACAGCGAGGGCGGGGGCCGGGCATCGGGGCGGCGCAGGGATGAGGCGGCGAGGCGCGGCGGGCGGAGCGGCACCGAGCGTTTGGCTCAGCGTGAGCGGCGTTGCACCGGCTGTCGCGGAGGTCAGCGAGTTCGATTCCCGCTCAGCCGCCTCTGGAACAGCGGCGGCTCCATCCGGAGGCAGCGCGTTTCCCTCTCGCCCGGCGCTAGGGACAGTTCCTGAACTCAACCGCGTGGCGCGGGACAGCGTGTAGCTGCGGCATCGGCCAGAAGAAGCAGTCACGTCAACCGTGTATGGGGCTGTGGACAGCGCGGACTGCGCCGCCCATGATGTCAGGGGACGGTGGCCGCACTCCGAGTGTGTTGGGGTCAGTGGATGGGATCGCCGCTGTAGAGCAGAAGTAGAAGTAGCGTTGCAAGACTGCAAAGGATCCGAGTCTCCGAGGCCAAGGGGGAGTCGGTCAGCTCCTGCCTTGGTTGTCTGTCTCTAACGTGGGAGATTGTTCTCCCTTTTCCTTAAAATTTATTCTTCTCTTGCACTAACCCGCTCATTTATTCCTCCCCTCCCTCGCCTTTACTTTCCTCTTGACCCATTTTCTCCACTGCACACTCACACCTGCCCACAATCAAAACAGCTTTTTTTTTCTTTTTTTTTCCCCCAACCACCTCATCTTTCAGCTCTTCACATCTCTGCTCTTTCCGCATTTATTTCCCTATAAGAACAATCGGCAAGAGCAGCAAGACCTCTTGAGCTGCCTTGTTGCTTTTTTTCCCCCCACTTTTTATTTCCCTATATGATTAAAAAAACCCTACAAAAATAACTCAGGCAGGGCATAAGAAGACAGGAAACATACTCCACAAGCCATCCAAAACCACTATGTTTTTTCACATGGCAAAATGATCCGCTGCACACAAAAACCTCTTGCTCTTGCCCTTTTGTTCCAGCAAATTATTGCATCAGCATTTCAAAGTGAGCACTTTGATTTCGTTCTCAGCTTCACTCTTCATGAAGATTTATGCTGAACTATTTATCAGAAAACTCCTTCAGCTCTGCCCAGAGCAGCTTAAATGAACAGCAAGTTGAAAATTCGGAAATCTGGGGTACAGTTCTATTGACATTCCCAGCTAAAATATTTTGCCTTTTGCTGTTCAAATTTTCTTTTCCCCATCTGTCTCCTCCACACTTCTCACTGGACTTTTCCCACGTGTTGTATCCCAGCATTGAAGCCCACGGTGGCCTTTGCATTTTTCCGAGGCTGCAGCACTTCTCCACATCAACTGGTTCTTGCACAGACACCTGAGCTATCGGTGCTGCACTGAAATACACTTCAAATAAAGCCAGCACGGAGAGGAGAGCTGAACCTTGCTGACTCCCACAGAGAGGAGCTGCATGCCTGAAGGACTGCTGGGATTCCAGGGACCAGATGAGCAGATGTCACCAGGTATGACATGTCAGTGACATGTGCCAGTCCTTCAGTGGCCCAATGGGCATGAATTAGGAACAGCTCATGGCCAAAGGCTTTCATCGCAGGCCTGTGCACTGACCAAGGAAGAAAGACACCGACTGAATTCTGGCTCTGACCTTTGTGACTGTGCCAAAGCATTTGCAGGATTCCAAGCTCATCACTCTCAAGTCTTTTTTCAGCTGTCCCAGGGACTCCCAGGAGCTCGTCTCTCCAAAGTGACAGACTGTCACTCTCACAACCAGGACAAATCTGAGGGTAGTGCAGGGCCTGCAGTTTGGCTCCCTCCTGGGTGATGACAGCTCTGTCTCCTTGGCAGCCTCCCGGGTGACCAGGCACCTTGTGCAGAGTGCACCACACTCTAAAATCCCCATCTCCTGTGCTTCTGCTGCCAGTCATGTCCAAAACCACCTGAGGCTGCCAGGCTGGGAAAAGGACTCTTTTCTTCTCCTGATGTGGATGGTCAGTGCCCATCTGGCAGGCACAGTCACTGCTCCCCGCAGCCTGCAGCAGGTGGGTTTATTCAGTCTCCTGCCCTTTGTAGAAGAGCTGCATACCTTGAGGTGAGACTGGATTTCATGGAGCTGTTCCACTTCACTCAGGAAAAAAAGAGGAAGGTGGTATTCACACCCTTTCCCCAGCCGGTGTTTAGTTGCGTTTTCAAAGCAGAACTGTGAGGGGAAAGACACACAAACCTTTCCCCACAGAAAACTTAACAGCAGGGACTCGGGCCTTGTCCTGTCCCATCAGGCATGTTCTGGAAACAGAGCAGTGACAGAATTTGAAATTTACTCTTTTCATCTCCAGCATGAGTGCTCCAGGGCAAGGTTGTTGGGTGCTGTGGGCCTGATATTTCTGGGTCTGAGAGATTTTAGCCTGCTAGCAGCTGCTAACTTTTTCCCAAGGATAAAATTTCTCAAGAAAGTTTCTTCTCAAAACAATCTTGGCAAACAACCATCCTTTCTCAAAACAATCCTTCTCCAGGTGGTGTTTTGCTGTTTCTCTAGTTTAGCCATTGGGATTAGAGAGGTGTCGTTCCTATTCACCAATCATGTTAAGTCTGTATCGGAACATCTCATAAAAGGCAGTAAGAATTAGACAATAAAAGCCTTTTTTCTATGCTCTTTGCCTTCTGAAATATTTGGAGGCTTACATCCTTCTTTCGTGTCCTACAGCGACAAGGTGCTGCTTGCAGCTTTCAGTGAGAAAAGCAAGAGTTTGGGTCATGGCTGAACATTCCCTTTGGAAACAGCTTTCAGGTACTAAGTGCAAGTCAAATCCTGCAGGCAGGAATCTTTCCCTGGCATTTCATTCTGCCTAACTTTTCCTGGTGTGGTGTCTGTGTCTCCCCCTTTCTCAGGTGCTTGACTCCATCCCTTGGCACTGCCCAGGGGGGACTGAGCTAAAGGATGAACTGAGAGGGCTTTAAACTAGGTTTGAAGGGGGAAGGGGATGCAGCTGGGCTGTCTGGAGCAGGCCCAAGGGTGATGTACCCAAGTTAGGGGTGAAGTCACTAAACCAAGTGAGGTGCATGTGCACTAATGCACCCAGCATGGGGAACAAGCATGTAATAGTGGGTAACAAGCAGGAAGAGCTTGAAGCCTTGGTGCAACAGCAGAACTAAGATGTAGACACTATCACAGAAATGTGGTGGGATGACTCACATGGCTGGAGCACTGCACTGGATGGCTACAAGCTCTTCAGATGAGACAGGAAAGGGAGAAGGGGTGGAAGGGTGGCCCTTTGTATTAGGGAGGCTTTGGGTGCCATAGATACTATAACTAGTAATGATGAAGTTGAATACTTATGGGTAAGAATTAAGGGGAAGGCCAATAAGGCTGACATCCTATTGGCAGTCTGTTATTGTCCCCCCAGCCAGGAAGAAGAGGTGGACAATTTATTCCAGAAGCAGCTGGAGAATGTTTCAGGAGCACCAGCTCTTGTTCTTGTAGGTGACTTCAACCTGCCAGACATCTGCTGGGAGCTTAATATAGCAGAAAGGAGGCAGTCCAGGAAGTTTTAAAAATGTATTGAGGACAACTTCTTGTTGCAGCTGGTGAGTGAGCCCACTAGGGGAGGGACAATGTTGGACCTATTTTTTACAAATAGAGATAGGCTGGTAGGAGATGTGGTGGTTGGAGGCCACTTGGGGCATAGTGATCATGAAATTGTAGAGTTTTCAATATTTGGTGAAGTTAGGAGGAGCATCAACGAGACTTTTATATCGGACTTTCGGAGGGCATACTTTGACCTATTCAGGAGGATCATCCAGAGAGTTCCTTGGGCAGTGGTTTATAAAAACAAAGGAGTCCAGGAAAGGTGAGTGTGCTTCAAAACAGATCTTGAGGGCAGATGAACAGACTGTGCCTGTGTGCTGAAAGATGAGCCAATGAGGCAAACATCCAGCCTGGATGGGTAACGAGACTTTGAAAGAACTTAGGAATAAAAAAGTATGTATCATCTCTGGAAGGAGGGTCAGGTCTCTCAGGAAGCACTTAGGGTGGTTGCTAGGGCATGTAGGAAGAACATTAGGGAGACCAAAGCTCACTTTGAACTTAATTTGGCAATTTCTGTAAAGGATAATAAAATATCTTTTTACAAATATGTTAATGATAAAAAGGAAGGATGAGAGCAACCTTTCTTACCTATTGGATGCAGGAGGGAACTTTAGTAACTGCAGATGAGGACAAGGCAGCAGTGCTTAACACCTTTTTTGCTTCAGTCTTTAGTGGAAAGATGGCTTGTCCTCAGGATAACTGTCATACTGGGTTGGTAGATGGTGTCAGGGAACAGAGTGGTCCTCCTGTTATCCAGGAGGAGGCAGTCAGAGAAGTGTTGAGCTACTTGAATGTCCATAAATCCATGGGCCCAGATGGGATCCATCCCAGGGTGATGAGGAAGCTGACAGATGAAATTGTGAAGCCGCTCTCCATAATTTACCAGCAGTCCTGGTTCACTGGTGAGGTTCCAGAGGACTGGAAGCTGGCCAATGGGATTCCCATTCACAAAAAGGATGGGAAGGAGGATCCTGGTAATTGCAGGCCAGTTAGCCTGACCTCAGTACCAGGTAAGATAATGGAGCAGTTTATCCTGAGTGTCATCACACAGCACCTACAGGATGGCCAGGGTCTCAGGCCCAGCCAGCATGGGTTTAGGAGGGGCAAGTTGTGTTTGACCAACCTGGTCTCCTTTATGACCAAGTGACTCACCTGGTGGATGCAGGAAGGGCTGTGGATGTTGTGTACCTGGACTTCAGCAAGACCTTTGACACTGTCTCCCACAGCACACTCCTGGAAAAGCTGGCAGCCCACAGTTTGGACAGGAGCACTCTTTGCTGGGTTGAGAACTGGCTGCATGACCGGGCCCAGAGAGTGGTGGGGAACGGTGCTGCATCCAGCTGGGGACAGTCCCAGTGGTGTCCCTCTGGGGTCTGTGCTGGGGCAGCTCTGTTCAATATTTTCATTGAATACATGGATGATGGTATTGAGCCTTTCATTAGCAAATTTGCAGACACTAAGCTGGGAGCGTGTGTTGATCTGTTGGAAGGTAGGAGGGCTCTGCAGAGAGACCTGGAACGGTTGGATGGGTGGGCAGAGTCTAAGAAGATGAAGTTTAATAAAGTCCAAGTGTCGAGTCCTGCACTTTGGCCACAATAACTCCCTGCAACGTTACAGGCTGGAGGGGGTCTTGTAATGGTTAAAAGATACAGAATCCCCTGGGTATGCTTAGGTTCTGACTTCAAAGTTACCCCTCCCAGAAGATTTGACTTCACAGCTGTGGTCCTTCCTGTTGTTCCCCTTCCCTATTTATTGGAACAACAGTCAGAACCCCTCTGAATTTTGTCATGTCTTTCTGTACATGCCATTAATACTTCCCTAACCGTATTGGAAATATTCACATAATGCTATTTGAGAAGAATGTGATCAGTCAATTTAAACAGATCTGCCTTTGGATCTCTTTAATCCTGAAGAACATAATTAGTCATTCCTTTCAGGTTAGGTATACTCTGTGTAATGGGTGGGCTTCATCTCTAATTTTAGCTGCCTGGAAAATTGCTATCTAAGTTTGTCATGTGGATTGTCTTTCAGAAGAGTGAGAATCTTGAAGACATGGGAAAGAAATGGGCATCCCTAAAAGAAAATTCAGGCTTTCCTTCTTAAACGTGGACCTTGATTTGGGTTGGATTCTGGGTCCATCTTGGCTTCCCTGTCACCTGGAACTGCCATGGCCAGTGGTACAGAGACAGATGCCACCTGAGCTGTGTCTTACCCCACGTTTGTCTTCAGCTGACGCTTCCAGCGTAACACAAGAGGTTTCACATGTTCATTTCACTCCAGATTTTATTTGTATTTTTACATCTGGGTGCTGGAGCATCCCCCTCCAGAGATGCACAGGCACGAAATTCAAGGGCAGAACGCCAACCAATTTGAGGGTTTCTTTTTTGCCTGAGTTACAAAAGTGGGGAGGGGGAAAGAAAAAAGGCAGCTCAAGAGGTCTCGTGGCTCTTGCCAATTTTTATTATTGGAGAAGTATATTATATTTATAATATTGCATTATAAAAGTGGAAAGAACATAGGTCTGAACAGCCGAAACATGAGATTGAGGGGAAAAAAAAGATGGTTCGTGTTGAGCTGCTTGTGTTTGTGGCAGTGGAGAAGAAGGACCAAGAGGAAAGGAAAGCTCAGGATGTGGGAGGAACAAATGAGTAGGTTAGTGCAGGAGAAGAATGAATGAAAAGGGAGATTTGGTTTCCCGATATGGCAGGTTAGAGATGGCAACCAAGGCAGGAGCTGAATGACTCCCGCTCGGGCCTTGAAAGGTCAGATCCTTTGCAGTCTTGTGTAGCTCGCTGTCGGTAGAATTGTAACGGCAAGTTTGGTTCTACTCTACGGGGAAGGATCCATCCATTGACTCCATCACCCTCGGACAGTGGGCAGCCGACCACTAACATCATGCCACTGGGAGAAGCGGCCGCTTTGCGAGTCGTCGCTGCCTCCACTTTCACGCGTGCACACGGGGCTGGCCAAGAACCGTCCCCAGCGCCGGGGACGCTGCGATTGGGACAACCCCACTGACTCTTGATGGAGCCGCCGCTGTGCCAGAGGCGGCTGAGCGGGAATCGAACTCGCTGACCTCCTCGACAGCCGGTGCAACGCCGCTCACGCTGAGCCAAAGGCTCGGTGCCGCTCCGCCCGCCGCGCCTCGCCGCCTCATCCCTGCGCCGCCCCGATGCCCGGCCCCCGCCCTCGCTGTCCCGCTCCCCGCTCCCCGCTCTCGGAGCCCGCACGCCGCCCCTTCCTCTCCGCCCGCCGAGGCCCGCACGGCCCGCCCGCCCTTCGCCTCACGGCGCCGACAGCCCCGCGCTGCCCTCACACGGCCCCGCACACCGCGCACACCGGCCCCGCACACCCCGGCGCAGCCCGCACCGCCTCGCCTGCTGCCGCCGCACACACCCGCGGCGGAGCCGCCGCCCGCCAGCCTGCCCCGCGCCCGCTGCAGCCCGCACAACGCGGGCCCGCGCTGCAGCGCTCCGGCCGCGGCTCCTGCCCCGCGGATGGACGGAGTCACGCCGCAGGAGCTCCTGGACACGTCTCCCGGGCCGTGCGCTCGTGGGGCAGAACTTCACGCGGAGCCACGGCCCCTGGGGGGAGCCCAGGCTGGGCCAGGGGCAGGACTCCCCGCCCTGAGCACGGGCAGCTGCGGCCGGGGATGGACGGAGCACATCCCCCATTCCCGTCTCCCGACAGCACCGCGGGAGGAGGCACAGCCGGCATGGACGGCTGGCAGCAAGGCGCTTGGAACTCCTGCTTTTATTGCTGCTTTTCCTGCCCGGATTGTGTTGGCAGCTAAAATTAGAGATGAAGCCCACCCATTACAGAGAGTATGCATAACCTGAAAGGAATGACTGATTGTGTTCTTCAAGATTAAAGAGATTCAAAGGCAGATCTGTTTAAATTGACTGATCACATTCTTCTCAAATAGCATTATGTGAATATTTCCAATACGGTTAGGGAAGTATTAATGGCATGTACAGAAAGACATGACAAAATTCAGAGGGGTTCTGACTGTTGTTCCAATAAATAGGGAAGGGGAACAACAGGAAGGACCACAGCTGTGAAGTCAAATCTTCTTGGAGTGGTAACTTTGAAGTCAGAACCAAACCATATCCAGGGGGTTCTGTATCATTTAACCATTACAAGACTTGTTTAAAAAGATATGCAATTATACCTTTTCTCCCCTCCCTTCTACACCCTACAAATTTGTAATTTGGCCAAACTCAGCTTTAGAAAGACCCACAAGAGCCATACCCCAAATTACACCATTGACAGTTACTCAGATGATGATTATGAAGTAAGGAAGGAAAAAATGATGCCTCTCCTTGTACTTCGGTCTCCAATATGACTTTGCCCCGGTTGCAGCTTCTTTCCCCACAAAGCCCAAGATCATTTCAGCTCTAGTGGCTGAGGTCAAACACCATCCAGGCGGCTCTGAGCAGATACAACAGGGGCCCTGCCCCTCCGTGGGGTCACCTGCTGCCAGGACCCTGTCTGGATGCCAGGCACCCACCAAAGCCACTCTGTCACTCTCCCCTCGCAGGGGACACAAAATACAGTGCCCAGCAGTTAAGGGCACAGAGAGAGCACTCACTCAACACAGTCACGGGGGAAACACACTCAACCTGCGGAGAGGAATTGCACTTCTTGCCAACACAATCCGGGCAGGAAAAGCAGCAATAAAAGCAGGAGTTCCAAGCGCCTTGCTGCCAGCCGTCCATGCCGGCTGTGCCTCCTCCCGCGGTGCTGTCGGGAGACGGGAATGGGGGATGTGCTCCGTCCATCCCCGGCCGCAGCTGCCCGTGCTCAGGGCGGGGAGTCCTGCCCCTGGCCCAGCCTGGGCTCCCCCCAGGGGCCGTGGCTCCGCGTGAAGTCCTGCCCCACGAGCGCACGGCCCGGGAGACGTGTCCAGGAGCTCCTGCGGCGTGACTCCGTCCATCCGCGGGGCAGGAGCCGCGGCCGGAGCGCTGCAGCGCGGGCCCGCGTTGTGCGGGCTGCAGCGGGCGCGGGGCAGGCTGGCGGGCGGCGGCTCCGCCGCGGGTGTGTGCGGCGGCAGCAGGCGAGGCGGTGCGGGCTGCGCCGGGGTGTGCGGGGCCGGTGTGCGCGGTGTGCGGGGCCGTGTGAGGGCGGCGCGGGGCTGTCGGCGCCGTGAGGCGAAGGGCGGGCGGGCCGTGCGGGCCTCGGCGGGCGGAGAGGAAGGGGCGGCGTGCGGGCTCCGAGAGCGGGGAGCGGGGAGCGGGACAGCGAGGGCGGGGGCCGGGCATCGGGGCGGCGCAGGGATGAGGCGGCGAGGCGCGGCGGGCGGACCGGCACCGAGCGTTTGGCTCAGCGTGAGCGGCGTTGCTCCGGGAATCCGGAGCGCGCGGGTTCGAGCACCCGTCCCCGCGGAGGCCGAAGCAGAAGCAGTGTATCTGGGCACGGGCGCTGCGGAGCCGTGTCCACCGAGGGCGCGGCCGGCTCGGGCACCGCCGGAGTAGGGCAGCCGAGTTTGGCCCGGGAAGCGAACCGAGTGCTGGGAGCATCAGCGGCCATTCCGCCGGGTCGGCGTTCGATGATCGCCCGTCAGAGCGACTTGGGTATGTGTTACGGTTGCAGGATGTGGACGACGAGGACTATGAAGCAGTATCAGTGTGAGCGAATTCCTGGTACGGTGTGAGAAGCTCTCGGATCTGCTGCTGTAGAATTAGAATTAGCGCCGGAATTCCAGAAACAAGCCCAGCAACGCAAGACTGCAAAGGATCTGAGTGTTCTGCCCAAGCGGGAGTCAGTCAGCTCCTGCCTTGGATAACTTGCCGTACGGGGAGAGAAAATCTCCCTTTTCATTACTTCATTCCTCTCTCGCACTTACCCGCTCATTTATTCCTCCCCTCCCTCGCCTTTCCTTTCCTCTTGGCCCATTTTCTCCACTGCACGCTCACACAAGCCACAAACACAGCGGCGCACAATCTAAACAGATTTTTTTTTTTTTTCTTCCCTACAGCCTCATCTTTTGGCTGTTCACACCTGTGTTATTTTCACTTTTACTTCCCGATAAGAACAATTGGCAAGAGCAACAAGACCTCTTGAGATGCTTTTTCCCCCACACACACTTTTTATTTCCCTATATGATAAAAAAACCCTACAGAAATAATTGCCTTAGGACACAAGAAGACAGGAAACATTCCAGAACTGATCCAAAGCCACTGTGGGTTTTCACAGGGCAAAATGATCCTCTGCACACAAAAACATCTTGCTCTTGCCCTTTTGTTCCAGCAAATTATTGCATCAGCATTTCAAAGTGGGCACTTTGATTTTGCTCTCAGCTTCACTCTTCAGGAAGATTTATCCTCAACTATTTGCCAGAAAACTCCTTCAACTCTGCCCAGAGCAGCTTGAAAGAAGAGCACATTGAAAATTGGGAAAGCTGGGGTACAGTTCTATTGACATTCCCAGCTAACATATTTTGCCTTTTGCTGTTCAAATTTTCATTTTCCCATCTCTCCTCCACACTTCTCACTGGACTTTTCCCACGTGTTGTATCCCAGCAGTGAAGCCCTGGTGGCCTTTGTATTTTTCCGAGGCTTTGGTACTTCTCCACATCAACTGGTTCTTGCACAGACACCTGAGCTATCGGTGCTGCACTGAAATGCCTCCCGTGGCTCTGCTGAACATCTGACCTCTCTTGCCGCTGTTGCATTTCCACTTTTCCCTGCCCTTCCCAGTGCACTTCTGCTTGCGATGTTCTTTTTCTTTCCTGTGGGCTGCACCAGTCTCTTGTCTGTAATGCTTATCCTGCTGTAAAGCCTGGAAGCTACTACTATTTCCTCATCTATTTTAGGAGTCAGGGTTTTGTCCCTGTCTGCCTGCCCTCACCTTCATTTGTAACTTCCTTTCTCTCTCACTCTCTCTTTTTTTTTTTTTTTTTAAATTTTTTTTTTAATTTTTTTTCCTGGATTTTTTAAACACAGTTTTATCTCCTTTTTTTTTTTTCTTTTTCTTTTTTTTTTTCTTTTTTTTTTTCTTTTTTTTTCTTTCTTTTTTTTTCCCTTCACACAGAGTTGTCTTCTTGATCTTTTTTGTCAGCAGGGACCAGGGGATCACCTGTAAAGTTAATGGAAGAGTTAATGAGGGAATGTAGGAATGCAGGAGACTGCTATTTTTAGCAAGCTTCATCTTATGTAATCTTTTTTTTTTTTTTTTTCCTGTGTGGTATCAAAATAGATACCAAAATACCAAATAGAACTTGGTTTCTGATAAACCTGTTTTATGTCTCAGTGTTTTACAAGAAGCCCCTGTAGATACTGATACTGCAGCCACCATGATAAAAATAAATCCTGGGGATCTGGTTGTGTACACTTGCTCAGGAAAAACTCTCGTGGATGGCAGCACCATGGTACCACAAACTTCTTATGGACAGAGCTGAAACTTGGTTTGTGCAGCAGATTTCAGGACTGTACATTTCAGTTCTGCTTCAAGTTTTATGTTGCTTTCCTTGCTTCTCTCTCAGCCTTTAGGAAGTTAAAAGGTTAAACCCAGCAAACCGTGCTGGGTTTGTATCACACATTCATTAGGATCAGGGTATGGCTTCCTCTCTCTCTAGTTCCACCTAAAAGTTAAAATAATTATGTTATAAAATATTTTTTTTACCCTGTAACTGCCTTAAACATACACATCAGCATTTCATACCCCGCTTCAGTTCCTGTATGGATATAATACAGCTTTTGCAATGTTCTAAGGGAAAACATAAGAGACGGGCTTGAATGAATTGTGGGTGCTGTGGACACATGTTCCAAATCCAGTTAACTAAAACTCTGGGATCCTCACTGGAAGAATGTGTTATAAATGCCCTTTATTCTTAATATTAGGTGATAATTGTCTTTAAAATGTCTAGTCAAACACAGTTTAAACCTTTAATGAGGACTTCTGGATGGGCCCATCTATGTTCGAGTGGTATTCCACAGCAGGTAGATATTTCTTCACCGAATAATGAGTTATAAGTAAATAACTTTAATATTATAAGTAAATAACTTTCTGCAACGTCTAAGGATGGAACCCAATAGTGAGCTCAGAGTCTCCGCCCTATTCCTTGCCAATGGGTTGCAGTGGATGGTAAATCTGGATGGAGTCTTCCCTCACGACAGAGACTCCCACTGAGGGTTATCAGCCCATTCTGGAGAGACAATCACATCAGGAAATCCTTGAGCCGAGAACATCTGTGGGCTTGCAGAGCATCAGGGAGACATTTGGTAGAAGCCAACTCCGTGCTGAAGCGCCTGTTTGCACATCCATCTCGCAGGCATTGTCAGGAGGGAGGACACTGCAGGGCAGGGACCCCATCTGACCTGGCACAGATGTTCTGGGCAGCAGTTCCCTCCCTGCAGCACCGTGCTGCCTGTGGTAAATACCCATCCACAGCTCTGCAGGGATAAAAAATACTTACCTGCCTCCCAGGGGCTTTGTGAGGCTTATCCCGTGTCTGTACAATGCTACACAGGTTCTGACCACTCTGGGAAGCTCCCTGACTAGAAGATTCCTCTCAGATTATGAGCTCCTGTATGTCATGTTTGGTGCTTGCTTTGACCCCTGCTGTATTTTATCCCCACTTTCTGCTGCTTCCAGAGGAATTGAGAGGGAACCTCAGCACACACCTAAACCAGTCCCAGCTAGAATGGGAACACTCAGATGGCTGGGGGCTTTTCATCTGCCTTCTTGGCAAACTGGTTGGGCAGAGCTTTCTGTCCCCAGGTAGCACAGCCAATGAACTCAACTCCAAGCCCAGTCACAGATCCAGATTCAATCCAGCAGTGCCAACACAGCCCTAATGCCATGGGAACACCACCCACTGCCCTTCATGTGCACGACCTCAGTGCCTGAAGGGAGGTGTCTGAGGATGAACCACGCCCTGCCCAGTGGTGCCCAGCAATGGAACCAGAGGAGCAGGCAGAAGCCATTCCAGGGTATGGAATGAACATCCAGGACATTCCACCTGGACATGAGGAACTTTCATCCTTTAGTGACTGAGCACTGGACAGATTGTCCAGAGAGGATGTGGAGTGTCCCTCACTGGAGACGTTCCAGAACCGTGTGGACACAATCCTGTGCTGTGTGCCCTGGGATGACCCTACTGGAGCAGGAGGGTTGGGTGTGGTGACCCACTGTGGTCCCTTCCATCCTGACCATCCTGTGATTCAGTGATTGTGTGACCTCGCTGAAATACAGCTCTTTGGTGTGAGGAGTAAACAAAAGGAGAATGTAACTCAGTGACAACTTTCCTTCCTCTCCATTCCTGAACTGCAATGGCTTGCTCATAAATCAGTGGGTAGGAGCCCCAGGGCCAGAAGACCTCTCTCGTCCTCATGAAGACGGGATGGCACATCCAGCAATACTGGATGGTGTTTTTACTCCACATTTCCTCAAGGAATGCCTCCGGGAGCCCATCAGGTCCCTGCCCGGGGCGTGGGGACAATGCTGGCTGTCCTGCTCATTTTGTCCCGGCGAGCGACTTTCGGTGCCCCAGTCCCCGGCACAAGCGGCGTGTATGGGCAGGGCGACAACCACGGCCACCAGCGGGTTGGGGACACGCTGCCCACCTTTCCCAGAGCCGGGGGGTGCCCCGACCCCGCCGCTCTCCCCATCCCCGGCGGGGGCGGGCCGGGGCGGGGGCGGCCCCAGCTCCATCCCTGCCCGCCCGCCTCCCGCAGCCAGTCGGGGCGGAGAGGCGGCACTGGAGGGCTCCTCCGCCAGCAGCCGGGCGGGCAGCGGTGCACATGGCATGTCTGATGGCGGCTTTCTCCCTGGGCAGCGCTTTGGTAAGGCGCACCCCGCCTTCTCTCCGCGGGGCCGGGCGGCGAGGTGCGCGGCTGGGGGATGGAGATGGAGCGAAAGCTCCGCGGGCAGCTCCCGAGACGCTTCCCGAGGGAAAAGCAGGGTCTGAGGATGCACCCGGGGCTGCGGGGTGCAGGATGAGGGGCTGAGGGGTGCAGGATGAAGGATGCGGGATGAAGGATGCGGGATGAAGGATGCGGGATGAAGGATGCGGGATGAAGGATGCGAGTGTGCGAGCGGCGCACGGCGGGACTTGACCGCTGGTTACCTCTGTCTGTAGCTAAGGCGGGGGGATTATCGCCGAGCATGCTCCCTGCGCCGCTGCGCCCCGCCGGCTTCCCAGCGGATTTGCGGAGGGACCGTAACCTTTGCATAACAGCGGGGGCCGGCGGGGGACGGAGCGGGCACAGCCCGCGGGACCCTCCTGCCGCTGGCACCGGGCGGGCGCTGCCGTCCCCGCCGGGAGCGGCCCGGCTCCTCACCGGCTCCGCCGAACTACATGGGAAAAACCCCAAACTGTGCAAAAGCAGCTGAGAGGTGAGCGCGGTCCTAAGGAGCGGTGCCCCGGAGCGCAGGGCTTGGTGCGGGCACAGGTCGGGGATGCGGGGCTGGGGCATCGCTGCGGGGTGACGGCGGACAAGAGAGCGCTGCTGCAGGTGTTGGAGCGCACGGAGAAGGTTCAAGGGGTGTCCGTGCCTTACACCAAGGCTTGGGTAAGTCTGTGGCTGTCGTAGCCACGGGATTGCCCGACTTTTTCCAAGCGAAGGTGATCTCAAGGCCGGGAGGAGTTTGGACCATCCCGGTCGCTCGGGAGCATCCTCACCCGTAGCGGGTGGTCCCTGGAGGAGGCGGGTGTGTGAACAGGCAGTTCGGTCAGCAGAGTGACTGAAACCGTTTAATGTCTCAGTCACAAAATTCTTTGGCTTCATACTCTGGGGTGATTGAGTAGTCAGAGGCAAGGGTCTTGCCCAAAGGATATTTCTTTTTGAATCGATCTAAACTGGAGGAGCTCTGTCACCTGAATAGTCAAGGTGACCTGCTCATTGAGAGTTCCTTTTTGGATATTCCCTCTGATTGTGTGAGGGTGCTCAGTGGTTCCTTGGAACAAAACAGATCATGAGTGCCAAAGTCAGCCTTGAAAACATTCAGGGAAGAATATTGCTAACTCAGCTTCTCTGAGTTTTTAGGGAAGTTCCCCTGCCTTAATTGTTGAGCTCTAAGATGTTTCACATTACTCTTGTTATGTTCAAATTACATACCATGGCAGTCAACTATTTAAGAATTTGACAGTAAGTGTTACTGGATACCTGACCTCTAAGTAAGTTAAGAGCACGATTAAAATCTCTTTCTTGAGAAAATGTGGTGAGCAGAGCTGATTTTTTTCATCTAGAACTTGGGGCTTGTGAATGTGAAGATGCCAGCTCTGGAGTGGTTATGCAGGAGTACTTTTTTTTTTTTTTTTTTTTTTTTTTTTCATCAGTGATTATGTAGGACTGGAGGTTTTTTTAATGTTTTTGTCAGCATTCATGACAAGTGACTGATCTGAGCTGGGCTGCTGTTACAGCAAAGATGGGGAAACCAGGAATCATTAGAGGGAAATGGAAGTGTCACAGGGAAGAGGAGACAATGTCACTTCTTAGTTGAATTAGAGGAATAGAGGGAAACAGTGGCAGGACCTGTTTGTGTTCTGTTTGTGTTCATGTAATGAAAAGTAGTGCAGAACATCTGCTTTCCAAGAGATAACTTTGTAGATGTGTCAGCATGGAAAGCCTGGCACATAAGCCATCTACAGAAGTCCTTTCCAATACAAATCTGCATTAAAAATACTCAATTTCCTAACAGACAACTCTGCAGATGTTTGGCTCTGCTTATGACATCCACTGTTCAAAATTCTGTTTAGCTGAAGAAAATTCATTACCCTTTCTCTTTTGAGCTTACACACATCCTGCTCACATTGGTGCTGGTGAAAAGAATGGGAAAAAATCCAGAGTTTGTATGCATAATAAAAAATAAAAAAAAAAAAAAGAAGAAGAGAAAGGTGGGTAGGAGGCTGTTGTCATGGTCAAGAGAGGAGAGGAAGGAGATTTAATCAAAAAAGTGCCAAGTGGAATTGGACTGAGTGCTGCTATAGGCAAAGTGTAACAAGAGGGATGGCTGTGAGCACAGGACATTGACCTTAGAGTGTCAGTGTCAAGAACTGGAGCAGGGTTTGTGTGTTTATGTAGCTGATAAGATTTCCATTAGTTATCACTATCAAGCATGGAAAGCACTCAAGGATTTCTTGTGCAAAGCATTGTGCTTTCCTAAAAGACCTCCGGAAAAGAACTTGTGCTGTCATCCCAGGCTGCATTGGCTCCAGAACTCAGTGTAGGAGAAAATAAGGCATGAAACAGAACATTTGAAAATCCTCATAAAGATGATTTCACCTTTACAGAAGCATAGGCTGATCCAGAGGAATGAGAGCTCTTAGACATTTTGAGTGGCTGTCTTTTGAAATGTCTGCACAAATAATTGTTCAGCTCCCTTCCCCTTTCAGCTCTGTCCTGAGCTCTGGAATCAGAGTAACTAGAACCGAATTCCTTGAGTGCATGAGAAACCAAATACAATGGGGCCTGAACTTATAAATGTATTAATCTGGTGTGAGATCTGAAAGGAAAAGTAGTGCTAAAGGAACTGTGTGTGCTGCAAGTGCTCTGTCAAGGCTCAGGCAAAAGAACAAACAAAAGATTGCTTTATTTTACTCCTCTTTCACCTTACAGTGCCGCATTTTTGCGCTATTTAAGGAATAATTCCTCTGATGCAGAAGGTTTTGGAACGTGTTCCTAAACAAAAGCCCATGAACTTTTTTCCCCTTTCCCTACAGGGTGGCAGCAGCTCTGGCTGCACCATGGCCGAGCCAAAATCCGTGTGTGTTTCTGTGGACGAGGTGGTCTCCAATGGCACAGACCCCCAGGACATTCGACTCATGAATGGACACTTAAAGAAGGTGGACAATGCTCTGACAGAAGCTCACAGGTTCTCCTACCTGCCCCGCAGGCCAGCTGTGAACATCGAGTTTAAAGAACTGTCCTACTCCATCCAGGAAGGGCCGTGGTGGAGAAAGAAAGGTGAGGAAAACAAGGTTTCATCCACGAGAAGGCTGTAGATGCAGCAGTTCATACAACTGCTTGTTTCTTCAATTCTTCAGTATTTGGTGTAAATATAGTATTGCTGTGCTGCCAAATATCTGTCCTGTGATCTTGCCTGTCTACAATTTATTGTTGAGGGTGGGTAGAGCAAGCAGGAGTTTAAAGATGGGGGTGGGGGAAATGAGGAGGCTTTGTTTTTTACTCCTGCAGTTGGCTGTTTGGTGAAATGGTTGTTTTTTTCTCCACTCTTTCAGAACAGTGAGTATCTCAGAATTTCAGAAGGCATTAGACACCAGGATAAAAACTGCTTTCTTTAAAGGCTGTGTTTGGAAAGCAGTGCTGTGAGCTGTAGGTTTCTCTACAGCTTAGATGGGTCTCTCAAGGCTTATAATTCCTTTGAAGAAATCACTGCCTCCTGCTGGGACTGAATCCTGAGGTTCAGTCAAGGACCAGGATGCTCTTTGGGTGGCTCCTTTGCTGATGCACGCTGCAAAGAGTTCACAGCCTGCAACACAGGGCGTACCAAAAATGATAGATATTGGGCACTTCTCAAGGAAGAAAAGTGTTGGGAGTAAGAAGGGATTATTCAGCTCTCTTCTTTATAGGTCCTTGGTTGATTCCAGTTCTAAAAGGTGATTCTGTCCTTTTTCCTCTGCTTGGCATCAATTCCTTCCATGCCTTCATTTGCTTTGTGTAACCATGTATTTCCTAGAGATTTTGGTCTGGGTTTTGTTTGTTTGTTTTGCTTTTGGGTTTTTTGTTGTTGTTGTTTCTTTCTTGTTTTGTTTTTGTGGTTTTGCTGTTGTTGTTGCTGTGTGTGACTAGTCCTCTCTGAAAGGAAAACTAGGTCGTGCAGTAGATTTCTGCCAGCGAAAAGAAGTATGCCCAAGAGTAAATATTGAAATCTTCAGGAGAATTTTGTGTACTAAACGACATAATTGCCCTTCCTTGAGGAATTCTCTCCCAGTTATGTAAATCGGTATGGTTGTGTGCTTTAGTCTTTTAAGAGATAAGGCCCTGCCAGTGCAGCCCTCACCTGAGCCATACTTGACACCTGCACTGGCTCTGAAACTATAAATCCACTGGCTTAAAGGTTCCACTTGAAATTATTTCACAAAGTACTTGGCTGCCCTCTATAAACTGTGTCATTATCACAAAACCAAGGCTTCAGTAGTCTAAATATGTGTGGTATGAAAAGCAGTGGAGCTGTTGCCATGAAAGTGCTACTGTATGTGGACAGTCTGTGCATACAATTATCCATTTGTTGAAAGATCTGCAGATTTCATGCTTTAATGGGCTTTCCAACATCAAAACTGTTTGTAGACCCACTGGCCTTGTTTTAATTATTTGCTAAAATTGCATGGAGCCGCATTGTCCGTAGCAGAACAACTTGGTTTGGCAGCAACTTTGGTACATTCAAAATTATTCTTTATCTTATCAGAACGAACACAAAACATTGAAGGTTTTTTTGTCCTCCAAGAAATGGAGCCATGCCAAAATGTCTCATTTAAGATTTAAAAGCTTGAGATTTCTCACTGGATCTCTTTCTCACTGGTCAGAAGTGATTGAGGCATTCTATACCCAAAACCTCTGTTCAGATTTTCTGACATGCCTGGGTGACTTGGCTTGGACAAAACCATGTCCTGGCAAAACATCCTGCTGCTGAAAATGACCTGTGGAGGTATTTAGCTCAGTGATATGGCTGTGGCTGTGTCACCACCTCTGGATTTGAGAGAGGAGATTGAACCTTTCTGGCTGTCTGTGTGCAGGGGCTCAGATCCTCCTCACCTGGCCTCACACCTGGTGTCATTCCTGGGACCACCAAGGACAACCCCAGAGGGGCTGAGCTGCTGTCTGACAGCAGGGCTTGGCTCTCCTCTGCTTGCCAAGGACCTGGAACAGGCTGGGGAGGTCTGCACTCAGTGCCAAGTGCCTGTGAGCCAAGGAGTGCTCTCACAGCCAGGAAGGTGAATCACATTGTGTGACTGAGGCCATTCCCAGCTGGAGGCAAGCCCTCACCCTTCTCCTCATCAGTGAGGGCACAGCTGGAATACTGCATCGATTTTGGGTGCTTCCTACCAACAAAGATACTGGGAAGCTGGAAAGGGTCTGTCAAAGGGGTAAAAAATGGTTCAGAGGATCTGCAAAGAGCAGCTGAGGAGTCTGGGCTGCTCCTGCCAGCATTGCCAGCTGATCAATAACAAGAGCCCACAGATTGCAGTTTGGATGGCTCAGGGTGGACACCAGGAAATAAATTCCTGTTCCCCAGGTGCAGCATTGGGATGTGTCACCCAGGGACAGTGGGGCTTTCTCCACCACAGGGGAGTGTGGGACACGTGGCTGAGCAGCTGATCTGATCTGGAGCTGGTGATGGTCTTGCTTTGGGTGGAAGGCTGGGCCAGGTGACCTCCAAGGGTCTTCTCCTTCAGTGTTTCAATGAATTGATTAGATTATGGAAACCTTCTAGAACCAACCTTTCCTCCCAGCCACGCTCCCTCCTCCAGGGACTGGCTCAATATATTGGTTTTAACAGAAAAGGTTTTCCATGAGAGGAATAGAAAACCAACTTGCCTAAATAGTCTCCAATGGAGGTAGGACTCCAAACAGTTCAGATCCTTTGAATTGCTTTAGTGGTTCTGCAAGTAGAAGGTTTTTTGTGTGTAATTTGGGATATCTCTGTTCAAACCTGATGGATCTGTAGCTGAGTGCATTACATATAAAACTGTTCTGAATATCTTATACTGGTTTCTGTTCAAGTGGGAAACTGGGACTTTGCAGTGCCCAAGAGAAGGGCAATATTGTGCCTCCAAACACTGGTGGTTGCTGCAGTTCAGCACTTCTTGTGGACTCTCTGTGCTAAAAGTCCCTCTCATTGCTGTAATGTGAGATACTTGAATTCACTTTTTATGAGAAGAGCAGCAGAAAGCATTCTGGGGAAAAAAAAAAAGAAAGGAGATGTCTCTCAGTTCACATTGTTCTTGGGTGCTGGTTGTGGTAAGAAGAGATAAGGGATGCTGTTTCAAAAATGTCTTTTAATTAATGGTGTTTCTATTCTGAAATGGAGCTTGGAAAGGAAAATCTACTATTTCTACATCGTTCTCTATGACTTTAATGAATTAGTTAAAACCTTTCAAGAGTGTTGGATCACAAAGGCAGAAGTACAGTTTCCTTGCTAAGACAATTTGTGCCAGCATGCTGGAGAGGAATTCAGCTGAAGAGCAATTCCCTTCAGTAAAAATGGCATTGCAAAGTAATGTTAAGGTTAGGCTCTAAATTAGCAGAAGGAGGAATAATTAGTAGTGCTGCCATTGTGTTCTGTACTTAGCTTGATTGTTCAGACAATGCAACTCATGGTATGTCATGTCTTTGACTTTTTATTAAAAGCCCAAAGAAAGGTGAATTTGCATTGCTTGTCAACAACAAAGAAGCTAAATAAGCAAGAGTAGAGTTCAAATTGGAATTTTTCATAGATTTTTGTCTCAGCCTTAAATGGCTTAGGTAAACTACTAAATATTGTTTTCTCTTTAAATATAAACGAGGCATCTTGATTCTAAGGTTTTTATGATAAATGCTGCTCTCTTTATGAGGTCTTGTCAAACTCATAGCAGAGATTGGTGTGACTCTGGAGCTGATTAATTCCTGGTGTAATTTCCCCTGAGATCAGTGGGATTAACAGGGAAGGAATATGGCAGGTCAGTCCTTGATCAAAGCAGCTGTATCTGACCCATTCCCTTCAGTAGGAGCTGTTGCCAACGTGGGAATTTGGAAGAGGTTAATGGGGTAAAAGTTTCAGAAGGTCTCGGTTGACTCTGGCATTTTCCCAGTAAAGCTTTTAGGGAATTGGTCAACAGGTAGAAACAACTATTCCTTTGGTTTTGAAGGAAAGAGATTTTTGAGTGACTTGAGGGATTAAGGATCTTCCAGAACGGAAAATGTGTCTCAGTCTTTCAATCCAGGCTGTGTTCAAGCCTGTCCTGGGGGTTTCCTGTGGGTCAGCGTGGTTCACATTCTCAGAAAGCCCCAGGACTCCTGGAGGAACTGTTGTGAGGCCAAGATGCACTGGCAAAGCCAGAAAAAAGGAACTTCACCACATTTATTATAAATAATAGGGCTGCTTAGTCCCAGGATACTTCTCCTTTGTTTTAGGATGAGGGACCCAGCTGGCTTGGAGGGGAAAAGAAAGAGTCCTGTGTTAGGTCCAGTGTGGATCCTTAAATGTGAAAAGCAAGATCTGCAGAGTTTTGGAACAAAACGTGGCTGAGGTTTCACTGTCCTGCCACAAAGCCATTTATCTAAGGGTCGAGAAAGGGATAAAAGTGGGTCTTGGCTTCTGAGCTGTGGGTTTCAACTGCAGCTTGAAATGTGAATCACAGGAACACAGAGATTGGTTTTACCAGTTCACAGAAAAATTACAGATGTGTAGGTTTTTATGCCAGGACTGCCTGAAAACTGCTTGCAAGAGGATTTGGTAGAGAAGTCAGTGCCTCAGGTTTCTGTCATTTTTGTTAAAAGCACCATGAAATAATGTGAATTGTGGTCGGGGGATGAATTATGTATAGTCCTCTATACAAAGAGGGCATGAAAAGTACTTTGGAGCTTTCTGTCCGGGTCAAAGTCATTCAGCTTTGCTTTAAAAAGATACATGCATTCTATACATCCATGAAAGGACAATTGCTCTATCGTTCCTAGGTGAGTTTGCTATAATACAGGATGGAAATGGAAATAGTCTGCCTATATAATTGAGTGTGCATCCAAGAAGAAAGGAGTAATAAATTTGCCTGCCAAACACCACAACAACTCAAGGATTGCTTTTTTTTTTCTATTTTTTTCTTTTTTTCTTTTCTTTTTTTTCTCCCTCTCACACTTCTCAGCACTCACGGTTAATTAGGCAACGTTTTAGTTGGAAATTTCTCCGTTGTTATTTTTAGGGCTGTGTAATGAGTCACTTGAGCTGCGCTGGAGTGCGAGTTCTGGTAGGATTTGGTCTGGAGTAACCTCGGAGGGAAGGAGCTCCGGCCGGGCGGAATGCGGCCGGGGATTTTCGTGGAGCGGCACAGAAAATTCGTGCTCAGCAGAAAAAAACCCGCGACGTTTCTCGTTATTTTTGGTTTGTTCTGGTGGCTCGGGCCCCCGTTGTGGGAACGAAGCGGAGAGGTGCTGCTGTCTTTGCTGTCAAGGTTGTTGTTGTTGTTGTTCCGCAGCTTTGAGCGGCAGGAGAGGGATGAAGGACCTGGATGGCTCCGAGGTGTCCGATGGGGGAACACGGAGCCTTTGGCAGGTTGTTTGGTATTCATGGCAGGCGAAAAGTGGCCGTCACAGCCCGAGATAGTGCCATCAGAACGGCTCGATCCCTGCCTTCCAGCTCCGAGCGCTGTGTATTTGTGTTAACACCGCTCTCTGCATAAGATGGAAACTTCAGCCGCTGTCAAACCATCAGCAGAGATTTAAACAGGCTGGGCTTTGCTGATTCGCTTCTGTGCTGTCTTAAGAATTAGTTCTGGTACACACACTCGGACAGACCCTTTTCCTTTTATTTAGTTGGCCGCTTTTATTTATTCCTAATTTTTTTTTTCTTTGCAGCATCCTCTCTACGACTACATCTAAAAGATCTCCCCCTTCCTCCCCCATCTCCCATCCCCTCCGGAGATACCCAAACGAGACGGAGGCGAGCCGGGGGGGCTGGAGGGGAGGATTTGGCCTCAGTGCTGTGTTAATCCGAGCCGGGGGAGAGGGGAGGCGGCAGGGCAGGTGCAGTGCGGTGGAGGTGCCGCATGCCCGCCCGGGCGCGCCCGGCGCGGTTACTGGCGGCCGATGCACTGCAGTAACCCGGCGGGATGCGCTCCAGCCTGGTTGGCTGCTCCAGGCGCTGTTGCTAAGATGGGAAGGAAGGAGGGAAAGATGCAGAACGGGAACGGGCAAAAAAAAAAAAACACTACTTTTCAGAGAGGGGTTTTTATTATTTTTTTTCCTTTTTTTTTTTTTTTTTTTTTTTTTTTTTTTTTTTTGGTTTGTTTTTTCTTTTTCCATTTTTTTCCCTTTGCCTTTTTTTTCTTTCTTTTTTTATTTTTCTTTTTTCTTCTTTCTTTTTTCTTTTTTTCTTTTTTTCTTTTTTCCTTTTTTCTCTCTTTTTTGTTTTTTCTTTTTCCTTTTTTTTTTTCCTTTCTTTTTTCTTTCTTTTTTCCTTTCTTTTTTCTTTCTTTTTTCTCTTTCTCTTTCATTTTTTCTTTTTTCCATTCTTTTTTCCTTTTTTCTTTTTTTCCTTTCTTTTTTCTTTTTTCCTTTCTTTTTTCTTTTTCCTTTCTTTTTTCCTTTCTTTTTTCCTTTCTTTTTTCCTTTCTTTTTTCCTCTCTTTTTTTTTCTTTTTTCTCTTTCATTTTTTCTTTTTTCCCCATTCTTTTCCCCTTTCTTTTTTTCTTTTCTCTTTCTTTTCTCTTTCTTTTCTCTTTCTTTTTTCTTTTTTCTTTCTTTTTTCTCTTTTTTCTTTCTTTTTTCTTTCTTTTTTTTTTCCTTTCTTTTTTTTCCCACTTCTTTTTTCTTTCTTCCTTTTTTTTTTTTTTTTCTTCCCCTCGCCTTTCTCTGACAGATGGGTTCTATTGTGGTCGACCATGTGTTTTTTTTCCCCTGCTTTGTCTGAGGCTGTGTTTTCATCTCGGGGAGGAGGATGTGTGCAAATTAAGATCCATATGTTAGGAAGAATAAACAAGTTAGGCCGGTTGGAACCAACTGTGGTGCTGGGAAAAGGCTCTTTTTAGGCAAACAGTCTGTAGGTTCCTTTCTTAGTGGTTTGAAATGTTGGCAAAATTAATTAAAATGAGGCATGATTTTTTTAGCAGAGGGTTTCTAAGCACGTGTTTTAACCTTGATAAAATCCGTGCAGTTTTTCTTTTAACACTTTAAGCTGTGTCAAGATGGTAAAAATATACAGAGTAGTGGCTGTTACTGAAATAGTTCAATGTTTTATTATGTCATAAATAACTCTTCCCAGTGTCCTCTTGTATGTGTTCTGTAAAATAGAGGTTATTTGGAACAAGTTTTGGTCAGCCCCTTGGTCTGATCCTTCTACTATTTCCCAGCTGAGTGTGACCTTACTTCAGCATTCCTTGTTTTCCTTCTAGCAGAATCCATTGTTTTTCTGGGTTTGTTTTTAAGTTCTTCTTCGGGTTGGTTTTTGTTTTGTTCGTTTTTTTGGAGTTTTTTGGGACCCGCAGCTTTTTTAGAAATGTGCCTTGAGTTTGACTCAGTGAGTTTTGGTCGCTGAATCTTAAAGCAGAACATCTTCTCTCTCTTTGCTGTGTTGTTTGTTAAACCTAAACATTACAATGACCCCACCATTTTTCGTCCTAGCTAGTGTTTTGATACAATCAATTTTATTAACTGCTGCTGTGAAAACTTGTGGCTGAGGAAGGAGGTTTTAGAGAGATTTTAGAGAGACACCAATTAAAGCATTCTGGAAGTTAAATGCCAGGAAGTGGTCACAGTGAGTTGTTGGGAGTCTGAGCTCTGGTCTTTGCTGTTTCTATCTCTCAGAAAACATGTTGGGGGCTGGCTGTAACTCACCCTGACACCCTTCCACTACAACTTTCTCTGTGCTGAGTGGCATTTGATGGAGTGATCTATCCTCTGCCCGTAGGTGGTCACGCCCTGCCAGAGGTGTTGAGGAGGTAGAGACAGCACACACCAACATCTGGGTGTACTTTTGTCACATTTCAAAGCAGACTTTGGTTTCCGTAGTCTGGAGATCCATCTGAAGGCTGAGGGAAGATGAAGCAAGAGGCATTTTGCAATTGGGGGCTTCAGACATCACATGGTTGATCAGGGTTTTCCACAACCTCACTAAAAGGAAAGAGAGATCACAAGAGCGGACAAAAGTAGAAGCTAACCCGGGTAAAAATGCTGTTAAAATTCATTTTTTGTTGTGCACTTTGATGCCATTTTGCAAAGTGCCTTTTGGAAGTCCTTGGGGTCTGAGCTTACCAGCTCTCTAGGGCACATTTTTGCTCTATGGAGATTTAATATCTGAGAGTTCAAGTCTATATCCTCTGAGAAATTATTTGCTTCACACTTCCCTGTAGCATTGCTCTTGTAAGGTAAACTGTGGAGACAGTCAGAACATGATACTACTCACAATGAGGCAGGCCCTCACTCAACTGCTTTATAATCCACATCTGCACCCTTTAAACTTTGGATGGATAACTTTGTCTTCAATCAGAAAGCAGTGTTTAGTCTAATTATTAAAGTAACAAGTCAAGACTTACAAGAAGCAACATGCCAGGAGAACCCCACCAAAATTTACATGGTAGCTTAGCATGTGGGAATGAACTGATTTGGATTTATAATTAAAGAGTTGCAAACTGAAAGGTGGGTGTTCATTCTCAAAATTAAAGTCCTTGAGGCAAAACCTAAATCAACTAGAGATGCTTTAACCCCAGAACCTCTGTGACTTGCATCTGGTGAGGTGCAGAAGGACATCTGTCTTAGATGAGACTGGATTTTTGTCAAAAATGAATTGGGAGTTTGGGTCATCGTGCCCAGAGTCCCTTCTTTTGCTGCAGGCATCTGACAGAACTGGCCACCTACCTCTTGTGGGATTAATTCATTTAAGTTCTTTAATAAAATACCTTGTTGAAACATGACACCCATGTCAGATGACAACATGCCCCCCGTTTTTTTAGGTATTCCTTCCAAAGGAAATATTAATGAAATTAATATTGCCAAATCTTGTATCAGAAGTTTCTGCACAAAGCCTTTTATCTCTTACCAAAAGCCTTGGGACAGTAAGAAGCTGAGATGCTGGTGGCTCAGATTGCCTGCCCACTGTGCCAGCTTTGAACCCAGCAATTTTTGGTTGACACCACTGGTACAGAGGACAACAAACCCACCAGCCCTTATTTAGACTGTACCATGCTGAAAATTTAATTTTCTACCGTGAAAATAATTTACAAGCAGAGCTCTAGTCCCTAGGACTGGCAGTGTTCTTTATCAAGCCCAGGACCAAGCTTTAATATCTTCTTGATATCAAAGTCTATTAGGAAATGGAAAAACTGAGGGTCCCCAAATTGTCCAAATGTAGTCACTTTTTTCACCAACTTCATCAGAAGAATACATAACACACATGGAAGAATTACTGCCCTTTTCAACCAATTCTTTTAAGTCACTTATCCCCAAATATGATGGAGAAGGGTGACAGCACAGACAGAGAAAGCCAAACAGTTTTGGTTGTTTTCAGTGACTTCCTACAAATAACTGTAAGGAGACCTGCTGAAATTGAAATAGTTAGTAGAAATAATTAATGATTATTTTGAAAGCGGTTCCCTTGTGAATTCTGTGCTTTGGTGCAGATGTTTGAGTTTTAATTTGGCCTTCGGACACTTGGTCGCTTTTGAAAAGAAGATTTCGGAGAGAATATTTGCTCTGAATGTGAGTGGTGGCATAAAACACAGCAGGACTAGTCCTGTGTGAGTGTCTCTGGAATGAGGACAGAACAATTCTGTCTAGGGAATGGTGTGGCTGGAGACCTGTGCTGCGATGTGGCTCGAGTCACACCGCGGGTCCTAATCGGACCTTCCTGTCCCTGCTGGGCTTCTGTCCCCATTTACAGCTCGTTCAGACTTGGCTGATTTGTGTGGGGAAACAGATGCACTCTGCAGACTTAATTTTCTTCAGAAGGTACAGGGATAAAGCCGTCCAGATTCTTACCAGGCAGAACTATGTGGAATTACATAATAGCCGAAGAGATAACCGCTGTTTATTCGGGGGTTTTTTTTTCTGGTATGGTTTCTGTTCCAAACAAAAATAAATGGCAGAGACCTTGGCTTTACAAGCTAATTTACCATCTGCCTCTCATCTAGTACGTACAGCCTGCATCTTTTGTGTGAGAATCATATTTCTCCCAGCTTCACATGTTTAGGGTAATGACAAATGTTGTTTATAATTGTGGTGCATCTGCCACAAAAGAGAGGAGAAGATAGAATGTGCAGTGGTCAGGGTCCTGAGCAAATGAGAATGGACCTGTGCTCTGTCTCTTGCTGAGCTTTAGAGGGTAGGCTTTTATGCCAAGAAGAAGAAAGAAATTTCAGATGAAGTGATGCACCTGGTTAATATGAAATTTAAAGAAAAAAACAAAAACAAAAACAAAACACCACAAGCTGAAGCTTTTAATACTCTTGTTAAGCAGTGGAGTTAAATTCTGCCCTGTTGCATCAGTTTTGTGCTTTTGAAGCAGTCAAGTGGATGGGGCTGCACTAGCAGAGCCTGGCCAGTATAATTTTTTATTAGTCACAATGCAGTTATTACCTCAAGTGCTTTGGAAATGAAACACTCTAATAACATCAGCATGGTAGAGCTAGAATGGGTAAATGACTACCCAATTGAAAGAAAGGGGATTGAAACTAAATATTTGCTATTAAGAGAAAGAGCATTTTCTTTTTCTGGGTCAAAAAGCCACAAACTGCAGCCAGCTTATTGCGTATGAATATCAAGGCCTGACTGACTGAAATGCTGTTTGAGGCTCACAAAGCTGAAGCCTGTGGGTGTCTGGGCTGGAGTTCCATTTCCTTCTCCCCTTGGAGAGGTGAAGGTCTTAGGCTGTCACCAGAGAGATGTGAGTCAGAAAGCCAAGGAGAGTGCAGAGGGGCACATCTGTGCACAGCTGGCAGTGAAAAGTTCCTCCCCTGGGTTTTCATTTTGACCCTGAGTCTTGCAGAATTCCTTGAAGAGAAATTTTCCCCCGAGGAACAAATTGACAGTACATGAGCACAAAGATGATCAATGGGAGACCTTTTGGAAAGCGACTTGGGTCAGTCTGTTTTGTCACCAGAACTGCTGTGTTCTTCACAAGGAGTGTCCGGTGACAATGACAGTGAAAATGAGACTGTCAATAGCAGCTGGAGCTGCTGGGGCTTTGAGACACGAGGAGGTTCCTCCTGCCCTGGTGTGTGGCAGCCTTGGTTCTGTAATTCCAAGCCCAGCTGGTGGTGAGGCAGGACACCCAGCCAGCTGCATGGAGCAGCAGGAGGACAGAGGGATTTTTTTCCAGGACCCTCCTAAACACAGATGACACTTGGGCAAACCTGAGCAGCCCCAGTGTGTCACTGCCATTCCCCCTCCCTGGCTGAGGGTGAGTTGCACACACAAACACACACAAAAGGTCTCTCCACCAGTGGGTTTTGGGCACACTGCCCATCCAGTCAGTCCTTCAGACTCTGGTCTCCTTCAGCTCTTGGCACCTGGACCTACAGGAACCCCTCATATTTGCAACCTCTTGCTCCAGCAGTTGGTGTGTGGACATTTCTGCTGCTGCCCACTGGGTCCATGGTGGTGTCTCCTGCACAGGAACTCAGTGGTGAGGCATTCCCACGTGAGAAAGCTGGGAGCAGTGTTCAGCAGGAGTGCAGGTTGGACTGCAGTGATGAGGAGCTCTGTCAGACAGGTGTAGCTGCCTCCTGACATGCATCTGGCCCCTTGAATCCTCATTTCCATCTATTTTCTTAGGCCTGTTGCTCCTCAGTCCTTGATCCATCCCTTTCCCTGCCTTTGGCAATTCCTCTAAGTGTCCTGTGATGGGTATTTCTCACTCTAATTCCCACACCCATCCTATGGCTGGTTTTGCACCATCCCAAACTTCTGTTCCCCCTGCATGACATGGTAAAGTACAGCATTCCAAGGAGAGATTTTCCCTATGGACACATCTTGGTGGGTTTTCCTCCAGGAACAGGAGTCCTGTCCTTTTCATTTTAGCATCTTCAGAGCGGCCAATTCAGAGGGCTGTGTCCTCTGAGTCTCAGTTCAGTCTCTGTGCTGAGACTGAACTGAGCAAAGACCATTTCTAGACCTTCTTGCCTGATTTGACTTTTCTAAGCTTTGAATTTAAAAATAAATGAAATAATGTGGCTGGCCAGGGGTTTGTTTAAGCCCGTGGAAAGTTTTCCTGTGGTGTAGATCACCACTGAAGTGGAACTCACATTATGGGCACATTTTTACCCTCTCAAGTGAAAGTTTCAGGAAAGTTATGAGTGCCTGCAAATAGGGAATGGAGCTGCTGCACTTATGATTATAATAAATCAGGTTCTGCTGTCTTACAGGCTGAGTTATGACAATGTCTGTGAGCTGCTATATCACAAACAGTCTTGACAGATATCCCTGAAGGAGGTTGACTGATTTTATTGCCTGGGAGAACGATGATGTAAACCTGAAGGAGAAATACATTCACCAGCCCATGAAGTATTCACCAGTCCATGAACCCTGGGGTCACTGTGTGCCTGGTGTTCATGGGGAATGATTGTGCCTTGTGCAGCAGTCTGACATCTGGGGACACCAAAAGAAAGATGAAACTTCTCAGAATACATGATAATGCTTAACAGATTTACTCTTTAGTCTCCAAGCAGAAGTATGGGCATCAGTCTCCTGAATCCCATACATTCTACTCCTATTAGAAAATCAACCAAACAAATAAAAACTAAAATAAAACCCCAAATATAATATGCCCTTCCCATACAGGGTGTGGCTGTGACAATTTAGTACTCATCTTTTGATTCTTATTGACAGGCAGTAAAAATAAGTTCCTCCAGCAAAGTGAATTGGGACAAAAGGTGACACGCGTTTTACAGCAAATAAAAATAACTTCAAAGCCAACCTACAATTCTTCTTGGGTGTTCATACAGTGCTGCTCTAAAAGTACAGGCCCAAATGAATGTTTGAATCAACTGCAATGATTTAGCCAAGGAACACGTATCAGCATTCTGCCAGGGCTGTTGTCTTATGATAGAACATTTTGGACCAAATTAACAAAAATTAATAAAGTTCGATGAAGGAAGGGTATGGCCTAATACCCAGAAGGAACTTTTTCACTTATTTGTGTGTTTCACTGCTAAAACTGCATTCTAAAAAATACAGAAGCCAATGAAATTCATTTTAGATGTCAGTGCTGAATGTCACCAATATCCAAGGCATGTTTATATGGTGGTGGAATGTGTCAGCAGACACCATCCCATATAGTCTGAAAGCATCAGAGGACCCCTCTTTCAGAGAACTAAAAGTAATATACTACAAGTATATTGTGTGTGCATTGTCTTTATAGATATAAATATGTTCAATACATGTACATTTAATTTATATGGATACCTGTAAATATGAGTGAGTATATATATATACACACACAGGGATATATTTATATATCTATATCTAGGTTATATATAGATATTCATAGGTTATCTCTGTATTCATATTTAGATGTATGTATGCACATACACTCAGGTATATTTATTTATGTACAAAAGCTGGCTGCATATCACTGCAACAAATACTTTGAAGATAACATTTTAATCGAGGTGTATATTCCTCCTCCTCCTTTGTAGTGACAAGATGATGTAATTATGGAAAAGCAGCAGCAACCTGGTTTTTTTTTAATGAAAAGCAAGAGAGCATCAGTTGCTTAGAAGTGGTTCAGGTCTGTTGCTACTGGATTAACAGCATAACAGGCTAAAATAGCAGGAAAAAATGAATGTGAAATGGAAGCTGTTTTATCTGAGTGTCAGTGGTGAAAAGAATGGCATGAAGAAATGGCAGCATTTTGCAGATGCTTTTCAATAGGGGGCTTATTACATTACATAAGTTGAGTAATTTTCTGCTCCCAGTAATTTCTCTCGTAATCAGATTGTTTGTGCTTTGTTCTTGTTTCCTTTAGAAGTTGTAAGAATTGGTTGGAGCTCTCATGTGTAGCAGTGGTGGGTCCGATTCAGACCTGTTTGGGCAATTATGCCTCTTCAGAGCTGCCGACATCATTGTCTGAATTTCCTCATTAGCTGAGCGTTTTTTGGAGCTTGCTTTCCTGCTGGGTGTAAAGGAGGGTATGTTTATGTGCCAGGTAAATGGCTGCTACTTCTGTTTGTTTGAACAGTGGTTTGCTGGTGAAAGCTGGGGGGAGTTGTGTACCTTGGAGTGCAGGAGGAAAATATGAGGTTTTAAGTAGAATAATGTGCTTCAATTTGGAAGAGCTGCCAAGAGAGTGGTGCAGAGAACAGGGACATGGTAGAGATGTTCCTCTGGCTGATTTTTCTGGGGACTAGAAACATTCCTTAAGTGCACCAGGAAGGCAAATAACAGCACTGCAGATCCACAGCTGGAGGGCACTTCCCAGGAAGAGCTCTCTGTACATGGTGGGGGTCCACATTCCCTTGTTGGCTGCATTTGCCTTCCCTGAGCATCTCTGATGTGGGAAAGGGGATGGGCTGGGGAGGATATTGCCTGCTTCTGGTCAGCCTGGAGAGGATCCTCACTGTGCACCCCTCACACATCTCAGAATTGTGATCACTTCATCCTGGGGTCACTTCATCCCTGGGGTGAGGAGAGTGGGATAGGGATGACAAGAGCTGTATTGGTGTTTTTGCTGGCCATACTGGCACTCCCACTCCTCTGGATTTGTGTGAATTCCCAGTGTCTTTTAGAAGATGGTCCCACCTGTCCCTGCTCCAGCTCCCCTATCCACAGTAGCAGCCATCCTGTGCAAGTGCTGACACTAAAACCACACAGAAAGAGGTGGCTCCAAACGCTTCCAGGGTGTTTACAGCTGTACACAAGGAAAGGAGATTGGGGGTATAGTCAAGATTAACCTCTCCTTTTGTATTGCAGTATCATTATCTAATGAGATCAGAGGCAAAGCCCAGCAGCTTAGTCAGTATTAGAGCGTGGGCACCCATTTCAGGAGGAAGCCTTTGAGAAGAGCAATCCTGAGCCGTCCACCTACACCATTTTCTTTGTGGCTTTGCAAGATGGAAAAAGTGACAGCTGCAAACCTCCCCAGAGGCAGTAGCATGTTCTCCTCGTGTGCATTGCCTCCAGACACTTCTGCCCCTCTGCACCACCAACTCATGGGCCATCTCTGGGGGTGACCCCAGCCTCTGCTGTCCCTGGTCTGCTGAGACAGAAACACAACAGCTCTGCTGGAATTCATGAGGACAAGGTCTGGCTTTGAGCCATCCATGCAGTTTCCACCAGACCAGGTCCCGTTCTTGAGGTTTATGTACTTTGGGACTCATGTCTTCTTCTCTGCCCTTCTGTATCAGTTCTGAAAGTACTTTCTGGTTTAAGTTCAGCAAACCACCCCTCCACAGGCACTGCATGCTTTATGCAGTTTCCCCAGGCATTATTCTAACGTAACAGATGGTGGGATTTCTGTGGGCAAAGCCAAATTTTAATTTTTATTATGTCTTGAATAAACCGCTCTGTGTGACCTTTGCTTTTTCTGACATATGAGGGTCTTAAGAGCAGTGCTGTGGGAACTGCAGCAAACTCTTCAGTTGTGTGAGGACAATTTATCATCAGCAAATAAATGGAGAGTGTGGGAGACAGGAACTGAGTGGGTAGGATCCTGTCCCTGCTCTAAGATCTTGAGCTCAATATTTGATGTCAGTAGACTAAGAACGTGGGACCAGGGCATGTGGAGGCTGCTGTGCTAACAGTAATATCAGCTGTAAACACACAAGAATTGTTACAAATATTACAAGTAGAGAAGTAGAAGCTCATCCACTGAGGGAAGATAGCACAGCTTAAAAAGCAGCGAGTTGGGTTCCACTCAGGTCTTCATTGGAAGTGGAGCAGTGACTCAGTTTCAACACATACACACAGGAATTTAGAAACATGGCAATATTTTGAAAATGTTGTGATCTGGTAACGGAGCAATGTTCTGTACTTGTGCCATTACTCAGATTGCTGCAGCCCCTGTCAGAATAAGGTAATCTCACCTGTTGGCACAAGGACACAAAAAGACACAGGTGGTGCCTTCATCGCTTGCACATAAAGATCAAAAGCATTTAGCCAGCATTGAAATGAAAACCAACAATATTAGAGGTGCTTATTTTTCCATTTGCACACAGGCTACAGCTGTTATTACTGTACCTTGTTCTGTCACATACACTCAGAGTAAAATTGCTTTGAAATTCCGAACCTGTGCACTGCCCATATGGCACTGAACATGCTGTCCTGAGAATTGTCTGTAGCCTGGCAGACCACAATTGCCTTATCACTGTGTGTAATTCATGGGGCAACGATATTTTTAATTATTTTAAGGTATCATTTGTTTTTAAGGTATTTTTAAAAAACATGGATTGCGTGAGCTGGTGTACCTAATAGGCAGTAGAGAAAATTTGTCCTCAGGTGTCTCACAGCAGTGAGGAACAGGGCTGGATGCATTCCTAGAATCATGGAAGGGTTTGGCTTGGAAGGGAACTGAGAGATCATCTTGTTCCAATCCCCTGCCATGGGCAGAGACACCCACTATCCCAGGCTGCTCCAAGCCCCATTCAACCTGGCCTTGGACATTTCCAGGGATGGAGCAGCCACAGCTTCTCTGGGAAACCTGTTCCAGGGCCTCACCACCCTCACAAGGGAGAATTTCTTCCTAATAGCTAATCTAAATCAAATCTATTTTAATTTGAAGCCAATTTCCTAGGGGAAATAGCTGTGGTGGGGTGGCTGAGCATCCACACAGCCACTCCCTCAGTGTCTCCTCCACACCCCCAGAACAAAAGCTGAAAATTTATGGATGAAGATTAGATTAGGGCAGCTGAATTAGTGAAGCCAAGCTGCCTGTGTCCCCTCCCAGCTTCTGGCACACCCCAGGCTACTCTAAAACAAGAAAGCCTTGACTTTGTGCAAGCCAGCCTGCCCAGCAATAGCCAAAAACCACAGTGTGTTATCAATACTGCTCCAGGACTGCTCCATGGGGGCTGCCCTGCAGAAATTCACTCTTGCCCAGCCAGACCCAGCTGAACAGCTCACATTTCACGTTTACATCATAGATGTTGGCCGCTGGTTAAAATAAACCCCCTACACATTGGTGTTACTACGTGGAAGGTTTCCATCTTCCACTCCTTTGAGTGGTGCAATATTGGCATTGCCAATTGCATTGGCCTTGTGTCTAGGTTGTCATGAATCCCTGCTTTTGATCCCTGAGCCTGTGGCAGCTTCTGAACCAACACAAACCTGTGCCACTGTGTTGATTTCAGTGGTGCTGTGCTGTTTGGCAGGAGCTGAGCGTGGAGAGCGCCTGTGATTTTTAGGATCAAAGCATGTTTTGAGGTGACACTGATATTCTAACTGTGTCTCTTCATGATTTCATCTAAAATGACAGTATTTGTGGGGGAAACTTTGTGAACACCCTGGACTCTTCATCTCCTCTTTGTTTCCTGTGTGTACTGATGTGTTTAATAGGTGGCAGAGATAAATGACTTACAGAAGAAGTAAAGTGTAGGTAGACAGGTGGTACAAAGTCATATCATAAGGGAACAAAGAAACCTCAAGTGACAAGTCAAGCTGAATTTTGAAATGTCCTTGTCAGTTTAGTTGGTGGTCAGGAAAAAATGGAAGCATGTTTCCTTGACTTTGGGAGAAAAGTTGTGTATTGGAATATGGTTTGCAGAGACATCTAATTAGAAGGATATGAGAAGAGTGGCATTTTTTTTAAGTGTGTCTCTCTTACTAATGATCTACATGAGTCTTCAGGCCATTAAAACAGCTCATTTCTTTTGATGGACTTCCAGTTTGTGGAGAAAGCAGCTGCTTTTACTACCAAATTTCTCCTGTCTAATTAGACCAGTTGAGTCAGCCAGCTTAAATCAGCCCATAGCTTACCCTTTGCCTCTTCACTGAAGAGCTGAATAACCTAATTGTAAAGAAGGACAGAAAATGTCAAAAGAAGTTACAGTTGTTACTGGGAAATGAACCAGTGCAGAGTAAAAAATACAAGGCTGTTAACACAGAGGGCCTCCTGATGAGCCTGTAATGAAAACCCCTCTGGAAATTCTCAATATCCTCTCTTTGTTGGAAAATGACAGTGCATCAGAGTAGAAACTTGTTGTTTGTTCACAGTATTTTCTTCTGGCTACATTTTCATGCAGGAGATTTGTTAGGTGGAGGAGTTTATAGTTTATAGGAAGGGGGAGAACTCAGCTAAATGGATGACCAGGGCTTTCAAAACTCTACAAGACCCGAGGTGAAGTCCCTGATCCAACTGAAGGACTTAGGCTTGGATCATCCTCACCTCAGTGAGTGCCACTGGCCTCTGGAATGACTTGTTGCTGGTCTGCCACGAGCATGACCAAGGAAAAAAAAAATCCACCTCCAAAACTCAAAGTTGAATTTTCTCTCTGCCTCAGAATGAGGTAGAAATCCTGCAGTGGAAGTCATGCTTTTTTGATATGAGTTCCTGCTTCCCACCTTGCTTCAATAATAATTCTGTAGATAATTCCAAAAAGACAAGATTCCCAGAATGCTGAATGACTTTGATGCCTTATTTTAGTATATCCTGAACATTTGAATCAAAGTTCATATTTTTTTTTAAACTTAAAATAACTTTAACATGTAGATTTGATTTTTTTTTGTCTGTAACATCAAAGTTAATCAAATGGATGATATTTATACTACGATTAAAGTGTGTATATCAAATTATTTTTTTCCATTTTGTGTGTGAAGAGTTTTTCTCTTAACAACTCTTGATTTTCCCATGGGACATCCTATTGATGAAATGTTTAATTGCTTAGGATGTGTGGTGAACAAGACTCCTGCTTTGCTCGTGCTACTCTATAAGCTTCAACTAATCCATAACATAAAATGTAGGTCAGCTGGAGCTTTTAAAAACAGATGGAAATTCAGGAGTTTATGGTAGTACAATGGATCTATGGCCCTGTGAGGCTGCCAGCTTCTCCAAATGCAAAAGAAAAGCAGAAATCAGTCCTGAAAGATGCTCATCCTACCTCATGTCCATTCCAGAACCAGCAATGCCCTGTGCAGTGGCTTCTGTTTGTAACATATTCAGCACTGACATGCTACAGAAGATGATAATTACTTCTGAGGTGTTTAGAGGGTTTAATACTTAGTTTGCTGACAGTGAAAAGTATCAATTTGGGCAGCTTCATTAGTTAAATAGTCTAGAAGAGAGAGGTAAACACACCATTGTTGTAAGCAAAATGTGAGAAGTGGAGGTGATCCAGGGTTTATTTCTGCACACACTTCAGGTTTTCCTTAAGAATGTTTTTACATTCAGGTTCATAGGTTGTATCTTTAACTAGATTAATGCTGAAATAAAGTGGGTACATTACCCTGTGTATGTGTCCCATAAAGTCTTGAGTGTTTGGAGGAGAAGTGAGCAGAACCAGTGTGGCTATTTCTGAAAATAGACGCCTGGCAGGACACGTGCTGCAGCTGTCCATATGGCAGGGAGCAGGGATGTCCTGCTGCTGTCAGAGCTGCTTCAGCCTCAGCAGCTCTCCCAAACACGACTCCTGACAGAGCTTTTCCAGGTCTGGAGGTCCATCAGGGAGTTTCCATCCTTGCCTCTGCTCCTGGCTGTGTACAGCAGGGTTAAAGACTTGGTGCATGGTCTTAAATTTTACTTTTTAAAACACGTCTGATATTTGTGTTCCTAAGCATTCCTCACCTCCTTGTGGGAGAGAACAGGCCAGGAGCAGTGGGAATGAGGGGATGGAAGTGCATTTGCAGTTTGCAGGGCAGGGTTGGGGTGAGAGGGTGGGGAGAGGCAGGGCAAGGATGTGCAGGACTTGTTCAGAGGGTGGCCGAGGTCGCCTGTTCTTCAGAGAAAGTTCCTGACATCCACCACTCGTGCAGCTGAGCTAGACTGATCTGAAAGAAAATGGAATTTGTGTGGAGCCAAATGTAACATTTTGAGTTTTCAAAGCTGACTAATGGGCTGTGATTTTTTTTCCTTGGTATCAGAGTCTCTGGCAGCTTTTAAATTGCAATGACTACGGCTGAAAACATTTTTCAAAATCCAAGAAATGTCTCTCTCATGTCTCTAAGGGCTGGGGACGAAGCGTTGTCTGGTGAGCATGTGAACAAATGAAGAAGTCTGTTTTAGACAGCACTCTGTTTCTAAAAGTCTGAGAAAAGGGCTTTTTCCCTCTGCAGTTTACAGGAGACATTTCATCACGTTCCAGTTTAACCTAGAGTTTGTGATGAAGATCACAGAAGGCTTTCCTTTGTGCACCAAGCTCTTTGGATCAGATATTGCCACGAGGCCCAGTGTGGAGGAAAGACATGCTAAATAACTTCAGCTGCTTCTGCTGTAACTCTAGAAAACCCCAGGGCTCCCCTCTAACCCTTACAGAGGAGGAAAGAGCCAAATTTTTACTTTTGCTTTTCCCCTTCCCTCCTTGCTCTGCGTACACAGGAGTAGGCAGGCTGGGAGAGAGTCACAGGGAAAGGAGACTCTAAACATCAGTACAGGAGAGCCAGAGCAGTGTTCTCAGAGGTGGGGAGGGTTCCTCCTGTCTGCTGGGTGACCCAGCTGGATCCACACTTGGCAGGGAAGGCAGATGGGGCAGTTCAGTTCAGAGAGATATTTCACAATATCTCCCACTTGAAGATTTTTTTTATTTTTATTTTTTTAAAGAAGGGGCTGCTGTGAAGGGTTTTGGTTTTATTTGTTTATAAGACTGTGAATAACGCTATTTGTACCTTGATGTGTGAAGGTACTGCAATTATGAGAAATTGCTTTCTGCCTGATTGTCACAGGTAAACAGCTTTCATCTCACACTGTATCAGGCTCGTGACTCTGGTTTGTCATTCGAGGGAATGTGTCAGCTTTTCATTTCAAACTGGGTTGGCTTTTCTTTTGTCAGGAAAGACCTTTTCTCTGTGCTGAAGTAATAGAAACAAAGGCAATTAAAAAAAAAAAAGAAAAAGGGCAGCAAAAAGCAATTATCAAACAAAGATTAGGCTGTGGTTATTGCCTGGAAAAGACAATTCTACTAGATTCAGAAGAAAGATGAAGCTGTGCGTCATTCATACTTTTTTTTTTTTTTTTCTCTTTTCTCCTTTCATATTTCCTAAGGGTTGGAGATAAATTAGGGTAGCTATTTTCTGTGCAGGCAAAGAACAAGCTATGCCCCAGATCTCCAAAATGCTTCAACATGTAAATACTGCTTCTGGAGCCATCAGGTCCTGCTGCAAGTAGAGATTTATTTGCATTCGTGTTTGAAGGTTACTCTCGTTCATTGACCTATTTAATTGTCGTGCTCTGTCCCCTGCTGCAGGCATATGGCTCCATGTGCCTGTGGAGGGAAGAGGAGCAGCTTTAACTCTCTCAGGCAGAAACGCTCCACAGAAAAACACCCAAGAAATTAATTTTAACATGGACGTAACGTGGTAGTAATAATAATAAAAAAATTAAAAATCAATAATAACAATAATAAAAATATTAGCAACAAAATAATATGAATATGAATATGAATGAGAATATGAATGAGAATATGAATGAGAATATGAATGAGAATAAGAATAAGAATAAGAATAAGAATAAGAATAAGAATAAGAATAAGAATAAGAATAAGAATAAGACCCCTGGACCCACGTGCAATAGTAATCAACATGTAAACGTTAGTAGGAGGCTGCAGGACCAAATAAAGGGAGACAGAAAAGGTGAAACACAGGTTACTTAGATGCTTCTGCTCTGGTCATAACCATAAAAATCATAGAATTAAATTGTGGGGGCTGGCACAAACCCATCCATCTCCCAGCACAGTGGGGAGCTGTAACCAGCAGTAGCAGGGGCAAGGAGGTTTGCCACAATATTGGTGACATTTACTCTTCCTCTCTTCTGTTGGTGGAACACTACTCTATAAATCCTGAATTCTGTGTCGACCTGCAAACACCTTGGGGTTTTTTGTCCCTTGGAGGTGTAGGTTCTCCAAATAAGGGTAGAGGGGTTGTATAGTCAATTAAACCCTCAAAATCAAAATTAGGGGGCTGCAGAGCTTGCAAGCCTAACAGAATGTCATATCTAATTAGTTATTCTGAGGAAGAGCAGCATTCAGATATTAAAATAATGTGATGAGCAGCCAGGATAACAGGGAAAGAGCATGGTGCACATAACTCTTATTTCAGAGTTTCAAAGGAGTGGAATCTCTACTTAGTCAGGGCTTTTTTTGTTTGACTGCACAATGTGAACTGGCACATCCAGTGTCTTGCATAAGTTTAATATCTAGTCCATGGATCTGAGAGAACAATGAAATTAAAGGACTTTTCAGATTCTTCATAATCTGCAGCTTGGTTTAAGATTGTCCCTGTGCTAGAACTTGGTTTCTTGCCTGATTGGCCGTCTTCTCATCATTCTCTTTTATTATACAACATGACCTACAGTTCCTGGGGATTTTGTGTGGTAAATCTTGGCTTGGGGGGCTCACAATCACCCTTCAGGCTCCAATTTATTGTTTTTCTGACTAGCCACAGAAGGAAGCTGCTGTTCAGCACAGAGGAAGTGCAGTGGTGTCAAACGTTAGGCGCTCATACAAACAAAAATTCAAAACCTGCTTTTAAGTTTGTCCTCGAACGTTCAGCTTTTGATTAACGTCTTCCAAAGCTCGTTTGGGTTTTTTCAGGTTCTGAGATATTCTGGTTAAGTTTGAACCCAGTGCTTACCAGCACAGGGCTGTGTGCTCAAGCTAGTGGATAGCTTGAAGAAAAAAAAAATACGTGAACTGTCCCCAGTTATCAGAGTGCAAAGTGCCAGATATTAAAGACAGAATGAAAACACAGCATCTGGTACCTTTGTGCATCCTGAACATGGCCAGGCTGCTCTTCTTGATCAGCTCCCAGGGAGCATCTGGAGATGTGGAGCTCCAATCCAGCCTGAAGATTGGGAGTGTGCAATTGCTGCTGTGATGGTGCAAGCAAATGAGGGACCACGATCAAAATGACATTTAAACCCACAAAAAAAGTACTAAAGTCAGCCATAATTTTCTTGGCAGTGGATGGGATTTCTCACAGCATCAAGAGGTTTGGTGTCTCACCTAAGCTAATAGTCCTAAACTCCCACTGTAGTGGGGTGAGAGGCACTTCCACAGAGTTATTTATCCCTCCCCAGAGCAGGAATGCAAAATAAGTAGAATTAATCACCAGTTCGGCGTGCCAGCTCCTATCCACCGATAATTTATGGGCCCTGGAAATGAATTTAGGTTAAGCATCAAACATTTTGATGTGTCAAATTAGGTAGATTGAGCACTGCAAGCCTCTCTGTGAGCTCGGGCTAAGCCCTGCATCTGAGTTACGACTAATCCACCTCATGACCACTAAGTGGGAAATCGGCTGTGGATCAAGAGCAATATGTTTGAGAAGGCCTGGCTCTGGGCTATATTAAGAAATGCAGTTTAGTGGACTACAAAGAAAGAGCTTTGCTGCCCACAGGGGGATTTCTTTTCTTTTTTTAAAGCTTGAAAGACTTATTATTTTAGGTTGCGAGGAACAAATTCCTCATTTCTGAGTTGGAACGAGCTGTGAGGCAGAGGAACTTGATTTGGTTGCTTCAAGCACTCACTTGGCTCTTCTGCCCTTTCTGTGCGGATGTTTTGGTGGCTGGCATGCTGTTTTATAGACATTTACATAACGAAGGTCGTTTCTCTGAGGCAAGGTACAAGGATACATTACAATTGCAAATTCCCTTAATTGTCCTAAAGCAGGGCTCAGAGCTTAGACAATGGAAAATCCTATTGTTCCCAGTGTCCCTGAGAGACTGTGTGAACACAACAGAAATATGTGGATGTGTTGATCCTGAGACTAGAGGGAGAAAATGATCGGTGAAAAAGGTTTATTCACTTTTGATGCACAATGGATGGCAGAAATTATGAACCAGTGGCATGAGTTCACGAGAGTTTTATATGGTAGGCTTAAACATGTTCATTATTTCTAGTGTCACTTTGCCCCTCCAGGCTCTGTAGAGGTACAGTTCAAACCAGTATAAAATTAGGAAGGTGCCTGTTATTAAAGCAATATATTTTTTTTTCACTCTGTTTGTCAGGAAAGCTGTTTCTGCCTCCCAGATTTTCTGGGAATTAAAAGATGCCTTTTTTTCTTCCCAAGTATCTGTACCTATAATTCACTTTAACTTAAGCTTGCTTGAACTCAGTGTGGAGCTTGGGAAAGAAACCTTCATTTAAATAATCCCCATCAAGAGGGCTTTTAAAATCCAAATTATTTAAATAATCATCAGCTGATACAGATAATCTCTTTCAACTGAGAATTTACAAACTGAAACATCTACAAACCCTGTTGATAGCAGGGAGAGGAGCATGTTCTGTACTCAAGTAGTGGGTGGGGAACACAGTGCCCTGGCTGGTTAAAGCAGAATTAGAAATATATGGCAAACCCCTCCCTGACTATATTCCAGCTTAGGGAAACACCCTGCCTTTGATCTGATATTGGTTTAGTTAGAAAGCCCCAAGTTAACTTCATCTTATCACTGGATGAAGCAGATTGGTGTAGTCCCTTCTAGTAAACACCAAGATGTTTTTCTGTGAGAGTGGCTTCTCAGGAGTGAGAAAAGGGCTGAGATGCAGAAGGTGAGTAATAGACTGAGAAGGAGCAGGCAAGAGAGTTTCATTCTGGCACATTCACACCTGCGTGTGTGGAAAAGGATGATAAAAATGATAAGGAAAAATCCTAGCTAATGTTTTATTACATCTGCAAATGTAAATCTGGCCTTGAGCTGTTACCTGTAAATGAGTTCCTCATCTTGGGCTTCTCTGTCGAGTTTCTGCCAGTATTTCCCAGCTGTTCAGTCTTCTGATGGAAATCTAAAGAGTGTACAAATGAAATGCCTGACAGGTCACCTGAGGATGTTTCTGACATCTGGGTGGGCTCTGCAAGGTCCTTCTCCGAGCCATAAGTCACTAACTCTCCTATCAGTGTGACACAGGACCAAGTTGTCCTGGTTTTCCCTTACTTGTGCAGTTGTTGTCCAGTTCATAATCCAGGGAATGGCCTTTGGCTATTGAGGTGTGACTCTGGTGGATCTCAGGGGCAGCAGCAAAGTAATGAATTTTCTAGGAGCGTTTTTCCTTTGAAGGAGGATTCCTTACTCTTGCCTCAAGGGGAAACATGTCACAGCTCAGTCCCCTGATTTCAGTTTTGTCCTGGAGAATTCCCTACATAAGTTTGGGGATTTTTAAATTGATGTAAAAGGAGGTGAGGTGAGGGCTGACCCTATAAACTTTAGAATAGGAAAATACAATTTTCCTTATTTATGGATTCTTTAATGGGTCAGTATACAGTGCTGAGAAACTGCTGTGGTTTCTTGTCATGATTTAAGAAACAGTTTGGCTGCTAGTATAGTAAGAGAAAAAATTTGTGGAATGAAATTTAAACTCCTGTTTAAAAAGTATGTTTCTTGTTAAAAGCATTAAAGTAAGGCAGGTAAGGAGTACAGGAGGTGAATACAGGAATAAAGGCATAGGAAATACAGAGATGCCTTCTATATTTCCAGCTGGATATTTCTCAGCAGGAATACATCCTATCTAAAAAAAAGCACCACAAAAAGATGTGAAAATACAGTCCTTGTGCAATTATTTAATTTTTAATAAAGGAATGCTTTCTTTCTGCCTGGCAGGCAGTGTGGAAAGAGCAGGTTATGATGCCTCTGGTTTTGATTTTTAAGTGCCAAACTCTGATTTCTTTGTGGCTCAGTTTCCAGTTGTTTGTAGCTTTGCCAAACTCGCGCCGCTGGAGTTGAAATTTCCTGTGTTACCTTTTAGTTCAGTAAATGCTCTGAGAAACCTTTGAGCAGTTTCAGGCCAGTGGCACTTGCAGGGCAGCAGCAGTGATTTCCTGCCTCCAGAGGAGCTCAAATACATTGGGAAGAGCAAACCCTGCTCTAATTGCAGCGAGCAGGGAAAGCCTGCTGGGATCACCTGAGACAGGGTCTGGGTGCCTACAGGTGGAGGCAGAAATAGGTTACAACACCTGGAACCTTCCACGAGTCTGTGAGACATTCCTCTGAGTAACAAATGAGGGTTACTGATGATGGAATGCAAATGAAAGAAGCATTCCAGTCAAAAACCTAGAGGTGGTGTTTACCTGAGGAAATTCACTGTGGAGCAGGAGTGGGTTTTGGTTATGTTTTAATTGGTGCTGATTCAGACACATTTCCCCTACCCTGAGGATGAGGAGGGGGATGGTTTGCTTCTTTCCAGGTTAATAATAATTTCTGTGGGAATGGTCTAACTAGATCTCCCCATAAATCTCTGTAAAATCCATGAGGAAACAGATACAACCATCAAATAATGTTTCTCCCTTGCTGATTTCGGCAGTAAAAATTTTGTTGACTTGAACAAGGAGATCTCCCTTAGTATCTTCATCAGAGACACGAGGTCACCTCTGTCCTTTCATTGAAAAAGGGGCTTTTGTGGGCTCTGTGCTGCTGCCAGGCAGGGAGGGAATCCCACCTCTGGAATGGGGCTCTGGTCAGGCCAGGCAGGTGGTTCAGCTGTGAATCTGGACAAATACTATCAAAATCTGGTCAAACTGTGCCTCATGTCTGATTTCATGGGAAATCCTAACATGGGAAAGCAAAACACATTCTGCTTCTCAGGAGAAGCATTTGGACTCCAGAATGTAATGCGGGGTGAGATTAGGACCAAAAAGTTTGGTATCACTAGAATTTTCTGTTTCAGTTTTGGTTTGTTTCTGCTGTGTTCTATTTGTAGGGGCTTGGGCTGAGAAGTTTGCTGAGGGGTTGTTCTGGTTCGTGATGGCGTGTTAATGTCAAATCCATATTTTAAGTAGTTCTTGAAAACTGGTATTAAAATTCCCATGGGCATCAGCCCCTAAATATATATTTTTAAAGGTTGGGTCACAGTAACTTTGGGAGGGGACATAGGAAAACTGAAAGATCCACGCTGATTTCCATTGGAAATTGAAACAGTTTTAGGAGGAGTGAAGAATGAGAAAGTCTCAATGCTAAACTTGTTCTTGATGTAAGTCGAATCCAAAGGAGGAGTGTTGGAACTCTGGAGGCTGAAAATTTCAGGCTTTCTGTTCTAAAAGACACTGACCCTCAAGCAAGCACTGCATTTGATCTGAGGCCATGGAACAAACATCCAAAGCTGAGTGATGGCACTGAGGCTGTGGGTGTGGAGTTTGAATAGTATTGTGTGATTTCACAGGGTGAAAAACTTAGATTTGGGATTTTAGTATATAGTGATAAATAGGGTGTCGTGGTTTTACATTTGTTAAATTTTATTTATCAACTGGGAGATAGGAATTTGGGAGAAAAAGGCAAAACAGGCACAACTTAAAAACAGATAGATTTTATTAATATACACTGAAGAAAAAGAGAAAAAGAAAAAAGAAAAAAGAAAAAAAAAAAAAAAAAAAAAAAAAAAAAAAAGAGAGACATTCAAACACCTTGCTCCCCCCGCCCCCCCCCAAACTGTTCACTTTTCCACTGAACCACAGAGATAAAACAATGATTTTCAGTCAGTCACCACAATTTAAACATGATCCTACATCACCTTGGGAGAGGAGCCTCTCTAGGGTTATGGAGAACACACCACAAGAAAAGGTCTGGTGGCTTTCACAGATCTGCAACCACCCGGAATTTTTGCAGATTCTGTGCAGTCTCACCCGTATAACAGTTTTCCACGCTGTTTATGGGCTTCCACATGTTTGGGGTATCATTTTAAGAATGCTTTTTTAGCACAAAACAGGGATTGTCTTCTATCTCTAAAATCGCCTCTATCTCAAAAGAAATAGAGACCTCCTTGTTCTTTTCCAGGAGCCGGGGACATATTCTATTTAAAATTCTCAATTAAAACCCATGTATATTAATACACACAGACTGTGTTTCCAGAAACATAAACTCTCCCATTCATCAGCCAAGCTGTCAGTCACAATCCATGCTAGAATTTCCTTAAGAAAAAAACTTTTCACATTCGTGCTAAACCACCACATAGGGCAAGATGGAGGATTCGGGGTGTCTAAGAAAGACTGTCTAAGTCTTTCCTCTTCACCTTCTTCTTCCTTCTTCTTCATGGGTTTGGGTGGTTTTCTGTAATTGGTTGGTAAAGTCCACATTGCAGACTTCAAGTAGTTAGTTATTGCATTTAAAGTAAAAATAATCTAAGTAGTATTTCACAACTGGACAGATTGTCCTTGAAAAGACCTTTAAAGAAAAGATAGAGAGGTACTCCATTTTACCTCCATTTTCTAACTTGCTAGTCAGAGCTCACGACCTGTGAGGCTGTAATACAGATAAGAAATAATAAACACTGAGTCTGAACAGAGGAAACCATGACTCCTGTGTATTAATCCTGCCTCTAAAACAAAAAAGAAAAGAAGATAAGAAAACCAAGAGAAGAGGTGCTGTGGTGCTGGAAATGGGTGGCCCATGATGTGCATCCACCCCGGGGTGAGTTGGCTTTGAGGCTCAGCCTTCCATTAAACTCTTTTTGGCCATATCCCAACTCCTTGCTGCAGGGATGGAGGAGAACCAGCTGGGCTGGGGCTGAAGGTAGTGAGGTGTTACAGTTCTGGTTTTTCACCCAGTTACAGAAAACCACCCAAACCCATGAAAAAGGAAGAAAAAGGTGAAGGAGAAGGACTTAGACAGCACCCAAAATACTCCATCTTGACTCACACACATTTCTGTATACTAAAATCCCAAAATCCAGGTTTCCAGAATTCCAGCAGTGAGGAATTGCTGATATATGGCAGATGGATGTAAAACAGGCCCTGCACTGTGAGAACACAATCCCCAACAAATGCATAATCTGTTTCTTGTGAAAGACGTGTGGCCTGGTATAGAAGTTTTAGGTCAACTGATTCAGTTGAAGATTAGCCTCGATATTCTGAAAGGAAAGGCTGTGGTTACTTAGGGGATTTTTAATTCCTCATAAAGGATTATTCTGGGGCACCACACTACTGCCACAGTGTCAAATCTTTTTGTGGGTTTGCTAAATTAACCTTTGTGATGGAAAAGCTTATTATGCTCTTCCAGTCAAAGGAAGAGACAGGGTTTGAGTTTGTAGCAAATTAAAATGCCAGTGATTAGGATCCTAATCTAATATTCATAGTTTTGGGGCTTTTCTTTTATTTCTTCTTAAAGCGTATTTCTCTACTGTATTGCAAATGACTTGCTGAGAATTTCAGGAAGAATTTCTTCATGGAAGGAGTGGTCAAGCATTGGAAAGGGCTGCCCAGGAAGGTGGTGGAGCCCCCCATCCCTGGAGGTGTAGAAGGAATGACTGGATGTGGCACTCAGTGCTCTGTGCTGCTTGACAGGGTGGTGATCAGTCAAAGCTTGGACTTGATAGTCTTGGAGGTCTTTTTCAAGCTGGTTCTGTGTCTCTGTGATGAGTCCTGCTCTGATTTAACCTCGTGTGCAGGATTCTTAAATTGGAAAACTCCATCAGAGGGACAGAAATATCTGCAGGTCATGATGGGGAAGATACTGCAGTTAAAGGTGAACCAATCATCATTTGTGAAACTCTGGAAAAGTTACTTTAATGCGTGTAATGTTAAATCACATTTGTAGGTAGGGAGAGGAAACGTTTCAGTTTTAGGTAATGATATCTCTGTTACCACATTTGCAGCTGCTGAGTCTGCATTTTAGGCTGCATGTCCCTCGTTGATGGCAGTATACATTTTTTATGCTCCCTTGTGAGTTTGTGCAATATTTTCTGCCTGGTGCATGATGCAGACAATTGGAGCTACACTCTAACATTGGAGTCCTTGCAGGTTTAACAGGTCTGGGAGGGAGCTGGTTCTCATTCCACTGAAGAGGCAGATTGAAGGACTTTGTCCCTGTTTATTAAATATTGCCATGTCTGAAAGGCCTGATTGTTCCTTGCACTTTCCCTTCAGATGCTGCTGTGGGTGGTGGCATTGGAGTGAAGGACAAGCTGGTTGACCTTGTGGGGGTGCCATGGATTTCTCTCTCCAAAATCACCGTTCCTTTTGATAGATTGTCATTGCTTTCCTTTTCAGGGCTTGTGCCATGAGCAGCCAACCTGGATACTCTGCTGTTTTCATTCCCTTGCTACCTCGTGGCTTCCAAACAAGTTGTTTGCTTTATGTCCAGGGCAGGATTTATAGTGAAAAATAACTGGCCTGTTTAAAAAAGAAGACACTCAAGAAAATGGTTATTTTGATCCATTTAGTCAGTTATATTTTCTAGGACATCTGCCGTAAAAACAGTGGGGTCAGGTATTTCTAGAGAGGTTTTGTGACTACTCCATTCCCCCTGGGCTGTGCTCAGGGAAGAAGATTTGCTGTGGATTTGGGAGACCCCACAGCAGCAGGACAAAGTTTTTGTTGCAAAGTTTGCTCTCCTGTGGCATAGGAGGAGTGTGAATCAAGAAGATTGGTGACAAGAAGAAAATTTAAAGAGATTAAGTGGAGATGAAAGCAAATAATGAAGTTAGGAAGAAAGAGAAATCAAAATGTAACCCACAATTCTTTTTTCAAGGAGCTTGCCAATGCTCAAAAAAAACCCAAAAAAATCCCAATAACATGTGAATTTTATTTTACACCATTCCCATGTTCCAGCTACAGCCTGTGCTGATGATCAGAGGTCTAGGATAGTTTACATGTGGAATGTACATTCTGCCTGCCTATCCACCAGTGTGGCAAAATGGATTGCCAAATCCTGACTTTGCATATAAATGGATTTTCCACCCTTCTATTTTGGTTTTAATTGAACCACATAAACATTATCAACATATGAAATTGGGTTTTGACACCTTACTTAGCATTTTTTTATTATTAAAAGCTTTAGCTAGAAGCACTGGTAATTAAAATAAAGTAAACAAGCAAAAAAATAAAAGAAAAAAAGAAGGAAAGAGATCCTGAAAAACTTAAATTTAAATGCTGGTCAGGGCTCTCTCCACCTTCCTTACACAGTTTTTATGCCTTTACATGGAAATCCTGCGGGGCAAGGTGGATGCAACTGGTCCAAATCTGGAATTCTCACTGGAGCACAGTTTGCTTACACTTAGAGTAACATGGAGTTAAGGCTTTTAATAAATTTTTACTGGGAAAATTATTAACCCAGAAATAAGTTGAAATGCTTGAAGGAGGTGGTGTTGTCACTCTAGAACATCCTTGCCTGAGGATGCAATTATAGTGGCATGAAGTTTTGAAATGGATTAATCTAAATGAGAAAAAAAAACTCTGCATGTTCTTAATCCAGAATAAATGTTCCCCTGGAAGTTGTTTTTACAGTTGTTGTGGTCAATCTCCCTGTCTAGAAAAGCCTTTAGACTTCCTCTGGTAAGAGAGTTCTTGTGGCAAGAGAATGAAGAAGTTTGTGTATCTCCTTTTGCTGAGTCTCTTGTCATACAAAGCATTTTTTCCACTTCTTTTATGGAAAAAAGGCAAAGGTCTTTGAGATCTCGGCTATTGCTCTCTCTAAGAAGTTGTTGTTTTAATGAGAGGGCAGAATTTTGGCACTGAAACTGAAGTGGTTGGAGAGCAGCCTGCTCCTAGACTGTTAGCTGTGGAGTATTGGATGTTCTAACAGCATCCTGATAAAATACCCTGAGAGGACACTTAGAGAATGGCAGCAAGGCTTCTGTTCAAAAATCATCCTGCAGTGAGCCGAGAGTGTGAGACTCTGTAATCCCATTCCTGTCGTGGCAGGAAGCTGCTGCTCCCACTCACAATTTGGCTTTTTGATGGTTATTTTTGATACTTATTGCAGCATCCTGGTGGTGGCATCAACCTCTCAGGAGGTGGTGGTTAACAACCCCTGTTTGTCATCAATATTCAGGAGAAATGAATTTTTTTTGCTCCCCAGATGTGATTGAGGGTTCAGTGAACTTTCCTTTCTTCTTCCAGGTTATAAGACCCTTTTGAAAGGAATTTCAGGGAAGTTCAGCAGTGGAGAGCTCGTTGCAATTATGGGACCTTCAGGAGCTGGGAAGTCAACGCTTATGAATATTCTGGCAGGATACAGGTCAGTACCAATGAAAATCCCAAGTTAAGATAAGATCACTGAGCCTGAGGGCACCTTGGAGACAACAGCAGAAGAAATTTTAGCCTAGAGTTTGTCAAAAAACAGGCACTTCAAAGATTTTTGAATTAGATTATTGTTGCTTTTCTTTTTTTTTTTCTCTATGTCCTGTTTTGGTCACTTGGGATTTATGTCTTAACAGGTCTGATCCAAAAATAAGAAGCAATTTAAAATCCAAAAAAACCACACATATGAAGAAAAACTCCTTTTTTGGCTGTGTAACAAATCTGACTCAGTGTCTTATGTTTGTGATGCTTTTGAAATCACATAAACACTTTGAAAATCTACTCTTTTTAGTCACTGCTTCATAATGTTGATGTCTTCTTCACCAAAATGCAGTGACAGTGCTTCATCTTTTCTTATGTATACAGAGTGTCTCTGTCTTGTTGTCGTTTGGGGCATAAAGAACAGGATACAGAAACCTAAAAAAACCCCAACTTTAACTCCTTGGTATTTTTTCAGATATTTATATACATCAGCACACATTTTGAGTAAAATTTTTGTCATCATGGCACGAAGCTTTATACAAAAGAAAGCGCAATCAGGAAATAATTTAATTTCTATCCAGCCTATCAAATTTCTTTCACCGTGGCAATAACTGCCTGAGACTTGCCACGTGCTCAGCCACGAGGCAGCACAAGTGAAGGCAAGGCTGACCTCTGGTTGTTTTGTTGTTTGGTTTCAGAGAGACGGGAATGAAAGGAGAAATCCTCATCAACGGGCAGCCCCGCGACCTGCGCTCCTTCCGCAAAGTCTCCTGCTACATCATGCAGGATGACATGCTCCTTCCTCACCTCACCGTCCAGGAAGCTATGATGGTGAGAGCTGTTTCTTGCTCTAATTTATCTGAGTAGGAGAAGATGGAAAGTGGTTCTTGTTGTGCTCTTGGTTTTACTCCTGGCAGTGGCACAAGGTTTTGTCCCTGTCTGTTCCCGCTTGGTAAAAGTTCCTGGAATTTGATGGTGCCTTGAATTCCAACTCAGGCTCATCCTTCTAGGGGTTCTTTGGCTTTATAATTTCCAGTTTGTGCTCAGAATTATGATTTGGAAGGAGAGCTGAGTGTCTGCTCCTAGAGAATAGAACCTGAAATTCTTCACAAATGAGGCTTTGTAGGGACCATCTGTTTGCTTGGGTGGTGGATGAGTAACCTCATCTCTCTCTCTCTGTCTCCCCATCTTTCATGTTCTGACTGAAAATTGTTATTTACACTTCAGTGTGATCTGCCTCTTCTACTCTTTTGTGCCTTTTTAAAAATAAAGGCATTTCATGAAATCGCTTTCATTTCTTCATGGGGAGAAAAAACCAGGCACAGAATAAGTCCAAGATGCACAGGCAATGTAAATTCTTCTCATTGTTCTGCATTGCATCAGGAAGTTTATGAATTGCCAACTTGACCAGTGTAGTCTGGAAATGTCTGTAGCTCAGCTTGAGAAATGAACCTGTTTTTCTCAGAAATTATTATCAAAATAATGCTTAGGTTGCTCACACTGTGCCAACTCAATTCACAAATTTTAAGGCCAGAGGAAATCTCTCCTGTTTTTATGTGGCTAATTTTCTGCAAAGGCTCTTTTCTGCGGAGAAGTTTTTCTTCTCTTTTGTTTACTTGAGTGTTTTCATCAGAATCCCACGGGATCACTTTTGCAGAATTAGGCCCAGATTATAGTTGCTGTCTAAAATTAATCAATCAAGGCTCTGACAAAAAATAATTACTTAACAGTTTAATTGCTTTTAATAAAGGTTAATCATGATGTTTTGTGGAGCTGCCTCTCAGGACAGCAGATGACATCTTTCAGAAGGTTGTTTATTTCTGTGCTCACTTGTTTGCATCCTGGAGAATGGCAGAGCTCAGTTATCCTTGCAGTGTGAATGAAGCACAAATAAACTGTGTCTCTAGCATTTCCTGGGAAGTTTTTGGATGTGCAAAATATGTCACTCCCTCATCTTCCTGTAAAGCTCTTTGACTTGCAGAGTGGCCCTTTTATTTCTAATACTCTTCTTGTCAGGCGCTTTGCAAAGGTCAGATTAGGCTCTGTTATTTACTGCACAGAAAAATGTGATGCTCGTGACTGGAACATTTCAGTTCAAGTTCAGATTTTCTGACTGGGTTGAAAGGAGTTGTTTAAGTGGTACCTGGGAGTGTTGTGCCTGCTCTAAGTGGTGGTTGTGCTTCAGAGCAGCTCGAAATCCAGTTCCTTTATTTTGCATTCCAGGTGTCTGCTCATCTGAAACTTCAAGAGAAAGATGAAGGGAGGAGAGAAATGGTATGTACACTGCCCATCAAAGCAGAGTTTGGAGGGTGCCAAGCAGTGAGCTCTGTAAGGCAGACGTTTTTATCTAATACTGAACTGCACTGGACTTGTAATGACAGAATAAATCATTATCTCTGGGTTGACATGTGTCATTAGGAGGAAGTGTTCACTGCAGCCTCCACGAAAGCTACTTTCAGTAGGAGACTGGAAAATTGTAAAAGATTTACCTAAACAAATTCACAGGTTTTGCAGGATTCCTGTTAATGCACCTTGGATTCTCCTGTGTGCATGTCTGAGGGCTCAGGCATCTCGTGTGGGGTGAGATAAATCACCCAGCTGGACCTGCACCAGGAGCTGTGCTCCTCTAACCCATCCTTGGGGAAAAGCACAACTTTTCATGAAATGGGAAAACTGTGGCAGCTGCCTAGGTAGAGCAGCTGGTTTTGTGACTGTCCTTTGCCTGTGTTTCTTTCCAAATTGGAGCAATTGGAGTTTCTTCAGACTCAAAAGAATCTTTGAAAATCAGAAGGGGAAACTCACAGTAATCAGCTTATGTTTGGTAAACACAGGTTGTTTTTTTTTTATTTGGAAAATAAATGTATATAGAAACAGCTGTTAACTGAGCTGTACTTTGGAAACCTTAGTTCATTTACACTTTAGTGAAGTTAGGCCAAGCAAGTTAATTCACTTGTTCACACTGTCACTGTAATTACAAGGAGCTCTTTGAGTTAAAAATTGTGCTGTGATTATTCAACACACATTAGAAGAATTTTCTGGTTATTGTTAACTGGCCTGTGCAGGAAAAGATAATTCATTTTATTGTTGTAAATTGGAGTGTAAATGTTTATCACAGATGAATGTTACAAATTTATACACTTGTGCTAGCAGGATTGCAGACTCCTGTTAAAAGCAGGGACAAGTGAAGATCCTCCGGTGAACCATGGTTTATGTTCCTAGTTGTCCTTATTTGTGCTTCTGAGTCCTGTTTACCTTTCCCAGAGATAAAGGGAATGAGGCAGTTGGTCTTTTTTCTCTGAGGAACAAGGCTTAGGTGGTTTCTTATTTTTTTTTTCACTCCCTCTTCCTGGGAGAGGGAACTCCTGGAAATCCAAATCAGGACAAGCAAAAGGTCAGGCCCTGGCTGGTGTCACAAATTTTCACCAGGTCAGGCACTCTTTCTAGGAAATTCTCTCCATCCAAGCCGTTGATACTTTGGGACAATGGTGGGCTCGGTTTCCTGAACTTCAGTGAACTACTAAATGTCTGGGCTGCTTTCTACCTTTGGAATGGTGGAGTTTGTTAATTGCATAAAGCAATGTAGCTCATGGCTTCACTCATTTTTGTGCCTGTGCTGTTACTGAGGCCAAAGAGCCACTTCTTTTACAAAGGGGTACCAGACCAGGTCTGCAGTCACTGAACCAGAAAAAATCATAGTGCCTGGGGTTGTTCTCCTTTGGCTTCAAAACCCCTGGGACGAGCTGTGCCCTTCCTGAGGCCGTGCCTTGAGGAAATCCCAAACATCTGAGAGTACCTGTGACAGCTGAATTGACTCTGAGTGGGATGAAAACACTTGAAATCAATGGCTGCACTTGAAAGAGGAGACTGTGGAGAACAGAGGAGATAAAGCAGGTCACTGCTCCACAGAAACCACGGGGTTTTTTCACAGAGTCCCTTGCAGAGACAACCCCAGAGTTCTATTGAAAGAAACCTCTTGGTTTCTCTGTGTAAGAGCCCCTCACACGCTGCAGAGCTCTTCTGATGTCAGTGCCACATCCATAAATACACAGCTACAGAAGAACTGATTTCCACTCCTTTTTTCACCTCTTTACTGAGTGAGGTCGTGTGGGACAAACAAGCAGAATTTGGGTCAAAGCAGTGAGTGGTAGCCTGTTAATGCTGAGTGTAATAAATTTAGCCTCATTAGATGGAAAAAGATCTTAAGTGTGATGAAACAAAGCCGTGAGCTGGCTCACAACCTCCCTGAAAATCAGTGAAGAGGCTGGAGAGTGGTTTTTTTTTTCCATATCCCAACAATGTGGAATGTCCTGTTCCCTCCAGGTGAAGGAGATCCTGACAGCCCTGGGTTTGCTGACGTGTGCCAACACCAGGACTGGGAGCCTCTCTGGAGGCCAGAGGAAGCGTCTTGCCATTGCTTTGGAGCTGGTGAACAACCCTCCTGTCATGTTCTTCGATGAACCAACCAGGTACTTCTAGGCCAAAAATTTTAAGACAGGCAACTATGATTTTGCATAGTAGAGCAGTGTGGGTTTTTTATCTTCTTTTCTTCTCTTAGAGGTGGGATTAATGGTCGGGAGCTGCAGATTTTGTGTTCGGATTCAGATGTTTATTAATTCTTATCAAGAGCACAGTCTCACAAAATTGTGAGTTCTAGCTAACAGAGTGAAAAGTGGCTGTGTTTTTAACTCTTTCCAAGGTCTTTTAAGCACAAATTGCCCAGTTGCGAGATGACACATGAATTATTTTTACTTTTAACCCAATAATCAAACACCCATGGCCTGCAATACACTTGGATAGAATATCCAATTACAAAATACCACCAAACCCATGAAGAAGAAGGTGCAAAATAAGGACTTAGCCTCTGCTCTAAAACCTCCATCTTGCTTTATATATATATTATTATATCCTAAACCCTAAAACTCTTAAGTTTTTAAAGTGTGATATCACACACTTCTATTCAAACTCCACACCCACAATCCCAGTGCTGTCACTCAATTTTGGAGCCTGTTCCATGACCTCATATCAAATGCAGTGTTTGCTGGGGGGTCAGTGCCTGTCAGCACAGAAAGGCTGAAAATCTCAGTGCCCAAGGTACCAACAGAACAGGGCTACAGAAAAGTTATTCACCTCTAAATCCTTGGAAAAAGGCTCATTTTGTGTTGCCTGCACACACCAAGTAAGGCCAAGAAATTACTTGATCTGGGTTCTTGGTGCCTTGGGCCACTGCTGCAACTGCTGGACTGTGGGGCTGTAAATAATATTTAAAGCAGACACAAACTGCAAGAGGAAGGAAAAGAGAGAGGAAAATATTGTGGCACGGATTTTCTTTTTCAAGCAAAGACAGCTTGAATATAAACATTTTAAAATGTGACTTTTGGTAATGAGTGTGATCAGTCTGGGAGGAGGCTGGGAAAGCTATGAATATGTATCTATTCATTAAAGTTGGGAGCATTTAAATCTGCAGCCCTCAAATGTAAAAGTCCCTTAAGGCAGCTTTGAGAATATTTTTTTTTTCATTCTCAGGCATGCTTCCAACTTAATTAAAAGCCTGATGGAGAAATACAAGCATAAGGTTGGCATATGATAAAATGAAACTGCTACAGAGAAAAACTGTAAAAGGATAATAATGGGAGACCAAGTAGCAAATGCATGTGCTGGTTTTGAGTGGTGCCTGTGGATAACAAACTTGTTGTTTTTTTTCCCCAGTGGCTTGGATAGTGCATCATGTTTTCAGGTGGTCTCACTGATGAAGGCTTTGGCCCAGGGTGGCAGGTCCATCATCTGCACAATTCATCAGCCCAGTGCAAAACTGTTTGAGCTCTTTGACCAGGTATTTGCTCTCAGACTTCCTCTGCATGTGTAGTTTAGGGTGGTTATGCTTTCAAGGCTACACTCTTTAAAAACATGATTGAGCCATCTAGTTGATGGCTGCAAATCATATAAAGAAATTAAATGAAGAACAGCAAAATATATCTTTTTAAGTGTCTTTTTTTTTCCTTCTTCTCTGCCTGTTTCCTTCATTTATGTGTAATGTTTGTGAAGAATTTTGCTGTTAGGTTTGTGAAATCATGATTATTGCACTGGTGGTTTTCATTCCTTCACCCAGCACTGCTCCTGTGCACAGGGCTGTCACTGAAGTAAATCAGAGCAATATAAAAAGCAGGAGAGCTGCAGTGTCAATGTCTGCAATGTTGCAAGCATATCTTCTCATCCTAGATACACAGGTGTAGATTGAGAAGAGTTAATTCACATGTAATAATAATAATAATAATCAAATTTAGTATTGAGAGTTAATTGAAATTAAGTCAGTTGGAGAGCTTTTCTCCAAGCTAACAATGGCATGTGGACCATGTGTGTTTAGATTAGATAAAAATGTATTTTAGTCTTGTTAGAGGATTTAGATTAGTGCTGTGAGAGCTGAGAGAAAACCTCCACCACCACAGGTGAACAAACTCTTGCAGATTGCCAGTCTGGCAGGGAGGTTTATTTAAAGTCAATATTGTGGCTAAAAGTGAGAGTGATGGAGCTGTTTGCTGTTTGCTGTGCTGCCCCAGCTCTCCTTCCATCCCTGCACGCACCAGCCTCGTCTCCCAGCCCAAAATATCCATACTGTGTGGAAATTAGATGGCTTGGCTCTCCAGCTCCTTGCCTATTTTCAGCATGTGCCAAAGGCTGGAATTAGTGTGTTTCTGTGTTAATCTATTTGGAGTCCTGCAGGCAGTGAGTGCAGAATTCAAACTCCAGGCTTTAAATTTTCCGTTAGTTGTAATTCCATGCGAAGTTAATTCCAAGTGGTGACAGATCTTCCCAAGGTGTTCCTTCCACAGGGACAAGGAGATGTTATTAGGCAACAGGTTCAAATAGTTTGATACTATTTCACTTTTTTTCTTATTTATTTTTCTTCTATTTTCTTTTTTTTCCCCCTTCTTGTTTTCCAGCTTTACGTTCTAAGTCAAGGTCAGTGCATTTACCGTGGGAAGGTAACAAATCTGGTCCCTTACTTGAGAGATTTGGGGCTGAATTGTCCAACCTACCACAACCCAGCAGATTTTGGTAAGGACAGCTTGAATAGTTAATTTCATTTATTTTGTGTTTTATCATCACCTTCTGGGTAAAGGGATCACACCAAGGTGTGATTTATGCTTCAGTACATATATTCTTAAGTGCTTTATCCATATGTGAACCAAAATTCAAAATAAAATTAATCAGATTTTTTTTTCCTGAGTCATTTGAATGCCATCTAGTGGTACAATTTAGTGAATATTTCTCTCTGTTAGAAGTGCAGATTCAGGAAATGAAAGATAAATCATATTTTTTAGTGTTTCATAGTAACTAATATTAGTGGCTTTTTTAAGTGGCTCCAGAATTCTGCTTGTTTTCTTTTTATCTTGAGCAGTACCACTGTGGTATTGTACAGGTTAGAACACTGGGGGGTTTTCAGTGTTGTTTCCTGATTCAAAATGAAAAGGGAAATGCCACAAAAATAGACTCTAGTCATTTTTTGTTATCTGTATTCACTGCCTTTCCTCTGAAGTGGTCCATTTAACTTCCAAGATGAAGAGACCTCTCCGAAGATTTATGGGAAGATGCATTTAAATGTTGTTTGTATAGACACGAATTTACACGTGGCATTTCAAAGCCTATATATATATATAATATATATATGTATAATATATATTATATATATATATATTATATATATATATATATTATATATATTATATATATATATATTTAAAAAAAAACACAAAAAAAGCGCAGTGACTAAGACCTTTGCAAAGCAGTGACTGAAAAAGCCTTCTATTTTTTGTAGTGATGGAAGTGGCCTCTGGTGAATACGGGGACCAGAACAGCCGCCTGGTCAGGGCTGTGAGGGAGAGGATTTGTGACACAGACTACAAGAGAGACGTGGGTGGGGAGAACGAGCTGAACCCCTTCCTGTGGCACCGGCCCTCTGAAGAGGTATTTTGTGGATCTCAGCTCACAGGGCTGCAGGGGGAGGCAGGGGATTTAAATCCTGGGTCAGTGGAGGAGGCTCCGGGCACACTCAGCTGATGTGAGTGGGTTTTGTGAATGAAAACCAAGCCAGATACTGCAGAGGAAGGAGTTTATTCTGTGGTGTGTTTTTGCAGGACTCCTCCTCCACAGAAGGCTGCCACAGCTTCTCTGCCAGCTGCCTAACCCAGTTCTGCATCCTCTTCAAAAGGACTTTCCTCACCATCATGAGGGACTCGGTAAGAATGGCTTTGTAATAACTTTTGTAGCCTAAAGCTCTGTTCAGCTGGGTGTGAGGCTGAGTGGAATACACCTCAAAGGTCCTGTCCAGCAGCCCACCCATGAATTATCACACAATTTCAAAGGGAAGAGGCTGATCTTTGAGTCTTGCTTTTAACCCTACCACCTTCATTGTGAATGACAGCTTTCAACACAGCACTCAGAACTGGCCTAAAAACCCAAAGTTTAAATACCCTCTGTGCTGGCAGATCCTTCATACAGTTATTAACCCTGCTGAAAAGTGAGTAGGAAGTTGTAGGGCTGTGTCACAAAATTAGGTTTTCCAGAAAATTCAGGATAGCAGAGATAATAATTTCAGTGTAATGTGAAGTTACTACTTAAAGTCTTCATTTTTGGAAATAGAAAATCTGTAGATAAAAAGTTTGCTTCTTTGCCATAACTTGTTCTCCCTTCCTGCTTTTTATAAGTGCATTTGTCAACAAGGATTAATTAAGTTAGTGAGTTAAGATCAGGAGAAACTGTGACTGATTTGCTGATGCACAGATTGAAGGACAATGTTGTTGTTAATATTATTTTTTCCTGCTTGGCTCTAAAGGCTTGCATTTGTTCCCAATGTTATTATTTCTTTTGTTCTTCCAAGCCTCTTGTGGGAATAGCATGTTACAGAGAAGGCGCAGAAAGCTAATTTATTCCTGATGAAGTTACTTTGGTCTATACAAGCCTGAAATGCCTTTTCTGCTTCTCTTCTGCTCTGGGGAAATTTATCTTTTAGTCAGAAAGTCTTGTTCCCCTGGTGAATAAGAGCCATTGGCTCCATGATATTGTCAGACACTGAGATTTCAGGTTGCAGCATTTGCAGCTCCTGCCTGTATTACCTGAAAGAAATTTCCATGGGAAGCTCATGATTTGTCTTACCCAGCAGGAAATTAACATTTCTCATGGCAGGGCATTGCAACTCGATGATCTTTGAGGCCTTTGGCAACCCAAACCATTCAATGATTTCTAGATAAGATTTTTCTGGATGTAAGTGCTCCTTTCCTGCAACCATTCTGTTTTTTGAGACTTCCTGATAAACACCACTCCTTGCTTCTCACAGGTCCTGACCCACCTGCGGATCACCTCACACATTGGCATTGGGCTGCTCATTGGGCTGCTCTACTTGGGCATTGGCAATGAAGCCAAGAAGGTCCTCAGCAACTCGGGATTCCTCTTTTTTTCCATGCTGTTCCTCATGTTTGCTGCGCTCATGCCGACCGTCCTCACCTGTGAGCACAGGGGAGGGGACTGCAGGGGGCTGTGAGGTTCTTGGAATGTGTCTGGTTTTGTGTGAGATAGCATTTGGCTTGTGCTTCTGCTTCTGAGACAGGTGGGGGGATAAATCTTGCACCCTCAGCAGCACTGCTGTGCAAGCAGAAAAAGGTTTGGCCAGTGGCACTTCTCCCTCCCCAGTTTTCCCAGTGCTGTTCAGTGCTACAGTCCTGGACTGGAATTTCTCCTCATCCCAGTGATTCTCAGCCATGCCCTTGAGCTCATGGTTGGACTTAGGGAGGATGGAATAATTCCTCTGGGGCTTCCAAGTTGTGACTCCTGCTTAAAATCAGCATATTTGTGTGGTGTCAGAAGAAAAGTCTGCAGAATGGACTGTTTCATACCTGCTTTTGGAGTGCTGTTACTTTGGGTTCCCCGTTGGACCAAAGGGAATAACCAAGTTCTTTAAGTTTTGATACCACTTTTAATTGAAAAATCCTCTTTCAGGGAGGTTCGGCTCACCTGAGTAGACTGGTCCTTAGTCTCAACAGTGAGCAGCTCTAGGGGCTGATCCCTAAGATTTCATTACAAATCACTGAGGCTTTTGCTGCTCTGTCAAAGACCTGAGAGTTCCAGTCCCACCCTGGGACTGCAGCAGTGCAGGATTAGATATGGATGAACTGTGTTGTTTTTATGTGCAGCAGTACTGAGCCCTGCCAGTCTGACTGAATAATCTGTGTTCTCTGCAGTTCCCCTTGAGATGGGAGTGTTTCTCAGAGAGCATCTGAACTACTGGTACAGCCTGAAAGCATATTACCTCGCCAAAACCATGGCTGATGTTCCTTTTCAGGTACATGCTCTACTCTTCAATAAAATATAACCATTTAAGTCCATGCTTGACAAAGCCCACTCGCCAAGAAGTTTGGTACTGGTATTTTATCCATTGGAATGGTGGGGGAATATGTCCATCTGTATCTGGAGAAGCTTCAGGGATGAATCAGGAGCACCCTGAGAGTGCAGGGCTACACAAAAGCTGAGACCTGACCCAACATTCTTTTAATAAACACGTGACCAGCTTTGCTTATTTGCAGGAGGGGAATGATGAAGGGGTGGGAGTGGAATGTGTTCTCAAATGTAGAAAGCACAGAGAAAGGTATCACACACCTGTCGTGTAACGGGAAGGCTGAGAGCTGTGGATTGATTAGAACCCCCCATGCTTCTGTCTTAGAGGAACAGGGGGACAGCCCTTGGCTGCCAGGGGCTGACTCCCAGTGCCTGTCCTTGCAGATCATGTTCCCTGTGGCTTACTGCAGCATCGTGTACTGGATGACTTCCCAGCCCTCGGACGCGCTCCGCTTCGTCCTCTTCGCTGCCCTGGGCACCATGACATCCCTGGTGGCTCAGTCCCTGGGCCTGCTCATCGGGGCAGCCTCCACATCCCTCCAGGTACTGGTGGTGTTTCTTGGTCTCACAGGAGCTCTGCTGCCTCCTAACTCTGCTCCCTGTCACCGCTGCTGTGTCCCCAAGATGTTTGTGGAGAGGTGACTGATGCCGTCAGTTTTAGGTTTGGTGTTTTTCAGGTTCTGTGCTGGCCAGGGGTGTAGATCTGAGCCCCATGTTAAGTGTTAGTCAGTTCTCTTCACAGAGTAAGGAGACAAAACAAATCCTTTTCCTGCTGGAGACCAAGGACAAGAAATAGCTTTTAGGCCAAAAGCACAAACCACAGTGGATTGAAGAGAGAAAATGAGAAGGATGAAACTTCACAACCTGGAGGTGTAATTGGACAATTAAACCCCAATATGCAAGTGGACCAAAACTTATAAAAGTGTGAGACCTTGTGACCAGTCATCCATTTTATGACCATTTTGGGTCCACCTTGGGTGTAGCCCTGGCCAGGCTCTTGTCCTGCCCAAGATGTGTTCTGGAGGCCTTTCAATAAATGTCTACTTTATTCTCTAGTTCTGTCCAGTCTCTGTTCCTGGACAAACTTCCCAAGGCATCATGACAGGAGGAAAGTTTCTTGCTGTAGTAGAGCTTTTGATGTTCCCCACTCATATCAGAGCACAGACATGCCCTGGGTGTGAGGCTCTGCAGTTCCTGCCCCACCTGAAGGGGCTGTGCCTGCTCCTGCATGGGTAGACTCTCACTTGCTGCTCATCCTAGACTGAGCAGGACCTGGAAACTGCAGGACTGATGTGTTTCTGCGTCCCCACAAACTGGAAATTTTCCACAGTAGCTCAGGAGAAGGTTCTTCCATACACATCCAAAAAAAACCCCAAAAAAACTGTAGAAGGATAGGGAGGAAAAGATTTGCCCAAACCCCAAATTTCTGGAAAGGGAGGGAGAGTGACAGCTGTTGGCATGACTGGAAGCTGGCCATGTAACTCCTGGCAGGAGATGTGCTGAGGTGACCATTCCACAGCAGAACAGATGGTTCTGACCTCAATATGCATTGATGCTCGACCAATATGCATTGATGCTGTCAAGATTTGTGCAGTAGAACACTGGATTCCCACTCTGTGGAGACCAGCACAGCCTTACTGCATGATCCCTGTGCTTCTGCTCTTCCCCTCACAAGAAAAAAAAAGAAAAAACAGCAATTTCCTAACCTTTCAAACTGTGATAATTTGGGGAAGTAGAATTATTCCGAAGAGTAATAGAAGAGCAAGTTAATTTTTACCTCTCTGTCTTTTTTTTACAAGAGACACTCCATTCCTTCTCTTCACAGGTGGCAACTTTTGTGGGCCCAGTTACTGCCATCCCAGTCCTTCTGTTCTCTGGGTTTTTTGTCAGCTTTGATACCATCCCAACATACCTCCAGTGGATGTCCTACATTTCCTATGTCAGGTACTGCTGGGGAGGCCTTCACCCTCCCATCTGGAAATGCTGTTTATTTGCCTTTGCCTGCTCAGTTGCTTGGTTATTTTGGGTGCCAAAGAGACTGTTCACAGCGTGTTCTTTTAGAGTATAAACATACTCTAAAATACTCATACATGTGATGTAAAACACATTATCTCACTGCATTTTAAGTTGTAATGTTGTGAAATAAATAGGAACTGGCTACTGGTGCCAAGTCCCTGTCAGTCCCTTTGAATTCAGTGGGATTGCACAGCATGAAAACTTTACTGGATTTTGCAGTAATAGTATAATAATAATAATAATATTATAATAATAAAGTGGATTTATGAAATAATAGGGACATCACCAGCTGAGAAATTGATGCCAGCACCTCATTTTGGAAGAAAATGTTGTATAATTCACTGCTGTATCCTAGATAGGTTTGTTGGCTAAAGGCCTGGTTTTAAGTCTTGCAGTAGCACTGCCACAAGAAGCACAGGATTTGTGTCACCTCTCATTTAAACTGCTGCTTTAAGATCTATAGGCACCTTATATGCTGTCTGTGTCTGACACAGCTGTCTTAGGATGGGACAATTCCCACCAGGAGGAGACCTGTGGAAGGATAGTTTAGACTAGACACTGAAATGTTTATAGCTGAGATTTGGAGAGGGGAATTTTCCCATTCCTCATTTCCCCACCCTGCCCAAGCTGCACTCTTACTGAAAAATCCCAGGCAAAAAAAAAAAAAATCCTCTGTTGCTAAGTGAGGTCCTACACAGATTCCTGTCAAAGGTCATGAGACTGCACCTGCTGAATTAATACTTACAATTCGAGGTGAGGCCTTCAACCATTGCCTGGCTTGTGTGGGGTCTCCTGGAGCCAGAGGGAGCTTTCATATGCATGAGATCCATGATGGTTTATCTCCTTGCAAAAGCAGATCCTGGGAACATTATCAGTGAAACTGTTAGTGCACAGAGGGAGGGAGAAGGGTTATTCTAGATTGATGCTGGTTTTAACAGATTTCTGACTTCAAGCCATAATTGTTTCCCTGTTCCTTGTTTAAAAAAAAATAAATAAAAATATGTCACTTTTAAATGGGGGATTTCTGAATGTGAGCTGAAATTATGCTGCTTTCTGATTTAACATTTTTCTCTTGGAGAAATTGCACTGTGCACTAGCTGGAATCAGTGAACACAAAACTCCTGCCCGTGTTGCCTCTTACATAAAACACCCATGACATGTGATGTGCCTGATTGCAGCAGGGATAGAACTGTGCCCCAAGACAGATGTGTCAGAACAATATTGAACCCCTCAGCGTTTCAGCTGAGCTCTCACAGAGATTGTGCTGCACATCTAACCAGATCACCAGGATTTTCATTGTAATCCCTCCTTCTCCTTTCCAGATACGGGTTCGAAGGAGTCATCCTCTCCATCTACGGCCTGGACCGAGAAGACCTGCATTGTGACAAAGATGACACCTGCCATTTTCAAAAATCAGAGGCCATCCTGAAAGAACTGGACGTAGAAAATGCCAAACTTTACCTGGACTTCATCGTCCTTGGGATTTTCTTCTTCTCTCTGCGCCTGATTGCCTATTTTGTCCTCAGATACAAAATCCGAGCAGAGAGGTAAAGGAGAAGCAGCTGAACCAATGCAGTAGGAGAACTTTTAGAGATGCAATCTAGAGGGCACTTGACATTGTCTCACTGTGGCAGGCTGGTCCCCAGTGCCCAGCCAGATGCTGTCCTGACCGAGCCCATGGAGAGCCACAATGGGATAGTGGACATACAGTGTTAAACCAATCAGTCCAGTTGGGTTGGGTCATGTTTTCATTACACTTTCTAGCTTTAACTAGGAAGAAGAACTAGAAGGGAATTTTTACACCACAGGATATCAATGCCGAGGCAGTGTAACTGTAATAAGCCACCTGGCTGCAGGAGCTTTCCTTATGAAAACTAGTTTTGGGATAAGGTCACCAGGATACCAGTCCTGGTGGCCAGAATAGTGTCATGTCATCTCTAGCTGACAAGGTAGTGAGATGCAAAGGAATGCAAAGAAAATAGGATTCTCTCATCTTTTTAAATTTCATCTTTGCAGTTTTCTATGTATTATTTTGAAATTCTTTTCCACGGAATTACCCCTTCTGGCTAAAAGTCTGTAAATGTATTAATAAGGTAAAGATATCTTTTTAACACAGATACTTTTTTAAAAGAAGCCTAAAGTGATTCAAGTATAATTATTTTTGTTTCTGTCTGAATTTAGAATTCTGGTGCTTTACTTGTCGAGCTGGTCTCATATCTGAAAACTGTAATAACAGGAGGAAAAAGGCAGATTCTGAATCTGCACTAAACCTGTGGTCCCATATGGAAGCAGCACTGGATAGCACATGCAGTTAGACATGGTCAAGCTGTCGCTGAATGGTTGAAAAAAAATATTCTTTTGCAGTGTCTTTAAATCCTTAGTATTTGTGATATTTTGGGATACTAACTCTGTTCATTAATTGTTTGATCTACCTCCTACAAGTGAAAAAAATCAAAGCACTCCCAAGGCTCATTTTTAATTAAATTGTGCAAGCGGGATCTGTCCCTAAAGTGATTGTTAAAGGAGTGCAAGAGCTGTCCACAGATCAAAGCTTGGGCTACTGTGTTAAAACACCTGTGACTGCCTTGTCCAGAGGTGTTCATTATATCTGCAACACACTCTCTGTAGGACTCTCCAAAAAACACACAAATGACCTTGTCATGCCGCAGGTCTAATTATGCCAGGCAGTTTTGTTCTCATCCCGTGCACAACGTGAGAATCAGTTGATCCGAACACCAACGAAACTGTTATTTTGGGCCATCTACCCTCTGTACATTTGGCAGGGGGAATTTCTGGTTCCAAGCTGAAATGGGAATTTTGTCACCGATTCTCATGGGTTTGGATTTTCAACCCCAAGTAAACCCACCATACTCACCTGGGACACCTTGGTGAGCTTTGGTGCAAACTGCACCACGGCCTTCTGCCCCGACTGTGAATTTATCTTGGTGTCCCAGAGCCCCCGCACCTTCTGTAAATGCATTATTCCCATCAGGATGCTGAAGTCTTGCAGGCTGGAGGTAGCTCAGTGTCAGCAAACCCTTGAGGAGCCCAACAGCTCATGGCAGCAGGGAAGGTAAGAGGCACCTGGTGCATCTTCCAGCCCCCAGCAGTCAAAAATCCACAAACTTTTCCAAGTCTCCGTGGCTATGTCTATTCCAGGGAAATAAATAGTGCCAGGGCCAGCTCTGTTAGTCCTCAGACAGCTGGGGATAATAGGAATGGCCCCTGAACTGACTTTCCCACAACCCAAACACTGTCTGGAAAAGCTCTGGCTGTGCTGGGCTGCAGCTCTGCCATTTAGCAGGGAAGAAAATTGTTTCCCAGTTTTGCTGGCTCGTGCCCAGGCTCTGTTTGATTTACCAATACAGACACAGACTGCGTGTATCTGTAAAACTCAGGACATCTGCACTAAGCCTATGCTCTGGAAAGCTTTAAATCAAGTCACATATTTTAGGAAAGTTAGCTGAACTTTCCCTGGAAATAAGGTTTACCTGTGAAAGCAAAATCAATCTTCGCTGTTGAAGAAAAAGCAAACTCCTTGCACAGCCTCTTTGCATAATTTTTGTTGCTGTTTTTTTCTCAGAAAGCTTTTGTACAGCTCTGCAGGTTTTCCAGGCATAATATATGGCTGTCAGATTTGAGAAATTAAGAGTTTGAGCTATTCTAAATAATACTCATAGCTGTGAACAGTTCTTAAACAAGGCACAAGCTGAAATCCCTTTAGCACAACGTGCCTTGATTATTTCATGACTCTCAAAGTATCTTTGAGTATTACAGGCAGTTCCAGCACTTTTTGCAAGCAGACAAAGGACCACATTTGCCAAATTACTCTTGAGTTGGAGGCTTCTGGTCCAAGCTGAGGTCAAAGAGTGTGACATCCCTGGCACTGAATACCTTCAGGGTTCATATTTTGTCTTTACCAACAGCATTTACCAAATACCACCCTGACAATTCATTGCAGTGTTGCAAATGAATTAGGTTTGCTGCCATTTCCATGCTGGAATCTTGCAGGATGCTGTTCTCTCCCATCTAGACCAGTTTAGCTGTATGAATTCCTTGGATACTGTCTTGTTTTCTGTGCCTGTTCCTCTGTTTTTAGACTCTCTTGTTTTATGTTTTTAGCCTCCAGCATGTCCTCCTGCACTGGAACTTTGTATTGTGTTATGGTAGCCAAAAATCTGGTCCTCCATGGGTGTTCCTGAGAAAATTCCCGTTCTGGGAATAAATTTTTGTCACCTTTTTTTTTTTTTTTTGTTAGATACACTTTTTCCAGCCTTCTACTGGCAGCATTTAGCTGGAGGTTACTATTTTAAGGAATTGTCTCAGACTGTAGTATCCCAGAAAAGTGATTCTCTGGAAACTCAGTGATACACATAGATGAGATAATAATTATTTTCCCTCCCAAGCTCACAAATTAACTAATGATCTCTCTTTTGTCGCTGCTGTGGGACAGAAGCATTTAAATTCCATCCCAATTATGTTTTCATCTATTGCGAAGATTTTTAATGTAGTCTCAGGTTGGCTTTTTTTCTCTTTATGTGGAGATAAATTCTAAGAGGCTGGTATAAAACACATTCCCAGGTTAATGGGCTGAGCATGCAGGTGCTGTTGTGTTGAGCAGCACTTTGTGAAGCTCTGGAGGCTTCACTTGGAAGAATAACAAGGCCAGCAAGATTCTGGAGGCTTCAAATCCTCAATTTTCAAATCCTCGATTTTATAGCCATATATAAAGAGCCATAAACCCTTTGAAATCAATGCCACTGTTATCATTTAACCAGTCACAGCCTGGCTAGAAGTTGTGTAAGAGGCTAAAGGTTTCTGAAGGTCACTTGAAAACTGAATGTATGATTTTTGTTGGGATTGCAGGAAGACTTTAGTGTCCTGTTGGCCTCCTTGTTCTGTTTTGACTTGTTTTGAGGCATTGCTTTGGTGGCTGTGTGCATTAGTTAAGACTTTAAGTCCTTCATAATTCTTTTGTTATTTTTCTTCATGGAAACTTGCATATAGTCTGAAAAACCCTGAAGGGTTTTAAAAGAATAACTTGAAGCATTATTATTTACAATTAAATAAAAGATCTGGAAAGCAGATTCTACTCTTCAGAAATTGAGAAGATTCCACTGTTACAGGTCACAGGGAGTGGGAGAAGACTGGTGCCAAAATCCTCTCCAGCTCTTAGAATTTAGAGCACAAAGTCCCTATTTTCATTAAAAGAGAGGAATGTGTGCACATGAAGCAGGGAGAGCTGGTTATGTAAGTGGGAGATAATGAATTGGAGTCCAGGAACTGGATGTCTCAGGTGACTGACAGTTCCATCCACACTTTTGTGTCAAACTCCTGTGTTCTCAGCACAAAGGAATGTTTTATTCAACACTTGTTCCTGCAGGGAGGTGTGGTACACACTGACCTGTGCCACCCCAGTGATCCTCACAGAGCAGATCCTACCTGACCTATTTACACAATGCTGGGTGGATTTTGGGATGCTGAGAATCAGGAGGAAGGCCAACAAAGCAGATAATCCTGGTGGGGGTCTGGTGCAAACCACCCAACCAGGATGAAGAGGCAGATGAAATGTTCCATAGGAAGTGTTGTGACCAATGCCCCTTTCTCCTGTGGGAGACTTCAACTTGGCAGATGTCTGCTGGAAATACAACACACAGAGAGGAAAGAGCCCTGGAGGTCCCTGGAGTGTGTGGGGGAGAATTCCTGACACAGCTGGGGAGGGAACCAAGCAGTGGTGATGCCCCACTGGACCTGTTTGTGAGCAGAGAAGGGCTGGTGGGGGATGTGATGGTTGGAGATCCTCTTGGGCACAGTGAACATGAAATGAGAGGGTTTGGCTCCTGGGGAGATGGAGGGGTGGCAGCAGAACTGCCACTTTGGATTTCCAGAGGACAGGCTCTGGTCTCTTTAGGAGTCTGGTGGACAGAGTCCCTCAGGAGGCAGCCCTGAAGGTCAAAGAGGTCCAGGAAGACACAGAGATCCTTAAGCAGGAAATCCTAAAGGCACAGGCCATCCATCCCCATGTGCCAAAGGATGAGCCAGAGGGGGAGAAGGACTGGCCTGGCTGAGCAGAGCTTTGGCTGGAACTCAGGGAATAAACCAGGGTGTATGACCTTTGGAAGAAGGGGCAGGAAACCCAGCAGGACTACAGGGATGTTGTGAGGTTATGCAAGGAGAAATTAGAAGGGCCAAAGCCCAGCTAGAACTTAATCTGGTTACTGCTGTAAATGACATTTCATTGCAAAAGACAATAAAATACACTCTTTAAACACAGCACTAAGGAGAGTCTCCATCCTTCATTGGATGCCATCCTTTGTTTCCTGCCAGAACAACCCCACAGGGTGCAAGTGCTCAGGAATTTCTGTGTGGAGATCCATTTATAAGATATGATCATGTGAAAAGCTGTTGGGAACCAGAAGTAGGCAGAAAATGACACCGTGTCATGTCCTCTGTGACAGGCTGTCACAGGCTGATCACTGCTGTGCCACACAGCACTGGTGAGTGCATAAATTAAGTGCTGAGTGCCACTGGAGTTAATCAGGAGCTCTGCCATTAGTGAACAGGAGCAGTGGCATTTTCAGGGATCGACTCCTACTGCCCTCCTCTTAAATGCCTGTTCCCACAATACATAAAGAAATGGTTGTGGTGTGTCCCACTGAGTGATTTTTATCAGCCCTCATATCACTCTTCCCATTACATGTCTAAAAGTTTCAGGCTGAGCCTGCAAACAAGGCAAGTTTCATTTTAATTCTGTTTAATGCTTTATTTCTGTTTCTGTACGTATCTCAAGTGGAGTTTCTGAAGGAGTAATTGTACTGTAGAGCACAAAATTTAGCTTCAGGCTTTGTGTTATTTTGAAATCTTACGACAAATGATAATTTTATGCAGTTGTCAGCTGTAAAACCTTTCTTTAAGAGATTTAGATTTCTGTTGAGACCTGTTGCCAGCACTGTAAAATAAAGGGTGACCAGTCAGGATGTGTCTCCTTTGGCACAAAACACAGCCATGGCTCAGCCTGCATTCTCTGCACTGGCTGTGCCTTCAAGACACATCCAGATTTTGCTGGTTCTTTTATTTTATTTTTTTTTTCTGGGGGTTTCCATGCAGCTCAGCCCATGCCTCTCAACTGCTTGTGCCCCTTTTTTTCTGGATATTCATGGCTGTTGTCCACGTGGGGTGGGAAAATGAGCTGCTTGGGAAGAGTGCAGGATGGTTAAAGGTGGAGGAGGGACTTAGAGACTCCTTGGAGCTACCAAAACCCCAGTGTGCTGGATCTCTGGTTGTGCTTTACTCTTTCAAGAAGAAAGATAATTCAAAAATGTCTTTTTAAGCAGATTGCAAGCCAACAAGTTTTACTTTTAAAGGTTGATGGGGTTTTCTATTTCAATGGCATCTGTGATGTCTTTTCTTCTGACCCTTTTGTAACTTATTTTAGTGGCCCGTTTAGGGTAATCATTACACAAACTCCTCTCTGTTACTTCCAGAAACCAGCTTTCCTGGCCTCTGAGATAATTACACCAACCTTTCCAAAGGTGAATTAGTTGTTGATCGATTAAAAAAAAATATATGGGAAAAAAATCTCTTAAATTATGGCAAAAGAAAATTAAAATTGAGACGATTGCACTGATGTATCTTAAAAGAAGAAGATAACAAATCCTGCAGTGGAGCCAAGCCTTTACCTGTGTCAGTAAAGATTTATCAAATACCTTATCTGAGTCAGCTGACCTTATTGTGTGATTCTGCCCTTGAACCTGTCACTGAATTATTTAACATTCGGTTCTTTTGTTTTTTTTCAAAGCAAGAGTCAATGCAAGGTATGATTTTAAATCAGCGTGCTAAAGTGTGCATATTTCTGAATATCTAATATGTCATTGTTGTCTCTTGTTTCTGTAATGCATTTGCATTACTATGAATCAATTTTATTCTGCTTCTCTAGAGACTATTGCTGCCTGCACGCTGTGATATATTTGCACTGTTGTAGATATATATATATACAGACATATAATGTAATTATATTATACAAACCATGTCTTTTTCAGGTTGCTTGTTACCTTTGTAGTTTACGCTTCCTGGTACAGTGGACCTGAGTAAAAAATGTGGGATGTGGGGCATTCTGATGATATATTACAGTAATAGAGAAATCTTTGTATATTTCTGTATACTTAATACCTGTAAGAAGAGATTTGTATGTGCATTATTTTCCAAACTTAGGGCTTTGTTTTCTGAGACTAGAGAACATTTATGATAATGTAACACAAACACACACACAAACACACACACACAAAAAATCAAATAAAGTGTTATTATTTTCAGAGAGATGCTTTTGTTCTTGTTCTCACTCTGAGGGAAGATGTGTTGGTAGTGGTAGATTTTCACTGCCTGCTCCTTGATCCTGGCAGCCAGCAAGGACATGGAATTGCCTGTTTCCAATTGTGGTGGTTTCAGGTAACTCCCAGTACAGATGGGTCACAGAAACATCCAGTAAAAATCCTTAAAAGCATGAACTGCAGTCACACTGGCAGTTGGAACCAGATGATATTTGAGGTCCCTTCCAACCCAAACAGGGCAAGCATCAGTGCCTGCTTCTCTGGTCCTGCACAATTGAAAGACTTGCTAAACCAGTGGAAATAATTACCTTTATATTTTCTGTATTGCCTGATTTTGGTGGATTTCTCTTCCAAGGACTAATCTTGTGTTCATCTTGTCCTTGTTACCTGCACGTGGCAGATGTTCCCTGTGCTGTTTCCATACAAGATGCAGGAAAGGATCATTCTCTCTTTGCCTCCTGCCTGGCACTCTGGGGTGGGTGGGTTTCTTCCTCCCTCCTCCCCAGATGAAGAAAAACTCTGTTTTATCCTGCCAGTCTCACCTGTCCATTTCCCATTTTAACAAGCACCGTTCTCCCTCGTTCTGCCACAGCACCTGTGTGATGTTCTGCAGCCCTCTGGGCATTTCTGTCACCAGGAAAGTGCTCAGCTGGTTTAGAAAGTCAGTATTTTTTTCATTTCTCGTGTTCCTCCTGAAGATCTGCATTGGCCAAGAAGTGACATGGTTTCTGCTGCTTCCTACTGCACTGGCAGGGGAGCTCCTGGGCAGAATCCAGTGAAAGGGCCCATGAACAATGTCTGTGCCAGGAGGAGGGTCCAGTGTTTGTGTCCTTTCTTTGCCAAATACTCACTTTCCCTGGGTGGTTTTTTGTGCATTTTTAAGGCTGTTTCATGGTGTTTTTGTGTAGGACTTAAGGCCGTTCCTGGACAACATCACTGTCTTTGTGCCACCACAGCAACCAAATTACCTGCCCTGCTCACCACAGTCCCAAGAAAACATCCCTAATTTTTACAAATTAAGTACCCACTCATAAATAACATGAGCACTGATGTTTAAAGCATGGGATGCCCTAAGGATGAAATAGGATTACATTTTCAAGACAGTTTTCTCATTATGTCAGAGATCATACTTTATGTTATGTTTTATAGCCCTGGAAGTAATGCTAGATTGAAGGAATTATGTTCCCAAAACTTAAATGCTTCTCTGTTGCCAAAAACTAAATGCCAACTGTTGTCCACAGATCAGGGAGGGAAGAGGAGGAATGGGAATCCTTCATAGCCTGAGTGGCAAAATAAATTAATCATTTTATATGGCAGTTAATGCTATTAAATAACCCAACCATAAACTTCTCATTAGCGACACTTGCAAAAATTAATACACCTCACATGCAATTCCCATCCACTCCAAATGGATTCATAAAACAAAGAGCATATGAAAATAAAAGGAACTTCATTTTCCACAGTTATCCATCTAAAGTCTCCTTTGGAATGCAGGTTGAAAGGCATGGGAAGCCAAGGAGGAAGAGAGGGGCTGGTTGAGCATGGGAGGGTGCAGGGACCTGCCCAGGTGCTGTGCTGTCAGCCACCAGCACTGGCATCTTCCCATGGGACAGCCTTCATCAGGGGCTTGGTGGGAAGTGCTGCCAGCTCCATTTAGGGGCAGAAAAGCTGTCAAGGGCTGGGTAAGTCAAACTGACACTAATTGAATCCATTTCTGTTGTTCAGTGCATTTTAAATTTCATAACTTCGTTTGGTTCTGCATCTTTTTTTTTTTTTTTTTTTTTTTTGCTGTGCCTCGTAGATTTTTTTCAAGATTTGTGGGTTTTATTATGCACTGTTAACTCTGTGTGATGGCTTTTCTGCATTCCTGACATTCCTGTTCCAAGCCTGTGCCTGCACACACATGGGAAGGCTGAGAAAAAAAAGTCAATGCTATTGTTTTCCACAGACAGAAAACATTATCGAAACATGAAGCTGATCCATTGTCAGCCTCTGACAGCAAAAATACCCCTCAGAGTTGCATTGTTTCCCCCAATTCTTTCTAGCAGAGTCATTCTCTTGTCCCACTGCTTGGTTTGCTCTGCTGGACACACAAAATACGGCTCCACCTGTTCCTAAGGCCTTTTTTCTTATCCCAGTGGTATTTGTAGAATCAAATATGGAGTAGATTTTGTGGCTTCATCAAGAGTCTTACAGGTGCTTTTTGTCTTTCTCAAGTGTTAGAATCAGACAGTAACCCCAAAGTACTTAAAGAAGGAACAAAAGTGACAGTAAACCTTTTGATTTTGCTCCTTCTGTTCATTGAAACTCATATTCCGTGTCTTGGTGAAGCATTCCTTGGATGGGGCATAATGCCAAGTCTCAAAAAGGATAAGAAGCAGGGGAAATCTCATTTTGTAGCAGGAAGGAGCTGCATTTTGCTTTACCAAATTGACTCCTCATGAAGCTTTCTGAAAACCCCACAGACTGGAGTGTCAGTCCACACTGGTGGCAAGTCAGACCCCTGGGAATATCCTAGAATTTTTGCAACAAGTCCAGCAATTATGGTATTTGGCTCAGCTGCAGTGAAGTATTTTAATTCAAGGCATCCAGATTCTCATTTCAGTTGTGGTGTTCTAGTGCTGAATCCCTCAAAATTGCTGTTTACCAGAACAACCTTCTGCTATGCTCTGAGACAGGAGCATGTGTTGAAGAAAGCCTGAGACCCAGAGACTCAGGTGGGAACAGGACCCTACAGGTGTAAGGTTTTTATCTTCTTTTCTTTATGTTAGAGCCGGGATAAATACATGGGAGTTGCAGTTTTTTTGTTTGGACTCACTGTTTATTAATTCTTATCTTTATTACAGTCAAACAAGCTGTGAGCTCTAACTAACAAGGTAGAAAATGAAGGAGTCTCTAACTCTTTCTAAGGTTATTTAAGCATAAACTATTCAATAATGAGATGACACCTGTATTATTTATACTTTTAACCAATAATTGACCACACAAGGTCTGCAATGTGGGCCTTTTTCACCCAATTAGAAAAAAGCACCCGAAACCAAGAAGAAGAAAGTGAAGAAGAAGGACTTAGACAATGCCTTAAATCCTCCATATGTCTTCACATCTATAACTATGTACTAAAACCTTAAATATTAAGTTTTTCACCCTGTGAGGTCACACAACAGTATTCAAACTACACACCCACAACCGCAGTGCTATCACTCAATTTTGGAAGCCTGTTCCACGGCCTCAGGTCAGCTGTAGTGCTTGCTTGAGGGTCAGTGCCTTTTAGCACAGAAAGCCTGTAATTTTTAAGCCTCCAGGGTTCCAACATACAAAGACCTGCCTTTGGTGGCTCCTCTGAGGGGGATTTTTGAGTGCTACAGTGGGTATGCAAAGCACAAGAAGTTATCACAGCTAGGGGAATAGAAACACTGCTCAGCAGCAGAAAAGCACTTTGTTTTCTTACCCTGCCCACATCTGGTGCGTGGCAATTATATTAAATGAAAGTTTATGAAATGAAAAATGGAAAATTTACCATTCACTGGCAATAGAAGGAGCACCCAAGGATGGCAAGCACTGGGAAAAGGAGCATCCTCTTCTGCATCACCTAAATGCCACCCAGCTGGTTCTAAAACGTTAATGCATTGTTTTGCAGCACAAATATTGAAAAGCAAAGTCTGTTTGTCTGGCTGGTATTATTCTAGTACTGAGGACACATTTGTAGCCCCACTGTGTACCTGAAGTGTGCTGGGACAGGGACCATCCAGCTCTCTGAGGGATTTGGGCAGCTCAGGTTCATACACCAACACTGGCAACTTTCAAATGCTTTAGAAGGCAGCTCAGATGAGGGAATAAAAAGCCTCCAGAGTAATAATGGACTCTTCTGCCCCTAAAGGACTATTGCTTCTGGCAGAGTGCTGCTTGAAAAATCCATCTGAGAGCTTCTGAAACTCTCACCTGAACTTTGCTCCTCAGGAAGGTTTAGCAGCCATCATCCCAGAATAGTGAATTTTCCTTTTTAGACTCAGTCTGACCATGGGGGCAACCTCTTGGAAACTGAATCTGGATCTGGAGATCATCCTCTTGGAAATTGAATCTGGATCTGGAGATCATCCTCTTGGAAACGGAATCTGGAGATCATCATCATCATCATTCATCATGAATCTGGGTTTTATTTAGCACAGGGAGCCAGGCTTGGTTCTTGTGTTTTATTTTCTGTTCTCCAAGCTGTTTAATGGCATCCTGGTGGAGTTTTCAAGGTTTAGTAAAGCCAAGAACTCTCACGGGGACCTGTGGCAGCACCGCGTGACTCGGCTGCTCTCAGCAGAGGAAGATTTCGGTTTCCACATTCTTTGTCACTTCAGTTTAGCACCTTGTCTGAAATCTTTCTTTTGAACAGGAGCTTTGCCAGAGGAGGTGTGTGACTGTAGCAGGATCCGTGCCCTACCCGCAGTCATTTGGGAGCAGCACCTGAAGGAAATGGCACATTTTTTAAAAAAACACTTTTTTTGGGGAGGTGTTTGCAGTTAAATCCCTTGTTCACATGGCTACAGGTTTGTTCTTTGTTGCTAGCACCCATCTGCTCTGAGCTCCTTCTCTGTCCCAGTTTTCCCCCCTGTAAGTTCTCCTGTCAGCCCAACACAGCTTTCCTGATTACCTCAAAATGAACCATTTCAGAGACTTTTCCCTGGGCGACAATTGCTTTAAAAGCCAGAACAACATCTTCACTCACCGAGGCACCATTGCAATCAATCTGCGATGTCAAACACGTTCCATTCAGCCTGTATTAGCAGCTGGAGCTCTGGTGGCACTCAGCTGCCATGGTTCCACTTTAGGACTATTGGGTATTTGGGGTTTGAAACGTCATTCACTGCGTAATGATCCCGTCAGCACAAAGCCTTTGTGTCACAAATTGACACAAATGGGTTCCTGCAGCACCTTTGCTGACGAAAATCACTGACCCACTTCATTTCTCCACCAGGAAAAATATTCAGAACTTTGTTTACTTATTTAAGCATCACCATCCCTGCATGGTGATGAGGGTGTGCAGAGCTGCACATACAAAAGGTGTGTGAAAAACCAAGTTCACTGTCTTGGTAAAAATGTAAAAGTTTTAATAAAATAAAAACTGAGGCAATTAGGAGACAATACAGTAAATAGTTAAATGGCAGGGTGACTGGCATTTGGCCAAGAACACACTTAACCCTCTTGGATACACTTCTTTAAATGCATGTTGCATATTCATAGATCCTGATGCATTATCCAAACATCCTTTGAGTTTAGGTGTTCTCTTGGTTTTAACTCTCCCCATTCCATCTTACAGATCCATTCAACATTTTATTACACCTTGTGGCTTCGTTCTGTAGATGAAATCTCCTTGTGGCTCCTGTCCTCCCACTCCCTGATAGCAGAGGATTAATAAATTCTTCTTTTTGGAGTTGTTGGGTCTGTCACCATTATCTTCATCCAGATAATCCAAGAATATGGGGAATTTCCTGATTTTCTTTACCTTCTTTATGGAGTTGTTGGGTCTTTCACCATTATCTTCATCCAGATAATGCGAGAATATGGGGAATTTCCTGATTATCTTTACCATTCTTGGGAGTTAGCTGCATGAACAAAAGGTGTTCTACATGAACAAAAGGCATTCTATGAAAGGACTGTTCTAAACTCCAAGAAATACACATAAATCACACTACTATTTCTAAGTCTTGTTAATAAAATAAACCATATTCATACAGCAAAGTTTTCTGACATTATACATATAGCATTCATTTTTAATATTTGCAAAAAGCCAGTAAAATAGCATAATATGTGCTTATAACAAGTGAGTGTTCATCCAAGGCTTTTTCCCTCTGAGGCTGTAGATGAGGCCCGTGGACACTGACTCAGGTGAGCGAAACTCTCAGAGAGATGCTGAAGAGGAGGAGAGGAAGGTGCCTCCTGTTGTAGCCACATCTCTGCAGGTCCTGCACTCTTCTCTTTGGTGTGCACTCCTGTTTTGGGATCTCACTTTGCTCTGCCTTGGCTCTGCCCATTGCCTTTAAATCCTCAGCGGCTGCAGCTTCCATTCTATTTCTACCAGCTTTATTTTCTCACCAAAAAGGTTATTTTTTTAGAATTCCAGGCAGTGTTTTCAGGTTCATTTGTGTGTGGGTGTTGATAACAGTCTACCTAGAGAGACCTCCCTGAATGTAAATTCCCAGAAAAGACATCAACCCTTTGGACTTAATGATGATGTCATATCTTTTGGTAATAATTATTAGTGCTATGAGCAACCAACTCTGATTTATGACCCCAAATGTCTGGAGCAGCTGCATGACCTAGTGGTGGCTTAGCTCTTGGGAAGGCTTTGTCCCAGCACAGCAGTTCATGGTGTTTGGAGGTGACATCATGCCCAGGGATGATGCTGAGGACACTTTGGTCTGCTCAGGTTGAAGAAGAGGAGACTGAGGGCAGACCTCACTGCAGTCACAATTTCCTTGTGAGGGGAAGAGGAGGGCAGACACTGATCTCTGCTCTATGGTGACAGTGACAGGACCCGAGGGAATGGCCTGAAGATGTGGCAGAGCAGGTTTAGGTTGGATAACAGGAAAATGTTCTTCCCCCAGAGGGTGGTTGGGCACTGAGCAGGGTCCCCAGGGCTGTGGTCACAGCACCAGCCTGGCAGAGCTCAAGGAGTGTTTGAACAACACTCTCAGGCACAGGGATTATTAGGGCTGTGCAGGGCCAGGAGTTGGATTTGATTTCTCTGGGTCACTCCCATCTCAGCATTTTCTGTGATTCCTTGAAGCAACTCCAAGGACTTTCAGCACACTGCTCAGTTTACTGCTCATATATCACAGATATTGCTCATATATGGCATCCAACCATATCCAAATCCTATTACTGAGTCTGTTGGAAGTGGTTTACGAATGACTAATTTTTCTACCTGCCTGGATAAACCTACTCATCACTAAAGTATATGAGTTACTAGGAATTATTAGGGATTTTTTATATATATATATATATATGTATTAGGATTATTTGGGATTTTAGGGATTTTAGGGATTATTATGACTGTGTAGGGCCAGAAATTGGATTTGATTTTTGTGTGCCCCTCCCATCTCAGCATTTTCTGTGATTCTTTGAAACACCTCCTAAGACCTTCAGTACACTGCTCAGTTTATTGCTCCTATTACAACTATATATAATAATATTCAAATCAAATTATTGAGTCTGTTGGAAGTGGTTTGTGAATCACTATTTTTTTACTTGCCTGGATAGACTTACTCATCACTAGAGTGTATGGGATAAAACAAACCTCCAAGGAGGCCTGTCATGGAGGAAGGTTTTTACAGTGGAGGTGGTGAAAGGCTGCAACAGGTTGCTCAGAGAAGTGAAAAAATCCCTGGAAAAGTTCAAGGACGGATTGGATAGGGCTAGGAGCAACTTGATCAAGTTGAAGATGTCCTTGCTCACCGCAGGGGTGTTGGATTAGATGACCTTTTAAGGTCCCTCCAAATAAACCACTCTATGATTCTGTGTCTCCATCTTTTTCTCTCTCCTCGCAGCACAGCCCTGTACAATTGCTCTCCCCTGCTGAGCCCTGAGCACAGTTTCCTGCTGCAGCAGCAGTCTTAGGTTGCCTATTTTATTCCCAAAACAGCTCTTAGAGGCTCTTTACTGAGCTCTCACCCACCTGAGGCAGGGAAGCATTAAAGACTCCCAGGACAAAGCAGCCACAGGACACTTGGAGCTTCTCCTGTGTCTGGCAAGACACAGCAGCTCCATTTCAGGTTTAGGCCAGGTTTGGGAGAGTCTTTGTGCTGCTTTTAGTGTTGCAGAGACATTTCCTGAGTGTGGCCCGTGGGACCTGCTTGTGGTGACACCAGAGACTGGGAGAGGCAGAGAGCAGGAGGTGTTTGGGTCACACCAGCTCCATGATCAGCTGAGATACCCTTCCCTATGTCTTAAGGGAAAAAAAAAAATAATCCCAAACCTACAGCTAAACCTATATAAAGGCAAGCTCTGAATATTTGTAGCATTCAGAAGGACGGGTGGCCCGTGTGATGTCAGCTAACAAATTCAGGCAGTCACTTGCAAGTGTGAAGTGTAACTAACACAAAAAAGCCAAGTGCCACGTTCCTTTTGGAAGCACTGCTGCCTGCTCCCTCATCAGCAGGTTGCTGATATGCCAAATTTCCTGGGAAACGGAGAAACAGACAGCTTTAAAATAAAGACAGCAAAAAAAATAACTCTCACAAGTTGTGTCGTACTTCTTTTATTACAGTGAAAACCTGCACGGTGCTACCCTACTGAGAGAATAAAAACTACCAGTAACTTTTCATCAGAAAGGAGTCAATCCCAGATAAAAAAAAAAAACAAACAACAAAAACACAGCCTAGAAATCGTGGCTGTTGAGCAAAATATAAAGTCTGAGTTGGGACCTCCGTCTGTCGTTCCGTTGGAGTAGATCCAAAGATTGCAAAGTTCTCTGTGGAAGTTTCTCCTTTAACAAGCTGGGGAGGAAAAGAGGAGAAGCAGATTAAGGGACACGTTTTCTTCATAAATCACACAAGATGCTAGGAAGTGTTTTGCCTCAGTGTAGGACATCCAAAAGGCAATTTTTTAGCCATCACCACCAACCTCTGTATGTAGATGTGTTTCCCAGTTATGACCCAGATCAGTAAAACCAAATTCTGATGGATTATATGCAGTACAGAACAAGGTGTTGCTGAGGCTATTGGTTATTGAAGTATTATTGGTTATTATATAATAATTATAATATAATTAAATGTTATTGGTCATTAAAAAGGTCAATCCTAACTAAAACAAAGTTAGCTGGGGATCAGAAATTTCTGTGAGTTTCATTCCGCATTTCCAGAGCAAAGCCTTTTGTCTCTCATGCTGGTAAGATGGATGTGAGCTGGGTGGCTGCACCTCCACTGTGGCATTAGCTGGGGTCTTGAGCTCCCACCTGAGCCCAGACTGTCACCCTGCCCACAAATCCCTGCCTCAGAGGCACCAGCAACACCCTACTCTCTGTACAAGAAGCTGCTTTTTTTCAGGGTTTAGCCACCTTTTTCTGCTCACACCCTTAGGATTCACCATCTCTGGATGTGTTGAAGAAAACACTGGATGTAGCACTTGGTGCCATGGTTTAATTGAGGTGAGGGTTGGGTTGGATTTGATGATCTCAGAGGTCTCTTCCAACCTAATGATTCTGATTTTGACTCTGATTCTCTGGCTGGCACAGCACACCAAGCCTGGGCAGAGCAGGGACAGTGCCAGGAGCCCTGGAGCACCCATGGGGACACGGGGGACATCTCCTGGGGGACATTACCTTCCTCCACGGTGCGGTGGTAGAAGCACCAGGGGACACCGGCGGGGTGTGCCCTGAAGCAGCAGCCCTTCCTTATGCATTCCCTGGGCTTGATGCCAGGGTGGCCACAGTTTATCCTGGTGTAGGGATCGTTGGGACACACTTTCCTCACTGCGTGAAGCCAAAAGATTAAAAACAAAGGAAGGACAACGTGTTAGTCCGTGCTCCGTGTGGGCTGGTGATGTAACTCACAAGGAAAAGGCAGGGCACAAAGGTGAGGTCACTGGGCAGATGTGATGGCCATGATGACATTCTCTGAGCCAATGTCACCCAGCAGATTCACCCAAATCCTCACCCAGCCTCCCAGGCTAAACTAAATCCCATTTGGTGATGAATTGCTGCTGTGCCCCAGGGATAAGAGGAGGCAAAATTCACCCCTGGAAGTGCCTGGCTTTCACTTTCCTAAATCCAGCAAAGAGGTGAAAAGTCCTGTGACTCCTGTAGTGGTAACACATGCACTGGCCTCAGATCAGGGTATGTCCATGACCTAACCCAGAGCAGCCTGGCTAATACAACCAAAGGACCACCCAGCCCTCTCTGCTTTCCAGCTTCAGAAAGGAAACAAGTATTTTAGAAGGAAATCACAGTTCTTCCAGGCACTTACAACTAAAATCCCAAATAAAGAGATTATACCACCCAGCTTGAACAATTCAGTTTTCCTCTCATGGAGCAGTTCTGCTCAGAAAAGTAATTCTATGAAAATGGCACCATTAGTTGTTGCAGCTCGTTTTTCAAGGTTTACTAGAATTACAAACAGTGCTCAAAAGCAAAAGTATTTTTTCCCTACTGTAATTCTGATCCCTGTTGACTAATCTCAATTTATATCAGATTCTTCTGTTGGCCAACATTGCCTTTGCACCCTCATTTCCTCTCATGTCACCTGTGCAGCTGCTGAGACTGCCCTGAAGTTCTCCTAAGAAGTTGTGCTGTCAGCTCAGCAAATGTAGCTTCCACTGAGATAACTGACACAGCTAATTACACTTCATTGCCTAACACAGATATGTAAAATACACAGCTAATCCTAGAAAGGCTGGGAGAGCAGCTGTTACCCTCTCTGAGAAACTAATGGTAAAAAATAGAAGCAGGATGCTGACAGATGTCAAACAAGCAGCCACACGGCAAACCCACTTCAATAAGTGCTGAGTATCCTTTGCTCTGCCCATGGACAGGACCACAAATGACACTGAAATGTCTCTAAATTATCAACACAGGCTGTTTGATAAGCAGAAGCCTGAAGGAGGAGGAAATATGTTGTGTGAAGAGGATGAGGCAGAAGTCTGATGGGTAAGCAAGACTTGCCTTTGCATTTTACTGCCACTGGTCTCCTAAACAGAGGTTTGTACCCACTTTTCTTGCCTAAGGAGAAAAGCAGAACTGCTCCCTGGTTGCACACATTTCTGGACAATCAAACACGAGGTAAATCAGTGTTTCTGGCAGAGATTTTACCTTTCTTTTGTTTAGGATTGTAGCACCAGGGGACGCTGGGGACTGAAGCGTTGAAGCAGCACCCAATTCTCTTGCACTCTGCTGCTGAGATCCCTGGGTAGCCACAGTTTGTCCTCTGCTTGGGAACCACTTTACACTGGCATTTTGCTGTTCAGGACACAAGGAGCAGGTTACAGGCTGTCAGTTTGCACACTTGTTGTGGAGGGGTGTTTATCAAACGCTCACTGGGAAAAATGCTCTTTCCCTAGATGCTTTCCATCTTTTCCCTGCCAAGACCACAACCTGAGTGGGTTAAAAGTTGCTTTTAAACCTCTACCTGTCTTGGTCAGGGCTGCACATCACACTTTGAGAGTCTGTGGTCTCACTTACAGCCAAGCCAGCCCAGCACAGTGGGGAATCGACCCCACCAAATGGGAAATCCCAAGAACTTCGAATATTATGCTATTAAATGTTTGCTGCTTTGCCCATCTCATGCAAAGAGGAAAAGACTTAAGAGCCCAGTGGATATTCAAAGAGGTGTAAAGATACAAAAATCTTTGCAGCCTTGACAGGTGATTATAAAACACAGGATGATGTGCAAATAGCTGCAGCTATGATTTGAACATTTTAAGTCATTTGCAGAGTCAGCCACAATCAAGAAATTCTGGAGCTGTCCTCCAGATGTCATTGAGTTACATTCCACTTCTGGAGCTGTCTCAATGACTTGCCTTTAAATGAAGAGGCAGATAGGCTCCTTTAAAACCATATTCACGTGGCAAAGCAGCATAAACCAAATGCCAGAAAAAAAGTTAGGACAAAGCTGGCTCCTGTTCCAGCCCTGGTCCTGTTCTAGCGACCTCCTCTGCCTTTGCAGTGGGTTCCTGGTTATTCCAACAGCACAAGAGTTCAGCTGCAGTCTTTCACATTTTGCTATAGATCTCTCTGATAAAAATTAAAAAAGCAGGCTCCACTTGGGGAATAAACAGCAGCACAGAGAGCCCATTTTCTGTCTGGTCTGTTAAAGCTGCCGGGCTCTGCCTGCAGTCGGTGCAACGAGGGTCCCACACGTACCTGGAAGGCAACAGCACATGGATGTACTTACTTGGAGGTGCAATTCCCTCTGCCAGGGTGCTGAGGGCTATGACCAGGGTGATGGAGAGCACACAGACCACCTTGAGATCCATGGCTCTTGCAAGAGGAGAGCTGCTGCTTTCCCTGGAAGCCACGGGTTTTATGCACTCCTCGTGTTTGCCCAGCGAGGTCTGATAACATTGTTCCATCTGAAGCTTCACCCAGGAGGCTGGGTTCTCTTTTGTTTGCTTAGGAAGTGTTGCCATGCATATTTTGATATCCCAGAGATAAATTTCTGGGCTCCCATGAGCTATTGATCACGTATCTATTACATAGCTATAGATACCTATTTATTACATGATCCCATAATCTATTAAATAGATGCTGCTGGGTGCCAGAAGCTCTGGCTTTAAATGCCAGACTTCACTGTGCTCTGATTTCATTGCCTTTAGAGTATTTTAGGTCTCTGGACAGTTTTATTTTCCATTCACTACTGAAAAATATGTACATATATTTTCTACCCAGGGTATTTTTTCTGCCTCAATTTTTCCATGCCCTTAAGGTTTTTGGTTATGCTCACTCTGAAACAGGTGAGGGAGGAGGGCTGGAGCTGTGATACCTCCAAGCTTCAGGACACCACTGTGCACCTGAAAATATACATAAACACAGAAAGTGGAAGGTGTGACTGAGAAGTACTGAGCACATAAGGCCACTGCTGGTTTCCACACCAGGGGGTTTGGGAAAAGAAGGTGAGATCAGGGAAAAAAACCAAACCCCCCGAAAGCTCAAGAGGTCCACCAGCGTAGAGATACAAGAGAAGAAATTAGAGTTTCATCTCAGCCTGCCCCACGGGTGCTGTGCTCATCCAGGCATCAGTCCTGAGTGTCCCAGTTTTATTTTGGAGTTTCTGCCCTGGGCAAGGTCCTGTTCCAGAGGTGCCACAGCAGGGGCTGTCCCCACCCCCTCTGCCTGATCCCCAAAGCAGAGCAGCACTTCCCAACCCCCTGGATGGGTTTTGCCAAAAGCAAACTTCTGAAGCACCATGTCTGACCTAATAATTTCCTGATTGCTTTTTTCCTGGTTTCAAAGGTGGCCCCTCAGGCAGCCTTTGGGTTGTTTTGGGACAACAGACCTCGGGACTTGGACTGCTGAAAGCTTTACTCTTTGTTTTGGACAAATTTCTGCCATTTACTGCAACATTTCTTAACTTCTAGCTACTTGTCAACTCTAAAAGACAATCAGAGCAGTGCCAGGGAGGGGGCAGAAGCAGTGGCATGGTGGAACCATCTCTGCACCCTCTGCACAGGAGGCACCTGCAGAGCAGGCAGGGCAGGCTACAGCCCCTTGGGTGCCCTGCAGCATCCCTTCTCCTATGGGAAAGCCACCAGGGAACCCTTCCTGTTCATCACCAAAACAAAGAGAATCAATGCACTTTCTTGATCTTTGGCAGAATTGTGCCTTCTTGCTTTTCAATATTACATATGAATTTGTTTGGGGCATTTTTCCATGACAAAGCTCAAAGTGAGAACTTTCAGCTTCTACGGTTGTGTTTTGGAGGAAGTTTATTTATCCAAAATAATTTCCAACAGAGTGGGAGGGATTTTGTTCTACGAGGGAACAAAATAATAGGGTTCTTTTTCCTAAAGGTAAACTTATTCAGTGCTTTATGGGCCCTATTTATATCCATCACTCTTTAAGACGTGGGTGGCGTTTCTCACTGACAGTCACAATCCATAAATGAGATATTTTGTGTATCCTCCATGCCAGAGGACACGAGGCAGGAGAGGGCTGTGCTCCATCCCTCAGCAGCTCCTACCACACTTTTCACCTCCATCATTTAAAGAAAACTAAAAACTTTAAAATCCAAGTGCAAAGGTCCACCAGGATGCCTGTCCAGAGTCAGGGGTAGTTTTTCCCACCAGCCTGGGAGATGGGCAGTGAGGTTGGCTGAAACACCAGAGGAAAGCCAAGATCCCCATGGGGACCGCGCTGCCTTCGGACCTCCGCGGAATTCTGGGATTATCAACCCACCGTGTGAGTCAGCTGAAACTGCAGATAAGGTTTGTCACTCCTGCTCCTTTCTGGGCATTAATTAAGCCCTTATCTGCTGGCTGTCGCCCCTTGGGCCCCATCCCAGCTGCGGGCACAAAGGCAAATCTCCCGGCCGAGCTCTCGCTGCGGAAAGAGCGTTTGATTGGCATCTCAAGGCAAACACACGGCCAGGAATGAGCTGCCTCCTCTCTGCCAGGGGATTACTTAAAGATCTTTAATATGTTTATACAGCAAAGCCTTGAAAATTATCTGGGGTTTCCCTGTAAATGTGTTTCCTTCTGGGAGGCCGGCGCCTACTGAAGACTTTTTGGTGACTCTGTGGAGGACCTCAGGCTCTGCAAGTGGTCAGAAGGGGTTTGGAGGGCTCCTTCCTCCTCTCCAGGCTCTGTGTCCTCCATCATCATCCTCCCCTGGTCCCTTTTAGCTGCACTTTGGTGCTTTCATTTCCTTACCAGCAAGGACTTGGAGAAATCACCATGGCTAGTACTGGGTCTTGCTGTGGATTGGTGACAGCTTGCAATTCTTTATTCTCCTAATCCATTTGAATTTCCTATCCTTTTGAAGGATAAAGGGTAATTTTTTCCTATCTCTTTTCACTTAAAATAACCAGCAAACAGTACGACTTTGATTTTTCATCCTAAAGGGAGTGTTTTGTCCTAAAGGGAATTTCCTTTTGTGGTAGCTGTTAGTTTGAATGCTGACATGAAGAAATCTGTCACTGGGCCAACATCACTTCTTATGAGTCCACAAAGTAAATCCCAAGTTTTAAGTGTTCTCTAAAATAAATCATCATAAGAGAGAAAAAAAAAATCAGTGGCAAAGGAGTGGGGTGTCTGCAATTTGCTCCTTCCAGCTGTGAGAGGCACAGAAAAGTATGAGTTGGCACATGAAATGCCTCAAACCAGAACGATATCTATCTGTCTGCCAGATAACACTGAGGGGGTCAAAAAACAAATACAGAAAAGCCTACATCTTAATTTTGAAAATGAGAAGTTAAAAATATCAAAGTTCGAAATATCAAATATCCATGGCTTTGATAAAGATCTCCACCACAGATGTATTAATGCAGTTTTCAAAATCAGCCTCAACTTTGTGAGTTCAAACTCCTTCAGGGGAAATTTATGGAAGAATATGTCATTTCTACAAACCACAGACAGTGCTGGAAGAGGACTTCTGTCGCATTTCTGTGGCAAACATCCTTGCCCAAGGTGAAAAGAAAGATTTAATTACTGAACTTAATCAAATGTGTAACTCAGAGCTGAGTCAGATCTAAAAGACTGAATTTCAGCATCCAATACACTACAAAAAGGTTTGATTGTGACTGCAAAGCCCAGTTTAGAAATACACATCTGAGCCAGTAATTTTCCTTAATGCTTCTGGGATCTCCAAGCAGCCCATGATCTTAGCATTGCCATCATTTTTTGTGAGCACCGAAATAACCCCAGAAAAACCTTATCATTCCTGAAATGAGGTGGGGACCAGCCTGTGGAGAAGAGGACACACAGGCTGGAGCCAGAAAAGCAGAGAAATAATATGCATTTTGACTCTTTTCTAGACCCCAGCAGATTTGTAGTGACCCAGAGAAGGGAAGAAACTCCTGAGAAATGCAGATCTGATTCAAAATGTGGCCACTGAAAGATCTTGTTATGATAATGGTTGTGATGCATTCCAGTTTACCACGCCACAGGCGATGAGAGAGTCCAAATCCTGACTATTACAGTCTAAAAAGGGAAAAATAAATCAAGAAGACTTATTAAATTGAGCTTAAAGGAAGAGTAAAACGTGTGAAGTGTTGGCAAACAGCAGGGTGCTATTGAAAGACACAATATGAAAAACTCAGTAAATATTTACCACTGAACAAAAGATATGAAAAAGATGTCCTCAGGCACACACAAAGACCCAGAATTATTGAATGAGAGAGTAAAGAAAGCTACTAGGAAACAAAAACAAAAACAAAAAACAAAAACAAACAAAAAAAAAACCCACCTTTTTTTTTTCAAAATAAGATAAAGAAAATAGAGAAAAAAATACTGCAGGAAAGTAAATTCACAAAGAGGTAAACAAATAACTTCTTTTCAGATAGGAGACAAAGGTCAAGCAATCACAGGGGAGAAGAGAGGATTTTTGCTCAACATACTCGTAAATTATAAGGAAAGCTTGGTGAATAATGAAGTGATGAATATGCTGATGATTCAGAATTATCTTTCATATTTTTTAAAAAGTGCAGCTAGCTGAACAGTGGTGGAAATATCTTACAAGACTGACTGGGTGATAAATGGTAAATGAAATCAAAAGTAAAGAGGAAGAGCAACCTAAGTATATAATCACCAAGATGGGCTGCAAATTAGCTACTGTCACTCACACAGCTTCCCATCACTGTGGATGTGCCAGCTGAATATTCCAAGTGACAAAAAGGCAAATTGCTTTCCACAGTTATTAGGAAAGGAGTAGAAAGGAGAAAACATAATTCTGGTACTGTCCCAGTCCCTTTGGGACATTCTGGTTGCCCTGAGTTAAAAAGGTGACACTGTAATTAGAAGAGATGCTGAGAAAAGCCCTCTGGCTCATGAGAGCAATGAGCTATGGAAAAATGTTTTGAAGAGTGTAGGGATCTCAGAAACCAAGTTGTCACAGGACTGATGGGGAAATTTTCTCCTGGATAAAAACAGGGCAACAAGCAGAGGTCAGGATGGTTTTCACTGTGGGGAGAGGTCATGAGAGGGCTCCTGCAGAGAGTTGTGCTGGCACCTTTGCAGCTTAGCAGGCTCACAAACCATCTGAAAGAGGAGGTGAGAGGGTGGAATCTGTCAGTGACACGGAATTTCCGAGGCAGTTGCTCCGAGGAATTGTGCAAGATGGAATGACTGGCTGCACGATTGGATGGCATGGGAGGCAGCACGTCTGGAAATGTGGAGTGATGCACACCTGGGAGAGGAGCAATCCCACCTTCTCAGTTACAACAAAGGGCCCTGAGCTGACTGTGATCACTCAGGTTACTGCCAGTGCAGCGTGAGGATGACAGGAGCATCTGCAGGAAAACAGCTTTGTGAAAACACCAGCCCAGTGCTTAGCAACCCTGGGGAAAGCAAATGACAGATTCACAATTCTTAGGCAAGGAATAGAGAATCACAGATTTACCAAGTTTTTCTGTTTTATAAACCCACTCTGTGTTTACTTTTTCGTGCTGTGTTCCCAACCCCCAGCCTGTTAAAGGTCCCGTGGTGGGGATGGAGGTGTGGGACACCATCCACACCAGGAATATTTAGGTACACCACGTCTCTCCAGATCCATAAAGATCACATAAGGCACAGCTCATGTAGCTCATGGTCTCATCTAACATGAAAATCTCAGCGGTGAGTTAGAAGCACATGAAGAAAGATGGTTCACCACCTAGCACAGGGATATGATGCAATTCAGCTGTGGATGCTAAAACTTCCCACAAGTCTGAAAAGCAACTGGATGAACTCGTTGAAGAAAAACTGCTTGGGGCTATTGAATCCTCAGACTGCACATCTGTCTCAGGAAATGTCTAAGCTGCAGATCCTTGGAGGTTGGAAGGGTATTTTTGTGAAAGGATCAGTGCTTGTGGCAGGCTGGACTTGAGCAAATGTTTTTCATCATTTCTCAGAATAAAGCAACCAGAAAGCATTCAATAAAATGATGGAGCAGGAGTGGGAAATGAGAATAATGTGATGTAGGGCTGGATTATCTTTGCTCCTTGTGAAGTTTTCCTATGAGGACCTGTAACTGGCTCAGGGAACTGGGCTAGGGAGGGATTAATTTATTCTGGCCCATCCCATGATTTTATCATTGCATCTTTTGATTTTCATCATTTCTCAGGGACGTCTTTTAAAATCGTCCAGAGAAAGCTTCAAGCTCAAAACCAAGATAATCCAGTGTGCGTTTAATATGGAATGTGATGAAAATGTCCCCGTTTGGAGAATGGAAAACACTGTGATGGGTGGAGCTTCCCAGAGCCCTCCAAAACTCACCAAAACCTGAAGCAAACCCACTCCTGTTGGAATGGTTGTGATTGCCAGGAGAAATACCCAAATCCAGCACCTCTAGTGACGTGGAGAAGGTTTTTGGGTGTGTTCCCTTCCACAGTGACTGGTGGGAGGGAGGGATTCATGCAGGTGCAGTGAAAGAGCATCACCTGCAAGGGGCACAAGGCAACACCTCTCACCTGCACACAGGGACAGAGAGTCACTGAGATCACCCAACAGCTCCAAACACTGATGTTCTCAGGGCAATGGCATGGAACAGCTGATATATATTGCCCATATTGCATCACTTGGGCATAATTCATTCATTAATGTCAGAGCAATTAGCAGTGTAAATAGGAGCAGGCAGGGGCCAGGAGCCATTCACTCCACAAGCTAAAAGGAAATAAGGGAAATGTCACCCCTTCAGTTTTCTGGCAGTTTCTTAGGGCAGATTGAGAGCTCTGGGTTTCACCTCACATGTCAAGGACTGAATATTATTTGGGACACATGAGATAATAATACAAAAAAAAAAAAAATTAAAGAAATCCATGGCTCTCATTAGCTACTATGGGAACAGTGATCAAAACTTAGAAAACCAGGCAAGGCAGGCAAAGGGCTGCAAGGTTATTTCTGACACAAATAGCTAAAGAGATAAATACAAATGAGAAATGCCTGAAATAGGAGAAGCAGGAGACCTGGGAAATAATAAGTGAGCCTAAGACCCCGTGTGGGAGGAAAAGGTCATTTCAGAGGAGTTTTGCCTTAGTGGTTTTAAAATTGGGAATGAAAATACAGTGCCTAAACTGCTGTCTCCAGCTGATGGTGAGGACTGAGAAGGCTCAGAGGGATGTACAGTGTGACAGGGTCTGTGAAAGAATTGAGGTTAGAAAGTGACCTGGGCTGGCTCAGCTGAGCTGACAGCAAAAATTACCTACAGAGCTGGCAGAGTGGAGTCAAGATTATTGCTGTTTTTAGCAAGTTTCACATATTGCTCTTTTCATTGATGGCTGTGAAGGGAGGAAATATTGGCCAGGAAGTGTTTCTTCTGCCCCAATTAAATGTGGTTAAAAATAGAGGGAGAAATATTAAGGTCCAATGTTAGCAAGAGTTGATTTATGATGATTACTGGGAGAGCTACTTCAGGGGAAAACTGTGTCTCGATTCAGTTCAATTCTTCAAGGGATTTAATGAAATAATGATAGGAAAAAAAAGTAGAAAGAAAGGAAGTAGAAATTTCAACAGAAAAAAAAAAAAAGAGGCTAGCTATGAAATTCCTTTGAAATCTTCACTTTAAAAATTTTAAAGAGATTGGGCATACAAAGTGTACTGTAAAGTTCTGGCAAGAATCAGAAAAGAAAAAGAATTCTCTCAGGATGGGAAACCTTAACAAGAACGTCTTATTTTTACCATGTTTTTTTTTTTTTATCAAAAGTTACTGGAGGTGAGAGCACTGCAGAAGCCAGAGCTCAGCCTAGAGGAGCACACTGGAGGTTTCCAGCTGGGATGAAGGATGCCAGGGCAGAGGAAATGGCACCTGAGGCTGCCCTTGCTGTGTCCTGCTTACCTGGAGTGACCCACGGAAAGTGATGCAACCACTCACTGATCTATAGCTGAGGGGCAAGACCTGGATCAAATGCACCCAGCAGGATCAAAACACAGCTCTTGGAGCTGCCTGGGATCTCTCCAACATCAAGTTTGGCCAGGATGAGTAGATTGAAGCAGAAACTTGATGCCTTGAAGGCAAAACAGCGCTGTGACAGCTCTTCTGATCTGAAGGTGTTTTGGGATAGGGCAGGCAGCAAGCAAGAGGGGTCCTTGTCACCTCAACAAAAAGCCATTTGAAACAGTTCCTGGAAGGGAAAATCCACCTGGGCTTTTAAAAACGCCAAAAACATCACAACTGGTTTGTGAATTCCCTGTGTGTGGAATACCCAGCAGCTAGGAGGACATGTGAAGAAGACATTTGCCCTCTTGTTGTGGCCAAGTGTGTCCAGGGCCCAAGGCAGCAGAGCTTTGCCCTTCCACACTTGCCAAGGACATGGCACTGGCACAATCTTCCCCACTCTCATATGAAGACCTGTCTCAGATCTTCAGATAACCCCTTTGTCAGTGAGAACACAAAGCTAGGTTGGTGCAAATAGCAGAGCAATCAAATTTTGATGATGAAAGATTTTGTTCACATTTCCTCTCTATGTCACACAGACAATGCAGTGGCCCAAGAGGGCTCTCACGCTGGATCACTGGTTTAAATCTGTCATTTGTAGCACAATAAAAGGAATTGTCAAACATATTTCTGCCCACAGTAGCAAAACAGCAATTAATCCATGCCATAAATACGGGGGGAGAAATGCTAATACTGCAGTAAACCAAGCAGCTTCCCTCTGTAACACATTTTGCTTCTCGTTAATGAGACCTGAATTCTCAATGTGTCTCTGCTAATGGGAAAATTCTTAAAACCTAATTAAAAGGTCTCTATTCAATGGGCTGTGGAGAATTTATAGCAGTGAAAGTGCCTGTGTCAGACAGATATGCCACTGATAGTCCTGTGGGAGCTAATGGTGAAGGGACTGCGAGTGAGAATGGAGAGGAGAAGGAACTGGGAGGGGAAAAAAGAACTGGGCAGCAGGCTGGGAATTGTTTCAGGCAGCTGTGGTGGTGTGCAGGGAGGCTGGGGAAGGGACAAGCTGGTGTCAGCCCTAAAAACGTGCTGGTGAGATCCAGTGACTGTGGTAGAAGCCACTGAAGCTTCTGGAAGGGCAAGAGCACCAGCATCTTGGAGGGAAAACACACGTGCTGAGAGCAGCCTTTGCCACTGATGAACTTCATGCAAACCTGATGGATTCAGGGGGAGTTCACAGCATTTCTCATTCCACCAGCCACAGAACAAACACTGCTTTTCTCCCCAGGTAAAACCAGTTTGCCCAAAGCTGGAACAGGCTCTTGCCCAGCATTACAGGCACGTTCGTGCCAGGCAGGTAAATAAAGGAAAGCAGCCCAGCTCTTTCAGCAGCCCTGCCCCACTGAAAATGCTTAACTGGTGGCAAATGTCCCCCTCCTGCAGCTTGAGAGAGCCACTGTGATAAATTCTGAGCTGTGCAGAGCATGGGGACACACACTTTGCAGCCAAAGGTCTCTCACTGGAGTTATCCCAGAACCATCTGGACACAATTCTATGCTCTGGGATGCTTCTGCTTAGGAAGGGAGGAGGATCCCTCCCAGCCTAACCCACCCTGTGAAGGGCTTTGCAGTGGCAGCACCCACTGCTGACAGGAGGCCAGTGGGGTTTAATTGCTTATAAACTGAACTGGGAGTTTCTGGTTGTTGGAACCCACTGTTCTTCTGTTCTGCAAATGCTCTTTCTGGGTTTTAGACCCAGCCTGGCTGGACTTTGTTTGGAGTGCTTCAAAACCTCTTTACTCACCTCCTCGATAACAAAGGAGAAGTTTAGAAATGTGGAGAACATGAGGCCCCTGTGAAAAAGGGGGACTGGTTTCTGAAGAACCCAGGAGCCCTTCCCTGGCTGCCAAATGTCCCCCTCACTCAGCAACAGCAGCAGCCACTTTCACCTAATGCCCATTTAATTGTTTGCATTAAGAAAAGCCACCTGCATGCAAGGGGAGAAGCTGAGGGGGGAATTATGTGAGTCAGAAGGAAGCCTTGAAAATTGGGAGCCCCAGCCAGTTGCTCTCACCTGAGGGTTTCAGGATTGGGGCTTTTTCCCTCTAGCCTGGACTGGAGGTAAATCCCTGGCTCAATCCCTTCACCCCTTTAAGATACTTTTAACTTGATGAAATTGCATTAGGAGTAAGGAAAATGTCCTGCCAATAATTTAAATTATTTGTTGCCACCTCTACAAGCCCTGCTGTTTGTGCTGGGATCTATTCAGAGTAATTGTTATTTAGTAAATGCTTTGTTTGCTATTCCTAAGAGTAGTTTTATACAAACTTTGATTAGAACGTTCTCTACCAGTTATGGGAGTGAACACACTGGTCTGGAATTTTTAGTCAGAGGTTTTCTCCCCATGCTAGAACTAAACTTGGCCATTGTAACTGCATGATGTAATAAAATGATTGCTACTGCAAGGCCTAATTTGGTGAATTTTTTTGTGTTACATTGCTCTCAGAGATTTGCAATGTTCAAAGCAAGTGATCCCTATTCCTGGCCTCTGAGAAACACAGACCTGCAGAGGTTGTGAAATGATGAGATTCTCTCAGCTGAAATGCTCCTGAAAAATAGCTCCCAGACAGATTTTAGGTGAGAGGACAGCTGGGCAGTTATTTAACGGATTTTAAATAGTTATTTAAAGAGGCTTTCTCCCTTTTTTTTGTGAGAAGGTGAAATTAATTTGCTTTAGATGTTACCAGGGTCAAGGCTTCAGCCTGGCATGAACATTCACATTAGGTGGGTCATCCTAGTGCCAACAGGACTTTCTGGGACTGTCCTGACCTCATTCTATTCACCTTTTACTAGAAAGAAAGGAAGAAAACAAGTTTACTTGTATCTTTGGAGAGACCAGCTCCTGTGCCATGGTCACAGCAAAATGGGTGAATGGGGACAGGATGGGGACAAGTGGCTTTGTGTACTCATCTGTCATCTTTATGTTCCTCTAGGATATAAAGAGATGTGACTCATCTGTCCGTGGGACTGATGGAGAGAAAATGAAGCCTTAAATAATCCCTTTCTTCCTCTTTTCAGTGGGTTAAATCAAACAGGCTTTGTGCATAGAGACCTCTACAAAGCAGATGTGCCTTAAATCCTGTGCTTCACAAAAGTTTGGGCCTTTCCTGTCTTGAACTCATCCCTCTCTCACGACACAGCTCTAAGGAGGGTGAGATTTAGGAGAAGGAAATAATTCTCTCTTAGCATCTTTTCACCTTTTTAGTCATCTTAAAATTAAAAGAAACCCCTCATTCCATAGTGAATACTTGCTTTAACATCTTCAGGGCTCCTGCTTGCACTGCAGGTTACCCCTCTGACTACAAGTCACCTGAAGCTCAGTGTGGGGCACTGATGGCTTCAGATGGCTTGATGTGACTGTTCATGGTCACCAGGGGAAACAGCCCACTATTATCATCTCATGGGTCCCAATGTTCCAGCTTGGGCTGGTGGATTTCAGCCTGATTCCAGGACAATGCTGCACCAAGCCTGGACTGAGGTGGCCAGTCCCTTTCTCTCCTGCCTCCACGCCCTGGGAGGCAGCAGGGTTCTCTGAACCCCTCCACTTGAGCTGGGTCAGTGTTTGCTCCTGCAGGAACAAGGCTGCAATTGCTGGATCAGCCTCTTTTCCAGGTTTTGGGAGCCAGCCTTTTGCTTCAAGGTCTTGCCTACCTTGTTTTATTCACAGGACAGCCATCAATCCCTCTCCTCAAGAAAGCAGCAGGATGAAAGCAGATTTCAGCAGGTTCTCTGCTTCACCCTCTTGCCATCCAGCTAAACTTAGATGGTGTCTTTCCTCTCCAATCCTCCATAACAAACATCCTGGACCTACAAGTTAGCAAAACTGGTTTTGAAATCACAAATTAATTAGGCTGGAAGAGACCTCTGAGATCACGAAGTCCAAAAAACTCTCTTCCAAGTGCTGTGGGGTGTGGTTAATTATTCAGAGATGAAGTCACTGGAGTAAAACCCATCTGAAATGCAAGATCCCTGCAGGAGGTGGGGAGGGATGAAGTCACAGCCCAGCACTTTTTGCCCAATTTTTCTTGCAACCACAAGTGTCCAGGGGTAAAACAGCAGGAGTTCAGCTTTAGCTGGGCCACAGGGAGGGCAGGAGCTGCACCAGCCATGGCTGGACCCTGCCTGTCCCTGGCTCTGGGGATATCCCTGTCCTGAAGGAGCTGCACCTCTGCAGCCAGTCCTGAGGGCTGATAATTGCAAACTCCATCTTTTCCTCCAGCTTGTCTCTTCCTCAGCAATATTGAGACCGAAAATATGAAGGGACTAATTACCAGAGATAGAGGTCTTTATTTTTTCTCTACAAATTGAGCACGTTTGGGTATGCCCAAGTCCCTCTGTTTGGTTGTCTGCACTCTTAGTGCCAGCTTCAATAGCCCCATGGCATCTGCAGCACTCCTGGGAGCTGGGCAGCACCACACAGGACCTGGGGAATTTGCTGTGGGGCACCCAACACACCACTGGGAGCATCCCAATCCATCCCTCAGCCTCTTCCCTGTCGTGGTTCCTGTGCACAGATGGGCTGATGCTGCTTGTTTAAAAGATTCCCCTAATCCAGGGGTTATGAAGGGTTGTGTTTCCCCTTTCCCCTTCCTCTACCAGCATCTGAGCACATCCTTGCCTGAGCCTGCTGCAGGAGAAAAGAATCGATTTTCTTTCTGGTTAATTTGTGTACTTAATGACCTCGAGATAGAGTTGTTTTGCTTTGGCTCGGGGCAGCACCATGATTGCCCTGAGCTCCTCCTAGCCCTTGTTCCTGGTCCCCAGTCATGCTCAGGAGATCTCTGCTACCAGCACACAGTGCCATTTGCCCCCCCAGTATCCCCAAGTGCCTCCTCCCATGTCACAGCCCTGGAGGAACAGACACCACATCACACGCAGCACCTAAAAGCTGCATATCACAGACTCATAGACTGGTTTGGGTTGGAAAGGACCTTAAAGATCAGCTGGTTCCAACCTCCTGCTGTGTCCCAGGGTCCTGTGTCAGGTGTCATGTGTCAGCTTCTCCTTGGTCCCTCTACTCATGTCAGGGCCACAGCTGCCCTTGGTGCCACAGAAAGCTCAGGGCTGCCTGCCTCAGGGCTTCCACTATAAATAGGCTTCCCACAGGTCAATCCTCTAAGCAAAGGGCTGCTTAGAGAAGTATGTGATGGTCCTGGGCAGCTGTCAGAAGCAGAACATGTCTATTTTCACACTTTAATGTGGCTTCTTTAATTTTTTTTTTTTTTATTTTTTTTTTTTTTTTATACCAGTTCCTCTATATGCCTACAGTCAAAATATTCCTGTGCAGGCTGGTGTGCCCCTGAACACCACCCTGAGGAACTTCTGAGGGGCTGTCACTGGCTTTCCCAGTGGAAACAGGCAGTGCTGGAAGCTGGAAATATCAGCTGTTCAAAGGTGTAAACTCAGGGGATGGCTTTGGTGTGGTGTGGAAGCCTTTGGACCCCTCCGGAGAATCCCCAGGGCCTTGCCCTGGAAGAATATACCATAAAGTCTCCCCCTAGGCTGAAGGAAAAGACCTCCCCTATGGTGTGCCTTGTAACATTATGTGATCCACCCCAGTTTTGCTCTCCCCATATGTCCCTAATTCTCGTAAAAAAAGAAAGGGCCAGGAGACCTTCTGCTCCTTGGTTATGCCTTTATTAGAGAAGGGCCTAGAGGTGGGGGCTCGGAGTGCACACCACCGCTGCTGCTCCCGATGGTCGACGTCCAGGAGGAGGGCTCACGCAGGCCTGTCATCACCAGCAGGACTGGAGCCTCTACCCTAGCAAAGATCATCCAGAGACTCTCCTTTGGCTTAGAAATTCGGAGGGGTCTTCGTGCTTGGGTGCTGTTCAAGTTGTGGTGACTCACTTGTTGGGCTGAAGTCAGTGTATTTAGCTTCATTAGGTTTTTTGCTATTTCATAGTGTGGGGTTTCTTGTGTCTTTTTAAAGTGGCTCGTCATCTAGGGTTGTTTTATTTTCAGGCAGCAATATGATTTAATATGCGTGTGTGCTCAAGGCCTCATGGGAAATGCAGAAGTCCATTCTGGGGAGCAGCGGCTGGGTTACCCAACGAGTTAAAAGGGGATGAGGGGTACAAACTACTAAAGGTAAGGTAATGAAACACATAAAACAGGTGAGAATTTTTTAACAGTGAATTCTTAGAGTTGAAAAGGGTAAGTACATTAACTAGGAGTTTGAGCTGGGGTTGGAACAAGCACAGGTAACGCAGTTGGAACAAGAACGGGTAAGCACATAAAAAGGGGTGAATTCGTATGCAGTTTGAACATCAATTTTACTCATAACATCGTGGTTTCTCCTCTCCCTGTTTCCCCATCAGTTGTGGTATTCCTGGTGGCCTGTCCCATGTCCTCTGTAGGGCACTACCCTTTGTAGAGCCCCTGTGCCCTCAGACCATTGCTTGCTGACCCCACACTTAACCACTGAGCACCACATGGCCCTGGTCTTTTGTCCCTGATTCTCATCAGCGTGTTGGAATTTAAACTTTCCAGCAAACTTTCGTTGGAATTTATCACACAAAAGGCCCTTCTTGCCTCTCTTGGCTGAGCTGGCTGTGGTGTGTGTGGGCTTGAGTGCTTTTCCTGGGTGCTCACCCAAGAGGCCTTTCCAAAAGAGATGTTTATTGGGAATTAGGTATCTACCACCTAAATCCCATATTGCTACAGTGTGGTATGAGAGTGATGGCATGAGACTCTGGACAGTGCCAGGGACAGTCTCTGTGACAAAAGATGGCCCCATGTGACAAAGGAAGATGGCCCATGTGACAAAATATGGTCCATGTGACAAAAGATGGCCCATGTGACAAAGGATGGCTCATGTGACAAAAGATGGTCCATGTGGCAAAGGATGGCCCATGTGACAAAGGATGCTCCATGAGACAAGCAAAAGGCTCCAGCAAACCCCCTCAGCTCCAGAGTGTCACTGAGGATGGGTTTGGTCAGCAGGTGGCTGCTTTTGGCCTGCTCTGAGGCAGAACCAGCCTTTTCCCTCCATCCCTTGGGAATGCTCTGCTACAGCCACTGCTGCAGTTCTGGTTTCTTTTTCTCTGCCAAGGTCAGGATTAACACATGGGAAACGTAGATGTTGAGCTCGGACTTGGATGTTTATTATTTCTTATCTATTTACACGCTCACAAGCCATGGGCTTAATCTAGCAAGTTAGAGAAATGGGGTAAAATGGAGTACCTCTGACTCTTTCCAAGGTTAAGTGCTAATTACCCAATAACGAGGTGACACCTATATTATTTATATTTCTGACCCAATAATGACCACCCAAGGCCTGCAATGTGGATCTTTTTCACCTGATTACAGAAAACCACCCAAACCCATGAAGAAGAAGGAAGAAAAAGGGGAAGAAGAAGGATGAAGGTCTTAGACAATGCCTTAAATGCCCCATTTTGCACCTTGTTAACTAGAGGTACTGCAGAACTCACAGTTTGTGAGATTGTAATATAGATAAGAATTAATAAACGTCCAAGTCCGACCTTGACATCTGTGTTCCTGTGTGTTACTCCTGACCTTGGCAGAGGAAAAGAACCCAGAACTGTAACAAGCCACCTCCCCAAGGGTGCCCCAGGGGCCAGAGGTCCAGCCAGAAGCTCTGAGAGCCATCACAGCTCCTCCCACAAATCTTTTTATCTTATTTCACAGAGTATTGCTCAAACAACACCTGAGAGACTCTGGCTGACCCTGTGCCTCTCCTGCTCCTCCTTTTCCAGGGCATTTTAAGGTACCTCCACAAGGAACCTTTCTGAGCTGTGTACAGCACAGATTATACAGGGTGATGCCACAGAAACTTATTTAAATAAATCTGACACTATTAGCAGATCAACTAAACATTTAGAAAATCTCTTTTCCCTTCTGAATATTGGCTTATTTTTTTTGAGTTCATTTATCTTGGAGAATGAAAATTAATTAGATCTTTTGTAGCCCAGTCCTTGAGGTGTGTTCTCAATGCCACTTTATTTTTTCCTGATGTCACATACACAACAGAGTGAGAGGCACTCATACAGAATTTGAAAGCAGCAACACAGCTTCACTCCCTGATGCTCTGCTGGTAAAATAGAGCTGCTCCCTTTGAGCTGCTAAATGGTTTCAGTCCAAAATTAAACCAGCTTTTCACCAACTCAAGAAAGAAAGAGGCTGCAATAATTCCTGATCTGATTCAGACAAATGTTATTTTTGATCTGTTCAAGAAGCAGCACTGCTGGGAAAGCAGATCTGCGTGTAACTGTGCTACCACAGCTCAGAGGAACACAAATCATTGGTATCCCAGCTTTTACCCTCCCTTCTTTTCTGAGGAACTGTGCTCAAATTGTCTTCCTTTGCTGTATCCATCATGATCCTATACTGAGCTACACTTTACCTCTGCACATAACTTAACAGCTATGAGCAGAGTATTCACTTAATGTTTAGTATCTCTTGATAGTGAAGGAAGCTCCCTATTGTAGGCGAGTCCGTGGATGGCTGGGACAAAGAATTCTGCCAACCTGTTTATTCTAGAACACGTGGGTTTATTGCAAGGGTCGTGGGTAAAAGGGACTTGCCTTCAGCCACCAGCCTCAGCTGAAGGGAAGTCCCAAAGAGAGAGGGAGAAAGAGCAGGAGGATATGGGCTAAGTGAGAAGGGAGCAAGAGAGCAAAGTGGCATGGGGAAGAGAGCAAGAGAGAGCAAGAGTAGGGGGAAGAGGAGGGGTAAGAGCGAGCTAAGAGCAGTGGGAAGGAGAGGAGGAAGAGGTAAGAGAGTGAGGTCCTTGTTACAATACATCATATCTCCTTTTGTGATGAATATTCTAATTTTCAGTGACCAACCAACACAAGACACAAAATCCTATAGAATCTACATACAGCCTATAAGAACTACTACATTACCATACTGTGTTATATTTTAAACTCTAAAAACTACTCTTTAAACTTCTGTTTTGCTACATTGACCTTTGGATCCCTTAGCCAGCAGAAAGGGTTCTGCTGAATCAGAAGGGATTCTCCTTCAGCTAGCTAGACCATTGTTTTCAGGTTATATAGTAACTAAAACTTAGTATCCTACAACTCAAAGTCAGCTTTCATTTCTATCCCGATTATAGGTTTCATATGTTCAGAATCTCTTGCTAAGCAGTCATATTTATAAGGTTTCCCTGATTCATCCTCCCCAACACCTATGAAGTGTTATGTAGTAGCCCAGGCTAATTTAAGGTGTCAATTTTACAGTTCCTGGATGCTGATAGAGCATCGAGACCCAAAACTCCTGAGCTTTGGGTCACCGCTGCACCACAGCCAGGGAGGAAGTTGGGATTCAGGATAACGTCCATCTGCATGTTTTAGGCAGGATGTGTATCCCAAGGAAACAATTCCTTTTGAGGCTTTCATTTCACATTGGTTGTGTTTACACAAACACACTCATTTTAATTGTGGAGTTTTTTATTGTTTTAAATCCTTTAGTCGCTTTTGATTCACATGTTTTTAGCATTTAAAGCAGGCTAGTGGCTGATCCTGGGCAAAGAGAAGTTCAACCATCAAGTTGGGCATTCTCACCAGGCTGGCTCTCGTTTATCACTGGATGTGTGTTCTGCCAGTTGCTAAATGAGTTATCTGCAATAGGTGAATCACCAGATCAATGCTTTTATATGCGTGTGCAGCAATATTCTCTATTGGCTTCTTAAATTGTGCAAGTGATGGGGACCCTTCAGGCAGTGCTCAGTCCAAGGGACAAAATGAACAAGGGCTGCAAGTGATGGGGGAAAAAAGGAAGAAACTTGTTTTTCTTTAGTGAGGCAAATATGTGCAGACCCAAATGAGATAGGATTTTCAGAGGGGGTTGTTACTATTCCTCATCTTTTTACCAGATTTGATAAAGGGGTTTTTTTAAGTTCAGAATAGGAGGCAGCAGGGGATTTTCTGTGTTAAAGACATAAACATACATAGGCACAGATTATTCACTCTATTTTAAGTACTGGGCTTTCCAGGGTATCCTGAGCTGTTGTTTAATGAATGAGTTAAAATTAAGTTGTGGTTTGTGCCCCAGAGCAGCTAGATGATGTGCAAGCCTTGCAGTAATGCATCAGAACAGTTTCTTCTGTCCTTTTGGGTAAATAATGGTCATGGAAGTCAGTGCCTGGAGAACATTAAACGGTGTCTGTCCTTCACATAATTACACAGAAGTTCTCCAGTGGGTCTGACACAACCTTAATTTTAATAACTGGGCCTTTTCCTTGGTTTCCTTCTCTCCAAACAGGGCTGTAACAGCAGGACATGTTGACCTTTTATATTTTGTAAAACACAGGAATTGCAGGGGATTCACTGCTTGTCAGGAGGTCCTTCCTCCACCTTCTCAGGCTGAATTTCCAGTTCCTCCTCTCTTTTACCGGAGTTGGTACCTGTGCTTTCAGGTAAAAGGCAGAGCAGTGCTGCAGTCCTTCCACTCCAGGCTCTCCCTGCCTTGCTGGATAATGTGCAGAGGTCACAGCACTGGGGAAATTGGGATTATGGGTCTGGTGGAACTGCAGCTCTTCCTGCTGAAAACCCATCATTGCCAAAAAAGTCTGGAAGAAGCCTCATTCAACGTGTGTGCTGGTTTCTGCTGCTTCCCAGGAACTTCCACAGGGCCTAAAGAGAGGTCATTAAATGTCACACTCATTGCAGTAATTACTATCCATAAGGACTGATTAGGGCTCAGTCAACATTGCAGAGCTGGTGACGTCAGTGGGGCACAAAAGGTGACACTGCTGCCTGCCAAGATTTGGGGTGGAGGGGTTACCCCAGGCAGGCACCAGCTGGGTGCAGGCAGCCCTTGGGAACAGGCAGCCCTTGGGAACAGGCAGCTTTTGGGAAAAGGCAGCTTTGGGGAACACACAGCCCTTAAGAAAGAGCAGCCCTTGCAAGACTGCAGCAGTCCTTCCTGGGGTAAGGATGCCCTGTGGGCTGGGAGGTCTCCCCAGAATCTCCCCTATCCCTGGGATGGCTCTGCCCCTGCCCCTGCCCCTTTGCAATTCTCACACTTGAGTTGTGTGTGATATTTGTGTGATTCTCATGAGTGACAAATCCCCCTGTGCCATGCAGGTCCCTGTGAGGATGGGTCTCTCAGTGACACTCTCAGTGACACTCAGAGGGCTGTCAGGAACAGCAGTCATCACCGTCCTCTCCAGCAAATCCGTATCTCAGGCAAGGACCAGGATTTTTGGGTCCCAGAATCAGCATTTGCAATGGGAAAGGAATTAATTAATTACCTGAAACAGCATTTCTGAATTTCCAGTCCCAATTTGTCAGTGACCAGAGCTGTTGCTGGTCAGCACAGCAGCTGCCAAAAACAAAAATAAAAGAACCCTATAAGTATGAACACATGCCCAAGCATATAAGTGGGTGAACAGGAAAAGGGAAGTCACATAAATAAAGAAACATCTCTACTTATAAATAAAAAATCATTTGGCTGAATGGTCCAAGATGATCCTGACTTTGTTTAAAATGACTGTGGCTCCTGGGCTGAGAAAGCTGGGAATGGCTGACCTCAGTGCAGCACATCTGGCACAGCACAGCAGGCAGGGCTGGCAGGGGGAAAGAGCTGGAATTTAAAATAAAGTGGGATGCTCCCGGTTTGCTCCATCTGCTGCTGGCAGGGAGGGCAAGAGCTCTGAGTCCTCACAGCCCCCCAAGGCAGTGAGGTGTGCTCTGCCTCTGCAGCCCCTCACCTGGCCTTCAGTTTCTCTCTGGAGCCCAATCTCCACCAAACACACACCCTTTTGGGTGCTCCTGGGCTGTGAAAGGGTGGAGCAGAAGGTCCTGGATGCACACCACAAACGTAAAGTTCTTTAACTTTTCCAAGGCATTTTTTCTGGTTTTGGTTCTCTGGCTTATGTTTCCTATCAAGCCTGTCTGCAGTTTGAGGCTTCATTCCTTTCTCTGCCTTCCTCCCTTCTCTGCAAACAGCCAGGAGGCTCAGCTCCACAAGAATGAAGGATGAGGTGGCCACTGGGGCTGTGGTTCCCTTGGCAAGGAGCAGTGCTTGGTGCCCAGACATCCCTGGAGCAGGGGACCAGGACCTGCTGCCAGTGACCCCTGTGCAGGGACAGCAGGACAATGGCCAGGCTGCTCCAGGACTGACTGGGGCTGTGACAGGGGCACAGGGCAGTGTGACAAGAGGCTCCACCCCAGAGGGGTGAGGAGTTGAGAAGGAGAAGAGGGTGCCTTTGGAAGGGAATAAAGGCTGGAAGTTATCTTATACCTTGGGGTTCTGCCTGTTTCTTGCAAGAGAGGAGCACACCTGCCCTCCTCCTTCTGGGCTTCCCCCAGTCACTCCATTCCCTGCTTTTGGCTGGGATAGAGTTAATTCTCTGCTCAGGAGCTGGTACAGTGCTGTGTTTTGGATTTAGCAGGGGAATAATGTTGATAACACACGGATGTTTGGGCTGTTGCTAAGTAATGATCACCTTAAACCGAGGACTTTCTCAGTCTGCCATGCTCTGCCAGTGAGGAGCTGCACAAGAGTCCACGAGGGACAGGACAGGTGATCTGAAGTAGCCAAAGGGATATTCCATGCTGTGGAACCTCATACTCAATGTATAAACTGGGGTCAGTTTTCTGTGAGGGGCTGGGCAATGGTCAGTGAGCACTGGGCATCACTTGTTTCTCTTGGTTTTATTTCTCTCCCTCTCTCCTTTTCATTGTTGTTGTTGTTGTTAATATTATTATTTTCAGCTCTTAAATTGTTCTTATCTCAACCCCCAAGGTTCACCTTTCCTTTCTGATTCACCTCCCCACTGTGGCAGGGAGGGAATGAAGCAGCTGCGTGGGACTGGAGTCACTCAACACTCCTGAACCTGTTGGGCAGAACTTGAGAGAGAAACTGCAGGAGAAACTACTGAACCAGTGACACCAACATCTGACAGGTTTTGTGCAAACTTGTGACTGTTCCCACTGAGGGATAATCAGGATTATTGCAGGATATGGCATCAGCTGCTGGGCTGATGGTCTGGTGCCTGCCCTGCCTCCTGCCCAGCCAATTCCAGGGGCAGGGCACATGAGGGACAGCCAGCAGAGGGAGGGGTGGCATTTAGGGACACAGAGCTGTGCAGAAAGCAGAGGACTTGTGAGGCAAGAAGGTCTCTGAGAGGCAGAGAGGATCTGGGGCATTGCAGAGGAGGAACTATAGAAATCAGGGATTATTGTGGGGTGGGTGGATGTGCGGATGCAGAGCCATGGAGGGGCAGGGACACAGAGCTCTCCAGCTGCCATGGACACGTTTTCCTCCTTCTGCAGGGAAAAGCAGGAGGAGGAGGTGAAGGAAACCTTGAATAGGTGTCACCTTTCTCTTCCCTCTTCATTGCAGCCATGGTGCAGTGAAGTATTTTTTTTCTGGAGAAGTTTAGCTTCCACTTCCCTACCAGCTTTAAAGGTTTCCTAAAATTCAGTTATCTGTGCATGGCTGTAAGTGTCTAGCACTGGGTACCTGTGCAGAAATATTTTTATGTGATGCTCTTAATTTTGGCCTGAGGCCTGTAAGTTGTGATCCCATCCTAGTCCTAGTAAAAATGCTAATAAAAAGGAAGGTTGCTCAACCTCTAAATAAACTTTTTTCTTTCTGTCATCGGTGAGTGACAAAATAATTTCTAAGGAAAAGGTTCTTTTTCACTGTTAATGTCCAATTATAAATTCAGCCTCCAGTGGGAATAGGCAGGTATTTGGAGATGTGGATAATAAACTTCTCAACAGATCTCTCTGGATCAAAGCCAGCTCTGCAGTGACATCTTACTGCTATACCACTGTAACCTTTTTAATATTTTGAAAATAAAAATATATTAAAGCACGAGAAACCCTGAGGCTGTAACGTCCAGGGCGCCCCACAGTGTGAGAAGCCAGCAGCAGTAGCACACAACAGTCCCAAAATTTTGGGAGCTGGGGCCAGCACCCACCAGAGGAGACTTGGAGAAGTGTGTGGATGCTCTGACCACACTCCCAGGTGCCTGAGAGTCCCCTCCTCTGCTGGGGCATCTGCATCTCCTCAGTAACCTCTCCTCAAACAGAATGTGACAAGTGCTGTAACTGCATTTGCATTATCCACTGCTGGTGGCTGAGGCACGAACTGTTCAGTGTTTGTTGATTTATTCATTTTTTATCAGAGGATGGAGGCAAAATTTTGCTGTATGCTGCCATCTGCTGTGGGCTTCACGTGATGATGAGCATCTCAAATTTGTTTCTGACAGAGATAATGCTGCATAAAGGTGACTAAATAAATGACACGTGTATGAGAAAGATCTAAAACTACCACTTGACTCTCTATGCAAAATGTCCTTCAAAAAGGGGGAAACCAGTAGGAAGGAATTATGATTTACTGGTGATTTTAAGGGCAAATCATTTCCCCTAAATGCTTCATGCTGTGGTGCTTCGATGCATTCTTGTTCTTTTCTCTCCCATTCCCATTTTTCCCTCCCTGCCTTCCCTCTCCCACCTGAGAGCTCCAGGGGAACCACATTTATGGCTGGCAGCCTCAGGGCAGAGCTCTGACGTGTGTGCCTGAGGCAAGGGCAGGCTCCTGTCTCAGCTGCCAGCCCTGTGCCTGCATTTCCCTTGGGTAAATACACCCCAGCAGCGGGAGCTGGGGAAATCTATAATCTTTTTCCCTCTTGCTCGTTGCATTTTACAGTTGCATTGCTCAGACTGGCAGCTATCAAAGCTCTCTTCAGGGAAATAAATTGGTGATGGGGGTCAGTTTTTCTTTGATCAGTAAAAAACTGGTCTGGTTGTATTTTGACAACCCATAAGATTGAGGCTTTTTTTTTTTTTTTTTTTTTTTTTACCTCTCTCTTGGCAAAAATGATGCAAACTGTTCAAAAACTTACTCATATACCCGGTGTCAATACTGAGGCCACAACCTGCTGTCCTCTACTGGGGCTGGAGCTCCACCAGCAAGAACACGTGTGACAAAAGCAACAAAACAAACTTGGAAGCCTCTGCTCGTGTTAAACACATCAAAAGAGAGATTAGGGGCAATGATCGAGTGTGCTCTTTCAGTCCAGATAAGGAACACTTCCTTGTACCCTCCCTAAAGTCAAACACACCAGGTAAGCTCCTTTCTTACTGTGCTTTATGTAATCTGGGGCTCTCGGTGCCCACAGCTCTGATACTGCTTCTCACAGGTTTGTTTTTTTGGGTTGTTTTTTTTTTTTTTTTTTTTTTTTTGTTTGTTTTTTTGTTTTTTTTGGTTTGGTTTTTTTTTGTTTTTGGTTTTTTTTGGTGTTTGGTTTTTTTTTTTTTTTTTTGGAGGAAATAAATTTGGCCCGCAGATCTTACAGCAGTGCTACACTCACAGAGATGCTGGGGTGTGTGCACCTTTCATGGATCAAACCAGGCTGGGACCAGAACCAGCAGGATGCACGGTGCAGCACTTAGAATGCAAGCTTGCAACCTGTTTTGTTTGGATATTGGAGACACTCTAAAAAGTGAAGAACCAGTTCTAATTTTTTTTTTTTTTTTTAAGCCTAATGTACAGGTCTTAAATTTGCATTTACAGACTTACTGGAATCCTGTCCTAAGAGCAGAGCTGGGCAGTTCCCCACCTCAGTGCTGGGATGTACCTGGTGCAGGATGTGCTAAAAGCGTGTCAAAAGCAAGTTAAATGCATGTCAACTCTTAGAAGGCACTTTGGCTTCCTCAGACACCAATCTTAGGTTCCTGTTTTATGCTTATCTCTGCCTCTTTAGAGAAATTTCCTGCTTATTTGTACATCACAGGTGGAAAAAAATTGTTTTGGATTGGCCAAAGGGGAGTTCATCCATGTGCTATTTCTTAGAATGTCTGGGGAAACTACTGAATATTGAATAAAATCACTCGTGGTTCATCCAAACTTACCAGCTTTGTCTCAGTTTCCTGACTGAACTGTCAGGGCCACAGGAACAGATGATGAATGGCAAAGGAGTTTTTCTTCACGTGCTGGACGTTTCTTGCAAAGTCCAGCGTGTGAAGAACGTTGGATTAATTCCTGACATGTTGCTGTGCAAGGCAGGTTGTGTTTCTAAGGGAAACTGTGGTTGTAATTTAACCCTGTGTCACACCAGTGATCTGAGTTCACAAACCAGAGGCTTTTTTCATCAGCCTCTTTAATAACGTGGCAAATATACACTCCCCTAATATAAAGGTCTTAAACACTCCCAAGGTGTTTGCCATGAAACCCCTAATCAGGATTAGTTAAACCAGAGCTGCCTTCAGCCCCACCTGCTTTGGCAGCCCTCTGTACCTGCACAGGGGGTGTTGAAAATTATTATTTCTTTTTTAATAAAGAGAAGAAATCTCAAGGAAATGGAAAGGTTTTGTAACCTGCCTTAAAAACGCTTTGAAAAGTTGCTCTTCTGTGCACCAGCTCGTTCCAGCTGTAATAGTGATGACCAGTCCATCAGTCCCACATCTCTGAATAAAACACTCTGCCCACATCTGTACAAAACACCTCCCACAGCAAATGTCCTAAACCCCCAGCTATACTCACTTGGCTTAATATAAAGAAATATGTTAATATTGTGATTATTTTTATTTTAAAGCCTCTGGCATGAATGTTAATGGGATGTTCTGGGGGAGGAAAATCCAGCTGTAGAGAGTGGCTCTTTTATGAGGCAAGGGGGTTGCAGCTGGATGATATAAGGTCCCTTACAAACCAAACCACTCCATGGTTCTGTGATTCTATATCCTGCCTGTGCACTATTAAGACAGCACAGCAAAGGGTCTAACAGAAATCAGAAGGAAGATTGAAGGAAGATTTGCAGGTTCACTGGGCTGGGTCTACCCATAAGTGACTGTCATTGATCTGGGGATCATTGTGGCTTTTGGTTGGGAAGATCTCAGTGGCTTCCCACATTTTACACTGGATTTCTCTTTAATACAAAAGCAGACCACAGTGGATACTTATCATACAGTCTTTTTACAGAAACAGAGGAGTTCAAAAGGAATTTTCAGGAGTCCTTTCAGAAATGTGAAATAACAACACTGTCAGCTCCAGGAGCAGCACCCTTGTCTCCAGACTGCTGATAATACAAAATATCAGCCATGTTGGGCTGTGAAAATGTCATGATAACAAGCAGTGAACATTAAAACTCTTCTGAAAATGTCTCAGCTACCCAAGGGTTCAACATACTTTGTTGTACTTCTGTCATGCTTCTGTCAGTTGAAATTAATTCCAGTTTACAATAATGATTTCCTCTTCTTTTTAACAACATCCAGGTTTGGGAAGTGCTGTTTCTATTGCACTGCAGTTTCTTTAGTCAGGGTGAAAAGTTTTGGTGCACTGTCCTGTGATATCAAGGTTTGTATCCACAGAAGAAAGTGGAGGTTGACAGTTCATGTGGGTTTGCTGTTTTCTCTCGAATTTGCCCTGGTAAGTTGCAGTAAAAATTAAGTTCTGATTCTGCCGGCGCTTTCTTGCAGCAGTGGTGATGCAAATACTGATTAAGAAGCACACAGACTGCATCCAAAACCACATCTCAAGCAGATCACCAGCACCTGATCAGATGACAGGATCAATTTTGGCTGATATTGGAAAGCTCTGACAATATTATCCATCATTCAGCCCACGCCATCCCCAGAAATCAATTCTAAAACTGACAACTTTCACCTCGGGGTTTTTACAGAGGCCAAGTGTTAAACAATCAGGCATTTTTCAGCCTAAAAACAGCTGAGACTGTCGTAGTAAAATGGAAATCAGGAAACCACAGCAGCATTTCAGATATTTTGTCCTTTGTCTGGCTGGCATCAGTCCATCCACACACTGATGTCACCAAGAGGCACAAAGAATGTGGGATTTGTATTGTCCCATTAGCAGAGAAAAGGAGGGAAAGCAGGGCGTAAAGAAGCTCCTCTTCCATTTAAGTTCAGTAATCTCAGAATTTTCCAGCCAAGTTACAACCTGTTGCTCATTGCAGAGAAATCTACTGCAGGAAAACACCGAAGAATTGGATTTTTAGGAACCTTGTTCACAGTGACATGATAATATATTTGAACTCAGAGATTATTTTTTTCCAAGAGTTGAACATTCTTGTCAAAAGTGCCAACCTTCTGTTTCCTGCTTGCTTTTGGATTCAAAGTAAGCTGCTGCCTATGCAACAGACCATGGATCTCTTGTGGACCTATATGAATACTTTCAGGAAAAAAAGGTATTTTTGTAGCCTGGTTCTTGGAAGGTAAGTACTAAAATAACAGTGAGCAACCTGATCTCAAGTTGTCCTAGTCTTTTTCTGCAAAACTTCATGGTGACAGCATTCAGGGTTACCAGTGTTAGCTTTTGTTCTCCATGTAGAATTTGTAGCTGACAGTAAACACACATGGTGATCATCCATCACCCATCTGCTTCTTCCACCCAAAACAGGCTGAATGTGCAACAGTTTGCAGCAAGTGCAGTTGCCAGTAGCAAAAGGAAACAGTAAAAGGTATTCTGTGAAGGTCCAGAGCTCAGAGCAGCGACCAGAAGAATGGGCTGGGTCCTTCTGCAGGGCTGGAGTGTGATGTGGGTTTTCAGGAGCCCGGAGCAAGGCCAGTCTCCTCAGGTCTGCAGTTCTTCTCTCTGGGGAAAAAAAAAAAAAATAAAAAAAAAAAAAAAAAAAAAAAAAAAGAAAACAAACAAAAAAACACCCAACACATTTATGCATCTGCTGCACTCTGAAATGGTTTTCCCACTGCCCTCAGGTCACCAAGGGAACTGAGGGGCTGCTGGAATGGCTTGGGTTGGAAAAGACCTCAAGGATCATCTCATTCGTGCTGTGGGCAGGGAAACCTCCCACTGTCCCAGGCTGCTCCAACCCCAGTGTCCAGCCTGGCCTTGGGCACTGCCAGGGATCCAGGGGCAGCCACAGCAAATCTGGGAATTCTATTCCAGGGCCTCACCACTCTCACAGGGAAGAATTTCTTCCTAACATCTGATTTAAATCTCCTTTCTGTTGGTTTGAAGCCATTCCCCCTCGTCCTGTCACTCCAGACCCTTGTCAATTGATTCTCTCCATCTTCCCTGCAGGTTCCCTCAGGCACTGGAAAGCTGCAATTAGGTCACCCCAAAGCTTCTCTGCTCCAGTTTGGTGTGGGCTGTGTCCCAGTACAGCTCTGCCAGGTACATGCCATTCCCTTGGCCCCACTTCCAAAGGCACACTAGTTCTACTTTCTTCAGGTTTGCTTCAGAGCCCATTAAAAAGTGTTCATTTTTTCATGCTGCACCTGAAAATCCTTTCTAAGGGGATAAAGTGAGGAATTAATGTTTACATCTGAAGGATTTCCCTCTGAAAAATTCCAGTATTTTAACATTTGGCTCAACAAAGATTTTGCTGTGCTTTTTTTGTCCCTTGATCACTTTATAATGGATACCTGTGATCTCATGTGATACGAGCTCTTCATCTGAAATGTTTGTATATGCAAATAAATCACAATTATATATTCAGGGGGGAGAAAATCAAGTCACATTACTTGAAATCAAGTAATATTACAGGTCTTGAAGTTTCAGAAATATCCTGTTTTCTTTGGGTGACAGATAGGCTTGTTATAGCTTAAATCTTCATGTGCAATATAAGTTGTGAAAACAGTGTGTGTCATCCAGCATCCAGACGTGGGCTGAGCTGAAATTGCACACATCACCTTATTTTGGGCATTTGCTAGTCTGTGAGTGTTTGATATTGGCGGTTTGGTTTGAGGAGGAAGTCTCACATATTTCATAAGTGAGATGGTGACAGGGGTGGTTTCAGCACGTGCTGAAATGGCTGCATGGCTGGTGCTGAAATGGCAGCATTTCAATCCATGCATTTTCTCATTCCAGCAAGTTGGGTGTTGGAACAGCAGCTCTGTCTGAGAGGGCAAGGCTGGAGCAGAGCAGGGCTTAGATTGGCCTTGCCACAGAGACAAAAAAATCACAATTAAAAGCCTGTGCACAGCTCTCTACCTGTGTCTGCACATCCAGAATTCTCCAAGGGCAGTGCAGGAAGGTTCTCATGCCTTGCACTTGCCCTTTCTAGTGCCACTTGAGGTGTCTTAGTGCACTTGTCCCCACCTGAGCCTTTGCCGGGTATCTGAGCCATCCCCTGGGGATGGATGGGGGATGCAAGGCAGGGCGAGCTGCAGATCCTTGCCTTGTGCAGGAACACCTGTGAGCCAGGCAGGACAACCTGAGATCTCTGAAATGGCTCTGGGTGACCCTGCTTAGGCAGTGGAGCCCAGCTGGGAGTCCCAGCTGGAGCAGAGTGCCTGTCTGTGCTCAGCTGGCTGAACCCAGCACCTCTCTGGGTGGCAGTGGCAGTCACACCTCAGTGCCAGCACTGGAGAGGTCTCCTGTGATGGGCCACCCTTGGGTCAGGTGAAGGTGTCTGCAGGGTCCCCTCACTTCCCTGTCTCTGCTCACCTCTCCTCTCTTTCCAGCCAACACCGTGTTCCCTCTGCAGTTTCATTGGCCTGCTCAGTTTCCCCTCCCCAGGCTTCTCTGTAGCAGCCCCAGGCTCCAAATCAAGTCACAGAATCACAGAATGTTAAGGGCTGGAAGGCAGCTCTAAGATCAACTCATCCCAACCTCTCCTGCCATGGGCAGGGACATCCCAGACTGCTCCAGGCTTATCCAGCCTTGCTTTGAGCCCTGCCAGGGATGGGGTGTCCACAATCTTCTTGGACAGCCTGTGCCAGGGTCTCACCACTCTCACAATGAAGAATTTCTTCCTGTCTAACCTAAATTCCCCCTCTTTCAGTTTGTACCCAGCACTCCTTGTCCTGTCAGTACAGTTCCTGATAGAGCCCTTCTCCATCTTCCCTGTAGCCCCTTCAGACACTGGAAGGTGCTCTGAGCTCTCCACACAACTTTCTCTCCTTCAGCCTGAACAGCCACAACTTTCCCAGCCTTTCTTCAAAGGGGAGGTGCTCCAGTCCTCCTTGTCAGCTCTGTGTCCCTTCTCTGGACTTGCTCCAACACTCCCATGTCCTTCCTGTGTTGGGGGCACCAGACCTGGACACAGGATCTCTTTCCTTGATCCCCATCCCCTGACTCAGCCCTTCCTCACCTCCCTGCTGCCTGTCCTGCTCCAAGCCCCCTCTCCTGTGATTCCCACCCCTATGGATGTGCTGTTCTCTCCTCTCTGCCCCTGTGGGGTGCCCCAAACCCCTCACTAAACCCCTCACTAAACCCCTCACTAAATCCTTCACTAAACCCCTGCACCTTTCTCTTCCCAGGGGCCAGCCCCAATCTCCAAACACCCCCTGGAATTTCACGTGTCCAGACAACACAGCTCAGCTCTGACAAATATGGGCTAAACCAGGAGGAGCAAAGGGACAACCAGAGGTGCAGGAACAGGGCAAACCCAGACCTCCATCTGCTCGTGGATCCAGTCCAGGAAGGAAGTGGTTCGGCTGTAGACACCCGGCTTGTTCTTCTCTGCACAGCCCACTCCAAAGCTGGTGGTTCCCACCAGTTTCCAGATGCTCATATCTTCACATGCTAAAGGCCCCCCACTATCTCCCTGAGGGAAAAAAAAAGAATTAAAACAAATGTCAGTGCCCCAGAAATGGAGAGAAATGTCTGTTTGGGGAGGCAGGGGAAGAGACATAGTGCAGTAATTCAAAATCTCTTGTTTCTGCCATGTTTTGGTCCTGGGAAAAGCACATTGCAGCAGGACTTGGAGACTTTTGAGACATGGAATGAGACCATATTTTTCTTTCCCTGGCTCCTGGCTATTGAGCTGAGCTGAGCCTAAGGTTGCAACACCAAGCTCACATCTGACCTTCCTCCCTGCCTGCTCCTGCCTGCTCCTGCCTGCTTTTCCAGCCTTTCCCAGACACTTTGCTATGCAGATTCAACTCAATAGACTCACATCTAAGTACTGAAACCTCCCCAGTTCTTTTTTGCTGGGGCAATTATCTGCCCTACAAGAATCAGAGCCATCACAACAGCTGGAAAAAAGGGAATTTGGAGCAAGCCTGTCCCACTGGTGAGCAGGTCACCTCTTGTCACGTGGAGCTGTGCTGAGCACACTGCCTTTGGGCAGGTCTCCAAGGCAGAGCTGATGCCAAGGTCCTTTTTGGGGGGTGTTGTGTGCAAAAAGCGGATGAAATGCAGATCTAGGCACCCACTGCCTTTGCTTCTTTTTGTCTCAGGTGTGGTTGGGATGGAGCAAATCTGGAGACGTGAAGTTCACAGAATCATAGGGAGGTTTGGGTTAGAAGGGACATTGAAGTCCCTGTAGATCCAAGCCCCCTGTTTGGAACAAGGACACACCTGCCCCTAGGAATTCCTCCCCTGCTGCTTTTCAGCATGGGCTTTGTGCACCTTGCAGGGCTCTGGAGCTGCTCACAGTGCAAGGAAGTGCAGTTCAGTGCAGTGCAGAGATCACAGCCAAGGCAGAGAAAAGATGGCACTGTGCTGCAGCACGCGCAGTAAAATATGTCTTCAGCAATTTTGGCTTCAGAAGGATCAGATAAGGTCCAGAGAAGAAGTATAAAAAGGAAATTGTAACGTGTGAACGCACATGGTCAGTGGTTGATAATCGTGGTAAGCAGAATAAATGGCACAAACCCAAGTGTTTGCCCAAGAAAAGCCTGGGAGTGCCTTCTGATAACTTATCACTCATGTTTTTCCATTTCCAATGAGCACAGTTGCAGCTTGGAAACTTCCATACCTGGCAGGTGTCCACCCCTCCCTTTAGGAAACCAGCACAAAGCATTGAAGAAGTTATGATCCCACCGTAGACATCCCTGTGATTGCAAATGGCATTGGAAATCAGAGGGACACCTGCATAATTCATGGTTTCAGATGTGTCACCTGTTGAAAAAACAGAAAAAAAAACCAGAAAAAAACCTGCCTGTTCTTGAAAATAAACTCATTTATAAACAGAGAATATTTTATGTATAAAGAATTGGCAAGGAAGAATGAAAGAAATGAGGTTCAATGATGAGATAAAAGTAAGGCAACTTGGGGTCTCATCACTTTCAGAACAGAGCAGTTGTCCACTCTGTAGAGATGTGGATTATCACAGTGTTTAAAATAACAATAAAATCTGGACATTGTGTGTTTCCACTTCAAACTAGGCAATTAATGACACTAATGAACTAAAAATCTTGTTGAACATTGTGTTCAATACTAGTGCCAAAACCTGTTCTGAACTTATCGCTTGCTCTGTTAGTCAACAAATCATCTGATTTACTTTATAAATATTTATTTTATTTCATTCAGAGCCTGAATGGATCCTTTCTACAAAAGAGAGTATTTGCACACTGCCTATTGTCAGTTTAGGGTTGCTTTCTTTTTTTTTTTTTTTTTTTTTTTAATGTGGCAAACCTTGCTTTCATTTTCTCCCCACCTTCGGCTGTTATCTGTGGGTCAGGTAACGTTCTGTTCTTGTTCTCTGAACAACAGGAGCACATTCAGGGACATGAATGAAGAGTGATAAATAACAATTGCCTGACAATTCACCCATTTTCATGTGAAGGTGGTTCAGTTTATATTATTGATTAACATCAGCCATGAGTCATGGTAAAAAAAGAAGAAACTCCCTTTTCTCTTTGATGTTGTTTTATCCAATTTCTACATCACACAACCTGCCTTAAAATACACATATGCTTTGTCTAAAAAATCTGGATGGTTAATCCTTGCATTCATCCTGTGCTTCCTATGCTTGGGCTTCTAAAAGGCACAGCCTGTTTCCTGAGGCTGAGTACAACACTGGGGACATTTTGTATGTGTAAATTTTCAATTGTTTTGGAATATACACATCCATTCCTTGTGATAAGAGTTTGCACAGCGCTTTCGCAGTTCAGTTTGGGCATAAAATTTAGTAATATGTCTTTTTTACCCTTCCAGATAATCCAGAAAATTTAAACAGTGCCCTGACCAAATCCTGTATTTACTGTATGTAAAATGTGTGCATGTAGTGAAATCATCAGCAGGCAATTTTAAATACCTCCTTCCACAGTTGCTCCCCATCCTGATACCCAACACATTTTCCCTGCTGGGAAATGTTCGCCAAAATTGGGCAGACAGATTGGTTCAATGTGACCTATTAAAAAAAAAATAAATCAAATTTTAGCAAAAAAAGTTCATATGCCTCAGAAAAACTTGAAGATTTGCCTTGCAGTGAACTTGTGATGAACACCACCCACTCCCCACATAAATAGCCTGGCAGTTTTCTGCAGGATTTTTGTCTTGTGGGAAACACTGAGGGTTTTGAGACAACACCCACGGCAGCCCCAATGAGTTTTGGGTATGAAGCAACACAAGGAGGTGTCAGCAGGTCAATAAATTCAAGAATGAAACAAGACATGCAGCTGAAGGGCAGATCGGAGGCCCCAGGGCTGCTGGGGTGAGACAAGGAGCTGGGTGTGCACATCACTGAGAGAGCAAAAAGATTCTTGGAGGGTTCTTTGCTTCCCTCCCATCAGCTCACAGAGTTTCAGTGCCTCTGTGCTCTGGGACATGGGATTTCATGGGATTAAATCCGAGCTTGATGCTTGCAGGGACAAATAGGTGCTGAGAAAAGGGAGGGAAAATACAAAATATAACTGGGCATTTCCCACTGGTTCTGTCCTCCACAGTGCAGTGATCCCAGCTCAAGGCATCAAGCCCCCAGCATGGAGCACAGTGGGATTGTGCTCAGGTGCAGAGCCACTGCTGTTCCTTATAGCTTCCCAAAGCTATTCATGAGCAGAAGAAATCAATAGTAGTTAAGAGACAAGACCAGAATAAAATCAAGCTCAATTTTCATTAAAAGTGAAGTGTTAAACCATTACAAGGCAACTGATTTAGAAATGACTGCCTAGATATGTCAAAGAGCACCAGCTCCTCTTTGCAGTTGGCTCACTGTGATTAGAGGTATTGGCAGGTGAGCATTTCAATTCATACAATATTATTACATATTATTTCCACTCATTGTATCAATTGCAGGTAACATCCTACCCAGAAAATAAATGCAGTTTTAATTTAAATCATCATTATATTGAAATTCCCTTCTCTTCTCTTTGAAATTCAAGTTGATTTTCAGCTTTGGACACTTCTGGATCCCCCATTACTCACAGAAAGGACATGATAAAAATCTCTGTGACCTCCAAGCAGAATGAGGCAGGGTGTTTATTTTAGATAGGAAGAATATTTAGAAAGAATAAAGTTAATGTTTGCCTATTAATAAAGGCCTGCAGTAAATCAATACCAGAGTGGAACTGGGAACATTTTGCAGCACGTTGTTGCTGTCCATGCCTGGATATGGAATACAGAAGAGGTGCTCACACTGAGGCTGGGGGGTTTCTGCTGATGTTGTGTGCACAGGGGTGTTCCAGCTGGGAAGGTGAGAAAGTCAAGTGAAAGCTCACAGAGATAAATTACCATTGAGAGCAAGAGGTGCTGCCAGTTTCATCAGTGCTATGTCATTCCCCATGGTCTTGGGTTTGTAATTCCGATGGTAAATGATTTTTTCCACGGAGTGAGGGTGAACTTGGGTGTCCTGCTTAGTCACAAAACCGACCTGAACACTCCATGAGCTTGGCAAGTACAGGCTGGAACAAAGAGGTAGAAGAGAGGGTCAAACCTCCAGGAAAACCCTCAGGTTTTTCCAATTGTCCCCCGAGCTTCTGGACCTCCAAAAGCTCTGCAGGCAAATAACTCCAGTCTGCTGCACTGGGTCACTTCTCTGTTAATAATGGCTATGTTTTGCATCTGCTTTTTAAAAATGTAAAAGAGGTGACTAATCTTAGTAAGACGCTGGGTCACTGGTACATTTTCAGTGTAACTATACCTATCTTACAACAAATGTGTGAGGGTTTTTCATCAGCCCATGTGTCTGTGCTCCTGTGAGATCCCACAGCTGCTGCCTGGCACACCTGCACCCAGCCAGGCCCCAGCAGCACTTGTGGCAAGACATCTTCACCAAGAAGCTTCCCTTCTGGGAAGTGTTTCTGCCCCAGTTCATGAGCTGGCACAAAAGCAGCTCCTTTTTGCCTCATTCCTCTGGGAAAAGGCTCCAGGGATGTGGGTTGTGTTGCCAGCTCTCATCCCCATCACCCTTCAAACATACCACAACCACCTGGGTTGGAGGGGACAAAGTCAAGGACAAAGGTTCTAATTGCTGAATTCCTAAATTATTATTTTTATGGCAACACAGGGCTCTAAATAAGACTGAGGTTTGTCTGTCCCATCTCTTCTCTCTACTGGGTATAAAAAGCATCCTACAAGAACTTACTCAGAAGAAGGTTGAAGGTGCTTAAAAGTGGTCAGACAAGTCCAATTTTAGCTGTCTAAATGTCTTTGGTGAAAGTGGTATGGAGTTCGTAAGAGCAAGAAGTGCTTGTGCACTACTAGCATCAAACAAGACTGCAAAACCATACGGCTCATTATTATGAATTTGTTTGTAATTACACAAAGGAGAAGAGATAAAATAACTATTTAGCATTTATTTACAGCTCAAAGACCTCTTCAACTGCATAAAAAGCAGCACTGAGTAAATGGCAAAGGGCACAAAGCACAGTACAAGTGACTAACAATCACTGATGATCCTGTCAATTTGAAAAGAACCCTGTAATTTATTTTGGAGCTCCAGTGGATCAGAGAAGCCAAATACAAATTCTGTACATGCAATTTGCAGGAATTGCAGGTTGCGATACCTAAAATCTAGCACTTAAATTTTGTTATAAGATGTTTTCCCAGGGAGCTGGGAGTGGCCAAAAGATCTGGAAACTGGGGCCCTAGGTTTGGGCCACTTCTTGGGGAAGCTTTTTTCAATAAAGACTCATGCAGAAAGAGAGAGGAATGGCTTAAATGTTATCATGCCTTTTGTGGACTACCTAAAAACAGAGGCCAGACAAAATTAAAGGCAATAAAAAGCAGTGATATTTATTGAAGGGCCTTCAGATATATTTCAGGCAGACGAAGCTCCCCAGGGGCTACACCCAAAATGGACAATGGGTCACGGATTTTCATACTTTTATAAGTTTGGTGCATTTGCATATTGGAGGTTAATCTTCCAATTACAGTTTCAGGTAATGAAGTCATTTACCTCATGTTTGCTCCTCCCCAACTTACTTTTGTTTTCATTTCTCAAGGGCTGGGACAGTGAGGTGTCCTTGATTCCTAAGCCTGGTGAGGAATTGTGTTGTCTGACCGAAATGGGAACGGAGTATGGAGTTTAGAGCTATACACAAAAGAATTGTGGGATTACAAATCTATGAAATAAAGTAAAAGCTGAGACCCCAGGGCTCCAGTCTTGGCCAAGGCAGCATGCCCTGCAGGGCATTGCTAAGAGTGGGTGTGTGGAGTCCTGCAGCCCCTTGACATAACACCCAGGGGCTGGCCCTGGCAGGACACACCATAGGGTCACCTGCCCAGCCTGAGAGAGAGAACTTCCCAGTGATGCTCTGTACACACGGTTTGTCCCTGTTTCTCCCCTTCCTAATGCCCCTGGCCCTTTGGTTTCTCTTTCTTCTGTGTCTCCACTGGTTGTGGAACCCAGTGACCAGCCCTGTTTTCCCTATGGGACACTGACCTTTCCTGCCCTTTGTTCTGCCCCCACACCTCAAGGTCATTGCCTGCTGAACCTCATATTTAAGCCTGAGAGTGGTGTGGGCCTGATATTTCTGGATCTGAGAGATTTTAGCCTGCTAGCAGCTGCTAACTTTTTTTCTGAGGAAAAATTTCTCAAGAAAGCTGCTTCTCAAAACAATCCTGGCAAACAACCATCCTTTCTCAAAAAATCCTTCTCCAGGTGATGTTTTGCTGTTTCTCTAGTTTAACCAATGGGATTAGAGAGGTGTTGTTCCTATTCATCAATCATGTTAAGTCTGTATTGGAACACCTCATAAAAGTAAAAATTAGACAATTAGAAGTAAAAATTAGTACAATAAAAATTAAGTACAATAAAAATTAGTACAACAAAAAATGAGACAATAAAATTAGTAAATGAAAATTTGTAAATAAAAATTAGACAATAAAAGCCTTTTTGTTATGCTCTTTGCCTTCTGAAATATTTGGAGTCTTTCAACTTTCTTTCATGTCCTACAGCAACAGACTGGCACATGTTCATCCCTTTTTGCTCTGGATTTCCCTTTGGCTCCTGGAAATAAACCTGGTTGGAACTGATCTGGTGCCAAGGCCTTCTGTCTCTCCTAGCTGAGGTAGCCACATGGTGTGTGTGGATGTGTGAGCTTGACTGCTCTGCCTGAGTTTTGTTGGAGTCCAGGGCATTCCTCTGGGCACCATGGAAGGTCACAGACCTCAGCAAAGAGGACTGGGACCCGAGCAAGAGGGTTTGAATCCTGGCCAGGGGTGTCTGGAGCCAGTCCAAGGCGGGTTGCCTGGCATGGAGCCCAGGAGGACAGAGTCTTTGATCTCAGTCTGTGAAAAAAGCTTCTAACACTGAGAGAAGAATTACAAGTCACAAAGGTGTGAAGGCAGTAGTGCAGTGTATCACAGGGTGAAAAATTGTGTAGTTTTAGGGTTCTTAGTGTGGAGGTGAATGGGCAACAAGATGGAGGATTTAGGGTGGTGCCCTGGCTTCTTCTTCTTCTCCCCCGACCTCCATCTCCTGATGTGATGGTGGCACAAAGTAGTTTAAGGGGATTGGGTCAGAGTAGAGATGACCCTGTGCAGTGGTTTTAAATAGATTATGATTGACAGGTTGGCTGACAAATAAGGTACTGTAAAATCGTGTTTAAATGGTGGCAACTAACTAAAAATCATCATTTTTTCTCTGTAGTATATAAAAAAATAAACAATTAAGAAGAGTGGGGGGGTAGAAGTATTTGAATATCTCAATATTTTTTTCTCCTCTCTTTTTCTTTAATGTATATTAATAAAATCTATCTCTTCTTACTTTTAAGTTATGCCTGTTTTACCTTTTTCTCCCAAAATCCTATCTCCCAGCTGATAAACAAAATTTGACAAATGTCAAACCACAACACTCTGTTAGTACAGGTGATAGGCATTGGCACATAACTGTAAATAACATACACTTAATTATCTGTATAAAGAGGCTGGGACCTCTCATTAAGAGGGGAGTCGTCCTGTGTCTGAGCAGCAGAACAGAACTCAGCCAGGCACAGAGAACATTGTAAGATAAGAATTAATAAACAATATGAGAAACCAAGAAAAAACAAGACCTCGAAGACTCAGTTTCATTCCCACGTCTGGCTCAGGGCCTTCAGAGGGTAAAAGACTCTAAACCACCTTGGGTGAGGAAACAAAACCCGAGAAGTTTCCCCAAGCTGCGTTCCCACCGGAGAGGTCTATTGGGATCTAGCCCCCAGCTCCACTCCTAAAAACCACGGGGGGATTTGGGCACTCACTCGTAGACGCAGTGGGCTGCCGTGAGGATCCAGCTGGGGGTGATGACGGATCCCCCACACAGGTGGTGTCCCTGGAACTGCAGGCTGACCTGCCAGGGCCACTGCTGGGGTGACGACGCGTTGCCGCCCACGATCCGCGGCCTGTAGCTGGCCCGGGTCCCACACGCTGCCGGGAAGAAAAGGTTACAGTTTGTGATGGTTTTAGTTGTAACCAGTTCATGTAGCGCTTTCCCATCTGCCAATTCCTGCCTCCCAGTTTGAGTGCAGTGGTTTGAGCGTCTCCTAGAATTGCCTAACTCATTTTTTCCCGCTGCGCGATAGGATTAGGAGAAAAGCAAAGCAGGCTCAAACTTAAAATCTATAACGATAATTTGTTTATTAACAAACACTAAAAGAAGAGCATGAAAATCAAAAGGAAACCTTCAAAACACTTCTCCCTCCCCACAAACTGTTTGTTTTCTCACTAACAACATAAAGAGACAAAATCCTGGAATTCTCAGTCAGTTTACCCCCCATAAAATAGTTTTTCATCAGTTCGTTTAGAGAGAGAAATTGAAGCACTCCCCCGCAGCCCCCCGGGGCTAGCTCTGTTTCTTGGGAGGCTTTGGGGGAAATGCTTCGAGGGGACCAGGGCAAAAGATTCCAAAAGAGGCTCTTACCCCCAGGGTTGATCCAAGACGTTTATTCCATGCGGGGAGGCGAAGGCAGGAGGGCCAAGAGGCAAGGGCCCAGAGGGTAGGAGGCAGGGCCCCAGGAGGCAAGAGGGGACCCAGGAGGCAAGAGGGGACCCCAGGAAGTAAGAGAGCGAGAAGAGGAAGAGCAGGACCTTATCAAGGCTCCTGCCAAGGGGGATGGCTGGAACTCAGCCAATTAGGTCCAGAAAGGAAGGAAGGGTCAAACTACAGGGTTGCAAGCTCCAGGGGCTCTGGGGAAAAAACCATTCCCCAGAGAAATACAACAAGAGATGTCTTTTAGTCTGCCATGGAATTTTCCCGCTGACAACACAGAACAGTTTTCTTGTGGGTTTTAATTCTCACAAAAAACCAGCCACCCAGGAACCTGCTTTTGTGAAGTGCCTCCCATTGGCAGCTTTTCCCAAGCTGCATATGGATCATGGACACAATTGGGGTGTGTTTCTGGAGAGGAAACACACTCCTGGTTTGGATCACATTCAGCCCCTCTTCTCCCAGCCTTGCTGAAGGCGGGAGGTCTCTGCAGCTGGAGCATCCCCACCCCACCCCCATGGCCACATCCCAGAGGTTTCTCCTCCTCCTTCCCATCCCTGCAGGTCACTCATGGCCTGGGGGCTGTGGGGTCTGTGTCTCTCCCTTCCCTGCAGGTGCAGCGCTCAGCTGAGCTGTAAAATCCCCCTGCTCTTCCCTCCTTCATCCTCAGGGTCCCACACAGGCAGCCTCCAGCATCTCCTTTCTCCTTGTGGGGATTTTGCTTTTGTATTTTGATTTTTCATATCCCAGTCTGAAAACCAGGTGGCATGGAGAGGTGTCAGATGAAAATTCAATTAAGGCAGAATTTCCCTTTTCCTGCCAAGATGCCAAGGACTTGGAATTACAGTGTGAGTCCATGGACTCAACACGTGGTCCTTAAATATACACTTCCTACTGGGATTCTCACTGAAATGCTCCTGCTATCTGATGCTCCCAATCTGCCCTCAGCCTATTTTCACTTTCTGAAATACTCTCAAATTTTTCCTAAAAAACTTAATTTGTCTCTGGTGTGATAAACTGATAATATAATATGACCCGAGTTCACCATTGCTCCCAACTCTTGCCATGCAGTGGATAAAGAAGGATAGTTTCTGTTTTGTTTTCACTTTGTCTGATTCTTACCCAAACACTTTAAGATGATCACATTGCCAGACGTGCACTCCTCCCTGAGATGAGAAGACAGTGCAGCATTAGTCCCAATTCACAAATGCCTTGGGTTTTTTTTTTCAATATTATATCATTTCCCTGTGCACATAAATATAAGTAACTCATATATTGAAAGAGGTACAAAGGAATGAACTCATCCAATCTAATCAGTGAGACACGGAAGCCAGGAGCTTGGCCACCATCAGGAGGCTGCAGACCATCTGCTGCCCTGCTGAAGAGGGATTCAGTCTTCCATGAGGGAAGGCTCATCAGCAGGTCTGAAGTCTCCTTGGATCCATTGCTCCCTTCTCATTGGAAAGTAACTAAGAAAAACCAGCATTCGTCAAGGAGGAATAAATGGACCATAAAGGGTTCATAAACCCACTGGGAAATGTGTAAGGATCTGCAAACTGAAACAAACTGCTTCATAATGGAAAAACAGAAGTGCCTGGTGCCTATCCATTTGCAAAAATGGCATCATGGGACAAACAGTCATTTCAAACAGGTCATTTGAAAGCCTTTGTTGATTTTAATGGGTCTTGGAACAGACTCTTAGTTCATATTCCAGCAAGACTGCTGCTGAACCTCAGTCTAGCACATGTAACACCAAACACAAAGTACTACATGCCTGAGAAAACAGCAAGAATCCCAAACTATCAATAATTCCCCTCCTATTGATTGCTCTCTTTCTGAAGCAGCTGAGGCGTACCTGAGGTTGGTGGCATTGTGCAGGGATGTCACTTGATCAGCTGAGAACCAGTGGCTGAGGGACACGAAATGTCTTTGGAACTGTTTTTCGACTGCAGCCACGGGCAGGTAACCCGAACTGACGTAACTGCAAATAAATCATAAACACAGCTTCCTCAGACAGCACTGCAGCAGTTTGCTTAAATAATTCACCAGATCTGCTCATGAGAACCACAATAATCAGATTCTGGCATTCGATAAAAGTAATTCTATCCTTCCCCTATGCTCCTTGCCACGTGCATGTATTTTTTTACATAATTATGTGTGGAAGCCACACATGCTGGGATGCATTTAACTGGCAGAGAAAGTAAAATTTAATTGTAATATTACAATGAAGCTTTTCATTGTAAGCAGTTGGCACATTTCCTGAGACACTAATAAGCTCATTGTCTCCTTTTTCTAGAGTTACGTTTTACAGCAGGGAGGATGAATAATTTTTTATTTTTTTTCTTCTCTTCTTTGTTGAAAAATTGAGACGTATTTTATCCTAAAGGCAACAAGAATTTATTCAAAGAAGCTTTTTACTGCTAACTATAACAGAAATCAGAATGATGTCATGGTTAGAAATAACAGAGCATCATGCCAAATCACAACTTCAAATCTTTCTCAATTTTGTGAAAGTTTGTGAAGGAAATAGTGCTTTTCCAGGAATGGGATCAATCCAGCAAGAATTTCCTAGGCATGTTCTTCTCTAATTATGAGGTGGGCCTTAAATCCTATCAGATTTCATGACATCAATTGTGTATACAATTTATCTATAGGGGAAGTAAAAGAAGTGGAAAATGCTCATATGTTTTTAGTGCAACAAATAGGATTTGGGCACCTGCATAATACAGAGAAGATTTATCCAAGCCCTTATATTTAGCCATCATGCAGGATTTATAGCAGTAATAAAGGTATTTTCCATGTACAAGTAATCATCTCAAATCTCCTTAATCATATCCCTCACAAACGTGGATCGTTAAGTCATTTTTAAGGCACAAACTAACACAAGGTTTCATTAGCAAGACTGAAAGCCTCAGAGTTTGTTCAAAACAGCAAATGAAGAAGTTGCTGGCAGTTGGTGTCCATACCTTGAGAAGCCCAGGTGTTTGCAGGTTGTGTTCCCATACTCTGCCCTCCAGTCGTCGGAGCAGACTGTTCTCCAGGACCCAAAGGTGAACACTTGCAGCACTGCCCTCTTCCCACTCAGCCTGACTTTGAGATTGAGGACAAGAAAAGCCTCAGTGAGCTGTGAGGATGAACATCAGGCACACAACAGGCACACCTGGGCACCCCTGTGGTGTCTGTGTTTTCTGGCTCACTGACTTTTTTGTCTTTTTCATCTTTTGGATTCTTTGACGGAATTTTTCTGTGCTTTATAATTTTTTTCTCCTTCCCATTGAAGAAGTGGACTAAGGTACTCTGAGCTAGGACAAAAAAAAAAAATCTTTGCTCATGGGAATGTCAGCTGTAATACAGCTGGTGGAGGCTGCCTGGCCCTTCAGTGAGCTTTAGGCAAATCTTGCTGATGGCAGTGAGTTGGAGCTGCAGATGCTTTGCCCTGAGGAAAGCCGTGGCCAGGGGAAGGGATGGAAGGTGGTGGGCACCTCCTGTGTCAGAGAGGTGGATGCACTTGTGCCCTGCTCTCCTGGACCTGAGAAAGAGCACATCTGTGTGGTGTTTCCAGAGAGAAGAGAGGCCATGCACGTGGTCACTGCTGAACAGGGCTTTCCCCCAAGTCCAGCTTTATGGAATTGCAAAGGAAGACAGGAAAAGCAGAGGTACTGCCACTGGCTCCACAGAGGCCTCAAGCCTCCCTGGGGAAAACTCTCCAAATGCTGAACTCTCCAAGTTGTGCAGGGTTTGCTGGGGCCAAAAGCTCGTGGCTCTTGTCATTCCTCCTATTGCACAGACGGAAAGCTGTGCTGCCTCCTTACCTGTAGGTACAGGAGCCAGGATTGCACGTGCACTGAGCTGAAACCCAGTTATTCTGTTTATTAATACTAAAATCTTTTCCCTCCAGTGGCTGTGAACACCACCTTCCAGAGCACAGGACAGGGGAGCACCATTTAAAACATCCTTGTGATTCCCAAAAACTACCACAGAGAGAAATTCAGGAAGAAGTTATATATTTCACACATGAAGCAGCAAACTGCAGCACTGAATGAACAAAAGGCTGATTTCTCTCATTCCCACATCCTTTGCAATCCTTATTCTCCTAAGATAATACCAAGCTTTTGCAGTCTTCAAAACTGACACAACACAACAGTGTGCCAGTGAATACAGAGCTCTTATTTACACACCATAAGGCAGTGGGGTTACACCTTGCAGGCAGAGGAAATGTGAGCAGTTAAAAAGCATCTGGGCTTCTAATGGAAAATATTATCAAAAATGGCAGTAACAAAATTCAGCAATCATCACAATTACCTAAAAAGCAGTTGGATATTTCATAAACTGTAAATCAGTACCTCAGAGAGATCGTTCCTCTGAAGTGGTGATTTAGATATTCCATTGGTCTCTGCCTTTCCTGTCTCACCCAAACTCTTTACAACAAGCACTCCTTGATAACTTGCCAATTCTACAGGAGAGGGCAGGAGAGATTTATAACCAAAATTAAATTACCACATCTGTACTCATCTTCCCCTTCTTTACAGTTGAAGACACCATTGCACCTGGCTGATTTCTGGATACACTTAAAGGATGATCGGCAGCGAAACTTCCCAATGCAGTTGTACTGAACTAGAAGGAATGAAAGAACATAGGGCAATGAAGACACACTTGGATTTCAATTTAACACTTCTGCATTCCATTATCTGTCCAGATTTCAGTCTTGCCGAGGAAAAGACACCTCTTGTCCTCCAGGAACCTTTGAAATACAGCCTGGAGGGTGCTACATGGTGCTGCCAAAAGTCATTTATTAGTAATGACTCGTGGGAGGAGTCAGCCTTGCTGTGTGTGCTGACTCCTTCCCTGCTCCCTCTACACAGTTTAAGTTTCACTCCAGAGTGAGTTCCTGCCTGGTCCCTCAGACCCCGAGCAGCAAATTAGGGAGACCCCTGGAAAACACATCCAGTGCTTCCTCTTCCCAAGGGGATTTCTCAACCTCCCACAAGCTGATCCCTATTCCAAGTGTGGAGACACATCAACATATTTGACTCCTGGACCCAGGCAGGTCACACTTCCCAGCCACAACTAAACTCATTCTGCATTTCTTTTTCCTTCATAGAAGTTGTTTTTGATAGGCGAAAGTTCTTTAATTCTTTGAAAGCAAACTTAGAGAATTGAATTACAAGACAAAAATATGGTGTGGGCAGCCCACAGGGGTTTTGTTTTTGCCTCCAGTTTCTAAACTCAGATCATTGCTTGAGGGGAGTTGACAAAATTTTACCAGAGAAAGGTTCCCTGAAGCTGCAAGTTCCCCATTGTTGTAAATATTACACCAGTCCTCCCAGGAGTGCCAGACCTATTTCATCCCTACATGTAAATAAAATGTAAAGCCATCACATCAACAAGATTTTTTACTACCCCAAACAAGCCACGGTAGCAGTTCAATTCCATTCTCAGTAAAAGGCTCATGAAAAATTAAGGATTTGAATGGTTAAGTGAGAACTTAATGAATAACTAAGGGTACTCACCACCCAGGCCAATGGCAACTGCTAGGATTACTGCAAGGAATAAACCACAGATATATGGGAAGTATTTCAGGGAGGCAAGAGCATGGCACATTGAAGGTGGTTCAATATCTCCTGGAAAACAGAGAGAAAGCTTCTGTGAGGTTAAACCAGCTGAGTTAGCAATGAAAAATATTTATCTAATATTTAACTAGATGTCATCAATAACTCCTGGATATACTTTATGGGCTGACCTCACCTGAAGGGATTTGGGTTTGCTCTTTCAGGGAATGAGAAAGTTCCAAGTGCTTTGGGGCTGCTGATGCTCTCAGACAAATTCCTTGAGCATTTGCCTTGGGGGGATCTGAATTGTGCCCCTTCAGAGCAATGTCAGCTCCAAATTTTCATTTCCATGGGCTACGTCACACTAGGAGCTTCTCAAGCATATGAGTACCTCCACTGAAAACTTGAGTCCTGGGATAAAAATGAACTTCAGACCTGTTCTGTCTGTGCAATTAAACCTGTGTGCAGCTCATAAATAGAAGTTCAAGACAAGAAGGAGGAAAGTCACTGGTCCCTTTGGACTTGGAATCAAGGTTAACTGAAAATTATTGAAAGTTAAATTTGCAAAAAAAAGCAGGATCCTCTAATGAGTCTCAAAAGCTATGAAAAAGAAATCTGTTCAAAGTTTTGCTATAAAGGCGAGAAGAGAACTGAGCGATAGCTAGAGGCTGAGTCTTGAGATTTCAAGTACAAAAAGATGCATCTAAAGTGAAAATATACATTAGCAGTTATTGCTAAATAAATTTCATGAGCTGGACTTGTTTACCAACCACTGAACTCCAGAGCTGACCTCTGCTTAGTGGTATTGCCAGTCTGGAAAACAACAAGAGATCCTGCTGAAAATAATGAGTGGTTCACTTGTCTCAAATGTATTCTGATATACAAAAGGCAAGCTGTGGGGAAATAGCAAACACAGCTGGGTCACAGCTGCACACAGGAACTGGCAGGACCTTGTCTTTCATTTTAGTTCATACAGCTCTTCACTTCCCCATTGCTCAGGCTTTATGATTGAGATTGGCAGATACAATTAGTCAAGGATAATAAGGAGTGTCTTCAAGGGTTTATAAACTCCCTAGTAAATCCCAGCTTCCTCAGACTCTCAGAAGCAGCTGAATAACTGGTTTTGGCAATGGAGATGGTGTGTGGTATGCCAAAAAATCTTAGATAGCTGCAGCAGCTAATGGACTAGAAAATTAAATTGCTCTATTTTCACTCTGGAAGCTCAGCCTTGTCTCTGTTGGAACCCGTGGTTATTTTGAAACCTGTGGGAAGCAGCAAACAGGCACGCTAATCCTCCAAGGCTGCTGCATTGTCTGTTCAGGTTTTTTAATGGACCAATTTCCAGGCTGGCAAAATTTCAAACAAACCATTCAAAAATGTGTCTGAAAAGTGTGTGTGAGGGAAACATTTGCTTGTGTGTGAATAATCTGACTGTGAAAAATGCTCGAGCGTGCAAGTCGACACAAGATGTCATCACATCCCTGAGCTGACAAAGCTCACACCTGGGGCAGGGAGGTCGTGTTTCCTCCTCCTGCCTGGGATTGCTTGCTTTGGGTGGGCAAGCACAGTCTGGCCCACAGTGGCCACTGGGATTGCAAAATTCAAAGGGCTGTGGGTTGTCCCTACCAGATCCATCTGCACTCGGGTCCACCCTTGCTTGTGGTATGAAGAAAAACCTTTTGAAGGTAAACTGAATTTGTGGTACTGGCGGTTCATCTTCTGTGACGGAGATGATTTCAAGACTTCCAGTCGTGGGATTTGTCTCTTGAACCTGACTCAACAGCAGAGGAAAATTGAAAAAAAAAAAAAAAAAGAAGAAAAGAAAGAAAATAATCATTAGAATGTTGTCCTAGAGTCACAGAATGGTTTGGGTTGGAAGGGATCCTAAAGATCATCCTGTTCCACCCCCTGCCACTGGCAGGGACACCTGCACCCCAAGCTGCTCCAAGCCCCAGAGTCCAACCTGGCCTTAGACACTGCCAGGGATCCAGGGGCATCCACATCTTCTCTGGGCACCCTGTGTCAGAGCCTCACACTCTCACAGTGAAGAATTTCTTCCGAACATCTCATCTAAACATTCTTGTAGCCCCCTGTGGGTACTAGCAGGCCGCAACAAGGTCTCTTTGGAGCCTTCTCCAGGATGAACAACACCAACCCTCTCAGCCTTTCCTCACAGCAGAGGTGCTCCAGCCCTCTGAGCATCTTTTTGGCCTCCTCTGGGTTCACTCCAGCGAGCTCCATGTCCTTCCTGTCCTGGGCACCTCAGAGCTGGACACAGTACATTGTTACGTACTTAATTTTCATGAGAGAAGCACTTATAATTAATTTACCAGCAAACTACTGAGGTTAATTTTTGTTCAGATTTGTCTAAGCACCAGAGCTACTTTTAATAACTCGCACTGGGAGTGTGAATCCATCCCTTGCTCTATAATTGCAATAGGAAAGAAGAGAAAGACTAAAAGGCACAGGACAGCAGCACAGCACCTGACAGGATCCTCATTCAGGGGAATTTTACTCCAGTAAACTTTTGATGACTTACTACAGGGAAAAAAAAACTAAAGTTAGCTACACTAGAATTTGGGGAAAATAGATTTGAAATGCTAATTTCTGATTCTGGTTCTGCACAATGGCAAAAGGAATCAGATTTTTGAACTCAGAGTGGGGTGAAATAGGTCCAGGTTTGTTAAAGACAGTGGAGCTGCTAAGCTGTAAAAGCAGCATGTTTGCAGACTCAGTCCCAGAAAATGCTTACAGTGACACATTTTAGGCAAAGAATGCATGTTTTACCTGTGTTTTACCTTATTCTATCTATAAGGGAATATACCCTGGAGTATTTTATCACCTTTCCATAAGGCGGAATAGTTATAGGTGGAATGGAATATGGTTATGGAATATGGTTATAAGGTTTCCCTTATAACCACAAGGCTTATGCTCTTTCATTTGGTAAAATTTCACTTGCCTTTCAATGAACATGAATTAAACTTTGTAGAGAATCTGCCAGCACGATTGTTAAATATTAAAAACCACAAAGCCTTCCAGCTGATGCATAATTCCCCCATCATGGAACAAAACAACGTTGTGAACTAAATTACATGCAAGCCAAACACCGAACACATTTCGCTCATTCAGGGCGCTATCACACTCTCCCAAACCTTCACTCACCTCTTCCTGAGAAGTCATAGCTAAAAGCAAAACTGTTTTCCCTCTTCATCATCAACAGCAGCCCAGAGGAATCCCGGAGTTTGCTGAGCCCTCTGCTCGGGGCCGTTGTGGCCGTTTCCAGCCGCCCGTTGTAACCCAACCTGGACACGGGTATCGGGTGGCCTCGGATGGCATGGCTACAGAGAGGGGGAGATAAAAATTCACCACGCTCTTTAATTAGCCTAAGAAGAACCAGGCAACACTGTGGGATTTGTAAAACCTTCCGGTAACCCCTCTAGCAAAGGAGCCCCACTGTTGCAACCTTGGTCACTGAGGATTTTAGACTCTCTGTGCTGACCCCCCCCAAGAAAACACTTCATTTGACCTGAGCCCTTGGAAAAGGCTTCCAAAATTGAGTGACAGCACTGGGATTGTGGGTGTGAAGTTTGAATAGAAGTGTGTAATATCACATGGTGGAAAAATTGGAGCTTAATGTTTTAGAATATAGTAATATATATATATATATATATAAAACAAGATGGAGGTTTTAGGGCGTTTTTGGCTAAGTCCTTTTTCACCTTCATCATGGGTCTGGGTGGTATTTTGTGATTGGATAGAAAAGTTCACATTGCAGGCCATGAGTGTTTGGTTATTGGGTTAAAAGTAAAAATAATTTAGGTGTCATTTCTCAATTGGACAGTTTATCCTTAAAAGACCTTGTAGAGAGAGAGAGATAGGGGGACATTTTTAGTTTGTCAGCTAGAAGTGCTGTAGAACTCATAGTTGTGAGACTGTAATGTATTTAAGAATTAATAAACATCTGAGTCTGAACAAGAAATACCATCTGGTGCATTTAATCCCAGCTCTGGCAAAAAGAAGATAAAAGCAGCACCCCACAAAGGCCAAGTGAGCACTTACCCATCCTCTATCAAAACCAAGGGCTCTGAACACCAGGAGCTGTGGGTGGCAGAGAGCAGCAGCCCCAGGGCTCCATCTCTTCAGCACACAGAGCTCACAGACTCACCTTGCTCCTCCTTTGCTTGGTTTGACCTTCACCGTGTCCTTGCACAGGGTTTTTGAAAAAGCAGCATGAGATGCTGCTGAAGGATCAACTCAGATGTACTCTGGGATTTAGGAAATGGAAATGTACATTCAGCTGCAAGAAATGCTCAAGAGTAGTAATAATTTGGGTAGTTGTTTTCATTTAGAAGAGAGGTTCCTGACAGAGGGAAAGGTGGAGCGAAGAAGGAGAAGGAAAGGTGATGCAAAAAGTCACAGGAGTGTAAGGGGAACAAGGCTTCTGAGAAGACAGGGAGGAAATGAAGATTTTCCATTATAAAACCCTTTCCATTATAAAACCCTTGTGTCTGGAATATGGCTGAGATGAGAGAAGCTCTTCAGCCCCATTTCTGTGCAGGATAGAGACTGGCATTTCCTGAGGAGAAGACACCACATCATGATCCTGTTAAGCCATGAATGACATCAAGAATCCTTCATCATCTCCTGTGTCACTCTTTCAGCAGCTTTGCCTGGAAATGGGGACACTCTCCCCACCAGGCTTCAGATTGTTCTGATGGTTCTCCAAATGGCTGAAGAACCAGCTCAAGCCGGCCAGGTGTCCCCAGGGGAGCTTCAGCCAAAGTGTGGAAACATGAGGGCTCATTTCAGATGACCAGCAGCTCAGGTGATCCTTTCAGTCCACGGGGTGAGGTGTCCTGTCCTGCAGAGGGAACACTGATACCTGCAATAAGGACAGAAAAAACTTTCTCCAACCAATTCACCCACTCTGGCCATGCTGGAAAGGCTGGGGACCAGCCAGGGCAGCTCTGCAAAGCCTCCCACTGGCAAGGAAAAGTTCTTCTCCCTGCTTCCACCCTGAGCTGCTCCAAGCTCAGCCTCAGGGTATGAAGTCTAGATGGGACATTGGGTTTGATCTCCCACAGTTTGGTTGCTCATTGCCTTTGGCTGAGAAAATCAAAGCAGGAGCCACACATGATATGGGCAGGAGGACTTGAAAACTGAACCCAAAAGGAAAGTTTTGGCCTCCAGACTAACTCCCTACACACTGCAGGACAGTCCCACTTGTTCCCCCTGGTGCAGTTGCAGCTCAGGTGGATTTCTTGGCTTCCAGGAGACAGTTTAAGGTGAAAAGCCTAAAGATTCTACCTCAGGCCCTTCAGCAAGACCACTCTGGCTGTGGTGGTTTCCTTAAGGCTCCTCATCATGTTCTGCCAGGGTGGATAGGAAGAGCTTTTGCTCTTTCAGCCACCCTACGACAAAAAATTCAGAGGCGCAGATTCTATGAAAACAGGATGTCAGCTTTTGTCAGAAGAAGATCACAAGGGATGTGAGGTTTGGTTTGGGTTGTTTTTTGTTTTTTGTTTTTTTTTATTTTATCTGCCTCTTTCCCTCCCTCTGTTTCATTTTTTGACTCCCTCACTCCTTCAGAGCCTCCTCCCACCCCCTGTTTTCTGTCAGTGCTGAGCACACAGGGAGGGCAGGACACGGAGGAGATGGCAGAGGCACAGCTGTATGCAAAGGTGTCCAACAAGCACCGGGCCAGGAGCACCTCTGCCCTCCTGGAGCCTCTCCTGGCCAAAGGATTCCCAGCTCATATCGCGTGAGTACTGTGCTCAGCTGCCTTTGCACTGAGATTTATTTCAGATATTTAAGATATGAGGTGTTTGCCATAAAATCCCCATAAAGGTAGTCTCGTTTTTTGGGGCATTTTTTTTCTTTGATCAAGAGATTGTGTTGCTCCCGGGGGTGACATTCCCATGCAGGGATCAGACTTGTCTTGCTCTGAATTTCATACAGAGCAGTGTGTATTGCTCACATGGTGTTGGAAAAAGCCTTTTTCTGACCCAGAGATGGGGCTCCTGAGAGGTGTTTTAAAGACTTTAATTCCATTTTCAGTCTCATCTGAAATGTGAGACAGTACAGATGTTACAATTCACACCATCACAATCAGAAGCCAAACTATTTCTTAATTACAATGCATTTTAAGTGTTTTTTGGCCTATCAGCTTTTGCCACAATGGTGCTAATGCTTCTAAGCCAGTCATCTATTAAAATACCCCACGAGGGTTTGGTACAATACATTTTTCATCGTTCTATTTCTCCAAAACATCTAGTCTATTTGCAAGGCCATCATTTGAAACTTGCTTTTAGTTCCATTTCTCTCTCAGCAATGTCTGTCCTATTCCATGGCATTTCTAAGTCAGCATATCTTATCTCTGAGTTTGCATACAGATGCACAAGACCATGTGAGCCTTCTGTCAGGCTTTGAGAATTCTCTACAAATCTGTTTCCTAGAACATAGCAAAACCAACCTACTCAATATCCAATATTTTAAAATACTGTGTAAATCTAAAGACACACACCCTTCCTCATCCTGACTTTTGAGAGGCTTCTCAATGAGTTGAGAATTTGACCATAGTTTGTTCTTGGGATACATCTTCTTTCATTTTTTTTTCTGCTTATTGCTCTTATTATAAAGGAATTAAACATAGATGTTATTTCTAGACAAAGCTTTTTACAGGCCTGGAGAAAATCTCCTGCTGGATGGTGTCACTGGAAACTTTTTTATTCTTTAAGAGGCTCCCTAAGTCTGTCAATTTTTCTTCCTGTCTTGAATCAGGATCTTGTTCCAAAAATCATGTCCTGCCTAGAAAATATCACAGTAAACAATTAGGCATTATTCTTGGCCACTCCAATGGATCAGAGAGTAACTGGTGGCAGGTAAACAAGTTAATGCAAAAGAAAAGTGCCAGCCACTCCTCCCCCAGACATCTCTCCTCTTGGACAGGCAAGTCTTGGAGAAGGTTTTCCAATTTCTGGATGGCAAGTAGGGACATTTAGGTTCAAACTGTTAAAAATATAAATCTCATTATTTAAATATCAAAAATTCTCTCATTAAAAATATTTTAAAAAATAAGAGCAATATGTCACTACCTTTTGACTGAAAATTAAGCCAGTGGAGGAGGTTCCATTTCTAAGTGCTATGTAAGTGCTGAGATGATTTTGTGCTTCCCAGTTCAAAATCAAGAAGCAGCAGCAGGAATACTGCGCAAATTGATGTAAGATAACAAAATATCAAAAAGCAATTTTAAAAAACTTTATTTCCTATTATAGACCCTAAGACTTTCAAAATTTAGATTGTGTTTTTAAAAAAAACTCTTTAGCTGTCTCTATTGTCCCTTAAACAAACCATGAATGAAAGTACTGAAAAGTTTCTTTTGACATATCCTGGCCTGAGAAATACGAGGTGGGGTGGAAGTATTACAAATTCTTCCATTACATAGAACCAACAGGCCAAAGCAGCATTTCCCCAATGAACAAAATTCAAATATTTGAGGGTCAAGTCTAGCCTAAGATCAAAAGATTTCCACAAGAAACTGTGCCAGCAGTTTCTGTTTTAGGGAAGAGCCCACTTATTCTCGCTGTAGATTTATTTTTAATCTACTTTCATTATAGATTCTCAATGTTTTATCCTTCTCTCTATCTGAGAGAAATTGGTACATGCAGAGCTTATTGCATTATTTTTAAATTTCCACTTCTCATCTTGGAAGTGTAGGATTAGTCACAACCTAATTGCACCCCTAGTGCTAAGGGGTCCATAAACCTCGCTGGAAATCATCCTACAGCCAGCATATGTGATGAGACAAAAGGTGGGGACAGGTATGGAGAGGAGCACAAGAGAGCAACGAGATGGGACTGAGCAGGATGGCAGTTCCTGGCCTCAGATCTCACTCTTATTGCATTTAATTTTGAAGGCCCCATGGTAAAGAAGAGGTGAAGCCAAGCTTCAGAGCTGTTTGTGCAGAGCTTGTCCCAGGTGGGAGGAGCAGCACGGCATGAGGTGCTAAAACACTCACTTGGAGGTGAAATTAAAGACTTGGGGGTGCACTTAAAGGCTTTTATTCCATTTTATTCCATTCCAAGTGAAAACTGAAAAATAATACAATAAGTTCTGCGTGTACCGATTTCTCTCAGATAGAGAGAAGGATGAACCCTGGCATGGTTGCCGCTGACACTTCCACAAGGCACAGCAGGAAAGGCTGCGTGGGGAGAGGGACAGAAACGTGGCTGTTTGTGCTTGGTGTGGTGGAGAAGGAGGGCTCAGCACAGGCACAGAAAGGAAATGTGCAGTTTTCAGTCCCAGAGGGCTTTAGACCTCATGGTCGTGCATTGACTTGGCCACAGGAGTTGATTTACTTTGTAGAGAGAGGAAGAAGGTAAATTTTGAGTGGAAAGTCTCACGTTTGTCCTTATCTCTGCTGAGCCCCAGTAAAGAGCCAGCAATGGTTGCATATAAACATTATTAACAAGCCCAAATGTAGTTTTTACTCTGAAGAGAAGACAGAAGGCTGGGAGGGAACATAAGGATGAGCCTGAGTCCTGCAGCTCAATGCACACACGGCTGATGCGTGGTCAGGCATCATGGGGATGGTTGAAGAACAAAACTGGGAGGAGACAACACAACTCAATGCCCTCAGGAGCCAGTGGCTAGAAAGGGTCAAAAGACAAGGAAAGACATCAGCAGATGCCAAGAAATTCAGTAGCTTTTTTCCAGTGTCCTCTGTCTCTTCTTCCCCTTCGTGTTCCTTCTGAGAAGTTTGTAGGCGCATTTCAGGGGCGGAAATGGGGCTCATCAGTGCAGCTGCTGCTTGAACACTGGAATCCTTCACCTATCACCCAGTATTTAGGCACAAAGATTTGCTTGTGTGAAACACATAGCTGGCTTTCTGAAAGTTCTAGTCAGAAAAGAAAATGTGAATCAAATCCCACCCCAGAGAACTGAAGTCGTGTTAACAGAGAGAAACTAGAGATTTTGTCCCTCATCTTGGACTGAGCTGATGCCTTAGATCTGGCTCTCTGCTGGCTGTGGGGGATCCTCAACCCAGATTTCAAGCCCAAATATAAGCATGTTTTGCTTAGTTTTAATGGATGGGCTTGGCCTTGGTGCTGTGAATCAGACGCTTTTTTGCTATGAACCAAGAAAACCCTGTTCTTACAGTGCTTGGAGAGATGGTTTATCTAACCCAAAGGAAATTCATGCAGTCACTATGGCTGCTAAAGAAACACCTCCAGAACACAAAGGAAGGCATCTTATGGGGAGGACAGATTACCAGTCTTCAAGGAATTAAGGACTTGTAGGGAGAAAAAAGCTATCTGGAAGGCTTCAAGAACAATAACATCCGCTAGGAAAAACCTTGCTAAATGTCCTGCCTGTGCTGGAAAATAGATTTGATTACCATAGTCACTTAATGCCTTTACTTTATAAAAGTTTTCTTTCTGGTATTCCGAGGAACTAATTTTGTGCCTTTTCTAGGCAAAAAGCCTTGGTTGCAACTGGACAAAAGACAATAGAAGATGCAGTAAAATGGTAAGTACCTGTGATTTCTAAGGTGTGCCTTCACATTAAACCTGCCTAAAAATCCTTGTTAATGTGCTCATCCTGTCACTGAATTTGAAGTTAGCTGCTATTAAAAAAAAAAAAAAAAATACTGAATTTGAGATTTACCCTTTTTTTTTTTTTTTTTCATTTATTTCACTCAGAAAGGGAAATATTTGTATTTGTACTTATTTTGGGACACGAGGTTACTTGCAGGAGGTCCAGGCAAATTTTAAAAACACAGTTACTTTTACTTTCACTGATGAGTCAATTCATGGGACCAGCTGGTCTGGTCAGAAAATCCTCCTCAGCTTTAAGTCTCCTGAGAGAAAGGAACAAGGAAACAGGGAAAAATTTTGTAAACCTATGACTGCACCTACTAATACGTGCAGAAACAACAGCTGAAGGGGAATATGATGGCCCACCACCAAGTAAGCTGAAAAGGTGATGGTCAGAGGGTTATCATTACAATTAAAAACACTTCTCAGTTTTGAACACCACAAAGTTTTTCCTTTCTACCAAGACTCTCACAGAGTATTTATATGTCATTCATGTACTGACAACTGATTTTTTTTGTTGTTGTTTCAATTCACCTTCACACTAAATACAATCTTTCCTTGCACTTTCTTTTTTTGTTGTTTTTTTTTTTTTTTCCCCTTGGTTCAGTTGGAGTTTTTTCTTTTTTTTTTTTTTTCTTCTATCTTCATTTCTTTTGTGAAAAGCCAGAGGAGGCATTTGAGAATGGCATGTTCTTTCCAAACAATTTTTTTTCAGGGATGCTGCCACACCTCTCAACAACCATTCCCAACCCAACCACTGCAAAGACAAATATGCAGCATGTGAAAGACATGGTGAACGATATCATCACATGGCACATGAGCTTCTGACCTTTCCTTGTGCATTTCTGACTTGTCTTGCTTTTCCTAGGGCTGAATAAAAAAAGCTCTTTCTGAGTGTTTTTTTAATCTTCAGCTAGTTTTAATTTTGTCGTTCTCCAGCAAGTTCCACCCATTGCCTTTTTCTTCCTCCAGTTCTTTGTTTCCAGTTATGGAAAATGGGGGGAAACAAAATAGAAAAACAAAGTAAAAAAACAAAACCAAAAAAACCCACAACAAAATCAAAACCAAACAAAAAAAAACCTGATCAAAAAAATCCCAAACAAACGAACAAAAAAAATCCCCCCACACAAAAACCCCCCAAAAAACCCCAACACACCCTAAAAAGGTTTTTTTTCTCTCTCATTTTCAGATACTGATAGAAGTGAAAGCACATAATAAAATGTAAAGTACTCAAAACACAAGCAGAAAAATAATTTCTCCATCATTTAGTGCTTCAGAGAGAAAAAAGAAGATTTTTATTTCAGCTTTTCATTCTTAAGAAAATAATAAAATTGCATTTTTTTGCAATTTTGGTGCATTTTTTTCTGATCTCCTCTTCACAGGAAACACACTCACTCTCGGTGTTCTGCTCTTGATTCCAGGTTGCATTCCCACTGCAATGACCCCTCTTTGGATGACCCAATCCCACAGGAATATGCCCTTTACCTGTGCCCCACGGGCCGCCTGCACAGCCGCCTGCAGGACTTCTGGAAGGAGAGCAAACGCCAGTGTGGGAAGAACAGAGCCCACGAGGTTTTCCCACACATCACCCTCTGCGACTTCTTCACGGTGAGGCCAGGGGAGTGCAAGGGCTGGATTTCAGCTGGGTGATATTTGGTGACACTGGGCCCCCTGCTGTTGTCTGGCACCAGAACTTGTTGGTGATCAAACGACATGACCCAGGTCCAGGCATGTTGCTTAATGGCTGAGTGATGCTTAAAGTCTGAGTGATGCTTAAAGTCTGTGCCTTGGTTTGGAAAGACAGGTGTCTGCCAAGGGAAAGCTGCAGCTTCCCTTGGGATGGAGAATGCAAACCCCCCTCCCTCCAAATTATTATAATTTTGTAATTAAGGGCCTTCAGGCAAAGATATGGGAATAGGAATAACAGTTCTTTACTAGAAATATTAAATATATAAATGTAGTAGTACAAAAAAACCAAAAACAAACAATCAAACAAAAAAAAACCAACTGACAGAGTCAGAATACAGCCTGACGCCCTGTTGGTCAGGGTGTTGGGAGCAGTCCAAATAAGTCCTCCTGGATTGACAGATGTGGTTCTGTTGGAGCAGAGATGATTCCGTAGAAGGGTCCAGTGGTGAGATGGGTCCAGTTTTCCTCTGGGAATCCATTGCAAAAAGGCTGTCCTGCTGTTCTGAATCTCAGATTTCATCCAGGTAGGAATGCTGGACTCCTCCCCCTGGGTGGAGCATCTCCCAGTGGGATGATGTAATTGTATCAGCCCTGCAGTGAGCCTCGATGGCCCATTAACAGCAGATACCCCTGAGGAAGGATGGGTCCTGGAAGAGACAAAGAACACTGCCCCACCTGGTTTAACAGCTGGCCCAGTAACACCTCCCCACCAGGTTTTAGCAGATGCTAACAGAATGCACACCCCTGGTTCCAAGCTGCACTGCAATCCTGCATTGCAACCCAAGACAGTCTCAACCAGCAATGCTTAATGCCTGAGTGAAGTTTAATGTCTGAGTGACAGTCAATGTTTGAGTGGGATGTTTCAAGGTAGCTGATCCATCTAGAGCAGCCCTGTGCAGTCCAGCTGCTGTCAGGTTTCCACGTGTCCATTGCTGCATGGGTTTAGGGTAAACCTTCCCAGCCAGGGCAGCAGTGGTGCCCTCAGCCAGCTGTGCAGCAGGGACAGTGTTATCACAGCATACAGACAGCTTTGGTACAAGCTCTGGGAATCTCAGGAAAAGCACTGCTTTTCCTAGAGAGCCCCATCAACAGGTCACTGCTACAGTGGCATGTCCTGGAGTTTACTCTTTTTATTTAAGCTGAAGATTTAGTGAAATCTTTTGTGAAGTCCAGCACTGCACTGGTGTGGAAAAACTCTGGAGCCTCCTGGAATCCAGTTTTAGGACATTAATGGCGCAACACATGAACATCAGCTGTATCTGAGATGTGCTGAAACACACCTGGACTAGAGCAGATGGACAAAAATTACTTTGTTCATCATAATTCTGTGTTAAACCATGCTTCCTTTCCCCTAAGGGTGGGTCACTACAGCCAAGCCAAAAAGCAGAGACAGTGAAAACAAGAGTACTTTGTTGCAAAATACTGAATGGTGACCATTAAACACAATTATACAGAACAAAAATCATTAATTAAAAATGAATGCCATGATCTTGGGAGGCATCAAGTTTAAAGGCCTGCCTGGAAAAGATAATGGTATTGCAACTCTCACCTTGCACATCTCAGTAAAGGACTGTAGGATAACAATAACACAAATTCCTACTCGGAATTGAAGACGGAAATCATGATCCCTGTCTAATTTCAGACTGATTACTGCACACCTGACAGATGGTAAAATATTTTGGCTTTTCCCTACCCAGGCTAGATACACCTTGGACTGATATTCTGTAACATCTCCTGTTATAGAACCAGGGTACTGTGCTGATCCAACTGCCAAATACTGCTGGGTTTAATGCCAGGAATTTCAGGCATAATCCTAGGTGTTTTGTGTTTCTCAGGAAGTTTTCTGGCACAGTTTTGTGGCAGTGCTGTATGACAGAGACTACAACACTGGCTGTGAGCTGGTGAGTAAAGCCTGCTCCTCCTCTGTTTTCTTTCAGTGTGAAGACCAGAAAGTGGAATTACTATATGATGTCCTAAAGCGAGTTGGTGACAGCTTTTCCCAGAGCTTTCCACCATCCATTTCCTTAACACTACATGCATCTCCCAGCTACCTTGGCTTCTTCATTGATGACAGCCAGGCAAATGTCCTCAAAAGGTTTGCTGCAGCATTCTCATCAGAGGCTTCAGCCCTGGCAGGTAGGACCAACAGCAGAGGGAAAATTGGTGGGTTGTAGCACAAATGTACAACCACAGTACTGAAAACATTCCCTGTGTCCTCAGGGGGGCTTAGATGATGTTTTCCTGACAGCAAACAGGATTTTCTCCTAGAGATTTGCAAGCAGAGTAGCCAGAGGAGCATGTTTTAGTCTTTGAAGACACAGCACTTCTGCCTAGAAGCTAAAATGATGGGTGGGTGATTGGTGGGTGATTAAGCAGGATATCCAAGATGGGCAGGGACAAAACACTTCCCAGATCTCCACCCTCACGGTGCTGGGGCCCAGCCTGGGTTCATCCCTAGGAACAGGGCCTAATACCTTTTCCAAGGGAAACTGCATCACCAGTGAAGACAGAAGGGGCACAGCTCCACCACTGATTTGTCTGGGAGAAAAGAGTTCAACACATCTCAGGCTGAAGTGAAAATCAAACCATGATCATTTCTTTTCTTCACAGAAAAAGCCAGGAAGAAAATCCAGTCCACATTTGTGAATGATTTTGGCGTGATTAAAACCATGACACCCTTCAAAACCATTATTCAGTAGATCTACTCTACCACTAGTTACTATGATATTTCCTGCATCATGCAAATTGTGCAGGATAAAACAAGAGGAGCTTTACACGACCTTTGTTTCTATCTTGTGATGTGATTGTTTCATCCCTAGACTGCCACGTGAAGCCTTCCTTGAAGCAGTTCCACCTCACCTTGGCTCACAGGTTTTATCCTCACCATCAGAAGACTTTGGAAGAATTGGCCAAATGCATTAACCCAGGGGAGCCCTGCCAGTGGGTGGCTGCTCTCTATTCACGGGACATGCGTTTTGTGTATTACCAGGTACTGGAATCAGATTGATTTCATTTCCTGACCCTTTAATTTTCTTTGCTACAGTCATCTTGCCTTTTCCATACTTAAGAAAATTTCTGCCTGCTCAGTACAGTGTTTCAAAGAGCATGCTTGTTTCCAGTGCCATTTTGGGCTGAAAAACTGGGCTCCGGAATCAGTAGATAATATCCATATTTTGGTAGGTTGCTTGACCTGCATCTCTCAAAATCTAATTCCAACCCCAAATAACCTTACCATGACATGAGAAAATAAGAGACAGGAAATCATGATCCTTTACTATTTTCTAGGATTTGTCAGTTTACAGTTTTGCAGCAGCCAAACTTCCCATCAGCAAAATTAGTTTTCTTGATTGTTCCAGCCATGATGAAAACTGCAGCAGTGAGCAGGGGTCAGTTCTTGCTGATGATTTTCTGCTTAACAGAGTCTTAGTTGATACTAGTAAACTTTTTTCCAGTTCTCATTTCCAAATTTAAATTATGGATTGTTCAACAGCTTTCTGTCAGATCAGTAAATCACTTAGTCACAAGTCCCTTACTGGATTTTAGTCACACTCAGGAGAGCTGCAAGCAATCACAAAAATAGGTCAGATCTATGTTTGCTTTCAAATAAATCTGTAACAACTGCAGAGGGGGAGAAAGTATTTTTTGTGAAAACCAAGTGCCTGTTTTTACGCATACTGTAAGTGTGGTAGTGTCCTCCTTTTCCTCTGCCAAAGTGCCACTAAGGAGCAGATTGTAGAGTGGAAAACAGAACTACTTCTGTGTCCAGGAGACATGAACAACTGTGGCATTTTATCTTTTTTTTCTTGTTAGAGATGGGATTAATTGCACAAGAGACGGATTTCATGTTTGGACTCAGGTGTTTATTAATTCTTATCTCTGTTACAGTCTCACAAGTTGTGAGTTCTGGCTAACAAAGTGAAAAGTGGCTCCATCTCTATCTCTACAAGTCTTTTAAGCACAAACTGTCCAATTATGAAATGACACCTCAATTATTTTTACTTTTAACCCAATAACCAAACACTCGTGGCCTGCAATGCAGATTTTTCTTCCCAATTACAAAATACCACCCAGACCCATGAAGAAGAAGGTGAAAAGGAAGAGCTTAACCTATGTCCTAAATCCTCCATCTTGTTACTTATATATATATATATATATATATATATATAATTTTATATATAATATATATAAAATATATATATATATATAAAATTATGTTCTAAAACCTTAAACTCTAAGCTTTCCACCATGTGATGTTACACACTTCTATTCAAACTATGCACCCATTATCCCAGTGCTGTCACTCAATTTTGGGAGCCTTTTCCATGGCCTCAGGTCAATGCAGTGTTTTCTTGGGGGTCAGTGCCTGTCAGCACAGAAAGCCTGAAATTCTCAGCGCCCCAACAAACAGCCACCCCCTGAGCAGCCGCAGCACGGGGACCATCCTGACCCTGCTGTGTGTCCCCCCCAGAGGCTGAGGGCTCTTTTCCAGTACAAGCCCCAGAACATTGACGAGCTGCTGATCAATGCTGGGGATCTGATCTACGTGGACCCGGCGCAGCAGCGCGACGTGAGCGAGGGCTGGGTGATCGGCACCTCGCACCGCACCGGCTGCCGCGGCTTCCTCCCCGAGAACTACACCGAGAGGGCCCACGAGGCTGACACCTGGGTCAAGCACAGGTACCTTGGCCTTCCATGGCTGTTTCTTGTCCCGCTAAGAAGCTCCTCCTTGCTTCAGAGGGAATTTGGGGGTCTGGGTGTGTTGCTGGGGTGTCTACTGAGAGAAGAGACATGCCTGCAGACACCCAGGGTTCATAAGTTCAGCTGCTGGAGGGATGACCCCTGTTTGCTCTTGAAGAACCTGAACGCCCTGATGAATTTTGAAAGAGCACATTCTGCCAAGGCAGGCTCAGCCTTCAGCCTGGCTCTCTGCTCTCTTCTCTTTTTTTTTATTTTATTTCAAGGGCATGTAAAGTTAGCTTGAAATGAAACCACACCAAGGTTGCTCCACCACCTTGGCACCACCCTTTATCTTGTTGATGTGCCCTGCATCAGAAGGCACCTGTCTGGCTTCCTGCACTTCATTCTGCAGCTGACATTCTGCAGCGCAGCTGATGCTACTTGTAGATTAGAGCTGATTTTTCTAAGCTGGGAAGTTTTGGTGCACTTGTTGATGTCTCAGAGAAAGGGAGGAGGCCACCAGGTAGTATTTCCTGCTTGAAGGTCCCATTTTAGCAGGGTTACACCAAATATACACCATCAGTTCCTAATATTTTAACCTCATTTTTACGGGGGTGTATTCTAAATGAACAGCAAAGTGATGAGGTGGATTGCAAGTGTGGAAAAAGTATTGAATAGAACATGAATCCTGACTTGCTGATCCTGCAAACATCATGACTCAAAAGTCTCTTCTATTTGTTTGTGTGTGTGTCTCTCTGTTTGTGTGTGTGTCTCTCTGTTTGTGTGCGTGTTGCTTTTGCTTTTTCTACAGGGAATATGTTTTTGACACAGCTTCAAGATCCTTCCCCAAGGAACCCAATGTAAAGCTGAATGGGGAAGCCCATAATCTCAGTATGTCAAGGAGTGTCACCAATGTTCTTTCTCTTCAGGTAATTGTTTTTTCCATTTATTATCTTTGCCACATGCTTTAACAGATATGTTATTAATTAATGGCATTTAGTAAATTTAGTAGTATTTTTCCTTTCCCTCCCTCATATTTTCATGTTTTGTTGTACATTTACACGCACCATTTTATTTTTTATGTTGTACATTTATATATACATACACACTCATACTGTATTGTATAATACAGGGGGTTTTGTAATGTATATGCTGTATATCACACTTGTCTATCATAAATCTCTCCCTATTCCTGTGATAATAGCACAACACATGAGTTCTCTGCTCAGGTTTCTCTGAGCACAGCCTCAGTGGGTATGGAGACAAGTCTGACACAACCTCCCCTGACTTCTACATGGCTCCAGGCAGAGTAACTAAAGCAGAATTAGGCTCACTAAATCAAAATTAGGCTCACTGTTCATGGCTGCTCTTATGTCTAGATTCAATGGATGTCATCCTAGAGGTTTCTATGTCCCCAGATCACATTTAAAAGTTCAGTTTTCTTTATTTTTAGATATGTAGCTAGTGCAGGTAACCACACAGAACAGGTAGATGGGGTGGTTAACAGCACTGGTAGGATCACATTTTTTGCTCAAAATCAACAGGTATCAATTTTTCCTGTGTCCACTGGTCTTCTAGTAGGAAGAACAAAACAAATAAGGACTCTGATTCTTTTTTTCCTACAGCACATTTGCACCTGAATTGCCTTTTTGGCTCTGTCAGAGATGCCAAAATTCATTTTCAGTACAGATGTGCATCAGCAACCCCCTTACCTTGCTTGCCCACAGCCTCTGCTCCTGCTGTGCTGGGCAGGAATAACCCTGGGCTGGTTTGTGCTGATATCAGGGAACTGAAGGCACCTTGAGGGAACTTCTATCCTGGGGCCTCCAGGGCACCATGACTGTAAGAACTTTCTGAACAAGTCACACGTCCTTCCTCTGTCTCTTGGCCTCTCTTATCCACATCAGATCTGTGGCAGAGCCAAGGCTTGGCCTGAGAAATGTGTTTTGCAGATGGGGACATCTCCAGTCTGGAGTTTCCCTGGCCTCTGGGTTCCTAGCATGCAGAAAAAGAAAAACCACAAAACCTTGGGTTTATACTATGATCTTGTAGAAGTTGATGGGTGTTTCATGGCAGAAGTGCAAGTATTTAACACAGATAATGGATATCAGCCTGAAACCACTTCTTAAGAGTCCCTTTCTCTGTTTCTGAAGATGCAGAGAACTTAACTCAGTGCTGCAGCAGTAATGCTGCTTTAAAGTTTTAAAACCTTTGACCTGTTTCTCCTTACCTTCTTCTCGTTTGTATATAATGTGCATTGTATACTAACCCCAAACAACTTCAGACTTATTTGTAATTCCATGCAATCTAAGTAAAAAAATGGCCTTGCAGCCAAGATCTGGGTTCACTGTTGATTTGGCCATACAGTTATGAAAATGTAGAAGTAGTATTTTCATAAGGAAAAAAAAGGAGAAGCTTGATGTTAGTCCTGGTGTAGAAAAGGGCAGATCTTAGCTAATTTTCTGGGTTTTGTTTACATCAGCCATATGATATAAATTAAACTTATGATTCCTTCCCACACTGAGGTTAAAAGATCTGTTACCAGTACTGGCTTCCACTAGAGCAAACACAGAATTAGGAACCTGCAACCCATGAGGGTCAGGGATGTGACCTTTGACAGGACAAGAGGAAGTGGCCTTAAGCCACACCAGGGCAGGTTCAGGCTGGGTATTAGGAAGAGTTTTTCCACTGAAAGGATGGTCAACCATTGAACAGACTTCCCAGGGCGGTGTCAAGTCACCAAACCTAGAAGTGTACAAGAAACAACTGGATGTGGCACTCAGTGCTATGGTTGAGTTGACAACGTGCTGATCAGCCAAAGGTTGGACTCAATAATCCCAAAGGTCTTTTCCAACCTTAATGATTTTATGATTCATTTGCCTTTAGTGGAGAACCAGTCAGGGTTATCACTGTCCTAAGGACAGGCATCTATTATAGTGTCTCTTCTCCAGGAATCCAGACTTTTCCTGCAGGTTATAGATAACATCCTTGTGAAAACCCCTGTTCCCATCTGTCTCAGAGCGCAGCCCTGCGGAGAGCGGTGCTGGTGATGCGACATGGGGAAAGAGTGGATCAGGTCTTTGGCAAATCTTGGCTTCAGCAATGCCTGACTGCAGATGGTGAGTAAGGTAACGGGAGGATCTTCAAAAACCAGGACCAAACCAAACTAACCCCAGTAATGGGTAGAAGAGTTTCAGTCTTTGTGTAAATGTCAACACTGGCACAAAGGAGTGATGACAGTGCAAGTCAGGCGCAGGTCTGCTTCTGATACCTTGGGAGGGCTGACCTGGAACAGAGACTGGACAGAACTAGAGAATAAAGCAGACATTTATTGAAAGGCCTTTAGGATACACCTTGGGCAGGACAAGAGCCTGGCCAAGGCTACACCCAAGGTGGAGCCAAAATGGTGACAAAATGGCTGACTGGTCACAAAGTCTTACATTTTTATAAGTTTTGGTCCATTTGCATATTGGGGTTTAATTGCCCAATTACAGCTTCAGATTATGAACTCCCATCCTTCTTGTTTCCTCTCTTCAGTCCACCACTGTTTGTGCTTTTGGGCCTGAAAGTAGTACTCATTGTCCTTGGTCTTCAGCAGGAAAAGGATTTGTTTTGTCTCCCTACTCTGTGAAGAGAGCTCACTAGCACTTAAAATGAGGCTCAGACCTACACACTTGGGCAGCATAGAACCTGAAAAACACGAAAGCTAAAACTTAAGGCATCACTTCCACCTGCACATAACCAGGTCACAACGTCCTAAAGTCCTTCATGTCTATGCTCACTAAATTCTGCAGATAAACAAAGCTCTTGTGCTGCTGATGGAAGTGTGTCTCACTGGTACATGAACAAATCACAGGAGCACACTCATCACCTCTCATTTCATGAGGTGTGGTTGTCAGACCCCTCCACCTTTCTGTGCCTGAGTCAGAACCATGGGCTGTTGATCAGTCACACTGTGTCACCAGTCCAACCTGAGCAATCGGTGGTGAAAATGAAATGTCAGCACTGACCTAAATTGAAATCTGAATTTCCTCTCTCTCTCTCTCAAAGAAAAAAAAAATACATAGAAAGATGTGTTTTCAGGTGAAGAAAACTGACCCAAAACAGGCAAACCTGTGTCAGGAGGAAGGAGGGGAACAGGAAGTTGGGAGTTCACAAGTGAGAGCTTTATGCTGAAAGTCTGCCTTGCTATGCTGGAGATACCCCATGTTTAGTGTATGGAATTCACACCAGATAAAGAGAGTGGTACCTTATAGCTTCATACTCAATGCATTGGCTTCATTTTCATTCAGTGGAAATGGGGGAGTTTTAGTCATGTTGGCAATTGTAAAAGAATGTAGATAGGGAGTCAATTTCTGTTTCTCTTGAGTCCCACAAAGCCAAATTCTCCTGATGTCCTGTTCTTTCTCTCCCCCTTCCCATTTGCTCCTCCTGAGCTTGAAGAAGAGGGGCTATTCTGCTAGGACAGATGATTTCCCAAGCCAGTGCTGTGACCTTAAAACGTGACCCCTTTGAGGTAATAACACTGGCTGTTTTTCATCACTGAGACACTGACTCCGTAAAACAAACATGACACAGCTGCTGCCTCCCTTGTTCCACAGCAAAATGTCCTGCCTTGTTTCAGGGAAATACTACAGAGCAGATCTGAACTTCCCCTCCTCCCTGCCGAGGCAGAAAGACAGCATGAAGCTGTTTGAATGTGATCCTCCTTTATCTTGCTGTGGTATTTTCCAGTCGAGGCTTATAGGTAAGCTGGATATTATCCTCCTGCAAATGTAAGGGTTTGGGAAGCAGGCTGTCATCATCTGCCAAAGCTCATGCTGGCTTTGCAGCAGAAAAAATTTCCTACCAGCACTTGCTGTGGCCATAATTCTCTGTGGGCAACCACTGCAAGATCTTCTTAAATAATAAAATAGAGAACACAGCTGGTCACTTGTCTTTGAGACGCCCTCTGCCAGTTCCTGGCAGAGAAAGCCAAAAGGAAGAAGCCAGAACTTCTGTGCCCTGCTGCTTGTCTCAAGGGATGAATGTCATATGCAGCTGTCCCTGAGTGGGCAGTGAGGAGTGAAGGGCCAGAGGAAGCTGCTCCACGGTCAGCAGAGTGTGGTCATCTCCCTGCAGGAGGATGGGTGGTGTGGGTTAGGCTGACTCAATTCACTCACCAGCGTGGGAATTCCAGGCACAGAAAATTCTTAAAATTTTGTGCATGCAGGTCCAAACACAGTAAATGAATACAAGGTTCAACTTGAGACCTTGGAAAAGGCTTCTAAATTTTAAGATCATAAGTAAGAATGCAGGTTTGCAGTTTAGATAGAAACATATTAAGCTCGGTAGTGGAAACTTTTAAGGTTAAAAGTGTAAATACAGAACTAGTTACAAAAACAGTAAAAAGTTTTGAGGTATAGCAAGTAGTTTGTGTGTCATTATATGATTGGTTAAGAAAGTCCACACCGTGGCAAGATGTGTGATACAAATTGATTTGGGATAGATGTGAAAGTGGAAATGCTTTTTGTAGCAGTAGTTCATTGGCTTATTAACCTTTAAAAGACCTTTTAAGCTGTGATCTTGTGACCACTGACCACGGACACCTGGCCTCTAACTTATGTGGTGAAGATGTTCTCACTCCTTCATGAGACTGAGGCAATAAATAATGCTTTAAACCTCTCTTGGTGGTCCTGTCTCCCTTGTGCAAGCCTGACACACACCAGCTGAAGTTGTTTGTGCTCCTTGAGCAAGATACATGGCTGTGACAGTGCTGGTCTGCTGCAAATGCTTGTCTCTGATGGTTCAGATGTATGGAGACAGCCAAATGCCTGACTGCTTGTTTGAGGGTTTGGGGTGGCTCTTCTGTAATTATCTTTCCAACACTCATTTTAGAATTGATGTTTCCACCAGAATGAGCCTTCTAATGAGCTCAATCAGCAAGACAGTGGGGGGGAAAAATGAACAGAAAGGGACTGTCAGTATATCCCATGTTGATGAAATTGCAAAGCTCTGAGCTGGTGGGGTTTTTTTCAGAAAGTGTTTTGTAGTCGTTTCTCATCTGTCACACTTTGCTGTTGCCATCCAGGGGAAGCTCTGCTGGACCAGGAGGTGACAGTCAGCTACGTGTACTCATCCCCTGCCCTGCGCTGCGTGCAGACAGCTCAGCACGTACTGCAGGGTAAGGCAGCAAAACCTGCCAGGTGCTTCTGCCACGCTGGAAACGTCTTCACCAAACTCGTGTGAAGCCTCTGACATGAGCAATTAGGAAGACGTACGACTCTGTGGTTGTTTGTGGTTTTCTTTAGGCAGGGAAGGCGAGGTGGTTTTGACTAGCTGGTAATGCAGGCAGCAACAAACCTGATGTTGTGTGTACAGTCTGTGGGATGTGAGCACATAAACACTAGTCCCTGATGGTTAAAATGGAACCTAATGTTATATGAAACAGGGGTGTTTCATATCTGTTCGAATTCAGCATTAGCCGTTCATCAAATCACCACTGCTGTCTCTTCCAGAAAATATTTTGACCCAAATATTTCCAGAGCTCTGAAGAATCTGAATGTGAATCAGGGAAGGCTGCTCCCACTCTTTCTTTTGCAAGCCAAACCCGTGTGTTTTAATCCTTCATACTGCAGAACATTTTTCTGTTCCTTTCCTCTCCCTCTCTTCTTTTTTCATCTCCTGTTCCTTTCAGCAGGTTCACAGTTCATTACCGTGTTTACTTCAGAATGCATTCACTGCCAGTAGATAACCTCTCTTGAGAATACTCCAAAAAATAATGTTTCTTTTGACAGATGAATTCCATTTCTAATACTGGATGATTTTCACAACTTACTGCCCCACTGAGGACACAGAAAAATGCTATATAAAAATAGTAAAAATATTTTCTGTCTGAAATTTATTCAGATTGCAACATTACTGAGGCTTTTTCTTCTAGAAAAGCACCACAGGATAGCTTCAAAAATTATGATTATGACAATAATGATGATAATAATTTGCAGTCTCTTAACATTAGTCAGACAAGAATATAACAGTGGCTTCATTTAACCTATTGTTTGACAATAAGTAATTAATTTTCATTAGTGAAAGTACAGCAGCAAACAAGGCAGAATGTATGGTCTGAATGTAGCACTTTGAGTGTACCTTTCTCCTAAGATCTATTTCTTGTTCTTGCAGGGCTTAAATTAAATCAAAAAGTCAGAATCAGGGTGGAGCCAGGACTGTTTGAATGGACCAAGTGGGAAGCAAGCAGAGCAATCCCAAACTTCATGACTGTGGCAGAACTACTGGAGGCATCTTACAACATAGATACAAGCTACAGGTAATTGCTCTGTGTCTGGCTGATAAAGCTGTGGGGTTTTTCCCTGAGATATCTTGTCCTTTTATGTGTCATAAATCATTACAAACACTGCAAAGAGGGGATGATTATGATCAAATTCAGATCAAAATAGGATATAAAAATAAGATACGCTGTGACCAGCACACGGGTGCAAATATCTTGTGTGTGGGACCAGCCCTCCTCTGGTGTTGCCTTGACGTTATGGGCATTCATGTCAGGTGCCAGGAGCTTTACTTTTACCTTTGGTTCATGTGAAAAACACTTCAGAAATGTGAAGAATAACCTAATTTTCAGTGACAAAGAAACGTGACGTTATAGAAGGTCAGTCAGCCCTTGGCTCAAGGTCTGCAGGGCAGCAGCAAGAGGTTTTGGGGATAGGCAAGATAAGAGCATTTCACTTGAGTTGATGCTTGTGGCATCTTTCTGAGTTGCTCAGAGATTAATACTGTGCTCAGCAAGGACTTTTTGGAGCCCTCATAACTTGGTGGGATGAGGGTCGATGCCTTTTCTGAGCACTTGCAAACCACAGCCCGGCAGGAAATGATAAACCTCCAATTCAATCTAGCTCCTCATCTTGTTCACAAACTGCTCAGTGTTTGCAGTGCACAGCCAGATCCAGGAAATTACTCAGCTGTCTCTGGGATTTCCCCCATATTCAAGAAAGGGGGAAAGGAAACATCTCAGGTCTTCATACATTCCTCACAGCCAAGGATGGATGTTTATTTGAGACTGCATAAAGTCTCCAAAATCCTTCTTTTCTTGGAGCACAGGTCTTTCTGCTGTGTTTTTCACTAACAGGCCCTATTCTGTAGGGTTTTTTTGGGACAAAATCACTTGTCTTAAAAGAAACTGTGCAAATGCACAGCAGTGGGAGATTCAGAGGGGAATCTCTAGGGCAATGTTCACTACAGTGTTTGGGCCCCTCACAGCTCACTCAAGTCAGGCAAAAACAGGGTCTATGAACTATGAACTTGCATATAGAAAGCAAGTTTCTTCCCATCACATGCGGGGTTAAAAAAATCTTTGATTTTCCAGGTGCAATGAATGAATGTTTGAGATCACTTAAAGAATCAGCAGCAAAGAGCATCAGTAAAAACCAGATATAATACTAAGCATCAGCAGAACAAAATTCACTGGCAAGGTTCACTCTACTACATTGGACAGCAGGGTCTGGTTTTACCATATTTAACCTCTGCAAATGTTGTCCATCACACAACCCCACCAGGCCTCTGAGGCTGCCTTGATTCACAGCAGTGTGAAGGTCTGGCTCTTAGGGTTTTTTTGGGGTGCCTGAAAAGCCCTGGTATAGAAAATAAAGAAGAATCCCTGGTCCCAGCATAAGAACTTAGATAATTTGGAGTGAAGCATTGTGACTGTGGTCCCTGGAAACACTTTTTTTTTTTTTTTTAACTCTAGCAGTGGAAGTCTTTACTAACCATTTGACCAGCAATACAGATAAGCCTCGTTCATTGTAGATTTTTATTGACTTGGTTTATTGAGGAGATTAATGCTGAGGTACCAAATCTTGCAAGCATCCACATCATTAGTGTCTCTCCTTTGTTTGAAGTCAGCCAGGATTGGAAGACCCAGGCAGCTCTACAGCTCATGTCTGGGCAGTGGTTCTTGCTGGCAGAATTGCTCAAAGCTTTTCTTAGGCATAAATTCCACTTTAAATAATCTCCACTGTAAACTACAAGTTTTATTGAAGACTGGTTTTCCCTGCAATTTATGCTTTATGAGCTATGAGATTTAGCCATGAGATTTAATGGAAATTACTCAGGGAGAAGCTAATGCTTCAGAAAAGCAGAGGTAACTTGGTGTCAGCCAAGTCAGTAGATAAACCTTTTATCTCAGTGCCTTTTTTTGGTGTAGTCATTCAGTGGTGTTCCAGCATTCATCCAGATTAACATACATTTGTGTTTTTATTGTCAGGGCCCACTTCCCACTCTCCTCTCTGGTGCCATCAGAAAGTTATGAAGACTATGTCAGCAGAAGCTCTGCAGTTATAAAACAGATCACCAGTGCCTGCCCCAGCAAAGGTAAAGGTTTCAGGCCTTTGTATATTCTGTCAGATGCTTGCAGGAACAGGAACTGGCAGAGATTTGCCAACAGAAGCACATTTAATGTGAGCTGTTGGCACTGCACAGAGCCAAGGTAGACTCAGTGCTCGTCCTGGGCTGCACTGAAGTAACATACAAGCAATTTGTGGGATAGAAATGAAAAAAGGAAAATAAAACTGAGACACTGAAGTACAAAATTGAAAAAGTATATGTTTTTCTTGGTCTTTCTACATCAGGATGTAGGCTCAGCAAAAGGTAATACACTTTCCCGGAAAGCTTTTTTCTTTTTCCCTTGCAAATGCCTTCTCTCAATAGCTGGCATGCTCAGCACAGCAGATATTTTCTGGTGCTCTGCCACATTATCTAAAAGGTCTGCAAAGATGAACAGCCCCAAAGCCACCTCATCCCCATGTGCTGATGAGGAATGTGGCAGTGCTGCAGCTCCCTTACCACCCCTCTTTGCTTTTCCTGGTGTGCCAGGTGTCATCCTCATCGTGGGCCATGGCTCCTCCTTGCCATCTCTCACCCGGGCACTGGCAGGGCTCCCCAGCAGAGACAGTGGAGACTTTGCCCAGATGGTGAGGAAGGTAAGAGGATTTCATTCCATCAGGAAGCTTTTGGGTTGTTTCATTATGTTTTTAATAAGGAGACTGTGCAGCAAGACTTGTGTAGCACCAATGACATCAGCTCTCTCATTCCAAAGGGAATCTCACACAGTTTTAGGAAAGCACTGGAGGTAAAGAGAAGAATTTTGTTCTGGGGGATTTGTATGTGACTGGCAGCTAAGTCTTTGGAGAAGATTTTCATCTGGAAAATCAATGCCATGTAACACCTACAGATGAGGCACATCTGGAAACCTCTCCACTTGGAGCTAGTCTCCTTCCTTTCAAAGTGGACAAAAAAAGTTTTGGGGTCAGCTAATTATAGCCTTCCAGTACCTGAAGGGAGCCTACAAGAAAGATGGAGAGAAACTGAGTTAAAGATGGAGACAGCCTGGAGTTATAAGACGAGGGGCAATGGCTTCAAACTGAGAGGGAGTAGGTTTAGACTGGATACTAGGAAGAAATTCTTTACTGTGGGAGAGGGTGAGGCAGGGAAAAGGTTGCCCAGGTATGAATGTGAAGTAGTGACACAAGTTCAGCTTTCACCCCTCAGGCTTCCAGCCTGGTTTTAGTTCATTTCAGGAGAGACAGAATGTCAGGGCCTGCTCTTTTCTGTAGCAAAGCCTCCCTTCATGTCAAAGCAATGACCCTGCTGGTAATTTCCTTCCCAGATCCCTTCCCTGGGAATGTGTTTCTGCGAAGAACAGAAAGAGGAGAACAAATGGCAGATGGTCAACCCACCAGTGAAGACATTAACTCATGGAGCAAACGCAGCATTTGACTGGAGGAATACTATCCTGGAAGAGTAAATGGTCACCTCTGCCTTTGCAGTTGTCAAAAAGGAGCCAAAGGCAGGGTTATGGCTCATCACAGTCCAGTGACTCATCCAGAAGACACACAGAGGGTGGGAAATGCCCTCCCTGAACTGTCAAAGCACAGAAAAACACTTCTGAGTTTGATGCCTGGATTTTGTTTTTATTTTGGTGACTGAGAAGAATGAACTTATGAAGCAGCAGTCAAGTGAGAAATAACATTTCTGGTGGCTAAGAGGAAAGTACTTTTTAACCTTTGCTGAGCATCCAAATGTTTAATAAATAGGGATATAACTACCTGATTATAAATTCCACTCCAAGAGGCACTGAGGTAAACAATGTCGTGTTGTTAAGACTGAACTATGTCCAGCAAGAATTCCATTTTTTTCCCTTCTTCAGTCACTTGGATATTTTCAGACAACAGAAAAACTGGGACTGAAAAAAGCCAACTCCTACCCAAAGAGGGGACCATCTCTAGCTAAAGCCACTGTATTTCCTGTTCACTCCATCGGTTCTGTGAGAGCAAATACCACACTGACTCTTTATTTACCTCTTCTACAAAGGGAGTCCATTTTCTCTCACACCAGCTCCTCATTCAGTAATTCTCAAGCAAAGCATATTGCAAAAGGGTCTAAATTATCCCTTTTTGAAGGGAAATGAACTGATTGCTTTACTGTTTCTGGGACAAAGAAAGATGCCCCGTGTTACTGTACTGGTGACAAAACTGTGACATGAGCAACTTTAGCTCTGAACCCTTCCCAATGTGGCACTTGCAGCACAACAGCTTTGCTTTGTGCTGGTTTGTGCTGAATTTATTAATGGCCACCCACCTTCCCAGTGGGTCACCTGAAAGGTTTCTGCAGCTCTTCTCTAGGTGATGTGTTTAACTAAGGGAATGTAGCCTGAAATTTTGTGCACAAACAGGAACGTGTCTTTCCACTGCCTGTTTTTCTCCTGCTTTTCCCTTCTGGTAATCAGATAACTGCCTCCAGCAAAGTACAATGTTTCTTTCAATGAAAGGAAAAAATGGAAATGTTTCTCTCAGAGCATGACTAAAAATGTTTTCATTTTCACTCCTTACTACCTGCTCCTATGTGACATCTCCCTGCCTGCCATTAGCCATTGGGGCATGCAGAGGAGCCCATCCAACATTCCACCTTGGGGGCTCAGAAGTGTCTGACAGGCACCTTTATCTGTGGGTGTAGAGATTTTGTTATCTCAGCTGTGCAGCTGCAATGATTCATTCTGACTTTCCAGCTCTGGTGCAGTCGCTTGAGCTCTCAGTTTTCTGACAGTGCTGCAATTTTACAGTGGAAGTCAAATGTCCCAGGGCCAAGACAGAAGCTCTTGAATGAGCAAGGGCACAGGATTTGAGCTCAGGAGATGGGTGGCAACAGCTGCAGTGCCAGAAAAAGATAAAAAACACCAAATGTCACCACAACCTTTTCTTAATCAGGGGAAGCAGGATGCCACTGAAGTGCTGAGAAGACTGTGGCTTGGCTACTTCTCCACATCTCAGCCCAGCACACACTTGCTCTCAGCCAAGAGAGGCAGGTATGATGAGAGATGATTTTGCTCAGCTCTGAAGATGATGGCCAGGTTCCTCTGTGGTCAGCAGGGAGGACAGTGACTCACAGGTCTGGCTGAGAAAGGGCTGCATGATAAAAGAAAATCAACAAAGCCACTTAAAAAACTGGTTATTTTTAATGTATTAGTTACATTAAATTTCATTACAAATTTTCTTCTACCTTTCTAGAGATAACATGGGAGTTTTTTTCCATAATGCTTTTATACATTAATCCTAGATTGGGCTGCAAACACCAGTTTGGTTTAAGAATCTGTGTCTTCCTTTAAAATACCAAAATAAAATACCAAGTCAGATCTCTCCCTTCACCCAATGGCATTAGATGTATTGTCAGGGTGGGTCTGTTGTGAAAAATAACCTGTAAGAACAGAATCATGTCCTTTCTTTAACACCTTTCTTTTGCTGTTGCCACTGTGTATAACATAACTACGAAATATTTCTTTCTGCTTTTCAGTCCTTCTGGTCTGGAGAAATAATGTTGCTGAAAGCCAGTTTATGGCATTCTAATCCTGTTATTTTCCATCCAGCTCCTATCCTTAATGAGTGTGTGCAGCTCCCTAGAGGCAGGTGACAGGAGGGGAGAAGGACATGGCTGGAGGAAGTGTTTGTCTGTCTGTCTCTTACAGAGGATGGATTTTACTGCTCCACCCAATCTTGGCATCTAATCAGATGCCCACAGTGCATGGACAACACTACTGACATGCTCAATATACTTAACAGGCAGATTCCTAAAACACTCAAACCAAAATCCCACCGTGCTGTGCTTTTCTTCTCAATACATATGCACACCATTGAATTTTAGTTCAGTGAAAGCAATGAATTAAACTTCAGAGCATGGTGAAAAGAGGGTTTGGGAACTTTAGTTTTCTTTTATGGTGGTTTCTAATCCAGACACCGCAGTGGGAAGTAGGTGAGGACAAATGCTTAGTCACAAAATATTTTATTAAAGTTACAAAGACTTCTCCATGTCTGCTGTTTGAGTCAATTGGACAGAAAGAACATGAATAGAAGGAACAGGCAGCACAGTCAGGAACCCATTGCAACTATCTCAGTCTTAATAATGGGAGGGCAAGGAGAAGTGCTTCTTTCTATTCCAAGGACGCTGCTTTTGGCTTTCCTGGAACCCCATGAGCACAGATTCAAATCTCAACACTTTTTAAGATCAGAGCTGAAATTATGTCTTTAACATACAAAGTTTCTTGGCTGTGCAATCTGATGGTTTGGGGAGAGAGAGAATTCCTAATGTGGTGTGTTCACAGCATGAAACTAATCACAGGTGAAATGAAGAAAATGTCCTTGGAATCTTCCAAGTTATTTTTGTGGTAAGCAAAAGAAATAAGAGATTCTTTCTTGGTTCTTGGTGTATATTTGGGATTTTTGTTGGTTTGGTTTTTGGTTGGGTTTGTTTGTTTTGTTTTTTAATGCAACTTCTAAAATTAGTTGTTGCTTTATTCCACTGTAGTTTTATTTAACTGTATCCATTTCATTATAAAGTTATATACTTCAAGAGATGCTTTTAGTACTGTCCTGACAACCTGAATGTTTTCTTTGTAGCTTAAAATGTGAGAACATAAATTCTTTTGATGAAGACTGGCAGTGAAGCTAATCTATGGTGACCCCTTGTGGGAAAACAACCTCAGATTTATATGGCTAAGTAAGGTCTGGTGTGGTTGAGGGATGAAGAGGAAGACCAGCAATTTTTTTAAGAATAATGCTTCTTCCACACCCTTTGAAAGGATATTAACATCAAAAATTATAGTGTTTGGGACTGCTTTTAGGCAGAGGAGCTTGGAAAAACACTTGAGACAAATTCTTCTGAAAAGTGAGATAAAATATGCTATAAAAGTTCTGATCCTGATTTTTCTAAAGCTTTTTCCTAGTGCCAGCATTAATACTGGTGCAAGGAATATGCATAGTTCTGCTGACTCAGAGAAGTATATATTTCTATTCTTTGCACAATTTTAAGTCACAGGTGAGGAATAAAACAACTGAGCGGATTTTTTTACTTGTCCAACAAAAACACTGGGGGTCTCCAAAAGGAGCAAGTCCTGTTGTCAGAAGCAACCTGTAACACATTAGAGATTTCCAGATGTTTTCAGCTTTCCTTGATTGTATTCCAGGCTGGATGCTTCTTATTTAATTTTTTTTTTGAGAGAGATACCACTGGAGGTCACTCATGTACTAACATACAGTGCTGCAGGGGAACAAAATAATTTAAACTATCCAACAATGAACTCAGCTTGACTTGAAGATGACATAAAATGGAAGCGAGTTTGGAATTATGTTGTGCAGATATTCCTCAAATTTACAATAGACTATAAGAAAAGTAGCAAGTAAAGTAATTATCTTAATTTTCTTATAAAAATACTAAACCCTCCCACCCCCAACATTAGCAGACAAGTTAGCTTTGCTCTAGCTCCAGTAATAATGGAACTTATTAGAGCACAGCTTATTAAAGAGCACAGCTCTTCATCCAAAAAGCAAAAATAGGAAAAGAGGATTTATCTAAAAATGCTCACTGAGGTAACATCAGTGTGACAAGAAAATCCAAACAAAATATAAGATAGGAGAGGAAATATTGCATGGGAATTTTCTCACTGTTATATTTCTGACAATTAAAAAAATTGCAAGGAAGAAGTAATAAACTCTATTTATTTCATATGATTGGTTTCCCTATCTCCACTTTCTCTTAATCCATTTTTATCACTAACTTTGGAATTTTCAGATACATTTTTGCTGGAATTCAGAGTTGAAGAGAAATGAAAATTGTTAAAATGTTTTTCCTCTTCCTGCTAATCTAAAAATTTAAGATTCATTTCTTGCTCTGAGGGGAAGAACTAGGAAATGTAAGTCCTGTTTCAGCAATGTCAGTACAATAGCTCATCCCAATTGGGCCCAACCTGGTTGTTTTACTTCAAAAGCAAACTGCTACTGGCTGGCAACTCTCTGTCTCAGGCTCCAGGCCAATTAATATTCATACCAAAATTCCCACAGCATGAGAGAGCAAATTGAACCCAGACAGATACATGTGATAATTAAGGTATTGCTTACAAATTATCAGGGAAAAATATTTCAGAGCAGTTTTTTTCACCTGCAGAAAGAGAGAAAATGATCTGTCAGTGGTATTTAGTGCTTGTATCAACACGTTGCTCAGCTCTGCCATGCTCTGTACTTTTAATTTACTATTTAGGTCTTTCCATTTGATTCTGGAAGCTTCTAGGACGGTTCTGCAGCTGCTGTGTCCCGCCAGCCACTTCCTGATTGACAAGTTTTTGATTTCAGACTAGCTGCATGTTAAGTAATTATCTTCCTGCTGATAGAGACCACTGGACTGGGATTGTCTGGTCTCTAAGGATGCTTCTTTCACTGGGAGGTTTGGAGCAGAGCAAGCAGGGCTTTTAATAGTTTGTGTGGGGGCTGGGCAATGGCAGAAACTTTCCTCCAAGCAGTGGCAACTGTGCTACACCAAGGCTGATGGACCACTGGGCTTGATCTCCAGCACCCTGGAGAAATTCCCCTTGGCACCACACTGGTGACAGCCTAGACAGGATTTGGGCAGGAGGATGTTGTGTCCGAGCCTTTCACAGGGCTGTGAGCAATGGGCTCCTTCCCTGGGGAAGGTGTGTGGTGTCACACAAGGTGGAATCACAGAATCACAGAATGTGTAGGTTAGAAGAGACCTTCAAAATCATCGAGTCCAACCCAGCCCTAACACCTCAACTAGATCATGGCACCGAATGCCACATCCAGTCTTTTTTCAAACATGTCCAGGGATGGTGACTCCACCACCTTCCCAAGCAGACTGTTCCAGTATTTAATCACTCTTTCCATGAAAAACTTCTTCCTAATATCCAACCTGTATTTCCCTTGACTCAGCCTGAGACTGTATCCTCTCGTTCTGTCAGTTGCTGCCTGGAGAAAGAGACCAACCCCACCTGATACAACCACCTTTTAGGAAGTTATAGATAGTGATAAGGTCACCTCTGAGTCTCCTTTTCTCCAGGCTGAACAACCCCAGCTCCCTCAGCTGTTCTCCATATGGTTTGTTTTCCAAGCCCTTCACCAGCTTTGTTGCCTCCTCTGGACGTGTTCAAGCATCTCAACATCCTTCCTAATCTGAGGGCCCAGAGCTGGACACAACACTCGAGGTGTGGCCTCACCAGTGCCCAGTACAGGGGAACAATGACCTCCCTGCTCCTGCTGGCCACACCATTCCTGATCCAGGCCAGGATGCCATTGGCCCTCTTGGCCACCTGGGCACACTGCTGCCTCATGTTCAGCCGGCTGCTGACCAGAACCCCCAAGTCCCTTTCCTCCTGGGCACTGTCCAGCCACACTGTCCACAGCCTATAACACTGCAGGGGGTTATTGTGGCCAAAGTGCAGGACTTGACACTTGGACTTTATTAAACTTCATCTTGTTAGACTCTGCCCACCCATCCAACCGTTCCAGGTCTCTCTGCAGAGCCCTCCTACCTTCCAACAGATCAACACACACTCCCAGCTTAGTGTCTGCAAATTTGCTAATGAAAGGCTCAATACCATCATCCATGTATTCAATGGGAATATTGAACAGAGCTGCCCCAGCACAGACCCCTGGGGGACACCCTGGGACTGTCCCCAGCTGGATGCAGCACCGTTCCCCACCACTCTCTGGGCCCAGCCATGCAGCCAGTTCCTAACCCAGCAAAGAATGCTCCTGTCCAAGCCCCAGGTGCCATGTCCAAGGAATTGCAGGAAGAGGAGGGAAAATGCAATATCAACTCCACAGAGGTGAGAGCCTGAGGTGGAGGGATGTCAGGGGTTGTGCTGGGTGGAGCAGTGGAGGAGGACATCCTTGAGGGAAGTTGCTGAAGTTCATGATTTGTCCCTGCACAAACCTAAGGGCACAGTGTGTCAGTGTGCAGGGCTGTGTTCAGGACACTGCTGAGAGCTTTGGATGTACTGGAGGTGCAGGAATGGCCAGAGCTGCTGTTGGTGATAGCACCAGAGAGCCCCTGGGGAAGGACTGAAGGACAAACAAATGAAGCAGAATCACAGGCTTCACATGGCTTCATGAACCCAGAATAATTCTGCACTGAATTCAACACCTCGTTACCTGCTACATGGAATAAAGGAAGTTGCTGTGAGACTCTCAGATTATAAAAGGTCCAAAGATAAACATATCAGACAGAACACTGACAGAAATGTTTATTCAAAGCATCTTAACACACTCTTTTACAAATAAAATTTTTGCAGGCTTACCGCACTAAATCATCTACTTTGAAATTTCATTTTTTGGGGCTTTTTCCTTTAGTTGTACCCAATTCCTCTGTTTCCTCTGGTTCATTCTCCTGGCTCAGTAATTTCTGTGAAGTAGTAGGAAAGACAGAGCACAGAGATGCATTTTATTATAAAACACTAGAAAGTAATCTCAGTAATCTAAAACATAACTCTAGAACTCTGCTGTCCACCTCAGTCCTCCCCACCCACTGCCTTTCAGTGCCAATACTTGTATTGAAGTTTTTTACATTGTTTGCCAGCTGGCAGACAGACTCAGTACACCCACACGGACTGCCAGCCAGCCTATGTGTAACTCTGAACAGCCAAAAAATGTCTCCTGGTTAGATGGTACCATAAGGAATGCAGAACAAAAAGAAGGAATTTCTGTGTGGAAAAAAGAATGATGGTAAAGGGGCAGGGAATACCAGGCTGCAAAGAAAACAGATTTTGTTATATCTGCTCTTCACAGGATGCATATTTTCTTCAAATCATTCCCTCTTCCTATAACTTAACCTTGCTAAACATAAAGACAAGGGGAACAATATTTTGCCTCATTAATTACGGATGGAGACCTATGCTGAAAAATGTTTAAAATCATCCAACTCCTTGATTCTGGCAATAAAGAGTTGGAGAGAACTTTGAGAAGATCTATCACTTTGCTGTGTTTCCAGCCATTGGCATCTGCCTCTGTGCCATATCTGACAGATACTCGGGCTCATTTGTTCTCAAAAACACCCCAGAAAAGCCACTGGGAAAACCAGAACTGCTTTGTTGTGGTGGAACAGAGAATTTATTAGAATCATATTCAGTCCAAAGGATTATTTGAGTCCAAGGGTCTTTGAGACAAACCAGGCTCAATGCACTTTTGCCAAATCCAAAGCAGAGCTATAATCTGCTGAGATTTCTGCTGGATTTGACCCAAGCCCAGGGATCCTGTAAGATATCAGTCCTACACACCAGGACAGCCAGCTGCTTGTTCTGCCCTGGAACTGGAGAGCACCTTTAGAAGTGAAAATTAGAAGCAAATAAAGTGAAAACTACAAGAGCTGACCTAAATGTTTCATGTATGCCTCCAGGCATTTTCATATGGTTTAAGAGATTTTCTAATCCCTAAAGATGGTGGTTGGCTTGGATTTATTGTAAAATGGACTGATTACAAATGGATAAATTTATCTGATATTTTCATATCAGATAGGTAAGCTTGTAAATTTTAAGAATAAATACAATTAACACAATTGGTGGGAGGTTTTTAAAATAAATATGAGCAAGCATAGATCCATCCTTGTTGCTTCTTTTAATTGTGTATTTAAAACAGACTCCTGAACTGCCTGGAAAAAACCTGAGCACCTAAATTTCAAATCTCCTTGGTTTGTAGGAGAAACAAACCAACCATAGACTATCAAACCAGAATGCATAACAACACCTAAAATTTGTTTCTTCATATTTGTTTTGCCTGCTTTTGAACTACAATTGATAGAATTAAGAATACACAGTTGCTTTCACGAGAGAAAAGTGAAGGGCTCAAAACTCCCTGAACTTCTCAGGATCTGACATATTTTCTCATATTTTTGTTAAAAAAAACCAAAACACTTTGGAAATGTAATCTCTTATAAATTCACCCCTGTGAGTGCTGTCATGTGTATACGCACAGAAGTGTCACTTCTAATTTGTTCTGTTGCAGTATATGAATTTAACTTCTCATAGTTTACCTCTCCAGAGGACTGCCCTCCTTATGAAAGGTAGAAATTCTCATGGTCTCCCAGCAGCAGCATGGCTGCAGCTGATTGACATCCCTAACTCCAAACCCTGACTGCTAATTAAAGAATGAGCCATTTCTCACATGCTCCATTTCTCACCTTTATGCTCCTGACCTTGGTTTACTTCTTCCTCCTGACCTTGATTTACTTCTTCCTCCTGACCTTGGTTTACTTCTTCCTCCTGACCTTGGTTTACTTCTTCCTCCCTTCTTTCCTCACCTTCCCCTCCTGCTTCGCTTTCTGGGTTCAGAACTTCACTGGAGGGCTCATGACCCCCACCCTCCTCAGCGACTGAAATACAAGAAATCAGAAATACCAAAGAAAACCAACTTTACAAATTTGCATTTGGCCTTCATGTAATAGCTCCTAACTCCTACTGAAGGCTGCAGTTGTTGTTCACATGAGAAATCCCACAAAATCTTCCCTGTTTACAAATCAGGTTTGTATAATAAGCTGTGATATAGAGTAAATTAACTCACAGGCTTCCCAAGACAATTGCATCTCGTGCTGTGGGAAATAAAACAGATACATGCATATTGTGCAGTTTATGAATGTCCTTGGAAGTTCCAAACAATCAATACATGGAAAATCATAGGAAAAACAAAACACAAAACCCCTCTCACTTCACTTGATATTAAACCCATAAAATAATGGTCACCATTTTTCTCCTCTTCAGCGACTGCATCTGCTGCCTCTGCTGCTTCTGCTGCTTCTTTGGAGGCCAGTAGATCCTCATAATGGGGAGACCAGGGTGTTAATTTGGTAATTTCTGATGCTTTCCAGATTGGTTCAAGAGGAAGTGGTGGTTCCTCCTCGTCTTCCTCCTCTTTTTCCTAGAAGAGAACTCATGAAATCCAGTATCTCATCCTACAGACAATAACTAAGATGATGGGTTAGTCTACTGAAACCTCCTTATCTGGGATCAAAATGGCAATGACCTTAAAAGTATTTACACGTGGAGAAACTTCAACTGCTGCAAATCTTGGACAAGAACTACATTTTGAACCCTGATCAAGTCAGTTGGGTATTACTGATGGTTGACACATGATGCTCTGTCTGGTAGATGCTGCACTGTGTGTCTGATACAGAAATAGACTGAAAAAACAGTTGTTTCTGCCTCAGTCTTTGCCTAGAGAGGACATTTGAAAGGATCTAGGAAGCAGTAAGGTTGTGCACAGACCTTATGGTTTTGAAATGTGAAAATATTTTTTAAATTAAAAAAAAAAGTTTTTTTCTACAAATACAAAGGAGTCAATAATTAAATAATTGTCTGTATTATTAGCTAATTTCTTCTCTTTTTTAAAATGGGCTTTGTTCTGTAATTATTTCAACTAAAGCAAAAGGGCAAAATTTAATCTTACTTTAGTGAAAGCATTGTTCCTTGCTTTAAAAACTTATTTAAGAATTCCCAAATGGACTAAGGAAAAACATATTACTCTAGATACTCCTATGAAACGGATACTTAATTTGAGGATCTCTTGCTAATAGCTGGAAAAAAGCAAAACAATCTCCAATCTTTGCAAATCTCTATCACAATTGACAGGATTTTGATGATTATTACTTTATCCTTTAGTAATGACTGCTGCATCACAGAGTTTTCAAAGAGTGTGTAACGGGAACCAATGTGTCAGACAACAGAGGTAGCAAACTCAAAGCTAAAATGTGGCAATTTTTCTTGTAATCAAACAGTAATATTAAAATATATTTCTTACTTCTGTAGCTATTTTTGCACCATATCAATCAGAAATGTTACAAAACATTCATGCACAGAGAAGGGAAAACAGACTTTGATCCCAGCCACTCCCCACAATTATTAGAAGCCGTGGATATTAAGCTCCTAACATGACCAGAACAATAGGATATATTTCCCAAACATGACTCAGCTGGAAATTACCATTTACATGCATAGCACCAAGCAGTTCAGAAATACAAAAAAATATTGCTCATTGTTTTCTGGTGTTCGGAAAAAAATGCAATAGAGGCTAAATGTGCATACAAATGTATCTATATTCCTCTGTGATTTGAAATGTTCTGCGAAGAACATTTTCAAATGTTTTGGGAAGGTCCTGGTTCTTTTTAAGAAGAAAGGATTCATGTCTGCAAGCAGTGCAAAAATCACACCTTGTACTTTTCAAAGCTTACACAGCCGAGAACATAAAAAAAGAAAAGAAAAATGAAACCTCATTTAGTTCTTAAGAATGCATGAGTTTCTATCCTTTTTGATTCATTAAGATCTACTTTAACATCACTGCCTGTAAGGCATTTTATATATTCCTCAGCAATAGATCTGATTACTGAGTCCTCTGATACTCACTGCAACTTGCATTATTTCTTTTACCTGCACTGGTTGTATGTATTCACCATGCTGCTCACATCCAATATCAAAGATGAATTTGCCACGACCTAAAGGCTGCATAAAACCACAAAAACATCAGGAGAACTGCACAGTGAATCCATTCCAGGCACAGAAATGTAAAAGATCCTTTACTACAAGTTCAATACAATAGTCAGTAACACTACAGCTTGAAAGCAACGTTGCAAAGAAACTTGGCACCGTGTCCCGGAGAATAATTCAGTTTCATGTGTTACACTTATGGTACAGGAAATACCAAGAAAGATCAGAAACCCAGCTCCTTATTTTAAGTGGAAATGGGTCATATTAAGGCAATTCCATGCTAACTGTTCACATGAATAGCAAGTGTTCCTGCACACTTACCTTTCCATTGAGAAACCTGCCCTTAAATCTGTAGTTTCGGTGGATAAGTTCAGCTGGTCCATCCTGGATTCCATTTACCCAACAACCAACATACTTAGATCCTGTCTCTTTATAGACATATGTGCCTTGTCCATGCCTAGGGAGAAAAAAAATACTTTTGTTTTATATCAGTGAATATTAAGAATTTAGGCTGTTGTTATAATTAAGGTATTAAAACTGTAGGTATTAATTAAGCAGCTGAAACTACTCAAGCTGGACTAAATTGCCAAGGTCACCCCTGGACTTCATTTGCTGCAGTTAGACATGCTCTGAAAACAATGTTTGCATTTTAATGCCATTGGGTGACTCGAAACATCCCTGTGAGAATGAAACAAACCTCTTGTTGTTAGCCCATTCTCCAGTATAGGAGTCTCCATTTGCATACAGATATTCTCCATAGCCCTGTCTCTGGTCATGCACCCAGTCTCCTTCAAGGATAAAAGGAGAAAAGCAGCGTGAGACCTGGTTTATTTCATTGTGTGATACAGTGGCCAGTTTGTAACATTATCATACAAGTATTAGAGAAGGAAAAGAAAGCTATTGCACTGCTGGGATTTCTCACTGTTGCTTACACCCCTCTTTACTCTAAAGTAGAGCCCCTTGCTATTTTTTCATCAGTCTGTTCCTTTCCATGTGTATTTATGCTGCTGCCTGACCTCTCTTTCCATTTTTCCATAATTACCTGTCTCCATTATCCCTCTCTATTACCATTATGAGCACATAACAACCCAGTCCTATCTTAAAATTGAGTAATGTACTACAGTTGCGTTAGATAATGTGACATTTCCACACAAATTTAAAGAGGAGCTACTTTAATTTGACTCATTTGCTGAAGTTGTCCTGTCAGTATTGGGGCACATATATTCAGAAGAATGCTAGATGGTTTGTATCTTAATTATTCTTCTCATCACACTTAAAATACGTTTTTAAAAAAGACCAACTCAGTGCAAATGTTCCTGTAAGCCAAGATTGGAATGATCTTTTTGCTCTCAGCTTTTAGCCCTGACAATGTGAACATCTTTTTCCCTAGCTTAGAAATGATAGGGGGAATGATACTGTCCTTTGAAACACAACTGATAGATTCTGCTTGTTTCAGATACACACCAGCAAGCAGGGGAACTCTGAATTTCAACTTCAAACTTCAGGTGTCCCAATCCCTAAATAAGGGCTCTAACAAGCAGCCTATTTTTTAATGATAGACATAATAAAGGCCCTAACATAAATTCCCATAAATAAACCCCCAAGCTTCTCAGAACCATTACTAAAAAGGGATTAAGAGGAAAATATCTTGTAGCAAATGTATCTTCTTAGAATCAGGCATTTTCAAATTCACTCTCTTTTCATTTGTGGGAGGAGGAGGAATGAGGAGGGAATGTGTCCTTTTGGCTACAGAAATCCTTGCAACTGCGTTCAGTGCTTTACCTGCATATTTTGATCCATCTGGATAAAAAAATACACCTTTGCCATGCTTTTTGTTTTGAAGGTAGTTCCCAGTGTAGAGAGCACCGCTTTTAAACCTGTAGGTCCCCTGAAACACATTTGGTACAGATGAAATAAATACCCGTGAGTTCTCACCCTTGTTTCAATACAGAGCCCAAATACTACAACTGCAGAAGCAGAACCACAACCAGGGCCGGTGTCTTACAGGTCCATTCCTCAAACCACACTCGTATTCCCCTTCGTAAGTGTCGCCGTTGGGGAGCAGTGCCTTCCCAAATCCATGCCGCTGCCCTTCGGAATTGCGATCGCCTTCATACTCCTGACAAACGCGGAGGGAAAATGGTTAAAGGACCGGGCCTGCAGCAGCCAACCTCATCACAGGGAAAGGGGTCTTCGAGGAAAGCTGCTGCAGCTCGGCTTCAGTCACACCCTGGCACCCCGAGGTGAAAACAGCGTGGATGAGCTGTTTCAAACCCACGGTCAAAGCTGGAATGACACAGCCGCACTCCCGAACCCGCCGTGCCCGGGGGCCGCCCTTGGGGAACTGTGTCCGGCCTGCCCCTGGGGAGATCTCGCCGGTCGGGCACTGAGCGCCTCATCCCGGGGATGTTCCCGTTCCCTTCCCCGTTTTATTCCCCGTTTTATTCCCCGCTTTATTCCCCGTTCCCTTCCCGCGGACCCCGATGCCTTTGGCAGCCTCCCCGCCCTCGGAGCCCTCCTCAGAGCCCAGCTCCGACATGGCCGCGGCGTCGCCGTCGCTGTGACAACGGAGCGAGCCCGGCCCCTCAGCGGGAACCCGGACACGGGGAAATGGAAATAAATTCACCAATCTCTGCGTTAGAAAGGCGGCATTAATGATTCCGCGTTGAAGGAACGTGGGGGTGGCTCCCCACAACATCAATCTCTTACCTATTGATGGATTTCGGCAAAGAGGTTAGTGTTCATCGCCTCACAATTCACATAGTTCTCCTCAATAATTAGTATTCTGTCTTCTATTCGTTAATGATTTCTCGCTTCTCATGCTAATTAGTCCACCTTTTCCAGCCTTTTTTATTATCTTTTTCCCATCTCTGCTTTCTGTAATGTGGTTTATAAAATCTATAAACAATAAATTTCCTTCCCAGGCTCTGCTGACTTCCTTCTCTGGGTCTGAGGGCACTAAAGTATGTTGAGCCCTAAACTCTTAATTGGTTTTTCTAACACAGGGACATCACCCAGAGTTTGCCTGTCAACTGTTAACTATTATTAACAGTTAACTATTTTTTCTATTAACTATTTCACAGATTAGAGCTTTTATCAACATTTCCCCCCACTGCTGCACAGGCTCCTTTTAAAACAGTGCCCAGCTCTTCAGTGGTGCCCAGGAGCAAAAGCCATGAAATAAAACACAAGGAGTTCCACCTCAACATGGGGAAGAATTTCTTTATGTTCAGAAACAGCTCCCTCTCTGGAGACATTCAGACCCACCTGGATGTGTTCTGTGTCACTGCTCTGGGTCTCTCCAACCCTCTGCCTCTGCTTTTCCCAGCCAGTGCCTCTTGTGTGTTTTAACTGGTGACATCTGGGATGGGACCTCAGACCCCTTCAGCCTTCTGAGAGTTCCCAGTAATTCAGCTGGTCTGACCTGAAAATAACATTTTAGATTTTAAACCCATTCCTCCACCGAGATTCTTTCATTTTTGGCAGGTTTATCGATGTTCAGAAATACCAGTCCGCTTTTTGTTTTCTCTCATACAGGAGTAAGGCAAATCACCTCACCAGCACTTTGCACAGTAATTTAATGGCCAAGGATTCACAAGAGGAGCCAGGCAAGGATATGCTTGGTGAGAAGTAGTGAGCAAGACAAGCACTGGGCAGAGCAGGTGGCCTCCAGCTTCTGAGGTAGACAGGATTGGCAAGTGGCTGGAAAATGTGGTGGAGGTCACCTTATGCCCTAAATCAAAGCTTCACTGCCCAAACCAGAAGAAAAACAGGGTCATCACTACACAAAGATATACCATATTCAGGTGAGTTTCTTCCTTTTCATAGGTAGGAATCTAAACAGCCAGTATTTAAATAATGCATGAATAGTAATAAGGTGTTGTTTCTGTGGCAAGTCTCTTTTTGTCTTCAGTTGGGTAAGGATAGAAGAGATTATTGCTAAATACCTCCATGTTCATAGGAACCCTTCTAGCTTCTGAGTTAATGTCCAGTTGCTCATTTGAGAGCACTTTGCCTTTGAAGCAGTTAAGAATGCTGAAATTAAATTTTGTTACCTGGCAAAACGTTAAGAAGCTATACATTTATTGACTCCAAACTGTATGGTTATTTCTCTTTCCTGCACACTCCCTGCATTTGACTAGGGAAGCCTAATTTGCATAATGCACTGTTAATAAGCAATTGCAGAATATGCAAACTACTGCTCTGTTCACATCCTGCAGAGCTGACATGAGTGCACATTATCTGAAGCACAGTCTGTGCAGTTCCTTCCTTCTTGCTCTTGATGATGTCTATGTTTCTCCTTTGCACCTAAGACTGGCTAAATTCTTTTATCTATGATAATGTTCCTAATTATAAAAGTGCTCACTTAGTCTGTGTGTGGCAAAGTTGTTCTAAGCAGACACTGAGGCTCAGTGAAAAGGGAATTAATGTTTGGAATGCATAGGGAGGTGCTCCCTGTTAAATTCGATGACAAAAATAACCAGACGTGTCTTTTGGCCTGGAAGGTGACGTGGCTCAGGGAACAGCTGTGACACAAACAGGAAGCAGTGACAACACATCAGTCACTCCCCTGGATGACCACTAATAATGATCATTAACTGCTCTTGCTCGTTTCTGAGTTCTGAAGGAAAAGGGTCTGAAGCAGCTCAGTTTTCTTGAGAAGCAGCTAAGAACTCTTTCTTTATAAAAGTTAAACTGCTCAGCACCCAGAAGTGGCAGATAGAATAAATCTGGATCTATGTGATCCCTTTACCACAGGATCATTTTATGTAAACCAGGGAGGCATAATTTAAAGTTTTCCATGCCTAGAAACTGTCTTGTGAGGACAGCTACAGCTTATGTATAATCAAGGACATGAAGAATTTATTTTCTAGTTTCTTGTCCTCCAGCTGATTTTGGATGTATTTCAATGTCAGATTAAAGTTAAGCTTCGGGTATGTCACTGTTGAACGGAGGTCTGCTATCATCCTTATTTTCCTGTTCTTTTCTCTTTTCTGTCAAAGCACCAATATTCTTAAGGTCCTGCTGATCTTGTATACAAATTTCATTTGTCCAAATTCCTGAGAGAAATTGTGCTGATTACCTGCTCTGCCCTTGCTGCTGAGCTGGCAGCTGCCAGCACTGACTGCCAGTCACCCTGGCAGGGACAGCAGAAGCTGTCACAGCAGTGAGTGGCCCTGAGGAAGCTGCTGGTTTGAGTTTGACAGAAGCCCCATAGGGAGCCAGAGCTCCACTAAAACCCAAAGTCTGCCAGAGGTGCTTAAAACAGAGAAAGGCAACAACACAGGGATGGAAAAGACTGCTGGGACCAAGATGCCAGAAGGTGCCTCCTGTGGAAGAGAGGACAGCCCTGGACATCCCCTTTATCCTACCTTGCAGGTCCTCACTTTGATTTTCAGCTCCTCCTTTGGTTTTCACATCCTCTGCAGCAAGAAAAACAGCCAAAAAGCACTTTCAAGGCCAGTTATGCTCCTGTTTCTCCTTGGACTTTACTCTCTCTTAGGAGGGGGAGACTTTAGCAGTTCAGGGATTTTGCAGGGGAAATGCTGCTGTGTTGGCACACACCCCACACCCCCCAGCAAGTATTTTCCATATAGGGAAAAGTTTAAGACTCACCCCTTGCATTTCCTATAAGGTAAAGGACCCAGAAACTTTGCTGTCCTGACAGTAATTGGGTCAGTGCCAGCACAGAGACATTGATTGGGCTTGGAAAGTGTAACTCAAAGCCTGTTCAGTGGGCCAGGGGCCAAATAGTCCACCTGAACTATTAAGTTTTGAACTATTAAGCAGAGAGAGAACAAAGAAGCTTGACACATTTTCAGGGTGTTGTAGCAAGTGCATGGGACCTGCCCCTATACTGTGCTTGGCTTTACTCTTTGTGTTTGTATTATTTTCTTTCTTTATTAAAACCCTTTTGATTTTTCAAGACATATCTGATCATGCTGTCTCGCTAATTGGTTTAAGCCATTTCTCTGCAAAAGCTGGACCCTCAGAAGTGTTGGGAACCCCAATACTGCTGTGCCAGGCCTGTGAAACAACCTGAACTCTTCCCTCCAGCCCTGACCAAGTTCTAAAAACACACATTGCACAATGAACATTAGCAACTGCAGGACTATTTGTTGACCTCTACATTTCGATCAGTGCCTTGCTTCAAAGGGGTGATAAAAATCCAGCAGGGTGCACACACAGCCTCTTGATGAGGTAAAGGCAGAGTGCTGCTTAATTCCCACTCAGTGCCCTTTGGAATTCCTGCCCTCCAGGAGCTCACTGATCTCTGCCCCTGTCCTACCACGCATCCTTCTTCCAGGGGCAGTGCCTTGGAGAGCCAGCGGTTCTCCACTCTGCCAGCAGGGAGCTGCCTTCTCATCTCCTGCCGTCACAATTACCAGGACGAGGGGAGATGATTTGCCTGACTCACAGGTTGGTTTCCTCACTTCGCACATCACTCAATCATTCCTGACAGAGCTGGTGACTCTGGGAGGGCCAGCCCTTGGCACTCAAGTCAGTCTGAATTTTGCTCCAGGCTCAATTAGAGATGCAGGTGATCCTACATTGCTTTTGCTAGGTCAGACCTGGGCGAGATTATGTCTTTTGACAAGACTTTAAAGAACACCTTTAAACCACCTAGAAATCTGCAAGGAAATTTTTTTTCCTCTCTTAGAAGACTGTAATTTCCACCTTTTTTCCTTATAAAAGTGTAATGCATGGCTGGTAACAGATATTAGCAAAGTGTAAACAGGAGCTGCCAGGAAAAACTTAATGAAATCGGATCTGTTCCTCTTGACACTTAAATATAAACCAGATTGTTTTCAACAGCCTTTTTGGAGGAAAAAATGTGGGATTAGGGAATTGAAATATTATCCTAAGGGGAGTTCTTGTTCGGGAATATACATTTCAGGTCTTTTTAATATTCTGCAATATCTTCAGGCACACTTTCAATATTTTCTGAGATCATGGGAACAAAGAGTGGACGAATGGAATTTACTGTCACCAACTTCCATATACTGGGTTTTTTTCATCCAATTGAGAGTTAAGCAAGATTCTGAAATGTCAAAATCCTTTGCAAAATGGGAACTTCTTTCCACCCAGCTCTTTTTAAGCTCTTTACTGACAAAATAAAATCTGCTTACTCTGTGTGTATGCCAAGTAAAGATGGCCTCTTTTTGTGCTCATAACTAAGTCAAAGGAACAAGCAAATGACCTTTCTAGCCACTCAGTTTACAACTGCCTCCTCCAAATACAATTAACATTGCATATCCTGAAGGCAGGACGATTCAAAAACTTAAGTTTGTGTGAAAGCCATTCTTGAAATACAGATAATGCTTTTTTTTTTTTTTTTTTTTTTGTCTCTCGGCTAAATATGACCTTTCATTTCCCTCCTGCAGATTATCCAAGGGAAAGTGTTCTGCTGTATTTATATCCTGGCTCCCATTTGTCTGACCTCACTGCTCAGTTTGAAGTACAGATTGCATTCCATTCTTCAGACATCTGGGAAAATTGTCAGGTTTTTTCTTTTACCTAAGGGGATCTCCCTTTCCACTAAAGTGCAGTGGGGACATACAGAGGTCCCTTTGGCTCCTTTTAGGAAATCGTTGTTAATGTCTTTTCTCAATACTTTGGTGACAGTCAATGTTACTGGTGATACCAAGGAAGCAGTAGGCATTCATGAGATAAAAAAAAAAAAAAAATTTAAAAATCTTACGTATATATAAGAATATATGGGAATAAAGCAGCACCAATATTCCAAATTTCTTTATTTTTCTCTGGAGGTGTTTTTGGTTTTTTTGGGGGGGATTTCTTCATTAAATAAAAGCCCAAGCTTAAGCTTCTTTATTCAGGCAGAGCTTGTAATGACATAAAGCTCAGGCATCCCAATCCTTTTGTCTATACCCCCTGAAGTCCTAATCAGGTAATTCAGAATTAATTCAATAGACAATAATGAAATGATTGAGGTAGATGGGACTAATTTAATCTCCTCATTCCTGTCAGCTTTATACTTCCTCTTCTTATTCATGACTTCAAGGCAATTGCTTTAGTGTAAGCTCTGTCTGGTCTGCTATTTTACCATGGTATTTGATTTCTGCTACAATATGCCTCAGTGCTCCCTTCTCATACAACTACCCTTCAGTGATCAAGTCTGCAAGCAAGGAGAAAGGAAATCTGCCAGCAGCATACCTGCCCAATTCACTCTGTTTACTCCTCAGCAATTGTTTCTGTAGCCATATCTTGCACTTCCACACAGTTCTCCAGGAAATTTAAGAGTAGAAATAAGGGCAAAGTAACAAGAAAAACTATCCCATTTCCTGCAGGAAGCAGAATTCAATTCTTCAAGATAAGTTCCTCAAAATAGATTCGCATTTTGTAACGGATGATGGTCTACATGATGTTTCACAGATTCCATCTATAATAATACAGCTTGGTTGTATTTTGGCTTTGGTTGCTTTTTGGCTTCGGTTGTTTTTTTTTTCAATTCTGCTTTCTCAGAACATTCTTGTTCATTTTTGCTGTGAGCGGGTGGCTGAAGGTGTGAGAGCTGCTCCAGGGAAGCTCCATCCCTGCTTCAGGAGCCACTGATCCCAGAGCAACAGGCCAGCAGCTCTGCCCAGGGCTCCCTTCAGCAGATCCCCAAAAAGCACCACTGCTGCTACAGCCACTTTTTAACCAGATCCTTCCTTAGACAGCAGGAGGTGGTTTAACCATCTCACTCTCCAGCGCCCTGGAAAGCCTTGGGAAGAGTCAGAGCAGGCAGAGCCCAATAGACAACTCACAGGTTTCAAATAAATGCTGGAACTTCTAATTGTCCCCTCCAGTCTGACCAATATCTATCTTTATGTAGGCATCTTTATACAGTGTCACTGCCCCTCCCTGTCCATGTTCCACATGTTACAGGGTGTTTTCTTCATAAGTCATCTTTAGTACTCAGGTACTGCCTGAGGAAAAGCCTGTGCTGGCCCAGTGGTCTTGTCTGCTGGTGTCTTTTCCTAAAGCTGGTGATTCCCACTGTATTTCTGGCAAGATACATGCAATGAAAGTACCAGTGTGGAAATTCTGTGGTCATGTTAGTGTGGCACTGAGCCAGCCCTAAAATTTCCGAACAGGCAGGACATAATGTGTTAACTCAGCTCAATAATGTGCTAACTCCAGCCCCTGCAAGTGCCCATCTACTCCCAAACATACAGGCACAGCCTTCAAAGCCTCTTTTTTTTTTGGCTCCTTTGGATATTTTTGGTTTTGTCTGCCAAAGCTCAATGGCAGGTTGTATTTGGATTGCACCCAGTGCTGATGTCAATTGTTTATACAATATTCCAGCTGCTCTGTTGGGAAAACAAAACATGTAAAACGAATAAAGGCAACCAAAATCAATTATTACATCAGTCCTCAGAATCCTGTTACTTGTCGGGAATAAAGTCTAAGTAAATATTAGTTTTTAGATAGTCAAACGCTATTTTATAGCCCATTATTATGTAAATAAGTTATTAATTTTCTTATTCCCCTAAAACAAAGTGATCACTCCTTGGCCAAACATATTGGTCTTTTCCATCTGTGCAATTAGGAATCACAAAATACATATTTTTATGCAATTTGCTGGAAAGAAAATAAATATTTTAATCAGATAAGGGATGCAATAATTGGCATCCCAACCTCTGCTCAGCCAGCATCACCTATTCAGTGAAGGAAAGACAACACTGACATCCACTGACTTCAGTGTTTTGCTTTGTCTGGACTTGAGCAGTTAAGAGCACCACTTGTGAAAGTAAAATTTCACTGTTAACCAGGAAATTAGATTATCTCTTCTGAGAGAAGCACCATCACATGCACATGAAAGCACCTGCCAACTCATACATCTTTACTTCTGTTTGCTTTTGCAGACAAGAACTCATCCTTTTCTATTTCCTCTGGTATGAACATTGCCAGGGGCTCAAAAAGCCAAACCGCTTTTTTTTTTTTTTTACCCAGCACAACAATTTCCTGGACCAAACCCTTAATTTGTGTTTCCTTCTGGAAAGCAACTGGCAAAGCGTGTTTTCTGTTTGTTTTCCTGTGAGGCTCTAGATTACACATGTTGTTTTAAGCCTTGTGTATGTGTGTGTTCTGTTTTTCTAACCATGCAGATCTCCTTTTATCTCTGCCCGACCTCTGGCCCCTCTGTGATGCTCCACACCAGCAGGCTCTTGTGCAACCAGCAGCACCAGCTCCTGCTGCTGCTTCTCCCTGTATTCCTACTTATTTTATGGCTTCTGGCAATTGTAGCTGCTGGTGACCCACACTGGCATAGCAGAGACAGCAGCTGTGCCAAGTGTGGCAGCCAGCAGGTTTCAGTGATGCCAGGGGAATGGATTACAGGAGACAGTCATTTGAATGGGAGATGCTGTTTATGCTTTAAGCACGAAAAATATCAGGGGTTTTCCTGGGGCTGTTTGGCTCGTGCTTTTTGCAAGCTGCTTGTAACAGAATAGGAAGATACTCAAGCAAGGTTAAATTCTTTAAGGAATTTTTAAAGGGCCAAGGCAACAGCAGGTTTTTTTTAAAATGAGGATTTTACATGATGATGAATGGTTGTTGTAATAATTTGGGGCGGCAAACCATGTATACAGATGCACTGTGATGGGTCTGACCTTTTCTGCTGTAAAAAGACAAATCTTCTTCTTGTGTGTGTGTCTGTGCACCAGCCTGAACAGACAGTGCCTAGGTTCCTTCTGATGCTGGTGCAGAAGTGCAGCCACATAATTCATGCATCTCCTCAGAAGGTAAGATGAGTGACAATCAGCAGCAGTGCATTAACTTGCCAAGTAGGACATCTGTAGCATTTGGAGAAATTATTTTTTAAAAAATCTCTGATCCACTACTTACAAATCTCAGCAAGAAAGATGGAGCCAACATCTGCCACCAACAAGCTTTAAAGCAGCAGATTTTACGGCACCCACCTGCATTTGCAATGGTTCAGATGGAACTCTGAGACCCTGATTCTGCAAATGTGATAATAAGGGTGAAGTGTTCCTTTACTGACTGGGAGAAAGTGAAGGAAAGATGCCCTGGGATCATGAAGCAAAGCTGAGCATGTGTCTAAGTGTTTGACATGTGGGGCTGTAGGAACATCACACTGGGAGTCAGAGTTTCTTTTACTGATATTCCCAGCACAGGCAGTGCAAGGTAAGAGGGAAAAGAGAACAACATTAGACATTTCAGTGAGTGCCTTAAGAGAGTTGCTTCTCAGGCACATGGTGCTCTACAAGGCACAGACTTACACAGATAAATCTCCATCAGGCAATTTTAGCAGCTATTCGGTCTTGAATGAAGGAAATAGCACAGGGATTTTTGCTCTGGTGAGGTGGTCATGATGAAGAAATAAACCTGCAGTATGAAGTGTGCATTTACATAAATAAACTGGCCTTTGATATATGGTTTCTGAAACACTGCAGGATTAGGAAACCAGGAGACAACTAAAATAAATTCATTCTTTCTTCTTTAATGAAGCCCTGGGCTTTCAGATGATCTGCTGTGTGATCTGTGAACGTTTAGCACCAGAAATACCTTCAGGTATGCCTGACAGTGCTGCAGGGGAGCACCTATGCACACTTGCCCGGGCTGGGGCTGCCTGCCTGGGGATCCCTCTGGCAATGCTGGGCAGAGCAGAGCCAGAGCCACCACTCTGGAGCACCTGGAGTGGGAGAGGCTCCTGGGGTGACAGATGGGGACAGCAGGTACAAGGGAGCATCCCTTCTCTCTCTCGCAGGACAGGGGTGAGCTGGGGTCCTGCCAGAGGCCAGGGGCAGCAGTTCACAGTCACAGAATGGTCAGGCTGGAAGGGACCACAGTGAGTCACAGGTCCAACCTCCCTGGTGGATGTGGCACAGGATTGTGTCCAGACGGTTCAGGAATATCTCCACTAAGGGCGACTCCATACCCTCTTGGACAGTTTGTCCTAGTGCTCCGTCACTGCTCAGGTGACTTCCTAGGCATCAGTTCTTGTCCATTCCACTTATCCTGTTGCTGAGCATCAATGAAACAGAGGCTGGATCCATCCTCTTGGCACACTTCTTTAGATATTTATACACATTAATGAAGTCCCCTCTCAGCTGTCTCCTCTCGAGGCTGAACAGCCTCAGCTCCCACAGCCTCTCCTCATCACAGAGATGCTTCAGTCCCTTCCCACAGCCTTTCGTCATCACAGAGGAAAGTCCCTTTATCTTCGTAGCCTCCACCAGACCCGCTCCAGGAGCTCCACATCCCCCTGGCCCTGAGGAGCCCGGACCTGCACACAGCACCCCAGAGGAGCGGGCCCACCTCCCCGACCTGCCGGCGCTGCCGTCCCTGAAGCCAAGGGTTCCCTGGCAGGCTCCTCCTCCGCGGCGGGGAGGGGCCGAGGCCGCCGGGTCCCGCCGCGCAGCTCCGGCGGCGGGCGGCGATCGGCAGCCGCGCCCGGCCGCTCGGCTCCGCTCGGCTCGGCTCCGCTGGGCTCGGCGGGCTGGCAGGCAGGAAGGGGAGAAGAAGGAGGCAGGAGGCAGCGGCAGCACGGCGAGCAGCAGCCCAGGGTAGGCTGTGCGAGCGGGGCCGCGCACCTGCCGAGCCGCGGCGGGGGCGGAGCGGGGGCGGCCCCTGAGGCGCGGGGCCGCTCGGGAGCGGCGGGGCCGGGGCTGCCGGGGAGCGGCCGGGCGGTCTGTCACCCTGCCGCCGCTCCGCCGCCTTTTGTCTGCTTTTCTCCCGTTTATTTTTTCCACGGGCGGGCGCTGCCAGGAGCCCCTCCATCCTGCTGGTTTGGGAGGCGCTCCTCGGTTTCGGGGGTGACACCGCAGGTTGGTGTCCCGGGGGGATCCGAGACAGAGCCCAGCCCGACACCTGCCCTGCCTGTGGGTCCTACGGGAATGCGGTGCCTGCCCTTCCCCCGGCTCGGCTCCCGCTGCCCTTGACCTTTGGGATGGCCGGAGCCGCCCTGCTCGGTCCCGCCCGTCCCGGGGCACCAGCTCACTCACAGGGGCTGTGCTCCTCTGTGCCTAAGCCACGGTGAACCCTTTCCCCCGCTGTATTAAACAGAAGGAACGCGGCTATTTAAGGCCCCGGAGTGATGATGAATTTGGCAGGTTGTGGCTCAGGTGCAGAGCTGCCGGGGTGTTAAGCACAATGTGTATTTGATCCGCGTGTGTGCGAGGGCGTTTTGAGCCCTTCAGGACGCCCCGGGCAGGGTTTGGTTTGGTTTGGTTCCCCGGTGTCTGCAGACACGGAATTAATGTCAGCCCCGGGGGAGCAGCGCTGAGGCCGGGCGGGACCTTCCCTCTCCAGCACAGCTGAGCCAGGCTTTGCCGTGTTTGCAGGGGAAAAAGCCGCTCACCAGCGACTCTTCTCCTGAAATAGGGAGGGAGGAATGCTTCAGCCGCTGCAGCGAAGGAGCAATACCAAGTTTGAAAGGTAAAATACGGTTTCAAAGTAAATGCGGGAACGTGGCTTTGCACGTTGCTGTAGGAGGAGGAGGAAGTGGAGGGTTGGTTTCGCTCTTGGCAGAAATAGTTGCTGGAAATGAAAGAACATAAAACAGGTTTGAGTGATTGAATGGGGCGCTGTCCTTGGGCTTCATCAGTAAAACTGAAATATAAAAAAATTGTATGGGTAAAGTGTTGGTTATGTGTTGTAGCCTATTAGTGTGATTTCTGAAGTATAGGTTGGTATTTAAAATGTGCTTTAATGTACAATAAAATGTGATCTTTACAACCTGTTATCGCAAGTTTTGTTGCCACAAATTTCTTTGCTTAGGTGTGATGCCCTGAGAGGCCACCTAGAACAGAGGCTAGACAGAGTTAAAGGAATAAAGTAGGTATTTATTAAAAAGGCCTTCAAAGGACACACCTTGGGCAGTACAAGAGCTTGGTCAAGGTTACACCCAGGATGCATGATGGGTCATGAGTTTTCACACTTTTATAAATTTTGGTCAATTTACAGATTGGGGTTAATTGTCCGATTAAGGCTTCAGGTTATGAAGTTCCATCCTCCCAGATTGCTCTCCTCAATTCACTGATCAGACTTTTTGGGCCTGAAGCTGCAATGGCATCCTTGGTTCTCAGGCTGGAAAAGGATTGTTTTGTGTGACTAAACTGTGAGGAGAACTTGCTAACATTTTGTATGAAGTTCAGAGTTACACACTAAAGAAGTACAGAATCTGGAAAATATGAAAGCTGAAACTTAAGGCATCATTCAGAGGATATTTTTATGTTAATAAAATGTGTATGAACATCAGAAGAATTTAGAGATTATGTGGAGACAGAAACAAGTTGTTGACAAGTAAATGAGAACTCAGGTGTTTCTGCCTGCAGTACATAACATGAAATCAACCCCTGTCACGTCGAGTTAGGCTGCAGTTCTGTCTGTGCTGCTGATAGTCCAGTAATCTTTGCTGAGAAATGACTGGGATCCTTGTGATGAGATTTATCCTAAGGATACACTGCTGGGAGGTGGTGTGAGTATGATCTGGGCAGCAGGTGCACAATGTGCAACTTAGTGTGACCATTAACCACTGAAACCTTTTGTCAGGTGTGTGAAGTCCTTTCCTGTTTGCACTCCAGCTGTTAAATAGTAACCTGCTAAACAATTGCTTTGCCATAATGATAATTGCCCTGTCCTATTGTATTTTAAGAGAGCTGTTTAAGGAGGTGTTTGATCTCAGGTGTTTGTTCTTTGCTGGCTTCTCACTTTTTTTTTCCCAATAGGTATTTGTGACAGCTCATTTGGTGTGGTTGGTGAAATAATGTTGATGTTTGGAGAGAGGGGAAATGGGGTTTGGGATAACCCTGAAATGAGTCTATTACTGCTAGAGGAAAAATTCACTCCTGCTGTGAGCTACTTGTGCCAACCTCTTTTTGTTTTTACCTTTATTCTCCCACTTGAAACTGTCTGCAGCTCATTTCAACCAAAGACAAATTACTGATGAGAAATAGTTGTTTTGAAATTGGGATTTTGATATCTGACCTTATTAGCCAGCTGTGGCTGTAAGGGGCAATCCCAGCTTTTAGTCCTTGTGTTTATGCTCCTCCTTGCCATGGATTCATCCTGCGTGGCAATTTTGTGTCCGTGGAATGAGTTAATATTCTCTGTTGGATCAGCTGTATTTCAGGGCAGGATTTCTGATGGATCAGGCTGAACCATGGCTGCAGGGCTACAGAGTCTGACACAAGAGAGGCAGGGATCTTTATCTGGAGTTGGGAGAGGGGAGGAAGGAGGTAGGGTTGCACTTTCTTTAACCTTTGCAACCTCAGAGAGGAGGTAGGAAACTCGTGTTGGGTGGGAATGATTATGGGGTTTTTTAATTGCACAATCTGATTCAGGGCCAAGGAGGGGGTGGAACGTGCCAAACGAGATTAGCAAGTCAATTCACTTTTAGGGTAGGGAGGTGGCAAGCTGCACCAGGACACTGTAGAAAAAATAGAGGTATGACAAAAATGTGTTAGGGTAAAGGAGCAGAGCCTTGATCTTTTGGTGAGATACTCAGTTATGTATAGTGGGAGTAGTGTTCCTCTATTCCTCAGGAGAAGGCCTGTGCAGGTGGTGAAGCTTTCAAGTTGCCAGTTTGGACACAGCAGATCCTGTTTGTGGTCACTTACCTGGCTGAGGATGAGCAGCTTTGATTTCTGTTAGAAAAATGGGGCAGTTAAGACAAGAGGAGAGAGTCTCACACCTTTGCCTGCCCAGTGACAGCCCCTAAAATTCTCAAGTGCACACCAGCTGTGCATTTGGCAGCTGTGCTTTCTTGCTTTGGCTCACCTCCTGTTGTTTACCAGGAGAGCTCATGCTGAATCCTACCAGCTTCCCGTCAGGAGCGTGGCAGCAGCTTGTGCTGACACTGAACAGGACTGCCAGGAGGGAGACCCTGGAGTGTCCCCTGCCATCCTGCTGGGGTGGCTGGGTTTGCACACACGGGTTGTGGTCACACCTTGTGCCTACAAGCTCCTTTTGCCTGACTTGGCAGCTGCCTGAGCTGCTGCCAGGTAAGAGTGCAGCCAGTTCCTGTTCCAGTACCTGGAATAAATTGTGGGGGTTTTTACTGACAAGGGGCTTCAGCCCATGTTGGAACAAACAGGAGGGGCTTTGTGACAAGTTTAAACCAAACTGCCACAGGCTCCCTCTTCCCTGTGCACGCGTGTGATCCTGCCTTCTCCCTTGTGCTGCTGCAGGGAGCTCCAGTGGTGAAAAAGCTTGGTTTTTCCTTTCCCGAGGCTTTCTGACCATGTGGAGCTTTGTGCAGTGCTGATACTGGGTCAGGGAAATGGGGTGGAAGAGGGAGTGCTGGTCGCAAGCCTTGCCGGCAGCATTGTTTAACAGCACCCACTCTCAAGCTGGAGGAGTCTCTCATTCCAGGCTGGAAACACTAAAGCCGTTTTTGAACAAATTGCAAGCTCATGAATGTTTCTGATGTGCTCAAACAGATCTTTGTGAGCTGGGGAGTTGCCTATTTGTAATCATTCTGAGACAAAAGCAGAGTGTTTTGATGTAAGCTGGCTTTGGGTCAAGTTCTGAGTGCATCTTTCCTTTGTGTCTCCACTGCTTTGTACCATGCCGAGCTCTCAAAATAAATTATGAATTATAAAAATCAGAGAAGGCTGCAATTTATATAGGCTTAAAAATCTCCGTTGCGTTTTTCATGTTAAGATTAGGGATGTTAATTACTTGCCTCTGAAATGGATAATTGCTGATTCAAATGTTATGTTTAGAAAATATCCCAATAGCTCGACCAGACTATTTACTTACCAGCTTCTCTTATTTGAAAACCAGCAGTAAACAAAGGCAGAGGGAAGAATTTGCCACGTAGTGACTGAAGGTAGAAGAAAAAAAACCAAACAGACCTGCAAGGAGATCAACCCAGCAGCAGATACTCCACATTTGTGGAATCCAAAAGTTTGGGGGATCTTTGTTCCAACTTCCAGAAGAACAAATAACGCTGTCACACGTACAGAATTGTGTCACCTGAAATCTGGGACCAGCTGTGGTGTAGATGGCTCAGCTTCCTCCTGGGATTCGTTTCATCACTTCATTCTCACGAGATCAGTGGTAAGTTTGGAGGGGTTGGTGGTGGTCTTTCCTGTGGCCAGTGTGAGTTTGTGTCTGTTGCCTTGCTCAGAATTTTTGGTTTTTTCATTGCTTAATGTATACAGGAAGAACATATATCCAGTGGTATAATAAATAAATATTGCTGACATTTAAAAAGGGAGATGTTTTTCTGTGAAACCCAGACAAACACTTGCTAATCAGGTGTGCTAGAGAATAAAGGCTTTTGTCCTTTTCTGTATGTATTTAAAAGAATGAATTGCATTTTTAAGATCCTAGGTGGGAGGAGTGCTCGAGATTAGCTTTCTTTTCTTAGCCAGAAGTGTATTTTCTCCCCAATAATTTGATGGTTGATACAGACTTGTACAATTACGGGTTTAGTTCTTGCAACTGCAGTATTAAAAAAAATAAAACCCAGCAAAGCCCCTCAGCAAAACCAAACAAAAATCAAATCTTCCTCGCTTTAGGAAAACTAATCCTGGAAGTTTTATGGCATCAGTTCCTGTGCTTCCTGAGATAAAATACTGAGTCAGTTGTTTGTGAATAATAGAAAAATAACAAATGAAAGACCAAGCACTTTCCATCTGAGCCATTTTATGACATTTTTGCTAGTTGAGCAGCAGAAGCAAAGTAATTTCAGTTTTATCCCTTGTGAGGGTGTTTTCAGTCATGAGGGTGAATAGCTGCTTGTGGGATGACTCCTTCCTGTGAATATGCCAGAATTACAAAACAAGACCCTGGTCATGTAAAAGTTCATCAGGCAAAAAATTATTGAAAAAGGCTAATTAAAAATCAGGGCCTGTAGTAGGCAGTGTGATATCAGATATTTGTATGTATATATGATATTTGTATGTATGTATATACTTAGATTTACAGATGTTAATTTTAAGATCAAGGCTAAAAGGAGCCAGTAGATAGATACACTTTGGGTACTTTGGAAAGCACAAATCCACAAAATGCTCTCCTTAAACAACTGAAACTACAGCTAGAGACTAGATAGATCAGATTACTATCTTTATTTAATGCTTGGAGTGACAGTGTAATAAAGATGCCCTTTAAATTCAGCTGAACTGTAGGAGAAAGACCCAAGGATCCCAGTGAAGCACAAAGGAGAATTCCTTCCCAATCCCAAAGCTGCTCAATTCTGTCCATGTGTTCCAGTGTCAGTCCCATTGTCCATCTCTGGAAATGACTGATTTCTGTTGTTAGAGGAGGGCAAAAGTAAAGTAAAATCCTAAAAACAGTAAGAGAAGAAGGAATTATCCAAACAACTAAAAGAGCCATCACTCACATCCTAGCAATACCACAAAACCCAATGAGACAGGGAGATGTGGAATCTGACTATCCGTTTGTTCAGCTGATGTTTAATAATTTTGAGCTGATGTTTAATAGCCCCCAAAGGAGGGTTGCACACCAGGCAGCTCGGCTCTGGGGCTCAGGGCACTTCCACATTTTCCTGCTTGTCCCATTTGCCACCAGGCTCCCTCCCAAGGCCCCATCAGAGCAGATGGGAAACAGTGTGACAGGGAGGGTGGTTCTCCAGGCTGCTGGACAACACAAAAAAATTCTCTTCCACTATTCCAGTATTATCAATGATTTGTGTAATGATTCTGTGTAACTTGGCGCTCAAAGAAAATCAAAATGAAATAATTTTCAGGGTTTTTTTTTTCTTTTATATCATAGGTACAGAGCTTTTATTTTCTCTCTCACTTTCCTGCTGTATGCCAGCTTCCATCTATCAAGGAAACCTATCAGTATAGTGAAGGTAAGAGAGGTGGTGTCCTTGTTTAAACATCCTCCTGCTCGTGTCAGACACGGACATCATCGTCATTTTCAGTGTATCCTGTTGTGAAAGTCAGGGTTAAATTTTAACTTGAAATGCCTTCAAGATGAAAGACTGATAAAGCTGGCACACAGTGATATTTGCTGGATAAACTGTAGTGAGACCACACCTAGAATACTGCATGTAAGTGTGGGGTTTGGGCTGGAAACAGCTGTGCCTACACTTAATTCATGTGAACTAATTTAATTTGAGATATTTGAGAGGTATATATTCTAATGGTTGAGAAAAGTTGCTCACGAGTGATGAGTTGAGCATTCCACTGGCATTTCCAAGAGTGTTTCCAGTACTGTTGAGCATCATAGTCATTGTTGTCTGTACCCTTGTAGCTGTTCAAGTGAAGCTGATGACACAAATTCTCTGATTCTGGGTTTGTTACTTTAATCTTTAGTGTTCATAACTTGCCAAACACAAACCAAATCCCCCAGTGCTGCATTGTATAAAACTGATGAGTAACACTGGGCTACTGCAGAATTTCAAAGATTTTCACTGTGAGAAACACCAGTTCACTGGAGAATGTTTTTTCTAACCATGTCATTACTCTCTCATGTAATGATGTCTTCACCCAGCAAAATGCCAAGCTCTTAATAAGGGCCAGCAGTTTTACTGATTTGGGTAGGTTTCACAGAGGTACATATAAATCTGGAATTGTTAAATTTCTTGTTGTAGCAGAGTTATCAGTCCCCAGCTTGCAAGTGAATTTTCCATTTTCAAACGTCTTTTTTTTTTTTTTCATTTTTATTTCTGTTTCAGGGAGAGCTGCATAAGCATTGTGCAAGTCAAGTTGAGCTTGACTCCTACAAAGAATATGCTGCCCAGATCCAGCCTGTCAAAAAGCCATTTAATGCCTCTCAGTGTGGATGGGAGCCATTTGGTAAGGCTCAGGGTTTTTTTTTTGGTTTTGTATTTTTCTTTCCTAGTAGTGAGCTGATATTAATGAATAGATTATTTGCTTCTAGCTATTTCTTCACATGTGCATGGAAGGAGTTTGTTTTCCATGTCCTCACTGATTTCTCCACAGAAAGTGAAGTTGTGACTTACCTTACAATTTTTTGCTACTAAAATCACTTAAACAAATGATATTATTTTCCTTGTTATAGCTAAGAGATGGTTTCAGTAGGTCAGTTTTCAGTGAAAAATGGGTTTTTTCTTTAGCATGTCTATTTAGGAAAAAAGGATGAAGGATAGAATCAGTCATTATCATTTTCTGCTTGTTTAATTCAAGCAATCTTTTAAGTGAAATTACTTGGTGCTTATCTAAATTGGAACTTTTCAGAGTCCTTGTCTGCCTGAAGGAATATTTTTCTCTCCATTTTAATGAAGAAAAAGGGGAGACTTTATTGCAGGAGAGACTTGACAACTTACTGGATAGTTTATGAACCTGGCCTTTCACTTGAATAAGAAAAAATATTTGCCTACTGAACAATTAAATCTTAATTTAATCGTATTTGACTTTAAATGAGACTTTGAATCATTCCATGCCACTTTTATTGCTACCAGAAACATCAGTGAAACAGATTAGTCCATTCTGTCAATGTGCCAGTCCACCCCAGTCTGTGAAGCCATACATTCTAATTAGTCTTTAATTAGCAATTAAAAAAAAAAAAAGTCCTGCTCTCTTCAAAGATAATTAAAGATCTGAGCTCTGGGGTTTCTGTGGACAAAATCCAGTGTATTAACTCCTGCTGCAGGGTCTGCTGAAAAAAATTCAATCCCTCTTGTGGGATGCACTTAAACCTGGAGAGTGTTTCTTGTCCCTTGAGCAAGGGGGGATTGAGTTGGTTTGTCTGAAATATTGATTGACTTTTTTAATGGAGGCTTTTCAGCCCAAATGTCATCCTTTTTCCATGGACATTATTGCCAAGCTGCCCCTTTGGAAAGGCACTCTGGACTTGTTCTTTCAGGTGTTTTTCTGGCAAAGCTGGGAGTAACCCTGAAGGAAGGAATTTGCTTTTTTGTCTGTGACTTTGTGCTCAAAGTCAATAGCAGTTGTGGCAATTTATTGCAAATAAATACATGAATTGTCTGGGAATGAGCTCAGGTCCCTTGAGAGCCGGTTGATTCCATCAGGGTGGAGCTCCTTTGCTCCCTCCATCCTGTCTGCAGTTCCCATTTTTGTGTGATTATGGTTGTTTGCTCTTCAGGGCAGAACTGTGGGGTTTTTTTAAGAATTCCTCTGTGCTTTGTCAAATGAAATGCAAAAGGCTTTACCCATTAAAAAAAAAATAAGCTGTTTGTTTAAAAGCCTCTCTTTTAAACATGATGGATTTTTTTGTTTTTTAGCCATTTTGACTGTTAGGACCTTGTGCTTTTGCAACTCATCTCTCCACTTTGAATCAAGTCTGTTTAATTGGATTTTGGATTTTCTTTTGCCTAAGGCCTTATAAGAAAAGGGCACCTTGCTAACAACTGATGTTTCTTCTCTTCCAAAATGCTGCTTTAAATAAGGTAGAGTTTAGGGTGAGCCTGCCAGTATTTTCCTAGTATGTTAGAGGCAGAAGGGTATTTTTTTTGTTAAATGAAACATTGGCAAAATGTTTACTGAAGTTTAAATGTGCCTATTGAAAATTGAATGTCAGTTCACATTCACTGACATTTTTACTTGTTATATGTAAAAAGGATTGGGAAGTAATTAGTACATTTAAAGTGATCATTTGTTTTGAAAATTATTCTTAGATAAGAGCAACTACAAACAGCTACTGGGAGCGCTGGATTACTCATTTTTGTGTGCATATGCAGTTGGAATGTATTTAAGGTAAAACTCAACTCTCTTTACTGTTTATTTATAAGGCTGTGTGACTGCTGTAATATTGTGCTTTCCTACTGCAGAGTTTCTGATGGAGAGTGAGAAATTGATTGCTGAGAGGAAAAAAAAACAAAACCCAGCATGATTCTGAGCCCCAGTGGTGTCAATCTCTGATACATAGAAAGCTTTTTACCTGCACCAGTCTTGACTGCCTTGTGCAGGAATATTTTCCAGATTAATGTCTAGCCTGTCTTTTTTTTCATCTAGAATGTAAATCAATCAATCAATCTCCAGTTTCCAAATTGTACTGATTGGGTTAAAATGATTGTTGTGGCTTTCTTTAGTCAAAGAATGGGAGCGGACACCTCCTAAAAATAATCCCAAACCCATTTTAAAGTGTGCAGTCTTAGCTGCTGTTGGGAGATGATTCTTTTTATTGACTAAAGTCAGAACCTTCATCACTTGAATTGTTAGCAACGGAGACAAGTCTCACTTCAAATGGCTGGAGACACATAATTTAGAAAATGACTCTGTAAGTAAATGACTTTGAATGTGCTCCAGATGAGTATCTCCCTGAAAGATGGTTGTGCAGATGTCAGAATTTAGCAATTAATGAACTTGAAGTGTTTTTGTGTTGGGTTTTTTTTTTCCCTTGTCAAGTGCTAAAAATTGCTCTTTTGCCGCTGCCAAGGCAGCCAGCAGTTACCAGTAGAGTTTCTCCTCAACCAGAATTAAACAACAGAAAATCTTCTTCATTTGTGCAGGCTTTTTGGGGGTGTGATCTCATTTTTAATGATGGCTTTTCTCTTTTTTTGCTCCCCTGTTCCAAGTGGACTCATCGGAGAGCGGCTGCCCATCCGGTACTATCTGACAGGGGGGATGCTGGCCAGTGGACTCTTCACTGCAATGTTTGGATTGGGTTATTTCTATAATGTGCATAATCTGTGGTTTTACATAATGGCCCAGGTAGGCACAGTGTTAATTCAGACACAGAGTTCCTCCCATGGTGCTGTTTAGGGTAATACTGAGGGTTTTTCACTTGCTCACTTGCACACAGTGATGAGTGGTTGGGTGGGAGGATGTTAATGCTGGAATATCTTTTTGATGACAGGCAGAAGTGATAGAGTGGATAACCTCAGGCTTTATTTTTGGAAAATGGTGTTTTGTTTTTTTTTTTTTTAGTGGAAGAACTCTTTGAAAGCAGATTAATGTGTTTCACTCTGTGTCAAATCAGTAATCAAATCTTTGCAAGCTTAAATGTTGAGTGAGTTTTAAAACAAATGTGTTTACTTCTGTCAGTCTGCCAAGACCTGAGTGACACATCCTGGCTTTCTCTGCAGGAAAATTCCATTTACACTGCTAATGATGAACAATCTCCCACACTGGTGTGGCTGGGAACAGGCAGCTTATGTAACAAGATTCACAGTGGGGGATTTTTCAGAGCTCTGATCAGGTGTCACAAGAATTTTTACCGTTGGCCTGAAATGGAATTTAGGTCAGGACCAGGGTAGGGGTTGGCACTGGGGCCATTTTGGATGGGTTTGCACCTTGTGCTGCTGCTTTTTGTGTTGTTGCAATAACACTGTCACCTCTGGTACCTCTGCATGGCAGTGAGCAAGGTGACATGCAGAGGTACTAACCTGGGCACAGCACTTCTGTCACCCTGTCACCAGTCTGTCACTGCCCCAGCCCTCTGGGATCAGGTGTTTCCCAGGACAGAAATACCTCCTTCAGGGGTGATCTGTCCTGTGGGATGTGGTCAGTGAGCCCTGTAACTCCAAGGATGGTCTCACACCACCAGCCCCACTGGTTTTTGTTGGGTGGAGTGAGGTTGGTTTTTGTTGCATGTTCAAATGCTCGTTGTACAGGTGAGATTTTGTATTGTGATATTTGTGTTATGGTGCAATTGGAGAGGGGGAGCTTCTTAGGAGTTGAGATGAGTTAAAGTTCTGTGCAATGTGGAGGCTGAAATACTTCTTACTTCACCCTGAATATAATAAATTCCTCCTCTCAATTTATTTACAGATGTCTGTTAAGCATTTTAAAGTTATCCAATCCCCTCTAAAGTTGTCTTTTTTTTCTGCTTTATTTGATTGCAAACATGCTTTGCCATATGCTCAAGTTGAGATAAGTGTTATGCTGCTGCTTGAGTGTGAGGAATTCACTTCTCTGTTCAGCTCAGAGCAATGTGATTTTTGGTAAACATGTGACTGAATGACACTATTCTGTGACTTAAATCAGAAATTAATTATAGAGATGTAGGTAGAGGGAAGAATCTCTACAAAAAACTTTGTACCTTGTTTATTCCTGGGGGGAAAAAATGCTTTCAAAACCCCCCCAAACGAATTTTCTGAATTCAAAGCATTTGTGTAGACTTCCTTTTCCCAGTGCAGGAATTGTGCAGGAGCCTGGTTAATGACAGGACATGTTTATTTATTATTTTGTTATTTATTTTCAGATAGCTAATGGGTTGGTGCAGACCACTGGCTGGCCAAGTGTCGTGACATGTATTGGCAACTGGTTTGGAAAAGGAAGGTAAATGATACATAACCCAAAGGTTTGGAAGTACAGATCAATACATTCTGGGCTGTGATATTATAGTTTATTTAAATTTCTTTCTTAGGCTTCTGTGGGTTTGTTGGGGTTTTTATGAGAGGAAACAAAGCAGTTAGAATTTTGAGAGGAGCTTCCTTTCTTATGCTGCTTAATTCATATATGGGTTTGAAACTGTCTCCCTCATGTCAAAACAGTGTTCTGTGGTAGCTCTTTTTCAGATGAATTATTTCAGAATTGTATTAGAATAATTCTTGCAAATATAAACAGTCTAAAACTGCTCTTAGTAAAGGCTGTTATTATGCCATTTGAATGTGAATTTTCCTGTGTTTTCATTTGTGTTTCAAAACAGTTGTCAGGGCAGAACTGTAAAAAATGCATTTGTTTAATGTCTTTTTTTCTAACACACTTGCATAAACTTGAAAATTTAGAAGCTAAGATACGTATGGCAACTGATTTAACCTTTTATCACCTTCCTTAAATCATCTGCTTGATTTTCTTTTTTTTAAATCTTAATCCTGCACAGAGATTACTCATGACGTTTATTTTGTCACATACAGTAATTTTCCATACATTTTGCAAGAGCTGCATGCTAAAGCTCTGGCTCTGATAATGGTTGATGCATGTAGCATATAATAATGCTACTGTGGTATCATGCTTTGTATCTGTAGAGCATTATTGTTAATCAGTTCCAGAGAAGAATTCAGTATTTGATTTCTATATAAACCACAGCATAGTTAAAAATGTCTAGCCTCAAATTAGTTTTCCATTAGGAAACGCAGAGAATGGTAGCTGTCATATATTACTGAACAAGACTGAGGAGTCTGCACAAAAATAAATACATTTATTCAGGCTTTGCTTTGTGCAAAAGGAGCATCCTTTACTTTTAGGATGCCACACAGTGGGGTGGTGAGTAGGGCTCTGGTTTAAATGTCAATGACTTGTTTTCATTCTGCTGTAATTCCATGGAGCATGAGCAGACTTAGATCTTGTCTTCAGGCTGTGGAAAAGATTCAGGTTTGTTCAGGTTAGGCTGCTCCAGGTGAAGTCCTGCTGAGGGCAAGGCAGTTTTCCCATAACTTAAAACGGGAAAAAAAAATCCCTGCTGTCATGACTTCAGTGGGATTTTTGTGCTTTACCTTAGCTCAGATGGAGCTGATGTGCAGGAGCTCTAATCTGGGATTTCCAGGCAGGCAGGACCCTGATGTGTGTTTTAGCCAAGCTTGTGCAGGTGTCATCTTCTACCAGAGCCCAGCAAGTCCAGAATGGCATCAGAAAATACTGATTTTGCTCCACATATCCTGTACAGTTTCCTTCTGCATGACAAGTCTGATGGAGCTGATGGAGCAGGTTTTGACATTTTAGATTAAAAATGAAAGAGGAATGCCCCATCCTGCAAGCTTTAGATTATCAGTGCAGTGTCTTTGCAGGAGGATTTTTATTCCCAAAAGCATCAAACTCGGTGTCCACAAGCTGCACAGCATCATCATATTTGTTTTAATCAAAGAAAATATCCAGAAATATGCCAGCCCTAGTGGTGTTCTTAAATGCCAGTAAGTGCAGGATAAATTCTGTCATGCACAGGGTATTCACAACATTTATTAATATTTAGGTGCCTTAAAATTACCAAATGGAGATTGTAACATGAAAAAAAGATCAGATAAAGAACCAGAAGATAGCTTTCACTGACACCACAGATGCACAGCCATTTTGATACAAAAGTGTATCAAATTAATGCTCACACTGAACGTTTGTGTGTTTTGTTTTTTATTAATGCAGGAGAGGTTTGATCATGGGAGTCTGGAATTCACACACTTCCGTGGGGAATATCTTGGGATCCTTGATTGCTGCTTACTGGGTGTCCACGTGCTGGGGTCTCTCCTTTGTGGTGCCTGGGGTCATCGTGGCTCTCATGGGGGTTGTTTGTTTCCTGTTCCTCATTGAACGTGAGTGTTTCAGTGGGATACAGCCATGGAGGGCTCCTGTTCCTCAAGCTGTGCCTGTACTTAGAATTTTGTTTTACTTTCCTTTGGTGGAAGGAGCCTGTGTGCCTTCAGAGAGCTTTTCCAGTCAGAGTCACAGACTCTTGGATGTTGGAAAAGCCCTCCAAGGTCATAAAGTCCAACTTTGGCTGACACCCACCTTGTCCCCAGCCCAGAGCTCTGAGTGCCATCTCCAGGCCTTCCTTGGACACCTCCAGGGATGGGCACTCCACCACATCCCTGGGGTAGCCTCTTCTAGTATTTAACAATCCTTTCAGTGGAGAAATTCCTGCTGCTGGCCAAGCTGAGCCTCCCCTGGCCCAGCTTGAGGCTGTTCCCTCTCCTCCTGTCCCTGTGCCTTGGGAGCAGAGCCCGACCCCCCTGGCTGTCCTCTCCTGTTCAGGGAATTATAGAGAGAAGTAAAACACTCCTGACCCTCCTTTTCTCCAGGCTGAGCCCCCTCAGCTGTTCCTCATCTGGTTTGTGCCCCAGACCCCTCCCCAGCTCCCCTGACAGAGTGACACTTCAGAATTTAGCTCACTGTCCTGTCCTTAGCTCCCTGTGTTGATAAATGGTTTAAGTGTACCTTAGCAGAAGGACCCACCTGGCTGCAGGGCATATTCTGTGCTGCCATCCATCCTCTGTGCTGTGAATTACAGGAGGCAGCTGATGGAGCAGGTTTTGACATTTTAGATTAGAAATTAAAGAGGAATGCCCCATCCTGTCCCTCTACAGACTCAGAGATGCAAATGCTTGTTTTACTGGAACTGTCCTGTTTTAGGAAGTAAATTTTGACAGAACCATTATTCTGTAACTAGCTGGACTGCCAGACTAGCACTTTTTATCTGTACTGTCAGTTTATTCTTTATTCTCAGTAGGTTACACTATTTAAAAGTGTTTTAAGAGATCTTTCTAAGGCTTGTTTTCACTATTAGCTGTGTGTGGTATTTTATTTCAGATCCTAAAGATGTCAGTTGCTCCTGCACACCATCCACTGTAAGTAAATGCATTTTTTTTTTTTATTTTTGCCTCCTAATAAACCCATTTATTAAGATGGTTCTGTAAATCAGATTGTCTGTGTGGCTCTTTGTGCCAGGCTGTTGTATCTCTTCCTGTGCTTGAGGCAATGGTTGGTCTTCTGTGCTTCACTGGTAAACCAGAAGCTTATTTTCTCTCAAAGCTAATGAATCAAGAGGGAGGTGAATTAATTTGTTCTAACTAAAGTTTTGGAACAGTTGATCTTACAGTAAACCAAGTAGAAACTGTTCATCTCTTCTTTTTCTGTTTGTTTGTTTTTGGTTGTGTTTTTTTTTTTCTTGAGTTTTTTTACTTTTCATCAGTCTTCCTCAGTATCTTTGTAGAGTGTTTTGTTTGCTCAGAATTAAGTATTTTGGAAAGTTGTGTCAGTGATGGAAAGATTTCCCTAGGAAATCCCGAGTTACTGTGTGAGATTTTCTGCCTTGTGAAGCTGTGAACCCAAGAAGAGGAAGGCAATCCAAATGGAATTGGAGAAAAGTAAAAAGCAAGGAAAGACAACAAAGAGAGCATTAAGAAGACCAGCTGTGTTTAACTTCTCATAACAGAATGTCATTCCTGGCCCAGTTTTGTTCAGGATTGTGGTCACAGGTTGATCTTGTTTCATGTTCCCTGAGACTCTGCTCTGTGTTTGTCTCTACAGCAGCCAAAATCTGGGGCAGTTCTTGCTCCAGGCTCCCAGGAGCTCTTGGGCAATCAGGTCTGCCACATTTCCAAGTATTTTTTTGGAATAGTAGAGGGGATTGCCAGAGCAGGCCATGAGGTTTCTCATGTCTGAGGGCAAATCAGAGCTGTTGGTGACAGTTCCCAAGGGAATCCCATGTGGAAATTGTCTGTACACGTGCATTTTCTTTGCCAGTCTCAAAGGTAGATTGTACAGGGTTGGTTGCTCTTTTTTACCACCTAATATTTTCAGATTGGTGGAGTTTTACATTTTAAATGCTGTTGAATAGGTACTGAAGGCAACTTTTCTAGTCTCTGTCCTCTCTTCTTTACTTTAATGGTTTTTTTTGTCTTCATATGAAGCACTTCTGATAAAGCTTCTGAATGCTTCTGATGGTCTGTGAAACTGCTATTCTTAGTTTATTCCTGTGAGACAAAGGTGGGCTCACACTGTGCTCTGTATTCTTCATTTATTTCTCTTTCATTTCTTAGAAGTAACTTCTGTAAAAGTGTGAGAGGGTTTTAAGTGACTCTCATTGCCTGCTCTTAAGAGTCCCATTTTCCTTAGCTTTTATGCAGTTCAGAGTGTTGTTTTTACAGAATATCCAGTTAACCTTATGGAAATAAATATTTATTTGTTTCAAGTACACTTTAACTGGAAAGCATAACTAAAGGGCTCTGCACAGTATGTTGCTCATATCTCTCAGTAAGCTGGTGTGGAGAATTCTGACATGGAATATCAATTTACCATGATATTTTTTAACAAAAATTTAGTATTTTAGGAGCTATTTCCCCCGGTTGCAGAAAAGGAGGAGCATTTGACTCAGTCTTCACTAGTACAGCAGCAGGGTCACTGCTTCAGGCTCACTCTCTCTGTGTGAGATGCATTTCATCTTCTGTTTCCCTGGAAACCTCTCTCTGAAGAGCAAAAGACATAATTTCTTCCTTCCCTATTCCCATTTCACATCTGGAAATCTGGGAGGAGTTTCTGACAGAGCTTCCCCACTTGCCTTGGACCCTTCTCAGGCTGAGATTTGCCTTGTCCTGGGAAGAGCTTTATGTCATTGGAATTGCTCAGGTACTTCAGTCCTGAGTGGTCTGTGAGGGTTCTAAGCCCTTGTGGAAGGGGCTCACTGCTTCTGTTCACCACAGAAATGTGGCCTTAGAAATTAGAGAAATTCATTAGGTAAGAGTTCAAGATGTCCAGGTGTAGGTATGGTGATGACAGTTTCTGTCTGTAAAGAAAAGTGAGTGGAATTGAAGAGAGGTTTGTGTAGTAAAATAAGACCAAATATTTTGTCTGTGGATATTTCATACAAGGGATAGAATTTGGCGCCTGTAAAATACTTTCCATCCTTTTTTTTTTTCATTCAGTCATTCCGGTAACAACCTGAACAACCTTGTGTGCTCTTGCAGATAGTTAGAAATCTTTTTTATTGCAGCATTTAAAGTACACCCTTGCTTTTCTCATAAGGCTATGGCAGGTAATTTTGGCCAGATGTCCTGGGTAGGTGCAGGCAGCTCTGCTGGCTGCTGCTAAAAACTAAATCTCATTGTGCAAGAATGAGGCCAGTTAAATTTAAGCACCACTAAAATAAATGCTCAGCACGAGGGAAGGACTTAAGGTTTATATTAAGATTCAGAGATCAGGGTCCTCTCTGTGTGATGTCACTGTCTTGGATGAATTTAGTCTACTGTTTATTTGCAGCATGGTCGTGAGCCCAATATTTCCACAGAGTTTGCAGTGGTGAGTAATCTGATTTCATTGAGTTCTCCAAAACCACAGATGGAGAGTCAGGCACAGAGCCTTGAGCGTGTGGTTCTTTCTCTTTATTCTCTGGTTTCCTGGGCTCTGCTTCATTTGCCTGAATTCATCTTGGCTCTGATTTACCCGTCTGAAATTTGTTTTCAAATAAATACTTGAGGACAATAAAGTGCTTTTAAATGCTGGCATTGGAGGCTTAATCTTGACTTTTTGAAGGGCTGTACTTATGACAAATGGAAGTGAGAAGTCAATGGGCTTTATTCAGAATTGCTGCACTTTCTTTATGAAAGTTAAAAAGAGGATTTAAATTTTTTTTCCCCCCTCTTTGGGAAATGTGATTTAGAACTGGTTTTATTACTTCTCATCTTTTCTCCCTCTGTCTTTTTTTTCCCCATGGTTAAATCATGTTCATACAAACCTGCCTTTGTACTCTAGGAACTTCCTTTGTCTTTGCATTCCCAGAAAACTTCCCTCCCTTAAACTCTGCTTCCAAAGTGCTTGTGCATTTAAAAATTACCATGCTACAATTTTTATCTCCTGCAAAGGAGGAAGAAGTCTTAAGTATTAAATGTGCAGCCTCTCAGTCTAGTCCTTTTCCCTATACATTTTCTCCTTACTACAGTAGACCTTATTTTTTGGCAGTCAAATGAAAAAATCATTCATTTTTTTCTCTGCTGAGCTGCTGCTGAAAAATGTAGATGACTTGTCTCTAGGTGATGGCTTTTCTTCCCCCTGGATTCTTGTAAATCACATTTTTGACAAGAGACAGATTTTCTGTAAGATAAAACTTAAAAATCTGTTTTATCAGACCCTGGGGGCTCAAGTGTTGTTGGTTTATTTTGAGGAATGCGTGTCCAAGACTGCTTTTGCCTCATCTCTATACTGATCTGCAGAAATACCACAGTTCATCCTCAAAAGTATTTTTTTTTTTTCTTAGAAGGATTTGATTGATGAAGGGCAGTTTGTCTAAAAGATGTTGAAATACATACTCTGGATTTTTTGAAGGGGGGAAGAATTACCCTGTGATTGATTTTGAGCTGGATTGTTCAGTGAGGATTCACGTTCTTTTTTTATTTGTGGTGGTGAGCTTGAGGAGGGGGTTATTTGGGGCAGTTTGTGGGGAGTTTATTGTTCTGTCTTGTTGGGTTTTTTTCAATATGACATCCACTGTGTGATTAGACACTTCAGCATCTCATCCCTGAGGAATACACAGTGCTTCTTTTGGACTTAGCAATAGGATTTCCACACCTGACTGCAAACCTCCTTTAGGGCTGTATATTCAGTGCAGCAGACAAATCTGAATGTCCCTGGTAAATCTTTTTAGACTAAAGATCTCAGAATGGTGTTTTCCAGTGAATGCAGTTTGGTGTGAGCTGACACAGGAATGTACTTGTTAATAAATAAGGATAAAAAGCAAGTCCACCTGGTCTCTAAAATGGAGCTTTTTGTCTCATTTTTTCTTCTGGAACTCGTTGGAGGTGCTCAGACTGCTCATCAGTACTCCTGACCACAAGAACACAGTGCATTTATGGGCTAAAAGAATATAGTGTTACAGAACATAAACTAAAGGGATGAACTTTTCTCTTAAAGGCATTAGGAAAGTGAAAAAAATCAAGGTTTTCATGAAACAAATCAACTTCTGTAGTTGCTGCTGCAATCATCTGCTTAAGAGAAAAATTAGTTTGCAATGTCAGTAAGTTCAGTAGAGAAAAAAGCTGCTAAAGATGTTGAGAGGGGCATGAGTATGCTCTGAATTCAGCTTCTTCTGTATAAAAACCAGTGTGAAATAAACCTTCAGATCAGTTTGTGAGTGCATGTTATGTCCATTGCCACAGGTCTGTGTAAGAACTTGAAAATCTCAAACCGCACGGTCACCAAATTAAAGATGCTCCAGTTGGGGTTATCTTTATGTTACAGTGCACAAAAAAATTTTGCCAGAGAGATGATTGACACTAATGTCATCCTTAAGGAAAAAAAAAAAAAAAAAGGCAGCAAAAATATAAAGTTTATTTGTTTTCCTTTTTTTAGAGTTCTAAAACCTTCCTGAATGGCGCCTCTCGGTGCAGAATCCAGATGCCGACCTTAAATGCTAAGGAAAATGGCAAACCTCAGGTAAAATATGAAATGCTGCTGTAAAACATTCTTATGGCTCACATGAAACCATTTCTGTTTGCAAAGATTGCTCCTCTTTTTATGATGCAGAAATCTGCTTCATCTTCACACACAAATGTAACTTCAGATGGGGGAACAAAGCATTACCTGCCATAAATAATTCAAACTGAGCTATAGGAGATGGCAGTGCTTGCTCAATTGATCTTTTTTATTTTTTGGTGATCTTGACACAATTCCATCAAAAGTAATGCACTGCAAAATACTTTAAAGACAGCCCACTTGAAATATTTAAATTATGTATATTGTGTCCTGTCCTTGCAGTCTCACTTCTCTCCCTTTTCCTTTCAAAAGCTCTCTGTACTTACAAGATTGTATGTGGAGATGGAGAGTTCTAAATATACTCAATTATTTGCAGAAATCTTGCTTAAAAACTTGTAACCATAAGGGTTGCTATTTCTCACTAGAAAATGAATTCTGGACTTGCCCATTTTGTGGGCAGAAAACCATTTTATCTTGTGATGGACATGAGCTGAAATTTTCCATTTGAGATTTTGTGTTTGTATTCAGTACACTTGGCATGTTGTATCCTGAGAGGATAACTTTTTTTTTTTTTTCAACTTCTTTCAGACTTTTCCAGGAAAATAGAAACTTCCTGTTCTCTTTATCCTTTGCTCATAGAATAATAATGAGCATTCACAGAGTGGAATAATCAGTGTTGGTAAAGAAGTTTTGAAATTTTTCCTAGGGAAACACTTTAATATAGCTTAAACCCCCTCTGTTCTGAGTTTATTATTTTTGTTTTGAGCTGCCCAACAACAATCTCCAGCCCAGAAACCATTTGTCAGTGGTATTTCACAACCAGCTGGAAGGTAATGGGAGATGTAAGAATATCAGCAGGTGCCTTTAGATAAGATGGAATTTATGGAAGAAACACTTTTAAATTTATAGAAGAAAGGGTGGTGAGGCACTTGAACAAGTGGCCCAGAGAAGCTGTGGCTGTCCCATCCCTGGAAGTGTCCAAGGCCAGGCTAGATAAGGTTTGGAGCAATCTGGGATAGTGGAAAGGGGTTGGAATTGGATGATCTTCAACTCCCTTCCAACCCCAACCAATCTGTGATTCTAAATCATCATGACAAAGCTAAAAAACCACACGTAAATCACCAAATCAGCAGGCAGAGATTTCCTGATTAACTCTGCTGCTGCCTCTGCTGCCACCCTGTGAAGGGTCTCCCTAGAAAAGAGTGAGGAAAATGTCCCCCTGTCCCACTGACTGGTGTCTCTTGGGAGCAGGACACAGGGACAACAGGGACAATGATCCTGGGGGAATTGTTGGCAATCCTGGGAATATCCCACCCCGCCAGCTGGGGTGTGTTTGTAATACAGAGTCTTAACAAGGTTTAAAAAGAAACTAATAAAATCATTAAAATCCTTTCTTTGTCACTCTTTGGGGCTTCCTGATTTTCTGCCACTGATAGAAGAACATCTTTTTTCCTCTTAGAGCCAAGCTGAACATCTCCCCGTTTTTACAGCGGTTGTGTTGCAGTTATTTGGAGCTGATTTTCACAGTCAGCTTTTGAGCCTGTACAAACAGCAGATGTTTTGCATTTATGGGTTGGTCTCCAAGCACACTGGGATGGCAGCTTTTACTGGGTTTTCATTGACCTCTGCAATTACTGTAAAAAGGAAGCAAATACTCAGGATCTGCAGTGATTGAAAGCAGAACGTGGTTTTGGCTGCGTGACCTGAATACCTCTGTGCCTTCATTGTTGCTTATGTTAGGTTGGCCTCTTAAAAGTGACATAAAATTGTGGGATAAATAAATCCTTCCCCAGAGATCAAGAGTGTGCCATATGCCTAATCATGCTCTGAGACAAGCTGGCAAGGCTGTACAATATCACCTCTGCCAAGCACAAGCTGCTGGGTTTATTTATCCTTTAGCTGTGTGCGGCATCAAACCCCCCCAAATCATTGACAAAAGTTTCCAGCATGAGTTTAAATAAGTTATTTGGACTTGGGTCACCTCTAGTGCAATATTTACCCACTCTCCTAGAACAGTTTTAGGGCTGCTTGTCTGAGAAATGAGCAGTGTTGCCTCAGACAGTCCTGGATGAGTTAGCTGTGCTGATTGTGCACGAGATAGTCAGCACCATCTAGAATCCAGTGGGGAGCTTTACTGCTTAAATCCTCCCTTTTTCCCTCTTTTTCCCTCTTTTTCCCCTCTCTCTCTCTCTCATTTTTTAAAAAATTTTAATAGCTTATGGTTGGAATTGGTGCTGTTAAATTTTGAAGATGCTCCAGTAATTCAGAAGACAAATAGTTTTTTTTGATGATGGAGGTATTCCTGGGCCATGACACAGGTTTACAGGGCCAAAGGTCCCTAGGTCTTTTTTCTGTCTTCTGGTTAACGCTTTATCACCTGAGCCCAGACACTGGCCTTCTGTAAGTCTGCATCCCCATCTAACACTCACATCTAGAATTTCAGATGCTGCACGGCATTCAGCTGTGCTGAATGTCTGACTTCAGGTGTCCAGATGGTTCCCTGGTGCTCTCTCCTAAATGATGTTCTTTAAAAATGGAATTTATTTAGAATCATTGAGTGTAAAATAGCAGAATTGAATTTTTCCAGCACTTACTTTTTTTCCTTTTTTCCATCAGCTTAGCAAATATTAATCAAAGTTTTCATCTTTGCAATAAGCACTGCAAATGGAACAGTCTGCTGCTATAGCCTTTCTAGCCTACAGTCAAATATATATTGGAGGCTTAATTCTTCACTGAGGCTTTGTTCAGATGCTGAAGAATTAGGAGAAAGAAGACAGTGTGTAGAATACATAACTAGGAAAAGTACACAGCTTGGTAAAGCCTGTCAGCAAGCAGGTGAAAGTGAGGATAGCTACATCCCATTCTTTTTCTAAGCTGGAAAAGAAATATTGATGTCTATTTATACCTGATTTTTTTTTCTGTGTACAGCTGTAAGATGTAAATTTCCAGTTCTATTCTGAGAGTTCACTTCAGTCTGGTAGAGGATTAAAAATAACATAAACCCTCCTGGCTACACTGGGATGGCTTGTTCTTGCAGAGTGGTAACTTGCTCCACAAGTATTCTTAGCATCCAATGGAATTCTTGGAATAAAATCCTTCCTAGTACTAGAAAAGAACTCAGAATTCACAACTTAGGCAGTACTGGTGATCTCCAGGCTTTTATAATTTGGGGGTTGTAATGCTCAAATGGAACAGATTCGAAAAAAACGTGATTGCTTAACATGAAAGCACTCACTGTCCATAATTAATGTGGGAAGATGGCCTGTACTTGGATCAGTCAGTGAGATGATGTTACAGAGTCTGAAAAACAGGACCAATATTGGTCCAGAAAAAAAGATAATAGATGGTTTTATACAGAAATGTATCCTTGTAGAAATTTCTTGTACACAATGTTGTAGGACTCAGTAGCTTGTCAGCTTTAATTTGACCACATTTATGTAATGGGGTGAGGAAAGATTGGAAACTCTTTTATCCCACGTATGAACATACTCTTAATATGTAGGGGTTTTGAAACTTGAAGCTGTTCTTCAGTAGAACAGAAACTTGATTCTATTATGGACTGTATACTCTCAGACAGAAGCAACCAGATATCACCTGATATTCTGAATATAGCCTCTGCTCTCTCTGTATACTCTGGGTATCCACACCAAGACGTTTTTAGAAGCTGTAACTGTCTGTGATAAAGTAGGTGCTTGTTTTTAAAAATTACTTTGGAACTGTTTGGTTTCTTGATGCATACTTTGTTTCTTTGTTTTTCTCTCTCTCTCTCATCTGTTGCTGGGGGACATTGCAGGATGCAGAGATGCAGCATTTACTCACTGACAGTGAGAACTGCAGCGTGTCACTGAGCTCCAGCACTGGGGAAGGAAGGCATGGGACATCAGCCATCAGCTTCCTTGGGGCCCTGAAGATACCTGTGAGTGCCTGTGCTGCTCCTCTTAAGAATGAAGTTTTGCCTCAGAATTCATATTTCTGTGAAGTTCTGGATGGAGTGGAAGTGGATATTAACTCTGCATCAGAGTCTTGAAATGTGGGGGACTTTGGGCTTGATTCATTTGGAGGAAAGGAGGCTGAGGGGGGACCTCATTGCTCCCTGCAGCTTCCTGGGGAGGGAAGGTGGAGAAAGAGCTGCTGATCTCTGTCTGATGATCGAGGCATTTGGATAATGGCTTTATCAAGATGCTTCAGCTTGTGTCAGCCCTGAAGGAGTTCAGCAGCTGGACAGGGTGGTTGCTGTCGGTCCCTTCTGGCTGAAATAGTTTATTCTGTCCTAAAGTCTGTTCTCAAAGTTGGCTGAACCTAATGACACATAGTTGTTAAGGGTGGAATAGCAAACTGAGTCCATAAGGACTTCTGTGTGTCAGAACTTCCTCCTATGACTCCCCTTTTTACATTGTTTTAAAAAGCTTCAGTCTTAACACCTCTTTCCTGAGAAGTTTCAGGCAGCCCAAACATTTGGAGTGCTGGTAAAGGAAAGGAAGCTTCCTCCAGGTCAGAACCTGTCATTTTTGATTGTCCTCTCAACCTGAAGCCTGAATGCAGAAGTGGGATTATTTGCAGATTGATTTGGACCACATGTAGAGTATAGAAAAAATCCTGCACCCAACCTCTGTATTCCTGCATATTTTTTTCGTGTTCTGTCTAGTCCTTAACTGTTTTTCCTGTGGCAAAGTGGAATTAGTGGGTGAAAAAATTGCTGCTGCCACCTGGAATCTCTGAAACCCTGTGATATTTGTCCTGCCTGTTGGTGGGAAGGGTCACAGCTGCATGTGGAGTGTGTGTGCTGCTCCTCAGGATAACTACAGCCCTCCATACCAGGGATTTAAGAAATCTGGTTTCAAACAAGAAGCTATCAGATGGTGAAGGGAACGAAGATGGGATAATTTGGCAGTTTGGTGCAGCTCTGTGCAGTAAATGCACTTTTATGTGCTCAGCAGGAAAGAGTGAGCAAGTTAGAGCTTTAAGCAGGTCACTGCTCAGTCTGTGATCTGAACTGTGTCAGACTGCTTTACTGGCTTTTTAGAGAGCTGAACAATTAGGAAGAAATCTTGAACCCATCTGAAGGAAAGAGTTAGAAGAGCACAAAAAGATGCCAGTTTCTCTGGAAACCTGCTCACTCCAAACCTGCTATAATGCTGTATAACAACTTTATTTAAGGGAAATAAGGGGTGCAAGTGTTCCAAACAGTATAAAATCTTTCACATTCATTTCTGTGTTCTCTGCTCAGATTATTCAGTATCATTTTAGTGTTCTCTCTTCAGGCAGTTCAGTACAATTGAAACATCTAAGTAAAATACCACAATCTGCTCAGAGTGCAAGCTTTGTGCTCTCAGGGGAAGAATGCTTCTTGGGAATTCATGAGAGAAAAAGAAAAGCCTAAATGCTTCCTAGAAACCATTTTCATAATGGTCTGTGAAAGCAAATAGCTCTGTCAAGATATTAACTTCCTATTTTCATTATTCTCTCAGGGAGTTGTGGAGTTCTCCCTTTGTCTCCTGTTTGCAAAGCTGGTGAGCTACACATTCCTCTTCTGGCTTCCCCTCTACATCACAAATGTAGGTGAGTATTACAGGAAAAGGGTACAGAATTACAACTACAAAGTCTCTGCAGATATGAGCTTGGAATAAATAAGAAAATAAATGTTACTGCCTCTGAATGAGGCTTTCTCTGCTGCAGTAGCAGGGGAGCTGTAAGTCACCAAGTAGGTTTATGAATTCAGTGTATGAGAGGGCATTTTCAAAGCAAACAAAAGTAGCTGGCTTATCTTCAGTAATTCCAGGCATAAATGCTGTGTCTTTGGCTCTTGCAAACAAATCAAAAAGTTTTGCTTTCTATCAATATTTTTCATTATTGAAGTGTCCTATTAAAACGTATACAAAATAATGCAAATTAATTTCTGTATCTGTTAAGTATTGATGTTCTGATGTTTTTATACTTTTAGAGTGTAAGGTGGACCACGTGTAACTTTTTAGCAAGGTCTGTTGTGATAGGAGAAGGGGGTAATGATTTTAGACTGAAAGAGGGTAGGTTTAGACTTGATATAAAGAAGAATTTTTTTGCAGTGAGGGTGGTGAAATGCTGCAGAAGGCTGCCCATAGAACCTGTGGATGCCCCATCCCTGGCAACATTCAAGCTCAGGCTGGATGGGGCTCTGAGCAGCCTGATCTAATTGAAGATGTCCCTGCTCATGACAGAGAGGTTGGATTGAGTGACCTTTAAAGATCCCTTTCAACCCAGACCATCCTGTAATTCTGTGATGATAAAAGTGGCAAAATGCCTCTTCCAGTAATTGCATTCAAAAGTCTGTATTGCTGAATACCTATTTTGTTCTTACTTCTTTTACACAACATCAACTTCTTGTGGCTTATTCTGAAAAAAAAATTTTTTGCTGTAAGATGCCTTTGCCCTGGCTTTACAAGACTGCTGAGATTTCCATGTTTTATAGCCCAGGAATGAGACAAATGCTTTGCTTCTCTCACTAGAGCATCTTGATGCCAAAAGAGCTGGAGACCTTTCTACACTGTTTGATGTGGGTGGGATCTTTGGTAAGTTTTAATGTTGCTTCACTCTTGATCACACCAGTTTAGGAAAGGCTCTGGAATACACAGCTTACATATTTTATAGTTCATATGCATTATTTCTCCTGAAGAAGAGTAGCAGTAGCTGTGAGTCATGTTGAAAAGTGAAAAATCTAGTAAAATTCTTTCACAGCCAGTGATGCTGTCCAGTACAGATTGGAATAGTCAAATTATGGAATCTTTTCTCTCTGGTTGCTCTGGCCCATGAGTCTTGGTCACTACCCATCAAAATACTTCCTTTTGTCAGTCTGACTTAAGAGAGCTGTCCCTGTTTGCTCAGTGGTGTGGATTTTGTGGCCACAAAGTTTAATGGCCACAGGTGTTCTGGTTTGGTTTTGGGTTTTTTTTTGATGCCTTACATAACAGTATGTGATAAAATTGAGAGATCATCATAATAATAAAGACTAGGCTATTCCTTTATAATTTTCAAGGTGACCACTGAATAAATTCTAATGCCCCAGTGCAAGACAGTTTAATTCCTTTCCCTGGTTGCAGTGGGACTTGGACAGAGAAGCAGGTTGGCTATTGCATGTGAGGAATTAAGAGATCAGTGAGTGGAATACCAGAACTCCAGCAGTAGGTCCATGTGGCACCTGGTAAAAGGCTTTTTGCCTTGGATATTTGGAATAATGAGGAACAAGTGTCTGTTTCTGCTCTCTTCAACTCAAACTTGTTTGGTTAATGAGGATGTAGCTGTGTGAATTGTGTAACTATGCAGTAAAAGCCACTGGGTTCTGTTGCATTAAACTGCTGTCTTTTGTGACAACTCTCTGAATGTTTTCCTCACACCCTGTGTGTTCTTTTAGGTGGGATTTTGGCAGGTCTGATTTCAGACAGGCTGGAGAAGAGGGCGTCCACCTGCGGGATGATGTTACTGCTTGCAGCACCCACAGTAAGAGCCTGCCCCTCTCTCACAGCTGTGCTTGAGGCTGTGACACTGTGCCCTGGACATTTCTGCAGGCAGCACCTCCCAGCCTGGATGTAAAGAGTCCAGACCAGATTAAAAACTGTATAGATATTTGGGCTAAACAAGTTAACAAGCAAACTAGTCTGATGTATTTTTTTTTTTTTTGTTACAGAATATATGGGAAGTTTCACTCTCTTGTAAAGTTTGATGTTCATTTTACCTGCTCAAAGGCTAAAATTTCTGAGCTGTAACTGTTGGAAAACCAGCAGATGGACATGAGAGACATTTTTATTTGATTTTTCATTATTCTATTCTGTGCTATGCTGAAGCTGCATTTGGAGAATTCAAAATTGAGTGGTTTCATAGCACAGCCCTTCCTTCTGAAAGGACATAGAGAATCCTACCCCTTATCTCCCTTCTGTGTCCAGTCAAACAATCATTCTGCTGTGGCCTAAAAGGGTTTAGTAAAACCTGGAACTTTCATGTAATGCCAACTAAGATATCTTGTAGTTAACATGGGGCAACTGGGGAACCCAGGATTAGTCCATATGTTGGTATTCTGAGTGCTTACTCATTGTCTTTCCAGCTATACATGTTCTCTGCAGTCAGTAAAATGGGCCTTGAGGCTACTGTAGGTGAGTATTCTTAAATTATTCTGCCTAGTTTTCTGTGAACCTTGCATTTGTGACCTTTGATTCTCTTTCCTTTTGTCTTTATTTTATCTATGTTATCTATTTTATTTTTTCCTTAGGGCAGGAGGTATGGGATAAAATTCCTTAGATTTGGTCTTGCGGGCTTTTTACAGGTTGAACTGGGAAGGTAGGGAATGAATAAGGGGTGGCTAGAGAACAGATTTAGTTGATATCATTAGTCTTTCTGGAGCTTGTTGTTGTGTCAGCACAGGCTTTTTTATATCCCTTGTGCCAAATGTCAGAGATGTTTAAATATTGCCTGTAGTACTTTTGACAACAGCAGTAACTTTTCTTAATAGGCTGAATTCACCTCTGGCCTTTCTATCTGTTACCTCAAACCAGAAATGAAAGCCCAAGTGCTGGCAGTGGTGTCTCACCTAAAGGCCAGAGGTGCTGTACAAGGAGAGAAGGGACTTGTGGGTGTATCCTGTGTGCAGCCACTGCCCTCATGGTCAGTTTGGTCAAATATTCCCCTTTCTGTGACCTCCCAGGATCAGTAAAGATGAAAAAGCGCCCTGGGAAGTGCTTTTTTGTCTCAGCCTCATCTTTTGATATGTTTGAGAATTTACATTGTAGAGTAAGCGTTGAAGACATAGAGGAATGGATGTTGGTCTTCCTCCTTTCCCAATGCTGTTTTGGGTCAGGGGAGCCAAGGAAGGATTAAACCATAGGCTGTGATGGCTCCTGTTGTTGTGGTGAACAGTTTTTCATGCAACTCACATTTTCTTTTTTGTTTGTTTGTTTGTTGTTTTGTTTTGTTTTGTTTTTACCTGGGGAACAGTGATGCTGCTTATCAGTGGTGCCCTGGTGAATGGCCCTTATGCCCTGATCACCACTGCTGTCTCTGCTGACTTGGTGAGTTTAGCTTCTCCTGTGATATTTGGCCTCCAGTGAAAGTCCTTTGACTTCTGCAGGGTCACCAGGGAAGGGACAATGCCACCATTGTCCCAAAGCAAGGGAGTCAGAAGGAAAGACAGTGCTGAACTCAGCCACTGAGATCTGTTTTAGTTTGTGCTTTAGTATAAATGAGTGCCATGCTTGTGAAAGGCCTCTAAATTATTCCTGACCACTCACAAGACTGTGGGTGACCGCCCACATTGAACCTGAAGGTTGCCTGCAAAGCCCGGCCTCTCTGTACAGGTGCCTTGTACCCTTTTGTATTTTGCATTTTTAAATGATTGGAGGAGCTGTACCTGTGTGAGACATGAGCTGGTGATTTATTTCCCATCAGAAAGCTATATCTGGCACAGACCTTTACAGAAGTAAAGGTACGAAAATAAGAAGTCCAGGGTACTTAAGCTGCCAGCACTTGGAGCAGCATCAGGTCAGCCAAGTCCCAAATGCCATGTGAAAACCTTAACATTGCTCAGGGAGACTTAACCTAAACATTGTAGGGAGACTTTGGAAGTTTGTTTTGTAATGTGTTGGTTCTTCAGGGCACCAAGCAAGAGGCAAAAGTCCTCTTATTGTCTGAAATGCAGGAATGTTTTAAATACAGCAAAAGGAGCAGGGCAGAAATCTCCAAGCATTCTAGCCTTGGCCTGGGGGCTGACACTGCAAGGTGCTTGAGGCAACTCCATAGCACCGATGCCGATGCCGTGTGGAGGGGTGGGAGATGGATGGTGTTAACCAGGGCTTTCTCAGAGCTCAGCTTAGGATGGGTCCAAGCCATCTCTGTCCCTCCAGGGTACCCACAAAAGCCTGAAAGGGAATGCAAGAGCCTTGTCCACTGTGACAGCGATCATCGACGGGACAGGATCTGTGGGTAAGTCAGGACCACCTGCCCCAGCTGGGACAGGTTAAAACAAAGCATTTTTGAGAAACTGGGCTCTTCAGGTCACATTTTGCCAGGACTCAGGGCAGTTTTGAGAATGGGTGTCTTAGTTTGGAAGGACAGGTGTCTGCCAGAGAAAGCTGGAGTTTCCCTTGGAATGGAGGATGTAAACCCCCTCCCTCTAAATTATTATAATTTTGAAATTAAGGGGCTCTCAGGCAAAGGAATAGGAATAACAATTCTTTACTAGGAATTATTAAAAAAAAATGTAGTAGTACAAAAAGAGGAAACAAACAAAAAGGAAACTCCTGACAGAGTCAGAACACAACCTGACACCCTGTTGGTCAGGATGTTGGCAGCAGTCCAATCAAGTCCTCCTGCAGTGACAGATGTGGTTCTGTTGGAGCAGAGATGATCCTGTAGAAGGGTGTAGCTTTCTCTGAAGTGGTGGTGAGATGAGTCTAGTTTTCCTCTGGGAATCCAGTGCAAACAGGCTGTCCTGGTGTTCTGAATCTCAGGATTTATCCAGGTAGGAATGTTTGGCTCCTCCCCCTGGGTGGAGCCTCTCCCAATGGGATGATGGAATTGTATCAGCCCTGCAGTGAGCCTGGATGGCCCATTAACAGGAGATATCCCCTGAGGGAGGATAGGTCCTGGAAGAGACAAAGAACACTGCCCCAGCTGGTTTTAACAGCTGGCAATAGAATACACACTTTTGGTTACATCCTGCATTGTAGCCCAAGACAGTGGGGAGTAGCACAAACTTTACCTGAAACCTCCAGTGGTGCCACACCTCAGGGTGTGAGGAAGGGGACGTGTCACTGGTACTGGACACAGACAGAAAAAGGAGATGGCCCTGGGCTGTCCTGGGATCAGGGATATTTTATTTTTGCCCGCCACGAGGAAGGGGAAACAGTAAAATTCAGCTCAGTACTGGATGAGCATTTTGTTGAGCCAAAGGCAGATGTTTATCACACATCTAAGTCTTCCAGCTTCCCATCTGTACCAGTAATGTTTTGCACTTCCTGGGACTTTTTAATACATCAGGTAATAGTGTGTTAGCTAGGTGGAAAAATGAATACTCTAATTGAGAATAACTGCATTTCAGTACAATAAATCTTATATTGCACAGTTCTGTCAGTATTTAATATAAAATACCAAAATATAATGACAATATTTTATTTTAGGTGCAGCTTTGGGGCCTCTCCTGGCTGGCCTTATTTCCCCTTCTGGTTGGAACAACGTGTTTTACATGCTCATGGTGGCAGATGCATGTGCCTTGCTAGTAAGTCTAAAAATTCACATTATGTGTATTTCTTTTGTGCTAAACTACCTCAAAATGCAAATTTTCCTTTTGCCATTTCAATATTCTGTGGTGTATTAGACTTCCAGGGGTGTAGGAGATTTTCAGTCTAACGGCAAATTTGCTCGTTTTGAAATTCTCATCTAATTTTAATGAAAAGTGCAGATCAGTTCTGATGCACTTCAATTCCTGAGCAAATACCCAGCTGTTAATTGCTGGCTGAGCAGCTTAGAGCAGGCATAATTGCAAGTAAACCTTCATATTTAAACCTAGAAGTTGCCTCAATTCCACTCATGGAAGAATCATTTCTGTGTTCTTTAAAGCAAATTTATCAAAGCCATAAAAATTGTTTTCCTACATTGCTGTATCACCCAAATCACCCTGATAATGAAGCTGTTGAATGTTAATACATCACATATTCCAGATGGGCCCTGAAACAGCTGTACTAAGTGAGGAGAAGAAGAACTGGCAATCCTGGCTTTTCACAGTAACCAGGAGCAGATGTTTGGGGAAAAAAAGAACACAGGGGTGGTGGCTTGGTCCAAAGCTCTGGGCTCCTGCTGAGGAGCTGAGAGTGTCAGAACATTCCCTTCCTGACACAAGAAAATCAGAAAGCCTTTGAGTTACAACTGAGGCTTTTTTTTTTTCCCAAAATTCAAATTAAACCCCAACTTTAAAAGTAAATTTTTTTCATGTTCAGGAGTAATTCTCTGGAAATTAAATCAATAAATTGGATAAGCTAATAGCTGAAGTGTGTTGCTACTGATAGTCAGCAGCTTTATCCACAGCAGCAAATCCTGGTTTGTGCTGGTTTTAGTATTTGGTATTTCATGCTGCAGAGTGAGGCTTGGGAGGTTGTCATATTTTCCCTAGATAAAGTTCTCATTGGTTTTTCTCTTACAGTTATTGATTAAAATAAAAAAAATGCCACATTTTTTTTGCAGAATCAATTAAAATGCCTTTGTAAAGCTCTGGTTTTGAGAGGTTTGACTCTGCAGTTGTAATAAATCCTTTTTTGCATAACTGTTCTGCTTTTCCTGGTGTTTGCAGTGCACCATATGGATACCTGTGTTCAAATGTTATTTCTCCAAGGATACCTGGAGGGACATTTAGCCTCTTATGTGACATTCAGTTCTGTCATTCTTGGCCAATTCTGTGCCTCTGAAAATGTTTAACTTCTTAAAACACTCATATTTACAACAGTGAGCAAATTTATAATAGTAAGATTCAGAGGATAGCATAACCTCAGTGAAATAGTGAGGAACCCTGAAAGCTCCAATTCTGTCTTTAATGTACATGAGAAGCTCCAAATTGTATTTGTAAAATCACTTTGCTGCTACTATTATCTCAACAATCCTTTTAAAGTGCACTTGAAAGCCCTGATGCTGCACTGACAAGCAAATGTGACTATCTGTACCCACCCTGACTTATTGTGGGATTAAAGCTTTTCACACACAGAGTTGTTTTTGGGAATAGCAGCTAGAATACTTCCATGCGCCAAAATTTCTTTCTGACACGTTTTCTTGAGGCCTCGGGGTCCCTCTGCTGGTTTCTTTACCCATTTGCTGGTAAAGTAACCAGAAAACCATTGTGGTTTTTGTGAAGAATTTGTTCCTCTCAGACACAAAAAGGAAATTGTTTTCCTCTTGCCTGCTTATTGTGAAACTCCTCTTCCAAACATTACTGAGTATGTGTAAATATTTTTTTTAAAAAAAGTTCAGCATTACAGGGTAATGTTTCAAGTGAGAAGCTCTCCAAATAACAATGAATAATTCTGCTTCTTGTTTATCTGGATGATACTAAAGGAAATTTTGTGATTGTTTTTGCAGCTCTTACTCCGTCTTATCCAGAAGGAACTTCAGTGTCATGCAGATCACACCCTGTAAGTGTTTTATAGGGCTGCTGCTATTTAATAACACTTTGAAAGCACATTTCTAAGTCTTCCATACGTGGTCATAAATTATCATTGAGGTTGGAAGAGAACTCCAACCTTTGTCCCATAATACCTAAAAGTAGACTGGACATGTTAAGATTTTAAATCCATTTCTGTCTGTTTTAATTCTGCTTCCAAAGAGTAACCTCAGTTTGATGTTTTCAAATCATAAATGTTCTCCTTTAGAACATCTTCTTTTAAAAAATATCTGAGAACTCTGTCACAGCTTTTTGTCTGTGGGATTTTTAATCCAAATGTTTAATCCTCCATGGGTTTCATTGTGCTGGTGGGGAATTGCTTGCCCTGTGTTTAATAATAGTTTGAAATGTAACTTTCTGCAAAAGTTCTCCTTAAAGAAAAGGGTGAGTCTGAATTTACAGTGTTTTGCATTGAGAAAAGGAAAAAAAAAAATCCACTGAATTAATACACAAAATCTAAATGGAGCCCTGTGATCGAAGAATTTTGGAGAAGTAAAATGGAGAGAATAGAAAACTGCACAGCAGGAGCTGGATGCTGCCTTCTGGTGTCTGTTCTGCCTCACACCTCAGCTTTTGCTGCCTGTTCTTCCCCAGGTTCAAAGAGCACTGAGCTACGAGACCGGAGCTGGGATAAGCAGTGTGCCAGTGGATGGAGCTCTTCCCTGAAAAACCAAACACCTTATTCTGTATTTCAAGAGGGGCACTTTATTCTGTGTTTGAAGAGTCTCTGTGTAGTGAAGAGCCTTGCAGGTTTTGTGGGAGCAGCTGGAAAATCCCTGAAGCTCTGATTTTTGCACATGAATAAGTACCTCAGGATGGCAACTGTTCATCAGATGAAGAGATGGGGACTTTGGGAAGGTTTCAGCAGCAGGCCTCAACTGAGCCAAAGAGAAGTACCAAGTGCCTTTTTTATTTCTTTTGATAGGATGTTTTTAATTGAAACTATGGACTGTGTATTTGCCAAAAATCAAGGCAAAGCTAGAGCACAGGAGGAAGTCGAAATTTTAACAGTCTCTGAGTGACTGTGCCAATGTCAGTGAGCAAAGTATGTGTCTCTTATGTCATCTTGTGTACACTGAGAGCATCACTTTATAGAGGACAATATCAGCTGGTTATTAAGATGTGCTGCTATTAGTGTTTGAAGCTGCTCAGACAATAACCACCCTGCTGTATTATTAGTTTTTAGCTACAGTACTACTTCCCAAGGACAGCATCCAGCTTTTTGGTAAGTTACAAAATAGAATTTACTCTTGGCTGCGTACTGCAGTTAGCAGTTTTCACAGATCCTCTGGATGGATGTTAGTCCTCCATTAGGGTTATGCAAAAAACCAGGAGTCCTAAGCAACAAAAAGCAGTTTATGAGTCAGAAATTTCCAGTGAGGGCTCTAATGATTTTTCAGGGCATTATAAACTGGTTGTGCAAACGTCACAGAATTGTGCTGCTCTGCTGGGCTGAGAGGAGAGAGGTTTCTTTGGGGTGGCAGAGAGCTGTGAACTGCCCTGTGCTTCAGCAGCATAGGACTGAGCAGTGGAGCTGCTTTGGTGCCCACTGGCACAGGGCTGTCTGTTGGCTTTCAGTGCTGGTGTGTGCACATGGAAGTCACTGTCACATCTGGGCCTTAATATCCAGAACTCTCTCTCAAGTGGCTCCAGGTTTCAGATTTGGAGCCAAAACACCAGAAAAGAAAAATTACCTGTGTGGGTGGTAGTTTGTAAGATAACAGAACATTTGAGTAGCTAGTGCTACCCAGAAAATAGATGGTTTAATGTCTTCAGTACATATTATTTCTTTGTACAGCTGTCTGCTTTGCAAACAGAATGTTTCTGTGATTTTTTTTTTTTATATTTTTTTGGGGTATGAAATCATTTTGTGAAAAGCAATCTTTTTTTTTGTACGGGATGTTTATACTTATCTCACAAAGATTTGGTAATTTAAACTGTGTGTTGTCTTTAACTGTATTTATTAAAGCTCTAGGCCTTTGTCTTGCTCTATGCTCTTAAGGTTTGTGAGACAGTGCAAGAGGCTTTTCCACTTGATTAGCAAAACAATTTAAAAGCCCTGCAAAAAATATTCAGGAATGTCTCATCAGCTACTGGTAACACTTAGTTTCCAGGGCTGTTTTGTACCTGCTCAGTCTTTGAGTTGCTTCAGTGGTTTGATCCAGCACTTTTGGAGTGAAAGTGCTTCATGCTTGACCTGAACAGTGTCAGAATGGGCTCATTTTTATTGTTTTGCTGGGCAGAGGTGCAGGAATGACCTCAGACCCACAGGGACTTAGGGAAGGTGCCAGGTCCTTGCAGGGAGCTCTAGGAGGGTCCTGTCCCTGCACTTACTTGGATGGAAGGTTGACCTCACACATTTTGAGTAAACCAGGGGGGATACTCAACATGTGAACTCAACAATGTGACAGCACTGTGCAGTAACTGTGTTACTTGAAGGGACTTCCATCCTCCTGGGATGGGAAGCTGCTCCTGGAATGTCAGACTGCTCCTAGCTCAACCAGGCTGAACCTGGGGCACTGCTGCAACAGCCTCTGATGGGGCAAAAATAACATGGCAACCCCAAAACAGCTGTCCTGGCACAACTTCAGTGCCTGTGTGAGGAGGGAGAGGTGGATGGAGAACCACTTGAGCTGGGTGTTCCAATCCCTTTCCCCAAAAATATGTGTAGAGCTTTATACCAGTTTACTGAAACAGTTCAAACTCTGCTGCACTCAGATTTTGAGAAGCTGTTCCCTGTGGGCTGAAGTCTGAGGTTTAAAAGCTTTTGGTTGTATTTCTGAAGATATTTAAATGTGTTTTGGGTTTTACTCGTTGGGGCTGCTGCTGTTATTTATTTATTTATTTGAATAGCTTTTGCACTGCAGTGACTTGGGGTAATGACAGATTACATTTCAGTCCCTCCAAGCTACAAATTTGGTGGACAAAAAGATAAAGATTTGGTTTCCTTTTTTTAAAAAAAAAACAACCCTGAAGGTCCCCCAAATAGTGAATAAACTGTGTGTTTTGTTAGTATCAGGTGTCTGTATCCATTAATCTGGAAATGGGCAAGGCTGACAAGATTTTGTATGTAAAAATGTGAGTGACCAGTAGGTACAGCCAAATTTTATGCAACTGCAGGGTTGGTTTGTTGGTTTTTTTAATGCTGATTATTGTGAACTTTATCCATTCACCATCTTGTGCTGAATAAAAATAGATTCTGTTCTAAACAGAGCAGTGTTGAGTACTTTCTCTCTTACATCTCCATGAAGAAATGCTCCATTTATTGGTTGGAAGGACACACATTCCTGCTGGGACATTTGCCTGAGTCAGGGGCTGAGTGTGGCTCCTATGGTGACTTTCAAGGTGACATTTTTGTTGTCTGCTTTGCTTGCTCTTCAGTGTATATATATAATTGGCATAGAAAAGCTTCATCCTTTCTCTCTAGCTCTGATCATCTCCAACATTTACTGACTTAATTCACTAAAAATGTTTGAGGGGGTTTTTGTGCCTCTTCCTGACAATGTCCAAACCGCAGATGGTCTGGAGAAAAACTGATTGGAAAGGAAAACAACTTCTGGTTACAGAATTTCTGAGCAAATTGTGCCCAAGGTGCCTCCTAGGAACAGGCAAATAATTGCTGGGCTGTCTTATAAAAGAAGAGGGTCTCAAAACCCAGTTTCTGTTTTGCCTGATGGGGAGAAGGAGCTTCCCTTGAGAAAATCTTTGTGAATTTGCTGCTGTTGCTGGACAGGCTGCAGGGGGGGGTTTGTCTCTGTGTGGGAAGGATTTATAAGATGGGAAGAAGGTAAATAAGTAGCAGGGACAGCAGTGTGGTGTCCCCAAGCTGCTTTGAGACTCCTCCTGCCTGTAAGTTCTGTGAACCCACTCCGTGCACCAAGACTTAATCCTGTGTGTTTTGCTAGTAGGGGAGATTCCAGAAGGGATTCTGCCATTCCTTTAAGGAGATCGTTGCATGTGCTTCTGGCATAACATCCTTAGAATAACAGTGGGAATCCTCCACATGTGTTTGTGCCAAAGCTGTGCTGCCTCAGACTCTGGCTGAACTCGTCATGTTTAGGCCCAGAGTTCTTTGGTTGATGCTGGGATGTTTCTGCAGTGATGAGGCCTGGGGTTGTCTGTGCTCAGGATGAGGCAGGTGTAAGATGGTGTAAATTAAATCAGAGGGTGTTTGGAGCTGCTGGAGGCTGATGGGTTTCATACGGAATTAATTTGGGGAGGATTGATTACAATTCCATCCAGGATCAGTAGTGGTGGCCTCTGGTCTGAAGGAAATTTCTGGCCTGTGCATTATGTAAGTGGTTAGATGAGATAATTTCATGGTTTGTCCCCAGCTCTGATGGGATGTTCTGATCGCTGACCTACGCCCTTTTCACCTTGGAGCAAGGCTGGTTGGCTTTTGTTTTGCTCTCTGCTGAACCAGCCAGGGGATGGTGGGGATGTGTCCTGCCCTGCTGTCACAGCCTGCAGGGACTGCAGACACTCCTGGGGGTTGTGTCTGCTGCTCTGGGGACCTTGAGCTACATTTGCTGCCATGCTGAGTTAAAAATGTGACCGTCATCCTTACGGCTGGGGAGAGGGAAGGGGAGGATTTAGCTGTGATGTAATCCAGCCTTATGTCCAGTGACCTGAAGTGGTGGGTTATGTGTCTCACTGCTGAAGAGTTTATTAAACTGGGTTGTTAGAAAGTGTTAGTTCTTTCCTCCTTTGTCTCCCTTCTTTTGGTTATTTTCCAGTTTGGAATAAGAAGATAGTTGGCATCAATTGGGGTGTTTGGGGTTGTTTTTTTCCCTCTGTAATTTCTCTGTCTATCGGTTACCCTTTGGCTGCAGTGAAGCATTGACTGCTCTGTAAACGGGGAAACAAGAACCAAATTTTCTTCAGCATATTTCAGGATGCCTGGGGTGATTTATTTGTTTGGTTTTTTTCTCTGTAATTCCTCTGTATACCAGTTACCCTTTGGCTGCAGTGAACCATTGACTGCTCTGTAAACTGGGAATACAAGAGCCAAACTTTCTTCAGCGTATTTCAGGATCCTGCTCAACTCCTGCGTCAGGAGATCAGCTACAAAAAATGTGTGCCAAGTCTCTTGATGCTGTACTTTACACTGAGGATTTCAAGGGTGTTTTCTTCACCTCATTATGATACTGGGGTAGGGTTTCTCTCCCTTCTCTTACAGAGCAGCTGACAAAACCCCCCAGTTCCACAAAATTCCCTTTTGTCCAGTTGTTTGTTTCAGCAGAGGAGGACACTAAACCCACTTCACATGTGCTGCCATGTAAGAATGAACTTTGGAACGTTGTTACAAGGCCGGAGTTATTTTCAGTTTATCTGCTACCTAAACCCTGAACAGGTGGTCTGAATTTCATGGATTATTCAGAAAGCAGCAGCTGCTTCCAGCGCTGGGGCCAGAACTGGAAGCAGGAGCCTGAGTTCCTGCGGTGAAACAAAAAGTGATCAATAATTTCTGAGTTCTCATTTTTTCTTCCCTGTGATGTAAAAGGTTTTTGGTGTGGGCAGCACTTCACAGCTGAATGACACAGGCAAAACCTTTGCAAGGGGTGAGTTCCCTCTGAATCTTCCACCAAACACACTGCTGTTATTTCTGCTGCAAGGACAGGGTATTATATTCGAGTCTGAGTCACCCAATTTCACCACAGGCCACATGAGGCTTCAGCTTAGTAAGTACAGCAGGTTCTGAATTTTATTCTTAAATTGCTAGGATCATCCGGTGGGAAGCAGCTGAATGTTGTGTCCTCCTGTGGCAGAATCTGCAGGTTTAGTTCTATACTGAGAGGTAACAATGGGATTCAATTTAGCCATTGCTGTTAAAAGTCTTTAGAAAATCTTCCTCCCCCTCTGGCTGCAGCTTTTCAGTTACATGAAAGGAAGAAAATACGGTAAAAAAGGAACAAAAGAGGTCAAAAAATGTCTCAGGATCATACTCTTCCAAATTTTACTCGCTTGCCACCAAGGGAGATTCACTATCACAGCTGGTTTGTGTGTCTGCCTGTAGGTCTCTGCAGTTGCTGAAAGCAGAGAAAAATAGAAACCTTTGGGTTTCCTTGCTCTGATTTTCACAGTGGCAGTTCTCAAAATAGATGTCACTAGCCCAAAAAAGGCAGAACCAGGGTGACTGACAAATCTGGAGTGCAGGTAGAGAAGCCCAGGGAGGTTTGGTTTAGGACTGAGACCTGTGTTAGACCTAAATTAGATAGATTAAATTCTCATACAAATCCCTGTCAGGCACATCATGTAGCTCTGAATTTACCCCAGGTGTCAGCAAATAATCCTTTGAGGACGGTGAAGTCCATCACCAGCAAAGCACCTAGAAATGGAGCTGGAATGGATGAAATCCTGTGAGCATCTGTGTATGGGAAGCAGAACTGACACATGCATTTCTCAGAACAATATTCACTGTCATTTGAAATGAGACCTCCCGGTAGAAAGGTTGCAGATGATGCAAGCCTTACAGTAACAGCAGGGAAAACAAAGCAAGCTCTGTTTGCCTGCTTGAAATCCTCTAATGAAATAATGCATCTGTCAAATGTCATTCCTCTGTGTCATCAAAAGGGAAATGTTATTCCAAAATGCAGACTGCTTCCCATACACAGGGTTTTTTTCAGGAGACCAGGGTTTTCCTCCCAGACCCATAAAAGCATGATTAGCAGCTCTGTTACATTCACCTTCTGCATCTCTCTAAACATCAGGAGCTGCCTTCTGCATTGCTTTTGCTGTCTCTGTTTTTCAAGCACAGTTGGAATTGTCCACATAAATGGGTTCTGCTTGGAACAGCAGCAAAGAAACCAAAAAACAAACACCCCCATGATAAACTGCCTTGCTGGTCGTATTTTTTAGGGAAAAAAAAAAATTCTGTAGTGCTGCATGCCTTCCGTGCAGGTTTAGTATTCTGTGGTGTGAGTCTGCTTTCAAGCAAGTTTGCCCAAGCAATTACTTTGTGAATTACTGTTCGATTCACCCCGAGTCAAATCCTGGGTTGGTTTGGAGCAGCCTTTGCTGGGCTCTTCCCGTGCAGGTCTCTGAGCTGCCTTGCAGCAGCTCCTGCTCGTGCTGGAGGCTGGGCTGGGATATGCCAAGGGCAGGATGCTTTCACAAAGTGATCCTGAGTGATGGGATTTGTGTCTCAGGAGGATTTGGTGGAGTTTAAACCTCCTCACCTTTGGAGTGAGAGGCAGAGCTGGTTTCTGCAGGCAGCAGGCTCCCAAGGGATCATGGCCAAAGAAACAGGGAGTAGCAGAGGCAGCACTGGGGAAAAACTGGATCCCAAAGACACAAGGAGAGCGTGGGGCTCCTCTTGGGATATCTTAATCTTGTTGGAGGTCTGTGTCTCCTCGCAGAGGACTCAGTGGGAATTCCTAAAATCAACATTCAGCAATGCTAACTGTGGTGTTTGTTGCAATGTGATGCTGTAACCCACCAGCAATATTTAATTCACGGGGCCACCACCAATCTCAGTGGTGGGTGTGGGTGTGTTTCGAGGAAAGAAGCCTGTTCATAGTGCAGGTTCTGCCTTCAGGTGTGCAGAGACTCTCCCAGACCCGGGTGTGCTCCCAGACCTGCACACAACCCAGGCACTCCACTTAGCAGCAGCTCCTCTTCTTCAAACACAACTCCAGCCTCAGTCAGTCACCCTGGGAAAGCGAAGCGTTCAGGAGGGAGGAGGGAAGAGCAATGTGGAGAAATAAAACAGCCCAAAAGCAGCGTTTTATTAAGAGAAACAAAGTGCTGTGTTGCCTTTGGCTTTCTCCCTAGCGCCAGGGTCAGGCACTCACAGGCTCCAAAGTAAGCAGGGCTTGGGTTCCTCTGCAGGAATCCTGTTGGGCTGCTGAGTGATTCTGGCTCCGGGGCTTTGCTGCTGCCCCTGGGCACAATTCCTGGGGCAGAGAGAGGCAGAGAGCTGCTGCTGCGGCTGGCAGAAGGGCTGGATGGCAAATGGCAGGGAGATTACACCCCTGGGATGAAGTGGGGAAGAGTGTGGAGCCTCTTCCTCCCTGGCAGGTGAAGACAGCAAGGCAGAGAGTGAGGAGCAGAGCAGTGGCCAGAGGAGATGATGGTGATGATGAAACAGCAGCAGGGGAAAACAAATGAGTAAAAATGCAGGAAGAAGGTGTGGGGTTGGAGAAAAAAAGAGCTGGGCACAAAGTTGTTTTAGGGGAGGGCTCTTGGGTTTTCACTTTATTTTTGTGTGATTATTTCTGTACGTCCTTGATCTCAGTTTATTGTCTGAAAACCTCCTTGCTGCCTACTGGAGTCTTTTAGGCAGGGGCTAAGGTCCAAGGAGAGGAAAGCCTTCACATCCAGACATGCAGTGTCCAGGTTGTGGGGAAGCAGCTGAAGGTGAGAGAACAGGATTTATGGAAAGGAGGGGAAAAAAAAAAAAAAATAGGAATCTGGTGAAATCCGTTTAAAGATGAAGGAAAAGGAGAAAGAGGAGGATGAAGGACCAGGAAGGAGACAGCTTCAGCTGTGCTGGAGTGTGACTGGAGGGGGTCCAGCCTCTAACAAAGCCCCTCTGGAAGAAGCTTCTCACTAAAAGGTTTGCCTGGGGCCACCTCTAAGAAAAGGAGGGTGCAGGAGGGAAGGGGATGCAGGGGCTGAAACCCAGCACTGGGGTGAAAACCTGGGCTGTGTCCAACCAATTGGCGGCTGGAGAAAGCAGAGTCAAAAATAATCCAAAAATAAAATAAAATTCAAGTTCTCTGTGAGGCATTCCCTCCTCTCATAAGCGACTTCCATTTCATTTTCTGCATTTCTTCAGTGCTGCCCTCTCTCCTGACCGTACCATTAATCCGTGATGCTTACTGTTTCCTCAGGAAATTGGATTGTCTTACTGCATGAAGATCTCAGTTCAATTTTCCTCAGTGAGAGTTTCTGGCTCTCGAAGTTCTAGAGGGAATCTTATGTACCTGACATGGATGAACAGTCAGGTTCAGTAAAGTGGAGACAACCAAAAAGAAGAGACACAAATGTGTTATTTGAAGGCAGGCACTAATGATTTGTCACCCAATCTTCTGAGTTCCTTTGGTCATGACCTGTGGTTTTTGGAGATGGTAAGAGTCGTGTGACTCCCAGGAAAAGTGACACTCAAGTACTCGTAATTTTGGGAATTTAGTTTAAATTGTCCCCATTTCATGTTGGCTTCAAAATGTTCTGGCAGAGCAGATCAGACACTTTCAGTGCTACTGGAGGCTTTTGTCATCTTTTTCACACGGATTCTGTGGCGGATTTTTTGGCCTCCCTCCCTAAAAGCTGAGACTCTTTAATCTCTTCTATTGAGAAAATGTTCCTCTGCCTGTTAATGGAAACAGCCCTGCACAAAGAGAACGAATATGAGAAAATACCTACGTCACAGAGAAAATGTCGTGTATCTGAGAGGTTACCTAGCTCTTTATGAAGACTGGTATTTTTAAAATGTTGACATAGAAAGTCTAATTTTTAACGTACTGCAAAGAACTGTGCAAAATCTGCTTGACCCCCCCCAGGAATTCCTTGTGACTCTCTCTGGAGTGATGCAGCTGAGGGACAATCTCCCACCCACTGAAAAGCAGCCCCAAGCAGTGAAACGCTTTGCAGACATTGCTCCTGATGTTGCTGGAGGGGCTGATCAGCAGCTTGCAGACAAGGAGGCTCCCAGGGATGAGTCAGGGATGCAGCAATGATCACCTTGTGCGCTGCTCATGCCGGGTTTTTGGCCCAGACAGCCCCTGTCCCCTCTGTGAACTGTGGGGCAGATTGCATCAGGCTGGCACCAGGACCAGCAGCCTTCACTTTTTTGGGTTAATCTTTGGGTTGCCAAGAGTTTGGGATGTCTGAGGTCTGCTTGTCAGGGAGATGGAGGAGCTGATTTACAGTGAGTCACTGCACAGCTCCGAGCTGCTCACATGGCAGCCTCCCAAAACAGGCATCTGAAGTAACTCCACTTTCCTGCACCACAGAAAATGCCAGGCAGCTTTCTTCTAAGTCGGGTCATATATATCCCTTCTCTCCAGTCTGGGATCATGGGCTGCAGCCTCTGCTCAGAATTTGCTGCCAAGAGCACGAGCCAACCTTGTCCAGTGGAGGGAATTGATCTTTTCCACTTCTTGGCCATCATCCCTCTAAATGATCTAGTGGGTGACTCCAGGCACACTTAATTTCATTTTTTTAATTTTTTTTTTTCTCATCAGCTCTTGAAAGTTCTAGTTGGGTCTTCTAATTCCCTCCATAACCTTATGAAAACACAGCTCTGAAAACACAGCCCAGAGCTGGGCTTTCTCAGCAGCTCTGTCCCAGGGATGCAGCAGGGTCATTAGCAGCCGGCTTTGGGTCCCCTCTGTGTGTGTGTGTGTGTTGCCTTGCAAGCTCCAAGCCCTGCAGAGGTGCCTGGGACAGGATTCTTGGCTCTCTCCTACTTTAAATGAAAGCCTAGGAGCAGAGAGCTGGATTGAAGAGATGGCAGTGGGAAACAAAGAGGAATGGGAAGCAGAGAGGGAAGGAGGCTGAAAGTCAAACAGAGAGGTTGCAGTGGAAAGGAGGACAGCCAAGACTCTCCGTAGGAACACCATGGCACACAGATTCCTGGGGTCCTGTAGCTCCTGGAGGTGATGGAAAGTGGAATCAGGAGGGAGGGTGGGCTGTGCTGAGGAGCTGGTGCCTCTTCTATAGTGAAAGGAAATGCTGCAGTGAATGGAGAGTGAGCTCCTTCCACCCCCAGCAGGGAAAGGCACCACTGGGACACCTTCAGGAAACCAACCTGGGACCTGCCAGGTATTGCAAGTGCTGTAGAAAACAGATCACTGGAAAAACTGCTAATATAGAGCAGGAGAAAAAAGGGTTTTTTTTCCCTCAACAGACAAAAGAGAAAAGCCAAGAAGCGCCAGATGCTGTAGTGGACAAGTATTTTTTAGAAGGGAAGGATTGCCCATGCAAGAGTCTGCTCTTCTCCAAGCCAGCACTGCACACACAGAGATATTTGTGAAGTCACAGGGGTGGCTGTTCTCACTTCCACAAGATCTGAGCCCATTAACTGGCTCAGAGTGTGGAGACACAGGGAGAATTCCTGGTAGGTACCAGAATTTTCCCTGGAGCTGTGAGGAGAACGAAGGCAGAGTTATCAGCGAGGTGGCCGAGGCTGCTGGATTAAAGAGCAGGAGCTGGTTCCTGAGTGAGTAATCCCACATTTCCCACCCACAGAGCTCTGCTCCTGCACCCCAGTGCCCCAGACCAGCCACGTCAGATGTCACAGCTCCCTTCCAGCCCACGTTCCCAGGGCTTTGCCATGGAAACCAGGATGACAGCGAGTGTGGCTGTACTGTGTGGACTGGGAATAGGGCTGGGGTGAGCAACAGAACCCAAAAAACGGGGCTGGAGCCAGGAGTGAGGTGGAGAGCTGTGCTGTTGAGTGGGGAGGTCAACCTTTTTCTCCCCTTAATAAAAAAAAAAAAAAAAAAAAAAAAAAAATTACAAGTAGAATAATCATAATAACTATGTTCCAGAAGTTTAGAAACAACTCAAAAACTTTTTTTAAAGCCATAGTACATATATATATATATATATATATATAAAATAATTATTTTTAAATATGCTGTTGTATATTTACTCCAGCCTTACAGAGCTGGCAGTTTAATTAGTTATAAAAACCCAAAACCCTACAAGAATAAACACCCTGATCCTGTAATTTATGGTTGTATTATACCATAGGAATAGAGAGGGATGTTTCACAAGGGTTTAGAGGGACAGGACACAGGGGGAATGTGTCCTTTAGTGTTAAAAGTTTAGTACTTTTAACACTGAAGTCAAACACCACTTTCAGGTGTTTCCAAGGTTTTCAGGGCCTGTGTGGACAAATCCTATAAAAATCCCCATATTAATAATCAGTCATTCTCTAATTAACATTCAATATGATCACTTCCAGGTCTGGGCCTGTGGAAATGTGGCAGGGTGTAAAAGAAATGTGCAAAGAAGTGAGGTAAAATTTCCATGTGCAGCATGCAGTGTTCTTTCTGTGGGTTTCTGGAGAGGAGTGAGAGCTGGGCTGGAAAGGTCAGTCGTGCTCTGCATGGAGGAGCTCCCACTGCCACAGCCATCATTTGGCTGTTAACAGCACCAAAGTTAATTCCTGCAGAAAGCCTGCATGGCTTCAGGAAAGAAAAAAAAAAAAAAAACACCTAGAGGCAAAAATGGCAAAACACCAAAGAGGGTGAAAAGAGGGAGAGAAGGCTGAGGGAAGTAGGGAGAAGAGGAGCTGTGGGAGGGAGAGGGAAACCTTCCCAGCTCCAGGGGCAATCTGGCATTTTGGCAGAGGTAAAGCAGCAGGTCAGGGCCCTGTGGGGACATGGAGAGAGACACAAGCAAGGGATCTGCAAGACAAGGGATTAATGGGCAAAGAAAGCACTTGAAGGCTTAGATTTGGAATAGGTAAGGAAAAAAAAAAGTTGATTTCCAAGAAATAGTATTCTCTTTTTAATTCTAAGCAAACATTTTTTTCGAAGTACAGAATCTTTCACTGAAAGTTTTACACTTTGTGGCTCTTTCCCCCCAATCTCAATCCTTCTGAAGATCCCTGCTGTGCACTGCCCAGCTCTGGATGTGCACACAGCAGGTTGCAAGGGGTGCTGAATTTCTTGACAGCAGAAAAAAAAAAAAAAAAAACAAAAAAAACAAAAAAAACAACCCAAACAAAAAAACCAAAACCCCTAAAAACCAGCCAACCAACCAACCAAAAAACCAAACAAAAACCAACCAAACAAAAAACAACCCACCAGGTTTTAGAGAGGCTGAGGGTTGTGCTCCCACCGTGTCAGCACAGTGACCTCTGGGCTAGAGAAAGACATGGGAGGGGACAGGAATGATGCCACTCCCAGCCCAGGTCAGCACGGAGGGTGACTTGAGCTGCCCTTTTCACCATTAAAGCTTTCCCCTGGCCCTCTGAGCAGGGTTTGCAGCAGGGGGAGATCTCAGCCCGTGCAAAGCCAGCCTGGCTGAGCTGTGCCTCCGCAAGGGGAGGGCAACGTGGGAGCTGAGCATCCTCCGGTTACACCTTGGAAACGCGCATAGAGCTGCCTCTGAGCCACACACACGGAGCTGAGGCCAGGGCTGGGAGGCTGAAGTGCCTTTTTCTCTCCTTGGGAGCATCCCCCGGGCTAAGTGACATCTGGCTGGGGCACTGTCAGGTCCCTGGGCCCAAGGCTTGAGCCCTGCAGCTCTCCAAAAGGCACCTTCCAAGGTGTGAGTGTGTGCAGTGAAGAGTGTTGGCCTCAGTAAACAGCTCAGGGAGAGCTGTGAAACTCCTGATGCGCTCCCTGTGGTCAGGGGCACAGGAGCCTGGTGCTGCCCTGAGCTGGGAAGAACATTCCTGTGAGGTAAATGATGGAAAATCAGTGTCTGGCACTGTACTGCTTCCATTTGGTCTTGGATTTGAAGGAGTTGATGAGATAGGAAAATGCTTCCCAATAACTTTTTGCCCCACGTTGCCCACTGTATACTGAAATAAGGAGACTCTGGAAGGTTAAACCAACTCAAGGCAGTGATCTGCTGGAGCTGCACATTCTCTTTGATGAATGTTATCTTCTTTCAGGCATGGGCTTGAACTAAGCTTTCGATTGCATCAGGCTTTTGTCATAATTTCTGAGTGCTCAGCTTCTGAAGATTCACTTCTGCATGAAGTTCTTGAAAAGAGCAATAGTCAGCAGTTTTACAGCAAAGCAGTTTTTCCACGAAGTATTAATGTAATTAGGGAGAGGGGGATGTGTGCTTAAGAGACAATTTTAAATACACAGGGAGTAGGTCGGACAAGGACAGTGGAGAGGCAGGACTAGGATCATCACCTGGATTTCAGAGCTTGTCTTTTTGCTGGCTGGAGAAGCTGGTTACATTTAAAAAGAGAAAAAAAAATCCAAAAGTAGATTCTCACCAGTGTGAGACTGATCATTGGATGTCTCAGTGAGATTAAATCCTGAAATGCACCTGTGAGGTTGTCTGACCACTCCTGGAGTGAGTGTTCACACTGGAAGAGCTCAGTATCCTCCTCTACAATCCCAAATGTCCCACATACATCCCCCAGAGTGAGTGTTCTTGTCGTCTCATTCCAAATGGCTGCATTTTTGTCGTCATGGCCATCTTCCTCAGGACCCTGCTGGGGCAATCAAGTCACTCTAGGACTGAATCACAGCCAAACAGGATTAAGGCAGTGCTTAGCAGAGCGGGGTATGGAATGATGGGTCACAGAGGTCCTGACTGGTGCACAGAAGCAGTGGGGTTGGTGTGGAAGGGCTGGGGAAGTGGGAGAAGCTGTAGCTCAGAATAGCCATGGGGGATCCCCTGTGGAGTAATCTGAGGGATCAGCCTCTGGGATGGTTCCCAGGATGGTCTGTGGGATGGACTGCAGTACAGCCCCGAGGATAGACGCGTGGCCAGAGGGATATGGGATGGGCTGTAGCACAGGACACCCCCAGGATACCTCTCCTGAAAGACTTCCAGTGCCTGCTCCAAGCTGGCAGAGGAAGGATGTGAAGCAAAGGCTTGAACTCCCCAAAAGAAGCTCCTTGCTGCTGGCTCTGAGAGCTTTGGAAGTACCACAGCCTTTGTCCTGAAAGGTCAGCATGGCTCTGACCCCTGGGCAGCTCTGGACCCACCCTACAAATCCCCTTCGCAGAGCCGCAGAGCCCTGTCTGCACTCCCAGGGGCAGCCAAGGACAAGCCACAGCCAGGGACAAGCCACATCCAAGCCCTTTGGCCTCTGCTGGGGTCAGTTCTGTCTCACCCTGGCTGCAGAAAGGATTTGGGGTGGGCAGAGTGAGCAGCACCCACCAGAGGCAAATAAATGGCGTTTGCAGCCCGTCCATCAAAAGCCGCGGAACACCCGGAGGGTTCATGCTGGCAGGACAGGCTGTGTGCTGCCTGGGCAGCCTCTGTGCTGTCCCCAAACTCCGTCCCCGCCGTGCCCCAGCCTCGCCCATCGCTCGGGGTCACCGGCACAGCCCGGACACGGCATCCAGCATCTCCTCCGGGAACACCGCCGGGGCTTCGCTGCCTCCTGCCTTCCTCCTGCCTTTGCCAGGAGACTTCTCGCTCCCCTAAATAACAAATTCCTTCTCTCCGGGGGCGGCACGGATGGCGGTGGGCGAGAGCATGGGCTTTGTGTTTGCTTGGTGCTGCTGGAGCTTAAGGGAAGGGGAAAAAAAAAAGAGCTTCTGCTTTTCCATTCTGTCCTTGTAATGATCACGGGAGGGATGTGGAAATGGAGCTGCTGAGTTTGGATTGAGACGGTCCAAGCCCAGGCTGGCAGCGGGTGTCTGAAAGGACACTTCCAGCACAGGACACTTCCAGACGGGAACCTGTCACTGTGCAAGCGGCTCACCGGGAGAGGCACTAACTAATAATCACGGTCCTATTTCAGCGTAAAATCAAATTATATCTCTAACCACTCCGATGAAGGAGGGTTTTTCCCCTCCGCAGCCCCCCCCGAGGGACAAATGCCACTTGATCTTGTGCATAACAGGAGTCGGTCAGTCCCGGGGTCAGAGCCCGAATGCGGATGCCCAGCAGCTCTCAGCCTTAAAGCCAAGAGGGGTTGTTGCTATGGGAATGGAGAGGGGGCTTGCAGGCAGCATCTGGAGCCTGTGTCTTTCCCAGTCCGAGGCAGCTGGATTTGGAGGGAAGCAAAACTAAAAGGAGGTGGCAGAGAGAGACAGAGGCACAGCAAAATGCATGCATGTTAGAGGAGGGACCTTCCCAGAATGAGAGTACAGTGGGATACAGAAGAGCGGGGACACCAAACTGTCAGCCAGCGGTGCCTCGGCCGGCTAGGATAAACCTGATTTTCCGCTCTGATTGACACTGGAAACAAGTCCGGGGAGAGCCCAGCTGTAGCAAGATGGGATCTGCCTCCTCGACTTACCGGCCCAAATGTATTTATTTGGACATTGACGGAAGAATTCAAAAGGTACTTTTGCTGTTTTTCACCGAGTGGCGTCTCCGGACGCGGCTGCGGGCGGTGCTGGCCGCCCCGACCCATCCCCGGTGCCGGAGGCGGACGCGCATCCAGCGGGCTCCGAATCCCTTTTCCAGGGGAAAGCGGGGGGTTCCTGCGTGCCTTCTGCTTTGTACACGGATGTTGATTTCGAGGGGAAGGGGAGGCTGGCAGAGGGGAGGGCTGGGCGCTGCCAACACCAAGTCGCTGCCAGCTCTCCCTGCCGGCGCTGGGGATCCTCGGTTTTCGCAGCCGCGTTTGGCTGCCGCTCCCGTCGCGCCGTGTTTACAAAGTTTCCCCGGTGGCGAGCTTTTCCCCCCAGCCAGTGGGAGCAGGGAAAGCACAGCCGAGCTCCTCGGGGATACCTGCCCGGGGGGGTTTGGCCGTGGGTATCTCCCTCTGCCCTCTGGGGCAGACCCCACGGCTTCTGCCGGAGCTGCCCGTAAATGCTCCTAAATTAAAACTCAGAGCGCCGTTCTCCTGCCTCGTTGCGTTCAGCACGGCTCACAGCGCTGCGGGAGAAATGTGTCCTGCCTCAAAGGGAGAGCTCGCACGCTGCCGAGCTGACAGCTTTAAACCACAAACAATGCCGACGCCTTTCTGCAAGTCTTTTTTTTTTTTTTTTTTTCTCCCTCCCTTCTCTTTGTCAGCAGCTCTTTGGCCGCAAACCAAGCGCCTTTTCTGTAACACAGAGCTGCCGCGAGGCTCCAGAGCGAGTAAACTCTGATTTGCAAAAATTCAAATCTCTCTGGTCTTCCAGCTCTAAAGCCTCGCCTTTTGTTGCTGCTTTGTAAAGAATCAGCAAGGCGGCGGTGTCCCTCCCGTGCCCTGTGCTGGGTGAGTGGAATGACAGTCCCATCCCATCACACACGCCTCCAGTCCCCTCCAGCACTGCCCCGGCGACCCGCGGTCACCGCTCAAAGTCGTGTCCTCAGCAACAAGGAGAATCCAGAGCTGTGCCGGATTCCCCAGAGAAAGCTGCTCCTCTTGATCCACCTTCATTTTATTATCATCATCGTGACGATGATGGTCCCTCTGCTGCTGGGAGGTTGTGCCTGCCGGCTCTGCTGAGCTGAGGGCACTGATTCTCCTTTTCCAGGTTTAAAAAAAATTAACCTATTTTGCGTCCCTCCGAAGCACGGATTGAATGGAGCCTCCTGGTACCTGTACAGTTCAGTGCAAAAAAAAAAAAAAAAAAAAAAAAAAAATTATTTTGGCATTTCGAAAGGGCGGTGTTTCCATAGATGTCGGCGATGCACAGTGTTTGTCATCTATGCTCGATTTAAAAACCAAAAATACAGCGTTTCTCCAGCCAGCCTCTGGAGAGTACTTTTAACACTAAAGGCACAGGAGAGGCACAGTCATATGAGCGAGCAAATGCAAGCTCAGGCAGCATTAAGGGAGTGTAATCTCGGTAAATGTTATCTGCTGCTTTTGTCAGATGTAAAATCCTGCCTGTGTAATGTTTGGAAGGATTCCTGAAGTAAAAATGCCGTGTAAATGGGGTTCACCCGGCGGTAAGCAGGGCATATCTCAGATTCTCCTGCCTTCTCAGAACATCATTAGAAAGAAGCAGAAGGGAGAGGGGGGGGAAGAAAAAGCAGCAGCCCTTAATCTTCCAAGGAATGCAGCAATGGAGGCTTCTAAAGGGAACTCATTAAATCAATGCTAAGCTTCTTGCCAGCCAATAAAGAGGTACAGCTTCACTCTGACAGCGCTTGGTGAGTTCGAAAGGGCTCAGCTCCAACGCGAAGTGCCCTGCAATAGAACTGGGCATCCTACCCTAGCACCGCTTGTGGCTGCAGCTGTTTTTCAGAGGCAATTTTTCGTGTTTCCGTGGCCAGGAAACAGGGTGTGCTGTTCACTTTGGGAGAAGTTGTTCCACCTCGGCGCCGGGGTGAAGGAAGGGACAAACCCTGCCCAGGGACCCTGCGCCCTGCAGACGGGCACAGCGCTCTGCAGCAGGAGAGTGGAATTAAGCTAAGTAGGTTTGTGTGTTGGCAGGTCCAGAGGGGCACAGCAGGCAGGGCTGGAGGGACCTGCTGGTTACGAAAGAAGAGTTGGCTGGCTTTAAAATCCTTGCCAGGAGTCATTAAAATAAAGGAGGCATCCTCAGCCTGGTTGAAAGCAGGACCACGCTGGTGCCAGCACATCCCAGAGGAAGGGCTGAGGTCCGTATCTGTCACTCACAATTTCCTTCTGGACAAAGTGGCCAGCCCACAGCTGGAGAACTGTGTGGAGTGATGGATGAGCAGCTGGCTCACAGGTCAGGCACAAAGGGATGTGGTGGATGGGGTGACACTAGGCTGGTCACTGGTGGGGTTCTGGAGAGCTCTTGTGCTTTTCAACATCCTCATCGACAACCTGGAGACAGGACTCTAATGAATACTAATAAGTTTGGTGATCACACTGAACTGGGAGGAGCTGTTGGCTCCCTCAAGGCCAGAGAGGCTCTGCAGAGACCTTGACAAGTTTGAGGGCTGGGCAATCACCAGCTGTATGAAGTTCAACAAGGGAAAATGAAGAATTCAGTACCTGGGATGGGGTAACCCTGGCTGTGTGCACAGAGTGGAGGGTGAGATGCTGAAGACCAGCACCAGGAATGGGACCTGGGAGTCCTGGTCATTTCATAGAAATCTGAATATGAATTAGCAGTGCCCTGGCAGCCAGGAGGGACATCCCTGTGCTGAGGGGCACCAGGGACAGCATGGCCAGCCAGGCAAGGGAGGGGATTGTCCTGCTCTGCTCTGCGCTGGGGCAGCCTCACCTCCAGTGCTGGGAACAGTTTTGGCCATCACAGTATTAAAAAGTCATTAAACTATTAGACAGTGTCCCAGGGAGGGCCGTGAGGGTGGTGAAAGGCCTTGAGGGGAAGCTGTATGAGGAGCAGCTGAGGTGTCTTGGTCTGTTTGGACTGGAGAAGAGGGGACTGAGGTGAACTGACCTTCCAGAGGCACAGCCAGGCACAAAATGGTCCTGACCACAGTGCTGGGCTCTCCTCCAGTGAGCAGAGTTGGCTGAACACCTCTCCAAGCTGGGGGAGCTTTAGGAGGGAGCTGAGGTGGCCTCCCCAGGCCAGCAGAGTCCCGTGGGACCCCAAGCTGGCAGAGATATGGTCGTGCAGGGGCTGTGGGAAGGGGAAGATCAAAGGCTGTGGGATTACAGCCACACTCCAGATCCAGGGCTGTGCACAAACCAGCCTCAAAGGGGTCACTTATTCTTGGAGCTGAGTGAAAAGTGAAATTCCAGTGTAACTCTTCCTATCCAACACCCATGTCAAGGGGTGCACACCTGCCGGAAACAAGTGCTGCCCAGTTTATTTCTTTCTAAAGGACTTCTCAGCCAGCAGTCCATCACCCACTTGCTTGGACACACACCTGAGGAGCACCTGGGGCTGAGCACACAGGGAAACGCTGGTTGTGCCAGCCCTGCCACAGCTTGTTCTGCTGCCAGGCACAGGAGAAGACAGCAGGGCCAGGGGAAGCCGTGGCTGTGTTTGATGTAGGATGAGGTGATCTCCACAAACCACCATGGACTGGGATTTCTCCTCGTTCCTGGAGTGCCACTAGATGGGGTCAAGCACCCAAACCCCCAACATCAGCGGAGAGGCGCCAAAACTTAAGCCAGATCTGGAGCCTTATTTTCCTTCATTTTCTGTCATTAACCCCTTGGCTGCATTTTGAAGAAAAAAAATCCCATTGAGTCTGTTTTGAATTAAAAATCCACCAGGGAAAAAAAAAACAAACAAACAAAAAAAAAAACCAACACATTCCCCAGCTCATGCCCAATCTTTTTTTCCATGGAGAAACTACTGGGAACATTTTCTTTTGACCTTTGAGATTTAAATGGTAGCAGAGCAGAACCAGCCAGTGGCCTTATTCCCAGCAAGATGGCTTCACAGCTCTCCTTTTCAAATGTCACACAGGAGTGGCTTTGCTTGCAGAGTTTTAAGGAGTTCCTCTGAGAAAAATGCTTGTTTCAAGAGGATTTCTGTTTCCAGTGTCTTAATCAACATCATATTTGTAACAAATATGGAAAATCAGAGGGCTACAGAGCCTGAAGTAACTGGAAAAAGAGAGGAGGACTCCTGCCTTTGTCAAGGATTCTATGAAATCACTCAGTGGTATTTTCCTCAGAAAGTGAGTAAAGAATTTTGGAGTCATTTTGCTGGTTTTCTGAGTCATTCTGGTTGTTCAACGGAAAATTTGTCTTTTTTTTTTTTTTTCCCCTCAAAGAAATGCATTGAGTCCAAGCTTTCTGGCTTCCTACCGACCTGACTTGTGTTGCAGAACACTGAACCATCCACAGCCATTGTTCCCCTCGGCCTGAGGTCCCCAAAGAGCAGGACAAGGCTCAGAATGAGTTTTGGTGCTGTGGCTGTTGCATCCAGACGTCAGCGCGCAGGAGTCGCTTCTGTCACGTGAGCTTTTCTTTTCAATTACAGCAGCAGCATCTGTGGTATAAATGCCCTGATTCTAGCAAAGCCAACAGATTTTTCCAAGGCTCACCAAGGCTATTTTTAACCTCCAAGACTGGCTTCGGATGAAAACCAAAACACAGCAGAAAAAATCATGGCGCAATGTTCCCTTCAAGGCGATGAAGTATTTTTGCATCTCGATGACTCTTTCAACACAGCAAGGGCAAGCCCATGGACCCCATCCTGTGTCTGTTTGGGCTGAGGATTTGGGGGAACACCCCTTCAGCTGCCAAACACCAAAGGGGTGCACAGGGTGGGTGTTCATGGCAGTCAGGACACGGACACCTCTCTGGGCTGCTCTGGGCCACATCCCGCTTTAGCACGGTGAGGCACAGGAATGTTTTTGCGGGATCAAGGCCATTTTCTTAGTGCTGGCAGACTCTGTGGCTGTGGGAGGGTAAAAGGTGGCACAGCCTGAGTTTGGCCAGGTCTTGGCTAAGCTTGGCTTTCTCACTTTAGCTGGCTCTGGTGAGCTCGAGGTGGCTGCTCCTTCTTGTGAAGCAGCACAAAATGACCAGCAGGTTCCTTGAACTCTGCCACATAAACATTTTAAGGAGTAAAAATGCCTGTAACCCATGCTTTTTAAACCATGAAAAAATAATGTTACACATGGGCATCTCTCTCATCTACTCCCCCTTCTCCTTTCTCCCCAGCGGGGGCTCCTCAGAACATTTAGGGGTCCAATCCATAATCCAAGCACAGCTCTGTAATTCCAGCCAAAATTTTTCCATACCCCTCTCACCCAGCAAGGCTTGTTTACTGCTGTTTATCTTGATGAAGTCACATCGGTGTATTATATTTATTACAGTTTATGTTCACACCAGTGCAGACAAAGTGTAAGTGTAACACTCTCAGCCTAACACTTTCCTCATAGGTAACTCTGGCGTTACCTACAGGTTCAGACCAGCCAAATATAGCTTTTTCTCCTCATATACAATTCTTCTGGCTCCTCACAAACAGGACAAAATCATTCTCTTTCTAGAACTGATGCCTTCAGTTTTAGCTTTCGTATTTTCCAGATTCTGTACTTCTTTAGTGTGTAACTCTGAACTTCATAAGAAGTGTTAGCAAGTTCTCCTCACAGTTTAGTCATACAAAACAATCCTTTTCCAGCCTGAGAACCAAGGATGCCATTGCAGCTTCAGGCCCAAAGTCTGATCAGTGAATTGAGGAGAGCAATCTGGGAGGATGGAACTTCATAACCTGAAGCTGTAAGTGGACAATTAACCCCAATCTGTAAATGGACCAAAATTTATAAAAGTGTGAAAACTCATGACCCATCATCCATCCTGGGTGTAACCTCTGCCAGACTCTTGTACTGCCCAAGGTGTGTCCTTTGAAGGCCTTCTTAATAAATACACACTTTATTCCTTTAACTCTGTCTAGCCTCTGTTCTAGGTGGCCTCTCCAGGAATCAGAACTTGCTTATATAGATTCAAGTCACCCTTTCACTGGTCTCTCCTCAAACCTGCGTTTCCTCACTCCATCAATTAACACTTTCCTCCCAACAGTCCTCTATTACCAAGCCAGTTCCAATGTCAGACTTTAATCGTGTGAGCAGCTTGGAAACAAGCAGCTTCACTCACAGCTACTGAGACCATTTGGTGCTGAAGCATCCCTATTATCCAGTTTACAAAACATTTCAAGCCTCGTGCATTCGCGTGCTGCAGGGTTAATTGCACTTAGTACTCCATTAGCAGCAAACGTGTGCCCTTCTGTGCTACAAAAAGCCAGAATATAGACATTTGTGTTGTTTGTTAAAGGTCGAAATACTGTTATGGAATGTTTGTATTTCTGCTGCAGGGGATAGGAAACTTTCAGCCTGGCCCCTCACAATCAGCCTTGCTGGTTCCTGGTTGTGTTGTGCCATTAATAATTAGTCCTGACAGATGGAATATTTGCAATATGTCCCTTCATATAGTCGGTAGGTCGCACAAAGTCTCTGTTGAAGGTAATCTCCCTTTTCCTATGAGCCCTAATGACTCTAAAAATTACTGAGATCCTTCTTTGCTCACAGTGAACGAGCCAACCTCTGTCCTGCTGCCCCTCTCAGGGGACAACCTGCAAGACTGTCCTGGCCTCACACATCCATGAGTGCATCATAGACATCTTTCTTTCCTATAGAGAGGAAAAAAATCTCCTTTCCCACAGCTCTCTCTTTTCAGGGATGTTACAGGGGTGGGAATTGCACACATGCCTCGGGGATCCTGGTGCATCAGCTCTGTCTGGCAACTCCTGTTCCTTGTTTGAAGGCAATATGTATGATGAGGAAAGGAATGGGATTCACCCCAGCTGACCACGGGCATCCCAAAGGGAGTGATGACTGCTCCAGCAGAGTCATGCAGCTCCCCTGCCCTCACTGGGGAGGCGGGTGGCATCTCCAGGGGATGATTCATCCCATCCTAAAAGGGGTTTTTGGGGACATGTGGGCTAATTTGGAGATTGTCCTCCTTTTCTGCTGGCAACGGAGGGCACCTGGCAGAGACACTGAGAGATGCTGAGCCTGTGCATGGCTGAAATTACGTCAGGCAAACCCCACAGGCGCATTTCGTGTTGAAATGAACATCCTCAAGCCCAAACCCGTGTGAATCAGCAGCATTACAGAGCTGTGGCTTTTGGGACAACACGTCTGCCACACTCCTCATCCTCTGTCAGTGTCTGAGGAGCTCGGGGGAGTTTTCATCTCTGCTCAGACCCTCCTCAGCTGAGGGCTCTCGTGTTTTTTCCCCCACACATGGCCATGCACTGCCTTTCTGTTCTCCTCTTAGAAAAGCTCCCACTGTATCAAACAGATGGCAAATCTGGCAGACTATTTTTAATGCTGCCTAACGTTCGAAGCTCAGATAAATGAGTGATTTTTTTTTCTGAATATCAGCTGTTAATTAGTGTGAGAAATAAAAAAGGGAGACGGGGAGTTTGGGTATAGCTGGGTTGATACTATGTTTGTATCTGAGTTTAAAGAATGAGAAAGCTGGGATGTTTTTAAATATAGGATTTCAGGGAAAGCTTGTTTTGGATACTGGGGACTATGACAGAGAGGACATTTATGGATATTTTTTGAGGAAAAAATATTGCTCACATGTTGAGAAATATTAATTCCTTCTGGTGATCCCTGCAGAGGGATACCTAAAATTTCTGCATCGCTCTTGATTTTGTTTTTGACAACAACCACCTCTGGAAAGACAGGGAAAATCACAATGAAAAATTTCATATGAACCTTCTGCCTGAATAGTTCAGAAATCCTCCCTTAAAGCTGCTCTTACAGAAGCAGCAGCAATTTTTATTAGTCCATGCAAGATACATGACTGAGTTTTACTAGAATGTTTTCTAACATCGTATCCCCCATTCTCATTAGGGAAAGATTGCAATTTAGATTGTTTAAACTCTGCAATTTCAGCCTTGACTCTGAACATTGCTCACTGAGCTGAATGAAAGACATGACCAAGTGCTAAAGTATTGAAGACAGTAGGTTGAAACCAGAACGAAAGAAGTAGAATGGGAAACTGACGGCACACTGGCTTCAAAACTGTTTTTACATTATTTATTTAGAAATTTTACTAGGGAAAAATAAAAATAATCAAAGAGAAGTTAAAATCTCAGAAGAATACTCAATTGCAGACAGCAGATCAGAACATGATAATGTTCTGGAGAGAGTTTACTGTTTACAGAGAGGATTAGCTGTTCTGAGGATCAAATATAGAACAGAAATTGGATTTGTAAGCTGTGTTTTTACCTATCCTATCTGAAAGCAAACTATAATGTGATTAGTTGTAAACTGGTAGGCTGCAGAGTCTGTGCACAATGGTCCTTTAGTAAAATCTCCATCACAGTCCTTAATCTGAACTCCTCTCCAAGTGGCAAAGCCAGCCCAGAGCACCAGGGCTCTTAATCCCTGCTCTTCCCAAGAGGGGTTTTTAATCCTTGTCCTAGACCAGAGGTGGGTACTGTGGATTAAGAGACAATGGCTCCTTATTTCAGAAGAAAACATTTCCAAAAAAAAAAATGCAGAACTGTTTCCAGGAAAGAAACCAGTCCCACGGAATCGAGGGCCAGGCCAGGAACCAGCATCCCCACTGAGCCACGCTGTCCTACTTTGCAGTCCCTGCATGCCTCATCAAAATGTTATTTCCACTCCAAGAAGCCTCAGTTATTATTCATTCTGCTTTTCCCCCATTTGCGTCACGTTGCTTTCCAAGGCAGACAGAACATTGCCCACTTAAATTGAATGGCTGCTCCTTGATCTTGATGGAAATTCCTTGACACAAACAAGTTAAACTTTCAGAGAAGGCTGTCATATTTTTTTTTTCTCATTTTTCCTGTCATTTTTTTTTACACGTGGTAGAATCACGGAATTGGGTTGGAAGGGACCCTTAAGGGTCTAGTTCAACCCTCTGCAATGAGCAGGGGCATTTTCAAATTGATCAGGTTTCTCAGAGACACATCCAGCCTCGCCTTGAATGTTCCCAGGGATGGGCCATCCACCATCTCAGAGGTTTTGACAACAGCAAAGACAGAAATATAAAATCATGTTAACTCTCAGGGGAAAAAAAAAACCTGTTTGCAGATGCTGTATGACTTTTCAGGAACACAGCCTTTTCCTCCTGGCACAAATCCAAGGGAAATGCAGTTAACAGGGTTTATATGCGGCTGATTTTCTTCTTGGCAATTAGTCATCAATCTGTGAGCTGAAGCAGAGGTCTCTGCTTCCCTTTCCCACGTGGTTTGTCCCTGCTGTGACTCTGCTCAGACAGGATTTCAGTTCTGCCTTTGCTTTCAGAAATTGAGTGTCTTGTGTTGACTGGTCTTGCAGGAGTCTTTCATGCCACCAGGCAATATCAGAGTCCCTGTATCCTCTGTTTCTTTATCCCTGGAGCTTCATCCCTGGTGGGTTTGGTTTTTTTTTTTGGCTGACTTGCATGACTATGCACTTTCTAAATGTGTATTGTGAGGAAACCTGGAATTTCATTACAGGAAATCCTAGACATACATGATCCTAACCCCAGCTGTCAGAACTGCTGTGGTCTCCTGACTTTGGCCTCTATTAGATCTCAATCTTCTCCTAAACAAGGATATCTTCCAGCACCAGGCATTAATGCAGGGAAGGAAATGCTGGAAGACACATCTCAGCAGTGGTTTCTCATCCACAGGGACCTGAGAAAGATTATTGTGGGTCAGAGACAGCTGAGACAGGTCTGAAGGGAGATGACATTTGTGCATCAGACCCCCAGAAATGTATGATCATGGAGACTCAGGCTGAGCAGCAAAGGTTTTGGGACATCTGTCCAAGCAGGGACATCTCCTCAGGGCTGGGTGAGATGTTCTGTCCTGCAGCCAGTGCCAGTGCTGCCTGTCCTCAGAGCTGCAGGTCACAGGAGAACCCACGTGCCCCAAAGCGTGGCCACCAGCCCAGTGTCCCCACATTGCCTTCCTGCTGCTCATGTCCCCCCAGTGCTAATGGACTCTGGGCAAAAAAGATTCCTATACTGGGCTGGAGCCATCAATAGTACTCAGTGCTGTCCTCCCATCCTCTAAAGCACATCCCAATTGTGTTCCATCAGCACAACTGGCATTGACTTTGCTGGGAACACGAGCCTGCAGACAATAACAGGAACAATTGCACATGGCTACAGAACATCTGAGGCTGGCTGCTGTGTTTTAGAGCAGAAGGGAGATGCTCAGAAAAGCTCAGCGTGCTGCAAAAGAAGGAAACTTTAATAGCATGTGCTTTTAGATTTAAAAAAAAAAAAAACAACCAGCTGAGGACAAGCATCCTGAGATGAGTACAAAACTGCAGTGGGTGATTCACAAGTCCAGTTTTAGCAAACCCAAGTAAAAATGCCAAGTATGGAAAACTGAAAAGGATGTATGAAGATGGCTCATGATCTAGTATCACAGCCTTTGTTTCTCTTCCCACTCTTTCACTACTGCATGGAGTAAAAGGAAACATTAAAATTCATCCTCAGTGCATTGAGAGCTCCTACTGCTTTCTATGAGTCAGGCCACCTTTCTTATCTTTAATGTTCACTAATAATTTTTTTATCTTTTCCCTCTGTTGTCTGCCCTGGTCAATAACAATTGATTTCCAGAATAAGAAACTTCAATACCTGAAATAGCACTTCTGGCAGATCACAAGCCTTCAGCCTCCGTTCAGCCACAATTAACATCATCTGCCCAGTTACTGCATGTTGTACTCTCCAATATTCTGCCAGCCAATTTTAGCAGCTATCAGTCTGTCAGGATGCTGGGTTCTGCTGGGAGCAGGATTTCAGCCCTCTCTGAACTCCATTGGCTATGTTTTATTGCTTTGATTGCTTCTGTGCTTTAATAACCAAAGGTCAATCATTGGGCAACTTTGAAAACACACCCATTTCCCCAGCAGCAGTTACTACCTGCCTCAGCAATCACGTTTTGTGAAGATATTGCCTGGAGTAATTTCATCTGGGGCAGAGCACAGGGAAGGTGGGTGTGAGAGTAGGTGTGGGTCATACCCACCTCTTGAAGTGACCTTCATCATCCTCTTCTCTGCCACAAAACCCCTCAGGAGTAAGAAGGCACCTCCTCACCAGTGGAAACTGAAGGCTGGAGCTTTGCTGAAGTGTCTGTGCACCACCAGAGCAAACCAGCCTGGCCAGGACTTGCTGTGCTGCCCACACTGTCCTGGAACTTCAGGCTCCCATGCCCTGACCTCTGAGCAGGCACTGGCAGCAGAGCACACCCTGGGATCCACCATGACTTCCCCATTTCCAGTGGCAGAGGTCTGGTTGGCACCGTGTGCCACCTCCAGGTGCAGAGGGATTTCCCCTGCCCTCTGAAAGGCGCCTTGGAGGAGCCCTGTCACACCAGTGCTGTGACAATTCAGGAATTAAAGCACTCGGAAGTCAAGGCTGACAGAGTGAGGCTGCAGGCTTAATTAGCTCCTGGCACCTACACCTTTCAGAGGAGTCTTTAATTACATGATGACTTGTTATTTTTCATCAGCGTGGTCCTCACCTCACTGAACACGGCTGCAGCCCCTCTGCCTCCTCCCAGCTGTCATCCCAAGTGACACATTCCCTGTTTCCTGGGTCACCAACCTCGAGGCTGGTCTGTGGACATGCACATCCCTCATGCACGTGATGGGTGGCAACAGAAACCCTGCCTGAGAATATGGGGTGCACAAAAATCACATTTCCACCATGTGCAAGGAGACGAGAATTTTGATCTTCATGTCCCTGTTCATCTGCAAAATGCAAGTTTCTCGTTCCTCCCGAGTTCTGCCATTAGGTCAATCTCCACAAGTGCCTTTGAGCTGCTGCATCCTGAACGCAGAGGCTCTGTGGCTGTTCCCTGTGGGATGTGAGAGGAGAGGGCTGCAGTGCTGGGCAGGGAAACTGCCCCCTCTGCTCCCCCACTGCCAGCCCCTGCAGCCTGCAGCCATCCCATCAACACCAGCAGCCTCTGGACAAACCATCCCCACTGCCTGCTGTTGTTCCTGCCTTTAAGAAGGAGAGTCTGGCTGCAATGAGACATTTAATTTCTATGGCAGGTTCAAAGCCTCCACCACAGTCACTCAAAGGAACTCAGAGCTATTCTGAGAAAAGGGGCACAACACTGGCAGAAGCATTCAAACCCAATCCTTTATTCTCATGTCTACTCTTTCTTTTTCTTCCACCCACGCTTGCTTTTGTTACTGGCAGCAGAGATACTTTTCAATGGCTATGTTTTTTTCCCAATAAGTCCACTAGGAACAAGATTTTGATTTAGAGCACTGGAAGATTTGTTAGTGCCACATGCACCCAACAGAGGAGATGTGGGTTTGGACTGGAAGCAACCTCAGGGACCTCAGTCACAAGGACAGACATCCTATAAATACTGCATTTATTGAAGTGGGACAGTCCTCATGCAGAGTGCTGCTGTTGAATTCTTGAGTGTTTTTCTTTCAGAGGCAGTGTGCTGTCTCTGAGCCCAACAAGACACCAAATCAAGACTCCTGGGTTCTGTTTCTGGGCTGCCACTCACCCGTGATAAGATACAGGGCAAGTAATTTAACAGAAACAAGCTTCAGATTACAGAGTTTAAATATTGCACAAGGGCATTGTGAGACTGATGGGAAGCACTATAATGGTATTAATAAAATGTTTTTTAACTGCATGGTCCTGGGAGGACCATGACCTACAAGTCCAGATGGACACAGGAGTCTTGGGGAAAACTGTGGCATGGGATTGTCTCACTGAAGGCACAGGAATAGCAGGAATAGGAAAGTGGGATCAAGGGATGTGCTGCTCAGTCTTCTCTGCATTGGGGATTCCTGGTGTGGAAGGGTGGGGGGATGAAGAGGTGTTTGGGCAGATGGGATGGTAACAGTGGCAAAGTTTGTAATTCCAGGTCTGGCTTCTGACCTAACAACAAGAACATCTGACAGTCAGTAGGAATTTTGGCGCAAGCTCTGCTCACTTTAAACCTAGTATAAACTGGTATAGTCCAAAAAGCTGTGCCCTTTTATACCATCCCAGGACCTGCCCAAATCTGGGCAGTTTTCTTCCGAAATCCAGGCTTTTACGCTCTTAAATTTACAGTTGTTGTCATCCTGTAGCAACGCTGCATTTTGAGAAACCCCATGCTCTCAGCTCACACATGTTATTGCTCTGCTTCTGAACAGCACTTGGGTCTCCAGAGCTTGTTTGCTTTATCAACAAAGACAGAGGTATTACACAGCAGTAGAGAAATATTCCAGCTCACAAGTCAAATCAGATAATTGAAATCACAGACTGTGCCTTAAAATTAGCCCAGTGCATGCCTGAACAGGATTCATATCTCACTGGAAACTAACCATCCTATCTCTTTTTCTTCATTTTTTCCCCCTCTGCTGCTGCTGTTTCCTTTGGAAGGTGATCTTCAGTAAATACTGCAATTCCAAAGATATTATGGACCTTTTCTGCATCGCAACAGGGTTACCAAGGTAGGTCTGTCATTTGTGACGTTCATTTCACTTTTGTTTCTTTCCTTTGGGAACAAGTTAAAGACAGGCCCCAAATGATTTATTTAGCTGCTATTCAGGCTTGTCTCTCATTGCAGTCTGCTGGAAGAAGAAACTGGGGCAATCAAGAGCTGGAAAAGTGCGGAGGCAGGGAATTGAGCCAAATTGGTGTTGGCTGCACGTGAGGAACAGAGTGGAATAGAGTAGAACAGAGGAGAAAGAATCTAAATCAAAAGCAAGTGAAGAAGCCCAGCCCTTTGGGCACACCTACCACTTACATCTCAGTACTACACTTTTGCCCATATTGAGTGAAATGCAGCCACGTGTTTGGAACCTGGTTTTTACACAGAAAATGGGGCCAACAAGAAGTATTGCCACTAGGTAATGAGCTTTCTCCTTAGGTGTTTTAAAATCTAATCCTAGGTCTGGGATTGCCAAACAAAAAGCACTTCAGCTGAACCATTTTATAGACCATAAATATCTCCAAATCCATTGCCCAGGGCATGTATTTTCTAATCTATGTTGTCCTGCAAAGTCCATGTGTTCCTCCTGCTGTAATTTTCCATTTGGGAAAAATCTAAATAGCATTTGTTCCCTTCAACCTCAAGAGCAGCATCCAGGTGGAATCTCAGTGTTGAGGGGGGTCCAGGGTCATGGGTGGGTGTGTGGGAGAGGCTGGGATGTGATGCAGGGAGGGACAGTGTAACATCCATCCATCCATCATCCATCCCTCCATCCATCCATCCATCTATCCCACATCCATCCATCCATCCATCCATCCATCCATCCATCCATCCATCCATCCATCCACCCATCCATCCACCCACCCACCCATCCATCCATCCATCCCTCCATCCATCCCTCCATCCATCCACCCATCCATCCACCCACCCACCCATCCATCCATCCATCCATCCATCCATCCATCCATCCATCCATCCATCCATCCATCCATCCATCCTTCCACCCATCCATCCCTCTCTCCACCCATCCATCCATCCATCCATCCATCCATCCCTCCACCCATCCATCCATCCATCCACCCGTCCATCCATCCATCCACCCATCCATCCATCCATCCATCCCTCCATCCATCCATCCATCCATCCATCCATCCATCCATCCATCCATCCATCCATCCATCCATCCATCCATCTTCCATCCATCCCACTTCCATCTTTCCATCCATCCAGCCTCTGCAACACCTCTAGGCAGTGGAGCAGGGGGAGGAAGCCCCTAAATCATCTCTAGAACCCAAATCACCTCTAGAAGGGGGAAATCTGCTGTCTGCATAAGGCCCTCGAGGAGCAAAGACTGGATGCAACAAGGCAAAGTCTTTATCTCTGGACACACAACTTTGCAATACAGGAAAAGTGCAGGAGAAAAATAAGCCAGTCTTTTAATCATGATTTTATTGCATGACACCAGCTCTGGGGATTGAAAGATAAAACTGAATTTGCATAAACTGCTGGGCAGCCCTTGGCTGTTTGTTCTATTTCCTCCCCTTTGACATTAAAGAGGTTAATAACTTTCATTTCCCCATTATGTCAAATACTTCCACTCCATCACCCAGGAAACTTTGTTCAGCAGTTTTAATCATTCACAATCAGGGTGTTCACAGCAAATTTAGCATTTTATTTTCATAATAAGATTTTCAAAGGGAAACTGCATTTCAACCAGGATCCTGGAGCCAAAGTAAACCTCCAAGGTTTACATCTGAGCCTATGAGATCACCCTTAACACAGTATTTTAAAAAGATTTTTTTTTTCTGTCTCATATTCAGCATGATATTTGTTTTGTTTGTTTTGGTAAATGAGTAACTAAATAATTTCAAGACATTCATAGCACCAAAAGTCATTTATATGGTATGAGTCAATATGTAGCTGCTGAGTCAATGTATCACAAAATCCAGCTTTTTAACAGAAATTATTATTCAATGAGCCAAGAGAATAAATGAATTAGCAGGGAGCAAGGTCTGCTCTGAGATCAAAAATGATCCCACTTCACATTTCACATGGGTGAAGCATCAAGCCTATCCTGTGCTGGGCTTTGACTCTTTCTGCTCTGAGGTAACAAGAGGTGCCAGGCCAGGAGCAAGGAGAAAACATTCATCTGCAGGAGAGAAGATGACTGTGCAGCAGCACAGAATTCCAGCTGGCATTTCTGGGTCAAATAATCCTCTTTGGGACTTGCTTTTCAGGAACACGACCATCTCCCTTTTGACAGCAGACAACTGCATGGTGTCCATTGATCCCACGATGCCTGCAAACACTGAGAGGTAAGCCCTGCTGCCACCTGCTCCCCTAAAACAGGCTCAGGCCCTGGGGCAAGGGAGGTGGTTGCCTGCAGAAACCTTTTTTTGGGCAGTGGGAGGTGAGCAGCTGCCCAGAGGGAGGGGGATGACAGTAAGAAATTGTGCTGGCCTGTAACACGAGTGCTGGTTTGGAAGGTTTTTACTTGTTAAAGTGGGAGTGATTGTTTGAGGGGAAAAAAATAATACTGCTTTAAGGTGTTTGATGTAGAACATCTGTTCCCATCCCTCCGTGTTTGCTGTCAAAGCTCTGAGCTCTGTTGTTCCCTTATTCCTGATTGTTCTGCTAGGTGACAACCAGTAGATTACTTGAAGAGCAAACTCAAAGCCTGTGATGAGTTTAGGTCTCCTCATTGCTGGCTTTGGCCCATATTTCATCATGATTTATCACTGCCATTGCTCCTATCGATACTGTGTGGTGGAGCCCCAGCAGCTGGGAGGGAGCTCCTGCACAGGACAATGTATGAACACAGAGCAAAAAGAGGTTGTGGCTGCCCCTGGATCCCTGGAAGTGTTCAAGGATGTGTTCAAGTGTTCAAGGAAATGTTGGATGGGACTCTGAGAAACTTGGGATGGTGGAAGTTGTCCCTACCCATGGCAAGAGGCTGGAACTGGATGATTTTTCAAGTCCCTTCTGACCCAAACCATTCTATGGTTCTGGGATTCTGTTCCTAGTAAATCACAGGGCTGTGTGTTCAGAAAAAGTGCTCATTGCTTATTCAAACTCACAGCTTTTAAGAGACCTTAGAGTATATTCAGATATTTCTTCCAATTTCTCAGGGAGTACAGATGTGGAATACAAACTGCATTTGGAGTGTTGCTTACATCCACCCCTCTCTGACTCTTCCAGGTCTCCATACAAAGTGATACCAGTTATGACTGAGCAGCTCTCAGGTAAAATGACCCATTTGAACTGAACCTAATAAAGCTGAACTAACTAAAGCTGAATCTGCAAACATCTGCATGTGGAAATGATGTGGCCGTGATGCAAAAACCTGAAGATGTCAGTGTCATGGTTGTAGCTGCAGCAGAATAAGAAGAGTTTGATTACAGTGTTCTGTAGAAAAGCTTAAAAAATGTGCCCAAATTTCAATGGATTGAGGATCAGGTGAATGGCTGAGTCCTGGGGACATTCCCAGTGTCTCTGTCTGGTCTGACTCAGCACTCCTGATGCCCTGGGAAAAGCCTTGCATGGAGCAGTGAGGGTTTTTCAGGCAAGCCAAATGAAAGCTTGCCCTGCAGTGTTTTGTTAAACCTGCCCATTCCTCAGCAAAGCTCTGCTGGAAAGCTGAGCACAACATCTGAGCCTCGTGTTATTTCCAAATGGCTGAGGAGACAACATCATTTCTGTTGTGGGCACAGTAGCTCCAAGTGCGATAAATATTTAAATTCACCTGACAGGATGAAAGAGGGCCTGAGTGAAAGAACACATCTGGAGCACATTCCTCAGCCACAGGCAGTGCCACTCCTCCCACTTCTCCTTGCCTGCCAGTCTCATGCTCAGGCTGGTAGCTCAGACACTGGAGCAGAACTTTGCCCTGGAGCAATTCCTGTGAGCATCTGGCCCAGGGTTTCCTTCATCTGTGCAGCTGCAGCTTCTCCTGCCACCCACATCAGGGCAGCCTGGACACTCTGGAGCCACAGGGAGAGGCTGGCAGGGGCTGCAGCAGGAGAGGAGACATCAGCTGGGGACACTCCTTGGAGCAGTCAAATGGGAAGAGACAAAGGGCAGGAGGTTATGATTGTGCTGGAAAAACACAGAGTGCACAGGCAGGACAGGAGTGAGGCAGAAAGCCTGGGGCTGGAAAAGGCAGGAGTGGGTGAGTTTGTTGGGAAGGAGAGATGATGTTTTGGTTGTCCCAGCTCATCTTCTGGCTTAGGGTCTCCTGAATTAAGGATGAAAACAGAGTGTCTGACAGCACTGCCTTCCTCTAGAAGGGGAGGCACGGGGAACTGAGGCTGTTCTCTGAGGCATCTGCATTGGCAGAAACATCTGGAAAGGAGAATGTGGGGAAAACAGAGAGGCAACAGCGGGGAGATTGTGTGTGCAGGGAGCAAAGGTGAACAGAGAGCAAAGAGAACACAGAGGGTAGGAACAGGGATGAACCTACCCACAGTAAGATTTGTAACAAGCCATAAACAGGTCAGTGATTGCCAGAAGGAGGTAGTCACAGCCAAGGCACACGTGACTGAGAAGGAGAAGAAGCTGTCTGTCAAATTATTTCCTTATTGTGGCAACCCTTGCTGCAGCAGCATCACTCTCCTGGTCTGGGAGTACCCTGTTTGCATTATCACATGGGAAAAGGTGGGGTGGAGCATGAGGCTCTGTGTCCCAGCTGGTGTGAGTAACCAGTCTCCAACTGCCCCATGACAGAGAAATGGGGCCAGCATGACTCCACCAGGGAATGCCACTGAGTTCTACCAGCTGGGAAGCTGATTGAGGGGCTTTCTAGAAAATAGACTCCTTTCTGAATGTATGTTTTTTTCTATTCTCCTAACATGAAGCTAACAGTATATTTTTATAGGATGGTGGATGACTTTTCACACTCTCCTAAGGCCCTCATTTTTCATCCCCAGCTGACAGCACATGGCTCTGCTTTGTGCAGAGCACAGCTCACTGTGTCAGCAAGATCTCTCTTCACTCCCTGCATTTCATAAAACAAGGATTTCCAAAGATCTGAGCTGAAAAGGGCAAAAAAAAAAAAAAAATCTGGCCATAGATTATCAAAACATAAGACAGAGTCTGCTATGGAAAGAGGAGGAAAGTTGAGCTGAGTGTGATGGAACTAATGTTCCTTGGTATCTTTTTCTCTCTCACATGGCTTGTCATTAATCTTAAGCATTCCTGACATTTTGCTGACAGTAGGAAGAATAAACAGAGTGGGAAATTGTTCTTCTTCATTAAAAGAAGAAAAAAAAAAAAACCAAAACAACTCAGCTCTATTCTGTTCTTCACTTCTCAGACAACTCTGCCTGCATGATTCTGCTTCCCAAAGCAACTCATCCAAATATGGGCCAAAAAGGGGGTCACCCCAATTTTCACAGTGCTGGGAGGTAATGCACCTCTTTTCAGCAGTCTCCCAGGCAGCTGCAGAAGAATGACACAGGGAACAGTGGCTGTAAAAGGTGGGAAATATAATCCTTCAGGAGGAAAAATATAAGTAGTGGCTTCTATCCAGCAGAGGAGATATCCACTGGAGTCCTGCTAGGAAACAGTTCTTCATTTCCTGCCCATAGTCATGGGAGAGGGTTGGAAATAAAAAAAAAGAATTATTATTCCAGAGTGTACTGGATACAGCAGCAATCAATGTGTGGGGTCGGCTGTCTGCAAGTGTTAGGATTAGGGTCAGGGTTAGGGTCAGGGTGAGGGTTAGGGAAGGCCTGAGCTGGCTGGCTCTGAGCCTCTGAAGCTGCTGGATCACAGCCTGTCCCTCCTCTTACAGCCCTGGACCAGAAGACACATGGCTATCCAAGCAAAGCATCAAAACCCCTGTGGCAAACTCTTTTCTCTGTGGTTTTTAAATCTGCAAGCCAATTGACTGAGCATCTTCTCCCTCCCAACAGCAGAAGGGCTCTGGTCTGTGTCCTCCTGGTGAAACTGGCTCAAAACTCACAAATTGACAGCTCTGTTGTTGCTCTAATTAGTAGCGTTCAGGCACTTATAGATTTGACAGAGGTGACAATTAAATGAGCAAACCCTATTAGCAGCACCCTCTCGAGGGATAAAATTGAAAGTCTGTTGAGTTTCTTACAGAGCAGAGAAAGGAGCTGGTGTGGAGGTCAAGTGAGCCTGACCCACTGTGGTCCTGAAAGGCCAGGAAAACATTCACAGGGACTTCTCCAAAGTCAGGGCAGCAAAGCCCTGGAGATCTGCAGGGATGCTTTTTCCTCCTGGATGATTCAATACCCGAGGTCTTGCGCAGTTTGGTTTTTGTGAAACGACAGGAGCTTGTCACTGTGTCTAAATCTTCTCATTCTGGCATCTCTCCCTTCTCCTTTCGGAGTCTTGTTCATGCTCACAGCTCAGCCAAGACTGAGGAGGGAGAGACTGGGAGAGAAAAATCCTCCTCCCACGTGCTGCTCCTTATGTGCATCTCACATGGATCCGTGCATTGGGATGTGACTTTGGGATTGCTCACCTGATGGGGAATTTGCATGCAACAGCCCAAATTAAGCTGAGCTGTGAATGACATGAATCTGGGGCTCAGTATGGCAGATTCATGGGTTTGGGCTTGAAATTTGCCCCTTCCCGAGGCTTTTGTCCACCCGGCTGCTTGTGGGGTTTTTAAATTGCTCTGACTGCCTCCATACAAGCAAACCACAGAAAGAGAATTGCAGACAGAAGCCTGAGCCAGAGGCAGAAGCATTTGTGAGAAACAGAGCAGGGATTCACCAGCCTGATGCTGGCATGGAAAGGGAGATGCCCATGCCCTCCCAGCCTTGCTTGGCCAAAGCAGAAAAGACAGGGGGAAGCCAAGCTACCCCTCCAACCCCAACCCCACAGACTCCCTGCCTGCAGCCTGTTGAGGCTGCCAGGGTGGCAAAGGGAGCCAGGGAGAGTGGGAGGATGGAGGTGGCTCCCTGGCCCTGGTCCCTGAGGGTCAGAGGGTGGAGGAAGAGGCACTGCTGAGCAGGGTGGTGCGAGGCAGAGGGTGCCTGCCAGTGAGTAATAAACCATCTGTGCCAGTGCAGGGTCAGCCGAGCTGCTCAGCGTGCACCTTGGTGCCAGTCTGGCAGGGAAAGGGGAGTTCTCCCTGCCAGCCTCCCGCAGGGAAAAACGCTGCTGCCACATTCCCCTGCACCTGCTTCCTTCCCAGAACCTGCTGGAGACGGGACAGAGCTGCTCCTTTCTCCACAGTGTCCTGGCCAAGCTCCCTGCTGGGCTTGGCAGAGGCCATAGGGCAAAGAGCAGCAGTCCCTGTGCCTGCAGAGAGCAGGGGAATGAGCCATGGGGAGCCTGGGGAAGCCTGAGCTGGCCTGGCCCCTGCCCAGCATTAACCACTGCAGCATCTTCTGGAGGTGATGGTTCTAATTGTCATTTGTCAACTGGAAGACACTCGGAGTGTTGTGCAAAAACCTGACTTGCTCAACACCTGCATCTGTAAATGTGGCACATTCAGGGTGGAAGGGAAGGGGAGAAGAAAGGGTTTTCTCAGGGATGCTACAACAGGACCCTCAGCAAAGTGCCCAGAGCTGCTTCCATTGCTGCTTGCAGCAGGATTGCCTTTGCAGGGAGGGAATCACAGCAAAACAAATGAAGCAATCTGAGGGAAAAGGTGTCTGTGTGCACCTGGGGCTTCAGCCCTGCCCAGAGGTATAAAAAACACCAGAAGGCAGAGGGTAATGAAGGGAGCAAGAACACACTTAAACCTTCTGGTTCTACAAAGGAAGGGACAAAGAAGACTAAATTATGTCAGAGCAATGTCTCATTTTCTTCAGAAACAGGGGTTACCAGAGGTCTTCCCCTCGGAAAGGAACAGGGCAGAGAAAAGGATCTTTGTCTCTTTAAGATGAGGCGAACTGCCACTCTTAGTCATATATCTTTACTGCACCCTAGGGTTATAAAAACATACATCTTCATTTTCAAAGTCTTTTATTACATCCATAAACATCAGATTGCAGCTGACTGTTCCCTGGATGAGAATTTCCTAGTACTCCGAGTGAGTTTTGACAGGGGGAGGGAATGAAAGTAAGATTGTTGGGATTTTTTTTTTTTTTTTTTTTTACTGGAACAGTGTTTATAGGGAACTTGTCAGTCTCTGGCACGCTTCAGCCACTGTCAGAGGGCTGAGCAGCATTGAAGGGAGAGGACACGGGTTTCTCTGCTTTCTCTGCTTATTTTCACTGTCGGACTCGGTGCCACCCCAGGTGCTGCCCACGGTAAGTTTTCCTCCTCTCTTAAATTTGGACGTAGCATTTGCTTTGTTTCAGCTCTTGGGCTTTGCGAGAAAACTGGAAAATGGGTCCCTGAGAGAAGAACAAATCTGTTTTTTCTGCTAGCCACTCCGCTAGGAGCTAGGGAGAGGGGAAAAAAAAAGGGAAAAAAAAGAATTAGATCTGAGACTTTCAGAGCACAGAATGCTTGCTCCAGTTTTGAGACTCAGGGGATAACAGCCAAATTGTTTTGACCAGCGATGTGAACGCTCTTGACAAGTATTGCTGACGTCTCTAATACCCCAGGAACTGCAAATCCTTCGCACAGGTACAAGAGCTATTATTCAGAAGTGAATGGTAAACGCTGGGCTGTTTTTTCTATCTGATGTTGTGTTTTGCCCTGGTGATTGCACTCGTGAGGCATCGTGTTCCTTGGGGGAAGGACAAGAAATATCTGCAGAAATGGCACTGGGGTGTTTCTGTGTGGGGTATAAATAGGTGCTCTGTAATCCGCAGTGTGTTTGTGAGTGCACTCCGTGTTTCCTTGCCTTGACATACCCCCAGTGCAGCGATCACTTTGGGGCACTTGGCATGAGCTGGTGGGGAAAAGAGGGAACAATCCCAAACCATCATCTCAGGACTCGGTGGTTTGTGTTTCCCCTTTCTGCGTGGTCACGCTAAAAAATGGGAAAACATTGCGATCATACTTCTTCCCTCCCAAAGTGCGCTGCCCCTTGAAACCTCGGGTCCTGTTTCGAGGGATTGTTTGCTTTTCCCTGTGTTGGTGATTGCAATCCTGTGATTACCTTGGGGAGAGGCTGGGGCTCCATCAGCCTGACTTTCCTGAGCCTGCAGATGATCCTGAGAGCCAGAGCTGCTCCCCAGTGCTGCAGGAACTCAGGGAACAATGGGATCTGGACAGGATCCCCGTGGTAGCTCCATCCGAGTTGTGTTCTCAAGAGAAAAGGGGCTGGGAAACTTGTCCCCTGCTGTGTCCATCCCACAGACCAGGAAGGGCAGCCCTCATTCTGCAGGGACAGCACTTTTTTTTTTTTTTTAATGCGAGGCAGCACAGTCCTCAGGCATTAGCACCAGAAGTATTGGTGTCCAGGATAAAGCTGAAAGGCCAGTTTGGGTTTTATTTTGTGGTCCTGAGCTGTGCTGTTGCTCATGGGCACTCTGTCACTGAGTGCTGCTGGTGTAGAGACACTGGCTGTGAGCAGGAACTGCCAAAATCCAGCTGGGATTCTGGGTGTCCCAAGGTCTGTGAGAGGGGTCTCCTCTCCACAAAGTGCTGCCTCAAAACGAGCCACCTCTCAGAGCCTCAGCCTCCCAAAAATAAAACTTCTGAGAAACTGTAATCTGCAGGAAGAGGAAGGCAGGTAAGGCAAGGAGTCATTCCTAAACACTGTCACTCTTCAAAGAACCAACACAATTTTTTTGCCCTCACCACCAGAACTGGAAGCCTGGGACACAACTTTGGAGAAGGGTTAAGAGTGTCTTCTTTCCTTTCTTTTCTTTTTTCTATCATGTCTCTCTTCTATTTTTTTTTCAGAGAAAGAAGAATTGTTCCAGAATTTATTGGGACAGATTGCTGAGCAGTTCTCGAGGTAAGACACTGCAAAGCATTATTAATTTAAAATGCTATTTCTTTTATCAGCCTGAAGTGAAATTTTCACAGGAGGCAGAGGGGCATGAAAGAGATCTTTCAAATCCCACTCTGTCTGCCAAATTTAGGTCTGGGACATGTTATTTCCTGCTGACAGCAATACAGTAGCTTAAACCAAAAGCAATTTCTGTGATTATCTTTGATCTAAAAAGGAGACCAAGTAGTAAATGCTCCTTTCCTCGTAGGCAGAAAAAAAAAAAAAAAAAAAAAAAAAAAAAAAAAAAAAAAAAAAGCTTCTTCATTGAGCAGTCAAATCATCAGATTTGTTTCATTTTCCCCTTTATCACCCAAAAATGTCTCTCTTCAGAGAGGATTTCTCAACATCTGTGTTGCTGCTTATTTAATCCCAGCTGGTTTCAATAAGACAGATCAGTCCCACCACAGCCCAGCAAATCACCAGTGTGACTCCACAGGAGGGGAGGAGGTTTTCAGAATGTGCAGACACCAAGACGCTGCTCTTGGACAATTATGAATTATCAATTTAACAATTATCAGTTTAACTTTGCTTCCCTGGCAGAGGGAGTACAGTAGCAAGTCACTGCTGAGAGAGGGGGAGATGAAGTGTTGTAAAGCCACAGTATGTTCCCAGGGCCATAAAAATGTATCACTTGTTAATTTTTTTCTGCAAATTAAACCCAGGTGTATTTTCTGTGTCCCAATGTTAGCGTTTCCATGGAAAATTTGCTTTTCCTTATGACAAATGTGGCTGGGCAGATCAAATCATAGAGACACAAACATGGGACATTGCTGGCAGAAGTTTTTAGCACCTAGGGTAGGTGGAGCATTGAATGTATAACATTAATACATGAGGGTTTTCTTTCCAGGGTTTTTAAAATCAATGAGCTGAAAACAGAAGTAGCTAACCACTTGGCAATGCTGGAGAAAAAAGTTGAATGTGAGTGTCCTTTCCTTCCTGTCACAGTGGGAACTGGTGCCTTGGGCCCTCTGACCTGTCCTGCTCCTCACAGCCCCTCCACTTTCTCTAATTCCTTGTAATTTGGCCAGCTTTGAGCCCCAAAGGCCACAGGTCAGCCCGTGGTGAGGTGTGGGGTGGTGGGAGCCTGTGGTGGCACTAGTGTGGGGACCAGGTGGTGCTGCCAGCATCCAGAGCTCCTCCTGTCCTCCCTTTAGGGGGCTGCTGAGCCCCACTGAGCTTTGGGGTCTGGGGCCACGTCCTGCTGTTCCCATGCCCCTGTGGCAGAGGTCTCCAGCACCCCTGGCCAGCCCCACTGTGTCCCCCATGGCCCAGGTGTCTGTCACCCCCCTGCACCCAGCAGTGACCCCCCATCCCTCTGCACTCCCTGATCCTCTAACCCTGGTCTCACCCTCACTGGGGAGCTTGGTCTGTAATTCCAGGGGTAACACCCTCCTTCTGCTGTCAGTGCAATCCTTCACAGGATGACAGGGTGACAGGGTGACAGGATGACTGGGTTGGAAGAGACCTTTAAGATCATTAAGTCCAACCCAGCCCTCACATCTCAACTAAACCATGGCACTCAGTGCCACATCCAATCTTTTTATAAACACATCCAGGGATGGTGATTCCAGCACCTCCCTGGGCAGACCATTCCAATATTTTATCATCCTTTCTGTAAAAAACTTTTTCCTAATATCCAACCTGTATTTCCCTTGGCACAGCCTGAGACTCTGTCCTGTCTTTCTGCCAGTTGTTGCCTGGAGAAAGAGACCAACTCCCACCTGACACAACCACCTTTCAGGGAGTTGTAAAGAGTGATAAGGTCACCTCTGAGTCTCCTTTTCTCCAGGATAAACAACCCCAGCTCCTTCAGTGGTTCCTTGCACCATAACACAACCACATTGTTACAGTGCAACAGCCAAATTAAATTCACCCGGTTAATGAGCTCCTTTTCTGGTTTTTTTGGATATTTTTGGAGGTCTGTTGGGGTTTTTTTTTCGGGTTGTTTTGTTTCCCCTTGTGCAGCTTCTGAGCTGTTTCAGTACATTATGTAGAACACAGGTCCCAGAGAGGCAGGGAAGGGATATGAACAAGGTGCTGCCATCCAGTTGTGCCTCCAAAGGCCACATCCTTGAGAGTCCTCAGTGCTGAAGTCAGGAGCAGGGAGAGCCTTTCCCAGCACTACAGCTCCAGAAAGGACTTTCCCACTAGGGCTGGCTGGGAAGAAAAAAAAAATAAATTCATGGTTCATGGAAGAAGTTGTTTTCCTGAAACTTCCCCTGACCAGAAGCTACCTTGACCCTGCAGCTGCTTGGGGAGACTGATCCCTCTGTCAGCAGGGAGAGGAAGAAATGTCCTTATTTGAAGAGCAGCTGCAAGGAAACCTCTCCCTGTGGCCAGCCCAGCCTCAGGCTGCTGGTGCTGAGGGATGTCCATGGAGGAGGCAACCTACAGCTTGCCTACCCCCCAAAATGCACCCAGGTATGAATTCCTCCCTGTGTGTTTGGCTGCTGCTTCTCCCCAGGCTCTGCTGGTTCACTCTTTGACTCCCCCCAAAAAAAAAAGAGAGAGAAAAGAAAAATGAGCTAAGTCACTTTGCATTTTCAGTGAAACTCCTGATCAACTCCCCTCCTTAGGGCTCAATGCCATGGGTTAGAGCAAATGAGGTAAGCTGTGGGTCTTTGGCAGCCCAAAGCAAGCAACTATCCCAGCCAGGAGCTGCTTTTGGGCTCTGCTGAGCCCCTGGCATCCCTGGCACACACTCTGCCTCTCAACACGAGCAGCTCATTGCAGAGGGGGAGATAACCAAGGCATTCATGCCATTCCTGGCAGGGAAAAAAACTGAGCACCTGCCCACTGCAGCACTTTATTGCTGGTTTAGGGAAGGCAACCTGCCCAGAGGAGGGTTCTCTCCCTGAGTTCTCCCACTGCTGACAGAACCAGCAGCTGAGGGAGCAAAATCTGTGGGAAGGGGCTCTCTGGGCTGCCTGTCTGCAAGTGCACCCATCTGCTGGCAGTCAGACTTCCAGAGTTTGCAACAGAGCCCAGTCTGCAGCATTCTGAAATAATTCCCTGGGCTGTCATGTTTGAGAAGCAAAACCGTGGGAGAGAGGGGAGTGTCCAACCTCCCTGCTTGAGCTGGGCTCCCAGAGGTTGCTCTAATGGCCATGTTTCACTGCTGGATCCAGCCCAAGGATTTCTTTAGACAGCACAGGGTCTTTTCAGGAGGCATTTCTCGCTGCGGAATAATGTAATGGGCCCTTAATCAGTGCACATGACACGGCCATTTATCATTTGCAAGCCAAATGGGGAAAGAATTGGGCTTTTATTTTTTGCCTTTTCTCCTGCCTCCTTCAGAGATCCCCTTTTCCACCACTTTCACATGTGCTCTCCAGGATTTCTTCCCCAGAGGGGACGTGTGTGTGTGTGGGGATAAGTGCTTGTGACAGCACCACATCTGCACCTCACATGAAATGTCCTCAGCTTCCTTCCCATTCCCGCCTAGAGACCACACCAGAGATGTGTTTTCAGGGAGCCAAATCTCTTGTAGCTGATTTTTAAATCCCAGCTAAAGCTTGTCACTTCCCCTTGGAAAATGGGATCCATGCAGAGAGAGCACTGGGAATGCTTTGTCCCTTTGTCCCGTGGCTTGACTTACTCTGCACAGCAGCCCACACAAGAATAAGGAAGCTGGCAAAAAGCCCTTTGCAATTTATAAGCACTTCACATCTACCTTAAGAAAATAATTGTGTAAATTCTCTGCTCCCTCCCGGAGAGATCTGGGATGAAAATCAAAGAGATGAAGCACAAAACAATGCTCAGGGCTGCCATTCTGCTCCAGAACTCCTCCCTGCAGTTCCCTGTCACTCTGATAACTCTGCTTGGCTCCCACTGCTTCAAATAGGCTCTGGCTACCAATCTTGGCAAATGGGCTAGCCAGGAATTTCTCCCAGCTGAATGCTCCAGTGTGGTACACAGCAGCTCAGGTATAGCACGGCATCTGCAGCTGATGATCAGCTGTTGAACAAAGCACCCAAAAAAAGTGTAGGCAGGTATCCAGAACGAAGATATCCAGTGAGCAGGACAGCAGCTTGCTTGCATCACCACGTTGTGAGCACCCAAAGAAATTGCCTGTAACGATGACAGACAAAAAAAATAAATATAAATGTCTAAATGGGGTTTTTAAGAGGAGGGCATCCCTGTGAAGAAACATAAACCAACTCCCTTTCCCTTTGCTCTTCTTATATGTGGCATTCTGAGCTTAGTTCATACACACCTTTTCTCCCTTTTCCCAGTTCCAATCTTTGTTGTTACTCTCCTAAAGCAAAACAAACCCCAGGTCTCTGCTTATCTCCAGAGCAGTGCCCTTCGAGGCAGGGTTTTATCACTTACATGCTGCTCTCCAGATAAGCGTGATCCAGACTGATTTTCCAGAGAAAGTTGCTGAATACTGATTTTTCCGACTGTACGTTCCCTTGAGCCCGTGGCTCATCCATGCAAAACCCCGAGTTCAGTAAACAAATGAGCTGTGAAATCATTGCATGTGAATGACACGGAGGTAATAAATGGTGCCGTGTCCTTGATCAAGCTGACAAGTTCAACGAGGGGGAAAGGAAAGGGAGAATTATTCTCACACTCTCACTGCGTCGGCCTCTCTCGGTTACAGGAGAATAAAGTGCCCTGCTGCATAAAAAGGCAATCAAACTTTTTTTGCCTCGTGGCTCTCACAATTACGCGCAGAAGGGAAATATAGGATTTTCTGTGCTGCATGTAGAAATAACTTTTGATTGCAGAATTGATCGGCAGAAAGGAGTGACAGGATTTCAATAGTTTAAAAAAAAAAAAACTATCATTACACCCGAGTTTTCAACATTTTTTTTATCTCCCTCCTGCATTCTCACTTCGGTTTTTTCCGTATCCAGCAATGCCTCTCAGAGCTCCTTAATGCTCAGCAGGAACTCCTTCCGAATTAAAACCTTTTATCTTAATGGGAATTCTAATCCTACCGGGACGTGTTTGCATAGCCACGCTTATCATCCCATCACGGGAGTGGAGGTTTTGGTTTTTTTTGTTTTTTTCCTGCTCAGGATTTCCTCTAATTCGTGCTCTGCAGCCCAGAAGCAAAGGCACCAAGAAGAGCTGGTGGAAAAGCCGAGGTGTTTTTAGCCACTCGGTGAATTTAAAACGCCTGTTTAAAGTGAATTTAAAGTGGCTGTTATCTGCATTGGCAGCAGAGAATTCCCGTGGGTTTCCAGGATCTCTGGCTTTGGCAGCACCTGCCCGTGGGAGCTGGCTGCCTCGCTGGATAACCCCACTGGCAAGAGCTCTCTGAAATTCTGCGCCCTTGTGAAACGAGATCCTGCGACTTTTCGCCGTGGTAACACCCCTTGTTGTTTCCCTCTGTTGGCAGTGGAAGGCCTGAAAGTGGTGGAGATTGAGAAATGCAAGCGCGACATTAAAAAGATGAGGGAGGAAATGGCAGCAAGAAGCAGCAGGTGAGTTCTGCTTGGGACCACAGGAGAAAGTGTCTGGTTTCAAACCCTAATGCAACATTTCCACAGAATTATCTCCTGGGCTTAGAAGTAAAAGAGCAAGGAGACCAATAACCGTCAAGGGCAGTGGTTTTAATTCACCATTTGAAGATTTATAGCCATTCACCAGTTAAATTAGCTTGGGCCATGGGAATAGAGAAAAAGGTCTTGGGAGTTATTTGTCACCATACAGAATGGGGAATTCTTTATCCAGATTTACTGGGGGAGAGAAAGAATGAGAAAATAACTTCTGCACAGTACAGCCTTTGGTTGGGAACCAGTTAGCACTCGAATCAGCTCCAATATATTCTGGGAAATTACCAAATAAATATGTAGCAGCTCCTCTAATTATGATCTCATGCTATTATAAATCATCCGTTTCAAATCCAACGAGAAATTGGGAACTTGCTTTCTAATGCAAGGGCTTGTTGTGATGGTGGAGCTCGGTTTTGCTGTAATTAAAACACCAGCAGAAAAAAATTGCATTTCGTACTGTGCGTGGTCTCAGCTGGAAAATGTCCCCCTGTGTCACTGAAGTGCCCCACTAGGACAAACAAATCATCACTGTGAGGTTGGGAATACTTCTGGGAAGGTTGCTGGAGAGGAATATACCGTGCTGCTCAAAATGTGGGTGATGGGGATTTTTCTCCTGTCCTGACCATCTTAGGGTCAAATTGCCTGACCTTTCATCGAAACTGTTTCCCACTGAGGGCAATGGGAGACGTGCTAAAAGATTCAGGCTTTCTAATCCCTTGCTTTTATAAATGTTGCCACCCAGATATGTCAGGAGGCACAATGATAATTCATTCCCAGTGAGGTGCAAGGCCAAGTTCAGCTGCCATATTAGCATAAATGCAGAGTAACATTATTAACCTCAGATGTGTGCCTCAGATTTATCCCAGCAGGGTGGAACGCAGTTTGCCCTGTGACTTGCATCATTTCTTGTCGGGGTGTGTGGAGAAATCTCATTAGAAAAAATCCAAGCCCAGGCTGGCAGCAAATGTGAGAGCAAATGTGTGCTGCTTTGTGCTGGGTGTGATGTGAGAAACGTGTGTGCCCATGTGTCTTTCCTTCAGCTGTGGCAGGGAGCTGGCAGAGCTGAACAGTGATGGGTGGAGGGGAATTAGGTCCAAAAAAAGAAGTTAGTCGTGGCAAGTTTGTGTTCGCTCAGTTGCCACCACACCACATCAGGACTGTCCCAGCAGCCATGACTAACTCCCATCCCAGATCCTGTCACCTTCCAATCTATATTTTGTGGTCTAAACAACAACCTGTTAACAAGAAAAACCGGGGTGGGGGGTGTTCCATCTGCTCAGTGCAGCCAGCTCCAGCTGGGGTGTCACCTTCACCCGAGGCTCGTGGTGACATGTGACAGGCTCCAAAAGCCAGACTCCAGCATGGGGTGTGAGGCTGGAAAAGCTGTGTGTAAAGATGGGTGTGGGGCTCAGCTGGGCACAGACACCCACCCTGGCTTGCTCTGAGCTCACACTCACAGCTGCTCTGGCTGGAGCAGGAGTGGCACTCACTCTGCTCAGCATCACTTTGGTGCTGCATCCATCTGGCTCTGTCACAGCTCCTCTTGGTTACCTCGAGCTGCATCTCCCTCCTCCCAGCTGCTCAAAAGCTCCTCCTGCTTGCCCAGAATTCTGCCCATGGTTATCTGCACATTGTGGGTTTAGGACCCAAAGCAGCAGCTAGGTGTGGATACAGGCTGAGGAGAGGATGCTGCTCTGTGGTTCCCATCAGGAGCTGCTGAGGAATGAGCTGAGATTCCTTATTCCCAAGCCAGCAAAGCCTCACAGCAGCCAGGTCAGCAGCCTGAGGTGACCCCAGCCTAGGGATGCTCCACTTCTGGGTGGCTGAGCAAGTTCTCTCCTGTTGGCACGAGATATGTGCTGGAACAGAGGCATCCCAGGGAAGTGGAAATGTGTTTGCTCTCATTTAGACCTGTCATCCATTGTGCAGAGTCATTTGCTAGATAATGCATTGTGGCTGCAATTAGGGATCCCACCTAAATGTAATTAATGTACATAAAGATGTGTGAGTGCTCTATTCCTTCAATAAGGTCACAGTGTACACAGCTGTAAGGATGTTTGCCTAGTCTTATATTTGCTGTTACATTACCAAATGAGGGGGTAAGGCTGGGCAGCCAGCTTTATAAAAGCACAGTGAATTGTGCATGTCTCTGTTCAGAAGAGCAAACCAGCTCCATTTGCATCCTCCTCAAATTGCTTTTTTTTTTTTTTTTTTTTTTTGCTTTTTTGCTTGTCTGCTTTTTGCACTCACCGCTGGCAGATGCTAATAGCATTATGGTGTCATTTAAAATCGTGATCATTTGCAGACACAGTTTCACATTTGTGAAGGTCTGATGCATCCTGGCTCTGGTGTGTTCCCCAGTGTGCTGGGATGAAGGCTTCAATATCCTGCTACAGCCAGGAATTAGAGATAGCTGGCTGACCCTCAGCTAACCCTGGCAGTCAGCTCCAATTAGGGCAAGGAATGCCCCAATCTCACTATTTTTATCCTACTAATACCCCACACAGTGGAGTTTTGAGGAAACAGCTTTAGAAAGTATTAAGACAGCTTTTCATCAGCTGAGAATCTTCTTAATCAGGGCAGGAAAAGGCAGCTGGTTGAAGTCAGCTGACCACCATGAGCTGTAAAATGACATAACTTGCAGAGGATTCAGTCATTGCCACCAGAAATGACAGTAGGCATGAATGTTAAGAGGAGAACAGAGACCTGGACTAATTCCCAACAGAGAAGAGAATCACTCAAAAGAGATACAGTGCAAAATACAATAATCAAAAATGCACAAACCGAGTTAATGGAATGCTTTGCTTGGCTTCTTTTGGGAGGTTTCTTTTTGCTTCCTTTGGCAGGGGGCTTGAAAACTCAGAGAGGATAATCCAAATAGGACTCCAGAGATAAATCCCTGGAAGTGCTCAAGGCCAGACTGGATGGGGCCCTGAGCAACCTGACCTAGTGAGCAGCATCCCTGCCCAGGGCAGAGTGGGTGGAACTGGATGGTTTTTAAGGTCCCTTCCAACCCAAACCATTCCATGACTCAATTAATGCAAAATGCAGGAAGATCAGCCCCACACAAGAGTTAATAAAGTCCATGTGGACAACCTGGCAAAAACCCTGCAAGGCCATCGAGTCCAACCTGTGACTGATCCCCACCTTATCACCCAGCCCAAGGACACAGAGTGCCACATCCAGGCTTTCCTTGGACACTTCCAGGGATTGGGACTCCACCACCTCCCTGGGCAGCCCCTTCCAATGCCTGACCACCCTTCCAGTGAAGGAATTCTCCCTGATGTCCCTGCCTGTCCCTTCCCTGGCACAGTTTGAGGTCATTTGAGACGAGAACCTGACCCTCACCTGGCTGCAGCATCATCAGGGAATTGTGGAGAGTGATAAGGTTCCCCTGATCCTCTGCTCAGATGGGAAAGCATCAGCTTGGCTTTCCCATGTGCAGAGGGAAGAAGAGTAGATAACTGGCTGTGTTAATAACCAGGCAAGAGTTAATGACCTGTAATTGCTGGCAGTGACTCCCTTTCCCCAGGATCAGGGAGCCAAGCAGAAGCATCTGCCAAGTCCGTGTCTCTCTGCTGTTGTCCCACAAGAGGGGCAGCAGCCAAGGAGGTCACAGCATCAAAGAGGAAGTTCTCATGGGCTGCAGCAAGGCTCAGAGGGTGCCTTCAGCAGAAAATGAGGACTGATGTGCCCGTGCCCATAGCCAGCGGGGTCCCTGGCAGCCCTGGAGAGGGATGCCTGCCATGGACAGCAGGCTGCTCACTGCAAGTTACTCGGTTTAAGGAGAAGTGGTTGGGTATCCATGGATACATGCCTGAACTCAGATGCTCCTCTTTTGAATGCAAATAGACCGAGAAAGGGCAACAGGGCTGTTGCACAAGGGGAGAAAATCCTAAAGGGGGTCACACTTTTAAAGCGTTTTGAACAACACCGCATCAGAAAGGGAGAGGTGGTGAGTGGGGTGGTTCTCTGAGGGGTGGCCACTGGGAGACCAGAGCACTTCTGGTACTTTTTAAGGCACTGCACTTCTGTTCCCTCAATGCCAAGAGCTGAATGTTTCATTCCAGGACTAACTGTCCCTGCAAGTACAGCTTTTTGGAGGAAAACAAGAGGCCAGCTCCCCGGCGGGATGTACCAACCTACCCCAAGGTACCACACGATCCTTGCTCTTCCCACATTCCCACTGGGTGGCTGCCACCCTGACAAGTGCTGCTTTACAATGCCTGACTCCTTAGCCATTAATTCCCGGTCATTCTAAACCCAAAGTCTGCTCCAAAACTCCTGCCAGCCAATGGAAAAAGCTGTCAGTAGCCCACGGTGACTTGAAGTTTAATTCTCAGTAGTCTTTAATGCTTGAAAGTTCATTAGTGTTTGAAATGTTAATGAGCATTGTGCATTCATCAACATTTAACGCTCTTTTGTCTAGTTATATTTGTTTATTCTCCACGCTGGTAGCAACAATCAAAAACACCCTGTAACGCTGGGTTCTGATTGAAAGTTGTGCTGCTGCCTGTTTCCTCCTAATAGATTATTTTTTTTTAATTTAAAAAGTAATTTATGGGGATGCTTCACCTTGGGAAACAAAGAGAAAATGCGACATTGGATTCTCTCCAAAATGATTCATTGTCCCTGTGAAAATGAGTTAGTGCATTTGCTAGCGAAAACAGTAATGCTGGAAGAAAAATGTCTCCCTGGCAAGTGCAAGTACAAATCCACAGTGATGAATGGGGCTGAAACCGTGGAGAGCACAGGGTCTGTGGTCCCAGAACTGGCAGTCTTTTGCCCACAAGAATTATTAAAAAAGCTGCCTGGTTGTGCCTGAACCAGTGCCCAGCTCAGACCTTGACAAAACACCAGCTCACACGTTTGCAAATCATGGTTTAGCCATGGGCATCTCCTTGCACACACCAAAGCTGGCTCAGCCCTCCTGAATCCTCATAGTCCCGTGTCATGCAGGTGCATGGCATGGGCATGGCTCTGTGCACATCTATCTTCAGAGCCCAGCAGAGCAGTAAATTCTGTTTGTTCTGCTCTGCCTGGTAAAAGTGACCTCCACTGGAGCAGAGACTGTGGGACTTCCATTTCTTTTAATTAACTTTTTGCCCAGGAGGCTTGTGCTGCTGACTCTAACACATGATTTCACAGAACACATCAGTTCTAAGCCAGTTTTTTTTCTTTTTTTCCCCTTAATAAATAGATATGTCAGATTAAACTTTGATGGACTGCTGCATTAGGATCATGAATTAAGAATAAAGGCTACAAAGTGTTGCACTGACCCACTGCAGAGTAAATTGGTAGTTTTTATTTCTGCATTATTCCTTGACCAAAACTCATGGGAGTTTGGAGTTTTGGAGATTTGAAAAATTCATTATCAGTTGTCAGGTGCTGGATTTGCCCAGTGTCAGTGAGGCTGAAGGAAGATGTCACTGCAACACCAAATCTGTACTGCTAATTCGCAGTTTTCTAGCAGAAAGTCACACTAAATGTGCATTGTGTATGGAAATACAGAACTCCTTGCCTTCTGAAGAAGAAAAACTAATTTTCTGCGTTGTTCCTCTTTGGATTAAGTATCAAACAATTTGATAGCTCAGAAATTGTCATTCACCTGCTCAGGAGAGTAAACCCAAACTAGACACAGCCATGGCAAATGGGCCAATTCTTGAAGCCACAAGGATTTTGAGTCCCAAAACCACCAATGAATAGATGAATCTGCAGAATCCTGATACCCCCATGCCTTTTAACCCTGCACTTTCCTTTTCTTTTCATTTCGTATGCAACCCTAACTGTCAATGGGCTTGATTTTGTTTTAGGCTTCCGAGCGTAACGATAAAAAATCACTTGAATCTTGCAGGCTGACAACCAATTTGAAACTGTGGGCACTCTTGAAAAAAAAAACCACTCAAAACGAGAGCATAAATCATCTGAAAATAAACATATCATCCCCACCAGCTAATTTAGCACTGTGAGCAGAGACACTTCACACCACCCCTCCCTAAGTGGCAGCTTTGAGTGCCACTGATGCTCTGCAGGCAGCAGAACCAGTGCAGCCAGGGATGGGGTTGTGCCTTTGGTTCCCTGTGCTGGATTTAGCCATGACCCCTCTCCTTAACACCTCCACTCTCACTTTTCTCCCAAGTTCTGCTCCACAAGGATCTGCCCCAGTGAGCAGCTGCCAGCTGCTGGGAAGGGTGAGGAGGGTTGGGTGGCCAGAGGGAGAAGATCATTTGCTCTCTCCTTGGGAAAAGTGGCTAAACCCCTCGGGAATGGAACCTGGGCACCCCAAGGATGTGCCAATAGCACTGCCATGGCAGGGACACCCTTTGTGACACCTCCTGCCGTTGTGTCTGCAGTACATGCTGTCCCAGGAGACCATCGAGGCCCTGAGGAAACCAACCTTTGACGTCTGGCTGTGGGAGCCCAACGAGGTGAGGATGTCACTTCAGCTGGGTTGGCACTTCCTGAGAGCCAAAAAGGCCACAAGAGCCTTTTGAGACGGTCTGCAGGGTTTTCCCTCTTTTCTGCCCCTTACTCTCTATTTTGTTGTTTTTGTTGTTGGGGGGTTTTTTTGTGGATTTTTTTTGAGGCTTTTGTTTTTGGGGTTTTTTTTGTGTTTTGTTTGTTTGTTTGTTTTGGTTATGGGGGGTTTTTTAGGTTTTGTGGGGGTTTTTTGATGGGTTTTTGGTTTTTTGTTTTGTTTTGTTTTTTGGGGGTTTTTTGTGTGGTTTTTTTGTGTGTGTGGTTTCTTTGGGGTTTTTTTGGTTGGTTTTTTTTGTTTGTTTTGTTTTTTGTTTTGGGGTTTTTTTTGTTTTTGTTTTTGTTTTTGTTTTTGTTTTTTTTTTGTTGTTGTTGTTTTTTGTTTTTGTGGGTTTTGGTTGGTTGGTTGGTTTTGGGTTGGTTTTTTGGGTTTGGTTTTTTTTTTCCATACCACACCATAAACGCAGTGCTTCTTCCTAGCAGCTGCCCGGGTAGATTATGCTGCTTATCCTATCCCGGCTCCTCTTTATTTGCTGTTTAATCTCTTCCTAGTGAAGTCCCTCCGCTGATGCACTGTCATTACTGCCACATGAGTTCTCTCATACCATTTTATCTGAGCAAATCAATCCCCAGTGAAGTGTGTGCTTAAGCACATCATCAATAACTGCACTCAGATCAATAAAGCAGCAGGCAGAGGTGCAGGCATTGATCCCCACGCCTTCAGCTGAGTGTGTTTTCTGCAGTTTGTTCTGGAGAGGTTGCAAAGCTGCATTCACAGCCAATTATCTCCTTATGGCTTCATTTTCTTCTTTTTCTTACTGCTCTTAGTGTTGTTCATGGTTCATCACTTGTACTGCAGAAAGTTCTGGAAGGTCTGTGTGTAAACCTCTAGGAGTGTGAAGGAGAAGGATGTTAAAGAATGGACAGTTTATGATATAATGCAAAGCCAGATTTAGCAAATAATTGCAAATCTCGCTTAAGAAAAACATAATGGAGGACTGGACTAAACCAGGAGTTTAGTGCTGGTTTTTTTTTTCCCCAGGGAAAGGTTTGGGGAGTTCTGGCTGCACCCCTAATTAGCAGCAATCACCCTAATTACCTTCTCAGAGGTTGTGCACCCTAATTACTTCTCGGAGTCATTCTGGCTCAGCATGACAAGGAGAAACACCCCATACCACATCCACAGGAGCACATTCCCTTCAGGACATTCCCTGTGTCTGGAGGAGCAGCAGAAGGCTTCTCTGGTGGCTTTAGGTCCATCTCCCATTCTCTGAGGCTGGCAGAGCTTCCCTTCTGCAGCCCTTTTTCTCTGTTCCATGGCCATAAATGCCTGCCAGGTCTTTGCAGCAAGAGGGAATGACAGTCTGACAGGCGCACCACAAGGCTGCTGGATTATTCTTGCTCTGACTATTCAGAAAGAACGAGGAGAGACAAACCCCACTATCCACAGGGTTTGCTGTGGACTGGGGGACAGCACTTTATAGCCCAGTGACTCCTTCAAAGGGCTGGGAAACATTATTGGTGGCACTGAGCAAGGCAAACAGGAGGATGTGGAGATTAAACTTGCCCTGCAAGGAGGAGTCTGCTCAGATTCCACACAAGCTGCGGTGAAGCCGAGCACCATATGGGTTTATCTCACCCTCTCGGCTCTGCTTTTTGTTTACAGAGGATATTTCAGTTCTGTCAGTGCTTGTTTAGTGCTGTGTTTGCCCACTCAGTGCTCAGTGTGGGACAGGCAGGTCACAGACACCTGCAAGGCAGGGAATAATGTGCTCTGCTGCATCTCAGTAAACACAGCTTTGCAGCAAGCCTGGGTCCTCCTTCTCAAATGCCCTCTCACTTTTCGAGCCTTACAAGGGTCTCATGTTCAAGCTCTTGCTGCTGACCAAGAAAGCTAAACATGAAAACTGAGATTCCCCTGTGCTCAGGGGCAGGAGTTTCGGGGCTGAGAGAGTCACCTCGTCACTCACCCAAAGCTCTCTTGGCAACAGCTGCATTTCTAAGGGTAATTCAGCACTTCTGGATAAAGTTTATTGTCTTGGAAAGTCTTTTTTGGAACTATTGCAAAACATATATCCTACCAGGACAAAGGGGATCTTCAGCAGAATGCTGTCTGTGTGATCTGAGCAGCATTCAGCTCATGGCATTGTCCCTCAGGTCTTGCAGGAAAGTCTCTTCTTGTTTGGATTACTCAAAGTCAGCCCTGTTGTTATTCCATGACTTATATTTATTCCCTGGATAAATATAAAGTTTCATTAGATTAAATATATTTTTTTCTGGTGAGTTTCTAAGAGCCTAAATAACAGAAAACTAATTAGAAATGCCTCCAGGGCTGTATTTGTGACATTCTACTCATCACGTTGAAACCCCTGGATGTCTTTACAGTCTGAGAACTGCATTTTTTAACAATTTCTAACAATGGCCACATTCCATCCCCCTGCAGATGTGGCCTTCAGAAATGGGAATGCAGGTGCACATAAACTCCTGAACCCCAGGAAACCTGTTCATTTCTGACTTGTTGAGAACCCAAACACTTGAGCTTATCAGTATCTTTTGTTTTTTTCACTTCTTTCAAGCCCAAATGGTTAAATATGAGGGATGATTAGATGTGAGGAGTGATGCTAAATGACTTGCATCCCGCTTGCCTACTGCAGAGCAGGTGTTGTCTCAAAAGAGGTGCCTGTCCTTGCATTTCAGCTATTGGGACTCATAGTCACAGTCTCCATGAGGGGGATAATCACAAAACTGCTGCAATTTTGTAGGGTTATAAATGGGAAATCTTTTAAACAAGAAATATGAGTTAAGATAGTGGAGTTAGGAGCTCACAAGAAGTCATAAAGAAAGAAGGCATTGACAAATGTCTGAAATAAAGGTTTCTTTAGGGATCTCTTATATTCTGCTGTCATTTTCTATTCAACCAGAGCCTGATCCATCTCTGCACAGCCAGGGAAAAGCTCCCACAGGTTTCACTGAGCCATAGGACACATCCCAGCTGAACTAGAAAAATGGCAATACTTTTTTATTTGGGAGCAGGAATTGCTGTGACACACACGAATCACAGTTATTGAAGAGCGCTGGTGTGATATTCAAAGCCCTGCACAAAACCTGTGAAGTCAACGGCAGCGTGTCTGCTTCAAAAAGCTTTCAGACTCTCTCTTGTCTCCCCTCTTGCACTGTCTTTAATCATGCCATCTTTGAAGACCTTTCTTTCATCTAAAGAGGGCTCTGCAATTATTTGATGATTGCAAGAGGGAAATTCACTTCACAGGGTGTCCTCAAGGGATATTTACAGAGCCAACAATAACCTGCCTGTTCCTGGCTGCAGATGCTGAGCTGTTTGGAGCACATGTACCATGACCTTGGGCTGGTGAAAGACTTCAACATCAATCCCATCACGTTGAAGAGGTGGCTGGTGAGTATTTCAAGTTACTGGCGTTTGCAATTTTTCCCATTCAAAAATCAATAAACAAGGCATTTAGTCAGGGAATTAACATGACTCGCATGAGTAATCCCAATGAAAGCAGTCAGTCTATACAAATTCTTAAAATTTAAGTACTTCAGAAAACGTTTGCGTTCTTGTGGTCACAAATGACTCTTTTTTAACTGTTTTTGCACTCATTTGCTGAGGTTTCTGTTACTGAAAGCAGATCATTTCTGCTGAATGCTCTTGATACCTACTGTAAATGGAGGCAAAGACAAGTGCCTTCAGATACAGCTAAAAAGTGCCAATATGTGCAGTGATCAGTCAATGTACTAAATCACAGGGAGTAGAGAAAAGAGCAAGTCAGGAAGGAAAAGGAATTGCTGAGAAGGTAACTTTCTTTGCTTCAGTCTTTGATGTGAGAACGTTGCAGAGATGCAAAATGTGAGAAAGCTGAGATCATACCAAAAGTGAGATGTCTAAGGAAGAAACACTTGAATATTTAAAAAGCAATGAGTTTTCAGGTCCAAGGAGAAGCATAAGAAAGTGTTTGCTAAAAAGCTGAAGAACATATTGGCTTTCTTAGGAAAAGCCCATCATGTTCCTAGAGAACCACAGAACAGTAAATATTTTAACCATTGTTTAAAAAGCATCTAGAGTTAGCCTGAGGAATTATAACTAGCAAAAACTTACCTCTGTGTCTCACAAATTGATTAATAATTACAAACCTCTCGGTGTGAATTCATCATAGAGGTGTTTCATAGGATTCCTCTGCTAAAGACTTACATCTCAGTAATCTCTTCTAATTCCCTGAGGAGCTTGCAGAGAGTAGAGGGCACCGATTTAGATGGATGCAGACTCCTCAAAATGTCACAAAAACTGGAAAGGACAAAGAAAGGACTGGGTTCATCACATATTACAGCAATGGCAGGAGGCACGTGGGGCTGTCACTGCTCGGTGTCCTGCTGCAGGGAGGAGACAAGGCACAGGGCTGAGCAGAGCCTGGAATAAGGGATAAAATGTCACCACAGAAGGCAGGAGGCTCACCTGAAATTTACTCCAAGCACTGGTGAAGCCTTTTTTAGAAAAATAATACGACTGCATTAAAAGAGACACCAGAAATGATCAAAAGCTGCTAAATCTCTCTCTCCGAAGGAGGCAGATGAAGAGCTGGGTGGTGTTGACCTTACAAAGCAGCTGAAGGCAAGGGGTGGGATGAAACCCAACACAAACAAGGGGAACACGGAGCAGATAAACCAGATCTCCTCCTCCTGTTTCACAGCCCCAAAACATGGAAAGGAAGGTGATATGTCAACACACACCAACAGCCCACCCACACACACTGCTGCAGGCAGCTTCCCCCAGCTCGTGTCTCCAAGCAATTTGTCACCACTAACATTTAAGACAGCCTCACTCTGAGCAACAAAAGGGGAGTTTGTTGTGTGTTTTCCACAAAGGCAAGACAAGGTGAGGTCTCCTTGCAGAAAAAAAAAAGGTTAATTTTAAAAGCCTCAAGGGCTCTGCTCCAAAATGGGATACTTCCCCAGGCACAGTATGGACATCACTGAACTCAAGTGGGAGAGAAAAAGCCACCTCATGCTTATCCTGGCTTTCCTGCTCCCACATCCACTGGCTGAAGTCTTTCAGAAAGAGGAGGAAAGAGTGATTAATGCAACTCAGTCCCTCCATCCCTTCAGTGCTCTGAGGCAGGAGTCCCCAGGGATGCTCTGGGCTCCAGTGCTGGATGTGAGCATTACATCCATGCAGGTTTGTGCAGTGCCATGAGTGTCCATGTGCAGGCTATGAGATACTCACCAGCTGTGAGCCTAGCTGACAACCACATCGTGCCATTCCTAAGTCGTTTTAAAATAATGAAACGTGTTTCTAAAATCCTGGCTGCAGAACAATCTGTGCAGCTCTTGCAACGAAACCCACAAATAGTGAATAAGCATTGAAATGCCACATTTCTCTTGACCTCATCTGAAGCTTTGAGGTTGCCTGGAAGTCAGGTGATGGGTTAAAGTGTTTGATCCTGTTGGGTGTGAGGATTCCTGAAGTAAATTCCTGATTTAGCTGGGGAAGGGGACAGGAATTCTATGTCATTAATTCAGAGTCAGTAACTGAAGCATGTGCATGAGGGCTCTCTGGGGTCCAGGCCATGGAGGAGGATTCAGCAGAAGGGTCCAGCAGTGCTGCTGACTCTTGGCTGCTTTGTGAGGGACAGGAAACCAGAGGAGCATTGGAATAATGACCGTGGCATGTGTCAAGCCAGCTGTGCCAGTCTCCCTCAGCCAGGCTGGGACTGGGTCAGGTCCAGGACACAGGGACAGAGAGGCTTTATCCTGCCTGTGGAATGAGGACAACCAAGCCAGCATCTGTAGAAAGTTAAACCACCCAACAATGGCTCCTGTGAGCCCATGACAGCTTCATCTCTCCCAAGGCTGACTGGTGTAGGAAACCCACCCAGGTGTGCTCCAGCCTGGTGTGCATTCATATCTTCTCTTTGCCAAGCAACACATCCCAAAGTGCCACCTCTGAGCACTGGCAAATGGAAGGACAGCCGTGTTTCAGCGCCCAAGGTATCAGAGCTGCAGTTTGTATTCAGCAGAGAGGGGGCCAGGGGTGGGCTCTGAGCCCTTTGCTGTCCCCAAGGTCACCATCTAGCCACTGCAAGGTTCGAAATAGAAATTCAGCTGAGAGCAGAGAGCCATCTCTTAAGGAGTGAGATGCAGCTGTGCTGGGATGTTTGCCCATTGCTGGGATGTTTGCCCATTGCTGGGATGTTTGCCCATTGCTGGCTGCCCATTTCTGTGAGCTTTACCTGCTGGTGAGTTCTTGGAACACAGAAATCTCCCCCAGGAAGGCAGAAAGTGTCAGAGGCCTTGTGCTGTCACTCTGTGCTAGCAGAGAATAATCCTGGGCCCCCTAGGACTCCTTCAAGGATATAAAGTATTGGTAAAGCAGCTCTGCCACCTCTGACAGCTCCATTCCCTCTCTTTGCAGCTGTGTATTCATGACAACTATAGGAACAACCCCTTCCACAATTTCCGGCACTGCTTCTGCGTGACCCAGATGATGTACAGCATGATTTCCCTCTGCAACCTCCAGGTACCACTCCTCCTCCATGGCACCACTCCTTTTCCATCCTAAAACCTCAGCCACTTCTCCTGCAGAATGGGCCACCAGGCTGCTGGCAAGCAGTGGCCTTTGAGGGGGCTGCACTTTCTCAGTCCCCAGGCACACAAGGAGAGGTGTTGCATTTCCACCTCTGGCTGCTCACTCAGCCATCCCATTCCTGACCACAAGCACCTGCACAGCTTTCTGAGGCTGCTGGGAAGGTGACTTCACCTCCTGGATGTCCACAGTTTGTACTGTGGTGGGGTGAAACATTTGGGAATGATGGACAAACCCCTACTGAACTATGGTCTGTAAGTATGTTTTTGTTTGGGACACAAAATGTTCCCACGAGAGGTTTTTCTCCAGATGTGTGTTTTCGCCAGTGCTTGTCCTGTAGCCTGGCATGTATTATGTGCAGGACACACATTTGACCTTTATTTTGTCCAAAACTGTAGGGATCAATTAATTTCACTGCTTGGATAATCTGCACTCGTATATTCATTCCATTCCCTTGCAAAACTGCTTTTTTTCACTTTTAAACCCCCTTTTTTCTCCATAGTTACACGTATCAGTTACTGGCCTAAGTCTGTTTTTTTTGCCAGTAGCAGTATGAAGAAAAATTTGCTTTAATGTAAGTCCATGCTATTCAAAAGCTGTGGGAACACAACATTTGATTTTTTTTCTTGCTCTTTTCCTAACTTCAGTTAATGCAGGATGGAATGGCAACTTTGCCATCCTCCAGCCCTCCCTTTAACTAGTCAGGGTGCTCAAATGACGTGTAAGAGACTGTACTAATGTCTCAGTGCTTTTATATGATCTCTGCAGTAATAGCAAGTTTCAAGGAAATTGCCTCCTCTGAGCTGCTGTTACTTAATGCAACAAAGGCAAATCTGAGTCATTTTTACTGGAAGGGAAGGCAGATTTCTCTTTCTTGACTGAAGTAAATTCATCTAAGGAAAAATGCTTGGTTTTGCTCAGATTTGCACTTCTCTAAGAAGTAAATACATCTGATTTCTTTATTTCTTTTAATTTACAGGGATAAGGGAAGTAGAAATCGTAATACTATGCTCATGTTTTGTATTTTACAGGAGAAATTTTCCCAAATTGACATTTTGATTCTCATGACTGCAGCAGTGTGCCATGACTTGGACCATCCTGGCTATAACAATACGTGAGTCTCTTCTCTTGCTTTCTCTTACCTTAAAATTTATTGGGAAGGTAACACTGGTTGGCATTTTTGGGGTAGATTTTTCCTTCTCAGAGCCTGACCTTTTCCCAAGGCCCTGCTGGCCACTCACACGTGGGCCAAAGCAGAGCTCAGGTCTGGGTTGGGATTTGCCAGCTGCCCTTGGTTCTGTAAGGAAAATGGTTATTTTCAGATTTCTATTCCAACACTTTTCCCCCCAATTCCTGAGAAAAGGAGATGAAATACTTTACAGCTGGTAACGGAGCTAGCAATGATTATAATGGAATAATTACACTACAATGCAAAGGGGGATTTAGCTTACACTTTATTTCATAATTATAAATCATGAAGTGTACTTTATTTATTTTCATGTGAGAGAATTATTGCCGTTGGCCCACAGACACTTTTGTGTGCATGTGAAAGAGAGAAAATCTCATTTATTTGTAACCATTCATTGAATGAAGGCAGAAGCCAGTTCTGACCAGAATCAGTGAGAATCTCTGCATTTGCCATTAGTGGGGGTTGAATTAGACATGAAAAGTTCCTTTTGGTTTTGTTCTGTGTCATTTTAAATTAGAAATGTGATAAAATTTAAAGAAGGAAAAAAAACCCTTTTGTGAGAATGATCATCCATTGAGGGGAATCAGTGCCTGAGATTATATTAAAATGATATCTATTTTCTCTGAAAATCCAATTTAATACCAACTACCAAAAACATCCAAAGCTGCAAGGGCTTTTTTGGATGATAAATTCCAGCGAGGTTTATTCCAGCACACCAATGGCTCAGGGACAAAAAGACTTGGTCATGTGGTGTGCACAGGCTTAAATAGGGGTCAGGGACTGTTGGAGTGCCAGAAACTTAGATTTAAGATTTTAGTATATAGTAATACGCATGAGTTAACATGGAGGATTGTGGGAGTTGTCTAAGTCCTTCCTTTTCACCTTCTTCTTCCTTCTTCTTCATGGGTTTAAGTGGTTTTCTGTAACTGGTTGATGGAGTCTGCATTGCAGACTTCAAATAGTTAGTTATTGGGTTTAAAATAAAAATAATTTAGGTGGCATTACATAATTGGACACGTTGTCCTTAAAAAGACCTGGTAAAGATAGAGAAGCTCTCCATTTTGCCTCATTTTCTTAGCATGGTAGTTGGAGCTCATGGCACATGAGTCTAAACACCGTAAATAGATAAGAGACCATAAACATTCCAAGTCCAAACTCGACGTCTACGTTCCCCTTGTTATTCATCCTGACTTTGGCAAGGGAAAAAAAGAAGCCAAAGGGAGCAAAGGTCTAAGGGCATGGAGGGACTACAAAGGGCAAGGCAGAGGTCAGTGACGTACAGAGATGGATGAACAGTTGGACTGGGCAGGGTTAAGTGGCCAAAAGGGGAAGAAATCCAAGGTGAGTTGGCAGTAGTTCTGCAGGGCACCAAGGGGGAAATCCTCTCTTTCAGCCTAGGCAGGGAAACTCCGTGGCAGATCCTTCCAAGGCAAAACCCTGGGGATTCCCCCAAGAGGTTCCAGGGACTCCACAGTTTGGAGCAGCTGATGGGCATTGCAGTATGTTTTTATGTTAAATGGGTTGTTTTGCTATATTAATAATTTAGTCCTAAATTGTATCCCCCTCCCTTCCCTGTGCTGTAAGTACTAGATTGCATTCACCTATGCAGCTGTCAATCCTTCCCTAATCCTGCCTTTTCTTCCAGACTGTTCCCTACCAATCTCCCAATTTTTGATGCCTTGTTAGTTTAGATTGTTCCCCTCCCTCTATGCTTCTTTATTGGTTTCAGTATTGTAATCCCCTTGTTCCCCTCTCCCTATTGGATTCTTACCCTGAACTCGGCCCCCAGAGGAGTCCCTAAAAACTCACCATCCTGCCCTGAGGGACAGGCTTTTGCTTTCATTTTTCTTTCAGAGAGAACTTTTTCTTTCACTTTTCATTTAGAGATTTTTTTTAAGGTCCTAGCTTCTGCTGTGTCTTCGAGTTGTGTTTTATGTTTTGCTTTTATAATAAACGAATCTCGGAGCTGCAAGGTTGGCTCATCCCGCATTCTTTACACTGATCCACCTGTGACTGCCTGGGACACACAGGGCTCCAGGGGAACGTGTCACACCCCCATAAAGGAGCAGAAATATCAAAAAGTGCCACGACAGGAGGGTGTCTGCAGGAGTTTTTTCCGTTCTCCTCACGGCTTTGCTGCCCTCAGGTACCAGATCAACGCACGGACGGAGCTGGCCGTGCGCTACAACGACATCTCCCCGCTGGAGAACCACCACTGCGCCGTGGCCTTCCAGATCATCTCCCAGCCAGAGTTCAACATCTTCTCCAACGTGGACCAGGACCAGTTCAAGCAGATCAGACAGGTCAGGAATGCTGCTCCTGCACGTGCTGTCCCTGAGGTTATTAACACTCACGGACCTCCTTGTTCCACTTCATCCTCCCTGGAGGGCAGGGCTGAAAAAGCCCCTCACACTGGAAAGATCCGAGAGGGATTCTTGGAAAATTTCCACAGCAGCGCTCCCTGGAATGCTTTGCTGAGGAATAATGAGTACACCCTGACTAATAAAGCCTATGACATTTTGGGGGTAGATATTTAGATTGTTGGAGGAGCCAATTAGCTCTGACTGGGGAAGGATTAAGCTCTCTCGGCAGAAGTATATGCTTTAAGGAGGGCACTGTATTAATTTTAAGAGGGGCTTCAAAGGGGGAAAAGATTTGCAACAGCAGATCACTGGTAGTGTTGGAAGAGGCCCTGGTGCACTGGGAGTCATCACAGTTATCTCTGAGGCACTGAACAATGTCACAATTCCCATTAGGGCTCTAAGGGCCAAGATTCAGCCTTAATTTCCACGTTACACCTTCCTTACACACCCACTGAAAAAGCAGTATAAGGGCTGGCTGGAGTTCCTGATTCTGCCAGTGTGTGGGAAACTGGCATGGGCTCAAAATGGACTGTTCTGTATGAAAACCCACAACTTTAAATTAACCACATGTTTTCCCATCATAAACTCTGCACAGGAGGAGGATACAGAGCTCCTTGTCCACATCTGAGTGTTTCAAAGCCCTTAATCCCAAAGAGGATGGGCACAGCTGGCATCCACACCGTGATTTTTGTCTCAGGGCCACTAAGAGTCAGCAGCAAAACCCACAGTGATGAAAGTGGGTCTTGGCAGCCAGAGTGTGGCTCTTAACATCCTGTTGTACAGTTTGCTTTTCTACAATTAGTCAATCAGAGAGGCAAAACCTCAGTGTCTCTGGAATATCACATAAAACCATGATCCTCATGTACCACAAACTCTTTATAACCCTCTTCCCATTTCCTTGGCAGTTCCAAGTCAGAAATTTCCCTTTCCAGCACGAGCAATTCAGTGCATCTGAGGCATTTTGTGTGCAAGACAGACCCTGCTCGGCTTTGCATTAGCAGACTTTGTCAGGAATGTCAAGTTAATATGTGAACATGTTTTCTTTGCTAGGGGATAATTACGTTAATCCTGGCTACAGACATGGCGAGACACGCAGAAATACTGGACTCTTTCAAGGAAAAAATGGAAAACTTTGATTACACAAATGAAGAACACATGACCTGTGTAAGGAGGTTTTGTGGATTGTTATTTTTCTGTGCGTGGAGGGAAAGCTTGTAGATTAGCATTTGTTTGTTTAAAAACCAAGATTTAATATGTATTATCAAACAAGAATCCTTCCCATATTCTCTGCCCCACCAAAGAATAACTAGAATTTGGAAGTGCTCTATATTAAATAAATTATTCCAGCTTTAGGAATCATGAAGTCCCATCAGGAAAATAAAAAAATTTTGCTCTATTAGGCTAAAAAATCTTATTGTTCTTTACTGTGGGAAAAAAAAAAAAAAAAAAAAAAAAAAAAAAACCACAAACAAAAACAACCCAAACCTTAAGAGTAAAACCTCTACTCTCCTCTATTTCCCAGTGCAGTTGTCTTTAATTTCCAGAGAAATCTCTTCCCAGCTGCCTCTGAGTGCTCCACAAAAACCTTAATGGTCACTTGTGACTGAATCTCTTCATGCAGCAGATAAGTGCAAGTCCCACTGTGGCACATCCCAGTGCTGCAGAGGGGGAAACCAAAGCAGAGAGGAGATAAGTGATTTACACAGAGCAACTGAGAGAGGGAAAAAGGATCCAGATCATTTAAAACCCCTGGTTTAATCCTGAAATTGCCCTTCCTGGTTGAAAGCATTGCCTCCCACTGCATTGTAAGGTTGTGGATGGGGAGAAAAGGGCTGGCTTTAGGACTGCAGCATTAAAGTATTATCCTCTTTCAGCTGAAGATGGTGCTGATAAAATGCTGTGACATCTCCAACGAAGTCCGCCCGATGGAAGTAGCAGAGCCCTGGGTAGATTGCTTACTGGAGGAGTATTTTATGCAGGTAAGAGTGAGGGAGAGATGCAATTGCACAATTTCACCATTTTCTGCTATTTTCAAATCCCACGTGTGCTTCACTGTCTGACAGCCCAGTCTGGTTCTAGCTCTGAACTACCTGGTTTAATGGAAATCTCCCTGCCCATGGCAGGGGGATGGAACTGGGTGATCTTTAAGGTCCTTTCTAACCCAAACAATTCTATTACTCCACGGAAATGGAATTTCCATTTCCACGGAAAGCTTCTACTCCAGAAAGTCCAAGAAGGATGCCAGCAAAAGACCCTGCTCAGTAAGCAAGTGGATGCAACTGATTTTTTTCTTTTAATCATTAGTAAAGAAGAAGATGTAGTTTCTGGTTGAATACCTGAAAATAATCAGTCTCTGGAGAAGGATGAGGAAACCACAGAATTATTCCCTCTCTTTGAGAGCAGCAAGAGCCATTACCAGCTTTCTGAATGCTCTGATACATTTTACCTCACAAGTCCAGTGGGTTTGCAAAGGGAATCAGCTGCCCTGTAAGCCTGGAGGTGAACACTTTGATGCTGGTGCTGAGCAGAGATGACTGAACAGAATTCTCTTTATTCAGACATTGCGCTCCACAAAGCACAGACATTGGCCTGAGGGAACCACATCACTATTCTGTGCTATCTTCAAACACCTCTGTGATCTGTATCTGAGGGCTGCTGATCTCCTTGGTGCACCTGGCAGCCTCCTAGGCAGGATTAACATTTGGTGTGTCTGGGTTTGTTCCAGAGCGACCGAGAAAAGTCCGAGGGGCTCCCGGTGGCCCCGTTCATGGACCGCGACAAAGTGACCAAACCAACGGCGCAGATCGGCTTCCTCAAGTTTGTCCTCATCCCCATGTTCGAGACAGTGACCAAGGTAAGGCCAGAAACCAGAGAGGGGGGAGAGCAGAGCTTTGGTGTTTGCCCCACCAAGTGTTTGGTTACCCAGGGAAAAGGGGCTGTGCCTTCCACACCCCACCTGCCAGCCCCTTTTCAGCCTGCACAGCTAAATGATGCAACAGGTTAAGGAATGCAAAAGGAAATGCTGATATTCTCTCTCTTGTTCCCACTTAGCTATTCCCAGAAGTGGAGGAGGTGATGCTCCAGCCCCTGTGGGAATCCAGGGACCACTACGAGGGGTTAAAACAGATAGATGATGCTATGAAAGAGGTAAATTCCAGTTATCTCCTTGATACAGCAAACATTATAATTGAATAAGCCAAACATTATAATCAAGCAGCAGCTTAATTCTGTAACAGTGGGAATGCTTGTGGTGTCATCATTATTTTGAGAAACACATTCATTACACCTGGCTAGAGAGGAGTGTGTGCCACGAGCAGTAAAAGCTTGTCCTTGCAGAGTCCACCAGGAACCACACAAGAATGGACATGGGAAAGCAGCTGCTTGCAAGGCACAGACCCCAGGGATAACCCCTGAAGAGAGCACGTTGGCAAACACCACTCCCTGGAGGGATCTGACCTCCCTTGGGATGGAGTTTGCCTGGGTTGCACTGCAGCAAAATGTTCTGGGGCTGGGCAGTTCGAGGCTCTGCAGCCTCAGTGCAGGAGTTTATTTTCTGGGATGGAGCTTCCAGTCACGCGTTTGTCATCAAGGATGTGCTTGGCATTTTATGAGGAATCACCCTGTTATGGCAAAGCACCCAGGAGGATTAAACACACAACCACTGAAGTCCTTTAATTGCCCAGTGGGGACTTCTATGTACAGAGCATCCCTCATTTTGTATGGCTCAGGGGAGGAGGGAAGTCCAGGTAACTGCATTTGCTGTCTCTCAGCATGTCTGCATTGCCTCAGGAGCCTGGCAGGGCAGGAACCAGTGCCCAGGGCAGCAGCCAGTGCTGGTCCAGCTCCCTGTGACAATGGCCCTGCACTCCTTTCTTGCCCACCTCTCCCAGTGCTTCTTTTCCTTGCCAAGATCCATGGCAGGACCTGACCAAAGGGCAATCACAGAGCAGGGAGATTTCTGACATGAAGAAATTCATCATGCAGGCAGGGTGCTGTGAGCCACTCCATCATTAGAGTGAGTTGGGAAGTGCCCTGGAGCACCAGTTGTGCTGATATTGTTTGATGTGTGGGTAATGAAGGTTCCTTCACTTGATCATCCATTGAGTGGAACAGGAGCTTTGCTGTAGCTCCCATCTCCTCCCAAGTGCTTTGGAGGAAAAGTCCTTCAGCAGCTCAAGTATTGTTGATCAAAGAGCTCAGGCTCTGAGGGCAGTATATTTTAAAGGAGAACAAAGTCTTTTAGGCATTTTTCCATTTAGACAGGAGCATTTCTCAAACGAGGGCAAAAGAACTCAAATACGACTGCCAGACTTTGAGTCTTACTCATCTTTCAAGCTGAGCTGAGATTTTACTTCTGGTTTACAGAAGCTGTCAAAACAGCATTTTTATACAAACTGATAGAGCTTTAATTGCAGTGTATTGGCACAAGAGGTCTTAAAAAAAATAGGAGGTGCTTGAATTCAGAAATATTCTGAAACAAGAGGACTTAATTAATAATTTGAGAGCCTAGTACAATTGCTGATGAGAAAGACTGAGTTCTGTTTGCCCAGGACATTCATCCAGAGCTGTTTGGCTGGAACAATGCCTGTGATATTCCAAGCTGCTGCCTATTATTTCCCAGGAAATGTTGCACATGCCTTGTGGAGAGCTGAGCGTGAGTCAGGGGGGATTAATCCTGCTCTGCTCTTCATTCCAGCTGCAGAAACAGAAAAGTGAAGGTTTGACGACCGGCAGCACCGAAAAGTGAGACCAAACAGCCCTTGAACAAATCAACCACAAGCCTCGAGGCTCTGCTCTGGTTTGAGAAACGCTGTATTAGCCAAGCAGAGGTGGTGGCTACGTCAAACTCCAAGTGGGACCATACAGGGAGAGGTGGCAGGGATGGATCCACAGCCTCCTCAGAGAGGTGCTGCTGCCGTCGGACACTGCACGCTCCCCAGACTCTGGCATTCCCTCCACAGCCTCCTGGCAGGATTCCCCAGGCTCCAGCATTCCCACAACAGCCTCCCGGCAGGATTCTCCCTGTGGACACTCCAACCTTCAGCAGATCTGCCTTCTTGGTGACCAAGCTGCCTGCAGTCCGCAGAGACAAACCAGAATTTAGCTAAGGAGCCTTTTCTGGGAAATGATCCGCTGGCACCAGGAGCTGCTTTAGTCAAGATACTCTCTAAATGTGTACAGCAGTATGCTAATGACAGCATAGCTCACCAGATGCTTATACACTGACAAGGGTCCTGGCACACATTTTTGTTTGCCTGGTCGGCCCTAGTGACACATTTCTCCTCGTTATTCCCTGAATTTTATAGTGTTCACAGTACGTTCAGAAGCCCAGCATAGGCGATGCAATTTTCTTTTTTTTCTCCTGCACTAGAAGAAATCAGAAGAAACCATAGTGAGTTTGCAGGGTCACTTTGTGACCTGGTACAGATGGACACCATGGGATCCTTCAGCATGAGCAGAGAAGGGAGCACAAAGCTGAAAAAACGATGGTGCAAACACATTTTTATCCTTGTTGATGCAAAAAAAAAAACAAACCCAAAACAAAACAAAAAAACACCCAACAAGAGACACCTTCAAGATGTACAGAATTTTTTTTTATTATTATTATTATTACTTTTAAACCGACCTGCTAAATAATATATTCTTCTACAGAAATGGGTGTTATTGGTTCATTTTGTGTATGTGTTGACATGAGAACTGCCCATATTCCTAAAGACTAATGTCCCATGATGGATACAAGGGAAGGGGCTGTACAGGAGAGGGGAGGGATGGTTTTCCTTGGAGTAGAAGCCTTAAAATTATTCCTGTGGTACTTCATGAAGAGCTTCAGTTCCATTGATGGTTTTGTGATGTGGCTCTACCCGGGTGTTGCAGCTGTGTGAACAGACAGTGCTGGGATTGATTCCTGTGCATCACCTCACCAAAGGGAGGGTTGGGATGAATCCCTCACCAGAACCAAGGCACAGCCATGCTGCTCACCTGGTTTCTCCCATCGTGGTGTGGCTGCTGGGAGCAGGGATTCCCTGCACCGTGGTGTGCTGGCATCTCCCACACTGGCAGCCACAGCCATGGATGTTGCTGAGGTTCCCCTTGGCTCCCCAGCTCTGCAAAGCCCAAAGCTGCAGCTGGTTTGTCAGAAAGATGAGCAAGAGGGGGCCAACCTTTCTGCCCTGTTTCTGTTGTTTCTGCACATTAATCCTGAGTTTAACTCTCGTTTCTCCCCCAGTGCCATTTCCCATGTTTGGTCTCTTTCATTAGCACAAAACTGTTATTTCAGTCACTCTCCAGTCCTTCAGGGAGATCCAAATTACCTCAAAACTTCCATCCCTCTACTCTCTTCCTACCTGGAAGTTTCCAGAGACCCAGGACAGACTCACAGCTAGTTCTGTCTGCTGGTGCCTCATCCTTTAAGCAGCTTTTTGTGTGTGGTTTTGGGCTTTCTGCTGCAAACTGGAAAGGGCTCTGATCCCAGGATTTGAACAGATCCCAAGGGAAATGGAAAGATCCAAGTGTAGGGTCAGCTCCAACTCACACAGACATCTTCATGAATGGATGAACTACAGCCTAGTTTTGATTAGCCTCAAACTTCTGATGCTTGCAAGTTGAATCTGAATTATGTGGTTTGTGCCCCTTTTTCTTTCCTGAATCTTATAACCCAAAGCACGTTGCGACCTGGATTGTTCCTCTGTGGAGTTCTTCACTACTTTGGCACAAATAAATCAATTTTACCATCTCCACTCAGGCGGATTTCCGTCACAAATCAGCTCCCAGAGCAGATGAGCCGTGAACAATTGCTTAGGTCCTGCCAGCTCCTGCACGGAGCTGCTCACATTAGATGAGAAAACCTGCTGTCCAAACTTGACTGCACCCTCCTCCCATGAAAACTTCTGAAGGGTTTGATCCTTACAGGAAGCTTTGTTTCAGCTGGAAGGATTTTTCTCTAACCACAAAGCCTAATCCATGTGCTCAGCTCCAACCAGAGCCATGGACCCTGGCACAAAGGAGCTTTGCACAGTGCAGGCTCCTTGGCTTTCTCTAAATGAAGGATTTGGGGGGAGTTGGTGGTTTGTTTTGGCCTCCACCATTTTTAGGAGCAACCAAAAAATTGTTTGCTGGAGAGAGATGAACAAAAGGCATTGATGAAATCCCGCTGAATTTTTTTTTTTTGGAGCTGCATCAGAAAAGTGGAAAAAGAGAATGCAACCCATCCTCAGGGCTGCAGTAGTGACTGCAGTGGTGCTGCAATGGTGCTGTGAGGGTTATTGAAAGAACAGGCAACACCCAGGCTGCTTTCACAGGCAACTGTAAAATAAAAAAAGAAAAAAACCATCCCAACATGCAATCACCAGCAGCTAATGGTATAAATGGGAATACCACAGTATTTTTTTTAAAGCTCATTTGTCTTTGTAATATTAGATTTCCATGAGTCCTCCCAAGACACATTTAACCAAGAGAAATGCAAGGCATTCTCTCATAATTCTGGTTTCTTATGCTTTTCCCACAATATTTAACATTGTGATTCATATGCTAATTAAAGGATTTGAGAATCTCGGCAATCAGCCCATTAAAATGTCACACATTTTCAAGGTGACATTCTAAAACCAGACTTAGCGTGAGAATGAATTTTTTTGAGGCAGGGAGACAGATGTCTCTCGAGTGTGATTTAATCTTTTCTCCCCCTATGCCAATGAACAAGGGTGGGTATTGTGTCTCAGTGTTGTTCCAGTTTACAGTAGGTGTCTGACAGAGAATTTTCTAAGGCCTGTTGCAGCTTTCAGCATCATGACAGTGCCAGGTGCATCCCAGCCTTGCACTGCTGTCCTAAACTTGTGATCAAAGCTGAACATGAAATGGGTTATTACAGTTCCACAGCATTTATCCTGGGAAACTAATGATGAGCTCTGGGATTTTCCTCCTTTTTTCTTTTTTTTTTTAATAGCTGTGAGATCCCACAGCCCATTACTCTGGTTTTTAGTATGGTTTGATAATCAGATCAAACTGGGGCTGCATGTCCTGGGAGAGAAACAGCTTTTTAAAAATGTGAGTACCCCCACAGCAGCCAATTTACAACAAGGGAAGTTTAGTGCCTGTTAACACAGGAGTCATGTAATGACACAGGAGTACCTGTACGTGGAAATTGTTCATCTCAGAGCTGCCTCTGAGCAGAAATAACAACAGCATCTCCTCCATGTGGGAGTTGGAGCCTGTCAGGAGAAGCACTCTCATGCACTGTTGGATGTTCCCGTTTTAAACAGCAGATTTTTGCTGCAAACTTCTCCCTAAAATCACCAGAAGAACAAATCTTACCTTCGTGCCTGGTCTGTGGGATTAAGAGCACAGACACTGCTTTTATTCTTCTCTCACACTGTAAAAAGTTCTGTGGGAGAGCAGAGTGGGCAAATCCTCTACCCCACTAATGCAAAACCTCCCTGTATTTGCCTGTTTCCCATCTCCTTTGACTGATCTGTGGTTATAAAAGAAAGGAACGTGCCTTCCAGGGATGAGGAGCACTCAACCCCCAGCCCACAGAGGAAGAGTTTATGTGAAAGGAGACTCATCCAGCTGCTGCTCCCAACTCAAAAAAATCTCTGTCCAAGAGGTTGTTCTGGGACCTCCTGAGCCACCCTTCTGTATGCACCACTCTCTTCCAATGCAGCACCCTTGTCAAAGGATTGTTCAGTACCAGAAAAATACAGCAAGAGCTTTCTGAAACGTGTTTAAAATCAAAGAGCTTGGGTGCTCCTTTTCTAGATGCCAGAGCAGCAGGTGATCCCTCTTTTCTCTCAGCTCTCCAGGGTAGAAGTGTAGTTTGGGCTCTGAAAAAATAGGACATTGAAGGTCTGTGTGTGACTGCTGTGATAGCACAAAAAAACCCCAGAAAATCATCATAATAAACTTAATAATGTGCCACTGGTTCCAAATCTCTTCTAGAGTGAGCCAGCAAGCCAGGGCTGCCCTCTCCTTTCAAACAGGGAGAGCCATGTTTGTAAAGCACCTTGTGGTTTTTTTGGATGCAAAACCCAACAGTTCCCATTACCAGAAAATAAAAATGTCTGGCCAAACCCACTTATTAGGAGTCCTCATAAACGAAGGAGGTGTAACCAACAGGTCAGACATTGTGGTGCAGCAGCAGACCTGGCTCTTGGTTAGTGAGAAGTCAAACTCACACACACAAATAAAGCTTTCTGGCTATTTTGGCACCTAATCAGGAATCACAGGTGTACTCAGGCACCAGCACACACATAAAGCAGCTATCTGTAGACATTTTTGTAACACCACTCTTGGCTCTGTTGCAAGACAAACTTAGAACCAGGAGGGTTTGGAAAAGTGCAAACCGGTGTTGTCACAGCCAACGTTTGCTATAAAGTCTCTGAGGAAAAAAAAAATAATAATCTCTGTTTTCCAAACTGTGTGGAAGCACAGTTACAGCCTGGCTGGCACAGCCAGCAGATCTCTGCCCTAAAGCTCCAAACTGACAGGGACTTGGAGCAGCTCTGTCATTTTATACAAAAATAAAAAACCTTCTTAGCCCACTGATGGTGTTCTGGGCTCAGGACAGCTGGGACACACTCCAGGCTGGAAAATGGCAGGAGAAAATCAACACAAAAACATAGAAATCCTTCTCAAATGTGTGTGCCCAAGCCATGCCTTCTGGAGTTCCCAGTTAGCAGCTGCCTTGGTTAAGCCCTGGAAGCCAATTTGTCCCTCAGTGCTCGTGCTACCATTTCAGGGCTGGCCAAAATTACAGCTTGTTATTCAGGGCATTGGCAGAACAAATCTTGAGCACCAACAGGCTTGAGGCACTAACCAAGGAAGGTGGAAATATTTCCCTTTTGATGAACCAATTCCCCACTAAAAACCCCCCAAAACCCAGTACAAACTTGAAAGCTCAAAATTTCATTTTCTTTACTGAGCAAGCCTCAGCTAAATGAAATGAGCATTCAGAGCAGCGCTTATGTGTTTGAGCTATTACTTCCCTTCCAAAAACCAAAAAATTATTCATTTCAGGCAGAGTTATATTGAAAAACAAACCCCCAACGTGCCTGTTGGAAGTGTTTTCCACCACTTTTCCTTGCCAGGCTTTGAAACAGCCGTGGAAACTCATGGTTGTGGCTGGGAACCCTGCTGCCCTTGGGCTCTGTGGAGTGTGGTGGGCAGCAAAGACATGGATAAGGCACAGGGAGCTGTGCAGGCAGCAGGTTAAGCACCCACTAAACCATGGAATTTGGTGCTTCCCCAGTGGCTCCTCCACTCCCACCACTCCCCAGGGCAACTGGATTCACTGGTGCCTCCAGGACTGGCTGCAGGGAGGGGATTTCTCATCCAGGACTGGCTGCAGGGAGGGGATTTGTTATCATGAGGAAGAGCTGAAGAAACATCTTCCCAAAGGTTATTGGGTGACGGGTGTAAAACATTGTTGTCATGGGTTAACATAACTTGGTTTTAGTTGAAGAGGAGCACCGCCCTGTTAATCTCCTGTGGAAGGGACACTATCAGAGGTCATTTTTAGGTACTGACATTTTTAGATACTGACAAAACTGTTAGAGCCATGTGCTCCTGACAGCTCACTGGGGTGACGTGTGTGTCATAAAGGACAATTTCACTTCCTCCAGGCTGGAATTGTTTTCTCCCCCTCACTCCAAACTTTGGTCCTCCTCCTCCTCTTGCCTGCTGTGAGTGCAGATCTCCAGGGGCAGTGACTCTTCTTCCTTTCCTTGCAGATGACACAATCACCCATTTTTGGGTTGTTGAGCCAAGGCTGCGTCATCCAGAGCCAGGGAGATCCTGGTTTGCAGTGGACAAAAAGTACAGGAATCTCCTTTTTATTTGCAGTCTGGCATTTTATTCTATCAGCTGTGTCATTTCCCCACCCTGCACGGTGATTTATTCCCTGACCTGTGCTTCAGGCTGCCTTTTCCACCCATGCAGGAAGCATCAGGTGGTGCCTTGTGGCTGCACCTTCATAAAACACTGAGCTAGGACAGGTCATCCAGCTTCATCCACATGCAAAAGGCAGGGAAAAAATTTCATTTCTAAGCCTACATTTTTATATATGTGTTTATCTGACTGTTTCTACTGAGGAGAAAATTGTGAACGCTCAGCAGCTCCCACAGCTTTGAACTGCACTGAATTATAGACGTTCACATGGCTTCACGTAGGTGTTCTACAGATTCAGGCATCTTTTGCATGAAAATACCTAAAATTAAATTGAAAGGGCTACAAGCTGATTAATATTAAAAGCTTGTACCAATTAGCATGGTACAGCTCTTTCTTTCAGACACGAACTATGCAAGCTAACTCAGAGTTACTACTTTCAATGCTGAGATTAAATCCATTATTTCCAGGGCAACAACCTTGTAACACCTCTGAATTTATCTCTAGGACAAAGGTCCTTTCTCATCCCAGTCATTAACATTTAACTAGGGAGACAATAATCACTCTGAAAGACACATTGTACATGGAGAGGGGCTCCATGGCGTGACTTGCAGGAGGAACTCGGAGTTTGCAGAGTGAGAAATGGTGTTTGCAGACTGTAAAAGTGAATAACAACCCCTGGCACATTCTTTCAGAAAAGAACTGAGTCCTGTCCTGTACTTCATGGATGGATTTATTACTCCATGCAGTGGGGTCAAAATCAAAGCCTGCTTGCCAGATGGGCTTTGCCTGAGGTTTTTAAGTTTTATCTTTGAGCCCTGACTTCTTCAGAGCTCAGCAAAAAGTCCATTTCATCACTGAGTCACATCAGAATGCACTCCACCCTCTGAATGTGCATTTACACAGGGCAGAATTCCTGAAGCTGCAGGCTGGTGCCTCCAACAAACTGCCTGGAAAATGAGCATGAGCTTCTCTGTAAACACACCAGGGCAGATGAAAGTGCCTGGATTAGCTCTGGGTGTGTAGCACATGCTGCCCTTGCTCTCCTATCCCAGCTGCTGCTACTCCTCTACTGCCTGGCAGCACAGCCACAGATGCTCTGTGCTGTGAGGATCCTTCCTTCCTTCTTTCCTTCCTTCCTTCCTTCCTTCCTTTCCTTCCTTCCTTTTTTTTCCTTTATTCCTTCCTTTCTTTATTCCTTCCTTCCTTCCTTCCTTTCCTTTATTCCTTCCTTTCCTTTATTCCTTCTTTTCTTTTATTCCTTCCTTCTTTCCTTCCTTCCTTCCAGACATTAGAGGAGCATCTGTAGGCAAATCCTTCTGCCATTTCCCTCGGTGCACAGCAGGAGAGTTTTGACCTGCAGGACAGGGAGCTCATGCTCCAATCTGCACTTCCAGCGAGGCCAGTGCCTTTAAAGAGTGACAGGGCAAGGGAGAAGTGGCTTCAAAGCAGAAAGGAGTAGGTTTAGATTAGATATTAGGAAGAAATTATTCCCTGTGAGGGTGGCGAAGCCCTTGGCACAGTGATGGCCAGAATGCTGATGGCCACACAAAGGTGCATCAGCCACCTGAGAGTTGCCAGCAGCCTCAGAAAATGCCTTATAAAACCAGTGAGACGGCGTGATCAGAGGTGTTTGGAAAAGCAAAAGGTTTTAATTAAGACAAAAATAACAAACTGTAACAAAACAAATGAGGAGAAGCTGTGCAAGGTGCAGGGAAGTCCCTTACACCTGCTAAGACTCCCCAAAAATGCAGGGAGAGTTTCTGTGCTCTCCTTTTTGTTTGTAATGTTCTAGGAGGGGTTTTTGGCATCTTGCTCAGTAGAAAATATCTACAGGTGTTGAGGTGCAGTTTCAAGGATCCATCAGGTGTCTGTCTTGGCACAAGGCATCCAAATCTCTGGGGTTTACCCTATAAATAAGACAAGGGGTGAAACTCAAATCCTTTCCTAACATGGGGACACCAGCTAGTGTGGGGATGCCCAGAGAAGCTGTGGCTGATCCACCCCTGGAAGTTTCCAAGGCGAGGTTGGACACTGGGGCTTGGAGCACCCTGGAATAGTGGAAGGTGTCCCTGCCCATGGCAGGGGAGTGAAACAAGAAGGTTTTAAAGGTCCCCTCCAACCTAAACCGTGCTGGGATTGTGTTTTAGGGGTCCCTCCTGCTGCAGGGGGTCCGTGCAAGGTGCAGCCCCCAGGGCAGCAGAGGCAGGAGCTGCCACTGCTGAGCCACAGGGACACAGGGCACTGACACCTCTCACCTGGACCTGTGTGTAAAGGATAAAACTGAGGGCTGGGCTGGCTTTAGCTAGGAACAACGTGCCAGGCGCTGCTGCCAAGAATAAGGTCACCTGGACACCAGTGAAATGTCTCCATGCTGTGTATCTCTCAAGCTGCAGTACAACTTTTAACAAAGCAGGTCTGGCAGTTCTGTTGGCACACAAATTTGCAGACCAGGCTCATCAGACAAAATTCCAGATAGAGATTCATGGATGCAAGAGGCCAAGAGTTGTATTCCTGCCACATGATGGCCGCAGTGTTTGCATCAGGCAGGATTATTCCTCCTTCTGCCCAAACATGGGTTCATCAGCTGGAATCAGCTCCAGCCATGTCCCACACTGCCCAAAGCTGGAACCTTTTACCTTCTCCACCATCTCATTTCTTCAGCATTATGGTATTACCTACTCCAGTCCATTAAGAGCCTCGTTTTTGCCCATCTAAATGTATTCTCATGTAAGGAAAAGCAGCACAATAACAAAGGTGTGTAAGAGCCTGACATTTCTTTTCATGCTGGTACATACTGTTCACAGAGTCCCAGAACAACATTATTGATGTCCGTCTTCTCTGTAAAGGGGACCAATCATTTAAAAGGACTCCTCATCTTTGAGGGCTGTTTCATTATCCCTTCACAAAACCCACTGAAATCCTTCACATGACACCCACATCAGTCTCCCCACTCCCAGCTGCACAACCACCGTTCTAAAGCATGGCCAAGGGAGGATCAAAGGAGAAAATTACACAAAAAAATTTTAGATTATTTTTTTTATCCTCAAGGAGTCAGCGGGGTGGAGAGGATAATAGCCACTTTTCTCAGTGATTACATGGTGCTGGCAGTAAATGTTGCAACTATCAAAAGCTACTGATCACTTCAAATACCTCTGCCAGGAATATGAATCCATAGGAAACGTACATCAGCCATCCAGCCCTGAGTGGTCCCACAGGCTCAGCCACCAGAAAGACAAACAAGCCCCTAAAACCACAACAGCTGAAATGGAGCCAGAGCTTACCCTCTCAACACTGAGTTTATCATGAAGTTTCTCCTGTATTTTCTTCCTCCATATCAAGCTGAGATTTACCAGTTGGCAATTTTACAGTAATCACAGATCTTAGTGAGTGAATCATCCCAAATGGGTTTGGCTCAAGTTGCAACCTTGACCTCAAATCTGAGGCTAAATCTCTCAGGACTAAGCACTGCTTCTTCACTGTAGCTCTAATAACACTTCCACAGTGCTTGTCCACAGGGGTACATAAAACTGTCAATTACACTGGGAGCTTCTCAGCTTAAAATTCATCCACCAGGAGACAGAGATCTGTCAGGATAAGGTGGGAATGTCCTCTCTCTCAAAGAAAGAGGAAAAAGGACAATTTCCTCCTTTGAGCAGATGCCATTAATTTTGTTTCCACTCCTAATCCTGCATGTGACTCCCTCTGGAAGCTGGCTTCACACCATGGTAGCCCCAAATGCTGGGCAGTCTGCAAGTGTTAAGTGAAGCACAGTTCCTGCCTCGAGGAGCTGACCACATAACCAGAAAGGGGACATTGATAAATTCCAGTGATGCACTGCATGCCCTAGGAAAAAAAGTCAGCAGATGATGCCAGTGCTGGTGCTGAACCTCCTGCAGGGACAGCGAATTCCTCCTCCCACCTTATTCCTTCTGCAGGTCCTGCTCTGAACCTCTGTGTGAGGACAGTGCTGGTGCCACCCCTGGTCACCAAGATCATCTGAGAGAGAAGCCAGGAAAGCCACTGGCATGCAGAAACCAAGCAGTAAAACACTAATTACATTCCTCCAGAAAGAAGCTGCCAGTGCAAAGCCACTTGAATTATTTTTTTTTTTTTTTTAGCTAAAGTTTCTTGCTTGGCTTGTGGCAAGGGCAGTGATGGCCACAGTTTCTCCAGATGTAGTTCAGGAATGATTTCCTGATTGCACAATTCCTGCTCGTGGCAGGGATTGATGCAGTTCCTCCAGATAGACAGAATCCTGCTTGGAAACTCTCCAGAGGGGATCTGATCACTTCCCAAGGGAGTTTGGCTGAAACCTCAGCTCCAGGAAGACTTTCCCTTCCTGCCCTAGATCTCTGTGTTCCCCCCACGCTCCTCTGATGGATTTAAACCAGGATAATTTAGATATGATTTCCTCATGAATCAGTCATTTTATTGTGAGTGGATGAGCTGAGCTGGGAACACTGTGCTCAGCCCAGCTGAGGGCAAAGAGCCCATTGAACTCATGGGCACAAAGCAAAAAACGCTGGGGTTTGCAACAGCAGGCAGCCTCTGCCATCCCAGGAAAGGCTTTTCCTTTCCATGGGGTGCACTTGACTCACCACATGTGATTTCTCTGGAAGTCAGAGCCCAGTGCTGCCTCAGGAGCAGGGCAGAGTGTCCTCACAGGTCACACTCACTTCACCCTGCCCTGGGTGAGTGAGGGCTGGGTAAAGCAGTGCCCACCACAGGGGTGGTGTCTTTTCCAAGAGGGGCTGGATTTCCTCCTGTCAAGCCTAAAAATGAGCAGTGGGTGCTCACTGGGGCTAAATCCCCTTTGTCTGGGGGCTTTGAAGGACCTGACTCAGGCAGAGCAGATGGGGCTGGGTGTGTGGGATGTGTTGCAGGAGGACAGGAGCTTTCTCTGTCCCACAGAGAGCCCAGCCAGGCTGAGGTGGGTGTGGGCAGTGGCTGTGCAGGTTCTCCGTGCTGCAAACCAGGTGCTCCCCCAGCTCTGCCAGCAAAGCCCCAGGGCAGGTTGGCTTCTCTGGCATCTGCTTCTGCAAATGTTCTCTGTGGCTTAGAGCTGGCCAGGGTGGGATCAGCTCCCAGCCTCAGAGCCACCACCTGTCCCCCTGTCTCCTGCCCAGGGGCACAGAATCACGGAACAGTTTGAGTTGGAAATGATCCTAAAACTCATTTTAAAAATCCCTGCCATGGGCAGAGACACTTTCCCCTCTCCCAGGTTGCTCAGAGCCCCATCCAGTCTGGCCTTGGGCACTTCCAGGGATGAACCACAGCTTTCTCTGCACCAGGGTCTCTCCACCTCACAGTGCCTCACAGTAAAGAATTTCTTCCTAAAACCTAGACTCATTATCCCTTGCCCTATCACTACATGCCCATTTTAAAAGTCCTGTAAAAAGTCCTGTAAAAAGATGTCTACAGTGAGCTGGGGGCACAGCCACACTTCCCTCAGTGTGTGTCCCCAGGCACAGCCAGGTGCCCGAGCCTGCAGCTCTCCTGTCCCCGTGTGTTTGCCTCTGCCAGGCTCACTCCCACAGAGCTGCTGTCACCCAGGGAAGCTGAGCAGCAAGGGCAGTGGGGAGGGAGCTCTCTCCCTGCCAGCCCATTCCCCAGGGCAGCACAAAGGACTGAATGTCCAAGTGGTGAAATACCTTCTCATCCCTAATACATCCCAGTCGGGAATAAAGGCAGCCACTCTTGCACAACTCTTTGCTTCCTATTTCCTCGCCCTTCCTTCATCTCTTGCAACTTTGATGTGGTCTATATTTTAAAAAGAATCCCCAACGGTTTGGGTTGGAAGGAACCTTAAAGATCATCTCTTCCCAACCCTCTGCCATGAGCACAGGCACCTTCCACTAGACCAGGGTGCTCCAAGCCTCATCCAGCCTGGCCTTGAACATTTCCAGGGTTGAGGCATCCATAACTTGTCTGGGCAACTTGTTTTAGTGCCTCAGCACCCTCACAGGGAGGATTTTCTTCCCCCTCTCTGCCCATGCACACAGGGCACATGGACCTGCCCATGCCTGCAGAAAAAAGCAGTGGCATCTCTCAGGGAGTGATGAAGGATGAGTGTGGGAAAGAGGAGGCAGCTGTAGCTCCTGGAGAGCCCTGCCAGGAGAGCAGCTTCTCTGTTCCTCATCACTGAACCGTTTGGTGCAGTCATGCCAGGGACACCTGCAGGGAGAGCCTGGCACTTGTCACTCCTCGTGACACACGGTGCCAGAAGCCAGGCTGAGGCAGGAGCCAGGTGTCACAGACAGGTGGGATGCAGTGAGGGGATTGGGGCAGAGAGGACACATCAAACCAGAGGGGAGAGCTGGGTGCAGGATTCTGATGGCTCACACGTCCCTCAGCAGGCACTGGAGCCTCCTTTTCTACATCTATTGGAACCCTGGAGGCTGAAAGTTTTAGACTTCCTCTGTTAAAAGGTGCTGACCCTCAGGCAAGCACCACATTTGACCTGAGCCTTAGGACAGGCTCCTGAGGTTAAGTGATAACACAGGGGTTGTGGGTGTGGAGTTTGAACAGCATTGTGTGATCTCACAGGGTGTAAAACTTAGATTTTAGTGTATACATGGGACACAAGATGATGGAGGGCTTTCGGCATTGTCTGAGCCTTTTTCTTCTTCCTTCTTCATGGGTTTGGGTGAAAAAGGCCTGCATTGCGGGCCTTGGGTGGTCGTTACTGGGTCAAAAAAATAAATAATATCGGTGTCACCTCATTATTAGAGGATTATCACTTAAGTAACCTTAGAAAGCGTTAAAAGCTCTCCATTTTACCTCAGTTTTCCAGCCTGCCAGTTAAGCTCATGAGTCTGTAAATACTGTAAATAGATAAGATATAATAAAAAACCAACTCCAAACTCAGTATCTACATTTCCCAGGTATTATTCCTCCTGACCTCAGGAGAAGAAAACAGAAACAAGAACCATCACACACTCCCAGCCAGTGAAGGGAGCAGCTCTTGCCGTGCCTTGTCTCCCCAAAAAGGGGTGCAGCACAAACCCCAGGCACACAGAGCATCCCTCAACCTCTGGGGGACAATCCAGGCATTGCCTCTGTGGTGCCACAAAAGCCACTTGTGAGGCCACAAGGCAAGAAGTGTCCTGGGAACCTCCTAAGAACCACAGAAGCTGTGGATAATTCATACCCAGATTCCCCTTTTCCTACCTGAACACTGCTTCTGGTTTCCCAGCAAGCACAATAAAGAGCTGACAGGGTGAAAAGAACCTCTTGCTTTTTGATTTCAGGCAACTCATTTCAGCCAGTGCCTTCCTGGATCTACCCACTGCTTAGTTACAGGAAATGAAAATGCAGCTGCAGCTTTTCCATGCTGGTGCCTGACCCATCCAAACAGAGCTGACTGAGTGCTGTGAGTGCTCAGGGGTCTCTGCAGCTGCAAAGGTGAAACAGTTTTTATTTTATTTATTTTATTTATTTTTTAGAATTATTTTTATTTTATTTTATTTTTATTGTAGATTGTACCTGCGCTGAAGCAAAACAAGTGGTGGCTGAAACTCCCTCCTGGCTGCACCATGGAGAGGAGAGAAGGGACACAGCTTGATTTGAAATGTCTTCTTTTGACCTAAAAAATTGAAATCTTATTTAGGTGGCTTTACACTCAGCAGAAGGATCACTGGGGTCTTTTGATCTGATTTGTCGGGGGGGGGTTTGGTCACTTCAGAGAGCTTTTTTGGCTTTCAATGAAGGCAGTGGCAAGAGAGGGAGAAGGCTTAAAATTCAATTTTATGATGTGATGATCAAAGTCCCTGTGTTTGTGTATTAAAACAAGCAGGTAAAAGCTGCTCTTTTCCGTAAAGAAACTCTCACAGATTTCAGGGAAGCTGAGAAGTACCAGTTGATTGATACTGCTCTTACTAGATGTTGCCTGACACAGAACAGTTCTGCCTTGTTTACTAAAAGAATTTCCCACTAAAGCATTCCAGGAACACAGCAGATGCAAATCTTAGTCACTAATTAGTACAATCATAATTAGTACAATCTTCCTTGACGAGAAGAAGCTTTCACTTTCAAATTGCTGGTCTATTTGCTGAATACTGTTGGCTTTAAAGGCAGTGATGAGTTATTACTTCAGGTAAAACTAAATGCACATAGATAATAATATGAATTCTTCGACAGGCAAGGAAACAGGAAAAAAAATCAGAGTAATGTCAATAATTTGATGTAGCTGATGTGTCACATTCTGCTTTTCTTGAGCTTTGAAATATTACAAAGTGAGCACTGCTATGTTAAATATTGCAGTGATAAAGGGGAAATGTCAGTGGAGACCTCCAAGACATCCAGCACTGCAAAAAACCAACCAGAATTTATAAGGGATGCTGCCATCTTGACAAATGCTGATGAGAAAACACAGTAACACAGCTCTTATTTAAAAGCACAAAACGCTGGTGGGTTGCAGCACAGCTGTAAAGGCAGTGAATCAAGCTGCAAGCCTGAAAACCTGCACAGATGGAGTGCCAAAAATGGACACTTTAATTGTCTTTTCACGTTGAATATTGTGTTTCATAACAGCCTCCCTCCAATAGTCACTTCAGAAAGGATTAACAGCACAGCTACTTGTTTATAGTCTATTTTCTTTAACACAAGGCATGGAAAACATGAAAAAAGTGCCAACCTGTGCTGCTCCCTGGACATTTCACAGGGCTGAGGTTGTCTCTCTCTCCCAGGGAGGCTGAGGAAGTGAGGACCATGTGCACTATAATTCCTTTGCCATGTACAAATGAAGTTTAAGCCAAAAGGTGATACAACAGCAAGACACAACACATGATGAGGATCTCCTTATTTTGTGTTAGAAAGAAGTTTGGGTCCATGAACAGCTGGGGTTTTCTTTTGTTTGGTGTGGGGGTTCTTACATAGATATTTTTATATACATATATCCATATTTATCCATATGGATATATGTATCATATATAGATAAGAAGTATATATATATTTAAGAAAAAAGTTTTATACATATATCCATATATATTTATCCATATATATATTTATCCATATATATTTTAATACATTTTAATATATGTCTGTATATATGTATATATTTCTGTCTGTATGTGTGTATATACATATATACATACACACACAAACACACACACACACACACATATATATATATGAATAGGTCTGACAGTCCAAAATCAGAATTTCCATGCCAGATATGAAATTCTGATTATTCAGATATTAAAGGTTATTAAATTCTTGTTATCCCTATGGGCAACATACAGAAATATGACACCCTGCCTGCAGGTGTAAATCTGGTGAATCTCAGACAGGTGAGTACCTGCACAAAGCTCTTCCATGGACAGGTGGAACCTTGCTGTTGACAGAAGCAGGGGAGGCTCCCTGGCTGAGTGCTTCTCCCTGTATTTGCCTGGTGCTGATTCTCTGGAGTTAATACCTCCACCCAGCTATCAAGAGCTGTTTGAATTCAATGTTGAATTAAGCAACCAACAGCACCCAACTCCCATTTCCAATGGGCACTGACTCTGATAAATTTCCCAAAAGCTGTTCCAAGTCAAGGCTGTAAGTGCTCGTCAGGAAATGAGGGGCAGGAACTCCTCTGGATGTTCAGGTCATGCCCATGGGCACATCTATCTGTGCAAACACATCCATTAGTAAAAAAAAACCCCATCTATTAATAGAAAAGAAAGGAAAAACAGAGTATTGAAAGCAGTATTGGGTGTGCAGTAGTGGAGGGTAACCTGTGCAAATACATTTAAAATCAACATTTAATTCTCTTTCCAGCCTCTGCATCCACAACTAGTGACAAATCACCTTGTGCTTTCCCTCACCACACTCCAAGTCACCAGCACTGATGGCAGCAAGGACAACCAGTAAGAGTTAAACCCACAGGGTGTTTCCCCTTCAGATCAAAACACTCCACACAAAATAGTTCAGCAAAGAAAGCTGAAGCAGATTTTGGAATGCACTGAAATTGGCAGCAACTTTTTATTAGCCTGGAGATAAAGCAACTACATTGTATTGGGCTTTTTTCTTTTCAGAGAAAGGAACATCCTTGTTTACAGACATTTTTGTTTATAGAACAAGCTTGTTTTCAAAGTTTTCTTAAAAATGTAAGGACTGTTCCAAAGCATAGTTCTGGGCTGCATTTGATTAGGGTTCCTTCCTGCTGTGACAGATAAAAGGTCACTGTTCAACTATGTGCTGCTGAAGGGGGTTTTTATGAAATCCCCAAGGAAGGGTATGTTTTGGTTTGAAATACTGAGGAAAAGAAACACCTTTTCCCCTACCTACATTTTAAAAAGCTCCTTGGATGGTCAGTGCTCTGGAGAGAAGCAGGGGAGTTGCACAATCGCCACAAAAAGCTGCAGTGCAGAGTGGGGTGAACTCCTGTGCCCTACAAATATTCTTGGAATGGTTTGAGGGTTCCCAGTCCTGCTATAAAACTACACCCTCAGTGACCCACCCCCTTCTGCCAGACACACAGACAGGCCTTGGTTCAAGTTCAGAAAATAAACACAGACAAGTGACATCAGGTTTAACCACCAGAAATAAATAGTTCAAATACCAGGGAGAGGCGTGTTGTGTCCCCCTCTGCAGCAGTGGCATCCACTCCTTTTAAATGACTTGTGTTTTGCAGTTAGACAAGGCAGATTGGAAAACATCTAAAGGAAGGATTTAGACCTTGCAGCAAAGCTTTTCTCTGATCACCCTGCACAGAGCCCTTCAAAGCAATGCACAGGCACACGTGGTCTCACAACTGAAGCTCAGGAACTGCTGTGTGCAGAAAAGGAAAGATGAAATGGAATAGGAAAGGAGAACTTGCAAGAAGAAGAACAAAAAGGCCTGAGCCATCTGCCAGATATCACATCTCATGTCACTCCCACACACTGCAATCTGTCATGAGTTCAAGTGTTGGAGGAAAATGTGGGTTCCTTCCAGGAGAGCAGCAGGGTGAGGATCACAGGAGTGCCTCCAGCCAGTGGAGATCACTGTCTATCTTGTGCTGAGGGAAAATATCCCTCAGGAATAGGAATTGCCATGGCAGTCTCTGATCCTTTAGGAGTTTAACAATACTGACACACAGGATCTGCAACCAGCCACTGAAGGCAGTTACCTCTGTCCTCCTCAGATTTTCCTCCAGTGAGAAAATGGATTGGAAGTGACCCAATACAGGCTCCTGCTGCAGATACAAATTTGTTCTAAAATGTTGGGAGTTTGCATGGCGTCTGCAAGCTTCACCATGGGATCATTTCTTTTTCACAGCTAATCACAAAAGATCTGGTCAGAACTTTTTCCTCCTGTCTTGTCTGGTTCATAGGCAGTGTGAATAACAATCCTGTTTCTGGTGGTGTTTTACAGAATCTGCACACCAGCAAACTCTGCTCCTAAATAAAAGCTACACTCTGAGGCTGAGCTTCCTTAAGTGCTTCCCCAATTGCTTTCCCTAGAGCCTCTCTGAAATTAAATGAACACAAGAACTGCAAAGTTTGAAAAGCCACCATCACACCACAGGTGTCTCAGTGACCAAGCCACCACTCCTACCCAGTATCAAAGCACTTCTCACCCTTTCCTGACCTTCTCACCCTTTCCTGAGAACCAAGAAAAATACTCATCACCAGTGTTGGACCACTGTACTGGCTGCTCCAGGTACAGTCTCCAGGTTTTTACCCCCCACCTTCCTTCAGAAGACTGAAATTACAGGGGTTTTCATCCCAGCTTCCCATCAGCATGGGATTTAGGTGAACTACCAAGAAATTTTCCTGTTGCTGAGCTCTGTTATTGACATTCAGAATCTTCCAGGGCAGAAAGGGAGGAGAGGAGCTGTCAGCAAACGCAGCAGCTGGGCCACACACCTGCATTTGACTGCAAAAATTCCACGTGTCCAGACACTCCAGAGAGAACCACTCACAGTGCACAGGTTAATTCTGAGTGCTTTTAATGGACTGTACAGATTTCCACACCTGGTTTTGTGCAGGACGTTTATGTATTCCACATGAACATGATACCATCTGGTACAAGAACACATCTTCTGCCCTGTGATGCAGCAACAAGTGGCCCCATAAGTCTCTTACAGATAACTTCTCCAGAAGATGTATCTCTTGGATAATTAAAGTATGGAAAAGTTCTCGTTGAAAAAAGCAGGATGCACTCCAAATTTTGCTCCCAGGCCTCTGGAATGATTTTCACAGACACCAGCAGGATCATATTGCAGTGAAGGAGCTTCCAACAAGACAACGTTGACTGACACGTTTTGCTTTTACTTTGCAGCATACAAAATTAACTTTTGCACTTCTTCCTGTAGAGATATTCCACAAGTAAGAAGTAATGGATTAAAAGCTAGGCAAAATCCCAACCATATGTACCCAAGTTAAAGGATAAAAACAGAGAAGGCAAAGTCTCGGCTGAAACCTCTCATATTCAGCAAGGATTTTTTTTTTTCTGCACTCCCTTTCCCATACCCAGGTACACTAAATTAGTTACATTAACTAACAGACTTTTAAAAAAAGTTTAAAAAAACCACCCCAAATCAACCCAAACCAAAAGTAATAAAAACAAAGTTGCATCTGCTTTAATCAGCGTGTTTCCACCTGAAAAAGAAAGCCTGAACACAGTAGGCAAAAAGAAAATCCTGTTTCAAGGAAAATACCATCTCCAATATTCATATAACATGCATCAGAGATTCCCAGGACTGAGCCACTAACACTGTATTCTGCTAGAAAGTTTAGGTATGTTGTAAAAGCATTATTTGCTGCAAACAGGATATTGTCATATCAGCCTGCCTGAGAAACCTGAATAAAATTTTAAACCAGTCCTTTTGCATAATTCACTTTTTATGTAAAAACAATCCACAGCTGGACCACTTCCTTTCCTCAAGGCAAAGGTCACAAGATCACAGCAGTCACAGGGATGGCTCTTCAGTCTTCATCTTTTTTTTTGCCTGTCCACTGGAGTTATGCTGCAGATTCTGCTTTTTCTTCTTCTGCTGCTGTAACCTTTCCTCCTTCCTTTGCAGGTACTCATCCATGTTGTCAAAAGAGGCCTTGTAGAGGTGGCTGTAGTAGCTCCCTGCACCAACAAAACCTGTAGTTGGGCAAAGCAAGAACACAGATGTTAATTCCCTCAGTGGTCTCATCGATTACTTCCTGCACTGTAATTTTAGGTAGTGGCACTCCAATTCATTTACTGTGCTTCAATCCACTGTGTCAGCCTTCCAATACCTCAGGGGGCTTCAGGAGAGCTGGAGAAGGATTTTCACAAAAGCATGTAGTGACAGGATAAGAGGGGATGGTCTTAAGGTGAAGGTGGGCAGATTTAAATTAAATACTAGGAAGAAATTCTTTACTGTGAGGGTAGGCAGACCCTGGCACAGGTTCCTCAGAGACGCTGTGGCTGTCCCTGGATTCCTGGAAGTGTCCAAGGCCAGGCTGGATGGGGCTTGGAGCAGCCTGGGACAGAAGACAGAAGGTGTCTCTGCCCATGGCAGGGGGATGGAATGAGATCATCTTTAATGTCCCTTCCAACCCAAACCACTCTGTGATTAAATACCAACATTTTCACTGTGTAAGCCTGATTTGTGTTGGCAAGTACTTGTTCAGCATTCAACAGCCAGGCACAGCCTCCATTTCTAGGCAAAAAAAATTCATACAGAGTTAAGCACCTCACAGTGAAGCAAAGAGAGGACACAGCTCTCCTCAAACACTGGACACTTGCAAACTTCAGGGCTTCTGCTTTTGAACCACCGAAGTTGTTCCCTGAGACCCAAGCACTTGAAAGGGAGTTGCCACCTAATGATGCTTAGCTGCCTTTTCTCCTAGAGTATTAACTTGAAAGAAGGACAAAGGAGTGGACTTCAAATGATCATGTTTATAGCACACAGATTGCTAAGCATTTGTTCCAATGGCTTTGTTACACCTGTAAATTCAGGGTAATATTCCTGACAGTATCCCCAAGACTGTAGGTTTAGATGAGTTCAGCAGGGAACTAACTGCTATCCAAAAATCCCTAATCAGATTGTTTCTGTAGGAAACACAGAATGAGACCAGCTGGCTTGGTCCATATTTCTAAACAATTGTTGGAATGGCACTTGACAAAGCCAGTCATCTCCAGTTCTCACCTTTTCTCACTCACCAAAATTCACAATCTTTAAAGGACAAATGAGGAGAAATCCAGTACCTGCTAAGGCTTGGTCCTGAAGCTAAGTGTGCTGCTCCACAGGAACCCACACACAGCATCCCTCTGTTTCTTGGCAGGCAAACAAAGCAAGTTTCCCTCTATGGTACCCAGCAAAGCAGAAGCTTTCACTTTTGGGGGTGTTGCACTCATACAGGCTTTATTGGCCTTTGGCCCTGGGAGAAATTACATGCTGCCAGCTTGAATAGCCATGCTGCTCTCCACTTGAGCAGTCTGCACTAAATCCTGTTCTGGGATCACTTACAGCACAATGTCAAACTGTTCCATGTGTACAAGGGGGAATAGCTTCAAACTGAGACTGGGTTTAGATTCCATATTAGGAAGAAATTCTCCCCTGTGAGGGTGGTGAGGCACTTTGAAAAGGCTGTCCAGAGAAGCTGTGGCTGCCCCATCCCTGGAAGTGTTCAAGGCCAGGCTGGATGAGGTTCTGACCAACCTGGACTAGTGGAACATGTCCCTGCCCACAGCAAGGGGTTGGAATTGGGCTGTCTTTAAGGTTCCTTTCAACCCAAACCATCCTAGGATTCTGTGATACTTCTGGATTGACCATTGCATCTTAAATCCTACAGAAACCTCAGAGTAGATTTTATAAAGCACAATGTGCAAGGATTAGGACTGGATTCAAACAATGTAACCATCACTTGTTTCAGATGATGAAAGTACCTTTGAAGCACTAATTATGCACTGGAGTAAGTGCTCATCAAGTGAGCTTCCCCTCACTAATTAAGGATAATGAACCTGTCATGTGAGCCCTGCTCCTTTCCCAGCTGCAGATGAGCCCATGACTGCATTTCACACTTGTTTGTTCCACGGGCTAATTATGCCCAGAACCTCTCCCCCCTGCCTGATCTTTCCTTCTCTCAGCTCATTTTCACTCAGACCTCATCCCCCTAATTATCTGCCTGGCTGTAACTATCAAGTCTGCAACATCTCCGTGCAAACATCTCCTTTCCAAAGGAGCACCTGACTTGCAAAGACTGCAGCACTTTAATTACAATTTAATGACCAACCTAATGACAGTTACATGCTAAATCATCCAGTAGCAGATATTAAGGAGACTTTACACCAGCGTTTCTGCAGCTCTTCCATCTTCATATATGGCCACCATGAACAGGCCATAAGACTGGTGGGAACTGTAACACACCTTTTAAGGAAGATTCCAGTCTCAGCAAAGTACAGGATAGAAATTTCTACGAATGAAGTTTCAACACATAATTGAGGTTTTAGCACATGCCACAGCTCTTCTCCACTCTGCAGCCACAACCACTGCTATGATTTCAGCTGGGCTTTTTTTTTTTTTAATAATACAAAAAATCCTGAATACATAGGGTGCTTCTGAATGGGGATACCAGGCATTATTTTTCTGACAGAGACTGGGAGTGGGGCAGGAAGCAAGAGCAAAACGAGCCAGCCCTGACATTAAGTAATGTCACCTGTTGTTCCATCCAGGGTCACACCCTCCAGTCACAGCAGGCTCCACATTTATCTGCCCTGCCAAGGTGGACCCAACAACCCTTCTTAATAACAGAGCTGCTGCTCCCACGGCTGGTCCATCCTGACTGTCTCCACTGTGCCTGTGATAAAAGTCTCACACCCAGGCAGGAGACAAGACAACAAACACCAGTATTTGATACCACAGCAGTAAGATAGACTCCAGCAGCTCTGCCAGAGGCTGTTTGGATGCATCCCTGTGATAAGGTGTCCATGGAAAAGTTATAAGGCTGCAATTCAGCTTTAAATATCTACATGGTTCTGTGGTAACAGTGACCCGAACACATTTCATTATCTGCACTGACTTCCAGACCAGACAGTGATGAAACTGAGAAAAGACTGAGTGACTTCAACAGCCAGCTGAACTGACCTGAACTCCAATCTTGTTCTACATATTGTGCTTCAGCTGTAAAAACTGCATTCTCTAAATCTTGAGGCCAAATTTCTCACCTTCAAACACTGTCCAGTTGTCTTGAATGTATTTTGACATCTTCTGTAATCCTTTGTCATCAGTTGCAGGCTGGGAAAAGAAGGGAAGCTGCACGTTATCTTGGGATTAATGGACAATTTAAGTGTTTCACAGCATGATGAAAAATGCAAAAGCTCTCAGAAAAGCGTAGCAAAACACAGCAAGTGTAAAACTTCCATGATCTCTTCCAGGCTCCTTTTTTCTAGAACTGTTACTGAAATCTGGCCTGAGATCTCAAGTTTTGCTAGGAAAGCTTTGCCATTTGAACAAAGAAATTGATTCCCACTTACTAATCTGTGAGGAAAAGAAATATCCCAGGGAACACATTAAGGTCAAAGAACACACTCAGAAGTTTCATTTAAAACCACTTCACAACCAAACCATAATTAGCTGGGGACTTACAGGGATAACAAATGAGTTGAGTTGTTTAATAGGCAATAAAAGAGAACTTGATAGCACATACCCCAAATTTGATTCCCTCTTCTCACTAAAAAGAAATTCCCTTACTGCTCCCAGAATGCCTTGTCCTGCAAAGGATCCCTCAGAGGCAGGCACAAGGAAAGCTGTGTGGAAAGCATTCCTGAGCAAACCCAAAGGGATTTGCTGGTTTGTGGGTTTATTTTTTTCTTTTAAATCACCAAGTGTAGCCCACAGAAAGCTCAGGCAATGGTTTAAAGTACTGAGTGCTGACAAGCACTCTGATCCTGCTGTGCAGATGGCAGCTTTAGCTGAGAACAGACACACTGGTGTTGAGAACAAGCTCTTGACACCTTTGCATCATACACAGGTGAGAAGAATGAGATGAGTATCTATGGCTTTTACTCCATCTCAAGACAGAGAGAAAGGTGCCTTCTTAGCTTTCATGAAACAGCAAACTCCACTTCTGTTGTGGCCTCAAGACATCACCAAACACTGAGGATTTTCAGCATTAAAAATACCTTCCACTGTCCATCACTTGCTCTGTACAGAAGAAGAGGAGCTTCCTTGTCCTCCTGCAAAATCCACAGGTCTCCTGTTTCCTCAAATGCAACGTCCCAGCCTTTGTGTTGCAGAGAGATTTGCTGTTTGTAAAGCAGCTGCTGGGCAGTGACATCCAGCTCAAAGATGTAGACTGTGGGAATACTTTTAAGAGGAAAAACTTAATTACCATTATTACCAAATCCACCTACAGCCGTCACTTGTACAGCACACTACAGACACCCACTCTAGTTCCAAACAGAGCCAAAGCCAAGTGGTTAGGATGAGCACTTCAAATGCTGTTTGCTTACATGATCTGAGTCAGAAGCTGTAAATACCCAAAGTGTCAAACAGCTTTTCAAGTGTTATGTGAAAGAAAAAGCAGTCAGAGCTGCCTCCTCTTTAAAAGAAAGGGTAGTAAAGGGAATTTCATAAGGATTACTAAGGACTTTTATGAGGAGTGTTGCATTGTGACACACTGACCTACAGGGCTGCCCTTGAAGGGATATACAGCTGAGCACCAGCCAAAACAAAACATCCCCCAGCTCTGGTACATCCCAGCCTCGTGTTTCCTCCACTGAGGGAAAGGCATCACAAACTCCACAAAAATTAACTCAGCCAGGTAAGCCTTACACTCCCCTCTGCACACAGAGGCTCCCTGGGAGGCCACAGGCATTCCTGGACATCTGGAGATCCACAGCACCAACAACTCCAGGCTCAGGGAAAGCCAGGACACCCAGCAGGGAAAGCTGCTCATGCCTTGGCAGCAACTGGGATGATTTTAGGCATTATTCCATCTCTTCTTACCTGTCACACAGAATGGCAACATAACCACCTTGACAGCAATAGGTTATTCTTGACACGGTGTATTTCTATTAAGAACAGAAAAAAACCCACATCCTTGTGAGTTTAGACCATTTATGGGCAGAAAATTCCCATTCCATAGCACAATGAGCCTTTAAAATTTAGCAGATGTCTTAATTTACAGCAAGTTAAGCAACTTAATTACCTTCTAACTGCAATCAAGGTTATTTTTGTACCAGTGTTTGCTGTTTTATGAAGTTTTCCACACTTCTCCCTTCTACACTGTCCAGAGATCAAATGTAAAGGTTTGAGTGAACCACTCTTAGCAGAAAAACCAACAACTGAAGGAAAATACACCACCCTCCAACATTTTCTCCTCCTGCAATGCTAATGGCAAAAACATTGACATTAAGCCTGCTCAGGCAGAATATCACTCCAACAGCTCAGATATTACAAACACAAGCTATTAGCTGCTGTTCTGTTTGTTAAAAAACCAAGATAGTGATGCATAGCTAATATCCCTAATATCCCTGCTGTGCTGCCTCTGTTTCAACCTGAGTCTGGGTGAAGCCATCCTGCTCCACAGAAAATGTGTTCTCAACAACAAGGAAGGCCTGCCTGAGGTCATTTTCCTCATTTAAAAAAAAACCCAACAAAACCAACAGAACAAAACAAAACAAACAAACAAACAAAAAACCCTACATCACACTCCTAATTTAGAAATTGCACAGTTTTATCTGGTTATCTGGGACAGAAGCAGCACCTTTGCTGCACAAACCATTCTACTTGAAATATAAAACAACTGATTTGAGGCTCCTGGAGTGGGAAGAACTTGGGAGGAGCAGAGAAATTGCAAAATGATGTCCTGGGGTGCTTTTTGAAAAGTATCTGTTATATAATGTGAATGGCAAAACTGCAACAGCAAAAAGCTGGTTCTCATGTGTATTTTATAAGCAGCGACAACACCAACCCTGCTGATGACTAAAACCTTCCAAGAAGAAAAGTAGAGAGTTATTTCCTTTAGGGCAGGGAAAATACATCTTTTTGACACTCTGCTGGCAGAATTCTGATGTATCCCCAAGTATTCTTTTTTTTTAACTTCCACCTCTTTCCCTAACATGACACTGGTGACTGGACAGAACCTCAGGTTCATTAAGTTAGGGTAAATTTGGGAGTTACCACAGGATTTTACCCTTGCAGCTCCCAGCTGATGTATAGGCATTGTCAGGGTGCTTGTTTCACAGTTTTGCAATCCATGTAGGAAAGCAAAACAAGCTGTACAGCTTCCAAAAATTCAAGTCAGCAAGTTTAACACCAGAAGCTAACTATTTTGTCAACAGCACATGATGTAACCACTAGGAGATAAACCAACTGTGGGAAAGAAAATTAATTCATGGTATAACAGAGCTGAAAACAATTTTTTTTTCCTCTGGCACATCAGAAAAATTGTGTGAAATGATTTCATAGGGGGAAAGCAAGAACAGCATGTAAACACTTTTCACTCATCTCAACCACCTGTTTGGACAGAAGAGGAGCACTTAATAAAAAACATCATCAAAAGGACTGATAAGGTTCAGATGGGAACAGATGGGACTGATCTCCTGCTACTCTGCAGAAATACAAATTTATTAGTCCATATTTAGCCCTGGTTTAACCCAGGACCCCTGTTTCACACAGACCATAAAAGATGGTTCCAAGTACCAGGTAGGATGAGTGGGCTGAACCAGAAAGGTTCTCTGTAGCAAATGTGGCTAAATGCTGTTTGTGCAGGCTGGAGCCACTGACACCACAGCTTTGGAGTACAACTGACAGCTCCTATTTACTGTAAGCCATGAGTGGGTTCTTCAGACACTTAAAGGAACAAGCCAAGATACATATCTATAAAAATATATATGTATATATATATATAAGCTGAAAGCTGTGTTATTTATTTCTAATAACAAAGCTCTGCCTCTCTGCCTGTTGCCTGACAAACATGCAGGGAAGTGCCCACCTACACAGCCAAGTGCTTTGTTAGAGAGACAAAGGGTTCTGTGAACTTGAATTAGGCAGCAGCTCTCTCCCAACCCCACTGGAGGAGGGAGGAGGAGGCTGTTTTGATTTAAACCACGTTTTATTCACAGCTGGAAAGAGACAGGAAAATGCATCTTCTTTCCAAGTTCTTTCCATGTGTGGGTAAGTTAAAAAATCAGCAAAATGAATGCAAGACCCACAGCAGTATCGTGGTCAAGGACAAGGCTATGAAATCAGTTAAGGAAGGGCTACAAGAACATTCTGTGATAAACAGATGTTCACTTGATACTCTCTGAACTCAAATCAGTGTTTATATGACACTGTTATCAGCCTGCCAACACCTTAAAATTAACTTTTGATGTCATCTGTGAGAAGAAGTGACCCTATAAAAAATTAATGTACTGGTGCATTGGGGTAGAGTTGTGCAATTCATGTTCTGGACTTTAAACAAGCTTCTGCTGTCAAGAGGATCAGATGAGGTGAAGGCTCTGAAGCAGGAAAATATTTATATAGCACTATGGAATTAAGAGAATTACTCCCATTCTAGTGGGAAAATGAACTGAGGATCTGTAAGCCATCAGCTGAAACCAATGCTACACTGCTCCAAACACTCCTACATTCCCCAAACAGACACATATTCATCATCTGCCAAGCAAAATAAGCCCACATTTTTGTGCTCACATGACCCACCATTAGTGATGATTCCACCCTCATTGAGCTTCAAGCAGTGTTTGAAGCTCCAGTGCATTCACACTGGCTATCAATGGTAAAAAATGAAATGTAACAATACAAAAGAAAAAAAAGGAAAGAAAAAGCATTTATGTCCCCATCTGATCCCTGTGCTTGTTAGTATCTGCAAGCGCTGACTCGAGAGATTGTGTCCTTAAATTCAGGCCACAAATGTCACTCTGGGCCGTGGAGATGATCTGTGACATCCCTGGACGTAGACCATGACTAAACACTGTCACCAGATGTCACCTCTGCCATTTCTGGCACTATGATGGCAGCAGAACACAGGTGTCCCTTTCACTGCAGAACAGAGAGTGAGCAGCATCCAGGATTTCACAGATTCAAGTCACATGTGGCTTCCAACACCACCACACGTGGCAGTGGATGGAAAAACTGCAAAGCACTGCAGGAATAAGGTTCATTACTTAATTGCTGTGTTCTATTTATTAACCCACAGTCTATGGGCTTTCCCCTTCTGTCATTGCTTACTCACACTGAGGTGAAGAAGCTAAATGGGGACTCCTCAGCAAAGGGCACCTCCTCCTGAGGCTACATCAGCATGAAGAATATCCCATGGAAGGAATTTTATTAGGAGACAAGATAAGTATTGCTAAACTACATTGAAAAATGTTCTAAGAGAGTTGGAGAGATCCTCTTAGATCAGTTCCTACCTGCAGCAACAAGGTTTTTGACATTTGTTAGTTTATCCAGTGCTACATTCAAGGTTTATTACATAGCTTAATATTATTTTTTTATTAACTTGTTTGTAATCAGTGGAATTATGGTTCAGTGTCAGTTCAACCACTGCTAATTTACACATGAGCCATTTTAATAATGCTAAGCCAATCTAAGCAACCAATAGCATTTTTGTTATTAATCATAGAATTCCCCACTTCAGTTAATTGCTTACTTGTCCTCAGTGATCCTCTAAATCTAGAAGGCAAAGTGTTTTAAAATAAACCCATTTTTCCTTCGAAAACAAATGCTCAAATCCTGCTGCAGCCAGAGTATCAGTGGATACCAGTTACATGGGCTTGTCACTCAACCTTGTACCTTTTTCACTTGTCAAAACCCCCAAGAACAGCTTTTTCCAAGATTTCAAGCACTGGCATCAAGCTGAAATGAGGCAGAGACCTGGTGAATGTGTGTGAGAGGTGTGTGGGTCATGTGTGTTTTCAAGAAGACTCTCAAGTCCAAGGAGCAGGTTAAATTATCCACATGGATATCACCCTGAATTCCTGCTGACAGGAACTCTAGGCCAAACCCAGGATTTCCAGTATCTAAACGGGAAAGCTGTGATGAAAGTGGCTCCTCAACTGCAGGGAGGTGAAGTACAACACACTTCCACTGCCAAAACCACAACACAAAGGAGGGAAGGCAGAAGTTTTCAGTTCAGTTTCTGCCTGGATATGGATTCCACAGTGGGTTTGCCTCAAGAGCTTCCCAGACACCTGACAACTGGGAGGCAGCTGTGGTCTGCAGGGAAAGCAGAGTTCTTAAGAGATTCACATGAAAAATCACACATAGCAGGATGGGTGGTGAGGTGAACTCAAACAACCCAGCAGATGAGGAGGAGGTTTAATTCCATGCAGGCAGCAGGGACAAGGACAGTGCTATTTCACTGCTAATTGGTCTTACGGCACATTAAATGACAAGGGAAAAAAAAAAAACAAAACTAGATTTCAAGCTCCAGCAGAAGGACTGCCCACATCAGGTGAGCATCTCGAATCACAGCAGCACCCCAAACTGGTGTGTGTGAGGCTGCTGATGGACTGGAAGCTCAGGAGAGCTCCTAGGGTGTTCAGTTTTTGTGTAGGACTCACACATTTAAATTTTGGACACTGTCCAGCTGCAAGAGAACCTAAAATAACAAGCCCATCATTTGGACTCCACAGGGTCAGTGACTGCAGGTCGCTGGTTAAAAATATTACAAAGCTTCTTTTTGCTCAGGAAAATTGCAACTTTAACACTTGAAATTCCAAGCATTTTTTAAAAATGAGTGAATTTTTAGATCTTCCCAGTGTCACAGGAGGTTTTTCTGCCTAGGAGACTACACTACCTGTGGTTTTGGAAAAAAAAAAAAATTCAAGTGAAGGCTCTGTCCACTGTGCAGAACTTAAATCTGGGAAGAATTAAAAGCATCTTCTTTTGGTCACTACTTGGCACATTTTAGAAATTCACACAAAACACAGGAACGGATTTCAGGGACTGTCTTCCTAAAACCCCAGACTATTGTAGCAGTTTTCTAAGTTTTAAACCGAGTGACAGAAGGGTTTAGAACAGTGACAAAAGCACTGGCACACATGGACATACCTGGTCTGCTTTGGTTGCCTGAGGCCCACAGATGGCATTCAGCTGACAGCAGTGCACTTCTTCTCCACTTTTATACTCCCAAAGTCTCAGAGTGGAGTCCTGGATGGATGGAAGTGGACACAAGTCTATTACTACCAGCACTCAGGCAAAGAGAGGCCACTCCTGGCCTTCAGCTAAATTCTGTTTCCCTGAAAAGCTCCCCACAGAAGCTGCTAAATAGTCACTTGGTTAAGACCTCAAATTGCAGATAAAGCATTTTAATTAACGTAATTTCCCCCTGCATTCTAAATTATTCAATCATGCTAATTTTAATTCTCCTTTTGAAGTGGAAATTGGGTAGCTGGAGGAGGGCATTTTCAAGCCTGTCTCCAACAGCACAGTCACACATGTGCTCAGCATTTTAATGGCAATTCTTTCAGGCTGCCCTTCTCTGCCCCATGCTCTTGTTATCAACCAAATTCTCATTTGATTTAGCAACCTCCTGAAGAGAGGCTGAACACCTCTCTGGAAAAACAAAGCCAAGAGCATTTGCCAAGAGTGAAATACAGTCATGTGCAACACTAGCACAAGAACTGCTTCAATAATTAGAGGGACAAGAACAAGGGAAGCAATAGCAGCAGCTGAAACCAAATGCCAGGAGTTACTGTGATCTCCATATCTTCACAGGAAACATCATTTGTTTCCTGTGCAGTTTTGGTAGTCTGGGGAACAAAGAATATTGTTTCCCTTCTTTTAGGCCAAATCCATCTCTGTACAGGTGTGACATGGCAGCAGGATGCCATCAGTTCAGGAAAAGGGCTGGGGTGGGAAGGCAGGGAACATTTATTTCTACAGTTCTCATCCAAGCAGACAAAGTCTGTGCTCCAGAGCAAGAGTTGATGGTTATTTCACCATCCCAAAGATGCCTTTTACTACAAGCACAGTAAAAGGTTCTCAGGTGATCCAGCAACAGAATGGCTGAACACTGAACAGAACCAAGAAAAAGGGGGCAGGAGGAGGAGGGAGACCATGCTGTAAATCATGAGAGATTATTCCAAGTGTCCCAAGGAATGTGGTCAAAACAAGTATAAATAATAAAAACACTCAAACATACAAAAAGCAACACTTAAATTGCAATACATACCCCAGAAGCTGACAACAGCAGGTCAGGACAGTTGGGTATTACAAGTATTTTGCTTACAAACCTGAAGGAAAAGCAGTCAAAAGTTGAACTCTCTTCCTTGACACCCTGCTCTTTAAACACACAGAGTAAGAGAAAACAGCAGTTTTCAAGAGAACCTTACAATAAACAAACAGATTTTCCACATCAAGATAATTAGGAGGAAGAAGAAAATGTCATCAGTTAAATATGCACTAAACAAACTACTGCCCTTCTACTTAATAAAGAACTACATTTCCCCATTTGCACTCAGGGAATTGTACTGTCTTCTGCCCAGCTGAGAACACTGTCATTTAGATCAAAAAATGCCAACGGAGACAGATTTACTCAGGTAGAACATTTCCCTTTCTCAGTTCATGATGCACATTCAAAACATGAATCAACAGCTCCTTTAAAGCACAACGGAGATGGCTCAGATTCCAGAGTGCCACATCTCTCCAGCCACACTTGGGAGATAATTTAAAAGCATCTGTACAGAATTTTAATGTGGCAGTTTACCAGTGCCTGCACTCAGCCAGAAGTTCTGTTTTCCAGAAGTTGGTGATCTTGCTTTGTCTTTGGTGAGCAATGAAGACCTGAACTTCTGGGGATCATTATTATCTCAGAGCTCACCAATATCAAATAAGAACATGACCTGACTGGGACAGTCTTGCCTTTGAAAACAGGCTTAGCTTTAAAGCCATAGAGTGAAAAAACTAAAAGGAAGATATTTGGTCACTGTAATACAAACTTCCAAGACAAAGCAGACACAACAGACACAGCAAGAATCATCATGAAAAGAAAATTCAGGACTGTGAAATAAGACAATTATTGCTTTATGTGACCCTTTAAAAATTAATTAATTAATTAATTTCTAATTTAAATTTTGAACTTTTGAATATATTTCAATTAATTTACACTGCTTTTCACTCTCCTACCACTAATGAACATCTTGGATGCTTCCAGGGATGGGGCAGCCACAACTTCTCTGGGCAACCTGTGCCAGCGCCTCACCACCCTTGAACCTACAAGTCTGAGTTCTGCACTGAGATGACATTAATTTAATTAGCATATGTTCAAACCTCGAAAGGCCAGTCCTAAGGCTTCCCTTCCTAAGACTAAGATAGGCTCCATCCTGAGTTAACAGTTTCTGGAGCCTCTTGTGAACAGCAAGTGGAGGGAGATGATTCTGCTCCTCTGCTCTGGTGAGGCCCCAGAGGAGGTTGTGTCCAGCTCTGGAGTCCTGGGAACAAGAAGGACATGGAGCTGTTGGAGCAGGTCCAGAGGAGGCCACAAAAACAGGCAGAGGGCAGGAACACCTCTGCTGTGAGGAAAGGCTGAGAGAATTGGGGTTGTTCAGCCTGGAGAAGAGAAGGCTCTGGGCAGACCTTACTGCAGCCTTCCAGTTCCTAAAGGGGTCCTATAAAAGAGAAAGGGAAAAACCCTTTTTCTGACCCAGAGATGGGGCTCCCGAGAGAGGTTTTAAAGACTTTTATTCCATTTTCAGTCTCATCTGAAATGTGAGACAGTACAGATGTTACAATTCACACCATCACAATCAGAAGCCAAACTATTTCTTAATTACAATGCATTTTAAGTGTTTTTTGGCCTATCAGCTTTTGCCTGATTAACAATGGTGTTAATGCTTCTAAGCCAGTCATCTATAAAAACACCCCACATAGGTTTGGTATAGTACATCTTTCATAGTTCTATTTCTCCAAAATATCTAGTTTATTTGCAAGGTCATCATTTGAAACTTGTTTTTAGTTCAGTTTCTCTCTCAACAATGTCTGTCCTATTCTGTGGCCTTTCTAAGTCAGCACACTTTATCTCAAAATTTGCATAAAGATGCACAAGGCTGCGTGAGCCTTCTGTCAGGCTTTGAGAATTCTCTACAAATCCATTGCTCACAAGATGGAGACAGACTTTTTAAGAAGGACCTGTTGCAATAGGAGGAGTGATAACAACTTTAAACTCACTGTAGACTCAAGACTAGATGTAAGGAAGGAAGAATTTTTTTAGAATGAGGTTGGTGAAACAGAGATTGTCCAGAGATGCGGTAGAGCCCAATCCCTGGAAACATTCAACCTGATCTTGTTGAAGATGTCCCTGCTCATGGCAGAGATGTTGGACCGGATAACTTTTAAAGTTTTTTTCCCACCCAGGCCATTCCATGATTCTATCACAGACCAAGCTGCTGTTTAATGTGATTTGAGGAGAGGATTTCAGTGGATGAAGGTGGCTGTGCAGGGAGTGGCTCTGGCACACAGGGCACTCACTCTCTGTGTCCCATGCAGTAGGATACGATGCTGTAGGGAGCCTTGGTCAAGCTGACTCTGATCTTCTCATCTCTGTCTGCAGTTATAATGTACTGGTCGTCAGGACTCAGGGCCTGGGGGAAAAGGAGAGCTTTAGTGCCCAGCAGTTCAAGGCTTGAAATTCTTCTTAACTAAGAAAAAAAATATCTCCTCACCTTAAAAGGGAGGTACAAACACTAAGCCAATTTTTTCCACCAACAAGGGAAGCCTAAATCTTTGTAACAGTAACTTACTCATTACAAGGAGCAACACTGACTTCCAGGTCCAGTGAAAGCCACTGAGCCCTAACAGTACAGCTGGAAGACATCTTGCATCTTAAAAAGAAACTTATCACATTGAAGAGCTCGGCTGACATGGCAGAGTTGTCTCCCTGATTTTTCAGACTGTTTTCTTTTCTACTGGAGTTTCTCATGCTTGTGACAAAAACAAAGAGTGATATTTTGTAAACAAAACATTCTTTCTAAAGGAAGGACAAAGTGATGGACTTCTGAGTTGACCACTGGGGTCAGAGGGGTGTTCCTCTCGTCCCCCAATCCTTGACCAAATTCCAAAAACTATGTAAGTTGAGATCCCCCAAACAAACTTCCCTTTTCATCTCACCACCTGACAGGTGAGTGTGGTTCTTTCCTGTCCTCTTGTGACACAGAGTGGATGAACTCCTGTGGACACTGTGTCACCAAGACTTCTGTGACTGTAACATAAAGGCTTTTTCAACACTCATAAGTTGTTTCCTTACCAAACTCTGCCAACGCAAACTCTGTAGGAAGAAATCTGGACCACATTTCATTTATATAATTAAAAAAAAGAAAGCAAAGCACAAATCTGGGTCAACAGGAACAACGAGAGACCCAAGCACGAGCAGGAATGCAGGTTTGTAAATACACAGAGGCAGACACTTACCACATCCAACAGCAGAGAGACATGACCCAGCTCAAGTTTTCCATCTGCCTGAGGTTCTGTTATTGAGTAAGAATAGACATCACCAGACTTATCTGCAACAAAAATCTTATCCTCTGCAGCTGTGATAACCAGGGATGTGCATCTCCTGTTCACAAACCTGAAAGACAAATGGCCCAGCTTGAACAGTTCTGCATGGCAGCTTCAGGCAAGTCTGGAAGTTGAACAGACCAAGAGGCTGGGCAGAAAGTTCTCAGATGAAACATTACTGAAATGGCAGCAATGAGAGTAACATTATGGGGCTGAAATAGCACTTTTGAGTCCAGTAAATGAGTGAATTATGTAATAGCAGACACCTGGGGTGGGGAGAGGAACAGGAGACCATTAAAAGCTGCATGACTGCATTTTACTTTGGTATTTTCTCAATTGAGCACCTCACCCAGGCAGCATGCCAGGACTCTAATGAAGGCTAGGAGACTTCCTCGCACTCTACACCATAAAAACATGAATAAAACACATAGAAAAGACAAGGTAGGATTTGTCCTATTAGGAGTCCTTTGCAGCAACACCTTTAAAAACTGTGCAGGAACTACTCCTCCAGTTGCCACTCTGTACTGTAAAGGCTTCATGGAGAGCCCTGGAACTCTTTTCTCCTCATATCCCAAATCACAGAGCCACAAGCTCTGTGTTCCTTGTCCAGACAAAGCTTTGAACCTAAACTCTGAGTTTCCCTCATCATCTACCATCATCTCATAGTTCCAGTTGCCAGTGTAGCAGGTAACAGTTACTCAGATAAACATAAGGACCAAAGAAGCCAGCAAACACATCCTGTGTGTTAGCACAGGACTGTGGGCACCAAGGATCATAGGAAATAGGTATTTATGTTCACCTACTCTGAAATTCAGTGGCCATGTGGAGGCAAGAGGAGACTACATTATGCCTCAAGTAGGCAAAGAGAAATTTCCAGACATTTTAGTGGCTGTTTAAAGCAACACCACAACAGGATCACAGGCAACACAGCTCTAGAAAAGGTTACTTCGCCAACCAGAAAGTCTTGCTGCAAGTTCATTGTACCACTTCTGATCTTGAGCACAAAGATTCAGAATTCCTCTTTGTCTGACAAGCTGACTACAAAGGCCATCACTATGTGAGACCTTTATACAGCTTGCCACAACACAAGTCACACAGCTCAAAGTTTGGCATTGTCATCCATGCAGAAAGCCTTCTGCCTGTATTCCCAGTTTCCCAGTATGAGATAATGACATTCCCAAAAAATCCAGCTGTGGCCCTAGTTAAACATTCAGCAGAAACTAAAAGACCCAACAATTACCCAGTGGCATGTCACAGGTAAGACACACAAGGCAGGGCAGCAGGGAAGGCAGGAACACAGAATGAACAGAATTGGGCATTTCTGCTTTTGTCACACAACAGCCTGAGTTGGAAGTGACCCACAAGGATCATTGAGTCCAACTCCTGGCCCTGCAAAGGACATCTCAACAATCCCACCCAGTGCCTGAGTGTCCAAACCCTTCCTGAGCTGTGTAAGCCTTGGTGCTGTGACCATTCCCTGGGGATCTGTTCCAGTGCTCAGCCACTCTGGGTGAAAAACCTTTTCTTAATATCCAACCTAAATGTCCCTTGGCACAGCCTCATGCCACCATCCTCACTACAACACTGCTTAAAACCCCACTTGGTCCATCCTGTATCCTACACACAGAGACAAGCTACACACACTTGGGGCTTTTTTGCAACCAGGGTCTCACATTTGTCAGAGACCAACAGAAGCAGAGATGCCACGTGCTCAGGTACTTTCTCAGGAAGCCCTTCATGGTCCTGGTTTTTCTACAGAGAATTGTCACCAGCAGCAGCAGAAAACTTGGAACTGGAGGACCTCTGGTGGACAGCTACAGGCTGTTCCCTCAAGAGGAATGTACTGAAGGAAAGCAGCTGCAGCATCTCTAAAGATGTGCTTTTTGAAATGATCACAACTTCTTAGAAAGTTCACAAACTCCCCAAAATTCCTCAAAACCAGAAGGAATAGAGAATGCACTCACTGAACTGCTTGGCGTTACTCCTACAGGCCCAACCCCAGTGTACCAAGAGTGGGTAAAGTTTTAGTTCTTAAAGATAAAAAACACTGAGTTTGGAATAAGGAAAATTATCCTTCCTTGGACAGTGATATTAAACATCTGCACTCCCATTCTTGGGGAGGGGAAGACCACACATCAATTCCCCCAAACAATATACAAATAATCACATACTCCCAAAAACATCAAATTTGTTTGAGCGAGGGAATTTTAAAAAAAATAAAAAAAGGAAGCTAAGTAATAACAAATATCAGCATCCCAAATCCTCCCATTTTAGAAGCCTAAATCCATTAGGCCTGACTCCAGAGCAGCATGCACTATCCTGCTTTCCTTACCTGACACTGACACACTCCCAGGAAGGCTTCGTACGGAACAGAATCAGGCGTTTGTTGTCATCTGTCAGGGCAAAATAATCTCCTGATGGGGAGAAGGCAAAAGCCAGGATGTCATCACTTCCTTTATCTGTCCCTTTTCCATCCTGCCTAATAGAGAGATACCAACAGTTCACAACCTGAGAGCTACTGAATTCCCTGAGGAGGTTGTTCCCAAACCACCAGGAGCGTGAGGAACAAAGCAAAACTTTAAATGCTTTTATTTCTGCTTAAAATATTGAGTCAACATGGACATTAATGCAAAGAAATAAGTCAAGGCAAAGGAAATTGATAGAAGATCTAAACCTGTATCAAAACCCCTTTAGAAAACAAGTTTGTGCTGGCAGATACTGATATAAATTATGAGGAAAACAGTAAAATGTTTCCTGTTTGGCTGCAAATAAAACAAGGGCCAGTGAATCTAAGCTAAGAAAAATAGTGTGTGTGTGTGTGTTTTGAACTCTCATGACTTAAAGAACAGATCTTGAGGAGAACTTATGTAAGTGCTTTGTGGGCTTTTTTGGTCATAGATGTTTAACAAAAAAATGCAGGACTTTTCCACAAATGTCTTGGCTGACAAGAGAGAGAATTGTGGATTTTGATTTTGTCTCTGCTGTTTCTCTGTTAAAAAAAAAGAGAGAAAAAGGTGCACAGTGGAATGAAACTCTGGATGAAATGGAAACAAAAACAGATCCGTATATATGCATCAGGGTTACCAAAACCAACCCTTCACCTGCTCAAAAAGTTATCCTGTGGGAGTCTTTTATTGCCTTCACTGCCACACAAGCTCAGAGATGCACCCTCCAGGGAAAGAGCAGGAAAAGAGCAGATATTCTCACCCGTTCTCTCCTAAGGGCTGCTTCTCTGCACTGCTGCAGTCGTACATGAAGAGACTCTCATCACTGCAAAGGAAAAACAAACCTAAAATTACTGGGACCAGAACAACCAGGAGCTGAACTATGAGGAGTGGCAACTCTCCTGTAAGATGTTCTTGTTTCAAAGCTATTTGCACAACTGCCCACAATCCCAAGGAACCATCTCTGCCTGACTGGGCTACCCAGGTGTTACAGAGGCAGCAGGAATTTATAACTTTGGACTGTATGCACATGTCAAAAAGGAAATCCTCCTCTGCTGGCGATGTAACTCTGTATTTTGCATAAACCTTACGTCTGTCAGACTCAGCAGACGTGTCAGTTGCATTTACCCAGTCACAGAATCACAGGATGGCTCAGGCTGGAGGGGACCACAGTGGGTCATCTGGTCCCACCTCCCTGCTCAAGCAGGGTCATCCCAGAGCACACATGGCACAGGATTGTGTCCAGAGAGTTCTGGAATATCTCCAGTGAGGGAGACTCCACACCTTCTCTGGACAATCTGATCCAGTGCTCACTCACTGCACAATAAAGAAAGTTCTTCCTCATGCTCAGGTGGAACTTCCTGAGCATCAGTTTCTGCCCCATTGCTGGGCACCACTGAGCAGAGCTTGGCCCATCCTCTGACACCTCCCTGCAGATACCACGCAGAATCTCAGAATCATTCCAGTTGGAGAGCACCCAGTCCAACCCCCTGTCCAGGCAGGGTGACACAGGAACACATCCAGGTGGGTCTGGAATGTCTGCAGAGAGGAACACTCCACACCCTCCCTGAGCAGCTGTTCCAGAGCCCTGCCACCTTTAACATAAAGAAATTCCTCCTTGTGTTGAGGTGCAGCTTCTTGTGTTTTGTTTTATGGCCACTGCTCCTCATCCTGTCACTGGGCATCAGGAGTTGGAAAGTCTGGCACCATCTCCTTGGCACCCACCTTGGGCCTATTTATGTGCACCTTCCTCATAGACATAAAATAAACCATTATTACATATGGATACATGTGGGTATATATATAAAATAACATTATATACATTCTATACATTTATAGTTTTACATATAATGCCATACCTATACATGCAATACATGTGCTATATATACATGTTATATATATATGCATTAAAAATACGTTATATATAAACTACATATCATATAATTACATAACATATAATACATAACATATATTATGCAACATATAATGCATACGTTATACATATACGTTTTCTATAATTTATGTACACATATACATGTATGCTATATATATTTTAAAATGAGTATATATATATGTGTGTGTACATTTTAAACATATATATATATACATATGCACACATGCATATATACATATATATAAATTCTCTATGGCATAGATACTCCAACCGGGGGAGCACAACCATGACAGAAAAGTTGAAAAGCGATGTTTCTGTAGCAGAAAACGCTGAAGTGGAGCACGGAGAGGCTCCCGCACTGCCCCAGCAGCTCCCCGGGCAGCCAGCGGTGCCACACACGGCCCCCTCCAGCCCCCTCAGGGGCACGGGCGGCCTCCGCCGCTCCGCCCCGCCAGCCCCCGCCGCGGCCCGCGCTGCCCCGGGCCCGCCCGCCCCGCACTGACCCGCTGTGCCCGCGCCCCGCCGCCAGCAGCCGCCGCCCGCCGCTCGCCACGGCCGCGGCCCCGCGCAGCGCCAGCGCCGGGCGGGCCCCGGGACTGCGGCCGCCGCCATCGCCGCCCGCCATGCGCCCGCGCCGCCACGTGCGCGATGGCGTCACCGCGCCCGCGTGACGTCACCGCCGCGCAGGCCCCGCCCACCGCGAGGACGTTGCGGCGCCGGGAGGGTTCCGGGCAAGATGGCGGCGGCCGCGGCGCTGAGGGGCGGCGGGCGGGCGGTGAGCCGCGAGGTAAAGGCGCTCCTCGGGGCGATTTCCTGCCCCCTCAGCCCTCCCTCAGCTGTCGGAGTTTCCCCCCGCTCTGTTAACTCTTGTTACGTTGTGCCGTGCAGGTGCTGCAGCTGGAAGCGCGGGGGCTTTGCACGAAGCCGGTGGGCACCGGGACGGCGCCGCCAAAGAGTAAGAGGGTGGTTTGGTGGTGAGAGGTATCGGGGATGATGAATAATCGGGGTGTCAATAAAAGGAGTGGGTGAGGAGAGCTGGGGAAGGGTCACCAGGCCTCGGAAGAGGCGCTGCATAAGCTGGGAAAAACAAGGACTGAAAGGTCACCGCTGTGTAAACGAGGGTTTCTGATCAAATGTACCGTGTAGTAATAAAAGTAAAAGTAAAGGTCTGGCTGCGTGGAGTATATTTATAGGCCACACATATATATGGGTATATAAATATATATGTATGTACACCTATATATGTTTATATTTATGAGCTTGTCACTTCTTTCCTGTTTCCCTTCACCTTAATATTCAAGGGCGGGTGGATGGGGCAGTGTCAGATTGTTCAGAGTGTAGGAGGGCAAATGGTTTCAAGCTGAAAGAAAGTAGGATGAGATTAGATATCAGAGGAAAATTGTTTACTGTGAGGGTGCTGAGGCCCTGGTACAGGTTGCCCAGAGAAGCTGTAGATGCCCTATCCCCGGAAATGTCCTTAATGAGGTTCAAAATCTAGTTTTTAACTTTAGATGTTCGCCCTTGTCCTATGAAATGTTTGTGTTATCAGGGTTAAAAAATAGAAGGACTTAGAGAAGGACTTCCAAGATCCAAGTATGCCCAGTAGCAGCTCCAGGCAGTGGTGTAAGAAGCTGCCATGGCCCTGCTGTGTTAAATTTGGTTATAATGCTTCCTGCCCCATAGATTTGCAAGCCCAAGCCTTGGTTTGGATGCTGCCCTGCATCCTGCATTGAGGACTATTTGAACCCTTTCATCCCTGACCAAAGTCAGAACAGGAATACCAATTTCAAAGACTGATGCCTTGTTTGTATAACTGGAGGCTTGGTGGTTCACTGAGGTTTCCTGTCCCAAATTAGAGATCCAGGTGCTGAAACAGGAAAGCTCCATGGAACCATATGTAGGAGTGATCAGACTTGTTGACTGCTGTTGAAAAGATCACTGAAAGAGTAGCTGAAGGCAGACTTCTGCCACCTTCTTAAATGCCAAAGCAAATAAAAGCCTGGCTGTTCCATTAAGAAAGCCTTTACTGCACACACTGATTGAACAGCAAATTGCTCTTTATTATGATTTATTTTTTTGCACTAAGTGTGTTTGAGATGTGCTTTAATATTGGTTTCTGGATTCCCTGTCCTGCAGCTCTGATTTGTGTCAGGAGCTCTCCCAGGCAGCTGCTCCCCCTGCAAACACTCCAGGTTAATTAAGATGTGTAGGATGCAGCTGCCTTTGCCAGATTCTGGCTGGAACAGGATGTGCAAATTTTCCTTGCTTTGATAAAATGCACGTGTTTACGTACACAGTCAGTGATGGGAAATAGACCTGTAATTTCTGCCTGTCACCTCTCTGAGTGTGAACATGCTTTAAATAAACACGTGCTGGGAATGATGCTGATGTTCCAGGCATCAGGCAGAACACATCTGGGAATGATATTTCTGTGGCTGATTTGGATGTGTTGTTCTTTGGGCAAAGTGATGCAGGTACAGGTTAGCTGGTGCAAAGGTTGAAGTACCTTAATTAAAGCGTATCAGTTGTGTTGGATGTTTCAGCTTTTAATCATAAAATCTATATTTTTCACTTATCCAAACTTAACTGTTTAAAGCGTTATTCCAGGAACTAATAGTCAAGTTGAATTTTCCTTGCTTTCTTGGTTCCTTAGGATGTTTTAACATTAATACTTCTTCAGGTTTTGCTCAGCTTTCCCTTGTCTGTCCTCCCTTCAGCCTTTCTTGTGTTAGTTTAACCTCTTCTCTGCCTCTCTGAAGAACTCTTCCATCCTGAGTGACACTTCCTCACCTGTTAGTTTCTCCAGGCTGCTGCTTGGCTGGGTCATTCTGTGCAGGGAGTCAGGCCTCTTCCAAAGGTGGCTGCCCATCCTCCTGCCTCCCCCTGCCCTTCCTTCCCATCCTGCACCTTCCATCTGGCAGAGAGAAGTATGTGCTTGGAATTACTCAAAATGCTACCTGTAAACTTGATGCCTTTTCTTCATTGCATTTTGTTATGATAAAAACTCTTGTGTTTCTTTCTTAAATACTTTGCTTTTGTTTTCTTGTCTCTTCTGTGGTGTTTCCATTTAGACATTGCTAAAGACTTGCTTGTGTTCAGAACTAATGGTAATAACTCCTTGAATAATACAAGGTATTACTGTAAAATACCAGTGAGGGAAAAGCTGTATCTGGTTTATGGGCATATAAAGTAGATCTGGATTTCCAAACTCTGCATAATGGGCTGGAAATCAGTTGGATTTTGCTGCTGGTTGGAAGTAGTGCAACTCATAATGGAGTTGGCTTTGCTATAGCAAATTTCAGCCATGGTGAATCTTCCTAATGTGCTCCCAGTGCTCCTTGACATCCTGTTTTCTGTGACCACAACAGTATTTGCTGTTGCTCAGCCTCTTGAGGATGATGATAAACATCCAAGGGGTATTATGTATTCCCTGAAAGGACCTGAAAATTGCTGCCTTCTCTCTTTCAACTGTTGGTTCCTTGTCTGGAGAGTGTAGCTTAATGCAGGTATCAAAGAGGGAGAGGAAACAGAGACAGAAACAAACGTGAAGCATCAGGAGATCCTCTAAGACTTCGTTAACACAGAGGTCCCAAACCAGAAATAGGAAGTGAGGACTGGAGGAGATGAGGTCTTGGGGAAATAGTGCTGAACTGTGGGGGCACCCCTCAGCTGGCAGCTCTGGTGGGCACTGAACAAGTAATCCTTTCATGGATGGCCTCAGGTATCTCTTACCCTGCTGCTTTGCCTTTTGGGAATCATCCTTCCCTTCTGCTTCCAGGATAACTCTTGCCAGCAGCTGTGGCTCTGTCTCTTCACTGTGTGTCTGCTTCACTGGCTCGTTCACAGACCAGTGTCTGTAGAGCTTGGCTAACAGGCCACCCTAATGCTCACCTGAGGTAGGGAAGTGTCCCTAAACCTTTCCCAGTGATGCAGAGTTGAAGCACAGGGAGAACCAGCTCTTGGAGGAGTCTGGCAGAGTGAGGAACATAAGGGTTTATCTCTTGAATTTTGGCATGGCAGCAGCAAAAACTGTTACGTGCTACTAGAACTCCAGCCTCCTTAAATTAAAACCTCTAAAAACTTTCTGCTTAGCAGTGCCTGTATTTAGCATTATAATTACTTTCAGTTTATTTTGGTAGCAGATTATGTCTGAAAGTTAAAACTGTGTTAGTAAGATCAGTAACAGCAATGTCAGATACAATGATGATAATCCTCTTTATGCCGTTTCCTAGATGTAGTGGCACGACAGGGAAGCACCAAGCTGCTTGCCATGAAGGCACCAGGTGAATTTCGTAAAATGTTGTCTTCTAGCTCTCTCCTGCTGTCTGCAGACAAAGGTGAGAGCACATCTAGTCCCAACCTCAAGGAAGCTGCAAAACCTGCTGAAGACACGAGGATGTCCATGGCAAGAAAAACCGTGGTTGCGTTTCCTCAGCGAGGAGTTGTTTCCTCCCGTGAGGAGGAAAAAAACCTCACCACACCTGCCACAGGACGAGGCCTGAGGAAGGAGTTAGCTGATAGACAGACTTCCTCTTCATCCAGCTCAGAGTCAGATTCTAGCTCAGATTCCGAGGACGAAAATGTTTCGCAAGTTGCCGCTAAAACTAAAGTTGAGTTTCCCAGACGAGATCCGATCCTTTATGAGAACATAGCAGTAAAGGCATCCATGGTGGCAAAAGAGAAATTGTCCCAGAAATCCCTCAAAGAATATGGAATTAAGAAGCTGCCACGTAAACCAGAAATTAACTTGGCTCCTGCAAAGCAGGCTAAATTTTCTAAAACATCAGTCAGCCAGGAAACGTCAAAATCCAAAGCAAGAGACCCCAAAGTAAAATCCACCGCAAAAGAGCAGAAGCTGGTTGTAGAACCACACGTGGTGAGAAGTCTGGACCTGACTGATGTCACTTATAAATCTGATGGTGTGGAGGAAAAGTCCAGTGGAACCCAGGGAGCAGCTGTTCAGCTGAAAGCCTCAGCAGTGACTCAGGAAGACAAAAAGCAAAATGTGGTATCCAGAGGAGTGAAGGAAGAAGTGAAGAAGGCACAGCAGTTGAAAGCAAAAGAAGTAACTGCCCCAAAAGTGGAAGAGACTTCTGGAAGCACAGTGTTGGTGATGGGCACCACAGCAAAGGAGGAGACCACACAGGCAGCAGGAGGCCAGGCTGGAGAAGGCAGCACGACAGAGGGTACAGCTTTAAATTGTTTGAACTGTATTGATTCATCTGGGCTAGGGTTTGACTTTTTTTAAAGGTTTTTCCACATCTACTCTGATCTTTGTACTGAAATTGGCAGAGTGGCAGTGACTTTCTGGAAGATAAATTGTTCATTGCTAATTGTTCTAAGCTGTCAGTAATACTCAGTCTCCAGCTATGCTGTGAAAGGAAACAGTTTCATTTCTCTGTATTTATAGTTTCATAAAGCAGTCACTTATAAAATGGAAACAAGATTGTTTCCACTGTGAGCAAAATCACGGGGTTTATATGACAACACTTGTTTTCATTCTTCTCTTTTCTTGGAAGGATTTGGTAGGTGCCATTCTCATGAGTCAAATTTGATGCCATGTCATTGTTGCTTAAACCCTGCCATCTTTCTGGTTTTGTTTTGGGGTTTTTTGGGTTTTGTCTTGATGATGTTGTTTTCAATCTGTCAGTGTTTCAGATTTCAGAAGACTTTGAGAAATCACAGTGTAATGCCAGAAACAGGCATTGCTGATTCTGAGACTGGAAGCTTGCAAGCAGCCCGTGTGGAAGTAGTGAGTCAGTTTTGTAGAGAGCTGGGGAGGAGACAGTGGTGTGTTTTCAGGAAAGACCATCATGCATCACATAATCATCTCCTTAGCTGTGCTTCCCTATCTGACCTACCCATCTTATTTACTGCCATGCTGTTAATTAATGGTCCTGCTGATCTCATTTTGTGTATCTCAGTAGCAGATGTCTCTCTGTCCTGATCTGTCGACATTCTGCCTTTCATCTTGGGCAGTATAAATCTGCCATTCTTGAGACCCCTCTTCTCATTGCTACATTGAATTAAAGAATTTGCCTGCTTGGAAGTAAAAGCAGCATTAATTGTAAGGTTGCTTGGGTATCATCCTTCAGGAAAGGCCCTGGGGCCCAGGGAAACAGCAAATGGAAATTAGCCAGCAGTCTGCCCGTGCAGCAAAGGCCACCAAGGGAGGAGCAGGCTCAGAGAGCTGCAGCTCCTCCCTGGTGATGCTCACTGGGGGTGCAGCGTTCAGTTTGGGCTCCCCAGTGCAAGGGAGGTGTGGGGCTGCTGGATAGAGACCAGCAAAGCACCACTGAAATGATGGAGGGCCTGGAGTATCTCTCCAGAGAGAGCTGGGACTGTCCAGCCCAGAAAAGAGAAGGGTGTGGAAATAACAGGAGAAGGCAAAGAAGACAGGTAAGGCTTTTCAGTGGTCCACAGTGATGGGACAAGAAGCAGTGGGTACAAACTGACACGCAGGGTTTTGCCTGAACATCAGTAAACAGTGTTTTTACAGTGATTGATGGAGCACTGCACAGGTTGCACAGAGAGCTGTGGGGTCTCCGTCCTTGGCTCTGTCTGGACAGAGCCCTGGGCCTCCTGCTGTAGCTGACCCTGCCTGAGCATTTGGGGTTGGACCAGCTGACCTACAGAGGTGCCCTCCAACCTCAGCCATTCTGTGACTCTGAAGTGCCTGGCCAGGATCAGAGACAACTGCATTTGTATGTCAGCTTCCAGGAGATGGGGCTGATAAAAGGCCTGTCTTCTGTTAGAAGGGTTAGTGGCCTCATAATTCCATCTGTTTCCTTACCTTCTGCCTTGATGGCAACTCAGATAAGTGGCAGTGGCACTCTGTGCTGTGGTCCAGTTGACAAGGGGGTGATCAGCCAGAGGTTGGACTCCATCTTGGAGGTCTTTTTTCCAACCTAAATAATTCTGCAATTTAAAAACCAAAATGCAGCTCTGTTTGCAAGTGAGATTTTGATTTGCTTGTGCCTTCTTGCAGTCAACAGCATAAACTTTCTTTTAAATATAAAAAAAATTTGGGGAAGAGCTCTTTGTTTTTATCTACAGATAAAACCACCATTCATCCATTTTCTCACCATTCATCCACAATGGACTTCCAGATGCTCAAACACTACTTTTTTCCTTTGTCTCCAGATGTATCTTGTTCTCTCTTCTTTCAGAACAGCCACTGTTTTTCCTTGTTTAACATTCACAGCTGACTGCACCACCTGTAATTCCTACTTCTGCCCTGCCCCTGTGCCCTTTTGTCTGCAAACTCTGCAGCAGCCACCCGCAAAAGATGTCAAAAGAATTTTTCTCAGTGCAAACCTGGATGTTCAGGTGATGTCATCCCTTTGCAGAGCAGTCAGCAAAAGCTGCTGCCTTGAACTGCTGAGTGAGGAGCAAAGTTGTAGCTGCTCACTCAGAAATAGGCCCGTGATTCATTTCAGAAGAACATCCCGTGAAGTGTTTGATCCTTAAGAGACAAAGCAGAGATGAAGGATGAACTGTGGGGAGGGTGAACTCGGGAATGAATTTTTCCTTGGAGAAGCCAAGTGCGGTGTATTTGGGCAGGAAAAACGGGGCTCCATCTGCTTTCCTTCCTGCACATCTGTCTCTGAATTTAGAACAACTGGCTCTTGCAGGTTTGCCTGTTCTCTTGCCTCCCCTTGCCTGTTGTTGGGGCTCTTTGCATCATCTGGCTTTTCTCTCTGGAGTGTCATCTCCTATGAGCTGTGTCAGGAGGAACTGAGCAGTAGGCACAGGGATATTTCCTCTCATGTTCTGCTGAAACCATGACTTAATACTTCGAGTTTTATGAGCAAGCTTTGCTAAATGCTATGGATATTTCTCTTAATCTAATAGCTGCACACTGCAGTAATTATGACATAAGGGAAATCCTGGTGTTCGTGTTCTTGTGTTTTTATTGTAGATAGACCTGTTAAAATAAGGGCTAATCTAACCTGAACCACCACATACAAATTTCTATGACAAAGCTTTTCACTACACTGTGTGTCTTCTTCTATTGTTAAAACTCTGGGTACACAACAATAAATTGATATTGGGAGTAAAGTTTTATTTCTTACAATTTGCTTGGTTGTAAAATCAGCCTGTAACAGGAACCTTTATGTAAATGATACTGCCTAGATTTGCATAATATTCTATAAGCATAAGAATTAATGTGGGCTTTAACAGGAAGTAAGGAGTTCTAAATAAGTTTATTGGGTTATTCTTTTTTTGAATGAGAGCTAATACAATGGTTAGAAGATTATATTTACAAGAAAAGGAGTTTACATCAAAGGCTCTGGATAGATTACTGTTTGGTATAACCACATTTGAAATTAAATGGTGGAGATCTTGCTAATTCCATCACTTTGTCCCCATGGCAAAAATTCAGCCTGTAAAGTAGCTCTTAAGAGCTGTATCTCGTGGTCTGACAGGATGATACATCATTTGTTCTGCTCCTTTGCCCCTTCTGGTTTGCCAAGAATGTCACCTCCTGTTCCGGCTGGAATGAAAACCCAGGCAGCTCTGAGAAAGGCAGGAAATGCAGACATACGTCTTCCAGAGAGAAATGGAATGTTCTGCCCCTCCACCCCCAGCATTAGGAGGTGGTTTGGGTCAAAAACCTGTGCTGTAGGAGATGCCTTGTGCTGATCCCTGTTCCCCACTGCACAGTCATGTGCTGCTTTAGGGCCAGACAAGGCACCAGCTGGACTCAGTGAACTTCTCCTTTTGTTAAAGTTTCTGTTTTTTTTTTTTTTTTTTTTTTTTTTTTTTTTTTTTTTTTTTTTCCTTTCCAATGTTGGCTGGATGAGGGATCTGACAGTTGATGAAAGCTGAGTCAGTGCTTAAGAACATTGTCCTCTGGTGTGGTACCCTCATAGTCAGCAGTTGCTGTTTGTTTTCACAGAGCCCACGGCTGAGCCCGCTCCAGAGGAGTTTGACAATTCCACCTACAAGAACCTGCAGCACCATGAGTATCACACCTTCACCTTCCACGATTACATCGCTGTCCTGGCAAAGTACAGGCAGCCTCAGCCATCCTCTGGGAGACCATCACCGAGGCACTGAGAGCCACACTGAACACCCAGGCACCATGATGAATCGTTCTCTTGAGCACTGTTGCTTCAGCTGTGTAATTGCAATCACATAATAAATAATAAAGACGTAATAACATGGCCTTTTGATCAGTTCTTCTCGGCTCTTGGAGCCCCTCACTTCTTGACTTTTATGAGTGAACTGCAAATGAATCATCACTGAATAAAAATATGTCTTCTACCTCTCCATATATATTATTTGTGACAGTCCTGACTCTTCTGTGTCTCCAAACCTTTGATGCTGACCCTTTTTACAGGACCACATCAAAGAATCCTATGGGATTCAACTGCCTGTGGACTGTGTGCCATGTTTAATTCCATGGCATATCTGTAGGGCTGTGCTCCATACACACAAACATGTTCCCAGCTCTGAAGAGGTAATGTTTACTCTGGATTTGGGAGTTAAAATCATTGGCTGGGAGCAGCACAAGAAGCATTTGTCTCCTGTGGCAAGAGTGAATGTTTTGTGTTAGTGGAGGAATGCAAGTTTATGTAATGTGATTGAAACATCTCAAAAGCTCTGCTCTTGTAAAGGGAGAACAGAACATACAACTTTAATCATCTGCTGGGGGCTCCAGCACTCAGGTTCTGCAGTAATTGAAATAATTTTAAATGTAAGAGAATCTCAGTGGGCAGTTCCTAATAGACTTTTACTATGTTGATTAAACTTTGAGGAAAAAAAACCTATTTCTATGGCTAGAAACACTTGAATGAATATTTTTAAATGTGATGAAAATACCATAAGGATAAAAACAGCTCCCGGTACTAATTGTTGGGAGTATGTTTAATTTCCCACTTCTTTTTTTCCCCCACACTAAAAGTTAAAATTGCTGTCCAGCCTCAGTCTTGCTCTGCAGAAAATGTGAGCCATGAGGCACTTCTCAATACATGTTATCAGCAGTTCCAGTTGGTCTCAGTAAATTTTGTATTTCCATCCTATTAGTAACAGTCTTCTGCCTTCTGGGAAAATCGCCTTGATGGCCACCAGCTGTTGTGGGTTTAGTTCCATTTTGGCTTCTTGTTCATTTTGGGTTTTTTTGGAGTTAATTGGCCTTTAAGCAGTTCTTGCAATAACTCCAGCATTTTCCATCACCTGTCTGTATTCTTTCAAGCAACAGACCAGGCAAGATCAAAGGGAAAACAAGAGTCAGCTTTAGGAGTCTATCTGGATATTAGATGTGAATCCCTGGGTGCAATTAGTAGAGCAGATATTTTATACTGTAACTTGGCAAAAATGCGATGAGAAGGATCAAGAGGCCTACATCAATTTGCTGCGTAGAATTTTAAGTCAGAAACTCCTGGCAAGCAATTTTATTGTCCTGTAAAAAAATAAAGAGCATGTTAGTGACTCCAACTGAAATTTAGAAATCTGTTCGTGTGTAAATCCACGTGGTGAGGAATAAAGAGCAGAAAGTCACTTGGCGGCACCAATGGTCCCATGTACTCTGTTACCTGTCAAAGGGACAGAAATTGGCTGCCAGCATTAAAAACATGAAAGAATCGGGGTCTTCCTTTGTGAAGGGCCCACGGGAGGGCCCCAGTAACTCAGCTGTGATTTGTTATTACCTGAGACTCCGCGGAGTAACCTGACCCCGGAGCTGAGAGCTGCGCTGGTGCTGAACTGTGCTCTGAGCTGCTCTGGCTGCAGGAGGAGGCTGCACATTGTCAGACTCCGCAGTAAAAGTGAAATGTGTATTTACTCAGCCTGCCCACGGTAGCTGTCACTGGTGGCTGTTGGGAGTCAGACTTGCTCACCTCGTGCCTTTTTTATTTCTCAGGAGGGTTGGTGTTCTAAACAGGGACTGAATCAGCCCAGGAGGAGTGGGTTGAGGTAGAAATGTATCTTGCTTTCAGTCAACTCCCACCCTCTGCTCAGCTACATTTCTTACTAAGGAGATTCTAATCTCATTCTGGGACAGGCATTTTCCTACCCTTGTTTCACGATCACAGCAAAAACTAATGGTGGATGCATTTTCTATCCATTTAACCCTGCCTTGGCGTCTTCTGGTGATCTTTCTGCACCTCTGAAATGAAGCTGGAAGTCAAATAACCTCGTAACTCTTGTGGTGCCTGTCTTGGGTTTGCCCTGCTCAGTGAACCAGTCTGCTCTGGGAAGGGCAGATAATGCAAGGAAGGCACCAAGGCTTTTTTCCCACTGTTGTGTTTTCCTGGACTTCAATGAAAAAAGCTTCATGTTTTTGTCCTTGGCTATTATCAGATGTTGCTGTGCTGAGTCATAGGCTAACATTTAAATTTCAAGCAGGATGTGACACAATATGCTCAAATTCTGTAACGTTAGTAACTTTGTCTCGATGTGCTAGGCACTTGTCTGATAAGTCAGGGATCTTGTTTGGAAGAATGTATAATCCAGGATACTAACATAATTCCTGGAAAACCTCAAATGGGAAAGAAATTAAGTCTCAGCTTAGTTACTGTGAAAACCAGCTGTTCAGGCCCAGCACAGACTTCAGAAGTGGGGTTTTCCATGCAAATTGCTTTACTGGGGGAGTACTAGAAAATCTGGAAAGTGGAATTCACTTTTCTCTCATTGAAACCTCTCGTTGAAACCTCTCATTGAAAGATGAAGCAACCACTTTCTTCACCAAAGGGAATGGTTTTTAAACTTTACATCCTTTTTTTATTTTATTTTATTAAGTGCAGCGAACTGCTAACAAAATTGCTTTTCATAATTTTCTCACAGATCTTTTAAAGTGACTTGGAACCCAGAAGGTTCTGGACAGCCATTGAAAGGTCCAGAAGTGGTACTGCAAACCCAGCCTCTGGCATTACAGCTTTAGGTATTACAAGTTCAAGACTTTTTTAATCCTTCTGGTGCTTCCTGTGGCCTCCAGTCACAATGAGAACTGAAATTATATGAATCTCTTCAAGTTTTCTTTCAAACTGGGGAATGAGACTTTTCACTGAGTGCACTGACAGATCTTCCACAGTACATACATCCCCAGAACACATCCACTCAGCCCTAAAAACCTGCCCCAGGTCTCTTCTCTCACCACAAGAGATGCCATTGCTTGTCTGTTCCAAAAAGTTTGAATTCCTGGGGGATCCAGTCAGTGGCTGATGGCAGTGAGCGAGCAGAAAACACACTCCCAGTATCGTGTGTATCATCATAACATCAGGATTGTGCAAAAGGAGGTTGGAAATTCTGAGAAGATCAGTCCTCTGCTCTGCAGCAGCAGCTGCAATTAGATCAGGTTGTCCTGGACTTTGCCCAGTTGAGTTCTGAGTATACTCAAGGATAGAGATCCTACAGGCTCTCTGCTCACCTGAGCAGCATTTGGACACTCTTGTGATTTAAAAGACAAAAAAACAAAAAAAAAAAACAAAAAAAAAACCACCTTTACCTGTTGTCTAATTGGATTTTTTTGTTTCCTGATGCTGATCCTTACTCCACATTTCTGACAAGCTTGGCTTTGTCCTTTCTGCACCCTCCAAGGAGGTGATTAAAGGTAGGAATCCCCCTTATTGTCCCCTTCAGACCAGGTCGCTTCTGTAACACCAACTTCTGTAAATGCTTCTGTAACAGAGAGATTGACTCCATTATCAGAGCTCCTCTCAACTCTGAGTAACATTAATTAAACTCTTGGGATTTTAAACAAAATATCCCACCAAGCTTCCAGATCATCCTTCTCCTTTCCTCTCTTTAATGGAATTGTAAATACTTTTTTCTATGATTCTATGGTTTCAGAGCTTAGACATTATCCCCAGTGTTCAGGATCACTCCTAATACAATCTACAAATATTTTTGAGCTCTTCTTTTTTTATTTTTGCCTGCACATATTCAATTACACTTGAAAATTCATACCTACCTCTGAAAGTCTTGGTTATGTGGCAGTTTTGGGGTAGAATTAATGCACAGTTAGAGACATAAGTTTAAGTACATGTAATTTATAATGTATACATAATGAAATATCCCAAAATCTTTGCCTCAGTGGGTCAACTCTCAAAATTTATTTTGGTCTCTTCTCCCCTCTCCACAAACTTTTAACTGCAAAATAAATTGACAGGAACATGTTTCTGTAAGTCTGTAGCATCATAGAATACATTCTGCATTTTAAGTCCTATCATTCACAGAGCCCACGCCACAAGTCTCTGTTAAAATCAACACCTTAACTTCTTAGCGAGGTTGTTTTTATTACTCCAGTCTGAAATGGAGTTCCAATGGCAGTGCCCTTTCCCAAACAGACACTTCCTAAAGCAGTAATATAAAAAATGAGCTAATGAATTATAATTTATATTTATAATGAATTTATGCTTGCTTGTTTTTATTGTTTTTGTTGGTTCAGATTTTGTTTCATTTTCTGTTTCTCTCTCACGTCTGTCCATGATAGTGAGGTGCTCTTGCTATTCCATTTGGCCATGGGGGTACAGTTGGTTTCTAAAATGTGTGACAGCATCTCTCTGGCAGGGCAAAGGGAAGGTGAAGGCCATGCCACACCTTGTACTACGCAAAAATGCTCATGTCATGCCCCAAAGAAGGGAGCAAGAGTTACTCTTCCCTGGAGGCCTGAAAAAGGTCTTGAGAGCACCATCCCTCCATGTTCCCAATGCTCATTTCCAGGTGCTCCTTTTCCAAAAGGCATCTTCCGTACTTTTTTAATTATTATTATTTAGCTTAAAATCATGCCAGACAAGGCCATTCTAAACTGCATGGATGTTTCCCAAACTCTCCTGGGGTATTCCTAAAAGCTGGAAAGAAACTCATAGTACAGGAGGAAAATGCAGGAACTGAGAGCAAGGATGGTCCTTATAACTCAGGTGCTGGACTGGATCATTTGTGAGACCTCTGGCTGCCTGGCAAGTTGCATAATTCCTTAGGCTCTCATCCCTGCTTTATAGATGAGGAGTTAGTGGTCCCAGCTTTCACTTTGTACATCACATCTATTTGAGCGAGCAACTCAGAATAAAAACAAGTAAAAAATGAGAAAGATTTTTTTTTCCTTACAACTTCTGTCTTGGGGGCACACATCATTTAAGAGCTCTGAGCTAGCTGAGGTTCTCCCTGGAGATGCAGTGCTTATTAACAGCGTGACAAAAATACACTTCAGATAGGCTGGGCAGAAATGCCAGAGATTTTGAAACTGCATTCAGGCAATGGCAAGGCCGTTGAGATACAAAAAAAGCTTTACAACTGTTCCAAATACTTACTAGTGGAAGACTGTTAACAGACAGGAAAAAATGGGGAGGTGTCCAAAACCAGCAATCCACCCTGGTGAGAAATCCAGCTGCTGGGAAGTGGAATGGTGCTGGAATTCATACCAGGTTGTTGTCTCTGGACACCAGTCAATGGACTCCATCTTTTCTATCACCCTCCTGTTAGCCATAAGAAATCGGTGTTTTTCAACTCCTTTTCTCTTGGCAGCTGGATGTGGAGAAGGAGCTTTTTCTCTCAAGTCCTTGCTGAAGAACCATTTCAAAGCTGTTGAATTTTGGAGTTCAGGGAAGGAACTTCACTACTCTGCCCCACTCCTGCCTCTTGAAGGTCACCATTGGACTGAGAAAAATCGGCCAGTCCAGCCTTCCTGCAGCTGCTCAGCTCCTGCTGTTTGGGTTTTACTGCTGGGCCCAGAGCTGCTTATCTTCATAGTCTTCCTCCCCTCTGAATAACTTCAGTATTTATCTCTAGAATCAATGGCTGCTTTCTTCTGCACAGTCTTGGAAAACCAGCATCTTTAAAGATCTCAGAAAGGACACCCCATTCCTCCCCCCTCTGCTTCCATCGCTGCAAATTTGAGATGACTGTAAAAAACGAGAACCGAAGAAAGAAATAATCGGGGGTTCTTTTCCTTGGTGTTGGCTGCGCTTTGATGATTGTGGTTTTTTGAGATTTTTTTTCCATGTAGCCTCAAGGAATGGGGAAGCTGTTTATTGGGACGTTAGGATTCCAGGTAACAGCTCCAGGATTCCAGCTGCTGCTCGGGCCTCGGGCTCCGTGATCCTCCTCCATTTATGTGCGCTGATGTTAAGAGATTTGGCAGCACTTCAAGCGAGCGGGTGAAAACAACGTGTTTATTCTAAGCTTTGCTCTTGCCCTTTGACTTGACAGCGGCTGTGCAAGTGGCCTGGCTGCTCCAGCCCCACTCCTCTGGAGCATGGGAAAAGCAGGAGCAGCAGCAGAGAGACAGCTGGCTGGCTGCTGACTTAGAAAGGCATCGTTGCGTCACGTCACGCCGGGTAAGTTATCTTTGCCATCAGAAGGGCCAGGATTTTAACTTTATTTTTACTTTATTTTATTTTATTTTATTTTATTTTATTTTCTGGGAGGTAGGTGCTCCACAAATTGATGGCGGGGATTTTGGTGACGTCGAGTGAAGCGTCCCATCTGTCAGAGGCAAAGTGGGTTTTCATCCTTGAAATGTAATGCTTTTCTGACCCTTAAAAAAAAAAAAAAAAGAACTTTGTTGGACTCTTTTGAATCCCCTTTAAATGAGTGGTCTGTAAACGTATTAGGATTTTAGGATATTAGGGCCTTTCTCATATTTAATGTGTGGATTGTCTGAATGGAAACATTAAAGCCAACACAAGCAATAAAAATGGATTGCCAGTAAAATAAACAGTTTGGCCTCTGACTGCACAGAGGAAGCAGATCAAGTCAAGAAAACATTTCCTAAAAGTCACTTTTCTAACTGTAAGGCAATTCTAATGGCTGATTCTTACTTAAACCTACACTGCTCTCCAGTTTATTAATCCACACATTTAACTTGGTGTGAAAGTGGAAGTTAATTGACATTCTTCCTCCAAAGCAATCCTGGTATTATGATGGGCACCAAACTGCCACATGAAATACAGAGTAAAAGTGAATGGGAAGCAGTAGGGGTGTATTTCTGAGAATCCAAAGAGTTTGCAAATGACACAAACGAACAAACATGAAATCACATTGACATGCATATGGACTGCTAGGATAATTCTGGCTCTGGATGAACTTCATGGAGAATTTATGGTAATTTCTGTCATGCCAGACTTACACCTTGTCTCTTTAAAACTCTTCTGGTGAAACTGAGGGAGAGGTATATCTTGCCCAGTTTGCATCTAGTGTTGTAAAGTGAACATATGTAGAGGACTCAGTGTAGGGAATCACATATGGGGCTCCATTCCTGAAGTCACCCAGTGAGTGTATTTTACACCTCTTTATGTGCTCAGCAGGTTGCATGAGGAATGTAATGTCCTGGAGGGCTGACTTCATAATTTGTGGCTGTGGATATATTTCCTTCATGAAACCACACTTATGTTTCTTTATTGTTGTTACTATTTAAAAGGATTTTAACTACTTAAAACTCCAGTTTCTTTTTCCATAAGCCTCGCTCCCCTGTCTTTGGTATTTTGATTTTTTAGATGTCTGATGGCTTAGCTGCGGTGTTGAGGATCAGGCTGATGGCTGGAGACATCTGGATGGGTCTGAGATCTGTGCACATGACAATCAGATCCCTTCATTATATATTTTGAGTCCATGTTCTCATTTTTCCTCTGCATTTCTCATTGTTTTGTATCCTCTCCATTTGTATGCAGTCTCATGTAATTATATTAAAATGGTTTCCTTATGCATGGTATGAGTTTTTATAGCTTTGCATTCACTTTCTTTCTTTCTTTCCATCATTTCATGGTTAAATAGGTAGAAAAGTTAGGTAATATGTACACAGGGACTGCTCCACCAGACTGGAGCTCTGAGTATCTCTGTTACCATGTGCTGCAGCCAAAGAAGTTTACAGCATGCAGAGGGAAAAGGTTATTGTTAGTGTAACTGAATAAGTATTAGGGTTAACATATAATGTATAGGTCTATGTAATGGATAGTTTTTATTCATCATAAAATGTTCAAATGACTTGCAGATGTCTGACTGCTGCAGCTGTTGCAGACCTTGTAATGGCATTAGGCTCTGACTCAGAGAGCAGCTCCTTTGCCAAGAGATTCTGGCAGTGGCTGCAGCTGTGATATTCCCATTGAAAAAAGGACTGTCAGCAGTGGAGGTGGTGATACAAAACGGAACAGGAGGATGAGAAAGGGGCAAGGCTGGCTCTAGGTATGGCAGGAAAATTGAGGTTCTGAAAGCTTCCATTTTTCCATGTTTAACTGCCTCAGCAGCATCCTACCACTGCACTGACCGGGGAAGCAGCCGGAATTTATAGTCACCACAGATTCTGGCTACATGCAGCTTGTGTTACACTAACTGGGGAGGGAAAAAAAAACCCAAACCTTTGATAATGTAAAACTTCATTCCCAAGTTTTCAAAAAGAAAGGATGTCCCTAAAAGCAGGCAGGATTGAGTCTCACAGTGCAAACGCAGTCTGTTGCACAAACTGTGCAGCATGGGAGCTCGGCTGCTTGCTGCCTGTGGAGACTGTGGAGTCAGGGAATATCTTCCTTGGCAGCCAAAGGGATGCCAGCATCCTGAAAAAGCACCGAAGGGAAAAAAAAAAATCCGCTAAGTGTCTCATGATTGTTTCCCTGTATCTGTAAAGAAAATAATGAAAACTGACATGTAAAGTAGGCACACGTTTTATTCGTGGGATGTTGTACTGAGACAAACACGCTGAGTTTGAAACAGCTTTTTGATTCCTGTGTGATTGGAAAAGCAAAAGCATGACCATTTTTAGGAGAGAATTGGAGAAGGCAGTGCAAAACAAAAGCACAATTTTGACTGGGTTTGGTGATAGTTGTCAGAAAGTAGAACTGAGGGAATCAAACCCTGAAGGCAGCTGAACTGTAAATCCCTGAAGTGTGGAGGGAGCAGAGCAAGAGTCACCTCTCAATGAAGAGCAGATTTCATTGCTGCTTTTTCTGTTACTTTAAACCACTTATGGAGAGCAGGGTTTAGTCATGAAACGGACTGCAGAGCTGGTCCTGCTCTATGAACCTACAAAGCCAGAAGCAGTATTGTTTCTGGCACCTTTTGAAGGGTCTCTGCTGATTCCAGTGTGTTCTCTCTGCCCATGATCAATGCTGTATTTATGACAGTAAAATTATCAAAATATGCTGGGTGACCTAATTGTGGCTTTCCAATACCTCAAAGGGAGCCTACAAGAGAGCAGGAGAGGGACTTTTCATAAGGGCCTGGAATGACAGGACAAGGGGGAATGGCTTCCAATTGACAGAGAGTAGGTTTAGACTGGATATTAGGAAGAATTTCTCCCCTATGAGGTTGCTAGGCCCTGGCACAGGTTGCCCAGAGAAGCTGTGGCTGCCCCATCTCTGGAAGTGTTCAAGACCAGATTTGATGGAGCTCCGAGCAACCTGGGATGGTGGAAGGTGTCCCTGCACATGGCAGGGGAGTGAAACAAGAGGATATTTGAGGTCCCTTCCAACCCACACCATTCTGGGATTCGTTGTTTCTTTGAAAATACACAGATTATAAAAAAAAGATGCAGTCTACATGAACTTCACTTACTAGATTTAAAAAAGAAAAACCTTACTGATGTGACTTATTCCCTACATGAGTAAAAGGGAATGAGTTGCTAACAGCTCTCTTCTCCAGGGCTGCACTGGCTGTTGACAGCAGCTGTGAGCTGGGACACCAAGAATCCCACCATGCCCCTGTCCAAAGGATTCTTGAGCTCTGTCAGGCTTGGGGCTGTGAGCATTGCCCAGAGGAGCCTGTTCCAGTGCCCAGCCACTCTCTGGGGGGAAAAAGCTTTTACCTGATATCCAACCTAAACCTCCCCCTAACAGAGCACTGTTCCATTGTTTTCTGTGCTGGTAAAGGAATAAATTTTGTGTGTGGTGAGAAAGAATCCCAGTGCTGGATGGACACAGCCTCTGTCCCACGAGGCCCTACAGCAATGGTATGGACTGTGTGATCTGTGGGGTTTTGTGTGCCCCTTCTATGGGAAGGAGGCTTGAGTCTCTCCCTGGAAATCTGCACCTGCCCCGGGAAATAAACAGGATGCTGCCAACTGAAAAGGGCTGGAAGTTTGCACTGCCCAGTTTGGTGAGCCATGGGGGAGGTGGGTCTGTAGCTGCAGGCATTGCAGAGCTTTGGGAGAACGCCATGCACAAATCTCTGTGCTGCCTTTCCCCAGCCCAGGGCTGAATGGGCCAGTCTTCCTCAGAGGAAGAAGCAGAGCTTGGCAGGGATACAAGCCTGGATCCCAGAGGAAGCACTGCCTCGCTAGCAGAGCATTCAGCCTCAAGCCAATCTGCCTCCCAGCCCACCAGCTAACCCAGGCATGGTGTAAGGTTGATATTTCTTCTGCTGCTTCCAGATCCAAAGCTATTTCATGCAGGGCCAGTATGGGGATCTCTGTACCTTACTGCTCTGCAAGGTGTTGACACAGCCTTTCTTTCCTAGAATGTTTTCTGATCAGTAAATCTTAGAAAAACTGTCTAGAAAGTCTCTTGTATCTCCTCTTTCTTGTGAGGAAAGGCTGACTTGGGTAATCTGACTCCAGGAGAGAATTATTGGCAGGCAAAAGGACATTACAGAATTGCAATCTGTTAAAAATCGGGAATAAAGGAATTACTAGAGGAGAAGTCTGCCAGTGGCCATTGAATATGACGGTCTGATTGCAACTTCTGATTCAGAAAGGTGCAAGCTGTGCCAGGGGAGGTTCACGTTGGACATCAGGAAGAATTTCTTCACAGAAAGGGCTGCACAGCATTGCACGGGGCTGCCCAGGGAGGTGTTAGAGTCCTCATCCCTGGAGGTGTTCAAAAAACATCTGAATGTGGCACTCGGTGCTTTGCTCTGGCTGACAAAGATGGAGATCTGTAAAGGTCGAACTTGATGATCTTGGAGATCTTTTCCAACCTAAATGTATGTGTTGTCCTTGAACTCAGATGACAGCAGCCCCTCGTGTTGAGGAAGAGTCTGAGAGCATTAATGGGAATACTGCCTCAAACATAACCCATCAGCTGATCCAGAGCCTTGTCCAGAGGCCTGGCTGCTCCAAAGCTCTGGGCTTCAGCCAGACGTGGTGGTAGGAATGTGTGTCAGCTCTGGAACGTACTGTGGATGTAGACCTGGAGGAGATGGTGCAAGTGCTGCAGTGTGGACCATCAGAGATGGGCTTGGCTACCTTCACCCCAGGGATGGGGGTGCGTGGTAGTTTCCACAAATCCCACCTTGGCAGAGACGAGAAGGGGAATGTTTGTGGAAGGCTTCTGCCCTTGGCATTTCCTATTTGCTTTTAGCTCCGTGCAGATGTCTGTGTGGGGCTCAGCTTTGCTTCTGCTTTGTGCTGGGAGCTCAGGTGCCTGGCTAGACAGCTGCATAAGGCAGCAAAGCACCTAATCCTCACTGAAGGCCACCTAATCCTCTCAGCTTAATGGCCTTCTGCTCCTTCAGAGAGTCCTTTCTTTATTCCTTCCCTATTTGCTCAGCAGTTGAATTCTTTCCTCTTCCATCTCCAAAAGAGCTGGCTCTGCTGGCCGGCCATTCTCCTTCCTGGTCACCAACACCTCTCAGTCCTTCAGGGCTCCAAAATGCAGAAACCCATAAAAGCAGCTGGAAGTAAATGAGTAATGGAGAGGGAAGTCACGTCTCTGTGGACTGAAGAAAGTGTTCTGTAGACCAGTGTTTGAGAACCTTTCATTAGTGCTTCCTGGTTATTTTTTCTGCGTTTCACTTTGCTGAATCCAAATCCCGCTCAAGCCGGTGGGAATTGTTCCACCGACTTCTGCAAGAGTTGGATCTAACCCCTGGTCTGAAAAGTAAAACTAGTCTCACTGGTTTTCTTTTATTTCAGTTGGTTTCACTTTCTGCTTCTCAACTCCCAGAATAACATGAATGCATTCATAGTCCTCCATGGTGACATTCATACAAAATAATCTCTTTTAATGTTTTTCATAAAATAAAATGTGTATCAGCAATTCCACTTCTGTCCTTCTGACTCTGTTCTTCAACTCTGTTTTTTGCCCCCTTCCACCTTCCTGACCTTCTACATGGAGGTATATAAAAATTTCTTTTTACATATAGCACATTTTTTAAGAAACTTTGAGCAGAAAAATACCCTCAGCTTTTGGCATCGTTAAAAACAGACAGTTTGCCCTCAGAAAATAACCTGTTTGTAGTATCTCAAGTGGAAAAAAGATATGCTGGGTTGTGAAAGATATTTGTTCCATCACCATGGAACTCCTTGCACAGTTCCCAGGCCAAGACGTGGCACACAGGGAGGTGACAGTGGATTTCTACATCACAGCTCAATCTTCAGCTTTTAAGAGGAAGCCGTGCTTTTATTCCTAAAATAGCTGTTTGTTCCAATTAACATCTTTCTGGTAGCAGAAAGGGAGCAATGAGTAGAGTATGGTGCTACAGAACACAGAGAAAGGAACATTATCTTACAGAGCTCTGGGGGGTTGTCCTCCAGATCGCCCAAAATTCTTTCCAAGTAACGTGTTAAAATATCGGTAATGCAGTGACTCAACCATATAAACAGATGGAACGAGTAGTGTGCAGCCAGTGATTCAGCTAATGTACAGCTCTGGAAAATTCAAATTTGATTTAACATCAGGAGAAATATTGAATAGGAAATTTCTAGCTTTTCCTTTTGTTTAAGGAAGCTTTAAGTAGGTTGGTTTTTCTACCGAACAGAGAGTGTGGAAAAACATAAGCCACTAACAGCTGATTCAAAGGATGCCATCCTTGGTCCCTGCACAGAAACTCCTTGCAGTAGTGCTGCACTGCAGTGCCAGCTCTTGGTTTGAGCCCAAGTCCTGCTGTGGGACACGAGCTCCTAATTTCTCCAGAGGGAGTGTTCCCAGCCGAGTTACGCAGATCTCCATGATCCAGTTCAAGCAAAGCTTAGCATTTATTTAGCCTGAGTTAACTCATTAATTTCGGCTTTAAAATCTTAAAAGCTGTATCCACTATAAAGTAAATCACACGTTTTTTCCAGGCTCCTCCCGTACCACGTAAAGCTGTGGCTGCAGATGTGAATGTGCTGTGCCTGCAAACAGGGCACACCAAGGCTGCTCTTGGGAATGCTCTCCAAACAGCCAGAGGACATCTAAGCTGTTGACATGTCTTACTACATCCTTTTTATTCCCTTGGAGTGATGAAAGGAGAAACTGGTTTTCTGCAGAGGCCTCCCATTGTTAGGAGATCAACACTTAAAAACTCACCTGATTTTTATGGAAATCTGAGGGGAACCCTGTTCTCTTTAGATTATTCCAGTCTTATCGCTGCAATTACAGGCTTTATTCCACTAGTTATGAGTACAGATTACTGCTACCTGCATGGAAGCCCATCCCTTCATCTCTATGTAAATGCTGCCTTTGAAAGCTTAATTATGAAAGAGTTGTCACGTACACAGTCGAGAGGCACGAGAAGTGATCTGAACAGGTTAAATGCAGGTGAATGTTCTGTTTTGCACAAAGTTGTAATATTCCTAATGTGGTAATTGCTGCAGGATGTCAGAGTAAGCTTAATTCCTCTAGCAGCTGTAGGTAGGATGGAGTTTTGCCCCCCAATACACTTACAGAATCCTACTGCACCTGAATTGATACTGAGAGTTTATTTCAGAGAAGAGATTTGGGAAAGTGCTTGTCTCATTTGATGAGGCAGCACCTCAATAGTTCAGTGTGAATTATTTGTTCCAGATGTGAGGAGTGCTCTTATATATTGGGGACTGTTCTAAGTAGTCAAGTAAGGTCCTGATCCCACAGACCTGTCTGGACATGCTTTAAATAATGCGCTATACTTAATAATTTTATTTAATATGTACAATGTGAAGAAGGTAACAGAAATTAAAGAATCTGAGCGTTCTGTTATTTGCCTGAATACTGTGAAAACCCATTTTTATGTATTGGTAATTTGCTATTACAAAGTATTAAAGTGACATTTCATTCATTGTGGCATGTGGCTTTTTGCTTTTTTAGAAAGAAAACTGCCACTGCATTGAAGTGAGTGCACCCATACCAATGGGAGCTCAGAGCATAAAACCTCATCAGCTGTGTAATAATCCTTACAAGATTTGTAGAATGGAGAATTTCCTCAGGAGTGCTGTCTTCCAGCCTATGGATTGCGTCCTTGTTCTTTTGCAGAACTGTTTGTTTGGACAATGAGAAACAGAAAGAAAAGGTACTTGTCCTTTCTCTTTCTGTGTTGTTTTGTTGGGATTTTTTGTTGTTCACCTTTGGATCACTCATCTCAGTTACTTCTTCATTCTTTTCCCCTGCTGCTCCTGTTTTCCAAGTTGCTGGCTTCTCTCAAGGGTCCTGTAATTTTTAGGGCTTTTCTTAAATCTTCAGCTCCTGAAGCCATTTCATTTCAGCTGAGATATTTTAAAAATTAAGCTTAAGCTTTAAAAATTAAGCTTGCAGAAACTGTATGAGAGGTGACTGAAGACAAATTGAAAAGAAGGGACCTCCTGATAGGGAGTGGGATCAGAGCTTTCAGTGAGCTGGAAGTCACAAATTTGATCAGAAATTATTTTTAGGTCACTTTCTTTTGGGAGTGAGGTTTGCATGGTCATGTCATGTAGGCAGAGATATATCTGAGGGTGTATCCATGTTGTTTAATAATGTTTGAATCAACTGCCTTACTCCAGACAGGATTAAAGCTGAAAGAATAATTTAGTTCCTGTGACTTTCATGAAAATAAGTTATGGAGCAGGGAGGATGTATCCTGTTCTCCTCAGATCATGGAAAATCTGCAGCAGGAACTTTTGGGCAACAGCATGCACTGACTCTAGAGAAGTCTTAAATAAATCACAGCTTTGGAAGAGATTTCAGTTAAAACTTGCACCTTACATCCTGAAGTTAACAAACCACAAGTCACAGACATGTGGAGAACCAGGCTTTCTTCATTCTGGTCACAAGCTTTAAGATCAAGGGAGTTAAAACATCTACTGAAATCACAAAAAAGAGTAAGAGGCTGAGCAGGGGTGAGAGGAAAACAGCAGATGAGGAATTTCTACACCTGTTGTGAGTGAGGGGGGAACTCAGGAACAGAAAGTGGCAGGCAGGAAGGGAAGGAAAGGCAAAGGGAAGCGGGAGGACAAAAAAAAATTCAAGTTGGTAAAGTCCTCCAGAAAGGCTTTGAAAATCACTGGGAGGAGAGATTAAACAGAAACTAAATTAATTTTAATTTAATCTCCTCGTTCTCAGAAGAAATCAGTGAACTCCTATCCAAAGAAGTGCAGGCGAGGCAGAAGGAGAACAAAGGGGTTGCAGGGAGAATCAAATTTGAAGAAGAGGCAGGTCTGGACATGGGAAGCAGTTAATTTTAAGTACTGTTTAGTGAATGTGTCACTAATGAATGTGTCAGGGATAATGAGAGCTGAAACTTGTGGTAGAAGCAGCCAACCTGGCCACAGGAACTGCATGAGAGCTGCGTTACACAGCACAGGAGCGGAAACAGGGAAAGAGGCTCTTGTGAATGAGACAAACTAAGAGTTGGTTGGTTTTGTTGGGTTTTTTTTCTAATTTTGTTTAAATAAATCATTCCCATTAACACTGATTTACCCATCAGAGCGCCCTGGATTAGCACAGCTCAGTTCCATCCTCTCTGCTTGGTGCAGGAGTTCCCTCTCTGCTCACAAGCCCAACGATGTCCACATGGTTGCGACTGTGCAGGGAAAAATGGCTGGAAAAGGAACTCCTGTGAAGGCTCCAGGCGGTCTGGCGAGGGGATGGAGCAACTGTTTTGTCAGTGGACAAATGGTGGCAGTGTGCACAGGGTGACAAGATTCCTGAAGCAACTGTGTTGGCTGAGCAAGGTCTTGACACAGCAAGGACATGCAGAGGACTGAGGGCAGACCTAGTTTTGCCCTCAGGAACATTTAAGTAGCTGTTTCTATTGCCAAAGTATTAGCCAGATCTTTAAAAAAGTCGCCTGGCCCAGGAAGGTGTTATATAAAAAAAAAAACCAAACCAAAAAACAAAACAAAACAAAACAAACAAACAAAACAAAACAACAACAACAACAACAAAAAAATAACCAACTTGCTACTGTTAAACTAGGAAAAGAGACATGGACCATGACAAAAATGTAGGGTATTCCCAGTTTACTGGGTACAGGATAATCAAGTAAATTCCCAGCGGCAGAGGGACTACAAGAGCTAGAAGTAAAACTGCTTTGGGTTTAAACTGAGCTTCCTAAAATGAGATCTGCTTTTTATGTGTCACCTTCTTCCTCCCATTGCAAACCTGTGCTCCCAAAGGCAGTGAGGGGCTGTGGGGATGATCTTCCAGAAGGGCTGAGGACCAAGGAGAGGATGTGAAATTTTTAACAGATGGACTGGTCACCTGTGACCTTCATGACTCAAAGGCATTCCAGCCCTTTTGCACAGCAGAGACACTTTTTAAACACCCCAACAGCAAAGCGGCCACACCACAGGGCACCCAGCTGCAAGCACATTCCTGACACTTTCCTGTCCCTTATATAGGAATGGTCTGGGAAAAAGGGGAACTTCAACAGTGCCAGCTCAAGGGGGAAGAAACTGACAGCAGTAGTTCCTCCCAAGTGGAGTTTCAGTACAAAAAATCGAATGTGTGGTCAGCATCCTTTTCAGGGCAAGAGAAGCACACGATCGATCCATGGGCAGGATCCTGAGGGATAGCGCAGGTCCAGCCTCACTCAGATCGCGCACTTTGGGGCTTTGGGCAGAGCAGGGGGCGCAGGTTTGGGGCTGGAGGGGTCACAAGGACCAGCGGGGCAGTTTCACCCCACGCAGGCCGCAGGAGAAGTTCCAGGGACAGCCCGTGAGGCGCCTCCAGCGCGGCTCCCGCACTCGGGGCTCCCCGGGGCTCCCCCCGCCCGCCTCAGGCGGCTCCCGGAGGACACCCCACAGGGCGCGGGGACTCGCAGCTGCAACAACCGAGACAAGATACTCCCCCAAGGCCGGGGAGCAGCGCGCTGAGGCGACCTCAGCGACAGCATCAATCGCTCTCCCACAGAACGCGGCACAAACCCGCCATAGCGGCCGCCACCGCTCCCTCCATGGCGGACTCACTTGGTACCTCCCCGCTCCCCCCAGCCCCAGCAGTGGTTTCACCCCTCCGCCTCACACACGGCGAGGGGCGTGGCCTCGCCCTCCCGGCTTTCCCCGCCCCTTCATCCATATTCATGAGGACGCGACGGGCGGCCCCAATGCGGAGGGGCGGTGCGCCCAAGCCCCGCCCCCGGACGATGAATATTGATGAGGGGCGCCGTGGCGTCGGGGGCGGCGCGGGCGGCGATTGGCCGGGCGCGGCGGCGCGCGGTGACGCGCGCGGCGGCGGTGCGGGTCCCGATTGCTGCAGCCGCTTGTCAGTGTGACGAAGATTGGCACCCGAGGTAAGCGCTGTCACTCAAACCCCGCTCCAGCCCCGCCGTCCATCACGGCGCGCCCGCCGCCCGGGCACGGCCGCACCGGGGAAGCGGGAGAGCGGCTGGGGAAGGGGCGAGCGGGGCGGCGGCGGCGAGGGGAGAAAGGGGCACCCGCGCTCCGCCGCCGCTCGCACGGACCGGGGGGTTTAAGGGGCGGTGGCGGGCGCGGGGAGGGGAAGGAGGGGAAAAGCGGGGAGGGGTGGGGGGGGCGGGGGAGCGAAGCGAGGAAGGTTCTGGAACGGCCGCCGTGCGCCCGTTGTGTCCCGGCGGGGGCGCGCGCGGGGAGGGGACGCGGGAGCGCGCGCGGGTCCGCGCGGAGGAGGAGGAAGAGGAGGAGGAGGAGGAGGAAGGAGATGGGGGCGATGCAACGGGGGGGAGGAAGGAGGGAGAGGAGGCGACGCGATGCTTAAAGGGGCAGCGCCGTGCTGGCCGCTCCTCGGAGGCGGGGGGAAAAACGGGGGGCGCTCCGGGGGCTCCGGACCGCGGGCTCGGCCCGCCGCGGCAGCTGCAGCCCGCTCTCCTCCTGTCCCCCCGCACACCTGCCCGGCCCCGGGGCCGCGGGGATCGTGCCCCGCTTTGGGGGATGCTCCCCCCGCCCGCCGCCTTCGTGGAAAGCGGAGCCCGGCCCGGGGCGGTGTGCGCGCAGCCGGTTCGGGTTTCTCCCTCGGTTTTGGGGGGTTTTCCGTGTACCCCGCGGTCTCCCGGCTGGGTGGTGAGCAGACACCTTCCCTGCAGCCGGGCCGAGGGGTGCCGGGTGTTTGCGCGGCCGCAATTAGGAGCCGAGACCTGACAGTGCCCAGGGGCCCCGCTGGAGATGTGTGTAAACAATAATAAATCAAGCGCTGGTTTTATCCTCGAGTGTTGCCTCCGTGAGCCGCGTGTCCCAGGGGTCATGGAGCAGTCCGTGGCTTGCCTTGGTTCCCACTACGCCGGAGTTCGTCAATTAACAATGTAATAATACAAGCAGTTAACGCGTTTGGTGTGATAATTCTCTCTATAGCTTCTTGGTATTTTTTAAAATACAATTTATGAAATATTATTTTAGTCTTAAATGGTGCTATGTACTCTAATTTTAGAGACACGTCGTAGTATACGTTTATTTTTTTATTCTACTGCTGCTGAAGTTTTTAGTTCCTTTTTGCACTTTTGTCTGAGTAAATGACTGGTGTGGTTTAGGGAGGCGGAATCCCAGAATGGGGTGGGTTGGAAGGGACTTTAAAGATGATTTTGTTCCAACCCCCTGCCATGTGCAGGGACACCTTCCACTGTCCCAGGTTGGTCAGGGCCCCATCCAGCCTGCCCTTGGACACTTCCAGGGATGGGGCATCCACAGCTTCTTTGGGCTCTTTATTCCAGTACCTCACCATTCACACAGTAAATAATACATAAATAATGTATTCTTAATACAAGACACAATATTTGATGTGAAACCCTTAAAAGTGAATGAATTGCTGGGTTGTTGGCCTTTTTTTTTTTTTTTTTTTTTTTTTAACGCATGCACTTGAGAGCTGCCCAGGCAAGATTCATTTTTTTGTCCTTGCCCCTCTTTGGAATAGGTTGTGTGCATTCCATTAAACAGATCCCAGGAACAGGCAACGTGGGCATTATGTTCTGGATGCTGGAAAACACTTGGGCCAAGATCCTGTGGAGAAGAGCAAGAGGGTGTAGGTCACTCTCAAACTATACTAAATATCTCTTTTAATTTTATATATTTTTAACTAAATCCTTTCTTAGTTTTTAGAAAAAACATGAACGTTTAGTTAGTTCTTAATTTTATTCTCGAGCCTGCTCTTGCACAAAATTTCACTGGTGTAAATTGTTTGATGGGGGGAATTTTAACAACTGTGGCTCAGGATATCCACACATCTTCTGTTCTTCATACTGAGAATGCACTCACAGCTTGTTCCCTGTCCTCTGTGGGATATAATCTGTTTTTATGGGATATTACCTGCCCGTGCTATGGAGTCATATCCCTTTAGCTGTATTTGTGTGTGTGGTTGAAGTGAGATGGCTTCTGCAGCTGGATAAAGTCCTGCTCAGTCCCTGCTAGCTGCATGTGTGAATTTTATGGATTACACTCAACCAGGAAACAAGTTGTTGTGACTTTATCAGAAATCCATCCTTACATGTATTTCCAGACTCTGTCATTGCTACAGTATCAAGCAACAGCATATGCATTTTGAGTGCGTTTTCTGTCAAGTAAAATCACAGATTTATCCTTTTCTGAATCTGTATGTAATCACATATAGAATCATTACATTCAAATTTCTGAAGGAAAGAAAATCCCCAGAACATTTCCCATAATCTATTCAAAATAATTCTGATTATTTTTCTCATGTACGTTCTAGCTGCAGTTTATTTTATGGACTGTACAGTATATTTTTACTCTTGACTACTTGACGTATTTTCTTGTCATCTCATAATTAAAGTATCCACAGGAAAATTTCCATGTAGGTTTTACTGTGTTTTCTTTACATAATCTGCAGTTCAGTGAAAGACAGCTCAGTGTGCTTCAGTCACAGGGCAAAGTAGGGGCTGTTGTGTTGCAGTGAAATTCTGGAAGCTCAAGTAATTTCTCATTGATCTCCCCAGTGGGTTTGGGCCATGCATTTTTCTTTTTTTTTTTAATCTGTGCTTATGGTTTTTGCTGGGCTGAAATTTTTTTTTTGTTACCATTTCCCATGTGCTGATAGAAAACCCAAGAATTCCTCTCATTTTGAGTACATTGTTGTTGTTTTTAGGGTTGGTGGGGATTTTATTTTGTATTTGGAAATTTCACTTTGACATGTAAAAAGTCAAGCTGGTATTAAGTACTTACAGCTTTGATTTGTACTCTCAATACAATTTGTAATATTTGGGTTAAATAAAAATAACATTTAAAAACTAAATCCTTGCAGTCTTCCATGGTAGGACTGAAAGGAGTTTAGAATGAATGAAAGATAAATTTAATTTATTTTAAATGCTTTCGTGTTATAAAACGGTTAGTCTTCTGGAAGCTGTAATTTCTTCTTCAGAATTTTGCTTTCCAGCCGTGTTTTTCTGTGCTGTAAATGCAGTGCTCTAATAAAGCCCTAATAATTCTGATTGCTACCACGGCAAGTTTGGGGAGTGTTCAGGAGCAATTCAATTTCCTGGAAAAGACTCACTCTTTGGTGAAATTAAGCCTTGTGTTAGTGGCCGAGGGTGAATGATCACAGAAGCGGCACTGTGGCAGTGGAACTGCCTGTTCTAATGACCATGTTAATGTCCTGAATGAAGCAGTCCAAATTGTATTTCAGAATATTATGTCGTGGTCTGGGAGCCAAATGTTGCCTCTGCAAAACTGGCACATATGTGAAAGCTTACAGTAAAGCAGATTAATATTTTTTATTTTGGTCTAAGTAAGACCAAATGCAGTTTTTTGGGGGCGAAATTAAAAATGTTGCAAATGTTGCTTCTCTTGCGGCAGCAGCAGCTGGTTACTTCATTTCTCACTTGTTCAAAGAGTCCATAGGTTTAAAAATGAGAAGTCTCAGAGGGGGGTTATTTTGCCACAGCTCAGTGCTGTACAAAATGTAAAACAACTTACTGCTCTTCTAAGCAGGAGGATTCCAAGACCCAGAAGAAAAAGCTGCTGATAGAGCTCTTCCATTTGCTTACTTGGTGCCAGATGTTGCCAAAATCTTTTACCCAGACCATTTTAGATGTCCCTAAGGATGCTGAACACTGAAATATTCACACTTGTAGCAGGTTCTTCACTTTATTCACTGAAGTGGTTTCATGCCAGAGGTGTGGAACACGGGATTCATCATGTGGAACCGGGGCTGGGGTAGAAAATAAAATAATGGCACCACAGATCTGGAAATGCCAATTTTGTTATTGAGGAGCTGTGGCATGTTTTTATGAAGTTGGTGAGAGGCAGTAACTTGGTTCCCCTGCCAGCAGCGAGGGGATACCACGTCCTGAATGGCACGGAGAAGCAAAAGTTGGTGCTAGAAAGGGAAATAAAACTTGGATCTTGTTCTCACATGGTTGGTTCTCATCCTCCGAAGGAACACGTTGTTTGGGGTTTGCTGTGGCAGCTGCTCCAGGCCGTGGTGTTCTCAGTTTTTAGTACCCAGATGTACAAAAGGTATTTGCTGTTAAACCTGAGGACTGTTTAAGTACACAGAGAGTCAAAAGGTGGATTTTGAAAATGGGAGCTGAGTGTGATGATCACAGACTGTCCCTTCCCCTGCTGTGCCCAGGGATCTGCAGCTCTCTCTTCTGCGGCTGATGAGAAATTCAGGCAAAAAAGTAGAATATGGCAGCTTGCTTCTGGATCCCTGAAAGAATGATCCATTTCTCTTAAACCTCCAAATTCCAATTTTTATTTTATTGGTGAGGTTTTGGAATTGCCTGTGTTTTTTCTTGAGGGCAGAAGAAGTTAGGAAGTGTGGCTATACTTCACATCCTGCTTGGCTTTTTACGAGTTACACAGCACACAAAAGCAAAGGGAAGAGGATATTATCATATTTGCTGAGAAATAAAGTCCAAGCCTTTTATATTCCAAGGAAACAGAGGCAATTAGAGAACAGAAATTGGATCTTTACCCGTATTTAACATGCCTAGAGAACAGGGGAATGAAAATGTGTTTGCTGTGTTGTATGTTTTTGTAACTAAAGAACTTCTGGATCAGTCTGTGATCCTTTAATTTATGTTTTCTAGCCCATTTTTATGTGGCCTAGGCCATGATAGTAGCAATACCAAAAGCAAGATTACCTGGATGTCTTTATTATTTTTATTTTGAGGTGTTGATTTCAGTAGCTTAATTCTTAGTCCTACTGAAATTTGCCCGGATGAATGTGTTTGAGCAGGGTTATTCTGCCAACTTTAAAATGACTCAGCATGTTGAGAATGACTCGAAGAGAAAGTAAATATGTTAATTTATAGGAAAGATGGGATTCTTCGTATTTAAGAGCATTTCAGCAGTTGAGTTGTGGATTTTAGTGTTGCAGAGGGGAGCATAAGCATTCACATGGAGCATATGGCTGTTCCTTGAGAACCTTCAACAGACCATAACCTCTTGAAAAACCTGGTTTATATGCTGCTGGGAAAATATTTATTATCTAAATTACCTGAATATTCCATGTAACACGAGTGTCTTCCTGTCTGTTGGTCCTTGCATGTCACCTGCCTGTGCAGTCATCACCTGGACCAAGTGGTTCAGCATGATGCAGCTCACAGCTGTGATGGGTAAATTTAATCCTAAATAATCTTTAATTACCCCAGAACACTTAGGCAGCAGTCATAACTCCTGGCAGGATGGACACTTGTGTTTGGGAGAGGTGGGAAACAAGAGTGGAGCAGGCAAGGAAGAGTTTTTATTTAATCCTCGTTTTAAAAAGAAAAGGACAGTTCATTTTACGACCTGAACTTAATAGCAAAATAAAGGTAGTTGTTCATGTTTGACCAAATGTTAGTCAAAACAGGACAGATTGTGGAAAACTAAGTGATGGATTGGAATTGGATTTCACAGACAGTTGCAAGGATTTTGTGTCACTTCAGGTTTTTTGGCTAGTCCAAGTGAATACTTGATTCATTAATGCATTTGTTATTCCAGAAATCATAAAAGATACAAAAATGAAATGATTGATAAGGGAACATCTTGATCTTGATGAATTGTTTAAATGCCAAGAATGTGTAGAGGGCATTTTCTTACCCATTCAACATCCAAAGTCCATTTTAAATGCATTTATTATTTAAATAAAACTGCTATTCACCCTTCAACTGTACTTCAATAGCTTGAGGAATTCATGCCTTCATAGAATAATTGGAAACTTTTACAGTTTTATAATAAAAATGTTGGAAAACATAACATATGCTTACACAAAACTGCTCACATTGTAAAGTATTCAATAGCAATAAAGGCAGAGAGACTGGTGGTTATTCCGTGTCTTCTTTATGAAACCACAAAGTATAAACACAAAGCAACATTCATTTCAGTCATAGTTTATTGGGTGCTGATGCAAATCATGATTAAAATAGGATTTCCTGTTGCTTTGGATTAATTTGCCTGGAAGGAAATGGTTCCATCAGTGTCTCCAAAAGTAAGAAATTTGGGAAGTGCTCGTGTGGATATTCCAAAGGTTTCAGTGACAGAGGGATGGATTTGTGTCTACGACATAAGCAACCCTGTTTATCCATGTGGGGAATACCAGGGAAATGGGGAGGGTGGTGGAGTTCTCACCTTTCTTTTTTCTGTTTATTAATTTATTTTTTTTTAACAAAATTTGGTTTGAAAAAGTAATTATCAGTAAGCAGGAGTTGCACAGGATCAATTCCAGCTGTGGAAGGGCTGATACATATCCTCTGGGGTGTAAGGAGTATTTGTAGTCTTTCCAGTACCACCCTCTTGCCACGAGAGCAGCAAGGCAGATGTGACACCATCTTCCTGATTTTTGGGTGCATTCTGAAAGCACTTTGGGTGAAAACTGAGGGCAAAAAGTCCTTCTGTATCCTGTAACAATAAATATGTTTGAGGGTTCTCATGCTGGACCCATAAAGTCCTTCTGTTTGCCGTATTAATAATACAGAAAAAAAAAGGAATATTCATTTATTATGTGAATATTGATGGTGGATGAAGGAGTGATGGGAAATATTTTTATTCCCTCATACCCTAATCCCTCAAGAGTCTTGGAACAATTAAAGAGGGAAGTTTCTTTTCCCTCGAGTTTTGTTTTTCTCTTGCCAAAATTGTGTTTAGTCCCCTAAATTCCTTACTATTACTTTATAGGGCTAATAAAGCAAGGTCAAATTACAGTGTGAATTGGGTAGGAGAAATGAGATGCTGCAGGAAGTTCCTTGAATTTGAGAATCTTTCTGTAGTCAGAAGAATGAGGATTCTGGTTTGCAGAAGGTAGGAGAGCAGCCTGAGGATTTCTTTCCAGAATTCCAAGAGCTACCTGGGGGCAGGATACCTGGCACACTGAATTTTATGGCTGGATTGGGTAGAATTCCTCATCTTTCTCATCATTGTTAAGAAGGACTGTGATAAATTGGTGATGACGTGGAATCAGGAATATGACCCACAATTATGCACCTTTCCTTAGAAATAGACAGTGTACACAGTGAGGATGTGTGCAGAATTAGGAGCTGGAGTTCTTCACAAGACCCAGATCCCCTCAGTTTTATTTCTGTTGTGCCTAGAGGAATTCCTATGATCTATGCATCCTGAATATTCATTTTATCAGTTAACTGCATATGCAGTTTTAGCTCATAAAGTGGCACATTTTTTACATTTTTTGTTATCTGGAACTTGCAAATAGCGGAGTTCATAGAATTAAGTGTACTAAAAGCAGAGTTTAAACAAAGAGTGAGTTGCTAGAGGAACACAAATCTTTTATTGAGGTGGTTTGTTGTTGGTCATGCTGTGTGACAATGTGTGGTGGTGCTTGGGAGGTGGCCTGTGGTACGAATATTTTGTATGGATTGTTAAGATCTAGATGGAGGGATATGAAAAGAGGATGCTATAAAAGATTAATGGGACAACAAAGCAGAAGATACACTGTTGGAGAGGTCCTGCTGAATAAAGTCACTATTGCATAGCATCAAAATCCTACATGCAAAGAAAGGTTGATGGCAGCTTGGAGTGTAGCCTGTTTTTCTGCAGAAATTCAACTTTAGTTGTGGATTTTAATTGATTTTGAATTTTCAGTTTCTTAAAGTATAATTTGCATTCTTTTTTGTAATGTAATCTCATATTCATCAAGATTAACATATAAATAACTCTATTGCACCACCGAACAATAAAGGGAACAAAGTGACACAAAATAAATCTCATTTTACTGCAGCCAAAAATTGGTTTTGTGGCTTTTTAGGGCTTGACTCCCAGGGCAATTGACAGCATAGCTGTTGTAGAGTAACTGAGTGGCTGTATCTGTGTGATGGGACTCCCTGAGGTTGGTATTATGTTCCTGAACAGGAACATTGTCTTTCTTAAAAGTGTAATATTCTAAATAATGACTGTACTTTTTAAGTACATGAGACAGAGGAAATGGAAGCCGCCTTGGTGCTGAATGAGGAGAACATTCTCATTGAGCACAGTTTTAATAAACTTGTCTGCATCGACTTCATATTGATTTGTTTGTCTTAATTTTGTGAATGACTCTGCGTGGGCAGGTCAGCGGAGATGGAGATGGACTGCAGCAAAGATGGAATGAATCCTGGAGGTTGGCATGTGTGCTCTACTTACTGCTTCATTATTTGAATCACTTATTACTGCCATTATTTGAATCTATAAAAATACATGGATCTTAATGTGTGCTCATGTTTGTGTGTGTGAATGTAGGCAGAGGTCTTTGCTTCCTGCGATCTGAAATGCAGAATGAGGGGATGACTCAAAGGAGGGCTCTTCAATGCTTGAATGAACAAGTTCCTCTTTTACTTTGTAGTTAAAACCTCAGTGGTGATTCACTTTCTGAGAGACAAAGGAAGTTACCCTTTGTTTTGATTTCATAGTTAGGTATTTTTATTATGATGGCATTACTTTAAAACTTGCCTGCCAGAGGAATAAAAGGAAAACAAAAATTTGCAATAGCAAGTCCAGTTAAGACTCCACAGTGCTTGGTGTTTCCACCCTGTAACAGGTGTATCTGCTCCCTCTTGCCCCCACTGAAATGTGCACGAAGACATCATCATCTGCAACTCAGATCTCTCTTGTCTGCTATGTTTTGGGGTAGACAGCAGTATTAGATGTTGTGTAGTGTCTCTTTGAAGAGGGCAATACCACTGCAACATCCTCTGGCTTCTTCTCAGCCACATCCTCCCCTCTGCAGCATCTTTAGCATCCTAGGCTTGCATTTCTTTAGCATCTCTTTGTTCCTGCCCTCAATATCTCATGAGCTGTCTAGAAATTTGCTGGTTCCAGAGTTTCAGCTGAAAGCTTTGCAGGCAAGGGCTAATTCTTCATACATTGAATATTTGACCAACCAGATCTCACAGCAGTTATTTCTGAATGGAAGAGCAGGACTTTGAGATTTGCAGTAGTCCTCCTCATGTCTGACCAGAGACAAGGAATGGATAATTTATGTATTTATCTATTCTGATTTATCTGTCAGTGACCTCCGTTCTGAAGATGCCATGAATAGTGAGAAGTCTTTTATTTGAAAGTAGCCCAGTAAACTGAAGTGAGAATGAGTACCAAAATGCATGGCATGTGAAGAAGGGAGCAAGTGGGATACACTGTCCTCAGAACAAAATTAACAAGCTGCAAAAAATGAGAGAAGCCCATTTTCTGAAGACATAGATCTTTGACAGTTTAAGGAAAAGTGGTAAGAACTTTTAATGTGCCATCTGCTCCTTGAACCTTCAAGACCAGTTGTATCACTTTGACTCAAACTCCTTCTTGCTCAGTGTTCAGTCTCTAACCAGTGGCTGAAATTTAAACCACCTTAAAACTCCTCAAATACCTTCCCTGCTCTGTATAGAGCCAGAGATGTCATCTAGACTGAGTGGCCCTTCACATTTTGTTTTTCTGTGAACTTGCCTGAAAGCCATCACTTCTCGGAAAACAACACGTGCATAAATTTTAATCAATTCAAAGACCAATTTCATCTTGCTTTCAAAAATGTTGGAGTTACTTTCTCTCTGGTTCTTACTGTGAACTTTGTGTGAGAAACAGATAATCAAATTCAAGATCTCAGCTGTGTTTTAGCCATCATTTAATTTCTGGTGGCCTCTGTGAAACCCTGGTGTCTGGAACTTCCCCTGAGATGGTTTTTTAATGCTTTTCAGCAGTTGTGTTTTCTGTTTTCAGGATCTTTGCTTTCACAATCCCTACTGCTTTTTAAAAGCAGCTTCAATGTATCAAATGGGTGCTATTAAATGTAATTAAAGTAATTTTAAGTGGTAATTTTTGGAAAGCTTTTTAAAATTGCTGAATAATCCTGTAGCAGAACCTGTCTTCACAGGATCCCAACACTGGCCCATTTCTAGCATCATGCTTTGATTTTTACCATGGATTGTTTACAAATTATTATGAAGGAGATTTAAATAGGGGGGAAAATATCTCACCTTTCTTGATTTCATGCCTAATTTTCACAACAGTGGTGAATTATTCCTATTTGCATTTCATGGTTTTATTTTTGGGATGTGTCTTGTCTAGTCCTGGCAGACAGACACCGATCCAAGGAGTAAAATATGAGGGTTGAACAGTGAGGGAGTTATTATCCAAATGGAGCCTTCTGTTAGAGGTGTCAGTAGAGACAAAGGTGAACGTAGAGAATGAATGGAATAAGATGAGAGAAAGATCAAATAATGGGATAAGAAGTTCAAGCGTGGGATAATGGGTGTGATCAGAGATTATTAACAATGCAAAAATGTGCAAAACTTGCAAAATAATTCCTGTCTGTTCATTAAAACTTGATGAGGGAACCACACAATAGAACATTTGTTTTAGAAAAATAATACTGAGTCTTAGAATGTGTGTTCTATGGTTTTGTTTTCTTCTGATTATTTCTCTGTTGGTTTTTAGATTTCTGTCTTCCACGTTGTACATCAGTGGGATCTCTGTGCTGGAACAAGATAATGTCTTCAACTCATTGAAGGAAAGGGGTGAGCAGCTTTCTCCTGGCCAATGTTTTATCTTCTTTAGAAAACAGCATGTCCTGGAAATAAACATCATCTTGTATTGTGTTAAAAAGGAAGCCAGTTCTAGATGCTTTTCATGTGTCAAAGAGAATTGACTTTTGTTTCTTTTTAACTTGGTGTTTGAATGTAAGGATCTAATGTTACATAGCAAGTGCCAGGACTGAAGTTAAATAAGAGTGAACAAAGAGCCATGCCGAATCTGCCAGTCATGCATTTCTTTCTGAAGGACTTCAAAGAGACGTGTATGAGGGAAAATTAGAAGGAATGATTACTTGTTAACAAGTCTGTTGGGTAGTTCCTTCACAAGGCTAAGAGGGTTGGTGGTTAGGTCGTAGCCTGAAGCATAACTATTTATATCTCTTACAAACATCTGTTGTAGCTTGTGTATGTTAAAAATGATACCACTGATCTCCAGCAGCTCACTTCACCTTCTGTTAATGTTACTGGGTGGTCCCTGTGCCCTTAATTATGAAGGAGTAAGTGGAACAAGTGAGGAGTGGAGTGATGGATGTTAAGTGATCACTCCGTGTGCCTGTTTCAGCTCACATTTAATCTCTTCTCTTACATACTCAATTTGCACGAAGTCTCCACGTTTCTAATTATGATTACCCCTCTTCATTTAGCTTCCTTTCTACTTTACATTTTCCCTTCCTACCTCATTTTATAAAAGGTCTCCCTTTTTTAATTTTTTTACCCTTGGCTTTGTAGACCACAATCTTTTTATGAATTCCCTTTCACCAGAGGTATCAGTGGAGTTTCTGATTGCAGGTCATGCATCAGCTTCCAGTTACATGACCTTAAGTTTTTCCTTGAGTTTTCCACATGCTTTGCTTTCAAATAGAATGAGAGTTAGTTCTGTTCTGTGTGAAGCAAACCAGCAGACTCACCCTCAGGTTATTTTTGTTATTTTTAAGTCTTTGAATATAACACAAACACAGTTTCCCCTCTACTCTCCATTTCTTTCGCAGCGAATAATTAGCATTTTGAGAGCTCAGATGTCCGGAAATCATATATTCTTGGGTTCACCTCAGATACCCAAATACTCAGTGCCCTGAGGTAGAGTGTGCTGGTTGGGGATGGTGCTGCTGTGAGCTGAGAATGGACACACATGAGCCAGGAATTACCACACCAACAGGTCAGCCAAGAGCAGGGGTTGTTCCAGTGCGCCGCAACCGCTTCGGACCGAGTCAGCTGCTTTCCATCATAGCCACCTTCAGCAGGGAGAGGCCTGAACCAGCCTGCCTCGATGTGAAAAGGATCAGAAACCATCCGTGTGTGGAGGAGCTGTGGAAGTAATTAGCTGTGGCAGTGATAAACATCTGGGAGCGATAGCAGCCCCATGGCTGTCTGCAGCCTGAGCATCTGCTGAGGCTGCTCCTGCTAACGAGCCCTGGGTGCTGCATCCCAAATGAGGTTATAAAAGCCAAATCTGTAAATACCTTCTCAGTTACTTTTCTGTAAGTTTAGCAGAGTTTGTTTCTTGCCTCTACTGAGTAATGAGGAAATGTTGCTTTTTAGTGAGCAGAAGTAATTCCTCAGTTAATTGCCTCAATTTGAGTGTGTGATTAGCTCAATTTGTTCTTCTTGATTTGCAGTGGTTGTCTTCACTAAATCTCATCAGTTCCTATCTTGCCTAATAGCTTAATCTTTTTCTACTGTAATTATAAGTCAGAGGGGAAGCTCTTGTGGGAAATAAAGGATATACCCATGTAGAATTCTTTCCAGTTGTTCCCCTGGGAGAAAATATGGCAAAAGTCCTTCTAGATGAAATAATCTATGGATCTAGCTCAAAGCTGTGCACCTCCTTTCTTCTTTTGTGTGGCCTGAGGGGCCTTCCAGATGTGGAATGTCTCTTCATTATGGAAATCTGGAAGGAGGGGTTCGTCCAGCTTGTCTTGTTCTCCAAAAATCCTTGCCATGTCCTACTGTCTTTACCAGTTTACATGTATTGTCTTTGTGGCCTCCCTCTCCAGGTTTTTCTTCGTGCCACAAATATGATCTTACGTCCCTGTGAACTCTTAAGACTTTCTTCCTCTTCTACAAATGTTTTACTTTTATTTTCTCTTTTTTTTTTGCCTAAGAATTTCATCTTTCTCCCACTGTCAAACAATTCCTTTAGCAGTGTTTTCTGTGGGATTTAGCTTTAAAATAATCATTAAATAGTACTTGCTCTTTCTTTGTTGATCGTTTGAACTGTTGTGCTTTTACTTTGAGGGTCGTCTGGTCCATGCTGTGGATGTCACAGTCATAAATTAAATGCATGTCTTTTGAGAAAGAAGAAAAGCAGCATTTTCTATGTGTCTGTTCACTCTGTCAATACAGACAGGCACTTGCATTGGCTGTCAGCTGCCATTTATAAAGCAAAATTAATGTTTAAACATCAGGCAAATGCTTACAGGGCTGATGCTTTAGAATGTGTTCCCTTAAAGTATTTTGAGAGATATCTCACATATTGTGACAAATGCTGATTTAACTTTTATCACTAAATGATTTGTAACTATAAAAAAAAAATTAAAATCTGAAGTACTTCTGTCAGTGAGTGCACTTAGGTTGCTCCCTTTGTTTTTTTGATTTTAGTGAAGAAATCAGTCATGTTTTTGGAGTTTCAAAGGAGGAATACTGATGTTCTGTAAAAACAGATATAATCTAGTTTGTAGAGAAAGCCACGTTGGCATCATCCTGGTGAACTTCTCTGGTCTTTGAAGCTCACTAAGATTTGATTGTTCTCTTTAATTTAATTTTTAAAAATTGCGGTCATACTTAGGAAATACCTGAGTGAATTTGATGCAAAGTAAGGCTTGAGATATCTGCTGAGGAGTTTGGTTTGTCTCTGTGCCTGGAACTGTTTTCAAAGAAGGGAACCTTCAAATTTCTCCTGGGTTTGCAAAATGAAACACTCACTTGAGACTGATAGTTTATAGATAGTTTCTATAGGGGAAACTATCCAGAAATGTAAAAATTGCTCTTAAAAATGGTCATATGCAGTAGTAGTATGCAACAAGGGAAGGACTTATTTGAAAAATTTGTAGTGATTGAAGACATTGCAAAAAAAAAAAAAATCTGTTTCAGATCTTAAACTGGTGAAAATTTAAAAACTTAGTTCTTCAATACAGACATAAATGAAAAAGAGCAGAAGACCTGGAATTCTTACCTGGATGTAATGTTTTTCAAGACATGAGCTCTGGCTTCTTTTTTAGTATGGATTTTTTCAATAGTAGCTAAACATTAGGACTCCTTTGTGTCAAGGAAAATTGACTTTTGTGTTAATAGTTACTGGTAATAGCTTAATGAGTTACATGATTTCAGTTGTAATGGCTACAAATCTGACAAGAAAATGAAATGTGAAGTAGTAATTCATTGGGTACACTCTATCTGGTGGTGGTGCTTTGCTAGTTTTTTTTTTTAAATTACTGTATGTCTTAACTTAAAAATATTTAACTCATTTGGGCACCAAACTCCAGCTAATGCCTAGAGAGATTAACATGATGCCTTTACTTGTGTTTAAATCCTATTGTAATTAATATTGGCCAAAGTATCAGATGTCTCTGAAATCGAGACTTCTGAATTCCTAGGTCCCTTTTGAAACTTTATAATCATGTGGGCCCAATTGCTTAAAAACTGTTAGATATTGTTCCCTTCTTTGTTGAACCTTAAATGGCTTGGATGGCAAATTCCTGATGTCAGAAGTGATTTGAGGCTTGATCTCTGAAAGTAGTTTCTGGGATTCACACTCAAAAGTGAGCAGGGTATTCCCTTAACATTTTGCATTTGGTTCATCATTTTTAACTATAATTATTTCAGTTACAGTGATGCTCAGTGAGTTGGGAGCCTTTTCAAAACACAGAAGCACAAACCTGCCCATTTCTAGATTTCATGTATTACCTTAGAATGCCAGTTAAATAGTGCAGAGGTGAATGCTTAAGTTCACATGAAGCTTGTGAGTATAAAAAAACCCTCAACCTCTTATTAAAAATTATACTTTAGAGTATAAAAAGATACTTTTTGCTGATAAAACCTGTTATATTTCCAAACTGAATTTATTTATTTATTGTTTGAATTTGCACGTGGCCATTGTTGTCAATAAACTCTCTGAGACGTATGCATAAATCTGAATTTCTACCTTTATTTTTTCTTCACCCTTTAGAACTGGATTCTAAGGGGCCGCTTTTTTAACTGACTACTTTCTTTTTCTTTAAAGAATATTTGTTCAAGCTTATGATGATTTGACACAATTAATGTCTTAATAACCATGATGGCAACACAGACCTTAAGTATAGACAACTATCAAGATGGACAACAGGTAGGTGTGTTTTCCTTTCTCTAGGAACTAAAATACACTTAAGAAGAGGGGGGAAAAATAGTGACTTTGTCCTTGGTGCCTGCTTTGGCATTGTTTAAACTGGACTAATGAACATAGTCATGTATATCTGGCCATGATGTTTCTTTTTCATACAACAGGCTGTGTAGTTGTACACTTTAAATTGCCAAATTAAAATGCTGTTGACTGGAGGCAAGTTCTGAGGTGGCCTCTACTCTGAAACTCATTTTGCTGTTACTCTGTGTCAGCCCTAAGCAATAAATATAAATACTTCTGTCAGCAGATGGCAACAATGGGGAACAGTCAGAAAAAAACCAGCAACTTTCCACATCTCCTATAAAATGTTCATCTGAACGCAGACAGATTTTGGATTTTTAGTTTTATTGGGGAGTCTTTAAATTGCAATTCTAATTTCTCTCTCTCCTCTCACCTACTTTACATATTTGACTTTGATCCTCAGCAAAGACATAGCATCCTGTGGCAGTGAAAGTAAAATATACCTTTTTTTAAAATAACAGATTGGGAGATAGCTTTTTCTTCCTATTTGTTTGTATTTCAAGCTCTCAGTGTCCAAGGTAGACAGGTAATTCACATGCCTGCTGCTCTTCTAGTTTGGAAATGGCCCACAGAAAAAAAAAAAATGCAGTTTTAAGTGTGCTGTTTCCTCCTCCTAGGGAGATAGAACCCTAACTGAACACACTTTCTCCCTTCAGACTGCAGATGTATGGCCAACATTTATATTTATAATCACTTGTCTGAGTCATCCCCTTTTAATTTGCTCCTCCTTCCTGTCATTAGCCAAGAAATTAGTCCATAAGTTATTTTTTTTTTTTCTGCAAACATTCTGGCTTGAAAATCATCTCTGCTTGCTGAGGGAGCTCTCTGCAAGGCAGGCTGCTCTGTTGAGTGGGAGATGCTGAGTTTTCTCAGTTTCTGATTTTTCTAGGAGATGGCTTGGTCCCAACAGGTAATAAAGCACAAACGTTTTGGTTCTTTGCAGACTGTTAAGAATACTATAATTTTTTTTCTGCTGCTGTTATGTGGAAATAAATTAAATTCTTTGAAGTCTGGTTCTCTAATAGTTTCTGGAGGCCTTCATCTCTGCAGCCCTCTACCTGAGAGAAAAGAGAAGTAAAAGATTGCAGTGGTTCTGTGTCTTTGTGCAGATGCTCAAATGGGAGAAAACCAAAGAGTTTTGGGCTGAGGGGTGGAAACTCTGACTTTCACAGTTCACATTCCTGGAAGACCTTTTAGTCCAAAAGATGCTTAGCTGGAGGTGATCTAAAAAACACTTGGAACATCTTCAAAGCATCCCAAAGCTGTGCTCAGCTTCCTAATGCAATTTAGGAGATGCTCAGGTGAAGCTGTGGCTCTGTGTTGCTTTTCCATGGTATAAATGTGTTAAATGGGTGTGTAGAAGGAGTGACTGCTGTTCTCCTGTAGTTTGATAGCCCTAAAATACTTAGTTCTTAGAATATGTAAAATGGAGTACTAAAGGTCATGGGAGGTTATGCTCCTATAATTAAAGGACTGGAAGGAGACAGAATATTTCAGGTCTTTTAAAGCAAATGTGCATTTGAATGGACGGAAAAACTCTGGAAGATCTTTTTCTTGAGTACCCTTATACAATGCACAGTAAAAATAAGAAAGAAAATTTAAGAGGATAAACTTTTCTTTACATTGATTTCATCCTGAAGGATTTTTATGCAGACATTCCCATGAACTTTTTGGAGCAATGTACTGGAGGCTGTTCCAAAACCAGCCACTTCAGAGACAAAATGCTTTAACAATTTACTAATATCTGACATTCCCATTTTAAAGCCAAATGCTAAAACTTAGAAGTGACCTTTATCCATCAAAAAGTGTCAGGGATTAAAAAGAGGGGTTTTGTTGCTGCTACAACTCCTTGTGTCACTGCCAAGTCACACCAACCTTCTGGCAATTTAGGAGCCTTTTGCACTGCTCTTTCCTTAGAACACAGCACCCTTATTTTACGTCAGGGCTACAGATTTACTCCTTTTTTTTTTTTCTTTTTTTTTTCCCCTGCAGATGCAAGTGGTAACAGAGTTAAAAACTGAACAAGATCCCAACTGCTCTGAAACTGATGCAGAAGGGGTGAGTCCTGCCCCTGTAGAATCTCAGACTCCAATGGATGCAGACAAGCAAGCCATTTACAGGTAGTGATGGACTTGTGTTCTGTCTTTTGAAGGGTGTAGGATAGGGTACAGGATATCTGGGGCTGGTTTTTTTTTTTAATAAATAAATAAGAAGTAGCTTAAATTCAGGTTGGCTGTCTCCATAGTTTGTAGGGAAAGAATGAGACTAAATAGGCTTCACTGTCAGTCATCAGCCAAGGGAAAACCTCCTGAGCTTGTGGGGTTTTTCAATTTCAGCAGGTTGAAAGGATTTTCTAAGGGTGGCTGCCAAATTTAGAAAGCTGCCTTAGACTTTAAACTGTGGTCACTATTTGTCATACTGTAGTTTTTATCTTTAATACGAGTTTTTACTTTTATTGTAATTAGGTCAATCTTTACTCCTTTTTTCTTTCAGGGTAACAATCTATTCCCGAGTAATTAGCTCAAAATGGATTAAATATTGATGTATGAGCACACTAATTTGAGATTTTTCAGTGAAAAGTGCTGTGCTAAGCAGTTTGCTCAGTTTTCATGGGGTTAAGTGTTCTTTCACTTTGACTGCTTTATAAAGATAAAATTATTATTGGTTTTCAGGTTCCCAAACAAAAAAAATCCAAAAAACCACTAAAACAGGAAAAAGCCAAACAAAACACCAAAAACCTCCACATGAGGCAGAAAAGATGTATCCATTAAGATGTATCCATTCATTTACAGACTTGTGCTAACCACATCTCCTCAGAGCATGATTTCACAGGAGGCCTCTGAACACAGCCTGAACACTCTTCTCAATTTTTTAATATTTTGTGATGTATAAGTATGGCCCACATTGAAGAATAAATTAATTTTATCAACCTTCATTTAAATCTGCATTCATCCTCTTTGTAAATCCTGAATCTCATTTCTAATGCACTGTGTTAATCTGTCTCAGTGCTACTCAATCACAGTGAAATAAACAGTCAGAGCTTTTTTGCCTGTGATTGTTCTCTTTAATTAAATATATACATATTCTACTGCTGTATTTGCCTCTGGAGTGTGGTAAATCAAAATGAAAATAAACTTCTCTCTTATTTTGCTCTAGCAAGTGGTGTTACATGCAGTCTCTTCCAGAATTAGTCACACTCACATGAGTGACTGTGAGTTTTTCTGAGCTAGATGTCTTAATTTTCATGTAAGTGAAAATACCTGTTCATGTATTTAAACTTTCTTTTTCCAGGCACCCACTATTTCCCTTGTTAGCACTATTATTTGAAAAATGTGAACAATCTACACAAGGCTCAGAAGGCACAACTTCTGCCAGTTTTGATGTAGATATTGAAAACTTTGTAAGGAAGCAGGAGAAAGAAGGAAAACCTTTCTTCTGTGAAGATCCAGAAACGGATAATTTGGTAAGTATTAGCTGTTTATTTCTGAAACAATCATCACATTTGCAGCTTCCTCCTAATTTCTAATCTCAACTGGTCCTTATAGTTTCTTCTTACATTTTTTCTGCCTGTGAGAGATCCTTCTTTATGTTAATGATTGAAAATATTTTTTAAAATTCCTTCTGACCCCCTTTCCCCTTTCATCTGTAAATTTACATTGGACTCCTCACATTTGTTTCCTCTTCTCAGCTGACATCAGTGTATTGGAGACAAAAACAAATCCTTTCCATAGCCATATTGACTCTGAAAATCAATTTTAGAGTGTCAGGTGTTTAACATATTTATCAAAAACATGTAATTGATGTAAATTTTTTCCAATTTTATGTAAATCATGGTTCTTAATGTGAGAGAAGAGCTGTTATAAGATGATCTTAGAAAATCTTTAAGATATACAATTTTTTCTCTTTCATGTCATTGACTCCTCTAGGCTTTCTGAAAGTCATTCCTATGATAAAGCTGTGATTTCCCTATTTTGAATATACCTACCTTCAATATTTTACTCAAAAATGAGAGTTAGTTCTGTTCTGCATGAAGCAGGTCTGCTGACTTGTAAGCCTCGGGTTATTTTCTTCATTTGTAACTCTGTGAATCCCACACAGAATCACTGTTTCCTCATATCTCTCTAATCCCAATTTCTTTTCAGAAGCACTTCTGAAATCTAATAGTTGGAATGTAGGAGCTGTGGTTCAGTGGATGAAGAAAGAGCAGTGGTTGTGGTTTATCTTGTCTTTTATGTGGTTTATCTTGACTTTTGATGTCTCTTACAATGTTCTCATTGATAATACTGACAAGGACACAGAGGGGATAAATGAACAGTGAGGTGGACTGGAAAATGGGTGGATCAGCAGCATGAAGTGCAGTTGAGGGCTGCTCATAAGTGCTGTTCTCCAGGGGCTGGTTGTGAAACCAGAACTGTTTAACATCTCCATTAGTGGCTGGGGTGATGGGGCAGACTGAACCCTCAGCAGGTTTGCAGGTGTTCCAAAACTGGGAGGAGGGGCTGATCCACACATGGCTTTGCCACCATTCAGAGGTACTTCACTGCTTTTGGAGAAGCAGAAAAATGGGAATCTCATGGAATTGAGCAAAGGGAATTCCAAGTCCTAATAGGGGTAAAAGACTCTTCTCAGTGGTGCCCAGTGAAAGGGCAAGAGGAAATGGGCATGAATTGAAACACAGAAGGTTCCATTAAACCTTTTTACTGTGAGGGTGGTTGAATACTACAGGCTGCCCAGAGAGTTTGGAGTCTTCATCCCTGGAGACAGTCAAACTCAGCTGGACATGACCCTGAGGAACCTGCCCTACCAGACCTTGCTTTGAGCAGGGGGGTTGGATTAAACAATCTCCAGAGGTCCCTTCCAACCTCAACTGTTCTGTGGTTTCTGTGAGCCTCCAAAGATTGGTTTCCAAAGATCCTGCTTGCCTTGGCCTGTTCCCTGTGCTTTCAGGTCAGACATAAACACACTGTCAGATCCAGCTTGCTTTGGTTTTAGTTGGGTCTGGTGTGTTCAAATAGTCCTTCCTGTCATTGACCTGTTTATGGTTTTAGTTTGTGGTTCTAGTGACAGAGTCTCTTGGTTTATGTGGCGTTGCCCTTTGCTGATGGGCTGCACAAATCTGGCTGATTTTGCTTGAGGTGGGTGAGGAATTATTTGTTTATGTCCTGGATTCCGTGGCTGCTGAGGTCACTAGTGGCTTAAACTGGAACCACGTTGCAAAATCCAAAGTCCTTGGCATTGAGCTCCTGTCCTGTGGTCGTATTGTTAGCTGTGACTTTCTGTTACTGGACACCAGATGAAACCTGAGTGCAGCTTGTCCTCTGCCTGTCCTGGAGGCTGGGAGCTCCAAACAGCTGACCTTCTGACAGGCTCTTCATCTGCTCTGGAGCAGTGAGCACAAGTTTCTGTCAAGTTGTGAACTGCCTAGCGTGGCTTTCAGTCTCTTTTCAGCTTGAAATATTGGTGTTTGCCACAAGGAAGCCTGTAGATAGGCAGGTTTTTTCTGCCTCGTGTCACATATATATTTTTAATAGAGATTTAAAAGTCTCTCTTTTGTAGCAAGAAATTGTGCACCTTTGTTCCATCTTCTGCTCATGCTGTCCTCCCCTTTTTAACTCCAATGTTAATTCAGCCATTCATCTGAAAGGAGAAGCTGTTAAGACTGATAATTAGATTGGGCTAGAAGGGTGGATCAAACAAATAAGGTGTAAGTGTTTGCTCAGTAGGATCAACTCGGAGCCAGAGCTAAACTGAGATGAACTAAAAAGCCAAATTCAAGTCCTATCTGAAAATCACAGGCCTGTTACAGTAAGGAAATTGCTCAGCTGTTTCATTTTTTTTTCCTTTTGCCTCTTTGAGATGTGGCATGTAGAACTCAGTTTTTCTGTGACAGAGCTTCATGGGACAGCTCCAAAGCAACAGAATATAATTCCATGCTCCATGCTGCCTGTGGGCTAATTAAGTAGATAACAGAAATTATGAAGGGTCACAGATAGTGATTGTAGGGTCACTTACAAGTCCTGGCAATGTTCCACGTTGTGCCCTCACTTGAAGCGCCTTGAATACTCCACAAGAGGAGTTTGGAGTTCATCCAGAGGACCACAGAATGTTAATCTGGGTGGCAGAGGCATTAGATCAGTTTGACCAGAAAGGAAGTTCATTAAGAGCAGTGGATGCTTGTTCCAATTTGAGTAGCTCTTACTAAGCTATGGCCTAGATTATCTTGTTACTTTGGTATTATAATTTCCATTCTAAATTAATAGCTTCCTGCTTTAGTATTAAAAAGGATTTCAGCATTGGGAAATGTGGGTAGCATCCACCTGAAATTTAATTTTAAGGATACTTGTAAATTGCTAAATTTCCTGTAAATGAGGCAAACCCTTGTTACTATCTAGTTGGAGGGTTTCTGTGCTAAGGATTCGGTTCTTCCCTGTTAAGCTTTCCAACATCAGTTGGTGATCTTGAATCAGCATGGCAAAGGATCATAATCACTGCAGAAGAATTGTTACCAGGCCTTTTTTTTCACTTCTGCAGCATCTTTCCCAGGTCTGGGTGCAATCCTGGGCCACGTGCTCTGGGATGACCCTGTGGTTCTTCCTGCAGATCCCCTGTTTTCAGATCCTCTGGGAAGGAAGTGGAAGCTGAAGGTTGTGCTCATGTTCTTACTAGACTGGAAATGTGATTTCTTAGAGCTTTAACTTCCTCTGTATCTTCTTGAACGTCCCCTTAGTCCTTTTACCAAGCATCAGAAGACGTGTGTTTGCTGTCACTAACCAGATCTACGTCATCTTTGTTGCTGCTTTCTGGAAGTGTGCTCAGCTTATCCACATGACTTGGAGTGTCATCTTTTGGAGCTCCACACCCTTTTCCCCTCACCCTTTGTTATCCCTGCCTCGTTTTCACAGATAAAACAGATCCTGGAATGAACCAAGGCACCAACTGCTCTTTGTTCTCAGTTAGTCTCCTTTTGTGCATAGGACATCCACAGACAGACTCCTCCATGTCTAAGAAGTTGTTCAGCATGGCTGCTTGCAGAGGTTTTTTTAGACCTTTCACAGATTATTTTATGTTTTAAGGCATTCATTGCTTAGCACTCATTTGTTGCTCACTGCTAACCCAGGGGCTGCAGAAATACCATGTTGCCTTGGGGTGTTTTTTTCTGCCTCTTGTGTAGCTTCTGTTCAGAGTAAACTCTTCCCACACACGGGTAGATTTTTTAATTTCCCCACATTTATAGCACTATGGGATGGTTTAGGCTGGACTCCAAGCTCAAGAAGTTTGTAGTCAAGCTCCTGCACACAGAGTAGGGTCAGCTGTGAAGTCAGGGCAGGTTACTTATGGCTTTGTCAAGTCTAAGACAAAATACAAATCAAGGAGTGTTAAATATACTCTCCCTTTTGTATTTGAACAGGACACTGCCTTTTTTGAAGACCCCCGAGTTTTTTGTTTCGTTTGGGGTAAGGATTTTTGGTTCAGTACCCTCTTCTCAATTCTCTTGAATTCTTAGTTGTGTCAGGAGCCTGAGTTGTAGAGGTGAAGCCAGCTGATGTCATTTGAATATTAACCAAGCCTTTCTGAACAGTGCTTTTGCTGTTTTAATGTGGAGACCTGTCCCATAAACCTCTAGTTACACCTTTTCTAGCAATGTCTCCTAGCTAGGGACTCAAAATAGAGGAGAGAGCTTATCAAATCAAAACAAATGAAAACAAAATAGCTTTTCTTCTAGAGTTCGTGTTCTTCCGCTGAAAATCTAAATTGCAGGAGGATTTGGGGTCAGGGAGGTAGGTGAGCTGTGAATGTAAAGATACAATTTCTGAAATTTGGAGACATATTGATACATGAATAGGCTCTGAATAGCAAGAACTTGAAGATTTTTCAATAATTTTTCTTCTTCTGCTTAATAGTTTACTATTATCTTTATTTAAAACAATTTCAACAATAGTGGAAGGTGTCCCTGCCCATGGCAGGGGTTGGAACAGGATGAATTATAAGGTCTCTTCCAAGACATTCTAGGATTCTGTGAATATATCTCATGGTTACTTCATCTTCGTGCATTTCTCTGAAGTGATACTCCAGTTTTATTGCTACAGCTGAAAAGACTGAATCAGTTATAAAATTGCACTTTTCTGTGGCATATTCTAAGCAGTGGCACTGAACAAATGAAATATTACTGCTACTGTGACCTGTCTGAAAACACTTCTTTGTATTACCTTTGTCCAACTTGAGTTATTTTATCAGGAGTTCTTGGTTTCTGTAGTTTCAGGCAAAAAGTGAACTTCTGCTGCCATTAAGTTTGCTCCACCTGTTCTGCAAGAGAGCAGGAGCCATATGGCCACAATTAATGTAGCTGTAAATGAATTAGTAAGTCCTGGTGACAGGCAGGGCATATTTACCAAGTTTTGTTTTCCTCCTAACCACAGCAGCACAGCTTCCTGCAGCAGTGGTGTGATGGAGAGGGGCTCTGCAGAAACCTGGGGAGTGTTACTGAGCTTGGACTTGGGGTTAATTTTGACTTTAATTCAATTTTCACCTCAAGTCTCAACCATCAATTTTAAACTAAGTCTAAGCTGAGGAAAGGACTCTCATTTTTCCTCCAAGCACATGCTGATAAATAAATAGTACAAATTTGGCTAATGTTTAAAAATACCCAGCTCTCTTGACTGAGCAAAAATAAACTCATCTCTAATATGGTCAAATATTCTATGTCCAAAAGCATATTTTGCTACCTCAGTTTTAGCTGAGTGTTTAAAGCACTCACTAACATGATGTGCAATTTGTTGATCAGTTACACAGAAGAATTTTCTATTTTAAGCATTTTTGTCTCTGAAACAGAGACAGAATTTCTTGAAACACAGATAACCTTTGTTTTGTGTTAAAATTTAGTTACATTTGCATGCTTTAACTTTGTTGTGTTTCAAGGTGCTTAAGCACAGTTTAAACAGCAACCTGGGCTGGGTTAGAAAATCACTGGTTTGTCTCAGTGCTGGGTCACTGCACTCAGTGTTTCAAAGGCTTTCAGTTGTTACCAGATATTAATTTGGATCAACTCCCTCAAATCTACAGCTCAGGTTTTTCTGCAGCTGTTTTTTGAAAGATGTATGTTTGGCTTTTTTTCTTTTTATCCCTGAGAAGAATTTTTTTTTTTTTAATCACTTTATTTCCTAATTTTTTTTCATCTTGTTTAACACACAGTTGTCTACATAGAGTGAGTGTCCTAGAACCTTTTGCTGAAAAAACAGGGAAAAGATCTCAATGAAAGCTAAAATGTCATGATGGAGAGGGGAACACACCCAAAAGTTTTCCTGCCTTGATCTCCTTTGGGTGACTTGAGCAAAGGCACCTTCAGCTCCCAGTTGGGTGCTTGAGTTGAAAGTAATAAATAGATAAATTAGTTTGGAGAGTATAATTTCTGTTCACTGGATTCAGTGCTCTGCCCAGGTAAATAATAACTCATATAAGATAGATTTTTCCAGAAAATTGTCAAGTCAAGCTCTGCACTGTGCTTCAAAATTTCAGCTGTTCAGTTTCATATAACTGAAGGATATTTGTCTCAGAAATCCAACACAGCAGAGGAATGTTTGGGGTGGCATGTTGTATAAAAAATAATTACTTTGCTGGTGTATTGTGTACATATTTGAATGTCCTGGATTTCCTACTGCTTTTAGACCATCTGGATTTGGTTTTAGCTTCTGATCTTCTGCCATGACCCTTACAATCACCTAAGCTATTTTTATGCAGTATGTAATACCATTGGTTATCCAGGCTTACAGTGTTTTCTCACAGCGAGCATGACAAGTATTCTCCTCACATGCATATCTCCTGTACTTGGATTTTAGCTTAAACATGGATTTATTTTTTTTAATTTGGTTTAGTGCTTTGTATTTAATGTTTTGTATTTCAGAATCAGTCTCCTCATCTGAAAGTTCTCACAGGATTTTCCCTGAGAGTTGTTCATGTTGGACATACAATCACAGAGGGACTTAAAAGCTGTAGCACTGAAGAACTCTTTGATTACTTTAAGCTTTATTGAGCAGTGTAAATTTGGGACCTCTTTATTCTGATTTTACTGGAAAATAAAAGCTTTCATCCTCCCTAGCAATCTGTGGGACAAATTTATGCTTAATCACAGGAGTGTCTTCTTTCTCATTGGATGTCAAACTCATCTGTACCCTTCTGGTTTCCTTGTGTCAGGGTGTAAACCTGGAGCTGAACCTGGTGTTTCTGATTTCTAGAGCTCCAGAGAACTGCTGCTGGCCAAGCCTGTCCCAGCCCTGCTTTCCAAATATTTGCTGTGGATGGGATTGCTTTCCATCACTTCCAGTCTTATGTGGTTTGTGACCCAGAACTGTTCCAAGGGGTTAAAGACCATGTGGATGTCCAAGCTCATCCTGTGACACCTGAACTGCTCTGTGTCCCTGAAGTGTCACACAGGACAAAGATCACTTTGTTCTCCTCTTTTGTTTCCCCTGTGTGGCAGTTCACTTGAGTTCCTTTCACATTCCAGGATTTAGCAATTAGCACTTCTGCTTTAATTGGGTGATCTTCGTTACTGGTCTTCATTTGCTTAAATCTCACATTAAATATATTTTTTTCATGAGAGTTATTTTGTTTCTGATTTTTTTTTCCCCCAATTCTCTCTCTCAGATGGTAAAAGCAATCCAAGTTCTGCGTATCCATCTGCTGGAGCTAGAAAAGGTTAATGAACTCTGCAAGGATTTCTGTAGTCGTTACATTGCCTGCCTGAAGACAAAAATGAATAGTGAAACTCTATTAAGTGGAGAGCCTGGAAGTCCTTATTCACCTGTGCAATCTCAGGTGTGTTTCAAATATTGTTCAGTGGATTTTTGGCTTAGATTTTCTTAAGAAGTTGCAGCTAGACTTCTTTCACTATCAGTTTGCAAACAGTTTCTGCAGTTTCCTGTATTCCCTCAAATCACTTATGAAGAGCAGAAAGAGGGAGGTTTTTGTTTGTTTTGTGGGTTTTTTTCTGTGTGTTTTTTGTTTAGTTATGGGTTTTTTGTTGTTGTTTGTTTTTTCGTTTTGTTTTTTTTGTGCCACTGCCCGGTGGACAAATTTGTTGACATGTGCCCAGAGCACAGAGTCAATTTTTAATTGTCTTCCTTTTATGATTTTCTCTCAGTTCAGCAAGTGGAGATATTCAGAATAGCCTGGATTTGTTATTTGGTTGGAAGGAGGTCAGGAAACAGAATAAACAAAGAAAATTTTGCTTGTTAAGGCCTCCTTAGTCTGCCTCCTTCATTAAAATATTGAGATGACTGATACATTTTATACACAACCTGTATTCTGGAATGCACAGACAATATCTAATGGATTAAAGTTGCAATATTGCATTTTCTGTATTAAATGGGCTGCAGTTAATAGGTCATGGTTGATGGTTTTGCTGTCAGAGGCTGCAGAGTGAGCCCTGCCACCCCAGTACCCACTTGATCCTGAGTCTTAGGGCATGGCCCTCCTCTGAATTACTCATGTGTCTGATGCTCTGTATTAAAAAAAGCCCCAATGACTTTGAAACTTCATTTTCTGGACTCCTTATTTGGGTTTTGATGTCTGGTAGTGTGGAAAGGAGATTCTAAAATCAGGCAAAAACAGCTTTTAAAAGGTTTTTTCCTGTATTTCTCGTACAGTTTTCTGTAGACACACGAGGGACCCATTTTGCATTTGCTATCAAAAGAGATTATTCATACATATTAAGGAAATGTGTAAGAGTTTGCATGTTCAGGGTTGAGTAAGAGCTATCTTGAGCAGAATAAAGCATACTGAATATTTAATACATTATGTTCAAATTGAAGGAATTAAGGTAATAAGTAAAATTCTAAAGCTTCGATGCTTGTGATAAGAGCATCAAGGGTCATTTCATTCGTCCTCTTTCCCTCTTGTCTTTGGAAACTGTTTCTTATTCTTTATATACCTAGAACTAAAATGTCTCAAAACTGTTTTACATCTTTCCTTAGCAGTTGCTTTCATGAGGGTTTTCAAAGGTAATGGTTGGTGATAAAGAGGAAGTTAATGTAGGTAATGATGAACCCCTAATGAAGGATCTTTCTCTTTGAAGGTAATCCTGTGATTGAACTCCAAACATATTTTAGAGCCAAAAATATGTAATGCTAATTATAAAAATACACCAGCATGCTTGATCTCCTTACAAAAAAAAAAAAAAAAAAAAAAAAAAAAACACAAAAAAAAAAAAAAGAAAAAAAATTCTAAAAAATATAAGCAACTAATTGTTTTATTTTTCTAGCAAATTCCAAGTGCCATTGCAGGCACACTCAGTCCCCAAGGGATCGTGGTGCCAGCATCAGCATTGCAGCAGGGAAATGTAACTATGGCAACAGTAGCAGGTATGACACACTAAAAACAACTGGCACCTTGCTCTTCATCTTGGTTTCTTTTATGGTTGTTACAAAAACTACACAAATACTTTTTAAAATGTGTTTTAATACCTGAAAAGTTGTTGAAGTACAGTCAAGTGCTTTACTGGTTTATGAATGTTTAATTTATATTTTTTCCAAGTGTGTCTATGGGAGTGGTAGTTACATATATAATATTAAGAGATCTTAATGTGCAACACTACATTTGTTAAAAGATGTTTCCACAGACTGTGGCGTTTTACTTTTTTTTTTCCCTTTAAAAAGAAGAATTCTATTTGACAAAAACCTGCATTAGCTAAAACATTGCATTTGGCTGCCTCATGCTCCTTGGAGTTTGGAACCACACCTACAAGTGTGTGAAATCCTCGATGTCCTTGTTATAGGGAAATCACATTTGAGATGAAATGTTCAGTCTTGCTTCTCAGCAAGGTTTTAATTCAAACCCAGCTGCCCTAAGCACTGGCCACACACAGGTGTAATTTTGGTGTTGTGACCTTTGTTGGCTGAAGACTCAGCTCAGTCAAAACAACATGAGGAAGTGTTTTATAGCCTGATAACCGTGGCATTTTCCTCTGAAAATAGATTTAGAAGGCCTAAAATACACAGAGAAATATAACCCAATTTTGTGAATGGATGAAAATTTTAGTGTAGCACAGAGCACATCTTGCATGCTGACTAGAAAAGAATAATTGATATAAAATCAAAGGTCTTGTATGGTGTGCAGTGCTGATGTGTTTAATGAGAATAATACTTGAAGGGCTTTTTCTTCCCCATAATCTGTATTTCTGTTTTGCTTCAAGGGGGGACAGTGTATCAGCCAGTCACTGTGGTCACTCCACAAGGACAGGTGGTGACACAGGCACTGTCACCTGGGACTATTCGGATCCAGAACTCTCAGGTTTGTTTCAGTAGCCCCACAGAATGGTGTTCTGGGTGGTTTTAGGAGTTTTGATTTAAGTTTGACACACTGGCAGAATGAGCTCTGTGTACACACAGAGTAATTAATTGTAAATTGGTGCAGCCACTGCTGTGGGAATTACAGGTTGTATAATGTGTCATAAGGTCTCCCTTGCCACAACAGCTCCCCAGAGTTCCTCCTGTTAATTGTGTTCCTTTACTGATGCCAGAAGAGTATAGGTACATGAAATTAAAAAATAAACAACTAAAATTAAAAAAAAAAAAAAAAAAACACAAAAACAACCACCCCTAAACCAAATGAACAAAAAAAAAAAAAAAATCCAAACAAACAAAAAAAAACCCCCCACAAAAAAAAAAAAAAAAAAAAAAACAAACAAAAAAAAAAAAACCACACAAAACTAAACAAACCAAGAACAATAAAAACCCCAAAACAAAACAAACAACAACAACAAAAAAAAAACACCAATACAAACCAGAAATCCCTCTTGAGGGAAATTAATATTTTTTCAGTGATTATAACTTTTCTAATCATGGAACTATGTTTATGGCTGGATAGATTTAATGTACTGCATTAAAGTGCCACACTGCTGTTAGGAGAAATTTGACTTTTTATCACAGTGGCAACCACTAGTACTGTGAAACTGTATGTATTTCACAGTTTATCTATTTTGAGAAGCATTTTTCTATAAAACCTTCACAATATTTAGTTGAGACTCTGGACGAGCCTCAATTTTGTCTCCTTATACTCTAAAATATAAAGGCCAACCCTCTTAAGAGCTGGATCTGAAGAGTTCAAAGAAACAACCAAAGAAAAAGAGACATGAAAATTTGACCATCTTCTGATACAGAAAACCTTGCTAGCTTTCTCTGGAAGTGGTAAACCAAACCTTCCTGGAATCTGGATTTAATTAAAAATGTGAATGAGGAGCTCCCATCTCCACAGTGTAAAATCTGTTGGTAATCACTGACTCACTGGCTTATTTTCTCCCCTTTTTGTGGCCTTCCAACCAAAAAAGTGTGCACAGAGTGTTCTTTGAATTGGCAGGAGCATATCTGGGCTCAGCCATGTTCTCCCCTAGAACACAGACAGCTCTGTCCTCACACACCTCTCAGGCAGAAATGTGTAAAATTACTCTCCTGGACTGCAGGGATTTTGAAAAATTGGGTGGTTTTTTTTACCTTTTATGAAAAAAATAAAATGCTGAGAGGAAAATAACGCCTCTAGCCTATAAATAAAAAAAGGGCTTGACCTTCTGTATACATCTGTGACTGCTCTTGATGTTAGTAGGAGTTTCCAAACTCACCCATGCAAAGGTCACCTATAGAAAATTTTTCTTCAATATCCTCTTTTTCAGTGTTTCAGAATGCTGTGGAGGTAGGGAAAAACACTGCAGAAAAGCTACTGAAAGTTCATTATAAAGTCTCCATAAGCAAGCAGGTTATTTAGAATGTAAGACATTACTTTGGAAATTAAAATGTGCTCCAAATATATATTTGTAGTAATTTGATAGCCTAAACCTTGTTTAAAACTCATTTCCTACATATTGATTGGCTTAAGAAATTACTCCAATTTGTCTGGAAAACCTGATTTAGAATTATTTTGGTTACAATTGTCTGAAATAGAATCTTATATGCAATTTATGTGCTTTTTTTTTTTGATTTCTGCATAAGCATTTAAGAATGTGTTCCCAAATGTTCAGATAACCAATGTGCAAATGATTTGATGAAGCCATGAGAAGTGAAAAACAAAGAGAAAGAAATATTAATATTTAGGAAGTAGTTGTATGAATGTTGTAAAGTGAATTATAGGTTGTACTGTATAGATCTTAATGCTTTTTGAGAATTTATTGCATTTATATAGAAGGACCTTTAGCATCTTGGTTTGCAATAGCAGCATAAGAATTAATTTTACTTTGTCCTTCATTTAAGTCTTAAAATCAGTAATATTTCACAGCTTCCATAGTTGTTTGTGTTTGCACACAGTGAGCACATTCAAGATATTCAAGCCTAATTTCTTTTCATCCCTTCTATAAATGAGTTGTTCATTCACTGATACAAAACTGCCATTCCTATGTTAAGTGCCTTATTTCTCCTAAAATTACATGTGCAGCTCCAGTTGCAATTAAACCAAGATCTAGGCATCTTGCATCAAGATGATGGCTCATCAAAAAATAAGAGAGGAGTTCTTCCCAAGCACGCTACAAATGTGATGAGATCTTGGCTTTTTCAGCACATAGGGGTAAGGACTGAGCATGGCCAGTTTTTTATGTAGCTCTTTCGTGTGGTCTCTTAACTATTTTTCTTTATAAACAAGGTAAATTTATTGTGTTGTCAATTATGGAATCTCAGTTCAGTTTCCCCTGGAGTCATTTGGAGTAGTTCCACAGTCCAGCTGGTTGACTTTTATTAATACTTCAATAAATATGTTACATTTGTACTGCATGGTCTCAGTAAGTGTTGTTACAAGGAACCTTTCTTCATTTCACTGTGTTGAGAACTTAATGCTCTCTACACCCTGGCTCATGGCACAAGGAAAACTAATTCTGCCTGTATTTTGCAGTGTTTTAGGGTCATTTTTAGCCGAGGAAAATTCCAAATTTTCTGTCTTCATCTCCTTTCTAATCCTTGTGATGTGTACCAAGCACATCGCTGTCTACTTGTGCTTTCAGTTGTCTTCCCTTTGCATGAACACCCTGAAAGGATAAATGGCTCTCAAGCTCTTACAGTGTTGAGCTGATTGATACTTTGCCTTTTACAACTGTTTTGCAGCAGAGAACTGATCCTGGGAAGCTGCGTGTGCACTTCTTGTGTTACATGCCCCATCCTCATCTGCTTAGAGCAGCTTTATTTAACTGCAGAGTGCTCCTCAGTTCTCTCATATGACACTGCCCTGGCCAGCAGAACTAATCAGAGCTGCTCACATGCTGTGCTGCCCAGGGATCATGCTCTTTAATAAAGACTGTCAGCCATGAGAAGCTTTTTCTTCTGAATTACACAGCAGCAGCTTCATGGTGCCACAGTCACTCTCAAGGATAAAATCAGGGGTTTTTGTGTAGTAAAGCACTCTTTGTTGAATTATTTAGGTCTGTAAAAGTTTGTGATGTTTCTAAGGTTTGTGTTTTAATGAGTCAGATGGCCTTAATCCACCCTCTTCAATCAGATGTAATAAAGGAGCTCTTATTTTTGATGAAGAGATGAAAAACAAGCTTATGCCTTTTTTGTTTGCTTTTCTGGCCTCTGTAGCATCCATATCCAACAGAGGATGAGAAGAAGCAGATTGCAGCACAAACAAATCTGACACTACTCCAGGTTAACAACTGGTAAGAGCAAAGCCCTTAACATAATATCTGTCCTTGTCTCCATGTGCTAACAGCTCAGAAATAGTGAGGAGGATAACTTGGACATCTGGAGCTGAACTTAAATATTCTGCATATATTACAAAATCAATATAGAAATACAAGAGTTATGCACTGGCAAACAAGCACGTTATTTTTATAAGATATAATAATACTTATGCCATTTAAATTATATAAGGACTCCAGAAAACATTGCAGCATTAAGGAATTGTGTTCTGTTCCAGTGCTGAGAGATGGAAGTACTCTCATGTCTCTTCTGCAAGTAAAGAAATTGAAGTCTAAAGGCATTTAGTGGCCTGGTGGCTGCAGATGTTTAAGAAATTACTGTTAACAGATTCTGTTCTTGTATCAAAGGATGCTCTCCTGAGCACTGATGTCTGAATGGAGAGGCAGTGCCTCACCAGTTCATGGTTCAGCATGTTTTGTCATGTTTTATCTTTCCTGGAGGTGTAAGATAAGACACCTGCCCTGCAGAAGAGAGGAGGGAAGGTGCTGATATCTGTCCTGTTTGCTTGTGGCATCGGTTCCTAAAATTGCTGCAGTAAAGTTCCACAGGGGTCTGCCTCAGATTTCAAAGATGACACTGGCTGTGAGGTTGTGGAGGGGTCCAGGGGGGGAAATAGTCAAGATAGTGACAGAACACTGGTTCCAAAAGTGGAATATGTGACATGTGGCCATGGAGCTCTGTGCTCTGGGATGTGGCTGCTGTCTTTGCAGAGCATTGTATTACAACTTAGAAACCTGTCAGCTGCACCTGATTTCCTCCCATTGCAGTAAACTTGGGACCTGGATGTATTTTGTGACATTTAGGGATAATGTCTTCAGTCACAACTCCCTGCCACAGCTCACTGTGTTGAAATTGATTCAGTTTAAGTATTTTCTTGTTCACTAGCAGGAAGGGGAAGGGCAGCAATTAGCATGCTAAAGTAAGCAAGTGAAACTCAGAGAACTAAAAGGAGGCAGGACAGCTCTGGCAAATGTGTTTTCTGTCATCTCCTGGATGAGGAGCCAGCCCTTGGAAAGCCAGGGAGCCTGTAAAATAAATAATGCAGAAGCTTAAAGGGAGTAAATGAAACCAGACCAAACAAAGCAGGTTAGGCAGGGGCTAGATTTTAGGTGAACCCTGATGAGAGGAGTATCAGCTTTCTGAGCTGGGCTGTCAGCAGGTTTTCTGGTGCTTAGTTTTTAATAAGATCCTGAAGTGTACATCTGTTGTGCTGTCTGGAGAATTTTTCCTTCTGAGGTGGGGGGAAAATGCTGTTAGCTGCAAAATGATAGAAGTGCTTTCTTAGCTAGTTTGCCAAAATTGAAGGATGCTGGTGTTCTAGGAGTGGTTCTACACTTTAAAAAGAATGTGAAGCCCAGCTGATAGATGATTTTATATTCCTAATTTTCTTTTTCCTCCTGCATACTTTGTGAATGTGAGAGAGAGTGACAGAATTTACTGCCAATTGATCCTAAGTTCACCTTGCCCTCGATTGTATTTAGGTTTATCAATGCTAGAAGGCGAATTCTTCAGCCAATGCTGGATTCCAGTTGTTCTGAAACTCCAAAAACAAAGAAGAAAACAGCCCAGAACCGACCAGTGCAGAGGTTCTGGCCTGACTCCATTGCCTCAGGAGTTGCTCAGCAGCAATCGAACGAGCTCACGATGTCAGATGGTGAGGAGAGCTGCCTGACATGGATAATAAAGTTAATTCCTCTCTGACAGGGAAATGGAGGGTTTGATGCCTGTGGTGGGAGGGAAACTTCTGGTTATTTCAGTATAAACGTGGTTTTAATCTGGGAAAGCCTAACAGAAATGTGTCGCTTTTCCTGTCTTCAACAGTTTTCTGTGGTTTAAGCGAGGGTAATATGTTGGAATTCATGTTGAGAAACTTGCTTTTGTTTCAAAAGTTATGAAATGACAGAATAAATGATGTAAGTTCTGTCTGTGTGCACGTCAGGAGTGTCCTGTTGGATGAGCAGCACTGCAGCTTCAGCTTCATGGCTGAGCAGGTGCAATTCCACATCTGCCTCGTGCTTCAAGCTGAACAATGAGAGGCAGAAAAAAATGTCATAGAGCCTCCACAGCCTTTGACTGAAGTAACTTCCTCAGTGTCAGATCAAACAAAAAGATTCAATTTAAGAAAGATAAATAACTGCTTTAATGCCAGGATCATCCTTTCTATCCTGCTGCCTGGTGCTTTATTCTTTCCAGTTCGTAACAAATTTTCCCTCGGCCTCTGTCTGGATCTGACAACAGCTTTATCCATTGAAGTTACCTTGAATCTGAACAGTCCCCTTTTTCTGCAATGAATTAAGCTGGAATACTTTGCAGAAATGGCCTTGTGATGGCTTGATTGGAGAATTGCTGTAGTGTGTGTCCATAGCACAAACTTGATTGGAGAATTGCTGTAGTGGGTGTCCGTAGCACAGATTTAAGATTCAAACCACAAAGTTTAAGAATTCCTGACCTACCTAATTCTGGCATTTCCTGATATTTAAGCATTTGACCACCTATATATATCTTCTAGTTTAATATAATATATATATATCTTCTATTTTAATGTAGTTCCTTAAGTTTCCTAACTGTTGGTTAGAAACAAGCTCTGTTACATCCAAGCCGAAGGCAGGAGAGGTGCTGAAAGTGCTGTGACTGTTCTCCTGCAGGTGCTGTCGTGACCATCACAGCTCCAGTGAACATGAATGTGGACAGTCTGCAGTCCCTGTCCTCGGATGGGGCCACCCTGGCCGTGCAGCAGGTGATGATGGCAGGGCAGAGTGAGGACGAGTCCGTGGACAGCGGCGACGACGACGGCGGCGACCTCTCGACAGCCAACATCAGTGGGCTGGTCCTGGATAACAGCGACTCCCTGCAGTAGGAAGCAGGAGAGGCTGGAGGGGAAGAAAAAAACAACAACAAAAAAAAAAACACTTAGGAAAAAAAAAACCAAGAATGGACTGACTGACTGACTTTTTTATAGTTTGCACAGCAAACATTTTACACAAGTTTTATTTCTAATATGTTTTATATGTAGATATAGAAGGGTGCACTTTTTTGTATTTCATAGTAAGCTTAAAGAGTGTTTTTGCAGGTGCAGCAACTTCTTTCAAATGTGTTTGGTTTTTTGGTTCTTTTTTCCTCCATTTTTTTTTTTTTCCTTTCCTTATTTCAGAAAATTTTATCTAGTAATATAAAAAACCACGTAAGCACCCCTTTGTTCTATGAATTGGAAGTGCTGCAGTTTCTGATGAATTATGCAGTTTCAATTAGTGCTGTTATTTAACACAGCTTTTGATGGGCAGGCGATGTAAATTTAAAGCATGTGACACTAGTGTGTGAAACTTGATTATTGAGTTAGATGCATATATTTGAAAGATGCTTCTGCACCTTAAAAACTGCTAGTCTGAGGTGGACAGCAACACACATAAAAAGAAACTGTTGATGTGTGATTCAGTAGAGAATGTATGGCAATTTAAATAAGTTTAGTTTCTCTCATAGTCCGTGAGCCTGTTTATCATTTGCTATAAAAACTCCTATTTTTACCTTGCTGGGGTTATTGGATAAAAAAAAAATATTTTTATAAATTCACTAGAAATTGGGATGACAACTGTATTAAGCAGGAGGAAAAAAAAAAAAAAGAATTTCCAGAGGGGAAAAAATAAATGTTTAGTATTCCTATTTGGAAGGTCTGAAAATTGACCCAATTTAATAAACAAGCCTACAGTAGCATTCTATGATTCTCAGCTATCCCACAGTGATATACTATATTTGATAATAGCATAAGAAGGGCCCACTGTTTGATGGGATTTTGATATTGTCAAACATTGATTTATATTATGTGTAAACTAATATTCAAATTGCATAACTCTGTATCTAGACTTGTATCTAAAAATATTTGCTAAATGAGTATTCAGGTAAGTAAGTTCAAATACCCACGACTTTTCCAATTATTAGAGAAATTTAACAGTTTATAGTTTGTACAACTGAATCTAAAAAAAAAATGAAAAGTTGCCTACTATACAGTCATGAATTCTGCTATTTTATTGCATTTGAAATATTTTCCCCTAATGCAAAAAGAAAAATATAACATGAATTTATATAAAATTTCTTCAGATCTGAAGTTTACTACCAGAATATACAGCAGGCTTTGTTAGAGTAGGAAATCCTTGTGTGTCATTTAAAAAAACGAAGAGCTGGTGATGAAAACAGCTGGGTTTTAGTTTGGTTTTGGTTTTTTGTTTTGGAATTTTTTTTTTTTTTTTGATGGTAACAGTTCATTTCTTTTATTTTCCCAAAGTTTGAAGTCTGTGATTGTCTCTCCATGAACACTTGCTTTTGGAACTTTGTATTTCCCGTTGTTGAGTCCAAATAAGAGCCTCAAGAGCCTCATGGTATGATCAACACCCTCTCTTGTCCCTGTCCATTTGTCACAGTGTTGGCTTAGATCAAAGCCAGAACTTCCTTCTGATTTCCACCAAATCTGGGTGTGTTCCTAGCAGGGAGACAGGTGGTAGCCTTCACAATCTTCAGACGCTGTATTTGAACAAAGCCCTTTGGCAGATGCAAATATTTAATTGAATAGTTAATTCCTGCTTCTCAGAACACTCAGGCACATGCTTCTGTTCCCTTGATTTCAGGAGGAGGAAGGAATGTGCTGCTGGACATGCTTAAACTGGTTGGAAGCTGGTCATGGCAGATTGTCTTCCAAGGCAAGGTTGAGTTGGTAGGAAGAAAAGCTTCAGGAAGAAATATCAGTGGCATTGCCATACATACATGGAGCATAACAGTTTTCAGTGACTGGGAGTTAGTTTTTATTTTTTCTGATGGTTTTTACTCAACAGAAGAGATGTTTCTGCTCTGGCTCTCGCCGAGTCCTGGCTGAGGATCTTCCTTAGTTCAAGTGCTGTAATGATCTGCTCCACTGGACTGGTGATTTCTAAAGAATTTGTTTTCTTCTGACTTCTCTGCTTTGCCACTAAGGTGCCATGTTGTTAAACAGCACAGTAAGGGAATTATGAAAGATGTAATTAGGAAGATTTTGACATAGCATGGCTATATCAAAGGCTGTTGTCAAATCCAGTTTGGCCCCAAAGCACTTAAAAAGACAAACCATGTACAAATCTTGCTCCTTTGGAAGCCTTCAGCCTACTGTCCCTACAAAAGATAGCTTAGATTACTGGAACTCAGATTCTGTATTTCTGTTCTTAATTGTTTTTAACTCCCAGAGTGCTTCATCACCCCCACTGTCTCCATTCAGTAGCAGGTTCTATTTGTTGGTTTGTTTGGGGTTTTTATTGGAAAAAAACAGGCCTCAGGGTTTGCAAACTTCTGAAAGTTTATTTTTCAGAAAAAAGCCATTTTCTAGTTAGGTTGTTTTTTTTTTTTTTAATTATTATTTCCCCCACCTTACATGCAGCAGAAGTTCTGTTCGGCCAAAACATGACCTTATCTTCAGCTACTTTATCAATTCCTGGAGAATGAAGTTGATAAGAGTTTACTGTGAAAGGAAAATATGGGATAGTTTCACTGTCAGATCAGAAACAAAAAAAATATAGGGACGTGAATTCCTAAAACTGAAAAGGCTTCACCAATGTAAAAGTACTGCTTAACGTATGAAACTCAAATCTTTTCTTTCAATTCAGTGAGAATTCTGTAGCGGGTGTGAACTGCAGGGAAGTGCTTGTTCTTTTCATGATTTAAAAGAAGAAAAAACAAGTAATCCTTTTTTTTCCTTCTTTTTTTTTTTTTTTTTTTTTGTAGGAAAGATTGCTGGTTTCAGCAAAGCACCACCATTCAGGAAAGGTACATGTTTACGTTAGGTAGAAGGTCTTTAGAGGAGACTTAACTTCAAATCCGTGTATAATTCCCACCCTGCCCCAAATTAAAATCATGTTCGTATGCAATAGAACTAATTTGGTTTTCGAATCAATGTGATTCTTCTGCAAATACCATTATTGAAACTTTTAACTTTTTTTTAATCTAACCCAAAACAGGGTTCTCAGTCCAATTTTTTCAATATTCCTGGAACAGGCAAGACAATTTTCTGTTGGTTTTTTTTTTACTTTGGAAGCATTGCAGTTCAGTAAATGAATTCCAAAAAGATCAGGATAAGTTTCTGAGTGACTGTTACAAAGAAATAATCATGTTGGAAAAGACTCAGAATCAACTCTGGCTCTGCAGAAGGTTTTCTACATCTGGATATTGTGTGACAGTGGAGTCCTGCTGACCTCAGGGAAGCTCCATACAGATCCATGTCAGGCTGCATTTACCTTTTCCTGGTACTTATCTCTGTCAGGAATATTTGGAGAGCCCTCCAGCTTTACCTTGCCTTCATACCTGGCTCTTCTTCCAGTGGAAACCTGAGTATGGGTGAAGGGATTGGCAGGGCAGGATTTCATGGTGATTTGGGGTGCAACAAATAATTCTTTTGGTTTTGATGATCAAAATGCGGCCAGGAGCCAGACCCGCAGTGAGGAATTGCAGTTCCCATTTCCTGTGCTTCCAAAGCAGCTTTATGGTCATGGATGTTGGAGTGGAACAGGAGCACAGGTGGCTCAAAGCCCAGCTCCTGGCCTGACACTGCCTCAGTTGGTCAGAGAGTGGTGCCAGTGACACCCAGGACACAGCTTTGATCCCTGTGTGGGCATTTCTCTGGGGACTTGGACTCGTCATGGGTCCCTCCATGGGAAATACAACATGGATTTGTTTTCTGGAAGAGTCAGAAGTCCACCTTCCTGACTGTAGGAACTTGGCAGCCCACGGGATAAGACAAAGCCTTTCCAAGGGATGATAGTTGCACTTAAACAAAAATCCAGAACACCCTGGTTTTTTGAAAAATTGGAACACATGCGTTTAATTGTAATTAAAGTTGATTTAACGTTTTCTTTTCTGAAGTTGAGTCGTCTTGGGAGAAAAACAATGAATAAGTAATTGTCTATGCAAGACACAAATGTCAAAAATGTGTGAGTTACCCATTTTTAGGTACTGTATTGTTATTGTCTTTTCTGACTTCTGTTCCTTTGATGAGCCTCTTCAACCTTTCAGCCTTACATTTGGCTTAGAGTTGAAAAGGCAAAATGTAGTTTTGAATTCCTGTTGGAAATGTAACTAACCTTCGTTCCCTCATGAAAATCTCGCATGTTAAACAATTAAGTGAAATGTTTTGGTTTCCTAATAATAAATTCAAACTCTCACCACCTCCTGAAAACAGCATATCCATGAACATGCACGTTGAACTGTGGTGTGCAAACCATCCAACCAGCAGCTGGATGCACTTTGCTCTTCACTCTGCAATGGAGCTGAGGACAAAAGCAGGTTCATTCTGCCAAACTCAAACTCAGCGTGGATTCCTTCCCCCCTCCCCTGCCCTTGGCATGCTAAACTCCTTCAGAGACCTTCTTGGGTTGTTTAATTTTCAAGTCCTACAGTAACCTGATGGTCCAGTGCAAAGGGCAGTGAAATTGGCACTGATGTGCTTTATGGTGATTGCCCAAATCAGGTCATTTGTTCATTCCTGTCACCGGGAAATACAAAATCCGTTCCTTTTCTGTGACTCAGTTCTTTAGGACCTGCTGAGTGATGGCAGTTGGTTTTGCCAGAGAAAAGCAAGGTGTTGAGAAGGCAAGGAAATGCCTTTCCAACCTTGTAGCCATCCATAAAGATTCGTAGTTGGTGTGAATAAAATCCAGTGTTTCAGGTCATGATGGAAGCAGCCCATAACCTGCCCATGGATTAGCAGCACTGGGTCTGTACAATGGACAATCTTTAAAATGTGAACCCTCTAACTTTTTTTTCCTTGGCTGTTAAGGGATTTTGAAGCAACTGATCTATCAAGGGATGAAATTAAAAATGAGAATATGCTTCATGGATGATTTATTTTTACACTGCTGCTCTCTGTGAACAGAAAAAAAGCACATTTTGGAAGCAAAGCATTTACATTGCTTTAACAGTATTGTTTGGCTGAAAGACAAATACGTTTTCAGGATATCTTGAGCATAGTTTCAAACTATTTAACCTTCTTGGCCAGGGAAAGTCCTTGGCCTTTGTATTTGTTTGGGGTTTCTTGTTTATGCAAATGAAGAAAAATGTTTACTAGTTCTTACCAGTGTGGGGATTTTTATTACACTTTTGTAATGCAGGAGGAGCTTTGATGAAAGAAAGAATCAGCAGGTAAATAGCCCATAATGTTTGTGACTTTGGGTGGGTTTTTTTTTTTGTTGTTGTTGTTTTGCAATAATTAATTAAAATGGCATGGACATCAAACCTCAAGTGATGCTTCCCAGCATATATGGTATGACTTATTTGAAAACACTTCCTCTCTGCAAATCCCATGTGTTAACTTGTTTAGCCAGATTGTAATACGTTTCTAAAATTGCAATGTTCTACCAAAACAGAAATCTTCAGGAAATGAGCAGTTCCTTTAATTACAAGATTCTTCTCAAGCAAGAATCTCAAACTCATTTCATATCCAGCGTGCGAGTCCTGCTCAGCAGAGATGAAATCAGACATGGGTACTCTTGGATTTACTTCTGCTGAGTACTGGAACATTTTTTATTCCTGCTGGAGCATTATTTATTCCTGCTGTCTCTTCCCCGGCATCTGGCATGGTGACACCCACAAGTGCCTCCAGAAGGGAAGAGGGCAGATTTTGGATCATATTTTGTGGTTAGAGGGTTAATCCGTGGAAAGCCGAGTAGTTGGTGTTCTAGACAAAGGAGTATTTATCATTTCCTTGTCTGGCATTAGAAAAGTGTCTGAGAGTAGTGCCAATAACTCCTGGTGATATAACTGGAAATTATTTTAACTCCACAGCTGCCAGGGACCAATTTTTTTCCTTAATCTGAAATGAATAAACAAACCCCATCAAACAAAAAAATCCCTCACCTGTAAAATACAAAGGGGAATGGCTTCAGACTGAGAGAGCAGGGTTAGATTAGATACTAGAAAAAATTCTTCCCTGTGAGGGTGGTGAGGGCCTGGCACAGGTTTCCCAGAGAAGCTGTGGATGCTCCTGAATCCCTGGAAGTGTCCAAGGCCAGGCTGGATGGGGCTCTGAGCAACCTGGGATGGTGGAAGGTGTCCCTGCCCATGGCAGGGAATGTTGCAATTGGATGATCTTTAAGGTCCATTCCAACTCAAACTATTCTGTGATTATATGATTACATCAAGTAAATTAGGTCCCATATTGAGTATTTTTAGTTGGATGGTTTTTAATTCCCCTAAGAAAGAAATCCCCTCTTCAAGAAGCCCTTACAGGAATCAGCAGCTTAGTTGTAAATAACTGGTGAGCTGGTTTGCTTTTTTGGAGCATCAGTTTACAGAGTCCTTTAGTTTGCAACTTAGAGCTGTTCCTAAATAACTCTCTTTGTAAAAACCAGAGAAACATCCTGAAAGCTAAAACAAGGGAAAATAAACTACACACACAGTGTGAAATAAGAGTCAAAAACAACCCAGCAATATGGCTGGGACACATATCAAGTATTTATTTATCCATATATAAATTCATGCAAGTTCAGAGTGTGTGAGGTATGTGGGGTTACATCTGCTGTGTATTTAAAGCACAAAATGAAAAATCATCATTTAGATACTCTCCTAAAATCTGAAAAGAGCATGACCTTTTCAGGTGAAGTTTGGTTTGTCTTCCTGATGACATTGAGGTGTGGTCTGGGGCTTGTGAAGTAATCAGGGAAAATCTGTGGGTTTTTACCTTCTCTGTTGGACTTTGGTGTCACCACTGGCACAAAGCAGGAGCTGAAGCTCTCAGACTTACTCCTGAAAATTATTCCTTGCACATTTTTCATTAAGTTGATCCTGAATCGTAAATACGAACTGATGCACATACGAAATGTGGTAATAAAAACTAATTTAGATAATTTTTTGCTAAGATCCATGGATTTTTCAAGTTAGATTTTTAGGAGTTGTGAAGAAATACGCAGATCATACTGGGTAGGGATTGTCCCTCTGTGCTCCAGGGCTGTGTCCAGTTGTGGCTCCTGCAGAAGAGCCCTGGAGGGGCTGGAGCGTGTCCAGGGCAGGAGCTGGGGAAGGGGCTGGAGCCCCAGGAGGGGCTGAGGGAGCTGGGAAGGGGCTGAGCCTGGAGAAAAGGAGGCTCAGGGGGGAGCTGGTGGCTCTGCACAAGTCCCTGCCAGGAGGGGACAGCCGGGGGGTCGGGCTCTGCTCCCAGGGCACAGGGACAGGAGCAGAGGGAACGGCCTCAGGCTGGCCCAGGGGAGGCTCAGGTGGGACAGCAGCAGGAATATCTTCAGTTAAGGGGTTGTTAAACATTGGCAGGGGCTGCCCAGGGGAGGTTTGGAGTCCCCATCCCTGGAGGTGTCCAAGGAAGACCTGGATGTGGCACTCAGAGCTCTGGGCTGGCGACATGGTGGGCATTGGGCATAGCTGGGACTCAATCTCATATGATTTTTCCAACCTTAATTGTTGTGTGATTAAGAAAACAGTGATTTACTTCTATGCTGTTTTTATCTTGGTTGTGTGTGCTCCTCCTCCTGTAACCTCTCATTATGAGCTACAAACTATGGACACTTCCCTTAATTTCTTAACATTCATCAAATTCTGTTTCCTCACATTTCTGCACAGCTCAGTTCATGGCCCTGTTTGGTCTTTAAAATTTAGACTCCTTACTCTCAGCAGACACTGGCACACAGAAAACAAAGAAAAGACAAGGGGACTTATTCATATGTGCAATTACAATAATTACAAATTCAATTTCTGTGCAGATACTGATTTTTCTAAAATACTTAGCACTATATATTGTTCCATGAGCAGGATCCCAATTAAGGCCAGGAAGGAGAGAGGATATTTCTGGTGCTTTTTTAAAAATTATTTTAATACACAAAAGGACTATTTTTTACAACTGATTCTGATTAACTTTCTTAACTCAGTACTGTAGCTGGATTGCGACCTGAAAACTCTTGAAAATTTTAAGCATCATCATCAGATGAAACTCAGAATGGCAAAATTCCAGAGATTTGGAGGAACTGGGTAGGCATTTGTTAGGTAATGCCTATGTTGCTCTCCCAGCTTTTCGGATGTTGGGGGGAAACAATGCTCCCGACTCACTTGTATTCACAGGGACAATTTCAGCAGCTACAGAAATAATAATTTTCCTCTAAGATCCTCCATTCTGATTTCAAACAACTGGGTTTGTATGCCTATTTTTTTTTTCTTTCTTCCTTCCTTTCTTTGGAAGCTGGCAACAATTCATCCTTGATTACAAACCCTGGACTTTTTTTGTGTCTCTTGAACTTCTGAACTGTGAATAGCCATGAATAATGACTCTGCAAATCACTCCAAGATTCAAAGCCAACTGCTGGGAAAAGCCTAACAGATTGTGCTAATTCAGTCTTCTGCAGTGTTTTGGGATATTTTTTTGGAATTTCAAGGGGCTGGGAGGTGGGGAGAGAGGCAGAACACCATCCAAATCCAGAAAAATCCTGTATAGCACAGGAAATGAGGAGAAGGCAGCGAAAACAAGCACATAGGAACTGAAAAAAAACAATAATAATTTTTAATTTAATCTCATGGCAAGCATCCAAAGAGGGCAAAGGTGCTTAGAATGCCTGAGGTTTTCAAGAACAGCTTCCTGAAAGCACAGCCATGCTCCATCCCTGCCCAGGGTCAGAAGAGGGCAGAACCACAGGGCTTCACAGGGAGCTTTGGGTGTTCCTCAGGGCAAGGGAAGCAGCAGCAGGGTGGCCGAGACTGGGACACACGACAGTGCCAACACCTGGAGTGCCATCAGGCAGTGCCAGGATCCCTGAACCCACAGCTGAGGAATCGCAGCCTATTGGAAAAGATGGGAGACATGTCTCATCTTGTCATGGTCAACAGGTCTCGCTTTATTGTAAAACCAGTGGTCTTTTATACACACAATAATTAGCTCATGCATATTGCAAAATCTAAGCTCAGGATTGGGTCTAACACTAATGCTTTGTTTTCTATTACTAGCCTTGCGATTCCAGGTTCCCATCTCGTTAATTTTCTTTACTGCATACCAACTATTCTCAACAACCCAGCTGGTATCTCTGCACCTGTGTTTCAAGGGCACTGTTGGCCCTGCTTCAGTCACGTACGCCTAGTTTCTCACACAGAGATTAGCTGAATCTGGCTGCTATGTCCTTTCTCACGCAGCCACATCTCAGGCAGGCTTCCCACATTTCCCCCGTTTTCTTTTTGTGCTAACAAAAGCTGTTTCCCACCACCATCAATCATGTTCATAAGCATGCGTTGCAAGCATTTTATAAAACATGGCAAAAGCAATAAGATAGCTACAATAACAATTAGCAAGATTATTCCATGTTGCAGCAATAAAGTTATCTAAGGGCCAAAACCGAGTCCTTTCAACCAATCATCAAGTCCAAAGCCTGTGGATTTCTGTAGATGTGTGGTTAGTTCTTGCAACTTAGAAAGCTGAGCATGGATAGAGACTGAGTGATCAGACAAGTTCATGCAGCACATCCCTTCAAACTCTTCGCATCCATGTCCTTGAGCCAGCAGCAGGAAGTCGATAGCTGCTCTGTTTTGGAGGGACGCATGCCGCACTGAATCCACATCGATCAGCAGGTCTGAAATGGCCTTAGAAGTAGCATTAGTTTGTTTAGCCAGCCAACAGGCCATCCTATCCAACAATGTTAAAGCCCGAGCAGCTGCTGCTTGAGGGACAAAAAATGATATTGCAATGATTTCACCCGGGGACCAGAACGTTACATCATCTCTGCACTCTGGGGTGTATGCGTGTGTCATTCGTTTTGACCTCAATCGCATGTGATTTCTGTATTTGTGTAAGATCATGGTCATATTAGGTGTCAATAGGGTCAACCTTCCTAATGTACACGGACCACCCTCTATCCTTGATGGAATACCAGCCCATGCTCTATCTTCACAAATGAAAAATATCCCTTTTGGCAAAGCAATCGGAGTGTTAGATGACCGAGAAACATTCGTGCTAGTGTAGTTACACCAAGCAGTAACATTTCTATACGCAGCTATAGTGGCATTAACAATTATGGGAAAAGTCTGATTTCCAGTAGGTGTTTTACTGGCTAACGTCATGCCTCCTATACCTGTGACTGTCGTTGAGGAGGCTAGTAAGGGCCAGTTCTGTGGCCAGTAGTCCGGAGAAATTATACTTGAGTCCGCGCCCGTATCCAACAGTCCAGTTAACTCCACAGTCTTATCCTTAAATCGTAGCTGCAGCTGTCTTTTAGGCCGGGACAAAAGATCCACGGTTAACAAGACAAGTCCTCCGGTGCTCCCGAAACCCTTTTTCCCCCGCGGTGTTGGTTGAATCGGGGGGAGGGCTTTCGCGAGTTGTGGTAGGGGCACCACTTGAGCCAATCTCTGACCCTTGGCGATTTTTAAAGGTGGAAAAGGGGTATGTACCATGACCATGATTTCTCCGCTGTAATCAGCATCCAGCAACCCAGGCAGGATAAATAGTCCGGATATCGAAGCTGATGATCTGCCTAATATCAGTCCGCCGACTTGATTGCCTTCTATGATTATAGGTCCAAAGATTCCCGTAGGAACAGTCTGTGGGTGAGGTGTCATCAGCGTAACCTCTACTGCGGCTGCTCAGGTCCAGACCGAGGCTCCCGGCTGTGGCTGGTCGGAGCTGTTGGATGGCATTGCAGCTGCTACTTGTATCCCGGCGCGGCTGCTGCTCGCGCTGTGTCTCGCGTTTCCCTGCTTACGGCGGCATGTAGCAGTATTGTGGGTGTTAGATTGACAGTTAATACACCAGACACCCTTAACCTGGCACTCCTTCCTGATGTGACCGGACTTTCCACAGCGGAAGCACTTCATGCGAGAGCCGACCTGACCGGTGCGGTTACAAGCCATACCGGCCGCTGCAGTTTGGAGAGGTGCAAGGGCAGCCATGACCTGATTCTGTGATGTTTTTGCCTGTTCCTGGAGCCCTAAACCTAATTGCTTAATTGCCTCCACTAAAAATGCCTGAGAGCCAGATGGCATGCCGGCAGCCTTTTCAAGCAACAAGGGAACGGTCCAGTCTCCATTCATAGTATTTATTAATGAGCGAGTCTGTGCGTTCCCATTCTGTAATATACACTGCTTCAGTAATGCCCCTTTCATAAACTCTTGCACCCCCGCTTTATCTATAGCCTCGGCCACCTTATCTACAAACGAACCCAGCGACTCTTCCCTACTTTGTTTAATGCCCATGTATATAGGCGTTCCCCCAGGATCTTTTACCTTATTCATAGCCCTACGCGCTACCTCCATTGCCTCACGGACTTTATTGGGGCCCATTAACACCTGAGCTTCTAGTCTAAGGAATGCGCCGAGACCTAATAGCTCATCTATTGTTATTCCGTGCAAAGGATCACCCGGTCCTCTTTGTACCGCCACAGATGCCTGAGCCTCTGCCTGCCAATGCGCACCAAACAACATAACCTGATGCTGTGAATAGATCAATCTAGCTATACCCCTAATATCCCCAGGCAGAAGCAAATACGCATTAAAAAGATATTCAAGCATCTGCTTTGCCGGCTCACTGTTCACACCGTATTGTGCCACTGTAGTACGCAATTGTGCTAACAGCTTCCAGTCAAGCGCGCTCAGATTTGCCGTCAGACCTCCAGCTGCGTTTTGGGTAAACACCACCGGACACGCCAGGCATTGAGAGGCAACCTCCAGCAACCCTTTGTCCCCACTTTCCGCACCTTGGCGGGCCAGCGATACCCATAACTCACGCCGCTGCCTTGCCAGGGCCTCCGCTAGGTCGGATTCCGCCCCAGGGATAGGCTCCTGACTGCGGGGGGTAGGCAGATGGCTTGAAGCACCGGCAGGGACAGGGGTGCGCTCAGGGGAGTGCTCGTAGCTCTCGTCTAGGGGAGGTGCCGATGGCGCGGCTCCAGCAGGGGCCGGTGGAGCAGGCAAGGTAACCGTGGTGAAGGCAGGAGGGTTGGGGGTATTAGGATGTTGCCGCGAGGAGTCATAGGCATAATTACGTTCCTGAGCGGCTTTGACTTCTTTTGCAGCTCTTTTTTCTGCCTGCATTAATAACAGCTCATTGTGCACTACCCGCCAGAGCTTTCCAATCTTTTTAGCCGGTTTATCATCCTCCAAGGTCAACTCCCACAACCTATCTCCGAACTTTCTCCATTCCGACAACTCATGCACTGTGTGGGGATTAGTAAAAAACCCATAAGACTCCCCGTGTCTCAAAAGTAAAGGTAATTCTTTATCCAGGTCGATACCCTGTATCCGCCTCTGCCTTAAGCAGGCGGTAAATAATTCATATGCCGCTTGCCTATCCATACTCACGTCAGCGCTGTTGCAACTCTCCAAAAGGCTGTCGGCGGCACGTATCGGCTGAGCTCGTCGTTACGATCACTCAGGGTCGGGGCTTCCTCGCTTATTGCCCTTATACCATTCTGGTTGCTGCAGAATCCGAACCCATCATCTTTTCTCAACTCCTGCAGGGAGGGACGCAGCGCATCACGTCGGGGTCACCAGATATTGGAAAAGATGGGAGACATGTCTCATCTTGTCATGGTCAACAGGTCTCGCTTTATTGTAAAACCAGTGGTCTTTTATACACACAATAATTAGCTCATGCATATTGCAAAATCTAAGCTCAGGATTGGGTCTAACACTAATGCTTTGTTTTCTATTACTAGCCTTGCGATTCCAAGTTCCCATCTCGTTAATTTTCTTTACTGCATACCAACTATTCTCAACAACCCAGCTGGTATCTCTGCACCTGTGTTTCAAGGGCACTGTTGGCCCTGCTTCAGTCACGTACGCCTAGTTTCTCACACAGAGATTAGCTGAATCTGGCTGCTATGTCCTTTCTCACGCAGCCACATCTCAGGCAGGCTTCCCACAGCAGCCCCTGCGTCAGAGCAGTCAGAAAGGCACCCAAGGGAGACCAGAGGGAGGGCACCCTTCCCACTCTCTTGGGCATGGCCACAAAGCAGCCCCTGCTTCTCCTTCCCCTGCCCGTGTTTGGGCTGTGCTGATGGCAGCGCCAGCCAGGTTCTGCTCTGTCCTCCAAAGGCTGTGGAGAGCAGGATGAAAAGTGCTGTGTGCACAGCAGAGTCCTGGAGTGTGCTGCCAAGAGCATCCTGCAGGAACAGGGCTCTGGTCTGTGGCCGGGAACAGCCTGGTTTTGGTGCTGTGGCCACAGGCAGGAGCTGGGGCAGGTGAGGAGGCAGCTTGTGTTTGTAGAAGGCCTGGGGCTGAACCTCCACCTGGAATCACACTGCAGGGAATCCGAGCTGGAGCTGGAGTGCCTGTCCAGAAAGGACCACAAGTAACTCAGCCTTGCCAGGCTTTTTTTAAGAGTGTTTCCCAGGAAAGCTACACATCTGGGGAAATGCCTCTGGGAGAAAGGGGCTTGCTTCTCAAGGGAAGTGCATTCCAAGGAGCTCCCAGTGAGGAAAGTGCAAAGACACCAAAGGTGTCCCCCTTTAGCTCTCTGTGGTCCTTTCAGTCCTGGAGGCCTGTTGCACCTGGCAGAAGGGCAGGGGAAGGGAGAAGGCTGTGAAGAGCAGGTTTGGAATCCACCTGGACCTGCAGAGACCAAGGCAAGCACCTGCAGCAGGGTGTGTTACCCCCACTATGGACAGAGGTGTGAGCAGGAGCATCTCTGTCCAGCTGCATGCCCCAAAGCTCTCTTTGAGAGCTGTGAATTAAATAAAAGGCCTCCAGGCACACACTTTTCACATCTTTCCTGTCCTGGCAATATGCATTTGCCTCTGGCTTGGTGGAAGCTGCTCTGACATGGGCGGGGAGCCAGTGGAGGGTGGGAAAGCTCTGTGGAGGGATGGGAACAGCTGGAGCTACTGGTGGGATGTGGAGGGCTTCTGTGCAGGTGTTCAGGGGGTGCTGGTGTTGGTGGGTGTGTTGGGGAAGGAGGTGTCTGGAAGGTGAGAGGTTTAGGCTGGAATTGGAGTCAGTTTGAAGGCAGCATCTGTGGTTGGCACAGCTTTGGTTATGGAGGGCAGAAATAATATCTCTAACTTTTTCTGTTAGTGGTCCTGATTCTCCTGCAGGGAAGAAGAGGGGAGAGCTGTACTTTAGTGGCCACTTAGATTATCTGCACCAGGGAGAGGATTACCCCTTTTGCTATCTACTCATTTGTTTGGGGTACTTTTGTAACACCGAGTGGACTTTCATTCCTGGAGAGCTTTTATTCCTTAAGAGAATTAGGATATTGTTGTGCTGTGGTTTTATTGTGTTTTCAACTGCAGCTCAGTTTCAATGGTCTGTTCTATAACCCACCTCACCTCCGCAGTTTTGTACTGTTAGAGTGTATTTTATCCCTAGTGGATTGCTCCTTTCCCCCTGTATTGCTGGTTTTGCCTTGGTTGTCTGTCTATCCTAGACCTGCCCTTCCCACCACCTACAGTATTGTCAATCCTTCCCCGGCCTTTCCCGTTCTTCTGGACTGTTCCCTATCAATCCCTCAATCTTGGATGCCCTAGTGGTTAGTTTAAACTGTTCCCTCCCCTTGTGTTCTTTCACTGGTCTGTCTATTGTACTCCCTGCCCTATATTCCTCCCCCATGTAACCCTTATTGGTTGGAAATTGTATCCTCTCCCAGGACTTCCTCTGCTTATAGCCTCTGTGAGCACAGATTCTGTGCCTTTTTCTGTCCCTGACCGTGCTGGGAATAAGCACCTTTGGAAATCTCACAGAAGGCCTGTCCCTGCCCTCGATGCATTCCACCTTCTTGTATTTTGAGTCCAAGATCCCCCCAATTGTTTTTTTTTTTTTTTTTTTTCCTTTTCAAAGTTCTGTGCTAGGGTTTGAAAGAGGAATGGAACTTGTAGCTCGGTCTCAAAAGGTGTTTATTACATTTTTTATCTGACGGTCAGCACACCACCCAACACCAGGCTCAGCGTGAAAGACACCACAGCCAAGACCATGAGACCTGGTGTCCAAGGTCTCTTAAAGGTTTCTAACCCAATTAACTCTTAAAACATACTATATTTACAATTTTGTACTAATAATTGCTACCAATTCTAGACACACAATTTTCAACATCACCTACATTCTCCCAATGTCTTTGTGCCACCGTCACAGCAGAAGATGGAGTAGAAGAACTTAAGGCACCGCCCAAAATTCTCCATCTTGCCTCTATCTATTCCCATTCTAAAACCCCAAACCTACAAATTTTCACCCTGTGCCAAAGTAAACTACTATCTAATTTAAATTTTTGTCATCCTCATTTCATCCATAATAGTTGGAAGTTTTTCCAACAGACTAAAGTCAAAGGCAATGCTTCCTTGGGGTCCCAGCAGGGGTCTCAGACCCTCCAGCGCTGTTTGAGCAGTTTTCCCTGTGCCCTGGACTCCAACACTGGACTGTGTGGCTTTCTGGGGAGTGATCCACTCCTGGTGTCAATGCCAGGAGCTGGCCAGGCTGAAGAGCTCCAGCACTGCATCAGGATATTATCATCCCTTCATAAAAAAAGTTTGCAAACCAAAGAATGGCCTTTTTTTTTTGCCTCTGTGTAGTGTTACATTCTGTAAAGTGACTCAGTGGATGACGTTAAGGCAAATGTGTTGCTGCTTTGAGAAGCAAACTTCCAAATCTTTCACATACTCGGGCCATGCCAATTAATTTGGGAAGTTTGCAGCTTTTTGGAACTACTTGGATTGAGCAATGAGAAGTAAAGCTTTCCTGAATTAAGGATTCTTAAATGCCAGGTTATTCCCTCTCTTCGTGGCAAAGATGTTTTTGTGCTGCAAGAAATTACTTCAAGGAAAAAAGAATTCCAGCATGGAGTAAGAGCTTCTGACAGAGACCAAGAGCTGCGCCAGCAGTTGCTCCAGGTGCTCCAAGTGCTCCAGGAGCTCCAGGTGCCAACATCCCCTGTAGGAAGGAGCAAAGCCCCCGATGCACGTTGGCTTTGGCTGCCTCTGAGCCCACAGAGCAGAGCAGGGCAGCGTCTGCCGATAGTTTGAGCTGTTCCCAAAGATCCCATTGGGATAGCTGAGACACTTGGGCTGAAGGATTCCTTCCAACCTGGGCTGCTTTGGGTGGGCTGAGGGCAGCCCCAGGACAGGTGGCAGTGTGTGCAAGGGTCCTTTGTGACATGTGGTGGCATAGGTGACAACATAGCCACTCCACAGTGCTCGGAGCACAGGACAGGACAGAGCGGAGCAGGAGCCCAGCTGTGGCTGCTTCCAAAGGACACTGAAGGTACCTGCAGCCATCCCCACCTGGGCTGGGCCTGCTGTCACTGCTCAGCTGAGCGTCATGCTTGGAGCACTCCATGGAGCATCCCTCCCATCCCTGTCCTTTGTTCTCCTGCTGATGTTCCGGAGGTTTGTGCCCGTTTGGCGTAGAAAGACCAGCACCACTGCAACTGAGGGTGATTGCTCTGACTGTGGGGTAATCAAAATCCACACAGAGCCTGATGTCAGCCCAGATTTGGCTGAGCTCTCAGAAGACTCTGATGCTGCAGTGAGTGATGACAGCACAAAGGCTGACATGACACTGGCTGAGGATGTGGCCATCACAAACGCTGAAACCAAAGAGACTCAGGGCATTGCAAATACAGGCACCATGCCCATGGTTCATGCTTCCACTATGGATTTTTTCAAGGAGAATGTTGTCTCTTCTCAGAAGCAGGTAAACAGCCTGGGGCCAGGCCTGGAGGCTTCCCAGGATTGTGTGTCCCCTCCAGCCACTGGCCCCCGTCAGCCTTTGAGGCCAGCACAGTGTGGTGGGAAGGGAAGTACTTCTTGAGGGAAGCTGGGGAAATTGCTCCCTTGGACAGCGCTCCAAGTCTTCCCCATTCTGCTGGAGTCCAGGGCATTCTTTTGGACGCCCTGGAAGGTCACAGACCTCAGCAGAGAGGTTTGGGACCCAATCAGGAGGGTTTTAGATCTGTACAGGGGGGTCTGTCCAAGGGGGCTTGCCTGGCACAGAGCCCAGGGAGACACAGCCTTTGACTTCAGTCCGTGGGGAAAAGCTTTTAATGCTGAGAGAAGAATTACAAGTCACAAAGGTGTGAAGACAGTAGCATAGTGTATCACAGGGTGAAAAAAAATTTGTAGTTTTAGGGTTCTTGGTGTGGAGGTGAATGGGAACAGGATGGAGAATTTAGGTTGTTGCCTTGGCTTCTTCTTCTCCCCTGTTCTCCATCTTCCCATGTGATGGTGGTACAAAGTAGTTTAAGGGGATTGGGTCAGAGTAGAGATGACCCTGTTAGTAGAGGTGATAGGTATTGGCACATAACTGTAAATAATGTACATGTAATTATCTGTATAAAGAGGTTGTGACCTCTCATTGAGAGGGGAGTTGTCCTGTGTCCGAGCAGCAGAACAGAATTCAGCCGGGCACAGAGAATATTGTAAGATAAGAGTTAATAAACAACGCGAGAAACCAAGAAAAAACAAGACCTTGAAGTCTTCGTTTCATTCTTGTGTCTGGCTCACGGCCTTCAGAGGATAAAATGCTCTAAACCACCTCAATCTCGGGTGAGGAAACAAAACCTGAGACCATTCCTCCTCCAGGCACCAGCCAGTGTAAGGAACATTCACCTCGTGGTGCTCAGCAAGGAGCCCTCCATGGTGAGAAGGTGGCCGTGGCTGAAGCTGCCCTGGGGAAAGCAGCCCTTTGGGCTGGCTGGCACTCAGGAACTGAGGCAGCTGCTCCCAGCTCTCCTGCCTCCTGGTGCAGCTGCCCAAGGCTTCAGGACAGGTCTTTGGCCTCTGGGCCCTTCTGCAGCAGGGTGGGGTTGCAGCACCAGAGCGCTGTTGGCGATGCAGCTGTCCATGGCTTCACAGCACAGCCTTGTGTTCCACACAGGCCAGACCTAAACACAGCCTGTCTCGAAGCCTTCTGGAGCTGCTGGGTGGGGCAGATGGAGAGGTGGTCGGCGTGACCCTCTCTGTGTTCATAAATGTGCTCCAAAACATCCTGACATCCAGCACTGCCACCCTAAAGCTTGCTAAGCCACTCCTGCAACTCTTTGAAAATGTAAGGCTCTGTGCCCCCGGCCATGGGCACTGGCTGCTGCCTGGAAAGTTTGTGCTCAGTGATTTTCTTGCCTTTCCCCATGTGGGCTGGAGAATTTGATGCCTTTAGGTCTTTCACTCTTCCTTTCCTACAGGACAACAGCCACGTGCAGCTGCTCTCCATGCAACTCCTTCGAGTTGGTAGTGGACAAGGAAAAAAAGCCCCTGGAGAGAATTGTGAGCCAGAGCCTGCCCTCATTCTGTTTGCACTGCCACGATGAGAACCAGCGCGTGGCGAAGGGGAGGATTTGTGTGATTCTGGTGGATCTCTGGGAAGGAGCAGTGCTGCTGTGGCTCTGACAGCCTCTGTGTTCCCAGGGACCGCCGAGGTGCTATTGAGGAGCTGAAGGAAGAGCTCCATGCCCTAAGTGAGGGTGAGCTGGCAGCAGGGGCTGTCTGGGTGTTATAAATGCCTATTATAAAGTTGGCTTTTCGCAAGATGTGTGCTATACGATTAATAACTTTGTGGTAAGGATATAAGTTTTTATTTCTGCTGTTGGTAAAGAAAATTAGGCATAGTGGTAGTAGTTGATATAGTACTCGCTTAAACTGTCTGTTTGGCTGGGATAACATCCAATGAACATATAAAGAAGACTCTGCTATTGATACACCAACTATCAACATCTCCCATCTGAAGAAAGCATGGACCAAGGCCCAATCTAAAAGTAATAATGAAGACACAACCAAGAAACATGCATGCTCTAAAAAGGTGGACCCAAGGAGGGGCCATGCAAAACAATCCCTAAAATATGGAAACTAGTTTATGGAAAAATATGAATATTCAACAAACTAATACAACAAAAAGGGTATTTAAAGAAAGCCTGTGAAATAGCAATTTGTGGACTTGGCTAAATGCCAAGTCACCCGACCGACTGTACTTTGCTTTTTTTCCTTATCTCCTGATTGTCTTATCTTTTTTATTAAAACCTATTTCTTAAAAACTACCAAAAAGTGAATCTCGTTTTTCACATGGGGGAGCTGCAATCCCTGCCCTGGCTGCAGAGGGCTTTGCTCCTTGTGTGGACGAGGAGTGGTGTGGGCAGAGCACAGAGAGATTTCGGGGATGTGCAGGGATTCATGGCCACACCTTCCACCTGATCTGTTTGTTGTCTTCTGCTCCGTCCTGGGCGTTGCAAGAGCTGGGTGAGATGGCAGGAGGGTCTCCTTGTATTCCCACAGATCTGTGCTCCAAGCATGGCCCTGCTCCTCTCTTCCAGCCCTGAAAGCCCCAAAGAAAAGACAGTAGCCCATCCTGAATTTTCAAGCCCAGTTAGCTTAAGAGCTGAAGAAGTAGGGTCATCTTATGGATCCAGCAAAGCAGTGTCCCAAGAACAGCCCCAGGAGACGCTGAAGAGGACACCACTTCCCAGTGCCAGGCAGAGCTGATGACTGGCACAGCTGAGCCTGTGGGAACCTTGTGTGGCTTCAGCCCTTTTCCTGCCTGTAGATAGCTCCATCCCTCCATCCCCTTTTTTCCCTCCCAGCTCATCCCTTTGCTTCTCCTTCTGTTAAACAGTTTGGCTTCTTCCCTTTACCTGCTCTCTGTGGAGCTGGAGCAGCACAAAACCCTGAGCCCTGGGACACACAGGTCTCTCCTGCTGTTCTCTTCTGGCCCGTGTTTTCTGCAGAGACACAGAGGAACGAGGGCAGATGAGGCTGGAAAAGGTCCCTGTGCTGAAGGTCCAGTTCCACAACGCTGGAATTAAAGGTCTTGCTGAACACACTGAGAGCAGCAGTGGGACAAGGAGCTCACGTGTCAGGGGACTGAAGCCATGTCTAAGGCCCTGCCATATTTCGTCTGCTCTTGTGCACATCAACAGGATTATAGCAGCTTTTTCCACCTTCACATTGCAGGAATTCATGGATCTGCTGCATAGGGAATGCCCATCCCAGATTTTCTGCCCGTTTGTCTAGGAACATTCCAATGACAGCACTGATGCACCTTATGCTGATTCGGCCTTCTGAGGTTTTTTGGGATTTTTTTTTTGTGATTTCAGGGGCTTGGGAGTGGGGGAGATAGGCAGGACACGATCCAGATCCAGAAAAATCCCGCATTGCACAGGAAATTAGGAGAACACAGTAAAAACAAGCACACAGGAACTGAGGGGAAAAAAAGAAAAAAGAAAAAAAAAAAAAAGCAGCAAAAATAGGGAAAATCAGGAGAAAAATATAGATAAAATTCCAAATTAATCCACTGGGAAAGAATAACTTGGAGGCGGAATAGGAAAAATTCTAACATTTGGCCCCTGGGAGGGCCCAAATTTTTTTGTTTTCTTTGGGAACTTTTTAGGTTTGTTTTTAATTTACTGGATTTTTTTTTCCCAAGAAAAATTGCTCTTTTCCCTTCTGATGGAAGTCACCTCCTGTTTGTGCAGTGCTGGTTTTGCCCATCGTCCTTCCTGAATATTCCTAGAAACTTTAGAAAAATGGTGAAAGTGATGATAGACTGTAGCCTTTTTTCATTCTGTTTACTTGTGATGCAATTGCAGTGAAAAGAAGAGGAAAAAAACTGATAAAAAAAAGGAAAAAAAAATTTAAAAGTCAGAATTTTACCATGTATCAGTGCCTGGCTTTTTGTTATAAAGCTTCATTTGTGTAGTGCTTTTTTTGCTATAAAATAGATTACTATTCCCTGGTTTTGGTGGGAACTTGTGAGAGTGATCCAGCTCATCCATTGTCTTCTGCTCCTTCCTGGGCATTGCCTTGGAGAACTGAGTTGTGGGTGCTGCTGTGGATGCAGTATCAGAACGATTTTTAAAAAGCTGTATTTAGTATAGATGCACTAATGTTGAAGCTAAATCATAGAACCAAATCACAGAATCAATTAAATTGGAAAAAACTTCCTTAATAAATCATAAAATCCCAAACACACTTGTGTGTGTGGCTCCCATCCTTGTGCCATTTGCTGGTTAATAAATGCAGGGCACCTTTGGCATCTCAGGGCAGCTTAAAATTTCCTGTAATGAACCCATTCAAAAGTGTTACCTCTCTCCCTTCCCCCAAGTTTTAAAGAAAATTGTTTCTAGGGGGATGTAGTCAGTCCATTACCAACACAAAGTGAGTACATTCTAATTAAATTGGGGGGTCCTCTAGGAAACCCCTGCTCTCATCCTGATCAGAAATCACCAGTGCAGAACCTGCCATGGATCAAGATTTCTGATCATTTAAGAACATAATAATTAAGAAAAAAACCAAGCCAAATGGCAGGCAGCCAGCCCCCCACATCTGGGCTCTGCAAATGTAGTCTGGGGTGCTAAAGCTGTTTGGTGAATTCACTTCTGGCAGGCTGTTGGAAAAGGTAGAAGGACTTGGGCAAACACTTCAGCTACTTGACATAGTTGTGCCCAAAGGAAGCCTCCTGATGAGCTCTCATTTATTAATATTTTAATGTTTTACAGCCTCAAGAGGCAGGAGCTGAGAGGGCTCGTAAAAGGACTGAGGGCTAAAGCATGGTTCTATTTAAATCAGTCATTGTATGATTAACACGATGGAGAAAGGCTCTGTCCCTTCCACAACCAACTAAACATCAGTAATGATCTTTTACTGACACCCCCCAAAACCTGGTTGCTCTACTTGCAAAATGAGTCCTTTTTAGGAGCTGCAAATTTCATCTTTTTTTCAGGGCTCGTTTAGGGATGCACAGGAGTTTGTGTGTTGCTTTGCTCTTAATAAACATTTATAGTCCTTCCCTGTAAACATGTGTCTGGCTGTGATGCAAAGTGACAGTGAAAGAGTAGCCACAAAACTACACCCCTGCCCAGACTGGGGAAAATCTGACCCGGAAAAATACAAATAAAGCAGCAATATTTTGTCCAAATTGCAGACAAGCACATGGGTGATTAATACAGGATAATCCAAGACAACACCCGTTCAAACAAAGCATGCCAACCCCCAGGACATTAAATTCAAGTGAATAAATACTGACTATTGATCAATTTGGGTTTTAAATTTTTTCCCTGTGCAGGTGCTGTTCATGGTAAATAAGTAAAACAATGCAGCTACCACTTTCCATGTGATGAAATGCAAACAGAGATCCTGGAGACAGAAGGTATCTCCCCATCAGAGGTGGGGGCAGAGCAGAGAAACCCTGCACCACCTCCAAGGAGCAGCTTGCAAAGGAGCCGACAGGGACCTTTTTTGCAGAGATATTTGAACAATAACTCTTTCATTGTTCCCGTGCTGACATTGGGTAGAGAAGACAAACTCAATATTATGCAGAGGCTGCCCATCTGTCGGTCATTCCCCCCCTGCTCCGAGGTTATCAGTCACACAAAGCAGGGAGCAGTGAGACAGATAAGACGTGTGACAAAGTAAAAACAACCCTCCAGCCCACTGCCCTCCCCAGGCAGTGAGGAGCCTTTCCAAATCCCTCATGACTCCCCTCTGAATAATCCCTGTGCTTGCAAACTCAGTCCTGATCTCCTTCAATTCCTGGCAGACACAAAAGAAAGCCAGCTCCATGGAGTCCAACACCCACACCTTGCAAGGGCATACAGGATCTGGATTCCTTCAGCAATTTGTTAATACCTGGACAGCAGGTAATTAGAAACCTGGAATGGGAAGAATTTTTTGCGCTGCTGGTGGACACTGTGGCATGGGATGTCTGGTGTCTGTCTGGAAGGTGAACAGTGAGCTTTAACCTTACTAAAACCTAAGATTTTTACACTTAACAGGGAAGAGCAGAGGGTGAAGTGTTGTCAGGTCAAACCCCCTTCCCTGCAACAGAAACATGGAGCAGCTGTCCTGTGAGGAAAGGCTGAGAGAATTTGGGTTGTTCAACCCAAAGAAGAAGGCTTTGGGGTGACCTCATTTTGTCCTTCCAGTACTTGAAGGGGCCTACAAAAAACATGGAGAGAGACAATTTCCTAGGGTCTGGTGTTAGAGGACAAGGGGGAATGGCTTCAAACTGAAAGAAGGGAAATTTAGCTTAGATAGATGGAAAAAAAAAATTCTTCCTAGTGAGGGTGGTAAAGCCCTGGCACAGGTTGTCCAGAGAAGCTGTGTCTTGCCCCATCCCTGGAAGTGTCCAAGGCCAGGTTGGATGGATCTCTGAGGAACCTGGAACAGTGGAAGGTGTCCCTGCCCATGGCAGAGGGGTCACAACTAGATGATCCTTTTAAGGTCCCTGCCCCAGTTGATGGAGAGCCCTGCTGCATCCCAAAAGCCAAATTCACCCGCTTCCTCCAACCTTTTCCTGACCCTCCACTTGAATTCCCACCTGCTCACTGGTTGGGTTTTTGTTGTTGTTGTTGTTTTTTGGTTGGTTTGGAGGTTTTTTGGTTTGGTTTATTTTGTGTTTGCAGTCAAACAGCATCAGACAGAGCAGGAGAGAAGAAAATTAGAACAATCCAGGGAACACATTTAATGTGTCCAGGTGTACCTGGAGCCAAGGTGGTTGGAGAGAGCCTTGTGTGACCCAAGCACCACTAGCTAGAGGAAGGTGTGTGTCCTTATCAGTAAAGTCTTCAAAAGTTCTTTGGTAGCATTGAGTTTATTCAATCCTTAAATAATTAACATTGTTTATTAGTTAACAATTGCTGTAAATAATTGTAAAGCCTGATGAAGCCGTGAGTTTTATATATAGATATATTTATATACGTGTGTGTGTATTTATATATGTCAAAGCATTCAGAAGATGCAATTCTCCTGTACCCCATGTCTATATCCAGAGGATGCAGTCACTGAGACACATTTTGGGGCATTTTTGGGGGGAATTCCTGCTAAACTGGAGCTGACAATGGGGTAAGATGAAGGTGGCTGTGAAGGACTGAGCCTTGACTGCCACCAGCCTCATGCGAGTCAAGGCTTTGCTCCAGAGGATGGAGACAGGAGAGGGGTTCGCCTCCTAAAAACACAGTGCTTAACCCACCCACTCCTCCCACCCCATGAAAAATTGGAGAGAAGCTGTCAGCCAGCCTTCTGATCATGGTCCCACCACTTGGAACCCGATGGAATCGCAGGAAGAAGAAGCCTGGCTCCCGGGAGGAAGTTTATGCAGCGACTTTAATATAAACAGCCCATATAAACACAAACACGTAACAAAAAGCAGAATCATCTTCCAAATAAATAAATAGCTGCGTTTTCTCCACCAGCAGCAACCAGCTTAAGCCTTGTGGAACGAACCTCACAACCAAGCAAGCTCACCCCCTACAGACACTTTGCCCTGGCCTAGAAATGACACAGAAGGTGGCACGTCCCCCCAACAACTCCCAAATCCCCAAGGACGCTTGGAAACTCCTCAGCGAGGATGCCGCACAGCGCGGGAAGCCTTCTGCTGCCGGACAGCAGGGACAAGAGCTTCACCCAGCAGAGAGGGGAGCGGAGCATCATCACTCCTCTGCAGCAGACCTGCACTGCAGCCTCCCGCCCAGGGCGGGGCAGGTGCAGATTTGGGAGCGGCGGGCGGTGACGGTGCCGGCGGGCACTGCCATCCCCTCCTGGTCATAGCACACACAGCGGGGACAGCCGTCGGCCACCGGGCTGCCCAGGGAGCGACAGGCGGGCTCCGGGCGGGGACACAGCGGGGCGCAGGTGATGTCCCCGGCCCGGCCGCAGGTGCACAGCGTGCGGGCGAAGTCGATGTAGAAGGAGCGGCCGGCGGGGACGAGGCCGCTGGAGAAACCTTGCATCTCGCAGTCGCTCTCCAGGTAAGGCGGGCAGGAGCAGGGCAGGGGACACGGGGGACAGCAGCCAGCGGGGGCTGCGGGGGTGGCTGTCGCCTCCGTGTCCCCCTCGGGGCAGGGCGGGCAGGCGCCGGGGTCACAGGTGGGTTTGGGGGCCGCGGAGCAGAGCAGGAGGCAGCCGAGCGACAGGAGAAGGGCGCCGGGGAGAGCCATGGTTCTGGGGGGAAAAAACGGGGAAATGGGAGTGTAAGTGTGATGGGAATCCGCGGATGGATGGGACAAGGAATTCTGCTGACCTGTTTATTCTAGAACACGTGGGTTTATTGCAAGGGCCGTGGGTAAAAGGGCCTGGCCTTCAGCCACCAGCCTCAGCTGGAGGGAAGTCCCAAAGAGAGAGGGAGAGAGAACAGCAGGGAGAGAGCTGAGAGAGAAGGGAGAGAGAGAGCAACGGGCGGGGGAAGAGAGCAGGAGAGAGAGAGTAGGGGAAGAGGAAGGGTGAGAGTTAAGAGAGTAAGAGTTAAGAGAGTTTAGAGAGTGAGGTCCTTGTTACAATACATTATATCTCGTTTTGTGATGAATATTCTAATTTACAGTGACCAACCAATACAAGACACAACATCCTATAGAATCTACATACAGCCTATAAGAACTACCACATTACCATATTGTGTTATATTTTAAACTCTAAAAACTACTCTTTAGACTTTTCTGTTTTGCTACATTGACCTTTGTATCCCTCAGCCAGCAGAAAGGTATTGTTCAATCAAAAGGGATTCTCCTTCAGCTAGCTAGACCATTGTTTTCAGGTTATATAGTAACTAAGACTCAGTATCCTACAACTCAAAGTAAGCTTTCATTTCTATCCCGATTATAGGTTTCATATGTTCAGAATCTTTGCTAAACAATCATATTTATAAGGTTTCCCTGATTCATCTTCCCAAACATGGGAGCAGGTGTCCCACTGGGCACATGGAAGCCCCAAGGTCCAGGTTGGCCCCTCCATGGTTTAAAGAGAAGAAGATGCAGCCCCATCTGGAGTTCGGGTCACCCACAGCCGCCTGGCGCCTGCGGGATTTGTGATTGTGATAAATAGGGATGATTGGTGCTGATAAAATTGAAACACTAATCAATATTTTGAAACAGTAGTTAAAATGTAGCTTTTTAGAAGAGGGAGGGAAAAGTTTCCCCCCCATCCAGATGTTCAGTAGAAAAGAAGAAACTGAGATAAGAAGAGCTGTAATTATCTAGGAGACTGAAGAATTGGGGAAAGACCAGGAAAGTGTTAATTATATTAAATTTATTGCTTCAGTGTTTCCAGTAAAGTAGTAGGATGTACAAATTTGATATTTACTTATATAATAGAGACCTGATATGCATGTGTAAACAAAAAGGTCATTTATAGGACACAGAAGCAGACCTAAAAGGGATGGTGGAGTATGTGCAGTGGAGGCAGAAATAGGCATTGATGAGACTAGAGTGATGTAAATCTTACAAATTGAAAATAGGAGGGAATGAAAAGTGACACAAAATATAAAAAGGTTAATTTTAGAACATCTTATTGGTACGGGGGACAGGAGACCAAATCCTGCTCTGTACCCCGTGGGAATGTATCCTGCAATAATAATTTGCTTTTGTATTATTATTTAGAACCAATGCTCAAATTAAAATTGCTGCTACATTTAATTTCATTTGAATTTTTTTTTTTTTTTTTAAGATTGAAAACTATCAGCATACTCATTTATAACACTCTAAACCAGGATCTCTCACCCCCAAAAGCCCATCCTGGCTCAGCCACAGTGTCCTCCAGCCTGAGGTGCTCAGGGAGCTGCAGTGTGGGCACTGGTGAGCCAAATCCACCCTGCAGCACTCACTGAGCTTTGGTGTGCTTGTCCTGACCAACAAACGGGACTTGTTCATGTTGATGCTAATAATTGACATTTAAATTGCTGATTAATTGTTCCTAGAAGGCATTCAGGCCTTGGACAGAAGAAGACCTCAAAGAAGCACTGTCTACTTTGGTGGCTTGTCCTGGGGCTGCTCCCAGGTCTGGGTGTCAGCCTGTCCTGCTGTTCCTGCCTTTTCCAGCCACCTCACTCCTTCAGAGGAAGCCAAGGGGGTCGCTCCATCTTTATTTTGACTGGAAAAACCTTTTTTTTTTTTTTTTTTTTTTTTTCCTTAAGGAAGATGTTTCTGATGTTGGGCATTCCTGTGGGACTCTGCTCTTTGCCTTCTCCATTTCTTTGCCCAGCCTGTTTCCAGAGAGTCAGTCCTGGCATGAAATTCCCTCCCTGTGCCTGCTCCCTCCTCCTTCTCCACTCAAACCTTGGATGCACAGCACCTGGCAGCCCATGCTGAATCCTTTCCCTGTTTAAAAAGCTGAGGACTCTCTTTTTTTTTTTTTTTTTTTTTTTTTTTTTTTTTTTTTTTTTTTTTTTTTTTTTTTTTCCCCAGCTTTTCAAGACCTAGTGTTTCCTTTAAGTGCATTTTTGGATACCTTCCCTCTGTTGGAGGGGCCTTATGTCCTGGTGTATTAAATACACCTTCTTTCTTCCTGCACTGGGTCCTTCCAGGTCTGGTCTCTTCTTCCATTGCCCCAGTGCCACATTTTATTACATTTATATAATCACCTTTTGAAAGCTCCAATTTCCTATGCTTGCAGGCATGCAACTACTCAAAAAAAAAAAAAAAACCTACTCAAAAAAACATTTGCAAATTGTATAAGCAGAAAGAAAAAACTTGAAAGCATGGACTCTGTTATCAATTTGAAATAAAACCAAAAAAACCCCAAAAAACACCCTAAGAAAGACTTCGAAGTTTTCTGGTTTTAAAGCAAGTTTTTGCTAGTTTAAGTTATTTACACCTGCTTTATCTTTGCTGGAGTTTACTGTTCTGTCCCTTTCCTTTCATTCACACATTTTAATCTAGTGGTTATTTTACTGTCATTCCCAGAGGACTGGCACAGAACCCAGACATGTCTCCCCATGGAAAAGCTGCTGCTTGAAAAAATTTCCCTTCCCCAAGCCAAGAGCTCCCTCCTGGCTGCCCCAGCTTCAGCCACCCCGCACAGATAAAGCAGGACACCCCCTGAACAGCATCAAGGCGAAAGTTAAAGAGCATTAAACCTCAGATCCCACCCAGCAGTGAAATTTGGGCACCTTCAAAACCACACCATGGGTCAGTCACTGAGCAGCACCAACAGCCTCCTGCTATTTCCTAGGGAAATATTCCTCCTCCCCTCCCTTGTGGGGCTGCAGGCTGCCCCGTTCCCAGTCCCCGTGGTTACCTGCAGGGTGGCCGGGGAAGTGGGATGAGCGCTGGGATGCGGTGCAAAACCTTGGGAGATGTCCCCGCTCCTGCCCCACAACCCGCCCGGCGCCTCTATTTATGTGCTGAAATCCTGGAGGGGGAAAAAAGGGAGGTGGGGGAGCCTCCAAGGTGCTGGGCAGGGCCAGCAAGATGCTTATCTTGTTCCGTGGTGTTGGTGCAGTCTGAGCACGGGCTAATCCGTGTCTGCGGGTCTGTCCTGCCTCCCCACGCCCCTCTCTCTAATCTTCACCAGGGTTTCTGAAGCATCAGCAGCTCCCTGTGCTTCACAGGCTGCTGAGGACAGGGACACCGGGGGTCACAGGGGGAGGAGAATGAGTGAAAAGCTCCAGCAAGGCAGCACAGCTGAAATGCAGCCAGCTCTGGGGTAATGCACCCCAAAATGCAGGAGCCAGTGGTGGGCATGGACCTTCTCAGGTCCTGGTCTCCACACACCTTCCCAGGACACGGCAGCTCTTTCCTGCCACACGCTTGACCTGCACCCTTTAAAGCCCTTGGGGTTTGTTTTCCTCCGGATTAAGCTGCAGGGAGCCAAGGCCATGGATCTCAGCACAGAAGGGGTGCACGAATTTCAGGTGCCCTCACCAGCAGGGGCAGCCCGAGCTTCCTCCCCCCTGGGCCATTTGGTCCCCGGTGTGGAAATGTCTTGTCCTGATGTTCTCATGAGCTCACTGGAAATGTGTCGCCCCCTATTCAAGCCTTGCAGGAGAGAGATGAGGAGCAGAGGCATCTTGGGGCAGACAGGGCTGGAAAGCAGTGAGGGGTTTGGGATCACACACCCGTTCACCCTCTGGAGCAGGAGGTGTTGGGAGAAGAGCCCAGGCTGGAGCTGCAGGTGGAGGGAGCTCTGGAGCTGGGCACTGCACTCAGGACACTGGGACTGGGATGCTGCCTGGCCTTCATCCACCTCCTGCTCCCTTCTCATGGCTCCTGAAGCCTGGAATCCCCCATCCCTCTGGTCCAGACCCCCCATGCCCCACGGAGCTCCAGAGCACTGAGCTGTGCCAAGCTGGGCAGCTGCCTCTCACTGGAGACATGGAATAGTGACAGTCTCAGTGGCGAGGGAAGGAGAAGGAACTCAAAAGAGCATTTATAGAGAGGGGGTCATCACTGTCAGAGGACAGCCCCAGGGATGTGTGCAGAAGGGACAGAAGGTGGTGGGAGGGACACTTGGACACGCTGCTCCTGCCACCAATGCTGTGTACAGGCACGTGTTCATAGGTCTTGCAGGGATTTCTGCAGACATGTCAAATAAAACTCCTCCCTTGCTTCCTGTGGCCTTTTCCATGCCAGAGACAGGGTGGGCAGGATGCCACCAGACAGTGCCTCTCTCTCCTGACCCAGCACTCTGGGGTGGTGGGGCTGTGTCCTGTGGGACATCCTCAGGGTCACAGCCTGGCAAACGCCAGGAGACAAAACACCAACATCCCTGGGCAGAGCAATGCTGCTGTCAGATGTGCCTGCAAAGAGCAGACCCCAGGGACAGGGCAAGGGGAGCACCTTAGTGAGCCTGGCTCCAGCCCAGGCGGAGCAATCCTGAAATATCTGGAGCTCACACCCAACTTTATTATGCTCCCACAGTCATAGTTGACATACAGAAGAAGTTGTAAATATTCGAGGTTAATACTCAGCGGTTACTTCACCTTTGCTGGAGTGTATCTGCCTGTCCTGGAGCCTGTCTGCAGCTCAGCCACTGCCCTGCAGCCCTGCAGCTCTCCTGCTGGGCTTTGGGTTAATCCATAGCAGCCAGGCTGGTCTGGATTCAGATTCAGTTCATGGAGTTATGGGGCACTTCCAGACTTACCCATGTGAGTCTGGAATACTTGCATGGACTAACATGCTTCACTTTGCAATGTAATTGCTAAAATAAATATGATACTATGAGCGTTGAGCTAACCAGTGTTTGTTTTTTCTGGACAAATATGGTTATTGCTCAAGCAAAAACTCTCAGAAAATCTGATAATAGCTTGTGTCACTCAGGAAACAACAGACAGCAGAGGCACTTTTCCTAAATGTAAATACTTCAGCATTCTGTAACGTAGTAAAAGTCTGGTACAAACTAGATTAGACTGGGAATGTGGAGTAGCCACTAAGCAGCGAGCTGAAATTGAAATTGGTCGTTGCCATCTTGTACCAGCTCCTCTCTTTCTAATCTTATAGAAAGATTTTAAACCTCTCTGGATCTTTTGAGAGCAGCTCCCCCAAAGTGGGTTTCAATGGCCCTTCAGTTTGGTCCCAGAGCCCATTTTTGACATTTGCTTTCATGTATGTTTTTGGCAGCCATAGCAAATGGCTCTTCTGACCTTTATTATCAGAACACAATGGCCTGACAGCAATATCAGGACCAAACCTTGCCTTCCCTCCACCCCCTGATAAGGAGCTCTCAGGATGCATGTTCAGGGATAATCCACAGCCCCTCTTCCAGTTACTCTTCTGTGAATGAGTCTTTGCTTCTCGTTTGGGTTCCCTTCACTGTCCCCTCATGTAGGACCCTGCACAAGGCACCCAGTGCCACCAACTCGCCCAGAGGGGGGTGAGGAAGGTGCTTTCCAAAGCCCAGCTGCCACCACAGGGGTGACCATTCACCACCAGCCCAGCACCTCACCCCCACTGCTCATCACAGCCCTCGGCTTTTCCCTCTCACCCTTCCTGCTGGCACCTTTCACATTCTGGAGCATCTGTATCTCCCACCCATTCCTCTCTCCTTGTGAGACCTCTCCTGCTGCCTTCTTAGAGCCAAACATAGCCAGGGATGAGGAGGGATGGCTCCTGGGGGTGCCTGTAGCCCTGCAGAGAGGGGCAGGAGGGTGCAGCAGTAATGTGACCTGCCCACAACCCTGCTGCTCTTGTGGCAGAAATGGGGTCTTGTTGGAACATCTGGAAGCTGAGAATTCTAGGCTTTCTGTTCTAGCAGGCACTGACCCTCAAGCAAGCACTACATTTGACCTGAGGCAGTGAAACAGGCTTCCAAAATTGAGTGATAGCACTGTGGTTGTGGGTGTGTAGTTTGAATAGTATTGTGTGATCTCAGGGTGAAAAACTTAGGATTTAAGGTTTTATTGTGTAGTAATATATAGAGTGCAATATGGAGGATTTAGGGTGTTGGCTAAGTCCTTCTCCTTCACCTTCTTCATGGTTTTGGGTGGTTTTTCTAATTGGATGAAAAAGGTCTGCATTGTGGACCTTGGGTGATCAATTATTGGGTCAAAAGTATAAATAATATAGGTGTCATTTCATTATTGGATAATTAGTGCTTGGTGGCCCTTGGAAGGAGTTAGGAAATGCTCCATTTTCTGTCTTGTTAGAGCTCATAACTCATTAGACTATAATAGAGATAAGAATTAATAAACACTGAGTCCAAACATGAAAACTGTGACTCCCATGTATTGATCCCAGCTCTAACACAAAGAAAAGATAAGAAACCAACAGGGTCTGGCCCAGAGGGATCAGGATAACTCTCAGCAGCTGCAACACGGGCAGTGCACAGGTACCTGCAGCTGGCAAACACACCAAACCTCCTCCTGCTCAAATCTGGGCAGTAACAACCAGCCCTTTCCCATCCTCACCTTCCCACATTCCCTGCCCAGCCCCGGGAAACTCCAAGTGACCACACATGAAACACAATTTCTTTACTCATCTCCTCTTTAGTGAATACTGTGGGTGGAGTTTGGCAGACAAATACAATCCATCACCATTCTCACCCCTAGGCATTCTGAGGAACCACTGCCTGCACTGGGCCAGAGGCTGCCTTGACCAGGTGTTTTGGGCTGAGGGCCACAGCTGGAGCTGCAGGAGGAGAGGGAGCAGCTCTGCTGCTCTGCTGCTTCTTCTTGTTCCTGCTGACAAAGGTGAGGAGGTCCATGGCTGTGACCACGCCAAACACCATCTGCTTCATGAAGGAGCTGCCATTTGCGTTGACTGGAAGCACAGAAAATTCCAGCTCAGTGGGAAAAAAATTAAAAAGAACACCACCAGCCCCCCTCACCACCTTCCAGCTGTGCAGACACTCCAGTTCATTTATTAAAAGGGAACTTTACAGGGGCAGCATCTGTCTGAGCTCTACCTCCACAGACATGACTGATGGAGCCTCAGTCAGGTTACTGTGATCACACCAGAGAGGTTTTTGCTGCAAATAAGGCACTTTTCCCAGTGCAGGAAACTTAATTTCCCAGTTGTTTTTAACCAACCTCTGTTCCACTCCTGCTCCTATCACGGCAGAGCTTTTCAGAGCAGACTAATGAGACTCTCTAAAAGCAGCAGTCAGGCACTTTTCTGTTCTGTTCTCATAACATCCTACACCACTGTTAATGAAACAGCACTTCAATAATTGTTTTAACTGTCCGATAAATGTTTTCTTAAATAAAAATAAAACTAGCCACCAGAGTCCAAACACAAGATAAAACGCAAGCTCCAAAGGTGTAGGAAGAAATTAATAAATAAGGGAGTAACTATGACAGCATTAAAACAGCAGCCCTGGGAAAGCAAGGGGGTGTTGTTTGAAAATCAGAGCAAGAGGTGCTGCAGCTGGTTGATATTTTTTGGTTGGGTGTCATTTAATTTGCTAATACCATTTAATTGATGTCAATACATGGTACAAAAGAGATACTCCTTATTTTATGATGAAGGAAGGAAATACTGCCTGGCATTAATTTAGGTGACTGAATTAGAAATGTGCATCAAAGGCAGTTTTGAGTGACAGATTTTTGTTTGCAGCCTGGTGTGGGAACATGGATGGCCTTGGAGCTGATGGGGCTCTGGGGGAGCAGGGCCTGGAGATGGAAAGTTTGGGATGTTTGGGCATGGTGGGTTTTGGAGGCCCCTTGCTGGCAGTGTCACCCACTGCTCACCTGAGGGAGGCTTTGCATGCTCACTGTGTGATTCCATCAAATCAGCAGAATTACACCCTTCAGCTCTAACCCACAAGACCTAAACACACCTCTTGTGGCTTTTTTGTGTTGCTCACTTTTCCCAGCCAAGGTCAAATCTGTACTTCTAGCAGTCTTTTGGTGTGATTGTCCTGGAAAGGTGTGTCATGTCAGAGGTGCTGAGCATCACCACACCTTTTTTGGGTCAGAGGAGGCACAGGGGGTGATCCCTGCAGCCACTGATGTGTCAGGAATCCTGATGCTGCAGGTGACTCTGCTGGCTTGGTTTGCCATACCAAGGGGAAGGTGGCAGTGCAATGGATTGAGGATAAACCAAGCCTGCTCTAATGGTGCTCCCAGACTGGCACAGCATCCTTACACCCAGCTCTGGTCTCCAGGTCAGCCTCACACACAGCTACACATCAGTGCCCCTGACGATCCATGCCACAGGGCTTGCCTATGGCCCAGCCTGAATTTTTCTCAGCTTTCTCAACTCAGGTGCCTGAATTCCACCCAGGCTTTATACCTGATGTGGCCAAATGCTCCTCCAGACCTTGCCCCTGGGCTACAGAACTCTACAGAGGTCCCTCATCTCCTCCTGGCTTGCTTTGCCCCTCTCCCCTGACCTCTGTGGTGTCAGGAAGGGAGGTGGGTGAAGAGTGGGCAGTTCCAGGGGTTTGCAGAGCAGAATCCCCTGGTGCAGAGGCTCAGGGGCTGCACAGGTGCAGCAGCTGCACTGACACCTGCCAAAACCAGCTCGAGAATTTCCCTTTCCCCTCTCAAACACTTGTGCCAAAGCCCGTGGGGAGTTTTTGCAGATACCTACACTGCATTTGCTCGTGTACAACGATAGCGAAGTGGTCGTTCTCCAGGATGCAGGAAAGCTTCCCCAGGCTGTCCTCCAGGCCGATCTAAACAGGACAAAAATGCAACATTTGATGTTTCACTTCACCTGGCAATGGCTGAGCTCTGATTTTGGGGGGTGATGATTCCCCAGCTGGATGAAATGCCCGGTCAGTTCTTGGCTCCTGGTGTGAAAAGCTCCTATAGCTGAACCCTGCTGGCTCAGCAGCGTTTTTACAGGTGCTTGTTCTTACTCTCATCTCCAGGATGCCACCATTGCCCTCCCCTCTCCTCTCTGCCTTCTCACCGCTTCTCCCAGCTCCTGTCACACCCCAGGCTGCTGGAGGTGCACCTCTCCCTCTCTCTCTGTCCCCAGACAGAGGCTGCCACCAGCCCCAGCCTCAGTGGTACCTTTGAGAACTGGTCGTAGGTGACCTTGGTGACAGGGTCTGAGAACTCTGCGTTTCCAGCCAGCACGGAGCTGAGGGTGTTGCTGAGGGTCACCATTCCCAAAATAAGCCTGTAAGGGAACAGGGAGTTTTCTAGAATGTCAGACCTGAGGTAGAACATGCATTTTATGTAGGGACTGAACTGGTCTGGTTGAAGTTAGTGACTAAATTGTTGCTGCAGTCAGTGGGAGGCACCAGGTTTCTCCTCACTTGAGCAGAACAAGGAAGCCTTTGTCCTCACCAAGCTGTTGGTTTCACAGTAGTTAAAATCTGCTGTTGCAGTCCAGGACTTAGCAGCTGGGAGAAGGGAAACCCGTGGGCACTCCAGCTGCTTATTTGTGTGGGTTTCCCCTCTGCTCTCCCTCCCCTGGGCTCCCCTTGTCTGTGCACAATCCAGCATCTTCTGAGTTTGGTGGGCACTGGATTGGGCTTTAACTGGATCTTTTACAGGGGTCTTATTGATTAATCTTCATAAGGAGGCAGATGATCTTTAATGCATCAGAATCCAACACAAGAGCCCCAACTCTGAATGAGCAAATGGGACTTCAGCTTCACCGTGGCTGATTTTTCTGTGTGAATGCCCGTCTCTGTAGTGAGCAGAAATAGTTACCCTGACTCAGCAACAACAGGAGCTTGGTCATATCCCTTCTCCTGGAGGATCTCAATTGCCTTTTGACAGCTGACTTCTGGGAGGAGGATGAGAGGGGCCGAGAGATTCAGTTTCTGCACCTTGATGTTCCACCACCTGTCGAAAGACAAATGGCAGCGCCGAGCTGTGGCTGCTGCACAGCTGTGGCCTTGAGCAGGGGGGCAAGGCCAGAGGACATGAGGGATAGTCTGTGTGCCTGAAAAGCCAGCCCCACTCCTACACCCAAAGCAGAAATGCCACCACGGCCGGGTCTTGTTGAAGCCAAGCTTTGCCCAGTGTTCATGCAGCTCCAGAGGCGGGGATGAGACCAGCAGCTGGCAAGGTGCTGAGGTGTCCTGAATCCAGGGAGGCTATTGAAGGCTTCACTTCAAGCTTATAAATGGGTGACCTACCAGTTTTACTCCTTTGTTCTGTATCCTTGGTCCTCACAAGGCAGCATTTGCAGCTCCTGCAGGAGAGAGCCTGGCAGAGATGCTCGTGTGACTTATGAGGGACAAGCTGAGCTTTTTTGTGGGGGAATGTAGGAGTGGATTTTCCCAACAGGGGAACGCAAGCAGCTCCCAAACATCTCAGCCCTGAGTCCTTGCAGAAAAGGCAGGGCAATGCTAGAGCCTGGAAGGGCCAAGAGCAACTACAACCAGGCACAAGAGGCCTTGGAAATGCATAGTTTTTAGGAAATACTTTACAACAACCTTTGGAAGAGGAGAAGGTGACATCAGTAATACCTGCTGTCTTTGGGGTGAGAACAAGAGCTTTTCTAAACAACTGGCATTTGCCCATCCACTGGCATCAGCAGTTTGCCTGTGACTCCCTGCCTTGAGGGGACTCTTCCCCAAGGTGTCCAAGGGACAGTAGAGTTGGCCATCTTCTGGCCAGCAGCTCTGGAAGGTGAAAATTTCCTGTCCCCTGCCTGAAAAGAGCTGCAGAGCTGTTTGAAAGGGGGTTTGCTACAACAGGGACCCACCTCCTGAGCAGCCTGATGGTCCTTTGAACACCAGATGTGGAGTAGAGAGAGGTTTTCAGAGGGTTTAGGTGGCCTGGGCTGCCACGTGGGAGTGGATCAGCTACTTTGGGACAGAAATGGCTCCTTTACACACTTTGATTGGAGAGCTGAGGGATAACCACTCAAAAGAGAGGAGCTGACATTACAGCCTCCCCAGAGGGGTCTGGACTTTACTGTGGTTTTTTTTCTAGACACTAAAAGGGAACATTTTCCTTTGAAGATAACGATTTCCAGACTCAGAAAGCTGATTCCCTTAGCACAGTTTATCCCAGCAGAAGTTGTCTTACCAAGGCTTGTGCTCCTGGACGTCATTTAGGAACCCATTTTTTATCATCCACTTATCATTCACAAATTTGGACCTAGAAATCACCAACAAAGAGCAAGTCTGTGAGGCTTCCAGAAGAAGTCGTGCTTTGTTTCATGCACCAGACCACAGCTCTGCCCCCGGGGCTCTCATGATTTTTGCAGCTGGCTGTTCTCAGCCCCTTTTAAGGTCAACAGGAGCATCGGGTGCTCAGTAACTCTTCGAAGCACGCCAGCTATTTGCCTCCCTAACTTTAGTCATGCAGGCTCAGAAAGTGGAGCTTGGCTGAGTCCTGCTCTGTGCAGTGAGTCAGTGACAAGAGGAAATAAACCCCAAGTGTCCCAACACCCATCCCCTGGTGATTGCCGCTGTGATGTGCTGTTTCTCCCTCTTGTTTTATTTTGCTTTTTTCCTCTGATCTACCCAAGGGAGACTCCCAGCTCTGGGCTCAGTCCCTGTGCCTTGCTATCAGATTTATTGGGGTGGTTCTCCAGAACCCCTGGGCTCATCTCCTGTCACAGAAAGCCACAGGAGCTCCCATCCTGGTGCAGGAAAGCAGGGGAGGAAGCAGGACACTCACATGTAGTTCCTTACGGAGTCGGGCAGGATGACAACGCAGCGCTGACCTTCCTTCAAGTCCTTGGCAGCTCTCACAGCCACGGACATGGCACTGCCTGAGCTGCCACCTGGATGGGCAAGAAGGGGAGGGAGACAAGTGTCAGGGCTGCCCAGGGCACAGGGCTGCTCCCCTGGTGTGGGAAGCACAGGCTACAGGTGCAGAGGTGGCACCTCGTTGGGATGCTGGAGGACAATCAATCCCAAAGCCTTGTAGGCTTTAGGGCCAGGCAGAGGTGTAGAGACTGATGGGATGTGTTCATATGGTGGCTCTTGGGCTTTTGAGGCAGCATAAAAGCCACCTGATGAACTTCACGAACCATTTCTTGTGGTGACCCTGTGGGCAGACTAAGGTCCCACGCAGGGACATTCATAACACACTGCCCACACCACACCCTCCCTTTGCATGAACAGAAGACCATGCCAGTTCTAGAGCTTCTGGCTGACATACTTGGCAGCCAAAGATTGGCTTTAAATGCACTGTAAAGACTGAAAAAAAAAAGGCATAAACATTACATTCATGCTTGGAATGCCAGGCCAACGTGATGGGAAGACTCGAAGGCTCCCCGTGTCTGTGTGCACGCATGTGGTTCACTGCACGTAGGGAAAAGCAGCTCCCTGCTTCACAGAGGCAATTCCTCCACCACCAGTCTGAGTACTGGAAGTCAGACACATTCCACTATCTGTGTGCCAATTACACACTGCATTCAAGGCAGCACGTATTTTACAGCAGGTTAATTATCCCTGGGTCACATTTTTCAAACGAGCGAGGAACGGCCCTGAAAAATGCAGCTCGGGGAACACGAAGCTGTTCACAAATTATGGTTGAGTTCAAACAAGTGGTTTCTGTTGAAACGCAGTGACTCCGTGCCTGCTAGGTTAAATCAACATTTAAGTGTTTCATTACATATATAGAGCCTGATCTTTTCCAAAACTGCCTGGATATGAGCGCTCAGGGCTTTTATCAGCTGTAACTACAAGCCTACGTAGTGTCTGGTGCTGGATGCAAACCTGTGTCTGTTTGCTTGGTGTCAGGGAAGGCTAAAAACAACACTGATGCTCTGTAAAGGCTCTTAGGGTACAGGCAGGGTCTGTCTAAAGGCACCTGTTCATTTTGGGAAGCCGGTGGGATCACTTACAGCTTGTTGGCACGGGGAGAAATACTCGGTAAGAACATCTCACACTTTCTTTACTTTCAAACCTCGCTGGTCCAAAGCTGGCACTTCTGGCGTGGCAGTGACACCGAGCACGGCGTCACAGAGCTGTTGGCAGAGCCCACCTGTCCTGCCCCGAGCCCCACTAATCCTCCCTTCAGCCTGTGTAACTCTACACTGCCTGAAGATCCAGTTCCCCTGCAAAAGTGCTCCAGTAAGGAGAGAATTATGGCTTCTATAATTACTGTGGCCCATGAGTCAGACCCCAGACCAGACGGAGGGGACACACCTCTGAAGCCTGCAGTGACCTCTGCACAGCTCAGCCTTTCAGCCCTGCTGACCCCTCCAGACCCACCCTGGAGCATTTTTTTGTCCCAAAAGGATGAGGTTCAGAAGGTTTGTTAGGAGAACAAGGCTGTCGTGGCTGCATTGTGCTTACCACACAATAACCCCTCCTCTCTGATCAGCCTCCGGGACATGAGGAACGAGTCTCTGTCGTTGCTTTTGTACCATTGATCAACCACCTGGAAGGAAAGCAAGGAGGATGAGTCTTGGCAGTGTCGTTTCAGGCTGCCCTGACCCTCTGTGGTAGACCATGGTGCTGATTCCCACAACATCTGGCAGCTCTGAGCTGCCTTCCACACTTGTTGAAAGCTTTTGTGAGAACATCCATGGTCTGGAGGGTGTGTTCTTGCTTGCAGACACCTTTCCAGCCAGCACCCTTTCCTTGGAGAGTTAGGGATGCCTGACAGGTCCAGAGTTGGGATGTGGAAGAGTATTTATGATGTCCCAGGCCAGAGTACATTAACGGTTGAGATTTTGCCAAAGTGAGATCCAGCTACAAGAATCAGCCTGCGTTATGAAAGTGACAGCTCTACAGCCATGTGCTGACAGCAGGGATGTAGTTAACACCTGGAAGCAGAAAGAATCTGGGGTCTGAGGCTGTGAGGGACCTTTCTAGAATGAGGCCAAGGGAACAGAGGCAGCCTGTGTTAGGGACTTAAAGCTCTGTGGCAGATGATGCACTGAGAGGGAACTTGACAGCAGAAGCTCTGAGGTTCATGATCTGCTCTCTTACAGGGCTTGGATCCTGTTGTCCAGCCTGTGCATGATGCAGGATTTCTGCTCCCTGTGTGTGATGCCTGAGGCAGAGAATGCTCAAGAAACAGCAGTGTGATGAGGAGCAGCCTCAGCACAGACACCTGTGTGATCACAGCAAAAGGGGCACACTCTGAACAACGGTGAGGCTGAGCAGAGGAGACTCACACTGTGTTATTTACCTGCTTTTCACATCTATTTACCTTCTCTTTGTGGGTCACTTAGAGTTACTCAGAAAGCAGCTGGGAGTCCCAATCCCCCCACAACAACTTGTTCTGCACCGGGCAGGTATGTCAGGGCTGCCACACCTCTGGCCTGGGAGCAGGCTGGATGCAAAGCCAGAGGTCCCTCTTCACTGATTACTCACTGATCTGTCGAGGACAGTGGGGATGAAGTCGTGCCCAATGCCCTCCACCTCGATGGTTGTGGTGTTGGTCTTGTTCATCTCACTGGGCAGAGCCACGATGGAGCCCTCGGGGTCCACGCCAACGATCTGTGAGGGAAAGGCATTTTTATCAAACCAAAATGGGAATTCAGGACTGGCCAAACACGAAACTCAAAGGAAAAGTCACCCCCACCCTTATCAGCAATGTTTCCTTCCCCTGATATTCATTAATATCCCTAATCACTGGCAGCATGGAGAGCTTCCAGGATAAAGGGGTGCTGTTTCTCACTGTCTTTTTAAATAGATCCTGAGTAGTCTTCAGCTGTTGCAGAAGTGACTGGTGGCTTAAAATGTTATCACTCTCAAGGTGTTTGTCATCACCCCTTTGGCAGAGCCTGCCACTGCCTGCCACTTAGGACAGTGGCAGAGCTCCTTAATCTGCTCTAGGTGGAGCCAGCCAGCGAGCTCCAACCTGTGGAAACCCATGGAAAACATCCTTCCTGGACCTAGCTGTGCTGGCTGATGGTGACACCTCCCTGGGTATTTACAGCTCTGTGTCTGGGCTGAGGTGCCTCCCTCGGCACACAGCTTAGGAAGGGATGGTGACACTGCTCCACACGCAGCTGCACACTGCCAGGGAGGCAACCTCACATCCCAGTCCTCCAGAGGTGGCTCCACATCCCTCTGGTGGATCAGGGATCACTCACACACTGACCAGAGCAGAGAGGCAGTGACTGTCATGCTTCCAGTCTGCCTTGGAGCATGAGCTCTGCAGGATGAGCGTCGTGAGTGATGTTCACCCTAAAGCACAGAGGGCTTTGCAGTGGCAGAGGAGAAGCACTTGCAGTCTGTGCTTCCCAGAGTGTCCTGCACAGGGCAAGGCACCAGGTACAGGGAGATTTTAGTGGGGCTGTGGAAACTTTGGCCTCTAAGGCACTCGGATGGGTCTGGATCAACCTAAACATCACCAAATTGCCTCCAACAAAAGCCACGATTGCTGTGGTCAAACAAATAGGTGCAGACAACAACCACTCTCTCAAGTGAGCCATGGGGTTAGGCAGGAAATGACATGCAGTGACAGGACAAGGGGGAATGGCTTTGAGCTGAAGGATGGTAGATTAACATTGGATATTAGGAAGAAATTCCTAACTGTAAGGGTGGTGAGGCCCTGGCACAGGTTGCCCTGAGAAGTTATGGGTGCCCCATCCCTGGAAATGTTCAAGGCCAGCTCTGAGCACCTTGGTCTAGTGGAAGGTGTCCCTACTGACAGCAGGAAGGTGGAATGGGATGACCCTTAATGTCCCTTCCAACCCAAACTCTCCTGTGATTCCATGAAAACCCCAGCAGCCCTGCCTCTCACCTTACCTTGCACTCTGGGCACTTCTCCTTCAGCTTCCTGGCCACACCAGTGATGGTGCCTCCTGTGCCAGACCCAATCACCACCATGTGCACCTTGCCTGCAGATCAGGGGGGAGAGAGGCTTGCAAGGACTCAGCACAGCCCCCAGCACAACCTCCCCTTGATTCAGATCCCAGTGCAGATGCAGAGCCTGTGTCCACCAGAATCCCAGGTGAGGAAAGGTCAGGCAGAGGCCACGCTGGTGCCCAAAGCCTGATCCAATGCAGAAGCAGCACATCCATCCCTTTCAAACCACAGCATATCAAAGCACATCCCACATCACTAACAGGCACAACTTTTCAGCCTGTGTTGGCATCCACAGTGGTGGGAGGGCTGAGCTCTGACCTGGCACCTGCCTCTGTGAGATGCAGTACCACTGGCATCACTATTATACAGATTTAGGACTGATTCAGAGATTGCAGATTTTGAAATTATACAGATTTAGGACTGGCAGGAGCAGAATTGGAGTCGGGCCTTCAAAACCTGATGCTGCATGGGGAAAGGGAGACCTGCAATCCACGGCTGGTAGCCAGCTGGAGCAAATCCTAACATTGTGGTGGAGGGAAGGCTGGGACTCTCTCGTTCCTATTGATACCTGACTGCTTTACTGCTCTGATAACTGCTCTCCAGTTAAAATCCCCAAGTCCTGTTCACGTTGTACAGTGCTCCCAGAAGTGGCAATAAATTTCACTTCTATCTGCACGAACATAGACTGGGACAGCCCTTTATCCTCCCCCAGCCCACACTTCCAATGTCACTTTTGCGAATGAAAACAGACTGAAACCTCACAAACTGTCAGGGGTTTTGTTATGATTTGCAAAAGAGAGTGCTGGATCAGATGCAGCCTGGTGGATTTTTATTCCCCCGTAAGGCTTTGTGGGACGTCTTGTGTTCCCAGCTGGCAGGTCACAGAGTTGTTGTGCCTACCAAGGGACATGTTCTTTCTCCTGGAGGTACAGCCTGAATTTCTTAAGCCTCTGGTCTCCTCCCCCAGGTTTTTGCAGTGGGAGGGCACAGCTGGGAAGCCCTGCAGGCTGAGGTGTATCTGCAGTGGATTAGGAGAGGTTGCTACACCCTGCGTGTCGGGTGTTATTAAGATAATACTGCCTGCCCCTACAGAGGCCCTTTGAGCTGTTTCTAGACATTCAGGTCAATAAATGATGTAAATTAAGCCTCTCAGAGAGGGTTTCAGCCCTCTGCACGTAGAGGCAACAGCACAGACCTTCACATTGCTCCAGGATCTCCTCAGCCGTGGTGTCGTAATGAGCCAGCGGGTTGCTCGGATTTCGGTACTGTTTATTCCAACAGAGAACAGCAGGAGTTACCGTGTGAAGAGCAGGTCAAATACCAAACCAGCAATAGCTCCTGACAGAGCTGCACCCAAAGCATGCAGCTGCCCCCTGCTCTCCCTGCCGAGGGGGAAACAACCAGCCCACCACAACAGGTCACAGGTATTCCTCCTGTTTGTCCCTTCGGGACAGATTTCCAAGCCCACTTGGGGTTTTTTTCCCACACTGGAAGGTTGAATGTGCCCACAAACACTCACTCTTCAGTGCTTGGTGCCCATTAGGTGTGGGGATGGTTCAGAGGCTGGGAGCTGTGGGCTGGAGAAACTCTCCTGATCATCAGCTCTCGTGCACAGAGGGATTTGGCAGCGCTGACATTTGTTTACCCCACGTTCACACCCATGGACCAGGCTGCTCCTGAGAAGCTCATTCAGTCTTTGACCTACTTTTTTCTTAGAAGGAAGGAGCTTGCCTGACCTTCTGGCACTCCAGGGGCTCTTTAGTCAGGGATCAGACCAAATGCCCTCCTGTCCAAGACCCAGCACTGCAGGAACCTCTGGCATGAGTCACCAGGGGTTTTTGCCCTTTACAGCACGAGGTTTATTTTTGAGGCAGAACAGAGGCTGCTAGCTAGGCTTAAAAAGTGGCGTTTTTTCCAGGTCAAAGTTAAACCTGGAGCAATTTGAGGAGTCTTTGAATTGTGCAAGAAAACCCAGCCTCGCCCACGTGCAGGCTTTGGCAGAAGTGTCACAGGTTTGGAAGTGTCCCTTATTTTATTTTATTTCTGTCCCCCTGTGCTTTGCAGAGAAGCAATTAAATCTCAAATGCCGTAAAACACTGATGAGATCTGCCAGTTTGAATGAAGCCCCCAAACACACTTGGAGAACACTCTATAAACTCTCTTGGGAAAGAGAGTCAGTGCAGGGACGGCCTTTACCTGGTCCAGGATGTGAGAGTTTGGGATTTCACTTTTCAGCTTCCAGGCGACACGGATGTTGGACTCGGGGGCATCAAAGCGGGTGCACGGGGTCCTCACGATTTCAGCCCCCAGTGCCTTCAAAATATCGACCTTTGGGAGGGAAAGGAGGAGATGCAACCCAGCTGAGCCCACGGAGGGATGGTAACCTGAACCTCCGTGGGCTCAGGGCAGCTCCAGATGCCAGAGCAGCTCTGCATGCGGGAGACATTTATCATCTGGAGATACAATGCCCAATTCTGGACTGTGCTATCTCTGACACGCTCCAGGGCCTCCTGCCTCAAGCTGGCACATGGATTCAAGCCTGGCCTCTTGCCCTGTCCTACTTGGAGGGCAGGCTGGGGACAGGGTGGAAGGAGGTGACAGTGTGCTGCTGCTCTTTGGTGCCAGAGGAAAAGGGCAGAGGGAGCTGGAGAAGGAACAGTGTCTCCCGTGTGCTGGGGCTGGAGCACCAGCATGCAAAGCGGAGAGCAAAAAACTGGTTTTGCTCTAAGCCCCTTCTCTCCTCCCTTCAAAGACAGGGAAGGAGCAAATCAGCCCTAGGGTGTCCCCTCTGGGAGATGTGGCTGCCAGTGGGAGAGGGGGAGTGTTGGAGATGAAGCCCATGGCAGCTGGAGGTGGCATCTGGTCCAGAATGAGCTTATGCAAGATTCAGGTTGAAATGCGGGTGACACTTTGGAGAAGGGCTCATTCTGGAGCCAGGCCAGGCGTGGCTTCACTGGCATGAGTTCAGCTGAGGGGTCTGTGAGGCTCTTGGCTCACCAAGGAGGGATTTCTGCCCTCTCCAGGACAGTGTGTTCACCTGAGCATCAGCTCTCCTGCAAGTGACTTGAGACACCAGCTTGAGAAAGCAGCTCAGGCAGCTCTAAGTGTGTCCAGGTCAAAGAAAGCCATAAACACACCGTGAGGCCAAGTGAGCTGTCAGATGTCAGAGGGGAAGTGAGCAGGGCTGGCAGGATAGCCCTGACACCTCTCCTGCCCTGCTTTCACCTGCAGCAGGTCCTCTTTGGCTATCCCACCACCCCAGCTGCACTTCTGACATCAGACAGCCACCAGCCCATCACAGGCTGCTTTCTTTTCTTTTTTTTTCTTTTTTTTTCCCCAAGAGGCAACTTTCTGAATAGCAGCTGTGACAGTGGGTGTGAGGGTTCGTAGCCTTTAAAGGAGAGGGCTCCAGGAAGGGAGAGGCAGAGAGAGGGAGGAAGGAGATGTCCCCTGGCTGTGGGGTAAAACCATGCAGAGCTCTGACCTTCTCCATGCTCATTTTCTCTGGCAAGACGATGATGCAGCGGTAACCCTTCAGTGCAGCCACCAGTGCCAGCCCGATCCCTGCGTGGTGGGGAGCAAAGGGAATTGTTTGACAGCAGCATTTGGCTGCTTCCTGCGTTCCTCTCTCCTGAATGGGACCATGGAATGGTCACTGACAGTGGCCACAAGGGAGGGCATCCTGGGACGTGTTGGGAGCACCGGGAAGTGTGGAGGATGTGCTGGCAGCCAAGAGGAGCTGCAGCATCGCTCCTGCTCCCAGGGGTCTACCAAGTGTGGCACTGAGAGAATGGCAGGGCTGGGGAGAGTTTTCTCCCCTCACCGAGGCTCAGGCAGCTTCCTGTGGTTTTGGAAACACAGGAGACAGGTGATTTTGGTTCAGGGGTGCCTTCCCCTGCCCCTAAAGCACTGTCAGTCGTGGGGGGACAGACACAGAGGACACTGCCTGTCACCCTGTGGCCGGCAGGCGAAGGGCACCTCTGCTCCAGTTTCACTGGGCTGATGGATGGAGCCAGCTGCTCCCAGCTAGAACGGGAAGGTGAGGCAGCAGGAAGGAGCAGCATGTCCCTGCCAGGGGCTGCAGAGAGCCTGGTGCCATTCCAGCTGCCCCAGGCAGGCTGGGAGCCAGCAGGATCCACGTGGGACACAGCTCTGTGGGAGCACACACCCCTTGGCTCCACGTCTGCTGGTGGCTGGGATGACACAATAAGGTGGGCTGACAAGTGACAGTGACAAGGGCAAAAAAATCACAGGAATTCTCTTCCAACCCATCAGGGGAATGGTCTCTGGGAACCTCTGAGAATTCAAAAGCTTCCCAGCCTGAAAAGACCCAGGTTTGCCCAAGCTGCTGATGCTGCTTTGCCAAAAGGAGACCTTCCAGGCACACCTGTGCAGGTGTGGAACCCTCACAGGACCCTCAGGAATTTCAGCAAGGAGGCACCTCAGCATCCCAGGAAACCCATGGCCTCCAGGAGGAGAGCTGAGGGGAGGATGGAGCCAACTCCAAGTGCAAGAGCTCCTCAAATCCCTGCTCCTCACAAATTCCACCCTGCCCAGAACCCAGGCAGAGGGAGCATCCCTGCCCTTCCCACCTGTGTTTCCTGAAGTGGGTTCGATCAGGGTGTCTCCTGGTTTGACAATCCCAGCCCTCTCAGCATCCTCCACCATCCTGAGGCTGATGCGGTCCTTCACGCTGCCCCCGGCGTTGAAGTACTCACATTTGGCCACTGGAAAGGGAAAGAAAGGGGACACTCCATCAGGGACCAGCTCCTTGTTCCCCCCAGGCCTCACTGCAATTTTAGGACACCTATTCCTGCTCTGCAGGACCGTCCTTTGCTCAGGGGAATCTGCTTTTCCAGGATTATCCATCAGCATAACCATAACTCCAGCAGAGTCCTTCTTTCCCCCATGTTTCCTCCACCCTGGATGGGTTTGAAGTCAGCCTGGACTGGCTGAGATGGGTTTGAAATCAGCTGGACATGGTCACTGAAAGGTGGGAAGTCCCACACAGGCACAACACTCCTTGTTGCTGTGCCTTGAGGACTCTTCTGTGGGCTAAAGTTAGCAGCAAGGTCTCCGTGTCCATCCGTTGAGGTTTTTAACAGATCTTTTAAAAGGTCCCCTTTATCAGTGGTGATTTATAGTCCTGGCTGGGGAGCCATAAAAAATCCCAAACAATAGAAAGAACTTTTTCAAGTGTTAGACAAAATTACAGGGTTTTTTTTTTCACTGAGGTAGCAACAAACTAAGTAACTTCCCAAACTAAGTAACTTCAAATGGCAAGGCACACCCCAGTCCTCACTGGGGCCTCCACACCACAGGATTCTTCTTACCAAGGCTTTGATGAAAATCTGCATCTAAACTGGTGCTGCTGAGCTCTGTTTTATGGACAACAGGGAGGGATGGGGAATTCCAGGGCTCACTCAGTTCATCCTAGCAGAGACATCTACCTGAGGCTGAGAAATCAGCCCCGGACCTGAGCAGCCTGAACAGGAAAAGAAATCTTGCGCTCATCATTACGTTTTATCACAGCAAGTGCCACAACTCCAGCTCCACAAGGATCCCTGAGGGCACAGAAAACACCAGGCAATCCCCATCCAGCTGCAGCTCTTCTCTGGAGCAGCTGAGCTACAGGAATTCCCGTGTTTGCTTGGGAAGGGGCTCTGTGCTGACACATGGCTCAGGCAGGACCGTGCAGCTGCTCTGCCTGTCCTGCTCTCCTTCCCCTGCTGTGCCAGGGGAGGGAGACAGCATCCCAAAAAACGAGCTTTCCAAGCACCTAAAGCAGATTTCAGCTATCCTCCAAGGGACAGGCTGCTCCAGAGGTGCACATCTGTCCTCCCACCTCCAGCAGCTCCCTCCCATGGTCTCCTAAAGTCCCCTCAGCTCTCATTGTGGGCAGGGGGAGGCAGTGCACTGTGGAGGTCGTGGGGTTGGTGGCCCAAAGTTCCCAGATCCTGAGAAGGGATCAGGTGGGAAAGCCCCACGTGTCCATGTGCTCCCAGCTGCCCCACAGCACTGCAGGGTTCTGCTGTGCCATTTCATTGAGCAGGAGTGCTCAGCAAGCCTCTCCTTCCTCAGCTGTGTGACACTCGTGGCACTTTCTGCCTCTGAGAATCTGTCTTCCTGCCCAATTTGGACGAAATTAATTATTAGGGTTAGGAGTTACAGGAAGGGAGACTGAAAAGTCCACATGCACAGATCTGATTTTATCATCCTTGTGATTGTAGGAGGCCAGCCTAAAGCCAACCCTCACATGAGACTGCACCAGAGCTGTGTTAACATCTCCTTAGGGAGAGGGCTTAGATCCATCCCCAAATTTAGGCCAGCTCTGCTCTGAGCTTATGCTGCTGTTTTGTGGGAGGAGAGATGCCTCCCTACCATTACCCCCCTGCTCATTGCTGCCTGAAACCTCCCGTTTGACCCAAGAAATTACTGCCTGATAAGCAGGAGAGCCCAGCATGAGCCACATCTGCCCTCCCCATCTGTGCTTCCTCTCTGAGCCTCTTCTGAAGCCCACCCCTCTCACCCTCACCTCGTGGCATGCAAAAACCTGGTGGGATGGGGACACTCACAGAGCTCACACTTGAGCCCATAGGACTTCCCAATCTTGTTGATTTGGACCATTGGGGTGCAGCCAATTTTCTTGAGGATGTTGGGCAAGATCTTCTTTTCTTCTGTCCTGAAATAATACAAGGGGGAAAACAAAAAGTTATATCAAAGCTATCATTGTGCAACATGAACCAAGAGAAAATCTGAGTGAGTGAGGTTTTAGCAACTTCATCAAGGCCACCAAAAGACACCCCAGCTCCTAAAGAAAAAGTCCCCATGGACGATAAGTGGCACCAGGAGTTGGTTACAGTTCTCCATCGTGTGTCATTAGCTCTTTTACATAAAAAAAATAAGCAAATTAATTTTCAGGGTTGTTCTGAAATGCCTTGTTCTTCAAGGCCCTAGGCCAGGTCTAGAGTAAATGAGAAGGTGCTGGCAGGATTTTATGCTGTGGGTGAGAAAACCAGGAGACACAGCACAAGGCTCCTCCTCTTTTCCCCATCCTACCCAGCCCCATCTCTGCTCCCCACATTTCCAGCTGCCTCTGGGCCAAGTGCTGCTGACCAGGACTCCCAAACTTGCAAGGATGGCTCCGAGCCATCAGAGAAGCCCAAACCACAGAGGGTTTAGGGGGTGTTTTGCAAACAATTATATCCAGCTCTGTGATCAGTGAAATCCAGCTGCCTGGATTTGCCAGTCGCTGTCAGACTCCAGCAGAGGCCAAGAACCACAGCAACTGCAGCCTGAAAAAGACCTGTTTGCCCGACACACCTGGCCAGGGAACTCACACCTTTGAGCTCTTTCACAGACAGAAGGAATAGCTCAATGAGGGCTGTGTTTGTTTGGGCCACATCCCATTGTCCCTGGTCACAAGCCAAGCACTCCTCTCTGCCAGTGGGGTGACAAAACCCCGTTCCCTCGCTGCTCAGCTCTGCTTTGCACAGCCCTCACTTCTTATCATCCTTTGACCCTTGAGCTGGAGCTGTCCTGCCCCTGTCAGGCCAGGCAGGTGGCTGTGTGCTGGCAGGGAGCCCGTGTGGTGTGAGGGTGACACCCTGGGTCACTCAGAGACCTCACACCCCTCTCTCCAGGTTCTGCGAGTGTGACAAAAACACCTCCTGCCCTTCAGGAGTACGGGGGTTTGGTGAAGGTCTTTACTACCAAGAGGACCCAGCCTCCTTGCATTTCAAGCCTAGAAATTCCTGAGCTACAGGGAATGGGATGTGCTGTTAGCTCTCCCTCTGTGGGAAGTGTTTGCAGCAGGATCTGCTGAGTGCTGGCAAATGTGAGGCAATAACACAATAAATGAACTTCCCCCACAGCTGCAGCCATTGCCCATCTGCTCCAAAAGCCACGGAAATGCTCAATGGGGCTGAGCCATGGCACAAGGAGCTCCTTCAGGTAATGTTTAACTCGAGCCTGGCTCTCTTGAGAGTGACCTGTGTTACTGCATTACATCTGGATTGCATCCAGATACAATCTGGTACATCTGGTGCTGACATCAGCTCAGGACGGTGGACAAGGATGGTTTTCCCCTAAGATTCCAGCTCTTAGCCATGGCTTGCTGTTCCTTAAGATGTCCAGGGGAAAACCAGTCCTGGCAAAGCAAAGGAATCCTGCTGAGGTTATAGTTGGGTCAGAACCAGCTAGAGGAATATTAGAACTAGGCTACCTCTCAAAAAAAAAAATTAAATATTTAATATTCTAAATTAAAATTACATCTTGTCTCCTCCTTCTCCTTGTACCCCCAAAACTCAATCAGATTCCCCTGGAAATCTCAAGAAGCCCAGAGATTTTTTTGCTACCTTGGCTGCCATCTGTGGTTTACTCAGAGCAGGGAAACCAAATCACATCTCCCTCCACGCACTGCTGAGAAGGTGTGGCGTGTCCCAGGGTGTTTTCTTCCTTGCTACACGATTCCATTGCATGATTCCATGATTCTGTGACAAAATTGCTCTTTTGGAGTGCTGTGCTAGACCCCATACATCACCTGGGCATCCTCTCCAGTCCATCTTCTTCCCCATCTCAAAACCATCACCTCCATTAGAAAATTTTTTGCTCCTAATTTAATTATTAGGGTTATGTTTCAGCTCCTGCCCCAGCAGTGCTGTGTGGGCCCCCTCAGCCAGACTCCATCCCCAGCGCAGTGTTTGATGCCAGGGGTTGGGGAATGTCTCTCCATCTCCTGTCTGGGGGTGGGATGGTGCCACTGGCACCATCAGGATGCTAAATTGTTAAAAAACAAGAATTCTATCCTGCTCAGAATGATAACTGAGGGGAGAAAAGCATTCATTTTGACTGGAAAGAGCTGATTCTATCCTCAGGCACCAGCTGCAGGGGTTGCACTGAGCGAGTGCCTGGATGCACAGCTTGCTGGATCAGCTCCAGGGCTCTGCATTCCACTCCTCCCTCCCTCATGGGCCTGACCCAGAGGCTGCTCTGGGCTACCCACATGCTGGTGGCTGTGCCCTGGCCTTGTCCTGCCTGGCAGGTGGTCAGGGATGACCAAGCAGAGCAGTGCTGCACCTCCCATGGGCTCCAGTTTCCTCACTGGAGCTGGAATCCTGTTCTACATCCCTGCACTGCAGTGCCTGCAGCTCCCCTGACATTTATGGGACAGCCTTATCTTTAGTAGCTTGTCTGTGTCTGGTTTGCAGGGTCATTAAAGCACCTCTTGTCAAGTCTAGTCTGGGCCCTCACGTCACCTGGGAAGGGAACCTGCTGCTGTGAGGGCAAGAACAGCTCAGGGCAACAACTTCTCTCTGCACTGTGGCCATTTGCTACTGATCTAAATGCCCAGGCCCTGGTAAATCCATTTTTGTGAAGGTTTCTCAGCCATCTAAAATAAGATGCCCCAAACAAGCAGATGCTCTGGAAAACACAGAGCTGAGACTCCAGCCAGCCACATCTTTCTGCAAAATAAAAAGGGAGTGGAAAAGCTCTTCTTGGAGAGGAACTACCAAGCTGGTTTTGCCATCTGGAAAATAAACCATCACTAACACGACAACTGGCTTCTGGCCATGACCATCCTGGTGTAACAACAGAGTTTCAGCCCCAGGAGAAGGTGCTGAGCTGCACCCTGAGACAAGCAGCAGGGAGGAATTACTTACAAGGGAACACAGGAGTGTGGAGACTTGCTGGCAGGTGTCGTGGCTGTCCATGTGCACTTACTGGGCAAGTTGGGAAGGGTCCATGTGCTGTCCTGACCTCCTGCAGCAGTGCCATTCATGAAAGGACACACCTTACTCAGCTCCTGCGTGGTGGAAATAGAGGTCACATAGACACCTGGGAGAAAAATAGCTGCAGAAGGGGGAAAAAAATGGCATTTGGGTATGAGGGAAGGGTGGCCAGGCTGCTTGGAGCATTCTGCTGGCATTTCAGCCACATGGATCTAGGTGGATAAGGAGGTTGTAGTGATGAGAGGGGGTTGGAAGGAGATGAACAGATGAGAGGATGTTGTAGTGAGGTGAGTGTCAGTCCTTTCTCCCAGGGATCAAGTGGTGTGACAAGAGGAAATGGACTCAAGTTGCCCCAGGGGAGATTATACATTAGGAAAAAAAAATTAGTTTATACATTTTTAGGGAAAAAAAAGTGGAACAGGTTGTAAAGCATTTGAATAGAATTCCCAGTGAGGTGGTGTAGTCACCATCCCTGGAAGTGTCCAAAACTCACGTGGACGTGGCACTGGAGGACACAGACTAATGGTGAACATGGTGCTGGTGGGTTTATAATTGCACCTGATGACCATAACAGTCTTTTCCATCTTTAGAAATTGCATGATTCCATGACAAAATTGCTCTTTTGGGGTGTGTGCTAGACCCCATACATCACCTGAGCATCCTCTCCACTCCATCTTCTTCCCCACCTCAAAACCATCACCTCCATTGGAAAATTATTTGCTCCTAATTTAATGATTTCGTCAAGAACAGCTTTTATCACTTTAGCAGTGAAGAACCTGCAGGTAAATCCATCCAGCAATAACTGGAGAATGCTTTTGTGGTGATGGTGGGACTTAGAGGTGCTCTGACATCCAAGTGTATTAAAACTGAGAAAAAAGAACCAACAAAAATAAAACAGCAAAGGGCAGCCAAGGTGCTCAGGGCTACTGAGCAACTACCACAGTGGAGCAGCTTAAAGAGAGGAGGATTCATCAGGCTGGAAATGAGACAAGAGGCTGGTGCTGAGAGCAGGCTGTAAATCCTGGGGGAGTTGGAGGAGGTGCATCAAATAATGAGCAATAAATAATAATGCAGAATGAAATTATCAGGAACAACTACAGGGGCAGAGCAGATTAAAAAAAATGGAATGAGAAAATGGTTAAACAAGTTTGAAAAGGTTGAGTTCAGTAGTAGATTTTAAGCACACAAGCCTTGATGGCATCAGTGCTCTGTAGGAAGGCAATTTCTCTGCTGTTCTCTCTGTATTGCTGGTGCATGTACAGACAAAAGAAAAGGCTGGGCTTGAAGTTTATTTTCAGCATCTGCTACTGAGCAAGAGCAGAAGCAAGAGTTGTGTGCAGGTTTGGTGTGACCTCTGCAATCCATCCACCACCTGTCTGTGCTGAGGAAATAAACCACATGGAGAAAAGCCACATGAATGTTGGTATCTGTAAGTTCCTTTTCTGGCTGGTTCACTGAATGATTTTACCTTGATTCAACCATTAGTGAATAAAGGGACCTTGAAACTCCACAAGGTCATGGATGGAGACTCGTGTCTCACTTCAGCTGATGGTGAAAGCTGATGTGAAGCTGCTTTTGCTGCCTTGTCTCCTTACACCTCTGTGGTGGTGCATTTTGACCTTAGAGCAAGTGTAAGGCTTTCACCACCTTTGCTGCAGCAGAAATGGTCAAGGACATGGTGCTGGACATTCCTTCTGCATTAAACTTTCAGACTGAGAACAGAGACGTCATTTGGCCATCTGACAGAACCAAATTGGTGACTGAAAGAAGAAACCTCCCATTCCTAACCACAGAGAACTGCAGCAGAAGGCCCAGATCTGCTGCCACATGGAGGGGCAATGAGAAATCCAGTTTAGTTGGGGAGCATCACCGTCCCCCCAGGTCACACAGCCACAGCCCTGCTCCTCCTCACTCCCCGGGCTCCCTGCAGGAGCTGTGACTCACAGTGGGCAGCATGCTGCTGTGGCTAAGTCCACATGGTTATCTGAATTATTTGTGGCTTGACATATGAGCCCGAGGGCAGCCTTCATTACCATTTCTGCCATCCTGCTCCTGCTGGCCTGCTCGTTTCACCCTCCTGGTGGGAGTTTCTTTGCAGCAGCTTGGCGAGGTCTGTGCCGTGGTTTCCACACTGCCCAGGAGGATGGGGCTAGGGTTGGGTCCCTGAGGGCTGGGACTGTCTCTGGAACACAGAAACACACCACATCATTACTCCAGCAACCCCAGGGGGATGGAACAGCCCATGGTGTGTGGCTGAACCTTCTCCTTATCCAGAGGCCCCAGAGCATCCCTGAAGATGGACGTCAACAAGCTTGTGTTGCAACCTGGCCCCACAGCTAAAGCAGACAGAGATCTCTAGTCCACACTCCCACCAGACCCTCAACCACCTTTTCTTCTCCAGAGACACTACCCCCAGCCCCAGAAAGCAGCAGGAAACCCTGAAGGTGCAGGGCAGTCACTCCAGAATGCCTTGGACCCCGCAGCCCACACAAGCTTTCCCACCAAACTTTGCTCTTCCCGGTGCTCTTCCCCACCACTGACAGACCTGCTGCCCATTGGGAGGGATTAAAGGGGGAAAATGGTTCATTTCCTTTGCAAGCCAGGATTTATGTTGGCCTTGAGTGTATCTCCCAAACCAAATCTGTGTTTACCTGACTAATTGGCTGGGAAGGAGCAAAAGTCACCCATGGGTAAAGAAGAGATAATCCTCTGTGGATCAGAGGTGGTCAGCACGCTTTCACAACTGAACTCACCAGTTATCACCCAAAACGCTGGCAAAATAGATTTTATTATTTTTTTCTTCCTTTTTCTGGTGATGCCTGTCTCTAGTATAATCGTGGTGGGGTGGAAAGGGACAAGGCTTCTTAACCTTCTAAAATAAGGTTGCATTTTCCTTGCTGTGTTCCATTTCCCTGACATTTCTTTTCTGATACAAAAATAAGTCAAGAGTGGGATTTCCATCTGTTCTCTCATCCAAGCTGAATGCAGACATATTTTCTAGACACCCAGGGAACAAAGAGACAAGAGCTAGCCCTTGACTAGGTCAACATCTACGTTCCTTTCTGCTGGAGAATTCCTCAAGTGTCTCCTCAAGGGCTGGTGCTGCAAGAATGTCATGGATGTCCTCCTTCCACTTAAAAATCACTCTCCAATCACTGCATTTCTGTGCCCAGAGTCTGGATTCATATTTATATTAATATATGTCAAAAAAACCCCACAGTGGCTCTGAAGGTAACTCCAAAAACTGCCTGAAGTGTAGAACCCCCAAAGTGAGACAGCAGATGTCCTGAAATGGTACCAAAGGATGGTGTTGGACTATACCCATCCTTTGAAAACTTGTTTCTGGTTCTATTTCTCTCTCCACAATGCCTGTCCTATTCTATGGAATTTCTAAGTCAGCATTTCTTATCTCAAAGTTTGTATACAGATACATGTGAGCCTTCTGTCAGGCTTTGAGAATGATCTACAGATCCATTTCCCACAGATGGGAAAAAATCTGGAACTTCTGGAGGTCTTGACACTGGTTTTGCTGCTCCCTTGCTGCCAGCCTCAGTCACATCCATCAGCAGGGGCTGGGTGGGTGTGAGGAGAAAGGACAGCCATGGACAGAGAGCCAAGGGTGGCTGAGAGCAGCAATGTCCTGTGCAAACATCTCCCCACGCTGCCTCCAGTGCAGTTTTGGATCACAAAGCCAAGATACATCCTCTCTGGATTACCAAGACTTTTACCTGTGTCCCAATACTGCTCCCAATCCCTGGCTGAACCCTCAGGTATGAGCTGGCCAGCCACACACCTGAGCCACTGCAGGTGTCCTTCCACAGCGCCGTTACTTGCTGCTGAATGGAGGATCTTGAGAGGGCACAAGACTGGGCAAAGGATGAATGGAAATCTCCACTGGAGCTGGGAAGCAGCCAAGAGACCAGGAATGATAACATCCAGCTGCTGCCACTTAATGAAAATATATGACAAGGAGCACAGGCTAATGTTTGCAGAGCACTCTGCAGATAGGAGATTGCAGGTATCAGGTTATCAGGCTGCTCTGATAACTTCAAGGGGAACAAAATCAGAGGCTCGTTAAGTAAAGTGAGGGAAAAATTAGATGAACTCAGCAAGGCAGAGAGAGCTCCGTGCAAGCTTGCTCCATGAGAAGCAAAATGCTTTTTCCCTGCCTTATTCCAAAGAAACAGCAGCGCTGCCATCGAGCCAGACAAATGTAACATCAGTTTAACAGGATGATGGGGTGACCCAGGTTGGAGGGACCTCAGGAGGTCCCAGTCCAGCCTCCTGCTCAAAGCTGGGGCACCACTAAATTCAGCCCAAGCTGCTCAGGGCTTTGCCCTCCTTAGATCTTGAAAACCTCCTGGGATGGAGTTGTGCAAGCTCTCCAGAAGACCCCTTCCACTGACCTCGTGGTGTGAAGCCAAATCCTCCCTTGCTTGCCTGATTTATTCAGGACTTACTGAAAGCGCAGCCACTTCCCAGGTGAGAACCAGCCTTTGCACAAATTCCGAGCCTCCCCACGACACTGAGGGCCCCCAGTTCCCCGGGGAGATAGGAGATGAGGCAGTACTCACCCCTGCAGCCTGTCAGCCAAGTGTGTGAGCTGAGCCTCAGCCCCAGTTAATATGTGCTGGTGGCAGGGGACAGCCACGAGCTGCGGGAGGGACACGATTGGGTCCTGCCCCACACCTCGCTGTGCCCAGCACCTGATTGCTCTGCGAGGGGAGGTCACTGGGGTGTATAAAAGATAAGCAATTTATTGTTTGTTTTAATACGTCCTTATCTTCAGGAGTGCTCTGAACCCTTCCCCCACGGTTTGTAGGATTTCGTTGCTGTTTTGGTTTCGTGTCCTGCGCTGGAAGTTAAACCCAGCTCACCCGCATCAGCCTTGCTGAATCAGGCATAAAGTGGTGACAGAAATGACATATTGTGTTAGGTGCTGTCTGGTGGGGACTCTCTGTGTCCTCTGGGATCCATGGGTTAGTCTTTGCACCACCTGCAGCCATAAACCTCTGTCTCCTCATGCAACTGCTTTACCATTAAATCAGCTGCGAGCGCTGAACAGCTTCTGCTCCACGGTGATTCCCAACCACCAGCCAGGGATCAGGAATTCACATGGATGTAGACTTTGCTCGAAGAGGGATAGCCCATGAGAATTTCAGTCCTGTTTTCCTCACTCCTCCCCAGAGCCAGGGCAGCACACAGAGCTGCCTGGTCCCTGCTGGGGCCATGCTCCTCCAAAACAAAGCAGTGAAGGAAATTTCAACACTGCGACATGATCAGGCCATAGTAAGGTTTGTCAGAATGCTTATTTTGGAACTAAACTTTTGAAGACAAGGCTGGTGTAGGTGTCAGCACAGGGATGACTTTACCTTTGGTCTTCTTGCAATAAATGGACTCTCTGGAAAACATTGCCAGAGGTAATCCATCACAGAAAACTCCTGTGGGCTATCTGATGTGACAGAGAACATGCAGCTCTCCTATGAAGAGGCTGCAAATAAACCCAACCCCAACAAGAATTGTGTTTTCTGGGCACTGCAGTTACAGAATAACCCAGCCACCCCTTCCTGGCTGTCTCCTTTTTAAAAATAAGATTCTCCCCTTCAGTGACCAAACTGCAAGAAAAGAGGATCTTTTCAATCTGAAAGGAAACAGAATTTAAATATGTATTGGAGGGACAGAAGACGATTTTGAAATAAAATGCTTCCTTTAGAGAAACAAATTGTTTAATTAAATACTTTCTTAAAAAAAAAAAAAAAAGGCTAAATGGCAACTTTGAGGACTTTGAAAGAAAAAAGTCCCCTCTTTGGGAGGGACAAGGTTAAAGCTGTTCATTGCATCTGTCCAGACTGCTCAGGCTTAGTTGCTGGCTGGGTTTAAACCATGGTATTTTCCCACCACCACCATCCCCAGAGCTGCTGTCCCTCTGATCTGCTGATCCCTCTTCAGCATCACAGTCCCACGGTCACACACACAATTGGGTTTTTTGAGGACAGCAGATGTTTTGACATGGGTTTCCCTACTTTGCCTGTGCCTGGGTCAGGAGCAGAGGAGGAGCTGAGCTGGGGTCTGCACTGGAATCTTCTCCTTGCTTCCACCCACGCAGCAATGTCAAGTATTTCACAGCCTGTACACATCATAAAATCTAATTTTACCTTGCTGCTCTGCACTGCTGGTGTTACTAAGTTTAAAACAGACAAAACAGAAGACAGCACAGGGCACAGGTGCTCATTCCTTAGCAGGCTTTTGCACTGTCCCATCCTCTACCTGAACAGTTGCTTGGCAGCATTTAAGCTGCACAATTCCACTGGCTAAACATCAGCATCCCCAGACTGGAAAGCAACAACTGGAGAGAGCAACCATCCAGCCAAAAAAAAAAAAAAAAAAAAAAAAAAGAAAAGGAGGAGGAGGTGGCTGAGAGCACTGGGATGACTCTGGGCTTTCCCCAGAAGGTGTGACACAAATGTCCATGCCAGGGAGAGGGACTCTGCTTTTAAAGCATCATCAAAAAGACTCCTGGCAGAGGGAGTTTTATGGTTCTCACCTCATCTTTACTGTGAGGGTGGGGAGGCCCTGGCACAGCCCAGAGCAGCTGTGGCTGCCCTGGATCCCTGGAAGTGTCCAAGGCCAGGCTGGATGGGGCTTTGGTAAAGCTGGGCTAGTGGAATGTGTCCCTGCCCATGGCAGGGGTTTGGAATGAGATCATCTTTAATGTCCCTTCCAACCCAAACCAACCTGTGATTCTGTGACCCCTGTGGGGATGCAGCACTCAGGTTTTACTTTTGGGCACTTGGGAGGAAAGACCTCTCATGACCACAGTCACCCTTCACCAATGATTTTGGTTTTTTTCCCTAGAAGAAACAACCTGGTTTTAAAATGTTCCTGATTCTGCTGTACCAAGTGGGAAGGAATCCATGTTTTCCCTCCCTTGAAATTTAATATTCCAAGTGGCTTTATCAAAGCAGTTGAAGCTCCACATCAGGACTTGAGAAGATGCCAGGAGGAGGGTTAGCAATGTTTTTGGAGGGCCTACCAAATAATGCAGGGCATAACAGGCTTTCCTTGGCTTATTTTTGGCCAGCAGAGAAAAAAACATTTTGCTGTGAGGGCAAGGTTGAAACTGCTTCTGGTTGAGCTGAATTGGCCTGTGAGTTGGAGTACTGGTGATGGTGCCTGCTATCTGAATTATGTGAGTAAACTGGGGAAAAAGGAGGCTGTCACTTGCTGTTAAAAATACTTTTTTTCCCTGTTCAACACACTTGGCGTAGAAGTCTTACAGTAGCGCAAAATGATGGCAGCTGAAACACGATTCCAGCTGCCACAGGCCAAGGCAGGAATAGGTCAGAAAAGTTACATTTTTGTCACTGCCACACACCTTCACACCCACCTGTTCCAGGAGAGGTCACAGTGTGCTTGTACTGATGCCTTAAGATTTTAGCTTTTATATTTTTCATATATTTGAAATCCTGTAATTCTTTAGTGTATAGCTCTAAATTCCATACTCCGTTCCCATTTTGGTCAGACAACACAATTCCTCTCCAGGCCTGGGAATCAAGCACACCTCACTGTCCCAGGCCTTGACAAATGCAAACAAAGGTGAGTTGGGGAGGAGCAAACTTGGGGCAAATGACTTCATTACCTGAAGCTGTAATTGGAAGATAACCCCCAATGTGCAAACAGCGTGAAAATAAAAGCGTGAAAATCTGTGACACATTGTCCATTCTGGGTGTAGCCCCTGGGGAGCTTCATCTGCCCTAAGTGTGTACCTGAAGGCCCTTCAGTAAATATAACTGCTTTGTACCTTAATTTTGTCTGGCCTCTGTTTTTAGGTAGCTCTAAAAAGGCATAAGTACAACCCACGGAGCACTCAGCACATTTGAGGAGCTTCCTTGGATGCTGCATCTGCCGCTGGAGGCAGTGGGGAGAGTGATGCTCCAGACCCTCCAAGGAATAGCAGAGCTGCTGGCTTCTCCTGGAAGGAGCACAAGGCATCAGCAGCTCCAAACAGCGTGTTTCCCACCCTTCACAGCCAGACCTGCTCTGCCTGTCCCCTGGGGCACATCAGCTCCCTCCCGTGTCCTGCTGCCTCCAGAAGGGTCTGGCTGTGAATCAGGACTTTGCCTGCTCTCCAGGGACATGCAGTGACAGGGAGCACAGGGCCAGGTGGTGCCCACAAGCCCCTTGCCCTGTTGGTTTGGGCACACAAGCCCAGCTTGGGTTGCCACTGGAGCAGGCAGTGACCTCCCCAAGCCTGGCATTCAGCAGTGTGAGAGAAGCCATGGGGTGTTCTTAGCTCCTGAGAGAGCAGCGAAAACCTGCAGTGCCAACAGCACTTGGCTTTTACTCTAACTAGAGGTGGATTTTTCCATAGACAGGGTGGTGGCAGGTGAGCTGGCTGCTCTTAGTGCCTTCCACGAGTCAGGTCCTGTGGGCTCTGCCCTCACCCACCATGTCACCCTGCAGCACGTGACAGAAGAGAGCAGCACTTCCATCGGCAACACGAGTGTGGGTTGGTGGTTGTACTTTTTTTTTTTTTTTGTCCCCCAAAGGGAATTTATTGCTTTCATAAGGCAGCTTCCTGGACTGAAGTCCTCCCTTTATCTGCAGAGCCAGCACAACTGATTGTACCCAGTACTTTTCCTGCTGGTGACAAGGAGGGGCAGCTCCACAGCTGGGGACAGCTCGGTCCCAAAGAGCTGTGACTCAGAAGGTCTTACAAAAATTGGGGTTTGGGCAGTGCCCCGCTCCCAGCTCCAGCCCCCAGTCTGCTGCTAACAAGGGGCTGAGGAGCCCTGACCTAAAGCACGGGCTGGTTTAGAGATCCCCTCACCAGGGCATTTCTTAACCTGTCCAGCTCCGTGCTCAGCCTGCTGGAAGGTGGAACTTGATCCCTCACACCTCCTGCAGCTCTCTGTGCTTGGGCAGCCTTTGGCCTTTTGCTGGAATGGTCCCTCGGTGCACGGGATGCTGTGACACCAGGATCCCTTTCCCTCCTCACAGGGGGCTGCCAAAAGGGAAGGGGAAGGTGAGGATCTGCACCTGCTGCCAGCTGCGTTTCAGGTATCACAAGAGAAGGATGTGCAAAGATGAAGTCGCCCCACGCTGCTAGATCAGGGGTGAGGAGATGAAGCTGAGCACAGAGCACTGTGTGTGTGGGGAGGCTCCTGAACACCCAGCAAGGAGCTCATGCTGGCAGGACTGGCCTTGCTCTGGAGACATGGAAAGAACTGCAGAGCCTCCCACTGACAGCCAGGGGTCTTCTGCACGAATTTCTTACAGTATAACACACTTACAAGCTTGAAATGGCATTTAAAAAAACAACCCAGAGCCGTTCTGCAATCAAACAGCTTTTATTGAACTCTGCATTGTACATTTGTGAACATCTGTGCAATAAATACAGCTCACAGTGCTGATTTTTCCCAGCTCCTTGAAGCTTAAGAAGTCTTTCCTTTCCCTTAGTTGACACTACACAGTAAGAAAAGCTGTTGGATAATGGGGACAATGTCAGGAAACTTCTGACAGTTGAGCTTTGTGTGAGATTTATAACAGCAAGCAGAAATTTTCAGAAATGAGCTCGGTGGGCAGATGAAATTGGTCTGGCTGCTTAGAGGAGCCCCTGCTAGCCAGAGTTCTGGCTACAGCTTGTACAAGAAATGGGAAACAATATTGGACATGACAACGTGAAAATGAACCTTAAGTCAGTGCCTGGTAACTGCTTGCAAAATACTGTACAGATTTTACTGAATAGCTGTCTTCAGGTGAGAAAATAAAACGTCTTTTTTGCAGAGCCAACATTAGGACTGATAATCTCTTACAGTGATAAACAAATACAGCATTAATTGTTGATAAAAATATCCATGTGCAAAATACTTTTCAGGTTTAGTCAGCGCTTGCATAAGCAGCAAAGGTAAACAGAAGATGCAGGCACTCACTTTATAAAAAAAAAATACACAGTTCTGTTCAGGCTCTGGCCTTCAACTTCAGACAGAAGACTGAACAAACTTTCTTGGTCTTCAGAGCATTTGAAACAAAGGTAAGCCCAGTTTTAATCAGCCCTACCACAACTAACCAGGGCCAGGCCAGCAATGAGGTTCTCAGACATACAAAAAAAAAGCATCACATTTACAAGTTTTTGCAGAGGAACTTCAGCCCTGCTGGATTCCTTCTCTTTGCTGCCCTCATCCGTACCATGGAAAAGAGCTCTGGAAAGTTTTTCAGTTGTGCAGCGACTCCATTTATTTACCCAATTCCTCTGGCCTCACCAAATTGCTGCTGTGAATAAGAAAGGCCTTTTCCTCCCTGTGCCAGTGCAGAACAGGAGACAGCTCCTGCTCTTAGCAAACCCCAGGGGAGCAGGTGAGTTTCTTTGGATCCTTTGGTTTGCCTGGAATGCTTTAGACTCCCATCTCATGTTCCCCACCATTTCCAACCACCCCCTATGTCTCAGTCCACAATACTGCCAGTTTTCATGGCACTATAGGGATTAATGCATGAACAGTGAACTAGAAAAACACATTCAACTCTTTACACTTCTCTATAAGTGACTAATTTGCTGGCCCACCTTTGACTCCTCTCTTGTGCTGCTCTGAAAAGCAGCTTTGGGAACCTCCTTCTACCATTTTCGTATTTCTTGCCTGAATTCAGTCAGGTCTGGACATGGAGCTTTTACAAGGGAAAAGGACAAACCTCAGCTACTCAAGCACCTCCCTCCCTGCTGCTGTCAGCAAAGGTCAGATGGAAAATGGGGAAAAAACCATCAGATAAAAGCCAGTAAAGTAAATATTCAAAGTAATGCCAAAATCTAGCAGCAGTAACATCTACCCTTAACATTAATCACCCTTTAGAACCTTTCAATTACTATTGAAGTTGTACATTTTTTAGATTTAGAGTAGGGTTTTTTTTTTTTTCCAGAGCCTTGGGAAAAGCTGTCCTAAATCTTAAAGAAGTGTGTGAATTTAATGGAAGAGCACAGTTTAAGGTAAGGATGGGTCACTTTCCTTCTGCAATAGCCCTGATCTGAAGGGGCAGCCAATGCAGGGCTTTTCTCCTGGAATAAGGCACTTACAGGGTAGGAGTAACTGAACAGGGCTTGGAAATGTTCACAGCTCTTGACAGATTATCTTTGGCTCTTCTGTAACAGGCACTCTGAGATAATTAACAGGGTGGGGAGGGAAGAGGAAGATAACAGATGAAGCAGCATGATTTTAAAAAACCTTCAGGCAAGATGCTTGATTTTACCTTTTAAATCCTTCCACTTGTGCTTACTTATCAGGATACCATTGGAAAAAAAAAAAAAAAAACCCAGGTCTGTCATGGCAGGGAAAGCTGGTGCACTGTGTAAAACAGTGTCACTGGTTTATGTTTGCCACTTCACTGCCATGCTTCTACTCCAACCAGCTTTTCCTCAGAGCAGATGGTTGGAGCAAGCCTCAGCTTCGGCCCTGAGGATTTTCTCTTGTTTTACAATGATACCACCAAAAGGGGAACTCTCCTCTCCTCTCCCCATACCCCAGTCCCAATTTTGTCTCCACACAGGTAATAGCTAACCTAACACCCTTAAATGAAGGTAAAAAAAAAACCTCAGAACTTTCCAGAGTTCTCTTGGGCCTCTGCTTCAGCAACTCTTTATTTCAACACATTTTATAATTCTGAAACAACCATTTTGGAAAGCCAGCCTTTAGCCATAACAAGTAAGGAACAAACCAGTTAATTTAGGCAATATTTTTTACACACACACATACACATACATATATATATATATATATATATAGGTAAAAAAATAAATTGTCTTGATATGAAATATTGCTTAAGCTGATTAAGAAACACATCCCAGAAGCTGGGCAAAGACACATTGGCTGGACAGCTGACACCAGGACAGATGACTGCTTATTTTCAGAATTAAAAAAAAAAAAAAAAAGGGGGGGGGGGAAAACGAAAAAAGAGAAAAAAACCCACATTTTATTTAAGACATAAACCTGATTCTTTGCAAAATGCTGAAGAGGCTCCTCGTTGCTGCCTGGCTTTAGATGGATTTCCTCTCCCGCTCCCGTGCCGTCACAAAGTTGAGGAGGTCGATGGCTGTCACGATGCCAAACACCATCTGCCTCTTGCTGGAGGAGCCATCCGTGTGATCTGCATGGAAAAAAAAAGGAGTTCTGGCTCCAGGAGGCACAACACACACACCCTCTTCCTGCTTGGTTTTTGTAAAACCAGGAGCTGAGCAATCCCAGCCCTTCCCGAGCCTGGAGCTGTTTGGTGATCCACAGCGAGGGGAAACACAAAAGGCACCTTGGCCAAGAGTCACGGAGCAGGTGACAGGGATTTTCAGCTCAGAAAAGCTCCTCGTCAAAAAAGAAACTGTAACTTTGTGGAAGGAATGATAAGGATGCACTGGATTTGGTTTTTCTTGACACAAAAATTCAAGCCAGGCCCTCTTGTTATAAAGTGTGTTTTCCTCAAATATTAATTACTTGAAACGGCTGCAAGTGGAATTACCCCACTGGAAGCAGGGGCCACTTGAATGGCCCAATGGAACCACATTTGGAGGAGGAAATGTGACACAACCATCTTCCTGCATCCCTATCCAATACAGAATCAGTGTAAAACCCACAATACCCCATTTATATCCAAAAATTTAATTTAATTTAATCTTTGCTGCATTGAGAGGACAGGTTCAAGTGATTTTCTCATTGTGAGCCTAAGCCTTGACCTGGGAACCAAGTGGCCACATGACCTCTCATGGCCCCTTATCAATTTTCTAAATTCCAGTTCCTAAAGTCTGCCTGTACTGAGATGTTTAGTCTACTTTTATACTCAGGTTTTTTTCACTCAGCTGGACTTTTGTTTACTCTATCTCTGTTTCAATGCAATCTTCCAGTGACATTCCAGGTTTATAAACGGACAGCTCAGAGCCAAGAGCACATCCTTATGGAGATTATCAGGAACAACCCCCCATTTGATGGCCCTTCTTCTTCCAGTTGTAATTGAGAAGCTAAAGTTAAATTTATCTGGCACGACTTAATATTGTTTTGACTCTCATTTCTCAGTGTTTGTAACTTTGCAAAGTTGTCTGCTATTAGGAAGATTAAACAGGACAAAATATTATTCACATATAGAGTAATACAGCCCAGATCTGAAGATTGATTTAGTCTTACCAATCCTAGAATGGTTTGGGTTGGTAGGGACCTTAAATTCATCTTGTTCCACCCCTGCCACACCTTCCACTAGACCAGTTTGCTCCAAGCCCTGTCCAGCCTGGCCTTGAACCCTTCCAGGGACAAAATTAGGCTTAGTAGCACAAAGTTAGACACAGAATGAGGATTTTCCTTCTTCAGAGCTCACTTTACACATTCACACTCCCTTCTTGTTACCACTGAAAGATTTACTCTCAAAATACAATATTCAGTACTTTGTACTCACATTGAATTTGTTCATGAACCACCAGAGCAAAGTGGTCTATTTCCAGGATGTGAGACAGTTTCCCCAGGTTGTCTTTCAGGTTAATCTGAGGAGAGAGTTACAAAACTTGAGCAGAACTGTCCTTTCTGTGTTTAGTAGTCAATAATCCCTGTACACTTCATACAGAACTAAAATCAATAAATACATCAGCATTTGTGTACTGCTCCCACCTGAAGCACTAGAAAACACCAAAAAATCAAGGCCAACTTAAAAGACTAGTTTTCTTTCTTTGTTCTAATTTCCAAGAAAATGAAGCACCACATGAAGTTATTCCTCCTGGTTCTATAAACAGAATGGATATAATGAAGAGCTGAAGAATGGTAATAATCAAGGAAAGTCAAGTGTTCTGTGTCTCAACAAAAGAAGTTACCATAGAAGTCTTTATATTTGGTGATTTTATTCCAAAAAGACTGAAAAATGAACGAATCAGGCTGCAAATCACTGTGGAAGTGAACAGGATCTGCAAAGGCAGAAAAGCCCAAACAAACAAGCCAAAAACAAAACCAAGGGTGAAGGATTGCTCAGCTAACACTAGATTTGGGTGCAAATCAAGGAACTGAAATTTAATAATTCTTTTTTTTTTTGGTGAAGTTCAACTTTGCTAAGACTGAACAAGAAAGCAGCCCATGTTAACTCTGAAAAAAATACAGATATTTCCAAAACACTTCAGCAATCACCTGTGGCAGTAATTTTAAAAAATGCCTAAAACTCTTCAAACATGAGTTAACAGATGAAGCAGCAGTCACAACTCCATTAACCAGGTGACTCTCCCCAGCACCCACCATCTGACATACTTTTATTAAAGGGACTCACAGCAAAGAAGAGTCTTGCACTGCAGACCCAAAAAGCCCCTCAGTGAGAAATAAATGCCACACCATGAACAGTTGGGCTGCACTGGAACATGGAGCTCTGTCTCCATCCTGGGAGTCAGAGGATTCCCAGCTGCCTGTGTTTAAGGGACCAGCTTTGGTCCAGACTGAAGAACCAATCCTTAAACTTGAGTCCAGGAAAGGAAGGAGGTGGGAAATCTGGATCTGTTGCCACATGGGGTCACCCATCAATCCCAACTGTGTCTGCAGGGAACTGGGCAGGCTACAGATAATCAGGACAAGCAGCCCCTTGGCAGCACTGGGACAACCATGAAGACATAAACAGTACTAGAGATCTCATTGGGAATTTAACAGAGCCCCCAGGGAGTTTTCACCTGTCTCACTATTGCTCCTTCAAGCTTCTTAAACGTTTTGCCCATGGGTTTTCCCACATGCAGAATTTGTTTTTAAGTTTACCAGGTCTCTAGGCAGTGAGTACTGCACTACACATGACTGGGAACCCAAACCACTGGAACTAACATCTGACTCCACAAGGATGGCTCTTCCCTCCACAAGCACTTGTTTGGGTTGGCAAATTATCCTGTGACTGGTGTTTGAAATCCCCAGGGCACAACTGTACCAGGGACTCTCTCAAAAAAACTCTAACCATTCTCCTTCCATTTTAAGAGATTATCATAAAATAATTGTGGTGGTCCTACCAAAGCAAGCTGCCCATGTTCTAAAATCACAGAATGAGTTGGGTGGAAGGGACCTCAAGGATCACCTAGTTCCAACCCCTTTGCCAGTTCCACCATCTCAGGCTGTTCAGAGCCCCATCTGACCTGACCTTGAACACTTCCAGGAATGGGAAATCCACCACCTCTCTGAACAACCTAAAAAAGATCCATCTTTCCAAAATGTACCTTTGCCCTGATTTACAGGCTAAGTCTCTTATTTGATGCAGGCTGTGAGATCCCATGTAGGATATCAGAAGTGATTTTGGTGACACAGATGATTCATTTTACCAATTTCACTCATAGACAAGCCAAATCAGCTTGACTAAAGTGGTAACAGAAGCAAAATCCACAATACTTCTGAGGTTATGTGCATTCCACCACATTTCTCCATTCACCCATCAATTCAAATGGAAAATAACCATTTTTAGTTAACAGTCAGCAGTCCCACAGCATGTGTCACTCCCCTTCCAGCCTCCACCAAGAAAACATCAGAAATAAAGGGAAAATAAATGGTTAAGCTGTTCTTTACTATAGAAGCCTTCAAGCTGTCCATGGAAAAGAGCCACAACCTCAGAAGTGCAGAGAACTGGCTGATGCAGCCAACACCAGAGCAGCCACAGAAACCATCACACACCACCAGCCCCAGAACCTCTTGAGGTGTCCCAGTGAGGGAGAACATGAACTGAACAGTTTTGTTACGCACCACATTTCCCCATGATGCTGGATTATCTGTCTGGGGAAGAAAAAATACATTTACATTTGTCCATAAAGAACCAGCACCCTTGTTGTGGCTCACGGGTTGAAACAGAGGCATTAAACACACTTCCAGAACACAGCACTTCATCCACTTTGGGAAAGAGTTGGAACTTAAATCCTGGTGAAAACCAAGGCAAGCTTTCCATGTTTCTAAGAGAAAATTCTGTGCTCAATAACAGCTGCTGGCATGGTCCCAGGTAAACCTCACCCTGCCTGGGTAGTGTTAGCACACCTACTCTAGTACTTGCAATCAGAGAACCAGGAGCTGCAGAATATACCTGCCTACCTGTTGAAATTGCTTGTAGATTACTTTTCTGACTTCATCAGAAGGCTTGACTTTTCCAGCAAGCAGGGAGGAAAGCATGTTACCCAGGGTAACCATGCCCAGAATCACCCTGGGGAAGGAGAGACAAGACAGGGATAAACAACACAAAAAAGCCTCAGGTGCTCCTGTAAAAAAAAGCATCCACTCTCAGCCAGCCTGGAGGAGTCAGTTCAGCTACTTCATGGTAATAATGCAGCATTGTCAATGGTATACTTGGATTCTGTGTGTCTGCAGGAGACAGAGTGCAGTTCTCAGAGGTTCTGGAGGCTCACACACAAGGCAGCTGGTGCTGGGGGTCCTTCTGAGCACCAGGACTTTTTCATCTCTGCTCCTTGCAACTGGAGAGAGTTACCTGCAATCTCAGAGAGCTTTTGCAAAGCAGAAACTACTTCATTTTTTTCACAATCTCATCTGTCCTTTTGAAAAGTGTGACAGCCAGAGACAAGCTCACCCCAGCTTGGCTCATTTCCTTTCTTCCTGTGAGGACCTACAACAATTCATCTCACAGATCAGCACAGCTGAGCAACTCTTCAATGCTCAGCCTGTCTGCAGGAGACCTGCAGGGTGATATTCCAGTTTGCTGGGGACACCCTGGTTTATAGGGGTCACTGCAGCACTGCACTGTAACACAGTGTGCTGAAGAAACTCTGAAAACTCTGATAAAAGGTGGGCACATTTGGGGTTGATTGTTTTAAATACGAATTTTTGCTTTTTCTAAAGTTAAACTGGTATTATTAAAATAAATCAAATTATCCTGCAGAGACAGAGTGAGTAAGTATGTCATAATAATGATTAGAATCACGTGAAGGGCAGGACAATCCTGGCACGAAAACACAAAGTTCAGCACTGATGTGTTCAAGGCAACATTTCTGAACTGCGTTAACAAATGAAAAAGGATGAGTGAGAAGACACTGTATTTCCAGCAAGCATTTAAAAAGCCATCCCTGAGGAGCTGGTGAGGGAAGTGATACATATGGATGACGAGTGATATACGTGGACATACCCAGATTCATCAACAACTGGTACCTGGTCGAATCCCTTCTCCCGGAGAATTTCCACAGTCTTTGCACAGGTAACAGTTGGAAGCACAGTCAGAGGGGCAGAGAGGCTCAGCTCCTGAATACTGATGTTCCACCACCTGGGGATGGAATGAAAAACAAACCCATGCAAGGAGAACACAGAACCAGTCCTTCATGCACAGTGGCCTCCAGCACCCCCGGAATGACAAAAGGTTGCAAGGAAGAGTCAGGATGCAGCCAGAGTCAATAAAGCTTCAGGGCTCCCAGGTGTTATTCCTAACATCAGAAAGTCACTGAAATGTGAGAAGGTTTGAAAATCAAACCCCTTTTTCTCATTTCATCCGCTTTCTGTGGTTGCAGGTAGTCAGTAGAGAGCACTAATCTCCCCAATTTCATTATTTGTCTCCCACACAGAAAATTCTGTGCTCTTTCTCAAAGACCTATCTGCATTTACAGCCATTATAGGCAACAATTTAGGGAAGATTTCCTTCTACTTATGTAGACTTGCAGTGCTTTGCACTTAAGAACTCTGATTTTGGAACAATTCTTTGCATATTCCCTTTTTTTTAACACCAGATATAACGCTTTTCAGTTAAAAAAACAATAATTAACTACCAAATTTTCTTCTGCTGCCATACAACTCAAGGAAGGATGTCAACTAATAAAAGCAGATTTGATTAATAGCTGCAATTACACATCAAGACAATAACATGGAAGATCAGCTAAATCAAAGGAGAAGTGTAAATTGAAACGAGCTTTAAATTAGCAACTGCCATAAACTCGATTGAATAGACTGATGGAAATCCAAATGGATCTGACAGGCTTACCAAGGTTTGTTGCCAAGGTCTTCTTCTTTCATGAACCCTTTCTGAATCATCCATTTGTCACTCAAGAACTTGGACCTGCAGAGCCCCAGGAAGAGAAAAGCTCATTAGCAGGGGTTGAACATCTGACAGCAAACAGAGGCAAGTGTTCACAGCTCACTGTCACCGACAGCTACAGTGTAATTAGAGATAGACCCTCATTTGCCATCCAAGCTTAGCAGCCAGGGACATGGAGAAGAAATACTCATGGGGAGAGAAAGGAATCCCACAGGAAACAAAGCTCCAATGGCATCAGCCCCTTGCAATATCATGGAGACACAGCCTGGAATGGAGAGGTGCCTTGTCTGCAGCTTCTGTTTGTCTAATATTGAGCTGGATGCAACATGGGTCAGGAAACTCAGCTAAAAATAGCATCCTTTGGGGTATGTTTGAATGTAATTGGAGAAAAACTTCTCAGCACAGCTCAAAGCCCTGACATTTCCACCTGCAAACCCACCCTGAGTGTGGCTGCTGCTGCTCCAGGACTGCTGGATCCTGCTGTGGGCACAGGAACCCTCCCAGGAATGGGATAACCAGTGATCCCCAACAAATAGTACAGTGAATGCAAGGCCTTTGTTGTGAAAAATGCTAACCAGTGATGATTATCTACTGAAATCACAGCTCAGCTTTCAAGGGGAAAAGATCCTCCCTGCTCCATGCCCTTTAGACAGCTCAGAACTTGTGCCCCAAAGACATTCCTTGCTGGGATAACTGGGTGTTACAAGGTCTGAGGGACTCCCTCACCCCTCTCCCAGAGAGAAAACCAGCAGGCTCCTTACATGTAGTTCCTGATGGAGTCAGGGCAGATGACAACACAGCGTTGACCCTCCTTCAGCTCCTTGGCTGCCTTCACAGCCACAGACATGGCACTGCCCGAGCTGCCACCTGCCACGACACACAGCAGGGGCACAACCATCAAACCACGAGATGAAGGCCATCAAAAGAGAGGAGGAGAAAGGAGAGAGGAGCCCAGAGCGAGGAAGACAAGCTCTGAAGTGGAAGGAGGTGTCTGTGATCTGCACAAGGCTCCAGCCCCACGCAGGGAAAGGCAGAGGATCTCGCAGCTCTTACCACACAGCAGCCCCTCCTCGCGGATCATCATCCGTGCCAAGGCAAATGACTCCTCATCATTGCTCTTGTACCACTGGTCCACTGCCTGGGGAGGGGCAGGAGACAGAAACAAGGCTCTGTTTAAACGAGGAGGGACAGGGGAATGCACAAACAGTGTGAACTCAGCCCCAGCTCTTTGAGGGAACAGCCGCCCTACTGAGCCCGGGGTTTCCATCCTCCTCCAAATGCCAAGTGGGGTTTTTTTTCACAAGGCAAGATGATCACATCAGCACAAAAGGCTCCTTATTGGAACCTTTCTGTGTGTTAACCTCAAACAGCACCAGCTTCCTCCCCTCTTGGAGGGTTTCCCAGGGACACAGGCTCTGCTCAGGACACAGTCACACCACTTTGTCCAGGAGGGGTTGGGATGATCTGCTGGAAGGTTTTGATTTTGTTGATTTTTGTTTGGTTGGGTTTTTTTAAATTGGTAAGTTGGTGTTCTTCGTTGTGAGTCTGTTTTATTTTTGTTGTGTATGTTTCATGATTGGTTTTTATGCATGTGTTTTGCAGTTTTTTTAAGCATAAAAAAACCCAAGTGTGTGTTGTAGGAAGATGTTAGCTACTCACAGCATTTTGACCTGGCATTGTAAAATTAATGTGGCCAGTTCAGAAGCCTTTCAAGGGCTGTTCATGCTGATGGAAAGAACAGGAATTGTTCTGCCTGTTAGCCTTTCTATTTCAGCTCAAATAAATACTTCCCTAAGTTTTCCTCTGTCTTTAACCTCAGTCCTGCATCCCAGCAGAGGACAAAGGACAGTAAAGCAAGCAGTGTGACTTACAGATCTATCCAACACTGTGGGGACAAAATCATATCCAATTCCTTCCACTTCATACATTGTCTTGTCAGTCTTGTTCAGCTCTTCTGGTTCAGCAAGGATGGAGCCTTCAGGATCCACACCTATAATCTGGAGAACAGTTCCCTCTCAGGCCACTGAGGCACACAGCTTTGGGGAGCACAGCCCCTGTGAGCACTGGCCTTGTCACAGCTGCTGGTGTCACACAGCCAAGACAAGTCCCTGAGAAAAGCTTGTCCTCGTTCACATGCCAGGCATCATCACAGACAATTCATTATGTGCCAAGTGCAAGCAGATCACTTTTATTTTCTGTACCACTCCTCCTGCCTGTGTAGGAAAATTCTCGTGCTTGAAGCAGGATCCTGAGTTCTGTGAGGAAAACTAACACATCACACAGGAAAACACACAGGCTGGTGTGTGCAGAGACAATTCCACTGGGGAAAACCTCAGCAGCTCCAGAGCAGCTGGGGAAGGCACAGCCAGAGAGGAAACTCAAGGCTGCAGAGCACACACCAGAGAATCCCAGGCACTCCACGGAGGGATCTGAGGGTCAGTGTTCATCTGCTGAGCCAAAGCTCAACTCTGGTCACCAGTGGGACCAGAGCACGATGATTTCAGACACTCTGAAACTCTCTCTGCAGCCAGAACTACCTTTTAACTGAGAACACCCAAGAGCTGCTCACAGAGACCCAGGGCAGGCTAACAGGGAGTGGATGTGCCAAGGGGAGCAGTTTGAGGAGACACTAAAGAGAAAAGCAGTGGGTTTGTCACTTACTTTGCACCCTGGGCACTTCTCCTTCAGCTTCCTGGAGATGCCAGTGATGGTACCTCCTGTGCCAGCCGTGGCCACCACCATGTCCACCTTTCCTGTTTAAGGGTGTGGGAGAGAAGTGTGAAATCTCCAAAAGAATGATGGATTGAAAGCTCACTGACACCTAAAGCTGGACTTTTTTCAACCAAAATGCACAAAGTGGCTGAAAAGGGCAGGGTAGGGCTCTTGGCTTCCCAGAAGCTGCTTTGAGACCTGCCTTGAAACTGCACTGCTTAACCATAATTTTCTCCAACAAGGGTTTTGAAATGTCCACCAGAGGCCTGGCCAGGCACCCATCTGTGGCACTTTGGACACAGCTGGAGGTGACCCACAGAGCTGACAGCTGCAGTTTTCCCCTTACTGCATTTGCTGATACAGATAATTCATTCTCTAGGTTAAACTGAGCAGCCCATTATGTTTGTTAATTAACTGAGTGAGTGCCAAGAGCATGGGATAGAATCCCTGGAGAGAAATGTTAACACAACTACTCCCCCATTTTCATGTGAAAAAGACTGTTTTGGCCACTAGCAGTAAGAGTGGGTGTGGATATGACAGTTCATCCCTGTGCCACCACCTACAGCTTCTCTGGTGCATCCACAAGACAGCTTTGCTAATTAAAAAAATAAATGGATTTTCACAAGGTCACCAATTCACACACAAAATCAACTTTTTACCAGCCGAAAGAATAACACCCCACCAAGCAGCAGTATCTGAACAGTGTCTGGGGCAAGGGGAAGTAAATAGAAACAAGAATCCTAAATCTGGAACTCATCTGGACTCTTAAGTTTGGGGGATGGCAGCTTGTAAAGTGTACTCACTTTAACTCAAAGTTTGTCACAGAAAGACAAGCCAAATCCTCTGAACAGCTAGAGTTTTAGGAAGGAGGAGAACCTTTCACCTGGTCTTCACCTTAATGTGAATGGATTTAATTGCTGATTTCCTTGTCAGAGAGTCCAATCAGAAGCTGCACTGGTTAATAAGGCAGGTCTGGAACCTTGTGACTCCCTTCTGTCCCCTGTGGAAATGTCCACGTGGCTGCAGCATCACAGGGAATGCCTCCAACAGCTCCCAAACCAACCCCTAAGCTGAGGAATGAGCCCAGCTGAAGCTCTGCTGCCACAGCTCAGCCCTTTCTGCTGCTCAGCTGCCCAAAGCCAACACTGCAGAGAGCCAGGGGCTCCTGCTGGTGACAGCTGTGGCACAGAGCAGTTTGTGCTCCTGAGGACTCCTAACTGAAACTGCTTCCAGTGTATTGGAGTATTTGTTCTGGGAATGTTACAACACCTGTTTCTGTATTGGTGATCCAAGTGTCTATTTGTGTTTTGTGATCTGAATTTGTGACCCTATTCCATACCAGTCTACCTATAGTTGTTGTTTTTTTTTTTTTTTTTTTTTTTGAAGTTATTTAAACACCACTGCTTTCTCCACCTGCTCACAGGCAGAGAAGTCTAAAAAAACAAAGAATTCTTCTTTAATGTGGAAAAAAAGAAATCATTGCTCTGACTGCTGAAATAAGGTAACTCTCCAACGACACACAGCACACGAATGGGGTTTGCTTTATCAAAATCCATGCTTTTCTCATCTGAGGTGTCATTCTCCAAGGAGATAACAACAGGGCACTGCCAGGGGCTCTTAAAGGGGTTTGGCAGCAGGGCAGACCTACCATCACACTGCTGCAGGATCTCCTCAGCCGTGGTGTCGTAGTGTGTCAGGGGGTTGCTGGCATTGCGGTACTAAAGGGAAAGACAGATCAGATATACAAAAATGACATTTGGAGGGAGTTCAAAAAACATTTCAAACAATCTCCAAGCCCCACAACGCCTAAAGATACTATCTGCAGAATGTTTCATTGTGTATTATCTGGAACTAGGCCTCCTAAGTGACCTAATTTTAGGGCAGTTCGAAGGTGCCAGCACCCTCCCATGCCAAAATCAGTCCTGTCTGTGGGACAGCACTCTTAGAAACATGATCCCTGCGTCCATTCTTCCTCACAGGATTGCCAACTCAGTGGAAATAGACAGCATTAACTGCTGTAGTTCTGGCAAACCCCAGCTCATTGCTGCTCTCTAGTGACTGTAAAAACTTCCTTTCCTACAATGTGGTGACTGCTCAGCTCCAGCTCCAGGGCTTCTCCTCCAGAGACACATGGAGAGTGTTGAACAGACAACCCCAGAACACTTCAGAGCCTCCTCCATGCGACACCTGCAGCTCTGACACCTTGGCTCTCACCTGGTCCAGGATGTGTGCATTGGGGATTTCATTCTTCAGTCTCCAGGCCACTCCCACGTGAGATTCAGGAGAATCAAATCTGGCTGTAGTTGGGGTCCTCACAATCTCAGCACCCAGAGCTCTCAGGACATCCACCTGCAGCAAATAAAGGTGGTCACAAAGCCCCAAAACACAAACGCCCCAAAACACCCCAAAACAGGCTCCTTTCCCACTCAGCCCCGAGGCCAGAATATTTGCAGAACATTCAAAGCTTCAGCACTGTCTTCCTTCACCCTGTGCTCAGCGAGGGACAGCAAACCTGGGGCACAGACAACCACTTCAGTGTGCCAGGCAAACCTCAGGTTGTCCTGACATCTGCATTTATAACAACTATGGGAGTTTGCAAAGCGGCAGTGCTGTGGGGATGGGTCTTAAAGACATTTTCTATCCATGGCTCGCCAGCCTGGATTTCTCTGGGCACTGCCAGCAACGCCTCAGCAAGGTTTTCCCTGGCCAAGAGCCTGCACCTTTGTTGCTGAAGCCCCAGCACTCATCTGCAGCAGGAACTCTGCGAGTGCCAACACGTTTATCTTTAAATCCTTGAAAAAGAGAGGCATCTCTGACCTTCTCCATGCTCATTTTCTCTGGCATGACGATGATGCAGCGGTAACCCTTCACTGCCGCCGCCAGCGCCAGCCCGATCCCTGCAAGCAAGCAAAGGCAGGCACAGCACTCAGTGAGCAGCAGTAAAGCACAAAACCCACACTGCCAGCTCTGGCACGCCCTGCCTTTCATCAGGTTTTCACCAGAGGCTTGGATGGAGTGTCTCTAGATGGGTGGCAAGGTGGAGTTTCTGCCCATCGGGTTTACAGATGCTGCTGATACTTGTTTGAGGTTCACAGCCCGGAGAAAGTTTAGCCAAAGGAGGGGAAACTTGACATGTGCAAACTGCTAGCTTTACCATACACACATCACCTCCCTCCTGTCTCACCCACTTCACCTTTCCAGAAGTAATTTGGGAAAGGAATGTGCTTTAAGCTGGAGGAGACTGGAGGAATCACTTTGATTCTGCCAAAAGGTCCATAGAGCCTCTATTGACTCACTTCTGCATAAATCCCTATTTGCAATGTGCTGAAACTAAGTCCTGTCCAAAAATAAATGATTTAGATGCTGTTTAGATTGAAGTTCTAATACACTGTGTCAGCTTGCTATCACAGTGAAGCACCTTGGAGACAGACATCCCATTTCCACTCTGAAAACCTCTGCCTCCAGCCTGGCTCCTGCCTGGTCACTGCCTGCACCTGAAGAGCTGAGCTCAGAAGTGCTGTCCCTGGGGAAGAGAAGCTGACCCCTGCTATCAGATCACCTCTGCTGGCCAGGCTGAGCTGACCAGGTTGGCTGAGAGGTGTGAGAGGTCAGGCTGCAGCTCCCCTGCTCCTCTGGGCACCAGCACAGGACCAACACATGCAGCTCACCCCACACAGAGATTTGCTTGTTCAAAGCTGGTTCTGTTTTTGTGTGGATTTGCATAGGGGAGAAAAAAACCTCTCACCCTAATAACCTTGAACTGTTCCTGTAAGAGATGCATAATTCACACCTCAAACAACTCAAGCAATGTTTAATATATTGGGAAGGGAAAGTTTTCTCAGTGTATTATAGATAAATATGGATGCCCAAATACACAAATAAATAAGACAACAGCAGCCCCATGAAGGCCAAAGGCTGAAGAGAAGTAATCCAGATCTTCCTTATGGCCTGTGATGAAGAAAGGATTTTGAGACCTGAACTCTTATACTTTGTACTTTCTGCTACTGACCTGGAAATGCAGCAAACATCAAAACAGGACTTTGGCTGAAGGAGAAGTGAGATTCAGAGAGGATAAAACTATAACACATTAGCTCACATTCAACACTCAGTAGCTTTGAGCAGTAGAGAGCAAAAACCAATTCTCTCAGGTTACTGTGTGCCCTGGTCCTTGCTCTTATGAGACAAAAAAAAAAAAAAAAAAAAAAAAAAAAAGAGAAAAAAAAAGAAAAAAAAAAGAAAAAACCACCAGCTTTCTGAAGTAATTGTCCTGTATCTCCTTCAGTTCTGCCTTTTTGGATTCTGTAGCCAGGAGAATCATTCATCAGGTACTGACCCGAAGAGAGGGATGTCATGGTAAGACCTTGGATACTGGAGGAGTGCAACACACAAGGATATTTTCCACTCCATGCCACTGTTCAGGCAGAAGGTACAGCCACACTCACAAAGGCTTCAGCTGCCCCTGAATCCCCCCAGAATCCCCTGATCCCCTCCAGAGCAGCTGCTGAGCAAACAGCAAGAGATGTGACTTCCCAGTTGTCTGCTGCAGGCTGGGGAACTGGTCAGAGATCAGCTCATCCCCCAGTCCCTCCAGTAACATCAGAATAAAGATCTGCCTGCTCTGTGTCTGTCAGAGCAGCAGTGGGTGGAAGCCCTGAGAAGAGTTTGGGAACAAGACCAGACACCTCTCCTGAGCACATCAGGCAGGAGGGGCAGCTTGTAGCTCACCCCATGAACCTCCTCACAGGAGGCAGTGCATTAGATATTTAACTGCTTCTTATTTAACTATATTACGTGTTTTATATTTGACTCAAGGGGACTTGAGTCAAATATAAAATACGTAATATAGTTAAGTTTTAAGTATAGTTAAGTTTTATATTAAGAAATAATTCCAGGTGTGTTTGACTCTCCATGAGGAGAGCAGCTTAACACAATTACAACTTTGACACAGGAGCCCAGAGTTAACTCCAGACTGCTCAGATCATCAGATGCTCTGCCCTGGCCCCTGACTTAAGGGGACTGCTCCTCCCTCCAGCCCTCCAAGGAGGAAATGTGGACTCAGGCTGGATCTCCTGGCAATCCAGGCATGCAGGGGCTCTGCCAGGCAGTGCTGCAGGGATGCAGCTCATCTCCCATCTCAACTGCATCAGCATGGAAAGGGCTGTTCCTCAAACCTGACAGAGGGACCATGGGACTTCCCCAACAGAAAGAAGGGGAAGATCCAGATCCACACCAGTCTTATGGGTGCTTTTTTCCACAATGATTTCAGTCAAACTTGAATTCCTAAAGACTCTTGTGAGTCTGGCCTAGCACTTCTTTTCTTTTAAAGCAAAGGGGCTCTGCAATTTAGCAGAACTCCTTCCTTATCTGTTCTGGCCAGCACAGGACACTGCAGAATTGTTCCTTGTGTGAGATGGAACAGGCACTGCTCCCTGCACCACCAGGAAGAGATTCCCTTACTTCCTTGCACAGGCTGCCCATCTCAAACCTGCCTTTTCCAGGGAAACCACCACAGCATTTCCCCCAGGCTTCCCTCAGTCTCTCCATCCCTGCTGGAATCCTAGAAAATTAGAATTTGAGGTTTTAGTGTATAGTAATACATATGAGTCAAGATGGAGGATTTTGGGTGTTGTCTTTGCCCTTCTTCTTCATGGGTTTGGGTGTTTTTCTGTAATTGGGTGGAAAAGGTCCACATTGCAGCCTTGACTGGCCATTATTGGGTCAGAAATATAAATAATATGGGTGTCACTTTGGTATTGGGTACTTATTGCTTAAAACACCTTGGAAAGAGTTAGAAGCACTCCATTTTCACCTCATTTCTCTAAATTGCTAGTTAAACTGTAAATACTGTAAACAGATAAGATACAATAAACACACCAAGTCCGAACTCGAACATCTTCATTTCCCATGTTATCCACCCCGACCTTGGCAGGGAAGAACAGAAGCCAAACCCATCCCAGAATCCCTTACCTGTGTTCCCAGAGGTTGGCTCAATGATGGTGTCCCCAGGCTTGAGGATCCCAGCCCTCTCAGCATCCTCCACCATCCTGAGGCTGATGCGGTCCTTCACGCTGCCCCCGGCGTTGAAGTACTCACATTTGGCCACTGCCAACACACAACCAGCAGAGCTGAGAGGGATTGCAAAGCTCAGCCAGCTCCACCCCCTGTCCTGGGACACCTTCCATCACAACAGGTTGCTCCAAGCCCCCTGCAACCTGGCCTTAAAATGCTGGTCCTGCCCTTTTCCTGGTTCTCCAGCCAAAATAAAAGTTCTGATCAAAGTGAAGTTTCTCCCCATGCTCAGCCTGCACTTTCACTCCAGTATTCCCAGCATTAATCCCCTCACAACCTTCCAGGACTCTGATCAGAGCCTCCTAGTATCTACAGTGTGGCTGGGTTTAAAAACCTAACCAAACAAAAAATACATTTACTTCCTAATATCTACAGTATGGCTGGGTTTAAAAACCCAAATAAACAAAAAAATACATTTACTTCCTAATATCTACAGTATGGCTGGGTTTAAAAACCCAAATAAACAAAAAAATACATTTATTTCCTAATATCTACAGTATGGCTGAGTTTAAAAACCCAAACAAACAAAAAAATACATTTACTTCCTAATATCTACAGTATGGCTGGGTTTAAAAACCCTACCAATCAACCAACAAAATAAAACCCCCCAAAAAACCCCCAAAAAACCCAACAAAACAAAACCCACCAAAAAAACCCAAGCCCATTCACTGACAGTTTCACCCCTCTAATCATTTTCAGGGATCTTTAGTGAGAATTGCAGAGCTGCATTTTGCACACACTGATAAATACTCTGCGCAGTCAAAAGCTTCACGCAACTTCTTTAAATTTTTAAAAAAATTATTTTCTACGAAAAAAAAATTTTGTGTTTTCTACAGAAATGGAAAAGCTGCAGGAATTGTTCTCAGGAGGTACAAACTGAAAGGTGCTTTAGATGACCAAATCCTAAAACCCAGAAAATCTGCCCAAGGAAAACCAGGAATTTTCCCTCACCATCTCCTGCCAATACCTGCACTCCCGTGGCCAGGTTATATGACACTACTGACCCAAACTACCCAAGTTTCTGGAACAGTGTTTGTTAATTTGTTCTCTGCCTGCAGCAACTCACAGAGTTCACACTTGAGCCCAAAGTGCTTCCCAATCTTGTTGATCCGCACCAAAGGTGTGTTGCCAACTTTATTCAGGATGTTTGGCAGGATCTTCTGAGGCTCTGGCCTGCGACAAACACAAACAACCAAAGTCAGAGTATTCACAGGAGGGTCACACAACAACCACACAGCACTTTTTGCTTTTTATTTCAACCAGCTTCCTACTTCTCCTTTTACCAGGCTGGTTATTTTAGCTACTTTAGTTCAAAGGAATATCCATTGGATACAAACTCACGACATCAAGTCCTCGATCCAAAACCACGGATGAATCAGACCTAGATTTGTGCTGAAAATCAGCAAATAACACTTACAGGGCAGCATGGTGGTGAGGGGAGGCAGAGATGGGTTTCCCAAGCTTCCAGGTGCATTTGCTGGGTGTATCAGGGCGGATCCACTGCCTTTCCTTCTCATTAGCCTTGCAGTTCTCAGTGTCCACCCCACCAGAGCCAGAATATTTAGCATGAGGGCACGAGTTCATATCTGGCTTCTTCTGGGAAGGAAGAGTAGGGATTTCATTCTTGGGGGAGGGAGAAGGAAGAGAAAAGAAGAAAAAAAACAAAGAGAAGAAAAAAATAGGAGTTGATGTTTCCATAGTACTGTGAGGATGGGGAAGTGTTCCAGGATCATCTGGATTTGCCAAATCCTTATCACCAACACAAGAATCTTGCCCTGCGAGTTTGGGAGCAAGAGCTCACCACAGTGCTCTACACCAAGATAATTTAAACACACATGTGCTTACTGTAGCAAGCCTCCACAGACACAAAAAACCCAGGACTATTCTCATGGGAGACACTCCTCCCACGCCAAAAAGCTGAGATAAAACCTCCCCATTCCAAGCAGACTGGAATACAGCGAGACTGCTTGGTGAGTAATTAGAAAACTGTGCCAGAAGATTCTGCACTGCTGCTGGTGGTCACAGAGAACTCCAGAAAGGTTTCAACAGCACCTTCCTCAGAGCCCCATCCAACCTGGCCTTGAAACCTCTTGGTCTTGGCCCTTCTCTGAGAAGTTCTCCAGCCAAAGAGCTGCTGATACTGCTGGAAGTTTCTCCCCCTGCTCAGCCTGCACTTTCGCTCCAGTACTCCCAACATTAATCCCTTCAGTTTATTTAATTTATTTTTATTTCTTAATCCCTTAATGCCTCCGGAGAATTTCAGCAGAACAACCCAGAAATCTCCCTGGACACAGACAGGGCTCTCCCAAATCCTGGTGATGGGAAGATGGGCAAACAGTATTTCCTAAAGATCTGTGAGTACCTTAGACACAGGAACAGGCTTTTCTGATACAAACTTCTCCATGGTTTTTGGTGAGGGTGGGGCCACAGAAAACTGGATTTTCTTCAAGAGAACGACTGCTGTGGGTCACAAGGGTGGAATCCTCTTCAAGGCTGCAGACCATACAAGTTAGGAAAAAAAAAAAAACACAATCAGGAAACTCTCATGGGGCAAAACATGCACATCTTATTCACAGGAGAAAAAAAAGAAGCTGCAAAACAAAGTGAGGATGACTTCTATAAACAGGATTAAAAATAAATCATGCAGCAGAGGTATTGCGCAAGATTGATGGAGGGTCCCCTCACCCTGTTCCTCTGCCCTGTCCTCCACAGCTCAGAGCTAGAAAGTAAGCACCAAACATCTTTTATCGGACCTTATGCAACTCTAGGAGCTTGAAAGCCACAAAAAGCGACAGGAAATCCTTCAGTTCACAGAAAATACAGTCAAGAGACACAAAGGGTGAAAGGAGTTCACGGTGCTGTCCCCAAAAGACCCTATACACAACTTTGGAAAAGGCTTTATCCAGGAACAGAGGCCTCTCCATCCTCCAGGAGAGCAAAATCTCACAAGTTCCCACCCAAAATTAATTTGGGTTGCATGCACAGCCACAGTGATCCTGCATATAACACACACACAGCAAATAGTTCATGCTTCTAGCAGCTTTTTGCTCCAGAAATTAGTAAATACTAAAAAATAGTAAGTCAATTTCTCCTACCAGTTGTTCAGAGCCTGGCTGTTTCTTATCAATTAAAGACAAAAAAGATCTGGCTGAAATCTTGGAAAGCATGAGGGGGTTTTTTGCCCCCTAATATTTTCTTCATCATTGTTTTGCAGCAAGGTTCAGCTCTTTCCATTCCTGAACTGTGCAGGAAAGGATCCTTGGCCTCAGCCCTCTTCTGACAGATGCACACAAAACTCATATTTAAGATCTCACAGAGTTGATGGTCTGGTGAGAAAATTGGGGGGGAAAAATCTGGATCACAGCATTTAGTATTTGACTTTTAGACTTTTAGTATTTGATCCTGCAAGTTAACACGGGTCACTAACCACTGCTGCTGCCTCAGGCACACCAGTGCCCTTCCTGCATGCTGGTTTGAGGAAAATGTCTAAAGCATCTAAACTGCTCTCCTCTAGAAAAAAAAAAAACCAAAACCAACCAAAAAACCCCAACTAAAAACCCTCTGAAAAGGTCAACTTTCCAGCCTGAGATTTGAAATAATTCTCCTTCAAGACAAAAGGATTTCCATGCTACCAAAATCTATTTAATCAGGTTAATAGGTGCCCAAGAGCCAAGATGGACTATAACCTGTCACAGACTACTGACCAGGGTTAGGAGACACCAGTCTAAAAAAGCAAAGATCCCATAAATACACTACATCTAACACCAACCTGTCTTTGCTACCAGAAATCAGCTTATTTCCAATTCCAGAGCAAAACCCAGCCCTCATTTCTCTTTCTAGGATACTCTGGGTCACAGCGCAGAGTATCAATGGGGTTTTGGGGTTGTTTTTTTGGGTTTTTTTGGTAAATACTGGGGGAGGAGTTTCAAGGTTCCCTATGAGGCTCCCTCAGAGAGCTGCAATGAAACACTGGACACAGACAAAAACTGCCCCTGCCACAGGTAACACTGACAATATTGACAAAGTCCAGCTAAAAAGGGGGCCTTGCTGCCAAAGGATCAAATAATTTCAAAATGCAGGAGAAAAGCAGCAAAAAGGGTTTAGAGACAGGAAGCTGCAAATTTTGTTTTACTTCCAAGTTATCATAAAATAGGAGCACAAAACCTTTAAAAGCTTTAAAACACCAGCTCCCAGTGTCTTTCAAGAGTGTCCAAACACCGAGATGAAAGAGGCGGAAAATCACTGCAGTAAAAAAAAAAAAAAGAAAAAAAAAATTAAGAAGTTTACAGTATTTGTTCTTTGTATTGATGGCAGGAAACAGATTAATGTGGCCCTCAAAAAGTTGCCTTTTGGAGGATTCTCTCTGAAGTGGGCAAGGCAATAGCATCTCACTTCCTTTACTGTAAGGCAAAAAAAAAAAAAATTACTAACAGCAACTCCCCTTACTTCCTGAACAGCAGAAACAGAGAAAAAAGCTGTATTTTTTTCCCCTCAAATAAGCTGTGAGATTCTGTCATATTTTTAGAATGGCAATATGTGATGTTTGATCAAAGCTTCAACTCTGAACAAAAATTAGGAGAGGGACAAAAAGCTAAACACAAGCAGTGCCAACAAAAATCCTGTCACCAAATACTGACCTTAAGCAACATAATTAATTACTTACAGCCCTTAGGTGACACAGTCTCAGCAAAACGGGGGGCAGAGGTGATCTAGGACATCCAAATCCCCACCCTGATCCTCCCTGCAGGCCCAAAATTGCCTTTTTTTTTTTTTTTTTTTAATAGCTCTTTTTTTTTTAATAGCCTTTTTTTCTGGGCAGGCAGGACAGGAAGATGGCAACTCCACTCCTGTAGCTGCAGCTGAACACTGCTCAGCAGAAGCCAAGGGAGATAACCTGCAGGAAGAGCTGCCCATCTTTAGGGAAAAAAAAATCCGTCAGCCTGAATTTAATTTTCTTGTAAAGGGGAACACTCCTAAAACTAATTGGAGGTGTGGGTAGAGTCTAACTAGAAAAGCCTGACTAGCTCCTGCCATTATATCTGCAGATCACACAAGGCAAAAAAAAAAAAAAAAAAAAATCAGAAATACAATTTAAAAAGCCACTTAAACCTAAGTCACAAAGAGGAGTGGGATTCAGAGGTAGGAGATCCAGAAAGTCTCATGGGCAAGGCTCAGACCCCTGGATCCATCCCCACAGGGAACACAAGACCTAAATTATTCCTCAGCTCTTAGAGAGCAGGACTGAAGGCCAGTGAGTGAAATTAATCCCCGAGCAGCCTGAGCTGAACTCGCTGCACAGATGTGTCAGGAGCTACAGTTTCTCTGTGATATCAGCACTAAGGTACTGTACTATTTAAACACCCCCGTGTGCAGCAACCAAATTAACTGGAGCCTGGCCTGGAGCACAGATGAAGCCGTGTAAAAGGCAGGTGTAGGAGTTGAATCAGAGGGAGATGGCCCCAGGGGTGACTGCTCAGGGAGGGAGGAGACACAGAATTCCATTTTGCTGCAGCCTGAGAGAGAGAAACTGGATGATGTTGAGCAGGTACAAATAAAGCACTGCAGAACAGTTGTTCTGCCCAGCCTGAGCACCCCAGGGTCTCAAAGGGCTGTAGGATCTTTGTAGACAACCAGATGCAGCAGTTCCCATCCAGCCTTTGGAAACACCACAGCTGAAACAGATTGAGGAGAAAGTGAAACATTTGAATTGTTTTGCTGCTGTGGTTTTTCTGTGAGTGTGTGAGAGTCTGTGTGTGTCCTTGCTACTTCCTCAGGAGCAGCCATCCCTCCTGTGTCAGGAGATATCGAGTGACCTGAAGTAACAGGGGAATGAATTAACACCTGGCTCTAGGAAGAGATCCTTCAAGAATCCAAAAGCTTATTTCCATTTTCTCCTACAGAGCAGGTGAGAGCACATGCACATCCTCTCGATGATCACGCTTTAAAAGCCAGACTGGCACACTCCCAACTTTCTCAAAGGAAAGGGGCAGTTCTTTCATGCCCTCACCTCTGTTACATTGCAAAGATTAAACCCTGGCAGCAAAGCAACTTCCACTGCTGAGTCAGTTGTTCTTCTAGAGATCAGCCAGGGAGAAGAATGTTCAGCTGGCTGTGCCCCCGCAGAAGGGAAGCTGTTCCTGCAGCCCTCACACAGGTGTGTGACTGCTCCATTCCCTGAGTTCACTCCAACCCTGCCTGGACTCATGTGATAAGTCTTCTGTGTGAAGACTGATGTCTCCAGGAGCACAGCAGCATTAGAGAAAAGACTTAAGAATGCTTCATCTGCGTCTTTACCTGCTGTAGTCAGAAGCTTTCAGTATTTCTTTCCCTGCTTCTCTTTCCCCCTCCTCCTTAGCCCACAGAGATGGACCAACACTGCAGCAGTGCTCTTGATCTGCCCAGCTCGCCCAGCACAGGGAGAGGAGGATCCCAGGTAAAGTGAAAGAGGCTCAGACATTAAACAAGTTGCCCAGCGTGACAAAAACAGGGAGCTGCTCTCAGCTTTTGACCAGGCAGAAGCACATCACCCCTTCCCCAGCATTCTGGTGCCTCCTGCAAGGCTTCACAACTTCTGCTAGCGCAGGGAGCTGTGCTGAAGGCTGCCAGAGGGCTGGGCAGGAAAGCAGCTTTTTTGCCTGACGTGTGTTTTGTGGGAAAGAGCAGCTGCACCACCAGTGTGGCTGCACCTGTGGAGCTCTGAGCAGGATGCCCAGGAGCTGTGTGCCTGGTTCCTGTGCTCACATGCAGGCCAGCCTGCCCTGCCCTGCCCTGCCCTGCCAGCTCAGTGATGTCCCTGGGCCTCCAGGACACGGGGCACTCGTGACCCTGGCTGTCACCACCCTCGTTAGAAGCACGCTCTGCCTTCAGCAAAGCCGGGTAAATCACTCGCAGAGGCTATGGCAGGATACCAAGAGCCACCAGCTAGCAGGGAAAAAAGGATGCTGAGCGCAAATGCCTCAGTACTGAGCCTGCACTGCCACCTAAACCACACTTCATCAGTGGTGGTCTAACCACAGAAGGTTCTGGGCACGTCCCAGTTTCCCAGGAAATACCTTTTCTCCCTCACATAAGATCCCCGCGTTTCCCTGCCTCCCTGCGCTGTGTTTTTCCGCCTTTCCACAGCGCAGGCGTTTGCAGAACACGGAGCTCCCGTGCCTCAAGTGGGCAAACAGACTCCTGGCAAGGGCAAACAGGGCGAGCAACTCTGCTGGAACGGGGCCCAGCACTCCAAAACCTCCACGGTCAAAGGCTTTAGGATTACAGAGACACACTCAGCAGGCGAGACACTCGACCAGAAGAATCACTCGTCTTTCAAGTTGCGGTCGGCTCAAGACACCGGGAGAGTTGTTAACGCTGCTGCTGAACAGCTCCCTCAGGTCCTAGTCAAGTTCAGGTTCCTCTCAGCTGGGGAGGGATAATATATGAAATCAAATGTAAAAAAATAAGCTTCACGGTCCGGTGCATCAGCCAGACTTGCCAAAAAAAACCTTGCAGCAGAACCTCATGGCACCCACGAGGAGAACAATGGGCAACGAGCCAAGACCAGCTGGAGAGGGAAACCCCGAGGGAAACCCAAAACGGGCACAAAGTCATCTTGTGAACCTGTAGGAAAAGCAGAGAGCCCATCTCCGCCGCGGGCTCAGAGGAGGCGCTCCCAGGCATCATCCTCCTCCTCCTGTCCTGGGCATCCGCAGCAGCGCCCGGGGGCGGCTCCGGGGCTCCCCTCACCCGCAGCTGCCCCTTGCCGGCATCACAAAACCACAGCAGAAGCCCAGCTGTGTGGAAATGTGCTCAGGTTGGAAGGGACCGCAGCGCGGCATCTGGTCCAAACTCCCTGCGCAAGCGGAGCCATCCCGGAGCACATGGCACGGGACCGCATCCCGACGGTTCTGGAATATCTTCACCCAAGGAGAACTCCACAGCCTCTGTGGGCAACCCGGAGCCCTCCATCCTCCGTCCCCCCTGGGATGTGGGGCACGGCACGGCCGCAGCTCTCCCCCCACCACATCCCGCTGCCGCGGATGATGCAACCTGCGGCCACCGGGATGCGGCGGCGCCCGCCCAACCCTCCGCTACGGTCGCCACCTCACCCGCGCGATCCGGAGGCTGCCCAGGACACGGCCGCTGTGGGGATGGAGACTGTGAGGAGGGAGGGTGAGGAGGCTGAGGAGGAAGAGGACGATGATGATGAAGAGGAGGATGAAGGTGCGGAGGATGCGCGGGGGTTTAAGAGGAGCCCGCGAGCCGCCGGCCCCGCCCCCCGCGCGCCCCGCCCCGGCCCCGCCCCCGCCACACCGGGAGGGGCGGGAGCGGCGCCACGAGCGCTGATTGGTCAGCGCGGGGGCGTTGGCGACTCCGAGGCAGCCAATGGGAGCGCGGTGCGCGGCCGCGGGGCCAGAGCTCCCGGGGATGTCCGAAGATGTTCGGCGGTGTCCGGGGATGTTCGGCGGTGTCCGGGGATGTTCGGCGATGTTCGGGAATGTCCGGCGGTGTTCGGGAATGTCCGACGGTGTTCGGGAATGTCCGGCCGGATCCCTGAGGGAAACCCGGGGGGAAACACCCAGGGATTGCCCACAGGGCCTCCAGAGACTGTCCAGTTCTGATGGCCTCGATTCAGAGAGGACATTCAGGTGATGGAGCGTGTCCAGAGAGGGCCAGTGGAGCTGGTGAAGAGTCTGGGGCATGAGTCCTTGTCCTAGGGTGGCTTTTCTCCCAAGTTTGCCCTAAACCAGGACAGTCCTGTAAGGAGCGACTGAAGGAGATGGGGGTGTTTAGCCTGGAGAAAAGGAGGCTCTGGGATGACCTTATCATTCCCTACAGCTCCATGGCAGATTGTAGCCACTGGGAGTCAGCCAGTCTAACAGCAACAGGACAAGAGAAAATGGCCTCAAGCTGCACCAGGGGAGGTTTAGGTTGGGCATTAGGAAGAAGCTGTTCACAGAACAGGTGATTAGACATTGCAATGGGCTGCCAAGGGGCATGGTGGAGTCACTATCCCTGAAGAGACTGGATGTGTCGCTCAGTGCCATAGTCTAGTTGACATGGTGGAGATCAGTCAAAGGTTGGACTCAATCTCAGACGTGTTTTCTAACCTAATTGATCCTGTGACCCTGGAGAAAGGGCTCTGCTGAGGACCTTTGAAGATGTTTTATTCATGTCCCCGAGGACAGTGGCCATAGTGGGGACACATGTGGCTGCCTGTGGCTCCCAGCACAGGCTGTGGTAGTGGCTGATTGTCTGGTTTGGGGGTAAAATACCCACTGCATCTGAGGGGTCTGTGAGGGGCAGCAGTCAGATGCTCCTCCTAAAAGGGCCTTGGGGTTGTGCAGGCATTGTCCATGGCAGGAACAAGGCAGAGAGGTGCAGACAGCCCGAGAAATGCCCATCTCAGGGCAGGGAGCCTGGCAGTCATGGGATGGTTTGGGTTGGAAGGGACCTTAATGACCATCATGTTCCAACCCCTTCCATGGGCAGGGACACCTTCCACTAGACCAGGTTGATCAGAAACACATCCAACCTGGTCTTAAACACTTCCAGGGATGGGGCAGCCACACCTTCAGGAAACCTGTGCCAGATCCTCACCACCCTCACAGTAAAGAATTTCCTCCTGATAGGTATTCAAACCTTACCCTCCTTCAGCCTGAGGCCCTTCTGATGGTGTTTGAGAATGTGACAATGAGTTATGCACCTGGGAAACAGCTCAGTGTCACAACAGCTGCATCCTCACTGTTGTGAACATGGCTTGATGATGTAGAACACAGGGTGCAGGTGCATTTAATACACTCCGTGCAAATTATCTCACAGTATTCTTAAAAAGTTGCTCTAGATTATCAGGAAGTTAAAAAAAAAAAAACCCAGAAACAACAGAAATCCTTGCATGAAAGCTGAAGATCATGAAAGGCCTTACCAGAGAGAAGTTCCTCAAGAACACAGCCTGTAGCTCTGGAATGTCTAAGCAGCAATTCCCTCTGCATCTATAAAAAGTACCAATACAGAGAAAAGCAGTTCAAGGTAGTTTATTTTAGGATATGAGATTCATCCTGAAGTGTTTCAGGCCATTGAAGGAGTTGAGACAGCTGTATGTCTCCATCTGCCCATATAGTATATAATTATGTGCTATATAATTTATAGAGCTATTCAGAGAGTATTGCATGCTGTAGAAATACGAAAAATAAGAAATAGGACGTTTTAATCAAGTTGTAAAAGTGACAAAAAATACTTTCCAACTGGATGTGACTGGTCTAAAGCTGAGGGACCAGTTTCAGCATTAAAAAGTTAAAGGTCTGTCTCTCTGGTAAGAAAATGGACCATGACTAGAATGTGAGGTGAAATATATGAAAAAGAAAATGCAGGAAAAACACTGAGCAACTAAAAACAAATCAAGAGAAGAGGCAGATATTTTACATTTTCCATACATAGAGACACTCAACAGCTGTCTCATGACATTGTTAAAAATTCACAACTTGCAGAGAAACATCCACATCAATGACAAATCACAGAATCACAGAGTCATAGAAAATTCTGAGTTGGAAGGGACCCACAAGGATCATCAAAATACAATTTCTAATTGAAATGACACTGTTTTTTCCTTACCCTCCATATTCTAATTTTACTACAAAAGAGTTTACTAGAAAATTGTGTTCTTAAGCAGAAAAATTATTTACTCTAATTCATAGTTTGCTTAGTTAATTACATCTGAAATATGCTATAACGTGACATTTGCACAAGCAAACATTAGCCACAAAGGTAAAAACATCAGTTGGAAAAACATGTGGAATAAGATTGTGGCTTGCATCTGGTGCAGCTAAATTATGGGATGGCAGGAGAGTGTGAAAATGGAGCATGAAGAAGGCCTGGCCCTTGATTTGAGTCTCAGAAATCCACAAGATGCCAGGGCACAGGCAAGGCAAAGCTATGCAATTCCATGAATATTTGGAAGAGCAGGAGTGCAAGCACTGACAAACTGCAGTCGTGGCCAAGGAGGATATCCACACCTTTCATGCCTTTCAGGAGGGATTGGGGAAGAGGCCCTGAGTCAGCTGCTCTGTCTGAAGAAGTGCCAGCCTTGCAGCAGCCTCTGCAGCTTCAGGCAGATGGGTGTCGAGGTGTGGAGTCAGCACAGATGGATGTGCCAGATCCGAGAGATGTGAGACAGACACCTCAGAGGAAACTTGTAAGACCAAGTGACAGCGCCAAGTGTGTTGGAAACTGTCTGAACATAATGTGTGAGGCAAATTAGAGAGGTTTTGTATTTGCAGCACAGCTCTGCACTCAAGATTCAATTTCCTTCGCCGAGACAGCAGCCAGGTGAAGGATGGTTTTGGATTGGAAGGGACCTTAATGAACGTCTTAGTTCCAACCTCCCTTCCACATGCAGGGACACCTTCCACTCTCCCAGGCTGCTCAGAGCCCCAAACGGCCTTGGACACTTCCAGGGATGGGGCAGCCACAGCTTCTCTGGGCAGCCTGTGCCAGGGCCTCACCACCCTGACAGGGAACAATTTCTTCCTAATATCCAATCTAACCTTGCCCTCTTCCAGCTTCAGGCCATTCCCCATTGTCCTGTCACTACATGCCCTTCTGGAAAGTCCCTCTCCATTCCAAGGGAGTTTTGGTATGAATAATAAACTGATTTAAAAGATCTCCACAGCAACATCAACCCACACTGTGCCATTGGCATTAAAGCCATTAAAATCAATCATGGTGGCTGGGAATGAATACACACCACTAATTAGTTCCATTAGAGTTTAGCCCAATCAGTGGGACACATTGCTCCTCATCCCAGCCTTGAGAATAATTCCCATACATCAGCACCCATTTAATAAGAAGAGACACTTAATCCATTTCCTGAGATCTGGCAATGATTTGGTTTCTTTCTCTCACAAGGGACAAGAGAAGCTGCAGTGAGGGTTGGTATAAAAGCAGAATTATGGTCTGAGCAGCCTAGCAGTGAAGTGACACCAGCTGGAGCATTAACATGGAAATAAACAGCTTGTTTAGGAATGGCAAGCAGAGAGTGATATTCCTTGTGTCAGTGATGAGTAGACATGCTGAAGACTGGACTGTCAAAGAGAAGAACCCCTTGGAGAAGCACAGTCAGTGATCAAAGAGAGGAGGAGAAAAAGGTGAAGCTGTTGTGGTGAGATCAGTGAAGGAGGAGATCAAGTGGAGGAGGCTTTTTGTGAGCTGCAACTAAAGTGACCAATGGAGCTTTGGTGGTACCCAGAGCCCTTTTGGGAAGGGACAGCATAAGCCTATGGCACAAATGCATGGCAATGTTTTCATACCAAAGGAGGGAAACACAGCCCAAAGAGAATCACTCCTTATTTTAACTGCATGGGATAACCCACAATTTGGACAGAATCATGTTTCAAAATGGTCTTTGATAGACAGAAGAAATCAGAAGAGAAAGTAAAATAGGAAGGTGGCTGATAAGGGCAAGTGCAAAATTTTGCAACCAAATTGCAGAAGGAGGAATAATCTGCTTGAGTGGCCATTAGCTGAACAATAATTGCAGTGGAAGGGATGACTAGAGTGCCAGGCAGGCTCAGTGTGACTCAACAAGGCCCTGCTGTTGTGTAAGAAGCAAACATCATACAGGGTTAAGCAAACAAGGACACATGGCACTCCCAGCAGCTGTGTGCTGTGGGGAGGTGCCTTGTCCCACCTGGAATGACGTGGCCCATGTGCGACATGGCCTGGCCAACACAAGGAGGTGTACAGAGAAATACAGGCCAGGAGTAGAGACTGGAAGAAGTGAAGTCATCAGAGAAAACAGACAGAAACCTTGCTCAAATCAGCTACAAGTACTACAAGGAGAAATAATTTGCTGTTTGCTCTGCACTGCAGGTCTGGTTCCCTTTGCTGGAGGTGCTTTTTGGTGAGGAGTAACAGCTGAGGCTGGCCTCCTTGGAGACTGAGCAAGGAAGGCAATGAAATGCGTCTTTGTTGTGGTCACATGAAAGGGTAAAAAATAACGAGTCAAAGCCTTGCAGAATGAAAAAATGGCTCAGACATTAAGGAGACTGTTACTCGGTTAGATTTTGGTCTGTTAGACTCGCCCATCTCCAGTCCAGCACTGCAATAATTAATGTTGCAATTAAAGGACTGGCTGCTCGCCCTCCACTGGTGCTTTGTCCAGAAATCAGTTCTTCATGTCCTGCCTACAGTCCCTTTATCAACTCCTCTCTCCAGGACTTTTTTCCTACAACACAAGCGCAAACATTTTGCACGTTCATTGAAGAAGGAAAAAGGATGATGGACGATGCAGGACTGTTTTGATCAGTGAGGTCTTCTCTCATTTCTCTCTGGGACAGGAGCAGTATTAGCTCTCAAGGAAAATGGGTGATAGAGAAGGGAAGAGCAGTGGCTCCCCTTGGCTCTTCCCACAGCTCCCAGGCCCAGGAGCAGGCTGGTGCAGAGCCTGCAGTGGGAGCAGCTTCCTCCCTCCCTCTGCCTGGCCAGAATCCCAGACAGCTCCAGGAAGACAGTGAGAAGGATCTGAAACACATCCAATATTCAGCTGAATAGGTAGCAAGACTTGAAATGAAGCCAAGTGCTGGCAAAAGCACAGCAGGCCTCAGCCTGGCAGAATAAAGGCTTTTCCCTGAAAAACAAGGAGGCAGGGTCAGACTCCTTTTACTCCCTGCTGACTTTCTCCCCACTTTGTCTCGCTGCTCAAGCAGAGCAGAAACTATTTTTCTTTCTTCCTGCACTACACACGTGCAGTCACGGAAGTGCAGAGCTGCAAGAGGCTTGGGAAAACAGTGTTCTGCAGAGCATTGTCACTAACACACGGGTTTTTCCCAAGGAACACCTGGATCACAGTAATTGTCTCCCTAGTGAGAACAGCTGGAAGAACGCTGTTAAGGCACTTGGATCAAAGGGGCAGCCACACACACAGGCTGCTGCCCACCCCTCACTCACATCTCCACCACTGCATCAGTTGTTTTGTAAAAACCATCCTGTTGGAAAGCAAACACCCAAACAACACAAATTATGCAAAAGGCCGGGACCGATGCTTATCAGAGCACCAAGAATTCGGCCCTTGCAGCTGAACAGTCAGAGATAAGCACACCCTGCCCCCTCCCGCCTTTGATACCTCAAACGAGCCGCTGGCTCCCTGCCCCGAGCTCTTGGCTACCACCCTTCCACCCGATCCCACACATCCAATTTACAGTTGAAACTTGAGATCAATTGAATAAACGCCACTCCTGGCAGAAAGCACCAGCAGGGAAACAGGGATCTTCTAAAGCAGTTCTGCTGCTGAAGGACCACAGGGCTGCAGAGTGAGGCTGTGCTGTCCTCTGGCTCGTGGCTCTCCTAGCTAAGGTTCTAATTTTGTAAAGAATAAAACATGAAAGGTTAACAGGGGATCAGAGGTTTTTCACTGATGAGCACATTGCTGACAAGGAGGGACTGACTACACAGCTGAGGAGCTACACTGGATTTTCCATACAAGTGCATTTAACACAGTGAAAATCACTAAAAACAGAGTTGGAGACTCTCACCACTGACAAGTGCAACACGGATTGCCCAGGAAAGTTGTGCACTCCCCAGCCCTGGAAGTGTTCAAGAACAAGCTGGAAGGGGCTCTGAGTAACTTGGTCCAGTGCAAAAGGTCCCTGCCCACATGATGGGACATGATGGCCATTAAGGCCCCTTCCAACTCAAATTATTCAGTGATTTGTAAAAAACCAGCTAATTGGATGGATTCAGAAATAACTTGTGGATGGCTTTAGAAAGCACCATGGATTGATCCAATGTGAAGATACATTAACTTACTCTACAGCCATCTGTACATAATTTTGGTGTGTTGTTGTTTTTTTTAATTGAAATCCATTTGCTCCAGGGTAAGAGTGTACAGTAACACAGCTCAGCTTCAGCCTTGCAGTAAGTGCAAACATTCTCTCCTGTGTCAGCCTTGCCATTACTTCCTTAGCAGCTAAAAAGAAACACCAGCTCAGTTGTGTTTTTCAGCAAGAACTTTTCCTGACCAGGACTGTTTTTAGGGAATCTTCAGTGCAGCAGTGTCTGGAGAATGAAATGATTTACCCACACCCTCCCCAGATGCTATGAAAACAGTTTCACTTCAAATGTATTAAAGACAGCAGATGCAGTTTAAGGTGCTGATGTACAATCATTAACACCCAAAATTCTGCAGCCTGGATGGTGCAAAACCAGGAGGAATCATCTTTTAAAAGTCATGACCCCTTCTGATTATTTTTTTTAATTAAACACATTCCTTTTGTAAAAGTGAGCTTTCTTGTCCTCTGCAGACCCCACAACAGAAATTTGCAGGTTCTTCCTACAAACCTACCTTAACAGCCTAACCAAAAGCCTTATCAATTAAAAGAACCCAAATCAACCCTCCCCCCAACTCCTAACCAAGTTGCACTCTTAAAATTCAACTTGGTCACAAATATGGAGAGTCTGAGGTTATTTTAGCTGATGACATGCTTCACCTGCTCTGAAAAACAGAAGGCAAAGAATTGCTCAAACAATAGCTTAAGATCTAAGAAGTTGAAGCTTTACTCTATGTCCTCATTAGGTATTTAGAGAGCGGCATCCAATCTAAAGGAAAGGGATAATTTTTGTCAGATTCTTATAAAAAAAGGCTTTATTTTGAACAAGTTTTCTCCATTTGGTTTTACAGTCTCAACATACATCATATTCATGGACAAGCAGCGTTTTCACAGAATAAGAGCCAAATACAAAGAAGAAAAAGCCACTGGGGATTAACCGTTTTAACCTAATTGACTCAGGCTTCAGAAAATCCTGTATGCTGTCACTTATTTGAGGTAAAGGAATTCCATAAATTAAGATCCACTGTTCGACAGAAGAGTAAAAGATGAAATGGTTGAGAAGTAGGAACATTGGGGAGGAAAAAACAAATCTTAAAAGACATTACGGGCAACAAGAGAAGGGGGAGGTAGGATTTCCACTTGGTTTGTATTGGGGAACCAACACTTGGGTCTATCAGGTGTAAATGTTTAACCAAATTGGTGCAGTTTAAATTTCAAATTTGATGAATTTTACTGGTAGCACAGTCTCAGGAGGTGAACCTAAGAAGATATGTCATGCACTCAGTTTATCTGCTGAATGCTGTCACTAGGCACCCATTAGAGAATCCAGTAAAATCTGCTGCTTTCAGTGCCCATTCCAAAATATTCCAGTTACATGGGGAATTTTTGGGCAGCTGTGCAATCAGATCATAAAATTACACATTTGGTAGAATTTTAGAATGCTTTCTCACGTAAAATTGTACTGGGAGAAGAGAGAAAAATCAACCGTCCACTATCTGTTCATGCAAAAATATACCTGCAGTGAAACAGGATTTAGATAAAACAGATTAAAGCCATTACAGGGACACATTTTTACTTTTTTTTTTAACTAACTTTATAGAACAACTAACTTTTCAACTAGCTTTACAGAGCAAATCTTAAACCTTTTAAATAGTATCCACACTGTATTAGATACCGTTTAAAATACAAAAACTATCCTCACCTTTTGTAGTTTGAGATTTAAATTAGATCACAAATAATCCTGAATCTCACTTAAGAGAAATATGGAACTAGATTAATATCCTGTAAACTCTAAGAACTTAATTATCAATGTGAAATTCCTAATGCCCAGAAGAAATACATTTCAGCTCAGTCATTTAATGCCAGACACCGCTCAATTTCTTCCAGTAAAGCATCATTTGATTTATGTACTTACAACAAAACACCATGTGGAGATGGGCTTCACTGCTTGAGTGATATTTCTTCAAAAAGGGTCCTGGCACACCAAGTTCCAAAGTCTGGTTGGCCAAACCATCCAGTGGGAACAAAAAAAATTCCAATTGAACTGGTGCAGGGATTTAGTTTAAGAAGCAAAGCAGATTAATTTAGAAAAACTCAATTTTCAATATTGTTTTCCAAGTTCCAGTGAGAAAAATGGTTTTATACTTAAGAGGCAGAAAGAAGCTGGTTTGTTAATCATCTGACTATGTGATGCATCCATATCTTATTTCCATTTTTTTGGTAAGAATCACCAAGGAGCAGACTTATCATTTATATAGCAAGTTATCTGGCTCAGAACTAAGGAAGCTCTAGCAAATTCTCTCCCCAACTGGAAAGCTGTGTTTTATTGCGTAGTTTTGTGCACATCAAGTTTTGTTTTGCACAAATATGATCAATGACCAAAACTTCTTGCTACATTAAACTCTGGATAAAAGAAGACATGAATGAGGTGAAACTGCAAGTCAACCACTGTACAAACTGTCCCTCAGAATTCCAACATTTCCACTGAAGCTTTAACACTTTGGGACACAACCTATGATGTTCAGCAATTGCGCAATTCAAGCTCAAAAATAATAAAGGAAAAAAATATTTGTGAAGGAACTGCCATCTGTCCATTAGCTTTCATCACACTGCAGACCATGAGAAAGGTGGAAAAAAGACTGATTTTCCACTAGCATCCAACTAGTTTTCTATGACCTTGAACACTAAGGAAATGCTTTTCATTAAATGGCAGGTGAGAGCATAGATTAGAAAAAAAAAAATCTGTTAAGAAATTTGATCCTTGCATTCAGGACCTTGCATTTCCTGCAAAAGCACTTCTCTATCATGTTGCATGAAGCATTAATTTTGGTGGGTTTTTTTTTCCACAAAACTCTCACCTGCCTATTGTGAATCATTGAATAAAAATAGTTTTTTTCCACACTGCACTAGGCAACTTTCTTTCCATCTAAAGAAAGGAATTTAGTCAAGAATTATAAAAAGCTGAACTACGAACTCTGGCACAGCCAGGAGCAGCCACTCAGCTATGCCAGAGTGCTTAGAAAATAGGCAGCCAGGAGTAGCAACTCAACACTACTCCGGAGTGCTTAGAAAATAGGCCTTCAATTTTACACCAAGAAATTGGATTTATTGTAAATGCCACAGTCACATTGATAGACAGAGCACAGACTTCTGGTAACAAACAAACATACATTTTTGTAACTAAGCGTTTCTACTCAGTAAATAAATGCATTTCGCACAGCCTTCCTCTTAAATGTGCCTAAACTAACCTAAATAAGCAGACAGCATAGCAGAAAAGGGAAACTTATGTAACTGTTTCTTAAGCAGTATATTATTTTTACTATGTATATAATATTTTATATTATATACACACACATTTTTCATCAACAGTTCAAATTATACCCGAATAAAATAAAACTTTTAAAAAAAAAACCCCAAACCAAAACTGGCGCTCCTCCAATACATTTACCACCTTTCCCTCAGGCAGACTTAACCCACGTCTATTTGTCAAGATAGAGGAATGACAGTTAAAAAGACTTCCCCCCCCACAAGAAACAAGTTACACAAAGAATACTGTATCACTACAAATTTTTTATTCAGAAGCCCATCTTTTTTAAAAAAAATTGTCATTATGAACTTGTTTGGTCAAACTACAACACTTTCTAGCAGACATACAGTAAAAATGGCATGGCTCAGAATCGACCGGACCGTTCGCGGTCCCGTGACCGCCTCCTGTCGCGCTCGCGGCCGCCGCCTCCTCCTCCGCCACGGCCACGGTCTCTGGATCTAGACCGGCGCTCGCGGGACCTCGACCTGGATCTATGCCTGAAAACAAACGTTGGACATCTTACTGGCTCATCCCCAGGCAGAAATTTACTTGCAGTATCACACAGCAGAATGCGTAATTGAGAATGGGAGGGAGGAGGGAAAAGCGACCTGGGGATCTATGCCTGAAAACAAACGTTGGACATCTTATTGGTTCATCCCCGGGCAGAAATTTACTGGCAGTAAAGTAAATTTCTACCACTTGCAGTAAAGTAAAAGTTCTACCACACAGCAGAACGCGTAATTGAGAATGGGAGGGATGAGGGAGAAGAAAGGCAGTTTGTAATTAGAAGGGTTGGTTAATTGGCACTTAAATGTATTTACAAACTGTGCTGACTCCCCATATGAAATTTGAGCAAACAGGTACAAGAGCTGGCTCTTCCCTGCAGTCACCTGTTCCAATGGATGTGCAAACCCTAAGGAAAGGCACGGCTACACTGCTGTTATGTAAAGCAGGAGATCTATGCCTTCAGAGAAAGTCTGGACATTTTATTGTTTCATCCTAGGCAGCAATTTACTTGCAGTACCACACAGAACACATAATTGAGAATGGGAGTGATGAGGGAGAAGAAAGGCAGCGTGTCATTAGAAGAACTGGTTAATTGGCACTTAAATGTATTTACATGTATTTATAAACTGTTTAAATTTCATACTGGGAGTCAGCACAACCAGGTATAAGAGTTGGCTGCTCCCTGCAGTCACCTGTGCCAATGGATATGCAAACCCTAAGGAAAGGCATGGCTACACTGCCGTTATTTAAAGCAGGAGAAGGGGACACCTGCTTTGGCAGGCAGGAACAGCTCTTAGCAACACACATCAAAAAGATTACAGCAGCTTCTAAGTCCACTCATATTAAATCAATTGCATTAATTAGCAATTACAATCCAATTCTCTGTTGTTGTTCCCTCTACATGATTTCCAGCCCCCCAGGACATCAGCACTGGCAAAGCATCTTCCCTGCCTCTTAGGTTGATAAATTCAGGAAGGGAGCTAAAACCACCCAGAACATACCACTATCACAGCTACTATCAATCAGCTTTACTGAATCTGAGAGTTCCAGATTTGTAACAGTGACCAAAAGGTTAATATAAAAAACATACTTGGTCTTTTTCATAAAGCATTCAAGTATCTGAAAAAATTTACTTAGCCACAAATACATACGGCTAAGCAACACAATCTGTTTTTCAAAGTTAAATTCATTCTCAGATTCTGAAGCATTGCCAATTAGAAATGTTTATAGGAAAAACACATTCACAGTCCCAGGCTCCTTCTGTAATTGACAGAAATCTACAAAAATCATACTATATATAAAAGCAAGATCAAAATTTTTATATGCCTATCCCAAACAGCAAGGTCTTAAATGCAAGCAGACTGAATCCAGTTCTAAATGAACCATCATAGGAACAGCAGTGTCAAAAGCCTTTCTGCAAGGTACCTCACTAAATGAATAATTTAATATATAATAAAATGTATTTATATATATATATATATATATTTTTTTTTTTTTTACACTATTAAGCAAAATTACTTCTCCTCCTACTGGGAATTCCTATCAAGAAAGGACACACTGTGAAGCTAAAAGGGAGCCCCATACAGTGACTGGCTGGTAAAAACAGTAAGAAATGAAAACAGGCTACAACATTCCACCATTAACAGCTGAATGCAAATAAAGTTGGCTCCTGAGTATAATCTACAGATATGCTTGACTGCACATTATGCTGAAAGCTGCCAATCTGGTGCTGCAAAAATGCCCCATTGGCCAGGCAGCCTGCATCTAAGAAAGGCCATGAGCAAAGACATTTAGAAGAGAATAAAACAGAAGCAGCATAAAGCAACTTCTCCCAAATAATATCCATCTGTATACTTCACAGTTTGGAGATCTGAACAGGATTTAAATGTACTCAGTAGCTCAGTGAATCTTCTCCTTGAACCCTGCCTTCCACACCAGCCTTCAGAATCCACGGCATTGCAGAACAAGAAGCACCGTATTTTTAGAGTCCTACTCCTTTGTTCTAAACTGGCCACTTGTCAGCTTGACTTGATACCCTTTGGCATATGCCAGACATGTATCAGAAAAAACAAGAGGACTTGGCTCAAGTTTAAAGATTTGCCTTCAGATTTTTCAGCAACTGACCCTTAAATTACTTGCTTTAGTAGTGTTTAAAAACAAACTTACTTTTTACGACGCCGCCCATACAACTCGCGCCTCAACTCCCGAGAAATGGGCTTCAAATGCATGAAGTTGCAGAACCCTCCTCGTGTACACTCTCTGAAACAGAATTCAAGAGGCACAGTTAGAATTCCCAGCTCTGCACTATCTGCTAAGACCTCTAACACCTCTAATATTAACCGCAGTAAACTACAAACATCATTTACTGACACCACCTCACTTCGAGGAGAAAATCCCCAAAATATGGCAAAAGGCAACAAGAGGTTCACTGCAGGTACCTGAGGTGGTTTTCTCCCTGCACTCAGCTACATGTAAAATCTACCCCCAAAAGCAGCCTCCCTGCTGTGCAAACCCCCGCCAGGCCGCCAAGGCAGGAGGGAGGAGCCCTTGCCTTACCCCATCTCGTACTGACGGCAGCAGGCCTCTCTGAAGTCAGTCACGGGGGAGAGCTCGGCATGGATGGGCTGCCCATTGAACCAGCGATTGTTCAGGTCGATCACGGCCTTCTCTGCATCCTCTTCACGGCGGAACTGAAAGTAAAACCAACGTTTTCCTTACAGTACAGGGAAGAGATGGGGTAGATGAAAGACTCCTGTCAAATCAGCTGTGTGATTTCTGAGGATCAAGGGTAGTAATGAAACTAGAAGCTATTTCAGGTTTCTTGGACGGTCCATCAAATCAAGGGTGAATACGGCAGCTTTTCATTAGCTGGGACTCAAGGGCAATCAAAACATTGATTTTCCTCTTCATTATGTTCTGTTTGGTCTTTTAAGTGAGAAAGACAGTCAATAGAAGACACTCTGTTTTCTTAATACATCTTTAAACCAAGGGAATGCTTATAAACACTTTCTGGAGCATCAACAGTAATGCATTTTTTCCAAACATTTGAGAGAAATTTATATAAAAATTGGAGCCTGCATTCATTTAAATGAGCATTTACAGAATTCAGATCCTGTTTTACAATGAATGTAAAACTTTAATCTAAAATCCCTTTTCACAGCTAATTACTTTAAAACAACTTTTTTTTTTCTGATTGTGACCTACACCGTCAAGAATTTCAGGCCTGAAAATACTTTTCAGCTGAGGGAATCTACAGCCAAAATATTCACAGGAACTCTCTCACATCTCCCCACACTGTAAACACAGCAAAATTTCTGCAGGTGACAACTTTGCACTAGCTATTCAAGAGATACCAATGACTTCTAAAAGCTAAACCTAAGTGCTCCAGTTTGCACCTTGATCCACGCAGATACTGCCAAATCTAACTTGGTCACTGACACTGTGTTTAACTGGGAAGTTAGAAAATGAATGCCCCTGTGTCATATAAACATCTCTCATACTGATGTGCATTGAAGGGCAGCATGATGCTAAGACATATCTCAAATAAATCCTGCCACACTGAACAGTCCAGCAGGTGGTGACTGTTTGTATTAAAGAAATTGAAAGTGTTAATGTTTCTGAAAATTACATAGATTTTTAACTCTCAAGAAAGTTTCTCAAAATCCTTTAAAGTTTCTTTTGGATTCCTTTATCATTTTTACTCTACTTTAAACTGTAAAGTTACAGTATAGCTTATATATCAAAGAGCTTCCCTTGCAAAAGAAAATCTACAATCACACAGTAGCTTTAAAGTTCTAAATCAATAAATACCACCCCTCCTGATTAGATGAGCATCTCTTCATCCTACCTTTACATATACATTTCCAACTAGATGATCTCCAAGGTTGTCACAAACGTTCATCTCCTCAACCTCGCCGTATTTCTCCTCCATTTCTGTGAAGACCTCCTAAGCACAAAGCAACCCAAACAGAAGTTAGCAGCATATTATTTTTAACTACAGAAATATTGCATCTAACTCTTTTAGTATAAAAAAGACCTTCCTTGGAAAAAAGCAAGATCGCTTGATTTTTTTTTTTTTACATTTTTGGGTTTAAAATTAGTACTTGCTTGGCCATCTGTAAGCACAGCACTACCAAGATACAATAAAAACCTACAAGGAAGCATGCACAGCATACACAGGATACACTGAAAACACAACACAGAAACCTTGATGCTAGCTTCAGGTACTTTGCTTCTAAACAAATAATTAAGAGTACTTTACATTTAATAAAAAAAAAAAGAGATTACACAATCAAAATGCTACATCACTTAAGCTGCTGATGTTAAAACCAGCCTATTTCAAGCAGAGAAATTAAAGCCAAACTAACCAATGGTTACACCAGAAATATTTAATACAAAGCTTTATGCTTTATGTGAACACCTGAGGAAATAAGTTGCTTTTCCTGAATCCACTGAACTGTGCTATCCACTACATCCATTAAAGTTATTGGTGGTGACAAATCCAGTGACACTGCAATGCACCTTTACATACCTCAAAGAACTCATCATAATGTTCCTGCATCTCAACATCGCTCACAGCACCTGCAAAAGTCAAAGAGTCAGATCGATTAGAGCCTGCCAATGAGCAAGAGGAGATTTTGATCAAACTACAAAACAATCTAGAGAGGCCGTCTGGAGCATAAGAGACACCACATAGCATGGAGCTAACTAACAGGAATATTGCAAAATAAGGATGTATGAAGAGCTTTGAGTCCCCAAAGTTATCTGTCAAAAACATTACATTGATATGATCAAATCAAAGCAAGTTTTAATCAGAGCCAAACTTGTATGCCACAAATTTAAAGGGGGAAAAGAATTACTCTGAAGTATCACTTAAAATTTAATGTACAGTCCCACTCTCTAACTACCAACAGTTTTACCTAAACAGAAGGCAAGTGCTTGGTTACAATTCCATACTTTAAAATATTATTGCAATTTAGTGTTACTCTTCCTAAAGGCAGAAATTTATGTCCACTTCTCCAGCATATGCACTAGAATTTGAGAGCTCACAATGCAAAATAGGCCAATTTTTTTTTTAATTTGCTGAAAATAATTACTGAAATGACACAGTTTTTTCAGTGGCCTCAATGCTCTGCAACAGAGAGCCATTTTCTAGCTGGAGTTTGACTATCACTTCATTTTTCTATAGTCCTGCAGAACATCTTTCAGTGCAAGACAAGCCAGCCTTATATTCAAGTTATGATTATTTTCATGCTACAAGCTGGACTTCAAAAACGAGTGCTGCTTGCCTGCTGCTACAAAACCCAACGTAAGTGTGGCGTCTTTTTCAAAGCATTAAAAGTATAAAACTGAATTTCATTTATTTCTTCCAGCATACAGCACTTTAAACAAGCTGTATACATTAAAGCCATTAGATTAGCTCTTCAGCAGTTAAGTGGTTTATTAGGATCAAGCGGAGCAGTTTTACAACAAACCCTGCATTTTATGCAAGAAAAATATGCGAGTGTTTAAAATTACAAACCAGACTGGTTTGCTTCACAGAATGTGAAAGACAAGAAACTGAGCCAATAAAGCTGAGTTTACTCATTTTCAGGCTGCTATGAAAAAAATTTTGGCTAGTATTACCCACTTGGACAAACTTTATGTTTTTCTTCAAAGGCTCAAATATTAATCAGCCACACTCTCTGGAACTGTAATTCCTGTTCTTCCACCCAGCCCACCTCCATAAGAGGCAATGGGGCATTTGGTTTATAGTTTAGGCTAACAATGTTTCTGCATTAGAGATGTGTTTGCTTTGAAGAAATTTCTTCTCCCCTATGGTTACAGCAAATTAAGGAATATCAAACATTAAACCATTAATTCTAGGCAGTTTAACACTTAACTATATTCCCAAGGTTCTGCCAACACCACTGATAACAGCTTACTAACACCTAAGGATTTTTTTGTTGTTTTTAAAGGTATCAGACAGGGGCTCTGTGAGCCTCAGTGGGAATAACTATTTTTTTTACCAGTTGGACAAGTACTAAAACCTTTTTTTTTTTTTTTGTAAAATTAGGAGATCACAGGCAACAGTTAGTTAATGACTACTTCAATGACCTTCCAAAGTGCATACAAATGCACAGGCTTTACAAACATCCATATTCCAGGGCTACTGGTATCTGAACCATGAGAAGCCCAACTACTAATTAAAATACTCAGGAAACTATTGCTGTTCCAAACTAAGGTTAATCCTCTACGACGGCAATAGAAAGGAAGACAGTTAAGCAACAACGACAAGGCATTAAAATAGCTACCCAAGTTATCCATTTAAAATACATGCAAATACTTAAGTAGGGAGAAATACCCAAAACCAAGGAGCCAGGAGTTTCAGCAAACCTACTGCTTGCAGAGCTCCAGCTCTACCCCAGGAGGTACAGTCAGGCTCTGGCACACAGCTACTCGCTTGTCACAACAAACTAGAGTTGGATACCAGCATTTACAACACTGGAGGATCTGTGCAGGACTCTCGCAGCTGTAAATCTAAACAGCTCCACAGACCAAACTGCTGTAACTCTGTGCAAATTAGTTACCAGCTCATTGAGAGTTCAGGGAGAGAGTAGAAACACCCAACTGGCAATGTTTTGGTCTACTGAAACAGTGGTAACTACTAAGCATGTGCAAGGAGAGAACCTACACACCAATGCAACTGGTCAAGCATCTAGACAAGATGACACAGCTCATTTACATGTCCAGCTTGATTGTGTGACAAAACACAAATTACATAATCGAGCCATTATTCCTTTTAGAAGCAAGAGAGACAGCCTTGACTTTCAAGTTAGTGGCTGACTCACAAAGCACCTCTAATCAAATGCTGGTAACTAATCTGAACTAGTCTATAAACTAACAGGAAAAAAAAAAAAAGGAAAAAAAAAAAAAGGATAGCCAAACAAAGCTTTATTACCACACAGTCAATACTCACTTCAACAAGAATATTAGTTAGAAAAGAACACCGACCCTTTTTTGGTTCAATTTTTTTTTTAAATCTTATTCTAATATTGATGCTTCAATTACAATGATAAATCAGTTAATCGCCGATCAACAATCCTGGGCATTAACTGCTGCCAGTCTCACAGGAGGTGTGTTTGCTTATGCCCATTTGTATCTCAGGAGGAGTCATTAAATTACTCCATGACCATACCCAAATGCCTTCCCCTCCTCAAAAGCACTTTAAAAAAAATACTTGTCTTAGGTAAATACACCAAATGGCATTGGAATTTGAATTTTTAAAGCATGGAAAGAATTTTAAGCATGCACCCATCCAGAAAGGACAGCTGCTAGAAGGGGTTAGTCAGTCATGGTGTGTTCTTCCAAAGTGCACTCCCTAAATGGAAGCTGCATTAACCTAGGACAAATTTATGCATGCAGTCTGAAAAGTTTCAGTTAAAGTTCTCTTAACTTCAAGTTCTCTTAATTTACAGAGCAGGACACTTGTTCTGGATGAAGTCAATGTGTCACTGTCCTGCTCTTTTCGACAGTGGAACCTAATGGATAGCACAAAAACATACAGAAAACCATTCCTAGGATGCAGGCAACTGGCAGGGAGAGAGGTGACAGGAAGAAAGCAGTGCAATCAACACTGCTTCACAGGGGAAGTACAATTTCAACTTTTTTTGATTTAATAGTTGGTTTTCAGATTCCCCTCATAGTTTTGGGAGTAGGGAGGAAGGTAGTGGGACAAAAAAAGTTTTGTTTTGGGGTGGTTTTTTTTTGTGTTTGTTTTGAACACATGTAACGAAACGTGGTCAGTTTGATCTGTTAAACTAAAATGGCAGACCAGCTTAAGTCGACACTGAGCTCTGACAATCAAGCCCAGGGAACCAGTGAAGGAACTTGTATGAACTTACAGCGCAAACCGTCAGCAGACTGGGAAGAGTTTTGAGGGTTACGGTAAATGTTCAAGAGGGCAATGGTCTGAAATACAAAACGCAACAACTTTATATTATGGAAAATAATTTTAACAAGAAACTGGTTTCCTTTAGGGTCGCTTTAGCCGAGTCTGTGCTGAAAGAGAGGTGGTTATTCTCTCCCAAGCAGGAGAACTTGCACTTAGCTAGTGACCTTTCTATATCAACCTAACACTGTAAAATAACAGAGATCTCATGATACTCCATTATTGTATTCTTAATTTCACTCCATTAATCTATATGACTATAGAGCGGCTTTGCACAATTTCAGACACCTCTGAAAATAGGTGGTATCCAAACACAGCAGTCACATTACAAACATAATAATTTGAATTTGGTATTAGTGAATGGCTTCTTAGCAGCAAAATCCCAGGAAAGGAAGTAATACAATAATTGGAGCATAACATGAAATCTCCATTTTCCTAAAAAAGATGAAACAAAACCCAGTTTTAGGACTTACCGTACATCACGTATGTACCTATTTTTTTTTTTTTGGGGGGTGGTGTTAGATCAAGAATTTGAGAAATGCCTGCAGTTTAACCCTTTCGAAAGAATGCAGTGTTACTAAGTAATAAAGTTCCACTTCACAACACAAAAGGGAATCTGCATCAAGTCCAATTTGTGCAGTCCACTCTGCATTCAGAAACTGCACACGTTCCACAAACCCTTGATCTGTGCGCAAGAAGAGTTCCGTCACTTGTCCTGTTTGCAACAGCTTTATGTCAGCAGCTCAGAAGCCAACATTATTTTCTCATAATTAGGAGTGGGCTCTTTAACACCATTCTTTAAAAAAATTTCTCCAACTGTGGGACTTACAGTGTGAGCCGTCAGCCGTCTGTGCACTGTTTTGGGGGTTACGATAGATGTTTTGAATCAAGATGGTCTGCGGGGAAAAAAAATAAAAAGGGGAATTCTACTGGCTGCTGTGCATATAATAGACAATTGCAAAGAGACAACTTGTTTGCAAACAGCTAAAAGTAATATTTTATCCTTTAAGACTTCCTTTTGTATTTGCAGAGTATCTTCCGAAATTGCATACAGACCATCATATTATGAAAACAGTTTTAATTAACCACCAAGAAAGAGCTGCATTTGTCTCAACAGCTATCCTCAAAATGGGAGGTGTGAGGCCCAGTAACCTAAAATGTCACACGAGGTATTCAGGAGATGCCTAAACTTTCGAGACCAGATTCACTACTGCAAGTCTAGTGGGGGGAAAAAAAATAAGTGTTATGTGCACAGCCACGTAATACATAATGCCACAGTGTCCAAAATGCTACACCAGACCATAAGGCCTTTAGGCAACTGCTACATCTTGTTTTGTGCATCAGGGTTTTCTTGGTGGAATTTCTGTTTAAATAATATAATAGCATCATAGGTTCACATGTTTCCGATCCTTCAAATAAGGACAATATCCTTTTAGCCCTTCTGCTTTTTACTTGAAGAATTAGCCCAGGCAGACTTGAAACCTTACATTTGTACCGTTCTTCTTAAAATCAAGTTGTCTGAAAAAACAAACCATGTTTAAGTTAGTAAACTAATATTACAAAAAAATTCCAAACGTCCATATCACTGTAAGCAGCTCAAAAACTGAGATTTGATTACTCTTAAAATACAAGTTCAATGTTAGTCAGTATGAATGGCAATCCCCAAGTAACTTTAGCTTAGACATTATTATTATTAGTCACAGTAAGAATTCAGAGCTTACAGAAGTCACAGGACCAGCAATGTCACACCTACATTCACTACTCATTTAACATGTAAAAAACCATACAACTGTAACATCACATTTACAATCACACACTTGTTTTATTGTGGGTCCAGCCATACCAACCAAAGCTTTGTGCTTCCATGGCCCAGGTTTAAACTACCTATGCTTTAGCCTACAACTGGAGAGTGCCAGAAACAGGCATCTCGTTATGGTGTTTCTGCTGACTGGGGGTAATTCGATCACCCTGGATTGTGTGACCTTTCCTAACACAGCTCTCTTCTGTAAAGTAGCTGCACAAGGTTAAAACACTGTGCTGGTAACTTTCCTGTTAGCAAGATCCCTGTTGTATTTTCTATCACAGCTGATTGTCAACCTGCACACAAATGTAAGATTTCTGCAGACCCCACACACTGCCAGGGACCTGGGAGACGTCACAGCACACGAGGCTGTGCAGTACCAGACCTCCCTGGCTGAATGGGACGTGTCCTGCTAACCCACTTCAGCTAAAATTGCTAAGCAGAGCCTAAAGCAAAGCTAAAGGCTGCTCTGACAGAAAGCTATAGTTGCACACAAACTTTTTACCAGTCAAATAAAGAAGTAAACCTTGTGGAATTTTTTGGGTTAGGTTTTCAGGGTTTTTTTAAACTTAAAAGACACTACTTTAGAATATTTTTTGAAATATTTTTTTGTAGCAAACGACCTCAATTTAGGTCTTTAAATAACCAAGTGCACATCCACTTGTGCTCCATGTAGGTCAGGAACATGGGATAATTTTGAAAATGGACAATAATCTTTTGAAATACAGTATCTACACAAAAAAATTTAAAATCCCAGAAGCAAAAAAGTGTTTTGTTGTTTAAGTACCAGAAGTCCCTATCCACCAGTAACCCTGATATTCTCCCCTAAAAGTCCCCCTGCCCACTCAGTTTAACTTGATGATCATAGCTCTGAACCTGTCACAGGGATAGTGCTCCCCTCCCTAATTTCTCCCCCAAATCAACATCAGCCCACGTTTCTCAACTCTGCTCCTAAGCAGATTAAATGAACTTGCAGGAGACTCTGCTGTTATGTGAACTTTTTCTCTGTAGTTAAAAATGCAGTAACTCCCAAAGGCACTACTGCTCATGCACAAAATGCCCAAAGAAATTCATCTGTGTACCTTGACAATCAGCATTGACAGAAAGAGGGGAAACATACATTTCTCCAGGAATGTAATTTGTGAATATTGTACAGCTCATAATAACAAGAATGAAAGCCCTGTCACTCCCTGCACCTTTTCAAATTGATTTTTATTTCTGGCAGACATGCAGCCACACATCATGTCTCTTAACAATGTTCACTGAGCTCAAGACTAAATAATCTGTCATGCCAAATGACAATTCACCCTCAGCAACCAGGCAAGATGTTTTCAATAAACCATTTTTTTTTCCAAAGGAAATATGCAAGTCACACTGAAAACTTAAGAGCCTGGGTCAGAGAGCAAATGTAATGAGGGATGAATGAGTTTTATTCATGAATTAGTTTTCTTCTCTCATCTGCATAAAAGATTGAAGTTCCCACCTTTGGGACAGGCGGGACGTGCTGCCAGTCTGTGATTTAAAAACCCTGGGATGGTTTAAGTGCCTGAACACCACTGAGAAGGCACACTCACCTGAAAGTTAGCACTGGTTGGTCTCTACTACAGGCAAGCTTACAACAGCATCACTTCCTGCAGCCATTAAGGGTGACAGGAGATAATTAGAAATGCTGGGAGAAGTCAATGGAATACCCCCAAAAAAGCAAAGACCCAGATAAACTGGGGCTAAAACTGAACTAATTAATCTGGAGTTTGGCAATTATTCACTTGTATCTGAGAATCTATGTTTTAAAGAAGCCAAAATATACTTCCACAAGAAAAAAAAGAGGAAAAAAAGGGAAACAAACCTGGCTAAATGTTGGTTTGTTGTGCAACCGAGAACATCTGTCTCCATGGCGACAAGCTCCAATTTTGAAATAAAATGAGCAGTTGACCCTGCAAGAAAAAATGAATGAGGTAGTTACACACTGGCACAGAAAACACTTATTTGCAAAAAGAAAAAAAAAAAAAGGCAAAAATAAAAATTTAAAAAAAAAAAAAAACATATGCCCTAAATGTCTTTATCTTGATGTGGAGAAGTAACACAGAAAAAAAGCTCCACATCAAAACTGTACAGGAAAGCATTCCAACCAACCTGTCCACATTCATTCCTTTTAGCCCTAATTTACAGCCAGTGTCTGACCAGTTTCCCCCAAAGTGGTTTCATGATCCACCACACAGAAGTGATCTCTGTTTTACTCTTCTGCTTCTTCAGTCTTGTCTTTACATCAGTTTCAGTGGGTGATGGGATGGAAAATAAGGTGGAAAACCGCCTGAAAATTTACACTGGGAGCTCTGTGGCTGAGGTGATGCAGCCCGGGGTGCAGGCAATAAAACCTGAAACTCACACAGTTGTACCTCTCTCATGTTTTATAAACCACCTGTATAAGTTATACTTGAAGGGTAACTCAGGCTGCTACCAACACAGTACCCGAAATAACTCAGGGAAGAGAAAATCATGTTACAGAAAGAATACACATAAGCAAAATAAATTCATTTAGTTAAGCCATTTCCATGAATATAATTACTGATTTTAAGAGAAAGCTGCTTTCTGCTTTAAACCACAAGTTTTTCTTGAATGATCCAACTCATGACACCTTGATAATGATCTGGGTTTAGAAATGCTACAAAAAACTCCCACAAAAAGGTGTAATTCACACAGAATGATGAAAGAAAACCACAAGGAATTTAGTTACCTTGACAGGGAAATGCAAAATTCTGAAGGGCAAGAAAACTATTATGGGCTATATATGGGTTAAGTGAAATATTAGAATTCTCCTGGAAGAAAAATTATTATTCCCATAATTAACACCAATTCTTTTTCACAATCCTGTGTAATCAACATCAATTCATGGAGGGGAGAATTATTAAAGTACTAAAGCACATCTGATCTCTAGCAAAGCATTCTACTGTAAAATTGCAACATGCTCACTCTTCATTATGTTTTTGAAAACAAACACTTAGCATTATAAAATACTTACTGTCTTTTCTGAACTCTAACCTGAAACAAAAAGAAATACCTAACTACAAAATTTCCAATAGTGCCTCCAACTTCAGCACCTTCTGGAAGGTTCCGTTTGCTTTCTTTAACAGAAAACAAGAGCTGCACAGGAATTTCATGCCCGATTAAACCTCTGTAAAGTGCGTTGCATTAAATTCCTATGTATCTCCTTTGTGTGAAAGGATGCTACAGTAACAGAGCTCAAAAGAGAGGCTGCCGACACTGCTTTCCTGGAATGGCAGCACTACAGTGCAGAGCAGAAGCCCCACGGCCAGGGGCTGACAAGAGTAATTTAGTCCAGCAGCACATCGATGCCCCTTTTTCATTTTTACGAGTGGAAAAACACGCCGGTTTGGTCAGGGCCGATGGTGACCAAATTTTCGTTAGGAGGGTTTTGTGTGTGTGCTTCCAACAACCAGAGAAACTAGAGGCGTTCCCGGACGCGTGGAAGGCTGCAGGCAGAAGCCTGTAGGATCAGGATGCAGCAGTCGGGGAAATCCTCCGCACCCTGGGGAGGGGGGAGAAATAACCAGTCGCTGTCCTTGCAGCAGAGCGGGAGCTCTCGGGCTGCTGCGAGGCTCAGGGACACGAACAAAAGGGGAACAGGAGGAGGAGGAGGCGCTTTCTGGCAGGAGGCGGCGGGAAGCTCCGGCACCCAGCGGCCCCGACAGGAAGGCGCAGCCGCGGGGGGAAGGGCGGAGGGAGGACGGGGGAGGGCGGCGGGGCGCCACGAGGCGCGGGCACACCCTCATGGCGGCCGAGGGAGGGGAGGGAGGGCTGGGAGAGGAGGAAGAGGAAGAAGAGGAGGAAGGAGGGGAGGGAGTGCCCGAGAACGGCCCCGGCCCGGGAGAGGAGGGGGGGGGAGGGGAAGCGCGTGGGCGGGGCCGCCGGGCGCGCGCGCGGGAACGCGCCAGACCCACGCGCCGCCGGGCGCGCGCGCTCCCGGGAGGGGGGGGGGGGAGGGGAAGGGCCTGACGGAGGAGATGGCGGGGTGGGGGGGGGAAGGGAAGGGGACGGGGAGCGCGGCCGCCTCTCGCTTCCCTCTTCCCGCCGCATTCCAGCGGGATGGGAAAGGCGGGGGACGTGGTGCCGGGCGGCGCCCCCGAGGCGGGAGTGAAAGAAACGGGCGAAACGGGCCGGGGGTCCCCCCGCAGGGAAAGAGGGGCAGGGAGAAGGGAGGCAGGGCTGACCGCCGCGATCGGAACAGGCCGCGTCCCCGCGCAACGCGCTACGGGCCTCCGGCCTCCCCTCGAGCTTCCCCCCTCCCTCCCGGGGACACCGCAGCCGCGGGAGCGGCGCGGGAAGCGGGGGAATGGGGCCACTCACTTGTCCTTCTCGGTGCCGAAGATGGAGGCCAGGTACTCCGCCATCTCCCACCGCCCGCCCGCCCGCCGGACCGCCCCGGCGCCGCCGCCGCGTCACAGCGACCGCGCCGGAAGCGCCGCGCTGACGGAAGAAGGGGGGAAGGGGGCGGGGCGAGAGCCGCACGCGGGGTCGCCGCGGCGCGCGCGCAGGGGCGGCGGGGCGGGGCCGGGGGCGTGGCGCTGCGAGACGGGAGCCGAACCTCAAAGGCCGCGGGTTCGAGTCCCGCCCCCGGCCTGAGCGCCTGAGGGGCTGTTCGGGGGCGGCGGCTTCCAATGGTGCACGTTCTGAAGGGGTTTAAATGAAATTAAAATAAAAGGTAAAACATGCTTTTGTGTTAAAAGCGGAGCGTGGAGAAGTAGATCCAGGTTTTTTCTGATTGTTGTTTTGGGAGGTTTCTTGGAATTACGCGCCAAAAGGTGCACGTCTGAACTCAGCGTGCTGAAATTTTGCAAGGGAGTAGCAATGCCTGTGGAAGACTCCAATGCTGTACATCACTGAAAAACACATTGGGAAATAAACTTATTCATTCTGCTGATCCAGAAAACAAAACTGAGTGCTCAGCGTGAGACAAGAAAAAATTCATCTCAGATATTTTGTAGTTCTCTGAAGCAGTAAAAAATACATTTTGTAGAGTTCACAGCTCCAGCCGGACCGTTCACAAAATCATGGAATGGTTTGGAGCAGAATGGACCTTAAAGACTGTGATATATGTTATGAAATTAATTAGCATTTTATTGTAAGATATGGTACAAAGTCATTCATGTGTAAGAAATAAAGGTGTTCAGGAATTGTGCAGTCCCGGCCGGGAACAGGGGAAGCAGCACATTTGGAATGGAACATTTGTCTCCACCAGGAGATGGGTCTCCTCCGAAGATGGGATTACCAATGACCCAGTGATCAACACCTGATGGAAATCTTATCTACATCGGCCTGGGTGTGCATCCCAATACCTGGTTCCCCTAAATGCAATCAAGTGTCCAGCCCTGCCTGGAAAACTATTCATCAGACCAGCAGTGAGGAGAAGAAGATATATGAATATGCAAGGAAAACAAGAGGGACAAAAGGATGAGGTAACCCACTGTCCATTTGAAAACCTGTATAAAAACCGACCCTGCAAAGACAGAATTGGTGAACGGAGGGGGATTCGGTGTGATAGAGGCCGAAACTGAGGTTCACCCAGTGCCGATCCTGGGCTCGACACTGCATTTGTTTGTGGCGGTTTTTTTTACTTTTATATCCAAATTTTTCAATAAGTTTCCTTATTTATAAAATTGGCTGATCATTTATTGCAAAGACCACCTCGTTCCATGGGCAGGGACACCTTCCACTAGACCAGGCTCCACTCCAAGCCTCATCCAACCTGACACCTCCAGCAATTCCTGATTTGGTTTGGGCTGTGACCTGTCTCAGGACAGGGACAGTCCTCCTGACACTGCTCCTTGTCCTGCCCTGTTCATTCTGTGCTCTTCAGGGATGTAAAGCTCACCTCCTTGCTACTTGTAGCTCCTTGCTACTCCCTGCTCCTTCCAACAAACTTGCATTGATTTTTGCTCCGATGTTTTTGCTAAAGCCTTCAGCTGAAATCTGTCAAAGTACATTTTTTCCTGGGGAATCAAAACACTTTTTCAGTGCTTGAAACACGCTGGGTTGTGTGGTGGTGTGAGTCAGGGGAAAGGGATCTTTGCAGCCAGTTTTTTTTCCATGTTTCTTTTTTGTTACACCTATCCATAAATCTCAGGTTAGTGATTTACTGCAGGTTACTTACTCCCTGCCCCAAATTGCTCAGATCTGTTGGGTTAAATGCTGCCACAACCCCTCCCCTGCTCTGCCTCTTTAAGGCTCATTAACACCACTGGGACAACTATCAACCCAGGACAAAACAGTGACAACACCCAGATCTGGTTTGGAGATAAGAGGGCTTAAAGGAAAAATGAGGAGGGAAGCAGCTGGTTTTGAGAGAGGCAGAGCTAGGAGGAAAGGCAGGAAAAAAAATTGTGAAGAGGAAGAAAGCAGTGCTTGGATACAGAAAAAAGATTAAAACAAACACAGAAACACATCCAGGGGGTCAGTACATGAAGTACTTAAAGCATTCACTGGAAAATAGCACTTTCTCTTTGCCAGTGCCTAGTACTATGTGCTAAAAAGGTACCTGGAGTTCCAGGCCAGTGCACAGGACTTGGTTTCTCAGGTTAAAGGGATTTTTCTAGCAGTGCATGTGCAGGGATAATTACTGACCCACGGCCAGCAAGCCCTTTGAACAATTTTACCAGCTCTGTGCTTGACACCTCTTGGAACAAGGAACAACTGTGAGGAAAAAGAACCAATTTAAGACGTAATGTCAAAAAATTAATCTGAGAAGGCAGCCTGTGTACATTTAGAACAGAACTGTAGCTGGTAACCTCGTCTAATCTACTTGCATGTCTATACTTCACTAATCACCATGGTTATATAAGCAGATCTTTGATAAGATCCTTAATTATAGCAAGCCCAGGAAAGGCTGCACAGCAGAGAGAATGGTGAGGTCCTTGGAGCCAGATCTTCCATCTGGGTCTGGGGGAGGACTGGCTGTGGCTTTTGTTTCATCCCTTGGGGCAGCATGCCCTGGTGTGGAGGACTGCCACCAAGCCCATGGGGACAGACCCTCTCTGAGGTCACCTTCAGCTGAGCCCTGACCCTGCCAGTGCTGTGAGGGCAGGCTGAAGGTGCACTGGGACAGTCCCTGGGGCTGGATGAGTGACAGGGAGGAGAAGAGGAAATGCTGAGTCAGAGCCTTGGAGAAGCAGCAGTGCAGACACTGCAGAACGTGGCTCAGGGATCTGTGTGTCTTAGGGAAGCTTTTCCTTGGAGAGGCTTTCAGATCCAGCCCCTGATTAGGAACACTGCTGATTTTATTATCTGTTGCTGTTAGAGGGAGCTTTACAGTTGTAAACCAGGAAAATTAATAAAGTTGCGGGGCTTTTGAGTTCAACACGATATTTGATGTGATCAGAACTTTCATCCAGCAAGCTGCTGTGCAGTCTGGGGTCAAGGCCATCATTCTGGCAGTTTGTAAAAAGCCCTCTCTCCTTGCCCAGAGGAGCTCACAAGCTAGACAAAAATGCCATCCTCCCCCTTTTACACATAGAGACAGGGAATATCTGAGCATCAGGGTGGACAGGAGATGAGCAGAATCAGGGTAAGAAAGTGGGGATAGTCTGGTTGGTTCAGATTAAGGGTTCACCAGGCTGCACTTGCTCCATCTCCTTGCTCACACACGAGGCAGCAGGACATTTTAGCTGGCAGTGAGGGTGGAGTACTCTGGCAGGGGTCAGAAAGAGGAATGTTCTGCACTCAGTGGTGAGCACTGGTGTGTTTGTGGCCTCCTCTCCTTCATGCCTCAGTGCACAAGTAACATCTGGTGCCCACAGCTGCAGCTTCACTTCTGGCTCCTCCAGAACCACTTCTTGATTTATTTTTTTTACCCCATTGTTAACATTCTCCTTATCTGGGTGCAAATCACTTGTTTTCTCCCTGTTCTGCCTCCCCATAGCCCTCCAGCCCCACTTGCTGGGCAGGAATTCCAAGTTTTGTTCAGGATATGTGCTAGCCTGGCCCAGAACAGAAGATGTCAGTTGGGACTGTAGCAATACCAGCCTGGCAGGAGAACTCCAAAACCATGCAGGTGTTTTTCCACTTTTTTCACCTTTTTTTTCAAGGTGAACCCCATCCTTTGCCTCTTTCTGTGCAGATCCCTGTGCTTTCCCCAAATGTGGGCAATTGGGCAGCCGCACTGTGGCCATGGGAGGATGGCATCCTTATTCAGCATGAAATTTCTTCTTTCTTCTTTTCTTCTGCTTTCGGTGTCTGCCCCTGTGAGTGCAATCCTGGCTCTCCTGCCTCACACCTCCTCTCCCAGCCTTCTGAAGTGCTGTCCCAGGACTGTCCCTGATCCACCTCCACATTCCAAGGGCCGAAAGGATTCACTAGAAAATAATCCAAGTCCATCTCATAAGCAAACCCAGCTGCTCCTTTGAGGGAAATTCCTCTCTGGGCTGCCCTGGGCAGTTTGCAGGAAGCATTTTGTGGTACAGCTGATGTCTTTTGACCTTTCTCAGTATTCTTTGAAAAATTCTCCAGATAGTGCTTGCTTTCTGCCCTCAGGTACTTTGAGGACCAAGAGGATAAAGTGAAAGGAGAGAGCTTGGTGGAAATATCTTATTACATCTCTCCTCCAATGACTTGTCCAGTGCCACTGAGCCCATACAAGCTCTTTGCATGGTGTGGCAGTTTGAGATAGTTTGGTTTTTTGGTCAGGAAGAAAAAGAGTCAGAGGAGACGATTTTTGTGAGCGTACTGGCATTTGGCCAGCAGTCAACCCACTACACACAGGAAAGCAGCTTGCAGATTTGCTGTGCCCGTCCCATAATTTGGTTTGTTTGCATCCTGTCTCCATTTGTTTGTGGTTTCCTGGTACAGCAGGACCTTGGCTCACAGGAGCTCAGCCTGGTGCAAGGGGCAGTGTTCCCTCCACCCCTCCCAGAGCTGATTTTGTTCCATCTCCCACACTTCCCTGGCTGCCTCGTGAGCGCCTTGAACTGGCTCAAATGGCCAAATTAATAACCTGAATCATTTTATCTTGCCATCAGGACAGGGAAATGAAGCTGCACTGCACAGATGGGAGCACACGGCAGGAGAAGGGAGGGAAATCAGAAAGGATGGGATAGAAGGAGACAGGAAGGGAGGAAGGGAGGAAGGAAAGGAAGGGAAGGAAAGGAAAGAAGGAAGAAAGGAAAGGAAGGAAGGAAGGAAAGAAGGAAAGGAAGGAAGGGAGTAAGAAGGAGAGAGAGAAAGAGAGAGAGATAAAAAAAAGGAAAGGAAAGGAAAGGAAAGGAAAGGAAAGGAAAGGAAAGGAAAGGAAAGGAAAGGAAAGGAAAGGAAAGGAAAGGAAAGGAAAGGAAAGGAAAGGAAAGGAAAGGAAAGGAAAGGAAAGGAAAGGAAAGGAAAGGAAAGGAAAGGAAAGGAAAGGAAAGGAAAGGAAAGGAAAGGAAAGGAAAGGAAAGGAAAGGAAAGGAAAGGAAAGGAAAGGAAAGGAAAGGAAAGGAAAGGAAAGGAAAGGAAAGGAAAAGGAAAGGAAAGGAAGAGAGAGAGAAGGCTTCTCCCTTTCTGTAGCAGCCAAGTTATTCAGCTCAAGCCCGTCATGGGACTGAACCCTCACAGTGGAGCTTTTTTATCAGCAAATATTACATCTAAAAATAGCAGGTGTTTCTGCCAGAGAACCAGAGCAGGGGTAGCAGAGGAAGTTGTTGTAGGAGGGGGGAAACCTCCTGCAGATTCTCTTTGCTGTCTGTGGTTGAACTCCGCTCACAGCTGCACATTCACAATAAAAAAAGGGATTGTGCCAGACTTATCCTGAAATATATTTACAGAAATATCTGTGTTGAAGGAAAGAGCCCAGTCATAACAGCCTGCAGAAAGACAAGGCACAATACACCCACAACAGGCTCATTGCTGCTTCTCCGGGTCTGACCAGCCTCCCCCAAACCCACTGGGAGATGTCCTGGGCCAGGCCAGGGTAAGGAGTGCAGGTGGAGAGGCTGTGGCTCAGGTACTGAGGTACTCCACGGGGCTCTAAAGCTTTTCTGCATCGCTCTGCCCTGTGGTTTAGTTAAGGAGCATCCTGAGGTGTGTGATGACAGCAGAGGTGCTGCTTGCCCTGACCCCCACACGAAATAATCTCCTGGGGATGCTCGCTGGGGATGCCCGGGTGGAAGCCGCAGTTTCAGAGGGATGCAGGAACATTCCATTCGCTTTGCTGGGGCTCCCTCCGGTGGCATTCGGCTGGAAGGGCTCAGAGCCTGCAGCGCTGCGGGTCCTTGGCAGGGACTGAGGCGGACACTATCCAGGACAGCGTTCCCCACCAGGATCCTCCTGACGGCATCAGGCGCTGGGGATGGGCACCGAGGGGACAGCAGAGCCCAGAGCAGGGCTGTCAGTGACCCCCGCGCTCCAGAAGCAGGAGATTTGCTTCAACGGGATGGTTTTTTGCAGTGTGGACTGTCCCCAGTGCAGCTGCTGCTGCCCTGTCCCCACCAGGAACCCCCTGAGCAGCAGGGACCCCGGGAACGTACATCCCACAAGGAATTTTATGCCTCCATCTCTCTTGCTGGCATGTGAAACAAGGTGCCAAGGGTTGTTCTGCCAGCATTCACCTCAGTACAGGGATGCTGGGGGATCCTGGGTAACAGTACAGCATCTCTGTACTGAGGTGAATGCAATGTCATCTTGGAGCTGCAGGGATCCTGGAGGAACAGAAGATGCTTTTGAGGGGACCCAGGTGTGGGATTCATTTAGGGGGAGGAGGAAAGGATAATTTAGGAAAAGCTGCTGGCATGGCAGCCCTTAGGAAAGCGTTACCAGACCAGCCTGAGTTGTGAGGTGACATCTCGTGGTGCAGAGAGACAAGCAGGGTGGTTACAGAGAGGCTTTGAGAGGAGATGGGAATCCCCTCAGGAGCTCACAGGGTGAAAACAGGAGCTCCTTGCTCTGTGTGGAGTGACTGGCTGAGAGTGGCTGTGGTGTGTGAGCTCTGCTCTCCTGGCTCCCTGCAGCATCCTGTGGCAGCCCTCTGGAAGCCAGTGAGCTCCATGGAGACTGCATGGAACCCCTCCTGCTTCCCCAGGGAGCCAGAGCTGGGCAAGGAGACTGCAGTTGTGCCATGGGGTTTTGTGTAGCTCCCAGGGCTTCCCTCTGCCCTGCACGGCTGCACTGGCCAGGTATCCGTGCTGTGGTGTGCTCATCCTGCACAAATCATTCCCAACAGGAGCAGGAGGTGGGGGCCAGTCCTGGCCAGACTGTCTGATGTGGACACACAGATGTGCAACAGGCATGGCAGACAAACCTGCACAGGGGCTGTGTCTGTGCCCTTGGTGAAGAGGCAGAGGAGGAGTTACACCTGCAAAAGCAATGGCAGTGGAAACCTGCCAGCAGACAGGTTCAGAGGGGCAGCCTGAGGTGAAACCTGAGCCCAAGTTCTCATTTCTCCACTGCCAGCATCACCCTTCAGATCCAGGTGAGCTGCTCATGACCTGAGCTCTGCTCTCTGCACATTGGAAAATTTTACCCAAAGTCAAGCCGCTTATTTCCAAAGCAAGGAGCTCTAATCCTGTGAAAGTGTTATTTTCCAATTATGACTTTGCAGGATGGCTGATGCAGATCTAATCGATCTGTTTAGTCAGCCCTGTGAAAGCACAGGCATCAAAGCTGCTGCCTCTGACGCAGCTCAGGAGCTGCAGTGCCTCCTGTGAATTCTTCCCACTGTTGTTTTAACTCTTAATTTCGGGGCAGTCGCTGCAAACAACAGACTTTGCTGCCACCTGACTAAGGAAGCAATGAGGCTTAGGACAAAAAAAAAAAAAAAAAAAAAAAAAAAAAAGGTCAGTGTTGTCTCTAAGCTGTTCCCTGGAGCTTAGCAAGAAGTAGATGTTCTCAACACCCAGCAGAACTGTGTTTTTGCAGAGCAGGGTCGGTGCTGTTTACAGCCCTGGTTTGAGCACTGTGAAGCAGCTCTAGCTGAAGTAACACCAGCTCGGGAAAGTAACACTCGGGGTGTAAATGTGTTACAGGAAACCCACGCAAGGCTGGATGGCTGCTGAAATGTCCTTCGGGTGTTGCACAACGTGGGTCTTGGGAAGGCTCTGCTCTTCTCTGGACTAGCAAAAGGCAAAGGGAGTTTCCCAGTTGTGGAGTCACATTGCAGAGCGGAGCAGTACTGAATGCTGGAGTAATACTAGACAGCAGTTTCCCCACAAGATTAAAATCTGTTTAAAACAACCCCAAGCAAGAGCACTAGTTCCTGTTAACTTTGTTGGTGTGAGAGAGCTGGAAGGCGACAGTGTCACAAAGAAGGAACATAAACTGTGCTAGAGCAAGGCAGCTGAAGGCACAGCTGGCATGAGGCTACTCAGCCATTTAGCCCAGATTAAACAGTCTCCCTGTGCATTCATTAATGCTGCTGAAAGGTTTTTTTACCACTGCACCTGGAACAGCTTTCCTGCAGCCCCTGGCACTCGCTGGGCTCAGATGTGCACTGCTGATTTCAGTTCTCTGGCCTGTTTTGCCTCTTGTTGTGCTGAAGGGCCAAAATCCTCCCCACGGACCCTGTGGAGGAGCCTGGGCAGCTGCTGGCTCTGGGCTGGCAGCTGCCAAGGGACCTGGGGGTCCCTCTCCTCAGCTGCCCTCACCTCGCTGCCCCCCAGCCCCCAGACTGATTGTTGCCTCAAGTTTGCCTGCTTTTCACTGTTGGCATTTGTTCCCACGCAGCTTCAAGTAAACGATGTATATTTTTTAGAAATTATCTCTTGTTTTCCTATTTCTCCTCTGTGAGGAGAAAGGTGATTGATGGTGATGTTCACCAGCGAGGTCGAAGAGGTGGCTGCCTGTGTAGCCAATCTTGGCCTGCTTGAAAAACAGTATATATGGAGTCAGAAAAATAAAGTAGAAATATAAAAAAATAAAGAAAAATAAATTCCTGCTTGACCTCCTGCTGCCTGCTTCATCCTTTCATGTCCCTAACAGCGACACCTGATCCCAGAGAGATTCCAAAGGGAGGTCAGGATCACCCAGTCAGGAGACTTCAGATCCATAGTGGCTGCAATCTCATTGAGCTGGTCTCACAGGTCCCAGTGATTTTTCCATGTCTCATCTACCCCAAAAAGGACGTGATTTTTGATTCTTTACTGTCCTTAGCAAGACAAGAGGTGAAAGTGCTGGAGATGCAGTTAGGCTGGAGGGAGCCTGCAGCAAGGGGCTCCCAGGATCTGCCTGACTCCTTGCCTCTGCTTGGGATCTCTCCATGGGCCTGTTGGGAATACTAATCCACAAATGCCAGGGGTTGATGTCCAAAGAAGGAGACAGAGGAGTAATTTTACTTTATTCGAATAAAGGGAGATGCCATAGGGCATTTCCCCTGAGGTCTCTTAAATTTTTGGAGGATGGAGCCTCGTATTTTATCCTAATTTCCCAGTCTCATTTCCCTCTCTCTTTCCCCACTGGCTGAGGTACTTAAGAGGTACAGACTTCCCCGAGTGCCTAACACCTAAAATTCCCCTTTTAATGTATAACCTCCCTTTTGATTTTTAATTCTTATGGAATTTATGAGTTTTCCCCATTGTTTCTTTCATCTTTCAATATTCAGTTTCATTTCTCAGCAAACCAACAGTTTGTTTGTAAAGGCAAATATCTTCTTTTCCATTCATCAATCAGTGGAATCCTTCCCATTGTTTCTTTTATCTCTCAGTGTTAGTTTTATCTACCAGCAGACCCACTGCTCCTTAGTAAAGACAAATCTGTCATTCCTCTCAGCCTGACACACCTCTAGGGAAGAGGTTGTTAACCAGAGGCTGAAAGTGGCTGGCTGTACCCTCACCTGACATGGAACATCAGACATTACTGAAAAAATTGATCAGTTGTTGGCCCAAGAAGTGCGTGCATTGATTACAGTATTTGAAAGCTCAGTGTAGAAGAAGTTCTTTTGAAGGAAGTGTCATCTGTGATGTGCAACCAGGTTGTTCACGACCTTGGAGTGGATCTTGACTGGACACAGCCAGGGAGTTATGGCAGTGGCTCCATGTCCAGCTGCAGGACAGGGATGAGGGGTGTCCCTCAGGGCTCTGCCTGGCCCCAGGGCTCTTGCATGGCTTCCCCAATGGCACAGACAGTGGATCCAGCTCACCTCAGCACGTTTGCAGGGGATGGGAAGCTGAGCAGGGCAGGTGTGACACTGTGGAAGGACGGAGCCATGCAGAGGGACATGGACAAGCTTGGGAAGTGAAACCACAAGAACCTCATGAGGTTCAACAAGGCCAAGTGCAGAGTGCTGCACCTGGGTCAGGGCAATTCCAGACATGAGCACAGACTGGAAAAAGAATTTACTGAGAGCAGCCCTGCAGAGAAACGCTTGGGGATGCTGCTGGACATGAGCTGGCCATGTGCGCTGGCAGCCCAGAAACCCCCCATTTTTTTTTTGTCCTGGGCTGCAAAAAAAGAGGGTGTCCAGCAGGCCAAGGGAGGTGATTCTCCAACTCTACTCTGCCCTTATGAGACCCCTGTGCAGTGCAGGATCCAGATTTGGGATCCTCAGCCAAAGAAGGTCAGGGAGGTGTTGGAGCAGGTCACAAAGATGATGCAGGGACAGGAGCACCTTTGCTATAGAGACAGGCTGAGAGAGCTGGGGTTGTTCAGCCTGGAGAAGGTTCTGGGGAGACCTTATTGTGGCCTTTCAGTATTTAAACTGAGCTCATAAAAAGGAGGGAGTCTGATTTTGTATATGAACAGACAGTGATAGGACAAGGAGGATTGGTTTTAAACTAAAAAAGGAGAGATTTAGATTATTGGGAAGAAATTCTTTCTGTGAGGGTGGTGAGGTCCTGGCACAGATTGCCCAGAGAATTTGAACATTGAAAGTGTTCAAGGCCAGTTGTTCAGGCTGGATGGGGCTTTGAGCAAACTGGTCTAGTGGAAGATGTCTCTGTCCCTCTCTCTGCAGGGAGGTGGAACAAGATGAGCTTTAAGGCCCCTTCCAACCCAAACCATTCTGGGACTCTGTGAATGGGGGAATCACCTCCACGAGGTGAAGAGGGATTGCTGGTCTACCTCTGTGCAGTCATTAAACCCAACCACTCCCATCTCTGCAGTGGCAGAGCAGCAGCACATGCCCATCCCAACCCTTTTCCACACAGGCTCTCTGTGCCCTTTGTCTCTCTCAACAAATGGGCAGCTGCAGTGAGCAGACCCTAAGGCAAGATCCGTGGCACTTTAATCAGAATGCCAATGCCTACAAAAGAGCCTGCTTGTTTTTTCCACCCATATAAACTGCTTTCCTAAGCAGTTGTCCTCACTGGAATGTCATGGGAATTTTGCTGTGTTTCTGGACCTAAAGTGGTCCTAAAATCACAGCTGCAAAAAACGTGCTGTCGTGCTTGGCTATTGAGCAGGCATATCAATGCACCTACAACTGCTGTCTAATTACACATTCTACTAAATAGCTGCATGAACAAGGTCAAATCCTACAGGCTGTCATTCCTCACTCTGTTTAGATGTGGTTGATAGCGTGTGTCTGGTCCTGAGCACTCCTACATCCAGCTAAAGGTCAGGAAAGAAAAAAAAAAATTGCTGCTCTGTTCATTTTTTTCCTGGAGATTCCCCATCCCTAGTCTATCCCTGTGGCCAGGGGAGCACAGAGTGCCATCTGCAGCACAGATCCAGCTCGGGGGCGTGTGTTTGTGCCACTTTTGGGCTAGTGGAGCGCTTGGTGCAAAGGTCGGGACATGCCACAAGTGGGAGGACAGGAGGCTCCCTGGCCGTGGATGCAGCAGGCTGAGGAGGGCTCAGGCTCTACATTTCAGCTCTGGATTCTGTGCAATGGAGGACGTTTAGACCGGGGGTCACATAACAAGGCTTTGCTCTGGAGCTGAATTTCCCATTGCAGTTGGAAGGGTTTAGGGAATGAGCTGAGGTTGAGAAGTCATCCTAGAGCACGTTAAAGCCAGTGCTTACCTCCAGAGGGTACTGCTTGTCTGGGAGATAAGCTAAAGAGGTGTGAAATAAGGCTGCAGCACCCGTGAAACCTCAGCTCTTTCCTTTGCACCTTCTCCTGTTTGGTTTATAACTCTGATTTTCCCCGCCTCTTGCCTATTTGTGCCCGGTATTAAAAAAATATGGCCCATTTCCTGGGGGCTGCTTAGGAATATCTAATTATCTGTGGACCGAAATGAGCTGGGAGATGAACACTTTGAAAATCAGATGTGATTTAAGGGGGAGAATGAGGCACCCATCTTTGTCCCTTATGTAGGGAATTACAGCTAACAGAGCAAGTCGCTGGGATGGATGAGATTCCTGACTAATTCAGGTCATCTTGTCGGCAGTGTGGGTGTTGGTGCTTTTCAGAGGTTTGGAAAAGCCTTTTTTTTCAGGTGCCTGGGAATGGTCACAATGACCCCGCTGAACCCCTGCCAGAGCCGTGCAGATTTTCAGAGCCCGGAGCATGTTTTGCCTGAGCGCTTTGTAAAGGAAAAGCCAACTCTGCAGTGTGGCAACCTCTGGGGATAGATGTTAAATGGATGTAGAGCATATTGTGATCCCCACTGAAGGCTGCACATCGCGTCTGATATGTTGTGAACACACTGGAAAAATTGCCTGCGCTACAGTTTATGGGGATAAAAAGCCCGTGCCAAGCTCTGTAAGCCATGGAGCAGCCACGTCCAAACCCTTGGAATAACATTCGCTGGAGAAGGGAAACGTGCCCTCTGCTTGGTGGGAAGATATTTATCACACAACCTTACAAGAGTTGCACTTCTACTCACGTGGCCCGGAATTCTCAGGTTCTGGGAATCCCAGAGACACACATGCAGTTTTTGGGAAGGCCCTCATTTTCTTAAAGATAAATGCCAATCTTTTCTGATGTTTTATTGATCCCAGCAGGTATTCTCTTGGCTGATTGTTTATTTCTTCAACCAAAGTGGATCTTTGAAGGTCAAGGTAACCCATCCCCCTGGATCAGGGCTAAGGGCTTGCAAATAAAAGTGTCACATAAAATAAAATAAAGCTGCAGCAGCACACAGTGGCTGAAGGATTGGCTCTTCCACAGCTGCAGCCTCGTCTTCAGACAAAAAGAACCCCCCAAATTCCAGAAGAAGGTGGTGCATGAGAGGAAGAACAGTGAACAGGGACTGGCTAAGTCTAGTGGTGTGAGCTAGAAGAGCAGAAGGAAGGGTGCTATGTGTCAGAGCGAGTTGTGAGACTCTCAGGAATACTTTTCCCATAGGGAAACGTCCCTTTGCCCTCTGTGGATGCTTTCTTTACACAATTTTTGAGTACTACAGCTAGTTTGGTCGTGCCTGGATCCCTTTTTCCCCTTTCCAGGGTAATCAGCACCAAAGTGTGAATGTCTCTTTGCGGGTAAGGAATGCCTCCTTCCACCTGGGAAGTCGTGCCCACCCTAGAGAGGAGCAGAGCTGATGGAGTCCCCAGGACCACATTTTTATAATTTAATGTCTGCCCTCCTTCTTTTATCCTTTTTATGCTTGGGTCATGCCTGGGGCAGGAGCCAGCTTCCAGCACAGGCTGGGACAGAAGAGGATGGGCACAACAGGGACATAAAAGCATTGAAATCTTCATGCCCTTCAGAGAATGGTGGCCTGCTTTTAACTCCATTGGGAAGAGCAGGCAGCTCTTTAGAAGCACCAACTCTTTTAGGAACCCTGGAACAGGTCTGTAAAGCAGCACAGACCCAGAGGAAGACTGAAGAGCACTGACAGGTTTTAATCACTCCGCAGCACAGAAATACACAGATATCCTGATGAATAAAACTAGAGAGTCAGAGTGAGAGCAGGACAAGACTTTGTGACCTTTGGAGGTGGAAAGGAAGGTTGAACACACTCGGGCAGTGGCGAAGCAGTGGATATCACTGAAGGAGAGTTACCTCTCAGATCTCTGTGTGTGGCTGCAGAATATTCCTCCTGTTGTGCTCTAGGTGGAGAAAGAACACCAAGCCTAGGGCAGTGGGCTGCAGTTTTATTTGCTCATCTGCCTGAAAGCTATGGGAAGGCTCCAGAGCCATTCTCCTCCATCCACAGCCGATCATAAAGTCTATTATTTAAACCTTTATAACTGAGAGCACTCTCTTTGGGCCACTGAAAACCCCTCTGTGATCTACAGGTCACTGTGTCAGTTTAGGGAGCGAGAAATGTCATCCAAGTACTTTTGTGTTTGCGTGCTGAGAATTTAGATTGGGGACCTTGCATTTAAAAATGACTGTTCTGAGTTTGCCTCCTGTGGTTGCACCCAGAGCTGTAACTCCCCTCCGCTGCAACACTTTTCCCAGAACTAACATACAAATTCTTTTATTTCTTTTGCCCAGCAGCTGCAGCAGGGTTTTTTTGTTTTTGTTTTTGTTTTTTTTTTTCTATTTGCTTGTTTTCCCTCACTGCATTTGGTCCCCCGCCTATGACCTTTTGACAAAATACATAGAACATCTGGGAAGGGGAAAAAAAAAAAAGGCGGGGGGGGGGAGGGAAGGAAAGTGAAAAGAAGGTTTGTTTCAGACTGCAGATGCTGTGACAATCTTCATCATTTAACCTTAATTATACACAGCAGAGCCATGGCCATTGGTGTAGCGTCAGCAACACCAATGATCCCATCTGCTGTGCCTGAGCTGAGCACTTTGCTGTGGGGTTAAAGCCTGGGAAATGTGATGCTCTCCAGCTTCATTTTCCCTTAGTTTGCATCTCCTCCCGCGGAGCGTGCTGCAGTCCGCCCAGCGCGCTCTATTTGCCTCACAAGCTCTTTAGGAGACGTCAGGGGGGGATTTTGGCTCTTTGCCGTGGCTCTGGGGATGCGAAAGAGGCACGAAGCTGTGGCGTGCAGCCCCGCTGGGGTCAGGTTTGGGCACGGTGACGCAGGAGAGCCGGGCTCAGCGCTGCGCTCACCGCTAATCTCCGCTCCCGAACCTCCTGCTAATGCTCATCCTCACTTCAGTGCGCACAAATCCAGCAAGAGGATTTGGCAGCAGCTTAGACAAATGGTTCATTAGGGTCTTTTCTCTGCCAAGGGGTGGTGGTGTTGTTTTTTTTTTTTTTTTTTTTTTTTTTTTTTTTTTTTTTTTTTTTTTTTTCCTCTGAGGTTCCCAGCACCGAGGTACTGTAAAAATAAATTCTCCGAGTCACCAGACAGCTGCCACCCTAACAGACTCGTCTGGCATCCAGGCGTGAGGGACAGGGATCATTATCCCATCAAGAGATGGAGGGGGTTTTTTGCTCTCAGTCAAACTGCTGGATGGACAGAGTGAGTCCCTGCAAGCCAAATAAAAGCTGTGATTTTTTTGTACCTGCACAGGTACTTCTGGACCTGGTGGAGGTTCAGAGAGATCCACTGCTGTGCAGGGACATGTTCAATCACTGCAGGTTTTCCAGTTTAACTTTAAAGAGCCCAATTATACAGCTATATTAATTATACAGGTATATTAATTGTACAGGTAGCCTGTGTACACAGAGCAGCTGGTGGAGGAGCTGGTTTCAGAGTCTGTAGACCAGCAGGTCTCTCAGTGCCTGTAGCCTGAATCAATAACAAGCCTTACCTGTCCAAACCCCCTTCACCAGTATTCCTGTTAAATTTGGTACTGCCTTCTTGCCCTGTCCACCACCTCTGCAAGCCAGTCTGCACTGACAGACAGCTCCATTCCCAGTCCCCACTGTACCTGAGCACTAAACATCTACTGCAGCATCACCTGCAATCAGGCGATTTTTGGAGCTTTCCTGGGTGGCTTAATGGTTCCTGCAATGGTGTCTGCATTCAATGTTTGATGTTTCCCCACCAAGCCCTGCTCAGACAGAGAGAGGCAGCCTCAAACCAGGACTGGGTCGTTCACTGCAGTGATCACCAGGTGGCTGCAGGGTTTGCAGAATGCCTTTCACAGGGCTGCTTGTCCTGATCAGACCGATCTCTTTGCATGGGATCTTCTCTTCCAGTCTTCTTTCCTCCAGACCTCCTCCTCCTGCCTCTCCTTCCCCCTCACATCAGCACCCCTTCCCCTGCACCAGCAGATAAAGCCAGTTTTCTTTCTGGCTACTCACTCTTCTTCCTGACTCCCCACTCCTCCCTGTATTCCCTACTTTCCAAGTGAAAAGGCTGGATATCCATCCTTTGGAGAAGAAAATTCACTATGATCACTGTGCAATGGGCTCTGTAGGATGAACTGCTCAGTGCAGGAATGCTCATGTGGACTGTGAAGAAATAACCCACATGTAAACAGTCAAGAGCACTGGAAGGAAAAGAAAATTATTCTCTGAATTCAAAGTTGTAGCAAATTGTGATTTATTTTTTGGAGAGGTCTCTATCTGAATAGATATTTTATTTATTTATTTGATTACTTTTTTGAGGTTCAGACCAAACCAAGAATGGACATAATTTCTCCTTTCTTCTGAAAAATAGTCAAGATTTTAATCCCTCAAGGTGTTGCATCAATTGCCATAATTATTTGTTTTAGATGAGTTAACATCATGTCACAAAACAACCCTACGCTCTCAAACTCTCTGGTCTGAAAATAAAAATTTCCAGAGCTAAGGGAATATTTTGTAGAGCAGGACGAGGGGCCATGGAAAGCTCAGCGAGATGAGATCTGGTTGCAAGGCAGGGAGAACTCTCAGCAGCAGCAAGCTCTGTGGAGCTACAAGCGAGATGGTTTTATTTAAAGAAAGGACCAGGGGAGTGAAAAGGGCTGAAATTGTACCTCTGCCAAGTCGTTTTACAGGGTGATACTCACCTGAGATCTACAGATGGGGAGAAACATCACTGTTTAGCAGCTGTCAACTTCCAAACCTGCTCCTGTCCCCCGTTCTCCTGCTCTCTGGGTGTGTGTGAGATGCTCCCTCCACATCTCCCACTCTCTGGGAGCTGCTGCAGGCTGGGAAGCAAAGAGCATCCCTCATTCCCTATGCAAATCCATTGATGAAAACATAAAATGCATTGTGCTGCTAAAACTTGCTGAGCTTGTTTGACTAAGTGCCAAGGATTAGCAGCACGTAAATTCACCATTGATTTGACAACAATGATATTATGTGCCCTAAACACTGATGGGATTTGTTCAGTGTTTAGGATGTGGGCTCTGATGTGGAAAAAAGGGATTGCTGGTAATTTTTTAAGCCTCTTTGGCTGCACCAAGGCAGACTGTTGATATTATATAAATTCTTTAGATAAAATAAATATCAGTCTTAGGATAAGTGGAGTGGATGTTTAACTTTTCCCGTGTACAGCTGAATTGTAAAGCTGACTGTGGATTGCTGCAAACTGTAAAATGAAAACTGCCCCATCCCTCTAAAATTTGCAAAAAGGAGATGTTGGAGTAAAAAAATAATCACAAAGGTCAGCAATAAAACAGAGGAGTATGCCTTAAAAATGGCGAAGATTTCTTTGTCAGTAGAAAACTAAAAATGTCCCTTCCACGACTTGTCCCCACTGTTCCCTCCCTGGCTCTGGGGTTCAGCAACTTTGCAGCCACAGTCCCTGTGAGACAAAACCACTGTCAGCATGAGTGGGGACCACCTGGGACAAGCCTTGGGGTACAGGATTGGCCATTCCTTAGGCAGGAGCTGCAGAGGGAAGGGAAGGGAGGGTTGTGGTGGTTTGCACCAGGACGAGCTCAGCCAAGAGTCTGGAGGGCAGGAGCTGGGCAGCTCAGGGCTCTTTGAGAGCCATGGGAATTTGCAGGGTTCTCTGAGGATGTGCTTGTCTCTCTTTAAAAGGAAAGCAAGCCAAGTTTGGTGGCCTTCTTTTGTTTGTGTTTTTTCAAAGGTGCTCAGGATGTAGTGACCCTCCCACTAACAGGCTTTTTTTTTCTTTTTTCTTTTTTTTTTTTTTTTTTTTTTTTTTTTTCTTTTTTTTCTTTTTTTTTTTTTCTGTGAGCTGCCCCCCAAGAGTTGTTTTCAAGCGTTCTCTGCTTTTAATGAGAATGACTAATTAATCTAATAAAAAAAAAAAAGCAGCCGCCGTTTCTCATGCCAGACCTCCCATTGCACTGCCCCAACCCCAGATAAGCATCGTGCAAACTGCACTGATAACGAGGCCTCCCTTATAAACTGTAACAAGATATCAGCAGCATTCCGAACCCATCAGAATCACTGCTCTCCTGCTTTCCGTGGTGTCGGGTGGGGAGGAAAATGAGAGTCACTGATGTTATAATCACCTGCTCCTTCCTCCGTCAGCATCCCAGGTTCTCCGCGGTGGAAAGGTTTGAAGCTCCTGGGCATGAGGAACAGGAGATGAGTCTTACAAAGAAAACGCTCTTCCCTTAAAAAGAAAGAAAGGAACAAATGGTCTGTGATCATTTCTAGAGAAAGCTTTTAGTAAGTGCTTAGCAGCCAAAAGTGATAACCACGAGTGAGCCTGCCCTTTCTGCTTGACTGCTTGCATTCGGATTTCTGTGCCTTCATACTGACTTCTTGCAGCCTTTCCAAAGCTCGGTCTATGCAAGATTAGGACAAACATGGTCTCTTGTTTCTTTTCCCCACTCACCAGCTTTCTTTCACACGCTATGTAGTATTTTCCATCGCAGCAAGAGTGGCGGGAAGAAAATCACTTTATTATTTACTCGAGTTTCGTGTCCCTCTCATGATCTTGTTTTTGTAACTCATAGATTTCTATGAAGTCGAAACAGTCTGACTGGCGTGCTGCAACAATTTTATCATTAAATATTGCCAGAGATTGCTCAATCCATTATATCATCACTAAGCAGCTGATATCTAAACATCTAAACACAGAGGACCTCTAGATTTTGGGGGTTGATGTATTTCAAAGAAGAAACACTGGGATACATTCCTGTTTTCCATGAGAACTATCTGAAGAGTTGCATCCTCTGCAGGGTGACAGGGTACTCTTGGCTTGGGGGAAAATGCAGATCAGAGCAGAATCTGCCTTTCTTGGCTCTCCTGGGGCTGCAACAAACCACTTGGGAATGGGAACCCCCTTTCTATCAGCATTTCTGAATCTCCTACAAACTCTCCACAGTCTCTGCTGACCAGTCACTACACCTGACCAGTGACTGCTCCACTGCAGTATTTGCTTTTTTCTTCGCCCTGGGCTTGCCCAGAGCTTGGCAAAGGGGTTGGAGACAGCCGTGGGCTGGAAATGGGGAGGTGGGGGTCAGTCATGCAGACAAACACAAGGATAGGCTGTGCTTGATTGCTGATGGCAGCTTTACTCAAGAACGTGGTCTGGGATTTCTTCAGTTTGTCCTGGGCAATATCCTTTAATAAATGTCTCACTCACACGCTGGCAATTACGCATCACGGTTTAAGAAGGGATTATTTTGAAGGTAAGCTGAACAGCAGAACATTCTGGAGGATTTTCTCTGTTTGACTCACATTCTAAACTTGCAATGAAGCTGTGGAAAAATCTGCCTTTGATGCATTGCTCTTGGGTGTGCTCATGACCATATGCATTCATTTTCTTCCATTTTCTTCCATTCAATTTCCTCCAACAAATCTCACTGCTTTTGCTCAGCAGGTGATAATGATGCTCAAATGTTGTGTCAGGTCTGGTCTGCTGAACTGGTGGAAAATGATCACTTTCTCTTCTCATACCAAATTCTCACTGGATGGGACTCATCTCATCAGCTTTGCTTGTCCAGATTAGAATTAGAATTGCCTCCTCAGCTCCCTCTTGAGATACAAACACTGCTGAAAGGGGTGTCATTTCACCTTTCCTACCCACCCACATGATGACGTGATCTGGAGGCATCTGTCCCTCCACTGGCTGGACAGGCACCATGGACATCTCATTTGAACAGAACACAGAAGTTTTAGATGTGATGCATCTCAGGAGACTGATTTTTGTTTTTTTTGGGGGGGGTTTGTCTATTTGTTTTGTTTTATTTTATTTTTTTTTCCCCCAGAGGCTTGCAGGCAGTGTGAAGTCTGCATCAGAAAAAGAACAAAACAAACCCTGTAAACGAAATTTACATTTCAGTGAAATATTTTTGCCCACAAAAGAAAAAAATGCCTGTCCAAGACACATGGATATGATTAATTCTAGGGAAAGCCATGAAAACGTGGGTCCAGAAGAAAGGAAAGGCATAAAACCACAAAGTTGGCCACTGCTTTTCAATTATTTGAATATGTGATAATATACATGAGGAATATACATAAGGAAATGATCATAATTTCAGATAAAGTTCAGTTGGAGACATATTTCTCATTTTTCTCTAAAAGGCCAATTCCTTTCATTTCACTGACCATACAGAGTGCTTTGGTTACCTGGATGTTGCCCACTGGCACAGGCTGCCCAGGGAAGCTGTGGCTGCCCCATTCCTGGAGGTGTTCAAGGCCTGGTTGGATTTGGGTTAGAGCAACCTGGGCTCCCTCCTGGCCTCAGTAATCCAGGGAATAATCTGGGGAATGTGCTGGAGGTCAGAGCTCAAGGGTTTGGCAGTTTTGTAAGGACTGAAGGATGCCCAGAGAGGATCCTGCCTTAGTGTGCATTGCTCCCTGTGCTCCCAACATAACCCGTCATTTGGGTAACACAAAGAGGATGTTCCCAACACACTTTAGGGATGGCATTCACCCCTCACCCCCTGATGGGGCCCAAATGGTCTGTCAGACCCCCAAATCTCTCTCACTTTCTGTGTGAGCACAGTTCCTACAGTTCCTCTACCTGCCAAATAAATAACTTGCTGTGTGCGTTCCAGTGAGTGCTTTGGGATTTGAACTTGTTCCTGTGTCTCTCCTCTTACTTTTCCTCTTACCCTGCACATCAGGTGATTCATTCTGCATCAGGCCACTGCTGCCAGTTGCCTAAGTACATCTTAGCAGGTCTCTGAAACTGGCTGGCTGAAAGATTTCTTTTTCTCTACCAGGACAAATCTCACAGAGTTCTCAAAGAAAAATTTTGGTAGTGCTTTACAACTCGTTTGCTTTCCCTTGATTTCTCAAACAAATGGCAGATTTGGTAAAATGGGAATAAATGAGGGGTTAAGTGTCTCTCTTGCGGTTTTTCCCTCCATGGCTTGAGGAGGGATTGATCTCTTTTTGACACCTGATTTTAGAAAATCCTTCATGCCTAAGAGCCAAGGCTGGACCATGGGGGCCTTTTCTTGATGGAGCTATGTAAGGTGGAACCTAAGCTCTTGTTTGTCTTCTTAGCAGTCTTTAGTGTGGTTTGGGGTGTTTTTCTGCTCAAATTTTTGCTTTTCATGAAGGAAAACCTCTGTGACAGGATCTTCTGGTTCCTACAGTTCCTCCAAAGATTTTCCAAGACCACACGGTGCCTGGATGCCAGGTGATTCTCAGCTGAATATCACTCAGTGACAGAAAAGCCTCAGTGCTTTTTTCAGTTTAGCTCCTCTGGCCTGGAATGATCTGGTTTCTCTCAAAGAGGAGGGCAGGATCTCAGCCACCCTTGGTTTCTTTAGTCCCTGACAATGTGAGAGGATGATTCAGCCCCTCATATCCGAAGTACCTTTTGGGAGTGCCCTCTCTTCTTTTTCTTCTGCTCTCTGCTGACTGCAAAAGGCGCTGACATGCACAAGGCTCCCAACACCGGTGCTTCTGCTGCTCGGAGGCTCCTGGAACGCAATCCCCGCATCTCTGGATGTGATGGAAACGGGGTTTCAGCTGTGGCCACAGCCTGTGAGCCTTGCTGTGGAGCTGGGCAGCCTGGCTGCCCTCTCACTGCCCAGCCCAGCTCAGCTCTCTGGCAGAGCCCGCGGTTCCGGCGGCGGGCACGGTGCCCATGGCCCAGCAGCCCAGGGTGCCAGCTGACCCCTTAAAGGAGGCTTTAAGTGAAACAGAAATGAAAAACAGCTGTAACCAGAAATGCATGTTAAGCAGGATCTGTGCTGTGACACCAGGAGATAAATGGATCTCCCACATCACTCCTAAATCAAAACAAGGACACTCTCAAGAGCGGCTTTGGGGCTGATGTTACGGTCGGAGACCAAGCTTATTTTTCTTTCTTTCTTTTGCCAAAGTATTTTTTTGTTAAAAGTTTTTGTTTTGTCAGACAAAAAAATGATGCTCTGCATCATTTGTTAGTCCAGCTTCCCTGCCAGTCCTTCCATGATCCCTGTGCCAGGAGTGTCAGGCCCCTCTCAAGTGGCAGAGGCACTTTGAAGCATGTCGCAAAAAAGTTTCCCCTTTTTCAACCTGAATCAGACCCTTTTTTCTTGCTTGGAAGAAAGCTGTTTTGTTTATTTGGAAGAAATATTGAGTTTCTGCTTCAAGGAGGGGCAGAAAAGAAGCAAATTAATGAAACCCAAGGTGAGGTTACGGAGACCCACAGAGCAGATCTCTTTCACAAGCATCTCTGAGATGCCCACTGGGGTGTCCAGCTCAACCTGCTTGATTCCACAGGGGACATGCCAGCACCCCTGGGCACCCCGTGCCTCGCAGCCTGCTGCCTGGCATCATCCCTCCAGGACATCTGGCACCGATTCCAACCAGACTGTCATTTCCAGGTCAGTCTCCGCATTTCTGCTGACCACGTTGCCTCCATCATGAGATCATGTCTTTCCAGAGGGATCCTGCTAATGCCTTCATTCTGCAGGGCCGGTATAAATAGGGGGAGCTTCCCTGGGGCTGCAGTCCAGCCAAGGCATCGCCGTCTCCCCAGCAGCGGCTCTGCCCCTTCCGCTCTCCCCTTGCAGCCACAGGTCTCTCTCAGCAGCAGCAGCAGCAGCAGCAGCATGGACATTACCATCCAGCACCCCTGGTTCAAGCGTGCTCTGGGACCCCTCATTCCAAGCCGTCTGTTCGACCAGTTTTTTGGAGAGGGTCTCCTTGAGTATGACCTCCTGCCTTTGTTCTCGTCCACTATCAGCCCTTACTACAGGCAGTCCCTCTTCCGCAGCGTGCTGGAGTCGGGCATTTCAGAGGTAAGGGCCCTTTCGTTTCCTCTCCTTCTCCTTCCTCCTTATGCCTCCAGCCACTCCTCTCCACCCACATCTCACACTGCTGTTGCCCCATGTGAGAGGACGAGGAAGACCCCGAAAATGCCAGGCACAGCCCACCCACCCCTTCTTGAGCACAAAGGGAAACCCTCGCTGGGGACAAAGCTTCCCTTGGAGAAACAAGGAACCATTTTGGCTCCTTTGGAGGGTTGTTTCCAACACAAGAAGGCTGGCTTTGCTGCTCTGTGCCTGCCATGTGTGTAGCAAAGAAGAGCAAGGCTGCTCCCAGAGTAAGTGCCTGTGAGGGCAGCTTGTCATGGGAGAGGACCCTGGCAAGTGGGAGCTTTCTCCACCTTGAGAGCTCAATGGTTCTAGCAATCCCTCACTGAAAGACCGTGGAGCAATTTTCTGAAGGGAACTGTAGGGGAATGTGTAGCTGTGGGGGCCATGATCCGAAATTCAGGTATAGGTGCTTTCTGTAGCCCTTTCTTACTGCTTTCCTCCCAGAGCTACAACCACAACGAAACCATAAATCACTGAAAGGACAAAACACGTGCTAGCAGAGAGTCTTGCATTGGTTTCCATCCCCTCTCTGTGCCTGGTCCATCTGGCAGGCCACTGAGTGCTAAAGGGTCCCTGGCACAAGAATAGCAGCAAGGAGTAACACCTGTCCCCAAAGGAGTAGCCAAGGTGCAGACACCTACCATGGCCACCTCCCAGAGACCCTGACACCTCCCAGTGACCCTCCCACAGCCTCTCAATGTCCCTGGGTCCCCACAATGGGAAGAAGACCCCCTCTGAGGCCCACAGTCACAGAAGGACAAAGTGCCAGACCACCCCTTCTCTGGCCTTTAATCTGTGGTGATGTTGATGCTGTCCCCACGCCCAGAGCTCAGGCCTCACTGTGTGACAATGCTCGTTTCAGGTGAGGTCTGATCGGGACAAGTTCACAATCATGCTGGATGTAAAACACTTCTCTCCTGAAGACTTGAGTGTGAAGATTATTGATGACTTTGTGGAAATCCATGGCAAGCACAGTGAAAGGCAGGTAAGTGGAAGTGACGGTGATGGTGGAGCAACTGGGGAGTCCAGCTTCCCTTTTCCTTCTTTCCAACAGTTCTCAGCTGAAGGAGAGAAAAAAAAAAAAAAAAGACTATATCAGAAGAAGGAGTTAATTATGAATTGTCATTACTGGCATGGCCTGTTCCCATAGAGCCCCCACCTGATATCTGACAATAACGAGCTAATCCTACCCTCTTTTGTTTATTTTCAATCATCATCTTCCATAACCATCAGATGACGATGTCCATTGTTCACTAATAACACTGGGCCAGACACAGAACATCATCTGGCGCTGCTGAAGCATGGCTGAGTTTTCATAAGCCAGAATCCTTAGTGAAAACAGAGTTTTCATATGCCAATCTGAGAGAGAAAAGCAAGAGCAAACAAAACAAAAGAAAACCAACCAAGTGCCTCGGGCTTGGAAACTTTTAACACGGATGTCATGGAAATATCTGTGGGGGTCGAAAAGTGAATTATACCAGCAGGGGTTTAATTCTTCTCATACACATTTTTGGCCAGACAAAGCTCTAGCCTGGAAACAGTATGTATTTTTTTTAATGTAGTTATTATTCTCATGGCCAACTTAAAAGAAAAAAAATGCATTTCTCATTCTTTTGGCCAAAAAATGAAGGGGGCCAGGATTGTGTACTTTGGCTGACACAGCATTGCAGCCTAGTAAATAAATACATGGGTGCACACGTCCACCTTGCTTTTACCTTCTCAGGCCTCCAGACTTTGTCTCTGAGCATCCTTTGAAATCAGAGGTGCAAATCAGACCCCAGCCTGGGGTCAGATGTGGCCAAAATCACTCCCTGCTGCTCTGCTCAGCTCTTGCAGCTTCAGAGGTGCCACGGGGCACACACCTGCCCCTACAATCCTGTCAAATTCTACCCAGCAGAGCTGTGCTCAGCGGTGCTGGCAGTGCAGTGTCACGATAAGCCAGGGTGGCTGTGGATCCCCTGCTCTCAGGGAGCCATTCAGAGGGAGGCACAGCACAGTGCTGGAGGGTTTCTGACACGCCTTCACCCCCCTTTCCCCACTGCCTCTCAGGACGACCACGGCTACATCTCCCGCGAGTTCCACCGCCGGTACCGCCTGCCCGCCAACGTGGACCAGGCTGCCATCACCTGCTCCCTGTCCAACGATGGCATGCTGACCTTCTCGGGCCCCAAGGTGCCCTCCAACATGGACGCCAGCCACAGTGAGAGGCCCATCCCCGTGTCCCGGGAGGAGAAGCCCACCTCTGCGCCCTCCTCCTAAGCCCGCCGGCCGCCGGGCCGCGCCGGCTGCCACCACCCTGCAGGTCTCACTGCCAGAGCCTTGGTGTAGATATCAGTGAATATCTAGAGGGGTTTCTTCTGTTGGTTCCTCCCCCAACTTTGTTTCCTCTTCTTTTTTTTTTTTTCATGTTTTCTTTCTTTTTCTTTTTTTTTTTTTTTTTTTTTTTTCCTCGTTTTCCCCCCTTTTCCCTCGGATGGAATGAGGGGCTGGGTGAGCGGCTGGTGGACTTGGGAAGCTTAAACCTCGTGGGGATGGCATGGATGGCAATGCTGCCATGCTGCTGTGCTTGCTGGAAGGGTCTTTGTCTGGTGCTGTAGCCCATATCCACCATCAGGCAGGAAGGAGTGCACGAGTAACGCTGGCTCCTGGTGCACCAAGCCTTGAGGCGAGGCTTGGAGCAGGGGGAAAAGCCCTGCAGAGTTGCTGTACCCCACTCAGAGTTAAACTGGTTACTCTCAAACAGCAACAGAGCCAAGCCCCACACTCAAGACCCTATGTCCACGTGACGAACCTGCCATGAGATCCTTGCAACCGCAGGAGAAATAACAATAATAATAATAATTAATAATAATATCTCACTTTTGGGGGGGTTGCAACGTGTATTTTTTCTCCTTTTTTTCAGCAAAATGTTTAAGTGTCTCTGTTCACTCCTCTGCCCTGTCATTTCCCTTCGGGACAACTGGCAGGAGGACAAGCACGTCTTTCCACTGTCTTTGTAGGCCCTTTGGGGTGGGGGAGAGGGGGCTCACCACTGTGCAGAGGCTTCTCATCCCCAGCCAGCTCTCCCCAGCCTGTTTGTGACACTCCCTTGCTCTCTCCCTGTAAACTCTAGGGTAGCCCCACCTCTCCCACTGGTATCTGGCGCTCAACCTGAGGAACGTGGTCAGTGGCGGTCAATAAAGTGACATAGGAAACACGCAACCGGCCTCGGGGGTTTCATTTCCTTCCTTTGTAAGGCTTTGTGAAGGTCAGTGTGGTGCCCAGCACCACTTGGAGGATGTGCTTTCCACTGCTGGAAGTACGTCTTGTGAGGATGACTTGCCCTCTCTTAAGTGTTCCCGTTGTTCCTCATGCAAGCAAAACCAAAAGGATCAGAGAAAAAAAAAAAAAAAAAAAAAACCAACAAAATTCAGCAGCCACCACACCATTCCTTCAGATCACTGGGTCAGTACAAACAGCAGTTCCAACCTCATGTCCATGGAATTTAATCCAAAACTAATGATTAAAATGGTTTGAAGGCAGGGTGGGTGGGGTGGAGGTATATGAGCTCTCCCTGCAGTTGCCACACGTGAAATCCACCGCTCCAGTGTGTGTTTATACAGCCGTGAATACCCAAGGCTGAAGGTTTCAGCACTCATGCTCTACCCAAATATATTCCCACACAGATGGATATCCAGGGAAAGGCCCCCCACCATCCCCAGAATTTACCACATAGGTATCATCATCTCAGACAATTTTTGCTCTGCCAAAAAGTTAAGCCCACCAACCTCCTCCTCCTCTTTGAAGCTGATCAGCTGTGAAAAATAGAGGGAATAAATGCAGTTGTTTGTTGGCTGTGGGTTTTTTTTTATTTTTTATTTTCTCATGGCGTGGGCTTTAATATTAATATGAGCTATAAACACAGAAGCTCTGAGACTATTTAAATTTAAAAGCCACTTGCTTCTGCCATATCTAGGCCAAGACTCAGAGAGGGCTGGGAGTTAAGGAGCAGAGGCATTGCTTCTTATCCAGAGAAAATGAGTGTGCCCCAGGGCTCATCCCAGTCCCCTGCCTGCATCCCCTGGGGGATCATTACAGCATCACTGCACCTCTGGCAGAGGCTGGGAGTGGGACAAGGCTGCAGGAGGGGGAAAGTGCTGCAGAAGCAGGAGAAAGCAGGGAGATTACTGTCGGGTAATTAGAAAGCAATAAATCCCCTCAGCGTCTGACACTCTTTTAAACCAACTTTTTACTGAGATTAATTACTGGGCAATCTCAGAGCTCTCTACCACAAATTGTGCAGCCCGTTGTGTTTGCATCTTCGGGGAGAAAGGCGTCAATGAGTGCACTTTGGGAAAGGGCAATTTCATTCCAGGAGGGAGCTGGAGCTGCAGGCATGGAAAGGGCATTTTAACTGAAGCTGCCTCCTTTCTTTGCCTGGTGCTAACAGGTCCCCGGCCTCTGCAGCTTTCCCTTCAGATGCATCTTTTTGCCTCCCTGCCATGTGCTGACATCTCTCTCCTTCCTGACAGAAACCCAGCAAAGCCAGGAGGAAAAAAAAAAATTGAATCTCAGACATTTGACCCCTATTCAAACCTCTCCGAGGTGTAAACACAGGGAAACAATATTTTAAGCGTGATCTGTGTGCAAATGTTACCTCTGCAAGGTGCCTGAGCAGCCTGTGTGTCTGTCAGGGCTGTGAAATGACATTTGAGCCATTTGTGGGCTCCTTGGTATGCCTGACTGGCAGAAAGAGTGAGTTCTGATAGGAAATGATGACAGGGAATCAGGGCAGGTTTGGGGCAAGCCAAGAGCCGTGCAAAGGGGGCAGCAGCTCAGGACCCACGCTGCCCCTCACTTTTGGGGACACCAGACCATGACTGTCTCCCTGCTCTGAGAAGGGATGGTTTGAAAGCCTTTTGCAATCCATAAGCTAATTAAAACCGTAAGCAGCTCTGAAAGCCTCTGTGCAAGGACACTGGGGTGTCTGGTGGTGTGTGGTGGGACAGGGAATGTGTCACTGAAGGCTCCTCAGCCCATCCCCAGACCCAGAGTCCCTCTGACCCCAAACGTCTCATCCACTTGCAGAACAACTTGAGCACTGCCACTAATGCATGTGTGTCACTCAAAAAAATTCACTTTTTTTTTACCCAGAAATCTTCATGTCACATCTGTCCAGGATACTCCTCCACTTCTCTGCAAAAATTCTTGTTTCCAATCTTTTGCTGAGATTGTAATTTAAAGAAATCCTCGCAATTCATAACTGATGGTGGTTTCAGGAAGGAGCTCTTCACCACGGCTTTCTTTGCAAACCCACCTGCTAATAAGGTATTGATAACACTCCTTAAGGATTAACAAAATTGCTTGAAGGTTTTTTTTTTTTTGGTTGTGAATTACTCAATGGTTTTATGATGGAGAGAAAGGCAGCAAAGGACCCTGCCCACAGGGAACTTTCAAAGTGTCTGGGCAGTTTGTGAAGCATGGCCTTGGACCAGAAGCTTCTGCTTAGGGTGACTATTTATCCTTTTTGCAGTGTGTTTTTTGTTACCCGCCCTCCATTTCCACCCAGACTGATAATCTTGCTTTCCTACAGCAGAGCAGAAGTGACTTTAGCTTCTCCTCCAGAGGAGTTATGAGAGGGATCTCAGGAGGATCAGCAGATGGTGGTCCAGGGACATGCAGCATCCTCTGTGTAATTCCCCTCCTTCCCACAGGCCCCAGTGACTCAGTGGGGGTGGCAGTGACATGGGCGACAGCAGCAGCTTCTGGTGCTGTACCTGCCCCCTGCGCTCCTTGGCACTGTCCTGCTTGGGCAGGCTACCTCTGCCAGGATCCTGCTTCTTCCAAGAAAAATCCAGGAGCAAGAACTGGCAGGATCCAGCCAGGAAGCTGTCCCTGAGCACTTGGGCCAGAGCTCCTGGCTTGTCACCCTTCTTGGCAGGGAGATAAGGAGCCTTCTTCTCATCCTGCTCTGGAGAAGGCACCAGAGCTCACACAGCCCTCTCTGAAGGGAGCAGGCAGCTAAGGGGTGCTGCATCCTGCCCACGCTGATCCTTTAGTTTTGGAGTAGGGTTTTGGCAGAAGGACAGCCCTGGAGACAGGGAGGGATGGCCTGGCAAAGCCGTGTCCCCACGGGGTGGCAGCCTTTGCTGTGCTCTGGCACTCCGGAGGGCTCCCTTCTCACCAGGTTTCAACATCTCCCCAGGGAGATGGGACCCAGGGCACAAGGCTAGCAGGCACATGGGCCCAGCCAGAGTTGCACAACTCTGGCATTCCTTGCTTTCTGATCGATTCACAAATTAGCCAGTGCTACATAAAAACTGGGAGCAGCCCGAAAGTTTACCAGCATTTTTCACCCAAAGCAAATTCTGCTACATGCAATCTCTGTAACCCTTCATCTCCTTGGCATCATCATCAGGGTCTGGGCTCTGCCACACCAGTCTCTAAATCTGAAACTAAAACAGCAGTAGCTGCCTCAGCAGTAGTTGGCAAAAAAAGGGGCTCCAAACACATAAAAATCCCCCCCAGTATTCTCTCATGTCTCTGCAGTTTATTGCTGCAATGTTGGGCACAGAAATTTGGGAGATGCAGCCAGAGAAGATTTTAATGACCTGGGCTCTGTCCCCTCTAACTCGGACTTTGTCCCTCTGGTGTGACCTCTTGTCAGGGCTGGCTTGGAAAGCCACCAGCTGCTGTGTCCCTCATCTCCCAGCTCCTGCTCTGGCTGTGGGGCTTTTCCCAGGAAAAATGCAATCAGGGTCCCTCCAGAACCCACAGCACAGGGCTGGAGCCTGGTTACATGGCTTCACTTGCAATTAACTGTCCCTGTTAATGCAAACTGTGAGCTTGGGGCAGGCCCAGATGTTCGTGGCGTTTCTGAGAGAGCAGCACAAGCGGAATAAAAATGAAATCTCATTTCACAGAGGCTGAGGCAAGATGATGGAGTGACGCAAGTCGACCAAAGCTCAGGAGACTTGTCTCTGCCTCAAAGTTCATCCTCCAGCTGACTTGCAGAGATCTACCACACTTCACGAGGGCCCTGAACTCCTCTGAGAGAGAAAATCATCTGTTTGCTTGGGGAGGACGAGACTCAGCTGCCCCGGGGTACAGGCAGAGGCTGATCCACAAGCCCTGGAGCCTCCCTGAAGCACTCATTGCTTCCAGAGAGGGCTGTGATGTCTCTCAGGAGCCGGTTTGGGATGGCTGAGGGTCACTCTGTGTAAGGGTCCAGAGGTGGGGAGGCTGTGCACAGGGTGGGTTCAGCACACAAGGGGCTCAGGGGCAGTGTGGCATTGCCTGGCTGCTGTGTCCCAGGGGAAAGAGCAGCTCAGCTGGCAGGCAGGAGAAAGGGAATTTCCATGATTTGCTTGTGGTGCTTTGTCTGTTAAAATTCTGTCGGTGGACCATGTAATTTCCCTCCAGTGAGGGGGAAAGGAGCATTGCTTAGTTCAGAGCCTGACCTGCCTTCAGTAAAGGTCTGCACACTTGTGTATTTCAGTGTACACTGATCCCTTGGGAAGGCTGACCTGAAACAGAGACTGGACAGAGCTGGAGAATAAAGTAGGTATTTATTGAAATGCCTATAGGATACACCTTGAGCAGGACAAGAGCCTGGCCAGGTGGACTAAGAATGGCCACAAAAAATGGCTAACCAATCACAAGGTCTCACACTTTTAAAAGTTTTGGTCCATTTGCATATTGGGGTTTAATTGTCTAATTACAGCTTCAAGTTGTGAGGTCCCATCCTTCTTTGTTTGTCCCTTCATGTCCACTGTTGTTTGTGCTTTGGGACCTGAGTATTGTCCTTGGTCTTCAGCAGGAAAAGGATTTGTTTTGTCTCCCTACCCTGTGAAGGGAGCTGACTAACACTGAATATGAGGCTCAGAACTGCACCCCTGGGCAGCACAGAATCTGAAAAACACCAAAGCTAAAACTTTATAGCATCGACACCAAACCTGCAGTACCCAACACAGCATTTGCACAGGAACAGTTTTATTTCCTTGGCGCTTTAAGCGCTGGGCTCAGAGATGCTGCACCCGAGGATTTTTTACAGACTCATCCAAAGTATTCCTGCGTTATTCCAGAGAACCTGGTCCTTTGGCGATGTTTTCCTGCCCTGGCCGCCCGGCAGGATCCTCTGTGCTCCCGGGAGGTGGCAGCAGCCCCTCGCCGGTGGCACCGAGCATCCTCCCGGCTGGGAAGGGAACGCACCATGGAAAGGTCACACTCGGTACTTGCCCAGCATCTCCTGTATGTTCCTCCAGACACTGCTGGGATTTCCTTTCTTCTTTTCTTTTTTTCCTCCCCTCCCTGATTCCCAACAATAATTATTTCAGTTTTCTCTCTTCTCTTTGACAAGGTGCTCAGGGGGAGCAGAGCAGCACCATTGTCTGCGCTGTCTCCGTTTTCCACCCACTCAGGCTGATGTCAGCCCCTCACTGCAGGGTTTAATGCATTGCTGTCTGCCTTCCACGCTGCTTATTTCAACAACTTTTTGTTGCCCTCTTTTTCCATCAGAGCCAAAGCCTGGCTCCCACCTCTGATGCCCTTTTCCTCTCTGCTGAGTCGATGGGACATTCAGGATCACCCTGCCACTGAGTCACCAAAGTGGAAACAACAGGGAGCCCGGGGGAATAGGCTCCCCAAAGTGTTTTGCAGGCCACTGAGGGTCAAAGAGGTCCTTTTTATCCCCCCCTTTTCCCTTGCATGAGCCCAGGACACTCAGCTGAGCCTTGCACAGAGCAACATTTGGCTCTGATGATGGTGATATTAAGATAATTTCAGAGCTGAGCTGTAAGGGCCTTTGAAAGTCTGCTTCATAGTTCTCAGTGCTGACTAAGGAAGGTCTGGGGTTTCATTTCCTGCTATGCTTTTGTTGTTATTGTTGTTTGTTTTTATTTAAAGGGAACTGTTTGGAATGTCTAGCCTTGTCTCCGCTGGTTTTGCTGGAAGGCTCCTTGGGCTTTGGGGAGGATTTGCATGTTGAACTCTCACACTGTAAACAAAGCGTGTCAAATCTCTCCCAAGGATGCTGATTTTCCAAAGCATTCTTTAAGAGCCTGACCTTTCTTTCCAGTAATTTATGGGCTGCTTCCAAACCCTCCACAAAACAGTAATGCAAAAAAGCCTGACTTATTTATGTGCTTCAGCAGGCCATAGGGGTAAGAAAAGCTATACATAGCAGTGTTTCAGTCTCTGGATATGTCATTATTTCCCCTGTGAGGTTCATGACACCAGGATCTACGACCCTGTCCATGGGATTGAAACCAGGAAGCCCAAAAGGCTCATTCAACCCCCGCAGCAATTTGGCTTCCCCCGAGATGGTTTCTGCCTCTCGCTGATTTTCAACCTGTCAGCTCAAAGTCTCACCTGAATTTAATGCAAAACAAATACCCTGTCACCTCAGCACAGGGAAAATGGAATACAATGAACTTAATTGGCAGTGGCAGGATGGTTCAGCAGAGTCTGGGAAAGGATTTTGTGGAGGGAAGCAGTCGTACACAATTTTTTTGCTGGGCTGTAGTTTCTCTAGCAGCACACACCAGAGCTGACTTGCAAGCCTGCCAGGCTGGCTTTTCTCTTCCAGGCACTGCTAATGTCCTATCATTTTATCTCCCTATCATTTCAGCCGAATAAAAAAAGGCAGCACAGAGTAAGAGAGGCATAGACTGGGATGCATGGAAGGCTCAAACAAGAAATAGTGTCAATGGGTGAGCTGGAGAAGTTGGCTATAACAATATTTCCATCTTCCTTGGAAAAAAAGCAGCCCAGCCACACTCCACATCTCCTGGGGGACTGGCAGATAACTCAGAGATAAAGTCTCCAGCTAAAGTACAGATCAACTCCTTTATGGTTCAGTAACACAAAATTTTAAAGAGCCAAAAAGAAACACAAGATTGGAGGCTATATATCTGTATTTTTCTCCTTTGATAAGATGAAGTGCAGGAGCCATTGTAGCACCTGAAATGCTTGTGAATACTCTCCAGTGGAGTGTAGAAGATTCAGCTGTGGTGCAGCTGGACTGTCCTGCTCTCCCTCCCACCAACTGATGTCAGTCAGACACTGAGGGGGACTGAGCTGGCATTTGAGCTTCTCATTCACATTTGTGCCTGGCAAATTGCAGGAGGTTCCCTCGCTGTGTGACTTCCATGTTTGGGTCATTAACCAAGCAGCTGAAAATGCATTAATTAAACCAAGAGATTAAGAATCTCCCCACCACCTCAAATAAAAAGAAAACCCCCCCAAAACAACAACAACACCAAAAAAGAAAATCAACCAACAGACCAGAAAAAGTAATTAAAATAAGACAGAAGAGTCTGACAGAATTTTACCACCATGTTTTGGAGTAAGACAACATGAATGGAAGGAAAAACTCATACCCACAGCACTTATGATTTCATTTGCTCAGACTTCTTGTTGCCAGCCCTTGCAGGGGGGGATTGCAGCAAGGGTGACAGGAATCACTGAGGTGAGCAGTCACTGTGCCAAAAATCCCCCCCTCCCTGTGACCAGCACAGCACTTGGATCAGAGAGGGATGCTTGCACCACAGAATCAAGGCCTCCAATAAATCAGACGTGAACTCAGGTTCCTCAGGCCTCTGAGGTGAAATGCTCTCCTCACCTTGGAACAGAAGCAGACCCTGAGGTCTCTGGCACCGTTTGCTGCAGCTGCAGTGTCTCAGGACACAGCCAGGTCAAAGGGCCATAGACAGAGAGAACATTTTTCATTATATCCACTAGCACAGCTGGAAAAACTAGAGGAGATTTTGAGCTCTGAAACCAATCTACAAGTCAGTGAGGGCTTTGAGAGCTGAGCCTTGGCCATGGTTGTTGTGGTGGTTTGACATTACCCCGTGCACTGCTGTGGCTTGGTCTGCAGGGGAGGACAGTGGCAGCAGCCACATTTCCCAGACCTTCTGCCAACATTTCCCTGCTTGATGCCTGTGCTGCTGCCCTTCCATGGGCTCACAGGTGCTGTCAGCACTCAGGTGTCTGCCAGTAATTGGGAGCAGAGCTGGGAGACCATGAAACAGCAGCAGAAACCTGGTTTGACCTCTGGTCTGATAGGTTCACTTCTCTGATAAACCTGAAAGAAAGAGAACATGGAAGTCTGGACATTACAGAGGGGTGAAGAACTGGGTAGGATACAGCTTAACTGTTATTACTTCCTGTGATAAGATAAGCACGAAAATTAGGTATAATTTTTCATGTTAAAAAGTGCACTGTAGACATACAGAATACAGAAACCTGGCAGAAAACTCTTCTAAATGGATGAGTCTAAAGACTCATGGATGTCTTTAAAGGCTGGGTGCTCTGGGTGCAGAAGCTCCTTGGGTGGCTCTGGGCACACAGATGACATGAGCTCAGGTGGCTCCATGAGCCCTGCACAGGCAGAGTTGGGACAGGGAAGGGAATTATTGAGCCCCTTCATAGTGGGGACCAAAGTTTAATTGTGACAAGATTTAAGACGACAGAGGAGGGACAGAAGAGGAGGTACATGAAAAAGGAACATTTGCAAGAGCAAGGACAAGGAGCAGTGGCTTCAAACTGAAAGAGGCTAGGTTTAGATCAGATATTAAGAAGAAATTTTTCTCTGTGAGAGTGGTGAGGCCCTGGCACAGGTTTCCCAGAGAAGTTGTGGCTGCTGGAAGTGTTCAAGGCCAGCTTGGATGGGGCTTGGAGCAAACTGGGGTAGTGGAAAGGGTCCCTGCCTATGGGAGGGGGTTGGAATGAGATGTTCTGTAAGTTCCCTTCCAAAGCATCCCAGGATTCTGTGAGAAGCAACCACAGCGCACTGGCACTGCCATCAGCTGGGAATACTCAAGGCACGAGGGCTGTGTGCCAGGATCTGTGCCTGGAGGAGGCTTTTGTGGTATTTTTGGGCCTGGTGGGTGGGTGCCCTGGGGAAGAAGTGGGTGTTGTTACTCTTGTTAGAACTCTTTGGCAGCATCTGCTCACAGAGGATGGACAGAATTCAGACATGTCCTGCTGTGGGGGAAAATCTCCTGGGGAAAGTCCCTGGAGCAAGAAAGCCAAAGACTCCTTGGGAAAATCCCAGAGTATCCCCAGCATGAGGTGGTGGAGAAGAGGCCTCAAGGGAGAAGATGAAGTTGTGCATAGGTGGAAACCCCCCTGCCCACCCCAAAGGGAGGGCTCAGAGCCTGGCTTTGAGCTGGGGGCACAGTGACACTACCTGGAGCATCCCCAGGGCATTGGCTGGGCTCCTGCAGGGAGAACATGAAGGGAGGGAACAACAGCCACTTTTTTTTGTTGGTTGTTTGAGGTTTGTTCTAATTATGAATTACATGCTCCGCAGCAAAGCACCAACTTTCCCTGCTCCAGAGAAACTCAGAGGGTTTTTTACTGGGTTCTCTTTGAATCCATCTCCTTTCTGAGATGTCTTCCTCCTTAAAGGCCTTTTGATCCATCCACCAGTCCCCATCACTACCCTGCACACAAACTGACTCCAGCTCTCACCCTGTGTCACCTCCCTTCTGCAGCCAGCTCCCAGCTCTGCTCCTGCTCACCTGGTGGGATTAATTCCTGTTGTTTCACCCCTGGGGAAGCTGCTCAGCCAGGTGAATTTGGCAGCAGAGCCTTCCAAAAGGGTCAGCTCTGGGCTGGGAGTGAGCAGGCACTGTGTGCAGAGGAAGGTGCTGGTCTCTGTGCTGTACACCTGCAGTGGGAATGCCAAAGAAGCAACAGAATCACAGACTCACAGAGTGGTTTGTGTTGAAGAGCACCCTAAAGGTCATCCATTTCCAACCAAGGGCCAGAGTGCTGACATTAATCAAGCTGTCACTTTGCCCTTGGTTGTGTGGACACGGTGACACCACCACTCTGAGAGCACTGTGGGGACCGGCAGGCACCAACAATTCAGCTGAGCCTTGCAAAATGCCAGAACTCAACCCAGAGCTTCCCCTTCCCAGCTAAAATCACAGCTGAAAATAACCCTCCCTTCCAAAGGATGGCCCTGTTTGAGCCCTTGGTGTGCCCACGGTGCGTGACAAGGGGGTTATTTATTGTCAGCACGCCGAGAATAGGATTTTACAAGGAGAGGGAGGGTGACAAAACCTATTCCCAGCAAGCTGGGACATTTGGACACCTGTTACTGAGTTAACCAATGCACTCACGTGCATCAGAGATGTGTGGAGTTATCAAGGTCTCCTCCAACACTTCAGAGCCCACACATTTTCCAGCTGCCCCCAACATGCTGGCTGATGTCCAGGGCTCTCTTTGGACCCTGCCTGCACATTTACTTTGCTTGTAGTTGATCTGGCTTGGCAATAGAACTCCCCCAGCAGTTATGTGAGTTTCCCTTCAGTTTTTTAAGAACTAAAGCCCCAGGCAAAAGCCAGAAGGCTGCACACCAGTGGAACAGGTAATGTGGAGGCTGACCTGCCCTGCTGGTGCATTTGGGGATGTTAGAGAGGAAAGGACTGCCTTGCTTCACCCCAATCCAGTCTCCTCCTGTCATGAACAGCAACTTGAAAGCCTGTCCTGCCCAGCACAGCTCACAGAACGTTTTGTTCCCAAGCCTCAGTGCCCTCTAGAATGCAAAGCACTTCCTGACCACCCTTGAGCCAACTTAGATCAATAGGGTGAAAGATCAAAAGACCCAAACTCTGCTGCTCTGGAGGGGGGCTGCAGGTCAGCTCAAGGGTCTTGGCAGCATCCCAGCAGGAGAGGAATGCCCGGAGGTGAAAATGCAGGGAGCAGTCCACAGAGCAATAATCCTGCTGTCAGCTTGCTCATGCTTTTAGGAAGTTTTTGGAAGCGTGGGGAAGCTCAAGTCCTCATGCCATGAGAAGGTAAGAAAGGACTTGGGCTCAGGTTGTGAATGGCAAGCCCCACCATCCATGTATTTCCCACCCCTGTTAATTGCTCTTCTCTGGGCTGCAAGGGCAGGATTGAGCTTTCCTGACTTTGGAGGCAGACATCTCAGTCTGAGCTCACTGTCCTGTTCTCCCTGAGCAGGCAGAGGAAAGGAGCTCCATGGACACACTCCAGTAAACCCATTCCTAGCCATCCCCACCAGGAAGGGAGGCATTGCCACCAGGATGGGCTCTGTCCTTGGGCCAGGGAGCTCAGGAGGAGATAGTTAATCCACATCTGAGTGGATAAATCTTCTCCAAAGCACCCACCTGGTGAGTTCAGAAGACCTGCTGGATCTGAGTGCCTTGAAACCTTCCTTGTGGATTGAGTGAGTGCCAGGCTCTCCCTCTCGGTAGCATCCTGGAGCTCAGGTGAGGGGTGTGCACAAGCACAGACTCATGCAGAGCCCATGTGGTGGTGGAGGAAGTTGTGACAGAAGTGTGAGGATCGGTATTAAAGGAGAATAAATGGGAATGTTGGTATGCAAAACTCCCAAAGGAGTAACTGGCAGTGGGGGGACGGGAGGGATGGCAGTTGTTGGTGGCACCTGGACTGGCAGGACTTTGAGAAGCACAAATAGGGGACAGCTCCTCAGAACACCCAGATCAGGAGATAAAGGGCTCAGAAGGTAAAATCCTGATGACTCATGGGGAGGCGTGTCAGAATAGACATTCATCAGTGCCTGCTGAGTGAAAAACACCGTCTGTGAACCTGGAGAGTGTCACTCAGGAGACTTGGTGAGGACTGGGCAGTGCTCCTGGTCCTCTGTGCCAGCATGAGGAATCATGGCCAGATCAGGTGGATACAAACTCCTCAGTGCTTGGGGTTGGTTATGTGACTATGACAGCACAAGAGACTGTGTTGCATTTTATCTCCTTTTGTCCAGCGTCAGGATTAAATGCACCAGACAGTATTTTTTATTCAGACTCAGATGTTTATTAATTCTTATCCTTATTTCTCACAAATCATGAGTTCTGCAGCACTCCTAGCTAACAAACTAAAAATGGCTCCCTATCTCTCTCTTTCTACTAGGCCTTTTAAGGATAAACTGTCCAATTATGAAATGACACCTGAATTATTTTTACTTTTAAGCAATAACCAATCACCCGTGCCCTGCAATGTGAACTTTTCTATCCAATCACAAAATACCACCAACCCATGAAGAAGAAGGTGAAAAAGAAGGACTTAGCCTACACCCTAAATCCTCCATCTTGCTTTATATATATTACTATATTCTAAACCCTTAAACTCTAAGTTTTCTGCCATATTACATGCTTCTATTCAAACTACACACTCATAATCCCAGTGCTATCATTTAATTTTGGAAGCCTTTTCCAAGGCCTCAGGTCAATGCAGTGTTTTCTTGGGGGTCAGTGCCTGTCAGCACAAAAAGTCTAAAATTCTCAGTGCCCAGGGTTCCAACAGGAGTGACTTTAATTTTGTTTAAAAATAAATTGCTCTTCTCTGCTAATCAGGTCTGGCATTGAACTCTATTGCATTTTTATTCATATTGCAGCTTTGTTTCCTACAGCAGAGAAACAAGTCTTGACTTGGAAATGGGCTTTGGACAGAGTCTCTGGTCCTGGAAGGGTCTTAAGGCATCCTGGTGGATTTGTACTTAATTATTGAACTTACTGGATGGTGTTAAACTCCATCAGAGTCTAAGGTTACCCTGAATTTTCCAAGTGAAAGGCATTGGCTCAGGTTTGCTTGAGACTTGGCCTTGTCTTGTCTGACAGATCTGCGAATCCCTAAAACCCTTCAGTTTTGGCTCACTTGTTTTACAGGCTCCTGACAAAGTGCAAGAAATTTGCTGCTGCACTGATCACAGGCTGCTCTGAGCTGGAAGGGACCCACAAGAATCATCACAGCCCAGCTCCTGGCCCTGCATGGGACAGCCCCAAGAATCCCACCAATGCCTGGGAGTGTTTTCCAGACATGTGCACAGCCAGGTGCTCCAGTGCAATGTTGGCAAGGGTGGATCTGGGGCCATTGGGCAGCCCCTTGGTCTGTGATTCCCACCCCTATGGAGAGAGCCTGACTCTGGAATTCCACTTTTTTTTTTCCTTGAATCTATCTTTCCTAGGAAGTTTAAGGCAGAGATTCCCATAGGAAAGGTGCCTTCTCTCTTTGGTCTGAGGCTGGCTCAACATTTTCTGAGTGAAGACCTGGAGGCAAACTGCTAGGAAACCAAGGCAGAGTGAGGGGGCAGTATGGGTTAGGCTGCCAAGGTCTTTGCACAGTGGGGTAAACAGTGGAATGTGTGCTCAGTGTGTATTCCAAAGCTGGAATTGCTTCTTCAGTGTCTGTTAAAATCCTGCCCTGTTCAGCTGCACACCTTGATCATTCCAGTCTTGCCATATTTCAGACATCCTTCTCCATGTGGGGTTATGTAGGACCTCCAAATTTCTCAGTATCCCCCAAGGGTTTCTTTATTTTTTAACACACACACACACACTTTAGAAATGGAAGAAAGGGTCAAACCTAGGCCAGCTGAACCAATGAGGCATTCACTAAACATATTTTTGTGCAAAGGCCAGGCACAGAGATGGTTTTGCAAAAATCTCACTGAACGTGAATTGAAAACAGCAGAAGTAGCCTGCAGACTTTTGCTCTTGATTTTTCACTTTTTGTGGTTTAGCTCCAGCTGGCAAATAAGCCCAAAGGGGCCCCACATCAGCCACTGTGATGAAAATTAACTCTACCCCAGCCAAAACCAGCTCATCACCTCACCTGCCATATGGCGCAAGGATCAAAGACTTCGGACACATCCCAGCCATTCCTGGAAACAGGCTGAAAAGGAGATCAATCTTGGTTCTTCAAAGCCTGAAAGCCAGAGGGATATTGGATCAGGGCTGTACTCTGCCAAGATCCAGAAGGAGGCAGGTGGATGCTTTGGCTCTCTTGCAGATGTACTGTGGGTTTGTGCTTCCCACAGAGGCCAGCGAGACCTCTGGAGATGTTGCTTCAAATTCCCTCAAATGGCTTTGGCAGACAAGTGGTCAAATGGCTTCAAATTGAAACGAGGGGCCTCCCAGAAAGGAGGCAGGATGCCACCATCCCTGGGGACAGCCTGAATGTGGCAAAGGACGAAGAGACAGGTGGGGAAGAGAAATGTGGGTCAGACTGGGAGCTTTAGAGGAGAGCAGAGGCACAGCCTGGACTTAGCTGTGTTTGTTCACACAAGGGAAGGATCTGTATCAGCATTAAAACAGGAATTGCTGCTCTGACAAGATGTTACCACATTGACTGTGGAGGAGTGAGCCTGCACACTGTAACAGGCCTGGAAGGTTTGTTCCAAGTCTTGCAGATGTGGGACTGTTGGCACAAACCTGGAATTGGTACCTCTTTTGGAAAATTACCATTATGAGAAGACTCATTAGATACAATATTCTCATTTCCTTTCTGGCAGCAAGTCTGCCAGCTAAAACCGACAGTAGGATGCTTTTCACTGATAGGGAAAGATATATCCCTGCATTTTAATTTAAAAAGATAAAACATTTTCTTTCTTTAAAGCAACGCAAATAATTTATCTGCACTGTGGCTTTAGCATAGACAGGATTTTAGTTATTAAGTTTCCACAGGGCAGCCTTAGGTCCTGGTGGGAGTGTCCCAGAGACAGGCTGAAGGTTTTGTTCCTGCTTTGAGCCCTGCTCTGCTGGAGTCCCTCGGTTTCAGGTGTAGTTACTAACCCTGAGGTGCCTTACAAAGGATTGTAGGGGTTCAGTGACCCCGAGGGGAGAATCATGAGTTCAGGCCAAGTTTAAGAAACCTCTCTGGTTCTTAGGAAGGTAGCTGGGGTCAAGCCTTGGCTGAAGGTTCACAGCTTTCTGACTGAGGCAGAGTGAAAAGTGAGGGATGTGCCAAGCCCCAGTGCCCATTGTGCAGCTTTGGGTGCTGCAGCTCATCCAAAAGGAGGATGTTTCCTTCTCCATGGTGTAACCCAGCTTTGCCAATGGGATTTTGGAGAGACTTTAGAGGACTAAAGCTTCCCTTGGCCAGCAATCCCTGGTGCCTGGCTTGGGCCCAGGAGAACTCTTTCCTTGTCCCAGTTAGAGAATCGCCTTGCCCTGAGGGCAGAGATGTTTCCATTGCTTTCCTCACGCTGCTGCTGGTGCCCTGAGAGCGCACATAATGAGATAACATTGTGTTCACACTAAAAAATGCCCCTAATTCCTGGTACTGCAAATCTGTGACAACTCACCAGCCAGCATGTGTGTGCTCTTTGGGAAAGAAAAACAGCCTGACCCTGGCTCGGGGGCGTGAGCCCAGCTCCTGTCACAAGCCATTGGGAACTGGGAGCAGATGCTGCTTCTGGAACTGCACATTCCAGGGTGTTCCCATCCAGGTTTGGCACTGCAAAGCCCTGCCACATCATCCACAGGTGTTTTTGCCTGTTGAATGCCACCTCCTTTCTTTAGAAGGGTGCAGGACACGGTCACGGGTGATTGCTGAGCAAACCACCTTGCTGTGGCTTTGTGTTTGACACGGGTCACTTCATCCAGGTGTTTATGGGCACAAATAGCACGTGGGAGAGCCCAGAGATTCCTCTGGCTCAGGGTCATGGGCAAGGCCAGCTCAGTGAAGGTCACGGAGTTTAGGCAGAGAAAAATCAGGTTTTTTTTCCTCTGAAGAAGGGCAGAAGTTAGAGCCAGACAATTTTTGGAGAAGCCAGGCAGCCCCTGCTCTGTTTTCTCTTGCTCCCACTCTGCTGGGTGACAGTGTCTGGCTGGGGCGACCTGGAAAAAAAATATTCCCAGTTTAAAAGCACTTGTGCTTAGAAATATTGAGGAGGCTTATTCCCCACCGAAATCAGGACAGGCAAAAAAAGAGAATTTGGGGTTTCTAAGTGAAATTCTGGGCACCTCCACCCACCCTAAGCATGTGCATGACTTCAAGTGGAGGCTGGCAGCTCCAGAATCCAGCCAAGGATGGGCCACACTCCACTGTGGACATCTGCCTTGTGTCTGAGACAAAACTTTGCAGGTGACATTTGGGCAGATAGAGGTAAAAGTCCTTAGGATTTGAAAAGTGAGAGAGAGAAATATTCCTTTTGTGTTCCTGCCCACGATCCTCTGACTTATTTAGAGAAGGTATTTGAAACAAATGAAGGGTCCTGCTTTGTTTCAGCTGTCTGACACATCCCATCCCCTCTCCTCCTCCCCAGAGAGCTCTGCTGGCCCTCCTGCACTCTGCTGGGCTGTGGCCTCCTTCCCAGCTGCACTTTTGACTGGGGCCACAACTTGCTGGAAGCCTTTCTAAGGATTCCCATGAAGAATAAATTAAAACAACAGAATCAGACAAAAAATTAATTGTTTTTCCATCTGTTGAAAGTTAAAAAAAAAAAAACCCTCCCCAGCACCCTCTTTCATTAATCGGTCTGTTTTCTATCTGCTTTTGATCCTCACCTGCTTTATTTAACAATAAAATACAGGCGAGTGTTTTGATTATCTATTGTTGTGAAACTATTAATTCAAGGAAATGTTTGCAGTGGAAGGAAATTTAAGTCAAGGAGGATTTAACCTTGGAACAGTCCTGGGAGCAGTGGGAGTGTGTGCAGGGCTGGCAGGGTGGGATGTGGTGGCCGTGACACCCTGGTCCAGCACACCCCAGGAGGCAGCAGGAAGGGAAGGAGTTGTCCATGAAATACCCAGTTATTTCATTTCTCCACAGAGCCAGGAACTCCATGGGAAAAGGTCCCCTCCTAGCTGATTTGGGGTTGTTGCTCTGGCCCAAAAGAGAACAGGGAGACAAGTGATCCCCTACTCCAATCGTTTATACAGGGTGGGAGCATTTTCTGATTTAGAAGAGAGCTGGTTTTTCCCCAGAGGGTGTCTGAAAGCAGCCAATTGCTCAGATTTTCTCTGCTAATGCTGATACATGGTGCAATCCATGTGCAGCTCCAGGTGGCAAACACTGCAGTGCAAGGTAGGATCCACATCCAGGGTTTGATCCACCTCATCTGTCCTGGAATCACAGAGGTCATTTGGGCAACTGAGTCAGATGTCCCCACTGTCATCAATGGCCAGGAATAGCTGAACCACACAACAGGACCACCTTCAAGAGTCATTTCTGTGACTTGAGGTAGACCCTTTCCTCCCCAAACCCAGAGTCCTACATCTGTAACTCCTGGGGTGACCACAGGCAGACAGGAAATATCCTCGAGTGCTTTCTCAACAGCCCAGTTTAGTAGGAATAAAATAATAATAGTAATAGTAAAAAGCAATGGCAGTAGCAATAGCAATAGTGACAGTATAAATAACTGTATAAACAACAACAACAAACCAAATGTAATAGAGATGAAGGGGGAAATCAAATTCTTTGTCCTCAGAAATGCAGTTTCCACCTACAGCAATCTAAAGTCTTGCTTCTGGAAAACTTCTGCAATGCCTCTCTTACTTCAAGCACTCCACTGCCAGCAGAAGCCAAGCAGGAAAAGAGAGAAGGCAAAGTAGGAGCTGATGTGACAGCAAAGACTGCAGTGATTTTAATTTGCCCAGACAGCCCTGGCATCCCTGCCTGCCCAAAGGATGCTCTTGCTAATGGGATGGGTGGCAGGTCCTGAACCTGGGCCCTCAGCCAGGGAAGCTGCACACATCCCTCCCCTGGGAGAGACTCTACATCCATCCCAGAGCATGGATCACTCACCTAGGGGCTGAACAGCTCCCAGGGGAGGAGAGGAGGAATGAAGGACACAAGGAAGGACCAGGTGCTCCCAGGCTGGAGGAAGCTGAGGAAGAACCTTGTGCCCTGGTGACCTGTGGAGTGTGACCCTGGTGGAACCTCCCCACACTGACTGGCAGAGCAGAGCAGGACTGACCCTCACATGCTGGAAACTCCTGCAAGACCTCTTTGGTGCAGATCAGGGTTTTAAGGAGGTAAATAGCAGTGTCTGAAATGTGGGGCCCAGGAGAAACATGGACTGCAGGTGCCAAAGGTCCCAGCCTTATTCTGCCAGTGGCCCTATTGCTCTGTGTGCTTTGCTCAGCACCAAAGGCAGGAGGAGACAGGACAGGGACCCTTCATTTCTCTGGAAACATCACTCTTGAGCATGGCCATAGAGGGAAAAATCACAGAATCAATGAGGTTGGAAAAGGCCACTGAGATAGAGTCCAACCTTTGACTGAACACCACCTTATCAACCCAACCATGGCACTGAATGCCATGTCCAGTCATTCCTTGAACACAAAGATGTTCAGGCTGAGTTGAGGGGCAGCTACCCTCTGTTCAAAGGCTTTCAGAAAAAGCAAATGCCACAGGCTTCCTCCTAGCCCGTGTTACATGCTCAGGTTTCCTCCTTTCCCCCCCTTCCAGCTATAATTAGTCTGAGCAGCAGACATGGAAAGGCACTCCAGACAAATCCTTGTGCAATCCACAAATCTCTACCTTGGGCTGATTGCTCAAGTTGCCTTATTAGCATCACATCTGCTTTAAGCACCAAGGCTACCAAATTAGATGGAAAAAAAAACCATGCAAATGCTGTGTAGCTCTCTGGCAAATTAGCATGCTTCCTTCACAGAGGTGGAGATTGCTTGGAGGGGGGAGAAGTAGGAACGTCGTCATTTGGTTAATTATCAAAGCAATTATATCAAATTAGGGAAGGGATGGCTTAAAAAAAAAGCACAAGTATCAATGCTGTCATATTGACTGGCTGCTATAAGAGTGGCACAAAGAGTAGCTCCTCTCTACAGCCACAGGCATCCATGAGGAGGCTTTGCCATCTAATCACCATTTTTTAAATTGTTATTTGATTGGAAATTTCCAAGATTTCTGATTTCTTGGTTTGTTGGGTTTTTTTGGGGTTTGTTTTGTTTTGTTTGGTTGGTTGGTTTTGGGGTGGTTTTTTTTTTTTTTTGTTTTGGTTTGGTTTTGGTTTTTGATTTTCTTTCTTTTTCTCTTCAAGATAAAACCACAGTTTTCTAGAAGTCCAAGGAGGAGAAAGGAAACAGCAACTTTTGAGCAGTTGCCATATCAGCAAAACCCATTTGCTGCAGCAGTGGGGATCTCCTGCTCCTCTTTCCCAAACAAATGGCTCAGCCAGCCCCATTGGCTGTCCCACCCCTCTGGCAGCAACAACCTTCAGCTCTTCTGTTTCCTGGAGCATCTCTCTGTCCTCAATAGCCCCTAAATCTACAGGCCCATTTTCTTCTTGTGTCTGCACTGTCAAAGGAGTGAAAGCTTTGATACTTTTCTTCCCAGAAAACCACAGCAGTTACCTCAAAACATCTGATATCTTTTAAAATAAATGCAGACATGCAGTTCTGCTAGAAACCAAGACCTGAAGGGTCCTGGCAGTGTCCTCTGTTATTTTGGGGGCATCCCAGTGGGCTCCTGCCTGGGAAGTGGCTGTGCTGCCTTGCCCTGTGTCCTCCTAAATGCTGGGAATGGTCCCTCTTGCCCAGTCCACCAAGAACAGGAGTGTTGTAAATAAATATGATAAAGTTGGCTTTTCACAAATATTAAGATAAATGTTATATATATATAATGTTAAAATAACTCTGCTGTAGGAATTATATTTTTATTTAGGCATGGTAGTAGAATAGCTGATATACAGTTATGCTTGCAATTGAACTGTTTGATTGGAATAACATCCAGTTAGCACATGATAAAGACCCCTGTTATTGATATGCCAATGATCAGCACCTCCCCTCTGGAAAAAGTATAGACCACAGGCCAAACTAGAGGTGATAATAAAACCACAGCCAAGAAACACACATGCTCTAAAAAGGTGGAGCCAAGGAGGGGCCATGCTGAACAGTTCTTAGAAAAATATTATTATGCATAATAATCTATGAATATACGACAGGCTGATGTAATAGAAAAGGTATTTTAAGGAATTTCTCCAAGATAGTAGGAGTGCTCTTGGCTGAAATCCAAGCACTGGGCTGTTTAACCCTTTGCTTTATTTCTGTCTGCTATTATCTTTTTATTAAACTTTTTAAATTTTACCAAAAAAAGTGAACCTTGTTTTTCACAGGAGAGTGAGTGTGCAAGAAGCAGCCAGCATCATCCCTCGAGGAAACACTCCCTGAGTACACAGACCATGAGAAATACATGTGTCTGACATGTGAAATACACATAACCAGACGTGTAGACCTGCTTCTTCCTGCAAGAAAAAGTTTGTCCAGTTGTCTTGGGGTGCAATATGTAACCAAAAGCAAGTATTCTATTCCCAGTCTGTTGAAACCAGTTGAAGAGGTGTTTTTTCTTTAACTCCAGGGGAAGGGGGCAGGTGTCTTCTGTTCATGGCCCAGCTGTTAAACCAGCTGGGGCAGTGTTCTTTATCTCTTCCAGGACCCATCCTCCCTCAGGGGATATCTGCTGTTAATGGGCCATCGAGGCTCACTGCAGGGCTGATACAATTACATCATCTGACTGGGAGGAGCCAAACATTCCTATCTGGATAAAACCTGGGATTCAGAACAGCAGCACAGCCTGTTTGCACTGGATTCCCAAAGGAAGTCTGGACCCATCTCACCACCACTGGACCTTTCTACAGGATTATCTCTACTCTAACAGAACCACAGTTGTCAGTCCAGGAGGACTTAACTGGACTGCTCCCAACACCCTGACCAACAGGGTGTCAGACTGTATTCTGACTCTGTCAGGGCTTCTGAGATTTTTTTGTTTGCTTGGGCTTTTTTCTTTCTTTTTTTTTTTTTTTTTTTGCTTTCTTGGTTTGGTTGGTGTGTGTGGGTGTGTGTGTGTTTTGTTGCTGTTTTTTGTTTTGTTTTTACTACTACATTTGTACTTCTTAATATTCCTAGTGAAGAACTGTTATTCCTATTCCCAAATCTTTGCCTGAAGGCTCTTAATTGCAAAAATTATAATAATTTGGATGGAGGGGGTTTACATTCTCCATTCCTAGGGAAGCTCCAGCTTTTCCTGGGCAGACACTTGTCTTTTCTAAACCAAGACACCTGTGGAAGTGGACAGCATGGCCAAAAGAGCTGCCCTGCCCACTTTTGAAATGCTGGCCAGTGTGCTCCCTTTGTTTGGGATGAAATGGTGTGACTTCTGTCACTGAGTAACACTGCAGGCAGCTGTCTGAAAATGCTCTCCTTCCTTTGGGATGGCCTCAATTTTCATGCCTGCTTGCTGGAGACTGTAAAGCTTGTTTTCAGTCGGGTTTGCTTACAAAGCTCAATTAGCACTTTGCACGCATTTGATCAGGTGCTAATTTAACTCAGGGGACGATTTACCTTCCAAAACATATGCCAATAGTTTCCTTCAAGAAAAAAAAAAAAAAGAAAAAAAAAAAAAAAACAAAAAGAAAAAAAAAGGAGGGGGGAGGAAGGGATGACGAGACAGGATAGAGAGAAAGCAGCAGATAAATTATTTTTAACTGGATCAAAATGATGACATTCCTTTTCCAACTCATCCCTGGCTGAGTCATGCAAACCCGAATGTGAGGACGTGCAGCAAGGACAGCAACAAGCTCAGAGAATGCAGGGCTGGAGGAGCACCCCGGGGTCTGCACCATCCCTGGGTAGCTGCCCTGCCCTGGCAGAGTCCTGTCATTCATTCCCAAACCCTTTCCCTCTTCTCTGCTCTCCATGGGGTTGCCCATGGCACAGGCTTGTGGGGCAGGTGCCCCACTGCATCACCTCACCCCCAAATACAAGATTTGTATCTATTCCTTCTAACTGAGGGCATTCAATGGATGTACAAACTGTTGCACAGGGTCAATAATATGTTCTTCATCTGGACAAGTGGGGCATAAAATCATCTCTTACACCAGCCTTGCTAGGGAGGTGTTATAACAGCACCACAACCTCACCCTTTCCTCAATTGGCTTTTTATAAATTAGTTTTTTTACAAAAGCTCTGATCAAGGGTCAGCAATTAGTTGTTGAATCTCTGGTATTCACCTAGCTTATAGAGGGGTTTATTTCTTACAGGAGGTCTGCTGTATTTGGAAAAATAAAATTTGGTTTTAAAGAAAGAAAGGGTTCTTGGAAGCTCCTCAAAATCTGAGGAGTGTGAACATCACTGGTCACTTCCAAGAGTTTTTGTAACTCACATTGCCTGGCACAGCTGAGCCCTGGATTTGTAGAAACTCCATAAAAGAGTCAAGGTCTTTTTTTTCCACTCTCATTTTGTATGTCTTAGGCTGCAGCAATTCCGTCACTGCCTCAGATTGTTATTCAACAACTGAAAAATTTCCCTGCCAGAGATATTCCCCAGTCCAACGACATATTTCACATCACCTTTTGTTTTATGCAGGATTTAAAAAGAAAGTTTATGAGCTTGGAGACTGGGCCTAGCAGATCCCCTGCCATTCTCCCCTCTGTGATGCCACCCTTCAGAAACTCTCCTTTACCCTGGAGAAATCAACCAATTTGGGCAGGGGAGGAGGGGGTGGTTCAATAAAAACTGGTGGGATATCACTGGAACACAGGACAAAAGGGCAACAGGATCTACATAACTCTCCCCAGAGCAGCAAAAATGCTTTAATTCCTGTGGTCCAGGGCCAGGTGGGATGCAAGCAATTACTTGCTCCTGCTCTTAATGTTCTTAATGAACCAAAGAGAGAGAGCATCAGGCACCATCCCAGCTCCTTGGTTTGTCAACATTAAAGTCACTTTAGTCAAAGTTACCAAGGGGTCTGTTTTTCTGCTGGGCTGTGGGCTGGGAAAATAAGCTCAAGATTAAAAATTTTATGGGTTTTTTTGGTTTTTTTTTTTTTTTTCGTTTTAATTTTCTATAGCTCAAGCACTGGTGGCTACGTAATTTCCTTGAAAACGGTCTCCTGGCCAAGGCAGGGCTATCCAGAGGCACAGCCATGCGGAGTCTGAGATGCAGAGTGGTGCACCAGGAACCTGCAGGTGGGGAGATGCTGGTGGAGGTGCAGAGAGCATCCCAGGATCTGTGAGTCCTGCTGGAAAGCAGCAAGTGTGGCGGGGCCAGGTCACCTCTGGCTGGGTGAAGCCTTTGGAAGCTGTGGGACTCTGTCTGGGCTGGAATCCCTCTGCAGTTGCCATTCCAGAGGGCAGCACTGAAAAAGGCCAGTGTTTTAATTTACCCACCTCACAAATGCATTCATTTACATGCCTTGCCTATCCTTCCTACAAAAAAAAAAAAAAAACCGTTTCCACTTATTTTCTTTACTCTGTTCAAATTGCTTTTACACCGTGTCTAATGCCCCACAGGTCCCTTCAATTCACAACTGCTGTTATTTAGTGAAATGTTTTCCCTAGGTCAACAGACTTTCATTTCAGGGTAGATAATCCTCGGTATATCCCCTGCGGGAGGTCGGGCTCTGCTCTGCAGCTGAGAGACTCTTTGTCAGGGTAATAAACTGAAAGCAGGATTTAGAAGAAATTACCTAGAAATTGAGTCCTTTGCTGCAGCTTTTTATTCCTCCTTTGAGTCATGTTTTCCTAAGGGCTTTTCAAGAAGAGGGATCAAGAATATGTATTATCTTTGCAGAACGGCAGAAAGGCAGCAGACAGATTAGTCTGGCAGGGAAGGGCACCCATGCAAAGGCCACTACAAAGACAAAAAAAAAAGAAAAAAAAGGCTCTACCTTTAACTAAAGATGAAAAGAAAGTTGTGTTTGGATTTTATTGTCTTTGCTATGAAAACAAGCACTTAAAAGCATTGTTGGTTTTTTTTCTGGATTTAAATTCGTTCACGAATTCTCTCTTTCCTGAGACAATTAAGTTCTCTGAAACAGTCTCCTTGGCAAAATATGATTAATTACACACACATATATGTTTCAGACTTTAATACATTTTCTGTGTGAAATGAATGTGATAAATATTCATTATATTAATGTGTAAAATACTATTACCTTGCTTAGCTTATGACACCAGTGGATCTGAATGTCTTTCCTAAGAGGCTCTTCTTGGCTTGGTGGTAGTGACCTCCAGTTTTCTTGCTGCTTTTTTGTTTCAAAGGCATTTTAAGCAATGGCGAAGTGTCTGATTGCCATCTTCCCCATTTGCACTCTCTTTAAAAAGAAATGTAATTTTCCTGGTTTCTCTTTCTTCTCTACACCCTTCTGGCACTCTCTAGTTCCTGATTATTTCTTAGAGAGAGAGCAAACCCAGTTCTTAGGCAAAATATAACCACTCATTAGTGCCATTTCTGCTTGTAAAAATCTCCATGAATCAAGGAAGTTTTTCCCTGGCAGTCAATATAGGAATGCTGAGGCCCTGCAAAAACCCATGACCTTTGGCTCTTGCAGGTTTGGCTGCCTCCTCATTGTCTGAACCCAGGACACAACACCCTTCTGAAAACCCCAGCACTGCAAAGCTTTTAAGACCCTGCATTGTGGACACTAAGCAGAATTTATTAATGGATTAACAGAAGCATTTTTACAAGCTCAGAGGGCCATCACCGTTTTTGTGTCAGAGGCACACACAAAGCACAGAGGTGAAGGGAACTCCTGGGTCACTGAATTCATGCCCCTGCTGTGGCAGACAGCCAAGCCCCATAAGTCCATACATAAATTTACCACATTCCAGCCCAGAGATGCTGGGGTGGGGAGGGTGAGGGGGTGGGGGAAGAGAAGAGGGAGGATCTTGCTGCTTCTCTTGCAATTTGGAAAATGTTCCATAATCTCCTCAGTATTCAAAAGTAACTTCTAGCCTGTGTGTTTTTCTGATTATCTGAAGCAATTCACTTCAGAAGATCCTTTTCTCCCTTGTGTTCAATGTGAAGGTGTAGAAGTTATCAGATGCTCAGGTCTTTCAGTCTTTTCTTGTAAGGACCAGAGGACCACAGAATGTTCAGGGGTTGGAATGAACCTTAGAGATCATCTCATCCCAACTCCTTGCCATGGACAGGGACACTTTCCACTATCCCAGATTGCCCAGGGCCCCATCCAACCTGGCTTTGAGCACCTCCAGGGTTGGGGCATCCACAGCTTCTCTGGGAAACCTGTGCCAGGGCCTTACCATGATCACTCTAAAGAATTTCTTCCTAATATCTAAGACAAAATCTTCTTTCTCTTTGAATTTGTACCTGTCACTCCTTGTCCTGTCAGTACAGTTCCTGATAGAGCCCTTCTCCATCTTCCCTGTAGCCCCTTCAGACTCTGAGAGGTGCTCTGAGTTCTCCACACAACTTCCTCTTCTTCAGCCTGAACAGCCACAACTTTCCCAGCCTCTCTTCAAAGAGGAGGTGCTCCAGTCCTCTTATCAATGTTGTGGCCTCTTCTGGACTTGTTCCAACAATTCCACATCCTTCTGATGTTGGGGACACCAGACCTGGACACAACGCTGCAGGTGGGGTCTCACCAGAGCAGAGCAGAGGTGGGAATCTCCTCCTTGGACTTGCTGCCCACGCTCCTTTGGATGAAGCCCAGAATGTAAAAATCTGCTTTCTTCCAGTGCCAGACCCAGCTCAGCTCAGTGGAAGATCAGTAACATGCCGTGTGTGTGTTCCTGCTGAACCCTGGGAAGTGACTGGTGCAACCACAAGGACTTCTTCACCTTCCTCTAATGGAAATTATCATTTTGGACAGGCCCTATAACATCTGAAGTAAGTTAATTCCGTGAAACATAGAGCTTAGCTTGATCCTTTGGATGACTTTCAGTCAACCCATGTATCTCCCCCCTTTACTACCATATTTGTAATTATTTTTTTTTCCTCCATGTGTGGCTGAGATCAGATTAATTCACCAGTGATTTCCCCTTTCTTATCCCTGTCTTTGCTCTACAAATTCTCCAGCCATCTGAGGCTGTTTTTTGATGAAGAGCACCCCTTGCCTGCTGGGTCTCACCTCACCAATGTGTTACTCTGATACAGAGTGGCAAATGTGACACTGTGCTCTTGACACGCCATCATTAACACACAAACACCAGCATTTTTTAATGCTAAATATCATTTCCCAGAAGTCAGGCAACACAAGCTGAAATAACAAATTTATGGTTCATGCCCACCGGCTGATTTGTCTTCCTGTCAGCCTCGCCTCTGTCAGCATCATCTGAAGATAATTCTCCATTTTGGTGAGAATTAATCTGTGAGGAGAAAGGGAGGGGGGGACCAGGAGAATTGGAGTCTGTTAAGAGAGGAGCCACCTCAGTGACAACACAGGCAGTGATTTGTTACCTGTTATCACAACGAGAAAGTCAGTGCAGAGCAGGGGAAAGTCAAATGCTGAGAGGTTTGCCTGTGTGTTTCTCAGTATCTTGGGCTGCAATGCAAGATGTAACCAAAAGCATGTGTTCTGTTCCCAATCTGTTGAAACTGGTTAAAGTTTTTCTTTATCTCATAACTCCGGGGGGAGGGGGTGGGTGTCTTCTGTTAATGGCCCAGCTGGGGCAGTGTTCTTTATCTCTTCCACACCCATCCTCCCTCAGGGGATATCTGCTGTTAATGGGCCATCGAGGCTCACTGCAGGGCTGATACAATTACATCATCCCACTGGGAGATGCTCCACCCAGGGGGAGGAGCCAAACATTCCTACCTGGATAAAACCTGAGATTCAGAACCCCAGCACAGCCTGTTTGCACTGGATTCCCAGAGGAAAACTGGACCCATCTCACTACCATTGAACCTTTCTACAGGACCATTTCTGCTCCAACAGAACCACATCTGTCAATCCAGGAGGATGTATTTTGGACTGAACACACCCTGATCAACAGGGGGTCAGGTTGTATTTGTGACTATGTCAGTGTTTATAGGATTTTTTTTGAGTGTGTTTGTGTGTGTGTGTTTGTTTTGTTAATATTCCTAGTAAATAATTGTTATTCCTATATCATGGCCTGAAAGCTCCCTTAATTGCAAAATAATAATAATTTGGATGGAGGGGATTTACATTCTCCATTCCAAGGGAAGCTCCAGCTTTCCCTGGCAGACACCTGTCTTTCTAAACCAAGACACTCAGTCAAAGAGCCAAACCCTTCACCTTTGATATTTTCCCTGGGGCTGTTTGGGTGCTGGTGCCCACTCTGAGCAGGGCTGAGGGGTGCCAAGGTGTGGGTTTGGCCAGGAGGCAGGAGGGGAGTGAGTGGGCAGGAGAGGGGTTGCACTCTGCTCATTGTGTAAAAAGAATGTTGCCATCTACTAGATAAGGAGATTATGCAAGGAAGAGATTGCTACTGAAACAAGTTGAATCCAATCCCCCCAAAACTTCATGGCATAGTGAAGAAAACTGTGTCTGACTGGCCTGAGATCAGACATCTTGCTGCCCTCAGCTGCTTAAAGTGGGCAAGGGAGCAGCAAATAGGCTGGAGCTTCCTTAAACTTTGGTGTAACCCTTTTCACTCCTATGCCAGCAGTGCCATGAGCTCCAAAAGCAGTGCCTGGAGTCGTGCTGGGGTGATCACCTCCCTTCTTGCAGAGACATGGCCAAGGAACACCCCATGGCTTCATCCCTGTCTCCCAGAGGGATTCCACGAGCAAAGAAAATGGTCATGAACACCCAGAAGGACCTTGGCCTCATCTGGATCTACCTTCCAGGAGCTTCCCTGCTCTGTTTGGGAGGCTGGACTAGCAGAGAAGGTAGCAGCAGCTTTCACCTGGATGCTGGATGCTCCCATTGAACACCCTCCTCTGCACGCTTTTGATTTCCACTGAGCATTGTGCAACTCCTCCCTGCCCTGCTCCTCAGGAGGATGAACGCTCCTTGCTCCTGCTTTTGAGAAAAGCATCTCCCTGTGTTTCTCTGGAGGCCACCTGCAGTGCAGTGAAAACGAACTGCAGGGAAGTTTTACTGTTTTAATTTTTTTTTAATGGAGCAATTTTTCCGATCCTACCTCCTGCAAAGCCGCTTGACTTAGTCATCCTGGGCTCCAGATGTGCAGGGCTCGCTGGGAGACAGCAGCTGTCATACAAGTGCTGTGAAATGAATTATCCTCTACAGCAGCCTCTGACACCTTTGGCCCTCCCAAGGCCAGAAGTGAGTGCCCAGTCCTTGTCCTGAGATTTCTCCTTTCAGCATTGCAAAGGTCCCAGGTCACAGCTGCTGCTGCAACACAGGGTAAAGCCATGCTGAAGGCAGTGATAAAATTCCCACAGATCATGGTGCAGACCTCAATTACACCCAGGAGTTTCATTTATTCCTGCTGTTTACCTTATGAGCCTTGTCCTTTTGCATATGCATATGCACACATCCAGATGCGGGCATGCGTGGCTTTAAATGGGGTTCTTGTAATGCCCGTTGATTTTATAGCAAAAAAGGCTGACTCCAGATCAATAATATTTGATTTCTGAGTTCCACACCTTGCTGGGGTGTGGCATTCCCTACCTTTCACCTGAAATGCTGATGCAGGAGTTATCATTAACAATTCTTGATAACAGACTGCAGGCGGAAACTTTCTCTTTGCTCTCAGCCTGATAAATGAGGGAGAAACCGTGTCCCCATGAGCAGAAAATGAACAGCTGGGCATTCAGAAAGCCTTCACTGGGGCAAGCAGAAAGCTCATGCCTTCACTTTCTTCGCCTTGGATGTGGCTCTTAGAAAACATGGTGCACGTGGTGAGCAGGGTGCCAGTGGCCATGGTGGGCACGAGATGCTCAGTTCCCTTGTCTAAATACACACAAGTATGTAAAGTTTGGCCATAAAACACCTCCTGACCCTCAGGCTCTGTGCACAGAACATGCAAAGAGCTCTGAAACAGCTCCCTGCAGCCACCAGCCACGATGCACCAGTGCCAGCAGCCAAGCATCAATCACATATGGCTGTCCTTGAGGTGACACAGGGTGTTAATGCTGCAGCCAAGGTGTTTCAACAGGTAGTGGTACATGGGTTTCATACCTCCCTTTTGGATTAACACCAAAAAAGCAGCACTTGTTTCGTGCCTGACTGCTGGAAGTTCCCAGAGGATAAATGCAGTCCCACAGCCAGGCAGGGAAAAAGCCTTGCCCAGCCCTGAGAGGAAGAAGTAAAACCTTTTCCTAAATCTCTCCCTTCAAGCTCAGGGGGTGGAGTAGCATCTCTGTCTCCTGGCCAGCTGTCCTAGGGGACACTGAGGAGTGACTTCAAGCTCAAGTAGAAGAGGTGGGGTGTGAGGCTTGGAAATACTTCTTTCAAATGAGTTTTCTTTGGGGTAATGATATCATGAAATAAATCAGGAGGGAGCATGTCATCCTTGAATCACTGTGGAGCCCACCTGTGACATGACTCATGGCCTTGGTGACTTATTTAGGATGACTGAACCTCATGAGAGTCCTGTGATTAAGCAGCCACCAGCACTTGTGAAGTGCCTTGACTTGTCAGGGCCCCAAATATAGAAGGTTTTGGTCAGACTGGAGGAATGTTTTGATGAATAAAGATTTCCAGGGGAGCCCACATTTGCCAACAGCAGGAGGAACAGTGATTTTTTTAAAAGTGATGCTCACAGCCCAAATTTGGCTAAGAAAGAAGACACAATCTAGAGACTTTCAGCATGAGTGCTAATGCAAACGCCCTCACCATCTGCTTTATTTGCACAAACACACAAATACACTCAGTTTATAAAATCCCAATTCTCCCCTGTTGCTTTTTCAAGCCACCTATCCCACTGCAACAAGGAGCAGTGAAGTGGAGCCATCCCAAACATGGCTCCTGGCCTGGATCCCACCGCAGGAGTGCTGTGGTGGGCACACAGTGCCTCCTGCTCTCACGTCTCACAGGAGAAACCACAGTTTGACAGAGAGGGCTGGGAGGTGATGCCACCCGTGTGTCCATCCCTGTCCCAACCTCAGGTCTCACAGCCCTGCTTTGTGCCCTGGCCACTGGGGTTGACCCCAGGGGAGCCAACACAGGCTCCAGCCATTCCTAGGAGTCACATTGGGATGTCTCAGCCCCTATCCTTGCTCCAGCAGAGGCAGGTGCTGGGGCTGGGAGGGAGACTAAGATGTGCTTCACACACACACTCCAGCGTGACTGCAGAGAGCAGTGTCCTTTAGCAAATGGTAAATAATTGACACTTTACTCTGCTGGCAGCCAGCACCCCCGTTGGCAGCTGGGTTTGTCATTTTGCATCCCCTCAGTGGCTCTAATTTCAAATTTACAGTAACATATGCCCAGAGAGCTCCTGGCCTTCCCCCAGCATCACGGATGCTTATTCCCCGCTGCCCTGTGCTGTGATGGGTGAGGAGTGAGTGACATCTCTGCCTCTGCCACGGATCTTTTCTTGGCCTCCTGTGGTGGGAGAACAGAGCCTTTTTGTTCCTTCCCCTCTGATTTGGTTTTTTTTTTATGATATGATTATAATTGAGACTGGGCAGCTGGGGGACCAGGGTATTTCCAGTACACTTATTTAGCTGTATGTCTCCCATTAGCCTCAATGACAATTGCACGGCTAAAACTGACCAGATCCTGTTGAAGATTTACCCCCTGGGTGAGCATTTCACAGAGATGAGATTTCCCTTCCCCATTTCAGAGCCTTTGCTGCAGTCATTCCGTGGAGAGAGCATTGGAAGTCCCTGAGCAAGAGGAAGAGTTACTCTGTTAGGAATTGGAAATTTGCATCAGGGATGGGTTATGGAGGGACAGATAGAGTGGGAAGAAATGGAAATCTGCATCAGGGATGGGTTATGGAGGGACAGATAGGGTGGGAAGAAATGGAAATCTGCATCAGGGATGGGTTATGGAGGGACAGGCAGAGGGGAACTTCCCCTTCCAGTCTCACTCTGCCACGTCAAGGCAATAGAACATCTGCCCAGACCCAGAGATCCTTTTGCTGTGACAGCGTTAAAACAAGGCTGGTGGAAGACTTTTTTTCTTTTAAACCTCATTTGCTTCATAAAATCTGCCTGAAAGATAAGCAGAACATTTATCACCCCTTTCCTTCTGACAGCTCTCCAGTTTCATTGAGGGTTTTGAGGTCACTTAGGGAGGGAAGTCTGGGGTAGGATGGGGGTTGTGTCCTGAGCCTGTTACCTGGCACAGACACGGAGCTGCACAGGACAGACAGAGCCACCTGGGCAGCATTTCTGCCACTCTCTCCTTGGAGATGGTCATGCCCTGGGAGCTCTCTCTGCTCCAGCAGGCTCTGCTGGAGGAGTTATTTGCCCCTCTGACACCAGCCATAAATTTCAAGGCCAGAAGGAGTCATTACAGTTGGCCAGCCTGACCCCTGATACAACACGGAGCGTGATTTGTGCGCCGAGCCCGGGACTTTCTTTGGAGATCTAAATAAATCACTGGGAAAGGCACTGAGTCCTGATTTTAAAGGCTGCAAGCCACTGCACCGTGGCCCTGGGTAGGCTATTGAAGTGGTTAATTATCCCAGGGGAGTAAATGGCTGCCTTCATCCCCAGCCTGAGCTGCCCTGCCTGCACACACGCACAGCCTTGGCATTGTGTCGTGCCTCCCGACAGATCCACTGGGCACAGCTCTTCCCAGGGGGCAGGGGTTGTCATCCACGGTCACATCACCTCCTGACTTTCCCTCTGACAAGCCAAACAAACTGTGTTTAGCCTGGTCGGCCAGCTCACTTGGGAGAGGCAGCTACACGGATGTCTTTCCCCTCTTGTGTCAGGAGGTCGTGCAGGTCCAAGTAAAGGGCAAGAGGGGTCAGGAGTCCATGCTCTCAGGTGGGTGCCCAAGCCCACCTAGAATCACCTGTGGGTTGAAGGCACTCCCCATGGATGGTAGAGAAACCACCCCTGTGTTTTACCTTCTGGCCCAGGTGGGAGGAGCAGAGAGCAGTGTTTGTCAGAGCCACGGCCGGGAGGGCAGGGAGGGAATGGGAAAGGGACAGGAGATCCTCTGCCAGGTCACTCTTGCCCAATGCTTCATGAGCCAAGTGACCCCAATCCTGTCCGAAGGGATGGGGTTCCTGCCCCAGAGGTGGGGGCTTGGGGCCCAGGAAGGGTCTGATGTACTCTGGGGTTTTCTGGAGTGCATCCAGAGAAGGGCAGTGGAGCTGGGGAAGGGTCTGGAGCACAAGTCTGATGAGGAGCAGCTGAGGTTTAGACTGGTATTAGAAAAAAATAATTCTTCACCAAAAAGATATTAAAACGATTAAAAGCACAAAAGCATTAAAACAAGGCTGCCCAGGGAAGTGGTGGAATCACCAGCCCTGGAAGTGTTCAGAAACACTGCAGATGTGGCACTTAGGGACACAGTTTAGAGGTGACCTTGGCAGTGCTGGGTTAACAGTGGAACTTTATCATCTTAAAGGTCTTTTCCAACCTGTGGTGTGAGCAAGAGGCCAGCTCCAAGACCCACATCCCACCCCTCTGGACACAGTACAGTGCTTCACAGCTGCCCAGCTCAGCCAGGGGAGACCCTGACCCACCTCCTGACCCATTTCCCAGGCCTGACCATCTCCCACCCCATGCTGTGCAAGCCCTTCTGCCAGGGAAGAGAGGAGGCAGCTCCCAAGGGAGATGCTGCTTCCTCTAGCTGGGCTTGGTGAGGCCAGGGCTTGGTAACGTGGAATTCCTTCAGAACCTCTCTCATTTCCTGAGCTGGGATCCAGGACACTGATTTTCTTTTGTTTGGCAGAGGATAAACCACTGAAGGGATTCTTACTTCAGCTTGGTCTGCAAGGAGCCAGAGGAGGCTGCCCTGCACTGGGGAGGGCAGGAGGTGAACTTCAGTGCAGGATTCTCACAGGACCAGTGCTTTAAAAGCAATCCAGAGGCCAGAGTGAGCTGGCTGCTAGTTTTTCAAATCCTCAAACCCTCCTCTCTCGAGGGAAAGAAACAATTTGCTCTAAAAGGGTCGAAGACAGTGGAATTAGTCTGCATCTTTTCACTGGAGGTCATTGCATCTTCCCAGCTGGCACAGGATGGAGTGCTAGGAGTATTTGATGTCCAGCAGCTGATCCTTTGGCACCTGCATTTCAGGTTTCATGCTAGACAGAAGGTGTAGGAAGTTTTCCTGCTTATTTTTCCTACATTCCAGCCTGACCTGACCTCTGCAGGAGTCAAAATGATCTTTTGGATGGGTACATCTTACAGCACTGGGCTGTCAAGCACCCCTCAAGGCATGAGACTTGGTAGGAAAAGGGAAGGATCAGTGAGGAATTTAAGCAGATGCATGTGCTCCCATGCCACCAATCTGCTGTTAACTCCAGAGTACCTGAGGTGGGAGAGAAGTGCAGTCCCCAGACAACAGGTGATCATCTCCTGCATGTTATTTCCTGTAATTACTCTCCATTTACCCTTCTTTCTGATGGTCCTGTTGTCGCTGTCAGAACAAAACCAAAAATCACACGTTTGTGAGAGGACAGATAAAGCTCTCTGAGAGCCAGCCTTCAGCACAGAAATGAACTGCTATTTTGAGTGCAGTCACAAGCATCAGAATTTCCCCTCTGCAAGCTCCCAATGTCCCCTCATGTTCCTGATCTACTGTACAGGTCAGAAGAGCATCAGAAGACCCTTGGGAAGGTGATGTGCAGGAGGGAATGCAAGGAGATGTCCTAACAGTGCAGTGAAGGTGAAGGGCTGTGTCCTTCTTGGCCTAAGCCACCCTTGAGACACTGTCACAGGTGAGGCTGAAGGATGCTGTGTCCCCTGTTGGTGCAGACACCTGCCAGAGGTGCCATCAACATCCTCTAGGGATGTCATTCCTCATGCTGTGGGCACCCTGTGCCTCTACACAAACCTCTTTGTGATACTCTGGGCACACCAACCCTCTTTTCAGGTGGCTGTTTTCCTTTTCTGGACACATTTCCCCTTCTGTCATGCCAGATACACCAATGGCATAAAACACAGCCTCAGAAACTGCCCTTGTTGTTCTCTGCTTTACCGAGTATGCCCCAAAAGCCCAATCCTGGGCAGAGCAAAGATGCACTAAAGGTCTTGAGATGCTCCCCTTGCAATGGATCTGCCTGGACCCTGCAGCCAGCACTGATCCTTGGAGGTCACCACCCTGCTGGCCTTTGCCTTGGCCCTCCAAACCCATGCACGTGCAATGATGGCTGGACACTGTCCTTCTGGTTGTGAATTTTGGTCATTTTGATTAAAAAGGGTGTGATAGAAACGTTTATGGTTCTGCAGAAGAAGCTGGTATCTAGGTAGATTCTTATTATGGCTTCAGTTGTTGTCTGCTTCTGTAACTAATGAGTTGGATTAAAAGGACAGGCTGGTTTGGGGCTTTCTAGTCCTTTCCAGAGGTCCCTTCAAGCCCATGGGGGAGCTGGCACAGTTTAAGAGCTGTGTCTGTCCTGACATTGCCTCTTTAGGAGCACAGCAGAAATTGGCATCGCCCTTCAAAGGAGGCACTTGGATGAAGGGGCTTTGTCTGTCTTGGCTTCCTTCACTTGCCTTGACCTGGAGACTCTAAATTCCCAGAATTTAATCTAGGGCTTTCCAAAGACAAGTCTGAAATAAGCCATACCTTGCTTATTTGCCCCAAAGCAGGGGCCATGATTCATCTGCAGATTCCATATCAGTGTCTAGCTGGATGCCCCTGTTCTATTGATTTCTGCAGCTCTGCTTGCAGATAACAAGTTTAAAATCATGGGAGTGGACAGGATCTCCTGGGTTGTTGTGTCTCATCTCCCTCTGTCACCCATAGTCATGTTATGCAACTGCTTTCGTGGGTTTGCAAAGCTGCAGCTTAAAATTAGGCAGAGCTTTGCTCCTAGGATCCCTTCAGGAAAGCCTTTGCAGAATTTCATTCCTCCAGCAGTCATTAATGCTGTCATTCCTTGTCTAAACATAGTCAGGAATGGTTTAGAGGCATTTGCTCAACGGCCAGCATTATCCTCCAGCTTAAATCACTCGTCTCTCTTTTCAGTGGACACGTTGGACAAAAGGAAAGTGGCTGTGGAGAGCGGCCACATCCCCACAGAGCCCCTCAAGCTGCAGGGAGCTGCCAGGGTCCATCTCAGGGCGCAGGGCCAAGGCCTGATCTGGCACGAGGCGATGTCCCCAGCAGCTCAGGCACAGTCCCAAGGTCTCAGTGAGTCCTCATCCCCTGGCACTGCTCTCCCCAGGCCCTTCTGGAAATGCTGATTCCGTTCGCATTCGCCTCTTCCCGTGGCTCGCGGCCATCTCATGCCTGAGTGATCTATCTCTGCTCCTCTGTGGATAAGCTGCCAGCATGTAGCAGGAATTCTTGTTTGCAGTGTCCAAGTACGTGGTGGTGCATTTTTCACTGCTAAATTACATCCCATTTGTCTCAGTCTCAGCCTCGAGGGCACCCGGCTCCTCCTGCGCAATATTCCAGCCCTTATCAGCCCCAGCAGTGACTCTCAGCCCCACGTCATTGCTGCCTTCCCTGCTAGGGTCATTTAAAGAAAATAAGGATTAAGACAGCATCCAAGACAGCTCCTCGACGAATTCCACCAGGAGCTCACTGCCAAATTTCAGCTCTCCTTTCAGCATGGCCAGTTTTCTGCCCATTGGCTGGTTCTTGACCCAGGCTCCATCTCTTTTAGGACACCTCATCTTAATGAGCACATTCCTGCTTGGCAACAAGGAATCAGGCAGACGTGTGCCCTGACTCCAGTGCCCTGACTCCAGCAGGCCATGCACAGCCTGCAGCTGGGAAATCTGTCCTTTCCTTTGTTCCATTTATCATGTGTATCCATCCTCCCTGCAGAGCTGGTCCCAACACCTCTCTCCTGCGGAGGACACTGGTGCATGGCTGCTCCCACTGCATTCCCCAATCCCTTTGCCTTCCCGACTCTCATGTCAGCTCTTCCCCCATCCCTTTCCACAGTCCCTGGCTTGGTGGCCTCATCAACAGCTGCCAGCCTTGCAGTTACAAAAGATGGTCCTTCCCGCACACCAGGTTGGAGATATCCTTGTCCCCTAGACTTGATGCTCTCTATCTCATAAATCCCAGGCACTTGCTCCCATTTCCCTTTGCCCCCTGCTGCTGCCAGTAGCTGCTGCTGACAAAGTGCTGGGGTGACAAACTATTTAGTTCATGCTGGGCTGATACATAAAGTACCTGAGCCACATATTTTTGTGTATTTCTTCCAGCCAGGTTCTTCTTTTGTTTACTGCCCTCCCTTTTGCTCTCCGTTGGTCCCCTCTGCATTTTTAATATTACCACTGTTAAAGTTTTATAAGCTCAGACTGGCATTTTTACGGATGTAATATTCTTACAGTTCAGGATGTTTTTGAAATATTGTATTTATTTTTTTCCTCAGCACTCAAAACTCCTTCAGTTGGCACAACAGAGGTGATTTTAAAGCTTTAAGCAAGGTTAAAAATCTGCCTTTTTTCTCCTCCCTGCTTTGGAGCTAGGAAAGGTTTTCATGGTAGAGTGTGGTTGTGTATCTGAGTGCAAAGTAGGCAGGGAAACAGAGGAAAGCAATAGATAATTAATATTGCTGGGAAATGAACTCTGTGCCATCCATTCCATCTGTTTTGGCCTTCTTAAACATCTTGGGGAGTTACTTAGAGCCAGCTGCTGTCTCTTATTTTGCTGAGAGACCAGTTTTTTCAAGCTCTGAGCTGGATAAGTCACTGAAGTGTCACCTGCAGCCTGGGAAAAATCAACCACACCAAGTGTGGTGCACAAACTCTGCAGCAAAAGAGGTGGGTGCAGGCAGGGATGGGTGGATGTGGGGTCATAAAGGTTGTGTTTCAGGCTCCATTTTCCCCTCATAAAAAAGCCCCCAGGCCACTTGACTGAGAGAAAGATGGAGTGTGATCTCTCTAAAAACTCCATCCTTTGGGTTCTCATTGCATTGGCCCCAAGAGGAGTCTGATTTTATAAAAAATAATATAAAAAAACAACAACCTACAGTGGTGAAGATTTATGCTCTTATGGATTATATCTCCTTACATATATTTCCTTTGCAGAGTGGGTCATACATCAACCATCTGGATGCACAAGACCCTGGGCATGGATGGGAATTGTGGGCTGCATGAGAACACCCCTGAGGTGCACAAGGAGTGACATCAGAGACAGTAAATAAATGGCAGACTTTTAAAACCTGTTTTGAAGGAAGCAGTTGCAGCACTTTTTCAGCACACCTGTGTTCACTCAGTGAATAAATCCTTTCTTCCCTGTTGAGCCGGCTCAAATCCCCAGCCCTAAAGGGCTCCACACATTGGGCAAGTCCATTTTTCTTCTCCTGAATCATTTCCAGCCTGCCTGAGGTGCTCAGCTTTGAAATAATTTCAACAGTGGTTGCTTTCTAGAACACTAGCACAGCTCCTTAAAGCACCTTACCAGTAATTACCAGGTTAGCTTGCAGCAAATCTGGGTGATGGGTGGTGCTGCTCCAGAAAATGAGCAGCAGAAGGTCATGCAGAAGGACTGTAGCAGAGCAGCACTTCCCCCACCACTAATTCTGTGCCTTTTTCTAGTCAATATAACAAAATGCAATCAGCCACTGCCTAATCATGTGCCTCTGGGCAGATTTAAGTACCCTGAGGACTGGCTGACACTCCTGCTGAGCACCAGCTCTCCACTTCTTTGTGGTTCTGCACGCTCCTGACAGCAGGTGAGTTGAAACTAAGTACAAAAGATCATTCTGTTATAAAGAGGGGGAAGACAATTACTTTGATTTCCAGCTTTCAGTCGTGCCTGCTTCAATTTCACCCCAGGGAGTTACCTCAGCAATTAAACCTTAACTCAGCCACTACATGGCAACACGACACAAGCTTCCCTCACTGCCTTCGTGTGAATACACCTTCAGAACCCCTTACACAGCCCAAACTGGTGTTGCTTGCTTCCGTGCAACACCAGCAAAGCTGCTTTTTTTTTTAACCAGCAATGTTCTGTGATTGTTCATTGATGTACCTCAGAGATGCTGCACCCACATCAGCAGGAGGGAACTAGTGTGGATGGGCAGAGAGCAAGAGGCCTCATGTTGGCCAGGAATCCAACCAGCCCAGGGTTTGGCACAGGGTTATGCGCTCTCTGAACAGGGAGAACATCTCTCTGGACTGGCATGGCTGTGGTGGGATTTGGGGAATGGTGGGATTTTGGACAGGGAACGGTGCTGCCCTCAGGGAATTCTCCCTGTCCCCCTGCAGAGTGCAGATTTACAGCAGTGCCAGGCAGAGATGCAAGAAGGAATGGGTTTCTCCACAGCCACAGATCTGGTGTGGGCAGCTTGCTTTTGGTTTGGTTCACCTGGAGCGCTCCATGTGTCTCTGGGTGCTTTGACAGCCAATATCCCCCAAGGACACAGAGGAGCCAGGGCTTCCCAGGGGCTGTTCATCCCCTGAGCCTGTGACAGCCACCTCCAGGCTCATCAGGGCTTGAGCTATCGCTGCTTTCCAGGGCTTTCCTCACCCTCCCAGGGCACCTCTTGATTTTGCCCGAGGGAAAAATGCACATTTCATCGGGAGAAACATTTGATGAGTAGCTCCATTCATTTTCAGGGAATTAGCGCTGGTTAAACCAATCATCAGACAAGCAGGCATGGATTTAAAGCCTACAGGGATGCATTTACAACAGCCTGTAGTCTATAAACACAGCTACAGCTTCCGTGCATCTGCTGATAGTAACGAGGTTTGTGCAGGGGATTTGGTGGAAGGTGGCTGTTTGTGACACTGTACCACAGGTAATGTTTGTGCAAAAGCTTTGTGCCTCCTAGAGCAGCTGGGGAAAGATGGTGAAATGTTTCCAGGCTGTCCTGGGCTGGCTGACATCCAGCCTGACATCTCATGGCCAGAGATACCCAGTGACCACATCCCACTTGTGAGTGCAGTTCACACCTGGCAGAGGTGATGCTCTGGGCATCTTTCAGCACACCTCAGACATCTGGGTGCCTCTTGGTGCTGGTGTCCAGCCATTGGGTGGACCACTGCAGCCTCTGTGTCCCCTCTGTGTCACTGCAGCAGTGACAGCAAGACCAGCACCCTCCTGACCGTGACCAGCTCCAGCAGCACCGATCTGCTGCTTTCCTTACATCCAGCCCCTTCCCAGCAGAAACCAGGAGGCTCCTACTCTGTGTCTGTAATTGGCTTCCAGCTTGGCAGAGGATGAGACACGATCTGATTTCCTCTTTATCCCAGTCCAGACGGGTTTTTTCAGTTGCACAGACAGGGGCAGGAAAGTGCCGTGGCACATCTGCAGCCCAGGAGCCTCACAGGGTCACCAGGTCAGGCATGAGGCTGGGGTCATGGCAGGGGTGCAGAGCTTGGCACGGCCCCGTGAGGACCAGAGGATGAAATGTGCCTTCCTTCTGGCTGTGGAGGTGGCACAGAATGGGGACCTCTGCTTTGGAGCTTGGTGCTGGAGGAGCTCACAGCCAAGGACTCCCTGTTTGCTCAGATCTCCCTGCCTACCCCATAAGAAGCACTGGAGGGCCCTCCTGGCCCACCACCAAGCCTGAAGGACACAGGGCAAGGCTGGAAAAATGACTTCTCCCTCCTCCAAGCCTGAGCAGGTGAAGGGGATCGTTGCTGTCTTACACCAAGGGTCTAACCATGAATCCCTGCCCCCAGACGTGCTCACTGCAGCTTTGCTCCAGTTCTCCTCACACTTGAGACCTCGTGGCTTCCAGCCAGGTGCACAGCCCTAGGCAGCATTCAGCATCCTCAAAATCATGCAGCCAGCTGCAGGCAAGAGACCTGTGCCTGATGGCTCTGGCTCCTTATGCAAGCTCCTGGCTACAGAACTTCTCTCCTTTTTGGAGCAGGATGATGCTCTGAGGAACAGCTCTGCTTATCTAACACAGGACTGAGGCAGGACAGCCTGTGGTCTGCCCTTGGGAACCTCGTGGGGATCCTGCCAGGGGCTGATAAATGCCAACAAAAGGATGTCAAGCTCCAGCAGTTGCTTCCAGGTTTGTTTATCCCTCCGATTCCTACGGAGGCGCACAAAGAGTTCACACGCAATCCGCACTGAATGCTCTTTATAAAAACAAACAAAAGGGCCCTCGCTGTTCAAAATCAGCTTCCCTCCAGGTCTATTTTAGCCCTTCTCCTGAGCAGCAGCTCCTTCAGAAGCTGAGGAGGCTCTGCTGATGGGAGTTACTCACTTCTGTCCCTCAGCAGGTGCCTCAGTCATTTTCCCCATTATGGTTACGTCAGCGGAGCCCTGCACCAGCAGCTCCCCGATTATGCAAGCTCCTTTCCCAGAGACAGGGATGGTCTCTTCAACCTTTATTCCCCACAGGCAGGGCTGCAATAAAAGCTTTGCTGATAAAGGCCAGCAATATATCGATAAAAGACAAGCGTGTCATCGGCTGGAGATGGCATTTGTGGGAAACCGAAAGGAGAAACAAAGGAGTGGGTTGCAGCCCTGTCTGGGCACAGTGGAATCTGCAGTGGTGCCACCTCCTGAAGAGGCAGGCACACTTTTCTAGTTCATCCAGGCAAGAACAGGGACAAAGAATTTTTTTTCAGTTTATTAATCAAAGCTTTGCAGTCGTGAGTTTTGTGTGACTGAGCTACCTCTGTGCTCCCACTGAGGCACCCTAGAGCTTGCTAACAGATGGTGAAGGAATCCCTGAATTACAAGGCAGGGGCCTTCAACTTATTTTATTTAAATCCCCATTGCCCCCCTCCTTTTTTTTTTTTTTTACAATTAAAAATTAATTTTTTAATTTTTTAAATTAAAATGTACAATTTTATCTTTGTAGAAGAGCTCTAGAAGAGGGAAGACGTAAGCAATTTTCTTCACCAGGACCTTCTCAGAATGTTTTTATTCACTCAGCTCCAACATCTTCTTAGTTGTCCAAGTGTGTTCTTCATCCCATGGAATGGTTTGGGTTGGAAGAGACTTCAGAGTTCAAGTCCAACTCCCCTGCCATGAGCAGATGATGGGGAATCCACAACTTCTCTGGGTGACCTGTAACCAGGGGGTAGAAAAGCAGGGGAACAGAACAATATCACTTCCAGGATCTCCAGTCACAAAATTCCTCCTTTGACCTTTCTGCCTTTTTTTGCTGCAGCAAGACCAGCTCAGAATGAATTGGCTCACGCAGTGTGATTCTGTTGACTGTTCAACTCCAGATCAGGCAGTAAATCTGACTATAAAGAGAAATAATTGACTGACTGCTTGGCTTTTCCTGGGACAGTAACTATAGAAACTCACTCCTGTCAGACACAGGTGCAGCAGAGACGTGTTTGTCTGACCAGAGCCAGAATGTCTCAGTCATTACAGCAAAGTTTACAAGAGGTGCTCAGTGCGAAATGCCACGTGCTAGTGTTTCCCCGTGGATAGCAGGATTGCTGAGCTAATGCTGGAGAAAGGAAAAATCACTTATCATCTCGAGCTGTGAGCGTCATAGAGGAATAAATGTCAATATCCGTATAATTGAGCTCAAGAGGTTCCTGTTAGCCACGGTGCTCGTGTTGGAGGGATGTGGAGCTGAGTCAGACAGATAAAACTGGCCCACATTTTTCAGATCATTTATAGGTCCTGGAACCCTGCAGCCCTGAGCTGAAAGGAACCAACAGCAGATTTGTGCTCTATTGCACAAATATTTCAGCCCAAGGAAAAATCCAAGCACCTTCTTTATGACATTTAAAAAAAAATCACTTACTGTTGGGACATTAAAAATTTCCCGACGTTATTGAAAAGGATAAAGAAGTAAAAGATAAAGATAGAATCAAAGAACTGCAAAACCTTTACTGGAAACAGAATTAATATTTTCAGTGACTCCAAGAGGTCAGGGTTTTTCATTTGCCAAACACAGAATGGATCCCTTTGCATCCATCTGCAATTGTATTGTCTTCTCCTTCTTTGGCTCAGCCAGCCTGGGAGTGTGTGCCCTGAGAGGAGAACTTGGAATTAGCAGCATTCTGCCAGTATATGCAGGGAATTCTCAAAACTGGAATATTTTGCATATGTTATCTGAACCAGCACTCAGTGCATGGGGGGAGAAGAAGAGGAAGATGCAGGGGAAAGGTGAGACATGCCTTAAAGTCTGAGAATTCCATGTGCATGGTCAAGCTGAACTAAATGCCCCCTGAGGAGTGCTGAGAAGCTGTGCAAGTTAAGGCACAGAATCATGGAATTACAGAATGGGTCAGGTTGGAAGGGACCACAGTGGGTCATGCCTGTCCCAGAGAGCAGCATTCTCAGGAAGACTGAGAGTGACCAGATCCCATCCTGGCCCCAAGCAGTTTTCTGCCACACACTCCCCCATTTTGAGCCCTCTCAACCACTCAGTGTCAAAAGCATCAAGCACTAAACAGCTTTTGAGGCGGCACATTCCCACGCAGCCCTGGGAAATATTTAATATTAGGATGCTGTATTTGGGACAGGCAGCATTTGTGACAAAGGGGACGTGGTGAAACAGCTTTTTTGTTTCACCAAGCAATCTGCCTGCAAGGAGGATGGGCAGGTACCAAGCAATGAAAGGGATCTTTATGTCCTTTGAACGTGTCAGAAACTCCTTGAATTAATAACCAGCACTTACATCTAGAGGCAGACCCGGTTTATTAGGAAGATTAACAGTAGCCAAGCACTTTTCTTTAAATGTGGAGCTGCAAAGAGCTCCCTTGGCACGAGCCTTGTTGCAGAGGACGTTTCAATCCATCAGGGGCTGAAGGGAACATAAATCAAACCTGAAAGTTAGAGATAAACCCACCCAGCCCCTGATGACCTTTCCTTAGCTGTAGTGCCCCACATGTGACATAGTGACATTGCAGCACGTCATGAGTGCAGACATGAAAGGACTTTTGGGCACCTGCTGCATCATGCTGCTGCTGATTGCTTCAATCCACGTGCAGGTTCATCCTGCTCACGCTGGGACCTGCAACATGCTGGAGCGTTAAATACAAGTGTCAATGTAAATTTTCCCCAAAATAGAGGCTTGACACTGACTTGGGAGTCCCCTTTGGTCTCCTGTCTAATGAGGGCTGTGCTTAGTAATGCAATTAGCACACAGGCTTGGTGGTTAATAAACCTGCTCATGGAGCTGCCAGCGAGGGAGGCCCAGGGGACACGCACAGCTGCCACCTCTGTGACACCAAGGTCCCCCTGCTCAGGCCATTGCAGCTCTCTAAAGCCACCTTCCCTCTCCTATGTGGAGAGTTTCCACCACCTCGGCCCTGACTGTGTCCTTTGCAGAGCCACAGGACAAGGAGGAATTCTGGAAACTGGAATTCTTAGATTTTAAGATTTTGGTATAGAGTAATATATGAAGCAAGATGGAGGATTTTGGATGTTGTCGAAGTCCTTTTTCTTCACTTCCTTCTTCTTCATGGGTTTGGGTGGTTTTCTGTAATTGGCTGAAAAAGGTCCACATTGCAGGCCTTGGGTGGTCATTATTGGGTCAGAAATATAAATAATATAGGTGTCACCTCGTTATTGGGTAATTATCGCTTAAACAACCTTGGAAAGAGTTAAAGGCATCCATTTTACCTTCATTTTCTGGCTTGATAGTTAGAGCTCGTGGTTTGTGAGGCTGTAACATAGATAAGAATTAATAAACACCAAGTCCGAAAACACGAAAACTGCGACTCCGGTATTCATCCGGCTCTAACACAAGAAAAAAAAAGAAGATAAGAAATCAGGAGAGGAGGAGGGCTGTGCTTGGCTGTGGCTGGCTCCAGGCACAGGGGCACATCCCGGCTGTCCCACGCGTGTCCACACGTGGCGGCCCCGCCGCCTCTCCAGCCTGCCCCTCTAATCAGCGCTAATTCAATTTTCGGCTTTGCGCCCTGATCCCTTCACACCGCCTCCTGAGCCGCTTTGTGCCGACGTCTGCTGATGTCAGCGGCTGCAGGATGGGCCAGGCAGCCCAGGGCCACCACAGGGTCCCCTCCAGCCTGGGATTTGCTTGGTGGCACTAACTGGGATGCACAAGCTCCTTGGGATGCCCTGGGATGACGGCAGGGGCGTTGCGAGTGGATGCTGCACAGCCAGGTCTAGGCAAAGGGATTAAGAATTTTTTTTTGTGCCAGTGGTATGAGGAGCCGTCTGCCGTGCTCCGAGGGGAAGATTAGTGAGCTCAAGCTCAGCATGAAATTCAGGGCGAAAAGTCTTATCGCACGCCAAAAAAAATTTTTTTTTTTTTTTTTTTGCCTCGTGCTCTAATCCTCCCTGGAGAGGGCTGAATAACAAACTGGGCCTGAAGGGGCCCTGCTTGGCTGTGTCCAGGTCGTGGAGAGGGGCACAGCCATCCACACACCCTCTAATCACCCCCTTCCCAGTGACCCTGTGCTTGCCCGTGTCAGTGAAATCCTGATCCTGGTGGCACTGGGCACGGACAGGCGTGGCTGTCCTTTCCCCCACTCCTCATCCTCCTTCCACCTTGTCTGAGTTCCCAGGGGGAAAGCAGGTGAAGGGAAAGCTGGGCAAAGGCAGAGGGGAGCTATAAACCCTTGGCAGGCTGGTGTTGAGAGTAGTCAGGATCAAAGTGAGCACCAGGAAGCTCAAGGACTCCGCTCAGTACGGCTGAACTTGGCATTCTCCTTGTCCTGGCTCACGCCACTGCCAGGGCTTGGCACTGCCCGAGCCTGGCTGAGCACTGCTCCTGCCCTGGGCACGGCCGTTCTCCTCCTCTCAAGGGAATTTCAGGGATGCCCAAGTCCTTGGATAGGGCAGGAGTCCCAGGTCAAACAGGAGCATTAGCCTAGGCATAGTAATTCACTTAATTTGTTAAGTATTTAATTTGTTCACTCAGACACAAAATGCCAAAGGCATGCACCTGGAAACAAGCATCCCTTCTGCTCTAATGAATCCAGAGCCAGTGTCACACATCTTCAGGCCCCAGAGGTCAGGGGTTTCATGTGGCATGAAAAGGAACATAAAGATCCCTTTCATGTGGCAGAGGGTTTTCCAGTGGCTACTGCAGTGCTCTGGGACTCCCTGTCCCAGCTTTGATGGCAAAGCCAGAACGTGCTGCCTCCCCCAGTCACAGTCATCCTCTCTTTCTCTCTCTGAGGGTCTGTTACTCCTCTCCTGATTTCTTATCTTTTTTTCTCGTGTTAGAGCCAGGATGAATCCACGGGAATCGCAGTTTTTGTTACTCACAGGTGAACCCAGCCATCTCTCCGTGAAATGCCATCACCTCCCCTGCTGAGGCTTGACTTCCACAAACTGCTTTTTCTGTCACCAGTCAGCAGTGGCCAAGTGTCAGGGCAATGCAGCGGGGACAGGGACAGGAGCCTTTCTCTGTGCCCTACGTGGGCACACAAATGCACTCTCAAGGATCCCATGTTGGAGCGTGGCTCAGGACAGCTGCAGCTCAGAGGAGTCACTGCTGAATGCCACAGACACGCTTGGACCTTCACAAAACTTCCTGCTCCTCGTGACAACAGTGCAAAGGCAGCTGGGGCTAGAAATTATTTTTAAAAATTAGAAAAAACAATTAAAAATTAGGGAAAAAAACCGGTTGGAGCAATTCATAGAGCAAAGAGGTTGTGGGTAACCTCCCCAATGCTGGGAAGAGGGGACACACGTTGCCCTCACCCATGAGTTTGCCCTTCAGCCCTGCTCCTGTGCTGCCACCAGAGGCAGGAGTGACACACCGTGACACCCAGCTCCGGGAGGGGAGTGTGATCCCAGAGATGTCCCTGCTTTTCTGCATTGATCCCGGGGTTTGCCGGGGGTCTAGAGATGCTTTCCTCATCCCCAGTGACTCCCCTGCACGGAGGAGAGGGGCAGACCACGGCTTTTGCACGCTGGTGTGTCTAAGAAGCGACTTTGCTTCTGTGTGAAATGAGAGGTGGTAAAAGCATCTTCCATCAAGAGCTGTGGAGTAACACAGAGAAAAAAAAAAATTAAAAAATCTCTGTGTAAGAAACTTCATGGACAGCACAGAAAGAGAAATTACCATCAAGCCATAGGAGCTTTTAGCAGGATCCCTTTGAGTTGCCATGCATCCAGAGGTGATGCTTGGCATTTACATCTGCTTTGCTTGGTTAGCACAGTCCTTCAGGCTGTGGGCAGTGGAATATGGAACAGAGGCACTGGATCCATCAGTGCCCCTGTGGCACTGACAGGCTTGGAACTGCCTCACTGCTCGGTGAGGGATGTCTTTGCTGCAGCTGCATGTCCTGGTAAATCTGCATGTTTGGGAGAGCAGATTCAGGGGCTTGCTCCAAGGAAACAAACTTCTCCCATCTATGGAGAACACAAGGCAAGGAAAAAAAAAATTCCTTGTTTCTTTTCAAGATTCATTTGAGATATTAGGAAATTCTACTCAGAAAGTTCCGAGCCAAGAGGAAAAAAAAAATTCTAACAGCTGCCTTTCTGCAGGTGTGCCAAAGACAGCAATAGCCAAATGTTAGATTTATACACCATCTTAACAGATTGGCTTTTCTGCCTCCAGCTTTTTGCCCGGATCCTGCTCCTAGAAACATGCAGGGAAGTGTTTAAACTTTAAACTTTTGAAGTCTGTCAAAACTGCTTGTAAACCCCAGTTTAGGTTAAAACTCAGCAACAAAACACACAGGTTTCAAAAATTTTTCACTGCAACCAGGCCTCAGTAGTCTTCCTGGATTCAGCCTTTGCCTCATAAATTTAACAGGAATGCTCCAGTTGAATCCAGGGCCCATAGGCTAAGCCTCAGCAATTAATGCTCAGTGATTTATTCACATACATATTCACCACCAGGGTACAGAACCCTCTGCAGACACTATGCAAATAATGTATACTAATAAATGCAACTGCCTTACTCCAATTTACAGCATGATATTCATACTCTACCAATTAAGACTTTCTGTAGTTTGTTAGCATATAGTTATTAATGGCCAGAAAAAAAAGGGCTGCAGCCGTATACAAACAAACATTTACCTTTGTAGGAAACCAGCAGCAGCAATCCACAAAAAATGTTGTTTCCTGAAAGAAAACTGAGCTTTGGAAAACCTGCAGGGAGCATATTTTGCGTGCCAGTACAGAATGTCTGATCTTGAAATATGTAATTATCTGGGGAAACCACCTCATTATTATGATGATGATTCTTTGGTTTTGCATGTCTGTTTTTATTTTTAGAGGAATTTTTTTTGAGGGGAAATTTGGTTTGAGAGCCAATAGGGCTGTATCTCCTCTGAAATCACAGCTCTCAGGCTTTTCTAGAGTGTCCAAGAGCTGCAGTCCCATGTGTCCACAACCAGCTGAGCACTCATCCTCAGCAAAGTGAGATGCTGCCCTAGTCTTTTTTGGCAAAGTTTTTATTTCTCACTCTCTCCTAAGCCTCCTGGGCAAATCAGTGTCACTGCTCCCTGGAGACTGTGAAATCCCTGGGAAATGTACATTTATGGGACTGAGGTATGGACAATCCTCATAAAATGGCCCACTGACACTGCACTGCCAGAGCCCCTCATCCACCAGCACCACCAAGGGGCAAGGAAAGAAGAGCAGCAGTGGTTGGGAAGCATCATTTTCTGTAGAAAGATTAAGAAAATTCCCAAGGACTGGGGTGCAGCAGCACTAGGAGGTGTGATCAGGCTGATTTCTGCTAAGTCTGTTTCCCTTCTCTCGTTTGACACCAAACCAGAATGCCAAAGGCTTTGCAGTGTTACTGATTTGGGTTCTGCTGTAAAATGCAGAATGACAGGACACCTCCTGGAGCAGACATTCTGCAGTTCAGCACCCCCAGGAACATGAGGCTGAGAGGCTGAGGAGCTGCCTCCTCATTCACAGCTCCCCCTGGATTTTTAACCCAGTGGGCAGTCAGGTTGGTCCAACATGGCTTGCCCTTCTTCAGTCCATGCTGGCTGTTCCCAGCTGCTCTCTTCTCCCTCCTGTGCCCACAAACATGCTCCAAAGGAACTCATTGCATGTTTTTCTTGGGGACTGACCTGAGACTGACTGGGCTGCAGTGTCCTGGATTGTCCTTGGGCCTTTTTCTGGAGAAGAGCACAATGTTTGCTTTTCTCCTGTTGCAGGAGTACTCACTGATCCCCACAACCTTTCAAGCATTATGAGAGCATCCCTGTGAGGACAGCAGCCACCTCCCTTGGCACCCTTGGGTGGAGCCTGGTGGGTCTCATGTGCAGGATGTTCCCTCAAACAAACCCTGACCTGATCCTCACCCACTGCTGATTGTTCCCCTTCGACTTGTCCCTAACAGGTCTAGGAGACCTTGTTGGTCAAGATAGAGGCAAATAAGGCCATGAATGCCTCTGTCTTACCTGTCTCTGCTGTCACTAAATCACCTGATGCAATTGGATGTGCCCCAGTTCTCCTTATTCAGCCTTTTACTTCTGATGTTGAAGTTGTGTTGTGTTTGATGCCTCTTGCAAGTGATGCCTTGGATGGGTTTTTGCCTTTCCTAGCACTGCCCTACACACCTGGGCAGTGCTTCTAAATCCCTTCTTCATAGTAGGGATTTTGCTTAAACCTCCTGTTACTGCCTTTTCTCCTTGGGGGCCAGTGATGAGTTCCCAGCCATTCAATTATCCACAGCCACAGTTTCACTGCACACAGGGTGGATCCAACAGCTGCCTTCTAATGGAAGAGAGGGAGAGATGCACAACTTGCATAAATTAGCTTCTAAATTAAATTGTAGCCTCATAAAGTACAACTCCAGCACATAGTTAACTTTTACAGCCTGGTGAAACCCAGCCAGGAAGCAAGCCAAGAATGGCATGTGAAAAGGGCTCTGGAGGAGATGCAGCAAGATTTTCATTCTCTGTGCTTGGTGCTGCTCCTCTGCCCATGGCTGGAGGCAGAGATCTCTGACAAGGAGCAGTGCAAGATGAGATGTAAAGGTGCCTTCGCAGCTGATTTACAGAAACAGGAAAAAAGAACATCACATCCAATGCAAGATGCTGACTCTGCCTGCCCTGCAGAGCCTCTTTGGCTATGTAATTACAGATCAAATATCGTGTTCATTCAGATCCTGCTGGATCAATAGCCTGCAGCCACCCTCTGCAGCTTCACTCCTACACCTGAGCCTAAAACCAGCTGGTCAGTGCTCCTCCTGTGACCTGCAGTGCTGAAGAGCCCCAAAGGAGGATCAAAGAAAGGGTATAACAGCCAGGAGCCAAGAGGACAACCAGCATCAGGGAGAAAAATCCATCTGCTAAAACATTCTATTAAAAAAACCCACAAGCTCAGACCCAAAACCCCAAGGAAAAAAACAAGCACTGACCCTTTTCCCTCACCCCTGAGCAGTGAACTTTCAGATCCTCCAGACTCTTCTCCAGCAGGCAGCTTCTCTGCCAGGGCACAGCACACACAGCACAGCTTTTGTTACAGCAAGGAAAATTCTCCCAGGTGATTTTATAATATAGAGGAGTCTGAGTTTAGGACCTTTTCTCTGTTGCCCTTTGTTCTGCAAGCAGGTTACTTGTGGTTGAGTGAACGGGCAGGATCACCTGCAAAAGCAGCTTTGTGTAAATGGTGTTCCTGTGCTTGCTGGCTGGGGGAAAGTTTCTACAGCAAAGTTTTGGGGTTTTTTTAACCTCTAAATAAAAGGATACATCTTTGGGAAGGCCATGTGGAACCTGACATAGTCTAGCAAGGAAGGTGAGCCCAGATGTGTGGGGAGAGGCACCACTGAATGGGTTGGAGTAAGGTGGGAAGCCATGGGGAAAATCCCAATCTGCCCTTCAAACCAGCATGGCAGGTGATCTGCAATTTTTTTTAACATCCAGGAGGGCTCCTCTAAGAGAAAGTGAAGTCATTTCATGCGGTATTCCCACAGTGGAGCTGCTGCAGGCCTTGAGAAGCAAGTGTAAGGCTGAAGGATCTGCCTGGACCCTGCAGGGGAGGCAACTGGGGAAGAGCTCACTGTGAATTGAGGCATGTAAGAGACTTCCCCAGTTCAACATTAATCTTGAATTTTGGCTCCAACCCTCCAAGGGGGGACATCAGCAGGTTTAGACAGGTATCCAGGGGTCGTCTCTGCACACAGTCCTGGCTTAGCAATGAGCTCCAGAGCAGTCTGGCACTGGGGAGGATTTGCCAAGCCCCTGCAGCTTGGCTTGGCACAGAGGCAAGGGGAGGTGAAGCTGACCATTGGCATTGGTCTGATCACCACAGTGATTTCACTGCACATTCAACAGAAATCCCTGTTAATTCTCATGCAAACAGTCTCCAAGGTGCAGCCCATCCCCACACTGTAGCACTCTGCCCCCAGTTGGTACCAGGACCATGTTGGGTAGAGCCATGTTATGGAAGGCCAGGAAGTCAAGCCAACGGGACCAAAAAAAGCCCAAAAAAACCCAAACCAACCCAAAAAGCAAAAGAGCAAAAAAACCAAACCAAACCAACAAACAAAAAAACCCCAAAAAACCCCCAAAACAACAACAACAACAACAAAAAAAAAAAAAAAAAAACAAACAAAAAAACCCCAAAAACCCAAAAAAAGGAAAAAAGAAAAAAAAGGCAAAAAAAAAAAAAAAAGAAAACCAAACAAAAAAGCTAAAACCAAAACAAACAAAAAAACCCACCCCAAAACAAACACAAAAACCCAACAAACCCCCAAAACAACAACAAAAACCAAACAAAACTAAACAAACTGGCAAAACAAAGTGTTATCAGTCTCTGATTTGGCCTGCAGTGCACCCTGCCAGTAGAGTGTCCCCTGACAGAGCAGCAGGGAGCACTGGGGCACTTGGGGCTGGGGTGGTGAGTGTACTTCTGACATCCCCACTCAATTCTTTGCCTTGCAAACCCCCAGCCAGGGGGTCCAAAGTGGCCAGCTGCTCTTCTATTAGAGGTGATAAAGCAGGAGATGGAACGATCCCAGCTTGCCTGTCGGAGCCCAGAGCAGCTTTGCCAAGCTGGTGACAAGAGCCAAGCCTCTCCTCCTTGCATGCTGCCTTCTCCTTGGGACAAGCTGAGCAGTTCTGGGAGCCAGGGAAAGCACCACGGCTTTGGGGGCTCTCTCCACCATGGGCCCCTCCCTGGCACCATTTTTACCACAGAAAACTGCCTGCTCATGGTCACCGCTTACAGCAACGTCGTGTTTTAGGAATACCTTTCTTTTCACGTGTGACTTGCAGAGTACCATTCCAGACTGGAGGGCAATGGGGTGGCATCCCTTTGGTGCCTGGTTTTTACTTTTCCTCCAGCAGTGTCACCCAATCCTGCTCACACCATGGCTCAGGAGAGATAATGAGATGACGGACGTCACCGCTGCTCGCAATTGCGCGCTCCGCTTTGTGCTCATTCCCCTCCTCTTCTTTTTTTTTTTTCCCCCTGCCAAGTTATCCTGAGAGAGGCAGTTTCTGACTGGCGATGTGAAATGCTACCTTTATCACTTCTCCACAGCACCAGCAGTATTATGGGCTGTCAGTCTAAAAAAAGCAGCTTTGTTTGAGTGCGCAGAGCAGGCGCTGCGCCGGCGGCGCACAACTCGCCACATCAGCATCCAGAGGTGAAAAAGGGCCCCATTAGGTGCTCCACGAAGGTGTCACAGCTTGCTCTCGACAGCTCTTGCACGTCTGAGCCCATTCAGATGTCAAATGTATAAATAGAGAGCCACGTAAAAGGCAGTGCTGCTCAGCAGAGACCCACATGCACACCTCCCTCCTTTTCCCCCCCCACAAAGGATGTGAGCAGAAAAGTGGAGGGAGATTGCTCAGTGCTGAAACATCGCCAGTGACGCAGATCTCTAAGTGGGTCAGATGGAAAAGTGATGTTAATGAGTTTACGTGTGAAGTTTGGGGGGGAAAAAACCCATCCAGTGATGAAGGTGAAGACAAAGCCAAGGGGTTTTCAGTGTGCTGGGTTGGTGAGAGAGCAAGAAGGTACGAGCCTTCCTCCCCTCCCTCCAACAGGGGCTTTTTTCATTTCTGCACTACAGATATGAAACAGATGGGGAGAAAGGGAGAACAGGCCCAGCTGGGGATTATTTAAAAGCAGCAACAAGTAAAATGTTTCCACAATGAAATTTGATTCTTGTAGAGAACATGTGTGGCTCTTGACTATCTCAGGGCAACCAGCCGAGCTCACGGTGCTCCTGTGATCTCCACAGGAACCTTCCCTTGGCTGGGATGCCATTGCAGAGAGGTGCACAATCCAAGGAGAGCCACAGAAGGCGTATCTGGATTTATGGCTGCCATATTTCAGGGCTGTGTGAGAGGTGCTTGCAGCTTCAAATGACTCCTCTGCAAAATGGAGCAAACCAAAGGCACCGATGTTAGTGCTCCCATCTGTCATCTTAAAAAGAAAGAGCTACTGCCCGCCCGTCTTCTTTTCAGCAAGAGGCCACGCTGAGTATTGTCAAAAGCAATCATTTTCCCTGCTAAATCTTTCCTTTGGGCCACAGCGTTTCTGTCTGAAGCATACGGGAGAGGATAAAATAAACTGAGCAGCAATAAAGAGTCACAGGATCAGAACCCTGGACATCATCTAGTCCACCCCCGTTCTGCCCTGAAAACGGGGATATTGCCAGCATGAGGTCAGCACAGGAGTGGTAACTGCAGTCTTTAAACCTTCAAGGAGACTCTGCTGCTTCTGGGCAACTTGTTTGACTAAGTCACCACGTACAGAAATGGGCCAGCCTCTTTGCAGGACCAGAGTGGTGTTCCTTTTTTTCTGGACTGAGGCAGAGGTGATACCACGGGCAGTGAAGTGCTGTGGGAAGGGTCAGGCTGATCAGGTTTTGAGAGCTATGGGGCTTGGTTGTCCCCAGGGTGAAGGGAAGCCTCATGCCTCCAGGGTCTGGTCAAGTGGCCTGGCCTCTGTTTTAGCTCTGTTCTGTGGCTGCTGCCCATCTCCACACCCTGAGCAGCTGGGCTGAGCTGTGCACAGGTACCAAAGGTGATGTCCAGGGGCAGAAAGTGCAAGACCCTGGACTGAGCTGACCCAGCTTTGAGGGCGCAGGAGGCAGGACAAATATACAGACCTTGAGGTTACTGAGTGGGAATTTGCAGCTCTGCAGAGGGAGGAATGGGCAGCATCATTCCCAGTGGACAACATGACATTAATGGAAAGGGACAAAAAGGAGAAGGGCTGGAGGCAATGTTAACAGCAGCAGGACATCAAACCAAGACCCAAATCCTGCTCCCAAGGAGAAGCACATCCCCTCAAGAAGAGAATTTCATCAGAGGAAGCCTGTACCAGAACCATCACTGCTGCCTGTCCTCTCCAGATTGGACACAGCATTCCAGCACTGCCAAGTCCCAGATATGTCTCTGCAGGCAGCAGTGTGTGACTGCAGAGTCCCCCTGGGCTGTCCCAGGCAACTCCAAAGGCTGTGCTGCTGCCCCTTCCCACCTGGACATCCCTCAGAGGTTTAGCTTAACCCCACTCACGCTCACCTGCAGGTCTTTGGGGTTGGTGCAGATGGAACCCATCTCTAATTGCGCTGCCTAGTTGTTTTTGCCATGCTGGGGGTACACACAAGCACTTCCTGGAGGTGGGGAAGAGCTGCTTAGGGTGCCTGAAATGAGCCTGCAGTTTTTTAAGCCCTGCAGTGCCATCAGAAAAGCAAATGAAATCAGCACCTTTCTGAAGGGGGGGAGTGCTGACTCACCTGGTGTCTGCTTCCCTGCAGACTACCTACAGCAGTTTCTTTCTGCTCTTTGGACGTGCTTTGGGTCCTCTTCCCCTCTGTCTGCAGGTACAAAGAGCACATCATTCCCCATTTTATCTCACTCCTGAACAAGTCCTGTGCACCCCTCAGCTCTGGGGCTGGAGCTGCCTTTCTCTGCACCCTGATAACACACAGCAGGGCCTCTTGTGTTCCCAGTGCCATCATTTCAGGGGAGCTAAGGAGGGAGAGCGCCTTAAGTTTGGACCACGGGAGCCTCACAGACCCACAGCCAAAGGTCACTCTCCAACCTCAGAATGAAACACCGTGTGAGACTCTCAGAGAGCCACTTGCAGTGATGCCTCTGGGGGATAAAGTCATCAGTTGACTAGGGAAAAAAAAAATCACAGTTAAATTTCAAGAGACCTCTGGGAACAGACACTCTTAACAGCACTGGTGGCAGGTGCCCCAGTAAGAAGCTCATTATGTCCAATAAGTTACTCCTTGAAAAGCTCCCAGAGCTCTTATTATCTCTGGAGTGATACACAGAAGTGGTCTAATCTCTTGTAGAGCTTACAGAGGGATTCAGCTCTTTGTTTCAGTTTAATTACCTTTCAGAAAAGAAAATTCCTATCAGAAGCCTGGGAAAAAAATTAGAGGGTAAATACTCAGTGATGTAAAATTAGGATGAAATCCTGTCACACCACGGTTTGCAGTAGGAGATCTCTGGCCTTGTGCTGTCTGAAATCAGGATAAAATTCTCTATCTCACCTCCCAGGGAAAGACCTCCCTCCAGCAAGGCACCTCAGCTGGATTAAAATCATAACTAAGAGCATTTTCTGAGGAAGGAGAACAATAGCTTTGTAAATGTATGTACCTTACACCTGAAATCTCATTGACTTTGAATTAGCCTTGCATTTGCAGGCCCTTTTGGTCTGACACTCTTTTGTGTGAGATTATTTATTTTACTTCTGTTCCTAAGAAGCTTTGTGTAATGAGGTGTTAAGCTTAAGAGAGTTTAAACTAATATTTGATTGTGGAAAAGAGTAGTATCCCTGAATAAGGTTAAAAGTGGGGGCTTATAAAATTAAAAATTGTTCCTGTTCTGCTTTGGCAGATAAGACCTGTGAAACTATAATAGGATTTATGTGTCTCCCTCTCTCTGTCTCCCTTGGGTTTTAGCTTTTCCCTCCGAGGAGCAGAGACAGGTGACAGGCAGCACACTCAGCCTGATGTCCCAACACTGCAGAACTGCACGTGAGGCTTTGGATCAAAAATCCTTCACGGTGGGTTATTGCTTTGGCTGTCAGCAGTGCACAAGCAGGAGCTGCAGCAAAGCCCACCAGCTTGCAAATTCTAGCACTGAGGCCTGAGCATCACAGCAAGGAGCAGGGAGCTGTTTGGGGCACCTCAGCCTGCCTGGATGTGCCTCCTGAAGCTGAATAACCATTTCCAAACGCTCTGGTTGAGCGTGAGCCACGATGTAAGTGAAAACTTGGGTGGGGTATTGAGAGGCTGTGTTTTTTGTATTTTTGAGAGCCAAAGCCCTGGCTGGGATCAGAGGAGTGATTTGTTCACCCTGAGCATGAATTCCTGCTCTCCTGTCCCCTCCTCCTCGGGACTAGGAGTGCTGCTGCAGAAGAGAGCCGCTGCTCCTGATCTGGAGTGAGCCCATGGGAGGCCAAGATGATCAGAAGGACAGAGAACCTCTCCTGTGTGGAAAGGCTCTCCTATGTGCAGGGAATTGGGACTGTGCAGCCTGGAAAAGAGAAGCCTTTGGGGTGACCTAATTGCAGCCTTCCAGTACCTGATGGAGCTGATAAAAAAGATTGAGAGTTTAGAGCAGCCTGGAGTGGCAGGACAAGAGAGAATGGCTTCAGATTGAAAGAGAGTAGGGTTAGATTAGATGTTGGGCAGAAATTCTTCCCCATAAGGGTGGTGAGGCACTGGCACAGGCTGTGCAGAGAAGCTGTAGATCCCTGCTTCAGCCCTGCATCAAGGCAAAGCAAGCCCTTTTCAGAGAAATGAGCTCAGGTATTTATTTTGTGAGATGACAGCATTTAGAGTTCAAACTGAGTGGTGCAGAGCGTTGATAGACTCTTTCTACAGTGTTATTTGCTTGCCTAGGACTACTCAGTGGAAATAATCTCAGATCCTCAGCACTGCCCTGAACATGTTTTTTTTTTTCCAGAGAGAATCAGTACAGCAAACCTAACTCCCCATTTCCAAAGCCCCCACAGTGAGAAGGCTTGCAGACTGTCTATCTTCTTGAAGCACTTTCCCCTTTAAAACACCTCCCAGAGCCTGGTGATGTTACTGTGTCCTCAGGGACAGCTTCCCAAAAAGGGTGGCAGGACACAAGCAGCGTGACACGGAGCCCAGAGCGAGGTCTGTGTGCCCGTGGGTCACCTCCCTGCTCTCAGCTGAGCTGGAGGCTCAGAGACCCTGTCAGGGAGAACAATTTTGGCTGTGCAAGTCCTGAGCAGCGAGTGCAGCTTGTTTGTACAGCAGATTTTATCATTGTGCAATGCCTTTGAAGTCTGTAGAACGGGACAGGTGATGCAATCTCTCCTAATTTACACAGTCCAGAGGGAATGGCCAGCGTTAAAATCTCCAGGTAATGCTCTGGTTTCTGTTTCCTCCCCAGCTTTGTGCTTATTGAGATTCAGTGGGAAAGGCCTGGGAGGTATTAAAATGCTGCTCCTGGCTCCTTACCCTGCCAGGCAGAGTGTGAGGTCAGATATTTCTCTGGATGCCAAGGCAGGGCTACCTGGTGCACTCTGGGCACTGCCAGGCCTGGCCACAGCTCAGCTTTTGGTACATGCCACCCATAATAACCAACACCTCCTGGAGCTCAGGGAGGGTTAAAAGGAAGTCTGACCCCAAAAATCCTTCCTTCAGAAAGCAATGACCTCCAGTGAATAACGCCAAGTGGAAAGACGTGCAGGCAACGTCAAGAGAAATGTGATATAAAAAAATCATGACAGCTGAGAAGAGTCCAGAACAGGCAAGTGCTGAAGACATTAAAGCAAACAAGATTGTTTCAGGCACACAGGAAGCACAAAGCTTTGGCAGAGGGCTGTTGTTGAACTACTGGTCTGTAAACAGGCTGGCTGGGCTATTTAAAAGGCTAAGGACACTACAGAGGTTTGGAGAAATATTTGCATGACAAGTATATGACTCTCAGATGAAAATGGCTAAAGCTTTATCAGGAATTGAGATACCAAAAGAAGGGAATTGGCCCAAATGAATACATTAAATAAGAAGTTGCAAGTACCCAGACTTTTGAAAGTGTCCCAGAGGAACTGGATACTGTATTAATTACATCTATAAATTATACCTATGAAAAAGCAATGGTTAAGTATTTTGCAAAGGGATAAAAAACCATAATAGCTAAAATGAAAATATACAATCTTTCCTTAAAGAACGATATTTTATTGGAGAACCAAAAAAAGAAAAAAAATGTTGCACTCATCTGTAGAAAGTATAGGGAGTCTTACTGCAGGTTCAGGAAAACTGGGTGAAAGGGTAATTAAAATATAGTTATAAACAGCACATACTCATTCAGCATAAATTATAGAATCCCAGAATGGTTTAGGTTGGAAGGGACCTCAAAGATCATTTGGTTCCAAATTCTCCGCCATGGGCAGGGACACCTTCTACTAGACCAGATTGCTCCAAGCCAACCTGGTCCTGAACACTCACAGGGATGGGGCAACGACAATTCCTCTGGCCAATCTTTCCCAGTGCTTCACCACCCCCTTGGTAAAGAATTTCTTCCTAATATCCAGTCCAGACCTATTCTGTCTCAGTTTGAAACCATTCCCCCTTGTTCTGTCACTCCATGCCCTTGTGAAAAGTCCCTCTCCATGGACACACAGAGCTTCAGGAACTCTGGATTCTTCCACTAGATGAACCACGAGTAGCCGAAGTGACAATGCCAAGCTGAATTTTAGGAGGCCTCTGACTGAGATCCCAAAGAGAAGACTTTGGTACACCAAGGTTTTGGCAAGAGGTGAAGAGTGTGACAACAACATGGCCCAGAACCAGAGTGATGTGATGGCCCATGTGGCAAAGACAAGAAATTTAATGGAATCATCAGTATGGAGGGGCACTGGCATCTGAGGAGGAGGCAGAGGAAATCCATGGATCCAGATGGCCAGTCACCTTCCATGCCAAAATATTAGAAAAGTAGGCACTTCACATTACCTGCCTGGCAGCCAGGCTTTCAGACCAGTCTGCACAGGAAAACAGGGGCCACAAGGCTGGAAAACAGCTGAGGCTGCAAGGGATAGGAAAATCAATCCAGACAAGAATTGATCTGTTAGCTTAACCTCAGGACTATGACAGGCATTTGACTAATTTTAAAGGGAGGAATAATGCAAGACATAGAGTTTAATAGAAAATGGTATCAAATGCAACAGGGAGGTTACCAAAAATAAACCTGACCTGTCTAATGCAAAGTATTTATTGCAAAAATAGCTGAGGTTACAGACAAGAAAATGCCATGGATCTCATCTATCTGGCCCCCTCCTCAGTAATAAGTGGAGGAGTGGTTTGCTAAGGATTAAGAGGGCAAAGAGTAGGCCAAGGATGAGATGCCTACAGATTGTTCTGAAAGTCTTCTCTGTCAGCAATTGGAGCTTTTACACTTCGAACAGACCAGACACAACCATATCCTCATTTTGGGGGAAACTGGATGTGCTGCTTTTCATCTGGCTGCGTGGTCACCCATCTCCTGTGGGCTCACTTTCTGTCACATCCTCCCTGTGGCACTGGGGACCTCCCCAGCCATGTGGTCCAATCTCACAGAGCCTTTGGCCTGCAGGAGGTTCTGCTTCACAGACATCACATTATCCCTGGGGAAGAAAATGTCTGATGGATAATTAGAATTTCCTAGCAATGACTAAACCCACAACAACCTCTCTCCAGTTGTTCCAATGGTTATTAATAATCTCACCATGACCGTGGCAGAGCTTCACCTGCTGCCTTTTTACCAGGTGGTCACAAAACTCAGCCTTTGCTCCTCCACCGAGGGGAAGGGTGAGCTTTTACCTGTTGGAACCCTGGGCACTGAGAATTTTAGACTTTCTGTGCTGACAGGCACTGACCCTCAAGAAAACACTGCAACTGACCTGAAGCCTTGGAAGAGGCTTCCAAAATTGAGTGATAGCACTGGGATTGTGGGTGTGTAGTTTGAATAGAAGTGTGTAATATCACACAGTGGAAACCTTAGAGTTTAAGGGTTTAGAATATAGTAATATATATAAAACAACATGGAGGTTTTAGGGCATAGGCTAAGTCCTTCTTTTCCACCTTCTTCTTCGTGGCTTTGTGTGGTTTCTTGTAATTGGTTAGAAAAATCCACATCGCGGACTATTGGTTATTGGGTTAAAAGTAAACATAATTTAGGTGTCCTTTCATAATTGGGTAATTTGTGCTTAAAAGACTTTGGAAAGAGATAGAGACAGAGCCATTTTTCACCTTGTTGGCTAGAACTCACAGCTTGTGAGACTGTACTATAAATAAGAATTAATAAACAACTGAGTCCGAACACAAAAATCCATCTCGTGAGCAATTAATCCCAGCTCTAACAGAAAAGAAGATAAACCCCCCCCCCCCTCCCCATTTACTCTCCTGGAAAACCATAGACGGACCCCATTTGGAGGTTTCCTCCGAAATTTGCCCTAAACCAGGAGATATACATTAATTGTTGCCCAATGTAGGGCCTGAGAAAGTGGAAAAAACCTTTACTGATTGCATTTTGGTTGTACTTACTCTGTAGTGGGATAAAGCAGTCAGTAGCCATGTTCCTTGAATTAATAATGTCTCTCGGGGTGGAGGCCTTCATGTGTTTCTGGTCCCTAGGCTTTTTTGAGGTTTTAATACTTTTCTGCTCCCTAGGCTTATTTTCTTACCTGGAGGTAGCTCCTGTGTTGTCCTTTATAGCTTTTACAGTAGAAGGGCATGGATTGGAATAGCTATTGTGCTGTGCTTGTGATAATGATTTATAGAAAGTTTCTAAAGGTACTGGAGTTTGTTCCAAATATAATTATAGTTTACTTTTCCTACCCTATGTCCCAGCTCCAGTAGCCTGTTTTGGGGGGTTTATTAATAACTGCACCCAGATTGTTTGAGGAGGAGCAGGGGATGAGGCTTTTCAGCCTTTCCTTCCCTTCTCCTCTTTTGAAAGAAGAGTCCATGCCAGTGGCTGGGCTTGGCAGGAGGACGCTGGGCTGAAGTGAGCACACTGCCAGCAGCACCCAGGCTGAGGAATCAGGTTGGCACCAAGCAGAGCAGCATCACTCCGTGCTTCCTCTGACGTCCTCTCCTCTCCCTTCCCCTGCTGCAGGTTCCCCTGTGCACACAGGCAGCAGCCATCGCTCCGCTCTGCCTTGGGATTGATTATTTCTCCCTCTCTCTCTCTGGCCCCATCCATTAATGACGCACGTTGATTCAAACGCTGCTGCTTTTTACTCCTCACCCCCTCTCTCTCTCTCCCTCTCTCTTTTTTCCCCCCCGATTCCCACTATTTTCGTGACGCATGAAGTCAAGGTTGTCATTATTCTATATTTGCATGGATTAAGCTGCCTTCATCATCTATTAGCTTCCAAGTGATAAGAGCCCACATGCAGTCTCCCTCGTTATGTACGCTGCCTCTGCTCGCCGTCCCTGATTACTCCTGGCCCAAATTCCAGCTCTGGGAGCCAAACGTCTGTCTCAGGCAGAAATGCCTCAGAAATTATTCTTTTTAGACGTCCTTTTCAGGAAAGTCAATGTGTTTTCTTCCACATTTGTCTGTCTTGGCTGCCTCGGTTGCGTCTTTCTGCGCTACCAAACTATTCAAGGTTTTCCTCTCAGTTTTTCATGTTTTCCTTTCTGGCCCAGGAAAATAGTTATATTTGAGGTGAAACAGCCTGATCTACCTGTTGATTTTCTTTTATTTACACTCCTAAGATGTCAGATACCTTGGGTGGTGATAGGGGGGTGGTTCTCAAGTTTTCTACAGTAATTAATATCCTTATTTCCCACTTAAAAATACTTCCTGTTATTTACTCTGCTTATAGGCTTAAAATAAGATTTTAAAAAGACAAAAAAATATAGACTGTCCTGGAGGAGGAGTTAGAGAGATGGAGAAACCCAAGAATACAGAGAAATGGTTGGTAGAAGAGGTCCATTAGGCCTACGTGTGGCTGGAGAAGGCTTGGAAGGTACAAATTCCCTGCCTTCTCACCATCCCTGAGTGTGCTGGAGCTCCAGCAGGGAGTTTGCAAGAGCTCAGTATCGAGCAAGGGTTGCAAATGGTTTTCTCATCAAGCCCTGGTCTGCTGTTGCTTCCATTTATGGGTATTACATGCAACTAAATGATGGCTTTGAAGCTGATGATAAAACAGCTTTTCTCTTCCCTTGCAGCCTGTGCAAGCCAGTTAACCAATTCCATTGAATTCCAGTCAATGCCATATGGACCTGGAGGAAAACAGCAAGTGCCAAGAAGCAAAAGGCCAAGCCACAAAAAGGGGTGGAAATATCTCCTTTATTCTCCCTGAGCTTGATGTCTGCACACAACTGTGCCTTTCTTTTCTGTCCTGCAGTGCCCTGGGCTGTCTCAGACCCTTGGGGCAAAACTCACCTGGCAGGTTGGTCCAAGGAATACAAAAACATCCCGGAGAGCCAAAAGCAGGGCGTGCTGCATGAGGACTTTACTATTATCTCATTGGGGTGTAGGGCAGGGACTTCATTTACCAAGGTGGGGATGGGAAGGAGGATAAAAACACGTTCACATGATGTGCCTCACTTTGCTAAAGCTGGAGAGGAGTGGCAGGGTGGCTGGAGAGCAGATCAAACGCCAGCGTGCCCACGGTGCTCTGCCTGGGTGTTGCCATGTATTTTGTTTTCAGAATGAATGGATCACTCACTAAAAAAAAAAAACCAGGGCGTTTTAGGTCAAATGAAACTCTTTTCAAATTTGAACTGAAGGAGCGCAGAATTTCTCTGCTAAAACAATCCAGAGGGGAAAAACAAAATCAGAGCTAAAAAACCCTCAGAGCATTGTTGGGTACTTTCAAAATTTTAAACATCTGACTTTTCATTTTTCCAGCCATGTTTTGTTGATCAACTGTGATTAAACCATGACTTAAAGGTTACTAAGACATAAATAAAAACCATAAAACAGCTCCTCCAACAGAAGTCTCTTTCTTTGCCTGAGAAAGGGGGAGAAGGCAGCTCAAACCCTGTCACAGCTGGTGACTTAGGTGAGGCAGAGAGGTCTTCTCTGGGTTTTGGGGTGTCAGGAAGGCACAGGTAGGCTCACCCTGTTAACATCCTCAGCTTTCCCCTCTCTGTTTGTGCCTTAGCTGCTGTGCTGTTGTTACCACAGCTTTCTGACCAGCTCATGAGTGCACTGTCCATACAGACATCCCTGCCAAGGCAGGAAGAACGTGCTTCTTCCCCCAGTTCCCACAGCACTGCTTCTGTCATTTGTAAAAATATCTGTACCCCACAGGAATAAAATCCCCGAGGAAAGGGCTCAGGCAATCCAGGATAACGAGGTCTCTGTGTCAGGGAAAGCAGAATGGAAATGACTTTGGAGCATTTTGGGATCCCATGGCTGCTGACATTGCAAAACCAAGGGACTGAAAGGGCACCGGGATTGATGGATGACGAGGGAATAAGGATGGAGGGAAAATACCCAAGGTCTCAGCTGCAGAAAGCACGAGGCTGTGCAGGATATTGGATCCCTGAAAAACACTTGTCCTTCCATGCAGCTCCTTGTGTGAGGAGTCCCTCAGAGTTTTCCTCCACTCTGCTCCATGTCCCCGTGCAGCCCTGTCCCTCCCTGCAGGAGAATCAGTGGCTGTCACTTCTAATGCCACTCCAGGAGCAACTAATGGAAATGTGCTTGGCACGGAGGGAGAACTACAGGACCCAATCTCCTCGTCTGGCCTGCTGCAGCAGTGACATACATCATGTCACGCTGAAGTGGTACAAATGGCTCAGAGCGTTGCTAAGGGTTCCTCCCGTGCAGTTAATGACATCAAGCAGCCAAATCCCTGCCTTCTGAGGGCAGGCAGCCTCGTGGGATGCAGAGAACTGCTGAGGCACCAAAGAGCGTAGGTCTCCCTGATCCTCCTCATAATGTGCAAAAAATACTGGAAGCCCAGCCTCCAAAATAGCAATGGGTGACACCAAGCATCCTCCCAGCTCCCATATTTTCCTTATGAGTTAATTCCTGTTCCTTTCACATCCGTGTCCTCGCCCGTGGTACCAAAGGACACAAACTCATCTCATTTTGAGCTGGCATTTTCTCAGCATCTCCTCCCTCTCATTTGTCTCTCCACAAGAGGGAGGTGAAAGGGAAGATATCTATGGCTGGATCCACAGCTTTGAATCAAAATTATTTTGCCAGATGTCCAGGACAACAGCAGAGAGCTGGCTGGACAGGTTAATACTGGCAGGACCTAATAGCAGTTAAACATACACCCAAATTTGTTGTATTAATTCTCTTTTAAAACTCTAGAAAAACAGCTTGAAATGGATTTGACATCTTTTTGGAAACCATTTATATCTGGAGAGAAGCAAATGCCTGAAAAGTGTTTGCTAATTCCATATAGTGACTTCCATTCTGGAGCCTGAAAGTTTCCTGGAATTTAAAAAAAAAGTTGATGGCAAATAAACCCAGAATGTACTAGCCAGACTCGTATCAGTTTCTTGTATGTTGAGTTCAGTGACACTAAGAACTTTGTCTCATAACTGCAAAACTGTCTTCTTCTTCTAAGGCCTAGAAATGCAGGCAGGAGGGTAAAATCCTGGCAGACAGTGATGCTGTCCTAGTTCCTTGCCAGCTGAGCATGGTCCAGGAGGGAAGGAGAGAGAGAGGGGAATGGAGGAGAGGGGCTGCAAAGACTCCCTTGCCATCTCTGCAGCATCCAATGCCAGGTTTAAATGCTGGGGGTTAACAGGAGCAGGAGAGCTTTTGCATATTGGGCAACTGCCTCGGGGAAGAAGTGCATGGACTCTGCATTTCTGCAGAGGATGAGGACAGGGGGCAATTAGATCATGGCTTATCAGAAATAAAAGTCAGTTTCCAGATAAGCAGAGTGTAACGTGGATTAAAGCTGTCAGTTAATTAAAGAGGCCAGGTTTAAGCCACAGATAGGACTGCATTTAGTGAAGTAATGCTAGAAGAGCACTGTTCTGTGGAGTCACAGGAGGATAGTGCAGTGCAGGGTGTAGAGATGCTGGGTAAATACCAAAACTAATTAAAAACACAATGTCTGAAGGGCTCCAGGCCAGGCTTGAAGCCTATGCAGTGTGGAGCAGACAATGAGGAGTAGACCTCTCATTCAAGAGCAGATCAGATTTAGTTGAGGTGTTAGGGCTGGGTTGAACTTGATGATCTTGGAGGTCTCTTCCAGCCTAGTGATTGTGTGTGTGATCCCATTCAGGTGCTGACCCCGCTTGCTGCAAGGATGCCCCATCCCTGAAGGTGTTCAAGGCCAGACTGGATGGGACTTTGAACAAGTGGGAGATGCCCCTGCCCATGGCAGAGGACTGGAACTGGGTGATCTCTAAGGTCCCTTCCAACCCAAACCATTCTCTGAATCTCTGAACTAACACAGACCTGAGAGTTTGGCATGGCACCTTCTCGAAGCCTACAGAAAGTGGTGGCCTGGTGGATTGGCAGGCCTTCCAGGAGGAGAGAACATGTTTCAGTTGCAATCTAATTGTTCTTTGTCTCTTTTTTAACAAGCAGGGGATGTCTGCCTTGACAGGCATCTCTGGGGCAGAGCTGGCAATACTCCTGGCTGGTGAGAGCAGCAAAGCTCCAGGGTGGGCAGCCACATGCACCACCTCCATTCCCCAAGAAAGACTGACAGCAGTATTTTATCCAGCTGGGGCAGAAAGAAACCCTTGGGGAGCCCTGCTTTGCAGCCTCAGTTCACACATCAGAGCTGTTCAGCCTTTCATTATGGTTTTGAATTGTTTAAATGAGCGGCCTGTGAGAGGCTCACCAAAAAAGGCAGATGCCACTTTGAAGAGCTCCCATTTGAAGCCAGGATCTCCTGACTCATCCTCACACATTGTACCTAGGAGAACTTTAATCCTTGCAGCACTTCTTGCACAGAAGCAGCATCTTCCTCAGTTGCACCCTATGCTTCCATGGGCAGGCAGTACAATTCACTTTCAAGTGAATAAATAAAAATGGATTCCCAATTCTTGCCGCTCCTAGATGGCAACGGACGATCCAAAATGAGGTTAAGTTTGTTTCCAGCTCCCTCTTATGACAGATTTCTCCCAGCAGGGCCACAGCTCAGGCAAAGGAGCAGGCACAGCAGTGCCCTCCAGGATGAGTCACGCCAGCTCTGTCTCTGAAGGAGGTGGAACTGTGTGCTGGAAGTAAAAGAAGAGGTTGGAAACTTCAGAGCATGAGAGTGGAGGATTTAAATCAGGGTCAAGTCAGAGAAAATTCACCTTCCTTTCAATTAGATCATGAAAGCCTCGAGCATCCTGCCAAGTCTCCCTCAGCTTGCTGCCCTTATTCTTCTCCAGGAATGAGAGCTCTTCCAAGCTGCCCTACAGCCCATGGAGCAGTTCATTGCCTCTGGGGCTGGGTGATAGGGAAAAGCCACTGCAGAATAGCTAATGTCAGAAATTGTTTATTTTGAGCCAAGTATCAAAGATTAGCCTAAATTAGAAGGGACCTCTGAAGGTCATCTGGTCTCATCCCCAGCTCAGAGCAAGGACAATTTCTCAGTTAGATTGGGTTGCTCTGGGCATTGTGCTCTTTGTTTGGGGCTGTCTCCAAGGATGGAGATTTCCCAGCCTTTTTGGACAGCCTCTCCCTGTGCAGAACCATTCTCATGTAAACCTCACTGAAGTTTTCCCTCATATGTCTTGTGCCTGTTGTCCCCCACTGTTGTGGACATTCAGAAAGGACTTGTGTTATACTCATATATACTATTAATACAACTGAATATTGTAACTATAAATATTATCAAAGAAATACAAACCTATCACTACATTTATGTGATATCCACAAAATATCAATGAAACAACAGCAAATAAAATAAAAATACCACAACTGATTTTTATCAATAAAATGTTGTTTGATGAGGTAGGAAATGGATGCTAAACTTTTCCACTTGACATCCCTGTCATTAAATGTTCTTTTTTGGTGTCCTTTTTTGTTCGTTCGATTACGTCTCTGTTGCAAACTGAGAGCCTGTGCGGGGATTCAAAGGCCAACCAGGGGAAGAGAGCATTGGTGGTGAATTATACTACAGTGGAGAGATTATTGATTTATGAGGCTGTTTTGAAATATTAATCAATCATGACTATCTCTCTTTCTCCTTCAGTTAGACACTATAATTTTTATTCAAGAACAAGAGGAAGCTAGGAATCACAGAATCCTGGAATCTTCAAGGTTAGAAGAAACCTGCAAGATCATCCAGTACCACCATCATCTCAGCATCACCATCATGACCCTGAAATTGTGTCCCCAGGTGTCACATCCATCCCCGTGATGGGGCACAGTGGGCAGTGCTCATGGGGCATGACAGGAACCCAGCACTTGTGCACGCAGGATGTGTGTGGGGATGTGCAGGGCGCCACTGGGAATGTGTAGGACACTGCCCTGAGCTTTGGATGTACTGGAGAGACTGGAATATCGAGAGCTGCTGTTGGCAAGGCCACCTGAAAGCCTCTGGGGAGGGACTGAGGAACAAAGAAAAGGAGAGCCTCCCTCACTGTGGGAGGCTGCTCTTGGCCATACCCAATAAATGGTTCTTTAGGGACCAAGGGACACCTCCAAATCAGCTGCCCTTGTCCCTGTGGGGGAATTCACCTCGTGCCCTGGGCACAGCACACAGCTGGTCCAGACAGCCCCAGGAGATCCCCCAAACACCTGGGCGACAACTTCTCGGTGCAGGGACTCGGGGAGCGGCTCGGAGAGGAGCCCTCTGTGTTTGCTGCTGTTCCCAGAGAGGCTCTCGGGGCTGCTCTGGGATTGTCTTGGCCACAGCGAGCGAGTTCCCGACCTCTGCTGCTTCACCTGCCCCGTCTGGCCCCCGAGATGGGCCAGGCACAGCTGAGCATGGCTGGGAAAGCAGCATCTTCCATCAGGGTGTCCATGGCAAAGCTGTTGTCCCAAAACGGATTCTTCCACCCCCTGTGCAAGAAGCCAATCCCCACACTGAGCTCAGGAATTTCCTTTATTTACAGTTCTGCACAGAAGGAGGTGCTGGGTGGCAAATCCACAATGCCAGCACAGTGACTATCAAAACTTTTCACTATTTATACATTTTAGCAAACAAAGGCATTTGTGTTCATTGGCTCCATTATATGGTTCTCTTACTAATTTCACATATTATTTCTTTCTAAAATTATTCATATATTTTCATAGTCTCATAAATAAATACTTAAATGTTATATTTATATTATATGTAATTTATAAATTCTATATAATATGTTACATATAGGATATCTTACAATATTCAAAATGTATTATTTCTCACTATTTAGTATATACAGACATTATAAATACCAAATAATATAGAATATTTAACTTTGTATGTTATATTAGTATTATGTTTTGCTATTTATTAAATACTAATGTAATAGTTATTTTTAGCTGATTTCTTTTATTATTAGCTTATACTATTAACTGCAATTTATAATTAACTAATATGCATATCTTAATATTTTCTTCCATTGGATATAAGATCCCCTTGCTTCTTATGCTAACTAGTCTTTTTCTGTGCTCAGCTTGTCTCTGCTTTTTGAAGATTTTCCTTTTTTCTCACTGGGTTTTTGGGGTCACTGGGTTGAGAATTGCTGTCTCCTTGTGCTCCTACTTGGCCAGATGGACACAGACAGAGGATTGTGGTCAGTGGCTCTGTTGGAAATGATACAACACTTCAACTTTTTAAGTCACTTTTGTCATTGGTTTATTCACTTTTGCCAGGGTAGGGGGAGAATTGAAGTTTTTATCCAAAGACTCTTCACCAAGGGTTTTGAGTTTTGCTGGGCGAGGCCTGATGGGCTTCAGTCAACAAAAAAGAAGATTCCTAGACTCTGAAAGTTTATTATCTACAGGTTGAGAATAATCCACAGATACAGAGGACATATATGGACATTAGTAAATGTCCTGGGTTGTGGTTTAGCATGTATTCTATCACTATCTTCAGTTAATGGCCCATCAATGCCTTGCCCATGACTCACAGATAACTCCCTCCTGGAGTTATCTCTCTTTAATGGGCCATTAAGGCTCTCTTCCATGACTCATCATCCCACTGTGAGAATGCTCTGCCCAAGGGGAGGAGCCAAGCATTCTCACCTGGATATAAGCAGAGATTTGGGACAGTACAAGCAGCCTTCATCCACTGGATTCCCAGAGGACAGGAGCTACCAGATCTTTCTACATGATCATTGCTTCAGGAAGACCCCCTCACCTGGACTGCTTCCATCACTCTGATCAGGTTGTATTCTGACTCTGTCAGTGGTCTTTTTTTTTTAATTTATTTTATTATTGCTTTTATTTTATTTTATTTTCCCTTTTCTTCTCATTAAATTGTATTTCTGACTTGGAGCCTCTCCCATGGTTTGTTTTCACACCACAACGGTAAACATGACTCCTTGGTGTGGTTGGAGACACCTGGTCTGGGAAAAGATTGATAAGAGAACCAAAGAATGAGCACCAAATTAGCATCAAAGGCAAAAGGGTCAATAATCAAAAGAAGGTTGAATAATCAGAATTGTGTGATTCAGAACCAGTGAGCAAGAATTGCTTTGGGTTTTTTATGTATAAAATGTGAAAAGTCTGGAAAAGAACCACTTGTGAAGGAATGATTTCCACTGCACAACCTGGGCCATGTGTCAAGGAAATGATTCCATTGCACATCCTGGCCAGAATAAAATAATGCCTGATTCTCTATCACTTCAAAGGTGTTGTTGGAGAGTTTCTGCTTTTTCCTACACTTTCAGAGACAGCTCCATGTCCAGCTGCAGGACAGGGATGAGGGATGTCCTTCAGGGCTCAGCCTTGGCCCCAGGGCTCTTGCATGGCTTCCCCAATGGCACAGACAGTGGATCCAGCTCACCTCAGCACGTTTGCAGGGGATGGGAATCTGAACAGGGCAGGTGACACTGTGGAAGGACGGAGCCATGCAGAGGGACCTGAGCAAGCTTGGGAAGTGAAACCACAAGAACCTCATGAGGTTCAACAAGGCCAAGTGCAGAGTGCTGCACCTGGGCCAGGGCAATCCCAGAGACACTGAATCACACAGAATCATCGAGGTTGGGAGACACCTTCAAGATCATCCAGTCTCACCATCAGCACAGCTCCACCATAATCAACCCTAAGCCATGTCCCCACGTTCCACATCCAGATGCCTCTTGAACACTTCCAGGGAGAGTGACTCCACCAACTCCCTGGGCAACTTTTTTCAATGCCTGTAACCATTCTTTAAGTGATTTTTTCCCCCTAGCATCTAATCTGAAATACTGAACTTCTCAAAAATTATTCATCAAGACAAGAGAAGACCTGGAAAAGCTGAGAAGGCGTTTTTCCCCCAGCTCCCAGGTGTTACCAGTACAGATTTGGTCTCCCACCTTCTTACAGGAGGAAATGGGCAGTCAACATGAGCACAGACAAAAGGTCTGAGAAAACTCTCCTGTGAGGGTTAACAGAGGGGTTTTTTTGCATACTGTTTGCTGCTTGCACTCATTCTTTCAATGGACTGTGTTCATCAATATTGTGCAGTGTCACAGTTAGTAAGAGGAAGCAGGAGAAGGAACAGACGGTATTTACAGAGATTTCAGCCTCCCAGGGAGGCCATTAAACAACCTAAAGGAGAAACAGTCCACGTAAAGAAAGGTAAAATATTCCCATAATGGCTATGAGAGGGGTAAGAAGCAAATAACTACTTTTTAACTCTAGTTACTGCAATAAAGAAGAGGGAAAATGAAGAAACTGAGGTCAAACTGCAGTCACATACAAAAAAATATTTTAAAAAAATCATTCTGAGTTATTGCAAAATGCTTCTCTGCATCCAGGACATTTCATTTGTTGAATGATGTCACTCTTTTTAAAACCTTGAAAGGTGGCCTGTTTGGGGGCAAAAATAAATTCACAGAAGATTCTTCAAATTATATTTTCTGACATGTTTATTCTCCATAAAAAGCAATTCTCATCTCTGCTCAATAGAGACCTGGGTAGTGGGGTGAAGACATAATTTTGTGAGTATTTAACACAACCAGTTTTTAACATTCTATGTGAAGTGGCCAAAACCAGGGCTGATGAAGGAAGAGAGAACATTGAGAACATTGTAGGTCATGGTTGAGAGCCATGATGTCACAAGGCTCATTTCCAAGCATTCACCAAGCTCTAGCAGGTCCCTGGAGCATGCACAGGGAAACTTTACTTGAAATTAATAATACTGAAGTGATTTATTCAGAGACAGAGTAAGGAGAGGAAATGCTTGTGTCACTCTGCACGTTCAGTACTGCTGAGCATGCCAGAGGCTTCTTACAGTCCAAGTTTTATCTTGATAGATACCTAAAATGTACAAAAGCTAAACTTAACCTTCTCCATGTGGTATGGAAGTGTAGGAAATTCAGGTTTAGTGGATTAGTGTGGAGCACAAAATAGTGCAGTGAAACAGTACCTTGGGGCTGGGGGCCTCAAGGACAAAGGTGTAAGAAGATGTAAGGCATGAGAAAATAAACTACTTTAGGTTTTGTTTTCTGTTGCAAAGAGGGGAAAAAAAAACCATGTGGAAATTGTGAATGTCATTTGTATGTCGATAAGATTAACGAAGGAGAGCCAGACAGAGCTAGTGGGGTTTTTTTATGAAGGCCCCTAGCTTTTTCCCAGCTCTTTGTCTGGTGGACTTGCAGTAGGTTGTCTGACATGTCTCATGTTTTCCTGCTGTGCTTCAGATTTGGATTCAGACTGTTAGGCTCAGCTGGCACTGGGCAGAAGTTTGGAAACCAAGGAGTTGGAGGGAATCTGCCCCAAGAACCCAGGCTCTCTAGACACAGCAGTGAGAGAAGGACTTGCAAGGAAAAATAAGCAAGTGTTTAGGGCAAAAAGTGCAGTTTTACCCAAGGAATGCTCTGATAGAATGAGGGCAGCCAGCCAGCTCCAGGGGCTTCCACCATCCCATTTGGAGAGGAGGGACTGTGCCCGTCTTGGGTTGCAATGCAACATGTAACCAGAAGTATGTATTCTATTGCCATCTGCTGAAACCAGCTGAGGAGGTGTTTTTCTTTATCTCTCTCATGACCCATTCCTCATAACTCTGGGGAGAAGGAGGCAGGTGCATTCTGTTCATGGCCCAGCTGTTAAACCAGCTGTAGCAGTGTTCTTTATCTCTTCCACCACCCGTCCTCCCTCAGGGGATATCTGCTGTTAATGGGCCATCGAGGCTCACTGCAGGGCTGATACAATTACATCATCTGATTGGGAGAGGCTCCACCCAGTGGGAGGAGCCAAACATTCCTACCTGGATAAAACCTGAGATTCAGAACACCAGCACAGCCTGTTTGCACTGGATTCCCAAAGGAAAACTGGACCCATCTCACCACCACTGGACCTTTCTACAGGATCATCTCTACTGCAACAGAACCACATCTGCCACTCCAGGAGGATTTAACTGGACTGCTGCCAACACCCTGACCAACAGGGTGTCAGGCTGGGTTCTGACTCTGTCAGGGTTTTCTTTTCTGTTTGTTTGCTTTTTTGTACTACTGCATTTTTATTTTTAATATTCCTAGTAAAAGACTGTTATTCCTATTCCCATATCTTTGCCTGAAAGCTCCTTAATTTCAAAATTATAATAATTTGGAGGGAGGGGGTTTACATCCTCCATTCCAAGGGAGGTTCTTTCCCTGGCAGACACCTGTGTTTCCAAACCAAGACACCCCCACATCAGGGACTTGGTTTCCCTTTGCACGTTCTTTGTGCAGTCCCATCCCCAGCCACACAAAAGCTGAGACTCTCCTGGGAATTCCCTCCTCCAGACCTCCCAAGAACACAGGGACAGCCTGGATCACCCTGTGCCCTATCCAGGTTCTTCTCCTCCTTCTGGCCCTGCTGTTTTGTAAACACCAACTCCAGCAGCTGCTTTTGCACTGCTCTCCAAACCAGTGTAGCCTTGGCAGGAAAGAAGACACTGCTGGTTCTTCTATCCAGAAATACTCTGGCACTCCACACTTGCTGGTATGGTTAAAACAGCAGCTGCTGCTCCTTCACAGTTACACCAGTGTAAAAGTGCTTGCAGCAAACACAGCTTATTTCCACTTGGGCAAGAATAACCTCCCAGCAGGCAGCAGCTTTCCTGACACCCGTGGTGTTCGAGGCTTCACTGAGATGGTGAGCCCTGCAGAAAGCCCAGCTGGAGATGGGGAGGGTGGCCCCACTGCAGAGGACAGGGAGTTGTCAGGGCAGTGAGGTACCCCTCACGCAGATCTGTGCCCAACTCCAGCAGGCAAAACCTCTTGGGGAAGACCCCAGCACACAGAGAGGGTTCATTGTCACTGTGTCACTATGATCTCAGAAAACACGCTCATCCCACAGAGGAAGGTGCACACAAGTGGCAGAGCCTGCAGAGCTGACACTTCTCTCTCAAGGGAGGCTGCTCTTGCCCACCTCCTCACTCCCTGCCAACACATCCAGTGTGACCAGGATAGCATCCAGGAGGATGCACTTGCTCTCTGCCTGCTCCCAACCCAGTGAAGTTTTCCCTTCAGAGTTAACCAGGATTTATAAATTTCCCCATAGACAAATTGCTTTGGGAAGCTGAGCTTGGTAATTGGCTGGTGGTGACTAATCACTGCCTGATTACAGAGTAGCAGTTCCACAGGTATGAATCAGAACCTGCAATTGTCAGCCCTCCCCCAAAACAGGGGCTCTTTCTTTCCTGGTGTGATACAGTTGAGCCATTGTGCAGCAGTGACAGTTCACTCCTCACACTCGCCAAAGGGAAATATAATTATGGTGCATTCAGGGGAAGGAGAAAAAGATCAATATACAGAAAAAGAAATAATTATATACAAATGCACAACCCATGCAAAGAGAGACGCTTCTGAGATCTCAGGGAGGAGGGGAAGAATGGGCCATTTCAATTTCATACCTCTGTCTGATATTGGTCTCTACAAATATGTTTCTGTCTTGGAGTAAAATTGTCTCTAGAAGCCCCTGAAAAGAGGATGCTCTTCCCCTGATCCAGAGATCTACAAAAGAGCATGAAGCCACCTCAGTTTTCAGAGCACCTTCCTCTTCTCCACAGGACAATTTCACTGCTTCTTCCCTATTCCAGGCACTGTGCCAAAAAGGCTGAGGGTGCCAAGCCAACATTTCCTCAAAAGTATTTCTCCATTTTCCGAACCTGAGCTTGCAAACCGTGGGCTCTTGCTTCCTGTGGGAGCTCCCAGGAAGGAGAAGGGCAGCCCCCATCCGTGATCCCTCAGAGTGGCTTGGTTTGCCATCCAGGGAACCCAAATCCTCCCCTGGTCACATTAGACACCGACAGGCAAAGCTGAGTGTCTGCCTGCCTGGGGTGGGGGGCTCAGAGGGGAGGAAAGAGGAGCAAAAGCCATCCCCCAGCCAGCCAGCTCCTGCCTCCACCTTGGGAAGCGGGAAAGCTGGCATGGGAGGCAATTAGGAGAGGTCACTGCTTGGTATTTTGGGATGTTTCCTCCCTGGAAAGGAGATAGGAGTAGTCACTGCCATCCCACTTCCCATGTAGATGCAGAGAAAGGGATGTTTAAAAGAAGTCTAAAACGCACCCTGTGAGTAGGCAGAGCTGGATATTTGAGTGCTTAACCAGCCTTCTTTCAGGACTTCTGCAACTGCACAGAGAAGAGAGAACATTTTAGGAACACTTTGCCGTTCAGATATTAACTACAAATGCTGAAATGAGCGTGTCAGCTCTCTGCATCATTTTTATTTAAGCACAAGAAGAAACAAGGCCTGTGCATACCCTCATCTGCAGATCTTTGTGCTTGCCATCCCAGAACTGCCATCCTGGGATTACCACGCAGGAACTCTGCGAGAGCTGATGAAATTTTAATCCCCCAATACTCAGAGCAGCGTGCACATAATGGATGTTTGCACATACACATGGGCTCTTTGTCACCCCAAAGCAGCAACACTCACCTCCTGTAGGCACACGTCTGTGTTAGTCAGTGCTGTGATTTCCTGCTCCAGGCCATTAGAGTGTGTCCATACCCCAGATCCGGGCTCTGTGACTCGGTTTGTGAATTGGCAGGCTCCGGCATCAGACCATCAGTCACTGGTGCTTTGTCATGCAGTGCTAATATTCCTACCAAAATCCATATGCACTTCTCCTCTCTGACTCTCTCTCTCTCTCTGTCAGAGGGATCAGCCCCACAACTGGCATTTCAATAATTCCCTCACAGACAGGCAAGAGAATTTTATAGTTGAGCTTAACCCCCCTTTTTTTTTTCTCCATGGAAGTTACTGCTTTGTACAAGTGGATTCCTTCTTCCTGTACTTAGGGCCTTCATACTTTTTTTTTTTTTTTTTCATATCTGAAATATGAGCTTTAAAACTACGGTTTGTATCTTAAAATAAGCAACATGTTCTTCAAAATACCTCAGTCCTGAGGAACTTCTGTTGAAGCTGAGGGATATATTTCCAAAATTCAGGTTGTTTACTAGACAACGGAGCTAATAAAGGCTGTCTTCCTATGAATTTTATTATGTAGTCTCCTACCTCCTGCCAAAATAATCACAGTTCATCCTTATCCCTGCCCCCCACCTAAATCTCTGTCTGTACCTAGAAAAAGACTTTTTCTGGATTTTCTTCTAACAACAAATGCATGCACAGGTCAGTGAGATCTAGATGACAAATGGCACTTACACAGCATTGCCACCTTTGCTTTGCACTGCCTGTGGCAGCACTTTGGGGACATCTCTTGTCCACACAGCCACAGACCTTCCTGAGGCATGTAGGAGCATCATTCCTTTGAGAGATCCCCTGCACTTCTGCCAGCTTAGGCTGAACTTGGATGGTGAGTTAAAGGGGAGATGGAGTCAAACTGGCCAGCAGAAAGTAGAGCCCTTTCTTCCCTTTGGAAACACGTTAAAAAAAAAACAAAAACAGGCACTAGACTAAGCTAGGCTCAGCTGCTGGCTTGCCAGGGCACAAAGAAACACCAGAGGCAGGTGCCACCCATCAGTATGACAGGAGATGTCACCCAGTCCCCTTGCTAACCCCAGGAAGGTTACAGGCTGGCTTTTAAAAATTAATATCTGAGCAGGCACATGTGAACAGACTGTTAACCAAGGCAGAGGTTCTTCCAGCAAACTCCCTGCTGAAGCTAGGTGAGTAAAAAGCCCTGGCAAACTGCAGAAACCTCTGATCACTCACCAGTGTGGAGCTGATTCTCCCCTGAAGGTCTCATGCTGTTTAGTCCAGTGTGTCTCTCTCCTGGTCCATCCCCTCTCCCTTACTGGGCATTTGGAGATGTGAGAAGAAATCAGAGATCAATGAATTTAAAGTCATTTTTTTTCACCTCTGAAAACAAATGTGAAGCAAAACTTCAGGAGCAGTTCCCTGTCCTTGACAGTCTACAGGAGCTTCTAAATATGGGACAGTGCACACAGTCATAGGGATCATGAGGGAGGAATTAAAGCCTCAGTTGCTCAGAAGATGCAGAATTGTGGCCTCAAAGAGGTGTGCAACTCTGAAAATGTCCTTAAAAACAATAACTTCCAAATCAGGCAGCAATAATATGTTTTCCTACTCTAGGGCCTCTGAGGAGTTATTAAATACAATTTTCCAGGCTTATTCAAATGTCAACTCATTATAGCCTGTGCAAATAGGAAGGCAGACCACGGGATTTGTGTTTTTGTTATAACTATTTTTATATTAAATCTATAAAATGCATAAAGGAGCATTAAGCCCTGTTATTCTCTCTTTTTTTTTTCTTTCTCCATAGCTGCCCAACCTCTTTTTGAAAAGGCATCCTTCAAAAGCAGCCAAATAATAAAGGCTGGATGAGGACATTCCAATCCCTCCTTATCCACTTAAAAGCACAATATTTCAAAGGCACTTCTGGAGTGCTTCTTTTGGCAGCTACAACTGGAGCCACAGTAGAAACCTTTCAGTGGGTCACCCTGATGGATGGCCTCTTACATCAATGAGCCAGCTGTCCCCATTAGGAGTGGGAATCATCTGAGCAGTCCGAGGGGACTTTAAAGGAGCATTTATCATATAAAGGTAGAAAGGTACCTTGCTCTTTGCAGCAGCAGATCTCAAAAGATCTGCAGAGAGCTCGGGTTTGTTACCAGGCAGTGGAGAAGTGGAGACCTCCCAGCCCAGAAAGGGCTTGCTGAAAGTCACCCTGTGGTCTGAGCACAAGAGCTGGGACTAAGGCACTCAAATTCCAGTTTGGTGCTGCCCCTGTTTCATCATCATCATCTTCATCATCCTTGAGCCTCCTCGTTCTCCTCCTGCCCAATCCCTGTGCAGTCACAATGCCTAACTAAAGGCATGAACACATTTGTGTTTATTTCTCTCTCTCTCCTGCAGGCACTCGTGTTTTTTTCAAGCATTTTTGAGTGATGATTCTGCAGCTGACAGCAAATGTCCTTTTGATGACTTTGTCAGACTGCCAGGGCTGTGAAGACGTCTCCAGAATCCTTGGCTCTCCCTCCCTGTCCTTCCTCTTCGTGTTCCAGTTCCCACTGAGATGTCCAAACGTGCACCAGCTCCACTCAGGAGCTCCCCCAGATACTCCAGGGCGACAATCTACAGACACCACACATCTGACCATGGCAAGGGCTCACTCAGCCTCACTGCCTTCATCAAAATTCCAGGCAGCAGCCAGACAAAGCCCAATATCAGTTTATTTTAGAGGCCAAAAGGGTGTTTTGTTTTATTTGCAAGGCTTTGTCAGCCTGTATCTCCTGGAAAGCAGATGAGCAAATTTCATGTAGAATGGTAAAAAGTGAACTTTCTGCTAAGGGCAGAGCAAGAAATCAGTGTTATTTCAGCTCAGAATTTAAGTAGTGATGAAGCGCTACACAACCAAAACTGGCCTTGACTGGAAACAAATGCCCGAGTTCTTGCAAATCCAAAGGGCTTACACAGGTCCCTGGGGCTTTGAATTCCTAAATTTCTCAGAAGTTCTGGGTTTTTAAATTAAGTACAGTAGCAGATAAACAGGATTAGGAACTTTAAGACCAGATTTATAAACCTTTCCAGGGCTACCCAGGCTGTGCCCACTAGATGGTTCCTAGAAAATTAGTCTCCCTAAAGATTTCCTGGACTGGTACAGACTTAAAATTCAATTTTCCTTAATAACAGTCCCACAGAGTAATTGTTTGCACATGCATGGGCATGCTGAGATAGATGTGGTTGTTTGGCTCATTTAATTGTCTGTGTGCCAGGGATCTGGCAAGAGGACCTGCTGTGTCAAGCGGTGTCTAATCTCCCATAAAACCCAACACTTCTGGCACACACACTCAAGCTCACAAGTTTTAAGCACCCTTCCTCATCAGTTACACAAGCAATGTGTGATCCTCCACATTCTTCTAAAAATAAAATAAAATAAAATAAAATAAAATAAAATAAAATAAAATAAAATAAATTAGGGAGTTGTCAGACCAGCCCTGTCCTCCCCACAGCCAAGCCAGCAATGGGAGCACAGGTCTCCTCACAGCTGATGGCTTTCTCCAAATTACACTTTTTGGGTGTTTGTTTTGAAATCTGGATCTCAATTTTCTCTACTTAAAAAACCAACCAAACAAAAGGTCGGGAGAGAAAGTGTGATTTTTCATGAGGAAAAAGCTGGAAAAATATTGATGCTGTGATATCTGAGGGCAAATAAAATCCATCAGAAACATGTACTTCTCAAAAGTTCATGAATTTTGACTTTGGGGTTCATGACATGATTTTGGGGGTCAGATTTGTGCTTAAAAGCCCTTTTGAGCGGGTTGAAGAGCATGTGCCTAAATAATGCATTGCTTGACCATCCCTGCTGCTGTCTCTCAGGGTTGTGATTGACCATAAGGGTACAGCCTGGAGCCCTCCTTTGTGTTGTCTCCACTTCCTTGCCTTAAAAGAAGGGCTTTGTGGAAAAGGGGGAGTTTCACCATCTCTAAAGTGTACAGGAAAAAAAAATGCTCGAAGAGTTCGTGCTGATTAAAGCCTAAAATGCTGCAGAAAAAATGCAGCCTTGCCTTCAGGCACCTGATCTCATTGAAAACCAATGTGTTCTGGGGAGATGAGGACTGGTTTTCCAAAGCAGGTTGCTGGACTGGTTTTCTGCCTCGGCTCGCCAAGGGCTGTGTGAGTGCTATTGCTGGCACCAGGGAGAGGAAAGGAGCACGTGGCTGGGAAGGTGGACAGAGCTTCTCCTTTTTCCAGCAGGCAGGACTGTGGTGCTGCAGGGATTGCCAACCAGTTGGGAAGCTGGCTTTATTCTCCAGATGCTGAGAATAGCCCCTGAACAACAGGACATTGCTCCCCTCTCCCTGGGGCTCAAGCACAGGTCAGAGGGAAAAGCAGCTTTCATGCCTTCTCCAAGTTCCCAGATAAGTCATTAGAAATAATAATAATAATAAAAAAATTAAAAAGAAAGAGTGAATGAATATCTGGAGACTTTTCTGTTCCAGCTATGTAATCAACAAAATGCTGTATCCTTCCCCACTGATGAGCACTTAAATGTTCTATCCCCTAGCTGCAGCCTGTTAATAGGGATCATGAGGCCCAGCTGCATTGCCAAGAAGAAAACTCCAGCACAGCTTTTTCCAGATCTCCACGGGTGCCTGATCTGTGTGCAAATGCTTTTTTGGGGTGTTTTTTAGTGTTGTGTTTTGTTAGGTTTTGCACTTCCAGACAATAACCCTGGATAGCCACGGGATGGCTGTGAAAGGCAGCAGGGTCATCAGTGGGAGATCTGGATGCTCTTCCACTGCCTGCTACCAAATGGGGCTGGGAGGGAGCTAAACAGAACAGCCTTCACCATCTCTGTGGGTTAGGCTTTTTTTTTCCCTGGTTTTCATTTGAAAGCCAGCACGAATTAGCATGTTTCTCTCTCCTTTTACGTGGCTGCCGCTAATTATTTTATTAGTTGCAAGAACAAACTGAATTTGTGATTATTAATGTGGGTATAAATCTCAGTGTGCTCACAGACACACTTGGGAGGTTTTGCACTATGTTTTAAGATAAGAAACAAGTGACTACAGCAGTGATTACGACTATTGCTTTAATCTTTCACACAGCTGGAGAGTTCAGTGTCCACGGCTGAGATCTCATTCTCCTGTTTCCCTGCTCAAAGTGCTCCCAGTTCAGTACATTTAAGTGGGAATAGGGACAACGAGTTCATGTCCCTACAAAGGTTAAGATGTCCAGAATTTCTTTTACGTACACAGTATTGTTACTCTGATTTCACAATCAGTCAGACACAAAAATGTTAGGTGCTTTGCCAGGGAAAGAAAAGCGAGAGAAAGGAGGACAAGGAATCCAGACAAATAAAATAATAATAAAAAAAAATTAAAAAGAATGAATGAATATCTGGAGGCTTTTCTGATGGTGCTGGAGAGGTGCTGCCCCTTTCCAGCTGCAGCTGCATCCAGCCAAGGCATGTCAGGGCTGCATCCCCCACCTTGCACTGGTGCCAGAAGCAGAGGAGGGCATGGAGACCTCCAGAAAGAAACTTCAGCCCTCATTTCACCTCACTTCCTTCACTGTGTCTATTTTCTCCACTGGTGTTAAGGCAGACAGGTCACATCCAGCATTAGCTCTGGCACTTCAGTGGAGGAGCTGAAGAGAGTCTGGCTGAAGCTGGACCTCAGCCTGGTCACAGCAAGAGTGCTGCTCTTGCACTGCAACTTCAGCTGATACCAGGCACACTTCAGTAATCTGAAAATCAACCACTTCTTGCACAATGAGGGATTTGCAGTGCAATTAGGCACAAACAAACCATCAGAAGTGGATGCAGGCAATTCAGTCAAATGCCCTCGTACACATTCTTGAATCAGTTACCCCGTGTCTGTATCAAAGACATTGAGAGAATGGTTCTCAAGTAGAAAAAAGCTGCAGCAACTCAACCCCATGTCCTAAGCTGATTTACAGCCTGAACAAGACTGAAGGATCTCCCATGAGTGATGCCTGTGCTGAGAGGGAGAATGTGCTGAGTACAGGTTTGTCTTTGGTCCAACATCATGCCAAATGTGGCAACAATAACCACTCTGCTTAGGACCTCCTAATACTAGATCTTGATTCACAATCTCCGTGAAGCTGTTTCAAGTCCCTCTAACTGCAGCCTGATGCAGACGTTAGGTGTTGCACACACATCAAAAATGCCTGTGTGAACATGTCTGCATAGCACAGAAAGAACTGATGCAGAGACACCCAGTTTCACATCCCCAGACTGTCCTACTCATCAGTGCAAAGGAAGACAGAGGAAGGAGGAAGAAACCCTAGAAAAAGAGAAGCAGGACTCTTCATTAGCAGCATGAACTTTCACAATGATTTTATACAGGGCACAAAAACCACAGGCCAGTCATTGGGTGGCTATGAGTTAAGACAATATTGAGCTCAACCTCCAGCTAATTAAGTCCCCTGGAAACCACAACTGCAGGAAGGCAGACACTTGCTAAATAGATTAAATTTTTCTTTGCTCATGTATTTTGGATACCTGTCATCTCCATTTCTTCCAGACAAAATCACTTTTCCATTTCTCAGCACTGGGCCCATCCAGATACACAACAGCTTTCACCAGCAAGAATCCCACACCACGTGGGTACCGGTGACCTGTGCTAACCATGAGGTTCCTGCACTGGGCAGGTGAAAGAGAATTCAAGTGAGGGCACTTCCAGCACCATCAATATGAGGGTGCAGCTCTTCACCACTGTGAACAGACAGACCCCGAAAGCAGAAAACTAAATAGAAGCACTACAGAAATACAAAACTGAACTGGCTCCTGCCACCTGAGCTGGGATTTTCTGTTTGGGTGGAAAACCAAGAGCCCTGAGAGCCCTGACTTGTGTCTTTGTTCAGGATGTACAGCTCCAGGAGCTCTGCATTTCAGCAGCAGCTCACAGACCACATCTCAAGGGGCTGCTGCCTCCCAAGGTCCATTAACTCACCACAAATCCCTCCTGCACAGCCGGTGTGGCTGAGATGTGCCTTGCACCTGATGCCAGAAGCTGCTCAGTGGAGTTTCAGAAGATGCTTTTCCTCTCCCTAAAAGGGAAAAATAAAAAAAAATTAAAAAAATAAATAAAAAAATTAAAAAAAAAAAAAAAAAGAGAAAGAGAGAGAGAGATAGAAGGGTTTCTGTTGGATGTGATGAGAAAAGCTTAAGCCTTCCCTGGCCAGCTGCACTCTGCAGGGCTCTGTTTGGTACACATAATTATCTTATCTGCTTTGTAATGGGGATTTACTGCACATGTGATGGTGTGCTCTGTTTATAAAATACCTGCTGAAGGCAGCACCTGAGCCCACCTGTGTGCAGCCATGCTGGGTGCCTGCTTGGAGGTGACTGGTGCTGGCTGCCCTGCAGCCCCTGTTTTGATGATCTGTCCCTCCTTTATCCCTGCTGTTCCACAGGCACCAAAAGATAAGAGTGAGGAGCTGCAGCAGAACAGTTTTGCATAATGACAGCAGAAGGTGCACACATGGAAAGGATAATTGGTGATGGTGAGGGGAGTCAGTAAAACTAAAACGACATGACAGCCCCAGAGCTCAGTGTGGATGTGGCAGGGATGGGCATGATGGATATCAGGCTCTGTGGTGCCTTGGCTTTCTCTGGGAGCTGCTCATCCAGCACAAGATGTAACACATATTCATCTGTATGCAAAACTGGGGCTGGGTTTAGGAGAAACAAAGGAAGCAGCTGTGGAGTGCAGCAGGCTACCAAAGTGGTGAAAGCCCAGATGGTGAGGGGAGAGGGATCTTGTGCATGCACTGGGCACCAGCAAGTGCTCCTGATGGAGAGAGAGAGGTAGGTGGATTTTTGCTTGCCCTCCAAGAAGCAGAATCTGACCTGCACAATATACCCCCTGCACAGCACAGGGGCAGGACGGTGAGGGCATGTGTGGGGGTTTTTTTAAGCTGGGTTTGAGCTCTTAGTGCACAAACCACATTGTTGTCACGGCTTCAGCAAGAGCAGCTTGCCAATCCAAACCCCTGCAGTTTGGTTCCACCAGCACCTTTTTCTTGCACAGCTGCTTTAAACTCAAAGGGGAGAGGCTGAAATTAGATGTCAGGAAGAGAATAAAGAGGTACTGGAATAGGTTGCCCAGAGAAGCTGTGGATGCCCCATCCCTGGAAGACTTCCAGGCCAGACTGGATTATCAGATGCTTTGAGCAACTTGATTTGGTGGGTGGCAGGGGGGCTGGAATGAGATTTTAAGGTCCCTTCCAACCCAAATCATCCTTTGATTCTATGACAGCTGGCTGAGGCACGGAAAATGTTAAACTATCAGGAGACTCAGAACATGGAAAATGTCTATCTATCTGCAAGTGGAGTGAGAGGGGTTATTTTCCAGGATGAAAGGATCTGCAAGTGGCCCTGAGGAGTCCTCAAGTGGCCCTCTTGGTTTGGTGGGGCTTGGAGCAGAAGCTATGGTGTGTCTGGGGCTGTCTCCAACACACGACCCTGCTGCTCACATCCAGACCATATTTGGGGATGTTTAAATGTAGAATTTGGGTTCACTCCCATTGCACAGCCATGGTGGAGAGCTGGAGGTCGGGAGGAGCCACTGTGGGAGCACATGGCCCTAATTCCCTGGTGCTGGGGTCACTCATGGGAGGCTTTTGTATGGGGATCTGATGCCAAGACAAATGATGCTGTGACCTTTACTGACCCTGATAGATAAAGCAGACAGATTTAGCTGCTTCAAGGTGAAAACTGAGTGAGTAACCATTAACCTCCAAAAACCACCCTTCTCCTACACAGCTGAACCCTTTGCAGTGTGGGTTCAGGTGCTGGGCACCCTCCCCAACCCTGGACACTCTTCCAGCCCAGCACAGGCAGTCGTGACTCCCCACATTTGCCAAGCCTCTGCTTCATTTGCTCCATACAGGACTTCCTTTAGGAAAAAACACACTGGGCCAAGGCGTTCTTCATGCTCTGTGTGGCAGGTTGTGAGTGGTCGGCCCAGAGGAGTGGAATTATTTGCATGTGATTGAGGCAGACGAGATAAAACCTGTGCAAATGAAGGGTCACCAGGCCTGGCTGGATTGGGATAAAGCTGGCAGACTCCTCGCAGGGCTCTGGCAGCACAGCCCAGCTCAAACCTGATGCAATGGGTGCTCTGGGACTTTCACAGAGCAGTTGTATGTATGTGTGTGAGATTTGGATCTTTACGAGTTTGTTAACAATTGTGTTCGTGCCTAGATGGGCTAGATGAAGGAGCCAAAATTCCAGGCAGTGAAAGGTAATTAATGCTCCTCTTCAGTGCCAGAAGTCATTGGGAAACTCTGGCCCCATCCCAAAAAAATGGGTAGAGTCCTGTCTTACTTGGGTAAAGTCCCTGTGAGATAAGAGACCTGGAGTTGTATAGCACCAAGGCTGAGCAGAATTTGTCACTGTGAACACGGGGTCCAAGAGGGGCTGCACAAGAGCCCTGACCTACCCATTTCCTGGGAATAAACAGCCCATGGATGGGCTCTGGGACAAGGATCCTGTTTTCAACACAAGCAGAAGAGGCACAGCACAATCCCTGGGGGGGACAGTAAGCCAGGCTCCCCAAACACTTGGAACCTCTTAAAAACACAGACTTGAGGGGGTCTGCAAGCACATGCAGAATATTTGGAAGATGTTCATACTGCACTGAAGGATGCACGATGAGTCATCTTTTAAACTGTCATTTAAATATGTGATTGGATTTCAGGTCATTTAAAAATTGTATTTCTTCCACAAGTGAGTAAGCAGGCATGACATAGTGGGACAAGCGAGTCCAAACTCCTGTCATTAATATCTTACAGAAATGGTCAAAGATTAAAACAAATGACTGAAGCCAAATACATGTATTCATTACTAGAAATTTCCCTAAAATATCACGGATTCTTTCTTTTCTTAAAGGAGAATCACTTATTTAATCAAATCAACTCTACTTTTCCTCTGAAGGCTTTTTCCAGTAGTAACCCATCTTGTTGGGGGGCTTGTTTTTTTTCCTCCTGTAAATGTAAAGAACATTTTCCTAGACTTTTCTTATATTCTTGACATATTGTGTATAGGTAAGGTAGAAAGGCTGTGGTGGTGTAAAACTGTAGAAAAGCACAGTCTTAAAAGTAGGTTATTTTTGTTTTTATTCTCTTAATCAGGGATATTATTTTTAAAGGGTGCAAGACTGTCCACAGGCCTTGGCTTATGCTCAACTATTTAGTCATAAGTCTTAAAAAGAAAACACCAACCTTGTTTGATTTTTTTTCCCCTCACTTTTAAAAATAATCTGTTTTAAAATATTTTGCAATTGCTGATTCTGGATGAAGTAGTGAATGTATTTAGCATGATAAACAGTATACACTCAGAACTGTAAGCAAGAAACTGCTATTTACAGATCTCTGCACACATCTGTAATCCATTGCACCACATTTCACGCACACAAAGCCAAGTTAAACAGCACAAACCTTAAAAAAAACCCAAACCAAAACATTAAAAAGCACATTCATCTAGAGTAGAATTGAAAAGTCTTAAACTACACCAGGGAAGGACTGAGAGTTTATCCACTTTAGCTGCTCAAGCCACAATCACAACTGTGTTTTCCAAACTTGCTGATTGTGCATCACAGCACACCTTATTCTGCCTGTCTTTTCCCTCCAGAATGGAGTGAAATGCCTCAAGCAGAGAATATGAAGACACTCAGGACTCTGCACTGTCCTTTCTGCATCCTAAGCACTGTTTAAGCAGCTCAGATCCTGAGCTAAAGTGGTCACTTTTGAAATCTTCATCTCCAGGCTGCTTCCCTCTGGGAGGCGTGCAGAGCACAGCTCATTAAGTTAGCACTGGTTTCTGCGGACAAACCATCTGCTGGGGAATCATCATGCCTCCTTCTTGTTCCTTCTGCTCCAAGGGAGACAGGATTCCCTCTGCCTTCATGGTTTCACTCAGCTTCAGTCACCAGGAGTGTCTGCTCAGAGCTGCTGCGATGGCTGGGCCAGAGGGCAGCAGCCCCCTAACTCAGCTTCCATCTCCAAGTTACTTTTGGATGTTGCCAGAAGTGCAGCAGAGAGGAACAAGCCCCAGTGGGGCAGTCTGCTTTCCTCTCTCTCAGCTGGATTGAAAAGGCATTTATAGCTGATGTTCTTTAGGCACCACCAAATAGTTGTTAGGATTGAGAAAATCACCTGAGCGTTGTTGTTTCTTCAGTTCCCTGAGAGGAAGGAAGTTGTGTCATCTTCCTGAGTTAGGCATGGAGGAGACTGGGATTTCTCTATGACCTGGTAACCCCTACCTGGTGATATTCCTTGCAAGAATATGGAGTGAAATGTACATTTTTTTGAGCTCTGTTCACCCAATCTACTTCAGTTCTGCCTGAGGGTACTGTGAGCTGCATCAATATTTTAGCTTGGCTCACCCATGGGCTCTCAAATATTCTGAATTCTTGGTGCTGCCATCAGTGACTTGAATGCCTTCTCCTCAGGAAAATATTTGAGCAAGGACAATCACCCTGACTGAGAAATGCAAAGTATTCAGGGGCATCTGAGCTGGACAAGTTCTGGATCTCTTGGTGGAATCTGCTCTCAGCCCGAGCAGTGCTGACCTTGGCAATGAGCAGCTGCCTGTGCCTTTGCCCTGCCAGGACCCTCAAGTGACACTGGGGAGTGCTGGGGTGGCTGTGAGTGCTGCTGACAAGTGGCATAGGAATCTTACAGCAATTTTCCTTACAGAGAAATCCATGTGTCTGGTTCCAGGGAGATACAACACACACAGAGCTGCCTTCAGTGAGGTACTGACAATGTCTTGAGGCACCAAGGTCTGTGAGTCTCCTGTCTGCCTTGGGGAAAGCAGAGGTATGTAGCAGCTGAGGGAAAATGCATCTTCCCTTCCCCTGAAGTCACATATATTTTTCTTGCAACAGAGAGGATTAGGTGAATAATTCTGATTCCCTGCACTGGAGTCATTAATCTCTTGAACAAAACAGAACACAGGAGCAAGGTGCACTCTCAGACTGTTTATTTCCACCAGGCAAGTCAACCTGTCTTCTCCCTCCTGTCCCTCTCTAGCCCATATCAGTCCCTCCATCCTGTGGGAGAAAAGCAACTCTAATTTACAAACCCTGTGTCAGACAAAGCACCTGGCCCAAGGAAATCTCTTGCCACTTCCATTGGCTCTGTGCAGTGAGTGTCAGGGAGCTCAGATGCTGTGCTCTGCTCCCCTGGCATGACTGTCCCTGCACTGAGCAAGGCTGCTGAGGTTCTTGCAGGACTGGGGGTGACCAGGACTCAGTCATGACCATTTCTGATCTCTCCACCCTCTCCCAGCACTTGGGGCTACTCAAAACCCAAGTTACCAGATGCATTTTCCATGCATTCACTGGGGAAATGCTGCTTTCAAGTCCCACCCTCCTCTGAGAACAAATGCACCACTTGATCTTAATCCAAAAAATGAGGTGTTACACAGAAGGTGTAAAAGGAGAGGAAGGTGTGGTATGGTAAAAGTTGAGAATTAAGCTCATTTGGATATTTCCGAAGTTGAAAATTTCGATCACGTTTTGCTGTGGGATGTTCCTCACGGCTCCATACAAAGGCTGAACTCCAGTTCCAGGTGAACCGGGTCCCTGTGCTTGCAACCTGAACTTAATCACAGACATAACTGTGGAAAGAACAAACAGCCTCAAATGAAGCTTTTCTTTAAAACCAAAACCAGAACTTTAGTGCTAAATCCTGTATCAAAGGCACAGGATTTAAGAGTTTTCATTTTGTTAGGGGATTCCTCGTGTGTCTGGGCACAAGACACTCATCTTAAAGCCTCAGACCCTGTGACATGGGACAGAGTCTACTGTGGGGCACATAAACAAGAGACAGTCCTTTCTGTACACCAGGGGAGTTGTAAGAGGGCACAGCAACACCTTGAATGAGACCAGAGACCTGCTGCTGCTGGGATACTTGGGGAGTGCAGTTTCTCTCTCACTGCTCTCATTTTGTGCAGTCAGGTCTTTCCAAAAGTGCTGTGCTGCTACTGCAGGGTGCAGATTCTTCATCTTGGTGACCTGGTCCATCTGTTATCCTGGTGAGCTCTGGCAGACCTTTCTCCATTAAAATTAAACATTTGTGTCTTTAGCCTTGGGTCCCAAAGGTCTGATACCCAGTGAGAAGTCCTTGTATAGGAGGCACTTCATAAAGCACGGGGAATTAGCTCAGTGTGAGTGGAGAGAGAGAGAAATGAATGCCAAACCCTCAATGTGTATGTACATGTACATAACAAAGTGACAATATAACAAAAAAAGGGGTCACCACAACATTCTCTCACGCTCTTTGGGAAGTAAGTGACCTTTCAGCAGGCAGCTTTATATTAGCTGATTTCTTAGGTATGCAAGCTATCAAAAAACAGTTGCTCCCTAATCTGCTCTCATCAGCTCCAGGTTATGGGAGTTCATAAATCCATGTACGTTTGACGCTAATGGAAAAATTTGCATCGTGACTCCCCGGGGGTGACCCGAGTGTGTGACAGTAACGAGTGAGCTATGCATTGCTTGGTTTGCCCACAAGAGCACCAACTGACAGCGATGGAACCAAGACAAAGGGAAGAGGTCGGTAAGATGGCAGCATTTGTGTTTGTTGTGCCTGAAGCAGCCTCCACTTCCCAGAACCAGGCTCTGCTTTCAAAGTCCCCGCTGACACCAACCGCGGTTACTGAGGGACTCTCCTCGTTTGTTGCAATGCTCTGGCTGGGCAAGAAAGCATGATTTCAGACAGCTGGAATGGCAGAGACCTGAGGGGATGGCAAGTATTTGCTCTAATACATCTAATTTATCATCTTCTGCCCACAGCTGCAGGAAAGAGAGAGAGAGAGAGAGAGATACTGAGCAGATCAGTGCAGGAGTGTAATGAAATGTGGCAGATGAAGTGGGACACGAAGCTGTTTGCTGTTCCCACAGACTGGAGACTGTGTGGAAACAAGCTGTTTCCAAGGGCTCCAGTTTGGAAACTGTCTCCAGTCTCTCCCCAAACTCCGGCTCCAAACAGTTCAATAGGAACTTCAGGAAATCAGGGGGCAGCAGGGAAAGGAGAGAGATTCTGCTTCTTTCAAATTTGGGATTTCTATCACAGCTTTATGTTGGGAAACACAAGAACAGGGCATCCTTGTGGCACTCAATTTACCAGAAAACATAACCAGCAGCAAGTTTTGTCAAGCAAATGAGGTCCCCTGAGCAGAAGCTGTGAGCTGCTTGGCTGTGTTTATACAGAAAGCTGCCTGTTCTTTCAGGGGAGAGGAGGAGAAAGGCCCAAAAGGCTGCTGTGCCAGGTTGGTTTGTAAATGGTCAGACCAGGACAGCTGAATAAAGGGTCAATCAACTTCCAAGCCAAAAAAACCCAAACAAACCACCAAAACCAAAAAAAACCCCACCAAAACTGCAACAACAACCAACCAACAAAGCCCAAAAACCCCACAAAAAACCAAAAAACCACCCCAAACAAAAAACCAGAATGACACATACAGAAATCTTTTTTTACCAAGTACTCATTCTTTTTGTGACTGCAGACCCATTTGAAAAACTGTCTCTAAGAACTTCCCCAAACAAATCAATATTTTTCTGGTGGGTACTGTCCCGGCCATCAGTGGCCAACTGGCCACAAAATGATTCCAAATCACCTGGTGCTGCTTTCAGTGACTATTTCTCTTAAGGTCTTTCAGGCCCCAAAAGATGACTGCCTCAAGTCCCCAACCATCCAGCCTTGTGTAAGGGTGCTGAGGAGCAATTTTTAAAATGTGTAATGGACACAGATGTTTCCCATCTGCCAACGATGCCATCGGGAACGACATCCCACAGCTGAGGCCATCTGAAACGCTTCCCCCAGGCCCCAGAGCTGTGCCCAGCTGCAGTCCCACCCAGCAGGAGCGTGTGATGGGAACTGTCAGCAGGTACCGAGTGTCCCTGACATGAGACAGCAGACTGGGTGACATAGGGGGGGCAGAAAAACAGAAGTAGTGATGCAGAAGTAAGAAAAGCAGCACCTGGGTCACTCAGACTCACTTAGAAGGGTTGAGGATTTTTTTTTTTTTTTTTTTTTTTTTTTTTTTTTTTTTTTTACACAGGAACAAATGTTTAAAGCTGAAGTCTACAACGAGTCGGAGCTACTTCACACTCATCCAGTGCAGAAAGCACTGCTCTTAACACCCCAGTGTGTGTTTAGACTAGTATTTTATTAGAGAGGGGAGGATAGAGAGATGGGGAAGGGAACTAATGGCACCCTGGAAGGAAGAGGTCCCATTAAGACCCCCTGCTGTATAAAGTGTTGAAACCTTGCTGGGCTGAGGGCTTCCTGAGCTGCTTCTATTAATACAACAGAAATAAATGGCTTTTTGGCTGGATGGTCTCAAAGGGCTGCACGGGTTTAGAGCAGAGGATTTCAAGCCTTTGTTAACAATGAGGACAGTATATGCAGTTGGACTTATTTATTATTTAGCCGCCTGTGGTACAAATGGCTGCACACCCCTCACCCCTGTGCTGGGGTTAAGAACTTGCTTTGCTTCCTTCTGTGGACTGGGATTGTGGAGTTGCATTTCCCTCTCCTAAGCTTCTACTGCCACTGTTGACATCCCTTTTTAATCACCTATTTCTGCCTTTTCCTCTGCTCACAACTCCCATTTTCTTTTCTTTATTGATTCCCCACTCCTACTCCCTCTCCAGTACTTTTCACCCTCATGTTGACCTTGTTGCCACAGAATATCGAAACAAAGCTTAAATGAAATGAAATGAAATAAAATAAAATAAAATTAGATAGTTTGTGGACTCCCAGCAAAATTCTCACAGCACCAAGAAGCCAGAAGAGAGATGAGGCACTTACTTTGCAGCATTTGGGATTTTGCAAGACTTCTCATGAATTGAACGCAAATTTTCTCCCACTGGTTCGTGACCCAAGCATTGTAAGGAAAACAATGGCTGTCACTGGTGCCAGTGTGTGTTCCTGGTCCATAACCTGAATGTCAAAGCAGCAGTTATGGGATAAAAGGCAAAATGGCACAGCTGACTGAAATTTCCTAAAGGGCAATAGACAAAAGTATGAGAATAAAAGAAGACTTTCTTCAGCATTTCAAAGAAAGTCTGATTGGAACTATCACAGCTTAGTGGTTCTTGTAGAGGGACAAAAGCAATACTTTTCATTTCCTTCCTTGCTTCCTTCCCTTTCTTTTCTGACAAGGTATTAAGAGCAACATCTGGTCTCCCTCACCTGGTTGCTTTCCTTTTCTGTGTTGGTTCTTTCCATTTGGGCTCTGGAAGTAAAATCTGTCCCAGGAAAATCCTTCCCACCAATGGAACTGAGATGGGCTTTTCATTGCCAGGACATCCATCCTTATTTTACTGATCAATTTTGATGCACAACCAAAAGTAGCTTGGCTTCTTGATTTCATCACAGCCCGGCCAAGTCAGCATCCCAAGAACACAAAATGAAGACGTTGAACAAACCCTGTGTTTAAAAAGCTTCCTTTTGTTCTCTAACCCCCGACCACAAAAAGCAGCATACACAAAACTAGAGAGATGTGGGACAAAAGGAGGATGGTCTCTTCTAAGTCTGTGGCCTGTTAGCCCACAAAGCCCGGGCATTTGTCTCCTCTCTGGAAGACATCATTCCCACATGGGCTCTGGATCAATCTTAATCACACACCAGCTTGCCAGCTGTTCCCTCAAAAGTGACAGCTGGCTTTGAGCACATTGCCTTTATTCTCCTTTGCCCTCATCCCTCAAAGGTGACCAGCACAGCCTCATGCCAGAATGGAGGGGGACATTTGCTGTGTCTCTGCTGGTCAGGGAAAGCCCTTCCCACACTGAATTTTGGGACTGAATCTGTGTCACCAGCCCAGCTGCCTCCCAGTCCCTCTTCTGCACAGCTCATGGCACTGGTGGCTCCTCTCAGGGGCCCAGTGATCCGAGGTGCCTGCCTGTCTCTGACACAGAAGGATGTGGTGGCAATGCAGTGGTCAAAAGCAAACATGCTGGTTCTCCTCCAACAACATCTGGAAATGAATGCAACCATTTTGACTTCATCACAGGCCCCAGGGGAGTGCACAGATGGGCTTGGGACAGAAGAGAGGTGAGAGGGCTGATGTGAGGAGTTAGAGACAGAGGAAAGGGTGTTTCTTGGCTAAAATTTTCCTAAAAATATTAAAGATATTAAATTAAAGATATTAAAGATAATTCCTTATCCTGCCAAATATAGATGCTGTAAGCCATAGCCCAGTTGCTGTAGTAAGGAAGGCAAGACAGTGCCGTGGCTGACAGCTTAACACATTGCTGTGGGTATTTTGTAAATCACAAATGTTTAGCCTTTTCCTCAACGAATATTCATTGAAAGCATTTTTCCATGTCTGTGGTCTACTGCAAGCTAATAGAAGTTGTACTATGGCTGTGCTGCAGGATCTGTGGTTCATTTGAGTGCTTTCACAGATTTCTTTAATCTGTCCAAAATTGCAGGTTTCAAGTAACTTTTAGTATTTGAGCCAGACGCCTCCAATTAACTCTGCTCCTTCAGCTGAACGTACCAGGGAGGCCCAGGGCATTAAAACCAGTCACAAGAAGAAACCTACCCAGAATAAAACCAGTTACAACCTAAGCTTATTGCTCACAACGGGATAACTCGCACAATTAAAGAGCTTTTATTCTTTTTTTTTTTCTCAAGAAAACAGACAAGGGAGAGAGGGAAATTAAAAGAAAATCGAAAGCCACACACGGTGCCTGCCTCAGTTTCCCTCCAGCAGCCCAGCACCGCTGCTTGCTGGAGGGAAAAACCATCCTCTCCTGCATCTCCGTGTCCCTGTGAGGTGTCAGGGATGTGAGGTGTCAGGGATGTGAGGTGCCATCACCCCAAATGCCGACCCAGAGGAGTGGCTGCCAGCTGAGGGGACTGAATCCCTGGTTGTGCCTCTCCTGTAGGATCTGGGATGACATTCCCATCCCTGCTGCCGGCACCTGCCCGGGTCAAGGACACGCTGTTCTCCCGGCTGTGGTCCTGCCGGGGAGATAAACGCGGGGTTTATCGCCTTCCACAGCCGGGCTGCTGCCTGGAAATCCGGACACCTGCCCCCGGCAGAGCCCCAGGGTCTGGAAACACAAAGGCAGGCACACGTGGAGGGTGATGCTGGAGGATGGAGCGAAGGGGGAGACCTAGAAATTGCAGGGTTTTAGGAAAAAAAATGTGGTTCCAAGGCAGGCTGGCTCATCTGGCTGTGGGTTTTGCGGGCGGCTGGGCTGAGCCAGCCCTCCAGCTCCGAGGTGAAAGTTAAAGAGGAGAGTCGGGGAGGGAAAAAAAAAACCCCACCAAAAACAAAACAAAGAAAAGAAGCCGACGAGAGGAATTGCAGGAATGAAACGCTCAAGTGAAAACGGCACATTTTGTCGCTTTGTCTCTGCGCTATTGTGTCCTCTCCTTTGGTTAAATCGGGAACTGCTTATCACAGCAGGACCCGGCGCTGGCATCACAGCCTGCGATGGAAGTGCAGCCTTTAGCATTAGGTTTGTAAGTCAGCTGGGGGAAATGGCAAGAACAAAACATTGGTATATATACAATTTCCTCTTTTTTTTTTTTTTTTTTTTTTTTTTTTTTTTTTTTTTTTTTTTTTTCCTTTTCAGGTTTTGGACACTTTAGCTATTGGATGGCCCTTTTTCCTTCATACTCTATAGGGACAAAAAATCCCATAGACATACAGGTCAGTCTTCTGCCACCGTCTGCATCAAGAGCTGTGGTTCCTTTTGCTAACTTTAAGCAGAAATGTAACTTCCAATAAAGGCACTGAAATTACAGTCCTGCAGATGAAAGTCTTTGTATATCCACAGAAGATTTTGTCATGAGGGCAGCTGCACCCACCAGAGAAGTCTTTGCTCTTGCTCCAGACTGACCTGATGTGCAGCTCTGTCCCAGCAATGGGGCTCATTTCTTTATGCTCATTTCTTTGCCCAGACAACTTTCAAGGGCGCCACATGCAGAAAAGAGAGTGACTTTTTCTTCCCCATTGCAGGCAGATGTCCTGTGAGATTCTTGCCAGCAACACAGGCCCAGCAGGAGGAGAAGCCACTTTTTTGGCTGTGCATGAGCCATACTTATCCTTTTCCCTGTGGAAAGGGAATTACATATTTGCTGGTGCCTTCACTGATCTAAGCCCTGAGGTCAGCGCCATGTGCATGTAAATCCAGGCTGGAATAAGCCCAGGGAGGAGAAAATACCTCAAATTCTATACTCTGAAAGCCCTAGGTAATTGCCTATAGCTCTCTGCCGCCCAGGGTTACTTGGAGGGAGCCACATCATGCCTCGGGGTGGCCCCACCACACATGGATGCCAAGCAGGGAGGCTACAGGACATCCTGAAAGGCTCAGCAGCTTTTCTCCTGCCCCAGCTAGGATGACTTGACCTTCAGGGTTGTGGCAGAGAGATGTCTCCTCAGGGAAGGTGAGCTGGAGCTTCTCTGCTTCTCCTGCACCAAGATCTCAGCACCTACACACTCTTCCCTGTCTTTTGCAAACCTCTCTCCCTCCATGCCAAATTCCTTTTTCCAGTCTCTCAGTTTCTCAGCCTTTCCCTTCCCAGCACAGCTAGAAGTGTTTTGACTGAAAACCCAAAGGGATACAGAGTGTGGGCAATTTCGGTTTGAACTGTTCCCTTCTGGTGAAGAGCAGATGTAGCAGACACAAAGTCTGTGATGGAGAGGGCCAAGGAAGCAGCCAGAGGCCAAACTCTGCTTGTCAAGGGGAGGAGAGCTGAGCTCTGCCAGCTGGGACTGAGGAGGAAAGACCACAGAGGACAAACAGCAAGCACCAGAGCCGGAGAGAGGGGAAGGAAGGGATTTCACCTTCTGAGGTGCTCTCTGACCTATTCACAGCTCTTAGGAACTGACTGACTTTCAGAGAGCAAAAGAGAGATCCCAATGCTCGTGGCAGCTCTTCCAGGAAAGAGCCAAGTTGTCTCTTTCCCTCCACCCTTTTTCTTCCTTTCTGCTCCTTTTCCTCCAAGACTGGACACGTGCAGCTGCCAGTTCAGGTTGTTCAGGGAACAGTTTTGCTGCTTGTGACTGGAGATGTGAATAAATGGGCAACCCAGCAAAGGACAGGGCAAGCATTGCCATCCAAGCTGGCCTTGAACACTTCCAGGGATGGGGCATCTTGTGCCCTTAAGAGAGAAATCGGCATCATGGAGGCAACTGTTTCAAAACTGCAGCACAAATTCTGAGCAGCCCGAACATTTTTTGAAATGTCAGAGGGGAAAAAAAAAAAAGGAGACAGACGAAATCCAAAGCCACTTAGGGAGAGCTAAAATGCTTGGTAGGAAGCTGTGGTTGTTGGCTCAGCGGTCCTGAAATGCCACATTATCTGCCCTGAGCCCACTCCAGTTTCAGGCGAGGAGCCTGTGTGCAGACACTGACCCTGGGAGCAGCAGTTTGCTGCCAAGCAGGAACTTTCCACTTTCCAAGCCCAATTTCAATTTGCTTATGGCAGAAAATAAAAAAAAAAAAAAAGTAATGCCCCAAGGAGCTCAACAAGGAGCCCAGCCACCCACGAGAGGTGACAACTCTCTTTGTTGAGCTTTGGGCTTCATCTGGTACCAGAGGGGGCTAAAACTCTGTCCTTCCAATCATCTATTGCTGCTGGAGGTGGATGAAAAGCCAGCAGAAGCAACAAAAAGGGAGACCTGTCTGAGAGAATTAGCTCAGAAAAAGACAACTAAACAAAGGTAGGCAGGTAGGTAAGTAGGTAGATAAGTAGGTGTGCATATATATGGATAGGTATATAAATGAAGGAATTTTATTCAAAGTCCTCAAATTCATGCCCGGACGTGGCATGGCTTTCCCATGACAGCAGCTGCCTGCTCCCTGTGGGGTGTGGGTAAGCAGGGCAGCCCTGTCCCACCACACTGTCCCCCCAGAGATGAGAAGGTTATTTATGAGGGGCTTTTCAGTGTAAATTCATGGTGGAGTGCCATCTGCTGGGCTCACGCAGGGCTCTTCTGGCACAGGAGAGGAAGAAAGTGGAGAGGAACACCAGAGAAATGGGTTGTGTCTGTGCTGGGACATCAAACTTCCCTGGGACCCTTCCCCAGGCAGCTGCCAGGGAGCAGCCACAGCCAGGCTGGCTCACCTTGCAGCTCGGAATGGCCTCTGCAAAATGCTTCGTGGAAATGTTCACTGGCTCCCAACAACCCTTAAACCACCTGGGAGAATTTCTGAGGAGTTGATCCATGCCAAAATCAGGCTAAGGACCATTCTGGTTGTATGGATATACCAGCAGCAGCCAGTGCCTTGGGATATCCCATGGCAGGAATCCATTTGTTAGCACAGATATTTTCTTTGTATGATGTGCAGGTGATGGACCAGACCCGTGCCAGGGAGGAGGATGAGCAGGTTTCATATCTTGCCACCTTAACTATCAGTGTGGAGCATCTTTGAACCATATCTGGAGATATCTGCTTCTGTCCAGGGAGTTTGTCCCCCTGAATGTGCAGGCACCTCAGCTGACTGCCTGAAGCAGGCCGTGTGAGTCCCTCCTGTTTAAAATCTCTGAAGGGAAAACCACCTCCCTTTGAGCCATCCCTGCCTGCTGCCTCTTCTCTGATTCATCACAGATGGTGGCAGTTATTGAAACCTGAATCACACTTGCATTATGCACCTCTGATTGCAGTGTGAATGAGGAACACAAAAGGAGGAGGGAAAGGAGCAGGAGAGAGCGGGAAGCAAACTGCACATTAAAGGCAAATCACAAGGTTGGTTCAGGCTGTTGTGTAAATGAGGGTGGCTCAACTTTCTGCTGGGCTGGGAAACTGAGAGGCCAACCATAGTGCCAAAGATCTTCAGGATAGCAGCTGTAAGATCCCTGCTTTTTTGTCCTATTAGGGATCCACCAGCCTCCTGCATTTCTGTGTTTCTTTCCCAGCACTGAGGAGGCTGGGAACCAAAGGAAAAAACACACAGGGGCAAACTTTGTCAAGGGCTCTCAGAAAATGGTTATGAAAGGACTGAATCTAAATCCATAAATGCTTTACCAGCATTCAGTGACCACTAATTCTAGTTTCCTCCGTGAACTACGTCAAAAGTAAGCTGCTTCTTCATCAATCAATCGTCTCCCAGAAGTAAGAAAGAGACCTTGACAGCAAAGAATGGTTAAACTGAACGAGCAAAAAAGCAACACGTCCTTCAGAACAAAGCACATACTTTCCTGGCTGTAGGGTTTTATTCATGTGCTTCCAGCTCACTCCAAACACAAACTTATCACCCTCGTGTTCGTGTGCCAAATCAATAACAGCTTGTGCGGGGATTGCGGAATGCTGCATCTGAAAGCTTCTCACACACTTTGCTGAAGTAAAGTACTGATAATAATTAATAGCTGCCAAGGACGTTCAGCCTTGTTGAGTGATTGTTAGCATGGTTTTCCCCTGGACACAGTTTAGACTGAGCCTTTCCAATTTTCCTGGACAGTGTATGCAGAACAGGAGATTTTTCTGCCTTTTTGTGGATAATGCCTGGCAGAAGTTGAAGAGAACATCCCATGGACTGAAAAACTTGCTGAGAACTGGGTCTGCACCTCTTGTGAAATCTTTCCCTCAGTTGCACTAGGAAGGCACAGCTTTCCCACCCATAAGGACATCCAGGCTTGGGTAGGTGAAGTAGCTCTGGACAGGCTTTCAGGTCACAGGGGAGATTCAAAACACTGCATGCCAGAGGCTGAAGGATTTGTTCCAGATGGTTTTCTGCTTCTTGCTCTCGTTATTCAACTGCTCTGAGAGGGTTAGAAACCTTAGGAATTACGCCTGGATCGTAAGCTGCCTTTATTCCGCAGTCATTCTGGAGCTGATCCTAAAAGCGATGCTTTTGGGAGCAACAAGTCTAATAACATCACACAGCACAGTAGCTGAAGGAAGCAAGGGAGCTGAAGTTCAGCTCCTGGCTCAGCAGCTGACTTTTGTCAGCTCCTCTCAGACCAGAGGAGGCGAGTTTCTGAAGCCTCCCCAGTTTTAATTTCTTCCTTGGGCCATCTGGAGCCAGGAGAGCTGCAGAGTCAGAGGGCACAAAGCCCCTAAAAGGCAGAGGTCTCACAGAAGAAGGATAAGCTGGCAGGAAGCCAGGAAAAATAAATGACCCTGTCTCCAAGTACCTCCTAGGTAAATCTGGGCTCTTTAACATTTCTCAGCAGGCAGGTGTTTTTTCTTCATCATTTTAATTTCAGTTACTGCTTCCATTTTTCTTCAGAAATGCCTGTGACAGCATGGGACACACCTCAGTGGGACGCAGTGCAGAGCAGTAGTGTTCCAGCATCTGCCACTTTCCTTGTGGTTTTCTCCCTTTCAGAAAGCACAGGTGCTCTGCTTTGGAGGTGCCAGTGCTTATGCTTGGGCAGCTGGAGGAAAGACCTTCAAACAGATTGTGTTCCTTGGTTTTCCCAGAGTTGTGTGGTCAACCCCAGGCTGTAGGATCGAGATAAGGGATCAGATCAAGTTCTGACTAAGTGTGATCAACAAGGAAGATGTAATGGGAAATACATGCCCAGCAGCCAAGGGATGCTGGCAGAATGCAACACCTCTAGCCCATGGATGAGTTAGTGATAGAGAAATCTGCTTATGGTAGGGCCCAATCTACTTCTTATTCCCAGCAGTCAGGGAGACCAAAATCCAGTCTACACAAATGCAATTTAGTCCATTAGCAGACATCAGAGAAGCTACCTGCCTTGACAAAACCCAGCCGTGCTTCTAATTAAGCAGGGATGCCTCAGAGTGTCTGTTCTAGCCACTGCGGCTACAATCCCAAATCCCCACAACAAATTACCTCCCCTTCTCACTGCTAACAGATTTCCCTGTTTATCTATCACTGTTTGCCAGATGCTGGAGCACATCCTCACACAGAGGTGTTATTGCAGCCGCCACCTGAGATTTGTTGGAGCAGGGCTTGTGGGTTTTGGTTCCTCGATGTAGGAGTCCATTTACAGCCTGAAGGGCAGGAGTTTCTTTTTAAGGGTAAACAAAAGAGGTCGGTGGGAGTTCAGGCATCCCTCTCCTCGTATCTCTTTGCTGTTCCTCGTACCAGGATCCCTTTGCTCCTAATTCGCAGGCAGAAGTGAAGGAAAGCCACAGGCAGGCAGGTGCTCTTGCAAATTGGCTAAAGGCAGGTGTTTGATCCAGGGCTGCAAACGAAAGTTGCTTTACCTTAGCTGGATCAGCCTGCTTGTTTGTGCTATAACTGAAGCACTAATACATAATACCCAGGCTGGAGCTAAAGCAGCTCGTGTGGGTACGAGCCACAGCAACAGGGAGCTCACTGCCAAGCCCTCTGCAAATCCAGGGAGCGCTCAGGTGGTCAGTCCTGCTGGGCTCCCTGCTCCCCAGGCCCCATCTGTGGACCCACTTTTGGTTTTCCTCCTGAGTAATGAGGACAGAAACAATGGTGCATTTCTTTCCTGGCTGCCTTTTGAAGCCCCTCTCCTTGTTGCCATCGTGCCACCTCAGCTGTGTGTGACAGCTCCAGGAAAGTGGTGTCTGGCTGATCTGACCTTCACACTCACACAGGCAGCAGTGCAGGGCAATTGTTCTGTGAGGGGGAGTGAAGGAGGAATAAAGGGAAAGTAAATCCTGATCTGCTCAGTCTCAGGTGGATAAGTGCTGTGAAAGAGTAAAAATGTGCTTCCAAGGTCCCAAAACACTGCTTGGACCTGGGTGGCAACTGATCTGCAGGAGACGTGGTGACAGTGCTTTTCCTTTCTGTTTAGTTTGAAAATAAGCATTCTTGCCACTGCAGCAGCACTGGTCAGGGTTCAGTGCTTCCCAGCTGTCCAGTTTCACCCTTGCTGGCAGGCAGAGGGCTAATCCTGCTGTCATCTGTCCTGCCAGCACCTCTCCTCCTGACATGGGGGAGCTCCCTGCCCATCCTGGGGAGTCCTGTGCTGCTGCACCACAATCGGGAGGGTCCTTGGGGTGCTGTGACCCTTCCACCAGAGCCCAGGGAGAAGAGGGGAGTCAGTGCTTTGCCAGAACTGATGCAGAGTCCCTGGGCTCCATGTCAACTGGGAGGTGGCTGTTTCCAGCTTTGGCTGGAGGGATGGCTGGGTTGGAGTGGCCTCCATGTAGAGTTGAGCCCTGCATCCCTTCTCCAGGGCTTCTCACAGAGGGAAAGGGGAGCAACCAGCTGCTGCCCACTGGGCCAAAGACAGACACAGCATGGATGGCTTGGGAAGAGACTTAGCATGGCCTTGGGCTTGGCTGAGGCTTGGCAAGGGTGCCTCCATGGGAAAGATACGTGTTGCTGCAGCAGCTGGCAGCAGGATGATGGCATCTTCCTCCAAGTCAGGTTCAAAGGCAAGTGTCAGTCATCACAGTGACAAGGTCACCTGAGGGACTAAGGGTGCTGAGCCCTCAGGTAGAACATGGAGCACCAGCAAACCTGGGTTTCTGCCTCTCTGTGCAACAGGGAGAACATCCCCTTATTCGCAGGTGCCTCAGCTTGGAAACCCAGAGGCACAAAGGATTTGGAGTCTGCAGGAGATGAAGGAACTGGATAGGAAAGAACAGAGCAGCAGGGACACGGACTGGCTCTTGGGAAAGGAGGCAGAGCAGGCAGGAGCAGCTGCTGGCAGGGGCATGACTTGAAGTGGGTGGAAGCGCTGACTGCAGGAGGCTGGGGGCACAGGGTGGGCAAGGACAGAGGGGACACTGGATGAGGAGACAGAGTGGAAATGGCAAGCAGGGCACAGTGAGAGACTTCAAGCAAGGGCTGGGACCAGGAGAGGGGAAGGATTGAGTGCAGAGAAGGACAAAGACTGTGCAGAAGGTGAAAGGTGTGCAATGGGGACAAGGGAAAGCACTGGAGGTAGCAACCTTTACCTTTACAAAGAATGTAACTTCTATTTGTTCTGTTAAAGCCTTTTTATTTCAATTGCTATTCAATTTTTCTCCTGACTTTCTCTGCCCATTCTCCCCCTCCTGGTCTTTGACCCTCTACTGGTAATTCCCCTTCAGTGCTTGCTAATTTTCTGTCTCTTGCTCTGCCAGCTCTGCCAGTGCTGTCATTGCAGGCATTGTGCTGTGTCCTCTGTGGAAGGATGTGGAGATAGCAAACAGGCTGTACCTACAGTACAAAGGCTGCTCTCACTTCTGCTCTGGCAAACAGCTCAGAACTCCCTGCCTGCAATTATCCTTCGGTTCTTCTCTCTGTCCTCTTCCATTCTTCCAGTCTTGGTTTTCCTGTGTGTTTTCCGCAGTTTGGCTTCTCTCCAGCTTCGCTTCCCCACCTTGAGATGAGTCTATCCCCATCCCTGCCACCCCTTGCAGCACTCCTCCCCCTTGCCCAGGCCAGGGAAGGGAGTGGTGTGACAGGGAGGACGTGAAGAGCATCCACTGCAGATCTCTGTGGTCATGGCTGAGGTCAGGGAGCCAAACGTTTACGGTTTGCACGTGGGCGTTATGTAAATAACAGCAATTATTCACTGTCAAAACCTCACAGCTGAGCCAAAACTCAACCATTTCTGCTGGACTGTTCACAGAGGCTGCTACTTCTAAAGGCTCACTTGCAGCCAGGCTGTAGCCTTCCTCTCACAGATACAGAGCTGTTACTGCTATTAAAGAAGTCACATTTATAGTGAACTTGCCAAAGCATCCTCTCCTGCCATAAGAGTTGTGATCTTGCTGGCTATGCTCCCAAAAAACATATTCCATTTTTTCTGTGAATATGCGAGTTTGTGAATTTTTCAGCTTGTTACTAAGTGGCAACAGTGGCCTGGAAGTGCATGATCACAACAGGGCATCACTTGTGGGTTTGTTCAGGGTGTTTGAAGGGCTCCCACTGAAACAAAGGGGAACATCTCCCCGTTAACTCAGCAGGTTTTAGAGCCTCTTGTGCTGAGCTGTGTCAGCCTCTGTGTACTGCTCACCTTTTTGTTTATGAAATCCTGCATGGATGAGAAACTGTATTTTGACTACACAGGAGGAAGTGTCCAAAGTGTCTGAGTAGTTTCAGTGGAGGCAGATGCTTGGCTTACACAAAGATGGCCTCATTTTGTTCCTTTGGACAAGAGGTTTGGAAGTGGCACTGGTCCTTCAAAAGCCGGTGAAACCAACCTGCAGCTGGGATCACTGGGTAAGCAACAAATGCTTCAAAGAGTGACAGAAAGCCATCAGGAGTTGTGACAGCTCTGATGACCCTTCCCTTACCCCAAGTGCAAGGTGGAGTTCCTTCGTTACACCTAGATCCCCAAGAAAATCCCTTAATAATCCCCATCCATACACCCTTTGCAAGAACGCTCCTCCATCCTCCTTCTGCCATCACATGCAGAGTAATCCTCCTTTTCCTGCGTCACCCCTTTGGTGATCCTTCTTATTCTGCAGGGTCACATGCACAGCGACCTCCCCCTCACACTCACCAAGCTGGGGAGAAAAATACCCTCCCCTTCTCCTACACGTTGCAAAGAAAGCCTCCTCTTTGGTTTGTTTTTTCCCCAAGGAGTTTTGATCCCTTTTATTTCACCTTGGTGCCACAAAACCCCTCTTCTCTGAGTGGTACCAAACTGCAAAGGTGATGTTTGTTGACTTTTCCAGCTGATTTTTCCCAGCTCCTTGCCTCGATAACCTTTCCCACCCACCCTCCTGCTCCTCCGAGGCTGTGAGCCAGGCAATGCCAGGCTGACGTTTTCTCCTCTGTCACAGCTCTGGGACACACTGAAAGGAGAGAGCAGGACCAGGTACACCCTGGCAGCTCCCCTCATGTCCTCATGCCCTTGCAGCACGCAGAGAGCTTTGTGTTCCAAACCAGGGTGCTGCTTACTCACAAGGGAAGCCTGTGCGAGCTTGTAGCCTCAGGTAAAGAGCTGCATTTTTTCAGTCTGAGAAACAGAGGGGGAAAAGCAAGAGAAAATACCCTGTGAGATTGCCTCTCTCAGTACATAAAATCCCCAAATGTCAGGGTTCACAGACCCTCTTTTGCCCATGTCACAAACCCCACTGCAGCCAGCACAAATCCCGAGTGCCCAAGGAAATAATTCTAAGCAGTCACCAAACAGCTGACCAGAGGAGAGTAAGTGAGCTCAAAAGCTGCTGGCTTCTAGATTACTGTTATCTTGTGACTCCAGTGGAGCAGCAAAATTGGGATGGAGATGATAAAACCCAAAAGTGACGGTGGTTTGCTTATCTTTCCCTTCCTCCCCCCAGCACCCTTACAAGAGGCTGTCTGGGCCTCTCCCAGCACAGTCTCTCATTCGGTGGAGATGACTTAATCCAGAAAGGGTGATGAGAAGGAGAAAGATTTAAATCAAACCCGATTACTGGGGCTTGATAGGCTTCCCTGGCAAGCTGTTCTGGGACTGACCCAAAAGTTGTCAGCTCACTGCCTGCTCCCTTGACAACGCTGTTCAGGAGCCTTATGAAATGCAGCTGTCCCCTGAAAGCTCTTCTCAGCTGCCACAACCTTCCCCCTGGCAATGGGCAGGTGGGCACAAGGGTCACCAGGAGCCTGAGCAGCGTGTGGCTTTGAGGCAGCCCTTTGGCTATTGCTGGGCAAAGAGGGGCAGGAACAGCCCCATGAATGCTGTGTCTGAGACTCCAGAAATGGCATCCTCTCACTGCAGCTTTGGGAGTAATCCACCTAGGAAATCACCCTGGCCTGGCTGTGAGATAATCCTGCCAAGCCACCGCATGTGCTCAGCCACCATTCCTGATGTCAGGGCTCTGCCCAGTCCCTCTGCCAGGCCATGTGGATGGCTCGTGGTGGCCACAGGGACCTCAGGGCAGGGACGAGGCAGGATGCAGCCTGTAGGCACTCCATATCCCTGAGAGTGGGGTCTGGCCTGGGGCTTGGAACAGGGAGAAGGTGTCGCCACATCCCTGTCGTTGGCCATGCAGGAACCACCCTCCATGGCAGGCATGTCCCTCCTGGCAGAGGCAGGCAGCAAACCCCCAACTTTGGAGGTCACAGAGTTTATGGAAGGGGTGGTAGGAGACGGTCATGACTGTAGCAGTGACCTGAGCTCAGTGGTTTGGAGATCCCATCCAGTCTCCTGCAGGAGGAACAGATATCTACAGGCACAATAGGAACGGCAGAGGGACAAGCCCAGGGGAACTGCAGGGTGGTGCAGTGGGAAAGTTCTGTGTCCCAGATCCAGCTACAGCAAGGTCAGCTGACACTGGCCAACACCTGAACACCCCCAGGGGGAATACAGGCCATTAAAAGTGACAAAGAAACATTTCAGACCTGATTTTGAAATGAGCTGATTACACCCTTCTTCCTCCTCAAACACAGTTATGAAATCAGATTGTGTTATAAATAATTTAAAATAAAAAGGCGCTGGGCTAAAGCAGCATGAGTGATTTATCCTTATTAAAAAATGGAGAGTAATAAAGTAAAGCTGTAATAATAAAACAAAAAACATTGACTAATATCTGTGAAAAATTTGGAGGGCCATAGAGAGAATGAGCTATTGTGCTTTGTGGCGGGTGGGGTGTTGGTGAAGTGTTTGTGGTTAGGACAAAGACACTGAATTTTGCAAGCAGTTGATGAGTTTTAGGGTTTGCTTTCTGCAGGCTTGCTGCACCAGTAAGGAAATTGTTCATGCTCAAGAAAGGCAGACTTTTATTGAACTCACCAGAGTCTCTTTTGAGGGTCTGTTTTTCTCCTTTTTCTTCCTCTCGCTTCCACTGCACAGTGCCATAGATAAGATACATTTTAATATTGCAGAAAGAATAGCAGCGACAAAGAGCTCCTTGTTTTCAGGCTGTATTAAAGCTCTTACTGCCAACCCAACAACACTTGCCATGTTACCTTGCTGAGCTGGCTTTGTGCATGGGAGCTGGTGAGACCTGGCTGAGGAAAGGCTGCGTCCGTGAAAATCTCAGTGAAGTAAAAGTTCAAAGGAGGAGAAGGGAACGGCAGATAAGAAAGCTTCAAATCTTCGTTTAAAAGGAAAAGAAAATCTGATTAAGATGTGCTGGCTAACTCAAAACACATGAGCCTGAACATCAAAAGGTTCGTAATTCGTACACGTGCTGTAGATAATTATCAGTTTAACTTGATACTTCCTACAGCGACAGAACTGACGTCAGGCTGCTCTGGCGACCGACTTTCAAACCAGCCCCTGACACTGAGCAAGGGCCCCGCTGTTGACGCCGTTCCCTTCACTGTCCCTTGTGTCCCTGCCTGCCAAAATCCTGCCAGCATCCCCTCCTGCCTGCCCTGAGACCCAGGAGAGACCAAGAGAGGAGGCAGTGCCTCTCCAGCAGCTCTGGACATCTCCCACTGCAGAGGACCTCTGGTAGATCCCCTGTCCTGCAGTGAAAAGGCAATGATAGGGAACCTAATTTTAATTGAGAATCTGTCAAAACATGGCCTAGAAAATAAATGTCAGACTCTTGTTTCCTCCAGCGCAACGCGATGTGGGGACGGCCACAAGCTGGCTCCTCCAAAACTGCTCCTTGTGCTGCCAAGCAGCGAGGTACAAGGGGCAGCTGGTGGCCCAGTCCTGCCCTGGCTGTCCTTTCCCTGCTTGGCTGGTGAGAATGGTGCAGCAGGGCCAAGGCTTGGGGACACCAGGAGCCACACACACAAGCTGGCTGCCCCGCGGCCAACCGCGCTCTCACGGCGGAGCTTGGAGCGCATCTTGAAACTCCCGGCGTATTTCTGAAGCCAGAAGGTCGGGGCAGAAGGTGGGTAATGAATCCCAGATTTTCCAGGAGTGTCACGTGTAGCATAGGAATAATGTGACTTCGGGGAATGGCAAAGCAAAGCGTTTTCTTTTCGTATCTGAGAGATCTGTGCTCAGTCCCAAGCTCTCCCCAAGAGCTGAAATGCCCTTCTGTCCTTCTGTCTGCCTGTCCACGGGAGAGAGAGACAGACACAGACAGAGACAGGGCGTAGGCAGGGGAGAGGTCATGTTTTTGTTACAGGGAAAAAATTCAAAAGCCTGCTGGTGAAATACTCCTAATCCCTGTGACTCTTTGTACGGCGGAGCTGGGAATTTTCTCTCTCTCTCTCGCCCCATGAGTAGCCCCATGACTGTTTCCTTTCATGAAGAGCTCCGTGTGCCTCACCCAAGACCACCTTCTCTACACTCTTTTTTAATTTAAGGATTTTATTGCTTCAAGGGAGGAGGGGGAAAACACTAAAATTACAGCTAAGCCCCCCCACCAGGCACTCTGTCATTACCCCATCCTTGTGGAATATGCTATTTTTTTTTTCATGTACTTAATCATTTATTTAATGGACAGCAAATGGCATGTGAGGCTTTGAGGTCTGGGAGGAATGAAGCCTAACCTGCAAGACACTCTGCTAAGTCAATTGTTTACAGTAAGCACAGCAATCCACTAAATCCTTCTGAAGGCTCCTGAGGATCGGTTTGAGGCCAGTAAAATGGTCTGGATTTTTGTGTGTGGAGAAATACAGTTACAAATACTTCTTCCTGTCTATGCCAAGCCTGAAATGCAGGCAGGTAACACCTTGAGAGAAAACCAGTTCACTTTATAGCAAAGTGGATTCACACTGTTGAATATTAGATGCACACAGACTGACCCCCCTCCTCTGGAAGTTCAGTTCTGTCCCACTTGGTGATCAATCTGACTTCACACAGCACTAAGTACCGTGTATTTATTTTAGCAAAACAAACTCCAAATACAGAATTTAAACCTATTCCTACAATGGTGTTTTAATCACCCCAAAATGCTGGCAATGAATTTACATTTTAATTAAGGGGAATGAATTATGCATGACGGTGTAGTACTTTCTGCGTAAGTGGTAGATGAAGACAAGGACAGGTATGGTGTGGATTGCAGGGATTTATCCTGACAGCACAGGGAAAAAGGCAATCATTTAGGAAAGGGGTCACTCCAGGCAGTTAGCAAAGGGGGAAAATGTTCCTGTGACAAGATAAATGTTGTATTATGATGCCTGAGAACTGAGTCCAGCTTCTTCCTGTCACAACAACACAACACTGGAAAATCACATCACTGGAAGTTTACCTCTCCTGAACACATTTGGGTTGTATATGTAGGAAAAGTGATGGCAAAATGCAAAGGATCTGCCATCCCCAGCAGGGACATGCAGACACCAAAGTGACTGTTGGTGTTGCAGATTCTCGGGATTTTGCCATGTTTTGGCAGCTCATCTGTCACAAGTGTCACTCATCCCCACATAAAACCATAGCATTCCTCTGAGGAGGAGGAGACAGGAGCAAGTCAGATTTTCTGGATGCAGAAACCAATATGCAGTTGTGAGTACATGCAGACAGGAATCTTGGAAAACAAAACCACTGAGGGACACACTGGACCTCCACTGGATGCTTGATTTGTGACTGCTTTGGGGATGTTTTACATCAGGAGTCCTTAAGAGTAGGAGGGGGCAGCAACAGAGCATGACTGTGAAATAATTTGAGATTTCTCTACCACTTCTGCCTCTCAGAGCTTTGACCTTCAAAAAACAGTTTCTGTTTTCAAGCAAAAAGATGTGAAAGGCAAGAAAAAAAAAATTAAAACCACTGAGGCAAAAAACCCCAAGAATTGTGTCTGACTGGCACCACCCTGTCTTTGTGTCAAACTAATTTGACTGAGTTCCTTGACTTTCATATTTTAGCTGCTTGCTTTGGCATGGTGATGACAATTTCCTTCTTCAGCTGCAGCAGGATGAGTGCTCCAGCCCTTCTTGGTGTGTTGCTGGAGACATCAACCTCTCATATCCTTGTCTGAGGGGAGACAAGGACATCTTGGAGCTCAGGGAAGTGGCACTTGAGCTTTGTGGTGAGGACACACCGTGACCTTGGCCTGGACAAATGGATTTTGAGCACCTTGTTGGTGAATATATAGGACCACCAACAAAACTAAGGACAGCAGTTTTAATCTCTTCTTTCACCCTGCTTTACAAAAATGGAAGGCTTGACAGGTCTGATACTTAACAGCATGTGTAGCTTCTGTTATCCAAAGCTGACTGAAACCAAAGAAATGAAAGATTTACTGCAGTGAAGTACAGAAGTTTGGGAAGTATTTCACAATAATTAAAATGTGAGTGAAAGCCAAATTTGAGTGCTACTGTTACTTTCACCTTTAATATGGTGAACTCAGCAAAAACAGAGCTTAGCACCATAGGACTCATCCAAGCTGTGGCAGTCCTGTGCCAGGAGCAGTGGCTTCTCCCCTTCTCAAGGTACACAACATAAAGCTGCTGCATCGTTTCAGACAAGGTGTTCTTGGGAAGCTGCAGGAAGTTGTGAGGATGGTGTATGGAAGATGGCCAGAATTTGGACATTGCTGCTACCTCATGGCCCCTTAAAAATTATCTGTAATGGCAGGTATGCCGTACTGGCAAAACTAAACCTTTTATTTTGATATGTTGCAAGCAGACATAAGATCCTTTGGCAACAATTCTGTCCTAAAGCCCCACAATCCAACTCCAACAACGAGGACAGTTCAAGATTGAAGAGGTCTGAATACACCATAATTTAATAAAGTATTACAAAAGACTTCAGAGAGCTTTGTTATTCATTTCCACATGCATCAGCTCATCAACGACTTTAGAAGTTTTATTTGTGGATATTTTTTTACTAAGCATATAGAAGTTATCTATTTAAATTAAATGCCTACAAGAGACTATCCATTAACTTCATATAGATCACTTCATACAGCCACCAGTAGAAATTTTTTATCTGTTTCTAACCTTATCTGAAGTCAAACTCATGACCTTGAAGCACATCAGGATAGTCCTTAGCCAGGTCCCTCAGTGAGACCTTGTGTTTGTTTCTCTTTTCCTCCTTGAATTTTCCTTCTGTCTGTGTGTGTGTGCTCCTGCTGACATTGAAGGGTAATTTTAATTGGTTCAGCCAACACAAGGTACACCTGATGTCCCTTTTGAACAGTTGCTCTTCTCGAGGCTGGCTACGAAAACACACATGGAAAGAAAACTCCTGAAGCTTTTGATGATGAAAATGGTGGAAGGTTTCAACAGCTCTCTGCTCCTCCACAGACCTCAAGGTGATAAGTTACTTTTTGATCTCAGTCAGAGTCTTCTGGGCTTCTGCCATGAAGAAAGCAAAATAAAAACCCTTTCACTTTGAGCTGCTGATGTATTTGCCTTTGCTCTTTAGCCGAACCCTCCAGCAGCAGAGGGGAGTGTTTGACTCACACCAGTGTGACTCTGTTTCACACAGCACGGCCCATTTGGTTGCTGTGGCTTTGCTTGAAGCAGGTCATGGGGAAGAATCAAGCTCCTTCCTTCAGAGACAGCAAATCCCTCCAGTCTGAGCAGGTCTGTCCAAAGGCAGAGGAGCCTGTCTGTCCCTTTCTGTGCAGCTCCAGGTGGAGGGAGCCTGCAGGAGTCTCTGTGACAGGACACTGCTGCAATGACCTTCACGTCTCTTTAGCCTGAAGTGTCTCAGAAGATCTCCAGATGAGCTGGGCTTTCAACCCAAAAAGATGGCATTGTGCAAACGCTCCTTGAGCTCTGCCAGGCTGGTGCTGTGACCACAGCCCTGGGGACCCTGCTCAGTGCCCAACCACCCTCTGGGGGAAGAACATTTTCCTGATATCCAACCTAAACCTGCCCTGACACAACTTCAGGCCATTCCCTCGGGTGCTGTCAGTGTCACCACAGAGCAGAGATCACTGTCTGCCCCTGCTCTTCTCCTCACAAGGAAATTGTGACTGCAGTGAGGTCTGCCCTCAGTCTCCTCCTCTCCAGGCTGAACAGCAGCAGCTGCCTGTGGAAGGAAGTTGGATGAAGTGATTTTTGAAGGTCCCTTCCAACCCAAAGCATTCAGTGATTCTATAAATCATTCACACTTCCATGACTAGGGAAGGAGTACAAGAATTAGATAAACAGATAATAAGAGAATCTGGAAGAAAACAGAGTTTCTGATGGAACAGGGCAGAAAAAAGTAATTAGGATGAGGTGAAAGGCATTTCAAGTATCTGGGCTCATCAAGATCAGGTGCTTAATGGAGAGAGTGTGGCCAAAACAACTGAAAAACTGCAGAACACATTTCCAGCTATAAGGAAACTCTCAACAGAGTGAAACTGGAAGCACACAGATGTCCAAGATAGCTACACTTATGGCTGAGAAAGACTGAAAGAAAATATTTGACAATTTAACCAAACTGCCAGGTTGGTACAAATATGTTTCTTGGCTGGGAAAAAAAAAAACAACCCACACCTAAATCTTTCATTGAAGTACAAGCACAACCTAATACGAGTTATAATTCTTTCAATGAAGCCAAAAGGAGACATTTAAGGAGACGAAACTCACACCAGTTTTTATGTGCTTGTGCTACAGCAAAGCAGGAAGAGGCCTGAGGCATTTGACTTGTCACACATGCCACAGATATTACACCAAGTCAACGGAAGATTATCATTAAAATAACAGGAGAAAATGAAACATAGATTTGGTCACATTCTTTTGAGAAAGCTGAGCTTATTCCTGGAAATTGCTTTAATTGTACAGAGATATCCCAGCCAACAGCCCCAGTTAAGCAGGGTCTTCCAACCCTGTTCCTGGAAGCTGTGATGTGCCAGGCAGAGCCAATTCCAGCCCAGCACACCCTGCAGGCACTGGGGCTGCAGTTGTCTCACTGCCACCTTTACTGTACTCATTCCAGTGAGAGGTTGTCCCTGCCCATGGCAAGAGGCTTGGAACTGGCTGATCTTTAAGGCCCCTTCCAACCCAAAGCATTTTGTGATTTCTTTCTCTTCCCAGATAAACCAAATTTTCTTCATTTTCTTCACCACACTAGGGACTTCCTGCTGCTCCCCACCTGCCCCAGATCTGCCACTCCCCATCTCCCTCCATGTTTCTCCATGCTGCTACACCCTGGGAAAAGGAGGAAGCATTAAATCAACTGTTCTGCTGGGACAGGTGCAAAATGTGCTGCTTTTATCTTTTCCTTTCTGCAAAGATCAGGGAGCAATGCCAGGAACAGTCAGTGTTGCTCCAGGGGTGGGGTACACCCCCTTCCCCATGTGTTTCTGGAGCTCAGCTGCGTCAGCTGCCCAGCAGGATCATTCCTTACAGATCCTGGCACTGAGATCTGTTCCTGTTCTCAGTCTCTCAGTACTCAGAGTGGTGTGCACCTGTAGTGCAGACGAGGAGCTGGGAGGTGAAGCTGGTGGGAAGTGACACAGGCCAGCTCAAAGGGGTACAGCTCAGCCCGGCAGAATCAGATGCAAAATAAACTCGTTTGGCCAGAGATCACCAAGCAGATGAGGGAGGATGGGCTGGTTAGGTCTGGAGTCCGAGGAGAGAAATCAGACATTAGAGTTGCACTGCATTTTGTATCCCATGTGGAGAGAGTTCTCATCCTAGTACTTACTCATCACCCTCTCCCTGAATGTCTCCTTCAAGCAGTGACAAGAATGAGAGTGAAACGAAAAGAGAGACAAAGTTGTGTGGAAAATGTAAAGGGGCTCAGGAGTGGTCACAGGGGGAATTTCACCTGTTGAGGCAGGTCCTGCTGCTCTCTGTGGATGGCAGTGCAGGTGGTTCCAGCAGGGATCAAGCAAGGGAAAGGGAAGGAAAAGCACTGTGTGCTTAACAGGATCACCCTGCACTGAGAAGGAGTTCCCCAGCTAAATAAACCCTGCTACGAGACACACATTGGGGTTTCTGCTGCCTTCTCCCAACTGCTGCTTCAGTTCTCACCTCGTCCAGTTTCCCAAATTTGCCAGACCTGCGGTGTTCTGGGAAAAGGCACAGCAGGCATGGGAACCACAGCAGTCATGGGAACCACAGCAGGCACGAGACAATGTGAAGAGTGAGTGGAGGCTGAAAGCAGCTACAACATCCCACCATTTCTAAAATCCAGAGTGATTCCCTTGAGGCCTCTTAGGGGTGGGATTTATTTTTTTTTTTTTTTCCCAACTGAAGATGCTGTTTGTCAACGCAAAGATGATGCAGGCTGAGGACCATGCTCAGCTGATACCCTGCATTCCTGCTGGGACACAAGATGGAAACAGAGCTCTGACTCCTCAGGTGGTGTTGGAGGCACAGCTGGGTTCAGTGTCACCCACCCTGCTCCCAGAGGGTGTTAGAGCCCTTAACTGGGCTGATATTATCCTGTGAAACAGGGAATTGTACAGATACTGCACCATACCTCTCTATTCCTTCCCACACACCTTTCCCAGTTCCCTATCATTTTTGTACCACCACTTACAGGGAAGAAACTGCGTTGTCTAACCCAGATTTACACTCTGAATAACAAGTGGAGCATTTCAACAAAGCCCAGGTGGAGAGGAAGAGAGCAGGGGGAGCTCCTGAGGTGTTCAAGAATTGGAAAATCAGAGGAATGGAGCAGACAGAGCTCCTGAGATGCTCGAGAATTGAAAAATCAGCCGTGCACAGTTTCTGGGAGCATGATCAGGATTTCCTGGAGAGCTCAGCAGCCACACACTAAGAACCGCCTGCACTCTGTAAGAGACTCCTGAACTTGAGCCTTTTCAACACTGTGGCTCTTTTCAGGCAGTGCCTGGAGGGGTCATCTCAGCCCAGGTGTTAATCCACAGAAATGCCAAACCCAGCTCTGATTCTGGACTGGGAGAAGGGGTGCTGCCCCTGGCAGCAGTGATCTGAGGGATCTGGGCTCAGGGAAGGACTTTTATTCCTAAGGGAGCTGCTCCCTTGGTGTTCCTCAGCTCAGCTGAGCCTGTACAAGTGACTCCCGTGGTAGAGGGCATCTCCTGCACTGTTCAAACCCTCCCTGTACCAGGCCATGCACATTGCAGTGTAGACATCCTTTTAATCATGTTGGGGAATTTTCTCACCTCCATGTCTCCCTTTTCTGCTGAGGCATTTGAGCGCTACTATTTAACCCCCAAGCACAACTAAAGGGGGCTGAAGACAGAGAAGACAGGATAAAAGTTTAAACACCCTCTGTATGAAAATGGATGGGTAGATAAAGCATTTTGATATTGAGAGGGAAGGGAATGCAGGAAGAGAGAGAGGAAGAAGATGTGCATATGAAGCTGTCAGATGAGCAGAAACCAAGAGGGATGGGACAAGCAGGGAGCAAAAGTGGCTTTGTAGAGGGCAGCTGGTGAGAATCGTGGGAGCAGGGAGGAGCAGGCAAGGGGGTACAAAAGGAGCTTGTGGGGTGAAGGCATCCCTGCTGTGGGAAGCCAGGTAGGTCTGCAGCCAAGTGTGGCACACACAGAACCTGTCCAAGACACACAGAGGCAAATATCAGCCACTAGGGAGGAGTCTCAGTGTAGGAAAGTCCCTCAGAGTTTTGCAGTGGAGGTCAATGAGAACCAAAGCTGGACCTTCCTCCTATTTTTGCAGGAATGCTCAGGTTCCTTTAGGCTACAGACCCTAGTGCAGAGTAGTGGGAGGGGTGTTACTTGCCTGTTTTAAACTAGAAGCAGTTTTAACAGCAGAGAGCATGGTGTGGACAGCAGAAACTCAAGGATTTACACCGAGGGAGGGAATTTGATGGGACAGATGGAGGCACTTTGAGTCTTTGAGAAGACTCTGAGAAGAGAATTTTGAGAAGAGAATCATTGCAGGTTGTTGGGCTGAGATGGGCACATGAAAAAGACTTTGGTGCTTCGCTGCATCCTGCAGGGAATATAGAGAGGATAAGGTGAAGAAGGCTCTAGAAATGGCTTCCTCCAGGAAGGTGGCAAATTTATGGAAGGATCACTCCGTCCGCAAGCTGTCCTTGCTTTTCTGCGCCAATACTGGAAGGAGCATTGCACAACCTTGTCCCCAGGCTCTTCTCCCTAGGCTGGCCTCTGCAGGCCCCTGGCATGGCAGGCTGATGGGAAGGCAGCTGGTCCAGCCCCTGTTCCCCACTGCAGGACACTTTCCAGTCAGACAAGCCCCGACCCGATAACACACAACGCTTTCGCTTTGCGAATTACTCATGGCATTTCCTGTAAACACCATCAGCACCTACGGGCTGTGAGCAGGGAAACACTGTGACATTATAAAATGCCTTCTGAAAGGGCAGCCCTGCCTCCTTTTTTTTCCATTATTTCCCAGTTTCCATGTTTGGGAGAGCTAGAAATCGGAGCAGGGAGTGGAGTGTGGGGAAATCCAAGGTCGTTTGAGAGGAGGGCAACCTTATCAGAACCTCAGGACAGTACTTTCCAAAGCTGTGCAAAACCTTGGCGTGGAGCATTTCTTTCCCTAGAAAACTTTGGATAAGAAAAGATGAGGAGTGCTCTGATTGCTTACCAGTTTCCCATCCAACTTCTGTACACAATGTGCCTGAGGAAAAAGTGCTTGTGGTCTAAATGTCAGGATAGAAAGCAAGCCTGAAGAGGACATAGAAGCAAACAGAGCTGCAATCTAAATAAAATATTACCAAGCTCCATGCTTCAAAGTTCCCCAAATTGTGACACTGGATTGAAAAATGACTTCAGTATTTTGGTTTGAAAAGGAATGAGAAAATAGGCAAACAAAGAAACCTCAGCCTCCTGTGAGGTCTATTTGTCTTCTGATATCTTTGTTTCCAGGTTCACTGGGGAGGGGTTCAACCATCTCCCTAGGACTGTGACACGTAGAAACAGCATAAAAATTGACGTCTGGATTGTCATGTGACTGCAAACATCCAGGCATTTAGAAAGCAACAAACATCACAAGATTCAGGATTCATCACAAGAGTGAGGAACCATCACGTAATTTGCCACTAGCACAAAGCAAAGCTGACTGACAGTGTCACCTTACACTGGCATAAACTAATGAATTGCTGCAAAAACAGGCTCCAAGGACTTTTGAAAGTCGAGCTCATTTTCCCCTTGTTTGTTTTATGGTGTCCTCAGTCAGGACAAGGGGAGTCACCTTGCCAGGAGGTTTATAAAGACCAGTTCTTTTCCCTCTAAGGCTCACAGGCTCAAAGGCTCAGCGTGTGATGAGGTCCAGTAAAGGGACTGACAGGGCCAAAGCAATGAGCCAAAATGTTATGAGAAGACAGCACATAAATTATTGCTCTGGACTGGATAGAGAAAAAGACAAAACAATTATATCTGCATGATGCACTATATGTGAAAGTTAAATAGACACAGGTAGCTAATTCAACCTGGCAAGTTCTGGGGCTGTGCTGGGGTTGTGCCAGAAGGATTGGTGTCATCTGATCCAGGGCTGTGATGGAGGTTTTGATTAGAGGAGGAGCATTGATGGATGGATCATGCCAGGGCAGATACAGGGCAAGAAGAAGGGGCAAGAGCAGGGAGACACTGCAAGACACAGTTCAAGTGGCAGCACTTTTGGGATTATTTGGGAAGGAAATAACCAAGGCTTAATTTTATTGCCAATTTCTGAGCCCATTTCCACTGAGTTCTGTCCTTTTCTAAGAACAGTCCAAACCCTCTTTCTGCTGCCCATCACGAGGGAGTGTGATGGTCTCTTATAAGAATCCCAATACTCTTTTTCTGGCCACAGCAATCTGAGACTATCCCAGGGGAATTTCTGATATTCTGTTCCTGCAGATTAACACGGAAAAGGGGAAGAGACTCCTCTAGCAGAGAGGAGAACTAGTTAATCTATATTTCCAAACCTCCCAGAACCAGAATCTGTTCTGACTCAGCAGGATCAAAATATCTGTTTGGGCAGGTTGGATTCTCAGCCCAAAGCTCCCACTTCCTCTCCAAAACCACTGTGCTCCCACACGCCGAGTTTTGTGGGGGATGTTTCCTTGCTGCTCTGAGTGTCATCTGAGAGCCTCACCCCAGGTTACACATTGGCCCTGGGTGTCATGCCCAGTGAGCAGAACACTGGCAGACAGGCAGGCACTGTGCATGGCCTGCCTAATCCACCTCCCCAGGGAGGCCAGCAGCTCTCCCAGGCTCTGATGGGCAATTTGGAGAAGATTTTTGCCTCCTACCAGCAAAGTCTCCAGGGGAGATGGAAAAGCAAGGGGCTGGATCATCATCCAGCTAGCAGAGAATCATAGGATATTTTGGGTTGGAAGGGACCTTAAAGGTCATCTTGTTCCAACCCCCTGCCATGGGCAGGGACATCTCCCACTAGCACAGGCTGATCAGAGTCCTGTGCAGCCTGGCCTTGGACACCTCCAGGGAAGGGTTCCTTGGTCTTTTCCTGATGTCCCACCTATCCTAACCTTCATGAAAATGTTTCTTCAGAGAGTACCAGGACAAACTTGAGGATGAAGAGCCCATGAAAAAAACTTGGAGGAGTTTTGTGCCACTTCCCATTTCAGTGGAGGACATCAGGATACAGAGAAGGGACCAGGCAGCTGGGTGCAGGGGTGACTCCAGCACTGGCCATGTCCTTGGTGACAGGTACCATCCTGCAGGATCCACACATGGCACTGTCCTGAGGGGTTCTGGAGGCCCATGGGCATCCCTCAGCAGAGTGAGGGGATGAGACAGGGTCAGGATCTACTCAAGAGCTGAAGGAGACAAGGCTGAGGGCAGGGCTGGAGACAGGATGCCTACAGCACAGACCTCAGGGCTATCAAGAGACAGGGCTGGAGAGAGCCACACCTAACCCTTGGGCCAGAAGGGCACTAGAAACCCCAGGTGGGGCTGAAATGAGGCTCCAGAACCCATGGCCAGGGTGTGGGGGGAAACTCCTGGTGAGACTGGTCAGGGCTGTCAAGGATTATTAAGAGCCCTGCGTTGGCTTGTGCTGGGGTAGAGTTAATTTTCTCCACAGTGGCTGGTGTGGAGCTGTGTTTTGGGTTTGTGCTGGAAGCAGTGGTGGCAGCACAGGGGTGTTTTAGCTGTGGCTGAGCAGCTCTCACACAGAGCCAAGGCCTTTTCTGCCCCTCAGCCCAGAGAGGGGGCTGGGGGGACACAAGGAGAGGAGAGGGGACACAACCAGGACCCCAGGGATGTCCCACACCACATGGGGCTGTGCCCAGCATAGAGAACTGGGGGGAGATGTTTGGAGTAATAATTTGTCTTCCCTAGTCACTGTTACCTGTGATGAAACCCTGCTGGCCTGGGGATGGCTGAACACCTAACCTTGACAAGTGGGGAATGAATTCCATGCTTTGCTTGTCTGAAATGCACAGCTTTTGCTTTACCTGTTAAAATGCCTTTATCTCAACCCAGGTTTTTTTTTTCACTTTTACCCTTCCAATTCTTTCCCCAACCCCACTGTGGGGAGTAAATGAGGCAGACAGACCCTCAGGACTCTGAGAGATGAAAAGACCACAGGAAGAGGGGTTCATCTGCTTTAAAAACAAATTCTTTCCTCAGCTCACCTCCCCGATGTGAGGTGTTTCTGTGGAAGTTATCAGCTCCTTAAGCAGTGCCTGCAGCCTTGCCTGCACATCTGCAGAGTGGTCTTTTGTGCAAAGCCTGCCCTCACACCAGAGAAATCTTGCTCACACAGCTGACCTATGTTCTTCAGAATCAGCTCCTTACAGCATGAAATAAACCCCTAAAAACAATGTTTGTGGAGGTGCAGAGTCTAAAGTTAGGAAATGCTGTGATTAAGGCCACCTATGCAGCCTTTCATCATCACCCTTGTGTGTCTATGTTGGGAAACACTCAGTAATTGCCTGCTCCACAGTGTCTTACTCACTCAGCTCACAAGGTGAGCAGTGCACTGCTGTTTGGTCTCAGACCTGTTCTATACCCACTGACACTGGGCTTTGTGTGTCAGAAAATGATTATTTCACAGCTTTTCCCAAACTCCCCATCATCAATGTATCAGAGCACATGCAGTGAGGGGTTGTCCAGCTTCACAAAAGTCCATTTGAAGGTGGGAAACCAGCAAGAGAGAAAATGAATGAATATTCCATTTTTGGCACTCAGACTGGGAGAGAGAAACTCTCAGAGCCTGAGTCTTTTCAGTGCTCAGTGTCTTTAAGGACAGAAACCTCCAAATTCAGCTGAATAAAAAAAAACCCCCACAGCATGTCTGCCAGGTAAATCCAAGTGCTTCCACCTGTACCCAAACCAAAGGAACAGCCGATTCCTTCTGGGTTTCAGCCACTTTTTGGCATCTTAACAAGAGCTTTGCAGAATAGGTTGCAACAGAGTTCTGTTACTAAAACACGATCCTGGAAAAAAGATGTTGACATTCAGACTGCTTCCTTCAAGGGAATTAATGCACTCATATGTACTTTAAGATACATGTTAGATACACTGCAAGATGCACTTATATGTATTTTATACGTCTTTGGTACCAAGCTATACACAACCAAAAAATGAAATTAGACAGCCCTTTTCAGGAGACTGTGTTGGCTGTGTCCAGGAGTGCTATTTTCTCAGGGCACTACATGCTTTTCTTCAAGCTCTCTGCTGGTTTGACATCCTGCAGCTGGAAAGAAGAATGAGAGGTTAGCAAACATCTTTGTTTCAGCCCCATCTTTATCTCCCTCTTGGCTCCCTGGCTGGTCTCTCCTGTGATGAGCCAAAGTCCTCACCATTCCAGACATCCTTTCCTGAGCCAGATCCATCAACCTTGGAGCTGGCTGCTCTGACTCTCTCTGCCATCTAAGGTCTCAGAAGCTGAGTAACAGCCACTCAATTCACCAGGCACAACACTGTGTGCTCTCAATTGCTCTGCCAGACACCAGCCTTTGCCCTATGCCTAAATCCTGTTTCCATCCAGCTCCTGGTCTTTGCACAAGGAGACAAGCCAGCCTTTCTGTAACCACAGGGCCCTACCAGCCTCCTGCCACAGAAGGTCCTGCAGCTCCAGAATAAATCACTGCTTCCTTGGGTAACCTCTGTACTCTGCAGGCTTGGGCCTCACCCATCCTCAGGCTTTTCTCTCAAAATCTCAGGGAAAACCTCAGCCCCTTCCCAGTGATCCCATCTCCACTCCCTCCCTAGACATTCCCTCCTCCATCCTTTCTCAGAGTCAGACCGGCCATTCTGCCTTGCCTCCGTGAACCATCCTCCTAATCCCTGTATTCTTTCCTGCCCTGCTCTGTTCCTTATCTCCCCTGCAGTCTCCCAGGCCTCACTCTGCTCTCTTTTACAGATCTCACCATCTTCTTGTCCAGTTTCCTCTCTTCAGCCTTCTGGCCTTCTCTTTACAGGAGAAGGTTCACAATTTGAGTGGGTTTTTTCCACAAAAGATGGGGCAAACCACACCCCATAACCCAGGTGTGCACTCATTCATGGTGTTACATACCACCCAGGCAGTGATGTGATGAGCTGACAGTGTCTTTGAAGTTATTCACATATTTCTGAAAGACTGGACACACGTACAAGATCAGGCAGCTAAATGCACAGAAACTGCACACAAAGTGTGTGCTCTTCCCTTTACTCACACATTTTTTCAGCTTAGGAAAGAAATATTGCATCTGAATGTGCACAGGACAGGCTACAGGTAGGTGTTCTGTGGTTTTTGTTGTTCACAGGAGCAGATAGATTTGCATTAAGGGCAGACACAAAGGTAGACTGAGTAGACAGATTAGGTACAATCACATCAGGTGATGTAGGAATGCCCCCTTTTTTTTTTTCCTCGGCTCATTATCCATTTAAATAAACATTTGACTAAAAAAACACAAAAAACACCAGCAGTTCTCCTTTGCCTCAGCAGTGTGAAGCCAGAGTACAACCAGCTCCTACCCTCTCTAGAACGAGGGTGACCAGAGGTGAATGACAGAAGAGCTGAAGAGGTTTCTTGGCTGATCTTTATCAATCAGCCCAGCATCATTTGGCATAGCTAATTCCACCCACCACGGGTTTGTTTTGAAAGCAAGGTGATGCCATTCCTTGTTGTGGATGCACTGTTTAGGCATGTTAGGGTATTGCCTAAGCTCAGCAGGAAAGGGAATAACATTGCTAAGGGCAGGTGATATCATTCCTGACTGAGAGCAAGGACATGTCTTTCCCAGCACCTGTGGGGAGCAGAAACACTGACAGCAATAAGCAGGGAGGAAAAGAGGAATTGTGTGGTGGTCCTCATTCAACAGTCCCCAAAACATGCCCAGTCTCCAGCTCATGAGTAGCCCCTGATTAAGGTTTAGCTCATGAAAAGCCCTTTTTGGATTAGGGTCAGCACTAAATCATGGCCATAAAAATGTGTAAATACAAGGTGGAAACGCTGCCCTAAAGCCCACCAGACACCCAGCAAGGATCCAGCTGTCTGCCACAGAGATGGGGATGAGAAGGAGCAGACTGACTGCCAAACAGCCACAATATATATTTTTTTACAGTCCCCCAGTTTGTAACAGAATGCAATTATGTATTCAATGTGTGAGACAGGGAAAATCCTTCAAGGCAAACAAGATTTTCTTTTTCCCAGCTGAAACACAGCTATTGTAGCAAGGCTCAATTACTTGTTTTTTCAAGGAATGTCATGCAACCAAATGGCAACTAGTTACCTGGATTTGGGGGTCCCATACCACAGCAGGAAGGGAAAAAAGGCAAAGAGTTAATCCCAAAAGTTTCATAGGCTGGAATCCAACAGGAGACCCAGAGATTTCCCAAGCAACAGTAGATGAGAAGTGATTTTTAAATAAGGGAAAGGAAAGAGAGAAAGAGAGGAAAATTCCTATCTTCTTTGAAGGCTTCTGTGTTTGGGAACAAATAGGAAGCAAACACCTAAAGTGGACATTTACAGCTGAGTTGCCTGCTTCTGGAAAGAGGGGAGAAGTGGACATTTCTGGGACACAGTTTGTCTCATCCTCATGGACAGGTCTGAAAGAGATCAGATGACTCACACCATGGAAAATGCTGCTTCTCCTCTCTGACAGTAATGGGATCCCAGAGCGACCAGTGCAAACCCCACCTGCACTGTCTCCAAATGCCTGGGAAAGGCCAGCCCCTGTAACAGGCTGAATCACATTGGTTTGATTAAAAAGAAATCATACACAATGAAAGAATTGTCTTCAGGGTCACCTTTTGCTGTATCCAGGCTTTCCTTGGAAAAATCTGCAGTTGACAGACCTGTGTCTCCTTGGTTTGGTGAGAGGCTGGGCAGAGTCACAAGTTCTGCTGGGAAAGGATGGAGACTCTGACCTTGGTGACAGTAACACAAGTCCCCTCCTTCAGAAAGGAACGGAAAAAAGCCCTTCATGCTTCAGAAGTTGCTAATTGAGACTTCTAGCAGTCATTTAAGGAAATCCCTCTGTGCTGCTGAATAACCTTTGAGGCGGAAAGCAGTGGCTGGCTGAGCTTTCTGACGTGCCCTGCTACGTCACTGGGAGAGCAGCAGAACCCCAGAGCTTTGGGAACTCCTTTCACTGCATCCTCTCCCAGAACTGGGTGAAGGCAGCACAAAGCCCATGGAAAGGATGCAGAAAACAGCTGGTAAAAGAGAGGAAGGGGAGCTTTTCATTCCCTAGGGCTTTTAAACATGACCCTCTGGGCTCTCCCTCCCCCTGTCCTCATCCCTGGGGATTTCTTTCCTTGGATTGAAATGCAGGCCAGCAGCAAGAGGGCAGGAAGAAGAGCACAGCAGCTGAAACCTCTGTGCTGCTCGAAGGGAAATGTGGTGTGCTTCAGACAGCAACTGTCCTGCCATTTCCCTCCCTTAATGATCCTGGCTCCTTAGGAGGGCAGGCATGTGGATGTGGGGCTGGATTCCAGCTGAGGGTTTTAGGAAGCAGCTTTTGTGTGCACTTGGGAGGACGCAAAAAGGGAGGATCTTGTTGAACTCATCAGGCCACACATTGGATGGTACCACAGAGAGGCTTTCAAGTGTGTGGACTAAACATTTCCCAGAACCTGCTCTAGCCAGGACCTCTCCCACTGTAATCTACTCTATCCTGACCTTCACTCATTTGATAAAAATTATTTGTATGCCTTGGTTAAACATCTCTGGTTAACAGAATTCTCACTGGCCAGGCAACCAATGTATCATTCAACCTTGGCAATTTCCAGTCTGGAATGGGCTGCCCAGGGAGGTGGTGAGTCCCCATCCCTGGAGGTGTTCAAGGAACAACTGGACATGGCACACAGTGCTCTGGGCTGGGTGACAAAGTGCTGGTCAAGCACAGGTTGGACTCAATGATCTCAGAGGTTTTTTCCAACCTTAATGATTCTGTGATTCTGTGATCTACGGCGAGGATGGCTTTTAAAACAAGATAACCTTTCTGGTTTATCTGGAGCTTGAATTCACGCGTTGCTGTTGTTCTTGTTGCCATAACAGAAAAGAGCTCTTGGTTTTCTAATGTGCTGTTCTTGGTGAGCCTTTTGCCAAAATAATCCTGTGAGGTGTGAGTCCCACAAACCTCAAATGTTTTTATTTATTTTAATAGCAAAGAGTTTACCACAATGAGCTGTCCATGTTTCTGTCTCCTTTATTATGTTGCTGTGCCTTCTCTTTCATAGGAGCAACTCATGCAAATTGTTTTCTTGAATAAAATAATCACCATCAAGCATTTTGAAAGCAGCAAATTGTATCACCTCTAGGCAGCCTGAAACCCTCCCACCTGTCAGATTTCTATTTTTTTTTTGATAGGCCAGTGTAACACACAGTGCAACCTTGAGCCCAGTACCTCTGCTTAATGATACCAGTCTCAATCACAGGCCTAAATTATCATGCATTTGGCACCAAGTATTCAAAGCATAACCTTGAAAAATAAGTTGTAAGCTTGCAGAATTTAACGAATACAAACAGCTTGTAATCAAATATGTGGGGAAAAGGTGAATAAAGAAAGCAAAAAGTTTCACTTATTCTTTGATACTCTTTTATATTCTTTCAATTATTCTTTTTAGAATTTCCACAGGATTATTTATTCAGCACCCAGAGCAAAAGACTTCCTATTTACCTTTTACAAGTGTGAATCAACAATTTTCCCCTAGTCTGATGACCAAGAAAAAAAAGTAGAGAAAAGTGTTCATGAGACCCCATTGCATTTTCAATTTTCATGCAACAGAGTAAACCAGAATTGTTGGATGGTGGACATCAATATTGCATCTGTCTCAGATAAAACACTTTTTTTTTATAGCACGAAGGAAGTGAAGAATTCATTTCCTGGGGTGCTTGAGGAGCAGATGTGCTCCCTTATCTAACAGCCCAGCAGTCACATCATTTATCTGAGGTGCAGGAGATCTGATATTTTCCCTTTCTCCATGCAAAGGAGTTTGACCCTGCACCTTGTGTCCTTTAGATGACTGTCCTGAATGTCTGAGATGACAGGCAGGAGCAAAGGGTGTAAGTAGGGCACAGCTCAGTTTCTCCTGCTGATGTTTCACTTTGCATGACAACTTAAAACCTCCACTTAATCGAAGATGAGGGTTCCCATCCCTTCTGCCACGAATTTATCTCTGTCACGAGGGTGGGATTTCATCCCTGCCCCTCTGAACATGGAATGGAGCTCCAGGTGAAGTCTGCTCTCCACCCTGCTCAGCCTCCAGGCTTTTAGCTGCAAAGCTGTTTGGGTTTTTACTCAAACTGCATGAGCTCAGCTCAGACCTGAGCCATGCAGCTGGGCTTCACTTTGAGGGTGTAAATGCGTGGTTCAGTACTGTGGGTTTGCCCTAATATTCACATTGTGTTGACACAGCTACACCTCTGATGAAGCTGGAGTTCCCCCAGAGGCTTCCCACACAGCACTGCAACACAGAATCATAAAGTGATAGAATGGTTTAGGTTAGAAAAGACATTTAAGATCATTGACTCCAACCTTTAACACAGCACTGCCGAGGCCACCACTAAACCGAGTTCCCAAGCACCACATCTACACATCCTTTAAATACCTTCAGAGATGGTGACTCCACCACCACCTTGGGAAACCCTTTCCAATGCTTCAGAACCCTTTTCATGGTGAAATTTTTCACCATATCCAATCTCAGTTTGGGATGCTCAGCAGAGCAAAATGCAGAATCTGATTTTTTAAGGCTCACTCTACACATCCAGTAAGAACCAGCAATGTAGCTTGTGCTGTTGGATGATGCATCAGTTGTTCTTGATTTTCAGTCCAGTTCCACTGAATGTCTGTATTTTTACAGTAAGTTTTAAATAACCATATAGTTGGTAACAACAGGAATTATGAAAAGCAGCAGGTTATCTGGGCTTCTTGGGCAAGTGAACCAAATGCTCCTCCTCTTCATGGAGTTAGAAGAGGCAGAATCTCTCTGTTTTGGAGTCAGATTAGTCTGTTGGTGGATAACACGCTCCTAAATTTCCCAGATTAGACTTTGTGCACTACTGCTTTGTGCAAACTCCTGTCTCACATGCACTGTGATTTACAGCAGGTCCCAAGGCGCAGAAATAAAAGCCCCTGGTGAGCCAGAGAGTCTCACTGCACCACCTGCTCTGTGAACTGACATTTTTACCTGGCTTGAGAAAAACTCACCAACGAGGAGAGGATGGAAAACATCACCAGCAGCACAACCTGAAGTGAAACAAACCCTGCAGACTCTCAGTGAAAATGCAGTGGGAGCTGCTCTGATCCCTTTGCTCCTTCTGCAGGACTGTGCTGGAGCTGGAGAGCTTTATCTGAGCATCTGAACTCTGGCTGGGAGAACAGGGCCCACTGAGGTGCTGACTAAGGCTCGGGTTCAGTAAAAAGCAATGACGTGACCATTTCTGTGCCAAAGCTACAACAAACACAGGGTCAGAAGCTGGTGAAGAAGCCGGCAGGACCACGCCAGACCATTTAAAGTGGTCTGCTCATACACACCTTAAGCATATTACAGAGCTGAAGATTTTTGCCCACTTAAGAATTTTGAGTGACCACACCCAGGAATGTGTTAATACTGTTGTAATTAGGGGTGGGACAACTGGTTCAGATAAAATAAAAAACAACCTGAAACTACACCCAAAACTTTAATGATCCTCTCTCATCCTGCCCTGTGTTGTTTCACCTTTAATCTTTTTTTCCCTCCTCCACACACTTTTCCAGTTTTGAACAAAGAGGAAGCAGAAATACCGACAATAGCAGAGCAGGCTCCTCTAACTTCAGTGACAAAAACCAGCATGTATTGCAAATCTCATAAAAAGTCAAGACCCTAAATCTCCAGCATGTTGAACACAGATGATCCGTGCTTTATAAAATCTCTCCTGCACACAAATTTTTTAGCCTCCTTTCAGGTTTCAACCAATGAACGGTAATTACCATTCACTGATTGTATTTGTGAGCACCTGATGTTTGCAGTACAAATGACCACATGTTTCTGGTGACTGGCTACAACAGCCTGGAAAACACCTTTTTTCCCAAGACCCTTCCCTGCCCCACTTCCTCACATGGAGGAATACAGATCAAGAGAGGACGTGGGGCTGGAAGACCTGCATATTTCCACGGGTTTTTTTCTCTTTCTTCTCTACTCAAGGTCAAGCTGGTATTGGATGTGGAATAAAGGAAGAAAGCCCTCCTGCTTGCCTGCAAGTGAGACTGGAGAGAGGCTAGGGCTCCTTCCTTGTAGCCAGATGGGGCTTGGTCTCTTTCTCCAGGCAGCAACTGACAGAAAGAGAGGACAATCTTAAGCTATGCCAAGGGAAATATAAGGTTGGATATTAGGAAAAAGTTTTTTACAGAAGAAGTGATAAAGTACTGGAATTGTCTTCCTGGGGAGGTGGTGGAGTCACCATCCCTGGATGTGTTTTAGAAAAGACTGGATGTGGCACTCGGTGCCATGGTTTAGTTGAGGTGTTAGGGCTGGGTTAGACTCAGTGATTTTGAAGGTCTCTTCCAACCCAGTGATTCTGTGATTCCTTTTCCTGTAGCATGGAGCATCATCCACTTCCCTAGGATCCCCACTGGGACTGAAGACTTGCTCTCTTTCTCCTGCCTTTCTGGAAGCTCGGAGCATTTTTGACTCCTCAGCTGAGGTGTTTTTGTCTGCCAGAGCATGAATTTGTGGAGGAGAGAGGTGAGGAGGGAAGGGCTGTCTAGGGACTGTTTAGTAGACCCCATGGTCAATAATTTCTTATTAATTTGTGTACAAACCATGCCTAATCTTTCCAGGTGACTCTGTGAGACCTAGCCATGAAAAGAAAAACAAGTGGTGGCAGAATTATTAAGATAGTGTTGAGATTTGACTAAAGGAATCATATTTTAATGATCTAGACATAGCCCTGAAAAGTTAACTTTTTTCTTTTTGCTTATTAAATCACTTGGGTCTTTAACCTTGATATTATCAGGAATGCTCAAGATTCCTCTTTACATTTTGTTAGTAGTCAGCCTGCAAAAAATCCTTCAAGGAGCTTGGCTTGAGACAGCTCCCAAGGGCTTCAACAGCAGCAGCAAAGGAGCTGAATCCTTTCCACATGGGCCAGGTTGGTTTGTCCTTTTGCCCCAACTGTTTCTGCTGCTTGAGTTAATTTGCCTATGTTAAAATACAGTAAACTTTAGCCTAACTGAAACCTATTTCCCTTTCTGGTAGGTGGCATTCCTTTAATGTAAAGTGTCCTCACCTTCCTATGTTTCTTTCATGCTCTGTACTCTTTAAACAAATAAATTCAGTACAACAAAACTCATGCAGGAAGCAAGCCATTTGCTAACAGGGAAACTACTGCGAAATCATGAGCACCTTTTGGATTAAAGGAAACTTTCTGGATTTGGTCAGGGACTAATGAAAAAGTAGAGTGCCTTTTTCACCCTCTTTGAGCAAAATTTCTTGCCTTTCCCCCCAACTCAACCATGGACACAAATCTCAGTAAAAATCACCTTCCAGCTTCCAAAAGAGTATTTATTAAGAAAACAGATTTATATTTGGGAAAAAAAATGTGGAAAACTCCACATACAGTTTACAGGTTTCAGACATTAAAAGTGTGAAGTCCTGTGTCACAGGGAGTCACATGTGAGGGCTGTAAATTGGGTGGGGGCAGTAGCACAGTCACTGACCCCAGCTCTGCACCCCCACCTGGGTATTTTTGATAAGGTTCATGTGGTTTTGATCTCCATATGGGCCATTCACCTATGATTTGGACCCCTCAATCCTTTTGAGTCCCTTCCAACTCAGAATATTCTGTGGTTCTGTGATCTGATATCCCAATTTTGACAGCAAAGAGCAGCCAGGAAACACAAGTGGAGCCCAGCCCATGGCCACACCATGTACCTACATTCCTGGCTCTTCCCCACACCGCCCTGAAAACCTCCATCCTTCAGGATCTGACAGCACCTGACTTTTGGCAGGGAGGGCTCCCTGAGTGAAAGGACTCCTGAGTTCTCCAGGCACCAAGTCAGCTCCTCGAGCAGGCACCGTGCTGCACACAGTTTCCAAAACTCCTTAATTCCCACCTCTCACTGCCTGTTCTTTCCCCCTTTAATTTTTCTCCCTCTCTCACACGCCGTGACCTTGGTGGCAGAATGAACACACTTAATCAAAAAGGGAAGAAAAACAAGTGCAGCCTTGTGCCACCACCTGTAAGCTGCCCTGAATTCATTACCTGCACGGTGCCAGACAGTGACGTTCCCAGCCATCGTGAGCGAAGTACAAACACTACCTCACACCAAAGGCATGTGCGTAGGAACAAAAAAACAACAACAGCATTCCTGTACCCATTACTTCAGTCTTGCAGACTTTCTTCTTCTTCTTTTTTTTTTTTTTTTTGTAAGTGTTATTTTGCCTCAACATGGGCATGCTCTTGATTTATTTCATTATTTCTTCAGACATGTGTGAAGTTTGTTGGTGGGTTCAGCCACTTTCTAAAGTTCATCAAAGAGTTTTAAACAGCTCTGCAAAATCATAAGCAAGGCTCCTCGTTGGTTTAAAAGCTAGGAAATGTTAGAAGATGGCAAGCACCAGATCATTTCCTTACCTTCCAGTTTCTGAGCTCTTGAGATGCATGCCATCAAATTTCTAAAGTTCCCAGTCATGGTCACAAGGGCTGGAAACTCGTGCAGCTTTTGGTTTAATTCTGCAGCTCCCCCCTCTTGAGTGACACAGCTGCAGGTGGCTCTTGCTCTGTGAAGGAATTGCATGAAAGTTTTAAACACAGGTAGCTTTTAAAACACCAGCCAAGGCAGTAGCTGCAACATGTTTGGCCAGGTTTCAGGAAGATTATTTTCTCAGCTTATCTAAAGGAATGTGTGCCTCACTCATGGAGGCCACTACCGGTTTTCCAGAGACGGGCATTTAGCAGTAAAATGGCATCAAGAAACAGCCACTTTCCAGCTCTCCTGTCCTCATTTGCCCTTTGCAGAGTCTCAGCTTTCTGTTGTTTAAAAAGCCAGAGGTGCAGCGGGTAGGTTTTCTGGACTGCATTTAAGCTGTTCAGACTGGGGTATCTGGTGACAATCCCCGTTGCGAAACAGGCCACCACCAGGAACAACTCAGAAGCAGAAAAAGTTTGAGTTGTGCTAAAGTTTGGGCAGTCTTTTGTGCAGATGGGTCACATCTGAGTGGCCCATGCAGCTCATCTGCTCCATTCTCAGCGTCCTCAAGGGCTGCCTGGGATGTGGCCAGTAATATCCCACCTATGAAGAGCCCAGATTTATAGGCTGGACTAAATCAGCCTGGGATGAAGGATTTGGCATCACATTTCCATTCCTGGGGCACCCAGGCACTGTGCTTGCTACTGTTTAGTTTTTGGTAGTTTCAGGTTCAGAGCAGCAATAAATTTAAAGGGAAAAGGTCACACTTTAATTACAAAAATACCAAGTTTTTTGCTTCACAGTTCTGGCTTTTTTTTCTCTTCCCGACATATCAGTCATTCCGGGATCGTATTTTGCCACGTCTCTCTGCTATTTCCCAAGCCAAGGTTTGGTCAATGAAACATTAGATCATAATGAAACAGCAGCAGTTATGTGCTCAGAAATGCAAGGAGCCCTTTTTTACTATGGTTTTGCTCTTATCCAATTTCAAAGGTTCACTAGAAGACTTGTGAAACTAACCCACTCAAAGTGTGAATCAAAAGCTCAGTCTGTGCTCATAAGCTGTGATGGAGAAGGAAATCTGTCTGTCCTCTGTGCTGAGTCAAGCCATTAACCTACCCAAAACACATGTATGGGGAATTTACAGGGCACCCACTTCTTACCACGTCTGGCCTTGCTCCTGCTGGTCTGACACAGATCCTGGCTTCCACCCCCTCTCATCTGCACCACCCATTTGTTTTTTTCTCTCTCCCCTTTGCACTTTTACTCTGGTGGAGTGGGAAATTCTGTAAGATAGCCCAATGCTCACAAACTTCCAGAGTGTCAGCACTGGGCTCCTGCACTTTCCCAAGCCTCAGAGGCTTCCCCTTCTCTCTACAAACCCCACAATTCTAGTCAGTGCAATCAATTCACTTCTCCCTGGTGTCTGGCAAAAGAGAGCCCACCACTCAAATGTTCTCTCAGCCAGGGACCCTCTGATCTGTCTGCACCCGTCAGCACCTTCCTCTGGGACTTCCACTTTACAGCTGTTCTCCAAAGCCTGAGGTTGGGATCAATAGTGGGATTTGTGGCCTGCAAAGCACTGATCTAGATACTGTTGCCTTGATAGAAATCTAAAAAAAAAAAAAAGAAGTAATAACTGGTCATCAAACCTCCACATTTTCTACAACTGGATTCAAAACAAAACAAAACAAAGAAAACACTTCTTTTGGCCCAAACTGTCAGTTGTGCAAAAAGTGCTTTGTTATTACCAACACTTTTCTGAAAGGTCAACATTCAGGATATGATTTTCTGTGTTTGATTGAAACCCCCTGAAGCATCCAATGTGTTATTTTTAAAACTTCTTTGTAGGGAAAAATAGTAAAAAAGCCCTAATTTTATTTTTTCCCTTCTCTTTCTTTTGCATCAGATGAGTTACACACACTGGCTAATAAGGTCAGGTATTGGGGTGAAATTATTTGATGTAGGGAAAGCAAAGCCAGACCTCCTGTTTTGTTTCTTACCAAGGGACACTCTGTACTGGAGTAGACCACCTCATCTACATACAAGAACTTGAGCAATGAGCAGTCATAGTTGAAAAAACAAAAATGTTTTTTGAACATGACAAATAGCAGAAGTGAAGATGGGAGAGATAAGTATTTACATATTTAAATACTTACAAGCTTGAATCTGGTTGACAAATTATATTTAAAAAATGATTGAGGGAGAAAAACATTTTGAAAGGTATTGATATTTTAAAGGTTAGGCAGCGTGTTAATTTTAGAATAGAGCTGTTGTTCTACACTGTCTACATGTTAAATAGGAAAGATGTAGGGAAAAACTTTGCCCTGAAGATGAAACAGAGTCTTTGGTCTGAGCTTGCCTTTTGCTGACTCAGATCAAAGTAGTGTGTGTGTGAAGGGGTCACACTGGAGGAAAATAAAATCAAACCCCGAAACATTTCACACCAGAGTTTTGCTCTTGTTATTTTTTCTTTATTGCAGTTCGGCTACCAGATCAAGGACGTATTACATGTTATTTATACTGCTGTAATTAATGGGTATGAGCATTATTAGTGACCTCTTGCATCATCATCACCGCCACATGCTTTCATATTCAAAGTGTATCCAAGGGCCTAAGCAGGCAAAAAGGGAACAAGCTGTTTGTTGTAGCAACAGCTCTTTCATTTTTTGCCGGGAAAACTCCTCGTGGCCTCCAGACACTTTATAAACAGGAGCAACTGCTTTGGAGAAAGGGAAGATGCTGATTCAGTTTCCTTCCCCCAGAGAATGAGAGGGTGAAAATATCCCGTGGTCATATGGGGAAAAGACTAAATTAAACATCTTAAATGTCTGTTCAATTAGGCTTGAAGGAAGGTAGCTTAGTATTCGAGGATAATGGGAGTTATTTACAAGGGATTGTCAGTTATAGAAATATTCCCAGGCTGCTATCTGACCATTCCCCAGAAATCACTCGGTACTTCAGTAAGTTCTTGCAGCTACCCCAGGGTTGTAGCCCTGGACACACACTCAGCTCCTGGCTGGTTAATCTGTATATCCAGGCCAGCCTCAGCGTTTCCTTAGTGCTTTTTCCTGCTGCTCCCATAGCTTCAGCGCTCCACACCCTCTCTCACGGATTTGGCGACGTCTGTCTGCTCCTGCTGCTGCCCGGGTATTCCGCCTGTGCCTGTCCTTATGGGGAGAGCCCAGCCTCACAACAGCCCCAGACAACGATGTTAATTTGTTTATACCCCTTCATTACTTCATGCAAAACATAAAGCAGCTCATCTGCTGCTAAGAGGTTCCAGCTCCCCCTCCTTCCAAAGGACGAGTTCGGCTCTCCGTGAGACTTCTCAGGAAAGAAGGGAGCTCATGCTTGAGATTACTGACAGAGATTGCCCAAAAAAGGAGATGGAGAAGGTTTGAAAACCTCCCCTTCTCACCCCTACATTTATGTTTTTTACAGAAGAGCAGGTCTGGGAAGGTGAGGGGGTGGCACGCAGCGCTTTCCTAATTGTCAGACTGTGCAAAAATGCAGCCAAATTCCTCATCCAGCAGTGACCCATTTACCTTCAGGCAGAGATGGAGATCTCATTAGATACTGTAAAACATCCCAAAACTTTTCTTTTTCTTTTTTTTTTTTTTTTCCTTCTCTCACAGCTTGGGTGTTCATAAGCCATAACTTGTGAAAGCTCTATTCTCACCTGCTCCTCTGGCTGTGCTGGGTTTGCACCTTGCATGCTTCTTTCTACCAGAAAAATCAGTAGTTTTGAAGAAATCTGTAACACCAAAGTAGGCTGACAAGCCACTGAGATGTTTGAAGGTGCTTGTTAAAGTTTTAAGAGCATAAAGGTGTTTCCAACCAACATAACAGCAGCTACAAAAAAAAAAAAAAAATGTCTTGCACTTCAAGACCACTGTGCTGGTGAACAAATTTTTTGTGAGGCCCTTTAGTAAATATAATTTACCTTCACTTCTGTAAAACGCTATTTCTTTGTTCTTTTGTTTTCTTGAAAAAGAATTTCTGCTCCTTACAGAGCATTTACTTTTAGGTGAACAAACATGTTGTGAGAACTGTGGCAGTGGGGGACTGAAATGACAGCAAAGCTCTGCTTGGGGAAAAAAGAAGGGAGTACCCAATCCAGGGAAAACAATGTAATACACCCACATTTGGGAGATGAATCATGAAAACAAGAAAGAATTAACCCTTGAGGCTTATTTTAACTACAAAATAAAGTTTTCCATGGGGAAAAAATAATAATTAAAAAAAAAAAAAAAAAAAAAAGCAGACAAATCAGATGTTGGGTAGAAGGATGGGCAAGCTGGAAAAGGGAGCCTGGCCATCCCCAGGGTCTGGGTGGCAGCTCTGTCCTGTCTGTGAGCTGTTTTCTGCAGCCCTGGATCCTAAGGCTGTTTTCCAAACATCTCTTGGCAGCACAGGATTCACCAAGCACGAACCTGGAAGTCAGAAGGAGAAAAGAGTTAATGGCAGTGCTGATCTGACCAGTTCATGTCTTTGTTTGAAAGAATGTGTTGCTCTTCTGGTGTTAGCACGCTCCTAGTTAGTTTTTTATTCCTGTTCCTCTATAACCTTAAAAATAAAGGATCTCTTTCAGAGAAGATTGTGGCAGCCAACTCAGACCAAGGATATCCGACATCCACCCAACTCCAACAGAGTTCCTGAGCTGAGAAATGTTGTTATCCAGCTACACAACAGTTCATCTGATAGCTATAAAGTGCTGCTGTGTAGTTTGGGATTTAGCAACCAGGAATTTCACATACTAATATGCAAGTGTGTGTGTGTGTGTGTGTGTAAGGGGAGTAATCTTTCATTGTTTCTTTTCAAAGGAAGCCCATGAACATCACAAGTCAGTTTCTGAGACAACTCAGGTTGAACAGCTTTGATACAGATTCAGGTAATGGACTGGTGGTCACTGAGAAGTTTTAAAAGTTAAAGGTTTCATGGTTTTCAATGGAAATACAAAAAGTTTCAGAAAAAAAAAAAAAAAAAAGAAGGTTACTGTATCTGGAGGTTTTATCCACCTACCCCCACTATTCCAATTATAAGCTAACTTCAGAGGGGGGTTTACCTTGGCAGAGCAGCTGTTAATCTGAACTCTGACGCAGCTGCTCTGTCCCAGTCACTCAGACCTGCAAAGATGCTTGCTCATCTCCTCTCATGGGAATTAATGCTGTTAGAAGACCGTGATTATAAAAATGCAATGAAGAGCAAAGCTTTGGGTGTTTCTTTTCTGTTTCCCATGCAGAGGAATAAAATACCCTAGAGACAGCGGGCTAAAATTTCTTCTTTGACTTGCATCCCAACAGAACTACCTACTGAAATCCTCCACAGCAGCCCTGCCCTAGCAGAATCTCTGCTGATGGCAAAGGCTTCTTCAGGTGTCACCAGAAGCCTGATTTATCCAGCAGTACCTTGGTTCTTACCACTGGCCAGGTGGCCTAAGGAAGTAAGGTAAGTAAGGTTCTAATTTTAGTCTGAGACAGAAAAGCAGCTATGAAAATACACCCATTTTCACCTGTCACCCAAATGGTCTCTACAGAATCCTAATTTTCGTATCAAAAGCCTCTTTTCAGAAAAGAACTGCACCATGGAGAACCACAGCGTGTTTTCCAGTCATGGAGGCTAGAGGATATTCACCTGGGGGTACATTCACAATTTACCCCTATATATACTGTAACATACTGTAATTCAGCTACATTTTTATGTTTTCTTCCTCCAATCCTGAGATTTTCAGAAACATTTCTCCATAACTCCTTCACTTTTACATTCCCTCAGTACCCTTTAACCAAGATTCTGGCTTAAGTATGGTAGATGCCACCACTGGGCAGATATTCATCTGGACAGCTACCCAAATTCCTTTGGATCCAAGCAGTTTGATAGCTCAGGCTGGAAAGCTCCACAGAGCATTCTAAACCTGCTAGGTCTGCTGTGCAGTTCTTCTAAAACAGCAAGCAAATGTGGCTGCACACTGACCACAGCAGGCAGCAGCTTGAGAGTCAAGGTCACCTCCACCTTCTGCCTGACCCAGGACCAGTGGCAGAGCAGAGGGAGACTATGGATCTTACAGAAACAATGGAAGTAAAACGATGAACTTTCCACAAAGCAGATTATTTTCAGGAACATACAGGCATCCATTCTTTATGGGTGTTAGAGCTTCATCACAGATCCCTGCAAAGCCCTGAGAGGATCCTCTGTCGTGTGGGGTCTGAGAATGACTCTAGAGATCGCTTTCCAAGAAGTTCCAGATGTCCCCATTGTGGGACAGCAGAACATCAGTTCCACCCACAGGGTTGCCCACCACACCTAAGGCAGCTCAGACATGTTGAAGCAAAGGCAGCTTTGCTTCTTTTAAACTGAATTTCATCGCCCTTCTGCAGACTTGTAGTGTCAAAATAATTTTCTCGCCTCTTCTAATTTCTTTGCCATGTTTGCACTGTAGGACCAAGAGGACTGAGAAAAAAACCAGCTGGATTTTATTTGAGCTTTTTATTCAGAGTCAGTTTTTCAACACAAAACAAACAAAAAAGGTTTGCTTGAGTCTTGCCCTTGTGTACTATGTACAGCAACTCCCCCTCCTTCTCCCTCTGGACATTAAGTGCTTTGAGGCAAAGGCTGGTTTGTTCTCCGTGTTGGGGCAGCACGTGGCACATCTAAAACTTACAATTTAAAAAAAAAATACAAATCCCAGGCACCTGAGGCAAGCAAACTGCAATCCATGCCCACATGAGCACAGGCAACTGGCAACTCCGTAGTAAAACCAGCCAGGCTGATTGGAAACTGGCCAGATGGCAGCTACTGCAAGCTAAAAGGATTAATTATTTGGGGATCATGCCTGGAGAGCAGGCGTGATGAATGCAATATATAATTCCTTGTCACGACTGTATGTCAGCACTGGGAAACAAGGAACAGCCTGTACCCTGGGATACAGTCACAGTCATCTTTGCTCTCTCTGACTTTTTTTTTTGTGAGACCCAGAAGATGAAAAGGGTCTCACTTTTTTAGCCTGAAACTGTACATGTGAACGGCTACAGTCTATCAGCCTTTGCTTTCCTGCAATCACATAAATGTCAAACAGCCTTATTTATTTTATCCATTTCACAACCGTAGTGTTAATTAACTATTTTATTGGGCCTGTGTAATTAACCATGTCATGACTCAAATTTCTACAAGGCCGCTCTGGGGATTTTTTCCCTACTTTCAGCTTAGCACTTAAGACCCCGAAGCTGCTTTTTCCGACCGGGAATTTCACAAGATGGGTCCTCCCGCTGCTGGCCAAAGAAAACCGCCAGCCAACCTCTGAGAGTTCCTAAAATTGTCCGGCCTAATTAAGCGCAGTTTGTGCAAGTGGAAAAATCCACGGAGGAGTTTTGTGCCAAATGTCCCCCGCAGGGCTCATCTGGGGTTACCTCTCTGCTGGGCCTCGGCAGCAGGGGCTCGGCCGCCTCTCCCACCTCCGGCCCCATCGAGGGCTGCGACCTCCCGACCTGCCAAGTGGGGAAATTCCTCTGCACGCAGCAAAAACACCTCACCCGGCTTTTAATCCCACCTCTCCTCCTCGGTGTGGAGACTAAGGCAGAGCTGGGCCGCGGCCTGCTCCTCCCGCCGGGCAGCGCGGCCCTGGCTGCGCTCCCGTCCGAGCGGCACCGGCGACAGCCTGTTTTTGACAGCTCTGCATAAGCACAGTTATTTCTAGCACAGTTTCCCTGAGCTGTGCCAACAAGCTGCTTTTTTTTCTTTTTTTTTTTTTTTGGGTTTTTTTTCAACAAATATATTTTCAGACCCCATCTAGCCCAGGAGTGCTATATTCTCCACCTAGACGCACGGGTGTAGCGTTACAGGCCCTGGATGAGGCTGTGGGGAGGAGGAAGGATGACCTGAGTTCTCCTAAAGCACTTCTAACCATAATCTCCGGGGTTTTACCCTCTGACCTGGGCTTAACCACACGTTGTCAGAACACAGACAGGGCTCCAGGTGCTTCGGCCCTGCTGCCTGCGCCACTTTGCCCCTCGGGTACCGCCGTGGTGGGAGCGCCAAGTGTCTGGGGGGGATGTCTGCTGACAGGACTGTGCGCAAATGTCGAGCCTGTGCCCCTTTCATCAACCTGCCGCAGCTCACAGCAGTGCCCTGGCGAGGCGGGATGGAGCTGAAAGGAAAGAAGTGAAGCTCTTTGAGCAGCTGATTGTGCTTGCCCATCCTTATTGCCTATCCCGAATCCCTGGCCCAAACTCTTTGATTGCCCCACATCTGGGCTGCATGGCTGCTGCTCTGCTTGTGGGCTTGGTAAGGACGTCCTCCACTCCCACATAACCACTCTTTGGGGATCTTTCTCAAGTACATCCCTTAGTGGAATAAAGTGCACTCCTTCAGTGAAGCCGCCTCCTTTTGGCTGGACTTTGATGACCCTTGTGGGTCAATTCCAACTCAGGATGTTCTACGATTCCAAGATTTTTTTTAGATCTTTCTTTTGGTGGCAAAGGACACAGCAATGGATGTCTGTCATTGCATCAGTTTCAGGAATTCCGCAAAAAAACACGGATCTAGCTTCACCTGCTGGATTGAAGGAGTTGCTAACTGTTTTGTTTGTGAGATCTAAGTGTGAGAGAAAGGAGTCCAGATTTCCAGAGTGCTTTTACATTGCAGAGAGCTTCCCCACAGAGCCCTCCCCTCAGCCCTTCCAGCCCCCTCTCTATTTACTTACGTGTGACTTCTTTAGCTCTAATCTGCTACTTTGCTCTTGTGGAGCCGGAGCTAACACATAAATATGGCAAACAAAACAGAGAGAGTCCTCTAATGCCTCTCTGCACTGTCGCTCCTCAGAGCCAAACTACATTTTAGGAGCTTGTCTGTACCCACTGCTGTTTTCTCACCTGAAACCATAATCTTCTCTTTGTGCTTTGTGCTTTCCGTCACTTCCATAGCAACCAGTTGTGATGGCTCCGAGGATTATCGCTTCAGGAAGGAAATAAGCAGTGATGGAAGAAAGAAAGGACCTGTTTTTTTGCTCTGATCCTGCTTTTATGATGAGTGCAGATAAAATAGTGTTCTTAGCTGATCTGCAGACAGTCCACATGCTGAAAGGGTCACCACAAAGTTGGGTTTGTTTCCTCCTTTTCTCTGAGTCATTGTGTTCAGGGCTTCTGGTTGAGCCAAAACAATATGAGAAACACGTTCACCTAGAGCCTGCTCACCTTGCTTGGCTGACCTGTCCAGCTCAATCAGTTCATGCAATCAAATTGACTTTCCTCAGAAAGGATACTAGTCTGGCACTAATGCAGCACAAAATATTTGTGTGAATTCCTCAGTAATAAAAACATTCTGAGGAAAGGACCTGGATAATACATGCTCAGTGGTTACACAGTGAAGGCTGGGAAAGCAAACAGAAAAGATTCCTGAGCTTCTGGCTGGGCCAAACTGGTAGAAATCCTTTAGGTAACAGTATTAACTTGGGAGAAAGACTTTTAGAGATCATGAGGAACATCTTGTTTCTCTCCAGTGCCTCAGTCAGATCAAGCAACTCAAATATCTGGAGTCATAAGAAACAACATTGAAAATACTGCAGGGCAAAAGGGGTAGGGTGAGCCCATCTGCCAGGAGGGTACAGAGCAGTACAACTCCCTCAAAGTACTGCAGGAGGGTCAGGGGCAGCTGAAAACAGAATTAATGATGTGAGTGATCAGTCCTGGAGAAAAACACTGGGGAGAGACCCTTCCCTGGAGGAGAAGGATGGGAAAGGGGAGAGAGCCACAGAGAAATCTGTAAACCAGCAGTGAGCTATGTTACTCTCTGAGCTGGTAAGGGAAATGCTACCAGGATCCAGAGTCAAACAGGGACAAAATCTCCTATTTCTCAACTGCTGTCCTTTTGCTGTAGATGTGGCTCTGCAGGGTCTTTCACACCTGGGTCTCCACAGTCATTTGTGCCCTCCTTGGTCTTGCCATGCCAGGCATCAACACCCACCAGAAGACCAGCACAGAGGGTTCTTTGTGCTGCCCTGGTTGTCCTGAAAAGCCCCTGTAATTTGTATTATTGTTTTCCCAGAAGTGACGGTATGTTCTGGAGAAATGCACGTTATTTGAGGTGCTCAGCACGGTGATTTTTTTTTTTTTTTTTTTTTTTTTTTTTTGTCACCGCAGGTGTAGCGACAAACAAAATGGAAAACAAGCTCATTCCTTCAACAGGGTACTGTTACTGCCAGGCCTGACTAATCAGCCCCTGACAGCAGCAGGAATCTGCTGGGGAAGGAGCTCCAAGGTGGGAATGGCAGAGCCCAGATCCTCTCCCTCGGGAATCCCTTGGGCAGCTGTGCTCTTTCCACTCCAGGGGGACCTTGCCAAGATCTACAAGCCTGCTGCCCAATCCCAAAGAAGCCAGCTCCTGCACAAGCCTGTGTATCTCATCCCATTAATAAATGTTTTCTGAAGGGCACAAAACATCCACATGCCAGATCTGTGTTCTGGCTCAGGGCTATGGAGGAGGCTTGGGTTTTTTTGATCTTTTCTTGGGTAGAGGTGGTTTATTGTGAGGGTTTCCTTCTGGTGCTGTCCCTGGCGATGGCATGCCCAGGGAGGGCAGCAAGGCTGTCTCACACTCCGCCAGCAGCCTGTTTTCCTGGGGAAAGACCCTCTCTGCCTGGTGTGGAGCCCTTGGAGCCCTGAGGAGGTGGGGGACATGCTGACACCTGGCTCTGGGCCACCCAGAAAGCCCCATCTCACTGTTCTGCCATGCCCACCCCTGAGCCAAGCCAGTGGGAAGGAGTCACAGGTACACTGCTCTACCGCAGCTATGTGCTGGCAGCCCAAAGCAAAGTGGCTGAAAGAAAAAGAGTGTTTTGGTGGGGAGTGAGAGGAGTGTGGTGGGTTGATGCCTGCAGCACCACTCACGATTTCATTGTGGCTGCTGGGATTGGCAGGAAAGTTCCAGCACTGGTGTGCTCAGTACAGCTCACGAGGTGCCACCATCCCAGAGGGTATCTGTGGGTCTGGGGCACAGCTGCTAAATGGATCCAGCCACTCGTGTGGCTCTGGACAGGCAGTGTCACACCTTCCCCACTCCCAGAGTGCTGCCCACACCAAACTGACAACACCAGGCTGGGAAAGATGAGGTGAAGCTTTGTGCAGGCGACCTTGAAAAGCTGGAGAGAAAGCCATTTGCATGTGTACTTTAGGAAATCTCTCCGAGGAGCCTAACGAAAGCTCTAATCACAAACCAACTTCAAGCCTGCAGTAATGACAAAGGGGAGCTCAGAACCACGAACAGGGTAATGCACTGAGCTAATACATATTCACCACCTCTCACGTGGAGCTTGCATCAATCAGATCTGCTTCATTCTTCACAGTCTGATCCAAGACAGGTCATGCATAAGCTTTTTTCTTTTCATTCGAGTCTGTGCTGGAGAATGGTGGTTCCAGTTCTGTTTACCAGGCTGTGCTACGAAGATTGTTTAGCTGATGACTTTGTGTGGTGTGTTAAAAAGGATTAGCTTCCTTGTGGGCACGTGCACAGGTACATAGAAAATGAAATTTTTTCTAGTTGAAAACTTCTGGGGCAAAACTAGGCTAGGATATATTTAGCAAAAAGCCCCAAAGGGACATTTTTCAGAATGCTACTCTTAAACCTCTTCACATCAGGAGCATGACTGTCCTCTATGTGGAGGTCTTTTCCACCACTTTGACAATGTAAAATGTCCTCCAGGGAACAAGCAACATTTTGTTTCCTTTTTGCTAATTTTTTTTTCTTTTTCTTGGATGAAAAGGAAAAAAAACCAAAAAAAGACAAGGTGAGAAAATAACATTAAAAATAGACACTACAAAAAATTTTACTAGGATTTGTAGGGAGGACAACATGCAAACCCAAGACTGCAGGGTCACATAAAAGTGAGGCTGGAATAGAGATAGTCAGATCACATGGCCCCATAAAGCAGGACCAGATGGACAGAAACCTGCTTTACTGCAGGTCTGAAACAGTCCAAATCTGTGCTGAAAACTCCCCCAAGCCCTCCCTCCCCATAAAAGCTTGCCTTTTCCATTCACCTTTCTGTGTTCCTTTGGCTACAAGATGGCAGAGACCTACAGAGCACAGGTGGAGGAACAGAAAGCTTGTGGTGCATGCAGACAAAAGGAACAAAGGAAAGCACACAAAAAAGGCTGGTGATGTATGAAGCCAATAACTAAAGCCTTTCACACAAGCTTCTTCCTTAATTACTGTATTTAGCGCCGCTGGCGTAATCAAGAACCTGGATTGTTCCGTGGCTGTTCAGTCAGTTGTGACAGACCCTGTGCAGTGTAACCTCATCCCCTCTCCTCACTGCCTTCCCCGAAGCCTTTCCAAGAGCATCCTTCCTTCTCTAACCCTGCAGCCTAGAAAATAAGTCGAGAGTGGACATTGAGCTGTACCAGGACGCTCTGTATGCTGAAATTACTACTGTCAATATGCCACATTATATCAAATACCTAGAAGCCACAAAAATCCCCCAAAGCTAAAACTGACCTGGCAACATCAACTCTGCCTATATTTCTGTATTACAATTGCTGGGGAAGCAGATTTCACTTGAAAGGTGCCCTCCTGCTCTCTCCTCTCTGCTGTACATGCAGCTCCCTCCATCCATCTGTGACCATCTCTGTTTTCCCTCTCTCTGCTCTAAGATAACTTTGAAAAATGACCTGGTTTACAAAAAAACTGGGGTTTTTTGGTGAGAGTTTTAGTTAGCTAAGACAATTTAAAGCTTTTTTTTTCCCTCCATGCTCACCAAAGGCATTGGGCTGGTGCACCAGAGGGTTTGGGGAGTTACCTTTGGAAACAGGAGTGGTGATGAAATGCCGGCAAAGAGAGGGCATGGACTGAGCAGAAGGGATCAGATTGTGAATTCTCATTCTGTCACTCAGAAAAGTTGAACCTCTACACATCAGAGACATGGCTGTCCTCTACATGGAGGCCTTTTTCACTGCCTTGATAATGTAAAATGCCCAGTGAGCAAGTAACATTCTCTTTCCTTTTAAATTGAATGTCTTGGCTGCAGAGGGATCTCATCCTGCAAAAACCAGGATCAGATAGAAGCTCTTGTTACAACATGAAGTACTTGGGCTGTGGAATAACTCCAAGTTCATGTTGTTTGGGAAACCCCATTATTATTATTACATTCCTTTTAAATTTCCTGACTTCCTCATGGCTCCTTTTCCAGCCTGAACTTTGCATCCTTTTCTCTCTTTCCCATCACTTAGTTGTGACTAATGAATGGGAGAAGAGGGAAATGTTAAAGTTAACTTCAACACAGCATCAAAATTCCTAACCAATGGTTGTTATTTTCTGACTTCCACTCAAATTTAACAGTCTCACTCTAAAATATCATTGCAGATGCACCACGTTCATGCCAAGGCTTAAAGGATTTGTTCAGAATGAAAATGAGGTGGGGAAAACTGCATCTGTGCAGGTATTGGCCCCATTCTGCCCCCTCCAAAGTTCATAGTCACTTTACCACACATCCCAGGTGAAGCTGGAACGCTCCTGGGAGAGGAGTGTGAGGTGATGAACACCAGGGAGAACAGGACTGGCAGAGCCATCAAAAATAGGATAAGGAGAATTAGCTGAATAAGTGAGACATAAATGTCCTCTTCCTACAGCCCTGTTCCTCATCACTGCTCTGCAGAGAGAGTAAGTAACTAAATTAGGCAGAAGAACCTTTAGGAGGAATATGACGGGAAGCGAAATCCTGACAGCAAGGTCTGTTAGGCTCCCAAATGTCCCTCAAGGGAAGCAGCGAATGCTTGAGTCATTTGAACAATAGACTGGACCAAGTGCTGGAAAATGGGCAGGAGGGAATAAATCTGCATTAGCAGAGGGACGTCTCAGATGACCTCATAAGTTGTTTCCACCCATAAATCTGGGATTCTGTGACAAGACCTGAGCCAGAAGAGGGCTGGGGCAACATCACAAATGGAAACACCCATGTCCATGTATGTGGGAGCTTTGGGTGACCACACTGACCTACATGTTAACATGAATGACAACTCGTATTCTAGTGTGGAAACTGCTTTCCATCACCCATGGATTTGGGATCTGACTTGTGGGTGCACCTCACCACCCAGCCCATGTCCTATTTACAGGGTGAGGGAAGAAACCTGAGACATCTGTGTCACTTGTTCTTCTTAGCTAAAATACTTCATCTAGACAAGGTTTAGTGGCTTCTGGGGCCTTCCAAATTCCCTTTTTTCTTCTTCCAGTGTTTGACTTTTAGGGACCTCCATCTGGGAATTTTTGTGGGAAGGAAGGGCCCACAAGTCTATTGATCTTAATCCAGGATCAACAAAATGTAGGCCTTCCTCCCAGCACCACAAATTAAAAAAAAAACACAGTACAGAAGAAGAGAAACAAACAACAAAGATTAAATGGTTACAAAAACTGGGATAATTTTGGTTTATAATACTGCACACAATCCACCTGCTAGATTTTAATACTCTTAGTATCAACTTCATCCCTTCAAGGACTTCAATTCTCAAAGAAACCTTCCTCTTCTCACATGAGTAAAATATCAGTGTGAGGAAGCAGGGACCTATTTCCCAGGATGTGGGACAGCAACCATGAGACATTCTCTTCCTTATTGCCTGAAAAATGAAATTCTCATTCATATCCATGCATGCACATGCCTACACATCCCATCTGGTGGCTCAGCCAGAAGTCATGGTTCAAACCCACCAACAACTTCTCTATGCTCCCATTCCCACCCTCCTTCAACTCTCCAAGGAAGAGGGATGGAGTGCCTCACTTCAAGCCTTTCTGTGCTCTGTGTCACCACAATTCAGCATCACTCCTACCCTCCACCCATCTGAGAACATCAGGAACCCCTGGGTGCCTACAGCTGCCCATCACACACCAGCAAAGGGCATCCATCCATCCTGCCTGTGGTTCCCCCTCCCATCACCCACCCCAGAAAAAAGTTTCCCTCGTTGTTAGTGAGTCTTGAAAAGCGTTTTTAGCCCCTCATTACCTGGCAGGACTGACAATAAGCAATAATCAACTAGTCTTTTAGGCAAAGAAAGAGTTATTGAGAGTGCCATTATTAATTCTGGGAATATGATTTTGTGTGGTACTGAGAAATGGCACTGATTCAGGCTCTGAGCACAACCCAGGGAGTTCAAAGCACTCCATGGGTCCATGTGTTCGGGCACACAGGTGTGGATGTACATGTGCATTCCCACTCTTGGTGATGCCTATCAGCCAGGGGGGAGGAGCTGAGTTAGTCTGTACTGCTCTGGCTGGACTGGGCACATCTACAGACAGAGTGACACCTGATCCCTCACCTTGCCCTGCCAGACACCAGCTCTGAGCAGCATCCTGCAGTGGCAGCTCTCCTATTTCCCTGCCACAGCCCCCTCCTGCTACCAGGACACAAACACCGCTTTGCTCGGGCATCAAAAACTCAGCCCTTCCCTTCTCTGTACCTGAGGGAACAGAAAAGCTTCCTGCAATGTTTAAAAAACAGTTCAGGAGCCCCTTGGAATTGCACCCCTAACCTGCCTGAGTTAGCTCATTCCAAAATTCCCACCTGTCTGCAATTTTAAGAGCTCCAATCCTTTCGGAAGGCAGTCCTTTGTAGACCAGGCATGTACTTGGCTCCAGGGGTGAGATGTAGAAAGATGAGTTTGGGGAACTCTCCCTGGCTCCTGCTCCAGCACAGCCCCTGCTGCTGGCACATGAGGATGTCAGGAGAAACACGGCTCATCTATGCAAAGAGAAAGAAAGCTCCCCTCTGACACTGGAGCCAAGTCCTATTTTGATGATGCAACTGGGCTTGAGCAGGCAAGGGAGTGACTGGGACGGTCTGGACACGCAAGGTCTTCTGCAGAGAGCAATTAGGAGCTGCTGTGATTTCCTCATCAGCTCTGGTAACGGCTGGCGTGACAGGGGAAAAAACTGGTAACACTGGAAGCTTTTATCCTTTTAGCTCCTCCAGCAAACAACATGCTCCTGAAAGTATGATCTCAGAGATCACAAACTCAGGTGAAAGCGAGCCCAGTTCACAGGCGAGGCTTGGTGGTGGCATAAGAAGCCATGTGCTGGCTCGTCAGCCTCGCTGCAATCAGCTCCAAAGCAGCCTAAGCCCTGGACAAATGTGCTGGACACCAGGAAAAACCCAAACACAACACACAGCAGCAAAAAGAAACCCAATCTGTGGTCTGCCCATGTGGCTGTGACATGCAGTGCAGGCATCCACGGCAGCTGGAACCCAGCAGCCAGCTAAACCAGTGGGAGAGGTGCTGTTGGGGTGTCTGGCTCTTGCTCTGCTGAGTGGAGAATCGAGGTCTAAGGGCACATCCTGCCCTGAGGAACTGGCTGATCCTGCTGGCTCGAGGGCTGAGTGCAGCCGGTGACTTGCAGTGTTAAGCCAGTTACTGAATCCAATTGGTAGGGTCCTGCATGCACAGAAGTGGATCCACCTGGAGACCAGGAGGGTGGTTATGGGCTTGTGAAACAGAATCTGTGCTGAAGAACAACCATGTCTGCTACCTGGAGCTGGGAGAAAGTGGGTTTTGCAGTGTGTGACTAACCCCAAAGTGTGCTCAGGTGGGCCTCTGAGCAGCAACATAACTCATTTCCTTTTGAGGACAATTTCCCCCCCGTTCCCACAAGTCCAGCAGCCTGAACAAACCTGTACCCTGGCTGCACCAACACCTTTATCACAGGACCCCCTCCTGCTGCCTGGGGCATCCCAGATCTCCCACTTCTTGTGCCACTGATGGCAGGTGGCCAGGGATAGAAGGGACACCAGCACTGAATGCACCAAAACTGCCCAGAGAGCCTCTTTCCACAAACAAGAGGCACGAGGAGGAAACCAGGATTCCTGTTTCCCTGCTGCCACTCTGATGTTCATCTTCCCAGGCTGAAACACAGCATCTCCCTGCTTTTCTCTGGAGAGCACAGCTCCCACCACTCACTGGACACCTGAATGGGATCTCCTTCCCAGCAGCAGTCAGCAAGGTGGGCTGAGTGGCCTGAAGTCATTTGTCCTGTCAGACCTCCTGTTCCTCTCTGCCCCTCCTGTGGGAACACAACCCACGGGGCCACATCCTCTGGATGCCCGCGACTCATCGTGTCTGACTTTGGAGATTTGCAACAGAGACCTGAGTAATTAAGAGCCAAAGCTACATTTCTGTGTCAAAGTTGTTATGAAGACATTGCTGTAGCCTTTTAAAACTGTCTTACCTCAACTAATCCGTAGGGAAGATTTTCCTCCCTCTGGGATGGAGAGGCACCCTTTCACTCCCAAAATTCAAAGTGTGCAGAGAGTTTTTAACCTCCCTAGCCCAAAAGTAAGACAAATACCCCAGTTTTTCTCAGGCATACCAATACAGGGAAAGCAGCAATGGTCGTATAAATAATTGTCTGATCTGTCCAGCACTGCAGTCAGTTTGGTGGTTCAGTGTCCTCACCGTGTTGTGCTCACTTTTCATGAGCAGAAAGCAGAAATGTTCATGGAAAATGGATTTCAGAGGCGTGCACATAACTGTTCCTGGAAATCTAATTTTACATGTTCAATAAAATCATCTGCTACCAAACAAGAGTTTAACAGGAAAAACTCATGAAGACACTTAGCTGACCACTGCACAATTAGCTTCACTGGGTCCAAAGAGCAGAAAGTGTTGAATGTATCCCAGCAAATGTATGAGTAATATTGTTAGGCAACCAGGAAAAAGCAGCTAAAATCAAATGATTAATGACTCCTCTTTTTTCTTTCTTTTTTTTTTTTCCCTTTCTTTTTTAATGTGGTATGAACAGGAAGGTTTAAAGCTCAGTTTTTGCAAGATGTTTCTTGCAGGAGCAGATCTGTTTGGAAATCCAGCAGATGCCTGGAGATAATGGCTGTGAGAAGCCCTAAATACCCATCTACCTATCAAGTGTGTAGACAAGCTCATGAAATGATAACATCTTGTTACCTTCCCAGAAAATGGGGAAGAAATGATCAGCAACATAAGGGGGGGAAAAAGGTACTTAGCTAGAATTTCTGAAATCCCTTCCAGCTCTTGACTAAGATATTTTTCTTGTCACAGAATAAACCAAGGACTCTTAAAAAAACACAGTTGCCCAGGGTAGCGGAAAGGGATGTAAGACAGAAGAACTAAAAAAGCACCCCGGCATGATACAGGAAAAGCTCCATCAAAAAAAATGAATCTGAATTCACTGCCTCAGTGGCTGAAGAAACAAAGGATGAGAGTGTCTGGCTCTGGATGTTGGAGCCTTAATGTGCTGCTAATAATGTTTATATCATAAAGCAGCGTCGCTGCATTAGCTTTGATTTAGCAACGCCAGTTTACATCAGCTGAGGAAGCCGTCTGTAAATTCAGCTCCACAAATGTAAATACAGTGAAGGAAGAAAGGCTTGGTCATCCCTGGAGGACATAAGAAGGGGACTGCTGGACTGACCTGTGCACTTCCCAGTGCCCACTCTGCTGTCACAGCTTTGTCACCTATCTGAGGTGCAAAAGGGACATGTGGTCTGTGTGGCTCAGCCTCTGGCTGTGCAGACATCCATCCAGTCCTGGCAGTTCTGCTTGACTTCACTCCAGCTGTACCCTACTCCAGCTGCACAGGGAACAAGCCTCAGAAACTCTCCAAAACTCCAAGTAGAAGAGATTTTCGGATAAAACTATAAAAGTGATATTAACAGATTGCTGGGACCAGACGGTTTCACTCAAGAGCTCTGAGGGAACTCAGGCTAGAAATTGCTGACCTATTCAGTACAATACCACAGCAGCTGTTGAAGTGGCGAGGCACCACAGGAATGGAAGGTGGCAAATGTTACATTCATTCTTAAAAAGGGCCTTTAGAGGTCATCCAGAAACCTGTGGGCTGGGAAGCTGGGCAAGGCAAATTGACAGAAAGTATAACAAAAAGCAGGTTAGCTAAAAGTGTGATGGAATGGGAGAGAGCAAAGTTTGTTGAGTGAGAGCTCAGGCATTGCAAATCCATTCGTGTCAAGACCTGGGCAATTTGGCGTATTTGTAAAAGATCCAGCTGCAACCAGGTGGAGAGTAATCTCAGAAAACTGAATGACAGGTCGATGAAATAATCTATGAAAGTCACCAGCAGCAAATAAAAAGTGAGGACTGTGAGAAACACCAACCCAAGCCATATTAAGACCAGCAGGGGCACTCAATTAAGATCAAGCAAGAAGGAAAACTCAGTCAGTGAGTTTGTTGAAAATTCCAGCTTACTCCTCAACAGGTGCTAACAATACAAAAAAGGAGCCTTACGAATGACTACAGAATTAAAAGAGAATGATCTAGGACCTCTGCCTCAAACACAGGATGTCCACCAAGGAGGAAATAGATCAACCCATACAGAAGACACAGAAGACATGAAAACTACAGTAGAGTCCTTCTTCTTGTCCACCTCAACTGAGAAGGAATGTGAGAGAGACCCTGACAAGTCAACATGGAAATATGATCAGGAGCATTATTTGTGCCCATTGTCACTAGGGAAAGGCAGCACAACCCAATCTCTTGGGCTGGAGGTCTAATACGAAGAAAAGGAAGTACTTCTTTCACACAATGCAAAATTGAATTATGACACTTGTCACAGGATGCTGTGAAGACCAGAATTATAAAAGAATTCCAAAAAGGGCTAGCCAAATTCTTGGAGGCTTGACCCATCTGCAGCTGTTAAACACAATGACTCAAATGCCAGTCCAAAATTCTCTTAACCACAGTCTGCTCTCTACTGAGCTGGTAATATCACAAAGGAATTGTGCTATGCTTGCCCTGTCCTTACACCCTTTACCTCACAGTGTGCTGCTGGAATGAGCTGCCCAATCAGCTGGACCTTTGCTCAGAGTCACTATCACTGCATAAGACACATTACACATAACATAAGATGTTTATTAAGAAATTAGTATTTATTGCAGGTGATAGTCAAGTTTGTTCACCTCACATGAAAATTTTATCTCTGGCAGGTGCTAATATCTGATACTTTGGGAGAAAAGTATTTCTGTCCTAAAAAAATCTATCATGCCTCTGGCAGTCTGTACCAAAGACCAGCTCCTTCCTGATCTCCCACAGATGCTCTGCTAAATCCATAAACCATGACAGTGGATTACCTTTATCATTGATTTAACTGTCACCACTAAAAGTAGTTAGCAGTCATGAAATAAGCCAGCAAGTGCATTTGAAGCAATGTCCTCCCAAGGCACATATATCCTTTTATCAGTCTTAAATTAATTCTCCTTCATTGTGTGACGTGTGCCTTATTCTCACTTTGCAGGATGAGCAAAAAGGAAGCATGGATCACTTTCCATCTCCTGCACCATAATTCTGTTCTCTCAACTGCTCTCCCTTCTGCTGCTTCCCCCTTCCAGCTGACACAGGCCAGGATTACACAACCATGGCTTTTGCCATGAGGGATTCCTTTCCTTGCCGAGGTGTGGCTGCTGCACTGGGCACAGTGAAGGAGAGGGTCGTGGGGGTGAGTTATGGATCTCCTGCAGGAGGAGAGGGGCAGGGGAGAATCCCTCGCTGCCGTGGCTGGACCACACTGGCACCAGAGTGCTCGGCTGGGTGTCTGTGCTCAGCCTGCTCAGAGCAAAAACAGCCTGTGTTTTTCACTGCTACCACTTTGGCATCTTCTGCCAGCTCTAGGCATTTCCTTTCTGAAGAAAAAAACAGCCAAGGTTGGATCATTCACTTCTGGGGTTTTGCTAAACTTGCCAGCATCTGTTCCATCTGAACAGCGGGGGAAAAACACCAGTCCTGGACTGGGAGAGAAAGGGAAGGTATCAAGTTGTAATGTGAGAGATGAAAGCAAGAAAAACAGCATCTTGAGAGATGTTAAAGACAAAAACAAATGCTGTGAACAGGAGCAGAGACAGATTTCAGAGGAAAGGAAGGAAGAGAGTGACTAAAGCACCAAGAGTGAAAACAGTGTACACATGGAAACTGAGTCCAGACTCCCAGAGTTTCTTTGTACTTGTTTTTCCTACCATTTCACAGAAATCATAATGCTGGCGGGATCCCTCTATACCCAAGGGTCAGTGATGTCAATGAAAGTTGGTGGAGCTGCAGTGATTTGTATCCATCAAGAAGCAACTTTCTTAAATTTCCCGGAATTACTGGAGTTTAAAATAATGCCCTGAGAACCTAGCTGAAAACAACAGTTAGGATTATCCTTAAGTCAGGTCATACTAAAACCTAATTAAAGATTATTTACAATGCATCCATTATTTTTTAAGAGTCTCAAAATTCCTAACTTTGGATGGTCACATTGAAAGCACAACCCTGGAAAAACATGTGTGTGACACTTTGCTACCAGTACAGGAGTCACAGCAAATGCACAAAGAGCTCTACAAATTCCAGCTCAGCAAACAACTACTTCAGAAAGCAAAATAAGTAAATATTATCTCTGTCTCCCCCCAGACTTCTGTTTAACTTCTTGGATTTACCTTTCCATCACTCTCCCTTTCCTTCAAAATGTGATAGGTGGATTTTAAAATAAAAACTGCAGGATAGAAAAAAAAAGATTAAAAATTGATCCTTAATTTCTTTTAAAAAACAACCAGTGATTGTTGTTTGGTTTGGGGTTTGTTTGGTTTGAGGTGGTTTTTTTTTGGTTTGTTGTTTTTTGGGGTTTTCTTTCTGAGTGTTTGTCAGCTCAAACTAAAGATCATCAATATTTAGAGGTCCCATTGCAGACAAAACCCCTCCTTGCTTTCACTGTGACTGCACGAGCTGAATAAAAACCCTTATCAGTATTTTCTTTTTAACTTTCAGGTTATATTTTACAAGCCACAATCCATTCTCCCCTGTGAATCTCTCCCTCCCCATCCTTCCCTTTGCTCTCTTTCAGTGAGTGCCCTAATCTGGCTGGGGCTGTCTCTGCTGAAGGTGACCCGGAGGGAAGGAGGGGGTGCCCATCTGGTGACACTCCACCACCGCGGGGCCGTCCTCGCTGCCCAGACCTCTGGTCCTGCTGCATTTTGTAACCCGATTACCACAGACTTGGGTTAAATTCAGACAGATTGCCTACCAGCAAAAGGCTCAATATCCCATTATCAGATTTGTGAGCCCGCCATCCCTCTTCATTTAGGATGTAATAGAAAGTGTCAGTAATGTCCTACGGACTTTGGCTTGAAAATGTGTCTTGACTATGCAAGTCATAAGTGCACTGGGTGAAGATACTCCACAGAATCACATGCAGGACAACAATTTTAAAACATTTTTTATTTAAATATTAAATAAAACACATCAACTAATCATTTTGGTGTACACCTCTCATTTTAACATAAGAAATAAAATGATTGTTCAGTCATGATAAAAAATAAACTATACATCTCAATTAAACCAGTCACGTAGTGTCTTTAAATACCCTATTGCATTGCAGTCTGCAGAACAGCACTGTCAAGATATCTACAAAAAAAAAAAAAAAATACAACCCAGACTTTTAAAATGACCTCTTCTGCTCCAGCAATAATTCCAAAGAGGTTCTACAGCAATTGGAAAAGAAAAAAAAAATACTATGAAAGTAAAGTGCTTGTCATTGCTCAGGACAGGAAACAAAAGAATCTGTGGCCTTTAGATCCATGGCATTAAACAAAACTCAAATTGAGGAGGAAGTTCTGTGGTTTAAGTACATGTGCTACCCCTTAGAAAACTGAAGGCCAAGTTGCTGCTTTGTGACAGGCTGGCTTTTTCTTGCCCTCCTCTCCAGCCATCTCCATGCAATCTCTTTTTTTGGCTTGGGTTTTTTGGGGGGTTGTTTGTTTTCTTTTAAACCCACACTACAAATGAGCATGAGACTTTGGTGTTTTCTCTGCTGCAAGGCACCACTCATTAACAGGAGTTTACAACTCGAGCAAATTTCTGTCACTTTGAACCTTCCAGACCATGGAGCAGCAGTGGCAAGCTGGAGATGCACCGATACAGACACACAGATACAACACACAGATAAAGAGGTTGTTTATGGAGAGCCACAGACAGAGCCACGTGACATCTTCAACTCTTCCTACTCCCACCAATTAACCTGGTCAATCTTTGGCTTTTTTCTTTTTTTTTTTTTCCTTAAAAAAACCAAAATAAAACAACAAACAACTAAACAAACCAAACGAAAAAAAAGAAAACCCAAAAAAAACCCCCCAAACAGGTCTCTATATTATTTGCAAATGTGTAATACTGCAGGTTGCATGAAGCCAAGGTAACTTGAAGGCACCCTGTGTCACACTAGGGAGATGGGTCCTTTAAGCATTTAGACAGAATGCAGCCATGCTCTGACACTCGGAGGGCAGCTCCCAACCAAGCTGTCTCACTGTCTGCTCACCTGCTTCCAAAGTTTGCATGCACTCCCCAACTCCTGTCTGTGGGAGCACAGCCTGTCCTCCCCTTTATAACCTCAGCACAACCTCTATTGACACCAACAGAAATCATGGTCTGCCTCGGGAAGGGAGTCGAGGTTTATACCAGAAACACAACAGAAGCATATTACAAAATATAAAAAATAACTAGTGTTATATAGTTTTCTGCTTCCTATTTATATACATATACAGCATTAAAAACCATACGAAAAAAAACCACCTATCTAATGCAAAACCTCGTTTTGCTAATATGCCAAAAAAAACCAACCAACCAAAAACAAACACCCAAAGATTGTGCTGTTTTACTCACTTTTAATACAGTTTTGTTCAGAGAAAGCTGTACTCCGTTAGAGTAGAATTCTGTTCTAGCCTATTCCTTTTGTCTTTGTCAGTATATAATTATAACCTCAATATTGCACATTTCCCCAAGAGTCAGTTCTGTTTGGACCCTGATAATGAAATGCATAAAAACATAATTAGCAGCGGAAATAACAATGTGCAGCACTAAGAAATACCCCTCAGGCAACTTTGTAGGCAACCTCCAGGAGGGCTTTTTAAAAAGAAAACCCTTCCCATTACCCCACAGGTGCTGCTGCTTCCCTCCTCAGTGCCTCGGCAAGAATATGAACAAACTTAAGAGTTTATAAAAAGATTCCTAAAGATTACTCAGACCAACAAAATACAGGCACGTGTGTACCTGTGTGTATGTACACACACACACCACTCCCAAACAAACATCCCTGCAAAAGACCAGGCATTATGCAATTTGGATCCTGATTATCAAGGGATACATTTCCAATAGTTACTGCTTCTGTACTAATTAGGAGGGCATGCTGAGCTTTTCCAGCTGATGTATCAAGCAAGAAGTTCACAGTTTTCATTTAAAGTATGTCTATCTGGGAGGTGTGGAATGGGGATGTTGGTTCCTTTAAATAAAATGAGTGTTAACAGGAGGGAAAAGGAAAAACAACAAATGGCAATGCTTCCATTTTTGTCTCCTATGAATGCATAATGCTGCATGCCACTGGTTTTCTGTTTATTTTTTTTAAAAAGAGGTAATCATCTTCACAAACCCATAAATGAATATTGTGAAAAAAGGGAGGCTCTGGTCCCTTCTTTGAAAAGCCTCTCCCTGCTGTGTCACCACTACTGACAGCTGCTAATCTTGCATAACAGCAGAGCTGTATTGGTCTGACTTGAGTACAGTACCGAAGAGTTCTTCCCCAACCACATCCCTCCCTGCCCCCACAAATGCCCCACCCATCTGCCCCATCATTATTTTTTTTCCTTTAGAAAAAAAAAAAAAAATCAGTTTCTATTCGTATTTGTTCAGTGCAAGAATAGTAGAAGCAAAAAGACATACATATTGCTTGTTTCAGTCCTATAAAGTTGCCAGCTTTCTGAGCCAGACAGCCTCTTCACATACTTCATAATTTATTGCTTCTGAGAGTCACTCGTCCCCCACGCCGCCAGCCAGCCACGCAACAGTGGCCAAAGTTCCCCGCAACGAGAGCGGCCTGGAGCTCTCATTTGACCAGCACAAACTTCCCCAGCTGGCTGGAAGTCAGGTCCTCCATCTCGCAGTCCCCGTGCTGCAGGGTGACGGTGTCGTAGCCTGGGGATGGCCTGGGGAAGCTCTGCTGCTGCTGCTGCTGCTGCTGCTGCTGCTGCTGCTGCTGCTGCTGCTGCTGCTGCTGGGAGAAGGCGGCGGCCAGCGGGGACACGCGGCTGCTGCTGCCGCTGATGTACAGGTGAGTGTCCAGCAGGTGAGCGGCCGACGACACCGGGGACACGCTCACGCCGAAGAAATGAGGTTGGAGCAGTTGGCTGCTGCCAGCAAAGGCCAGCTCGAAGGAGTTCTCCCTTTGCAGCTCTGACAGCAGAATGGAGTTGGAGGCTTTGCGGGTGCCCGGCGCGTCAGAGGAGGGGATGCCGCTCGCCGCAGGTGTCTGGGAGGTCTGGGGACAAGCTGTTTGGAGGAGTTGGTGATGCTGGAACTGGAGCATTCTGAACAAAATCCGAGGGGGAAGAGGTTAATTGGCATTGCTAGGAAAATTTCATGTTCTATTCCTTCCTTTCATGCCCCTCACCTTGGCCATAACTTTCCTCTTTGCTTCCTTCTCTCTCTCTACCAAACCTCTCCTTGCTCCAGCCAGCACAATCAAAGCAAACTGCCCATGCCAGGCTTTCCCTCATTCTGTAGAGGGCAACTATCACAAGCAAGTTTATCTGGACACAATTTGGCCACCTAATAATAGATGTTCTAGAGACAATGTGTGCAGATAAACCGGAAGCTCAATTTTCCATCTTGCTTCTATGGGAATGAAGAGGTGCAACCACACATGACATTTGAGGCCACTGGAACTGTGCCTCCTTTGTGGGCTGTAACTTATCCAAATTACAAGGTCTCACTTCCTTGCCATGGGAAAATTACAGGAGAAGGCAGAGGAGGAAAGAAATCATTCCCAAAACTAACAAAGCAAAACACAGCTTGCACTAGGGAGAAGCAATGTTTTCCTCCACATTACCAAACTGCTTCTCAATTCAGCAACCTCCAAATATTTGAACATCGAGATTTTTGAGTGGAATTGCACGTCCTGTGTTACATGTGCCAGGGCAGGAAGCCACAAAGGAAGCCAAGCAGTTTACCCACTGCCACACAGCAAAGATGGAGGGCAGGAACCCCCAGTGACCAAACCCCCAACCTCTTCTGCTGTGTTTACCCCTCCTTGCTTACCCTTAACCCAAAGCAAACCCAATGAAAAGACGCCAAAGCTCCTCCCTCACCTCTGCTGCTGCAGCACCTCCTCCAGGAGGCTTCTCCCCTCTCTGCTGCTCCCGCTGCTGCTGTACATGCAGGTGTTGGGCTGCGTGTGCTGGAAAGGGCTCATGGCACTCCTGGCTGCCCGAGAGGAGGAGGACTGACACACCTGCCGAGCAAAGCCTTTGATTTTATTCAAGCCGAGAAACCCCTTGGCTCGAGCGTTCTTCCGCAGCTGCTGCCTAAAAGCCTTCAAGCCTGTGGGACACGAGGAAAAGAAATGCACTTTAATCCTCCTCAGCGTTTGCCTACAAGTACAGATCAGCCTTTCTGGGCACTGCCTTCCTGGGTGTGAGAACTGGGCTAGAAGAGACTCCAGTTCATGTTCACCCTCTGCCTGGTGGTCAGAGCAGGATTCGGGCAGTGAAACGGGGACTGGGACAGCTGCACCCTTGTGCAGATGGACATGCATGGCAAAGGAAAAGCCAGAGAGGAATCATGACGTTGTGCACTCTGTATTTTCGGAGGAAGGTGGAGCCTGCCATCCCACTCACGGCAGCAGAAATATCTCCATGGGCAGGCTGAATCAGTGTCTGAGAACCTTTCCTCCAGGCACCTTCCCCAGGGCATCCCACCCTCCCTCAGGGCCCATGAACACAAGAGGCAGAACATCCAGATGTCCAGCCTCAGTGTAACACTAACGGGCAGCAAGTCTCCCTGCACCCTCCCCTTTCCCAGTGGCTGCTGGGAGGGTGCAACTCCTCAGCAACGAAGGCAGGAAGACATTACCTTGAGTTAATGAGGTATCAGATGCTCGCCTTCCTTCTTGGAAGCTGACAGGCAGGAGAGAGGCACCTCCCATGCAGCCCTGGGCTTGTAACACGGGAGCGTCAGACTGGGAAGCGAGGAAAGGCGACGTCATCCTCGCTGTGGCCGGGCTCCCCGTCATTACTTGACCTGCCAAACAGCTGCTCAGGGCCACTGAGCTGTCATTTGAAGATGAAGTAAGGCAGCTGTCTGAGCTAGTTCCCTCTGTGGGGCTGGCAGAGGAGGAAATGACTATACCTATGGAGGGGAAGGAAGGAGAGAGAGAACATTCCCAAGATGAGTACAGGAAGGAACAAACATGACATCAGAGCCTTCTGCCCACCTACACTGGGCACAAATAAACAGCCTCGAGCTGGAGAGGTGTCCAGCAACTCGTGTTGTCCCAGGGCTTGACTCCAGCAAGGGGTCATCAACAAATAACCTCAGTTTGGGCTCCTGTCCAGCTGACAGGACTCAGCCAGCAACGCCAGCATCACCAGGCTGTGCTGGCTCAGGCACACAGCATTTCTTTTAGCACAACCAGGATGATTGTTTTGTGAACAGTTGTGCTTATTTGGTTAGTTCACCGGGTCTGGGTAAGTACCAAACACAATCAGTGAGGTGTTTTTTGTTAAATTCGGGCACTTTCTCCTCCCCCAGTATAACAGCAGAAGCAAGCAGACCATGTTTGTGTCCTGCTTGTGAGCACAACTTCTCTTCCCTAAGGGCTCTGCTTATCTGTAGGAAGACAGAACTGGGGAGGGCAGAGTACAAACCTCTTTTCTAGGCTTTCCTACCCCAGTCAAGGCAAAATCAGCACACTCTCTCTCAGCATTTGGGCTCTGTGGTACTCCTTCTCTGATCTTTTTCTCTACCTGCAGACACCCTTCATGTCTCCCAGACTTACTTACATGGAGGGACGTGCTGATAGAAATGGGTGGTCACTTCAGCCAGGGTGTGCCTCCTGCTGGTGTTGCTAGGGATGCAGATGGGGTGGTCATATGCCTTGATTTCATCTTCCAGCTCCTTCTCTTGCCTCACTTCCTCACTGATGGTGGTCTCCAGCAGGCTGTTTGGGGAGATGGAGCGGTTCCTGAAGAGCCCATTGAAGTTGGTATCCACAGGGAAGAACACAGGCTGGAAAACATACCAGATCACAGACTTCAGGGTCTTTTCCTTATTTCTGCACTGCCTTTTAATACTCTCCACAATTCTGTGGCATGTCTTCAGTAGGAATATTGTTTGAGAGGCTATGTGACACCATGCCCAATGCCAAACAAAACACAGGAGGGAGAGAACAAAAGTCACAACCCCCATTGTTGTGGATTGGCAGAACAATGAAAAAAATAAAAGAGGCAAAACAGAGTTTAGCTGGAAACACCAACCTGTAGTGGATTGCTTATGTCACAGTCCATTTCTGCCTGCAAGGATGGCTGAATCAGGCTCTGAGGTTGCTGGTAAAGCAGAGATGATCGCAGGGTTTCACTAGTGAGAGTGTCCTGAGGCATCTGGAGAGAGAGCGATGCACAGAAGCCATCACACACACTGCAGCTCCACGTGACTTTTCAGATACTGGAGAGTCACAGAATTTCAGAGCCACCTTCCCTGCAAGCTGTCTCCTCATGCTTTCTATGAAAATGAACAAAGCTAATCCATCAATGCCAACACAAACACAGAACTCCTCCTCCTAAGTTAGGCAATTTAACTGGAAGTGCAATTTGCAAAGGCACCCAAACCACACTTGAAAGGGGGTGGGGGCGAAGAAAATAAAGAGAATGTCAGAAAAACACATTAAGTGACTCATGGAGTACTTCTGAGGAACCTACAGGATATGCAGCAAAGAAGCATAACCAAGCCATGCCTAAGAGGGCAGATTTCCACGAGAAGTCTAATCCTGTGGCTCATTATTGACCTGCACTGGAGGCAGACTATTCTTTGGACCATGACCCACGGTCACTTCCTAGGAAACAGGGCATTAATATTCACTCAGCCTCCTGCTGAAGAACAGCAGGCCGTGTCCTGTCAGAGGGCACCGCTATCAGAACTGGTTTTCAGGAGCCTGGCAGTCACATGGAAAGGAGATCCAAAGGAGCCTGTCCTCACCTCAGTGTTGGTGATCTCGGAGCTCCTGGGCCGCGGCTGCCGGCCGGCTGCCGGCCGGGTGGACACCTGGCTGCTCCGGTACTCCTTGAGGCGCTCCAGGAGCAGGTAATAAATGGCAGCAAAATGGTTGTAGCTGCTGTTCTGCAGAGACTGGAAGACATTGGAAAAGACTTTTGAGTTGCAGGTAACTCGGGATGGAAGCAGCCAAAACTCATCACTAAGGGCTCAGAGCAGTGCACTCAAAACAACCTAGCAAAATCCAGAAGGGCAGTGAAGGTTTTATGCTGTGACACCAGATCAAGGCCAGTCACTGAATGACCCATGACTGCACCACTGGCATTCTGGTGGTCACTGAAAATGCATCTAAAGGGCAAGGACTCACCTCTACAGTCCTCTGCCTGTCGATGCCAAGGGTTTGCATGATCCCAAGGACCTGCTCGTTGTAGTCACCCAGGTTGGAGTTGTAGTTTTGCATGGAGAAGGACAAGGACTGCTGCTGCTGAAGGGAGGGGTCAGCCTGCATCCACTTGTGCTGCTTTATCTGGGAGATGGTTATCCGCTTGGTTGGGTCCACAACCAGCATCCGTCGGATTAGTGTTTCACAGTCTGGGTGACAAAGACAAACCCATGAGCAAGGGGCAAAAAAATAACAGCCCAGCCCCAGGTCACTGCTAAGGACACTTCCCAGCAACAGGGTAAGATGCCTATGAAAACAGGAATTAAAGGTTTGGGAGCAGCTGATGCCTGATCTGACTATCAGATATTTCAGAAGGCACAAGAGATGTGCACATACATATTACAAAACCAACATCTCACTACAGGAAATGAAGCTGCACTGGATACCAGGTGGCCTTGCACCTTGTACAAGAGCTGGTTTTGAGAGAATGTAGGTTTAATGGCATTACATCTACATAAAATAGGTCAGAACTCGGTACAGAACCCCATCACATACAACTTCCTGGTCCTAGTCCTACACTGCTTATTTACTTATAACCAGGAAATAAAGCTGTTCATGGCTATAACTGATAAACTTCAGACTTCAGCAGATAATCTCCATGTGACAACAGAGGCACGTGCACTTGGTTTTGAAAATCACAGAGAGGTGATAACACTCTTCAGTTTCATGTTTCTCATCAGACTGTTGGAGTTTCCAGGAAACACTGCTAATTCCCAATATTCCCGCTCTCCTTCACAGCACAGCCACACTGGAATACACCCTTTCTGCATAGCTAAAATATCTCAGGAGAACTACACCTATGTCAGCATTGCAGGCTAGTCTCATTAAAATCCTGTTTTCTCTCTTTTCTGAGTGATTATTTCTCCAGCTAGGGAGTCAAGTATTTTTGTAATCCATAGGGACACTCTAAGAAAGGAAACTACAGCCTTTCAGATGCACCATAAAGCAGAGATCCCAGAAAAGAAAACGTGTTCTGCCTTACAGAAACTACTGGATACGTAAAAACAAAATAATTGCCAGCTGCAAACTGGACAGCTACTCCTTTCTAGCACCTGTTCTAACATTAGGGATGTAGAAGAAAAAAAGCACCTTCGGACATGAAGTATGGGATGCGGAACCGCCCCTCCAGCACTCTTTGCCTCAGAGTTGGTAAATTGGGTCCATCAAAAGGCAGAGAACCGCAGACAAGGACGTACAGAACCACCCCAAGGCTCTGCCAACAGAAAACAGCACAGCACATGAGTGACTCCAGGAAAAAACAATGATTTTGAAGGCCCACAGACCCTCACAAAGTGTGAAACGCAGTTTCTGAGGAATTGCAAGCTCACCCATATATCAAGGTGAGGTCCTTCATATTCCTTGCCTTCAAAAACTTCTGGAGCTGCATAGGGTGGGCTTCCACACCAAGTGGAGAGGGGCTCTCCTGACTTGTAGAAGTTTCCAAAGCCAAAGTCTGAAATAAAAGTGAAAATCTGGGGTAAGACAACAACACTCGACCACATATTTCAGAAGTAGCAGAAAATGGAGAGAAAGGAACAGATGTGTTGCTTTGTTTTCTGCATATTCATTTAAGCTATTCCCTTCTGTTCACAAAATCTGTTCTGAGAAATATCTGTGACTGTTGTTTTATTTTCACTTACACAAACACAAAATCCATTTATAGGCTCATCCTAGGGAAATCCAATGTCTAAACAACATGCTTGATGTTCTTTATAAAAAAGTGACCTCCTGTTTCCTCTCACCTGCTAATTTGATGTTCATGTTAGCATCCAGCAGGAGGTTCTCTGTTTTGAGATCCCTGTGCACGATGTGGTGGCTGTGACAATATTCCACTGCTGAGAGAATCTGCCAGAACTTCTTCCGTGCTTCGCTCTCGCTCAAGTGCCCGTTGGAGGTCAGGTGATCTGCCAGACAAAATCAGAGAGGATTTAGAAACACCCCGAGGAAATTTTCTCATAATCCTGCAGGTGCTGCACTTGCTGTTTGACAGCTGACAACACCAGCCCTAGGTCTTTAATCAGAATATATCTGTTACTCAGGAATTACAAAACAAAGCCATGGTTTCTACATCTAAGGAGCTGTGAGCTCTGTCAGTGAGGACTTACCAAACATTTCTCCATTCTTCGCAAACTCAGTAACAATGTACAGCATATCCTTTGTCTCCATAACCTGTGAAGACACAAGAGGACATGATTAAAAAAAAAAAAAAAAAAAAAAAGCAGAACTCTACAGTTTCATTTATTTTTCTATGTGAATTCTCAAACATATCCATTCAAATTTATATTTGCTCCAGCAGCTGGCAGTAAAAGCATCTAATTTTGCACCACAGAGTTCTTTCCAAGCAAACTGGTAATGAAAAAGATAACAAATCAAGGCTTATGTGCCTACATTATACAATGGATTCCCAGGCCATTGTTCTTCTCTCCATTATCAAGCTACCTAATCTCTGTAAGAGAGCAGATGATGTTTAGATAATTTCATACACTCTCCTTTTGTTAAAATATGCACGTATATATTTACGATGAACGCGACAGATTTTGAACATGCGAAGAAACTTAAAAGTTTATCTAAAGTTGTCATTGTTTCAAGGCCAGTGGGGGCTCAGATCAGCAGAGGTGAGATCTGAGCAAGGTGGACAAAAGCAAGAAGTGGTCTCAGATCCCCTGCTCCTGTCTGGAGCTGTCTGGGACATGGGGAGCCTCCTGTGCAAGTGATAACAGGCTGCTGTTTGTGTAACTGCAGTGCTTGATGCCCATCAACAACTGTCAATATATTGCCTATCAATCCTCCTGTACAAGTGATAACAGGCTGCTGTTGGTGTAACAGCAGGGCTTGATGCACATCAACAACTGTCAATATATTGCCTATCAATCTAGTATCAACTTGCTTTGGTATTTCACAACATTTGCCTTTAGAGGAGAATAAAAAAGAATAACTAAAATACAAATGATGAATGAGAGATGCTAAGCAGTTTCCAAGTTTATCTTCAGTTGCCACTGCACACCTTTGAAATGTTGCAGTTCAGATTTCAGAATACAACATTTCCCTGGAAACATTCCTCTCTCAAGGAGCAGATACTTTGTTTTGGAAGCAAGAGGGTCAGAACAGGTTAACAATCCAAAAAGCCTCAATTCAACTTCAAAGGCTGTAACTTCCAGGCTCCCAACATGTAACCTTTTTCAAAGACTCTTGTCCTCCCCTCGCTACAAGTACACACAGACACGAAATGAAAATAAACAAACAAGGAGCAAAGGAAGAGAGGTTCCCAGTTTAAAAAACTGAAGGAAAGTGTTCTGGGAAAATTGCCAGCTGGATGAAATTAAGACGCGGTGCTGAAACTAAAACAATGATGAAATAATACATGAACACACACCCTACATTGGCATGTCATCTAATTCCATCCCTGCTTCTCAGCCTCCACCAAACAGGTAAAGCATCAGTTACAACAACAAAGAAAAGAAAACTTCACTGAAAAGAAATGATGGTCCACTACCAACGTCATTTGCTGCATCAAGTGAAGTGGTTCAACGAGATGGAATTTAACCTGCTTCTCTAAATGCTCCGAAAGAGTATTTTCACCCACATCATTCCACTGAAATGAACTCAACCGGACTGTTAGAATGTTTCTGTGTGTCCTATACTGCCCCATGGGCAACCCTGACGTCAGCCCTTAGCACAGAATCATTTTTGTTATGACGGGTAACACAATAAATACAAACACTTCATGTGTGTCAAAGTCTTTTAAAATAACGCCTTGCCTAAGCACCTGCCTTACTGGCTCCTCAGCCTCACATGTTAATTAAACTTTTTTCTTTTTTTTTTTTTTTTCTTTTTCTTTTTTTAAGCTAACCAATCCAGCAATAAGATCACAGCTGATAATAGTGTTTACTACTGCACACAGACTTTCAGACCTGCTGCTGCTTCATCATTTCCACCTTTCTCCCCTCTGCCCTTTTAGACAGGTCCAGAGAGACTGATACCTCTGCCCTGCTCATGGCAGGGGCTTGCACCAGATGACCTTTAAAGGTCCCTTCCAACCCAAACTGTTCTGTCATCTCCTTCTTAAATCCACACGGCATTATTTCAAATTATTAAGAGCAACTTACACCAAAGGCTACTTAGATCTAACATTTAGGATTTGCAAAGCAGTTCTTGCTCACAAGACAAAATGTGATCCTGCTTTCTGCACAGCACATTAATTTGTTCCTACGGTTAAAAACATCCATCAGTGCAGCAACTGAACAAATTTAAACCAAAATTCATGTCGTGAAACTCCGCGGGGGAAAGATACTTAAGATTCACTTTCAAAACTACACAGACTGCAACACAACAACCAAACAGGTCATTTTTGGACATAATCTAAGATACCAGCATTTACCACCTTTTCCTTTTTCACTGATCTAATTCTTCGATTAAATTTCCACTTAGGTTTTCTACTTCGATTAATTTGGTTTAATTGTTGGCACTTTTAAATCCCTTCCGCTTAAGGCAAACTCAACTTTAGTGCTTCCTCCTCTACCACCCAACGTGAGTTTAAGTCTTCCTCTTATCTAAAGCACGTAAGAAGTTCCAGTCCTCTAAACTGGGAAAAGCAGAGGAGATAGGAAAGGCAAGTTAATCACAGAAGTTCAGATAACCCGTTCCTCAGTCTGAACCAAACGTCAGCCTGGTTTCAGCTGTGAATTTTACAGTGCATTTTGTCAAAAAGCTGTCTAATTCTGTACCAGAATCTCGTTCAAAGAACGAAGAATGACTTTGAAGACACCCGGTTTATTTCAAACATTTCTCAAAAAGTATTTCAGCATTTCAATATGCATTCTCTCTGCAAATATTAGATGCAAGAATCCCGTGCAAGAGAAGACCACAAGCATATTTTATCTACACTGCTGCACTTCAAAGCTGGACTCTTACCTGATATAGCTTGATAATGTGGGGGTGATTCAAAAGCTTCATTATCTGAACTTCTCTATAAATCTTCTCCAGATTGCTTGGATCTAACCTTGTCTTGTCTATTATTTTTATTGCAACCTGCAAATTTAAATAATAACAAAACAACCCCAGGTATTACAAAACACATAGTCTCACTGTTAAGATACCTTAAAAAAAAAAAAAAAAAAAGACACACCCCCGTACAAATACAGCACTCACAAAATCCAAGTAAAGTAGCTTTTAAAGTAGCTTTTAAAGCACAGACTTGACAAAGCTGATTCTGTTTTTCTGAACCGCACAGAATTCGCGGCACAGAACATTTTCGTTTTTCTTTTCTACGTCAAAGGATTACACGTAAGGTAGCGAACAGAACTGCAGAAATTAGCACTGGACAGGATTCCGTAAATCTTTTAATCCGTCCCATGCCAGTGAAAAACAGATTCTTGTAAGAGACTATCTCCTACTGGACTGACTGAGACGGTTTTGACATGCACCAGAAATATAAATACGGCTGCACGCCCAGGAAAAAGAAAATATTTCTGCAAATAAGACCCCAGGTTCTTTGTTCTTGAAGAACACTGAATGAAAAAACAAACCAAAACAAAACCAAAAAGTCCGAGGTCTTATAGAGATCATCAATTTGCAGGGCGTTTTGAGCAAACTGAGAGCAACTCAACGAAGGTACAGCAACGCTCAGAACGGCGGGAGCCGGGCTGGGAATTTTTGCACGTATCCTTGCCGAGTTTCAATCTCGCACAGCGGGAAAACCGGCAGCCCGCTGCGGGAGCGCGGCATCACCGCGAAGGCAGCAGCGCCCGCGGGGCTCCGCGCTCCTTTTCCCCGCGCCCCGACGGCAGCGCCGGCCCCCGGCACCCACCTGCGTCTTGGTCACCCTGTGCCGGGCCAGCTTCACCACGGCGAAGTTGCCTTTCCCCAGGGTCCTCTCGATGTCGTAGAAGCCGACTCGCAGGGGCCGCTGCTGGCCGTGCGCGGCCGCGGGCGCCGAGGCGAACTCCGACATGATCACCATGGCTCAGGCGTGGGGCGGGCAGCGCCTCAGGACCGGAGCATCCGCGCCGCACCTGCACGGACACGGCACGGCAGCGCCCGTCAGCCGCGGCCCCGCTCCGCTCTCCTCCGCCGGCCCTGCCCGCCCCGTCCCCGCTCCCCCCGCGGAGAGCCCGGCGCGGAGCCCCGCCGGAGCCGCCTGCTACCTGGCGGGCGGAGCGCGGTGTGCGCGCAGCGCCGTGCGGGCGGGCGGGCGGCCGAGTGCGGCGGGGCCGGCGAGCGCCGGGGGGCAGGCGGCACCGCGCGGGATGTCCCGGCCCCCGGGCCTGCCCGCCCCTCGCCTCCATCCGCGCACCGCCCGCCCTTCCCCGCCCGCCTCTTCCCCCCGCCCACCGCCGAAAGCCGAGACGGGCCCATTGACGTCACTTTGACGCCAGCGAGACGCGCGGCCGGGCGCGGGGCTGAAGGGGAGCGGAGACACCGGGACGTTGCCAGGGAACGGGCGGCGCTGACGCGGGCGCTGATGGAGCCGTCGCCCGGGAGACCCGGGGGGGCGGTGACGTCAGGGCGGAGGGCGGCAGGGATGGACGGGGGGGTCCGGGGGTCTCCTGCCCGCCCCCCGGCCCGGCACGGCCCGGCACGGCCCGGCCCTCCCGCCGGGGTCGCTCCCCGGAGCGGCGGCGGGCTCCCGACGGGGCGTCCCCGCGGCGCGGGGATGTCGCGACTGCGGCGCCGCCCCGGCGACAGCACCTGGCGCTGGTGACCCTCCGGTGACCGCCGCCGCTGCCGGCGGGCGGTGCCGAGCTCCAGTTGTCCCCAGCCGCCGAGGCACCTCCAGCGCGGTGTGATGGGGGAAGTCCCGCTGGCAGAAGTGCGGCTGCAGCCCTGCGGGGGAGCGTTTCTCCCTGTTCTCAAGGCACGGGGGCCGTGGATGCGCTGCACCTTTTGCACTGGTGCCTGCAGCAGCAGACGGGCCCCGAGCAAGGCCGGTTTCCCTGTCCCTGCTTTCCGGGGTGTGATGGAGAGGATGCTGCAGAGTATCCCCTCAAGGGCTGGGGATACCCCGGTCTGAGGACAGCAGCCCTCTGGGTCCACCAGCTGGGCAGCGACAGCAACAAAAGTAATAATAAAGAGTGTCTATATATAAAATCACAGAATGGCTTGGGTTGGAAGGGACCTTAAAGACTGTCCAGTCCCAACCCCTTGCCATGGGCAGGGACACCTTCCACTAGACCTGGTTGCTCAGAGCCTCATCAAGCCTGGCCTTGGATACTTAAGGGATGGGGCAGCCACAGCTTTCCTGGGAAGCTTGTGCCAGTGCCTCAGGACCCTCACAGTAAAGAATTTCCTCCTAGTAGCTAAGCTAAACATATTCTCCATCAATTTGAAGCCATTCCCCCTTGATCTATCACTCCAGGTCCTTGTAAATAGTGTTTCTCTATCTTTCTTTTTTCCCCATCTTCTTCAGGTATTGGAAGGCTGCAATTAGGTCACTCAGAAACTTCTCTTTACCAGGCTGAACAATCCCAATTCTCTCAGCCTTTGGTCGTAGGAGAGGTGCTCCACCCCTCTGATCATCTTGGTGGCCTCCTCTGGGCTCTCCAATAGGTCCATGTCCCATATCCATAGGCAGCCCTGGGATATAATTGCAACTCTAACTCAGAATACACCTGCAGTGCCATTATCTCTGGTCAGTTTGGCAGTGAGGCTTGGGAAGTTTCCCTTTGGCACACTGAGGCATAAGGAGGTTGTTTAGGATTGAACCTCAGCCAAGAGACTCCTCTCAAGGTCAGGTGTGAAACAGCAGATGCACAGGGTTCAAACAGGGAGATCTTCAGCCTCCACACGGCAGGTGACCAGAATGTTGGTACACTTGGAGTCAAATTCCAACCTAGTCTCAAAAGCAAGTCTTGAATGATGCCTGCCACATCTGGTTTTCAGCTTTATCTTCTCTATTGCAGTCAGTCCTGGCTCTTTTCAGACAGGTAATTCTTCAGTCAGGAGATGGGTTTCTGACTGGAAAACTCTCCCTCTTAGTCTGAGCTTCTCCCCTGACCGTCCCAGCCCATGGCACACTGGGAGGTGACCCTCCTCTTCCATCCAGGGGCACCATGCAAATTGGATTTGCCAGACTGCTGGAAATAAGGTGGAAAAGTTACAGCTCTGCTTCACGCTGAAAATTTCAAAGCACTCAGTAAAAATCCCTTCAAAGAGAAGATGGAGGGGGGATCTAATCAATACATACAAATATCTCCAAGGTGGGAGACAAGAGGATGGTGCCACACTGTTCAGTGGTGCTCAGCATCAGGATGAGGAGGAACAGCCATGAAATAAGCTACAAGAAGTTCCACCTCAACAGGGGGAAGAATTTCTTTACATGGAGTAGCAGAGCTCTGAACAGCTGCCCAGGGAGGACACAGAGTTCCCTCTCTGGAGACATTCCAGACCCACCTGGATGTGTTCTGTGTCACTGCTCTGGGTGACCCTGCCTTGGCAGGGGGTTGGACTGGGTGATTTCCAGAGATCACTCCACTCCTGAAAATTCTGTGATTCTGAGATTGTTTTCACTTGTAGAGGATGTTCCTCTTAAGGTCCTGAATGACCCTAGACGGTTCAAGAGGGACCCACTAAGGGAGGAAAGCGAGCTTTTTGTCAGCTTTTGTAAAATTAAAGGTGGGGTGAGGAAGATGCAGTGCTCTGCATAAGTCAAATTACATGATCCATGAGCTGTGTATCATCAACATGCTTGAGAGAGATCCGTCAGGATTTGTAGTGAAGCTTTAGTGTTTACACTACAGGCTCTTTCTCTTAGAAAAATGGAGAAATAACACCTTAAATGCACTCCCAGACTTTGTTAATACACAAACCCCACGCTGTCCCAATGCTTGCTCTCTGTGAGCAGCCAGGCTGGCATTCTTCAGGGCTTGAATGGAGCCAGGAGAGGACAGAGCTGGTGGTCAGGAGCTGAAGGACAGGAGCTGCTTCCATGGTGTGACCCAAGTCACGGGACTGCTGTGGCATGTGCTGTAGAGAGGGGAACAGCACAGAGCCAGCCAGGGCTATTGTAGCATTCAATTAGTGCTTACACAGTGCCTTGAATAACTCACATGAAAAGCTGACTTATTATTATTGTTATTATTGTTATTATTAAGCTAACAGTATATTCTCTGTGGAGCTCATGGAGAGGAGGTGACGCACAAACAGCACATACAGTAGCAGCTGCATGTGAACAGTGCCCCAGGAGTTATAAAGAAAAAAATTACCTTAATAATGGTTCCTCTGCTGTGGTGGGATTTTCCTCCCTTTAATTATAGTTGCTGTTTTCATTTGAAATTGATTAAGTGTTTTAGGATGGCAAACAGAGCTGGTCTTTTTTAGAAAGAACACTCAAAGACATCCAGCCCCAGCTAGGAGTGGTACATTTTTATTCCTCTTTAAAGGACTCAGGATTTCTTTCTTCCAAAATGGGAAGAAGACGACTGGATTTGGTGCTCTCCAGAGCATCTCACGATTTTCCCATACCAAGGAGAGGTGGACATCTGTGCCATGGGACTTTCTGGAGAGTGTAAGACCTCACCAGAGGAGAATCCACCATCCTGATTTTGATTACCTGCTTTGGATGGAAGAGGCAAGAAGGACTGACAAGTGCTGCTCCCTGTGGAAGGTACTTACGATCTCTGTTCCAGGGCATCTGGCATAATTTCTAAAGTTAAACCACTGTTGTATCATTTGTTGGGAATTAAAGACTCTCTACCTCTATGATTCTCAGCAAGCTTTTGGTGTTTCTCTTCCATTTTCATTCATCCAGGTAAAAACAGCTTCCAGCAGCACTGCACAATTTTGGCAGTGTCATAATTACATCGTTTTTCTGCCACTTTCACTCTGAATGCTGTGAAGGCATCACAGACCTCTTATGCAATCGGGTTTTATCAGCTCAGAGAGGTGCTGCTGCTGAGAAGGTTGAGGCTTTTGCAGTTTCTGCTTTAACACTTCTGCTGCCCTCTGGTGTTTTAGATATCCGGGACGAGGAGTCACCTTGGATGATTCCGTGATATCCGTGGTCGGGAGAGGTGTAATTACAGAGCTGCCTCGCTCATAATCAGGGAAGAAAAGCGAGGAAAGTGAAGAGGCACTTTTAAGAGCATATCCAGGAGGATGTTCCTTTACTCCTCTAGGAAGAGGGAGAAACTGGGAGGGCACAACTGCTAAGTTTTTCCATTGCAGCAGCTCTGTGCTCCCTCCCTGAGGGCAGCCTGATCTGTGTATGGGAATACACACGGAGACTGATGCCTTCCAGAACTCATCTCGCAGATATTTCCAGCAATTCAGTCCTTAGTCACTTCACTCAGCATTTTCTATCGGTTTCAAAACAAACGAACAACAATAGCAACTTTCTTCACTTGGCAAAAAGAAAACAAACCAAGAAGTGGAGGCATTCCTTTCTACCCATTTCACCTTCCATAGCTAAAGTTAGCCTGGATTTCTGTGGCAGATTTGCTGGGGCACTACTTGCAGTCCAGCTGTAGTTATTTGGTTTTGTTTCTTTTATCTTCTGTTTGTTTGTTTGGATTGGTTTGGTACTTTTTGTTTGTTTGTTGGGGTTGTTTGTTTGGTTGGTTTTTCTTTTTCCAGAAAGTACCAGGGTGATTATTTTAAAAATCAAATTTGTTTGACTATTTTACAAATTTTAATTGAGTGAAACCTTGCTGAAGTCAATAGAGTTTTTTCTGGTCACACCAAGTTAGACTCTGGCCTAAAAAGAAGAGAAATGGAAGGTGTCACATTACAAAAATTATAGTGACAGTCAAAATAAAGAAGACGAGATAATAAACTAAAACACTTGTAAACTTATTTCAAAGACAAAAGAATTATCCTGGAGAAAAAAAAAAGGGTGCATGAGTGTTTCTAATATGACTTCAAAGTGTCTTTGAATTTGAAAAAAATCCAGGCTGCCACTGCAGTTTTGGCAGAAATACTTTAAAGCTAGGATGCCCTTACTGAGGCACCACAATGGTATCCACAAATGTACTTCAGACCACTGGAATGTCTTTGGTCACAACATTGCATCACGGTTACATAATTTGCAATCACAACAACGATCTTTTGTCATTAAGGTTTATGACATTTCATAATTAATGAGGCGATGACATCTCACTGACATAATGCATTGAGCTTGTCTTGCAGGATAAAGGGGCACAGGCCTTCTTCTCTTCATCATTCCTCCTTATCTAGGGATAGGAAATAGCTTCTGAAGGGGTCACCACCGGGTGTGTTTGGGCTCTTCACTCTCCTAAATATAATGGGGTACAAAACCTGCCTTCGTGCTGAGGCTCTGAGTGTCTTTATTTGTGTAAAGGGAAGTATAAACACAGAACAAATGAGGTGGTCTGTGCCCTTGAGAGAGTCTCTGTTTCACTGTAATTATTTCCCTTCCGTGTTTGTCACTCTTACAGTGCTCCACTGTGCTGGGACAGGTGAGCCTGATGGACAACTGGCAACAAATGCATGAAGAAATATGCAGAAAAGGAGAAATGGGACAGGTTATTTCCATTGCTCAGGATAAAAAAAAAAACGCAGAAGCTAAACAGCCAACATAGAACAATGGCTTTTGAATTAGGGTTTTTTCCAATTAAGCTTAATGACCAAAGGTGGTAGTAAAAGTGAATACACATCTGTAATCTAACTGTGCCTGTTTAAATTTAGATGAAAGTCACTTTGTTTACATCTCTTAAAACATCCATCTTCAAGGTATCCTGCAAGGTAAAGCACTTGTTCTACCAAAATTTGACTGAAGAGGACCAAAATTCTCTGGGTCTGAGCACATCTGTGTTTAGCTACTGTTATTGTTGGCATCAGGATCAGCAGATCCTGAAGAAGGCAGGGACCTTCCTGGGGCAAAACCACCTGGACTTTAAATGCCTAGAGACCAACACTTGGAATTGGCACTTTCCCACCAAGACCGTACAATCTTCACAGACAAAAGGCATAAAAGATGTAACTTCCCTCACTTTACCTGCTTTACAGCTGGAAGGGCAAAAAGACAACAAGGAATGAAGTGTCTTGCCCACAGTGGTGATGAGGCAAGTCTGTGACACAGCTGGGAAATACCTTTGTGTGTCCTGAGCTCAGGCAAATTGCTTTAACTCCATCCTTCACACTGAAATTAGGTGATTAATGTTAATCTTACGGCTGGTATAAATACAGTTATGTGCATACTGGGTTTAATACAGTTTATGTGATTTTTCTATCAGGCTGGACTTTCTGTAAGATTAGCACTTGTAGTTCAATGTTATCCTCCCACTCCCAGATAAAACGTGGACAGGGAGCAGGTCAAACAGAGGCAGTTGTTTTCTGGGACTCCCAAGCTTTGCCACTCTTTGCCAGCAGTTTCTGTTGAAAGTGTGTATTGCTTCTCACTGCTCCCTGAAACATCCCACACAGTGTAGTAGCTCATGTGTTGCTTTGTTGTTTGGGTGTTTTTTTTCGGCCACACTTTATCAGGGAAGTTTAGCAGTGTAAGATCTGTTGGAAGCTGCCAGCTTCCAAAGCAAAAAAATAAATGCCTAGTAGACTTCAGATGAGAGCAGAGGTGGGAAGGACACACGTCCATGATCCATTTGACGGGGGCTTTCATTCCTGTGACATTATCCTTCTCCTTCTTCTTGTGTGGGATCTTTTCTCTTTGGGATGTGTACAAAAGAGTTGGGGACATTCTGCCAGGCTGATGGGAGTGGTGGAGAATCAGCCCCTGTCCAATGACTTTGGGAACCTTCCTGTGGGCAGGCCAGGAGGCTGAAGGCTGTTACCCTTCTCCTTACAGCTGCTGGAGTTGCCATGAGGTGTTCCCACCTGGGAAAGACCTGCCAGTTATCCTTCAGCCAGTGCAGAGACTGGATGTTTGCTCCCATGCTGGGCTGGAGGGACAATCTGTGCGGGCAGGAAGGGAATTCAGCCTCGTTCCTTCTGGACTGAGTGTCCCAAGTGTCCTATTGCATTTTACAGGAGTTCCATAGGATGTGGGGTGGCCCCGGCCATGCAGCTGTAGGCTCCATGGACACGTGCCCAACAGGAAGCATCCTGAGACAATGGAATTCACTGCACACGTATGTTCCCTGTTGGTGGCTGTGGTGGAAATGGTGACCTGAGCCAGGCAGTTTTGATGTCCCCTCGCTGCAGCCTCCACTCCCCTCCCCTCGCTCGGTGAGTGATTCATGAGGGAAGCTCCAAATCATTCCCCAGGGACAAAATTAATAAGGGGCCCCTCACCTCTCCTCTATATTCATGCATTAGAGTCTGAGATCCACCGTGCTCTCGCTGCAGCTCGAAATGGAAAGGCAATCTCATCCCTGGAGTCCCAGGTAATTGCTTCATCTGCTTGTGCCTGCCTGTACCTCTGCCAGGCAAGGGGATGTGCACAGGCTCCTTTGAAGAGGGTTTTAATGGCATTTATCTGCTGCATACCAAAAAAATCAGGAGCTTCTCCCCTCCCCCTTCCCCTTCTCCACTTTGCTCACTCTGAAAGAAACCAGAAACAGAATGAAAAGTTGCGTTTACAGCACGGTGCCGGTGGTACAGTGATTCCACAGGGAAAACCTGATATATCCACCTATTGTCTGAGGCACCACCAAGAGCCCTTCGTCAGTGAGCGAGTTACAAAACAGGTATCCTTCCTCAGAGATTGATATTTGCGTCGGAGACTTCCTGCCATGCAGCACAGATTGTTTGTGCCAGTGCACAAGGGAGAAATGCGGCTTTTCCAGCCGGGGGAAGGACTCTTGCAACACACCTTCATTGTCCTCCTCTGGAACAGCATATTCCATTTGTTTTCCACCCATCCATGCCTGCAAGTGCGTTCCCTGTAATTGCTGATCTGTCAGATGCGCTGTAATCCGTCCCCTCCTACGTCAGCTGCATTGTTGTCACCCCCCTCCAGTGTCAGGAAAACTGTAATCCTGCTCCTACGTTATTTAGGAGCTGCTCCCTGGCATTTCCAGTTGCATTCACCCAGAGTCAGGCAGAGCCAGGACACAGAACAAAACCACCACTTTGTGGACCACGAATGTAAGGAGTCCTCTGGTGTTTTGGGTGTGCACGTGGGCTGTTGGGAACCAAGTGCATTTTGCACACTGAGAGGGAGGTTGGCATTCTGCAGTCACACGCCAGACAAAGGGTCCCATTGGAGCCGGGTGGGAGAAGCTCAGCAGAGTTTTTGGTGTGGTGTTGAATCATGCATGATGCATTCTTGCACACTGGTTGTGCATGTGGGCTGTGACGGAGGGGAAGACAATAAATAACATTTCAGAGGGCAAAGGGTTAGCAGAATTCCTGCTTTGTGCGTCCCAACTGATGGAATGACTCCAGTGGAGCACGAGTAGGGGACGTGGGTAAGCTCACAGTTTGTGAGTGGGACACCAAGACAATCTATTTTCAAACGTGCACACGTGTGTTATGCTCCAGTCCCGGGGCTGAGCAAGAACCTATGAACAATAACACATGGGAAGTGTCTTATCTGCAATTCTTGGCACAAGCCAGCCCTGAGTTTCCAGGGGAAGAAAAGTACAGGGCATATGGCATCTAAATATATGCCATCATGGATGACAAGAAACATGGAAGAACTTTTTGGATGGGGTTGTTTGTTGACATCCTGAAAATATCTTTCACAAGACAGCTACTGACAAGACGACTCAAAACCAGATGGTTCTCCAGTGATGGTTTCACAAGAGCTTTTAAGTTTGGGGTGAAGTAAGCAGTTTGTGCTACTGGAGCAGATTGATTGTGACTTCTCAAATAGGGAACCAGATGTTCCTGCTTCAGCTAGAGCTGTGTCCCTTGTTACACAGCTGATACAACCAGAGAGCACACGGCCTTGTCCTCACACTCAGCAGGACATGCTGTCTTCAGGAAGTCTTCCTGTTGCACACTCGTGATAATTTTTCCAGTTGGCTCAAACTGTTTCCTCTCTGTCGATACCCATCACCTCTCACAAGATCAGTGACACAGATTTCCCTTTCCCTGCTTAATTCATGCTTTTCAGTTGGGCAGATGGCTCCCCAGTCTTGTTGGATGTACCAGGAGCAAACCCTTACAGTGAAATCTGCCATTGCTCATCTTGGTGGTGAAGATAGGCAGGTGTCTTGGTCTAATGAGATGCCTTTTTGGAAGGACATCTAATGACGTGAGGGTGGCAAGATCATATTCTGTGGGTATTTATTTTAAAGAATAACACTTCTAGATGCATAAGAGGTAGAGAGTCAGATTAGGAAGAGACCTAGTTATGCAGAAATTCTCACTGCAAGCAAGGGTGAGAAAGTCAGGAACTGAACTCATCTGAAAATTTTGGTTAGATGCTTTCATAGGAGCTGAGATCTGTGACGTGAATTCCTCCAGTCAGCATGTTCCTACTTTGGTAAGTCGTGTCACTCATGTCAGCAGCAGGGTGTTTTGGGCTGAAAACCTCTAAATTCTGTCATTTGTAATGGAAGGAAGAAGACTGTGAAGAAAGAGAACAAAATGGGCATAGATTTACTGTGGGTTTCACTGCAAAACCTCTTTTGGTGGGTCTGTGTGTGGACACCCCATCCTGTAGCTGCAGATGGCACATCCCATCAGGAGGAACGATCTGGGATTGAGGGAATTGGTGGTAAAAAGGTGTATAGTCTGCCAGGCATCCAGAGACATCTTTTTGCTTCACTGTATGCCAATAAAAACCAACATGATGGCCAAACCTTTCCATGGACTCATTTGTGAATAAGAGATACTAGATAAGAAAGTCAATATATTTTCATGTTCCTTCCTTTGACAGCATGAGATTATTCTGCTGGTTTGTAATATCAAAGGCAGTCTAACCTGGGATTTGAGGCTTTCGCCTGCTGGCCATATTGATAAATATTTTCTTCAGACAAAGAAGTTTCTCACCTTTGAAATCAAAGGGATAAGCCATAAAGGGATATGTACTTTCACTGTTAGCAGTAGAATTACTTTTGGGAAAAGTGGAATGCTTTGGGGGAACTGGAATAATCTGCCTTACAAAACATGCATTGAATTGGATAAATACAAACTTGCAATATAGGTGGGACAAAGTACAGGAAGGAGCAACACTCATCACCACAAGCAGGATGGGGCTGTGGTGAAAACATCTATTACTGCATCTTCACAAGACAGAAAGGTATTCAGAAACTCCTTTTTTTTTTATTTTATTTTATTTTTATTTTTTTCCTGTTTTTCATGAGCAGGAGTCTTGTTAAATAACACCACAGCCACAGGAGCATTCAGAGAGAATGTGCTCATGCAGCAGCATTCATGGAAAGGAAATACTGGTTTGGAAATCAGAAAAAAATGCCAAGGCCAGACCTGATGGGAAATGAATAGCAAAGGCATTATCAGAGTGCAGTTCACTGGGTGATCCAGTGCCAGCCACTGAAGCCATTCACTGAGAAATTTCCAGTGATAACAAACTCTCTCTACATCCAGCTTCATCAGCAGACAGAAAGACAACTTCTCTTGGTCACACTGTTAATGGCAAACTGTTTTCCTGGCATTAAAAGAGAGCAGAGTGGAGTTTTTCACCATGTCCTGGCACAGAGGGAGCAACATTCCTGCACTGCCCCAGCAAATATCACCAGGGAAACTTTGTAGAAGCATCACCAGCACAGGCTGCTGGACTTTACAGCCTCATCAGTGAATTGTTTTGCATAAAATCCATTAGTGAACACAATAAAAACACAGCGAGCCATAAACCAGTCATCCTAATAAACAAAGACAAAAAAGTCTGGATTCTGTCCTGGAGGAATGGCAGCAACTTTTCCTCACTGGAGCAGCATGAGAGAGCTGGAGACTTGTGCTGGGTGCACAGTGTGTCTTGTTTGACAGGACCTGCCCAGCCAGAGCTGGTGCACGGGCCATGGGTTTACCTCTAGACACTGTCCCAGTGCAGTGAGGGGGATGCTGCACTGGTCATCTCCTGCATCTGTCCCACTGCTTCAATTCTGCTCAACGTGTCCTTGAGAGGACATTTCATCACTCTCTGGCTCCAGCAGGGCATTCCTACCCACGACATGGATGCTTTCTTGGAATGGCAGACGTCTCCCAAAAAACATAGAAAGAAGCGGGGGGGGGGGGGGGGGGGGAAAGCTTTAAAAGCAGGAAAATCATCAGTGACCCCTGCTGGACACAGACACAGGTATTCCTCTTGGGCTTCCAAGAGGAAATGCCAGTGGAATGTGTGCCTGGCTGAAGGCCTTGGGAAAGGGATAGCAACTGTCAGACTGATTAAAAAAAAAAAAAAAAAAAAAAAAAGTGGAAAAATAGTTAAAAGTTAAAATTGTAGCATTTACCCGGTTTCTGTGTGTTTCAGAGCTCTATGGAAACTCACATTTCCCCCTCCACCTCAGTTGTTGCTGCCATTTGCCAGCAAGCCCAGTGTTCCCAGCAGCAGGGACCTGCTCCAGAGGATCCCTTTCCTGGCAGCCTTGACCCTTCCCTCACTGCCTGCTGCCTCTGTGAGCTCTGCTAACTCCTGCCAAGGCCCAGCACGGGAAGCTCTGTGTACCTTGCCAGCTGCTTCTCCCAGAAAAAGTCCTTGCCCTTGTCTCCAGTATCTCCTCACAGCAGGACTCTTTGCTTAGGCATGCAGGTTGCTGGAAGGGATCCTAAGCTTTCCTTTTACTAACATTTTTTAAAGCCAGCTCTGGGTGTCCAGGCAGAAGCAAACCAACTTTCTTCCATCCTTCCTGACCCTGGGGGCAGTCTGAGGGGAAGTGTTCCCCCCAGGATTCCCAAATGGCTCTTCCCAAAATTCCCAAATGGCTCATCTTTGTCTCCCAGTGGCTCCCTAGCTGATGCTGTGGATTATCCTTGAAAGCCCTCGCAGCTGTCGAGTCTTTCATTCACTCTGGAGCCACGATCCTTGGTGTGCTCCAGGTCCGAAATAGTTTAGGACAACTGCATCCTGTCCACCTAAAAGTGCCCAGCAGGTTCTTGTGGATGCCCCCCAGCAGCTGCTGAGTGTTTCCATGTGCTGTGCAACAGCTGGATTTCCCAAGGGGAGAAGGGGCTCTGGTAACGTGGACAGTTGTCTCAACTGCCTTGGAAAGGAACAACACACTCTCTGTCCTGGCTTGACTCAAAATGCCCTCAGCCAGTGCTAACCGTGCCAAAACCATAATTACTTCATCATCCTTCTTCTCCTGCAATCACTGAGAGCTGGTTTTTATAGGTGATAATAGCAGTGCAGCTGCTTCTGATGTCTCCATTCCTCGAACCCGAGGAAATCCCCTACCTGCTCTGGAATGCTAACTGCTGGGCACACAGGCAGGGTACTCTGCCTGAGCTGAGGCCACTGAGCTTCTGGCTCCAGCCTCATCCTGTGTCCAGAGGTAATGGAAGAAGGTGGACATCGCCACCAGGGAACAGATTGTGGTGGTGTGATCTTCAGTTTCCAAAGCTGCCTTTCTGCGTAAGCAGCCCCACGCAGGCAGCTGAGCGGTGCACCCTCGTTATTCACTCTGCTAAAAAGATGAAGTGCCTGCAAAATCTGGCAGAGTGTGCGCACAGGATTTGGACAAGTTCTGCTAGAGCTCTGGGGACCCTCATAGGGTGGGTGTGGTGAGCCTGGAGAGGGTTGCCTGCCCACCCACCCACTGGGTTGGATGTTCTGCTCGGTGACCAGCGTTCGCTTTTGACTTCAATTAATCTATGCACAAAAAGAAAACAAGACAAAGGAACAAATAAACAGTGACTTTGCATCATGGGCACTTTTTACCTCTCTCACCACTGTGTTCCAGCATTCTCCTCCCTTCTCTCCCAGCTCCTGGGGAAAGAGCCTTTATATCAAGCAGTCATGTCACCACAAAGATGTGTTTGCCAGGTCAGTAAACAGCAGTGATGTAGGAATGTGCAAACGGGCTGAATTTCTGCTTTAATGACTAGGGAGTTGAACAAATACAGGTGAAGAGCAGTATGAGCCCTCTGCTTCCACCTCAACCCCAACATCAAAGCCTCTGCTGGCTCAAGGGACTGACACAGATGTCTTGGGGAGGAACATCCTTTTTTTCTCTACTCCAGAAGGAGTAAGTCATGAAGAAGACTGATTCATGAATCAGACTTCCCTGACACACAGTCTGTGCAGAAGGAATGAGTGTCTCAGTCCTAGGTTGTGTGGAGGAGCCCAGTGCAGTAAATGAGCCCCAGATGAGCACCCAGAGGTTACCTGCATTAAAAGGTGAAGAAAGGCACACAAACCTGCCAATCCATCTGCAGGCTCTCACTGTGGGTCTGTTTTGGACTGCTCCAGCTGGGTGTCTCCAACCCAGGTCTCCCTGAAAGGGGCCTAATTCTGCACAGTGGAAAAACAACTGAGCAAGTGCTCTATAAAATCAGTTTGTAGGCTTTTTTTTTTTTTTTTTTTTTTTTAATGGTGGGTTTTTTTGGTGTTTCTTTTGTTGTTGTTGGGGTTTTCTTGTATTTTTGAGGGTTTTGTGGGGTTTTGTTTTGTTTTGTTTGTTTGTTTGATGTTGTTTGTAGCTTTTCTTGTCTGTCAGGATGAATGCCACAGGGGCTCAGGTGCTCTCACTAGCTGAAAGCAGAGGGCAACTACCCATTTTTTTTCAGTCTGGCCCCTGGGATGTGAGGCACATCCCAGAGAACATTCTTACTGACTCAGCAGACCCAGCACTGAGTGCTGATTTCCCCTCCTCTGCACACGAGGCGTGTTTAATGTCTGCTTTGTGTTAAACAGAGAAAATGAACACTTCCCTGATAATTGCTCTCGGGAAGGAGTAACATTATAGTCAAGGCATCCTGCAGGAACACCATGAGTCAAAGGAGAGGTAATTCCAAGACAATCTTGCTGTTAGCTGGGGTCCAAGCTGTGAAGATCTTGCACGGCTCTGAGCAGAGAGAACCCAGTAGGGCTGTAATTTTGGGTCTGTCATCCTTTATTTTCCCTTTTTTGTACAAAGTTGTGCCTGGTCTGAACCCCAGGCCAGGCTTATTGCTTTGCCTGTGTTCTCGGGGTAGAAGTACCCTTTGGATACACAGCTTGAATTGTTAGTCACAGACTTTGATCCTTCTGCTCCCATTTCCTCCATGGCAAGAGCCCAACCTCTTTCTTTGTGACACCACTCTGCAGGGCTCCGTCCTTTCACCACCACGCTGAAGAGCATTGCAATGTTTTCAATAGCTTCTCAGGAATCCAGTGAACCCAGTGCAGATAGAGATGCCCAAAATATTCCTGTATGGGTGTATTAATAACATCCAGACTTCAATGGGCAATGAAATACAGCATGGCTGGTGCAATACTCCAGGAGGACTGGCACATGAAATGGGCAGACCTCTGCACCATGCAAGCTTCCCTAATGGGATAGACATGTCAGGTAGGTGGGCTGGGCATAAAGCCTCATGAATTTAATCTTTCTTCCAAACCAGAAACTTCTTGTGCCAAGGGTTGTGTCTCATAGGCAAAAAGTGAAGCTTGTCTTGGTTCTTTGCAAATATCACATGGACAGCTGGCATTTTCAGTGGCCAGAACTTTAAAAGCACAAGCCAAGGAGTTGGGAGTCCTTTGGCAGGGAGACAGGGGGCTCATGGTGGAGGTGCACAGGGACAGGAGGAGAGGCAACAGAAATAGGTAGCAAGAGGGAAATTCTGATTAGGTCTTAGAAAAAGCTCTGTCCCTGTGAGGGTGGTCACACACTGCATCAGGCTGACCAGAGATGCTGTGTAATCTGCAGCTTTAGAGATACTCAGGGCTCAGCTGGACAAGTCCCTGAGATGTTTGAACTATGTTGGCCATGCATTGAGCAGGGGCTGGGACCAGATGTCATCCAAAGACCTGCCAGGCACACTAAAGTCAATGGTTTTATGATAGTGTGGCAAATGCCAGCCAAGTCACAGTGACTCAAGAAGGCACCCTGAGGATGGAGATTGAGCTGAATTCTCCTCTGCTTTATAACTCTTAAATTAGACAGTACAGAAATCATCTCACTCACCTTGGGGATTTCATGGAGCTTCTCTGCATCAGGGACCCTCAAGGCTGTGTCTGCTCTTGCTTGTCTCTAAGCTACGACTTCATTAACACAGGGTTTCTCTTGGAATTCTGGAAACTGAGAATTTGGGGGTTTAGTATATAGTAATAACATGTGAGTTAAGATGGGGGATTCTGGGTATTGTCCAAGTCCTTCTTCTTCCTTCTTAATGGGTTTGGGTGGTTTTCTATAATCAGGTGAAAAAGGTCCTCATTGTGGGCCTTGGGTGGTCATATTGGGTCAGAAATATAAATAATATACGTGTCACCTCGTTATTGGGTAATTAGCTCTTAAATAACCTTGGAAAGAGTCAGAGGCTCTCCATTTTACCTCATTTCTCTAACTTGGCAGATAGAGCTCACAGCTCTTGAGTCTGTAAATAGATAAATAATGAACATCCAAGTCTGAACTCGAAAACTGCATCTCCCGTGTTTCAATCTCAGCTCTGGCAGCAGTTGAAAAGAAACCAAAAACCATCACAGGTTTGTCTTCCGGCTGAGAGCTCCTCCACAAGAAACACAGTTCCAGCCAGCCATGGAACAGGCAGCTCCCGCTGAGCAGCTGACATTTCAGGGGGAAGTCACCAAGCCACCAGGACCCAGAAGCAGCACTTTGTGGCCAGGGCAGAGAGCTGTGGGAAATCATCTGCCTCTCTCAGACCATGCAGTGGGAGTGACATGTCCAATCACACAAGGAAGCCTCTCAGCCCCCAGGTCATCCTCTCTGCCTGGGGAGGTGGTGGAGTCACCATCTCTGGATGTGTTTAAGAGAAGACTGGATGTGGCACTTGGTGCCATGGTTTAGTTGAGGTGAGGGTTGGGTTGGACTTGATAACCTCAGAGGTCTCTTCCAACCTAATGATTCTGATCGTGATTCTTTTGCTCCTGGCTATTTAAAGAGCCTGTGGAAAGTGGAACTCCAGCATGAGGGGCTGGGAGTAAGCCACCCCCCAGGACACAGAGACACAGTCAGGATGCTGCAGAGGAGGCTGGAGATGTGAGTTTCCCTTGAGGGGTGAAGCCATGGGCTCTGCATCTCCCACATCCTGTGGCACAGCCCTCACCCCCTGCCCTTGTCCTGCCACACCTGCAGCAGGAGGGGGACAGACAGCTGGGGCTTTGCTGAGGAGCACACAAGGGTCTCCATCCCATGCCAAACCTACTGCTCTGTTTTACTGCCAGGAGAACAAACCAATGGGTACCTCCAGAAGGAAGGGAATGGGGGCACAGCAGTGCCTGACACACCTTAAGCAGAGAGCAAACAAGAGAGAGGGAGGGGAGCAGGATTTATGGCTGTGACCTTGAGGCTTTCAGCACGTTTTGCTTTATATGGGGGGCAGTTTTCTTTGACAGAGTTGCAACACTGCAATAACCTCCTGCACTCAGTAACAGAGGGAGGGGCATGGCTGTGTGCTTCGAAATAAAAATTAAGCATTAAACTAGTGAGAATGATCTATTAATAAAAAAAAAAAATAAAAAAAAAGAGGTAGTTGAAAAGCAGTAACATAAGAACACATTTTCACAGGAATTGCCTGCTCTTAGGTCAGTATATTTACCCATCACAGAAACAACATTGCTCACACAACTCACGAGGAAATCTGACCAGCAGCACAGGCTGCCTGGCTCAGGAGATATTTTTGTCCTAGGGCCCAAAAGAGGAACAAACAATAGTGAGCAGGGAGCATGGGTAAAAGGCAAGCTGAAGGAAGGCAGCTCTGGGGCAGTGTGGGGAAGATGGGCCAGCTGTTTGACAGGTGAAAACAAGACCAGAGGGAGCAGCCTGGAGAGATGGGGAGTGGGAGGCAGGAGCAGGATCCAGAGGTGAAGAGAATGGCAGAAGAGATGAGGCTGTGGTGTTACCATGAGGAGAGGAAGAGCAGGAGGAAAGCTGAGCAGAGATGTGAGGAGAGGCTGCTCAGCCCAGAGTTTTAAATGTCAGGATGAAGAGCTTGACCAAATGTTGGAAGGGAAGTGAGTGGGATGGCAATGGAGGGAAGGGCAGCCCTGCAGGCTGGGAGGGCACTGGCACTGCTGGCTGTTCCAGGGCACCTGCCGTGGCCAGAACACGGTGAGAGCAGATAGAGAGGGGAAGGAAGGTGCCAATGCAGGGCTTCCAGGCCGAGGAGAGACATCCTGATATCCCTGAGAGGAGCTGGGCCCTGTGATGGTGGGAACAAACAGCCCTCTCAGGGACATTACAATAAACAGGAAGGAGAAGATAAAGCTGCAGCCAGAGAGGCCACTTATTTTCAAGGGAGATTTCCTCTGTCTTTGAGGCACCAGGCCATGCTTGCAGCTAAGCAGCCAGTCCTGAGGGAAGCACAGCCCATGGATGGAGGGGAGATCCTACTGGCATCCTGTGCCAGGTAGCACCATGTAAAGTGATGTGGAGGAGCCTGGGTGCAGCTCCCCACCCTGTTTGTCACACTGGTGCTTCCTCCATGCTCAGGTCCTACTGCCACAAGCCTCCCTCCTCTCAACCCCCCAGGAGGACATCCCCCCTCAGCATTTTGAGATTAGCCTCACTATACACCCCAGACACTAAAGGAGATTTTCCTGTGATTTTCCAGGGAGCCACCATGTCACTGTGGTGGCAGTGCCACTCACACCTTGGGATGGCTTCCTCTGCTTGCACTGTTCCCATCCCATCCCTCCCATCCCATCCCATCCCATCCCATTTTATCCAATCCCACTCTCAGGATGGGGACAGGAGCCATGAAAAGGGTTGTCTGTACACAAGCAGCAGCAATGCAAAGGAGAAGATGACAGAAGACACAAATTGAGGGTGCACCATGAAAATGTGAACAGATTGGAGTGCAGCTGCCTGTTCCCAGCAGGAACACCTCCCTTGGGTCCCCTCTCCATCCCGTGTCCCAGTGTATGGGGCCAGGTGACGTGTGGTAAATGATGCCACGGGGAAATCACACTTGAAATGCTTTTGAGGAGCAGTCACACAGGGCCTTCCTTTGAGTCCCCCCCAGGTTTGCTGTGTGATGCTGACACTGAGGGCTGCTGCCAGCACTTTGGGCTGCCCTGGCAGGGGAGGCAGGGCTGCGGGTGCCTCCCTTACCCCGCAGTGTAACCCGAGCCGGTGCGGGCAGGAGAAGTCCTTGTCTGCCTGTGCTGCTCTCACCCCCGCTGGCAGCAGGCAGAGGTAGCGCAGGGGAAGTGTTGGTTTTCCAGCACGGATTATTTTTGTAAGGATTCCTATCCCTTGTGAGTCACTGGAGGTTTTTCCGCTGACTGCGAGGGATGAAATCCGTATCACTGAGGTATTCAAAAAATGTGTGCAGTGGTCAGGAATGCTGCTTTATCAGCTCTTAGGACATCAGTTGGTTATGAGACGACTTTGATTGGAGTGAAGATGCTAATTGCAATTTAAAGGCCATGTCTTCAAGTGAAACACAACTTTCTCTGTCTGAAAAAGCCATAACATCCCAAAACAAAGTGATAATTTGGTATATGTTCAGCAGTCTGGGGCTTAATTAGATCCTTTTGTTCAGGAGAAGCATTTGAATCTGGGTTTCAGTGCTGGATGGCCACGATCCCAGCCTGGGTTCTGGACAGGGAGGAGCTTTGCCCTTTCCCAGAGCTCACAGTGGGATAACATCAGCCAGAGCACCGTGGGCAGCATAGTTTGGGAGGACAGAGTCCCTTCCTCCCAGCTTCCCAGATGTCAGCAGTGGAGCACTTCCATCCCACACTGCCAGAATGGCAGGTCAAGATATTCTCAAACAAATAGACACCGAGTCAAAGCAAAGTTCAGGGTTTTACAGACCAGCAGTGTGCATGCAGCTGAAGAAATTCTCTAGGTGGTTATTGCACAGCTTTAAAATAGCCAGTCTGGGGGAAAGGGCTGCTTTTACCTACAAAGACCCATTTTCCTGCAAAGAGAGTGCTTTTTGGGGGCTTTCTTGGAAAGAGCCCTCCAGCTGGCTCGTCCCAACCATCATCACATGGGAAGGATTTTCAAAACACACTTATGTGCAGCAAGATGGAGACACTAAGTGCTGGTTTAGACATTCTGGAGGTCAAAACCCTGTTAAACTTCCATTAATGTCACTCCAGTCCCTTTTTGATAGTACTGAATAGCAAAGGGAAAAAGAGAAGGATGAAAACAATCTTAAAAGCTTTTCAAAAACACCGCATTCCTAAAGAAGACGGCATTTGCTTCAGAGCGGCTTTAATGGGAAAGAAAGAGTGAAAGAACAAAGATTTCTTCTCTGATTCCCAAATCCCAGGCTGGGCCTGGGGATGACTGGGATGTGTTTCAGTGCTTGTTGGACACTGATACCAACTGAGTGCCCTCAGCACTGCTGATGTGGGCAAAAGAGTGGGGAGTGAGGGGGGTGGGAGATGTCCCCGGTCTCCCTGCACTCCAGCACAGGGTAAGCAGACAGAAAACTGTGACACTGCATAGCAAATCAAAACCTTGGAAACAAAGGCTGTAAGATTCTGTCCAGAAGGAAGAGGAGCAGCGGCCACAAGCTCAGGGAGACCACAAGTGCTTTCTGCAATGCTTAAATGTCACACGGTGCTTAAAATACTTGATCAGCCTCGTCCAGCCAGCCCGGCTCTGGCAGTAAACACACTGTTCTGCTTTTTAATGTGTTTCCCTCAAACGATGCTCTAGCAACCAACTGTGTTCAAAAAAGCCCAGCAGTTGCAGTTCAAGATTTATTTTAACTTTGCAGAAAAACAAAACCTCAGAATCAAAACAAAAAAAGAGCCAGAAGGGACTGTGGGAAACTTTTTTCCCCAGATAAACGTGATGTTAGATTATTTTGCTCTTTCCATCCTGCTTGGGCTGTCGGGATGCCACCAGGAGAGGATGGAGGATGTGTGGTCTGATGACTAACAGGGCCAGAGGAGTCTGAGCCCAGACATTACCAACAAGCAGAAGCACCTCAGGCAAATCGCTAATTGCCTGTGACTTATTCCCATTTATCCGGGGGGCAGCAGCTCACTCCCGGGAATGCGGTGAGCATTTAATCAATTAGGGCTTGATTGCTGCTTTGAAATCCTGCCTTCCAAAACACGCGGGGTAATTGCAGAAAGCCCTTTATTACTCCCAGCAGCAGGGATCACGCCGTGTTTGCACACATGGATCAGACCCTCCCGAGCCTGGCTGGTCCCTCTCTGCCCATCTGGGTTGACCTGCTGAGGTGGTGCATCGTGGCTGGGACAGATGGCTGTGCTGCCCATCACTGTCTGGAGCTGGCTTTGGAACCCCCAAACGGAGCTGTGAGAGGTGGATCACGGGCAAACAGAGCACAGGCAGCCAGAGAACTGTGGCAGTCATTACCCTGACGGGAGAGGACAGCCAGTTTAACTCCATCCCTGAAGAGGGGCACTGGGAGGAAGCTGGGGACACGCCTGTGCTGCTGGGAGGAAGGAAGGGGCTTGCCTTGGCAATGGAGAGAGATGGAGATGATGGAGGAGATGGAGATGGTGGAGATGGAGATGGAGGTGGAGGTGGAGGTGGAGGTGGAGGTGGAGGTGGAGGTGGAGGTGGAGGTGGAGGTGGAGATGAGATGAAGCAGGCTGACTATGACCAATGGAAATGTGAGTGCCCTTTAACTAAAGCCTGTCTCCACTCTGCAGGCTGTTACTGCCAAAACTCATCGGGATGAAGAGCAGGAGGCAAACAGGGATCTGCCCTGTGCCCCTGGCAGCATCCATCCCCTCAGCTCCCTGCTGGGGGAAGCAGGACCACCCTCAGGGGCCCTGGCTGCTATCCCAGGCCCCAGAGGAGTGACACTATGCCCCCTGCACGGCGCCTGTGACAGGACACAGTGCAGCCAGCACTAGGCTGGAATGGGGTCGTCCCTCAGCTCTGTGGAAGGAAGCCAAGGGAAATTTCTTTTAGGCGTCTCAGACAAGAAGGAGGTTAACTTTCTTTACTAGATAAGGCATTTTTCATCTAAATAGGACATTTCACAATGTCCCAGTCCCAAACAAGCCTTTCTAGGAGGCCTGAGCAAAACAAAGTGTCAGAAGCCATTGGTTTGAGCCCCTCTCGCCTCTGTTTTGACCCCTCCCGGACTTGCTTTTCTCTCTGACTTTTTTCAAGGAAAAAAGAAAAAAAATTTGAAACTGGAAGGCTGCCAGCAGGACTGAAATGTCATTTTCCAGCAGCCTTGGTGGTCACACCAAACCCTGCAGGGCCCTCGTGCAGGGGAGGGTGTGACCGGTGGGGACAGTCCTGTGGCACCCACTTGATGGGGACTGAGATGCTCTTGGAGGTGACACCAAGTGGGGTGACTTTTCTACCCACCCATAGAGCCAGGGGAGCTGGGGAGGCTGGGAGTTCTATGGGGTCACCCTCCTCTTCCTCTGCTCACTCTCAAGGTGCTGGAAGAGTCTCCAGATCCTGTTCCCCCTCTAGTTTTGTGCCATTTGCTGTTCAAATCTGTGACCTTGCCTATGGTTCCCCTTCTTCTGTGTGATTGTCATCCATCTCCAGAGCTGGCACTCAAGTGCCTGATCTGCCCGGGGCAATGTCATTTTGGAAAGTGCCCAAGGAGGAGGACCTCTCTATCAACTACAGCATGTCCTACATGACATTTTGTCATGGCCCACAGTGTCCAGAGGACACAGCCAGGTTCAGAGCCCATGCTGGTGACTCAAACACATAATCACTAAGGCTGAATCTCTCGCTGTGCTCTGCATCGAAGTGAGGAGCTGGCAACAGAAGGTGACAGAAGGTGATAGAAGGTGACAGAAGGTGACAGAAGGTGACAAAAGTCTCCAGGCCCAACGGCATCCACGTTTCACCACACATGGCTAGGGTTGGTGTAAATCCATGTTCCCCAGGAAGCTGATGAGCCAGGAGAAGTTGTGCCTCCTGAGAGCAGGGATAAAGCCTGGCTCCTTGCAGAGGAGGTGTGATAGAGCTCTGGTGAAGCTAACACCCTGAGCTGCTGGAGGTTTTGTGGCAATGACAGCTCTTTGGCTGACAGGAGGTGCCAAAACTGTGTGTGTGCCTTTGGAATGCCACAAATGCCATTCTCCACCTTTTCTGGGCAAGATGCACGAGCACAACTTCCTCTACTGCAGCGCTGTGTTTGTGCCAGCCCTTGCTCCTGCTGACATTTGCCAAAAGCCTTGTGAGACAACCTCTGGCCTCAGCCACGGCAGGGAGAGTCCTTGGTGGCTCCATCTCCTCAGCCTGTGCCAGTGCAGGAGCAGGGAGAAGATGCTCCAGGTCTGGTGGAGAGCTGCAGCAGCTCTCTGGGAAGCGCAGAGCAGGGAAACGCCCCTGATTCATGTTTCCTAATGAATGGCATTGCCACACGACTGAGAAAAGGGGAAGTGGAACCATGTAGAGGCTGTCTCAATACCTTCTCCCCACCTTTCCTCTTTCCCCACTTGCTCTAGCTCATCCTGGCACCTGTCTGTGGGGGTTCACTTATTTCTCCCTCTTGCCAGCCTGTTTGTCATGGTGGGTTTTTAGGATGGGTTTCGCTCCCTGATAGCTTTAGCAATGATTCCCCAAGGCTCAGAGGTATTTTCTCCAACATCATTCTTCACTCCAGCAGCCAAACCAGGACCCCTTCACAGCCAGGATCAGCACCAGGGCCCGTCAGAGGGAATCCCTGCTGTGACCATTTTGTGCCATTCCCTCTCCTCCAAGAGACCCTTGTCTTGCCAGAGCCCAGTATCCTGGCCTTGGGGTGCCTGGAAGATACCTGTGTTGGACACCAGGGGAAAGGCAGAGCTCCTGTGTGAGGGTGGAGGTATCTGGATTGCCAGGAAAACAGTTGGGAGTTGGAATGAATCCACAGGAGCTCCCCCACCCCTCTCCCCTCAGAGGTGTGCACGGTGTCCCACAGCTTTGTGTCCGTGCTCATGCATTCACCAGGCTACAGTGAGACTGAACTGAAACACCTTTAAAGCCTCTGAGGGGTGTCACCCTCCAGCAGAATCACAGTCTGTGGGGTGAGGGAGCCCAAGGCCTGTCCTTGTCATCCTCCTGTGTACGGAGCAGACAGCAGAGATCCGAAAAAAGTGGTGATGACAAACCCCAAGGCAGTGAACGATGTTAATTTTCCATTGGGAAAGGTGCTGCCAGCCTGCTAACCAGGGGAGAGGACATTTGCCACCCACAGAACCACCCATGGAGCTGCCACCCCACGCTGCAGGTGTCCTCTCCCAGCTGGCACTGACATGTCCTGCCCCCTTGGAAAACCCTCCTGGGATGAGCCAAGCTGCACTGTGATCCCACCTGGAGATACTGGGGGGAGGATCCCACTGCCTCCCTGGGAGGAGATTGTGTTCCCACAGTGCCCAAGGCAGCAGTGTAAAGCCACTCCTCAGGGAACATTCATAATTTAGGAATAAACTGGAGACTCTATTGTGTTCTGAGCAGGCTGTTGTGTTCCCTTATCATGACAGCGTCTGAGCCCCTTCCGGCAATGCACTCGCCTGTCTGATGGATGTTTGGCACGTTCCCTTTGCCCTGGCCCCAAAAAGAGGAGGGACAGCCTGCACAATGGCTTGGGCAGCAGGAGACACTCACTTGGGTGCTGGACACCCATCTCAGATAATGAGATAGTCATAAAACAGGCCTTCAGAGCAAGGTCAAAACCCAAAGGGATCATGAACATAGACACTCGTGGTCCACTGAAAGCTTAGAAACACAAACCCTTGAAGAGACAAGGATTGTCAATTAATTTGGAATCTCTCTGCAATCTGAGGTTTGCTGAATCTGCTGGGACCAATTTCTCCTCTTCAGTTTTCCTCAGTGATTCCTGGAACTGCTCTGGGATAGCTTTTCCTGGGCAGGCCTGTGTGCCAGCACCCCTGTCCCGGAGTGCACGACTCAATTCTTCAGTTTTGGTTGGGGTACCCAGGAGCAGACACTGTGCTCAAAGTTCACACCTGTCACTTACACAGATAGATTTTCTGTGAAAATCAAGAGTGTGGTGAAAATGCTGATGGTCATCTTGTGTTTCAGGCAGAGGGGTAATAACACACAACACAGTTCAGGAGCAAGACCCAAGGTGTGAACACATGAACAGGGATTAAAAGGGAGATACCCTTACCTTCCTCTCAGCTAAACTGAGGGGCTGCAACTCCTACAGGAAGTGTTTAACAAGGAAGGAAATAGTGACTGAAATCCAATTCTGCCTTCATTCAGCACCTTCCATGAAAGCAGCACATTGAGAGATCCCTTCTGAGAAGGCTTGAGATGGGATGACCCAAAACTGGCTGGTTTACAGGAATACACAGCATGTGGCACAGTCTCTCCATTAGCTGGATGAGGGGAACAGCTTAGTCACTGCGAGGAGAACCATTCACAGGAGAGATGAAACCTTCACCTCCTGTTGCAACAGAGGAGCTGTTGTTTCTAACTTGCCCACCACTTATGTCACCACTTGTGCGTGGCAGGCAGCTCTCCCCCACTTCCCAGCAAACTCTCAGTGTCACTGAGTCACACCGTGGATGTCCCTGCGGGGAGGTGCCCAAAAATGAGTATCTCACAGGGAATGTTGCAAATACCTTGGCTGAGCAGCCTGTGCAGCACAAGGGGGAACACATCCATGGGGGATGAGAGCTGGGGAGTGCTGCAGCCTCTTACTGAAACTGCAGCTTCAGAAAAAGTCCTCCCCAGGCTTGGCTCAGTGGCTGTGAGGCAAATGCCTTTCATCAGAAGGCAGCTGAAAGCTCTCCCAAGATCAAAGAAGACTCACTCTGATCCCAGTGGGTTTTTTATTCAGGGGTTAGGGGTCTGGGGTTAGGTTTGCAGAGGGGTTAAATCTTCCCTCTGTGCAGGAGATAAGAGTAGTGCACCCTGTCAAAGTCTTGCTGGCAGCAGCACCCTCGTATCCATTTTATAATTTTGAGAATAAATTTTTTTCTTTATAATTTTAAGAATTAAGTCCTGAGAGTGAAGGGATTTAAAACCATCATTTGGCACCCCGTGTGACTGGGCCAGGGCACACGGCGGGTTGGGAGAGATGATCTCACTCCCTCCTGCTGCAGCTGTTCCGCTTGACACGGATAAATTAAGTATTGATGCAAGTATTGATTACTCTTGTGCCACGTATTGGAAAACTTCACCTCATCCTTTCGTGGGCGTTTTTTCCATCTCACTATAATTAGGTGCCCGGGCGGATACTCTTCCCGCTGAGGAGGTGAGGGTGGGTTTTCACTGTGCCCTGTGGGTCTAGCCCAGAGCTGGTGGGCAAGGCAGGAGGAGAAGGTCCCACTGCCTCGGTGAGCAGAGGGACAGCACTGCCAGGACAAGCTGTGGCTGGTGGTGACAGCGGTGCCACCAGCACAGCCCACACACCTGAGGGCTGCAGCTGCTGGCTTGTGTTTAGGGGCTCTGTTTGAAGAAAGCAGTGAGTGGCTGGGACTGGGAAAGGCCTCAAGGAAGATGTTTCCAAGGAGAAAATGTGGTCTGCAGGCACCTTTGGAAACACCTTAATGCTTTTGCAGTTTGGAAGCTGTTCATGGGCAGGATGCAAACGAAGTAGAGCCAAAGGGTCCTAGAAATACTAAAATTCCAAAACCAGACAGCAAAACTGTTCTGTGTTCTGTGTTCCCACTCTGTGGTTCAATCTATGTAATTTTCAGATTTTGCACCAAAACCCAAGGGTAATACAGGTCTTAGAGCAGAGAGACATTTTCAGTCCAAAATGAGTAGTCTCAGTTAAAGTAACGTACAAATACAATGGTTTCATGTCTGTGAGGCTAAGCTAAAAGCAAAAGTATTTTCAGTAGAACTAGCTGATGGACCTTGTGAGCAGAAGTAGATTTTCCAATGAGACTGCTGTCAAGGTACACCTGTGTTGGAGGTGAATCTCCCTGGGCAGACAAAGCATAACAACAACCTGCCCTGTGCTTCTGACCTGGGGCCATTGGTAATCTCTGGACTTTTTGAGAAAAGTCATGGGGCTGTGTCCCAGTGCTATTCACTGGCATAGGGTGCATTGCTTCAGAAATAGGAAGGGAAGAATACGTCAGACAAGAACTGTCACATGTTATTCACAAATAGAGAAAACAAAACTTAAATAGGACAGGTTTTTGTAACATCATGTAAGCTAAAGCTCATCTGTCTGTCAATAAAGTCATCCCTGAGTAATTGCTGGCACCGAGGGAGCCAGACCAAACATTTTACGGTTTATCAGCCTCTCTGTAGGGTGAATATTTGCACATGGTAGAGCTTTTTTCTTCCCTTTTTTTTTTTTTTTTTGTAACCTTTCCCGAAATCAACCGAGAAGTGCATGATTTCTCACTGAAAACGTCACTGGTTTCTGCAACTGTGCCAGAATCAATAGATTCCAGCAAGGCCTTTGATGTGGAGATGTATTAGTGAAGCAAACTCACCGCAGCCTGGTTTTAATGCTTTCGGTGTGTGCGCTCTCACAGGAGAAGAGCGGAGAGAGGGAGATGAAACAAGAACACAAAATGCATTTTACATGACACCTTATCCCACCCAGAAGCAGAGAAGCACTTAAAGCTCACAGCTCCTCTCTGGATGGTGCTCCTGTCAACAGCTTAAAGCAACATTGCCTAAAGTGGCATTTATCTTTGGAGCTCTCTCTCTATCAGATTCCTTCCTGATTTTGCTACAAGAGCATTGCTCGCTGTTTATGCCATACATGGTTAAAGAGAATCTTTGATGCTTCTTCACAGGTTACAGCAAGGTCAGGACTGAGCTCTGTACATCCTTCTGTGTCCTAAAGATTGGACACTTAATCCCAAAGGCTCTGTCCCAGAGGTGGAAATGCACCTACAAGGATACCTTCTCTCCAGTCTGCCTGTCAGGTTACCTCTGGGCACAAAACCCAGCAGCCACATGGGATGTGAGGCAGTTTCTTCCTGCTTCAGGTTTATATTCAAGGCTTAGTGAGAAGGGATTTATCCTTGTGCTGGCTTATCCCAGGGAGTTCTGAGACACACTAAACAACCAGACCCTGGGGTGACCAGGGGCCACACAAGGTGCCATTGTCAACTCACAGCTAATACAGCTCAAATTCCCTGAGCTGTGCAGGTCTGCCTTTTTTGCTGGACATTTTAAGAACAATCTCACAGTGATTACACATGATTAATATGCAGTGCATTAAAATCAGTAGGAAAATCTCTGCTGCCTTAGGCTCATCATTTGGTGAGTGTTGGCTTACCTTAGGTGGCAGAGGGAGGTGTTGTGATTTAGGTGTTCAGTAATTTCTTTGCTCCTGCCCATCAAACAAAAATTAGGGCCTTGGTGAGCACCATCAACCATTTCATTACAGGTTTCCTCCAGGTTGCTCCAAGCCTCATCCAACCTGGCCTCAGACACTTCCAGGGATGGAGCATCCTCAAATTCTCTGGGCAACCTGTTCCAGTGCCTCACTATCCTCACAGTAAAATATGTCTTCCCAATATCTCATCTAAAACTACTCACTTTAAGTTTAAAGTCATTGTTCCTTGGTCCTATCACTACAAGCCCTTTGGAGATCCTCTCCAACTCCCTTGTAGCCCCTTTGAGGACTGCAAGGCTGCAACTAGGGCACCCCAAAATCTTCCCATTTCCTGGCTGAACAACCCTAGCTTTCTCAGCCTTTCCTCATAGGAGAGTTCCTCCATCCCTCTGATCATCTTCGTGTTCCTCTTCTGGGCTTGCTCCAGCAGGTCACTGTCCCTCTTGTGCCCAGGACTCCAGAGCTGTGTGCAGGTCGGGTCTCCTGGGAGTAGAAGTGCAGAAATTGGAGTTATGATCCTCCAGTGGAGGAGACAGAGGAATAACCTGTGCTGAAAATGACCTGAAGAAAGGAATTAAGAGAAAAGGAAAACACCATGCACGATCAAAAGCCTGCTCGTTCCTCAGCTCTCAGCTTCTCCACCTCCTTCAGGGACCATGAGAGCTTGATTGATTCCTCCAACTGCAGGCGAGGAGGTGACCAAGGAAAACTGTAAATACCCCTGACTCCAGCTGGTAAGCAGCCGTGGTTTGTACCTCATGAAGTTCAGGAGTCTGACAAACAGAGGCTCCTTTGCTGTTTATGGCACACAAACAGATGTTTGAGAGAAGAAACGTCTGCAGGAGCCTGTCATAAAAGTCACACCTAAGTTTTTGTGAATTTCTGGTGGTAGAATCCCTTCTGTTCCACAGCTGTCTGAGCCAGGCTGAGTGCAAACTCACACCCCTCTGTTCCATAGAGATGCCCATAAATCTGATAGAGAAGGCAAAATTAATGCCAGGATAACTGAATTAACTTCAATTAAGCCACTTCTTATTTTCACCTGTGCACCCAGGAGAAAAATCAAGACCTGTACTATCCGTTTTATCATGTCATGGTTTTGTGACACTGGAGAAGATTAATATGCAGTAAAGCAAGGACAAAGCCTGTGAACAACTTCATGGATAAATGGTTACATTCTGGGCTGGTTATAGTGGTGTAAGTCAGGAGAGGCAGCATTACCATTGGTGGCACATCTCCAGTGCTGATCTGACAGATATTTTCTATTCACTCCAGGGCAAGAATAAGCAAAAAGTGGCTGGAGCCATTGGCCAAACAGCAAATGAGCTCAGACATCCCTGCTCCATGCCCAGTTGCAGAGCATAACATTTCCAGCAATCCCAGTTATTCACCCCTGTGCAGTAGGCTCCAAAATAGAACAGAATCACAGAATCATTGAGGTTGCAAAAGGCCTCTGAGATCATTGAGTCCAACCTTTGATCAATCACCACCTTGTCAACTAAACTGCAGCACTGAGTGCCACATCAGTCGTTTCTTGAACACTTCCAGGGATAAATCTTGTAAGAGCCATTGAAACCTGTCAGTGGGTAGTTAACAGGTCCTAACAAAATGGGATGACTTATTTTGCATTTAACAATTAGCTATTAATCCACACACGTCTTGGGGAAGAATAGCAGCCTTTCTGCTACGTGAGCCACCTCACAGGGCTTTTCTCAGACCTTTGAAACATCTCTGTGCACATTGGTGGGTGTTTAATTTTGCAGAGTGGGACGCACAGTGAGACACGTCTCCACTGAACACATGGTCACTTCTGAAGGGGCTGCCTTTTTTTAATCATTCCCTGACCACAGAAGACATTTAAGGGCTGTGAGAACTTCCTCTGCTACTCGTGTGCCTAGTAAGGACACCCTTCTGAGATAAAAACTGCAAGGGGAGAATTGTGCCTGCCAACAAGCCTTATCCCACCAACACTCCTTCCTCCTGCCCCACTGGGGCACCTTTTGATTACTGATTCTGCTACTTCACCCTCCAGAAAAGCCAAGGCAGTGTTTTAATTCAAAGCCCTGTGGGTACAGAAGCTAAAGGGGCTTTTTTTCTGGTGGGAGCTCAGAGTAGGATGGATGCAAAAGCTGCTCAGCCTCGTGTAGCTCGGGGCTCGTAAGGAAGGAGAGCGGTGGGGATCAGCAAAGAGAACAGAGGGATGAAGGCCCATGTCCACGCTCCCTGGAAATCCCCTGGCTGACAGGACAGCCTGCCTAGGGAAGAGTTAAAAGCAGAGCTCTGGAAAGTTTGGCCAGATGACTTCCTGATGGAGTTTACACAAGTATAGTGTGCGCAAGGACGTGTGTGCCTACGTGCCACTTCTCCCGGAGCAGCCTGAGCTGAGCAGAGGGAGGAAAAAAATAATAAAAACATCACAGATGGGTCCAGGCTGAAAACAACCATCTGATGAATGTGCAGGGTCATCACACTCCTCTCATTACAAACCTGCCAGACAAATCCGTGTGATGCCTCCTGTGCTATGTATCCCCCTTGCCACAGAACAAGAGGGCAGGGGCAGGGGTGAGGCAGGGCAAGGAGGAGAGAGAAAAGAGGACATTGGCAGGAGGAATTCACAGTATCCCCCAGCAGCTGCCACTCGTTCAGCTCTCGGGACATTCCCAGCAGCCAGGGAAATAATGCAGTGCTGTGCAGTCACTGGAATGCCAGGGTGATGCAGGGGTGAGGCAGAGCTGACGCCAGGGAGATTCCAGGGAGGCACTGGCACGATGCCAGGGTGATGTTTGCAGCCAGGAGGTGTGATGGAATGCAGCTCCATACCTACACACATGTTGGTCTCATAAGACCTATCCTGGCTAGAGACATCAGTGAGATAAATGCTAACACAAGCCTGTTGGCATGGATTGTACAAACCTGGGCAGGACTTTGGTACTCAAACCATCCCCTGTCCCTGTGCTGTCCACGTGGAAAACCCTCAGGGTTACCTTAAAACACCCACATGAATGTCCTGCTGTGGAGCTGTCACAGCCAGAGCTGCTAATCCTGGGGGGAATGGGTTTGCTTAGGTGCAGGAGCAGCTTAATCCCCACAAATGTGTGCTCCCAAAGGAGAGGAGTGGGGACAAACCAAGGATTGTACAGAGCAGCCTCCTTGATCTTCTGCAGGCACATCAGTGAGAAGGCAAACCCTGTATTACTCTCATTTAGCAGTAAATGAACCTTCCTCTCAATTGCAGGGCACATTTGCCCCCTCCTGCTCCCTCAGAGCAGGGGACAGGGCACCGTGTACGAAAGGATTAAGCAGCAGTCCCTTTAGGGATGCTTAGTCAGTGAACCCGTGCTTCTCCTTGCATACCTCCAACCTGCTGTCATTTGATCATCTCGTGGAAGGGTTTGCAAGTTTGTGCTGCCTCAGAAATTCCCTGCTTGTTCACTGCAGCTGCACTCAGAGGGGGCTCTCTGAGCACAGCAAGACCACAGCTAATTGCATGGGGAGGTCAGGAGGAAGGTCTGCTAAACTGCAAACCCCACCTGCATTCTCAGAGCCCAGCCAGGTTGCTTCCTGAGCCATCATTAGGACTGAAAAGTAAAAAGCTGCAGATAGAATTTGCACAAGGGAGAGCAGCAATAAATTTAAAAAAAAAAAAAAAAAAAAAAAAAAAAGTAAGCTTTCTTCCCAATAGCTGAGCTGACTTTGGAAAGGAAGATCTATAAATATTAGAAACTGGCCATATATATAAAATAAATATTTTATTCATTGATTCCTTTTAGGTCAAAATACTAACACTGAATACTATTGTTTGACCTCACAGACTCCAAAAGTCATGTTATTTTATTTGGCTGGTCCCTTTTTGTTTTATTTCTTCTTAAGTCCAAAAACTTACCTTTGACTAGAGCAACAACAGGTCCTAAACTCTTGAGTGCAGTAATCTTGAATTTTGACCTACTCTGTTGATTTTGTGGGTATTCCCATCTTTACACTTCTATCAAAGATCTCTGTCATTTTCCATCTTATTTCTCTAATACCCAAAGCAAAAGAAACCTGTTGTGTGACAATGCACAAGGGATGCACAATGTGGGGTAGGGAAATTAGGAGGAACATGTTTTACATTTTGCAGCCTTCCAGTACCCAAATGGAGCCTGCAGATAAAGTGGTAATTTTGACAAGGGTATGAGAGAATGGCTTCAAACTGAGACTACGTTTAGATTTAATATGAGGGAGAAATTCTTTGCTGTGAGGATAGTGAGGCACTGGGAAAGGTTGCCCTGGAAGTTGTGGATGCCCCATCCCTGGAAGTGTGCAAGACTAGGCTGGACAGGGCTTGAAGCAGCCTGGGATAGTGGGAGGTGTCCCTGCCCATGGCAGAGGAGCTGGAACTGGATGAGCTTTAAGATCCTCTCCAACCCAAACCATTCTGTGATTTTTTTTATACTTCTCTGCTTCTTTGCACTGGTAGCAAGAAGCCTGCAAAAGATGAGATCAGGGAAGGCAGTGGCAGATTCAGAGCTTTATTTTCTACCTCTTTGCATTTCACCCTCTCTACAGATTAGCACGGGCTCAAGCCTGGCTGGGTAGTATCAGGATGGAGCCAGATAGCGGAAAAGAAGTGATTTCATCTCAGTGCAAGCATTTCACACTGGATTTTCTCCCACTTGAGCTGACGTGCTAAACAGAGCTGTTTACCAGCTTGTGGTGAATTCCATTTACCCTGGGTACACAGCCCTCATTGCTCTGCAGCCAGGAGTGTCCCTGCTCCTGGGTGGCTGCCTGAGCCCGGTCTGAGAGCACAGAGCAGGGTTCAGACTCCCTACCTGAACATCTGATGCCAGCCACTACAGAAGTGCCCCTGTTTGGGTGAGAAGGACAGGCAGCATGAAACCATGTGGGGATTCATTCCGAGTTTATTCCAAAACCAAAGAATCAAACCCATTTTTCCTGAGAAACAAGCTCCCTTCTCAAAGAACAGAAGAGTAATTTAAGGTCAAATACTTTCACCCTAAGCAACATTAAGTGAAGAATGGCAAAATTCGGTTGGCATCCTGTGTGGCTCACCAGCAGTGCCTGGATTTGGATTTGGGGGAGGACTGCGACGTCACAACGCTGCCTGGCAGCTGAGTGACATCAGGTCACACTACGTGGGAGAATGCCACTCAGAAAAGGTCATTCCCTGGGCTCCAACCCAGCCTGTCCTACTTGGAAGGAGAGCTCTGTACTGGGCACTGGTTTGTTCTGGAAAATGCCTTCTCAGGCTCAGCTTCTGTCACCCGAGCCCCCGAGAGTGGCTGATGCCAGGCAGGGAAGCTCTGGGCATGCACAGGTGGCAGGGAAAAACAGAGATGTCTAAAGGAAGAGGTGATTTCTTAGAAAGAGAAGAGGAACAGGTCACTCTAGGGCTGGCCAGCCAGTACAGGGTGTTTCACAAACACGTGAACTGCAGTGGCTGCTGAGAGTAGCCCAGAAATGAGCTCAGCACAGCCACAGCCTCTCTTGCAGGACAACTTCTCCCTCTCCTTCTTCTTTTTGGAGTCTTTCCTGAGCTGCTGCAAACTAAACACAGATCCTCAGGGGCTGGCAGGTGCCATCACTGTCTAGTGTTGCCCCCATGGATGTAACCTGTCATATCTGTGTCCTCCCACCAGTACAAATTGCTCTGTTATCATGTAATAAAGCAAGTGCCAGCTCTCCGTGAGACAGCTCCATGTCCCTTGCCCATCCATGATCCCCCTGGCAGCAACAGCAGTGAAGATGCTTTCTGCCCAGCCCCACAAAGCCCTGGGGAATGGTGCCAGTGTGGTCCCCAAAGTGTGGCAGTGAAGCATGGGCCAGCATTGCCAACCCAGAGCAGTCTCACCCAGCCTTGAAGGGAAAACCAACATCCTCAGCAGGAACTGTACTTGATTTTGCAGGAGACATCCAGGAGCCCTCTGGCCCCACAGTCACTGGGAGCAGAGCTGGTGTTCCCTGCTGGTGCTGCACTGTGCCTTGCACTCCTTTCCATCCAACCATTGGTACCCAGAAGAGTGTGTTTCCAGTCTCAGAGGAATTCTGCCCTGCCTAATTTGTTGGTTTTGTGCAACCAGAGTCTTACTAAGGGATTGCATCCAAGCCAGACCCTGGCTTATCTCCACTCTGTGAAATGCCTACCAGTTTGGAAGCTTGTAGACCTGATGGTCTCACTGTTGTGGCAGGTTAAAAAGGGAAGCACACCCTAAATTCCCCTGGTTTTGAGGCATAACTGAGCTTGTGTGGCCAGCAGTGAGGTCTGGTACATCCAAAGAGTGGTGTGGTTCAGCTCTCAAGCTGTAACATTCAAAGCCTGGCTTAGGGCAGGTTAAGGAAATGCAGCCACCAAACCTCTGGCACTGCCCATCTTTAAAAATGCCCCATGAGATGCTCCCCACACAAGGTGCAGGACAAGCACCTGTCAGTGAGGCAGAGAGGGAGGGCACTTGGGCTTCTCACAAGGATGCATTTCTCACCCATGGAAAGGGTCATGTCCTCTCAGGGTGCCAGGCTCAGTGCCCAAGCCGTCATGAAAACACACTGTCAGGTGCTAGGACCCTAAAATGAGGCATCAGCTCTAAATGGGCCATGAAGTCTAGCAGCTGCTTTCACACACAAGCACCTTCCATGTCCTCTTCCATCCCTGCTCGTGCAGCCACTGTGGCCAGCACAGCACCTTCATCCCAGCATCCCAAATACACCTTCCTTCCCCACACAGGCATTCCCTTTGGGATACCTGGCTCAAAGCTTAGGTTGCTGGAGCTGGGCTGCAGGCAAAGTCCCACCTCCACTGAATTCCGTGGCAGCTTTACCTTTGATTTCAATGGGGAGTTAATTTTGCCCTGTATGGTGATGATTTGTGGCTTGGCTGTGACCTTGCAGAACATCAGGCAGAGCCCACCTCCATTCTCATCCCCATGCTGCTCTGACAAGCAGTCATTCTCATGCCTCAGTTTCCCCCTCCGTATCTAAAAGGAAAAACCAAGTTGAAAATGCACCTTCCCCTTCCTTATGAATTTCTTTGATGCAGAGATCTAAAATACAACACGAGAGCCAACACTGACCTTCACTTTCCTTTACTGTGTCAGACCCATTTAGTGGCTATTTATGGCAACCTGGTCATTAGCACTACAAGAACAAATTTGGCACAAAGAAAGCTTTAAACCACAGATTCGGGGTGTGCCAGGCTGTCAGAATACCATTGTACACTACTTTCCTCCTTGTCCTATCAAAAGACAAAAGCTGCCTTTCATGATTGAAGACACAGAAACCAGAATAGCAACAGGAGCTCCTCCTGCAGAAAAGGAATTCCACATTTCCTAAACCCCGCATCCCTCCTTTCCTCCACACTACTTGGTCTCCTTGGAGCTCTTCACAGATGGATCAGAGCAGGACTTCTCCCCCAGCTTTCTGTTCACCTCTCGCAGCCCCTCAAGCCAGACCTGGGCTAAGCTACTCCAGCAGTGTCAGAAGAGCTTCTGGTGTGCACTTGGGTTTTTTTTTTTCTGCTTTGTTTTCACATAAACAAGGGAGCAGGCAGATGATGAGATGTGGACAGCCTCTTTGTCAGGCAGGAAGCTGCTGCCACTTGCTGGCATCCCACTAAGTACAAGTGGAAAGGTTTTTCCTTCTGTGTTTCTTCCCGTGGAAGATTTCAAGGGTGAGAAGTCACTGGAAGAAGGTGATGCATCTCCTCCTGAATCAGGAGAGATTTTTCATTTATGATTTCAGGTTCTCTCACAGCTCTCTCAACACCCATGGGCCTTATTATTGGATATTTCCCTTTCTCTCTGTCTCCCTGCAGCAGAGCTGCTCAGTCCTGACTCAAGAGCCAGGGGAAAACCAGATGGCTTTCCCTCACTAGAATTCACAGACAGGGAGAACACCTGAGTTAACCAGATCATTCATGACTTTCCTACTGAACTAAAATCAGACTGGAATGGGATATTTATGTTCAGATGCGGACAACAGTGAGATTGTCTCAGAGACAAAAAGAACCTAAGAATCCTGTTGTGCAAACATAACGTCCCGATGGGCTTAATTTTAATGAAAACAGTTGTGATAGCAGCTTGGAATTCCTTGAAAACCTGCTCAGGCATCCACTAATATATATATATATATTAATAGTCACTACCTCATTTCTTGTCTTTCATTCCATTTCAATTCAAAATGCCCATCTGGCCTATGTTGCCAACAAACAGCAAACCAACTTCAGTCTTGATCAGTCCTGGGGATGCGCTCACAACTCTGTGTAAACACCTCTGTGTAAGACATGGCTTTAGTAATATTTTCCAGCTTGGATATGATGGAAGTGCGCATCCATACCTTCTTCAAAGAGGCAGTATGTTGAGCAAGTACATGCAGCAACAAGGGAAATATAAAACTGTAGAATAAGATCTGAGCTTACAAACTGAGCAGTTTATGAGGTGTCACACCCTGTGGATGCTTGGAGGACGAGGTGCAGTCCAAAAGGAACTCTTTTGCCCCCCGTATTTCCTCGAACAAGAGGCTTCGAGATATTTTATGGTGGACAGAGATAAGCTGTAAGGAGGGGATTCATTCCTCCCAGAAAGTGCACCACACAATGACTGGGGAACAGCACTGCCCAAGAGGTGAAAATGTGCTGTGCATCACGTAAATGCAAGGCAATGCCATCCTGAGAAAGCTCTGTTTGTTTGTTGACTGTCAGTTTAACTGGAGATTAGATAAAGCTTAATTAATGCAGTGCAGTTATGCTTTCGAGGTTAAATTCTGAACACACAGATAAAAGTTATTACTGAGAGTCACTGGCTGGCTCCAGCAGAAGCCAAGGGAAGAGGGAGCATTTTAACCACTGACTCAAAGGGGCTTTTTTTTTTTTTTTACAAAACAAACCACATTAGTGAGTTGCTATCAGCTCCATGCTCAGAGCCTCCATTGCTTGGCAGACCAGTATCACCCTGGGAAAAGCCCCAGAAGCAATCTCTCAGACATGCCCTTTTATGACCCCAGATATCTATTTTCTACATTCATTTGCAAGTACCCTGCAACATGTAGTCAGGAAGAGATCAGATGCATGGACTCAATGATCTTAAAGGTCTTTTCCAACCCAAATGCTTCTATAGTTCTGTGATTCTATATTGGAGCTGGCCTTCTATCATTGGGAAGATGCCAACTCATTTACATGAATGTTCACGGGATAGCAGTGGCTTTGCAAACATCTTACCAGAAACCTTCAGGGTCACAGTCATCTATAAAGAGGTATCAGCAGCAGCCACATTCTTACCAAAAAAACCTGACCAAAACCTCTATATCTTCCAAGCAGATTCTGTTCAAACAAGTTAATGCATCACAATTAGTGCTTTTGGCCTTTCACACTATTTACAATCACAATGCCATCCTCTGGGTGACAGCAAATAATTCCCCTTTCTATTCTACTGATCAGCTGAATTCTAAATAAACCGAGACCCCAATTCTTTCCAAATCCTTTTTAGGAGTCAAACTCATGCCTGGTTATACCACTACAGCTGCCAAAGCCTTTGGATGGTTAAATGGCAGCCAAATGGAAAAGAAATGGACTGAAACAGGGATGGTGGCTGAAGGTGAGAATAATTCTCAGCAGGAAGGGTAACCACCTCAAGTTCCTCAAAACACCTCTAGAAACAGGAATAAATAACATAAGGATTCCCTGAAGTCTGAAAACGCCTCATACTTATGAACCAAAGTAGCAGCCTGAGGGAGAAGAGGGGAGATGGAGTAACTGCAGGCAGAAACAGTTTGTTGAGCCCTTTCCCAAAAGAAAGCAAAGCCCAGGGCTGAGGACACAAAGGAGGTGAGCAAGAGGAGAGGCTGTGGCCAGCTGATGTCCAGACCTACGGCCACAATGTCAGTGGGAGCAAGGCCAGAAAGACACTGAATCTGCAGAGACATCATCAAAATAACATCCCAGGACTGCTACTGAGGGTCAGCTCCAGGCCAGCTCCTGCAGCCCAGTCAGGTGCTTCCCAGGGGACGTGTTCCAGCTCATTCAGCTGACCCAACCTTGGCTCTGTCCCCTGGATATCCCTCCCAGCACGGTGTCCAGCCCTCCAGCAGCACCTTTCAGAGGGACTAGGGCATCACTGGGAGGGCAGAACAGGAGCACTGTGAGCCAGGAGCCAGGAGGTGGTACCTGACAAGCTGCCCTGTCGGCAGCATACACCCCCAGCCAGCGTTTGTGTGTAAGGAAAGGGGTTTCAATTTATTTCTAGACGTCTTAGGAAGTTTACTTAGAACTTTTCATACTTTTCTGACAGTGGTTGGCTCAGTACTGAGAGAGAAGTACTTGTTGGAGTTTGTTGCAGTCTCTCAAAGCTTGTACCGCCTTCTATTGGCAAGTTGCCTCAATCATTAAGTACTAAAGGGAGAGAACAAAGAAGCTGCACTCTTTTCCAGATGTTACAGCAAGTATGAGACCTATCTCTATACTGTGTTTGGCTTTGCCTTTGTGTTTGTAATTTTTTTTTTCTTTATTAAAACCTTTTGACTCTTTCAAGATGCACTCAATCATGCCATCTTGCTAATTGATTTTAGCCACTTTCTCTGCAAGGACTGGACCCTCAGAGGTATTAAGAGTACAAATATTGCCCCTCTTCTAACCTGGCTGCATCTGTAGATGAGGAGCTGAATGTGTCCCTCTGGGCAGTAAGGATGGATATCCCAAGGAGAAAAAGTGTCTGGGAGGAGGAAGGCATTCCAAATGGCCCAAGGAGCCTGTCCATGCTGCCTGTGGCACTGGCCAAGGGAGTAGAAATGGTGGATGGGAAGAGAAAATGATCAGTTAAAACATTTGTATTACATGTTAATGTGAATGACAGATAGGAGATAAGTTACAAAGTGCAAAGATTGCAAATAGCCATTTCCATTTTCCTGTGTGTCACACACATTACCCCCTTCTGCATGTTTTCCTGTGGAAACAAAAAAATTCTCACCCCTCCCCCTGACTTTAATAACTTTTGAACTTATCAGCCAATTTTGACTGAATTTATTAAGGGGCAATGATATCAAAGATATCATCCTTTTGAAAGTTTGTCAGGCCAGGCAAAGAAGAGAATTTCTCCTATTTGAGAGACCAATATAACCTCACCATTTTCTAAGCAACAGAGAACCCATGGGTGCACAAGCCTCTGAAGGGGTGAGGAAGAAAAAGGGCAAGAGAGGTATCCAAACACCAGAAACAGCTCTGGCCAAGCTCTCTTGATTGAGGCCAGTAAAACACTAGACACAGTATGGAGCTGGTAAATTCTTTGGAAGACATTCTACTTGAAATGTCAAAAAACAAGCTCCCTTTTCCTTGCATGTGCACCCCAGATTTCAATGGCAGGGCAAATAGGGCAATGAAATTGTCTGATATCCTTCCCTCTCCATTTCTCTCATGCCTCCAAAGCACAAGTGACTGGGAGGCCATTTGGCATGGCTGCTCTCCTGCTTTTTGGCTGTGCATAGGCACTGCTAAAAACCAACCTGCATAAACCACCAGGATAGGACTGCAAAGCGTAACAGAATGATCATACCCCTGGTAGGAGGCCAAATGCTTACAGTGCAGAAGTCTGTATGGGTTTGTTAACCTACTAAAATAACATAACTCTTGCCCCACCAGCACATTCATTTGTGGCTTCTGCCACAGGTCAGTAAAGATTTATTTAGCAGGCCTGCAGCACAAAATGCTGGCTGGGCCCTGCTGGGAGTCTGCAGAATAAATGCAGTAAACAGCAGCAAACTCTTTGGTGCTTCTCCTTTTGCTGAAAATGGTAGCTATAAATCTTTTGCTGCCACTTGCAGAAGGTATTTACTAATTACAGCACCAGCACTTCTTGTGCCAGTTGTAGGTCATCGGGATAGCCTAGAAAAGGAGCAGAAATAGTTTTGCAATGAAGGCAGGCTCAAAGAACCAATGTCTCAGCACTGATCTCTCCACTGCTCTGGCAGCAGCACTAGGAAACTAAGGATCACAATGCAGAGAACAAGGATGTTAATTCTGCATAAATAACAGACCGCGCTTCCTCTACCCGGCTGTTCTGAGGAGCTAATTACACAGATTCCCAAATCAAAGAAATATAAAACAGTCTGCAAATGATTGCAATGTTGATGTGCTGGCAGTCCAAACCATGACATATGGTCCTTCAGTTTGCCATCCTAGAGAACAGGCTCACGAGCAGCCCTCGTTATGCAAAATTACGTCGTAAATAACAGAAAGAGGCTGAACTCTAGAAATGAGCTTGAGGTGACCTCCCTCCTCAGCCCCACAAGAGACAGTCAGTGTTCCACAGAGCTGCTGCCAACCTGGTCATAGGTCCCCAAATGTACCTCCCTTGAAGGGGAAGGAAGGTGAATCATATCCAGGCACAATCCCGGCTCAGTCGATACCCGCACACAAACTTTGCAAAGCCAAGATTTCGGCACCAACACCAGCTGGACACGCCTGTGCCACCACCCCTGCTCCAGGAGCTGCCCTGAGCCACTCAGTAGCAGGATCCAGACCCTCAGGTTCATCACTGGAGCCCCATCGTGGAGCTGGTGGAGTGAGGGATCCCTGCACACACCGGGAAGGGAGAATGATGTGAGACACGAGTTGGCCAGGGGCTTCCACACGTCTTCACCCACGGCAGCCACGTTCATCACTCCAGCCCCAGCCAAGGAGGTGAGCATGGCTCCCTGTGCCACATGGCATGGGCATTCCCAAAAGGGAGACCCTTTCCTCTCCTCTCTCCTCCTCCTTCCTGCTGCCCTTGTGTCAGAGTCGGGAGAGATTGATGCCTCGGGATGTTTTGGGATGCGGGTGTGTGGGGCAGGGGCAGGTGGGGCTCTGCTCCTCACACCCCACCCCACTGGAGCCTGTCTCCCAGCCCTGCAGTGATGCCAGTCATGGGCACAGCAGAGGCAATGCTCCACACCTGCCCCTGGAGCCCCTGACACAGCTCCTGAGGGGCAAAGTGACCAAAGTGACCAGAAGTCCCACCTGGGAGAAGGCCAAGGGGTATTTAAGGCTGAGCATGAGGCCATCATGTTTGTCAAGACCCTTCCTCTCCTCTATCATCACTGGAACCCAGGAGCTGGTAGCTATATGTGTGCTTTTCCACATATTTTCTGTCTCTCTTTCTCCTTCTTCTAATTCCTTCTTCTTGGAATATTTTGAGTAACTTAACATCAAACAGGCTTAAAGTTTGCTAAGTTGAATGGGCCAAGTTAATGCTGTGAGAAGTGTTTTATGTTGATTGAATGTCGTACCGAACCTTTTGTCAAACTTCACCTGATTTTCAGAATTTTGTCAGTGAAGTCTTTTGTGTTGTTTTGACCCCTTGAGAATATCTCATTGATATTTCTCCTGTGCATCCAACTCAGAGTACATGAACCAGAGTTAAGTCCTTTTAAAAGGCTCATCAAGGTGTTTGATTGGAGCCTCTCGCCTCGCCTGAGCATTTCCTCTTCCTCCACTCCAGCAGTGGCTCACTTCCCACATTTGCAACCTGACCCAGTGTCACCATCCCCAGCTCAGGCCCAGCTCAGCTCCCCAGGTCACTCTTTATCCCCCATGGACACCCAGTCCAGCAGAACCCCTGAGGACCAGACCACTGCTCCTCCCTGGCAAGCAGAGAAGTAATTTTTCCCTGTGCAAAGGTTAAGGACAGAGCTGATTTATTTTCTCCTTGCCCTCGGGGATACAAAGTTCAGCTGCACAGAACAGCATCCCTGCATTGAGCAGCTCAGAGCACTGAGATCAATAGTTTGGCCCAGAAGACAGGTAACCCTGGCTCCCTTGCCTGCATCTTCAATCCACCCTGCTCCTGCTCCATCAGAACTGCAGGGCAGGAGGAGCAGGCAAGGAGGACTGTGACCTCCACTCTTCCTCTCTTAAGGTCATAGATTTGAGCTTGTTTGTAGCTCAGAATGGATAATTTTTATGTGCTCAGCATCTGCTCTGGACCCTGTGGACTTCATTAATCCAGAAAAGGCTAAATGGGCACAGTACCTTTGCACTTGTCTTCCTTACTGCACACTGAAATCGCAAATTCTGATGCGCTGAGGGGCTGTGGGTTGCCTTGCTCTCATCCTGCCTGTGTTTGGCCTTCAAATGGGCAAATGTAACTCTGGAAATGGAGCAGAGGAAAGCTCAGAGAAGCCACAGGAGCATTGTGCCTCTTTGGAAGGAGACAGCAGATAAACAGGATTACGGAATTTTGCCGAGTTCAACCTTCCAGTTTCTGTGAAGTAGGAAATGTAGGCAGTGCCCACAGCCCAGATTCAGAGGAGAAGCCTTTGAAATGCCTGCCAGGCAAAACGTGTTAAGATACAAGCTGCTTTTCCCCTGTAGCAGAGCGCAGTGCAGGGAACAGCCCTCCCTCTGCAGAGCCCACCCCACGCCAGGCACAGTCTGTGGTGCTGAGATGGATTTCAAGAGCCCTGGGAGCCAAGCAAAGCAGTCCGGAATCTGAGTCACAGGCTGGTGGTGGTGCTGGAATTCAAACAGGGAGATCCCCTGCAAGATGTTCTGTTCTGGACCAGACCGAAAAATTTCACCAAGAATTGGTTTCCCAGGAAGACCTTAATTTTTTTCACCTCTTTTTTTTGTTTGTTTTTGTTGTTGTTGAAAAGCACCAAAACCGAAAATATTTAGAATGAGGCTGGTTGTATTTGGGGTTTTCTTTAGGCAAAGGGGCTGGATTTGGGGTTATGTCTAGAGGAAGTGTTTGGATTTTCAGGTGAAACTGGCTTGTTCTGAGCCCTGGTCTCACAGCAGCAGGTGTATCCTGCAGTATTAGAGACTCTGCCCCTCTGCCCTCAGCAGTCTTTCCCCCCAGGAGGAGAGGATATGTCTGTAACTCAGCACTGCCCTGGGACAAGAGGAGCTGCCTGTGTCCCTCCCCAAAACCAGAGCCCTTCATATCCTCTCCTCACTGCTGCTCATAGCACCAAAGGATGAACACTGATTTTTGTGAGCTCTCTGTAAGCCACCATACAGTGAAGCCTGTTAGGGCTCTGCTTATTAAACCCAAGGGAAAGATGCTGGGAGAAAGAACAGGAGCACTGCAAAAAGAAGTTACTGCTGTGTGATCCGCTCTATGAAGTGCCGTCCCAGCCTGTATGGTGACATCAGCCTGCCATGTCCTTTACCATCGGTGGCTCTGCCTTTTTGCCCCTCAGTTTGGCTGGAGAGGCAGCACAGAGCCAGGTGTGGCCACTTCAGTGGAGCTGAGGGAAGAGGGCAGAAGAAAACCAAGGCAGAACCCAGCACAGCCTAAGCATTCCCTGTGGCACAGGGACATCCATCATCACCCACTGGCATGGGACTGAGGCAACCAAGGCAAGGAGGGGTGGTGTAAGGTGATTTGGAGATTTCCTAAGTGCCCAGGGTGCTCATAGAGAATTTGGCTGTCTCTACAGGTAAAAAGAGTAGAGCAGCCCTCAGGCACCTGCCAGAGATGGAAACTGAGGCTGGTGATCCTCAGTGGGAGCTCCAGGTTGGGTAACCCAGTCCCATCTTTGCAAGAAGTCTGCACTCCTGGAGTATTACATTTCTAACCAACTTCATCTGAAATGAAAGAAAACACTAAGCTTTTCATCTTTAAAAAAAAAAAAATTTAGGGTTTGCTTAATTATTTATTTGCAGGTTGTAATTCAGAAAAGTTTCTTCAGAGTTGGTCTGGACAATGTTCTGTTAGAACTCCCACACAAAGGGCACCCATCACTAGTGGAAGGAACTGAGTGAGGAGTCATGTCTGGTTTCCCTGCATCTAATTGGAATTTTCTCTCTTTGACATCATATCATACTTGTTCTACCCCTCAGGATACTCCTGTCCTTGGATGAGGTTTTAGTGTGGCTGTTAAACCCTGTTTGGATGGACTTCCAGCCAGCCTAGACAGCTGAAAGCTTGGCTGCACAGAATGCAGGATAGGACTGTTGGGATGTGGAGCAGGCCTGGGGAGAAGCTGCTTCTCCAGATGAGGTCTGAGCTGTGTTGTGCAGGTTTCCAGAGCAGCCCAGCCCTTCCCTGCCCTGCTGACCTTGGGGGGCTGTGGGAAATCTGCTTTGCTGGCCCATTCCACAGAGCCCTGTGTCCAACTTCATGAGCTGTTGGCTCTGAGGAGCCCACAAGAGCAATACCTAATCGTCCAGAGGAGATGTAAGCGTGGAAGATTTGTCAAAGAAAACATTTTTAAAATATCATCTATCCCACAGCAGTCCAAAGTAATAGCTCAGCTGCTAAAAAGGTGGAATTAAATAGGTCAGGCTGTAGAGCTGTGCCACTCTCTGCCAGCTAAAGGAACTAACTTCTCATCTGTTAGACTGTTTCATCTTTTGCTGTTCCAAGAATCCATCTCTCTGCTAGTAATGATGTCAAATAAATCTTCACTAAAATGTAAAAATGTTTATGATCATACTTACTGACCCGTTCCTTTATTAAATGAGGACAATAGGATGATGCCTTGATATTTACTAATGGGTTACTCCCATCTAACCTTTTCTTGTTCATCCAGATCATCTGTTTTCATTTCACCATTCAATGGCTGCCAATAAAATTAAGTCAATTAAATTAAAGGTCTATTATGTTCTTTCAAATCAGGCTGAGGCCTTTTTTCTTTCCTCAGTCAATGCCCTGAGAAGATTTTTGATAGGGCAGCTGGGAAATCTGGAGCAGATTCTCCTCTGCTGGAAATTGGTTTAGCTTTTCAGAAATCAATAGAGAGGCATCAGCTTACCCTCAGGCATCAGCTGAGGGCCTGAACCCTGCTGTGTAGGAATAAGCCTCAAGCCTGTCTTTGGGCCAAGATTTAGGTCTGGAATCACTCCCTCATGCAATCTCAAAGACCTTGTCTACTTATCAAAGTGTTAGAAGTTACTTATAACATATATGGTGCATTATCACCATCGTCTCTTCCCCATGGAAATACCCCTAGCCCAGTATAAAAATGACATTTTATATTTAACTTTTAATGTGAGCAATTGCCAAGAGGCATAAGTGAAATTGATAAAAGATTCCAATGTCGTATCGTAGAGACTGCATGAAGCTGCCTGCTTTGGTTCTCTGACATTAAAACAGTTTATTGTGTTTTTTCTCCAGTGTAGATAAAACCTTAACATCTCATTCAGTGATTATTAAAATAAATTAAAAAAAAAAAAAAAAAAAAAAAAAAAAAAAAAAAAAAAAAAAAAAACAAACCCGAGGAGGAATGTCCTGCATCCTAACAAAATCCTAAAGATTGCAGATCTTTTCTGCAAAATTCTTACAGGGCTAGTGAAAATGGCAAGAATAAACCTAACCAAGGCACCACCAGCTTGCTCAGGTGATAATCCTGAATGCTTTTTTTCAACTTCTAAGTGGTGAGCCTCCTTTACTGCTCTGAATGCTTTGTCAGAAGTCATCTGTAAACTTCTAAGTCATCATCTCAGTGCTGTTAGTGTGTTTGAAGTCCCAGCCCGCTGTCAGCAATCATCTCAAAGGGTCTGTGCACAAGTAGAAAGTGTTTTGTCTTCCTGCAGATTTGGTGGCAAAGTTAGCACAATCCCCACCAAGCCTAGACAAACTCTGCTGTGAAAGGAAGGCAAACAAAGACCTGCAAGAGCTCCTTCACAGGGGCTGAGAGGAGAGACAATGTTTACCCAAAAACCGTAAAGCAAACTTGGGAATCAAGGCTGAACAGCTTTGTGTGTGTTTCCAAGTGAGAGACTTTGTAAGCAAAGCTTTATTTAACTCTCTGCTGTCACAAATTCAAACAGTGAAATGGCTCCTAACCCTAATTAACTCAAAATGTTTGACATCTTAGGAAAGCTTTGAAGCACAGAAGGGCTTCCTATCAGCCAAACCTACAGTGCAGACCAAAAGTTTCCCTGTTCGAACGTCAAAGTTTTTCAATTTGCATCAGGCATCATATAAACTACAAGCAACCTCACACAAGAGCCAGCAACCTTTTTGGCTCCTAGAGTGCATTTTTTCCTAGGATAAAGGCTTTAAAGTGATCTACAGATTTCTGACTGCAAGCAGAAAATCACAAGGAACTTCTTCTCAGACCCAAGGGGTGTGAAAATGAGTACAAGTGATACAGTCACACAGTGATAGAGCAAAGCACCAATGTCCTTTGCATGGTGTTGCAAGAGGGGTTGGATAAGAAAACAAGGTCAGACCTGCCTCTGAGCTGATCCCTCTGCCACTGGGCACAGGATGGATCAGAGAGAACCCAAAATTCCTACTACTACTCAGGCTAGTGCCTGCCAAAGGACAGGAAGTTTAACCCACTCTTTCCTCTAAGGATCTTGTCATTCATTTGTGCAGTTCCAACCCTAAATGGTCTCTGAAATGATGCGAACTGGTTGGTCATTGCCTGTGAATGACCCTGCAGCTCCATCAGCTCTGTGTAGAGCTCGTTTTTGCTGAGCAAACACAGCTCAGCGGCTGGAAACCCAGGAATCATCAATTTCAAAGACTGCAAAGATGAGCTTCCCTCCGGGAGAGCCACATCCCTCATGTCAAATTAATGGAGTTGTGTTGGGGTAAAAGTGATGGAAATGAGAACACTTAATTTGGCAATTTATGTGCTGTATCGGGAAAACGTTATCACCTCTGAAACATCAGGGAGATTCTGTGTTTACTGACACCTTTGCAACACAGCGGTGGTTTTGGTGAAATCCTTGGGTAATGATTACATCAGGAGAGTCACACCACTGGAAAAAAAATTAGAGCATTTTCCATGTGTGCTGCACAGCAGATACCAGTGCTGATGACTTACTTCCATGGGGTTATCCCAGCGTAGAAGAGAAGCAGGAGAGCTCAGATTTCTGTGTTCCATCAGGTGAAGCTGGGAGCCACAGCCAGGAGAGCTTGGTGTTGGGGACAGAGAAAGGGATGCTTAGACCTGATGTGCTCACAGAAGGAGCAGGGTTTGACCAACACAAGCAGCAGGAAAATGATTTCTCCATCTCCAGACATGCATCATGTCTATAACTCACTGACAATGGTGGGGTTTAACAGGAAGGAGTAGAATAAAAGCAAGAATAAACACTCTGAACAAGATAATCTTGAGTTTGTATACAGCAATCTTTGCAATCCAACTACTTTTTTTTCTTAAAGCTCTTTCTTTAAATCTTTAGGTGAAGGTGGCCCCCCATGAGAGCTAGTGCTCCCTTTGACCAAAACTGAAGTGTTGCTGTGATAAGGGTTAGCCTTATCAGCCTGGGGACTCTGGAAGAAAGTGCACCAGGCTCAGGGTAGTGGAGGGTGCTGGAAGGGTTTGCAAACATCTGGGACATCTGGGCTGCTGAGAGAGCCTGTGCTGCAGGCAATGGCCAGATGGCAAAAGAACACAAGAAAAGCTGTGTCCCATGTGTCTCTCATACAGGCCATGGAATTTGAGGGTGTAGTGCAGGAAATCTGTGTTGAAAGGGGTGGCTTAGCCCTGGCTGATGGGGAAGGGATGTCCATGGCTAGAAACAGCAGAGGAGTGTTGGTCCCATGCAGGATGAGGCACCAGCAGTGGATCCCACCCACAGCACCAGGACACTCCTGGGGGGACCTGTCCACCCCACATTTGCTGAGGAAAGATCCTGCATGGATCTATTCTCTCCACTGGGCTCTCTTCAGGCCAGAGCTGCCAAGGAATCAGAGCTGTGCCTTGGCTGCTCTCCCCTGGCTCAGCCAGAGCCCTGCTGCATCTGGCTCCAGCAGCTCAGTGTAGGGAAGGCAGCACACTCCCTGCAAGCTTTCCCCTGGAAGGGCAGAAAACCACAAGCAGCTCTCAGCAGGAAAGAAAACGGTAAGAAAAGAGAGTGATGAGATAATGTGGAGTGTGATGTGCAGCAGCAAGAGAGAGGAGCAGTTGTTTGTTTAGCTGATTTATTGAGCAGGGATTATTTGCAATGTCCATGGTGCAGTGATGGAGCTCTAGTGGGGCTGAGGAATCTGAGCCCAGTTCTGACAGCCTGGGAGTTCCTGTGTCATGAGTCCTGACTTTCCTTCCCTGCCAGGTAGACTGGACACCTGCAGTGCTTTTCTTTACCTCTCCTCTTGTTTGCTAGTGAAAAGTGGAATTTCATTGCGTGAATCTAGGAGCAAAAGCCACGAGAACAAAAAGCAAATATTGCAAGGCTGACAAAATGACAAGAGCTGGCAGCACTGCCCGGATTTGTCTGTTCAATACTCATTCTAGAATAATTAGAAGAGACTTAACAGGCCTGCTGGCATAGACAGGGACACACGGTGCCTTTAAAACTCAGGGCAGAGAACAAAATGAAAAAGTAGTGCAGACACAGAATTTCAGTGTGAGAGCCTTGTGGATCCAGTCTCTCTCTGGTCACAGCCCATGTTCCCTGCTGTGTTCCCACATCCCTGCAGATTTCATCACAAACAGGTACTCACTGAGCCTTCTACCAAACTGTAGGGTGAACAGAGGCCGTATGACAAGAGCCTGAATTAAGGAAAAGAGCTGATTAACTCCAGGCATTTGCCAAGTCAATGTGTCTAGACTGCATCCAGTAAATGCTGCAGACCAGCTTTGATTCCCACTGCTTCTGGCATTCCAGTGGTGAGAAGCATTTTGTGGTGTAAACTTGTCCTTACTTCACTCACAGTTCTCTGTAGTTCTCCTGGGACTTGTTTAATAAAACATGATCATCCCAGTGTCACCACAATAAGGACCTGTGAGCCACATCCTGTGCTCCTCAGGCACTTGGTACTTTCAGGGCTACAGGAACCACTCCAAGGCTGACAACTCACACAAAATGTTAAAGATGCCCTTTCAGACAAATAGCATGGTTAGACTTTGAGTCTTCTCTCAGGTCCAAACTTCAAAGCCAGTCCCCCACGGTTTCAAGGAGAGCAACATTTTGCATTTTCCCTGTAAGCAGCAATATATTAAAAATGCCAAGACAAGCAACTTTCCAGGGAATCCCATTTCTGCCTGGTGGAGGAGAGCTGTGTTAACCAGCCACCATTCAGACCAAGCCAAACATCCTGCACCTTCTGCCTGGGTCTCCTCCTTCACTCCAGTCTAGTTTAGAAAGCATGAGAAGAGGCTTTAGTGATGGAAAACGGTAGGAAATAGGGTATTCTCAAATACAGTAGTTATGGTAATATGGTGCCCTTGCAGGACAGAAACAAGGCAATTTCTTATTACAAGAACCAGGAACAACAGCACCACCAACCCTGGGAAAGAGGAGTGAGACCCATCTGGCAGATCCATCAGCCAAAACAACCTCAACAAGGTGATGGGTAAACAGGACAGCTTTTTCTCTCTCTGTAAATACACACACAGATCTGTATATGCAGATCCACATGTGCCATTACATGTACTCAGGTAGAAGCATTATTCAGAGAGAGGTTGATTCCAAGCTGATGAGGCCCATTAGTGCAAGGCATAACCAACAATTTGGAAGCATTCAGAAGTGTTTCCTTCTGTGGGTATAGAGCAGCTGGATTGGATTGTAGAGGCAGCAATGACTCTCCCTCGGGGATCCTCAGAAGGCAGGCTGGTGCCTCTACTTCCCCACATACCTTTCATCACAAGTCAGAGTTAGGCTGCAAGGATCATTTGCTGCCTTATGACCTCCTCCTGCCCCTTCCACTGGCATTTACATCAGCCTGAATCAGGCCTGGCTGATTTAAAAAAGCCATAAAAAAAATTCCTTGCATTTTCCTAATCTCAAATGGATTTATAGAGCCCAGTACAACAAAAGGCAAAGTAAAACTCACTTGCCTGACAGGCACAATCTCGCTGATGGAAACCAAAAGACCTGTGCCAAAGGAAACCTTAATAGTCACCTGGAAAAAGCATTAACTTGAGTTACAACTGTTTTCTAATGGCATATTGTGTACGTAACCAACCACCCACAAATAATTTTGGGACCAGGGATGTTCCCCCTTCCAATTGTTTTCATCATGGGGGCCGACGGGGCTCTTACGTGCGCTTTCGACTGCCGCGGTGAAAAATGTGTTCCCTGTTTGTTCTTGTTCTGCCTCTGCAGGAAATCAGAGACTCTGGCTTCCTGCAGGCTACAGATGCTTTATTCTTTGTATTCCCCAAATAGGAAGTCCTGGGGTCACTGGCCAAATATATGGAAACTTAATTTCATTTCAACACAGGATTAATCACTAGGAAGTGTCAGGACATTGATGGGCTGATAACAAGACAGTTACAGCAGAAACCTTTTATGGGCACCAGGGTCACAGCACTTGGCAGCAGACAAGGAGCTCTGAGTCTCCCCTCGAGTGGGGAAGGAAGGCTACCTGATGGGAATTAACACCGGCAATTGTAATAGCAGTGTTTGTTTAATGCCCTGTAAAGCTCACCAAACTTTTAAGCCTTTTCATATTTTGAGAGGAAGGTAAACTGTTTTTGATGACTAACCCCTGTTTTTGATGACTAAGCTCTGTGTTTTTACTCTACAAATCAAAACAGTCTGCTATAAACATCCTCTCCTTACCACAGCCTGGCAATGGCACAGCTCCACTCAGTTCAAGGAGAGGCTTCTGATTTGCACCCTTGGAATCAGAGGATCATTAAGGTTGAAAAACACCTTTAAAATCATCAAGACCAACCATGAACCCAGTGCTGCCAACTCCACTACTAAATCCTTAAGCACCACATGTTTTAACACTTCCAGGGATAGTGATTCCATCACTTCCCTGGACAGTCTGTTCCAATGTCTGGCCACCCCTCCACAGTAAAGGAATTTTTCCTCATATCCAATCTACAGTCTTCTGGTGCAACTTGAGGCCATTCCCTTTCACCCTGTCACCTGGAAGTCACAGATCAGTCCCCTACTGCCACTGCATGTCAGAGGGTGTCCAGGCAAATGGATAGAATGGGAACACTGGAAAACCCACATTCTAATCCAGGAACAATTAAATGGAGTTCCACCAAGTGTGCTCAGACTTTCTGTTTAAACACAGCCAATACCACGCTGCTGTGAGGTCAACAACTATTATTATTATTATTATTCCCATTATAAAAGTGGGGAAAATGAGGTGCAAAGACTGGGAGCTTGATCTGTGCCCACAGAGTTGTGGTCTTTGTCAACACTGGGGGACTGACACTCATCAACTATAGAATTAAAGAATCATAGAATGGTTTGGGTTGGAAAGAACCTTAGAGATCATCCAGCTCCAGGCCCCCTGCCGTGGGCAGGGACATCTTCCATTATCCCAGGTTGCTCAGAGCCCCATCCAAATTGGCCTTGAACACCTCCAGGGATGGAGCATCCACAACATCTGGACAACACATGCCAGGGCTTTCATAAATATTATGTCACATCCTGCAACAGAGGAATGGATATGTCTAAATTATAGGACTTTGTGAAGACACAAAGTCTAAAACCATTTTTAATTCAGCATTTTCTACAATGAGAAAATGGTGAGGCAGGAATCTCCTTTACAGAAATGAAGATCCCCCTCACAGAGACCAGCAGGCACATGGTGCCCTCCCCAGTCTGCTCTTGTGCAGTGTTCAAAGGGAGCTGTCACCTCCTCCCCTCTGAAAACACACTGCAGCAAGTGAGCATTTCAGCTTCTACCCTTTCTGAGCTTGTGTGCCACCTGCTATGGGAAAGCTGCCACCTCAGCCCATGGTGCTTTCTGTGCATCCTCCACCTCTGCTGTCTGAAGCTGGAGATGAGAAGGGCCAAGTGTGTAGAGGGATGGCCTGTGAATGCCACCTGAGATCACCCAGCTGCCATCACCCTCCTCACTCCAGCAGAGCTGAGAGGCTCACCAAGGTCCTCAGCCACCTCACAGGCTTTTTCACCAGGCAGATCCAACACCATAAAAATATCCCTTGATGAGCAAGATTAAAGTATCAACACTGTACCCTGGGAATGAACTGTTGGATGCACAGCTGGTGGGGAGAGAAGCCTTAGGGGGGGACTGCATCAGTTTTCTGTCTGAACCCAGCTCTGCAGAGCTCCTCTCTCTTTATTAATCCCTGTCTCATTCAGTGCAGAGTGGACATTCACCTAAACCCATTAATAAGCTCGGGGATTTGAGCATGAGTTTAATATTAAACTCACAGTGAAGTGTTCTGCTGAATGGAAATGGAGCCAGAAATTGGCTTATGTGCTTTGCTGAGTAGGAACAGCTTGCAGCAGCTCAGCATCAGTGGCAGAGGGAGATTACTCGGTGAGGATGATTCACTCCACTCAAGCCCAGACAACCCCAAGCTCCACCAGCCACATCCCACCCTGCCTGCAAAGAGACTTGAGAACACGAGAGCCTTGAATTGAGCAATGATGCACATGATGAGTGCTGCCAGAAGACACCCAGGATGTGAGAACAACAAATGCAGGAAGGTTCACTGCAGAGCATCTCTCCCTTGGGGATCTGCATGAACCTGCAGAAAAGCTGCACGAGGGGAGCAGTGACCTTATCAGGGACCTGATGTGCAGCAACTGAGTCAAACCAGCAGCACTTCAGTCAGCTCCACTTGGGAACACTTGCCTACACTACAAAGCCTTTACCAGCAGCTAAATTGGCTGATTTATGTCAGAAGACTCAGCTTATATTTAGAGGGGGGTGATTTGGAAGATTTATCTTAATGTTCTCGCTGAATAAAATAAGGCTGTGTTCTTCTGCTGGTCTAAATTCTGCTTACTCTGCTTACTTTCCTGATCTACTTAACCTGGTTTGGGAAATAATTGCTTTTGCCCAGAAAAATGTCAGGTTGGCTGAGGAGACTGATGCAGTGGCAAACATACAAAGAGGTAAGTCCAGGAAAAAAAAAAAAAAAAAAAAAAAAAAAAAAAAAGATGACAAGATGCAGAAAATTTGGGATAAAAAACAGGCAAGAAAAGGCTTCCCAATGGTAAATCATTTTTGTTACAGGCAAAACCCAAAGGAAAAAGAAGTAAACAACTTATCACAAGAACAGTCATGCTAAAAGCCTGTCACAGACAGCGTTTACATTAATGGAAAAATAAAAGACATCAAGAAAGGCATAAAATATTGCCCTGAAGGACATGTCCTTTACAGAAATGGCCAAGCTTTGGAGGACAGAGATTGGGGATGAGAAGGAAATAGTGAGACCTAAATCAAGGAATCATACAACAGTGTAGCCTGGAAAAGACCTCCAAGATCATCAAGTCCAACCATTAACCTGTGTCCCCAAGCACCACATCTACACATCCTTTAAAAACCTCCAGGGACAGTGACTCCACCACTTCCCTGGACAGCCTGTTCCATCAAGACCATCAAGAAATTTCCCTGATATCCAACCTAAACTTCCCCTGGCATCACTTGAGATCATTTCCTCTCCTCCTCACTTGTTACCTGGGAGAAGAGAGTGACCCCACCTGGCCACAGCCTCCTGTCAGGGAGTTGTGGAGAGTGACAAGGTCTCACCTGAGCCTCCTCTTCTCCAGACTGAATAGCCCCAGCTCCTTCAGCACTTTCTGATCAGACTGTGCTCCAGACCCTTCCCCAGCTCCACTGCCCTCCTCTGGACACACTCCAGTCCCTCAATGTCCTTCCTGCATTGCAGAGCACTCCTGCCCAACTTAGAGTCATCTGCAGACTGACTGAGGGTGCCTCAATCACCTCATCCAGACAATTAATAAAGATATTAATAAAGATATGGAACAGAAGTGGCCCCAGTACTGAGTCCTGGGGAACACTGCTTGTGCCTGGTCACCAGCTGGTTGTAATTCCATTCTCCACCACCCCTGGACCTGGCCATCCAGCCAGTTTTAGCCCAGCAAAGAGTGCACCTTCCAAAGCCATGAGCAGCCTGTTTCTCCTGAAGAAGGCTGTGAGAAATGACATCAAAGCCTTCACTGAAGTCCAGTAAAGACAACATCCCCAGCCTTCCCTTCACCTGCTGAGCAGGTCACCTAGTCACAGAAGATCAGGTTTGCCAAGCAGGACCTGCCCTTCCCAAAGCCATGCCAGCTGGACCTGATCCCCTGGTTGTCCTGCATGTGCCACAGGATGGCACTCGGGATGATTTGCCTCATGACCTTCACAGCACCGAGGTCAGGCTGGCAGACCTGTGGTTCTCAGGATCCTCCTTCTGCTCCTTCTTTTAGCTGGGCAGCACATTAACTGACTTCCAGTCAACTGCAACTTCCTCAATCGACCTGCTGGTAAATTATGGGGAAAATGGCTTGGAAAGCTCCCTCAGCACCCTTGGATGAATCCTCTACAGACTTGTGAATGTCTGTATGTCTTGTAGTAGGTTGCTGGTGATTTCCCCTTGGATTAAGGGTCTTCATGGTGCTCCCTGTCCCTGTGTTCCAAATCAGGGTACCCAGAGAACAACTGGTTTTACTACTAAAGACTGAGGCAAAGAAGGCATTAAGTATTTCAGCCTTTGTCACTGTACTTCCCCCCAAATCTAAGAAAGAATGAAGAGTCTCCTTTAGTCCTCCTCTGGCTGATAATGTATTTATAGAAACATTTGTCATTGCCTTTTCCAGCAGTAGACAGATTAAGTTCTATTTGGGCTTTTGGCCTTTCTGATTTTCTCCCTTCATGACCTCACAACATCCTTGTAGTCCTCCTGAGCTGCCTGCCCCTTCTTCCAAAAGCCATAAATGCTCCTTTCTTCCCCGAGTTCCAGCCAAAGCTCTGCTCAGCCAGGCCAGTCCTTCTCCCCCTCTGGCTCATCCTTTGGCACATGGGGATGGATGGCCTGTGCCTTTAGGATTTCCTGCTTAAGGATCTCTGTGTCTTCCTGGACCTCTTTGACCTTCAGGGCTGCCTCCTGAGGGACTCTGTCCACCAGACTCCTAAACAGACCAGAGCCTGTCCTCTGGAAATCCAAAGTGGCAGTTCTGCTGATCCCATTCCCCACTTCTCCAAGAACTGAAAACTCCACTTTTTCATGCTTGTGATTAAAGGATCCTGCTGAAATTTGTTGAGCACCTTTTGCAGCATTTAAGGTCCTAACTGAAATAGCCCCTAGAAAATGTGAGTGGGCTCCAGCCAACCTCTGAACCAGCCAGCTGGAGCTGTGGTGAGCAGGAATCTCCTGAGCACAGGAACTGGCATCAGTGAGGGGTCTTCAGGGCCAGACCAAACCTTGGGGGAAAAGCTGTTCTTGCAACTTCACTGACCTCTTTGTGCAGCTGTGCAGGGCTGGGATCAGGGAAAGGGGCAAGGGGTCCATCCAGAAGGGGATATTCTGAGAATAAGATGATCAGGGAGCAAGAATTGCATTTCACAGAAAAAAAGGGGGGCAGGGGGAAATGGATTTCAACACTTGTTCCCTACTCCAGCAGGAATTCAATTTTGGATAGCCCCAACATGAGGAGAGGAGAGAGGAGAAGGGAGTGGGGGAAAGGATGAGGAGGAAACGTGGAGAAAGCTGGAGAGGAGTGCCTGAAGCTGCTTGGGCTGGGGCAAAGCCAGCATGCCTGAGGTCAGACATGGGGAGCACTTAATCCTCAGCAGGGCTGCTCACTTCCTCACTGTTTAAAAAAAAAATACATCTATTTACAGGACCTCTCAGGGAAGGGAAGTTCTGTGAATCAGTGTCTGACTATTAGCTGCTGACCCAGTTGAAGGCATTAGCAACTTGGAGTGCCCCTTTCACGTCGGCTCCTGAGGCATCCTGTGAGCTGTGTGCCATTAGAGCCAACCTCACCTGACCTTGCATCACTGCCACGTTGACACAGCACAAAGTAATGTCTCTTACAGACCTCAGCTGACCTCTGGGGCCTTTGCTTCCTGCCTTGAAACTCTTCTTTCAAGGTCCTCACCTTGTTGTAGAGCAAAAAATCTTTTTGTTGTAGAGCAAGAAATCTTTTAGAAAACTCCTCAGAAGGAGTTGTTTTCATTCTATGCCTCATTGTCCTTGGAGCTCCTCACAGCAACCAAGTCAGAATCATAAAATCATAGAATGGTTTGGGTTGGAAGGGACCACAAAGATCATCCATTTCAACCCCCTGTTATGGGCAGGGACACCTTCTACTTGACCAGGTTGCTCAGAGCCCCATCCAGCCTGGCCTTGGACTCTGCCAGGGATGGGGCAGCCACAGCTTCTCTGGGCAACTTGTCCAGGGCCTCACCATCCTCACAGGGAAGAATTTCTTCCTAACATCTCATCTAAACTTACTCTCTTTCAGTTTAGAGTTCCTACTTTCTTTCAGTTTGAAGTTCCTACCCCAAGGCCCTTTCCACCCACATAATTGCTCTGCAGAGCACCCCCAAATTCATCCTACCAGTTTCCAAGATCTAGAGATTGCTGAAGGAAACCTTGAGGCTGCCCACCTCCTGACAGGTATTAAAGAGGCTCCTCTTTTTCCTCTTTGAGTTTCCCTGAGGCTCCACAGTGCCTGTCCCAGGCTGAAGGGTCACATTTGGATCCAAGTTCTGCCAGTGGTGCCTTCCCTGTGCTCCACAGCCCTGAACCTGGGCCAGGGAAGTGTGGGGTTCAGTCAGGTGCAGCTTCCTGAGTTCCTCATCCTTTCCACCAGGAAAATCCTTGGAACTTGTGAATTGGAAGTGCTTGTGAATTTGGGAAGTCCTAAGTTTTCCCCATGGCATCTTCCAAAGTGTCAGAGGCATCCCTGGGGACGAGCAGGTTGGTCCAGCCCACGGGGACATGGACCACAGGGGAAGGTGATGTCCAAGGCCATGGAAACAATGGAGAAATTTCATAATTTGTGTGGTTTCTGGTGAGAATTCAGCACCAGGAGGCACATTTGTGAGGGCATCCAGAGATCCCACTTTCCCAACGCACTTATTTCAGGGGAGGCTGGGGACCAAGGAGCTTCCCAAAGCCCCATTGCCCTCCCCTGGCAGGAGAAAGCTGAGCTGTCACCCTCACACTGTTGCCTCCCCATTGCATAAGCCTCAACCCATGGCCCAGTGTCTCTGCAGCTGTCACCCTGTCACCCTGGCCTTGTGCCACCTTCAGGAGGACACAGAGCACCTGTGTCTTTCTTTCTTTTTTTAATTTTTTTTTTCTCGAAATCTGTTCTAATAACATTAACCCATCCAAAGCTGAGTTGTCTGGTGAATGAGATGCAGCAAAGGGATTCAAGCAGCAGCTCAGTGTTTTGTGCTGTGTGGTTGTAATGGATTTGGGTCAGTGCTAAGTGCCCTGAAAGTTGATTTATGGTCTCATTGAGCCACGGCTTCAGCTACTTGGGAAATCTGAATAACGTTTTCAAAAGTACCTAAGTGCTCCTGATATATTCTACTGCCAAAATTCCATTTGTTTCATTTCCTCTTTTTCCTCCCACTTTCCCCCTTATTCCCATTATTGTTTCAGGAGTAAAGAAATGTTGTCAGTGTCACAAATAGCTCTGAAATCATTTGCATACGGCTTTTTATGGGTTTTTTTTGGTTTTTGTTTTGTTTATTTTTTATCTCAGTCCTCCCAAGGCCTTCACACACACATCTCTTATCTCTACAGTCACTATGGATGCATCAGGAACGGGTTTGGAAAACTTATTTTGATAATTTTCCATGGGAAATAGATTTCCCTGTCTTGTTTCCGCTTTTGCTTTTCTGCTCTGGCCACTGGAGTCCTGAGACCTCCTCCTCTTTCTCCTTCTTGCTCTTCTCAGGGCTTTAATGGGAAAAGAGATCTAAATTTAAGGATATTTATGCAAATTAGAGGATATAATCCACACAACAGGGAAGTTGCTGACATGCTTCCATGGCACAGGCAATTGTCTTTCATGGGAAAAAGGAAATCTGAACTAAAGGGAGAGCTTTAGGGTTTGCACCTTCATTTTCTGATTGTAGAGTTTAGGAGTGCTTGGTGATTTATATTAATAATCAATAAAGAAGGCCAACATTCATGTCTGTGCATCTGGGAGAGATGGGGAATGTGGACACCCAGAACTTACTCTGTTGTTGTGCCAAATCTTGATTTGGGTGAAGTGAATGGAAATATTTCCACAGGCTTCAGCCAGATGGTAATTTAGGTTTTTTTCTGGAAAAAGTTGTCCCTGTGGAAGGAGCACTATTGCACACTCAGGACTGACTGAGTCCTTTTTATAGCTGCTCCTTGTTTATAAGCAAAAGTACTTACATTAATGTTGCAAAAACAAATAGTCTAATGTTATTGCATTTTAAGGTCACCTTAACTTGACAGAGCAGCCAAGTTTGTTGACTAAAATGATTTACACAACTCTAAGGCCACTAAACAAGTATTTCTCAACATCTCAGCAGCAGCTCAGGGGAGCAGAAGCTAAAAATGCCGCAGCTCAACAAACACTTCTGTGTTCTGCTGTTGATAAATACATCATGCTTCTTTACAATTAAGACTTTCAGAGCTGTTTTCGAGAGAAAAAAACCCACCCAAACAACAAAAATCAACAAACAAGCTGTAATTAAATAAATAGCATGAATGATTTCTAAGTGTGTACTGTCCTCTTTCCCACCTTCCATTTCCCTCCTATTACTCCATCACAACTGCCCAGAAAATAATCTGAATTTTGCCCAGGATTCCCTAATTGCCTTCAAACTGGCTGCTGGCTGGCCAGGAGGTAACCCTTGGGGTGGCCTGTTCAGCACAGCAGCCCTTTGCCTGGCAGGGACAGGTCACTGCAAGTGTCAGGAAACTCCTTTTGCACAAGATGACCACCCAAGGCTGCCTGAGAGACACGGAATATCCTCCACCAGCAGATGTTTTGATGGGAGGTGAGCGTGTCCACAGCACACAGACAAAGTAAGCACCTGCCAGGGCCAGCCCTAAGGACACAAACTTGCACATGGAACCTTCTGTGGAATTGCAGTCACAGAGACACTCCCTGATCTGTCCAGTTGTGCTGGGAATAGGTCCCTGTCCAAAGATGTCACCTGTTAGAGCTCAGTCAGGATCTCTACCAGCTCCCCAGAGGGAAGTGTCCAGGTGTTGCATTTTATTTTCTTTTCAGCCAGATTTGGGATTAAATGCTCGAGATGGTACTTCGTGTTTAGACTCAGATGTTTATTAATTCTTATCTATACTGCAGTCTCACAAGCTGTGAGTTCTACAGCACTTCTAGCTAACTTAGTAAAAATGGCTCTCTCTCTATCTCTCTACAAGGCCTTTTAAAGGGTAAATTGTCCAATTGAGAAATGACATTTAAATTATTTTTGCTTTTAACCCAATAATCAACCACCCGTGGCCTGCAATGCAGATTTTTTTCTACCCAATTACAAAATACCACCGAAACCCATGAAGAAGAAGGTGAAAAAGAAGGACCAGCCTATGCCCTAAATCCTCCATCTTACCATATATATATATATTACTATATTCTAAACCCTTAAACTCTAAATTTTCTGCCGTGTGATATTACACACTTCTATTCAACTACACACCCATTATCCCAGTGCTGTCACTCAAATTTGGAAGCCTTTTCCAAGGCCTCAGGTCAGATGCAGTGTTTTCTTGGTGGTCAGTGCCTGTCAGCACAGAGAGTCTAAAATTCTCAGTGCCCAGGGTTCCAACATCCAGGTGCCTTGCCAAGGTAGCCATATAAAGTGGAGATAGTTCCTTATCAAACCAGGCAAAGGACTGCTAAAGGGAGCAGATATAGTGAATTGAGGAAAACTGTGTTCTGGCAGACATCCAACACTGAGCACAGTCAGTCAAGGGACTCATTAACAAGGCTGTTACTCAATTCCTTTACATCTGGCAAAACTTCCACAAAAGAGGCTCTTCAACCAAAAGCCCACCTGGCTTTTGGAACTGGAGCTTAACATTCAAAGTTTACCATTGTACAAAGGTCAAGGAAGGTGATCTTAGAATCACGGAATTGTCACAGAATCATAGAATGGTTTGGGTTGGAGGAGACCTTATAGATCACCCAGTTCCAACCCCCTGCCAAAGGCAAGGACACCTTCCACTTGAGCAGGTGCTCAGAGCCCTGTCCACCCTGGCCTTGAACATTTCCAAGGATGGAATCCCACAGTTTCTTTGGGCAACGTGTTCCACTTGTGAAGGATCGAAAAACATTGAAAACTACAAAAACAATAATTTAAAAGATTCAAAAAGCTTTTGTCTCTGCCAGAAGTGTTGGAGAGGGAGAACAGGAAAGTGTGCTCTGCAGCTGGACTGCAGGCAGGGAAAATATCAAGCAGCACTACACTGCGCTGTCTGTTTTGGTAATTTCTATGGCCATGGTTGCCAAACAACAGAGATCCTCACTGATCTGTGCTGACTTCCAGCAGGCCTGGTGCAGCGTGAACGCAGCCAGATTTCACAGCTCCAGAAAGAGATGAGAACCAGTGGTTTATGTCATCCAGTCACATAAAACATAAATATGTCCTAATGGAGGCATGCAGAGCACTTGCCTTACTTCCTCTCCTAAGCCAGCTGAGAACGTGTTTTGCTGCTGCAGTAAAAACGGCCAAACCACTGAATGTCACATTTCAGGCACACATCCTCATCGTGCACAGCCTGTCTGTTCCCTTGGTTTTCCTTGTTTTCTCTGTAAAGTAGCAAAAAAGCCTCTCTGTAAGGAGATAGACTTGATTCTCACTCGGGCCCTTCCCATGCATATTCATCACACACATCTCTCCTGCCATAAGAAGATGGCTGGTCTTTTGCCTGCGATAGGATCATTTGCCAGAAATCATTTTAAACAGAGCTGACAATGAGCCTGTAACCCAGAAAGGTTTTCTGATGGTTAGGTTCTGTCATCCTGAGCCAAAGTGGTGTAACATCTGTGCTCAAACAGGTTCTAGACAGATGTTGCCTGAGCCCCGTTTTCCCTGCAAACATTTGGGGAACAGCGAGAGACAGAGAAGGAAAATACCACTTGGAGTCACGCTGGCAGTATTTCCATGATGCAGGAAGAAGGCCATGAGCTGAACTCTCTTTACATAAACACCAATAGGGGATAAGTCAGTACTCTTGAAATCGGGGTGTCACCTTATTTCAACATCAAACTAAAGCTGGATGTGAAAGTTCAGTCAGAGCTGAGTCCGGCTCCACAGTTTATAATATTTATCTAACTTAGGAGCCAGCATGATAGTAAAATGTCTCAGTTGTCTCTTTAATCCAGATAGTTTATATCCAAAATTGCATTTAATAGTTGGAGAACGGGAAGGAGGGCAAGTCACAGTTTGGACCAGGTTTAATGGGTTGCAGAGGGAAGTGCCTCTGGGGAATTTCGTGGGGAACAAGACCCAGAGAGAGGCTCCAGAGCAGGGATGAACTCTGGCCTTGCAGGTCAGGGGAGAGGCAGGAGAGGAGTGGGGAGGGAAAAACATCCCCATACAGAAGGGCAAAGGCAGCTGGAATTTCCCAAAAAATATATGCTACAGGGCAGGAGGTTCAAATGAGAAAGGCACAGGCCAAGCTTGGCACGGCTCGACCCACTGTGCCTCCCTGGGAGGAGACAGGAATTGATCCACAGGCAGCACACACTGCCTGCACTGCCCAGCTTCCCCCCTGCTCCTCCTCTGTGCCTGAGGACACTGCACATCCCCTCTGCAGGCTTCAAACTGTGGGAACACATTCCCTGTGTGGGCTGTGAAATGGGATCCTGCCACTGCAGCTGGAGGGGCTGATCCCTGCTTCCAGGGGCCAGATGGGCATGGGGGAACTCCCCCAGGTGTTCAGCAACTGGTTACTGAGCCACACAGATCCCCTCATGTAAAGGTTGCTCTTATTTGAGGTTCATTAATGAAATTATCTCAGGCTTCACTATGGAATTATATCAGAACTCTCTTCAGTTTGGGGGTGCAGGGGCAGCAAGCAAAATCTCAACACATGGCAAAATTCCTCACTGTGACATATAACTATGCACTTGGATTTTAAAATCTCATTTTGCATGCTATCTGGAATGGAAGAACACATTTACACACATATGTGTATAAAACTCAAGAGACTTTTTGTAAAGACGTTGAAGTGCAGCAGAAAGTTGTCCCACATCCCTTCAGGCAGGGCTCTGAAATGCCTCTCTTGGCCAGATGGTATTCCCCGCCTTTCTCTGCTGATGGATGACAAAGTGATGGAAATTTGTGCTTGCCCAAGAGCTGGACCTCTCAGGAATTACCAAGGAATTTGTGCTGCCCTTCTCACACTTGGCAGGGGATGGGCCTGCCACGGGTAAAACTGGGCAAGGTGAAGCCAGGGTGACCCCGAGGCAGGAGCGCTGCTGTATTAGGTACAAAAACAGCCAGGCTGTTATCCAGAGGGTGCTGCAGGTGGAGCTTTTGGGTGCAGTATCAGGCCTGGCACATCCCAAAGCAGCCACAGGTCCCAACACAGTCGTGCTGTGGGTGGCACAGGCACAGTGGATGTGTTTGGACCAAAACCACGTCCACCCACAGCCGCCGCGGTGAACGCTTTGGCTTCTCGGGATGCTGACAGGAGCTAATGAGGCCTGAGGCTCTGCTTTATCCCTTTGCTTGGTTTTGGTTATCCAATGCCAAGATCTTCTCCAGGACACCGTGACAAATACCTTGTCTAATGGCTCCCCCTGAAAAGCCAGGATTTTCTGCGTCATCGCCAGACGGTCTCGGAGGCAGACCCGAGTGATTCAAGCAGCGAGCAAATGCCAGAAAAGGGGATGATTTCACTGCATTATTGAACACATATTGGGCAGATAAGCCTAGCAACAGAGCCCCTGTCTGCAGGCTGACTCCCAACAATCAGCCACTGCTGTGGCTCCCTGTCATTCAACCGCATGAATAAATAAATGAACACCTATAGCTTTTCTGCAATAAGCAGAATGTTGGCAGTGGCTCTCAAGATGGCCTTTCTCAAAGGAAGTAGCGTTTACGCTGGAGAAATCGATCTAAAAATAAATGATTATCACTCATGTATACATAGAAATACCAAGGGCAAGATATGACTTTCTATAATGTGGAATGACTCATTTTCCCCCTGAAGTTTCGGTGAGTGTTGAAGATACTGCTAAGAGTGAATCACTCCAAATGGCCACTGGGTGATTGGCTGAGTTTGAACTAATCCCAGGGAGGAGAGCTGACGCAGGGGCCAGGGGCCTGGGACTTGGAATGCCTTGGCTATTTGCAGGGCAAGGATGGCAGACATTAGCACTCAGTTGTCACCAGCAAATCTCAGATTGCTCTGACAGGTGGCAGATTGCAGAAGTGAAGGGCTACAGCTTCCAGGGCAACACTTCTGCTCATGGAAAGTGGGATGAGGCCAAGGGAACGGCCTTTATTTCTTCTTTGTGTGTATATACATGTGTCCACACTCTTGCATAAATAGCTGTAAAAAAACCAGAGCACCTCTCCAATGGATCAGCCAACTAACTTGAACCCTTCTTTATACCTGTTAACTCAATCCCTAGGTAAGAGTTCAAGCTTTCTGAGAGTGTAGAATTTCTGGGAGTGTAGAATCTGAGAGCTGAATTCCCAGCCTCCAGAACGAGCCCCAAAACGTTCTGGTGAGTTCCCTTCAAACTCTGGCAGGATGGGGGAATTCAGCAATTTTGCAGATATTCGTGGGGGCGTGTGGAACCCCCACTCACAGTGTTCAAACCACTCCTGGAACAGTGACCACAGCATGGCGCTTAAAGGATATTTTTTCTTTTCAGTTACCTCAGCGAGGTTTGTCCCCTGTGTCATTCCCAGGTACCCAGGCCAGCATGGATGCTGATCAGCACCCCAGGGAATGGCACAAGCCCTGGGGAGGGGAGGCATTCCCCCTCTTCCTGCGTGCAGCCAGCCTGGACAGCATATTACTTGTGACAGCACCAGGGGAAGAGCTTTCTTCTCTCTTCCCAGAGGCAGAAATGGAAATTGAGGACGGCTGCAGTGTGTTAAGCAAGGCACACAGCAAATTCCTGACTCACTTAAGGGGTGCCTCCCCCAGGCACAGGCACTACACGCACCAATACCAGCTTCACATGGAGACGTGCCCCGAGGAGGGAGAGCAAAGAGAAGCAAGCCACGACTTTACAGATTAGTTCACAGCTTTTTGCAGCCTCCCGTTAAACCGTGATCAGAGCAGCGTGGTTTTTGGGAAGGGAACGATCCCCAGAAAATTCTGGCTTCCAGAGGCACCCAGCAGCCTCCAAAAGCAATGTAATAGCACTTCCCAGCCCAATGCGACATCACACGTGTTGAAATGGGCTGAAACAGCAATGTATGGGTGCCTTGGAATTTGCTGCAGATGGAAATTCGGGCTCTGCTAGATGGAAATTCTGTCCCTCTGCTATGGACAATTCCCATCTCCCAGCCCAGTGCCTGCAGTCCATGAACTCAGTTGCTGAAGCTGAGTCCCACACAGGCTTTACACGGTGCTAAGGGACTGGATGTCTTTTATTTCCCACTCTCACAGCATGCAGTCAACATAGCTTGCCCTCTATTTCATGGGGAAGTTTGTGAAAAATGGTTATGCTGGGGTAAATGTTTTGTTGTGGGTTAAAAGATGAAATAAAAATCAAACCAAACCAATTCAGGTAAAACTTGTTAGGGACAAGCATTTCCTCAGATGACAGAGCAGTCAAACAAAAGGTCTTTCAGAGAACAGAGAAAAACCTCTTTTGACTAACACAATCTGCCAGAAAGAATAAACTCCTGGAAGGATTTTGAAAATGAGAGGGAGTTGTGGATATTTCCACTACAGACACAAAAATTTTTTGTGACTTTAGTATAACCAAAGTGGTTTAATTCCTCCTTTGAACTTTCTCTTCTCCCTTCCTCCAAAGGCGGAGAGATGACAGGAACACCTGCAGTTCCTCCCATTCCTAAGGGGCATCAGCAAGTCAAACACACAGGACAAGCAGGGATTTTAAGCACATGAATTATTTGCTAGAAAAATTCATTTCCACTTGGCTAATTATCCTCAGACCTACTTGGATGACTATAAATTCGTTCATGATTATGAAACAAGAGAGGGATGCAGCTGTAGTTCATCCTGTATGCAAACCCTTTGCACAACCAGGATGGAGTCAGCCCTTGTCCCACTGCAAGAGCTGTGCAGCTGCACAGCACAGCCAGCTGCTGCTAGGGCAGGGAAAAGGGTAGGGATCTCTTACCCAGCCTCACACAGGAGTTAAACAGTGCAAGACACTCATTTTTTTGTCACCATGAAGTTATTCAGTTGCACTTCCCAGTCCCAGGGCACCTGATGGTACGAAGCTACAAAGAACTGTCAAACTAATCATAGAAACTCTCCAAAATATTGATATATTTACATTTTACCTGCTGAAGAACACTCTGAAAAACCCCATGCAAATTCCTCAAGTAGGTGGAGTCCTCAGTAGCTGGTAACTTACATGGTTTCCAATGAAATTAAGGTTTCTGGGTCCTTCTGGGACAAATTTAAACCATTCTGCTCTTAGCAATGCAGCTTGTCTAGAGGGAAAGATAAAGTATAAAAAACCAGACGAGCTAACTCCAAATCCCACTGCACCCCAGCTCTCTGTAATTTCAGAAAAACTGGGTGAGTGTTAACTACAGTTTGCATTTTCCACTAGAGGACATTTAAAGGACAATTTTATCAATGGCTGAGAAGAGCTCATAAACTACACAGGTGAGATCTATAACCATTTGTGAGGCAGGAGACCTCAAAATAACACTCATGTTTCACAGTCACGTTCCCCTTCATATAACAGGTCATAGTTGAATCCTGAAGAACAGATTCTTGCCTGAAGAATTTTGTTAAGTACATCCCATTTTCAATGGCTGAGATGCTCCTTCGGAGAATAATTAAGTATGCAATATATGGTCTAAAACAGCCAGGAAAGAGATTGAAAATACAGAAAATTGAAAGGAAATTATTTCAAACTGGAGTGCTCTGGAAACTAAGTTATAAATGCTTTTGAGAACCTGCATTTATTACTTGCAATAAATAACTTTTCTTCCAAACACGCCTTTGTGTGAGAGATTAGCAGTGCAAGTGGAGCATATTTCTGCTGTGCAGAAGTTACTTATTTTAGAATAATGGACGTCACAAATTGGCCCTGCATAGCAACACTCATTGGAAAAAGATCACAGCTCCACTTAACACAAAAGTGCAATCTTGGAGCCCATTGAAACTGAAGTCTCTTCACAGGGCAGACCCTGAAGTAGCTCCTCATTTGCGTAAAGCCGGACAATTGTTCCACTTCCATACACAAAAAATTGCTTAGATATCTGCTATGCATGGGCAATGGCTCATTAATCACATTACAGCAAGTGAACATCCCAAGGTTAAACTCCACTGCTGTGGAGCACGCCAGTGGTTTATAAAAGTCATCTAAATGGGATTTATATCTGCAAATCTTCACGGCGTGATGAAGATTTGGAGCTTACCTTTAAACTCGAGGCACTTTTCTCTTTTTCCCTGTAAGAAAAGAACAGCTCTGAAAAACAAATCTAGATACATAAGGTTTAATTCTCCACTACATTAAGCCTGTTTCACAGCTGTGTCATGGCAGTGAAAATCAGTGGAGTAGCACTGGTGAAAAAAACCCAACATAATGAGGATGAGAACTAGCCCAGGGTCTTTCAAAGGCTGTTCATGCAGCCATTCCCCCTGGTTTTCTTCAAGTCCCTTTGGATAGCTGCTGTGTGGCAGGAGGATGTAGGAAAAAAAACCAAGCAACTGTGAGATGGCAAATCTTTTTCCATCCTTATTTGCTTGTTTTATGGCATTCCTGTCTTGCTGCCTCTGCATCACAGCTCTGCTTTCCTTCAAGGAAAAGAAAACAGTGAGACCTAGATTTATCCTCACTAAGCGAGCTGCCTTTCCTAACCGTTTTGGGTTTGGTTTTGTTTCTGTGAGAAGCAATTACACCTGAATTTGTTCCAGTGCTGCTCACTGCCCAGGATGATGGCTGGGAACACGGGCTGGGAGCCAGAGTAGCTCTGATGGGACCAAGGGGAAGGTGCTGATTTACATCCACAGGGGATCTGTCTTGGGAGCTCTGCTTTCGGGCATGTCATTTCACTTCTGGAGTCTCCACTGGCAGACACTTTAAGTTTCTTCTCAGAAATCAGACAAAGCTGCTCAAAATCCCACAGACCACTTCAAAGTCACCTTGAAATTGCCTGTGAACAAAAAGGGGCAGCTCCTCTGCCTGTGGCCAGTCACATGTGTCCCTGCCAGTGCCCAGTGCCTCCCACCCAGCCCACAGCAGCTCCCACCCACACTGCCCCAGGACATCCTGTGTGGGGCCAGATTCACTCTGTCCCAGACAGAGACAGCTGATAAAGCACATGTGCTGTGCTTTCTCCCCATTCATCACACCAAAAGCTGTTCTTTTGTGGTTGGGACCCAGACATGAGAAGCTTGAGTTGCCTTTTCAATTTGCCACGGGCTCCCTGCATGAGATTAGGGCTGACAGTTGAGCCCTCTGGCTCTCAACTGCCTGTTCCCAGTGCTGACACCACTGCTTGTCCTCTCATCCACCCCCTCTCCAGTGCATCCCATTTTGGGAACATAAGGGGTTTTGCATGGCCTCCCTGATGGGATCTTACCCCATCCCAACTCATTGTGTGAACCTCCCTTTGGAGCCTTTAAAGCAAAGGTGGTTTGCACCCCTGTGCCTACATTTGGGTAGAGACACCAGAACGTGTCCCAGAGTTTGGGTCTAATGAGACCAAGTGGCAGGAGAGCCACGTTTTGGGCTGCAGAGGAAGCTGGCACAAAACAGTTGGAAGCAAGGGATTACCTGAGTCAGAGGAGCATCAGAGTGGAAGAAGATGTGTATGAGCACAAACCTGCTTAAAGAATGTGGGCCACTCCTGTAGCCATGGCTCTGCAGAGCTGAGAAGGAAAAGGAGACTGGATGACTGGGCAAAATCCTGGGGAAGAGTCAAGAGCCCTGAAGGAACAGAGCAATGCAAACACCAGCTTGAATTTTTCACACCTCTCTGAGTGAGCCAAGAAATGTTATTTCTGTGAAACGCTCTGTGTCACACGGCTGCAGTGCTCTTTCACCCAGGACAGAGTGCTCTAAACCCAGATTTGCCCTCTCCCCAACACACGGCCCTGCAGCTGAGGCTGTGCCCACGTTGGACACAGCCCTGGGAAGGGGTCCCTGCACTGAGGGAGGGTCTCTGATCACACCCCAAGCAGGCACTGCTGCAGTTGTGATGTGTTCGTGTGGCTGGCACAGCTCAATCACCCTCCCTTAGATTAACAACCTCTGCAAAGGCCACTCTGCAGCTGTCACGTCACCCGCCCCAGTCCTGGGTCAGACTCTTAATTTTAGCAGCCCCACATACCTTCGGGGCTACTTACAGGGTTAGAAACAGGGGATTTCCAAGTGAAAACTGTGGGTAGCCAGACCCACCCTGAGTTTCTTCATTCCAGAGGTGACATGGCTATAACTGGACCCTGGCAATGGGAAGACAGAGAGAGCTTCAGAAGGCAGCTGGGAGGCATGGCCTTGGGGTTTCTGATTTGGTCTCCCTTCATCTGGAGGTAAAAGTGAAGTGCCAGGACTCCCAGGAAAATGACAAAGCACCAAGATGAACTGCAGGGATTCAGCCAGTGACAAGGTAATGAATGAGGTAGGGAGGATACTCTCCCTGGAGGACTTTTCTGTTCATCAGCAGCTGGATGAATTATGACTCCCAATAACCCACTGGCAGCAGGGTGGGCTCGAGATTTTCTGCAGTGTCCAACAAAGTACAATATTCAGCACTTGTCTGTGGGGTCGTGAGGCCAGGTAGAAAGGAATGAGGTGAATAAATTACATATCAGGAATAAAACGAGCGAAAAAGTTAGCTTTGCCAGTGGTCAGAAGGCCAGAAGGAAACACAGATAAGCACAGTTTAGCCATTTCCAATGCAGATATTTCCTTCCCTGGTGTATGAGGGAGCAGACAGACAAGTGAGTTTACACAGCTCGCACCAAGCTACACTGTATTACCCTGAGTTGAACAGTGAGCTCCAGCACTGACCTTTAAAGCACCATAAAATCCTTTCCAGCCACTCTGTAAACAAAAGAGCCTTCTATCCTAAGGACAGGCAGCTGGAGACACCCAGACCATGTCCAGTACGGTGTCTCAGACGTGCCCAGGTCTGTCCTCTGGCACCAAGGCCAGCCAGCATGAGATGCTTCCAGTCTACTGAACTTCCTTATCATCCAGAATAAGGCAGTTTCATCTCAAATGTCTACCAAGAATGGTCTCCAGGCTCTTCTGGCTTCCCATCCTTGCCTGGGAAACATCTGAAGGACCACAGACGTGCTTTGGACAGTATAGATGACTCAGCCTTAATGTCTGGGAATGTGCCCTGGCATCATTTAATTAAGTAGCACAGAAGTAGCTTGAGGTGCTGAGGTGCTGAAGTGCTGCAGCTCCAGCCAAAGCCAGGGGACCAGTTTCAGGCAGCCCCTGGCAGTTTCAGGCAGCCCTTCAGTGGCTGGAGCATCCCAGAGAACAAAGCAGCTTTCTAAAGATGTATCAACATCACTGCCCCACGGCATGTCTTAGAGGGCTCTTATTTCCTACTAGAGAATGATGTGGGAGTGAAACATCCTTTCTCACATCCCCATTGCACCCTGGTTCCCACACAGAGGAAATCTGAGTGCACAGGCTGAGCTAGACCCACGTCACAGCCTGTGGAAAATGCAGATGCAGCTGCAGTGATCCAGAAGAACTGGGAAATATCCTCCTAGGAGCCCTGCCTCTCCACACACTCTCACAGGAGCTCTATCTCACCTTGCTTTTTGCCTCAACTTTCTGGCCAGTCACCTTCTGTGGCTGGGTCATGGAATCAACCCTGATCTTAATTGCAGAGATGACGGCACGTCACTAATTAATGACAGCCATGTCATCCTCCCAGCAGGGAGCTGCACACAAGCAGTGCATTTTTAACGTCGCTCAGTAAACAGTGGTGATGAAACACGATAAAAAATGCCAAATGTTTAGCACTGATACGATGCCCAGACAGGTCTGAGTGCCTTTGGCAGACAAGGGAGAGGGTGAGCTCCTTTTCTTTGCCATCACAATAACCCAGCGGCCTCACTAGAATGGTATCTGCAAGATCTCAGAACTAAGCAGGATGTCCTGTTCATAAATCAAATCCCAGCAGACCTCTCCCTGCACAGGCTTTTCCCTTCCTGGACTGGACTTTCTGGAAACTTAACATTTAAGATTCTAATCCTGCAAACATTTGTACGTGTGTTTTCCTACCTAGAGGCCCCATCACTGAAGGCAGATCAATGCACAAATGTTGACCAGGAACAGATTTTGTAACGTTTCTTTTCAGCGCATTGCCTATTTCTAAACAAGTTATCTGAATTTTTCCACATGACCTCATAACTCTGGGGCAAAAAGAGAACTGTCTACACCCACTGAGTGACTTTACAATCACTTGTCTCGGCTGCCTTGCCCTGTACCAGATTTGGGATGTGCCCTGTGGAGTGCCTCAGATACAGCTCAGGCCGGCTGCACTTCCCTCCCTATTATTTAAGCAATAATAGCTGATGGGGAGGGTATTTCCTGAGAGTCATCTGGAGAAAATGAGGTCCCTGCCTCAGGCCCATAATTCAGTGAGGAATGTACTGCCAGGATGTCAGTCCCACCCTGTCCCCCTACGCTGGGCCCACCACTGTTACAGCAAGTGGCTGCTTGGTTTGGGGTTTTCAGGTGCAACAAACACCTCAGACCTACCTTTGTGTTGTCCTCAGCGAGCCGCTTCTCAGCTTTCCAGAGTGAGAGGTGATTTTGGAGGCACAGAAAGCTGCCCCACTTCCAGAGGGAAGTTTTGGCCCCAAGGGTCAATGCATCACGGGGGTGTCAGGCTGCAGAAGGGGAGATGTGCAGAGTGTTCAACAGACAAAAAACACAACCCATGCAGGATTGCTCCCACGTGTCGACTGCTGTGGTCTCCCCAGGACACACAGGAACACCTGGGAGCAGCAGGGGCTGCACTCAGCGCTTGAAAATCCTCTGTATTTTATGGAAATGAATTTGCCAATCCAGCTACACATTCAGAGCAACTGTTCTGAGCCATAAACTGCCAACCATAAGCTGAGTTTCTGGCGATATTGAATTCCCAGAAAGCTGCACAGCAATCAGAGCTCATAGAGGAGTCTGTGCAATTGTTTTATACCAGCATTTCTTTCACTGATGTGTTGTTCTTTGCTTTTCACAGAACCATTTCTTGCTTGAAATGGTTACGATAGCAGCACTTATTCTTCTCAGCAGTTCTATATAAACATATTTTCACATGCCTATACATATGTAGGAATATATTTTCTACTTTCTTCTTTTCTTAACAGAGAAATTAAATTTTTTTAAAAGCCACAGGCATTTTAAAAACTTTGGATTCAAATCTGGAAAAATGGCAGTTTTTAGCTTTATTCATGTGAATAATGAGAGAATGAGAAAGTAATTTTTCAGATCTGTATCTGTGTGACTACAAATGATGCAGCACAGCTCTGGCAGCCTGCAGAGCTCATTGCCACAGGACACCCTGTTTTCAGGCTGGGTAGGATTGATACAGAGTTTTTGGAGCTATGGGATATTCTCTAAAATCACTGCTTGCTGCTGCAAAGTATAACTCTTCTAACTTTACCAGACAGCTGTTAGCATCAGCAGAGGTTTCATCTGCAAAGGTCCCTGTGGACAGAAGGGGACCAGGATTTACAGGCCATGGTTCCACAACATGAGGTCATCAGCAGCAATTCTGGCTCAGACAATTGACACTGCCATCCCTTCTTGTCCCCTGTGCCACTCCCTCACACCACCAAGCACAGCTGTCTGTTTGGGACCGGCTTAGGGCATGGATCCAGCAGAAAAGCCAGTAGGGAAATTGTGCAGAATACCCACAGCAAAGAATCCTTGGGGTCTGAACCAGCTCAGGCATCTTGGCAGCACTGGACAAAAGCAGGTGGGCAGCACAGGAAGAGGCAGAGGTGAGCAGCTGAGGTTCTGTGCTGCCAGAGATGTCACAGTGCAAAAGCACAGCCTGGCTGAGCTCTCCTGGCCCACCACAAACAGGGCAGGTGTACCTGGTGCCTTTCCTGAATGCCCTTTTGGCCCAAAAGCACACCTTGTGTCCCAGCTTTCCTGAGCCACCTGCAGTGTCCGCAGCCCTTCTGGCAATGCTCAGTGGATCTCCCTCCACAAAGCTCTTTAAGGTCCTCCTGGATCCACACAAATTCCTCAGCACCTACAACACCTCCCTAAGGGAGAGAGCTGCCTCATGGCAGAGTCATGGGATGGGTGATGCCTTGGGAAAGCTGACCTGGAACAGAGACTGGACAGAGCTAGAGAATAAAACAGGGATTTATTGAAAGGCCTTTAAGGGTACGCCTTGGGCAGGACAAGAACCTGATCAGAGCTACATCCAACGTGGACCCAAAATGGTCACAAAATGGATGACCGGTCACGAGGTCTCACACTTTTATAAGTTTTGGTCCATTTGCATATTGGGATTAATTGTCCAACTACAGTTTCAGATTATGAACTCCCATCCTTCTTGTTTTTTCTCTTCAGTCCATCGTTGTTTGTGCTTTTGGGCCTGAAACTTTTACTTGTCCTTGGTCTCAAGCTTGGTCTGACCTACTCTGTGAAGAGAGCTTACAAACACCTTAATATGAGGCTCAGAACTACACACCTAGGCAGCACAGAATCTGAAAAACATGAAAGCTAAAACTTAAAGCAACATGGGAGCAGCCAGAGGTGGGCCCAGGCAGGGAACAGAGATTCCTGTACCTCCTGGTAGGGCTTCACAAAGCCCTGCTCAGGGCTGGGCAGGCTGGCACCTCGTGATGCCTTAGCACTTTAGCTTTTGTGTTTTTCATACATTTGTAATCCTGCAATTCTTCAGTATATAACTCTAAACTCCACACACAGCCTTAGCTACTGCTTTCCCATTTTGGTCAGACTACACAATTCCTCTCCAGGCCTGGGAATCAAGGACACCTCACTGTCTCACGCTTTGAGAAATGTAAACAAAAGTGAGTTGGGGAGGAGCAAACGTGGGGTAAATGACTTCATTACCTGAAGCTGTAATTGGAAGATTAACCCCCAGTGTGCAAATGGAACAAACTTATAAAAGTATGAAATTCTGTGACACATTGTCCATTTTGGGTGTAGCCCCTTAGGGGATGTCTTCTTCCCTAAATGTACCTGAAGACCCTTCAATAAATATAACTGTTGGAACCCTGGAAGCTGAGAATTTTAGGATTTCTGTGCTAAAAGGCACTGACCCTCAAGCAAGCACTACATTTGACCTGAGGCCTTGGAAAAGGCTTCCAAAATTGAGTGATGGTGCTGGGATTGTGGGTGTGTAGTTTGAACAGAAGTGTGTGATATCACACGGCTGAAAACTTAGAGTTTAAGGGTTTAGAATATAGTTATATATATATATATGGCAAGATGGGGGATTTAAGGCATAGACTGGGTCCTTCTTTTTTACCCTCTTCTTCGTGGGTCTGGGTGATATTTTGTAACTGGGTAGGAAAAAATCCGCATTGCAGCCCACGGGTGTATGGGTTAGTGGGTTAAAAGTAAAAATAATTTAGATGTCATCTCATAATTGGACAATTAGTGCTTAGAAGACCTTGAAAAGAGTTAGAGACAGAGCCATTTTTCACCTTGTTAGCTAGGACTTACAACTTGTGAGACTGTACTATAAATAAGAATTAATAAACATCTGAGTCCAAACACTAACAGTGTGTCTCCTGAGTATTAACTCTGGCCCTAACAACAGAAAAAAAGAAGATAAGAAACACACATATAACTGCTTTTTACTCCTTTTTGTCTGGCCTCTGTTTTTAGGTAGCCCAAAAAGGCATCACTTCCACTGGGTGATGGTGGGGGTTGTTTTGGGGCAGGAGAAACACTGGGGGGCTTTCTCCTGGCAGAGCGTGAGGCAGTGACCCAGGAATGTTCATTGAAAGCCAAGGAGTCAGCTCATGCTCCAGAGCAAACAAGTGTCCTATCCTCTTCCTAAGAAAAGTTTCTATCTCCCAGACTTCCAGCATTCTCCTTGGAGGTATTCCCTGCTGGAGACAGGAATCTGGGGTGTGATTCCACCTGGTACAGCCGTGCCTGTCTGCACAGTCCCACCACACGGAAACAACTTGCCTGTGCAAGACCTGCTCTTGCTGTTGTCTCAGCGCTGATGGACTGCACATTTTGGGTGGGAGTGTCTGTGTTACTGCTGAGGTGAGCTATGGCAGAGTGGTCAGGTCATTCAGCATCCAGAAGGTTTTGACTTCTTGCACCTGATGCTGGAACAGCCAGTCCTGGCATTTCACACTTCCACTGGACAGAAGCTCAAGCCTTTTGCAGGAGCTGAATTTTCAAAGAGGCCGAATCCCCTGCCATGACAAAACCAAGAGCATTCCAATATTCTCTTCAGTTTGTGTCTCTTTATATGAAATTGCATCTACACCCTGGAGTGGCTGAAACTCTGGGTGTACAAATCAATTGAAACTGAGTCACTGGGCTTGATAAAAGCAAACAGATGTCATCATAACGGGAGTGAAGCCCTGCTTCAAGCCTCAACCACCCTGCTGAGTTACAAGATTAATTAAAGGAACGTATGAGACTGAAAAGAATAAAGCAACCATTAAACATGTTGCTAATATTTAAAGAAACTTGGCCAAAAAAAGAATAACTAGCTAGTGGACTAATGTTGACATTGTAAAATGTAAATTTACACTGTTAACTTACTCCAGAAGGAACAAACAAATATTTTAAGCAGGCAAGAAAAATGCACATACTTTCAGCAAACGTTGACACCTTCTTACATTGAGGAAATTCTTGTCATGCTTAACCCAAGTGTGACACAATGCCTTGTAATAATTATCCATTACTGAAGCTTATCTGGGCTTGCTGATAGCTCAGTGTTCCTGTAGCACATAAAGCAGTGCATAATTCACCCCATTTATCTTGGACACCACTGTATTTAATAAATAACTAATAATTTATTAAGGAGGCCCAAGTGTATAAACCAAGAAACACTTGGGTGCTTCAAATGACTCACTTAGGGCTAAAGTCAGCCTTTGCAGAGCTGAAAAATATATCAAGTCAGATGGCTAAAGCAGGGCAAGGTGAGTACTTACTAAATACTCATCTCAGGAGCTGAAGGTTTGGTTGCCCTCTTCCAGTCTCACCAACGGGAAAGTCATCGTAAGTGACTTCCCACAGATACTCCAAAAATTACCCAGAAAAAAAGTCAGGGTTTTTTTCTTAAATCAGTAAATTTGTGGTGTCTCACAGGCAGATGCTCCAGTACTGCTGGGAAGCAGATCCTGTGCTGAGAAGGGGAGAGAGGAAAGATAGATGGTGACAGAGAGAACAAAGCCTCTTATCCAGGGAATCATGACACAATACAGAAAGTAGAGTTATTGATGGCACAGGCTTGATTCAGTTGATACAAGTCTCACCTGTTTCTGCTTTTTTTTTTTTTTTTTTTTTTTTTTTTTCCCAGAGAGCATTTACATCAGGTTACATCAGTGGACCTGTCTTTTATACTGATGTGGAGAAGGGAAAACACTTCCCACTCACCACAATTCCTTTTATTGGAAATAGCAGTTAAAAAGTACTATTTACCCTGCAAGAAAAAAAAAAAAATAACACCCCAAACCTGTTATAAAATCTCAGCAGCAGAACCTGGAGGTCTTTATTTATTCCTTGAGCCCTGGTCTATAGTCCAAAAATCTAAGAATATTGTTGAACAAGTCAAACAACAGATGCATGGGGATCAATGAGGAGATAAGGAAGAGAGTAGTGAAGATAAACAGCCATGTAATATATACTCCTCTCTCTTTCAACAGATCCGCATTTTCAAGCCACAGAATGCAATTTTCATGCTGTCTCTAGACATAAGGATAACTGCTCTTCAGGAGCTACTTTGTGTGTTAAACAAATATGACATTTACAGATTGTTTTCTCTCAGTACGTATTTGTTATGTCCTGAGCTAATGACCTTAAAAATTGCTCTCTCTGATGGCGTTAGTGTGAGACGATTTCCAAAAAGCATGAAATTGCAATAAACTGTCAAGTTTGCACAGGTGCACTGGAGATTAAGAGATCAGCCACAGAGCCATTAAGATCCATGGCAAAACGCCCAATGGGACCAAGATCAAACCTTCAGAGTGGTTTTAAAAATGTCATCATTAGGGGAGAGATGCCTTCCCAGGAGCTCCACATAATGCTGGATTTTAACCATACCCTTCTGCAGTGCTCCTCTGAGATGGCAGCTGCTGGAATTTCCAATTCATCTCTAAATAGATGAAGCAAATATTAATTCTGCTGGAGCAAGGATCAGTGGCACATCCTCACTGAGGTACACTACAGAGGCCTTCAAATTCTTCCTCACTTGCAGGGAGAGGCACCTTAGAGGTGCAAGAAGTAATTTGTAATTATTGCACAGGGATATATTTCTACCTACTATGAAAAATGCTAAGGAGCCTGATTTTGGAGAAAATTTGCCCATCAAAAGGTGGATTTCTCACCAGTAACTGTCTTCTCTGCAGACAGACAAGTTTCATTCTTACCTCACTACCTTTCCACATAGAAGGACTCTGGCTAAGGGAAATTCCACTTGGTGGTTTGGTCAAGGGCAACAGTGATGCCCTGAGCTGCTGCTCTGCACAGAGAACGTGTGGAAAGAAATCAGTTTTCAAACCCTCCCACTGCTTTCCCTGATACTTTCCTGGAAGGACAGGCAAGTTTCCTTTTAACTGCCTGGGAGTGAACTCCAGAGCATCCCAGCCCCAAGAGCCAAGAGATACACTCCAGGGTGCACAGGCAAGTGCAGAAGCCTTGGAACAGCAGGAGCACTGGCAGAGATTTGCTTTGCAGTGCTCACACACGAGGTTGGCTCTGCCTAAGTGAGAGGTGAGGAGCAGAGTGTTTGTAATGGCTTGGGAATGCCTTTCAGTGCTCCTCATCTGGAAAATGACATCATCAATTCTGAGGTTACATTTTGCTTCATTTCTCTGTTGGCAAAGCCCCACTTCTGTCCTTTTGTGCTGTTGGCTTTGCTCTGTATCACGTCTTACACCGTAAATGAGAAAAAAGAGAAAGAGTAAAACCTAATCCAACTTTTTTTCCCCCCAGACATTCCACACGGGTTTTCTAAAGAGAAAACCTGGGTTGTTCACAGAAGCCCATACCCTGTGTGTCATGCTGTTGAGCACATACTTCCAGTTGGTTCTTCAAATATTTTTGTAAGATAGAGAAGTCGAGCAGGAGGCGGGAAATGACCAGATCTGAGGGCACACATGCTCAGCAAGCTGAGTCACCCCTGAACCCAGCCAGCTGCCTGCACACAGCTCCCCTGCTGCTCAGCTGCAGATTAGTTCTGACTTTGGGCAGAAATTCTGTTAAACAGGAAAGAATAGGTGCTACTTCTGCAGCATTTCATGGTGGATGGTGTCCTGGCCCCCTGTGGCACAGGCTCCTGAAGCCCTTGGTAACTGCCAGGGCATGATGCTGAAGGTGCTTTCTGCAAGCCCAACTCCTAATCAGACCAGCATCAGGTGCTGCTCACAAGAGCCAATACAGCACTTTTCAGCCTTTTCCAATACAAAGGCTCATCCACATCTTCTAGTGCTTAATGGCCACGGGAGGAAAGAGAGGAAGATGCTTGCCTTTATGGAAAAGAGTAAAAAGGGCAAGAAATGCAAAAATATTCTCATCACCAGACAACTCTTAAGACCTTCTTCCCTGTCCCTGTCGTTGTATCCTTGGCCTTGGCTACTATTCTGAACTCAAGGACAGGGAGATTTTCAAGGTAAAAAAAAAAACCAAAGCAGCCTCTGCTGGGCAGAGGAAGGAAGGGAACCACAGTGAGCCCTTGGGAGAGGGTCTGGATAAACAGAAGCTCACAGCACTCACCTGTCTGCCTTCCTCTCTGCAGGCTGTGGCCATGGGGCAGGCAGAAGATACCCTGCCACATCTGAGCAGCTCCTGGTGCCCCAGCCCTGTTGCTCAAGACAGGCCAGGTAACTTTAGGCAGCACTCTGGGCACTCCTACTGCTGTTTCCCCTTCTTCTCCTGCTGCAGCCCGTGCTCATGGCTGATGCAGAGAAGCTGAAGTATCAGCCTGGTTGGTTGGAGAGGCTTTGCAGCCCCTCAGGGGTGGAATCACTGCAGCTTCCCAGCTGCCAGCTGATCAGACACAGCCCAAGGGAACAGCAGCTCATCGGGATGGGGAAGTTACCCCTTGTGAGACGAAGGAAGGAAAATTTTGAGACCTGACAGGGGGATGAGGTGTAGGAGCAGCACTAACACAGGCTGTGCCTGCCTCAAAGCCTGAGAGGTGGTGATCCACAGGCAGAACAATCCTGTGAGCTCATGCAGCTTCTCCAGGCCCCTGCTAGCATCAGAAACAAAACACATGGGACATTTTCCAGTTTCTAAGACACGCTCCAAATCTTAGGTCACCTGCTCCTTGACTATACTTTTTGTTTTCCAGGGAAGTTGAGGTCTTCAAGAATGAACAGATTCAGTATTCCAAAAGCATCCAGCCCCAGGGAAGGGAAGGGAGCCAGCTCTGCCTGGAATGAGAGCACAGCACACAGAGGTCTCCTCAAAGCCTGGCCCACAGGCAGTGCAGCCACAGACAGAGCTTTCTGCTCCTGGGAGAGCTCCCCAGGGAACAGGCCACCTCTGCCCTGTCCCGAAGGACAATCCTTCCTTGGCTAACTCCTTATCCCTCCCCCACCCTCATTTCCTTTCTCACTTCCTCAGTAAACAGAATCTCCTTCTTTCTACGTCACTGTGCTTAAGGGCTGAGTCCTTGGGAGCAAGCTTCTTTTTTCTCTTCCTCTCAGTTCCAGAATGCCCTTTGTCCTTTTGTCATCCCTCCAGATCTCCAGGAGGGATTGTTTCGTTCTCATTTAGGATTTTAGCATTTAATCTAGGATCTTTGGATCCTCATTTAGGATCTTAGCAGTCTCCCATCTGGAGAGGCAGAGGAGCAGAGGCCTGGAGGAATTCTCCCTCCCATAATTTATGGTGGTGAGAGCAGAAGCACTCTGGGCAATAGGGGGGCTGCTCCTTTTGGCTTCTTCCACGTTAAGCTTTCTTAGCATGAGCCAAAGAGAGTTCACACAAATTGAGACTGCTGAGAGCAAGCTGGGCTGCAGACAGGCAGGAGCTGAAAGCCCAGGGCCTCTTTCTCCACAGGGCTCTTGGTGACCTGCCAGGAGCAACATCTCCTAGGCTGGAAAGGACTTGTAGGACTTAAGCTGGGTCCTTTCAGCAGCTTGCAGGGGTCTCACTCATTGCCACAGGAGGGTTATCAGGACAGCAGAGGCCAGGTCACAGCTACACAACTGGCTGGGAGCAGGACTGGGTATCCTCAACACCTCAGGCTCCCTCTTCTCCTTCCCTCAGCCACTCATTACTTAGACTGCAGTATCATACTCCTTGTGCCTGCCAGACACTTTACCTACCCCAAAGACTTGCAATCCAAGTCAAAGTAATCAGGCCAAGGCACGAAGGAGGGGAGTTACACGAAAAGGGAACCAAAGCAGAAAACTGATTTGGAGGACTGAACACTCCAGCCTACTCCCTCTGAAATCAGGAATGCTCAAACAGAAACTCAGCCCCTCAGCAAATTTGCTCCACGTGGTTTACCTATGTTCACAGGAGGTCTGTGACTGCACAGGGAACTGATTCCACATCCCCCAAATCCAAGATAAGCCCAGCAGCTTATCTCAGGCTCCAGGGCTGCATCTCCTGCCCCAACAGGGGGCCATGGAGACAACATCTCCTGGCTACAGGTGGAGCTCAAGCTGTACAATCTTCTTGTGCCCACAGAAACTGGAATGCAGGTCTAAGAAACTGAAATTTAATAGCAGCGGGGCACTTCAGAGGAAATGCTTAGTTTGTGTAGTAATGTTTCCCCTTTTTTTTGTGCCACGATAGCAGTGCCTTAGTAGCACTTTCCTGCCCTTCCCTCTGTTCTCCTCTTGTGACAGCTTTCTCAGTGAGAAGGTTGCCAGTGGGTCAACCCCTGACGCAGACAGCCTGTGCAGTAGAAGCTCCCTATCACTACAGAACACTCCATTATAATTAAAAATTAATGGCAAATGCACTCTCTCCCTCTCTGAATCCTGAGAAATGTGTATCATTCCGGGGACAAAAGCTTGTGGGATACCAAATGCTCTCCGTTGAGGGTCTGTGCACGGCTCTGTGGCAGCTCCCTCATCAGTGTCACTGTGCTCTCATGCTTGTAATCTGCCCTTGAAACCTCGCCTCTCCCTCTGCCTCTGACAGCAGCACTATTGTTTTTAGCAGCTCAGCTTTTCAGCTGACTTCAGGATCCCCAGAGGCCATCTCTTTTTATTTTTTTCTGACTGTGCTCCAGATTGCCATCAGTGCTCATGAAATGACTCCAGCACCGTTTGGTCCCTTGCCATTTACAGCCAAGGGGGCACCTCCTTTCTTTGCCTTGGCTTCCTTACCCGGGATCTGTCTGCTGCTGGCTGAGCTGCTGGGCACTGGAGGCTCTGGCTGTGCCTGACAAGCAATCTCAGAAGGTTTCCGGGGCAGTGTTACAATCCGTCAGCATTGTTCGAGCTGAGCAGGGCTGCACAGGATCATTGCTAGAGAGGCTTCCTGAAGGGGCTTCCTGACTGGAATGTGGGTGACTCACCACACTCAGCCTCTCTTGTCTCCGAGAGATCACGCTCCTGCTGCACCAGGGCAGCGATGATGCTGGTGAAAATCCCTAGGAAGAAACAATTGCTGCAATATTAAGAGGACAGAGGATGTTTGGGAAGAGCAGGCGCTGTCGGTAGCTTCTTGCTGCTCGACCATTTCCCAGTGCATGGAGAGCTCTGTGTCCCTTGGCTCTGTGTCAGCCACGGGATGATGCATCCACTGCATTTTCCAAAATGCAGCTGCACCCAGCCAGGCTGTGGAGGGCAGAGCACAGTGAGGAGAGCACGTATGTTCTGTGTGTGTCTGCTGGGGAGCTTGCAAGCCTCTGGACAGTCTGCACGTGTGAAGCAGAGGTAACCTGCCCACCCACGCTGTGGGTCCATTATGTGTTACAGATCCTGCAGAAATCCCGTGTTCCCTGTGAGCAGCTCTGCTCACACACCTCCAGGGTCAGCAAAAGCTGCCAGGGGACCCATGGGGAGGCTGGCAGGAGAGCCTGCACTTGGGTTTTCAGTGACTGGCTGCCCTTCAGGTTGGCCATCCTGTCCTTTGTCCAGGTTTGTTCCTTGGAAGAGGCATCCCACTAAATGCCAGCACCATTTTGTGGCACAAACAAGACCCTGGTGCTTTTGGTCACCTCTCCGGAGTCAGGCACCTCAGGACACTCACTCAGGACCACGAATCCCAGTGTCCCCCAGCCTGAGCACAAACATGCCGCCCCACTGCTGGGAGAAGAGCCTGGAGCCCTGCTGAAACCCTGGGCATGTCTGCCCCAGCCTCTCAGCCCTGCCTCCAGCAGCCTCAGAGACTTCACTCCCCTTAGGGGTGACTCCCAGCCCATCCTTGGGCAGCAGGGCCCAGTCTGGCAAGGTCAAAGCTGGAGAGGAACTCTGTCAGAAACTGTACTGACAGGACAAGAGGAGATGGGTACAAATTGACAGAGAGGAGATTTAGGTTGGATATTAGGAAGAAATTCTTTACTGTGAGGCTGGGGACGCCCCATCCCTGGCAGTGTTCAAGGCCAGGTTGAGTAAGACCTTGAGCAACCTGGTCTAGTGGGAAGTGTCCACTAGAATGGCTGGAATGAGCTGATCTTTATAGTCCCTTTTAACCCAAGACATTTGGGATGCTGTGAAATTGATTCTGGACACCACAGATCCTGCTCAGGAGGAAGGTGTGCAGATCCAAGAACTGGGCTTTTTTTTCCCCCTACATTCTCCATTTTCTGTTTTGTGCTAGTAGAGGGTGACTGCTGCACTTTATTTGACCCTGATGGCGACACAGCTACAGAAGCAAGGAGGGATTTATTTCTGCAGAGAGCTTCAAGCAGCTCACCTGCTCTCCTAACACCCAACCCAATCTGCTGCCTCAAAGCAAGACTCAAAAGTTCAAGCTTTTCATAAAAGTTCAAAGCAAGACTCAGGTGGCACAAAAGCCACTTAGGCAGCTCAGTCAGAGCTGACCTTCTCCATCCAGCCCAGGTCACACAACCCCTGCCCATGCCAGCCTTGCCTTTGGTGGCTGCTGCCTCTCTCACCTGCAGCCCAGCAGCACAGACAAACACGTGCATTTGGAAGGACCTGGCATTTGAAGTGCTTTCACTGCAGTCACACCCACAGTAAAAATTACAGTTCCCATAAATGACATGTGCAACTATAATTTGGTCAAAGTCTTTCCAAGGCTTCCGACCGAGCAAGTTATAGGTTGTAAAGGTCATCATAAAGCATTGGAGAATTTTAAATCTCTATGACCTCAAGAGCTCTCTAATGACTTTTTATCAGCTGTGACTTGGAACTCACATATTCAGGCAGCAAGCAGCAGTTGCAAAAGTTCCTGCATAGAAACCAGGAAAATTCCAAACAACACAGACACAGCCAGATGCAGCTGCAAATGAAATGCTATGAAGAGAAATGAAGGGGCAGCCACGCTTTGCATGCCTCATAACTTTTAGTACAAGCACTGGGCAGGGATAACAGAGCAAAGAAGAGGTTCCTTATTCCCCAGGAAAACTCCTTTCTCCTCACCTCCAGCGTCCTTGCAGGACTGGAGGCGTTAGAGGAGATGAATCATACAATATTTGCAAGACTGGTAAAATCTTATCAATTCTGAAAGCCAATTTGTGCTAATCAGCACGTATCGCGAGCGCAAACGATAACTCAGAGGAGCAGCTAAATGACTGGTGCAACCAGCTGAAATTGAATCATCTGAAAGTTCACTTGTGGCCACGACACCAAATTGTCACATCTTCCATTCTTCCTCCAATTCTTCCTTAAAAGGGACTTATTTCCCTCTCTTAAGTAACCATAACAGGATGATGTTCCTTGAACTCCAGTTCACTGCCCTTCTCATGAGTGCTGGGAATGGGCCAGTGTCCTCATGTAACCAAACACCTCCTCCCCTCAGGACAGCTGGTTGCTGTTCCCACCCAAGCTCTCACATTGCCCTTCAGAGATGCCAGGCCCCTCTTGCTGCCATGCCCTGTCCCTCAGCACAGGGTACAGAGCCACCAGTTTGCTTTCTTCTACTGAGGTTTGCCAGTTTCTCTCCAGCCAGGTCATGGTCCAGCCTAAACATCAGCCTGAGATACCACACAAAGAACTGGTGGGGCAGTACATTCCACAGCTAAACTTCTTCAGCTGCAGGAAGTAAGTTTAGGGGATCCTCATGAATTTTTCCTTTGCATCTAATTTATCACCAGCATCAACTATGAAGAGCCACTATTCCTCTGGAGCACCAGCAAATAGGCATCATTCCAGGGCTCTGTATGGTGTATACAGATTGAGAGAAGCAAAGTGCACTTTTCATTGTGCAGCTGGTATTGTGAACTTTTTTCTACAAGTTGTTAAAACAGATTTTTAATGTTTTGAGACAGCTTAGCCTAAGAGTCAGACTTTACTTTCAGTTACACGGGTTTAAGTCTGGAGTAACTGATAGTCTCAAAGCAACACCAAAGTCATGTCTTCTCCTCCACTGAAATTCTGAGATTGTGCAACAGAGGAAATGGCAAAGCTGGAGTAACTCTGGACTTTGGGCACAGCTACTGAAACTCATGCTTTGTCTGTGGGAACCCCCTTTACTCCTGTAAGCTAGCAATCTAGTAAATCAAGTAATGCAGTTAATCAATTAAGTACTTCAGTTAATCAATTACTACACAGAAGAATCCAAATTTTTCTAAAGGATACAAAAAACGCAATACTCCAAAGCCAGTGTTTTTTACAGTCCAGGCTGAACTCTTGATTTTAAACCAATAAAGCTTCCTAACGGTCCCGAGTTTCAGAATTAAGCAAATCCGAAGCAAAATAAAAGCTGAAATGTACAATGCATCAGTCTTTAATTGCAGCAGCCCCTTGTGTCATACTGTGTCCTGTGTGCCACCCATTGCTCAACTTCATACATAAAACTTTGGCACACTCTGAGTTTTCAGAGCCTCTGCTATTCAGAGACTTTCTTCTATTCAAAACCTTGCAAAAAACCATGTCTTTCAGGAGAAAACGAGACTCAAAGGAGATCCACAGGCACTTAATAGCCTAATTTCTAGCACTAAATACATGAAGAAAAATTAGGCCTTCAGACATTCTTGTCTTCCAACAGGGATCTCTCAGGCTTATCAACACACAAGATTATAAAATCAATTTTATAATTTTGTACTGTCTACAAACAGTAGGGCAATCTGAAAACTTGCTCTTATCTGTTATTACAAAATAGATACCAAAGGGTAGGTTGCACCTCACCTAATTTTTGTCATCTAAATAGCTGACAACTCATCTCAACAAGTCCCTGCAGCTTCCTCTACACACAATGGCATGAGATTCCATCCTGTTTTAGGATGGAAAAACGAACAGCAAAGAAGACGTTGATGCTGCTGGTGGGGGAGAACAGATCAACAGTTTATGATAGATGCCAGGAGGAGATTCTGGGAGAATCCCAGCATGACATGTCCAAGAGTATGCACAGGGTGTAACAGACTCCTGTGGGGAGAGCTGAAGGCTTCACTCCACAGTGAAAAGGTTCAACTAATTGTACACAGCCCTAGATCTGTGGAGGAGCAGGAGGGGCTCCAACAAATTGGGGTTTAGGGAAGGAAGGAACCTGAAAAACAGCAGAATGATCTAACAACTCATCAGGCAATCTGCAACTACTAATGTCCATTTCATTTCACTAAAACATTTAAGTATGAGACACCTGGAGTACTTCAAATACTCTGGAATGTTAAAGGGTCAGGCTTATCCCTGACTTTTATCCACTCACCTTGTTTCAGCATCATTTGACTCCAGTGACACTTTCTTTTCCAACCAAAAAAGTAATATGAATTTGCTTCCCTGTGGTAAGTTTGCCTCAAATGTTGTCTTTTTATTTTCCATAAACTCGGCTAATTGTAAACACCTAGAAAAGCTTAGGGAAAACAGACTTTCCTAGAGAACTGTTTGACACAGGTTCTTCTCTGATGTTTCTGATACTTTTTCTCTCTAGTATTTTTAAATATACACTGCATTTCACAGATGTGGTGACTCTTTCTTATTTTTCTGTCTTGCATAATGAAACACTTTGTACAGAAAAAAGGTTGGTGGGTCATTGATGATTTGGCTCTGAAGAAATGGTCCTGGCAAGCTACACCTGAAAATAAAGTCATCTGGGAGACACTGAAAGAACTTACCACCATATCTGAGCAGCTTGCTGGGGAAAACTATATCTCAAATCACCACTTTGAGCACAGCTGACCGTGCCAGTGGACACACAATTAAGATGAACAGTCCTGATTGCTTTGTTTGCTGATTTCACATGGAAATGAGGTGCAGACACACTGCCAGTCCCTCCCATAAGGTTGAATTTGGCCCATCACCAGAGTTTACTGACCTGGCTGTGAGCACCTGTATCACCTCCAGCTTGTGCACATCACACTGACCCTTGGAAGGTCTTGATTTCAGGTTGGGAAAGGCAGGAAAGGGCAGGGAAATATCTCAAATCCACAGGACATGAGGCTCCATCAGCTTTTCTGCTCACAGAACTACTTTTTTCTTTTTTTATTTACTGGCTTTCAAAGCTTGATGAAAGACCTTCATGAGCAGATAATTCAATGCAAAGTGGATGATGCCCTTCAGTGTTTCTTAAACACTTTCTTGAGTTGATATTCCAGGAAACTACCAATTATCATTTTGATCCCTTTAGGATTAAACTCGGGGAGGATTAACTAGGATAGCAAGATAAGAAAACAAATCCAAAGAAAGCACACTTTACAGAAGATTTTAAGCCTTCCACAAATCTGCACTTGGCAAGTTCAATGTAGTGCTGAATCAGACATGGCAGAACCCCGGGTAACCCACCTGTGCATGTGAGATCTCCATCTTAATCTTCATTTTAAACCCCAAACCAGACTGTTGCCATCTGCAGCATCTGAGCCAAGTAATTTCAAGCTGAATTATTACATTTCTAACTCTGAACATCCATCATTCTGCAAGCAGCCTAAAGGGAGATGCCCTATACCTTAACTTACACATTTTACAGTGGTCTCCCTCTAAAGCTGTCTGCCAATGGTAATATTTAAATCCTATGAAGTTTACTTTGTGTTTTCTGTAATTTGAAGTCTGCATTGTGTTTTGTTAACACACTGGGTTCCCAGATGAGGTGCAATAACTATTGTATGGAATAAAGTGCTGGAATAAAGTATGGAAAAAGGTGCTGCCACAGCACTGCACTTCTCATTTGCTGTTCCCTTGAGTAGCCTTATGTAACTGGCTCTGTTTCTGACATCACAGAAATGAATGCTATCATTTTCTAAAAACATTACAGATTCTACCAATATCCAGCACCAAGTGTTTGTATTTACCCCCGAGGTAAGCAAGCTGTACTCCAAAACTCCAACAAACCCCAGGGTTGTGAGGGGATGTGATGCTGCTCACAACAGAGAGGCAGCTCATTTTAGCCTCTTCAGCACACAACTGGGTACCACAGACAACAGCAATTTATTTCCCTTCTCAGGGCTTTTCTAAAAACCATAGCCCAGTTTTTCTAGAATGCCTGGCAGCCACAGACCAGCTTGACTTGCATTTAAGAGTGAATCTGAATACAAATTTTGAAAGCAGAATCCGTTACATGCTACAGAATTTCAGTTTTCTTTTATTACAATAGAAAGAGAGAGATGAGAAATAATAACATTAAAACTGGAACTTGGGGTGCATTCTGACACAGAAGAGTTATGAATGGCATAAGAGTTTTCCTCACAGTACAGTAATTCTTATGGATGGACCCAGAAGGATTATTTATTGAATAATGAACTGTTATCAAGGAATGAGAGTATTTTTACCCCATCTAGACAGCAAATAGACAACAAAGCCACAGACCATTTTGGAACCCGTTATCATTCTGCTCAAAGAAATTAAGGCTGTCATCTCTACCAGATCACCCAAGGTGTTATTTCGGCATCTAAAACCCAAGAGGTTTTCCCAAGTACGGGTTAATTCTCTCCCCCGCAAGGTGTTATTTGGGCATCTAAAACCCAAGAAGTTTCCCCAAGTACAGGTTAATTCTCTACCACCCAAGGTGTTACTTGGGCGTCTAAAACCCAACAAGTTTCCCCAAGTACAGGTTAATTCTCTCCCACCCAAGGTGTTACTTGGGCATATAAAACCCAAGAGGTTTCCCCAGGTACAGGTTAATTCTCTCCCACCCAAGGTGTTACTTAGGCATATAAAACCCAACAAATTTCCCCAAGTACGATTTCAGACGGGTTAATTCCAATCCCCAAAAAGGATTTTACCAGAGGAACTTCGGGGGGGGTTGGTTTTTTTTCAGTCAAGCCCAACAACTCCCGCCGCACAAAAAAACCCGCGAGCAAAGACGCGAGCAGTTGGGTGCCGTGGGGCTCTTCTACGCCTCGCACTCAAACGTTTTCAGATCCTCGAGGAGCTCCTTGGCGAGCGCCTGGAGCTCCGCGTGGCGGCTCTGGGACAGGGCGACGATGCGCTGGAAGGGCAGGGTGTCGCGCACCTCGGCGCCCGCCCGCGCCAGCACCTCGGGCTCCAGCAGCACCGACTGCAGCAGCCGCAGCGCGTGCAGGCAGACCTCCGTGTCCGGGTCTGAAAGCAGGGGGGAGAAAAGCATCCAGGTGTTGGTTAGGAGAGGGGTTGAAAGGGTGTATCAGGCAGATGGGGAATGATGGAAGGGTTGTGATGCTCCAGTGCTGCTTGCTGGTGGGTGGGTGGCTCTAGGAGGTGCCTGATGTCTTGGGGTCAGTGTTAGGTGTATTTTATTCCCGTGTGTTGAAACTGGCTGGGGAGGTGTTTTCTCTCATGGCTCTGGGGTGGGGAGGGGGGTGCGCCTTCTGTTAATGGCCCCCTTAAGGTGGGGCAGTGTTCTTTATCTCTTCCAGGACCCATCCTCCCTCCAAGGGGTTATCTGCTGTTAATGGGCCATCGAGGCTCACTGCAGGGCTGAGACAATTACATCATCCCACTGGGAGATGCTCCACCCAGTGGGAGGAGCCAAGTATTTCTACCTGGATATAAACCTGGGATTCAGAACAGCAGGACAGCCTGTTTGCACTGGATTTCCCAAAGAAGACTGGACCCATCTCACCACTGGACGCTTCTACAGGATCGTCTCTACTCTAACAGAACCACATCTGTCACTCCAGCAGGACTTAAATGGACTGCTACCAACACCCTGATCAACAGGGTGTCAGATCATGTTCTGACTCTGTCAGTGGGGTTTTTTTATTTCTTTGGTCATTTGCTTTTTTTCTACTACTACGTTTTTAACATTCCTAGTAAAGAACTGCTATTCCTATTCCCATATCTTTGCCTAAAAACCCCTTAATTCCAAAATTATAATAATTCAGAGGGAGGGGGTTTACATTCCCCATCCCAAGGGAAGCTCTGGCTTTTCTCTGGCAGACACCTGTCTTTCTAAACTAAGACACCTGAAAACCACATTTTTGTCCTCCCTCAGCAGCTTCTGCCCAGCAGTGTTTGCGAGGGAGAGAGAACCAGGAACCTTTCTCTTGTTTTCCAGATGTTGAAACTGCTGTAAAGCAGGGAATTTATCAACCTGAATTTATCCAGTTAGTACCCAGGATGTACTGTTGGGTGCAATCCAATTTAAGAGCAGAACAAACTGTATACCATGATTATTCAGACTTAAAAAACAAACAGACTAACAAATCAAATCTCCAGTAAATCATCAGGCCTTTCTTTAATTTCTTTTTATATGAGACTTTGAACTTCCTCAAAGCTTAGTAAAATATTAATTTTTATAAAATTTTCTAGCCACCACGTATCAACTTTCCAAGTGTTTAATTCATTCTGCACAAAACTGAAATGGGTATTGAAGCACTGCTGCTCAGGAATGTGCCAGGGAAATGCAGTAAAGACCTTTGACTGACTTAAGCCAGGAAGACATGTAATAACTCCAGTGCTAAGAACACAGGATGCATTTTTAATTACTGAAACATGAGGATCGTTACATTTTAATCATTTACAATGGCCGTTTTGCATTTAGTGGTTTACAGCTTCATCAAAAGCATGTGGTAGAAAGACTTCCTTATTCTGCATATTCCAAATGAAAACATCTAATATATTTTTACAGCTGAAGCAGTTATTTGTCCCACGTGCCATGCATTTTTAATGTGTTTTTCATTAGCATACCTAGTCTTCAGCAAGCTTTTGATAAAGGGTTGTGCAGAAAGGTTGAGAAAATTAATTCAGATCACTTTGAGCACAAAATCACCAGAGAGACCAAAATCTCACTGAAGGAGCATAAAACCAGTGTAGTGATGAACCAGAGTGCACTAAGTTTGGAGGAGGTATTTGGTGGGGCTGAGGAAAGTTCTTTCCTTTCCTGACTTATTTCACACGTAACACTGGTGACCTGAAAAAGGACTGAGGAGAATTATTCATTAAAGCATAAAGGTTGAAAGCACCCAGAGGGGCAGAGGACAGGACACTGAAGAAGACTCCAGATTTCAGCACAAAACTCACTGCTGAGATGGGGTTTTTAAGTAATTCCCAACAGCACAAGGCTGACGAACAATATTAAACATTTTGACATCTGAACTACACCCAAAAGCCAAGCACGCTCTCTCTCTCTCCTCCTATTTTCCATCATAAATGGAAACAATCAAGTGTTAATCTCTTAAGAAAAGAGTTCTTCTTTCTCCTGGAAAACCAGCAGAGTGGAGTATAATCTGAGGACGAGGTATTGTCTAAACCCCCAAAAAAGTGCATTTTGTCCTTTTCTGTGCAACAAGAATTCCAGCTTTGGGCCTGCTGGACAATTTTTAACATGTCAAATCAATAAATGCCCCCTGATTAGTGCTGCACACCCATGGCACAGCCACTCTTATTGCTGATACCCAGGCTGAAGGCCCTAAGGAGTCTCTTTCCATCATCATCTCCAGCAGCACCTGCAGGTGCAACTTTCTGAGTGATGAGCAGTCAGAACTCTTGGGAAAATGCTGCAGCTCAGCCTCACAGACAGCAAGAGTTTATGTCCAATCTCCTGGACAGCAGCACTCCAGAATCCTTTTGAAAAACACCTGGGTACAAGCTTTGGTTTTCAGACTTATTCTGACCTAATCAAAACATAAAACCCTTGAATTTGTCCTCCCTTGCATTCCTTTCTTGCCTCCATTCCTTTAACATTGTGTATTTTTAATGCCTATTTTTTTGCCTGATACTGTGCTCAAACTCTGCACACATCACTTCCCCCTTTTCCTGTTCTTAGGATTATTCTACATTTATTCACAGGAAATAGCAACCACAAACTACAGCTCAACTAGGTAAGAAGAAAGAAGCTATGGGGAGTGAAATCTATGTAGTTCATTTACAGTCTTCCTCTGTGTGACATTATTCCCCCACAAAATAAAGCCACTAATACTTTTAATGGCTTGCAGTACTGCTGGGAAGCTTCACATATGTAAGATGAAAAGAGCTTTGTTACTAATACTGTTACAGGAATCAATATTAGTATTATTTGCAAGTGTTTAAAGGCTGTAGAAATTAAAGAATCGATCAGGGGAGAAGCCTCAGCAGGAGAGCCAAGAAAATGAGGATCTGTAGGAGATCAGGAAATTACTTCCAGCTTGATGAACAAGAATGTTTTCCAGTAAGAGCAGAGAGGTTCTAGGAAGAATCTCCAGCAGCAGCCAGGGAAGCTCAACAGCTTGAGTCACTCAAATCAAGAACAGATTAGGCACGTGGGCATCCAGCAAAGGAAGGAAATGATCCTGCACCAGAAGATGACTTAATACACATTTAACCTCAGATTGCCATTGTTTTGAATGTATTCTGAGACGTTCTGAGTTAAATAAATACATATGCCTTAAAATACACTCCCTGAGGATTACATGTGGTTTTGAGAATACTACTTATTGAGAATAATCATGTTTCCTAAGAGGATTTAAAAAAAATACCAGAGAAATCTTTCTCTTGTCTCCAATATCATTAGGGACGTTTTCTAAAAGCCCTGTCTACAAAGCACTCAGAGAAATGTAAGGAATCTTCATTATTCAGCATTATATTTATGTCAACAGCTTCCAGATTTAGTCATTTCTACACTAGCTGAGTAACATTTTGTTTGTACAAGATCAAAAAAATCCTTTAGCTGTAATCAAATCACTGCATCACATCCTCCCAACCACCAGCATACACATCTCCAGCTACAATTTCCAAACTATCACCATTATTTCTGGAGAAGAGGGGGAGAAATCAAGCTGCTTGCCTCAGCCAGGATCACAGGCGTAGCGCAAACCTAGCACCATCATAAGGTGCTGATGTAATTTGAGCAAGGTGTTGAAACTGCTGGAGTTTGCTGACGTCCTGCAAGCTGCCAGCTCAGTTTGATGTCACTGGCTTTCAGTCACTGACAAAAGGCAGCTGATAACGTGGAGGGATTTTAGTCACATCTGTCATTAGCACCAGGCTCTCAGATGAACTGTCCCCTACAGCAGTGTTTAAGTAATTGCATTACATCAATGCTGAACAGCTTATCCACAATTGGCTCGGAGTTGTGTGAACTCAATTTACACGTGGCCACACCATCCCCTGGCCACCTGAATGCAAGATTTATTGCCAGCACACTGTTTACAGCTGTGCCTGTGTACAGAAGTTCACAAGGCCAAGTGCAAGGTCCTGCACATGGGTCGGGACAATTCCAAGCACAAGCACAGGCTGGGGGATTGAGAGCAGCCCTGAGGAGAAGGACTCAGGGCTGTTGGTGGATGAGAGGCTGGATATGAGCTGGCTGTGTGCTCTGACAGCCCAGAAAGCCAAAAGTGTCCTGGGCTGCATCCAAAGCACTGTGGGCAGCAGCGGAGGGGGGATTCTGCTCCTCTGCCCTGCCCAGGTGAGACCCCACCTGCAGAGCTGCCTCCAGGCAAGCTTACAATATAAGGAAAATATGGATCTGTTGGAATGAGTCCAGAGGAGGGACATAAGGATGGTCAGAGGGCTGGACCACCTCTGCTATGGAGATAGGCTGGGAGAGTTGGGGCTGTTCAGCCTGGAGAAGGCTTTGGAGAGACCTTAGAGCCTCCTTCAGTGCCTAACGGAGCTCCAAGAGAGCTGGAGAAGGACTTTGTACAAGGGAATGTAGTGACAGGACAAGGGAAAATTACTTTAAACTGGAAGAGGGGAGGGTTAGATTAAATATCGGGAAGAAATTCCTCACTATGTGTGTGATAAGGCACTGACACAGGTTGGCCAGAGAAGATGTGGATACCTCATCCCTGGAAGTGCTTAAATTCAGGTTGGATGGAGTCCAACTATCTTCTGAGCAACTACTGGAAGGATGTCCCTGCACACAGCAGGGGAATTGGAACAAGATGCTCTTTAAGATCCCTTCCAATTTAAACCATTCTATGACTTCCAAAAAGCTTCCCATCACTGCTGTAGATATTATTCTGTTCAAGTTCTGTCTGATTCCAGCAGGAAGGAGAGATCTGCCTCTCAGCCTTTTCTTGTAATGAGCCTGTCAGACTATCTGTGTTCAAAGCATATCCAACAGAGACAGCCACAGCCATGGCTTCCCCTGGGTAAGATCCCTTTGCATTGCTGATGCTGGCAGCATCTGTAGCAACACAGTTTTCCAGACATTTCTATACTGTTGATAGGTCTGAGGAGACAAGAAATGTTGTGATAAAAATGCTCTGAGGGGAAGGAGCAGGAAGAACACCAAGATTTGCTGCTGCAATTCTTACAGACACAAATGCACTTTCTCTCTGCAAAATTTTTGCCCCAGCTCCTGTGTTACAGCTGGGTTTCTATCAGTCTCCTGCCTGGCTGTTCCCACATGTAGTTCAGCTAAGGAGAATTCCCCACTCTCCTACAGACACGTGTTTGTCATGGTTTTATCAGGGAAATCCTTGAGAGACTCCCAGGATGCAAACTGAAGCAGGAATTCAGTCCCCATTTGCCTGCCTCCACTCAGGGGATGAGTGTACAGGAGCTTGCATAGAGCTGGTGGGTAACACTGCTCCTCCCAGAACATCAATTTGCATGAGTTGATAGGCAGGGCAAGGACCTTGTCAAGAAGCTCCTGCTCAGATGGCAAAGACAGCCCAGAGCTCCATCCAGGCAGGCAGCCGAGGATGGAAAAGCATGAGCATGGAAAAGGGCAAACATTCCATGAGACTTGCCCTGGCCCCTCTTCCAGCCTCCCAGATAACTGAGGCTCAGGGAACTCTGCGTCAGAGCTGACATCCCTGCAATTACCCAAATGGATGTGGTCTTAAAGGGCAATCCTCTCCTTAAGATTAATTTAATCAGCTGAAGAACAGCATGGAGATGAGTCAGGGGAGGTTTAGGCTGGCTATCAGAAGGTTTTGCAGCCAGAGGGTGGCTGGGCACTAGAATAAGCTCCACGGGGAAGTTGTCACAGCCCCAAGCCTGCCAGAGTTCAAGGAGCATTTGGAAAACATTCTCAGGCACACAGTGGGATTCTTGAGATGTTTTGTGGGGTCAGGAGTTGGACTCAGTGATTCTGATGGGTTCGCTCCAACTCAGCATATTCTATGGTTCTGTGAGAAGAGGATGAAATTGTTGAGCACTTGAAAAAGAGGTTTTGATTTAGGAACCAAAATTTGTTTTAATACAGACATCAGTTTATAAATATGATGGTTCTGTTTGTTCAGATGTTTTTTAAATAACATGCTGCCATGCAAATAACCTGAAATTTCAAAGGCTCTCACAGCCATAAGGAATTCAGACAGAAGAGCAAGGCATTAGAAACCTTCAGAGTTAGTCATGAAAAGCAAATATTGAGGGTGCAGGCAGCAAAATGAGGATGTGCTTTATACAAGCATTTCTAATAGAGACCATCATTTGCAAAGAATTTGGATAAACAAGGTTGGATTTCCACATGGAACTGTGGTGGAGGAAACTGAAGGGCAAGATCTAAAATTAGTCCTATGTCTCTTTTGTGTTTTGTTTAATGAAGCACCTGGAGCAATTTCCCAACTCTGGACAAGAAATGTCACTGACAAAGTGTCTCTGAATTCCATGCTTTCTCAAGTATCCAGAGACAAATTTTTTAAACTCCATTCAAAGAAAAGCAAACTGGGAAAAAACCAAAATAAAGATACACGATGTAAAAGAAAACCCAACCAACCAAAAAATCTCATACAAACAGAGAAAGTAAGGAAAACTCTAGACTCCTTTTCTCCAGCACTCATTTGTTGGCAGATTCTGCATGATCAAAAACTAAAAATATTAAATTTAGTCTTTATTATTAATACCTGAGCTGATTGTTTCTTCTTATTCTTCAAAGATCCTTGGCAGAGTAACATTCCAATCCATGTCTTTGGGAGTTACAGAATGGAGGCCTTATTGCATCTTTAGATGGAAAACACCAGGAAAAAAAAATACTGACAAATCTCAGGTGGATTTCTACCCAATATGATATAGGCTTCTTTTTCTGTGGTTGAGGACAGGGCTTCTTTAAATCTGAAAGTTATGTGAAACCCTCAGCCAGGACACCAACACAGGGACAGCAGCTGATGGAGGAAACTAAAGCTGCCTGTTTTGTCCAAGATGGGAACAGCTGCTCTGCTAACAAATGGTGCTCCACAAGAGGAGAACTCTATTGATCTCACAGGCTGCTTCACAGACAGAAATCTGAGTCACCATTCATGTGCTTTATGCTGGCACCAGGCTGGGAAGGTGTAGGCAGGCACAGCTGATACCTACACAGAGGATTCAGTGATCAGTGTCAGTTATTAAAGAGTGTCCATCTTCTAGAAAGTTTTAAAAAGGCAGAAAAAAAAAAAGGAAGAAAAAGACAGCCCACCTCATGAAGGGTTAAGACTACAGAGACCTGCATTATCTTCAAAAACTGTGTAAAACATTTCTTTTTCTCCTATCATCAGTACAGCCTCCAGCAGAAAGAGCTATTAAGAATTCTTGTTAGTGGACATGAAGTCACACCAGCTCATTCGAGTTTCCCAAAGACAGTAGGACAGTTTGCTATTAACATTCTTACTCCTTACTTAGGTACTTAGGAACCTTTATCAGATTTTTTTTCCCTTCTTTCTCTTCCAATCAGTGTATTCAACATCAAGGCACATTTCTGTCTCTCCAAAAATGCTGTGAGACAACTTGAATCAAATCCCACTTTGCTTCAGATACAACGAAGGGAAATAAAGACAATTGAGTCAATTATTTTCTCTCTTCATTTAATGGAAAGGACATTCTTCTTCAGGGAACAAGGATGGGCAGACACTGAGAACTCAGAGAAGGAATTTGAGGGATTTATCAGGTGCATAAAAGGCAGTGGGAGAAAGATGGGCCTGATGTACAGGCTGAGGTCGTGCACACTTGTAGAACGACAATGGAAAAGCAAACAGGATGATTCTCTGAAAATAAAAAAAAATAAATCAGAGGATGATTTCTGAGGCCTCTCTTAGTTGGAATGATGATAAAAGCATACAAAACTGGAAAGCTGAGTCATGTCATAAGCCTTAATCAAAACAGGCTTTGAAGAAGCTTCCTGCAGGCAGGCAGCGGGTCCAGGATACTCTGCCAGCACAGGGTAGTGCTCTACTCTCCTGCATGGGAAAAACAGGACTTTACACTGTAGCAGCTCCAGGCGTTCAGGAGCTGAATCCTGAAGATGCTGGTCAGGGAAATAGGAGAGGAGCAGGAGTGGGAGGAAGCTACTGAAGTTTCCAAGTAGAGACATTTAGGAATAGATTAAATGCTGGAAAACTATGGAGATCTCACACAAAATGATGGGAACAAGACTGGATCTTGGATGTGACCCCTCATCTGATATCCCAACCAGTCAGCTCTCTCTATTGACAGTAAGCAGACTTCCTCCAAAGTCACAGATCTGAACCTGCAGAACTGCTTTATCTGAGAATCTTCCTCCCTTGCTGTAACTGGAGAAGTTTATTATCAAAAAGTCAAGGAATTAGCCATGATCATCCTTCTTTCTACAACCCAGTCATAAACAACTAGCACTTCCAAACTGCACAGTAGCCTACTTCTTATTTCCATTAGTAACTGCAAATTAATTATAAATGCTTCACATCTCATCCTCTTACTTCACCTAGGAGCCTTTTTCAGACAACAGACTGCAGCAAATTATTATCTTTTTTGTGTTATCACAACAATTGGAAGGGCATATTTGGGAACTCATAGTCAGACAGGATTTTTTGAGGGTGTTTTGGGTTGGTATCTTTTGCTAGAACAGCTTATGTATGAATTAGCCATCATAGATTAAAAGGAAAACCTGGACTAAGACATGTAAAATTTTAAAAGCAGAGCTGAACAAAAGACCATGTATTTGATGTCCTCTAAGGAACCCATTTTTATCAAAATATATTAAAAAAAGCCCTACAGAAATGGTGTTTTCCCTTACAAGGATTACTTAATTTCCTGAGACCTTGGAAAAGAGAGCCTATGGCATTCCACAGCAGGAAATTATTTGATGAAAAGCTTGAGCAGCTACATTTTCTGTAAAATAGTTAAGGGAACCATGAACTAGACAAACAGCTTTCAGCTTACCAACCCAAACCAAAGCTTTTTCAAAAACTCAGCATCAAAGTAACGCCTGGAAAAATCAGATGCAATCTCCCTCATTTCAGCTGCTCCAGGTATTTACCAGTCGTACTTTAGCAAGGTTTTAGCAGCACAGAAGGGGATAATTAACCTCCACAGTCCTTTCTGCAACACCAAATCTCCTCATAAATCTTGAGACAGCCCAGGCAGGGCAGTGTCACAGCTCTGTCCCCCTGCAGCTGCCAGCCCAGTCCAACGCACGCTGCCAACGTCAATCCCTGCTGGCTGCTGCACAGGGATTTGAAGCCTCCCAAAGAGCAGAGCCTTGATGTCACTCATGTACCTGACAGTGACAACACAAGTCCTTGACGTCCTTGGAGCCCTGCACTGGCCAAAGGCATAGCTGGGAATAGCTCTCCAGCCCTGGAGCCCTAAATCCTATTAGAGCACAAGGCTTCTCTTCAGCAAGAGACACTTGTGCAATGGGTCAGTGAAGTTACAGACTTGGCTTCCTCCCCCAAAATGTGTACATTTTCCTTTGTTAATGGTAGTGAACTGATATGTATATTCCACTTAAGGTTTATTTTAAACGTGGTATGTGAAGACACAAGTGGCTCTTTATTAAACCACTTCATCAAATTTCTCCTTTCCCTATTCTTAAATCCACTTTTAAATTTTACATTAATGGAATACTGCACACAGTGCCAAAAATTCTGTGGGAAATACACATCTTCTCCCTGCAGCTATTTGGCCTTTCTGTTTACTTTTATTCTGTCAAAAACTAATCAGGTTACAGATATAAATTTCTGGCTTGTCATTTGCAACACCTATTGCAAATCTATGAAATCCTGAAAGTCACAGTTCACAAGGGTCTTAGAGCAACTTACCATTCAACAGCCACCAAAGCAGGGGAATAAAACCTGGACTTTCACTGATGTACTTCAAGCCTTTTAAGTTGATACTCACGTTGTAAAGTGACATTAGCATTAACCTAGAATTGAAAGAAAGAAGATGTGAGTGCCTTTGATTTCTTTGCATGCTTCAGCATCTTTTGCCATTTTTTACCAAGCATGTACCAATGCAGAAGCCTGTGCTAATAATTTGTATTTTGGTAGCAGAGATAAATCTCAAATTATGTACAAGCAATGCTTTGAAAACTTCTGTTTCTACTGTTAAATCACACATTCCAAACACATGGAAAAGAGTAAGAAGGCCTCAGTGAGGGGCTGGAACGTTCTTTGTTCTGGAGCCAGTTTGGCTACTGCTCCTTCTCATGCCTGAGATAAACCTGTGTGTCACTGCACTGCCACCACATCCAAACAAAAGGGAAATGATAATTGCAAATGGACTTCACACCTCACATCCAATTCTCAAACAAGGACTCATGGCTTAAGCTCCTATGCCACCAGCAGATTTTTGGACACCCTCAGAAAGCAGAAAAGGCAGTGACCCATTGCAGGCTAAACTGAGCTTTAAGAGCTGTCATTTATGTGCTCTGAGTTTGATCACCTCAGGAGTGAGAGGAGAAAGAAGGAAGAGCAGATTTATTAAATCTGCTGCATCAGTGGTCACTGCCAAGCAGGGAGAGGTGCTCTGGGTCTGAAATTGCAGCTGGTAAAGCCCATACATTGCTTTTCATCCAGCCCCTGCAGCTCTGGGCTTCCAAAACAAGCCCTGACAAAAGAGCACAGCACTCCCTATAATCAGCCAGGATGGAAATGATCAATAAACCATCATCTTATAATGGCAATGTTAACATTTCTTGAGAATGTCTTTCACCCTTAATCTGTTTGACATTTGCAGTTAGAAATAAAATGACGCAAAAAGGCACTGCTGTGTTTGTATTTTTATTTCACTTGTTTGCTTTGTGCAGACAAAAGGGACTGGTGGTGGTGATCCAGGGAAGTGCTGAGGTTTTTGGAGTGCTGGAACATCCCACAAGCCAATGCAGTGGCATATTAATATGTTACAGCATATTTAATTAAACACACTCACCTAGGCACAACAGAGAAGCATTTCTAGGCCCTTTATAAGCACCTTCACCTCCAGTATCAGCACATTTTAGTAGGGTTTTTTTTTTTTTGCAGTAATAATTGCAAAAGTGCTTACTGAAGCAAACCTGACATAAATGATTACTGGATAAACAATACTTTCTGGTGTTTTTTTCTAAAGTGTGGAGTGAGTCTTAATTATGCACTTCATAATCTTCCTACTTAGACAAGCCAAATTTAATTAACATCTTGTACTACTTTATCTGTCAATGCTTTCTTTAAAACCTAGAACTAAAGGCACAGCTAAAGCCCCTTCTTGTCTTGTTAATACATGGGATTAGTATATAAAATGTACTATTAGGTTTAAATATATCTCTTTACTGACTACTTTCAACTGCCACAAAAGCAAAGTTGAATATTCTTAACCATTTAATTATAGCTACAAACCATTATGTAAATGTTTACTGACTGTATAACAGCTACAAACATTGAACAAACCCTACACCAATGAGAAGAAAACCTGAAATCTTTCACATCTGCTATTTCAGAAAGGCAAAGACACCCCTGAGATTTCAGTCTCAGCACTCAGGTTGATGCCTGGGATATATTTATTCCATACTCACAGACTACAGTGGATATCACAGCACTTTTGGAGTAAGTGAGAGGTTCTGCCTGTAATTTTTTTGTTTATATATTCATCCAAATAGAACACAGGATTGCTAGAACTAGAAAAGAGAACTCCTCTTTTCATCAGCTTACTTTGATATTGCTTTGTGTAGAATTGGACTCAGAGTTTCCCCTGATCTGTCACACAGCAATGAAAAACACTTTTGAAAATAAAAGCCAGAAAACAATTGTAAAACATCTGAACTAAGCAAAAGACAACCACAGCATGCAAAATTAAAAGCCAATTTTTTTTCTTCAACTGATGGGATTTTAAGTTGATTTATTCCATGTAACACCATGGCAATGCTTTAAGAAAAATACATTGAGTTTCCAGAATAATGGAGAGACATTTTCATCTGTGAGGAGTAGTTTTAAAAATGTATATGTATGAATATATATAAAAATGTATGTGTAAACATTATTTATGATGACTCTAGAGTCCATCTTCAACTAACTTTGAAATGATACTAGAATTTATGGCAAACTTGTCTCACAATTGTCTTTCATTTTGTCCTGTCTTATACTCCCTATGGAAGGAGAAAAGGGAGTTCTTCTGACACGTCTGCCTGTGAAAATGCTGATTAAGGTTAACCAGCAGCTAAAAAACCTTACATGCAAAGAATAATTTAAAACCAAATCTACCAACTTCCCAAAACCCTTCTTTTCTGGGCTGGGAAATAGTAAAACTCCCCAAAAGGATAAGAAAAAAATGTAGTGTTAGTTAGTAACAGGTTTTTTGAGCTGAAGGGTGACAAGATACATACAGAGCTAATAAAAAAAGAACTTTTTTTTTTATTATGGGCATGAAAGACAAACACAGGGCAACATTTTGCACTAAAACATTTGAACAAATCAGGCTCCCTCATTCTCTGACAAGGCCACAAAGAAATGTCCTTTCTGGCATTTGCTCTAATATCAGAATACAGCAATTTTTTTAAAATCCAATTGCAAGTTCAGAGTAAGGGAAAAAAAAAAAAAGTTGGTTCTGTGGGATATCAGAAAATATCATCGCTGCACTGCATTCAAGCTATTGCAACATATGCTTAATATTTCTCACTTATGAACCACCTTGAGCAACCTCTTATCCAAGCCCCCCTCCATTTGTTAGCCTACAAAGCTGGCCCCTGTTGAATTCCTTGCCACCTCACAGGATTGTTCTATGTATATTTTACCAGCAGGGCTGTATTGGCAGCCAGTTTACAACACCATGGGTAATTCTTCTGCAAAGCAGGCAGATTCTGAAGTATAATAACAAGCAACCCAAGACACAAATTCAAAAGAAAGGTCCTCAAATCAAATTACATTAATACAATGTGAAATGATAAAGAATAGTTTATCGGGACCCATAGACACATATCCACCTGAAATTCAGAGTGTGTGTGTAGCAACATCTTCCCTCCTCCTCTCAAAGTCCTCTTTTATTTTTATCCCATTTACAGATTATGAAACAGTATGGATCTTCTTTTCAGGGTTGTTTTTTTGTTTTGTTTGCTTGGTTGGCTTGCTTTTTTATACACACGAAGGCACAAATCACTTTTTCTTTTGTAAGTTGAGATTCTCATACAATTCTTTCAACTGGGATGTCATCAAAACACCCCAACCACTCACCTTCAAGCCCAGTGTTTGGGAAACAGAGTAAATAACTGATCCCAAAGCATCAAGCCAGACTCAAATTATCAACAATCAACGATCTCAGATCATCAACAGCACAGACTGTTCAGCTTTCCTCCCACCATCCAACAGGAGAAGGCAAACACCTTCAGAGGGCAACTTGCTCCCCCTCACATGAGCAACCACCTGACAGCACCATCTCCTCCCAGTGACTGTGGGAAGGAGCCCAGTCAGTCAGCAAATGCTTGACATCCCCCTCTCTGACAGCTGAGGTTAGGCAAGATAAAACCTCTCCAAAGTGAGACTGAGCCTGATTTCATGACTATCACATCCAACCTGCCTAAATGTGTGCCTGGACGTGGTCAAGTTACTGGAGCTGACAGGGCTGCTGTTTGTCAGCTGAGCTGAGACAGCTGCCTGGGGTATGAATTGTTTTTGTATTTATGAAAAAAAAAAACCACCACAGTGGCTCAAACCACCTTCATGAAGAAATGAATCAGGTGTACAGGACCAGTGCCCACAGTTCAGCAGATGAGCCACTCTTTAAGCCACAGTAATTTGTTCAGTCAAGGCTATATATCCTCAGCTTGTGAGGTCTTGGGGAAAAAGGCAAAGACAATTGTTTATTTCATCTCTCCATCAGCTGAAAAGCACTTTTGTAGTGGCTGAACTGTGCAACAGGGCCTTGCCTTTAAAGCTGTATTGCAAGGTCACTTTACAGGCATTGCCTCTTACAAGCTGAAGTGTGTGGTGAGTCTGGCTGCTAAAGAGCCTAAAATTATTTAATTTTTGCTCTTAGCAGATCCATAACTCACTTTCGTCACTAAGGACATGTGACATTTTACACTTCATATTACAAGGGGAAAAAAATGAGTTCACATTTCCCACATCATCTCTGTCATAAAACTTGACCTCACACCTTCCTTACTTCACACCAAATTCATGACCCCTCCCAAGCTAGAAGAGGGCACCCCTGCTCACCTTTACAATATTATAGGGTTTAAGAGACTTCCCAAGAGACACAAAACCTGGATAAAGCTTTGTAGTCAACCGTAGTATACATGCGAGGAATGCTACTCGGAAAAGAGCTTCCAAAAATTATGTTTCCTTTCCAGGAAAGGAATAATGGGAGAGTGGGGAAAAACTGCTGTCATCACTTGAGCTGCACTGCAAGATAATGCATTTCATTTGAAAGGGGCAAAAAAAGTCAACATACACTTTAAATTTGTTACAGAGTCCAGGCTTCATGTCTCCCAGGAGATGCATCATCGTGTCCAGTAATTCCCGACTGGAACTGACCAGGAACTCACGGCCGCACGCCAGCGCAGCCACATCTGTGGGAAAGCACAAAGCATCACCAAAAATCATGTTTCAAACAAAACTTTATGCTAATTATCACTGAAAAGATAAGCCAGCTGTGAAGAATGACCTATGGCAGTGATATAAACTTCAGACTACATTCACCTATATAGCAAATACTGACCGACAAACCCTGGTCAAACTCCCTCAAAATCCTGCATTGGTAACCAAAGCATTTATTCAGAATGCCCAGTGTCCCAACAGCAACACAGTAAATTGTGAAACAAAAGGCTGTATTCATGCACAGGGAATGTGTGACTGAAACAAAGCTGATCATTACAGGTTCCACTTTAAAGGAACAGGACTGCAGAGTTTTACAACCACTCAATTCAATACACCCGGCACATCACACAATCAAAACTTATGAACATCTACCCTAAAGTTTCTTTCCTACCTCTCTGCAAGTGTAGCATTATTCAAGCACAAATGAAAAGACAAAATTATTTTTAAGGGATACTGTTCCAAAGCCGATTTTCCTTTATTATCTTCCCTTATACCTTCCCCCTACTCTATATAACGGCAATGCATCACATAATAATTTTATTATTTTATTTATCTTTATTGACATCCCAATAGCTAAAAATCCCACATTCAGAAAAGCTGTTCATTCAAGATTTACTTATTTATACCAATATCCACTGTTTAGTCTATCTTGCATCATGTCTTTAATGTAATTTTGACAGTTACAGTTTCACAGAAATTCAGGTAATGTATCAGCCTTATGTCCCACAGCCTCCCAAACCAAGCACAGTCATTCTACAACAGATATGTGGCTTTTTACTTATTTTCTGGCCCTAAAAAAAATACTTAATATGGAAGTCAGGTTTATAACCTTCTGCTTTTCTTATACAGTGAAAGTGAGGTGTATCTGACAGTAACAAAATTTTTAAGCACTTTCAAAATCCTTAGTCCACGCCTTAAGCTGGGGCTGATCTACTTGCAGCATTGGCAATTTGTCATCTTGTAGATGTTGGCATCACTGGTGATTCACAAAATGAACTGCTCAACATGTACAAGACTGGCACAATGGTCCTTGTCTCATTCTACACTGAGGGATGCAATAGGGAATTTCAGAACTCAATGGCTCTTACCTGTCTAATCCTTAATGATGTCACAGGCAGCACAGAAGTGCCTGTAACAGAAGTGTCAGTAACAAAATCTGCTAGAACTTCAGAAAACCAGAAAGTCACCCAAGATATCACCACTGACAACTTAATTTGAAAGGCTGTATTTTCTGCAGCTTCTGTGAGGCAACACACATTCCCAGTAGGTGTGGAACGCTATTCTGAGATACAACATTAACTTACTTGTTACAATCCCTGCCAAAGCCAATACAAACTGATTTTCCTCAGAATCCAAATCCTGCTGTTTCATGTCTTCACTTAATGACTTTACAAAGCTCTCCATGGTCTGGGCAGTGATTGTGAAAAATTTTACTGCTTTACTCTGCAAATATGGAGGAGGACAAAGATTACACACACTACAGCAACTGTATTTACTAGATGCTAAAGTAAAACTGGTCAATATTCCAAATTATTAAAACATCCAGTTACTTCAAATAAACAACTGAAAATACCAGGTATTCACTGAGTGACATGCTTGATCCCCTAATATTTGAAACCATTACCTTAGAAAAAAACAGGAAACTACTCAATGCTACATTTATTCATAAAACTGAACTACTTCGTATCTAAGCACACAAGAACATATAATCAATCAGCAGAATTAAAGCTTATTATCAGAAGTGAGAATACTATCTGCTTTGTAATAGTTGCATCGGGTGTTTCACATTTACCTGGCTTACTACAGTAGCTTTGTCAAAATCAGCTGAAGATTGGAAATTTAATATGAAATTCCTAAAAAACCAATGAAGTCCCCAGAAAAAAACCCCAAAACAATAGAATTCAAATGGATCCTAATAGGACTCATTAATTGCTCAATACAGCATGGAGAGTAACAGGCTATGCAGAAAAGGAAATGGAGGTCTCAGGTTGAACAGAAGTCAACCATGTCACATGAGAAAAACCAATCACCACAGCAGAGCAGACAAACAGGAGCACAGGCGGTAACTAAGGGACAGTCTTTCCCCCTGAGCTGTAATCCTGCTCCATTTGGAGGAATCTCAGAGGAGGGAGCACTACCTGGCACAAAGCTCAGGGCAGGACAAAGAGCCTGGCCTGAGGTGCAGAGTCCACAAAAAAGGATGGAGAGACCTGTTTCTGTTTATTGGTAATTCTGACTAGTAAAACATTGCTGGAACTCTGTTTCACACTGAGGATGAAGGCTTTCATAACCAAAATAGTGTAGCAGAGAGCCCATAATGCTGGGTTTCCCAGTGTCTTTAATAATATTTCCAATTGTTTCACAAAGCAGCTGAAACTTTTAGTCATCCTCAGCAGTGACTCAGTGGGAGAGTTCAAGAAATGGCTGAACTTTTATTCATTTTGTAAAGTGACTGAAAAATCTTATTATTTTTGCAAAAATTACTGCTTTCACAGTATGTGCAAAGTTAGTGGTAACAGTGATTTATTGCTCCATTGCTGCACATTCACCACATTAAAGATGTACTGTGCCTGTGAAGTGACTTCAGCAAGAGGGGACAAAAAGAAGGCTCAGTCAACACAGTATCTTCACAAATGATGCTGTGGCCCCAAAACAACAGGAATGAAGGGAGCAATAGAAAAAGAATAGGAAGAGAAGTGCAATTCTGCATGTGCTGGATGTAGTTTTTATATGGACACCACTCCTCAAATGCAGCAATTTTAACACAAGCACTGACTGTAGCTCAAGAAGCAAGAGGGTGTTAGAGAAAATGAAGAGCCCAACAAGTGGTTATGAAAATACATATTCACATGGGAACATGAGGGCACCAAGCACCCTGAGCAGTTGGTATGTTGCACAGAAAACAAGAGAAATCTTCTATCTGTCAACCTCTTGAGGTTTCACTGGTGTCCTCTCTGCTGATCACCCTTTGCAGACAGCCATTGCTTAACTAGTGCTGAGCTCCAGCAGAGATCCATCAGGTTTATAAATAGCAAACATTGCACACTCTGCACAGTCCCTTATTAACTTGACGGCATTTTCATGGGACTGAAGAATGTCTCACCCACACACATGGAGATAAGGACAGTTCTGAAAGCAGCCACTGAGGTGCTTGAGCTCAGATAGTGCAGTGAACCCTCTGCTGTCTGTGGAACTCCTGTGTGAAGGCTCCAGGTAACAATGAAAAATTGCTGCCACAGACTATAAAGTCATTTGTCACCATATCAGACAACTGAAGTAGAAAAACACCTTGTAGGATCCAAAACTTCTCAAGTTGAAGCAAGCCTTGATGCTGTTCTGAAATCAAACCTCCAGGTTGCATTTCCATGTGAGAAGCCTGTCATATCTGCTGAAGCTTTTTGAAGAACATCCAAAACAATCTCATGGGAATTAATTTACTTCTCTTTTTGGTACATGCAGGTAGGAAACCCTGAAAACCCTCTCATGGTGCTTCTCTGGATGTCTCTTCATATTCTCTCTAGGAACATGGGTAAAACAGCAGGCATCTCTCCCCCACTGCCTTGAGAACTACCTGTGTCACACTCCAAATCTGCTGCTTAAGTTCTGTTTTCCCCAACCCTTATGGACACAAAACATATGTTGGTCACTAACACCATTTCAGTCCATTTGCATTACAGGACTAGAAGAAAGATCTACTTCTGAATTGCTTCAAAGACTGCAAAAAGCTTGGCCATTGTTCTGTAAAGTGTGACATGATTCTGAATTGATGCCACCTCCCCCATGTGCTTAAATATCAGCAACAGTTTCAAAGCACCCTTGATGTTCTCCTACATTTCTGTAGCTCACAGCACCTTCTCAGGGGACGAGGGAAGAAGCTACAAGCTGTACAACTTGTCCTAAAATAACCCAAACCAATTATGTTGTATGACAAATCTCCATCATCTTTTAATGACCTGACTCACTGCCAGTTGCAATCTGTGGTTGACACAATGCCACACAATCCATTTATGCTTTTCCTAGGAGTCTTGTTGCAAGCCCAGGCACGTTTCTTACAGTGTTATGTGCACCATCCCAAGAAAATGATGCCCCCAAATGCTGCTCTGATCTTCACCAGAAGTACAGCAGTTCAACAGGCTTTAATGATTGCTGGAAATCACTAGAAGTATTTTGCATTTCAAACCAGCCTAACCCCCAAAGTATTGCATTTTCACAGTTGGGTTTTTTACCTTCAAACAAATCTTCAGGCAACAGTTATGTTTTTAACTAATTCAACTGAATATTAATACTTAAGACTGCTTTCAACAACCAGCCTTGTTCTAAAAATTTTTACTTGTTTATAGTATTTTACAGATGTTCTTCTTAGTAACTGCTGGTGCTTGGATTTGGAATCATCAGAAGTTATCATTGATAAGGCATCACTGTACAGCTTTCTAATATCTAATATTAAGTTGTAATTGTATTTTGGAACACCCAATTAGAACAACTCTTACAAACACACTGGTTTCTCACTTACTATAATGAGCTAATCCTATTCACTCAGCTGTTCATCATGCTGCTGAAAAATCAAGCCAAAAGAAACTGTGGCATCAGTTCACTCAGATTAAAAACAGTAATTCCTTCTCATGATGGCTGTGTCAAAAATGAAAATCATATTTTTTATCAGGCCTGTTGCCCTAGTCCCTCCTAATTCCATCAGCTGCACTTGGCAGTGAAATTGTGATAGTTGCAATATTACCATTGTCATTAGCTGTTGTTGTTTTGGTTTTGTGGTTTGTTATTGTTGTTTTTTCAAATAGTCTACTTGCCCATGTTTAACATTGATGATTTAATATGATCCACGAGCAGTGAGGGTCTCTAAATTTCCAAAAGTGATTCACATATTAAGGCAGCGGAAAGATATAAAGAGTTGAGAATCAATGGATCTGTCTTTTCTCCATGGAAATAGCTCCTCCAAGCTCTCCACAGGCATGGAAACTGCTGCATGTGCCCAGGAACTATTCTCTCCTTCTGTTAGCTCGTGAAGCTATTTACATTATGCTAACTGTAGCCTTGCTTCCAGTTTAGCTGTGTGTGGTGGAAAACAGATAACCCTCATTTGGTAACAAAAGAAGTAATTACTGCATTTTATTCATAACACTTCACAGTTCCAACCCTTCCTAAACGAGAATGGATGATTCCCAAAGAACATGCAAACCAGAAAACGTTTTTTGCTGTCCAGACAATTTCTGAAGTACATCCTACAAATGTGTTCCACAGCCAGGCCCTTATTTTAGAGGCCCTTGTTTTAAAGGCCTGGGGCATTCCCAGGGGTCAGTATTCACCTGCCATACTTACTGCTCCCAGGATGGATTTCACAGCCTCCTCATTGCTGGATACCCCCCAGAGCAGGGTGCACACTGCTGCTCCCATCTCTGTGCAATACTCTGCCTGCTGCAGGAGCTGCTGCTTGGCCTCGTTCAGCTGCTGCCGCAGGTCCAGTTTCTCCTGGAACAGTGCAAGGAAATTTTGGTTGCACTTCACGTCTCTCACACCAAGTTTCTAGGCTAAGGGACAGAACAAGAAACACAACCATGGCCATCTCTGAAATGGAGGGTGACCCAGAGCAGCTGCAGACACGTTCCTTCTCTCCTGAGCTGTCTCTAAGTAGTGCAGGCTGACAGGAACCAGAAACTGCACACAAGGTCAAGCCAAGTGACCCACCGAGACTAAGAGGCACCTAGAAAAGCCTGACAGGAGACATCTCCCCCTGAGCAAACAGCTCCATGTCTCTTCAAGAGAGAGGGGATTGCAGCATCAGGGGCCAGCCTTCCCTGACACCTTCCAAAAGATACAAAGGAGGGGAGGGTTGTTTTGTTTTTCAAAACAGGCTTCTGCTCTAGCTAACATGGAACAGTTGCTGGATATCTAGGATAAATACTGTTGTCTCTTCCAACTCTTTTTTGTTGATATAATCCTGAGCAGCAGTGGCAAAGCAAGACAAGAGTCCCAAAAAACACACCTAAGGTTTGAAGTTTGGAGGACCTTCCACTGCACAAAAGCCGAGGCATCCTTGTGCACCCACGAGGTTCTGCGCAACCTGATCTAGTGAAAGCTGTCCACAGCAGTGGGGTTGGAATGAGGTAACAACTCCAAAATCCCTTTCAACCCAAACTATTCTGTGCCACAATGATTCTATGATCACTTAAGTGAGCTGCTAAGTGGTTCTTGCCACAAAGCATAAAGAGAGAACAGATCAACCCTACAGAACCAGAGCACAACTTCCATTTGGCAGTACTTTTTTTTTCCAATCACATGGGAAGCCTGCAGGAAAAATATCACGGAACTGGGCAGGATTCTAGGTTTCACTGGCTTCCTATCAGCTGCCACAGGAGTTGCAAAGCTGCTGCACTTCTCAGTTTAGAGGCAGTACAGACAGTGAGATAAAGACAGGGATTCTGCAGTCTGTGTCTCAGGGTGGGTGGGGGCTCCCAGCTAACTCCAGGTAGGGTGGTATTAGTACTGCAGGAGAAGACCAAGGCCACTCCAGAAAAACGATGCTAATTCAAGTATTAAAATAGAATCACAGATTGCACAATGTCAAAAAACAGAAGGATCTTACTCTGCCCATTTTACAGACATGGTATTTTCATATTCTCTGCAGAAAACTCCTCAGCTCAGCCTTCCCAGCGTGTTTGGCTGTCAGGATGAAGCATGGGGAAACCAGAAGGAATCTTTTCTATGTCAATTTTGAAAGCAACTAAACTGAACAAGACTTTCAACCATATATTGTCATTAAGACTTTAAGTATCTTGTTGGTTTTGGGGTTCACTTCAATTGCTTCGTGCCGAGGGTTTGTAAATAATAGAAATGTAAACTCATCTGAAAATTTACATAATATGGTGTCAACCAGTACAGAGCTGTGTGTGCTCTGTCACAAACTACCTACTGAGCCTCCTGATCACACACACCAGCCTGATTTGCACTGCTGCTGATGGAACATGCAGGTGAGGACTTTGTAAAGTTAAAGTTCAATTTCTCAAGTAGTCTCCTGTCTCTATATACTCTCTGGAGTCTCTCTTGGTTATATATGCAAAAGACTGACACTTGCTGCTGATTCCATACGCAGAATCTCCCAGGAAAAGTCTCTTATTTCTTAATACTTTGATCGTTTTTAAGCAAATTAGCCAAATTCCATCTTTTACATGACTCATTGTCAGGTCTATCAGCTTTTCTGCCACCGTGTGCCTCCACAAAATGTCCTCAGGCATCTTCCTGCCTAATCCCTATATCCTCCCTGCCTTTTCCACACTGTCCTGGTCTTAGGGAAATGCATCTTTAATACATTTTATTTGCATTTGGATGCTAACACCGAGTAAGACATAAAACCCAGTAATACCAAATCTAGATCCCTCAACAAGCCTGCAAAGCCAGCAGAAAAAAAAGGGCAGATTTTTTAATAGATCAAAAGCAACATCAGAACAAAGACATGAGGCAAGGAAAACAAAATAGTACATGCAAGAGCCAGGAAAATAAACGGAGCTTGCAAAAGCAAATAACCTGGCTGGAAGCAACACTCCTAAGAGCTCACATCACTCAGCAATCCCTGTGCTATGCAACACCACCATCTTCAGGAAAAGGTCAAGGCACAAGAGCACAGCAGTGCCCAAGTATGGAACTGCAAGGAGACAGACAAAGGAGACATTAGCCAAGAATAACATGTGCACTTCAAGTTTTGCTCGGGTTCAGAAAGCACAGGAATTCCCTCATCAGGGATACAGCTCTGCAGAGAGAATTTGGAATGCATAATGTTGATTTATGACGGCCTCAGAAAAGGACACTGCTCAACCAGAAATGCATTTATTCCATCTTTGTTTCAGTGAATAATTGTATTCTCCTTTAGCAGATAAATATGTAGAAAATAATTCAGAAACTCTACACAAGGATGCCAAGAGCAGAACAGCAACCAAATGAAAAACACCAGAAAAGTGATTAACAGGAACAGAATTCACCCATATACACACACCATCTTGTGGTACCCTGAAGAGCTGAAGGACTTCACAACATCATGAGCACCAGCCACTGAAGTACACCTTGCTGGCATTTCCCAGAACCCAGCCACACAACTGCCACACACTGCACAACAGCAAAGACACAAAGACAAGAGCTTTGAGCAGAAACACCAAAACAACTGCTCCTAGTAAACTATCCATGCTTCAAGTAAAACTCATCCAAAAGAAACCACAAACCCGAACCACCTGCCCTTTACTTTGTAGTATTAACAAGAATCATGGGTGGGACTCAAGTCATAAATATCTAAAGCAACAGCATTCCATTCTACAGGGATTTTATCCTGCAACTGAAGACCTTTGTGCAAAGCAAAATGAACTCTGTACCTACTGCTGAACTGCAACATCTATCCCAGAAGATATTTACTTGAAATAAGGAATATCCAGATTGACAACTATTCCATCAAGCTTCATTCCAGAGTGTCTCATCTACACAGAAGTGCACTGAAAGTGCATTTCTGAGCTCTTTGTTATTCCTTTCCAAAAATGAAGTAAGTTTTGTGGTTCATCTGTCTTTGTGCAATCCCAAGGCTGGCAAATGCCAGCTGTACAACCCCAACTGCTGACTGCTGATGATGGCTCCAAGGAAATGAACTTTTGCAGCAAATAATCACACTGATTCTCACAGAGACTCATTTGAACCCAAATGGCTTCACAGCCTGAGAAGCCAGTGTCTTTGCTATCCTTAATTGTTAAGAATCTCCCCTCTCATAATTACTAAATACAATATTGACAGAGCAAGAGGAGCCCTGAAATTGCTCTTTGATTCTCTGCTGTGCATGGCAATTGGATCAATAGGTGCTGTGAGAAAGACTATTAACACTAAACAAAGGTACACAGCTCACAGCAAACCCAGAGAGGCTGCTTTCATTCTGTACACTGCACTGCTTAAACTATCTTCTACTGCCCTCTTTGCAAATATGTTACAGCAACATTAAAGTCACCAGAACCGATTCTGTGAAGGACTTTTTGATTCCAGCTATGCCACAATCTTCACAAATGCCCATGATTTTTGTAAAATTTTGTAAAAAACATACCCATGTTTTACTTCAACATGTTAATATGGATATGGGTGACTATTTGGATAGAAATCCCAAATTGTTTTTGAGACTGAGGATTCATTTTGTGGCATGAAAACGAAAGTTTTATCATTACTGCTTTCGTTATTAAAACTCAAACACACAGATATCAATATCCTGGCAGCAAATCTACCTTCTTCTCTCTCATGCAATCTGCCTGGGCCGTTTCCAGCCGGGCTCTGAAGTGTTCACAATCCATTCTCAGCTGCTCTATTTCCTCCTCCTTTTTCTCCAGGTCTGTGACAGGATAAAGCAGACAAAAGAAAGAAGGAACACGTTAAGGTCATCGGGCCTGCATTAAAGCAAAGAGAATCCACCAAGAGCATCTTCACCGAGGTGCCTCAGCCGTTTGCTTGTGCGAGATCACCTCCCTGTGGCTAAACGGGAATCTCACAATCTGCTGTGTGGCAACAGCTCTGAGAAGGCAAAACGACACATCTGATTTAAAAGAATCACATCTAGCTCTTAAATACTGAGGGTTGAGAAGATTTTTTAAAAATTTACTCTGTTTTCTACTTTGTTTTCATGTTGGTTTCCATGAAAACTCCGTGAGTGAAATTTCACCCAAGTCAGTGACTATATTAAAAACATGAGAAAAATACCAACAGCAGTCAAAAGTGTTTCAATCTACAACTCACATGGAGAGCAAGAATGAAAAGTAACTATTCCAAATATTTTAAAATAGTATTTATAAGGAACAGCAACTATTCCAAATATTTTAATATTTATAAAGTAGTATAAGCAACCTGGGCTAGTGAAAGTTGCCCCTGACCATGGCAAAGGAGTTAGAACTAGATCATCTTTAAGATCCCTTCCAACCCAACACATTCTGTGATTCTATGATTATAAACGATTTAAAAATTATGTCAGCTACAAGCAAATTTTATGATTCCCTTATAAAATTAATTTCTGATGTTACTGAATTTCTGATGTTATCAAAAATTCACTCTAATTTAGGCACTTTATTTTAGTGAACAGAAATCAAGTTAAAAGTGTTCCATTTCACCAGCATGATGCCTGTTTTAAAAAAATCTCTTTGAAGGACAGTTGGAACAAAAGCTGTGTATTGTATTTTACTTTAAAACCACCACAGTCTTGGATGCTTAGTATTTATACTGAAAAAAGGAAATATGTTTAAGTAGTTCCAAAAAGTAAAATCCAAACAGCATCTGCTGTAACCTTGGTTAGTTAAAAAAAAAAACAAATTACACCTCACTTCAAACACCATACCCTTGAACATGACAGTTTGAGCTATGGCTTAACACACTTGAAATATTTCCCCCAACATGTGACAGTATTTTTTAATGTAATTACCAAAAATCATACCAAATTCTATCATAAAAAGACAACATGATTAAAAATTATCCAAATATGTTCTTATTAAACAAAGGACTTGGCTTCTGGCATTCTATTTAGTAATTCTACATAATATGAAAAGAAATATCTTCCTGTTTTGGTCCTAATTGACAAATTTATCATCTTAAATATACACACATTGCTTTGAGTAGCCTGCATAAAAGGAGAAAAGCTGTCTGTGGCTGATTTATCTGAAGAGATAAAACATACTTCCACTCTGCCCTTATGTGATTCCAAGCCAGCAACACTTTTTAGCAAAAAGCAAAGAGGCAAGGCAAGGGCCCACTGCTGAGAAACATCTCTGTGCCAGGACATGCTCTATGAGCAACTCACTTCATTTCAACCTGCAGTCCAAAGGAAAAAAATGAAGAGAGAAATGGATTAACTGAGTTTTTGAGGATAACTCTGGTCAGGGGGAGAAACTTCCCTTCTGTCAAGTGAAGAAAATTCAGTCTCATGCACTTCTTACTCTGTGGGTGTGAGTCCTAGATGTCTTGAGCAGGAGGAGAACACACTCTGCTTACTTACCTGTTCAGTCTTGCCAGGTAAATCCATCCAGTGAAAATCTGTCCCTGCAAGGAAACAAGCTCTCCAGAAAGAGAACAATCACTGCCAGCCTTTGAGAGGATGGATTCAACCTGAATCCAGCCAGCAGACACACAAAGATGCCACATTCTTCACCAGCAAACTCCAAAGGTCCTGGAACCAAACCTGAGCCAGGAACATGATACTGACTACTGAGTATTAACACAATGCAACCCGGACTTTTAGAAGGGCTTCAGACAAAAGAAGGATGTGTCAACATCCTCAAAGGTATCACAATGTTTTATGCAGAAGGGAAAAAAAAAGGACAATAGTGGAAGCTGCTGAAAAGAGACTTACTTCTAGCTGTTCCTCATTTGTGGAAACTTCCCTGCTATGCCCAGTCAGCCCTCCCAGCTGTGCCTTTGCTATGAAGAGAATGAAGCAGCTTTCACTACCAACTTCAGTGAGCAAAAAAGAAAAAAAAATAGAAATGGCATCTTCACACAAAGAAGAAATAGGTAACTTCACCAGTGCAGGGGTAAATCAGAGTCTGGTAAGAAGGGGCACTTGCTCCCAAGACAGAGACTCAAAAGCAGAACAAGACATTGGGCACAGGAAAGAAGGCTCTCATTTCAGATGTGAGGTAGACTCATTCTCATCCACAGAAAGTTACAGGTCATACCAGGAGATTTTCTGGACCAGAGATCTAATCTCAAAGTTCTGGGAGGTGGAGAAGAGTACAACACGGATGAATGCCAGCAAGTGATGGAATTCCAGTTCTACTAGATGCATGTTAAATGGTGTTAATACTTCCCAAGTGGAGTGAGTTCCATTAAACATATCCATAACAACACAGAGAAATTGCTGGAGCTGTATTTTTAAGACTCCTGGAGCCAAGCACTCTTCCTGAGAAGGGTAATAAGAACAAAACAGAACCCTCTTTTTGAAAAGAACAGTTGTCCTGGCAAAAATCTTACTGACAGCAGCCTGGAAAGCAGATGTTGGCTGCACTGAGTATTGGCAGCTCAGATGTCAGACATCACCCCAGGAAAGCCACAGGAGATGGGTGTTCTACTGACCTACACACACCAGTGAAACCTGCAAAGATCTCAAGGCTTCTCAAAGCTGTTCAAGACTCCATCACAACTGAATGTGCCAGGGGTGTTGAAAGCCCCTGACTGTAATCTGCACTTCTTGAGGAGCAGGAGACTCTGCTGCTCTAGCACACTCCAACAGCACCCAGCAAACTGCAGCAGCTGATGGAAATCTGGAGATGTACAAATCACACATTAGGCTTCTATAAGAACAACATGGAAAAAAAATCTCTAGGAGCTGTCAGGACTGCTGTGAGCTCCAGAGGCCACATGCAGAGGCTGTATGTAGCAAACAGCACCATTCTGAGAGTGAGGGCTGCTTGTGTCCCTGTGATACCCAACCTTTAGTGATTTGTATGCGCCAAAGCATCCTTATTTCAGTCTACCTTATGCAGAGGTAGGAGAAGACTGGAGCAGCAAAAATCACCACTTGACTTGTCCAGCTGTAGGGGCACAGAGCCTGAATAAATATTTAAATGACCTCATCACCTGCAAGAGAAATCTCCACTGTGGAGAAGGATTCAAGAGAATTCAAAATCTGACTCAGCTTCAGGTCCTGCCCTAGAGGACCCAGAAAATGCTGGGCAGCCAGCAGAACACTTCAAGGAGTCCTAAACTCCCCATGTTGATGCCATGAGCCTGCTCTGGATGGCCCCAGCAGTGTCTCCTTGATGCCTGGCACAAGGAATGTAAGAAGGATCAGTGAGAGGAATCTCAAGACAACTAGGTAAAAACTAACTGAGGAACTTGAACACTTAATCCAACTGCAAACAGTCCCTGATGCCTTACAACAGCATGAGGAGAACACTTCCAGACTACCCACTGCTTGTGACATGGAAGAATCTTCCCAAGGAGTGGATCACTGAGGCAGCTGGAAGCTCTGCCCCAATACATTACGTTGTCATACACAGGCCTTGAGGCCTTACCTTGCTCTTAGCTGGCTGTTGCAAATTAATTTCTCATTTATCACTTGATATTCTAGAACAGACACACTCTCTGCAGTCTGTCTCAGTGCTTGTTCCATGTCTTTTCAGGCCAACCCAAACCCAGGTGAATTGTACAGCTGCAGGTGAGCTGCAGGCTAGGGATGGAGCTGACTCCTGTGTGGCCCTGGTGGCATGTTGGGAGTGGGGTAATCTTTGAAAAAAATAATGCACAGAGTAGCCCAACATTGAAAAACTGGACTTTGGGGACAGCAGCAAAAGGACTTTTATTATAGAATCTTTTTTTTTTTTTTTTTTTTTTTTTTAGTAAAGCATACAAGCTAAAAAATAAGACAGGCCAAATACAGGATTAACTCACTCCAATTTTTACCCACTGCTATCTACCATCATTTTGTTGGGTTCTTTTCTTTTGTGCCAAGTGACCTTTTGAAAAACAAATTGCTTTTGCCTTTTCTCAAAGGGAAAACTATTTTTTTCCTCATACAGCTTCCCTTACTGCCTAAACTATGCATCTTTTTATCCACACTAAAATTTTTTTAAAGATTAATTTGACATGTCTGATTATTCTTAAGGCAGCCTGTAATTTTCTTCACTACAAACACATTAATTTACTGAAGCAGTCACTGAACAGCACAGTTGAATTTGGAATAGCTCCACAAACTCTACAACTATTTCTGGGGCACAACAGTTTGTTCTAAGCAGTTCTGGCAGACACTGCAAGAGCTTGTAAGATGGTGCTACTCACTTGATTCAATAACATCCAGCTTCTGGAATGTCCCCAAGATATCTCCATTTACTATTTTGGGTAAGAAATCCCGCAGTTGCATAACTTCAGTTGTCAGCCTTTCCAAATCCCTCCTTCTAACTTTTACAAATTCCTCTTTGGCCTCAGCTTTCTGAAATAAAACAACAAAGCAAGACAAAAACAAACAAACCAACAACCAATCAAAGACACTGCTGCAGTCCTGTAGTGCTTTTCTGCTTCAATTTCTTTCCTTGGACAAAAAATATCATTTCAGATTTAATTTCAATTTTGTAACTTTTTAAAGAGACCTATGCAGCAAACAAACCCAAAAGGCTGTTTGAGGTTGACCCTTTGACTGTAATCTTAATTTCTGCCACTGTGGCCTAAACAGTATTACCTTTCTGCATGTGTTTCTCCACCCAAAATGTGTGCAATGCATCTGAGAATGCTGCAAAAATTAACACTCACATTTTAAGCTGTGAGCCGCATACACCAAGCTGTTGTTTCATGACTGTCGTAAAGGATACGATTACTCAGCTTTTTAATTAATTCAAACATTTGCAAGATCCTCAGTCCTAAATTACAACAACTCTTTTGGAGGAAATTGCACAGTTTTAAAACCAATTTATCTTTTGGGAAGAGCAGGAATTATTTGCAGCCATCTGCAACCAAATCTCACGTAAATAATTTAATCCTGAGGTAAGAGAAATGTTTGCTAGCTTCCTCTCCTGCCAAACTATAGCTACAGAATAATTTTCCTTCAATATTCCAGCAAAATGTGTGTTAATTTTAAAACTACAAAGCCATTTCTGTTAAAAAAAAAACTCGAAATCCAATTTCTGATGCACACACACGTGCAGTCTGCTGGATGTTAAAAAGGCTGATACACACACTCCCCAACAAAAAAGAAAGTTTTAACATGTTTTGACTAAAACATCAATCACTTCATAAGCTTTCAGAAAGCAAAATTATATCTTAGTAGTGCTATGCACTGCACTGAGAACAGTGCTGACAAAAGGAGATTTTTTTATGTATCACATCTTATTCCAGAGGGTAGAGGCTAACAACCCAAAATCTCATCTCCTACAGGTCCAAAATGTGCCATTCCCAGAGTCCTCTCAAGAGCAGACACACAAGACAATGGAAGTCATCCTCTCCAACCATTCCCTATAATTCTTTCTGCCTCCCCTCAGATTGAACATTTCCTTTCACTTTTGCTTCCTATTCTATTTCTTTCCCAGCTGTCTTTCAAATCCCAAGAGTTTTGGGACAGGTCAGTCCCAGCTCTGCAGGTTCAGAGCTGTAATGAAGGTATGGAAGAAAGATTTTGCTTTAATTTGAACTGTAAGCTCGAAGTTCCACCTAGAAGTGCTTATGGCAAGGTTCCTAAGGCCAAGTAGCACCACATGATGTGACTCTAGAAAAATTCCACTCGTCTAGGTCTCAAGAAAGCATGGAACAAACACACGGGAAAAGAAGTCCTTAGAGGAATGCCATGTGTGTGTCAGCAACCACGAATGACAGAGAAAATTCAGTGTTGCTCAGACTTACAGAGCAAAATTTGGTACGTAAAAATAACCCTGTTCACTAGCAGAAGCAGAATTCAAAAAGAACACGCTGTGAATCACTGGTGTTGAGAAATGAAATACGCAGTAAGGAGAAGATTCCCATTTGTAGTTCCCACTGCACAGGTCTTCGCAGTGCTGCAGTAGAGTAGACAACTTTTATTTTCTCTGTTTAGGCAGCCTCTCCATATCTCTCTGCTCTACAAGATTACATTAAAGGCAAACACAGACAGGGGAGGAGTTTTCTGTCCAGTCCTTAGCGTAACAGCAGTAGGAAATTTGTCTTCATCGAGCTCTTTCACAGGGGTCAGGTCACCCAGTGATGCACCCGAGCTCCTGTCCTGCCTGGTGTGAGCGCAGTGAAGGGAATCCCCCTTCCCTGCCAGATCAGGACACAGCTCCCGGCTGGCCATGGAGCCCCAGCAAGGAATCACTGCCGGCCCTTTCCGCCCTCACTCCCCACCAGCCCAGGGTGCCTCTGGCACCGCTCTACAGCCCCCCCCACGCTCCTCTCCACCTGCGGCCCCGCCAGGCCCCCTCAGGGCCCCGCCAGGCCCAGGACCACCACACAAACCCCCGGGCCTTCTGCTCCTCGGGGCACCCACGCCCGCATGGACCCCTGGGCCGGGCCCGAGCTCAGAGCCGGCCCCGGGCTGCCCGCGATACCTGCGCGTCGCCAGCGAGGCCGGCGCCGCGCCACATCGCGACAGCGGCGACAGCGGCGTCGTGCGGGAGCGGAGAAGGGCGCGAGGGCGGGAAAGAGCACGCTACGGCCACGCCCCTGGTGTGGGCACGCCCACTCCCATTGGGTGGGCGCGATCGGGGCGTGGTCTGTGTGGCCAGGCTCCGCCCCCAGCCCCGCCCAGAGCGGTCCCGGCGGAACTCGGCGACAGCTCCGGGCAAACGCCGGGATAACGCCGGGACAACACCGGGACAATACCGGGCTGCCGGGGACGGCCAGGGCAAGGCAGGGCTGTGGGGAGCTGCAGCCCGGCCCTGCTGTGGTGTCGCTGGGGCCGGAGGCTCCAGGGAGTGACACCGAGTTGGGAGGCAGTATGGATGTGCTGGAGGGCAGGGAAGCTCTGCAGGGGGGTCTGGACAGGCTGGATGGAAGGACCGAGGCCAGTGGTGTGAGGTTCAGCAAGGCCAAGGGCTGGGTCCTGCTGCACTTGGATCACAACAATCCCCTGCAGCTCCAGGCTGGGGAACGAGAGTCAGCAAAGCTGCCCGGAGGAAAAGGACCTGGGGCGGTGGCCAGCAGAGGCTGAACATGAGCCAGGTGCGCCAGGAAGGCCAATGGCACCTGGCTTGTGTCAGCAATGGTGTGGCCAGCAGGACCAGGACAATGACTGTGCCTCTGCACTGGGCACAGGTGAGGTCACACCTGAGGTGCTGTGTCCCGTTCCGGGCCCCTCGATTCAGGAAGGACGCGGCACTCAGTGCCATGGGCTGGGTGACAGGGTGCTGCTGATCGTTCACAAATTGGACTCCATCATCTCAGAGCTTCTCTTCCAGCCTTAATGACTCTGTGCGGTGCCCGGGCCGGTGCCTCCCGTGGGTGAGCCCGGCCCCGCCGGTGCCGATGAGCGGCGATCCCCGCGAATCCCCGCAGCCATCCCGGCGGCCGCCCCGCCTTCCCCGCGGTGACGGCAGAGCCCCGCGTCCGTGACGGCATCAGGCGGAGCCCGGCGTGGGCAGGACGGGCCGGGCCGGGCCGGCAGCGGGGCAGGAGCGGGCCGGGCCGGGCCATGGCTCCCGCGGCCGTGCAGCCGCCTGAGGTGCAGTTCGCGCAGCGCTTGGCCGCCAACGAGAAGCGCATCCGAGACCGCGCCCTCAAAAAGCTGCGGGGCTACATCGGTGTGCGGACCCAGCGCCCCGCCGGTACGGACCGGGAGCCGGGGCATGGACAGGGGCCGGGGTAGGGACGGGGACGGGGACAGGGACGGGGACAGGACGGGGACAGGTCCTGTGGTGTGGGGAGCAGCGGCCCCGGCGGACGGACGGCGTGGGGAGGGAAGGAAGCGAGGCAGCACCACGTGTGCGCCCTGAGCCCGGCACGCCTCCCCGGGGCTTCTTCTCGGGCTTTTTTTTTTTTTTTTTTTTTTTTTTTTTTTTCTCTCTCACTTTTTGCCCTTTTTTTGCCTTTTTTTTTCCTTCTTCTTTTGTGTCAGTTTGTTTGTTTTCCTGTATATATATATATCCTATATATATATGTTTTCACCATGTATACGCACGTGTTGCCCCGGTGCCGCTCCCAGCAGCCGGGAGCCGGGGGACTCGGGGATCCTCACTCGGGAAGAGACTCCGGAGCCCGGAGCGGCTCGGGAAGGATCAGCTTGCATTGAAGGAGGGTTTTGGTGGCAGCATGAATAAATCCGGGATGGGAGCAGGATGGCTCGTGTGTCTCGTTCCCAAGGAACAGGGTTAAAATGCTCTGAGCTGCTCCAGACTGCAAACATCCCCGTATATGCGGCATAAAGTTTTATTTTGTGGTGTTTTGTGAGATGAGGACTGTTTCCATGACTGATATTCAGGAGCGTCGGAGAGAATCGAGAAAAGCTACGTTATGTTTCAGGCCTTGTGTAATTGCAGCTGATTCTGTGTAAGCCATTTGGGTTACCTGTTTACCTCCACTTCATGGTATCAAAAAGTTTTTTTCTGCATTTTTCCGAAACTTCTACTTGGAGCCTTGTGTCAGCACCTTAGAACTAAGAGTCCAGCGATGTGCCTGGAGTCATTTTGAGGCTGGCAAAGCCAGACTGAAGCTTCCTGCACCTGAAAATGCCACATGAATTTGTGTTATTCCTATACTTTACGTTATATATATTATATATAATGTAATCCATGATCTATATTTTATGTTTCATTTATATAAAACATTCATTTTATAAGCTATTTTATATGTTATTTTATTAGCATGTACTTAAATGATATAATATTGCATATTACATCTGTATTTTATATATTAGTATATATTATATACATGGCTTTGGAGAACCAGCCTAGAGCTGACCCCAAGAGCTGAACTGCAGCTGGAGTGCTGGTTGGACCTCAGTGAATCCCTTGAAAAGACTGTAGAATTAACATTTTTTTTCTTGCCTTTCCAAGTATTATTTGACCCGTTAGCCACATCTGACAGAGGAAAGGACACTTAGAACAGTCTTACAGGGTCAGGCCAGGGAGGCAAACAGTTATTATCCCATTTCTGACAGTTAACATAGACCTAAGGATTGCCTGGGGACTAGGACAGTGCACATCATGTACCTCCCAAGTACTTTCTAATTTTTTTTTTTTTTTTTACCTCTAGAGACTTTCTAAGGGCGACTCTGTGTTCAGTAGTGCTTAGTGCATCTTGCTGCAAAATGCAGATTCCTTGAGGTTTGTGGAAGCAGCCACAAGAGCCCATAACTGAGGGGAAAGGTTGCAGGTTCAGGCACTGCTTTAAGACATCATGAAACCATCACAGGGAAATGGCTCAGTTGGGCTGTGAACTTTTTGCGTGTTAAAATCAGCACACCATGGAATGCAAATGAGTAGGAAACCAGGGTGACTAATTTCCAGAGCTCTTAGATTTACTTGCTGTTAGTACTATCCAAACTGGTAGTATTAAAACAAAGATTAACTCTTTTGGGCTTAGAGAAAAAGCATGTTCAGGAGAGAGGTTTTTTTTTAAAGTTATTTATTAATTAGCAGCTTTACACCCATCCACTGTTCTGAGAGGATGAGGCTCACACATCAGGTAAAAATGCCCTAACTTGAGTTGAGAATGTGCTGGAGTTCATCAGTGTCAGGTGTTTTATAGGGGTTTTTTAATATTTTATATAGCAGGAGTGCTCTGTGTGGTCTGTGCTAAGGCTGAGCTTCTTGAGAGAGCCAGAGCTCTTAATTTTCAGCAAGAAGTTAAACTCTGGAAGGTGTTGAATTACCAAATGAATCGATGAAAGAATAATAAACAGAGATAACTTCTAGTAAAAGAGGGAAGATTGCTGGAGGGTTTCCTGTCTGACAGAGCTGCACTTACCTGGGCCTGGACCTGTAAAGGATTTATGTAATTTCCAGTGAAATGTGCCTGTGTGGATCTGGTCCATTGCAGTTCTCTAGAATAGGAAAAATTGTAACAAATTCAATGATAGCAGTGTCAAAGCAGCCAAACTCCCAAACAGAAATGCTGACAAGGCTTGCATTAAAGTAGCTGTGAGTGGTTGTAGAGTGTTAATCCCAGCTCCCACAATGACTAGAACAGTTACTATGTATAGGGACAGTTAGATTTTGGCTTTAGGGCTTGAATTGTTTCTCAGGATAGGCTTTAAGGTATAGAAGGTGTTCAGTTCTGGGCACTGTGGTTGCTAATACAATGCATTCAGGTTTTAAAATAACCTTACTTTAATGGTTATTATTTGCCAGCTGTGGCTGGGGACAGCATATGAAGTTGAAAACCAGAAAACAACCTTGAAACTACTCTTTTGAGCTACTAGGATAAGGAAATTGCTCTAAATTTTGGTCAGAATCTTATGTCAAATAGACACATGCCTAGGACACTTTAAAAAGCCCTGTGTGTGTGAAAAACAACCTCATGAAAGTCTGTGTTTCTTCCTTCAGAGCACAGGAACAGGCTGTCCAGGGCAGTGGTGGAGTCAGTGTCCATGGAGGGATTTAAAAGATGTGTAGATGTGGCGCTTGGGGACATGGTTTAGTGGTGGCCTTGGCAGTGATTGTCTGAGAGGTCTTTTCCAACCTGAATAATTCTGTGGTTCAATTCTGTGAACTCCTGAGCCACATTTATAGGCCTCTGTCTGATATCTCTGCAGGGTTAATGCTGCCCATGAGGTTAAAACTGCTTCTTACCACTCAATATGTCACATATCATTCCCTTAAGAAATGTTATTAATTTTAATATTTCAATTCATATTAAATAAGTGAATCAAATTGTTTCATATTTCATTGTAACAGTACTGTCAAATCTAAGTTAAATTTATAATTCATGCTTAATATTACTGGCCACATTGCTTCCTACATAGTATTTTGCATATTTCCTCACTTCCTTTATTTTTAAGTGAGCAGGACTAATGTCTTTGCAGTGTTTTTGTCTCAGGGATAATTGCTTTCAAATTACTTGGTAAAAGGAGAAAGTGGACAATTTAGATATTGAACTGGGTCTCAGGCTTTTTGACTGGCAGACCCCTGAGACAGTGATCTTTTTGGAGCAAATTTGAGCTTACTGAAGATGATGACCTTTTCAAAGTGATGTTTCATAAGATTGCTTGGGGTTTAATAGGCCATAGTTTGAAAATAGCTGTAGTAGTAGGTCATTGTAGCTGCCTTGTAACAATGTACTTTTACAGTTTTATTTCTCAGGTATTTAGCTGATATAATGAAAAATCCCATTCTTGCGCAGGTGCTAGTGACTTTCCATCTAGTACTTTACTTCTGGAATGTGAAAATTTTTTTTTTGCTGTTAAAATTCAGGTGTTACTACGTCCCAAGACTAACTATATCAGAAATACTTCTGTTATAGTTGCTCATGCTCTTTGACTAAAAAGGTTAATGTAGAAATAAATGTGTTGATTGCTAGAAGTTTATTCTATCAAAACAAACCCCTAGTAAGGAGTAAAACTGTTGATAAAGTGAGACTTTTTTAAAAGAAACAAAACAAAAAAATCACGTCTCTTGTAAAACTATTTCTGATACTCTCATGAAAAATTTCTTTCAGACTTGGTGTTATAAATGGGCCAGAGACATTTATCAGAATTATCTTGATATTCATCTTACCTGTGATTGCTTTGAAATCTTTGTTGTTTCAGTAGAAGCCTACAGTCATTGAATCACTTTTCTATGCCAAATTGCCTTCCAATTAATGTGCTTACAGTAGGAGTCCAGAGAAAATAACAAAAACAAAGCAGAAAGCGGGGGGCAGAGGGAACTGCATGAAAATATTTTGGTGGAAATGTGTGGTTTTTTTCCTTTCATTCAGACTTGTTCTATACCATAGGTGGCTTCAGTCAGGAAGAACTGCTGAAAATATGGAAGGGCCTTTTCTATTGTATGTGGATGCAGGATAAACCTCTGCTTCAGGTATAGTAACTGGGTTTGTATTTGCTTCAGGGGGCTCTTCCAAAATACACTTTAGGGACATGCTAATTTAGAATGGGGAAAATTAGTTTTTGTGGGTTTTTTGGTTTTTTGGGGGGGTTTTTTTGGTATTTGTTTTGTTTTTGTTTTCCTGCAGCCCTTCTGTGGCACCTGCAGGAGAAGAGGTGACTCTAACGCTGTAACTTGGTGATCTGAACATGAACAGATCATCTTTGGAGTCTCCTTCTGAGGGGCAGGTGTAGCTTTCAGAAGGAGAGCTAAAATAGATGCCTCATGAAATGTTGATTTTGTGTAACTGAAGCAGTAACAGCAGGCTGCCCTTAACTGCAACTACAACATTTGTGCAGATTTTAGGGTGAAACTTCCACGCTTCCTTTTCCTTTGTTAGTTCAGTAGCACTTCCTCTACTTCCTCTGCTACCAACTTTGTCCCTACTGCATATTTTTGTCAACTTCTACTAGTTTGTCTCCCCACTTTCCAAAGATACTGGTTTTGGAGTACCAGCTCTCAATAACTTCAATTTTCAAATCTCTTGTCTGCTATCACACAAAGCTCACACCCCTCCACAGAGACCTGTGTGAGAGCAGTGCCCCATAAATTTTGCATCATTTAATAATTCAAATACATAGGGTTCTTCTCCTCCTAATTTAATTTCGTCTGCTGTCAGAAAGATGATTAGTGCAGAGATCTGGTAAAATGAACAGATTTTGATACCCTTGAAACGTCTCTTCCAGCTGACCTAGTCGCAGTGCACGGATAGCTGCAGTACTAAAGCAGATATTGAGAGAATGTTTTTCATTCTGAGAGATGTTTCATCAAATTTATACCGTGCTGTTTGCTGGTCATGTGTTTAGTGAGAAGACCAAACTCTAAAACATGCTACACTAACTGTATTTGTTTACTTTTAGGAGGAACTTGCAGCCAATATCTCACAGCTTATCCACGTGTTTCAGAATACAGAAGCTCGTAAGTACTGTTTAATTACCTAATGCTTTGTAGGGTACTTCCCTCTTTGGTGATTCCACTATCACAGTGCCAGAATAAAGACAGACAGACAGAGGGGCTGTTTTGGTGGTTTTTTCTTTCCTTTCTGTCCATCTGGTTTGTGTGGTTGCATTAAGGGAGGCATGAGCTGCAGGTTTTTTCTGACTGGTGCAGGAGAACCGTTGTGTCTTCAGCGTGATACAGGTGAGGTTTTTCAGGATAAGTAACAAAACAAACTTGTCCCCTTACTTCTTCATTCTGCATAGGCTGTCCTGTGTATTTCCTGCTCAAACCCAACCTTGTTTCATGAGCTGTTTAACCCCTGGTATTCAAAATGCCTATGAAATGGAGTATTCAGTCAGTGCCTAAAATGCATGGGAAAAAATGGGTGCAGAATAGATATTTTGCTCAAACTCGTGTGTATATAACACAAAATAGATACAACTCTGTCCCTGTAAATTAAATTGTTTTAAAAGTAGCTGTGTGCCTTTTCTTGTATTGTTCTCAAGTTTAATTGATTCTTGTCCCAGTGTCAAGCCTGTCTTCCCACAGCTCTGTCCCTGTCACTAAGAGAGTCCCAGGGAACTGCATCCCTTTCTTGGGGTTCTTTGAGATTAGCAGAGCAGCCCACAGTGCCAGACATGCAGGTGTTTTTCCTTGCCCCCTTGCAGGGCACCTGTTCATCCAGGCATTTTGGCAGACGATGAACCGGGAATGGAACGGGATTGACAATCTGCGTCTGGACAAGTACTACATGGTAATTATCCCTCTCTGGGTGGTGTGTTCTCCTGGAAAATGGGTTGGTGCTGGAAGGCAGCTCTATCTGCACATGGATTGGTGTGTATTGTAAGAGAAGGCAATGTATCGTCTTCTTGACACATTGCAAGAGATGTTTGTTTTAAAGGCTTTCACTCATCACTGTGTGAATCTGAAAGCTAGTAGAGTTTATATCGTGCTCAAGGGCTTTCCCTTCAAACATAGTAATTTTTCTCATTGATTTCTATACTGGAATATAAATACTGTCTCAAAGGACACTCCATCAACAGCAATTCACACAGAACACAGATTTCACACAGAACCACTGGGTTGGAAGAGACCTTCGAGATCATCGAGTCCAACCCAGCCCTAACACCTCAATAAACCCTGGCACCCAGTGCCACATCCAGTCTTTGTTTAAACACATCCGGCGATGGTGACTCCACCACTTCCCTGGGCAGACCATTCCAGTACTTTATTATTCTTTCAGTGAAAAACTTTTTCCTAGTATCCAGCTTATATTTCCCTTGGCGCAGCTTGAGACTATGTCCTCTCATTCTGTTAGTTACTCTTTGGTGAATTGTTTAGATCAGACTCTTTTATGACTTTGCACTAGAACCCCGAATTTCCTCCAGTAAATTATCCACTGTACTACATTCAGTAGTCAGAATTCTTTCTATAGGAAACAAAATATTAAAACAAGAACTAAAATCTTAGAAAGCATACCTTTGTAAAGGACAAAATCCCATTATCATCTTCTTTGAAAGAAGTTAATTACAGGCACATTCACTGATGGTTTTTCTTTCCCAGTATTATCAGATATAAGTTATTTCAGTAAGTGAAGTGTTTTGAGCCAGCTGAACATGGCTGTTTTACATGTGACTGTTTCTTAGTGCAATTTTCAAGTAAATTAAATTATTATTGCTACGATCTGTCCCATATTGTTAAGTCCAGTATAAGCTGTGCCTTTTCTTAGATTAAGGCAACACTTAATGAAATCAGGGCTGTGAATCAAGAGAAAGCTGTATAGTAGAAATGATCATTGATTTTTTTTGTGCTTAGCATATGAAAATAGTTTGTTGGAGTTTTTTTTGCTTCACAGCACCTTTCTGTTGCTTTACATGATAGACAGTCTGTCAAAACGTTCATGTGAAGCAGCTGCCACTTTGTGCTATAGAGGTTTACCAAGAAATCTGTTCATATTGCAGTCACAGTGGCTCCTTTACCTGTTCTCATAAACAACATTTTTAATAACAGATTTTGTGCTTTGCAGCTGATGCGTCTGATTTTGAGGCAATCCTTTGAAGTGCTGAAAAGAAGTGAATGGGATGAGGGGTAAGCAGATTTCTGAATGCTGTTGCGTCATAAGTCACCCAATATACCTGTATTCAAATATATTTGCATTTAATTGATTCTTTTTTCTCCATAGATGCCACTGTCATGAAGTCTTAACATAAAGGCTTATTTTTCTTCATATCACTTTGTTTAGTAACATAGTAAAGTGTTACACGTCATTAAATTAAATACAGTATTTAATGTATTTCATTTTCTGTTGTAGCCAGAAGAGCTATCAATGAAATATCACCTACAGAAAGACTAGACAGGGAACTTTGATCCCAGAAAATACAGAAAAAGAATTTTTTTGTTTGTTTATTGTTTTCTGATTGGCTCTGACTGTTTTTGTAAGTGTTTATTTTACAATGGTTAATCATGATGACTTCTCTTCTGATAAGACAGAGCCCCTTAATTGTAATAGCCTCCTGTTGTAAACGTCAGTGGGTTTGGTTCTATTTCTTCCTTACTCTATTAAAAGGCAAATAATTGCAGTCATTTGCTCTGTCTCGAGCTCTTATGCCACTTCTAAGCTTGTTGTCTTCAAATTAATGAAGAGATTAAAATCTTTCAATTAAAAGTGCTTGATAACCCAGTGCTAAGGTTATCCTTTCTCTCTCTGTCACCCTCTGAAATGTGGGATGCACACAGGCATGTTTTTATGGAAACAGAAAGGAATGCAGAGCTAAACGACACCCCATCCCTCCTGTTCCACTTTAACTTTGCACTGGGTAAATGCCCTCAGGTTGAAGAGATGGAAATGTTCCTTGTCAGGAGCAGAAAGTGTGGGAGGAGGTTTGATAAAGCTGAAGCCCTTCTTCCCACACACATGGTCACCCAAACTGATCTCTGCCGAGGTTTCCTATGGCTTTGGCCTCCATCTTTCCCTGGAAGGAGGCAATGTGGGATGAGAGGATCATGATTCCTTTCTTTGCAGACTGAGGGAGCTCAAGAACCACCTTTCCCTCCTGAGTGGAGCTGGGAAGCTGCCTAATGTGATTTTCTTCCTTCTTGTCTTTTAAAAATGCTTTTGAAGAAAGGTGTATTAAAGTAAAAGTATGTTTATGGGTTTTCAGTGTTTTGAATTCTCTTTGGGACTGGAAATGTTTGTTTTGGGCAAAACTGCAGCAGGGCCCAAAGAATGCCAGGGGAGAAAGCTTAGAATATACAAAACTTCACTATCCTGAAGGATAGCAATGATAGGGCTCAGGGTATAAAAAAAGAAGGAAGAAAATTCAAATTAGGTAGCTGTCTGTAACTGTAAAGAAGTGGAGTTTGTTTTCAAGACAAGAGTTTGTTTTCAAGGCAAATAAGACATGAGCAATTGAATATGAATATCTTGTTCTGGTTTTTTTCTCTTTATTATTTTTTCCAGGCTAGTTGAACCATTGCTGCAGCTATTAATGAAAGAAATTATGGACCCAGACAGCAATTCTCCCACTGGGATAAAGTTCCATTTCATTGATATCTATCTGGATGAATTGGCTAAAGTTGGTGCAAAGGAGGTTAGAAAATACTTTGTCGTTTTATTCCTGATTGATGTTGACAGTGGCATGAAGCATCTTAAAAGAAATGTAATGTTTAGATTATGTAATTTTTAATGGTTTTAAATATAAGAACTTTGAGTAAGCATGAAGAAAGTTACTTACTACAAGTTATGCTTTTATTCGTGTCTTTGACAGTGGGAATATGGTAGTTTCTCTCAAGTTCCTGAGTACTGCTATGCTGCTTCAAATTGAGGTTGGAAAAACAGTGATAGAAAAGTTAGACTATTCTCATTTGTTTGTTTCAGAGGGGACTCCCTGTAATTGCCCTTGTGTGAACATATTTTCCAGTGTTTGCTTTTGCAAAGGCTGACATAAAGCCTGCTCTTGCTCGTTGTGTAACACCTAAATAGCGGAGGAAAGTGAGCTTTCACAGTTGTCTAATATTTGCCTATTGTTGTCTGTGCATTATGCAGTTTACCCTCCACATCCAGATGTTTGTTTTGCTGGTAACATCTGTCTTGCTCTGCTGTGTGTTGCCGTGACAGTTAATTTATGGCCTTTAATTTTGGCTGCTGTTCCAGTGGTGCAGAGTTTTGCAGCAGCAAAGCCAAGGAGCATCTCTCCTGTCCCTCTGCCCTTTCCTGCTGCCCCATGTTCATCCCAGGCACCTCAGTTACCTCCCCTTGTCTCAGGCCTCTGATACCTCTCCTTGCAATAGACAAAGCTGTCAGCAGTTTTCCATTCCTATTCCTTGCAGTCAGTATTCAAACCAGTCCTGCCTGCAGGTTTTCAGGTTCTGGATTGTGGATCAAGTGGGGGAAGAAGTCTGCACGAGAAAAGTGTGAGCACTTGGAGCCCAAATAATTTCTGCAGCTCTGCAGTCACACAGCTGTGGCTAAGCCACTCACTGAAATCCTGGAGAGGGGAGTGAGCCCCCCCAGACTGTTTGAAATCACAGATGATGCTCATGAATTGGATTTTGAAGGGAAGGATTTTATCTTTAGCTCTACTATAGCTGAGAGGGTTTTGGTGCAAGCAGCCCAGTTAAGAGAAACCCAAATCTTTTTTCTGCTACAGACCTTTGGGAAAGTACACAAAATTATTTAAGCTTTCTTTGCCTCCTTCTCTAAAGTAAGAAGTTTTGTTGTTGCATTTCTGCAATAAAAAATTAGATCAGAATAAAATCTGCAAGGCAGTCAGTGTTTTGATAATACTTCCAGGGAATATGTGGAAGTTAGAGGTAGCAGTGGTAACAAAAAGGCCCTGGATACCTCTGCCAACTGGAATTAGATAATATGCTGAAAGACTGTTAAAGATGATCCCTCAACACCAATTCCTGTAAAACACGAATATTCAAGGAATTTCAGTGTACATATAGAGCATGTTCTGTACTCACTTTTTTTTCTTTTAATCCAACAGCTCACAGCAGACCAGAATCTCAAGTTCATCGAACCCTTCTGCAAAATTGCTGCCAAATCAAAGGAGTAAGTTTAATGAAAGGATAAATACTTTTTAAGATTTAAGAAATTCTGATTATGGTAATAAATGGATGAATGGATCATAATTTCAGAATTTAGAGAAGAAGAGTACTTTACCAGCAATGTGCACAGTCATTTGAAGATAATTTGTATTTATCTAAGCTATAGATAGTCTCTGTGGATTTATAAGAACTATATCAACCTTTGTTGGTTAATTTGTCCAGTTAATTTTTTAATGCATAGAGCAGCTCAGCTGCTTCTTTGCAGTATAATATAGTTCAGCATATAAAGAGTGAAATTTAAGAGAGGCACATTAGCAGGACACTGCTTGAATTAAAGGACTTCTCTTTAGGGAGTAACAGGTTCACTTTCATCATCTGAAGAGCTCGGTGTTCCTCCACTTTCTTTCTCATCTGTTTTCCCCCAAATTCCCACATTTGTAACATGAGAGGGGAGGGTGTTAATGGTCTGCCCTTGGGCTCACCCTGCTCTCCTGTGGCACAGTCGTCGTGTGCTCCATGCTGTGGCCACCGGCGTCTTTGAGATGATCGTGGATCAGTCTCCCTTCGCCATCGAGGACCTGATGAAGGAGCTGGGGGCCAACAGTGATGAGGAGAATGCTTCTGAAGAAGGCAAACAGGAAGATGAAGAGATGCTTAAAACCAAAGGTAAGGAGGAAACTCTAAATTGCCCTGGTAAGAGTTGCTAGGATGGAAGATCCTGTTTCCTGAAAATACATTTCTGCTCTGAACCAATCAAACACACACGTTCAGGGTGTTGTAAGGATATTTGTGTTTTCCTATCTTCCCTTCAGATGTGCTTAATAAAGCTTGTTCATTTGGAGTCACTATCTCAGACAAAGCATTAATGTTCAGTCTTTTTTCTATAGTAGCAGACAGATGTCTGTCAAGAAAATCAGCACAGAACTCTGAAGAAACAGAGGATATCCATGAAAATGCTGATGATGGGATTGGGCCTGTTCTTCAGGTTTGTGGCTCTTTTACTCTCTTTTTTCCCCCATCCCTTTCAAGAGGTGCAGAAGTAAAGGGTGTTAATGGATAAACATGTTACAAAATTTTAATCTCCTTTGATTTATTGTAAGGTGGTATTTATGTAATGTGTATTCTGTGAGTGGTAGTAAAATAAATCGATGTCTAAGTTCCTCTTTCCTCTCTCCCATACCTTCTGTTTTCTGTTTTCTGCTCCTCCCTTCCTGTTTCAAGAGACTAAAAATGTGTGTGCTAAAAGCCAAGTCAGTGAGGGTGGGGAAGCAACCAGCCTAATTTTCACTAAATGTGGATCATGGGATATATAGGAGAGAGAGTAATATGTTACAATTTGGGTTTTCTAGACCCAGGCCCAGTGCAGTGTAGTGATTCTGACAGATCCTCCCATCAAACACGCAGGTGGATACACTTCATGCATCTGTGGCTTTTAAGCAAGAATTAGGACATGGCACACTTTAAATCTGATATTCAGCTAAATATTTATGGGAGTTCTGAAGTGGGTTGGCTTCTCTCTTGAGTAAGCATTAAGGTTAGGAACATTTGAGAAAGTGATGCCGAGTTCAGCTGTTCTGTTAATGAAGCAGCCATCTGTACAAGTCCCTGTGTGAAGGGGGCGTAAATTTCAACAGAGGAAAACATTTGGGTTTTAAAGGAAGTGTCTGTTTCAAGATGTGTGTCTTTACAATTCACCTATTGAACTTGATATATTTGTAACACGAGTTGCCCTGGGTTATCTTGCATGGATCAACTAAGAACAGCTGTGTTGTACTTTCCTCCAACAGTTTGATTACAAGGCTGTTGCTGACAAAATATTCGAATTTGCAAGTAAGAAAAATACACCTTCCCTGAACAGAAAGCGGTTGTACAAGCTGGTCAAAAAGTGAGTTCTGCTGAAATACACTTTGTCCTAAACTATTTTGATTTTCTTTCTGCCCAACCTCTCTTGTCCTGGTGACGTTGTCGTGCTGTTGCTCATTGGTACCAGACAACTGCAGCCAGATGGGGCTTATCTGCACAGTGTGGGTTTGAGCTGCAGGACGTGACATCAGGTTGGGTGTGATGCAAGGAACAGATGCAGGAAAAGTGTAAAATGGCTGTTTTCTCAGTACTTTCAGAGATCTGATTTGAGTTTGGAGGTTTCTGAGGCAGATCTCTTCTGGTGTTTGTTACTTCCTATGCACAAATATGTTGTTCCTATTTTGACAAAACCATAATAAGTACAGTGATGCCGTTCTGTTAGTGTTATTATTGGTACTGAATGAATAGTAAGGGTTTGATTTTTCTTTTTTCCTTCCTCTCACCTGCAGGTTCCAGGACTTAGCAGAAGGTAAGGACTGAGCAGCAAACAGAGACAGTAGTTATTTTCCATTAAATGATATATAATGTTCCCATACAATGTGTACAGGAATTTTTTTTTCCTCTTTTTTAATGTGTATTTCAAGAACATTGTATTGGGGGTTTTGTGGGTTTTTAAAATCTCATTAAGACACATTACACATTTTTTGTGAGATGGCCAAATTTCTTTCATAATTTGAGCAACCCTGTACTTTGTCCTTAAATGAAAAATGATTATTCTTGCTTAAAGAAACAGGAATCAGTCGTATGCTTTTCTTAAAGGTTAAGTGGGGGGAAAGGAGTTGTTTTATCTTTCTGTGGGAGTTATGCTGTATATGAATAGCATAACTGTTCACAGAAATAGGATTCTGATACCTCATCCCTCCTCAACAGGAATCTTCCCCCAAGATATTCCCGAAGATGTTTCTACAGATGAAGATGACGATGAATCCGGTAGGCGAAAGCGAAAGAAAAAAGCTGTCAAGCCTTGGCAGCAAAACGAGCTGGAAAAAGTAAAAGGTAAGGCAAGATCAATATTTGGGAGAGAGACAATCTGCAGTGGCTTGTGCAGTTTGGCAAGGTGTCAGATAGAAGCTGTTCTGAGGAAGCCAACACTATTGTTCAGGATGTGCTGGTTTGTATCCTGTCGTGATGAAGGTTAAATATAAAATTAAGTTCTCTTTGAAAGTGGGAGGAGTTCTCTTCCCAATTCTGAGGCAAGCCTCACCTCAAAACTTTCACTCAAAAGTAGAACTGGAAGCATCTGTTTTTTGAGCAGGTGCATTTACTGTAGGAAAGCACAAATATGTTAGTCTTAAAACAGGAAGAGTGCTAGAATGTAAGAATTTGGGGATGTTGGAATACAGAACCCCTGAGCTTCCCGTCTGATGGGCTTAACAGGTGGGTAATAACTCTTTTTAGGGATGTTGCTATGAAAAATAGGGTTGCCACAGGGAATGGTTTAGATCTTACCTGTGACAAGGCAAAATTAGCAAAGCATTAATTGGGCCAGACATCATCAGACTGCAGTGTCCTGAGCAGCTGTAACAGTGAAACTGTTGTGCAGGCTGATAATAGGAAAATGGTGCACCTATTTTAAAAGAAAAGGACAAAAATAGAATAGAATTCAGTTGTTGTAACTACCTTTGTGTTTCACATGTGTGTTATGGCATTCTTTTGGGGATGGATTTAGAGGACAAAGAAGAGCTGTCAAGTGGGAAGGTGCCGTCGGCTCCCCAGAGGAAGAGGAAGAAAAGGAAGAAGAGGGACAGCCCAAGTGCTGGTTCTGGAACAGCTGATGGAAATTGTGAGGAGGGAAAAGCTGAAACATCTGGATCTAATGCTTCTAGCCAGGAAAAGATGCCAGAAAATAACAAGGAGAGAAAGAGAAAGAAATTGCTAGTAAATGAGGCCAGTGAGACCACAAATGTAGCAACTGACACCAGAGAAAATCACAGTATCTGTGTGCAGAACAGCCTGACTGACGCAGAACAGAGTAAAAAGAGTCAGTTGAAGAAAATGAATCCAAAAGTGCAGAATGTTCCTGCAAAACCAGCGTGTCAGAATGGACCAGGCAGTGCAGCAGAGGATGTCAGCCCATCTGTCACGCTGTTACCTCCTAAGGCTGTGAAAAAGAAGCAGAAGGCAGGGGCTGTCCTGCTGAATGGGGATCCCCCTGTGCAGCAGACTGACCTGAAACCCAGCAAAGAAGGCTTCCTGGGGACCCTGCCAAGAAAGGCAGAGGCTGAATCTGCACCCTCCAGAAAGGTCACACTGGAGACAAAGACAAAGTTAGTTGGTTTGGAAGGGATGAAAGTCTCCAGTCAGAAAGCAGCATCTCTGAAACAGAAGAGAAAAGCAAATGAGGTGCTAATCCCTGTCGAAGCCAACGGAGTTCTGGAGACTGTGTGCAAGAAAAGCAGGAAAGTGGTATGTACATCTCATTCTTTTCTCTGCCTGCTTCAGGAACTGCCAGGCTCATTTTCAGATTTGGCTTTAGCTTTCTGAGCATGGGGCTGCAGGGGCTGCTTGCTGATGTCATCATGCAATGTCACCAAAAAAGAACTTGATCCCCCAGAAATCCACACATTGCTACATTGCCACACCCTCCTGTACAATGACACTAAATCCTGCACCAGCACTCAGCTGGAAGAACCCATCTAGCTGAAAAATGAGATGTTAGGGGCAAGATAGGGTTGTCTTTTTTTGTCTGTTTTTTTCTTTGGTTGCCGGGTTAATTATTCTTTTGCATTAGGTCTCTGGTTGAGCTTTACAGCATGCTCACAGAGGGCGTCGTATTTTGGCAAAACAATGAAAAATGGGAAGATGGAACATCCCTTCTGCAGCAGCAGCAGCAGCACACAGGATTAGGATCAGCTCCTTGTGAAACTGCCCACAGGAATTTCAGGAGTGGCTTCTTTTGCTCAATCACTGTTCCATCTTTAAAAAACTGATAAGATTGTCTGGGGAAAATATTTGGGGAGAGAGAATAGACACCGGAACGTCAAAATAGACAATATGATACTGTGACCTTTAATCTCATTGGTGACTGTGTGATCATATTTATGAATGGTCCAGTTTTTGATAAAGACAATACTGTGTTTGTTCACTAGGAAGGTCTGATGTCTTCAAAAATGTATGCCTTGCAGTTTGGGAACAACCTACTTTTTTTTTTGACCTCTCTACCTCGCCACTCTCATCTTCTTTGTAATAGGTACAATAGGGTTGATTTTTCTCAGTGATTTGAGAGTCAAAAAGCATTTTGCACTGTATAGTTTTGATAGTGTGACTAAGAAAGAGAATGCAGGTGTTCTTCCCTCTCCTGCTACTGAAATTCTTTTTAACTGCTCATTTCCCATGTGCATACTCACCCTAACACATTCAGGGGTTTAGTTACATTCTTGGAAATCTTGCTGACAGTCTCACTTTGGTGGAGAAAAAATCATAAAGCACAGATGAGATTATGACTACAAAAAAGTTAAAACTGCATGTTACAAACCTATGAGCTCACTTCTGTTTGACATAAGGTTAAAAGTGTAGGATTAGTTAAATAGTGCAGGCTTGTATATGGAGATATAACTACTCAGTCCTTCACAGGAGAAAAAAATCATACTGAAACTTTGCTTAAATAGTCATAAAATAGCTGACATTTATTATTTTTTGATGAAGTGCTGAGAGGGAAGAGCCAAAAGGTTTCTCTCTCCCCACTATTCAAACTGCATTTCTCCCACTGTGAGAAAGTAGAAACCATTGGCTTTGTCTGGTTTTTCTTTGCTATAAAAGTTTACTTTCTAAGAAAATACAGTTATGACACCCTCATCTCTTTCTGCAAGACTTTGCTGCAGGTGACCAACAGGTTACAAGACCTGTGATAGATTCAAGATAAGAAATTCCTGCAGACTTCATGGAAAGGAATTGCTGGCACAGCTTAGTGTAGGCACTGAGGGAAGGGCAGCAGCACAACCCCAGCACTGGGCTGTTGGCTCTCAGGACAAGGGCTGCTGGGTCAATCTGCGTGTGGAATTCCAAAGAAATTATGGCATTTGCTTTTTCCTGCTCACTCCACGTAATTGTGTGAGTGTGTGTGTTAAAAGGGAGGAGAGGGATGGAGACAACTCTGAAGTTGAGTCAGGAGGAGGGAAAATACTGATGGAAAAAAGAAGAGGGCAGAGTAAAGCTAAAAAAGCACAAATGCAGAGGAAATTAAGCTTTGCTAATTTTGTTTTCATTGCTTGAGAAATAACGTTGTTTTATTTCCTGATTTTAGTTACGTAATCCAGGCCTTGTGCCCAGAAATGAGGAGCATGTTTTGGTTCTTGATTTCAAGGACAACACACACCTCCAGAGAATTAGCTTCAAATATTCAGAGGAAAGAGGAGGAGGAGAAGGGGGAAAAACAGACAAGATCAGCATTATTTCAGAGTTGTCTCCACAATTCAGAAAACTAAAAGACTTGTGGTTTTTCATTTTATTTGAAACAAGCCTTTTATGGCCTCTTTTGATTTTTAAATCTAGAGAGGCCATATCAGCTGTACATTTTCCACAGTTATCAGTGAATGCTTTTGGAATTCCATGTCTGTAGGTTGATGAGAAGCATAACTGAACTTGCCCTCACCACAGTTCACAGACAGCAGGTTAGAAAGCTCTGCCAGTGCAAGTCCTAAGAATTGCCTTGTACTAGAGACAAGAATTGCTTTAAATGCCATTAAAGTACAAATGTTAGGCAGCAAACCAGTAGCACTACACAATAGCTGAAAGTATAGTCAGATTTCATACTCCATTTTTTCTTCACTGTCCCCATCTTAGCCCAAAGCTGTGTTTGTTCATTAGTTAGTTATCTTATTCATCCGGAGGTACCACAGGAGACTTTTTGCTTTTGGTGAAGGAAAAAAAAATTATCACTTGTATGCAGGAGAGGTGGATTGATTGCAAAATATCCTCATGCACATGGAGAAAACGTGTTTGTTTGCACTCTGCTGGGGTTGGCAAATCTATTACAAATTCTTCCTTTTGTGCTTTGCACTGACTTTCCTACTTCTGCACAGAGCTTGCCTTAAACTTCTGCTTTCAGACATGCTAATTGCAGAGTTACCTGCTGGGAGCTAAAAATGATGATTAAGTGATGTGATTATGTGGTCAGCACTGCACTGGGTTTTAGCTAACTGCAGTACTTTGTACTGAAGCATTTTTCCCTTTCCCTCCTTCACAGGAAGGCAGTGCTCCTCTGTCACCGTTAAAGAAAAAGAAAGTGAAACCAGGAAGTGATTTTGTAAAATTTGAAAAATCAACTGTACCAAAGGCAGTGTTCTTCAGGAAAGCCAGAAGCACCATCTCTTCCCCCAGGACATCCATGCAGGTGAGGTGATCTCACAGAAGGCAGCTGAGCCTCGGGACAAATGTCTTCCCAAGCAAGCACCCCAGCAAAGGGATCTGCTGTCACTCCTGCTGTCTTTTCCACTCCCTGTTGGTCTCCCAGCATGAGCAGATATAACTGGGAATGCTGATGTGTTTCCCTGTTATATACAGAGTCACACGTGGTTCCAGAGATTCAAAATGAGCTATAGATGTCTCTGAAATCTCTTTTTCCTTCCCCTTTGCTTTCAGCCTTCTTGTTGAACACACACTATTCTGAATCTGCTCATTTGTCAAGAAAGCAAAAACTTGAACTAATTTCAGTTTTTCAAAGGGACTTTGAGCCACCATTTCTTCTCATTTGTGGAGTGGCAACAGTGCAGGGCTTTAAAAGGCTGCCCTCTTCTCTAGACCTTTTTAACATTTAAAGCTTTTCAAGTTCTCTTTGCAGTTTGAAGACTGAGTGCAGTTGGGCCAATCTGTTTAACACACAAATATCTTCTTGTTTGTTGTTGAATTATGTAATGACATAAGGAGAGTATGTGATTTCTGCACAAATGGAATGTTTGCTTTTGGCTAGGAAAACAGTGCTTCTTAGCAGCAGTCAGAGGATTGGGGCAGTCCTGAAACAAATGAAGGAAGAAATAGGCTGCTTTACATCAGTGGGGTGCAGGTGAAAAAAACTCAAAGCATTTTCCTCAGAAATCTTATTTTATTTCATGTCTTTGTTTTGCTTTGTAGCTGAACAAACTGCAGACACCCAACTCCAAAAAAGTCACATTTGGCTTGAATAAAAACATGACTGCAGGTGAGTCTGATATGTGTGTGTGTGTCCACAGTCTCTCTGGTAGCTGAGGAATGGGGAAGCTGCACACACTCACACACTTGTGGAACACCTCTAAAACAGGATGGTTCTGTTCTTTTTTTTTTTTTTTTTTTTTTCTGTCTCAATATTTGTATTTAGCTTATTTATTTACTTAGTTTAGTTTTCCTCCTCAAGTTCCTTTCCAGAGGAGATGGTAAAGTTTAGGATTTGAGCAATTCCAGGGTGCTGCATTAGTGACCTGTAGAAGGAGCTTCATGGATGGGAAACTGCAGCAGGGTGATGGACTTACCTTCCTGAGCTGCCTGTTTGCAGGGCTCCTCTGGAAACACGTGCACCTCACAGTCTTCATTGCTCACTTCTGTTTGCCAAGGCAAAAGTGCTGACATGCTGATAAAATCAGACTTTGTAGTAGCAAAGTTTGCTTTTTATCTTGGCTGCTTGTGGTTTAGTAATGGTCATGAAGAGATAAAGGTCACTCCCCTTCTATAAGCAGGTGGTGTTTTCCCTGTTAAATAAATGTCTTGATCCATAGCACAGAATTATATTCCATGTATTCATTTTAGCTACTTTTTACCTCTCTGAGGTGTGCAATAGGTCAAGTTCAAATTGAGAACAGTGTATTTAGGTAAATGTCTTCATGTTAATATAACACATCTGAACAAAATGAAAAAAACACATCTGACCAAAATGAAAAAGAAATGCCTCCCTGCTGGCTGAAGGGATGGCCAAGAGTCTCTAGAGGTGTTCAGCAGACAGAGTACAGACACTGCTTACCCACTGTCATCTTGTAAAGTCCAGTGTGATGTTTTCAGGACAACTGGAACATTTGTGTCTGAGGAAAAGGCGCAGAGTCTCTGGGGGTCTGTGGAGCCACGAGGAAGGTTCACAGTGGATTGCAGCAGATCCTGTTCCCCAAGGGGCTCTGCTGAGAGATGTGCTTCACCACCATCTCTTTTCTCTGCCAAGTGTTAGGCTTCTGATCCTTGCTGGGCTTGAGAGTCTCACTCAGGCTTCTAGGGCTGGGAAATCCTACAGTTGATTGACGGGCCCAGTTATTCCAGGGGTTGCATTTCTTTTTAACTTGTTGACTTGTTTTTCAACAGAATTTAAAAAGACTGACAAAAGTATATTAGTGAGCCCAGAAGGACCCTCCCGTGTGGCTTTCAATCCTGAACAGAAACCTCGTCATGGGGTGCTGAAGTCACCCACAGTGACCCCAGCAAAAGAGCCCCAAATGAAGAGACCATTTACAATGTCAGCTAAGAAGAGACCAACTGCTGTGGACTTCTTTTAAACCAACAAATGTGGCCTACTTTTGTACAGGACATTTTGCTAACCTAAAATGTTCTCTGGAGGTATTTTGAGCTTCTTTATTTTTTTAAGTTAATACAAATTGTATATACAAAATTCTGATTATGACCTGGGTCATTGCTATTTTGAAACCACTTCAGCTTTACCTTGAAATACATGTTTTGTCTTTTTACAGAAAAGAAACAAAATCCAATCTCTGCTCAGGTTTGATACACAAAAAGTATGGTCTCTGCCCATGTCATTCCCAAGAGACTTGTCCATTTAATTAAGGAATGTTCAGGGTTTGATTGTTCCAGTGATTTTTTTTTTTTTTGAGCCAGTGTGAGACAACTTGCATGCTGTTAAACTTTCATTAGACAGAGTTTAAATTGGAAAAAGGCAATGTAAATTTTAAGCCTACTTGATCATGTATTTTAAAATTCTACTCTCTCATTTTTCATGTGTCACCCCTGGCATCCTGTTAATTCTTCTGGAAATAATGATTACCTCGTGTCTCTGTTTAATAACAGCTGGACTTGGGTAGTTTTGCAGCTAACAAGTGAACTTTCCCTGGGATAAGAAACTCTTAGCTGTTGCTCAAGTGGTCACTGATGCAAATAAACCTTCACAGCTGGTTGCCTGCTGAGTTAGGGACAAGTCACCACATTATTTTCAGTAATGCAAGTGCCAAAGCTGGCTTGAGCCTGTCACAGTGTGAGCTGGCTCCTTCTTGTCACTGAACTGAAACTCGTGCTCTTGCGCAGGAGAAATCTTTGATATTTCCAGGTCTTTCCCCAGCCCCTTCTGCTGCCTTTCCTGAAGGCCTGACAAGACTCCTGGTTTTCTGCTTTAGCAGCTGATATCACCACATTGTGCCAGAACTCAGCCCTCATTCAGTGCATGGACCTCTGCCTGGACTGAAGGGAGCTGGATGGGTGTTGTGCACCTTTGGGTAGGACACATCCCTCTGAAAGCTTTGGTGCCTCTAAGTACAGGGTGAAATTTTGCAGCCCATGCAGCTTGGTTTTGGTTTTGATATAGAATCAGATGTCCACTTGGCATTTCTTGGAGTTCTGTTTTTATTTGGATATCTTATTGCTACTGTGCATGTTTTGTTTTTAATTTACTTCTTTGGTAAAGATTGAGGTGCATTTCTGCTAGAGATCATTTAATCTGAATGAGAAGAGTGAGGAGAGGGAGAGTAAATTAAAATAAAAACTTTCTTTATGCAATTGGAAGATTTGAAATCTTTCTTTAGAAATTTTCCTTATGTGAATGAGGCAAAGGCTTTGCAGCAGCTCTCTACAATAGAGCTCAGCTTGGAATCACAGCCTGGTGCCAGAGCAAAGCTGTTCATGAAGCTTCACACCAGTTATTCCTGTGATCCTGTAAGAGAGAGAATGAACCTGCTTCATTACCTTGTCTTAGGATAACTGGATTATCAGTTAAATAAACTGATGAATGTTTATTTAGCTACTTCAGCCAGCAGAATTACATTTTGTGATGTATTTGCATACTTCAGTGCTGTTTTTTACCAGTCCTTGATGTTGTCTGTCCTCTGCCAGGTTACTCCTCATAAACAACTGTATTTTCCTTATAAGAAAATGGTTTTTTGTAGCTCATCTACAATTGATTTGAAATACTGGGGGTACTTCCAGATGGCTGGTTGGCCTCAACTGTTCAGTTCTAATCCGTCCCAGTTCTCTCACTAAGTTTGTGAGAGAAGTTAATTTTGCTCTTGTCTTTTCTCATTTTCAGTGAAGGACTGAATTTCATTTGGTTTTGGTATTGGTTTAGGCTGTATCTGTTTCTTTGATCAATAAAAAACTCTGGAGAGTACATTGATAAATTAATGATACTTGTTTTTGCAAGTACTGTTCATTTATGATTTTAAAAGGTCATTGTATATTAGCATAATGGATTTTGTTGACAAGATGATGGTAAGTAGGGTGTAACAGCCTGTTCAGTATGTTGTACTGTTACTTTGTCCTGTGGGTGAAAAGTCTCCTGTGGAATATGCATAGAACCATTTGTATGTGCATGGTTGTGAGTGCCTCAGGTTGGAGAAGCCACATTCCTCCAAGGACAGAGATGCAGAAAATCACTCGGTGGATCTGGTGTGCACAGAAAAATCCGGGATCCAGACACACTGGGGTTTGGTTTTCTTACATATGACTTATTATGGAAATATGTGGGTTGTCTGGGTCTTTTTCTCTTTATTGTAGATCCACTGAACCTGTTGCTTGTCCAATGGTTTTGTTGCCCACAGTGTTAAATGGAGAGGGCAGAAATGGGAGTCAGTTTTTTATCTAAAATTTTAGAGATGTGATTGCTTGTCGCAATGCATCCATAATCCACCTGTGCCATAAAACTGCTGCAATGTAAATATACCAGTGAGGTGGGTATTGTCTTCAGTGGTGTCTGGAAATTCATTCAGGACAACTTTACAAACAAAACCCGACCACTGTCAGTGCAGTTTATTCAGCATTGTTGGGTTACATTTGAATACGTTACCCAAAATATTTGGATAGTGAAGATATCCATAAAAATTAAAGACCAAAAAAAAAAAAGAGAGAGAAAGAGAAAAGAAATGCAACTTGCAGTATCCACTGCACAGACACAACAGTACTATAAGGAGAGATGCATTGGTAAGAAAAGAGAAAGCAAAATTCATCTGACCTGTTTGCTGTCACTTCATGGGTTTTTTTCAGTGTTATTCCACCTCCCTAGCTCCCAGCCATGCTCTGAGTCAAAAATAATGTGGCCTAACTTGTAAAGGACAGTGTTTTTTAATGTTTGTCTCAGTATTTTTGTTACAAATCCGATCAACTTTGTCAAGCTCTAGTAGTTTATAATTCTTCATAGCTTCAAGAGAACTCAAAAGTACAGAATTAATTCAGCAAGGCAAAAAGTTGAAATTCTATTTCAATTATTGGATATGCAAGATGCCTTATAGTCTGTGAAAACTGTGTGACTTGGAAAGTATCCAGTGCCCTTTGTCATGAATTACCTGCACTGAGATTTCATTAGAGGCAGGAAAAAAAGTATCATTTTATGTTCCTCTGCAAGAGCATTGTTAAAACGATGTCTAAGCATTACATCATTTAATCTAGTCCAATAAACCATATTTTTTGTGGACATTGTATTTTGGGTACATCTATGAATTTGGGAGGTTTTGAGAGGGTAATATCTGAGGGGGGAGCCACTTGAAAGCACAAAGGAAATTGTTCTTGCTGCCACCTGCTATCTGCCTTTTCCTTTTATTTGATAGTATAAAGAGCCCAAACTGATGAAGACTCAGACACCTTTGGAGTAGGCTTGGGACAGGACATGGCTGTTCTTACACCTTGAACTTTTTACCTTCGCAGCTGGGTCAGAGATAGCACCTAAAAGATTGCTCAGGAGAAATTGGTAGACCACTCCCTGTCACTGCTTGGTGATGAAGATTGATAACCCAAGTGATCATGTGGCAAGATGAGCACTGCAAAGTGCCTGGATAGGTGAGAGATGGACACTTGGAAAGCTGTTGGCCTGCTTGTTACCAGCAGGACATCTGAAAGAATTCATTTCTGAAAGAATTTCTCTGTACAGAGAAATCCTGCACAGGGTGCTGCGACCCCACCTCAGGTAGTGGCAGGCTCTGCACCTGCTCAGGATCAATTAAAATTAATCACAGCGTTTTGACAGGCATATAATTTTCAGGAATGCAAAAGTAATTATTTAAACAAAGAAAACTTATCTGGCCCTATGAGTGTCACTAGTAAAGTTAAACCATGAGTCCTCAAGTAAAACAGAAACAAAATTCCTTCAAAGAAAAGTTGTGTAAAAGAGGCTGGCCCAGAGCCTGTGCAGCATCCCGAGGGAGTGACAGCGGGTGGCTTCAGTATGGACACATTAGTAAAAGATGCTGCTTTTACCACTGTGCTCACCTATGCGTGGTCTACCACGGGAGCCAGACAGGGCCAGGGAAAGCAGCAGAGATCTGAAATTCTGAAACTGAAACAGCTGCAGTCTGTGGCCAAGTCCATGTTATTGGGGAAGCCGTGAAGAGCCCCGGGGCCAAGGCAGAGCCCTGAGGGACACCCCTCATCCCCAGGCTGCAGCTGGACATGGAGGGAGCACCCACAACTCCTGGCTGTGTCCATCTGCCCCATGGCTTGTGCCCTGAACAAGCCCTGTCCAAATCTCACAGGGCTCTGGGCACATCAGGAGCTACAAGTGCCCAAGGCCGAGACTGCTCCATGCCATTTCCAGTGGGGTCGGTGACAAAGGGATGTCGGTGTGGCCTTTGTGACACTGGCCCGTGGTGTCAGGGCCCGTGGTGCCGCAGGACATGGTGGTGCCCAGAGGCCTTTGTGACATGGCAGAGCCCTGCCCTGCCAGAGGGGTGTCTGAGGGGCACAGAGCCCTGGGGTGCCCAGTCCCCGGAGAGCCGCCCTGTCAGGAGGATGTAGCTCCCCTGAGAGCCTCAGAGTAGGGCACGATGGAGACGCTCGGGGAGGAGGTGAACCCCAAAACGCCCTCTGCCATGGAACAGCCGGGCCTGTGCATGAGGCCTCAGGTGATGGCCAGCCCCGCAGGGAGAGGGGACACAGGGAGCTGGGATGGGGACAGCCCCACAGGGAGAGGGGACACGGGGAGCTGGGATGGGGACAGCCCCGCAGGGAGAGGGGACACGGGGAGCTGGGATGGGGACAGCCCCGCAGGGAGAGGGAACACAGAGAGCTGGGATGGGGACAGCCCTGCAGGGAGAGGGGACACAGGGAGCTGGGATGGGGACAGCCCCGCAGGAACAGGGGACACAGGGAACTGGGATGGGGCTGGAGGCAGGGGCCAGGGCCCAAGCAAGATGTGAATGTCCAAGAACTGTACAAAAGAGATGACAGAAGAGACCAAGATCTGTCAGAAGGTGAGATGGATCCAGAGCTGTACCACTGGGAATCTGAGACACACCAAATGCTATCCAAGTGGCTGGACATGGGAATCCAAGAGCTGGCCCAAGAGAAAAACAGCGACAAAATGTTTCCCCAATGGAACATTCCATTGACCAAGAGCTGTCCAAAGGAGAAGTCAGACAATATCCAGAATCGTCCCAAGAGAGAGGCAACAATGACAAAAGGGAGTCACAGAAGAACTGGGAATGCATCACCATCCACACCATTTGGGTCAACCCCAAATACCCACAGGGGGCTCACAGGGGCCACCAGGGATGCAGGAGTGGCAGCCACAAGGACATTTGGCAGAACTTCCCATGAGATGAGGAAGAAACTCATAAAGCCAACTCAGCAACTGTGCTGAAATCAGCTCCAGCTGGGGAAAAGGTATTTCTGGCACAAGGAGATGGTGACCACCAACTCCTGGCCCAGTGACCCCAGAAACCCAGTGAGAAAAAAGGAACCTCTTCCAAAGAAATGAAAGACTGAGCACAGAGAAAGATTGGTTAGCATAAGAAGAAAAGTAATCTTATATCAAATAGAAGAAAATATGAAGATATTCATATTATCTAATTATAAATAGCAATTGCAGTTAATATTAGCTAATAATAACAGAAACTATTACATTAATATTTAATAAATAGCAAATGCATACTATTATAACATTAAATATTCCTATTTAAAATATTTTACAATTTTATTAATACTAAATATATTTTAATATAATAAAATATATAATATATACTATATAGAACATTATATATTGCATATACATGAATATAATATCTAAGTGGATATGATACTATAAAAATATGAAAATCATTTTAAAAGGAAATAATACGTGAAATTAGTAAGAGAACCATATAATGGAGCCAATGAACACAAATGTCTTTGTTTGCTAAAATGTATAAATAGTGAAAAGTTTTGATAGTCACTGTGCTGGCATTGTGGATTTGCCACCCAGCACCTCCTTCTGTGCAGCACTGTGAATAAAGGAAATTCCTGAGCTCAGTGTGGGGATTGGCTTCTTGCACAGGGGGTGGAAGAATCCGTTTTGGGACAACAGCTTTGCCATGGACACCCTGATGGAAGATGCTGCTTTCCCAGCCATGCTCAGCTGTGCCTGGCCCATCTCGGGGGCCAGACGGGGCAGGTGAAGCAGCAGAGGTCGGGAACTCGCTCGCTGTGGCCGAGACAATCCCAGGGCAGCCCCGAGAGCCTCTCTGGGAACAGCAGCAAACACAGAGGGCTCCTCTCCGAGCCGCTCCCCGAGTCCCTGCACCGAGAAGTTGTTACCCAGGTGTTTGGGGGATCTCCTGGGGCTGTCTGGACCAGCTGTGTGCTGTGCCCAGGGCACGAGGTGAATTCCCCCACAGGGACAAGGGCAGCTGATTTGGAGGTGTCCCCTGGTCCCTAAAGAACAATTTGTTGGGTCATTGTCCTGGCTGGGTGGCCAAGAGCAGCCTCCCACAGTGACACCCTCTGCTTTTGTTTGTTCCTCAGTCCCTCCCCAGAGGCTTTGCCAACAGCAGCTCTGGACATTCCAGTCTCTCCAGTACATCCAAAGCTCAGGGCAGTGCCCTGCACATTCCCAGTGGTGCCCTGCACACCCCCACACTGCAGGGCTGCTTCAGCTGTCACCAACAAGGTGCCTGTTTGTGCCTTGCCTGTTTGTGCATTTGCCGTGGTGCCCTGCTTGCACACCCCACTTGTGCTCACCCTCCTGCTCTGCACACACTCCCTGCTTACATCTCCCACTTGTGCTCAGCACACTCATCCCACACACACATCCCTGTAGGCCCCCACCCCTGTGTCTGGCCATCTGGATGGATTGGCACTTTGGGATGTGCTTTAAGGGTGGTGATGGTGGTGCTGGGATGATGATGGAACTGGATGGTCTTGCTGGTCTCTTCCAATCTTGATGATTCTGTGACTCAGGGACTGCCCTGGCCCAGGTGCAGCACTCTGCACTTGGCCTTGTTGAACCTCATGAGGTTCTTGTGGTTTCACTTCCCAAGCTTGTCCATGTCCCTCTGCATGGCTCCGTCCTTCCACAGTGTCACACCTGCCCTGCTCAGCTTCCCATCCCCTGCAAACGTGCTGAGGTGAGCTGGATCCACTGTCTGTGCCATTGGGGAAGCCATGCAAGAGCCCTGGGGCCAGGCAGAGCCCTGAGGGACATCCCTCATCCCTGTCCTGCAGCTGGACATGGAGCCACTGCCACAACTCCTGCGTCCATCCAGCCAACTCCTCATCCCCAGAACAGCTCACCCTCCAAACCCACAGCTCTCCTGTGAGCAGAGTGGCACAAAAACATACATACAAGGTCAGTGAGGTAAAGCATTAAACTGAACAGAAAAAGGTTGAAATAATTGCTCAAGATCTTCTTAATGACAAAAAAAAAGCCAGACTTCCCTAAGTCCAGTAAGATTTGTGAGTGTGTCATTCCTTAAAATTTCCTTCTGCTGTTGAATGCTTTCAATTAATGGAGGTTTGATCAGGTCCCAGCCTGGACCCTTCTCAGTGATCTTTCTCGGACGAGGACACAATACTATAATAGCTCTCTGCAAGGAAATTTTGCTTTTCCGTAAGGAATGGGGATGGGGAGAGAGTCCCTGACTAAATCCTATCTCACTGAGACAAGTCTGTGAAAAAAACTTAAAACTGCCAAGAGTTAGGCCCTTCAGAGGAATGAATTCCAGTCTCAGTTTAGGGAGCAGATCTCTCCTTCCAGTGCTGACCCATGTTCTCATAGGCTTTGCCACTATGTTAAACATCTGGGAAACATCTTCTATAAAATGAAGGCTAAAACTGTAAACATTTCTCTAATCTCATAATGTGTACTTGCCTTGCAGAATATTGTCATGGAAAAATTTTATTTCTGAAAATAAAGCCCTCAACTCTTTAATGAACCCCTTTGAAAAGGAGCACAGGAATCATTCACAAGGTCTGCACTGCCTTCCAGTAGAGCATCAGAGAGCAGAGTGTGCCAGCTCTTTCTCCCTTGGAAATCCACTGGGGAACCTGTTCTGGCAAGAGGGCAAGAAATTGCTTTGTTGTTCACAAGCTGCAAAATTGGCCACTGAGGGCCTGAGCTGTACAGAGTTGCTTGCCAAGACTAGGAAGTATTGTACTGCATTGTAATGCCAGGCACAGGAATTTGCAGTTGGCCACTGGCATGTTCAGGGCTTGCACACACATTTTTGCTGATTATCTCTAACTGGCTGTGGACAGTGATGTTATCTGCCCAAGGAACCTGCCACTGCTGCTGATAACATTAGACACTCAAATATCTGCCAGAACCAGATGACAACTCTTTGGTTTTGCCTATTTATCTTGCGCAATTTTCATATCTTTTCTATCAGTTTCGCTTATTTAATTGTAGAGGTTGTTAGTCGTCCTGAAGAAAAATCATTGAGAATGCAAGTTTCAAAGTTTGGTGTTAACTCCTGGTGCTACTAATGTCTGCTGATTTCATTTTACCATTTTATTTTTGTACTAAGGAGAAGAACCCAGGAAACTTTCAGAGCTACATAGATTTTGCTACTAATTACAATGGTCAAAGTGACAGGAGTGGGGAGAGTTGTCCCCTAATAACACACACAAAACCAAGAGCAAATTAGAAGGAATTTCCAGCCTGGGACAGAACCAGCATCTCAGACTCCTGAAATTCTGTCCTCTATTACTGCTATTTTGCTAATTAGTGAAATTGCAACAGCTGTAAAAATGATGTAGCTCATGTCTGAACTTACTGTATTTCATTCAGATTTTTAAAGGTTAATTTAAAGTAGGAAATCTCTTTGTAACCACTGAAGGAAAAGAACAAAATGAAATTACCATTACCCAGGTAACAGGACTAGAAATAGATGTGGCATTAGTCAACTTAGCATGTACACCCTGCAGCTTGAACTCGAATGCAAATCTGTTCTGTTTCCAGCACAGCAGTGGCCTGGCTTCCCGCTGCTTTGTGTGCAGATTTCCCCAGGGAATAAGCTGTGCAGCTTTGCCAAGCCGATATCCCTGAGCAGTGGGAGCTGAAGCAAGTGACTCATGACTGCAAGACGACAGCATGTGATGCAAGACACACGCACAGGACAAACTGCTGAGAGATGCAGTTCATGACTGAGAGGTTTATTTCCATTGCCTTGTTCTTTACTAGCTGTTATCACGTTTCATAAAACAAATATGCAGTGTGTGCAGAATTTCTGACCCAAAATCTAAGTCAAACAATTTTCAAGGTTAAACATCACAAAACAGGTACAGAAGTGTCTGTGAAATCAAAGAATTAAAGACAATGAGATATCACCAATTTCTTTATGTTTTCCCCAAAAGTGCCTTAAAAATGAAGCAAAACAAAAACATCTGTATGCATTTCTCTAAAGATGGTATCCTGACCACATGTTGTACTGTGTCACCCCATAACTGCTTGCATCTTCTACTTTGTTTTCCAGAAGAGGGTTCTGCTCTGCTGCTGAAATACATTTATTGATAAAGGGGTATTTCCACTTACTCGACTACCCCCTAAATTATTCTATGAATTATAATTATTAAAAATCAAGATCAAAAAGAGGTAACTGGAAGTAAACTCCTGACAATGAGTTACTTTTCCCCAGTATTAAGTAGTGGATACTAAGTGCAATAGAACTGGCTCCTGAGGGTGCAAGCATGAGCATTCAGGACAAAACCGCAAGCTAATACAAAGCTCTTTAGCTCCCTTGGCCAAGCAAAGGAGGTTTCCTGGTTTTCATCAACTTCAACTATTTCGTTAAATGGACACTGGAACCAATATGTGCAGACATCAGCATCAGCCAAAATATTTGTTACGGGGAGTTACGGGGAGTTGTACCAGCATAAAGAGTGCTCTAGCTTGGAATTGCTCAGCATAGTGGTCTTGCACATTTTTATAAAAAGCTGTCATTTTAGTTTCTGAAGGAGATGAGGATCAAGAATGCCAGGCTATACAGTGCTGTTCAGCTGTGGCAACTTGTGACAGCAATGCAACATTTTAAACAGAACTTTGTTATCACTGGCTCGTCTCTCAGCTTGACAGCCAGCCCCTTGGATGCTATTCTAGAAGCAGTTCCATTCACCTCAGTAAAACAGTGGATGTGAGGGTTGCAAGACTGGGACTGACATTTGGAGGCAAGAATGCTCAAAATACATGGAGCTTTGGCAAGTCAGTGACAGAGAACAGGTTTGAGTCCAAGTGTAAGTGAATACACAGCCCACTTGATCTTTTGATCATGTCACCCTTAATATTGACAATTCCTGACAAAGTTAATCACTTTAATGAGGCCAAGTGAAAATTTAGCATGAAACAAGGATAACGGTGCCCTCCTACATCAAATGTTGTTAATACTTTATGGCAATTATCACAATCATAAATTGGTACTTTACAATCTGTCTTAGCAAACATTCAACTGAAAAGCAAAAAACAGTATCTTAAATCCAGATGGTTTTCTGGCTGAGGAATGCACAATGTTGTCTAGACACGAGCAAAGCCTTTGACACTCTTTCCCATGGAATTCTTCTGAAAAATCCTGGCTGCTTGTGGCTTGGACTGGTATACTCTTCACTGGAGCTGGGAAAGGGTCTGGAACATGAGGCCTAGGAGAAGCAGCTGGGGAACCTGAGGGTGGTTAGCCTGAAGAAAAGGAAGGTCAAGGGTGACCTTATCATTCTTTACAACTACCTGAAAGGAAATTGAAGGGGGATTTGCCTCTTCTCCCAAGGAACAAGTGATAGGACAGTAGGAAAAGGCCCTAAGTTGCAACAGGAAAGGTTTAGATTGAATGTTAGGGAAAAAAATTCTCACTGGAAGGGTGGTTAAGCACTGAAACTGGCTGCTTGTGGCTTAGTCACCACTCCTGGAGGTATTCAAGAGATGTGATGTGGTGCTCAGGGACATGATTTAGTGGTGGACTTGACAGTTAGACTTGATGATCATTATGGTCTTTTCCATTTTCATCAGATTCTATGATTCTAATTATTACTCTCTGATGGTCCAATTCTGCCACCTTCAAGGCTTATTGAGAAAAGGAGTGGGTATTGATACTGTTTTCACATAACTATGACCTTTTTATTTTCTGTCACATCTATGATGATTTATAGAACCCATATACAATGCACAAAATCTGATTTAAGGCCCTCTCTATGCATCTTCTATCAAGCTCAGTGCATCATATTCTTGGCAGCCCTATATCTTTCCCATTGTGCTTATATTGAAAATCTGGGCTTCAGAAGACTTAGATCTGTCCCCTGTTCCAAAACAAATTACACATAGCTATCGATATTTATAAAATACTTCTTCCAGTAGTTATGAAAAACAAACAAAGTGAAAATGAAATCTCTTCAATCTTTTAAAGCAATCTCTTCCTGTGTGTTTCATAATCCCTTTCATAATGGCACCACCTCCTCCATTATGGAAATTGGTTTATTCCCTTCTGCTCCCTCACAGCTCTGTGTCTCATGTATTTCTAGGCTGGCATTAGAGATGAGCTTTCATTAATCTAAAGAAACCATTTCCTCCTAAGCTGTTTGTCCTGAGCCTTGGACCCTTCTTACAGCCTCTTGCATTGTGCCATTGCTCCATTTTGAATAAAACACCACCAGTTCCAAAAACTTGGCAGTACTTTCCCAGAGACCCAACCAGTGCTGAGTATGACTCGAGGAATCCAGGGTGTTCCTCTATCTGGCATACTATGCTCTTGTTTATGCAGTCCAAAAGGTGATTACCTTTATTGCAATATTGTGACACTGTTGACCCGTGTTAAGCTTGTTATTCGCTGTAATCTCACCATTTCTTCATGCATAGTGACCTGGAATTCCAAAGGGTAACAACACAGATATAGGAAGGCAGCAGCCTGTGCAACAGCTGGCCCAGAAGGATGTTTGTCCTGCCTGCCCAGGAGCAATGAAGGCAGGGAAAGATGTGCATCTTCCAGAACTGCTGGCTGGACAACTCTCATGTATTCTTGCCTCAGGTTTGCCACAGGGTGTGTTTGTGGTGCACTGCCAGGCTGAGCAGAGAGTGAGGAAGATGTGAGAAACATTTAGTTGAGCTGTAGGAGAGGGTAGGAGGAACATTTGTCGAAGAAAGATTGCCAGTTGTTGATAAACTGTGGTCTTTTTGACTCTTTCTTGATCAAACTCTGATAACTGCTCTCAATTTCATTATTCCCAACAAATGTTCTGCTTTGATCAAGCAGATCTGGTTTGAGAGACCAGATTACCTTAAAGAACCATAGAACTCCATGCACAGTCCATTGAGAGGCCAGGAGCTTAAGGAGGTATCATCCAAGCAGCTCTACAGCAGCAGCTGTAGTAGGAAGCTGAGAGCAGCTGCTCTATTGCTGACATCTTGATCTAACTTGCCTGGCCTTTTTCTTTTTTTTATTAATGAATCTTTCTGTCATCCATTGACCAGTTATTTGCTCCTTGAACAGTCTTAGTAACGCCCAAATCTGGAGGAGTACCTGGGAGTTATTTTTTTGAGAAGGACAGCACAATAGGAAACATGATCACTATGAAATTGAAGCTTAGCTCCAATTTTTTTTCTGAGACACATAGTCCTCTTTATGAGGGAGAGGCCTGACTTCTTAACGAATTAATATGGCAAAGTCTGTAAAAAAAACACTGCTCAGAAATTGTGTACTCACCTTTAGATGAGCTGCTCTCTAGAAGGGAAGGAGAATCATTTTCCGGCCTTTATTTTACTTAAGGCAACTTTTTTAGTGTATAGACACATAGATTCCCCCATACTTTGAAAAATGTTAGGGCTGGATACTGTTGAGTCACAAGACATTCTTTGTGGCCGGTTCTACTCCTTATTCCATTAAAAACCATCAAGAGAAGCTTCAGATATTCCTCTGGGGAAAACATAAAATTTTCTAGGAACTGGGTTTTGTTGGACATTTCAGAGTATCAGGAAGAAAGCAGCGACCCACACAGAACTTCTACAAGGTGAAAGTGGTGCAATAAGCACTGATGCTGAGCAAAGGATGAAAACCAGGGAAAAGGAGGAAAAATCTGTATTCCAACAATTGTCCTCTAAGCTAGAGGAGAGGGAGCATACATGATACAGATAATTCATTGCTCTGGCCCTCCACAGAGATGCAATAATTTCTACAATTTGAAAAAAAAAAAAAAAAAAAAGAACAGAAGGGCTGAAGCAATAGTTTGTTGTCAGGCCAGCCTAGAATAAGCCTTAAGATTTTTAACACAAGTAACAACTGAAGAGAGAACAGTATGTTCCCTCATTTTCCAACAGATTACTTATGATGAGGAAAACACTCTTTCACCTTAAGAAATAATCACGCTATTTTTCAAGAGTCGATTCAAAGCTATCAATGAAGAAGAACAAGAGGCATCAGGTGCCATTTCTTGTTGCGAGCTGCGATTGAACCTGTGAGGGTCAATAATGACAGATGGCCAGAGGAAGATGAAATTCCCAAACACATTACCAAGTCTCATCTCAGCACAGTCTTGATGTATTGTAGCACTTGCCAGCCAACGCATACATCTTCTTTTACTCTTTGGCAGCTCTCTGAAGGGTTTTTTTTTTCTTTTGGGTCAATAACACACAATTGCACTCACTTCAGAACCCAGCTGTGAGGGTGGTGTTCTGTCAGGGCACCCACAGCTTGGGCCAGCGTGCCACCTCCAGGCATTGCTGCCTGTGGGGCTGCCTGTAGCCTCTGTGACACCACAGGGCTTTCTGAACACTTGAGGAAGGGAAAACTGTCACACAGGTGGAATGTTTGTGCCTGTCCTGGCTTTCCAGAGGGATGTGGGCAGCTGTGGGACATGAGCATGGCACAGGAGAGCATGCTTTGTCCACCCCACTGTACCACTGTAACCCCATAACCACATCACCCACTGTCAGACCCAGACATCTCTTAAACACCTGCAGGAACAGTAACTCCACTGCTTCAATGGACAACCTATTCCAAGATCTAAGCACCCTAAAACTGTGAAAAAATCTGAATCACCTCTGCCTCAGCTTAAGGCCATTTCCTCTAGTGCTACCACTGTAGGCATGGGGAGATGAGACTGGCCCCCACCTCACTACAGTCTCTTTTCAGATAGAAAATGCTCCTTTGCTGTGTCCAGTTCTGGGCTCCACAGGGCACAAGAGACATGGAGCTCCTGGAGCAGGTCCAGCAGAGGGCAATGAGGATGAGCGGGGGACTGAAGCATCTCTCTTACAAGGAAAGGCTGAGGCCTGTTCGAGAACAGATGACTGAGAGGGTATAAATTAATGGGTATAAATATCTACAAGGGGGCTGTCAGAGGACGGACCAGGCTCTGCTTGGAGGTGCCCAGGAGGCAAGGGGCAGAAACTGATGGTCCGAAGTTCCACTTGAGCATGAGGAAGAACTTCACTGTGCAGTGACCGAGCACCGGGACATACACCCGGAGAAGGTATGGAATGTCCTTCACGGGACATATTCCAGAGCCTTACGGACACAACCCTGTGCCGTGCGCTCCGGGCTGGGAGGCAGGACCCGGTGACCACAGCCCGGCCTTCCAGGCGGGCCCACCCCGCCGTGCCCGCAGTGGCGGGGCGAGGCGCACGCCTCTCGGTGCCGGGGCCGGGCTCGGGGCGGAGCGGGCCGATCCCGCCGCTCGGTGCCGGGGCCGGGCTCGGTGCCGGGGCCGCTCGGTGCCGGGGCCGGGCTCGGGGCGGAGCGGGCCGATCCCGCCGCTCGGTGCCGGTGCCGGGCTGGGGGCGGAGCGGGCCGATCCCGCCGCTCGGTGCCGGGGCCGATCCCGCCGCTCGGTGCCGGGGCCGGGCTCGGTGCCGGGGCCGGGCTCGGGGCGGAGCGGGCCGATCCCGCCGCTCGGTGCCGGGGCCGATCCCGCCGCTCGGTGCCGGGCTCGGGGCGGAGCGGGCCGATCCCGCCGCTCGGTGCCGGGGCCGATCCCGCCGCTCGGTGCCGTTGGCGGGCGGGGCGGCCGGCGGGGCGCGTGACCGCGTGACGCCGGTGGGTGTGAGGGCACGGCGGCGGGGCCGCGCTGGGGCTGCCCGCGGCTCGGTGGGAGCCCTGTCCCCTCCGTCCTGCACGCAGCCCCGCGCACAGGGCGCGGCGGCCATTCGGGGCCGGCCGCTGCCCGCCTCCCCGCCGCGGGGGTGTGTGACAGGCGGGCAGGGCCAGCGCGTCACGCCGCCCGCGCTCCGCCCCCCGCTCCTGCTCCCGGCGCCGCCACCTCGGCCCGGCGCGGGCAGGCGCGCGCGGCGCAGCCATGGAGCCGGAGTGCCGGGTGCTCTCCATCCAGAGCCACGTCGTCCGCGGCTATGTGGGCAACAAGGCGGCCACCTTCCCCCTGCAGGTGAGCGGGCGCGGACCTGCTCCTCCTCCTCCTCCTCTCCCTCCGCCGCCGTTCCCTGCGGGGCGGCGCGGGGAGCCGGGCGGGCGGTGTGACGGCAGCGCTGCCCGGCGAGCTCCGGCGCCCGGGCGGCTGCTGGCAAGCCGAGATAAGGTCGGGGCACGGCGGGGAGATGCCCGCACTTGGCGCCCTCCCCGGCGGCCCCGGTGCCGGCGGCAGTGCCTGTCCCGGGGCTCCGCGCACCCCGCGGCCGCTGCGGCTGCGCCTCCCGCCGGCTCCGCGCCGCTCCCGTTAACGCGGCTCCTCCCGGGGCCGGGGCACGGCCGGCGCGCTCGGCAGGGGAGGGGGAGCCGGGGCTGCTGCTGCTGGGTCTGCTCGGCTCCGCGCTGCCTGAGCCGGCTCCGGGCTGAGGGCGGCTCCGCTGCCGCCGGCAGGCGCGTCCAGCCGGGCTCCTGCCCCTCGAGGCAGAGTGATCGCCGTGTCCCGTGCCGGGGACTCGGGACAGCCGTGCCCTTGTGCTGACACCCAGCTAAGTCCTGCCTGCCCTCGGGGGCTGCGTGATCCCCCAGCCCGCATGGTCCGGACAAGCTGTAGTGGGGTGTAAGGGTCATTTAATGCGGGTGCGAGGCAGAAGCAGGCTGCCGTGGCCCGGGGCTGGAGGGTGTAATTGGATCTTGGCCTTCACGGCTGTCATGTGCTGCCTGCAGGGTTGTTTGCTTGGATCTCGCCGGTGGTGCGAAAACACTGGGCGAACCTTTGCACATCGCACAGTTGGGTCTTGAAGGGTCTGTATCCTAAAGGGCGAATTCGGGGCCTGCCCCATCAAGAGCTCCTTGTGCCTTGACACATGCGTGCGTGTCTGTATGGAGCTGTCTGAGAACCCCATTACCAGAACACGCTGTGTTGTGACGTTGGTTATCTTGGTTTCTGTCTTTGGTATTATCTTGGTTTTTATTTTTGGTAGTTGCCAAACGATGGTGTAGCTCATTTGACTAGACAGGAGAGATGATGTACTCTGGTAAATGATGTGAGTGAGGTCAGGCCTGCAACAAGCCAGTGTCACACCCCCGTATCACCATCCGATTAAAATGTAACCAAGTCTCTTGAAAATTAATGTATGGTGAAGGGTGATGTACGTGTGTAATCCGGGTATTGTGGAAAAATGCAAGTACACAGAGATTCAGGCCAAGAAGGTTGTCATGAACTGCAGGCCAGCTATCCTTCCTTTCCTAACAAAATGATCTTGAAATTGTACTTCCCCTTTTAATTCCTGTGTAGCAGAAGAGTACACGGTAGTACTTACTGCAGAAATCTCCAGTCTCTTAAACTGTTTTCTGTCTCCATTCTAATGATCTGTCAAAGGTTCCCTTTCCTTTAATGTAGCATAACCTTTCTGTGACATGTGAGCTGTGTAACTTGGCAAATGGGTTCTTGGAAACCAGTTCCAAGGCTATGATGGTATAAAATACTACTGGAGTTAAACCTACTGATGGTGTAGCTGGGTTTTGGTCAGAAGGCTGTTGCACTCGTGCTGTGTAATATTCCTCAGTGTATATTGTAGCAAGAAGTTTCTGGAGTGGGAGGAAAAGAAATTTACTTGGGGAGCAGTCAAACTCCTACCGCTACTGACTGCACTTGCAAATCCTATGTAGGCAGCCCTTAGTGGAGTTGTGCTTGCTGGAGAGTTGCCTAAACCCTTGTTTTGCTAGAACATCAGATGGGGCAAAGGTGTCCCAAAGTGAAACTTCACTTTTCTTTATGGAGAGAAACAAAACCCTGAGTCTTTCTCTTGTATTGTTTTTATATAGCTATGAAAATTATAACATGGATCTATTCTTGAAGATGGGTGCAAGTCTGGCATGCTTTTATTTCCCTTTCTCTTTTTATTTTTTTACTTTAGTTTTCTGAACCAGTTAAGTGAGACACCTTTTGAAGCTCATTATTATTGAGTTTGCCAGGCAGGATATATGTAGATAAGTGTGTCTGTGTGCCTGTGAAGTCTGATGGGCTGAAATCCTGACACAACAGTTCAGGAATCTGCATTTGGACAGCAGCAGCCAAACAGAAAACTTGACATGATTTCACCTGCTCTTTGCAGACTAATCCAAAAAACATCACTCGTGTTTGCATGACCTAATCTTTGGTGGCAATCTATGACATTACTATCAACAGCCAGAGATTTGCACAGAAGAGAATTCTTTAAGATCTTTTTTAATCAGTTGGTTGCATTTTGTCAGGCTTCCACTAGAGAAAAAGTGTTTAAAATGTAGGTATGTGGAAGGACTTCCTCTGTGGAGTGTGTTGTAAATGCTTTCTATATGGCAAACACAGCAAAAGAGAGTTAGACATATATTATATAGACATATATTATATTAGAGCAGCTATAACAATGGAAGTCATAGAGCTAAGTGAGAAATGTTAGAACTCTTTATATCATTTCAGGTTGAAATACATGTAATTCGACAATCTAGATTAACTAATGGGTTATAGAGGGAACATGCACCTGGATTTGCCAGAGAGTGAACTGCCCTTAGCACTGCTTTGAATTCTGCCTTGTCAAGAGTTTAAATAGTTTTTACTTGTGTGGTCTTACTATCTCTTTAAAAGGTTCTGAAGCTGGTTCTGAATTATTTTTTAAATAGTCTTAAATTATTCCACAGCTGTGTATTCTGAGCTTTTAGTATCAAGAAGTGGTTCAGGATTGTCCAGCATTTAAGTCAAGGAGAGCAGTAGGGTGTGCATTAACTTGGGGAGTTGCCACTGTGAGTCAGATAAATTATTTAAAACACGGAAAAGGTTTCTAAGTTTCTAAATGTTTCTAATCTTGACTAAGATTCGTCATAGTTTTTGTAATGTATGTTGTCACCATGACATCCAATTTCACTTTTATTGTACGTGGTTTTTTTCCTCAGAGACATCTCTTAGCTGGTAGTTCTAAATGTAATTTTAGCTTGCCCTTCCTGCCCCACCTTTTAGGCAGTGAGTAAAGGGAGCAGAACTGGCAAGCAGAGAGTTACAGTCTTGTCAAACCACAGAGAATCCAGAGGGACAAGGCGATTTCTGCAGAGGTACCTCATTCTGACCAACAGGGAAACTTTGGTAGGCAGAGGAATTTAAGATTCATATACTGCACCCATCAACTCTTGGCAGTCAGTGTGTCAGTCTGTGTGCTCAGTCCTTGGGGCCTCCATGAGCTTCCAAGAAAGAGTTTTGGAACTATAAGGAAGGGACATGGGAAAATCCCAGCCAGTTTTGCCTGGGCACTGGACATTTGCATTTACATTCAATTGCCACTGGAATTGTTCACACCCTTGTCTGCAAACCAGAGAATGTTGATCTCTGCTTGTGTCTCAGTTACACTGATGTTTTGGAGCAGTTTTGTTTGTTTGTTTTGTCTGCCCTAACACTCATAGAATTCGAGAAAATCCTGCCTCTGTTTTGAGTATATGATCCCTGATTTCCTTTTATATCTGCTTGCCTTGAAGACGGAGCTAAAATCTGAGACAAACACCATGAATTATTTGAATCTGGAAAATTCAAATTGAATTGTCTGTTCTGAATTGTAGAACCATAAACAGTTTCTACAGTACAGGATAAAATGGTCTTTTGAAATCTATGCAATAATTTCACTTTTTTTAAAACTTTCTTCCCCCATGCTGAATGGAGATAGTTGTCCAGGTATTAAAAAGGAACTATGATTCTTGAGTAGTTCTCAGTAATTCTCCTCTGGAAAGAAAACAGTAGGTCTACATTTTTAGCTCCTTCTTAATTGTAGAAAAATGGGAAACCAACTTTGGTCAGCACAGGTGGTAATTTCTTTGATATTTAGGGGTAGTCTTGAGCTGCCTAGTCCAGTGTGTCCTGAGACCAAAACCAGTATCAGTAGATCTATGCTAATTATCTACTGCCTTAGGGAAAAAAAAATACCTTTTTTTCCTTTATTTTGTTGAAAAGTGTACTCAAATGGCTTAAAGACTTTGTAGAAAAAAAAATGCATCTCTTATTTAAGATGACTCTTTTTCAAACCCTGCTATTGTGTTAATAGTATGAGTCAGAAGAAGGACGAATCAATGAAAAGTCTTTACAGAGTAACAATAAGAAATGTTCTTACTGTGTAGTCCTTATTTTTGTTACAGATCAAAGGCTGAAAAAACCTAAACCTTAAAAAAAATAAATACAAAGATGAAAGAATGCATTTGGTCTTTGTAATATCCAAAGATTGGCCTAAATTGCATCTCTGAAACAACAATTATTGCTCTAGAATCATACTCCAAATGAAGCTTGTGGAACTATGCAATTTCCCCTCTGACTCTGTTTTTTTAAGAAAGGTAAATAAGTGGATGAATGAGTTTATAAAAAACAACCCAAGACATTAAAAAATTCACAACCCCTCTTGGAAGGCTCGTTCAAAGCTGTGTAAAGAGCATTTGCTTGTGTAGATGTCAGCGCAGGTACCTGCAAAAATCTGGTGAATAACTTGCACAAGGTGAGGGCCTGAAAAAGACTTATCATCCAAAAAGTCCAAACAAGGGGGCTCCCCCCACCTGGCAGTGTGGATTTCTGGGGAAAGGCTTTACCAGATCTTTCCAGAAGTTCTTGTCCAGATGAACCCAGCTCAGGGGCACTGAGAGAACTTTGAACATCTCAGAAGATTGTAGGAGATGGACTTTCCACCTGCATGGTAAGCTGGGAGAGATGGTGAGTGGGACAGGACTCGGGGGGGGATAAGAAAGTAGATTATTACTCAAAATACAACCACAGTGAGGGGCTTTCAGCTCCTAACATTGTCTCACTTCTACCCAACAACAGGAGTTTATGTTTGTGCACAACTCTAAACAAAGAGACCTCAATTTTCTCTTCGAACTCCTAATGGAACCTTTTCAGCTGCTAATGAAAAATAATCAGCTTGAAAAATTAGAGTAATTTCAACCTGCCTAAAAGAAGTGTAGCTGGGGCTGCAGATGTGCTGTGGACTCTGAGTGGCTGGGCAGAGCCTCTGCTGAACAGACAGTGGGACTGACTGAACCATCCTCATCCAGGGTCAGGTCTGTGTGACTCTGGGGTTTCTGACTGTTCCTGCTGGTCACTCAGTAATGGCAGCTTGTTAAATAAGCCTTGGTCATGAAAATACAGAAATGTAGAGGGATGTTAACACAGGCTGATGGTGTAACACAGTTGTAAAGCTCCAAAAATCATTTTAAGATGAGTTAAAAGTTACTGTGCATTGTGTGTATGGGGCCGGCTGACCAGTTGGCATTTTTAACTTTTAAAAAAGGTGTTGATCAGTATTTACAATGATTGATGATTCTGATAATTTGCTGACTTTTTCCATAGTAAATTGTGAAAGTTTGAATGATGCATATGCTGGTCTTTGACACAGTAGTTACACCAAGAGTGTGTGTAGTGACGTGTAGTGAACAAATAGTTTTTGACAGAAATGTAATCTTTTCATCTGCCTCAACACAGCAGAGGGAAAAGATGAAGGAGGATCCCATTTGGTGTCTACAAGTACATGCAAATATTTGACTTGAGAGGAAGTAAGAAGACTTTACCCTGATTCACCCACTGTCTTTGGAAAAAAAAAAAAAAGAGCTGTCAAGAAATTGAAAATCTTATTAAAAGACTGGAAAACCTTGCCTAGAGGTGGATTTGCACTGTTTGTGTGGGGAGTATAATGTACTCAGAGACTCAGTAGCAAGTGTTTACTTGCTTAAGGCATTTTTATATTAGGAATGGCCCTATTTTATGTCTTTAATCTTAGAGGTGGCTTTTTTTTCAAAATTTTTCCAGTATTTGATGTCTTATTTCTGCTCCAAATGAAATCTCCAGATAAGAGGATATTTTTTGTGTATAAACAAACAGGGACAGATGACAGGGAAGAGTGATCAGGTTTCTAGGGTAAGAAAAAAAGCTTCAAATTCAAGTTAATTTCATGTTAAAATGTATGGAAATGTATGGAAAAACAGAAGTATAGTTTGAAATAATAAAATGAATCTTTAATTATATAGATATGCAAACTGTACAAAGGTACACTTAAGAAAAACAGAGGACAGAGTTACTGATAACTCTCTAGAATCTTCCTTTAAGTAAACTGTTGGTTTTTACTATTCACTTCTTCTATTTATATCCCAAAAGTGATGAAAAGCATATTTAGTCATTTTAGATAAGGGATACAGCATTATCCATGGCTGACTGAACACATACCAGGCAGGTATTTTTAGCTTCTTTAGGCTGAACGGATGCAAGTGGAAGTTCCACTTCAGTTGCTCGTGTTGTATGGAAAACAGGCTGGAATTGGTGAGGCAAGGTTAATGTGAGGAGCTGGACATTAGTCTTGGGACATAAAATGTCCATTCTCCTGAAATTACTATAGGCAGTAGTGTGTTCAGCTGCATAGTAATGTGTACAGAGGAGAAAATATATATATATATATGTGAAGAGCATAATGTTTGAAACATGCCAGGGAGGTCTGTGCTGATAGATAATATGAGCCCCAGGAGAAGCCAGACTAGTTCATCATCTTGTGGCCTGGCAGCAGTGAGGTGACTTATCATAGCTAGAAAAACATCACTGTGCTGAACTACCTGAAATCTTTCAAGCCTTTGTTCAGAACTCGTATTTGTTTGTGTTAATTCATCCGTGACACCTCTGAGCTCCAGTTCCCTTAACACCTGGAACAATTATCTATGGGGCAAGAGGGAGAACTGAGGTACCAAAACCTCTTCTGTGGTTCATTTAAAAACAAAACAAACTTCTCTTCACCCTCTGTCATCCTTTGTAAATTTTAAGCATATGGAGTAGTTTGGGCTGAGTAGAAATCCTTGCATGGTGGTTTAACTTTGCTCTCTTGGGAATGCAAAGCGCCTCTTGCCAGCTGGATGTGTGGGATTGAGGAGGTGCTAGAGCACACACTGGAAAATGGAAAGTCTCTCCCCTGTGGCAAAACAAAGCTGGAGGGCTGCTTTTTTATTGTGGATGCAGTCACTCCCAAAAACAGCAGTAAATGGTTTTCCTGACCTGCAGAACTCTTCCAGTCTGGTCACAACTTTTCCCTTTCTCCCCAGTGTGGGGCCCACTCCTGTTTTACCTCTCAGAAGAGGATCTGTGTGGAATCTCCAGCAAGGATGGCACAGCTATCAATGATGTTAATAAGCTGAAGGAAGGAACCCATGACAATCTTCAAGAACACTGGAAACATCCAAAGAAGTGCAAACATCCAAAGTGTGGTCCCACAATATCAGAATACAGCAAATTTTCTCTTCATTTGGCAGGTTGCTAGCCAATATCTTTCATACTCCCCTAATTTTTAACACTAAGTAATTTTGGATTTTCCCTGAATTTTACCATGTTTCTTTAGAGCTGCTCAGCATGGTAATTCTGTCTCCATCTTCTCTAAGGGGAAAGAAAAAGAAAATCAATTACAGTAGAAAAAAAACCTGTTGGCTAAATTCACAAAATCTAACACTTGTGCAGAATTGCACACTGGAGCTTGTGGTCATGTATTTAGTAAAGTCTGGCCTAAATCTAGAAAAACTAAATGTATATATTTTACAAATCTATGTGTTTTATTACTTGTTTTTTGGATGGTGAGTACTACTGCTCAAGGTTACACTGAAGGAAAACTCTTTTCCCATCCATCTTCACTGTGGTAACTCTTAATTTTTCTGGCAGGATAAAGCCCCTGACTCACAGGGGTGAGCCCCACACTACCTGTGAGAAACAACTCCGAGCATTAAACAAAAATGAAAACCTAAGGTTTTAAAAATCCAGCTATGTTGTTCTCACTGTAGTTAATGGAAGTTTGCCCATTCGTACAACAACCAAACAAATGCATGGAAAGCTAGTGTTTAAATTTGGGAAGTTTTATCTTGTCACCTGTCCTCTAGGGTACTGAAATCTGCTGGTTTCAGTAGAAAAGCCAGATTGAGAAAAGCTTGCTCTGGCCTTGCTGCTGCCAGCTGGTCCTTCCACCTGTACTATTTTGTGTCCACTTCAATGCTCCAAGGAAAGTCATTTTGTGAGGCCATGTGGTTAAACTGCTCTGAGAAACCATCCAGGTTAAAAATGACTTGGCAAAAATGGAAAAGAAGAAAGTGAGAGTTTATTTTGTGAGCCAGTTTCCTGATCCAGTTCTATAAAACAGCCCCACAGACAGCTCTTTTGGCATAGCTGAGGTCCCAGGGCAGGAGCACGCCCCAAGCTCCTGCAGCTGGTGTCTGCTGAAGGAAACTGTTCTCTAAGACATCTGCTTATTCTGAATGAAGTGGTGAGACATCCACCCTCCTTCTTTTGTGTCAGATTCTTCCTTGTGTGGCCTTGGTCTGATCTTGACATGATGTGGCACCTCCTTGAGGGACCTGTTTGCTGTTCTATTTCTTAAAGTATCTCTTACCATGCAATATAATGTCTAAACCTTTGGTAGAAGTCCACATAAAGCATGTGCTGGATAAAACAAACCTCTCTTGTAGGATAACTCCACCTTAGGTGTACAAAATGTGCTTGCCCACACCTTGCTACTGGACTGATGGTTAGGGACCTGGCTAGCCAAAATATGAACAGCAGGGCTAAAAATAAAGTAAAAATCAGAGGAAAAGAATGTGCTGTTGGATCCTCCTCCACCATTTCATTCACTAAAATAAAAGAGATAATTTCCACGCCTGTTGGACCTATTGCTGCTGTCTGTGTCTGCCTCTCCTTATCAGTGTTTGCAAACTTCCTCATGTAGCACTGCAGGATTCCAGCTGGCAGGAGTTTGCAGTGACAGTATGGTGTTTTGTCAAATTACATCCAAGTGTAGAAGGAAGCAGCATGAGGACGATGAATCTGAAATCTGCAGTGAACCTACTTCTCCATCTGAAATCAGCATCTGAAGTCACTAACAGTAAAAAGTCTCAGGTGAAATGTGTTTCTTGGGTGGAAGGCAGGCAGAGACCCCCAGCACCACCTTATTCTGCTATTTTTATGTTTGTCCTTTAGTGGGAAGAATGAAGGGGAAAATAGCAGCGGAAACATGTTTTTTCTTGTCTTTCAGTGGCCTTAACCTTTATAAATGAGTGTCTTGCAGATCCATCACTTAATATCACTCCAGATGGCAGGAGTAGCCTCCTGTCTGTAGGAAAGTCAATAGAGCAGCTCTACCACACATCTTTCGAGCCTGCAGTCATCTCAGTGCCAAACTAGAACTGTTGTGATGTGGGGAGTAGTGCTGAGGAGGGTGTGTATCTTGCAGGCACAAGAGGCTGCTTGTTTGAGTAGCCTATGGAAATGGTCATGATGTAGAACAAAGAATTTCTTAGTACTGAATAAAATGGCTGAGGGGAATTTTGATAAAGGGATCTATTTTATATCATCTGAGTATGTTGCATTGAACAGTTAGTAGGGCATGCCAATCTGTCTGTCCAGGTGCAGAGAAAAATTAGTGACATTGTGCTGTTTGCTCTGAAGTATTCCTGTGTCTCCAAGGCTCCTTTGGAATAGCATCCTTAAGGCATTTCTGGATAATCTTGAATTTGGCCTAATTACAATTCAGATAAGTACTTGCATTGCTGCAAGCCTTTTCAGAAAAATCAAGAAATTATTTGAGAGCAGACTGACTGCAGTCTCAGGCTGTTCTAGTCTTTTCAGTCGGTCATGATATTACAGCTACATCAGCCCATCAGCAAATTCTCAGTGAGTACCAATTTTGCCAGAGCACTATGACAAAAACTGTAGCCTGCTTTGGCAGAAGAGAGAGGATTTGTTTTCTGCTCCAGTCTTTACAATGTCCTCTGTGGTGTCAAGTGCTCAAGTCACCTTATAAATCCTGAAAATGGATATGCAGTTGATCACAAGTAAAAAAACAAGTCTTGTTCCAGTGCCCAATCACCCTCTGGGGGAAGAATCCTTTCCTAATATCCAGCCTAAACCTCCCCTGACACAGCTTCAGGCCATTCCCTTGGGTTTTGTCAGTGTCACCACAGAGATCAGTGCCTGCCCCTCTTCCCCTCCCTGCAGTGAGGTCTCCCCTCTGTCTTCTCCAGGCTGAACAACCCCAGTCCCTTCAGATGCTCCTCACAAGGCTTCCCCTCCACACCCTTCACCATCTTTGAAGCCCTTCTTTGGATGCTCACTAATAGCTTAATATCCTTTTTCCATTATGGTGCCTTTTTTCTCAAGGTCACCCGGTGTATATTTTTACTGTCTGTTTTGTAATTGTCTATTTCTAACCTCAGAATTTGAAGTGGTCTGTTCATAAATCATCAATAATGTGTCCAGCATCCCCGTCTCCAGTTTATTTGGTCTAGTTTTTTTATCCTGGCACAAAATCCCCAATATCATAATGATTTTTCTTTGCAGTGCCTTGTCAGATGCTGCACTAAAATACAACAATATTATAAGTACAGGGTTCTCTTTAGATATTTGATGTGCCTTATTAAAAGCTCAGAGAAAAAAGATATTGGTTAGCCAATAGCAGTTTCAGTTCAGTTTATCAGCCCACGCCAGCAATTATTACTGCTTCTCTAATTGTCAGGACATGCCTTTTCTTTTTCCCTAGTTCCTATTTCTCAAACTGAATTAGTGTTTTTATTCTTCTGCACCCAGCACAATGTATGTTTTTTGATTCAGCAGCAAATGGAAGGAGATGCAATTAAGTGAAAGAGCAGGCACACAGCAAGAGGCACAAGCTGCAACTGGGAAATTTTTCTCCCATTCCAAATTAGTTTGATTACAGAAATCCAGCCTTTTAAGACATGTTTCTATGCCATCTCCAGAGGAATACAGTGGAGCAGTGTTCACTGGAGCTGCAGTCATGGCTGTGTGAGATGAAGTTCCAAACTGTAGGACATTAATGCAAACAGATTGTAATACAATGGATTCATAGAGCAATTTATGCCCTGACACAGAGACTTTCTTACTGGAAAGTATTGCTGCCATTACTTGGCAAAAATCACCCCAAACCTCAATTACCTTGTTTGACAGGGTAATTTTAACGGTAGTAGTAAAGTTAATTCTGTTAATGCCTTTCAATTAAGATTTGGTTTAATATATATTAAAATGTTGGAAAAAATAGAATGGATTTGGTTTATGTGATATAACAGGTTTTTTTTTTTCCACAAATACAGGCATTCCTGGCTAATTCAGTTTGTGAACAGTACACATGCTCTGCTAAAAGTCAGCAATTTGGAGTCTTACCACAAGATTTCTTGAAAATTCCTCATATATGTCTAGTTAAGTCTTGGTAACCTCCTTGGTTTATGTACATCTTTGTGCTATAAAAATTTGTCCTTTGATGCCACAGTTGGGATAAACCTCATAGGGTGTTAGGAATTAACAATTGGGCTGGAGGAGAAGATTTTTATTTTGTATGTATTTAAGATGTAGTATTTGCTCTTAAATAGTCACTTTTTTTAAAAAATACTGCTGTGTTCTTTAAATGATATAAATCAAAGTACTCTCCAGTGCTTGGAAAGTTTGACTGGCTTTTGAACCTGAAGAGTTTTTCTTTCTGTGGAACCCCGTGGCTTGTCATGTGCTGCCATTCATTTTTGAAAATGAGAGACAAATTGACAGTGTGATGATTAGAGGACTGGATCATCTCTTACAAGGACAGGCTGAGAGAGCTGAGTGGTTTTGGTTCATTTGATGATATCTGTTGTACTACTTTTTGCTTTTTTTAGGATTTACTCCTACTGTGCTCTAACTCATCAGTCTGTTACCATTTGTTGGCACAAAGGACGGGACATGCCTGGCTTGGATGTTTCATCATTTGAATATTAATTAGAGGAAGAGTTATCCTATTTTCATAAAAGTTTTACTTGCAAAAAAGGTATCTTGATACAAAGCTGAAGAGTTGAGATGCAAGGAATTCAGGTGTTAAAATAAATACAAAGCTGTGTTTATTTTGGGGAGAACTGCGTGCATGAAAGTCAAATCCTTCTTTTAGAAGTGGAGTCTCAAAGGTTCTCCTCTCCTGATTAGCAGAGCCTTGTTCATTCTTACCTTTTAAAGATTTTTCTGTGTCCTTGTCCTGTCTGTGTTTCCCTTAAACTCATCTTTGTGAGATTTTTATCTGTGGCACATTTGTAGCTCAGATCATAAAAAAACCCAAGGTGCCTTGTGTTCACAATAAAACAATTTGCATGAATGACTGGCTGAGCTTGTTTAACAATTTCCAGTACCAATAATTTCCCTGGATTTGAGGTTTACAAACTGTTTTGTTTGGGGACTTGCATGAGAAAATTGATTTTGATGTGTTCTGGTATGGTAAAGTTAACTTTTTCCAAAATTAAGAACTTCGAAAGAACTGGAGAGTTTGGATGGAGGTTTTGCCTTTATTCCCTGGAATGTAGATAGCAACCTGTGAACATGTATCAGGAATGTAAATACTATGCTTAAATGTATCAGGAACATAAATACCATGGAAGAAACATGCATGCAGTGTGGCTTTAAACAAACTTCGGGTTTTTTCTTTTCTTACAGTGTTTTGGTTGGGGTTTTTTTCCTTCTGCCTTTTGCTCGTTCCATTTTTTTCCTCTAGCTTGAGCTGCATTACTGCTTTGTGATTTTAATTTCAGACCTTAAAATGAAATGCCACTGGAGGCACAAAGCCAGTGCCCTAAGAGGGCAATATATACTGGTCGTGTTGCAGAATGGAGAGGTGGTTTTAATTGAATTTCATTCTTGCAGAACTAGGTCATTGTTCTCTAAGGTTGTTTAAATTAAGTACAAACTAAAGCATTCTAGTTAAATTGGCCCACTGATCATTTAACAATAAAGGATGTTATTATCTTTACTGTCAAAGCTGGCATAGTTAATAGTATAAACAGAGTACCCTGGGCTTTATCCTTAGAACCAGAACTTTAGGTTGAGGAGCTGGTGGTGGTATTTTGTGTGATTTTACACATGGAGTTCTACAATGGATAAAACTGAGTTTTTTGTAGATAATTGTGTCACTGGCTGATGGAGTGACCCAGGCTGGAAGGAACCTCAGGTGCCTCTGGCTCAAAGCTTGGGCAGCACTTAAGTTCAGTCCAGGCTACTCAGGGGTTTATCCTCTCTGGATCTTGAAAACCTCCAATGACAGCAATTCCCAGATCATCTCAGCCCCCTTTCTCTGAATATGTACATATAATGCATTGGAAATTGGGACTTTTTATTTGTTTTTTCTAATGTTTAATACCCGGGAAACCACTAAAACTTCGTTCAGTTCTGACGTTTCTGTAATTCAAGTGTGGTTTTTTTTCACCCACTTGGGAGAGGTTAGATATTTGTCTCTTAAAAAAAATAATTTTTTTTTCCTCCCCAAACTGGATACAAACAATGGAAAAAGGAGAATTTCTTGAGTACTACAAAGTGTGTGACACTTTTGGAAATATATCTTTTTCCCCCACAGGAGCATAGTAAAGCTGCAATACAAATTTAAACAGAAGCAGTTCAATAACAGCTTTTCACATTTCTCAGAGTAAATAAAATTATTAAATGAGAAATTATATTAATATTTACTCTGAGGCAGAGCTAATCTTCGAAGTTAACAGTTTTCTGACTCAAGTGGTGTTAATAATCAGATACCAAATAGGATTAGGAGGTAAAAATGAATACCTTTATTTGCCTCCAGGCCATTGGTACATAATGTAAATTACACAAATATAAAGGTTGGCAATCATTAAAACTGGATTTCAGATGTTGCATTTGCTTCAAAATCTTCCTGCTCATTTCTCTGTTGCTACACTGACAATTTTTCATACTGTGAAATGTTTTTCTTCTTGTTTTTCAGCCTTCTCTTATCATATCAACTGAGACTCTCCTGTGGAATGTATGTTTGTAATATTTGATTTCTAACAATCTTAGGCAATGGTTCATCATGGTGATGAAGTAACACATTTTAGTGTGGTTAAACTGTTTTCTGGAAGGAATGGGAAGAGAAACTGTAAATTTTAAACAAAGCTGTAATTAACACAGTGGCAAAGTCCAAAGGGTTGCATGATTAGAGGTGAACCATAACTGAGATCCAGTTCTTTATGTAACTTACCCAATTCAAGACATTTTCTGTCTCTCTGGGCATTTAGTTTGCTCTACTAGTGAAACAACTGGTATCTCTTGTAAAACTTTAATCCTGAAGGAAGACTCATTTTTTGGCTTTTTATTTAGGGCATAATGGCTGGATATAAGTTTAAATTACTTCTGTGCTTTTAGGAAAACTAGGCTGTCTATCATCTTTTCCAAAAGAGCCAACACCTTTAGAGGTTGTCCATGTATTTTGAAGCCTCTTCCTTTCTTGTTTGTTGATTTTTCCCTTGAGTATTTGCTATTTTGAAGAGGTGCATTTGGATAGTTCTCTAGACCACATCCCTGCCCTGGTCCCATTTTCTCTTTGCAAGGTTGGGAAAGCACTTGGGGGAAGAACTGGATGACATTTGTTCCTTTCCTTCAGTTACCTGTGATGAAGAACTCGGCTGAATTTGATGCCATGCATGATGTGCTTCATGCTGATTGTTTCTTCTGATGTGTTCTGCTCTGCTGTGTGTACTAGGATTAAGTCTTGCAAATATTTTTCTGAAATGTGTCACTCCGATCTGCCAGCCATGGTTTCAAAGCACAGGGGCTCCTCCAGTTTTAACGTTTTGTGATTTAATTTTAGAAGTATAACAGTTCTGCCTCTTTCATTTGAAGATACTTGAAAAACACATTGAATTTGCCCATTTTCCTTTAAGATTTCAGTTGCAAATATCACTGTATGATGTGATCCAGGCAACTGTGGTTTGGGTCTTATGGTTTGGGTCTTACAAGAAACAACACTTGACATATGCTTAGACTGCAGGCTGAGAGATTTAGGAATGGACTCAGTCATCTTTTTCCTTGGGAGAGCACTTATCATCCTTACCCACACTGGTCTGGGTTTAGATTTGCCCAAGGTTTCCAGTTCTGTGAGCAAATGATACTTACACAAGGTGACAGCAGAGCGTGGAAACTTGGAATTGCTATCTCCTGGAGGGCCTGTAGGAGAGCAGATCATCCAGATCAGGGGATGGTGGCAGCATAGGGGATGTGTGTCCCTGGCAGCTGGAGCTCTTGGACACTTGCAGAGTGTCTGATGTCACCTACATTTCTCAAACCAGAGGCAGCAATATCACCACAGGACCCTTGTTCTAAGGAGAAGGGGAGGCAGCACAGGTATGGACTAAAGCAAAAATTTAGCATTGTAAGTTCATTTCTTTGTAAGCTCAGTCCTGATGCTGATCAAATATGACTCGTTCTGCCACAGGCAAAATCCAAGTGAGGTGAGTCCTGCAGTTTATTTACACAGAGGTACAAGGAACACGTGTATGTACACAAGCAAGAAATTTTATATATTGAGTTGAGTCCTGTTTTGAATGTTTAATTCATTATAAAAGACTTCAAAATTAGTGGTTTTAGTTTGCTTTGCCCAAGGAATTAGAAGTATGAGTATGTATGAAAAAGGTTTAACAAGATATCTTTTGAACAAAATTCCCTTTGTAAGCAAGGAAAGTGTCCATCATTCAGTGCATCAGAAACTGTCTCTGATGTCCTTTAGGTGTGAAGAATGACAGTCACTAACACTGATTTTTAATTGTTGGTTAGAGGAAGAAAACAACACTTCCTTATCCACTAGAAATGATCAAGTTGTTAAAATGAATTATGCCAACCAAAATAAAGACACAGTTTTTTCTCTAGTCCTAGAAGAGGTGATTGCTGTGAAAAGCTGCTTTTGTCACCTCAATCCTGTTTTCAGGTTGTCTTCTGGTGACTCAATTCTATAGACTTTTCAATGCAGTTTGCCTTAAATGCAACCTGGCTTAACATGGCTTCAGCATTCTTTTTGATAATTCTGCTACTGATGCTAAGCCTAGGCCTTGGTAAGCACCTTTATGAAAGGAAATGCTTTGGAGTAACTGTCAGTTATTTTGAGGGTTGAATCAGGTTTCAAAATTAGATGTGTTAGATTTCAGTCAAACCTGTTTATTCAAAACAAAACTTGGAAGGAAATTGGAAACTGTGACAGAGTAGACTAACACCAGTAAGTGATTTTTGTGGAGACCTTTAAAGGATTTTTTTAGCCTGTTTTGGACTGATGAGAAAAGTGAGAACATCGAGGTCCTTTGCAGAATTTGAGCTGTCTGTGGCTTTTCATCCACTCTCCAAAGCACTTCATTTACTGTTTTACCAAGTGTACAGCCAAGCTAACCTGGCACCTGTCTATCTCCAAGAGAGGTGGTCTCCTTTGTACTTTTCCATCTTTTGGTTGAAGCAGATTAACTGGCCTAAACAAACCAAAAATCCCTAGTCCTGTGGAAAACCTGTTTGAGAAATCAGATGCTAACTAATGCTGGGGAAGGCGCAAAAGAAGGGCTGCTCGTTTTGGTGGCCATCATCTGGGACAGAGCTGACCACTGTAGCAGTACTGCCCTGCCTGCAGCAGTTGTGCCTGCTCTGCTTCCCTAAAGCACTGAGTGCAAACCTGATTAGTCAGTAAATCACAGTAATTGTGTTCTGTAGTCTCAGGGGTTAAGTAGTTGGAGAGACGTGATCTGAATATTGCAGAGAAATTGATTAATTCACAGTTATTGCCAAGATACTTTAAGGAAGTAATGACTTAGGTCTGTTCATTACAGAGAAGGGAATTGACTATGAGGTGGCAGTCTGGTTAGAGGCCATATTCCCATTTATTTCCTTGAAGAGCACGTCCAGACATCAAGGTTAAGGTCATAACAGGATTGTCATGTTCCCAAACCATTCAGTTCCTGGGACTTTAAAACAAAACCCACCAAGGTGAAGCAAGAACCTGGGGGGAGCGTAGGCGCTGAGTTTAATTTGAACCAGGTCAGGTTGGGGTAACGCACCATTCTGTGTCCCATTAATCCAAAATTGCTTTGCTTTCTGGTGAGGAAGGAACAGAAACCTTTATTAAATACTGAAATAGGAGATTCAGTCTATGAAGACCTGTGTGGACGTGAGCTGTGAAACAACAGAAGAGTAGCACCTGCAGGCAGAAGGAACGACCTGTCACAGCACGTAGCTTCATCTTATAGCCAGGTATTGGAATAAAGGGCTTATCACAGGGAAAGTACAGGCACAGGGAAAGCCTGATGTGTGGCACCAGACACCCAAAAGGGTTTTAATCTATGCGAAGGAGTCGCCTTCACGACAAAAAAGGGAGAGGCGTGAGTCTTGCTGGAAAACGAGACTGGGAAAGCTTTGTTCGCTCGCTCCCCCCTCCCAGCAAATTGCCTGCAAGAGCATCATACACACTGGTGCATCATTCCTCTTATCTCCCAGCATGACTCACTGAGCCATACATAGCAGCACTTCTTTTGAGGAGATTTCTTACTCAGAGCAAGCTGGATGTGGAAACAAAGACTCGGAGTCAGACTGTTAATGTCACTTTTTGCATTAGAATTCCTTGTGTGACACATAAAAATGTCTAAAAACAGCTTGACTAGCAGTGCCTATCTGTATTAAACAGGTATTGTCAGGCTAAAAATACTCATTAGTTTTCTCCTGATTGGATGCTCTTATTTTCATATTATTTGTGTATTTTTGGGCAACAAGAATATCTGTTGATTGCACTAGGAAATTATTGGGTATTTCAGTATTTGGATTGCTGGTAATGCAATATAGCAGGTGGCTTTCAGAGCATGCTTTATGCTTTTTTTATTCTGTGGGTTTTTCTCCCTTTTATTGCCCAATCATACTCCAAATTAATTCTCCGTGACTTCTTTCTCTTCTCTTTTAGTTTTAAGGGAACTGATTGTGACATCCAAGTATGGCTTGTAATATTGATCCTTTTAAAGATCCTTTTAGAAAACTTCAAGAAAAATTGATTTTCTGGAATGCCGATGGGACCGTCCCTCCATATTGTGCATTAATTTAGTACCTTGTACTTCTTTTCTTGCCAAGAAACGCCAGCCAAGGCTTTCTTCAGGGTTTCAATGCTTGCTGCTGGACCAGATCTCTGTCCTTTTCCCCAGATGAACTCCAGCCCAAGGATCCTGAGCTGTGTTTTTCTGGTGCTGTTGCCAGCTGCACTTCTGTTCCCTGTTTGTTCCTGTAGTAGAGCACTGTGCTCTTTGTTTATGTTGCGTGTTTGTTGACTCAGCTCCCAAAATTTTTAAGTATGCACTGGGAAGCAAGGAGTTCCTCCCTGTGTTTTGTGATGTGGGTAATGTATTAACGAAGTCGTGTTAGTAAAGGAAATATTCCTGTGTTCTATTACAGGTTTTGGGATTTGAAGTTGATACGGTGAACTCTGTCCAGTTTTCAAACCACACAGGTAAAATTTTACAGATACTACTCCACAGTCACTGAACTCACTCAGCATGGGGCTCACCTCATCCCATGATAGTCCAGAGGACATTGGTCTTGTGTTTTCACTCACATTTTCACAGTATCGTGTGGAAATGTAATTTTCATGTTTTGATTCAAATCTCTCGAAAGCCTGAATATGGCAGTAGGGCGTTGATATGATGGATGTGGTGATGCCTCCTTCTGCCCTTCAGAGTGTGAATTTCTTTTGTTAGGCAGTAGTCTAATTAAGTCAGATAGTGAAATAACACAAATACAGCCACTTACACAGCCAGGCGTGTGAATAAGGGAGTCTTCAAAATGTTTTTCTGTGAATTATGGCTCTATGAGAGTCATTGTCACATCACCAACCCAAGCCTCAGAAAAATACTGAGGTAGATGGAAGGTTTCCTCACTTTGTGCCCATCCAGGTACTATCTAATATCCCAAAATCTCACTTTAATGGGAAGAAGGGTGTTAATACATTTGGGTGTATTTTTATTTAAGCTCTAAGCCTGAACTCAATGTGCTCACCTAAGATATTGAAACTTCCTAATACTAACAGTGCTAGAGGAGTTGATTTTTTAAAAGAAAGCTGAAATTTATTTTAGCAATACCTTTCACCCATAAAGGAGCTCCAAGTGACTTGCTATTTTTGAATCACTGGAGACACACCATGCTGTCTCAGTGGTGGCAGGTTGTTTGAGAGGAGAGCTACTCCAGACAGAGAAAATCTACAGGTGTCTTCAGAAAATAGTCTGGGAGCAAATTCTGGCTTTAACATCTTGGAGAAGAGCAAAAGTTGTTTCTGACAAAGGAAAAAGAAGACAGAACTTGAGGTACTTTTCTAGTATCTCTACACGTACAGCTCTATTAATAAAGTACTAACTTTTGGAACAGAGATCAGACTCTTACTCTGCTGAACTTCATGCAGCTTTCAAAAGGTTGTAAGGTGCCCATCATGGAGGGAATTTAGTGTCACTTTGGGAACAAAAAATTAATGTTTCAAAGGTGGCTTGAAAACTTGTTGAGGAAAGGCACAAAAAGAGGTAATAATTAAACAAGGGAATGAGGCCTTTCCTGGCTTAGGCAAAAATCTGCTTATTTTGCTTGTACGCTTTGGCACAGTACAAAGGTTCTCTTGTGGTTTTTAAAGATACATAGGTGTGACTTCTGTTTATTTAAAGAATGTATTTGGTTTTGGAGTTTGGGATTTTCTGTTGTTTAGTTTCAGTAGCTGGGTAAAACTGTTGCAATCTTCCAGAAATTAAGCAATTTTTTCGTGTCAGATTATTCGGTGCTTGAAATACATGAACACCTGTTGTTTGTTGGCTTTCTGTTTCAAGATTAAATCAGCTTTAGAGGGCACTGAAAGAGCTTAATAGAGGTTTTATTGACCATAAACTGAATGTGTCTAAAGGTGGGAAAATTACATTACCAGTAGGGTGACCAGGTTCTTAAAACAAAAAAAGAGAGAAGATTTTAAATTTGTTTTTATTAGTATCACAGCCAAGGGAAGGTTGCCAGTGTTTCATTCAAGGTTTGGCAGACAGTGGAAGGAACAATAAATTAGTGATTCCTCCTCCCACAAGAAGACCAAAATAAGCATCCCAAACCCCAAAAGATCTCAAATATCACAGTTCTTTAAAATGCTGGAACTACTCCTGATGTTTACAAGTCACATTTTTGGGAGGTTTGTTGTGGTGATTTTGTTTGTGTTTTGGTTGGTTGGTTGGTTGGTTGGTTGGTTTGGGTCTTTTGGGGTGTTGGGGTTTTTTTTGTTTTTGTTTTGTGGGTTTTTGGTTGGTTGGTTGGTTGGTTGGTTGGTTTTTTTTTTTTTTTTTTTTTTTTTTTAAAAAAATCTATTAAAAAATCCCAAAGTTTGCTGCACAACCTCACGATTTTGGGAAGCAGAGCTTGTGTCTGGCACTGTCCTGCATTGTGTGCTGGGTGAATGGATGAAGGTAACTTGAGTTTGCTGGAAAAACAAAATTTTACAAGAACCATTTCTGTCATCAGCATTAAAGCTGGAGGACAAACTCCTTCAAAATCTAGCTGTGAACTTTAGTTTCTGAATGAATGCCAGATGAGCACAGGTGGAAGAATGTGTGGAGTTTTGGACATGGTATAGTTTCTTTCCTTCTTTCCTTGTTTTTAAATTTGGAGTTAGCAGCAAATGAAGTGCAGAGAGAATTTATGACTAACAGACTTTGGTGAATCATTATTGCTCTTTTTTTTGCCCTGTCCACAAATTAGTAAGACACCACAGGCCTCTTTCTGCTGACTCCTGCTCAGAAAATTCAGCTTTCTTTAGTCTCTGATAATCCTGAAATTTGGAAAATGTGCTTTGAATCAGTGCCCCTGGGAGAACAGTTTGTCATGTTGCTTCGTGAGGAACTTTAGTGATTAGAGTGACTCACACTTGAGTGGCATCATGCTTCCCATACAAATGAAAGAAGCTGTCGTGCAGCCTATTAACTGTGCTCTTTATCCTATATTAACATACTGTAAGCAGAAGCATCTCCTCATATGATGTGCAAAATCAGAAATCTAGATTTATTTTTAATGATATAGTTGATTTTTTTCGGGGGTGTCTTTTTAATTCTTCGGTGATTTCCAGTTTTGTTTTTCATTGTTAGGTTAATTTTAAGCAATAATGTCCTTACTCTGCCCCCAAATCCTACCTTTGAAACATCTCTGGAACAAATAGCCTGGGGTTTTTTTTCTTTTACTTTTCCTTTTATTCTTGAGCACGTTTGACTTCCACTTAGTGGGTGTGTAGTAGGTGGTTGGGTTGGCTGGTAGGTCTAACACATGAAAAATGACAATTATGTCTTGATGAGATTCTGCACAGTCTGCCCACCCAGGTGATTCATTCACCCCTGTGTGTGCAGGGCAGAAAGAAAAGATCTCCACTTGTGCCTGACACCAGTAGCATTTTACTCCCACTCTGTGACCAGCTGTAAAAAAATCCAGTGGGGAATTTGGTGCTTAATTTGTGGTCTTGTTGAAGGCCTCCTGGCAGATACAGATGAGTCATGTGCTCAGAGCAGGTTGTCTGCTGGAGTTTGCAATGTGAATTTTGTGACACAGCTGGGCCCAGCTTGCCTGCCCATCACGAGCCTTAAACACTACAACTTTCTTCCTTTTTCCCATGTGAAATTCTTTGTTACTGAAGCCACTTGGAATAGTTTTGCAGGGAGCACCACAGGAGGAACTCAAACCTCAGAACAGAATGTTCTGGGTTGGAAAATAAAAGAATCTTACGTGATTTGCTTTACTAAAATGGTAGCTTGTTTTTGTTCTGCTGTGTTGGTCAGTTGGTTTTATTTTTCCTTCTGATATGCCTGGTACTTTGATTTTCTGTCATCCTTGTTTTTGAAAGTAAGTAATTAAGAGGATTATAAATACATCCCAAAGTAAAAAAAAAAAAAAAAAAAAGGCAAAGAAGGGCAAATATGTAAATTCATCTTGTGTGAAGTATTAGCTATCCCTCTTGGTTGTGTTTTTTAATTTATTTATTTTATTTATTTTTCATATGAATTAACCAAGACATTTCCTTTGAGACTGATGAATATGTTCATCATTTTAATGACATGAGGCATTGTTATCTTAGTTGTTTATCATTGCCTTATCTGCTAAAAGCAAATAGATAACATGTAATTGCAATAAAAGACCGTAACACAGACAGGCAGAAGGGCTATAAGGTTGTTCAAGTGTTTATGTTCATCTGTGTGTTTAAAATTATTACAGATATGGGAGACTAATGCAGCCTGAGCCAAGGGGAGTTTTGAAGAGCTGTGTCGTGATTTGCAGTGTTCTCTCTGCTCTCTCAGACCAGCACTGGGGGGAATTAATTGGTGGTTTTGTACCCAAAACGAGGAACACTCAGTTTTCTTCCTTTTTGCCTTTCTCATTTCAAGATAATCTCTCTTCCTGTGACCCCATCCTCCAGTTCATGAAACCTTTTTGAGCATGAGTAACTGGCTTTTTCTTCTGCCTTTCTGCTTTTTGGTGTTATATTCTGCCAGGAAGGTAGGATAAATGCAGGATCACGGGATTTGCCCCTTTTGTTTGTCAAGTCACATGAATTTACCCTGAGGAAAGGGCATAGTGAGGTCCCATCTTGCTGCCAGTTTTGATTTGATTTGGTTATTATGTGAACAGAATTCAGTTCCTAGTGACATCACAGTCCTCTGCAGCTCCAGTGAAGGCATTCCCTTTTTTAAACATCTATCAATATCTGGGGCTTCCCTGAGAGCTTCCCTTGGGCTTTGTTTTTAACTCTGGCAGTGGTGTAGTTAGACTTTAGGTTGTGTTACATGTTACCAGGTAATTAAAAGGATCCTCAAGTTACAAGTCATGGCTGCAGAGTTCAGACAATGTCCCTAGCCCATCTGGGTGACACCAGCTCCAGAGATAGGCTGGGCTGCTGCCTAAAGTTGAGTTTTTGTATTTATTTCTCTCCCTCTGTGGAGGATCAGTGTAATGTGAACCCTGTGCACTGACCATTTAAGACAGCTTGATGTGGGAAGGTGAACTTTTGGTTAAGTAGTGAATTTACAGGGTCTGGCTAGGAATGGCTCCTGAAAGTATCCAGGTTGCGTGGGCAGTCTATCATAGTTATTTTTATGGCCATGTGTAAGATAAATGTCAGCATTTTTAGCCTTGATTTGGAGTGAAAAAGAGTTTCCTTGGTGGCCACAATGGAAGGACTCTGTTGTGTCCCTTTATGGCTTTTCAGTGCTACAGAGGCTGGGGGAGAGGAGAAGGCAGATTATTTCTCTGTGATGCTGCAGATGTGACAGAGCAGATACCTGCATTTGTGTTAACCAAATACTGGATTTATGTGCACTCAGGAGTTCTTCATACACTTGGGGCTGGGCCTGTGCTGAGGTGGGCAGTGAAACTACAGAAATCCCTTACTTTGTGCCTTTCTTCACTTTGTGAAAAGCATTTTCCTGGGAAGGAGTGGTGGTGGCTGATGTGAGCCAGGCCCCCAGCCAGCTGGCAGCGCCTCGTGTTTTAGAGGCTTGGCCTTTGTGAGCTGAGGAGAGCAAAATGATCCATCTGCTCACCATACCGTGGGTGTATTTGCATTCATAAGAAGGAAAACTGAAAAATGTGCTTATCCCAGGCTCTAGGCACCTTTTGGCAGTCACTCTAATAAGTGAGTTTAGAGTGATAATCAAAGCCAACAGTTTTCATCACAGAATTTTCTAACTGCAAGAGCAGAAGTTAAAACAAACAGAATGCCACTGTCTTTACACAGGGGAAATATAGGAGAAGATACTTCACTTAACCTTTCACATTTCCTAATTCCAGTTAATAAAAAAATAAGCTTTTTAACAAACTCTGAATTTATGGAGATTGAAAGAGTTAAATTGTGGATGCTCATCTAATATCCTGGAGGAAGCCCCGTTCCTACATACAAAGGAGTGGTGGGTGCCATCTAGGTGGGCAGGCTTTGATGACAAGGTGCAAGGTGCATTTACATTTTTCAACAAATGTTTAGATTCTGTTAAGGGAAATACATTTCTTTTGTGTGTTTGTTTGTTTTTCTTTGGGGTTGGCTGCCATGGATCTTGGTCCACTGTTTGCTGAAATCAGTTGAGTTTGTCCCAAGTAACTTCCACCTTCCATCTGCTTCTCTCAGCTGAGCATATTTGCTTGCAATTGTTAGAGATCATTCAAGGATGAGAGTATATGGATATTATTTATCTGTTTGTAATGACTTGCTGCTACTCATTTCCTCCTCCAGGATCCTCAGCACTGAAGGTGTGCTATTTTTGGAAGAGAGTCTGTCAGGTGACGCTGTACATTTAAAGAACATCTATGGCAGTGTTCTGCTGTGGTCACTCTGTTTGTGGTGTGCAGGTCCCAGTGGATGCTGTGTCTGATGGGTGCAGACCTGTGTCCAAACACATCTATAAGCCTCTTAAGATTGTCATCTTACTGTCAATATTTCCTTTTTTAAATATATATACTATAAAATAACAAAAATAGATTCTAGTGACACCCTCCTCCAGTAAAGTCTAAAACATGTTTTTCCTCCTCCACACAGGAAAGGGATAGTTGCAAAAGCTCCATGGGAAATCTTGCAGGAGCTTGTGTGTGCTCAGTTTGTAAACAGACACTCTCAGACTGCAGTATAGTCCTTCCAGCTCCTTTGGGAGGCAGAGGTGCTAAGGAGAAGTTGAGCACATAAACTGTTCTGCTGACAGCAGCTTTCATTCTGCACCAGCATTTCACAGGAGAGGAGATGAAAATGCTTCCTGATGCTGATGTTTGATGTGATCCCTCCATGTGCATCATCTGTGTGATCTGAAACAGAAAATCCATCTCTTGAATAATGACCTGGTGTTTGCTTTGCAGGCTATGCCCACTGGAAGGGTCAGGTGTTGAATTCAGATGAGCTTCATGAACTTTATGAAGGACTTAAGCTGAACAAGGTCAACCGGTACGATTATGTGCTCACAGGTAAGAAGAGCTCGTTCCCTGGAGTTCCCTGGAGATGTAAACAGGGGTAAAGAAATGTAACACATAGCCCTCCTTGTTGCAAACAAAAAAATTCAAATGTCGCCTGGATATTATAGTCTGAACTGGCTCATGCTGTTTAATTTGGAACAGCCAGAGTTCTCCAGGTGGGAGGTTGTAACTGGGTAGGTAAATTGATCCCTTGTAAATTATAATTTGCAGGCTTGTTCAGGCCAGCCATGTATAGGTACATTTCATATTTTGGGAGTGCCTCTACTTGGAAGAATGGATGAGGAGTGTCAGAGTATTATTTTTAAATTTATCAGGAAGACATGAGTTTAACCCTTTCTCCTAAGTCTGCAGTACCACTCTGTGGTATTGCAGTATGATTTTATAAACAGTTGTCTGTCCTTGATTTTTTTTACTTGATCTTTAAGGCTTAGTGCTTTGGTCAGTGAGCAAAGTATGAATAGAGTTGGGTTTTGGTTTTGACTGTCATATATCTTGATTTTTTGCTCTTGTCACTGTGTAGGTCATCTGAGTGAATACAGTTTTGCAGTGTTTTCCTGTGCTTGCACCATGTACTAAATGTCTATAAATACAGGCAAAGAAAACTTCTTGTAGAATACTTCATAAAGATTCTACAAAAAGTTTGTATTAAAAATTTCTTCTCACCCAATTCCTACTTCTCAGAAGTAGGTTACTGATCAGATTTCACCTAAGTAAGAGCTGTGCATCTGGTTTGGGTGACAGTATCAATTTCTTACAGCAGTGAACAGGGACTTTTTAAAGCTAAGCAGAAATACATCAGCAGATTTGATTGATTTCATAGCTTCCACATGTAGGAAAGTTCTTTATACACAGGGAAAACTGGAAATTTTAAGTGCATGGGTTATAACTCCAAAGCAGTTGTTTTGGCTTAAAGGATGTAGCATGTCCAAAGGGTTATTGTCAGGGTTTTTTCAAGAAATATCTCCAAGATAAAGGACACTGAATAGCAAATAGATTGAACTAAAGTTAAGAAATTAATTTTGGCCTAAATGGGTTCTTTGTTATTGAGAAATAGATAAATAACCTTTCTTTCCTGGAAGGAACTTAGACAGAGGACATTTCCAGAAAAAACACACTGTATTGTAGGAATTTTCAGGAGATGTTAGTGTGCAAAATTTATAAATAATATTTGAGTATTTTTTAGCTGAAATGTTCCTTTTTTATTTCCCTTCCAACACTTGGAAAAGACCTCTACTCCTTTCCTATCAGTAGCAAAATGGGTGTAAGAGATTAAAAATAGCAGAAGGAAAATAGAAATCTTCAGTAAAAAGGAATTTTGCAGAAAAAGGGAATATTTATTAATAGAAGTCTTTTAAAATAGGATTTTTTGTGTGTTCAAGTTAGTTTTACAGTCTTGTAACACTTTCTCTGTTTTAGTCTTCAGCTGCACTGTGGCTGAACTTTGAACCCATTTTGGTTTTCATTCAGGGCCAAAAGTCAGATTTTTCTCTTCAAACAGACATTCACTATAGTGCACAACTACCTTGTACCTCAAACAACCTGGGTATGATTATTTAAACACTGAAAAGCAATTTATCAGCGGGTGGGATTTGATTGTTAATTGTCTGATGACTGTAGATAGCTGAGATTAAAATTGCTATCTTTAGGCCAGTTAAACAGAGTAAGATTGCATGGACTGTTGTGGCTGTTAGTAATTCTAAAAAATCTTTGCTTGACTCTTGTGACTGATTTATCAGCATGTCATGGATAAAATCCAGCATTTGGGTAAAAAATCTTTTCCATTTCTCTGCAGCACCCAAGAAGTGATCAATTTTTCAAGTTTAAAAAAAAAAAGAAAAATCTCCAAAATCTACTTTTTAAATGTACTTTAAAATATTTTATTAGAGTGCAGTTTCCAAGGACATTGAAAGATGCTACCTTGCTAAAAATAATAGTGTTCAATCACAGAATCACAAAATATGCTGAGTTGGAAGGGACCCACAAATATCAGCTCCTGGCCCTGCACATCTCCATCCCCAAGAAATGAACTACAATTAATTAAAATTGAATTGTAATTCATAAATGTTGTAACTAAAGTTAATACATAAATACATAAATTAAGGAACATCTATAAAATTTAAAAATTATTAAATAAGAATATTGTGGTGCTTGTGATTTGGGCCTTGAAAAACTTATTTCCAGCTTATTTCACTGCTAAGCCTGAAAAATAAGAACTTTATTGGTATTTTGGAAATTGCTCTAAAATTATCAAGGTTAAGTCTCTTTTGAATTAATGTGTTGGACTCTATCAGCATAAACACTGTCAATAAAAAATTGCTTCAAGACAGAGAAAAGCATATGAAATTTAAAAAGATTCCTATTTACTGCATGAAAAATAATACTGATCAAAATACTGTTTTTATTAAAAGGAATGTTTTTTCCTTCTAGCCTGACCTTTGTTTATATACGTTCAACTATTTTGAAGTTATATGAGCCTTTCATATATAACACTCTTAGTAAATGGATTTTTAAGGTTATACTTGTAGTTCTGCAAGCACTGTCTGAATTTGTGTTCCAACCTATTATTCCTGAGTCAACTGCTGAAATGCCTTTGTTCTAAAAATGCCTTTATCCAAAGAATAAGAAGTATGCAGCATTCCTATCCAAAACTAAAACCAGCAAAAATGTTCATGAAATTGGACTTCAAAGGTGTCTTTTTCTTTTTTTTTTTTTCCTGAAAGGGTATACAAGAGACACGTCATTTCTTGCAATGGTGGTGGATATTGTCCAGGAGTTGAAGCAACAGAATCCTAACCTTGTGTATGGTAAGGATGTGCATTATAATCCTTTCTGCTTCCTCGTTGAGTGTGCTGATCATTTTCACATTTTAGGATGGAAACACTGTTCCTGGTGTTATACAACATTTCTGGTCTGTCTGAAGCAACTGGGCCTTCAGTGATGTTTCATTTCAGTTTTAGGTGTTGAAGGAGTTGGGTTTTTAGCTCTCTATTTGCTCCCTTTCAGTGTGTTTCTGGCATTGCTGTCCAAAGGACAGTGTGCCTTGAGGACTGGTTGTCTGTATCCAGGAAAAGATAAAAATTCCAGCCAGCTGCTGCTGTTGATAGTTCAGAGGCTGTGTGTGCTGACAGATGAAGCCTCTCCTTGATTTCCAAGTCAGCCAAAGCAGGACAGGCTGTCCCATGTTGTCCTTCCGTGGTTCTGTGTAACATCCCAGAAATGTCCTGCTTTGCCTCATAAGTTTCATGGTTTACCTTGAACTCCAGGGCTTTTTTAGCTCTGGTGCTTTCTAATATTCCCTAGAAAGGAATATTATAATATTATTATATTACTATTAGAATAATATTCCTCTTGTCCAGGGAGCAAGAGGCTCCAGCAGCTGTTGTCACTAATATGTCACATCAGGCTTTAGCTTGTGAGAAGAGATTTGTTCTCTTCCCTTTCTTCCTCTCCCGAGGGTTTCTGGAATTTTGAACATAAACCAACATGGGCTTGAATTGAGCAAAGCTTTCAGAGTGATGGAGTAAAGTCAGTGAGGATTTAGTGGGATAAAAAGCTGAGAATGATGGTTTGAGCTGTCATCTTCAGACCCAGTAAACAGTGTGGCCAAGAAACATCTAGAATGATTGGCAGGACTTGCAAGGTGTTGAGCAGTGATATCTGGCTTCAAATTAACAAAGCATAGGTCTTAATTAGCAAAATGTAGCAGAGAAATCTTGTTTGAGTTTTGTTGCTTTTTGGCCTTTTTTTACACTACTGGATTGTCAAGTTCTTCATAGCCTTGTGTGAAAGCTAAAGAGTCTTCTGGAATATGAACAGAAAGAGACATCTCACTGTGTAGAACAGGAAGGAAGTGGTCAGGTGGTGAGATCACAGCAAGGCTTCTAAGATCCTTCATGTTTAATAAATAGATTATATTATAAAGAAAACATTTTTTAAATGTCAAACAAATTGCCCGCTTTTTACTCATAGAAACTTCCTGAAATACAGACATTGATTTGGTATCTTTGGATTTGTGTTTCTTTTTGATCTTGCTTAAAGATCTTTTAATACAATGAACAATGTTCCTTTTAGAAGTGCAGTGCTAGGCTGTTTCCATCCTCGCTGAGGACTTGGAATGTGTTGTTAGTACTGCTGGTGATCCAGAAGCTGTGCCAAACATGTGTTAATATCATTACAACAAGTACTTTGGCATGAATTTTCTTATTGTTTCATTATAATACTTTCTTTATTTAATATACACACAGCATTTTGGTGTGAACATTTGGCATGTATTTTTTTTACACTTAAGTAAAAATAGGATTCCTTAGAGCTGTTATCTTCTCCCATGTTTCTCCCCTCCATAGTACCATTCCAGACAAATTTTTTAATTCACATGACCTACTCTTTCAAAATTCAGAGTGCTACAAGAGCTATGAGAGCTCTTGTGCAAGCTTTGAGGTGCTCGTTCTGTAGCCACTACTGTTACCTAAAATTTTTCCCTCCCACCATATCCTTTATAACTGTACCCTATTTCTAAACCTAAGTTTCTTTACAGTGTGTGATCCAGTGATGGGTGACAAGTGGAATGGAGAAGGCTCTATGGTGAGTACTCTTCTGTTTGGATTCTCTGTGTAGTGCATGTTTGTTATATAAAGTTGTATAAAGATTTATTATTTTTAAACAATAAAACTAAGGTGCTTTACTTAAGTGTGGCTCTAGATCCTATCATCAAGGAAGTTTGTACTTAAATTTCTTGGTTTGGAATGAAATCGGTATCTGGAAAGAATGCCAGCTGCCCAGCTCTGGGATTCTTTCTGTCTCTCTCCTGAGACAACAGAGGGTAGACAGACCCTGTCCACAGGAAAATATCCCTGTGCTCCCCATCCTTGTCCCTCTGGAGTTCTCTCATCATCTGTTTAGAGCTGTGTTCTGGCTTGGCTGCCATTGTCAGTCATCCTGGGAATTGACACAGCCCTGGAACCTAAATGCGGATGATTCATTTCGTGTGGGAGCTGACAGCTGTTGGGCACAGGGCTGTGATCAGTGACAGAAAGGTCCTGTGTGCCAGTACCAGGCTTCACACTGACAAAAAACCATTCCTTTTTGAACAAAATAGTTTGGTTTGGAAGTAAGGACATGAGTGAGCTGGAGACACTGTATTTCCTCATGCTGCTGTGTCACCTTGGAGAGAACTTGAAAGTTCTTCACCCAGCCATCATTTCCTTTTCATGCTGCCAGTTTAGGTCCATCTGATTAAAAATGGTGCTTCCCATCACCTCCAGGGAAGAAAGAGCTGTTGGTGACAGTGTCCCCAGCTGGAGGATGCTCTGCCACTGCAGTTGCAGAGCTTGGAGCTGTCAGGTGACTCTGGCAGCAGGAGTGGTGATTGAGGGAAGGAGAGTTGCAGTCCCACATCTCAGACACTGCTGACAACTTCTGACACTGTTTTTTCTCCCCAGTACGTGCCCAAGGATCTCCTTCCAGTCTACAGGGACAAAGTCGTACCTGTTGCAGATATAATCACTCCTAACCAGTTTGAAGCTGAGTAAGTGCTTATTTTCTTTTCTAGCCAAATAAACTTGTGGGGAAAAAAAGCAGAGAAGATTAAATGATACCACTTAATTTTATTTTCTCAATATAATAGTGCCTTATTGTATGTTTGTGTTGGGGTTTGATGTTTAGCTGCTAGTTTCAAGTGATGTTTTTCAGATAACCTTACCACTGCATGTTGAAACCAATAAAAAATGCAGGAGTTATGTGAGGAAAAGATTAGTCTTGTTTTCTTCAGTGTCTCATTTTCATGATTATTCCTTGTTATCACCAGAAGCCTGTTTCTAGGACAGGTTTAAAAGTACCTTCCCCATCCTTATCCATTACTATGAAAATGTTTATTACATGCCAGAATATCAGAACTGAAATAGTTTGGTTTAACCCCCTCCAACCCCAAAATTTGATTCAGAAATACCACCATGGCAACATCTCATAGGAGCTAAGAATTTTAATACCTCCTGCCTGTCCTGTCTGCATTGTTGTGACTCTTCAGTCAGGAGATAATCTGTGGTGGTACAGCACAGGCTGTCCCCTTGAGGGGAAGGAGCAGCTACATAGGAGAGGGAGAGAACACAATTGTGAGGGGATTTTTGTGATGCAGAGATCTGTGGAGGAGGCAGGGTAGGACTGGTGTGAGATCACTCCAGCAGCACTGTGTGTCTGTGCACGTAGCCTTTAAACACACAGGTCTGGTCCAGCAGACCGTGGAGCTGCAGATGGGTTTGGCCTGTTTGGTGCAGTCCCAGCTTTCCTCCTTTGAAAGAGCCAACAAACAGTCACTGCCTGGAGAACTTTTGCTCTTTGAAGGTTTCTGTTTCATTCTCAGGTTACTCACAGGCAAGAAGATTTACACGGAAAAAGATGCACTGGAGGTAAGTAGACAAAAGGGTGGGATGCGTGACCTCTCTTCCTGCATTCCTGCCTGCAGTGCTGCAGTTTGCAGTTTGCCTTCAACCTTGGAGTCACTTTGGCCTCTGTCCTTTCCATCTGTTTATCATTAAAGCTTGTACACTTCAGGCACAAAAGATTTCCTGTTTAACTACCCAAAAACTACCAAAACTACCCAAAGGAGCTCCAGATAAAGGGATTATCCTGGGTGTTAGGAACCTGTCTGGGGCTCTGCTGTCCACATTCAGCGATGCTAAGTGTGAGAACAGCTTTTCCTCCTTCTCCCAGATAATTGACAGCTGCTGTCATTGCCATATAGAGCTGATAGATGGCCTACAAATATATTGTATCGAGGTGTAAAGATTTGCTCTTTCACACAAAGTGAAGAAAATAAAAAGCTCTAGGGCTTGGTGGTGAAGGACAAAATAGAAATACGATTTTCTTGATGTCTTGAGAAGGGCTGAGCTCTTTGTTTTGTTGGCTAATCAAGTGCTTTCATAATGGACTGATGTTATTCCCTCCAGTTTGGCTTTGAACTTCAAAAGAACACAAAATCTTTAAACAAGCAGCAGCTGCAGTGGCACCCTGGAGAGTAGCTGGGGGTCTGTCAGCCCAAATGTTTGGTTTTTTTTGCTGTAGCAACGTGAAACAACATAAGTTGGTCATCCCCATGACCAACACCACAGCAGGAAACAGCTACAGAGATCTCATCTCTTTGAATTTCCAGTGCCCCCAGTTTTACATTACCCCACTGTGCTGGGTGAGGGTGATGAGCTGTGCTTCATGCCAGTGGCTGCAGTCTGCAACTCACTTCTTCTGTTCTCGTCCTCACCAGTGGAATCAGTCTTGAGATGTACATAATTAGCTGAGCAGCCATTAGTTTTAAATTTGCATATTTCAGCTGCAAACACGAGTTGAGTGTGCTAAACTATTTTGCCAGTTAGTCTTCTGATTCATGCCATAGCTCTGATTTGTGATGGGCTTAAAAAAAACTCTGCCAAAGAGATGGAATTATACATAGAAATAGAAACATTTTTAAAGAAGTTGTTTGCAGGATATAATATTTTAATCTGTCTGTCATTCCAGGTGCATGTCATATATGGGTCTGAGTAATAATCCATGCTGGAATTTGTCCCCTTAAAAGGTGGCAGGAATTCTGGCATTGATTTCCATGATTTCATGTTTGCTTTCCTTTTCTTAACAAGACCTGTGATGACAGTAGTGTCTTCTAAAATAAAATTAGGTATGATGTAATATGAACATAGGAAGGACTAAGTCCTACAACTAGAAACAGAGGAGGTTAGAATCTTGGTGAATTGTGACTGAGAAATTAGTTTAATATTACTGCACAGACTGATTGTGTCAAGTGTATGCTGGTGGATTTACTGCTTCTTCCAAACCCAGATGATGTCTGTGCAAAGAGGTGTAACAGCTGAAGAAACTTGGAGGCTTAGACCAGAAGAAAAAGCAATAAAGTATTAAAAATAGCAGAAATAAATCCTTATCATTCAGCTGCTCATGAGTCATAGCTAGCCTGAGAGGGGTTTTAGTTCAACTCTTTTGGGAGAATTAATATTTTATCCATGTTTTATACTAAACTCATTATTGAAGTCATTCTTTTTTCTGTGAAATCAAAATCACTTCTGTCTGTAACAACCAATTGTGATGTCAGAAATAGAGTATTAATGAGTTTAAGTGAGGAACACACAGAGTGGAAATACATCTGCAAAGGTATATAATTTACAGCTGTAGTTTAGAGGTTGAAACCTAATGAGGAAAGAGGATTGAGATAGACACACTTTTGCCTCTGATTTAGGTTTCTTTATTTTTGGTAACTCTAAATGTAATAGCTAAGTAAGATTTCATAACCTGGAGTTGTTGGTTTTCTAGTAAATGCTTCAAGATGCCAGGTCAGGTACACATGTCTGTATTTTTATTCTCTTATTCTTTTGATAATATGTTTTGAGAACATGATGCAGGCAAAAATTCTGATCACAGCTGAAACAGAGTGTTCTTTCCAGAGAAGCATCCAAAGATAACACAAACAGAAATGCTTGTATATTTTAACAAGTGTTTTCATTTAAATGTGGATGTTTTGATTCCCCTATTTTAAAGTAATGCCCTTAATTCAAGTGGATTATTTGAATAGAGAATGTTTTTTCCTCCTTACAAAAGATCCCAAAATAAGGTGTTGGTTAAAAATTCTCAGTACTATGAATGCAAGTTAAATCAACACATATTGCAGTCACTGATTCCTGCCTTTTTGCACACTGAAAGGTCATGGATATGCTCCATGCCATGGGACCAGAGACTGTGGTGATCACAAGCTCAGATCTGCAGGCACCTCTAGGAAACGACTACCTGATCGCTCTGGGAAGCCACAGAAAAAGTAAGTCAGGAACTCCTTCCTTACCTGTGCTCTCTTCTAACCTGTCTGTGCTTGCAGTTACTCCTTGAAGAAGTAGTTTCATCAGGCCCATCTGTAGTGCATGGAAGGAGCATAGATTCCCTAAGGGAGCACCTTGTCCTACACTAATGTCAGGAGTGGTAAGACTGGGGCTGCTCCATGAGGGAAGACAAGAGCTGAGTGTGGTCACAGCACAGGCAGGACTCTGTCCCCACCACTGGGCACAGACCCACAGGACCTGAATAAGGTGAGCAGGACGGAGGGATGATGGCAGACAGGTCCCAGTGACAGCCCAGAGTTGGGAAGACAAGGCAGGGCTGAGATGAAGCTGGAAAATTCAGTAAGTACATCAGGACAGCAGGGCTGTACACAGGAATATCTGGACCATATCTCAGGCAGAGATGCTTGTGCTCAGGCCTGAGCTTCTGTGCAGCTCCTGGGCAGAGGAGGAGGAGAGTGTCCTAGGCAAGGTTTACTGGGACTGTTATAGCCCCTGTCAGTGACCTGGTAGTAAGGATATAAAAAAGGAATTTGGCATGTTTGAATGCTTTTTTGAAGAGTCACACTGTCCTGTTAGCAGATCATTCCTCTGTTGATAGGTTATAAAATACCCTCCTGCTTCTTCTCTGTATCCCCTTCTGTATTGTCACCAGGATTCACTGTGTGTTCAGACTGTCACACAATGTTTCCACCTGAGAAGGCCACAGTTCTGAGGGATGAAAAATGAAGGTGGTAGCTCCCTCCTCCCTCTTAAGTGAAGTATGTACAATACAGTACAGAAGTTGTAAATGCTATCCCAAGCTGTGCCTTTTAAAAGAGCTGGTACAAAGTTTACAATACTCCTTTATGTTCCAAACAGCAAAGGAATTCAAATCTGATGATGACTTTTGAAAAGACTTCTTTTTAAATTCTAGTCACTGCTATTAGTTTCCGAGTGTGTCACTTAACTGTGGATCTGTGTTGTAGCTAAAGCAGATGGTACCAGGATAACACAAAGAATTCGAATGGAGTCTCCAAAAGTGGATGCTGTCTTTGTTGGAACAGGAGATTTGTTTGCTGCTATGCTTCTGGCATGGACACACAAGCACCCAAACAATTTGAAGGTGGGGGAGAAGTTATTCATCTCTCTGCAAGTTTGGACCTCGTTTCTCTTGAGTTTTTTTAAAAAAACCTGTGACATTACTTCAATACTGTGTTCTGTTCTGGATTTTTTTTCCTCACCTCAGAGAAAAAGCCACAGAATTTCCCTTTAGCCAAAAGGGGCATTAAACAATCATATTTCAGTTAGATTGATTTTGTAATTTTGCCAAATAAGAATTTCTTTCTAAAGAGGCAGACTGCATGCATGTTTATAGTTACATTTTTTATCCTCACTTCATAATAAGCACTGAAAATAATTTCTCAAATCCATTTTTCTGTTTATTTCCCTTAAGGACAGAGAGTCCTCAATACAGTTGATTTCTAATACCTGTTTGGGGAGAATTAAGTAAAAAAAAAATAATTTCCAAACTCGGTATTGCATAGTTGTCATCATGCTTGTTTTGTCAGTCATGTTTTCCTCTTAATAGCAGTGTTATTGAAATATAATTAATTAATATTAAGTAATATTTGGTAGCTGAAGTTTTACTAAACCCTGAATATGTTGTGTTGATGCAGGTGGCGTGTGAAAAGACAGTGTCAGCCATGCAGCATGTTCTGCAAAGGACCATTAAGAGTGCAAAAGGTAAATTCATCCAGACCTCGTTCCCATGTTGTGTCTGGATTGGCATCAGAAGAAATAGTCAAGGAGCTTTCTGGGTTTCCTGACTAAAGGCATCCTCTCACTGCAGAAGCAGAGAATTTACAGAATGAGAGCTTTTTAGTTTTGTCTGCATGTTCCTACTGTGTCCTGCAAGCCCGTTTTTGACGAGAGCCGACTGCAGGTGTCACTGTTTAGCTTGTGGTGGGTGACAGTCGTGCTGACTGTGCCTGACTCAGCTCTGCAAATCCAGCACAACGTGAGGAGATGCTGAGTTTGGTGTGCCAAAGAACTCCTGCTTCAGTGGAGCTCACCCACTGTCCCTCTGAGTGTGTGTTTAGCACTGAGAGGGGTTCATCAACCAATAATAGTTTCTTTGCTGTGTTAGCCCGTGTGAGGAGCAATTTTTTTCAGCTTCTCTCCCCTTGGAGTTCCCATCTTTCGGTTTTAAGGGAGTCCGTGGGTGCTCTGAGCATGTCTGCGTGACTTCCTAATGAACAGCAGAGCTATGTTTCTTTCCTGGAGAGAGGTGTGGACCAGTGGTGATAAGAAATCACAGTGCTGACCTGGATTTTCCACCTTGGGAGCCTTTACCAGGGAGCAGTAGGGGAGAATGGGGAAGGGAGGAAGGTAGAGAAGATCCTGGGGTAACAGAATGATGTGACTTGTTTCTTTTTATACTGCTGTTTTTAATGACGTTCTGATGTCATCTTTTTAGTGCAAGCTGGAGAAGGAAACAAACCAAACTCAGCCCACCTGGAACTGAGAATGGTCCAAAGCAAAAAGGACATAGAAAACCCAGAGATCATAGTGAAAGCCACCGTGTTATAAAGGCTCCACGTCTCCAATAACGCACAATGTATCGATGTCCTCATTTCTTTCCTGTAAATTGTAATATTTGCCTTAGATCTGTGACAGAAACCTGACTTTCATGAAATAGTGCCCAGCATAGGCAGATACCCACTCTCAAACATATGTGCTGGCCTTGCTCAGTTTTAAAAACAGAACAGTTAGTGTGCATTGAAGCATATTCCCAGGTATCCCCATGTCTGTCAGATTCACTTAGTCTGTGTGATTACCCAGGGCAAGAGAGCAATGTTCCTGCCTTGCCAAAGACTGTAGATGTGAATTTGCTAATGGAATGCTTGACTGGAAAATGTATTTCAAGATGGCATCTAGTGCCAATGGAGCTGGCTCCATGCTCCCTTTTCCTGGAGGTACCTGGTTACCTACTCTGGTATTCAGTATCTCAGCTGCTATGAAACTAAGCAGGGTTAAAGCTACACACACAGTTCTGGTTGTGTGTAGGAGTACTTTGAAGATGTTTGGCATGTTCACTACTCTGAAGTGACCTTGAGATGTCATTCATGTTGCTGATCTCTGCTCCTGTCTCTTATCCATGAACAGCTGCACGGTTTCAGTTGTCACAGGTTCTGGCTGCTGACTTCTCATGTCCATATGATTTTCCTCCAAAAGCTGCTCCAGAAACATCTTCATTAGCAAGATCATGCCTTTATTCAGTAGCACTCGTTGGAAGTGTGGCCTCTGAGGCCAGATTTGATTCTCTTTTAGCGAAAGGCAAAAGAGAAAGCTCTTACCCTGGAATTTGGCTGCCTTGGTTTGTTCATTGTGGGTGGATGTAGTTACAAACTCCATGGGCACTTCACTTAACATCAGTGAGCACTGCTGGCAGCCTTCACAGTGAAGCAATGGGGGGGAAGTTTTTTTTTTTTTTGTTTAGTAGCATCTGGTCATTTACATGTGTTTACCAAATGCAATGAAACAGAAGAATTAACTTATTCATAATGTCTCTGCCAGCAACACCAATTAGACATTACAGAAATACATTATATTATTATTATTAATGCACAATTCTGCTTGATAAGGCTTCAAAATGGAAATTTTAATAATTTCAGTGTCCTGTGGATCACAGGCACATACTAAAGCAGCAGGGTGGGTCTGCTGACAGGTATTGACCACTCACACCTCCATAGGATTTCAGTATGGCATCCCTGTTCTTGCTTGTCCCGAGATAAAGTCTAGTGTGGTGTTAAATCCAGATCCAGTTGATAAACTTTTCTTGTCTCAGATTGCGTAAGAGGATGGAAATTGCATTTCTGATTGATTTCCTTCTGTGTGTTTGGCGTTGAAAGTGAAAAAAAATATCATGTTACTTGAGAATTTTAGGGAAAAAAAAACCAGCAGGAATTTATCTACAAAATGTGACTCAACTGCCACAGTTTTTAGTAACTACTGTCATGAAATAACTTTCTGGGAATAATAATTTGGTGTGAACAGTTGCTAAAATTAGCAGTCAGTAACAGTGCTATGAGCTCATGGCTGATACCCAACCTGTAAAAAGATGTGAACTACCTTGACAGTGGGTACAGGTGTCTGATGGGAAGCAGTGAAGAGGCACTTCTCAGTGGTGCCCAAGGAAGTGATAAATAGACAGTAGCACAAATTGAAATACGGGAAAATCCATTTAAACATTAGAAAACTCTAATTCACTGTGAAGATGATCAAACCCTGGCACAGGCTGCCCAGAGAGGTTGTGGAGTCTCTGTTCTTGGAGATACTCAGATGCTGACTGAACATGGCCCTGAGCAACCTGCTGTGCTTGGCCCTGTTTGCTCAGAGGTTGGACCAGAGGATCTCCAGAGGTCTCTTCCTGAACTTCACTGCCTGTACAGACAATGGTCAAAGCCCTTTTAGTAAGTGTGAGACAGCACAATTTTCTTTTGCCATTAGAGTAAACAGACTTCACAAGAGGATTGAGAGAAAGGCAAGAGCTGTTTTCTCTGAAATAAAGAAGCCTGGAATTTGGGAAGCTTGGAGCTACCTTGCAAACAAGGTTTTAATTGTAAACCATGATGAGCCATGATCTTGACATAAAAGACAAAGTGATACGTTTGTTGGAGCAGTTTATATCTGTCAGGTGTAATCTTTTCCCACTTCTTCAGGGGATGGATCTGTTCAGTAATTCACACCTTCCTTGGAATCTGTGACATACTCATGTTAAAAAAAAAAAAAAAAAAAAAAAAAAAGAATATTCATACTAATGTGCTCAGTTTGCAGAAGTTCCTATTTCACAGTGGCTGGATCCTGTAGCAATGGGCTGCTGACTTCATCTGCTTGAGTCCCTGAGGGTTGCTCATGTGATACCTGTTTTAAACTCCCACTGACCTGATCTAAATTAGGTCAGGTTTATGTCTTCAGTGAAGAATTGGGCTTAACATCTCTTGCCAGGAACAAACATCAGAAATTATCTGTAAATATATTCTGTAGTTAATGTTTTGTAGCCACAGCAGGCTGACAGCTATTTTTGAATGTCAAGGTACACATTTTTATTTGTTTAGAGTTACACAAAGCTCACGTGCAGAACAAAATTCAAAGACTCAGCACAGTCCTGTCTAATATTTCATTCCCTCCTCTCCTCCTGCATATATCTTTTCCTGTATCTTTTCCTGAGTTCCTGCTGTCTGTCTGTCAGAGCTGGAAAGTGTCTCAGTGTCAGGCAATGCCCTCTGTTTATTTAGGGGCTTGGAGGACACTGAATAGCATTGACTGATTCACTTGCACATCTTTAGTTAAAGATAAAAGGTTAATAATCTAAACTAGCTTAGGACCTAATTGATGACAGGAGAACAAGCACTTTAGCCCAGAGAGGGGAGTCTGTAATAAGGGATAATCTTCCCTGACCATCCTGAGAGCATGGAAGGTGTAACCCAGTGGTCCAGCACTCACCAGCTGGGGACTGGTGGCTTCACTGCCACGTGTGTGAGGTCAGAGGCTTCTCATGCTGCAGCACATGGAGGCATGGGAGAGGTGAATGCTTTGTGTTTGTGTCCATTTGACTGCCCTCACATTCTTTCTCCATTCTGGAATTAGTGTTGGATCCCCTTTTCCTGGAGTGATTTGCAGGGCCTGTGGCCACTGCTTAAGTCCACCCATTCATTTTTGGAGCAGGAGAGACCAAAAGTTGTTTGCAGACCTTCTGCTCTGGGCCTGGATTAGTCTCTACATGCTGAGAATTGAGATGTGCATAAAGACATTGTGCTAAAATCAGTGCTATTCACACTCAATAGAAACACTTCAGAAACCTGCAGTATGAATTGTTAATGTTTGTGTGCTGATTTTTATCTCAAGTGGGGAGAAATCTATAATCCGTGTGTTTATACAAAAAGATTGGAGGACCAAGGTTTCCAGCTACTCATACTGCCTTTTGAGTATCTTAATTGTGTCTTGATTGGATGGTGTTAATTTTTTTTTGTCTGAGACTGTTACGGTGATTGTATTGATTAATTTTATTTTAAAATATGTGGCAAGGAAGATTGTAATAAAAGCATCTATGTTTATTATACTGTGCACACACAAATTGTTAGATCCTATTTTTAAATATGTTAATCATTTCAGAATTAAACAGCACAAGAATGGTTTGATAGTCTTGCTGAATAAAATGGATGTAATTAAATGTTTCCTTAGTTATGTCCTAGGATAGAGAAAGGGTAGTTATTAATAGAAGAGAGCACATTTATGCCCTGTAATCATCTTACTGTAAGATATGGGTGTGGAAGTGAGTAACATCCTTCTTGTCTTAATTTTTACTGTTTTTAAGATATTTAATGGGAAGAAAATTGCTGGCATTCTGCACCACTCCCTTGCATTCCTCTTACTTGTATGTGCAGGACCACATTGTGTTGTGCTCTTTTTTCCTGCAGACAAGGTTGAGAAGAAGGGCTTGGAATAAGAACCATAACTCATTTTGAGATCTCTCTTTTGTGCAGCGTTTAACTGCACTCCACTCCCTGAATTTTTACCTTCACTGTGTAGGGTAGAGCACACAGGGCTGTGGAGTGGGAAACAAGAGCTTCTGCCAGCACTCAGCAGTGTCCCTGCCAGCCTGATGCTTTGCAGGAGGAGGAGAGCAGGGATCCAGGTTAAGGAAGCAGAAAGTGTCTGTGTCATTACACTTGTGTCCACTGGAGAGGTTTGGTTTATATTTATACTGAGGAAAAGCACCTCTCCCAAGTAAAGGTCTTCGCCCAGTTAAAGAATGCTTTTAAAAGTTGATACATGTTGCATATTTTGATCAGTCAGGTACTAAAATACTTCATAAATGGAAATACATCCCTTTTACATCTCCTTGCTGGCTTATTGACTGTAGTCATTCCACTCCTGTTCAGAATCCCAGGATTAGATAACCAGAGAGCTGTTCTTCTTGAAAGCAGCATGTTCTTCATGTTCCTGCTAAGTGAGAGCCTACTGAGCAGTTCTTTAGCTTCCTAAAACATGTTCATTAAAGACATTTGTCAGTCATGGAAACCAAGCTTTGAGATGTTCAATCACAGCCCAAAAACAGTTCTTTCAAATAAATGACCACTCTTGAAAGTGCGTTGTTGTCAATAAACGAGTAAACCAGGGAGTTCATATATGCATGCAGGAGCAGATTTCAGGTAAATCCCCGAGGTTCACTCAGCCACTGGAGGAGTGTGCCCTGAGCAAAGGGCTGCTGCTGTCAGGGCACTGCTTCAGGGAAGACCCAGCTAGTTCTCACCATTTCCCAGAAGGGAGGAATGTGGTGTGGCATTCAACACCCAAGGAAAACTCCCATCTGCTTCACCAGGAAACCAGTGCCAGGTGACAGCTCCAGTGCCACCAGTTTGGTGCTTTTACTGCTCTAGTAGCAGAGGACCTTGAGGCAGATGGGGTGATCCTAAGTGTGCATGCACCCCTGACTCAGTGCCCCTACAGTGTAAATAATGGTAATAAATCCCCCAACGTGCAGGGCAGTGAATAAGGCAGCACATTATTCAGAGAGAGAAAACCAGCAATATGAGAAGGCTGTGCCATATGTTACCACTGAAAATCACACCTATTGCCCTCGTGGTTGCATTGCTGTTTAGAAAAAAAAATCTGTGTGTAGAAGAGTGTAATTTATGTACTCTGTGTGTGTGTGTGTGTATGTTGAAGCTTTATTTGCAATGTGGTAGGGGTGGGAAACAGAATTTGGGGGGCTGGCTGAGTAGGCCTTCAGGATGTGAGCAGAAGGTCTTAAAGAATTCTATTTTTATAGATTGTGCTGAAGCTGTGGGTCCCAGCCACACATAGCCTTTTCTTCCAGAGAAGTAAAATGGTTTGGAAAGAGAGTCAGGTGGCTGTAATATAGTAGGGATAGTACAACCCCACCAGCCCTGGACAAACTGAATAACTTAATAAAAGATGCCTTTTTAAGTAATATTTTTTTAGTGCTGAATTGTTAAACAAAGAAATATTTATGAGCAAAATTTCTATGTACTTAAAGTTTGTGTGGTGCTTTGTACTGACTAGGTGGACCTGTTACCTGTTTACACATCTTAAATGATTGTCCTTGAGGTGTGTGTAGTAATTCAACGACTTCTATGCCAGAAAAACAATGAAGTTCTGTGTAATAGCAAATGATTTTAATTTCTGATGAAACTGTAGGCTTTCTAGTGTTTGTGTATTTTTCTGGTTGGCCATTACAAGTTGTATCCTTCCTGCAGTAAGGCTTGTACGCTTGATTGTAGAGAGAGGCAATAGGATGGTAGATAACCATTGTCTAAAAAGAAAACCCTAAATATTGCTACCTTGTCCATTTTCAAATCAGGTAAGCTTTGTGGCATAAGCCTGAAATTTGGCATTGGAACGAAGTTTCAAATACATCTAGGTTAGGTTAAAGATTGGGGATGGGTTTGTTTATTTAATTAAATAAGACAGAGAGATCTTAAAAGTGTTTAATAGCAATATATACATGGACAAGCCAATAGATGGAACAGAAATGGCTCGTTCCCGTTGTAGGACCTGATCAAGCTGATCCATAGCTTGTGCTAAACCTGTGCCCAGACATGTGAAGAGACAAATGGGGAAAGTAAAGATTTTTTTTTCCTTGTAATTTGTCAGCTGTAATAGCACGAAGAATTTTAGTTATTTGTTCTGAATTCAAATTCATAAATATCTTTCAGGAGAGCAGAGTTACTGATAAAATCCCATTCAGCCAAAAGGCAAAGCAGTTCACAGGGTTCAGAATCAAAGCAGGATTTTTTCATCTTGCAAAACACACTTGAGTCTTTGTTTCTTATGTCTGGGAGACCAGGGCTAAAGCACAACTGTCCAGATACTGATTAATTTTTTTGGTTGAACTTCAGGGTGTCTGTAAAAAGCACAAGGGTCTGCATCATAAAGAAGTTTTTGGGGCATTGTCCTATGGTAAATGTCATTACCTACCAGAGCAGTTGGTGGTTTATGTCCCTTTTAAATGATGTGGCAGCATCCTCCCCACTCTTGTAAAAAATCACCACTGCAAAAAGTAGAGGAGATTTTATCATGAGTTTTTCTTCCCACAGTTCCTGATTTCTGGATGTGTTAAAAAAGAAGCACTTCTGCTTTGCTAAGTTAGCAGGAGAAATGTCACTGGGATGAATAATGTATTGCTGAGGAGGGAGACTGGCAGGGAACAGCAGTGCTGGGGATATGTTGTGCCTGGCTTTCCTTCTCCTGGGAATCTGTGGGTGCAGCATCCCCGTGGTGGTGGCAGAGTGAGTGTTTTGCCTGCATCCTCCCGTGGGGGAAATCTGGGGGAGTTACTCTGCTCAAGTGAGAGCTGAGGTGGGTGGGAAGCTGTCGGGTTTGTTGGGCAGTGCTGGACCAAGGCTGGGGTTCAGCACAACTCTTTGTGCACCCAAAAGCTCCTGGTGTACAGCCCTCTGCTTTCCTGACCATGGCGTAATTAATTCCCTTAGATTTCTTCTGCATGTCATGGAGAGCCAACAGACTCTGGAAAGGATTATTCAGATGCTTCAGGCTTGGCCTTTGTGCTTTTGAAAAGAAAGGTGGAGAATTATCAGCAGCTGTGGTAGATCTAACTTGTCCATCTCAGCTACACCATAAAACTGTGCCCTAATCTTCCTCTCCCATCATCTCTGCTGTCCTTGATTTGCCTGTCCCCATAAAAAGGGACATGAAGGAGCTAAAATCGATGGGGAATTCATCCAGTCAAAACCCCTGAAGTTTTACTCTTTAGTTCCCTTACCCTCCTCGTCCTGGGAACAGATCAGTGCCCGTGCTGCTGCTAGAGAGGGTGTGGGACAATGCAGCTGCTCAAAATGGGCGAGAGTGGAGTTGCCTCTCTCCCTGGCAGCCAGATGCTGGGTGAGCAGGACCTAATTGCAGAGTTGTACAGTTAATGGGAAAGAAAAGAAATCTTTGTGAGCAACGTACTTGAAAGAAGAGCTGGCAATTCAGTAATCAGAGTTTGGTGTTCTCAATCCATCCCATCCCCTGTGTCACAAAAATACTACAGTAGTAAAAAAATTCGGTGTGGCTGTTCTTAATGATCTGTGTGATGCTTGTGCCTAGCAGAGCAGAAAATAGCATTGAATAAATCAGTGCTCTAAATAGGGACTGTAACAGGGAGATCCAGGTGGAGAAAATGTCAAGTTTGTTTTCATAGCACTTGCATGGTGTGAGAGCTGTCCAGGTCTGGCTCATTTCCTTCCTGCTCCCTTTAAGCAAAGAAAAAATGATATCAATAAATCAATCAATAAATAAGGGCAGTTACCTGGGAATTGATGTGGCATTAGTATTCATTTTCATTGACAGGTTGGTAAGACTTTCCACACCAGAGGTCTCTAGTTCACAAGGGGTTTTCAGAGGTGTGACAGAGCCGCCTTGGAGCACAGTCCTTGGGACACAGCTATGACAGATGGCATTGGGATGCCACCTGCAGGCACTGCTGTCCTGCATTTGGTGCAGCAAATGCGTGATATGTGCTAGATGTGAATCCATGCCTTAGTAGGGAGGAAACCTGGGCTTATTGCTGGAGTTCAGTGATGGGAGGAAACCCTGGAGAATTCAGCGCCATCCAGTGATCCTGCCATGTGCTGTCAGTGGTTGTCAGTGCAATGCATCCCCTTTCTGGGATTTTTTTTTTTCTGGGAGATGGGGGATTAGCAGCCCATACACTGCTTTAACACACTTTTATCTGGCTGAATGTGAAAAACGAACCAAGATTGTAAAAAATGGAGGGGAGGGATAGCTATGAATTTGCCTAGGACTTATGTGAGTAGAGAAACGATGAGATTTGTCTGTAATTCAGAAATAATTCAGTATTGACCAAATGAGTGCCATGTCTTCAATGGGCAGTAGCACCTGGAAGAGGCCAATATTTAGGGTTTTTGCCCAAAGCACATTTAGCCCTGCTCTACTGTTTAGTGAAAATGCCCAGTGCAGATGCCACCAGAGCCTCATCTCGTGGAGTAATGCTGTAATAAAGAATGTGGTTTTATTGTGCAAGTCTTGACCTCTTCTTATGAAAATAACACACAACTCAGTATTTTCATGGTGTATAAGTGAAATGTAACTTTTTTTTTTTTTTCAATAAAATACATTTCCTTTCCTAAACATGGGTCTGTTTTTTCACTTGGTGGTGTTTCTCTTTCAACTCTAATGGAGCTTTGGCTTTTTGTGTCTTCTCCCTACATATGTGAACCACAGCTCTGTGCTCTTCCTGTGGAGCCTGACCTTGCTTCCAGAGATTGCATAATTTTTTTTTCCCCTCTTGAGCTCCATGAGGAGTTCCCTGTTCAGCCAAGCTGGCCTTCTGCTCCACGTGCTTGACTCAAACCACAGTGAAATCGTCTGCCCCAGTGGTTCTAAAAGGTGTTTCTTAAAGTCTCACCTACACTTGGGGGCTCCCTAAACCCTCAGAGGCAGATTCCGAGTGTAATCCATTAAAACAACTCCCTGCATATCCCAAAATTTGCTCTCCTGCAGTCCTGGATAGCAACTCTGCTGTCCTTTTTTCTCATTACACTGAAAATTTTATACTCTGCCATTTCATAATCCAGGGGCCAAGGCAGCCACAAACCACCACATCCCACAGAAGTCCTCTGCTGCCCACAAAGAGCAAGTCTAGGAGGGCATCTTTGTGAGTTGTCTCACTGAGTGTCTGTGATGAGAAGTTATCTCCTAAGGAAAGTCAGGAATTTCTGAGATCTGCTCATCTTAGGAGAATGACATTCCCAGCTGGTGTCTGGGAAGTTGAAATCATCTTCCACAGGGATGAAGGTCCAGAAATTTCTCCTCAGAGACTGTAGAGTAACTCGCTGATGCTGGGCCATCAGTAATGCACAGCCACTCCAAATTTCCTGTCTTTTCCATCCTCCTCAGTCCTCACTCCAAGGCTCTGAACCACATCATCACTAACTGCAAGGGCTGTACAATCCAACCTCTTCCTTTACACCTCACCTGCCTCTCCTGAGTCTGTACCCTCCATCCCAGCACTCCCAATGTGGGATGCATGCCAGGTCTCACCAAAACCAGATTATCAGAGCTCTGGGAGCCTCACAATGCGTCCACTTCACCTGTTTGTTTCTTCCATTTCTCATACAAGCAAGCGGCAGCTGGGGAAGGGTCTGAAAAGATGTGAATATTTTAGGGGAAAGTGCTGGAGCTGCTCCCTCTTCCCTGTGAGAATGAGCAGTTCAGCCACTCAAAGAACCACTGTCAAAGGTGTTGGCAAGAAGTGGGTTTTAATATGAATTTATGAGAGTGCAACTTTTATTAGAGCTCAGTGGCAAAGGTGACTCTATTACTTAGGACATGGATGAAGCACACATAAGGAAATCAGATTTGAGTCAATTTAGGATGATTTACACAGAGACCAGAGATGCAGAGGGTAAGGGGGTAAAAGATATTGATATGAAAAGATAAGGGTGCAGAAGAGGTTAGAAACTCCTAACCATCAATCCTAATTTAACATTTTAAAAGTGACTCAAGATTAGCTACAATTATAACGGTGACTTAATTACAGATTCACGTTAAGAATGATACCACAATCAATTCACATGGGTGCACTCAGACAAAGGGATGCACACATCAGTCAGTGTTTGTACAGAGATGTGTACAGAGCTCAATCCACCTCCATCCGTCTATATGTGATGCTCAGGGCTCCATCCAGTCTGGAAGTGACCAAGACCAGGCTGGATGTGGCTCTGAGCAACCTGGTGCAGTGAAACATGTCCCTGCCCATGGCAGGGGGTTGGAACAGGATTATCTTTGTGTTCCCTTCCAACCCAAACCATTCTATGGTATCTATCTATATCTGTATTTATCTACATACCCCAGGAGATCTGAGACACTTGGCACTCACCTGTCCTAAAAAAAAAAGGGAGTGTCTCCTTAAAGAAAAAGGCCACTGGAGCAGCCAGGTCTTTCCCTGAGTCAGCCAGGAGAGCTGAGAATCTGGAACTGGCTGAAAACCACTGCTCTTGCTGGCCCCATTCAGGTTTGAATGCTGCTGTGGTGTGCAGAGACCAGCCAGCCAGGGGCAACAAAATGTGAGGAGGAAAAGATTGAGGAGGTGGGTGTGACTCCGGGGAGAATTTCTGGATGTAACTCAGCTTCTGAACAGGGAGTTTAGCTGCTGCAGAAAGGCCACGTTCTGCCTTTGAGCTCTGCTTGCCCTGTTCATGCCCCAGGAGTGCTGCTGAGCATGAAAGGAGCTGGGGTCCTCACATTCCTGTCCCAGCCATGGACTGTGACTGCCCCACGCCCAGCCCTCTCCATGGAGCAGGCTGGATACCCCTGGTGGGCTTTTTTTCACCCTTCTTCTCCTTTGACAAATAAGTTTAGTTGCAAACACAGCAGAAGATGATTCCAGGCCACATAACCAAGACGAATTTTAGGGAAATAATAAAAGCCACTACCACCTCCCTATCCCACTGGATTCCAAAGACTAGCCTGAATAATAAGCATAAAGTAGGAACAGAAGGGTAATACACAAAGCTGGCAGCCTTTTGATTCCAGCTGAATTATGAGTCAGGTCCCACAAATGGCTTCAGGAGGGCTGGAAAGCCACTGGCATTATTCATGATGCTCATTAGCTGCCTGCTAGGACAAAGGCAGTTAAATCTGCTGTCAGCAATTCCTCAGCTGCAGGGAAAGCAGGGAGGGATTTGACATCTCCCTTCACTGGTACCAGCATCCAGCATTTCACAGCTGAGTCCTCGGTGATGATGCAGCATCAACATATTCAGGTGCCTTCTTCAGCCTGGGCTCTTCCAGCTGGGGTTTTTGGGCTGTGCTGTTGACCAACAAAGCTGTTTGAGTGTAAAAAACCAACTTTATTAATGCTAGTAAAAGACTGAGCTGTTTAATATTTAAAACATTTCGTTTGCTCAGTCACTACTATAAAAAAACCCAGGTGTCCTTGTCAGTAAGAACAAACACACCCAAAATAATCAAAGGCACACTTCTAGAGGTCATCTGTGTTATTCCCTGTATCTGAGTAATTCTTCAGTGTTCTTGAGGCTTTTTAACTCCCTTGACATAATTCAGGTTCTCCTAGCAGACAGTGAAGCAGCACTGGCTGCAACAGAGGTGCCTTGGATGGGTCAGAGTGACAGGGAGAGATGAGGTTTCCAGGTGTGTGGTGAAATTTCCACGTGCTGCTGGTTAAATACACAGGGTTCAGAGCTCCTGAGGGGGTGGGTTCAGGGCAGGGCATTCCAGAGGTCTCCCTTCAGCTGCCAAGGAAGCCCAGTGTGAGCTGTTCCAAGGAGCTGATCCTGCTGGAAACCACAGCTAGCCAAAAATGGGATTGCTTTTCACCTGGACCAGTTCCCTGAGCCACGAGGGTGCCAGGAATAGTGCAGGGGCAAAGGGCTGGAAGGAGGGCACAGGTATTTAAAAAATTGCTTGGGACCTTGTAAAGACAGATAGTGAGATCCTCACTTGACACAGACAGATAAATGAGATTAAGGAGTGGGTTAATCCCGCCTTTCTCTTAGGAGCAGGGACATGGTGATTTTGGAATGATCCTGGAGGAGGGAGGTGACTTGTCCCCCAGGCCCTGCCTTTGGGGAATATTCTGAGAGGGTCTGGGTGGAGCTGATTTATCCCAGCACAATCCACAGGGGCTGTTTCATTGCCTGTCAAAAGGCTTCCTGCAGAGCAGAGGAAGGCATGAAGTAATAATGATGCAATAGCTGGGAAATAGTGCAGCTGCTGATTTATTATATCAGTAGGAAATGTTTGGCTCCACCTTTGCCCAGCTGAAGTGTTCTGCTGGTGGCCAAACCTGGGCTAACCAGCCCTGGCAGGTGAATGGATTCCCTCTTTTGCTCTCAGTGCTCCAGGGAGAAGGAACTTCTCCTTGTTTCCCCCTTCCCAGAGACCCCCCAGAACCCCCCAAATACTGGACTGCTCTTCCCCTCTCTGAGGTGAGGGGTGCTCCTCCCTGCCTGAGATGGAGGGTTCTGGATAACCCCAAGAGGTGCCTACTTGGAAACTCAGAATTATTGAAGATGAGTGAGGAAAAACCTTTTGAAACAAGGGCATGGTGCACTGGAAACGAGCAGGAAAATATCAACGGTATCAACTAGACAAAAATGCAAAGAGGGAAAAAAAAAGGCAGTTTTAAATGGAAAGAAAACTCTGAGTTTTGTTTCCAAATGTTCCAAATGAAATTAGCTTTATTGTGGTGTATTTAATAGGTGTAGAAAATGTAGCAGGGGAGTTATTTGCATTTTCCTGGTCTGTCATGGTAGTGCTGCGCTCAGACCTGGGCTCTGAGCTCCTATCCCAGGCACCCCAGCTGGGCAACTCTCCCAAAGCAGAGCAGGACAATGGAGTTTGTCCCTCCTTGCTAAAAATGGTGTGTCCAGGCCATCCCCACCTACCCCTTCTCCTTCCTCCCAAAGTCTCTCACAAACATTTGAACTGAAGCTGGTGAGTTTTCCCCTGAGAAGTTAATGACTCTTCCCAGCCATAAGAGGAAATTGTCCCAGACTAAACGAAATTAATCTCAAAATGGCCAATTGTCACTATAATAGAGATGCAGAAACGCAGGACAAATCAGAACAAAGTAAAAGGCTCCCCTCCTTTTGAGAAAGCTCCCTCCAGTCTGTCTGTCAAACATGACCTTGCTGTGCAAAGCCTTGCACGAAGTTGTCTAAAGCTTCAGCCCCCATGGGACATCCCAATTCCTGGGTGGTGCTGCTGTGGCAGGCTGGGAATGCACTGGAATCTCTCCCCAGGGTGCTGGGTAGTCAAGAATTTCAGGTTGTGCTTCAGCAATTAATGGGCCTTACCCTGAAGTGCTGATTTGGAGGACACAGGACAGTCCTGGGTGCTGTCCTGAGCACAGGAGCTGCAGCACAGAACCAGAGTTCTGGGGAGGAAGAGAGCAGCTGGCTCTTGGAAAGCCCTTTTATCCTTTTTGCATCCCTAAGTGACATTTTTGATTAGCTGTTACACTGCCCGTGGGGGCTTGCAAAAGGCCAAGGAAAGGCTGAGAGAAAAGATCTGCAAAGTGGTTCCCATTCTAAAATTAGGAGACTCAATCCAAAGCATTAACTCATGACCTCAATGATTATAAATTGATTTTGGCCTTGATTTATTATTCAATGACTGAGGTTTTCATCATTTTTCTTGAAGGCTCTTACCCCACCTCAGAACTGTGAGGTCAGCCTGGGGAAATCATTTATAAGCCCTGGGGAGGGAAGATGGAGCAGCCAGAGCTCATCCCAATTTACATTATCTTGCCAGTGCTTGTGTGAGCACTTGGGAGTTTCTTCACAGATCTTTATCTTTACTTTGGTCATGAGATCCCCCAAACCTTAACCCTGAAACTAACCCTGACAAGCTTCAATAAACAAAGCCAAAGGGACCCAAATTGGATATCTGGGACCTTAAATTTATGACCCTTCAAGAATGGTGGAGTAACCAGAAGATAGAGAGGAGATAAAGGCCTGGAAAGATGGGAACTCCCTGTTAGAAAGGTGATAAAAGGACTAAGGAATGTGGGCTGGATTAGCATGAAGAGCAAGAGATTAGGACACCTCTTGGCGTTCTCCAACCCTCAGAATTTCCATACTCAGAGGATGGTTATCAAAAGCTGACAAGGCCTGGGATGGAATTCCTGACTCCTCAAGGCTCCACCCTTGCCCATTGAGAAATACCAAGTCATTTGAGGTATTTCACTGAACTTAAGGGGAGATTTTAACAGGAATGCCTTTATATATTTAATCCTTCATCCATTTATTTCTCTTTGGTTTTTTTCCCTTGTGTGTTTGCATGTATTAATTGATTTAAATCCCTATAGCAAGTATAGTATAAACACTGGGATCTCAGATCTGTAATTAAATCATTGTTGTGACTGTAGTAAATCCTATTGATTCACCCCATAAATGTTTAGTCGATGATTAAGTGCTGCTAAATAAAGTTTTTTAGATAAAAACTCTTGATGAAGCCTGAGAGTAAGATTGGACCTGGCTCACCTGAGCTTTATCAGGGATTTAAGAAAGCAAGAGAGTTCTCTCTGATCAGTGGGAGGGTTGCCCTTAACCTTTTGCATCTTCATTCTGTGTGTAAATCATTCTGAATCAATTCCAACTCAATTTTCCTTTGTGTGCTTCATCAGTGCAGTAAGTAATAGAGTGACCCTTGCCATCAAATTTTGTTAAGTCCCACTTTTACAAATTCATGTTTAACCCACCTCTGCTAATACCTTTGATGGTGAAACTTCGAGCAACCTGAAACCACTAATGCATGACAAAGCAGAGTGGGCAGGATGGCAGATGATGTCCCTGATTCCTTAAAAAAAACAGGGAAGGAATCCAAGTCCTGAACCCTCAGAAGAGTGCACTTGTGATGGCTGGAAAAGCTGGAAAGCTGTGGAAGAATACCTAAAGGTCGCCAAGGAGGAGAATGGAATTATTTGTAAAATGTTAGGCAGCCACCCAACAGCTGCCTGTGAATTCCTGAAGAATGATAATAAAAGGGAACAGCACCTAAAGGAAGAAATAGAGGCAGGAAAGCAGCTAAGAGTAAGAGTTATCATTGTCTTTAAAAATTGGGCAGCTGCAGAAACAGGAAGAAAAGGAGAAGAAATGAAAAGTTGCAAGGAAAGTTTGAGGTGATGAACCTGCAGTGTCCTGACCCCTCAGACACTGCACAGATTAGAGAAATAACATCCCCTGAAGAATGGATGGAAACACACAGGGTGACCCTGACAATAGTGAAATGGGGAAAGACTGATTAGGAAGCCAAACTCAGTAAAAAACCAGAAGAATCTACAGGACCTTGGGGTGGAGTGGGAGAATTGTACCCCAAACCTCACCCCATGAAATCTGATAACAAGCAGGGTGACATCCTGGGCTGGTGGAACAGATAAACTGGAGAGGAGAGAGCCTCTGTCCATGCACATTAAATCCTTGAGTGAGCTCTCCACAGCTGGTATAAATGCTGCCTGTGTGCAGCCTGTGCATGATATTCCCTCTTGATATTCCCATTTCAGCAAATGTGGATCACAACATGCTGAAGGCATTAATTAACAGCCCCTGCTGTACTCAAACCTTAACTCAGGGGCTTGTGTTTGCTTCTTTCTCATCCTCTGTGGGATACTTAGCAGCAAAAAACTCCAATCCATTGTTCAGCACAGCCTTTCCCTCATTCCTGAAATTCCCTAGCTTTGTTACCTTCTCCAGTAAGAGCCTCCAATGATATAATAACATCCCAGAGGGGTCCCAAGAGTATTAGACAGTTACAGAAATGGGGAAAAAAAAATGCAAGTCATGTTCCCTGAGTTTTGCTTTCATCTGTCGATAGAGAGCAGTGTTAATGCTGTTCTTTGTCCTTGTAATGGTGATATATTCTGAATTTAAATCTGAATTCTTATATTCCTGCTCTCCTGTGGCCACCCCCCAGCTTTACCAGGGCAAGTGTGTGTATTTTGGGGCAGGGATTTGAAACCCTGCTGCCAAGCAGGTGATGTGTATTGCAGCTTCTCTCCAGCCTCAGAGGGATCCTCTGTGCAATCATCTTTGCCTGTTGAGGATGCATTTCTTGTCAGGCACTGGTAATTCCTATAAGGAACATTTAGATCTGGTTCTCCTTGAGTCACCACCAGCTGATTTATTGCAATTCTTTAATACGTTCCTGAAATTCCTGATTTGATCTTCTCCACACACTCCTCTCTGTGTCCCAGTACTCATCACTTCACTTCTAATTCAGTGACATTTATTTACCTTCCCTCTTTCCCCTGCTTTGGACCCACGGTGAAAACAGAGAGGAGTAAAGGCTCTGTGAGATGCTGTATTTTTCCCCCCCGTTGTCATTCTGAGTTAAAAAATAGCCACAGGGCAAAGAAATGGCGATTTCTAATTTAGTGGTAATTTGCTAAGGGGAAAAAAAAGAGTAATTGATGCTGTTAAATGTTAAATTTGTTATCTGTTTAATTACTGTTAGCTGGGATTCTTGAGGACCTCATTATCTAAACATCTGGTTTTAGAGATGCAATTCTTAAGGTCTCAGATGCTTCCTGCAATTATCTAGCTATGCCTGAGAACTCATTAGCATATCCCAATAATCAGTGCAAGGCAAGTCAATTCCTTCTGTTGTGTAAAGCCTGAATGATTAATATGTTACCTGGGTAAAGGACCACAGGATGGGAGCACTCCCTGCCTGCCCTGGGACAGAAATTGCTGTTTGCTCCTTAAGATAACACTGGGCTTCACTCAGGCAGGTTCCCAGGGTAACCCAGACTCTATCCTGCAATGTAAGATCAGCTACTTTCATCAAATCTCTAAAAGTCTGGGCGTTTTAATCATCTTTCCGTCAGATCTCAAACGTGCATCATTGATGAGCTTAATTTCTGCAGTCTGTACCAGCTCACCTCATCACTTTAATACCTGGAGAAGATGAGGCAGTGTTGGTTGTATTGGGGGGTGAAAGGTCAGGTTTAGTTCCTGCTTTTCCATCATTTCAGCTGGTTTTCTTGCAAGAAAAAGGCCCTTTCTCAGCCACATCCCCTGACATACTGAGAGCCCCGTGGCTGCAGACTGTGTCAGGTCTGCAGCTCTTTACCATTTCAAGGCTCCTGTTTTGTATTGCTGTGGTCACTCCAAGGGGCTGGTGAGTGCTGTGAGCCCAAAGCAGCTCTGGGAAGCTTCTGGCACCCTGAGTGTTACTGACAGGCTTTGAAGCAAGAAGCCTGTGGCAACCTGAGCAGACAGAGCCCAGCTGTCAGTGCTGGCTCACCTTGTGCTGGTGACACTGTTTGTGTGCTGCTCTCCCTGCTCCATCTTCACAAGTGGAGCTGCTAATTACCTCCTGCCACTTGTTACCCTGTAAATCCTGACACCTTTCTCACCCATCTCCTGCAAGTGTAGTTTCGGGGGGGGTTGCAGTGAGAGACCATTCTGACATCCCAGGGACAACCTGACCCTCAATTAATTAACAGTACTTTCAACTCTAGCCCCATTTTAGCGGATTTCCAATAAACTTTAACGACCTCCACCCTCCAACGATCATTTCACTTGAGATTTAATTTACTAGAGGAACTTCCTTCAGAATGTTAATATGGACAGAAGAGAGGAGAACAGCTTTTAATCCGTTCATTAGCAGCAGTGTAGCAGGTATGATATTGATGCATATGCTCATTAACAGGGGAGAGCTTTGGTATTCAGTGTTGTTACAGGCTGGGTGGCTTCCTGACTTGGAATTCAACCCACTCTGTTATCCAGCCTTTACTGGCCAAACTGGGTTTGGTTTTATTGATGGGCTTCATTAAGGTAAATGTTGAGGATTCTTACCTGCTTCATGCAGATGTTTTTTTTTTTTAGCTGAGTATTTTTTTGGGGGTAGGGGTGTGCATGTACATGAGGACGTGAAAAGGGGTTGAACAAGCTTTTGTGACCTGAGAGGGGCAGGAATGCCAGCTCGAGGGTATTTAAGATGGGTAGCAGGAAAACTTGATGATTTCTCCATCAATGCAGGACTTTGTGTGGTTTTGTTAACAAGTAAATTGGTATCAAAGTCATCTGATGCTGGTCTGCTTCTCTTCTCACAACTAGAATAAAATGAGGGTCTGAAAAAGGAAAAAAACTGGAGTGTTGGGTATCCAGGAGGCTAACAGCAGTGTGCTTTACTCAGTGATGAAACTCCAAGCCTCTCCTGTGATATCAATCAGAGAAATAATGCAGAGGCAATGATACACCCACATCCAGGAGGGATTCTTCAGCCAGCTGGGGATGGTGACTACCACTAACTGATTCAGGGTTCAGCTGGTGGAAAAGCTGCCTTTTACAAAAAAATTATCATTTCAAACCAAAGTTTGCCTCCTCCCCCACAAGTCTGCAGGAGATTTTTTTTTTTTTTTTTACACGTGCTCTAAACTCTTACTGAGAGAGCACAGACTGGGCACTGTGTGCCTGCAGGGGAACAAAGGGAATCCAGGGCCACTGGAAATTTTCTTACCTTGTAAGAAATTAACTGGACTTAAACACCCAATGAAGCTGCCATGAAATCTGACACATTTATCAGAATTTCGAAAAGCTCATTCTTTTATACCCCGGGCATTTTGAAATGAAGAGATTAAAGTAAAAGGTTTTGTTACATAAAATGGAGAGTGCTTTCGTAACTTGATTTCAAGGTACATCAGCTACTTTGGAAGAAGCATGTTGGACTTCTCTCTCTTTATTTTGCCTAGTAAGGACCCTTGGGGACCCAGCCCAGGCTCCATGGAGAGTGGATGTCTCACCCTGCTCCTGCTGGCACCCCTGGGAGCAGCTCTCCCCCACCGCAGGGTGACCTGCAGCTCAGACCTGGGACTTCAGATGATCCAAAATCAGCCTTCTTTTCACATCCCCTGCTTCCACAGTCTCCACAGAGGCCTGCCAACCACCAGAGCTTTGTTGACCTGCCAGAAACCTCCTGTCACTGCCAAGTTGCCCAAAATGAGCTTCGGAGGCTCAGCCAGTGGTGCCTCGGGCACAGTCGCAGAAGCAGCGCTGCAAAAACCTGGCAGCTTTTACAACAGGACAGCCTGAGCAGCTTCAAGATGCCTTTTCCTGTGACCTCTGCTATGTTTAATAACTGGTCTTCTCTTCAGTGTGCCCAAATATGGGGTTTTCTCCCTTTTTTTTTTTTTTTTTTTTTTTATAAGCTCAGCCGCGGTGTTTGCTCTCAGAGCAAACCAAAATGATTTATGTTTATATAAATGGATGGCTGCTCACTAGGGAATGCAAAGGGTTAATCCAAACTGCTTCTGCTTCTGCCCCCATCCCCTCCTCAACCCACCCTTCTCCCCTTCTGTGCCCCAGGGGCTACTGAGGCTGCCAATGCTCAAGGCTGTGCCCAGACCTGCTGTAAATAACTCCCAAAGTCTGGCAATTCCAAAAACCTCCCCAGGAGCCTCCAGTGCACTTCACTGCATTTCACCTGGTCACCAGCCAACATCATTCTGTCCTCTGGAGCGAAAGGGACAATTCCCTTCTCTCACTGCCAGGCCATACCTTAAACATCTGTGGGGTTTTACATCTCTGCTTGGCCAGGCTAGAGACCTGGGAGAGGTTTTGTCTCTCCTCATCAACCCCTGCCTGCTCCTCTGACCTTTCTTTGCTTATTTCTGCATTTTCACACTGTCTGCCTTCCTAATAAACTGGTCTCTCTGGAGATACCATCATCAGGCCAGTCCCACAGGGACACACTCCCCTCCCCTTTTCCCAGGGAATGCCCCTGCAGAGCATCTCCAGCAGATGTGAATGAGCAGAGTTCACAGCAGTTCAAGCACCAGCCTCAGACACAACAGGCTCTGTTCATCACCTTTGCCACATGGCATAAACCTGATGCACTGGTAGTCACTTTTTTTTTCGTTTTTTTTTTTTTTCTTTTTTTCCCCCCAAACTTCTGGGTCCCTAAAAGCATCTGACTTAAAACAGAAGTGCTTTTAGCTCACTAAAAGGCTGGCTGGATTTTTTTTTTTCCTTACCTGAAAATGAAATATTGATGCTATTATGATATGGAGTGGAAATCTGCCATTTGGATTCAGTGGGGCCGGAATGTTGAGCTGTATTTTAATGTGGGAAATTATTTGGCTTTTGGAGGAGAGCTAGCTAAGTGAAACAAAACAAATCATGTACTTTAAAAAGTGATGTGATCCTGTGTGAATATGTGGTGCATATCGGATGGCTTTGGTCTTTTAGATGTGCTGTAACTACAAGCTGATTTTATATATGTTATAAACTATTCTTATAAATTCACCTTTGGCTCTCCTGAAGGATCACCAGAACAAAAGGTAACTGTTCTCCTAAGATTAAAAATGTGTATCTCAGGAGAGGTTTTTGCAACACATTTAAAAGAAGGGGAAAAAAAAGGAATGTCAAAACAAAATGTAAAATCATTACCAAATTACCATTTCAAAAACATTTCCTAATTTCTGATTCAATAGCAGCACTTTCTTGTTTTGTGAGGGAGAGGATTTTTCTCTCTCCTGACTTGATCAGGAAGCTCTGCATGAGTGTCTGTGGCCACAACTGCACAAAACTGACTCGTTTCAATGGATGCTTGTCTAAACAATGAAAGATCAAAACTGACTGATCAGGTACAGGAATCTTGGTATAATTAACTGAGAAAAACGACAAGTCATCAGAAGGAACTATTTTCTGATACTCCTTTCCATTACTACAATATTTAGGAAGGGGAATGGAAGCCATTTGAATTTCAAGTGACTTCCTGAAAATTCCTGTGCTGCTGTTGGATAAAACCCGTGAAGGTTCTGTGACTGCCAAAAGCAAACCCAGGGCTTGACCCCCTGAGCAAACAGCAAACTCCAGCAGCCAGCAGCAAACCAGGCCTGAGAAAATAACCTGGTTGCCAGATTTTCTCTGAGATTCTTCTTTTTTATCTGAAGTAGGAAGGCAAGGAAGATGTGAGCAGGGGCAGTGAGTCCCCCTCGTTGACACTGATGGTTCTCACCCATTCTTTGGGGTACTTATTGATCTCGCACTAAGGGAAAGGCAACACAGCTACTGCCCTCCAATTTTCTGGAGCTGTTCCTCTGACACCTTTCCCCAGCATTGAAATCCATGGAGTAGATGCAGATAAATATTCCTGAAAAAATTTAAAAGGCAGGAAAACAGAAGAGGGCTGCATAATACATTTAAAGAAGCTCTTTTTTTGCTATTAAACCTCGAGATCAAGGAAACAATTATTTGGTATCCTGTGTTTCCTTGCTGTGCTCTTTGGTGGGCAGCATGCAGGGGGAACAAGGTTGTTTTCCCATCAGCATAGAGCTCAGCAAGTGTTGGACCAAGCTTTTATTAAAATAGCTGCGAGTTATTTTCCACACAGATCCTTTCTCCAGGCTTGGACCCACACTGGCTTCCTGTAAACGGATGAATTATTCTCTCTGTCCTGCACTGTTGATTTTCATCTTCTTTTTGCCAGGGTCTGGATTAAATGTTTGAGATGGTATTTCTTGTTTGGACTCAGATGTTTATGAATTCTTACCTACATTAAGTCTCACAACTATGAGTTCTACAGCACTTCTATCTAAGAAACTAAAAAATGTCTTCCTATCTCTCTCTTTCTACAAGACCTTTTAAGGATAAACTGTCCAATTAAGAAATGACACCTAAATTATTTTTACTTTTAACCCAATAACCAACAACCTGTGGCTTGCAATGCAGAATTTTCTACCCAATTACAAAATACCACCCAAACCCATGAAGAAGAAGGTGAAAAAGAAGGACTGAGCCTACACCCTAAATCCTCCATCTTGCTTTATACATATATTACTATATTTAAAAACCTCAAACTCTAAGTTTTCCACCCTGTGATATCACACACTTCTATTCAAACTCCACACCCATAATTCCAGTTCTATGACTCAATTTTAGAAGCCTTCTCCACAGCCTCAGGTCAATGCAGTGTTTGCTTGGAGGTCAGTGCCTGTCAGCACAGAGAGTCTAAAATTCTCAGTGCCCAGGGTCCCAACACCACACCAGGAGGCCACAGCTGCACACAGGGAGTCAGGGCTTTTACTCATCTGGGACTGCCAGGATTGGTCCTGCTTCCTTGGGAAATGCTATCTCATGATAACAACAACAACACATTTCCTGTGACTGCGCTGCTTTGGGCTGGGGCAGAGTTAATTTTCTCTGCAGTGGCTGGTGTGGGGCTGTGTTTTAGGTTGGTGCTGGAAGCAGTGCTGATAGCACAGGGGTGTTGTCCTGGGGTGGCATTTTCCTGTTCATATCCCCAATTGTCTGTTCTGTTTATGCTGCATGTTAAGTTCTGTATCTTTGAAAGTAACCCTTGGTAAGTAACACTTGTGTGAATTAACCAGTACAGCCTTGCCCCTGATGAGTAACAGCTCCAAGGATGTTAACATCCAAGAAGGATGAGTGAGCTAGAAGAGGGAATTGGCTGGTAGAGGGGAGGATCATCATGAGGAGCAATCTTGGGGAGCACGAGGCAGAGACTCATGAAGCAGGATTCTGGAGAGAGAGAGAGAGAATCAGTGCTGGGAGGCTTGTTCCAAGAGTGAAGTGGGAGAAAGATGTGTGGAGTTAGTTTTGAAAACAACATTCACTCCTCTGCATTCCTGCTCCTGGACTGTGCTCATCTGAGGCACAGATACCTGCTTTGCTCTTAGTTTTAGCTGAGGCAGAAAAGCTCTCTGGACTGGTGTGTTGTTTTTTGTTTTGTTTTGTTTTGTTTTTTTCTTTTTCTTTTTCTGTTTAAACCTGCCCTGGACTGAAAAACCCAGAGGAGCACTAGGAGCTCACACCAGAGCCTGGACCTCTGGGGGGACTGATAAGAGACTGTATGAGCTGAACTACCCACAGCAAAGACTTTCTGAATTTAATGTCACTTCAGAACAACAAAAGGTTTTATTGTTTCATATTATTTGTTCTTTATGCTTGTGGACACTTGGTTTGTTTAAATAAATAGTTTTTTCCACTTTTTTTCTGAGGAAATTATTTTCCTGGACCAGTTGAGGAGAGGGACTATTTGGGTTTGCTTCCCAGAGAGATCCTATTCAGGTTTTTTCTCATAAATTTCCCCTAAACCAGCACAGGGGTGTTTTAGCTGTGGCTGAGCAGCTCTCACACAGAGCCAAGGCCTTTTCTGCCCCTCAGCCCAGAGAGGGAGCTGCAGGGGCACAAGGAGAGGGGAGGGGACACAGCCAGGACCCCAGGGATGTCCCACACCACATGGGGCTGTGCCCAGCATAGAGAACTGGGGGGAGATGTTTGGAGTAATAATTTGTCTTCCCAAGTCACTGTTACCTGTGACGAAACCCTGCTGGCCTGGGGATGGCTGAACACCTGCCCATGACAAGTGGGGAATGAATTCTGTGTTTTGCTTTGTTTCCATGACCAACTTTTCCTGTTGAACTGTCTTTATCTCAACCCAGGAGTTTTCTCACTGTAACCTTTCTGTTCTCTTCCCCATCTCATCTCGAGGGGAGTGAGCAGGTGCCTGTTTTGGGGTTGCAACAGAATCCACAACTCCTCCTCACTGTGACTTTTGTCCCTGGTAAGGCACAATGAACCCACTCTTGACATTTAAATCCCAGAAGCAGGGAGTGCCTGGCACACACTGCAAGCCCTTACAGTGCAGCTCACACTCTATTTTAAATTACTGAATGCCGACTACAACACTTACAAATAAGGATGAACACATAGAAGTATCACCTTTTTTTCAGGTCCTCTTTTCCTATCTAAATTTTGAGGCATTTAGGCAGGGTTCCCACCACGACCAACTTTTAAAAGGTGTGTTCCTAAAGAGCAACCTGCTTGTCTGCATTTCCCTCTTCTCCCTCAGGTAGTGGTCACTGGTAAATTCAAAATCATTGTTTTTTCTTTTCATTCTGCCCTCTTTTCTATCTCCTTATTCAGCACAGGGGGCCTGGGACAGAGACCAGCCACAATTCAATCTCCATCTCCTGCTGTTCATAACTTGCCTTTGTGACAGGGCTTTTGCAACAAGAAGGAAAGGAATTTATCCAGTTGCTGAAAATAAGGGAAGAAGACAAATAAGGAAAGCACAGACTGGAGCTTTGATTGTCCTGGATTTTGGGCATCTGGGAATGTCCTTTCAGGGGAAAGCTGTTTTTGAAAGGGGGATGTTGGGGAAGATGAATCAGGGAAACCTTATAGATATGATTGCTTAGCAAAAGATTCTGAAAATATGAAACCTATAATCGAAATAGAAATGAAAGCTGACTTTGAGTTGTAGGATACTGAGTCTTAGTTACTATATAACCCAAAAACAATAGTCTAGCTAGCTGAAGGAGAATCCCTTTTGATTGAACAATACCTTTCTGCTGGCTAAAGGATCCAAAGGTCAATGCAGCAAAACAGAAAAGTCTAAAGAGTAGTTTTTAGAGTTTAAAATATAACACAGTATGGTAATGTAGTAGTTCTTACAGGCTGCATGTAGATTCTATAGGATTTTGTGTCTTGTGTTGGTTGGTCTCTGTAAATTAGAATATTCATCACAAAACGAGATATAATGTAACAAAGACTTCTTAACTCTCTTAACTCTCTTAACTCTTACTCTCTGAACTCTCACCCTTCCTCTTCCCCTACTCTTGCTCTCCCCTGCTCTCTCCCCCTGCCCGTTGCTCTCTCTCTCCCTTCTCTCTCAGCTCTCTCCCTGCTGTTCTTTCTCCCTCTCTCTTTGGGACTTCCCTCCAGCTGAGGCTGGTGGCTGAAGGCCAGGCCCTTTTACCCTTGCAATAAACCCACGTGTTCTAGAATAAACAGGTCAGCAGAATTCCTTGTCCCAGCCGTCCGCGGATTCGCCTACAGGGGAAACTGTACAGGTGTGTGGGAGTAACTACCTCCAGAAGTAATACTGATTTCATTTGATAAACCTTTTAAATTTTAGGAATTTTGGGAGGGAGGAGGAAGAGGTGTGTTCTGTGTGCTGAGAGGTTTGGTTTTCAATATCTGCACTGTGTTATTTTCAACAGGCAAGGACAGCATTATGGTCATGGCATGCAAGGCAGGCACTCAGAGACTGACCAAGAAAGACTCCAGATTCCTGCTGCAGATGCTGGACATGTCTAATTGCATTCCTTGGAGGATCTCCCTCAGTTCCTGTGTGTCAGTCTTCCAATCAGAGCTGGACAATGTCAGCAACATGTTTTTAAAAATCATCTCTGCTCTAGTAAAAAGTATTTTCTTGGCTCTTTGTCCTTCTGAGACTTCCCCCTCCCCTTCACTTTGTCTCATTTTTCCCTGTAGATTGGCTGATTTGCCAATTTTCTGTTTAAAAAAAAAAAAAAAAGAGAGAGAGAGGAAGAAGTTGAAAGCAAAAGCTGTTTTGTTTCAGAGTCAGTTAACTGGACAAAAATTTGTTTGTCTCTATTCTTTAGCAAGGTTGAATACAATATTTAAAGAATTGAGTGAGGAGGGCATTAAGTGAGGTATGTGGAGGTGATGGATAAATGATTTCTCACTTCTTTTTCTTTTTAAATATTAAAATGCACCTGGAATACAAAGATTCCAAAGGGATGTCTCAGGAAATGACCTTGGGAAATTTGAGATGGGCACAGGTAGATTCAATAACAAATGAAAATGTATTCTTGTTTGTGCTCTTTCTTGGGAATTGAGATGGGGAGGCATTTGGAGGAATAGCTGGAATACAGATAATGCTGGTAATTTGTTTAACCAAATTAATGCAGGCATGGACTAAGGAGGCATTGGATTTCAAAATTTTATGGTTGAAATCATCACAACTTTGCATATGTTTTATATCCCCTGAGTCACTCTTATTTTTCAAACACACCATGAAATAAAAAAAACCCCAAAACTGTGCAAAGTCTGCTTCAATCTGGGGAAGATGTAGGGAAGCAGGGGAATGAGGAAGGGAGAAGAAAAGGCCTGGGATAACATCCAGAACTCTTTGGCTACAGGGTTCTCCATCTGCAGAAAGAAGAAAAATGTCTTTCCAAAGTGAATAGCACACAAAATGCTGAATGAAGTGAGCATAAGAGGCTCTCTCAAATTAACAATTATTTGGTGAAAGGAGTCAGATTTTTCTGGGCTGGAGTGAGCTGGAATGCTGAAAAAGCCTGTTGCCAAATATTACATCTGCAGGAGAACTGCTGCTGCATATTTTATGGTGATCTTTACTAAGGTTCCGTGGCAAGTTGCCTCCTGGGATTCTACCCCAGGGGTAGAATCAAGTTGCCTCCTGGGATTCTACCCCAAAAACTGACTAAAAAAAGATGAACACCAGTACTCACAGTCTGGTTTTGGGGTGCTCTGGCCACTGAAAGTAGGAGAAAAACAGTAGCTACCCTCACAGTCAAGGCATGGCTGTATTAATCCTCCAAGGTGTGCTGGATATGGTGCTGCTGAGCAACTGGTTTTCACAGGTCTGCAGACTGGGGCTGTTTATGTGCACATTGTCCACCCTAGAAAAGATTACCACTGAAAAACAAAAAACAAAAAACAAAACAACAAAACAAAAAAATATACCCTAAATCACAGAGTCTACAGCAAAACTCATTGCCTTTGAGATAGGGGTCAGTTCTATAGATGAAAAAGTCAGATGTAACAAGTTCTGTTTCTCCCTGGGAAATGTTACTGCCCCATATCAGTATCTGCTGCTTTTCTCTGAGGTCCAAGATGCTCATAAAATGAAGCTGTCTACCAGACTTTTATTTACAAAGCTCTGTACTGCTTTCAGTTGTGTCTCAAGATGCTTTCCAACTTCTGGCCCGGGGCTGGGGATAGGAAAGAATTCCTGCCTTTCTCAGAGCTCTCTTTAGTTTTATTTTAACAATGAAGCTTCAAGCAGCTGCCCTGGCCCTGTGCACCATCTCTAGGGCTGTGCAAGGAAGTGAAGAGGGAAAAGGGGAGTAAAAGGAGATTTCTGGAGCAGCTGCCTTGGCCTGGCTCCCCATCAGCTGCTCTTGGCAGCCTTCAGATGGGCTGAGCCATGGAGAGCAAGAGCTGGAGAGCAGAGTCTGAGCCAAAACCAAGGGGACAGGTCTCCTTCTTTGCCTTGCGGAGTTGGGACAAAGCACTTTTTATCTCAAGGAAGCGTTGGGATGAAATATGCCCCCCACTAAAAGGGTCAGGCAGAGCAAAAGCTGCAGGATTTGTGTTTTGGCCAGCTTCCCCTCACTGCTCTGCTGAAACTCCAAGGCTGTGGCAGAACTGCTGTAATTGGTGCACTCTTGAAAATGGAGAGGCTATAAATAGCCAAACAGAGCTTGAAGTGGAGGGCATGTCAGAGTTGGGTTGTGTTTTTTTTTTAAGTGCTAGTTGTGATGAATAGAATACTAATTAGTCTGGAAAAACAACATTATTTGGTCAGAGAGTTCAACAGCTGCAGAGTACTGCCTTACTTTTATTTACCTCCATCTAAAAGCTTTCTCCCTCTTTTCTCTGCTTTCCTGGTTTGTTGCTATGGATCAGCTGCCCGTTCCAGGTAGAGGAAAAGTCTATTTTAACTGGCTCAGGTTTACCTTCTGTGCCCCAAGTGGGTCCTTCCCTCGCCTCCTCCTTTGTTGCTGCTCTGACCCTTGGGTCACTTGGGGTGATTTCAAGGGTTTATGCTCCCCTCACAACCACAGCTATGATGCAAAGCTGTGAGACTTAAATATATATATATATATATACACATTTTGGGGGGTGTGTGTGGAGGTGTACTTTTATTTAATTATTTTATTTTATTTATTAATTTTATTTAATTTATTTAATTAATTTTTTATTTCCTCAAAGGGTTGTCAGATTTATTTTTTTTCCAGGCTTTTATCATTCATTTCAGTAAATTGAAGGTTTGGCCAGTCCCTGACTTCTCTCTTTCCCTTTTTTTGTTACCAATAGGTAAGGATTTTTTCTTTTCATGGTGTCTCCTACCTCTCGTTGATAGACTCTCAGGAATACATGATATGAGCCATGAGGTGCCTCAGACAATTCCCTTGGTGGCCCCAGAGCTGCTTTGTCTTCTCCTTGCCTGGCTTCTCTTTCCTCTGCCAGCACATCCATCCTGCCACCCACCAATCCCAGTTAATCTTTTTACTCCTGTGTTAGAGTAATACAGTGAAAGGGCAAAGAAAAATCAATGAGAAGGGCTTCACAACCCATCAGTAAATCAGATGAGAGTCTCAGCAAGGCGGTGAGTAAAGCATTTAACAGATTCTATGAGCTTCTTCTCCTGAATTAAAAGCTAATGAGAAATGATAACTGGAAGGCTCTAAATTATCTGTGCTTACGTCTGGCCATAAAAACGAAAATGTGAAGCAGTCCCTTTACAAGGCACTTGGGAGGATGATGGCTTGGGGAGGGAAGTTAAACATCTTCCTACAATTAAACAACTCCCTCAGCACCAGAGCTGGGACAAGCCCCTCTCTGGGGCTGAAATTTCACCACAGGAGAGAGAGCAGCTCCAAAGCCTGGAGCAAGTCCTGCTTGTCCTGGTCTCCAGGAGTCCCTTAGCAGATTCATTCTGTGCTGACAGAAAGTCCCTCCACACCAAAGCCATGGCTGGGCTGTGGGTAACACTCACCCACCAGAGCTCTGAGCTGGAATCCTCCCAGGGAGTGGTTTTTCTTCACAGAGGTATTTCTGTTATAGGATGGGTGGGATGAGAAAAGGTCAGCTCCTTTAACTCTCCCCCTTCTTCCCTCTTTCTCCCCTGTCTTTTTTTACTCTATAAAAGTCATTAATTTCATAAAAAGACTCCACAAGCTGTGGAGGTCACACAAGTGTCTGGACCTGAAGGAGGAATCGTTTCATTATTGGAGGGTGAAAAACCTGTTAAGGTGCAGGTTCAGCTTCTCTGTCTCCATAGAAAACTGTCTTATTGCCAACTTCTGAGATTTTTAATGAAATTTTATGCGTCATGATACTTGCTGGTAGACATTACCTAATCTCAGTAGTTTATAAACACACTTCATGTGGCTTTTTCCCCATAACTCTCCTCACAATAAGAAAACACACACAAATGCATTCTGTGTTTTGCAAAGTGTCTTCAGCCAAAAGTGGACTGGACAACGAGCAGATAACTGGACCTCAGGGATGACTGTCAGATGTGTTTGGTGGCCTTCTCTCCTCCTGTGTGTGACCATGGAGCACCATCTGCCTGGAGGGACGTTGTGCTCTCAGCTGGGTGTGATGTGACCACAGCAGGGGCAGCTCTGAGCTGCTGGTTCTGCTCCTCCTGAGCAGAACAACCACATCACTCGTGCAGTTCAACCACCCTGAGCTCTTGCTGAGTTTCTCAGGGCCTTCAGCATCCCAAGCTGAGTTTGGTCAAGGCCAGCTGAGAAGCTGTGTAATTTAAAGGGCGTTCCGTGCTGCTGACCCGTAAAAAAAAGCCTGAATCCTTCACAGTTTGCAAACTTGCCAGGGGGAGGAGAAGGGGGAGGCTGTCATTATAATTTTGTGTTTATCCAGCCCCCATTGTGGAGGGCTTTGGGTCAGAGGGAGGGTCACTGCTGTGGTGGTGACATGGAAGATGAATAATTGGTAATGTGACAGGGTGAGCAGGCTGACACACGGGCGGGAGGCGACAGATGGTGCTCAGAACAAGTTCCTGCTGCTGGAGAGAGAGTAATCTGTTAAAATCTGTAGGGTTCGTCGTCTAAGGGTAAATAATATGTTTTTACCTTGGGGCAATGAGATCTGGCAGGGCAGCAAATGCTCTGTGATCATGTCTCTGGTGCTAAGTCGGGGTTCCTTGGATGTTTAATCCTTTTTATTTTCCAGTGACCCAACTCCGGAGAGATTTTCTGACTGAGCAAGCACTCTGACTCCTGTTTAGGATGATGACCTGTCAAACCATCAGCTCTCCAGCTCTGCTCATGTCCCTGTCATGCATCTGCCAGCTCTCCAAGGCTCTGCTGCTGGGAGCAGAGGCCTCGGGGGTACAGCTCTACTTTGTGAGCAGCTTTTCATTAGCAGCCCATTTTAAGGCTAAAGCATGAGCTGTATCTTTGATTTGCTTGGTTTCTTCTTGATGTGACTGATTTTGCCCGGTTTTGTGTTACTAATTAATAAGTAACAGCACTAAAGTGTAACAGCTCACTCTGCAGGAGCCAGGCTTTTATTTTAGATACCCATCACCAAACATCCTGTAGCTCTCTCGATTTACTTGAAGATCTTTCCTGACCATATACAGTGCTCAATAACATTCTTATTTGCAAAAAAACCCAAACAAGAAAACAAACAAACAAAAAATACCCCCAGCAGCAACTCAAAAAGATGGGGCTGAAGCTGATTAATTTAATGAAGGCCAGAGGAAGGAGCAGCCATGAATTAAAAAAAACCCAAATCTTGATTATTGAAGCCAGGAACAGATAAGAGCTGGGTTTTCTGAAAGCTGGGAGTGCAAAATTTAAATGGCTAGAGGCTCAAAATTAAAATGGGCAGACTTTTAAATTAAGTTATTGATGCAATGGACATAACAGAAACTTAGAAAATAAGCTGGGGCTGGGGATAGCACATTCAAGCTGTAACTGATAAAGAAATTGCAGATTACATTGTGCTACTCTGTGTTTGACAAAAGCTTGGCATCAAACCAGGTAAATAAGTCATGAGTGGCACACAGGTAATGGAGAATGCCTGTGGTTTGAAATACTGTGCCTAAGAGGGAGGACAGAGGGATGCCTCAGCCACCTGACCAGGCTGGTGACCTTGACTGGGAAATGGCAAGGGCAAAGAGAAAGTGGGAAATGGCAGAAAACAAAGGAGATTGGAGGTGTCAGTGATGCCCTGCAGAGTGGGTGAAGGTTATGAGAAAGGATGAGGCAGAGATTATATTGGCAGATGCCATAAAAAAATGCTTTTTGCAGCACCTGAACAGAGAACACAGCTGAGAAAAAAAAAAAAAACCAAAAACAAAAAACCAAAAAAACAACAAAACAATGCCTGTTCTGACAGAGCCATGAGCAGAGAATTGCTGTGGACAAGTGTCATCCAAATGTCTTAGCAAGGTGACCACAGCACACTCAAATGCAGCATGTCCACAGGAAAACAAAAAACCCCACGAAGACCCCAGTGCACAGATTCAGAAATGATCAAACTGTGCAAATGAGAAAATATTATAGAGATCAACAGCACAGTTAAGAAAGGTAAAACACATGCAGGTGTCATGGACACACTTACTGATGTTGGAAGTTCAGAGTAGGGATGTATTTTGTGTTCAAAAAATACTTTCAAAGTTAGAATACATAAAAAATCAAAGTAAAAGAAACCACAATAAAAGAGTTACTTTACAAAATAGAGGGGAAGGTACAAATGGCTGAAATAGAAGAGACTACACCTTCTGAGAAAGGAAATATAAACCCATAAAAAAGCCATGGATAATGAAAAGGTTCTTGCTATCGGCACCCGAAATGCATATAAGTAATAATAAGAAAATTTTCAAACATGTCAGAAACAGAAGGTCACAGTCAGAAACTCAGTATAGCTGTTAAATGATCAAAGTGTAAAAGAAAGGCAAAGAAAGAGCAGGAATGCCAAATGGATAATTTGTCCTGGTGTTTGTTCCCATTTAGAAGGTCAGTGGAGCTGCCATACTGAAAACTTTAATTGGGCAAGTCTGATGAAAGGTCTCAAACTGAAGTGACATTAAAAGCCTTTTTAAAACAAACCACTAAAACAGATAACAACAGATCAACAGGACCAGATGGCACTCACACAGGAGCTTCAGAGCAGCTCTGATATGAAATTGCCAAACTATTAACTGTGGTGAATAACCTACTGCTGAAATTGGCTTTGCTTAAATTAGCCTCAAGGTCAGAGGAAGTGGGACACGTGATGCCCACTCCTGAAAAGGTCCCCAGAAGAACCCAAACAACTTCATACACGTAACTTTGGTTTTCATTTTAGAGGGATCTGTGAGAAGGACTATGAAAATTAAAATTAGTGGGCATATGGAGAAATACGAAATAATGGAGAAGAGTCAGCACAGCCTGGAAACCACAGCTCATAAACCTGTTTTAAGGGGGTGTTCTGAGAATCAGCATGCACATAGATGAAGTTGACCCAGTAAACTCCGTGTACCTGGATTCCTCAAAGCTTCTGGTGAAGTCTCATCCTAAAATAAACCAAGTTTTCATTAGGATAAAGGTTGTCTTGTGGACTAGCAACTAGTTTAAAGGAACTAAGAGCAAGAAGACCTGTCAGCCTGCACAACAGGACATGGTCACCACCTGGGGTCACTCAGGGATGTGTGGTGGCCACATGGCAGCTCCATGTACTCATAAGTGACCTGATGTCCTGGGTTGTAGTTTAGGATGTATTCTATCACCATCTTCAGTTAATGGCCCATCAATGCCTTTTGCATGACTCATAGAGAACTCCCTCCTGGAGTTATCTCTCTTTAATGGGCCATCAAGGACCTCCTGTATCACTCATCATCCCACTGTGAGATGCTCCGCCCATGGGGAGGAGCCAAGCATTCTCACCTGGATATAAGATGGGATTTGGGACAGTGCAGGCAGCCCTTAGCCACTGGATTCTCAGAGGATTGGAGCTACCAGACCTTTCTATGGGATCACTGCTTCAGGAAGACCACCTCGTCTGGACTGCTTCCATCACCCTGATCAGGTTGTATTCTGACTCTGTCAGCGGTTTTTCTTTTTGTATTGTTGCCTTTATTTTATTTTATTTTATTTTATTTTATTTTATTTTATTTTATTTTATTTTATTTTTTCTCTTTTCTTCTCATTAAATTTTATTTCTGACTTAGAGCCTCTCACTTGGTTTGTTTTCAAACCACAACACCCGAAAAATTGTTGGTGGTGACAAAACTTGCCCAAAACTTTCAGCGATTGGGAGTAATCAAAATGTAAACTAATTGTAAAGAGTTAAAGAAAGGTCTCACAGGGCTGAATAGCTTGAGAATAAAATAATGGATGACAGTGTTACCAAGTGCAGAGGAGTACACCTAATTTAGTGCACATAACTCTACATGCACAGTGGTGGGCCCTGAAGAATTTTCACTGAAGGAAACTATCTTGGTGTTCAAGAAAGTCTCAGCTAAACCCACAGCAGCTGTCAAAAAGGTAAATGGATAATTAAAAACCAGCTGGAAAGAAATGAGGGAATAAAGTGGGATGTTTTGCCATGCTGTAGGCCCATAGTGCTCTATCCTTTTGAAAGGTTCGCGTTGGGTTGTTTATGGCACTACAGGAGAGATGTCAGGAGAACCAGAAAAACCAGAGAAAAAAGGGGCAGGGCTGCCCAGAGCTTTGAAGCAATTGCTGTACGAGTAGAAATGAAAAAGTCAGGGAGAATTCAGTCTGATAGAGAGAGCTGGAGAGAGAAGGTGTGACAGGGGTCGTGAAATCAAACACACCACAGAGGAAGTGATAAGGAGTGATTACTTGCTCTGCCTGTACTTGGAAGCTGAATCATTCAGTGATGCTGCCCCTTGCCAGAGGCGTGGGTGGGTTTGCCAGTCCTTTGCCCTGAAGCTGATGCCTTAAGCTTTAGCTTTTATATTTGTAGATTCTGGGCTGCCCAGGGGTGCACTTCTGAGCCTCATATTAAGTGTCAGTCAGCTCTCTTCATAGAGTAGGGAGAAAAAACAAGTCCTTCTCCTGCTGAGAACCAAGGACAACTTTCTGCCCAACAGCACAAACAACAGGGGAAGAACTGAAGAAAGAAAACAAGAAGGATGGGACCTCAAAACCCAAAGCTATAATTGGACAATTAAATCCCAATATGCAAATGGACCAAAACTTATAAAAATGAAAGATCTTGTGACCAGTCAGCCGTTTTTTGTGACTATTTGCAGGCGACCCTGGGTGCTCAGGCTGGGTCAGGCTCCTGTCCTGCTCAGGGTGGATACTGAAGGCTTTTTAATAAATTTTCTAGCTCTGTCCAATCTCTGTTTCAGGTCAGAAGCATCAGTTTCTGGGGGCCATGAGGCATCAGAGCCACTCATGTCCCTGCACTCAGAGCATCCCACCCCGACAGATCTACACCATCATTCTCAGCAGCACCACAAAGGTCTTTTTTTTCTCCTCTCTTCTTTTTTTTCCCTCTTCTTGCAATTCAGTGGTGCTTTCACTGAGGCTGTTGAGTTGTGAAGGGCACTGTGACCACCACAAAGTCATGGTTCACAGGGTCACCACTGATTTTCCTGCATATTTTCAGTGTGATTTCTACTCAGTGAGGAGAGAACATGTTTTCTAAGGAAAAGATTTCAACTGCTCAAAGTATTTCCATTACAATATTTGCTGCAGGTTGTCTCCAGAATAGATCTTTTTGTTTGTTCTGTTAAGGTTCAGTGGTTTATGACTCCTATTAAGCAAGAACAGCAATCTGAAATCCTGTTTAAGCAGAGTGTCTGATGGCATTTGTGGTCATTAGATGCTATCTTGTGTAGTCTTGAAACCAATGTTTCTTTTTTGACAGTTCGAGGGGGTTTGTTTTTATGCTGTGTGGTTTGGTTTTGTTTTGTTTTTTTCAGTAACATTTTATTTGTGCTGCTTCAACCTCCTGAAATCAGATAAAGATTTCCATAGCTGGAAGGGATGAAGCATTGTTGTGTGAACAAAACAGAGATTTGAGCAACCTGGTCTACTGGAAGGTGTCCCTGCCCATGGCAGGGGCATTGGAACAAGATGATTTTTAAGGTCCTTTTTAACCTAATTCATCTCCTTTCAGTCCTTACTTCCCTTTATTCTGAGAAGTGCCTTACTCATTCAGAACTCTCTTCAGATCAGCACGACTCTGTGGGGGTTGAGACTCAGTTCAGCTCAAGGAAAGGCAGATTTGTGCCTCTTAGAAGTCATGTCCAGGTCCAAACTCAGATTTTCAGGCACTGAGTGATGCTCACGCTTTCTGATTGAGGCTAATCTTGGGCACACGGAGTGCTGTGTGCATGATGAGAGGACTAAAAGGCAGTCAGAAACAGATGGGTTCCCAAGATACACTGCAGATTATCGTTTTAACCAAGTTTGGTTTGAATTCTCAAAATTCAGTGCTGCCTCTTGAGAGCTCTGTGACTTCAGATGTAGCCAGGGTGAAAACTGTGGGATGCCCAGAATCAAAAATAAGTCTGACAAATAGATTTTCCTCCAATAATTCTGTGAGTGTTTGTTGCCACGCTGATTTTTGTTGTTTGTATTATTTTCTCTCAGAGAAGTTATGGATCTAATTTATTAATATGATAAGAAATAGGACTAGAGGGTCTTAAATCTAATATGTAAAACATAAAGAACTCTCAACAAAAAGTAGTTGTAAAGAAAAATTCAATTTCAGATTAAGCTATATCACTCTAAGGATGGAGGGAAGTGTTAGAATAACTTCTGGGGCTTTGCTAGAGAAGTTCCAAGGAATAAATATCATCAGGTTCAGACCTGGATGATGCTAATTATCTCTAACACTGTATGGATTAATACTACTAAGAACTGTTGCTAATCTGACAGATTAAGGCACATGTTGGTGATTTTAGTAGGATCCAAATATTCTGGGAAGCAAAAATCAATCTACTATTCCCCACACAGCTACTGAACAAATTATGTGGATACATTGAAATTTTTGATTTAGTAAAAAATAAGAATATTATAATACATCTGTTTTAGAAATGAACTTTGGATGGAGTGATTTCTTCAAACTAAATGAAAGGAATAGCAGGCTTATCAACCATGCTTTTGATTTTAAAGAGCAAATCTTTGTGAAGTTGGCTGTAATGGTGTGCTTAAAAGCTCAGTTGAAGAGTGGGCTTTGAAAGTTTTTGCATCTTGACAATGGGAAGTTTGCATCTAAATAAACAGGGAAGGGTGTTTAGGAAAAGGCTAAGGTGAGCAGGAGAGAATAACAGCTAAATAAATGGCCAAGAATCAAGCTGAGATAGATGTTGCAAAGGATCTTAATAGAAACAGTGAAAGAAAACACCCAAACAAAGAACAAACCAACCAAACAAAACCCAGAAAACCCCCCAATATTAAATACTTTTGGCATCAGGAAAGTGAAGAAGTGGGTCTGTCACATGGTGAGGGCAGGATGGAAAAGATGACAGTCACTTTGTCACCAGAATGATACAAATATTTTTCTTTTGTTCTCAGAAGAACCAATGAGGTATAAAAAGAAGAATCAAGCAGGGTGACTGGTGGGAATGGGAGCAGAAGACTGTCATTTCTCAGATGAAAGGCAATTAGAAGTTGCTCAACTTCTACTTTCCAGGAAATATTGGGAACATAGTGTTCAAGGTAGGTGAAGAAATTACACAAACTCTGAACATCCCACCTCAAGGCAAAGGCAAAGCAAAAAGGAGTTATCTGACCTTACAGTGCACAGCACTTAAAGTGATTCAATCCAGCAATGGATTGAAGGGGAAACTGAAGATTTTAGAAGGGATTTTAGAAGGCTGGAAGAATTTCTTCCAAGAGCCATAGGGTTTGAGAGCATAGTGCTTCAGGAATCCTCTATCCAAGTCTATAAAAACTTGGCAGAAATGTTTTACCATTCTTTCACGTTTGACTTTTTTTTTTCCACCAGTTGGAGACAGCTCTGGAGAATAAATAGCTGTCAGAACAGGGGCCACATCACAGGGGTCACCACCAACCCCTTAGAGCATTTACAGCACGAGGCTTTATGCTTTGCATTCACATGTTGGCAAATGTGATAACACAGCTTTTTTCTTTCCCAGAAGAAAGGAAAGCAGTGCCAGTGTTTTGCTTAGCTGACTGTGTCAGGCTGATCCTGCTGGCTCTCAAGGTCCCTGCCTGGTGTCTCTCTTACCCAGCTCAGCAGGATCTTGAAGTGGTTCTGCTTTTCCATAATACGCAGCAATACCACACATGATTTGCCTCTGCTTGTTGTTTGCGTTTTTTTTTTTTTTAAATCTAAATGATAAGGCTTGCTCCTCTGTCCCTTGCCAAAGATGTTCATTTTTCTAGGCTTTAATTAATTCCTGATGCATTTTAAAAAAGATAAAATTATCTGTAATGGAGAAAACGCTCAGAGGTTATGTAATGAGTCTCTCTTAATTTTTTCTTCACCTGAAAAAAAAAAAACCAACCAAACCTTATCTTCTCTACAGAGGATATAATTTTTGCAAAAAATAATGACTTTTCTGAGATGCCAGTTTGACTGATCACAGATGAAACCCAGCTAGTAAAAGGGGAAGTTTTCTGTGATGGTGATGGGAGCTGGAGCAGCCAAGTACTCATTTTCTTTGGAGAACTGTGTGTGGCTTGCACAGATTTATTCTCAGAAACACTCTGATATTCTCAATGTTCAAACTGTGAAATGGCCAAATTCTATAAATCAGTGGTTTCAGACCAAGCCACTGGTTGGTGTTAAAAGGTGCTGGGATTGAATGGGTTTGGTTTATTTAAAGTAAAATAAAACATGCATACACTAATATCTTTCAGTAAGTGGACAAAATCAGTGGGGAAAAGAGAAATTGGTGCATTTTATTTTTGCTGGAAATGAAAGATCCTGCCCCAGGTGCTTGTTTGGTTCTTTGTTGTTGGGTTGGGTTTTTTCTTCCCAGAAAGTGAAGAAGCCTTTTAATTAAAAAATATTGAGCAACACCAGTGTGAATCTCCAGTGAGAGAAAACTGCTTTGGGTTGCAAATTAATGTGGGATATTCTGTTGCTCTGTGTAACACATGGAGAGGAGAGAGGCAGAGCATGTCTGTGTTCAGGATTTTTAATGTCACTGACCCTCTGCCACACAGATTTTCCTGCAGGTCACCTGTGGTTTCTACAATAGCAAAGCCACCAACAACTCAGCTGCAGAAAACACTCTGTAAAGATGTCTCCCATTTAGCATACAAATGTTGCTTGGCAGTTAAAAAAAATAAACTGAAAGAAAGAAAGAAAAAACAACCCCTCAGACACAGAAGATGTCTCTCATTGTATCAGCAAGCCCACATCGTGTCTCTGATATTTTGAACAAGCAGCTTCCACTTGTGTGGGTTTGCTAACACATGGTGTAAAACAGTTGTAAGAAATAAAATATCAGTGCTATTATTCCAGAAATGGGAGGGCTGAAAGGATGATTCTCTCTTTTGTGGTTTGGAGGAGTTCTCACCTTCTAAAAATTATTGGAGAAGTACGAAGATTTTTTTTTTTTCCCTTCCTACAACATGAATAATATGTGAAGGAAAAAGATCTCAGTTTAGCCAGAAGCATAAGAGCTACACAGATGATTGCCTGGACCAGAGTGATAATAGGGCTGATGAGAACTCAGTAACTCTATTATGTAGCTGAACTATTCCACAATTTACCCAGCTTCAGACAAAAGGAGGTAGAAGTGCCTTCAGTTTGCTGAGGCAAAGTTGAGCTCTGGCTATACCTTGGTTTTATATTTATCAACCTTTTCTTCTGAAGTGATGTATTCTCACACACGCATATAAATACTTGAGATGAAACATGAAAGTTACCATTTTTTTCAGGACCATCTCTCATCATTGTAATAGAAACACTCCTCTTCTTCTGAGCAGAGACAGGAATCTTCAAGGCCAGAACTTGTTTCTACAGAGCCCCTGGCAAGTAAAGCCGTAAACCATTTCTGGCTGACTACTGTGAACCATAAGTCTGCACTTACACAACCTTTCCCTTAACCAGGCTGCTCACATTTCTGCAAGCTCATGCTGGTTGCAGACCAAAAAGCAGCTGAATTATCTCTCTTCTTACTAAAGGGGTGGCAGATGGGTGTGATTCTACACAAAGTAAACCTGGGAAAAAGGTGGGATCAAATCAGGAGCCTTTCCCCCTGTTCCTAGTATTTATATTTTAATGAAGCTGCAGACAGATATAAAGCTTAATATCCCCCAGCAGGTACACAAACAAGGATTTGCACGTGTGATTTTCTGCCTGGACTTTGGCTCCTCTCCTCGCTGTTGTACTCCCCTGAGCTGCAAGAGGAACCCTCAGCTTAACTTTACAGGTAGGGCAGGAAACTGCAAGGTCCCAAATTAGTCATGGGAGTCTTCAAGAGGGCAGGGAGGGATGGGGAGATGGCATAGCTCCAGCAAAAAGAGGAGAAAGATAGTTAATTCTGGATCATTCAAAGGCAGGAGGGAGGAGAAAAAGAGTCATGAAGGACCCAGGGAGCTGTGGGTCACTCTGGTGAGCAGCAGGGCACAGCACAGTGGATTTTGACAGTTCTGAGCTCTGAAATACCTTTGCCCTGCTCCAGCTATGCCATTTATGCTATAACTCCTTCATTGTAAAATCCCTTTCATACCTTGCATTAAAATATAGGAAGATGCCCAGCAAGGTGGCAGTTGTGTCACTAATGGCTCTGAATTTCAACTTCCTGAAGAACAGAGAAAAGCCCCTGAATCTATGATTACTCTGTGCCCATTAAGTGGAGAAAAAAAGGCCAATAACTAAATAAATGAGATTCATGTCTTATATGAATGGATTATTGGAAATGACATTAAGCATTAATAAGAGTCAGGTGAAAACAGGGAAGGTACTGAACATAAGAAGGGACTCTGGAGAAGTGCTTCCCTTGAAGACAATAAAAGAAGGTTCCAGAAGCACTGGACAGGTCACAGCCTGATGCTTCAGTCATCTTGATGGAATTCTGGCTTCTTGATGCTCCATATTTTACTGCTGTCAGCAGATGAAGGCAGGAATGAGAAGTGCTTGGGAGAAAAGGATCAGTTACCTCATAGCTGTGACACTTCCCAAACACAGTGGTCTGTAGCTGGGATCAGGGAGGAGCAGCAGGAACAAGGGACACAGCTCACCCATTCCAGTCAAGCAGCAGGAGGAGGAGGAAGAAGAGAAGACCTGGAAGATGATCGAGATGGATTTGGAAAGCTGCCAGCTGTTAAACCCTTTCCACCTGCTCAGCTACTTCAGATAAAGATAAGTGCTAATGAAAAAAAATCAGCTGGTAAGTGCAATCCTTTCAGGAGCTCATAAAACCATGAGTGAGGGGCGGGGATGAACATATCTGTGAACAGATCAGGTCTCAGAGCTATGAACCTTTTTATTGGTTTGTCTCTGTGCTTTCAGGCGCAGGAAGCCAGAGCAGCAGAGCTCAGAGTGATGTTTGAGGGAGATGTAAGGGATTTCTGCTCGGCAGGTTTGGCCCTCTACACCCACAGCCTGTCACAGTCACACACAGGCAGGCAGAGGCGTGAGCTCAAGTTTGACCAAGGACCACTCCTGTGTAGTGTGGAGAATAGAGACACAGGCAGCTCTTCTTCACTGGTGATGGCCAGTTGGGTTTGGATGGGCCTTTAACTCCTTTCAGAAGCCAGCAATTATGTCCACCAATTATTTGCCTCAGAATTTTGCTCATTTCACCCATCATGATTGTTAGCAAAACCTGCTTTGTGCTTCCCTATTTTGGGATTCTTAGAGGTACCTGTAATCTTGTTGCCCTCCTCCTGTGGGATCTGCTGTTGAGGAACCCTCCCAGCTCTGCTTTTATCTGAGCACAGACCTTCTGGTCTTGGCATAAACACCTTCATTAGTCTATCATAGCTGTCTGTCTGACCTTGGCTACTGGCAGAGGCTGCTCTTTCAACCTTTGTTTTGATGGGGTTTTTACTGGTGATTTCAGAAACACATTTCCATTCGTGTTCATTCCAACCAGGCTTATTTCTGCTACAAATCTCCATGTAGGAATAACTTCTCCTTGGTGGCAGACATGCTGTGTACACTTTATTCCCTACCACTTCCCAGCAGATGTATTAAAATGTCCCTGGGCTTGTATTTTTGGGGGGAATTTGCTGTTGGTTTTTTTGTTTGTTTGGGTTGTTGGTTGGTTGATTTTTTTTGCCCCTGGTCAAGGGTTATCACCTCAGTTTCAAGCAGTGATTGCAGTGGCCCCTACCCTAAATTCAGGATGTATCAAAGGACTCCCTAGAAACAGTGCTGGTTTAAGCATTACTGCCATGAACTCTAATGCCTACCCCCCCCCTTTTGCCTTTTTTTTTTTTTTTTTTTCCCCTGCATCAAATCAGTTTCCAGTTTCTGTCTCTTACAAGGCTGTGAGGACACTTGAGTCAGCCCTGCCTGAGGGGTGTTACAAAAGGACAGACATCGCATCAAGGGCAGCTTCTGCAACCATGTCCTCAGAGGCTGGGGAGTTTTGGTATGGACACTGGAGTTTTATAGTAAAAAGGAGAGCAAGAGAGGCAAAATAAAGCCAGAGAGGTTGGCCACGTGATGTCCCACAGCCTTGGGCCTTCGTGTTGCCCAGTTGTACCACCATAACAACAAAAAACCCTATAACCCTCCACAGATCTCCCAAAGACCATGAGATCACACTTGTCTGCCAATGGCCCACTCACAACCAACCAGTTTCACCCAAGTTCGAGAGGTGAGCTGAAGATACAGACAGTGAAATTCCCATATGTGTCCTCCTCTGGGAAAGACTGCAGCCTTCACTGGCAGTCACTGGGTCTGTTCGACCTGAGAGAAGGTCAGCCTGTGGTCATGTCTTAGTTTGGAAAGACAGAGTCTGCCTGGGAAAAGCCAGAGCTTCCCTTGGAATGGAGAATGTAAACCTCCTCCCTCTAAACTATTATGATTTTGAAACTGAGGGGCTTTCAGGCAAAAATATGGGAATAGGAATAACAGTTATTTACTAGGAATATTAAAAATGTAGTAGTACAAAAAAAAAAAAAAACAGCAAACAGAAAAAAAAACCAGAAAAAAACCCCACTGACAGAGCCAGAATACACCTGATACCCTGTTGGTCAGGGTGTTGGCAGCAGTCCAGTCAAGTCCTCCTGCAGTGACAGATGTGGTTCTGTCAGAGCAGAAATGGTCCTGCAGAAGGGTGTAGTTTTCTCTGAAGGTCCAGTGGTGGTGAGATGGGTCCAGTTTTCCTCTGGGAATCCAGTGCAAACAGGCTGTGCTGGTGTTCTGGATCTCAGGTTTTATCCAGGTAGGAATGCTTGGCCCCTCCCACTGGGTGGAGCATCTCCCAATGGGATGATGTAATTGTATCAGCCCTGCAGTGAGCTTCGATGGCCCATTAACAGCAGATATCCCCTGAGGGAGGATGGGTGTGGAAGGGATAAAGAACACTGCCCCAGCTGGTTTAACAGCTGGCCCAGTAACAGAGGGCACCTGCCTCTTCACCCCTGGAGTTATGAGGAATGGGTCATGGGAGAGATAAAGAAAACAAAACAAAAGAAAACACCTCCCCAACTGGTTTCAACAGATGGGAAGTAGAATATATCTTGCGTTGAACCCAAAACAGATCAGATGTCCAAACAATCAGCACATCTGTGACTTGGGCCTGGCCACAGCAGAAACTGCCCCTGACCTAGTCCATGGGAAGAGGTTGGAGGCAGGATGAGCAATGGGATGCAGTGATGAGGAGATGTGAGGGATGCTGGAGAAATCAGAGAAAAAGGGTGAATTGCAGGAGACAAAGGATGGTGGAAGGGGATACTGTGTGAAGAGCAGAGAGAGAAGATGTAAGATGCAGGACCATAGAAAACTGAGCTTCCTCCGCTCTGCTTCTCTCAGAGCAGTGTTTATTTTCCTCAATGTCAGCTCAGGGAACTGCAGCCACACAGCCTGTGCCTCATCAAGGATAATGACTCAGAGGCACATTGAAATGGACGTGTTTGGTCTCTAGCACCAAGGTTTGTCTACATGCGTGCAGGCACCACTAGAGCTCTTGCAGAGGAGTGCTTCTCTTGCTTGCAGTAGGATGGCAGGTTTGGAACTAGAAACAAGTTTCTGGATTTTCACCTTTCTTAGGACACTTTTCCACATTGCGAAAAAGAGACTGACTTGTCAGGGCTTGTGCAGGACAGTGTGGGTCTAGAACTACCACTGACACACCTTCATAAAAAAGGGAGTGATGAGATTCTGGTGTCTGTTGAAGAGCACAAATTACATTAAGGACAGCAGCCTTAGAGCCTTCCAAGAAAGGTGGAGAGCCATTTTTCACAAGAGTATGGAGTGATAGGACAAATGGGAATGACCTGAAGGTGAAAGAGGCAAGTGTAGATCAGGTATTTAGAAGAAATTCTTTGCTGTGAGGGTGGTGAGGCCCTGGCCCACGCTGCCCAGAGAGGTTCTGGACAGGTCATTATTGCAAAGAAGGTGTCGCTGTGGGCTGTTACCCAGCCTCCACTCAAGCATTTCCACTGTTGACAGTTGTTTCCTTCCATGAGTTATTCATTTACTATTAGCAGCAAAAATTAATGCTGCAGTTTTGGAGATGAGTGGCCTGCTGAGAGTTAGAGTCAAGTTTTCTGCAGTTTAAAGTTTCTTGCTGCCAACAGGATGCACAGAGAGAAATATTACAAATATATAGAGCATGATACATTGCCTGCACAGATTAACTGGTCTCCAGGTATCAAAAATATTTACATTTCTTATTGCCACTGCTGTGTTTTTATGACATCCTGCTCAATCTTTATAGCCTTACAGCAATTACTGTCACTGCTTTAGAGCTGAGGCTAATGAAATTCTCGTGGTGGCCTCCACCACATATAACTCACCACAAAATTAAGCTGGACATTTTTGGAGTTATACGATCAGTGCTGTAAATAAGGAGAAATTGGAATGTGCATGGGTGTTTTGCCAAACTAGGTGAATTAACTTATTAGAAAAAAGAATTAAAAAAAGCAGTTAACTAGTCAGAGAAATTAATGCAAAATTATTTCCATGCAAAACAGGCAAAGTGTAGAAATATAATCTTTACTAATTACAGCTGCAGTCCTTGCAGTTCAGGAAGGTTTTGTAGTTTATTACTCAGATTTGGGAATATCTGCCACCATAAAGTCATCATCACAGGTAAGCAAAAGACCAACCTGTATCATCCTGACATCCATCAGATTTGCAGTTTGATAACTTTGGTGCCCTCTGGAGTCCTCTGATTTCAACAGTCCTTCAGTATCTCTTGGCATGAGGATGAGCTATACCCTGTTGGAGTATTTTATTCATAGTCCCAGTGCAAGATCTTCTTTTTGAATTAATGGAGTCCTGTATGGTTTTTACTCTCAATATATGACAAAACCTCCTTCTCAACACAGCAGTGTGATAGCAGGGGGGAGGCTCATTTCCTGGACATCAGAGATAAGGCACCAGATGTACATGTGGGAAGAGTCCACTCTTTCTAGAAGCAGGTCCATGTGCAGCCTAAACAAAACTGAGACTTGTGACCTTCAAGCATAAAACCAAAAGTCAAGCCAAGATTTGTTTAGATTTGGGTTGGGTAGTGTATCTGGAAAAGAGGACACCAACAGTATCCCACCATTGGATTGCTTTCCCTTCACTCAGTCCCACAAAGGCAGTGGAGAGATATTGTTATCTTCTGTAAGGCTATGGTTGCACCTGGAATATTATCCAAGTTACAAGCTCTCTGCAGTAAATAGTAATACTAAATAAAAATACATGTTCCCTGTCCCTTTTAGCCTGTGTATTTCAAAGCTACTTTGCAAAGGAGGGAAATAATATGCAGCTATAGCAAAACGAAAGAAAAAAAAAATCCCACAACGTGATATTTTTCAGATCTATTTTTCCTTTCCTCTTGTGACTTCATTTGAGAAGCAAAGCAGGGAAATTCTCTGAAGGGCCTTGAATAAAAGCCAGTTAAAAGCAGAACCCTCCATATGGATCTACTGAGTTGTAGGCAGTGAAACCTGTATTACCCTCAGCAGAAATGTCAGAGTAACCCCTTCATAGCTATTTAGCCCTCTCAGTACACCCTCTGCAAGAATATGCGTGAGCATGTTAAACTCTGATATGTGACTCTGCAATCCAACAACAGGCTTACATGCATATTATGAAATTACTATTTACACTGCAGTAATTCCCAGGTACTCCAGTCGAGAGCAGAGCCCCCATAGTGCTGCTCAATTGTAGACTGAAGTTCAATTTAAGCCCTGGAGAGCAGCTTTCTAAAGCTACAAAGAGAGTCCCTGCTGCTGTACAGAAGTTTAATTGCCTTCTGTTTGGGTGTGCTGCACTGTCCCTGCTGAGGGCACAGCCCAGAGGAGTTGGGACAGAGCAGGGATAAATGCCAAGGGCTTGGGCAGCCTCTGGGCACAAACCATGTGCATTCCCCCATCCTTTCTAATATGCCACAGCAATCTCGTCCCACATCAGCCACCCATTCCCCTGTGTCCTCCCTGAACCTCCCTCCTGGGCTGACCTTTAAAGGTGCCTTCCAACCCAAACTTCTCTGTGATTCTGCATCTGCCCCTCGTGTGTTCACCTGCCCTCTCCTTATCCATCAGCTCCCAAATGGAAGCTTGTAGTGATGCACTGCTCCACCCAAGCTGGTGTTTTTATAGGAGGAAAAGGGTTTCAGTTCACCTTTGAATTTAAAAGGAAAATGGACTAGAGTCTTCTGTGGTACTCTCACTGTGGTTGGTCCAGTGCCAGCACAGGGGGGCTGGTTGGATCTTTAGGATGTTTCTCAAAACCTGTAGCTGTTTCTATTAGCAGTTTGCCAACAGAACCCTCCTTAAGGGTTCTCCTGGCTCACTTAAGGATGAGCACAGAGATGCTCTGGGCTTTTTGAGGTGTTTTAGCAAGGTGCCAGGGGCTTCTCTGACACCTATGCTCGGCTTTTCCTTTTGTTTCCGTACTGTTTGTTATTTTATCTTTGTTAAACATTTTGCTTTACAAAACATCCCTGAAAGAGCCTTCTCGCTATTATTTTAAGCCATTCTGAGAAGCACAGGACACTCTCAAAGACTGATACATTTACACGGGTCTCATAACACTCTCACCACCTGTAAAAACTGTATCACAAGCTCTCCTACCAAGGTCTCCTCCAAAAAGTTCTCTGTGCCCTGCCCACAGTGGGAACCCTCTCCAGCCCATCCCTTTCCCACCAGAGCTCCTTCCAGCTGGGATTTTTCTGGCAGCTGGAGCAGATGTTCCCATATCCCTGAGAAAGAATGGCTCTTACCCCCACAGCAGCCTGCTCAGCACCCAAGAGACAGGGATGGTGCCCGGGGAAAGATCTGGGGCATTGAGCAAGGGAGAACTTGCCCTCATCAGCACAGATGACTGATAGAAGGTAAATTAACTTTTAATTGTGCCGAATGAAAAGCAAATTGCCATGAATACAAAGCGAATACAAGGAAGGTATTGCCCAACAGCCTCTCACCCTGGGAATCACAGCATTTTTAAACTGAGACAGGAAAAAGGGGAGTTTGACTTCACTTTGTTTTCCCCCCACCTCAAATTCCAGACATGATTGCTAACAGAAGCAGTCTCCCCAGTGTTTAAATGACAAGTTAAAGCTCCAGGGTTCAGCAGTCAAGGGCTGCTTAGAAGTACCACAATGTTTGATTTTGATTCGTGTGAGCTTTGCAAATGGAGCTGGTAGAAATGTCTTATTCCCTCTTTTCTCCTTGGCTGTTGATGTATAATGCTGTAAGCTGGCTGGTTTGATGCAATTCTGGGACATGAGGGAAAAAGATACAATAGAAAATGCCCCAAAATACATCAGAGTATACTGGGGTAGAAAATGAGCTTCAGTCAGATAAAATGTCCCTTCTCAAAATCTGACTGTAATCACATTTTTGTCTGAATTTGTGAAAAATGCATCATTTTTATCTTCCTAGGTGTCACAACAGCAGTTTCACTGCTGTCCCAGCAACCCTGCAAAATCCTAGCTATGCTTTTGGCACTGCTGCTGCTTGCTGAGGCTCACACGAGAGCTCTTCCACCAGTGTTCCTCACAATCAAAGCTAAAAATAATTCTCTCAAAAGAGAAAAAGATGTTGTCCCATAAGAAGAGATTTTATTAAGCAATGGGGATTTATTTTGTTTTGTTTCCTCTTTTTTTTACACCTTTTTTTTTTTTTTTTACTCTAGGAGATTTGCTCGGAGAAACATCTTTTGTACACAGTTTTCCTGGGGGCAAATTACTGCATTTAATTTGATTTTAAACCTAGCTACACAATCAATAATACCTCAAGTCTGGAAGCAAATCTCATAGAGGATGACTTTAATCTGAGACTTCAGATCAGTTTCCCTAAAATTCAGATGTGAAATCCTCCTCACCCCCCCAAAAAAGCCCAAATAAAAGCAGTTTTCTTTTGACCTAAACCATGTTAAGAAGAAAGCTATTCATGTTAGTTGGAAGTGATTAAACTCTGCTGCTGTTCTGAAAAGCTGCAAAAATAAGGTGTGGAAATAACCCAAGGAATTCTCACCATGTCTTGGTAGTCTATTTTATATGTGGACATATAATTCGTGTCCCAGTGATGGTCACTCGTGTTTGCCCAAACCCTTGGGCTCCAGACTCTGTAGAAAAGTTCTGCTGCCTGCCTTGGGTGGTGTTGGGGAAGATGAATCAGGGAAACCTTATAAATATGTTTGCTTAGCAAAAGATTCTGAAAATATGAAACCTATAATTGAAATAGAAAAGAAAGCTGACTTTGAGTTGTAGGATACTGAGTCTTAGTTACTATATAACCCAAAAACAATAGTCTAGCCAGCTGAAGGAGAATCCCTTTTGATTGAACAATACCTTTGTGCTGGCTGAGGGATACAAAGGTCAATGCAGCAAAACAGAAAAGTCTAAAGAGTAGTTTTTAGAGTTTAAAACATAACACAGTATGGTAATGTGGTAGTTCTTACAGGCTGTATGTAGATTCTATAGGATTTTGTGTCTTGTGTTGGTTGGTCACTGTAAATTAGAATATTCATCACAAAAGGAGATATAATGTATTGTAACAAGGACCTCACTCTCTTAACTCTCTTAACTCTCTTAACTCTCTTAACTCTTACTCTTACCTCTCCTCTTATCACTTACCCTTCCTCTTCCCCCTACTCTCTCTCTCTCCTGCTCTCTTCCCCCGCCCGTTGCTCTCTCTCTCCCTTCTCTCTCAGCTCTCTCCCTGCTGTTCTTTCTCCCTCTCTCTTTGGGACTTCCCTCCAGCTGAGGCTGGTGGCTGAAGGCCAGGCCCTTTTACCCACGGCCCTTGCAATAAACCCACGTGTTCTAGAATAAACAGGTCAGCAGAATTCCTTGTCCCATCCATCCACGGATTCGCCTACAGATGGAGAGGGAGAATAGGAGCAGAAATGCTCTTTTATTGGATCTCTGTCCTGATTTTTAAAAATTAAGGCAGATCCCAGATGGGTTCACACTTTGGCTGGGCAGTGCTATTGGTCTCTCCCAGAGTGTGACTGCATCTTCCACAGGAGACCAAGGATGTGTTCAACAGGACTGGATCAAGCTACTCTCTGCTGAAACTCTTATTTTCATAAACCACAAGATGTGGAGCTTTTAGAATTCTCTTCACCCTTTGTCCAATTTCATCAAAATTCTCTTAGTGCTCACATTATGGTCTGTTTAGCCCAGACTGTCGATTCGTGACTGGTGGAAATCTGGAAGCAATTCTCGCTTAGTGTAAAGTGCCAGGCTTAAATCCAACATTTGATGGATGTGACAGTTAATTTCAACTGCAGATATTTCCCTTTGTCATGTGAATCACTTCAGTTTCTGTCTGTTTAGATACACTTGAGAAAAATCTCTCCAGAACCTTGTAATTTTACTGGTGCTGTTCTGCACAGCTCTGGGTCTTTTTCTCACACACATTTGTGATTTCAAAGTGAGGATTCCATGAGGATGCCATGCTGAGGGGCTACCAATGTTCTGACAAGCAGTTCCCACCAGAATTTACTCCTTTAACTTGTGATACACCCTCCTAAGCATCCTTGAAAAGATGAGTTTGCCCCCCCAAAAAAACAAAAAAGGATTTGCAGATTGCAAATAATGTGGAGTTTTGCTTATGTAGGATGATCATCTTTGCAACACAACCCACCTTCCCAAAAATCTTGTTAAAATCACCTATTTGGGGGGGGAACCTACTTAAAAATCCTAACAAAACAACAAAGAAATATAATATTTGGGGTTTTTTAGTTTTAAGATTATCAGAAGTAGGAAATCCATTACTCCATTGCTACAGCTTTCTAATGGATTCAAGAAATGGGAATTCAGCATCAGTACACCTTGTAATTGGTAATTGTTACCTATCCTCACATTTCAGTCTTTGTATGTCCTTTTTAGTTTGGGTTTACACTTTCATCTAGACAACTGGATTTTTTTGTTTGGTAGGTGGAAGAGCCCTCACTAATCAGATTTCTGCTCCCTTGTAGGTAGATATTTACAGCCTATCATAGAATTATTACTCTCCTTATTAAGCTAAACAGGCTGAGCTACTTAAAAAATCCCAAATCTCATTTATTATCCAGTCATCGAGTGATGATTTGTAGAAAACGAGACATTCTTCCTGTCATGTCCTTGGTGCCTTGATTAAATTTCTCTTCAGATATGAATTTATGCTAAACCAATGCTTATTTGGTGGTTCTTCTTTGCCATTTGTTGATACCGTGTTGCCCTCCTGAACAATTCAGTCAGGTTTACCTCCTCTGGGGACAGGTTCTCCTTCAGCTGCAACAAAGCCACTCTGCACAGGTTTCTGACTGCATGAAGCTGGAGCATCAAAACTGAATCCCTCACTTGCTGGGTGTGCATGGCTTCCAGAGCTTGTGGCTGTCTGCACTCCTGTTCCTGATCCAGAAATTATTTTCATTCTGTACCCTCCAAATTCCTCAAAAGCCCTGAAATTTTGTACATGTCACGTGTGACTACTGTTGGTGTGTACCAGTGCAACTTTTCAGGTTGTATGGAAGACTTAGACCACGGGCTCAGCCCCAGGGGAGGGAGAGCAGGACTTCTGTGGTCCCTGAGTGTTGGAATTCTGCAAACTTAAATTTTGGGATTTTAGTATGTAGTAATACATGTGAGTAAAGATGGAGGATTTTGGGTGTTGTCTGAGTCCTTCTTCTTCACCTTCTTCATCTTTCTTCTTCATGGGTTTGGGTGGTTTTCTGTAACTGGTTGATGGAGTCCACATTGCAGATTTCAAGTAATTAGTTATTGGGTTTAAAATAAAAAAAAATTAGATGGCATTTCATAATTGGACATGTTGTCCTTGAAAAGACTTGGTAGTGATGATAGAGAAGCTCTCCATTTTATCTCGTTTCTCTAACTTGTTAGAGCTCACAGCTTCTGAGTCTGTAAATAGATAAGAAATAATAAACATCCAAGTCCAAACACAATTTTTAGCTCTCCCAAATTAATCCCTTGGCAGAGAAAAAGGAGCCAGAACCATCACACCTGTGTTAGTCTTGAGAAGAAAACTGGTTTCTTTATTCACAGAGAGAACTCCAACCACCTCTCCTGGGTGGTCAGATTGCTGTTTTGAAAGGAGCCATGACTGTCTCAAGGTTTTCCTTGAGCAATCAACAGTTTTATTCCCATACCCCTCTTCCCCTCTTCTTGATCAAATGTATCATCCAGTTATTATCTGCTTCCTAATAATGACTTCTGGCTGTGCAGAATTCCCCAGACCACCTCAGAATGTGTGGGGTCTGCTCAAAACTCAATCAAAACTCTACCTTGTCTCCTTGGCTGCCAAGGCCACCTCCCTGCTCTCCTCTCTTTGTGATTCATTCCTCTGCACCTTGAATCCAGGAGGACATTGGTGCTTAGAAATCATCCTCTGCCCTTCCATTTAAAGGGAACTTTATCTTGATTGTAACTAGTGGGTGAATTTAGGGAAATGGCAACAAAACTGCCATACACTGTGTAGATTTGCTGCAAATACTTTTACATATTCTCTGGCATGTTATAGGCTATAACACCACCATGCAAAGCCCTTCATGTGGGCAAAACGGAGAAGAAGGAAAAGGAGAAGGGGGAATATTTTCTGTGCAGAGAGTTGAACTGGAGAGCTCCTTGGAGCTGCCTCCTGCACAGCCTGTGCTGTGTCATGGCAAGGCAGAGATCAGAGCTGCCACTGCTTGACACAGCTGCACAAACACGGCCAAATCGGAGCCCTGATTGCATCAGTTTCACTTAATTCCATTTCTTGATTTAGGGGAAGAGGAAGCAGCATGAACATGACATTCCCTTCCTCTCTCTGACAAGGCAATTACGCTGAATTAAGCTTTCTTAAGACCTGTCTTAATCATTTTCTGGCTCTATTGCTGGGTTTTAGATGGTTTGTTTTGTTGTTTTGATTTTTTTTTTCTTTTCTGGAGAGAAGATGCCCTTAAACCCTTGACTTAATAAATTCAGACCTCCTTGAACAGCAGATTTTGCAAGCAGCAGCTGTAAAATTTAATGCTGCAAAGGCAATAGTTAAGTGTGTCTATCTATGGTGATCATAAATGCTTATGATCTTGAGACAGTGAGTGTAAAAAAACCTCTAATTCAAGATTGCAGGAATTTTCCCTTATCTTCGTGACATTTAAAAGCATAACTTAAGGAAGAAAACTCCTGTCCTCTGTGTCATCTGATGATGATGGCCAGAAACTCTCAACACAGGTGCAACACTTGATAGTCCAACATTGCTGCTGAAGCCTTGAAAACCTAATAAAAACCCAAACCCAAGCCACTCAAGCCTGCTGCACTCCTGATCACAGTCAATGCCAAGGAGCAAATTGAGTAAAAAGCAGCTAAAAAAAGGTAAAGGAAGGTTAAAAAAAACAAAAACCCTTCCATGCAGACATCCATGGTTAGAATGTCTTTATCCCCCAGTGAACAAGGGCTGTCTGTATGGGCTGGAAGCACTGCTTGGTGAGACAAGACAGCTGGCAGCAGCTAGGAATGAAAGGCAGGAGGGGTTGAGCACACTGAACATCCTTGAGTGAATTTAGGATTGCCTTTCCATTTAACCAGTGAGGCTGCCCCACCAGGGAGAAGTGGGAGGATTTACTCAGAAGCCACTCCAAAGGCACAGGAGGCATTTTTTTTTTTTCAGGCACAGATGCCTCACTGTGCTTTACAATCGAATAATTAACACCCACTAAAACCTCGAAAGGCTGTTTGCCTTCCTCTAACCAAGTTCAGAGGTAGGTAAATAAACACAGAGAGGTTGGTGTGCATCAGTCGTTGATTTAAAGACTACCACAGCAGAACCCCAGAGTCCCGAGCAATTAAAACCAAGGAAAAATTACAGAAAGCAGAGCAGATTTATTTTTGAAGTCTCCAAGGAGTAACAGAAAACATCCCCTTTGTTAAATATGTCTTAAATTTAAAGCAAGGCAAATAATCCATACTTATAACAGCCTACCTTGGGATCTTTTTGCCTTCTTCTTTCTCCCTCTTGGCATAATTTGAGCTGATCTCATGCCTTCTAATGAGCTGTCTCCCAGTTGGAAATGGCAACTTTTATAGTTTTTCCCAAAAAGCCATGCTCAGACTGTCTTATGAAACACTCTAATCACCAGTACTTGTTCTGTAAGCTGTGTGGTGGATGGAATATATTGTAAGGAGGTAATATCTTGATTGGAAAAAAGGAAAAACCAATTTTTTGCTCTCTTTTTGCTCTCTAATTTCTGCTCTCTTCCTTTCTCAGACTTTTCAGTCAGCCCTATGACTGGAAAGATGGTCTGTACACTCAGGAAACAAATGCATGCTGATCTATGACATTAGGAGGTATTTTTTTTGGTGGTTGTTGTTTTGTTTTGATGGTGGGTTTTTTTGTTTGTTTGTTTGCTTCAGGTTCCAACCAGAAGGATATGCTTCTCCTTTGTATTTCGTTGCCACTTGAATGCATATTTTTTCTCTCTTGAACAGTAATTGGGCAGCTGTGAGTCAGGCAAAATGTACCTGCATATTTTCAGGGCTGTGTGTGTTCCTGCATCCTATCTTTACATTTCAACAGCTAGAGAGTTTTTAAAAGCTCTGCTGTGAGGAATATTCCCATTTCAATTTCTGTGTGAGGAAAAAAAAGCCTCTTCTTATAGTCAATTTTTTTTTTCATGCATTAGAAAGTGTAGTACCCAAGAATTTAAATTTTGAATCCACAGTGACTTCAATCATCATTTAAGTGGTTGGATATTCAATGATTTATATACTCAATCTTAAACTTTTTTTTTCCTTCATCCTTTTGCTATTTTCATTTGGAGAAGTTGGTTATTATTGCACTGAAGCCATTAAAACAGGTCGCTTTGCAATCATATCTAATTTTACACTGTCAGATATTTTTCTTGCAAACAAGATCTGTGTATATACTTAGTAAATTAATTACCTGCTCTAACATACATTTATCCAAATGCCTAATTTTTGCATTCCTAATGTGCTGATTGATATAATGACAGTAAAAAAAAAAAAAAAAAGAAATTTATTTTGATATGAATTCATGCCAAGCACTTTTGATGAAGAATGAAACTGAAAAATATGTGGGAAGTCAGTATTTCTCATCTGTGATTTATTTTCCTAGAACCTTCTGTGGTACCTGTCTGCATTTAAACTATTAGACAAACAAATGATTACTCACTCCTTTCCTCTAACTGAAAAGCTTCAGAAAGTATTTTTCAGATATTCTGATTTCTCAAGTAATTGGGCTTTTTAATATTTTTAAAATTTCCCAAGACTTTATTCAGTCACTGGGTAAGAAAATCTTTCAACTACACTTATTCTAGTACTGAACAGCTGCTGATTTTAATATTTTTGCAGGTATTCACTTTTTTTACCTGTTTCATGTTTTGATGATATGGAATTGTGTTGAGATGACAATACAATTGCAGCAAAGCCAGAGCACACTGCTTCTTTCTCTCTTTAAGGGTCATGCAGCCAGTGAGGTGAGTTTGGAAATATCAGCTCTTGGAATCACTGAAGGCAGCAAATTCTAAAGATGCTTTGTTGGAGATATCTATATTTTTAGGCTTGTTTTTAGATATAACCACCTTCTCTTTGTAGCAGTCTATCAGTTAGTAATAAATGTATTTATGGCAACCTCCTCCCGTCACTGACAGATGTATTTGGTGCAAAAATGCTTGAACTTCACATAGTTATAGTTAGAAGATAAAGTTTCAATACAAATACCAATATTCATTGCTTGAGTGCACCACAAACAAATGGAATATTACTCTTTCTTGATGAATGCCCATAATGTACACTGCAAGACACTGCTATGATGTGAGATGCATAATTCCATCAATATTGTTGTTTTTCTTCTTCTCCAAACCTTAATTGAAAATAAACAGTGCACACAGTACACAGCTGTCTCCAGATCCTCACTTCCAAGCACCCATTCCAGGCACAGTGGTGACTGCTGTGTGACAATAAGTGCCTGGAGTTAATCCCTTTCTCCTGACTTGTCTTGGTTTAGAAAGACAGGTATGTTCCAGGGAAAAGCTGGATCTTCCCTTGGAATGGAGAATGTAAACCCCCTCCCTCCGAATTATAATGATTTTTGAAATTGCGGTGGCTTTCAGGAAAAAATATGGGAATAGGAATAACAGTTCTTTACTAGGAGTATTAAAAAATACAAATGTACTAGTACAAAAAAAAAAAATCCCAGAAACCCTGACAGAGCCAGAATACAGGCTGACACCCTGTTGGTCAGGGTGTTGGCAGCAGTCCAATCAAGTCCTCCTGGAATGACAGATGTGGTTCTGTTGGAGCAGAGAGGATCCTGGAGAAAGGTCCAGTGGTGGTGAGATGGGTCCAGTTTTCCTCTGGGAATCCAGTGCAAACAGGCTGTGCTGGTGTTCTGAATCCCAGGTTTGATCCAGGTAGGAATGTTTGGTCCTCCGCCTGGGTGGAGCATCTCCCAATGGGATGATGTAATTGTCTCAGCCCTGCAGTGAGCCTGGATGGCCCATTAACAGCAGATATCCCCTGAGGGAGGATGAGTGGTGGAAGAGAGAAAGAACACTGCTCCATCTGGTTTAACAGCTGAACCATGAACAGAAGACACCCACACTCTCCTCCCGGAGTTATGGGGAGGGGGTCATAGAAGACATAAAGAAAAACACCTCCCCAACCAGTTTCAACAGATGCAAATAGAATACACACTTTTGGTTACATATTGCAACCCAAGATGTAGCTTTACTTCTACCCACTTTTAGCACAGAGTCTTGCAGTGCCCAGAGGCACCAGCCACTGCACTTTGCACTGTGACGTGGGAATGCCACAGCTCCTAGTGGGAACTCCCCTGATATCCCAGCCTGCAAGAAGTCTGTCAGTAGCAGGGCTCCTGAGGCTCTGCTGACTGCAGAAACACCCGCAAGCTGTGCCTCATCCCAAAAGTCACTCATCATAGAACATGTATTTTTGTTGTTGTTATTATTGTTGTCAGCCAGTCTTGCCCAAGACTGTTTCAGAAAAACACGAAGAAAGCAGCAATAGTTTCTCAATATTCCAGTGCAGCACAGCATTGCTGAATCCAAGGCTTCTGTGCCTTTAGTGAGGGTTGATTTGGTCCCTCATCCTGGAAAACGTGGGAAGCAGCACATCTGTGTGTGTCTCCTGTGCTGATTTCAGAAGCTCAGTTTCCTTTCAGTGGTTTTTGGTGAGGCTGATTGAGGTTCCAGGTCTGGAATCTCAGTGATCTTTGCCATGCAGCTTCTCACAAGAATATTCTCTATCCTCAAGTGATAATTTGTTGAATCCTGGATTGTAAACAGAGCTATACAAAAAAAAAGATCTCTGTTCTTAGATTGTGTGTCTTGAGGGTGTGTTGTGGGAAGAGGAATTTCCTTTGCTTCTTGCAGTGCCTTTATTGGTATCTCCTGGCAGATATCAAATGCCATGTGAAATCTACCACTTCCCTTCTGGAGTGCTAATACACTTCTGGAAGGTCTGCACATATCCACTCATCCTTTTGATTTGATTCAGTTTGTACTGCACAGTTATTTCCTGGGATGGATTCAGCTGGCCTCCTGTTCTCTTCTGCCTGTCCTTTTCCTCACAGTGATTCACAGGGCGTTACTAGAGAAGTCAGCTCTTTGCCATGATGCTGCTTTGCTCAGAATCTATTGCCTCTGTCTTGCTTTGTATTTGCTTGGTTTGAGCTCTGAAATGTCAGCTATGTTTTAACCAACAGATTATCTATAGAAAACATTTTCCAAACAAGTTACCTAAAAGTAACTTTTTTTTCTGTCTTAACAAGGGTGTTTGGCAGTTCCTCAAATCCATTCTTTCATTTATAATGGGAAGTGTTTCTTCCATGAATCCTCCAAATACTGACATATCTATGATTCCACAGAGGTATAAGTCTCACGAATTCAGTCATGGTTCTTATACTTGGATGAATCAATATCCTATTTCTGACCAGAAAATATTTCCATTAAGGAGCATATTCTAATCTAGACTCCAGACTAACAGTCTCACTTTTAGTTTGCTTTAATGACCTCTTCATTCTCAGTGTACAGATGGGAGTGAGTACAATCACAACAGGCTTTTACAGCCCCAATCTCTCACAGGAAACTTGGGAAGCACCAATTGTTCACTTCCTTTCCAGGAGATTCTTTTACTTAGGCATTTGGTCACTGTGCATTACAGATACCAGAACTTGAAGAATCCCTGGTTCTTTCAAATATGGTTACTTTGGGGTTTTTGATTTTTATATCTTTTTTTTTGATCTGAGAGGAGACAGTCTGCTTTATGTGATGATGCACTTGGATGTGCCTCAGAGGCTCCCTATCAGTAATTGCTGCTTTTCCCTTCTGACACAAATACACCCAAACATTTCTTCCCAACTGTAGATGTGCTGAAGCACTGCTGATGACACCAAATCTGCCATTCCCTGCTACCATTCCCAGCTCTGACAAGTCCAGGTTGTAACATGACTGTGGAGCTGGCATTTCTCCAAACTTGCATTTTGTGAATGTAGACTTTGAAGCAGCAATACATCAGTCATGGGATTTCTAAGGCTGCGTGAATTACAAATGCCTTTCATGCTCTTGCAGGGAGGGATGTCCACTGGCTCCTTCCTCCTCTCCACTCAGCCTCAGAAATGTGACAATGGCACTGAAATCTGCAATAAAATATGTATGTACTCAAAACTGCAGAAAAATTCACCATTCTGCAAAACAGAGCACCAGTAACAGATGTACAGACCAAACAGATAGTGTGACATTCAATTTTCATTTCATTGTGAGGGGAAAATTAGTCATGCTAGAGATTACCACATAGAGAAAACCATACAAATGAGCCTGACTAAGAGAAATGTTGCCACAAACTGGTTACTTGTTCCCACCTGAGCTTGGGGGTTTATCTAGTATCTGTACCTACATTAACTGATGGCAGAAATAAGGGTTGGTTTTCCTCTTGGGTGTATTGTGGGGATTTATCTAGTATCTGCACCTACATTAACTGATGGCAGAAGTAGGGGTTGGTTTTCCTTTTGGGTGTATTGTCACAATGCCAGTCTGACTCCACGAGCATCACCAAAACCACACCTGAGAAAACAAAAGAGTCAGGCCCATAAATCAGGGATTCTAAACAATGGTGGCAGATAATATTGGACAATCATCTCTGGCTTCATTCATTCATTAATAAATCAAAGGAGATTTATGGTGCAGACTGCAGCACCACTAAGTCTTTGCCCTTTTAAAGCCATGTTTATTGAGTTTCAGGCTGGCAAAGCAATCGATTACTCCAGAAAAAGCATTTTGAAGTAAATCAAAACCATGATGGGAAAGCACATTCCCTTCCATGTAACAGCAGCTTACTGAACTGCAAGTGCTTCCAAAACCAGGAAAAAAGCAACTTCTTCCTCACAGAGGTAAGAAGTCAAGTGTTCATCTATATTAGGGATCTGGCATGCTGCAGTCTTTTATCTTTTTGTGGTTTACATGTTTATACATAACAGGGCAGCCTGCCAGCAGCTCTGGCCAAAACCAGAAGAGACAGCTTAGCTCTGAGTGATGAAGTTTTTACTGGAGCAGTGCATGAAATAGGTGTGCTGGTCTCTCAGGACTCAGCTGTAAATCAGCCTGCAGTGCTGACCACCACTGTAAACACAGCAAAACCGAGCAGTGTGAGAGTGCCTCTAGAGAGCAAGGCACTGTGGTTGGCAGAGGACATCTCCTGATGCATTCCCAAAGCTGAGGGACCTAATTTGCATTCACATTTTGGCCCAGGTCCACCACTCCGGCAATGAGAAGGGAAATCAATTGACTAAGCTTCCAGAATTACTTTAGAGACTCAAACAGTGTCAAACCAATTTCCTGTGTCTGTGGCAAACACCAGGAAATTCAGAATTAAGAATCCCCAGTGAACTCCACTCTGTTTCCTTGACCACATGTGTTTAGTAGGGTTTTCATTACCCCATCCTACTTCTCTGTATAGATATTTTCTATAGATTAACTCTTTCTTCACTCTGTGATCTGGGGGCTGTGCACAGCTCGCAATCTGTCAGAGGGTGGGTGATGGAACAGGACACTAAAACTCAAGACCAAACCTACATGCCTGCAAACAAGAAAATCATTAAAGGAAACCAAGTAAAGAGTCACTCAAAGCTGAACCCAAGGCTTTCTATTGGTAAATTAAAACCTTTATGGGTGCATTACAGGACCCCTTAATTTTATCTGAAGTGGTTATTGTAGCATTTGGACCAGATAAACGGGCACTGGGCTATGTGATCTCCAGGATCCTTTCCACGTTTCTGCAGCCACACAACACAGCATGTGCTGGATTCATTTCCCACTCAGCATCTAAAGCACAGATGTTTAGACTCCCTGGGCTGCCTGTGTTATCAGTGGGAAACAGGCCTGGCTGGGACAGCGAGCCTTGCTCAGGCTCCTGAGGCTGAAAATAAACTGCAAAGAGAGGGGCTGAGTAAATACTGCTGAGAGGGGTTAAACCAAAATAGTGTTTTTCCAGTGTTTCCTCAGATTCAATTACGTGTAGGACTGTGATTCTGCTTCCTTTGTACAGAAAAGCTCCCACTAACATTAATGGGTACCTTTTTTTTCCTTAAAAAGATGTACAAAGCGCAGCCCCTAGACTGTGGGCAAAAAGATGCAATTTCAGTATAAATCAAGAGTGTTTGGTTCAGCTCCAAGTGCCGTGTGAGAAGAACAGAACTAAAATTCACCTCAAGGCATCCAAAGACAACAAATTAAATTTGGAGAGAAAGTGCAGGGGTTGTAGTTACAGCAAAATGTGTATTTTGTGTTTGCATTGTGCAAGGTTTTTGTTCTTTGCTGAGCAGCATGACCTATTTCCCAGCATCATGTGACTTTTGTATTGGAAGACTCTTCTGTAAAGAAGTAGAATTAATTCTCCAGTGGAAAAGAGACAATACTGATTTTCCTTAGTTCTGCCCAATGAAAGAGTTTAGCATTACATTACTTTTTATTTATGTTTCTAAATGTCACCACCTTTTCAAAAGATACAGACAAGTAAAGCATATGCCCATACCTATCTGTTGCTGGCAGTATGTAGTTTCTTTAAGATTTCATTCAAAGAAATGTACAAGGCATCAGGAAAATCCAAATTAAACTACACTAGGATTTAATATGATTTAAAGTCCATTTCCAACCACAACAGCAGCTAAGCACTTAGGTGTTTAAAGTGCACAAAAGGAATTTAAGCTGCCTTCCATACCTCCCACCTCACAGAGGTGCCTAAGTTTCCTGCCTAAATTCTGCTTAAATTCTTGCCTGAAGTTTTTTAAACTCTGCATAGAGGTGAAAATCTAGGGATGTCACCTCTGGCTAAAATCATCTGGCATTCCTAAAACAGGAATTCCTGTGTTCCAGTCTCATAAGCAACTCTACCAGACTTTCTGAGTTCATTCCTAATTGAGCTAACGCTAAATCTGAGAGGAGAGAGAGAGAAAAATAACGAGCATATATATATAACAGAGACAGCTGGAAGGGAACTGTTTATATAAACTCAACAGCTTTTGAAAAGCTGGGCTCTTGAAGTACACACAGGCACTCCAAATCAGCAGTCCCTTCTGAAATGCCCTCTATGTATGTATTTTTAGCTTGCAGCTACTTTATTTCTTGTCATTTCTTCTACCATACTGGAAACCTTTGTAAATATGGTGATAGGACTTTTTTTAATGCTTGTGTAACTCAAAAATGGCCAAATGAAAGCTGACTACACTTTCCCAAATAAAAAAATTAAAAAAAAAAAAGTTATATGCACTAAGCAATTTCACCTCAAACAGCAATTAGTTTTCAGGTAACTGGTAGAAAGCTGTGCTCACAGTACAGGTTTCTGTTCATTTGTCATTAACAACAGCACAACGCTGCCAGGAGCACAGCAAAACAGGGAATATTGCAGTAATGAGTAGAAGGCAATGCTGAACATTTGGTAAGCTAAGCGGATATTCAGTCATGTTGGATTTAAAGCATTAACCACTTCAGGAGATGAATTCTGGCTTTCTCCATCTTTTGGATCACATGCACGTTAATGCATTGTGCCAGCACGTGTCTTTTCTTGAGACCTCAAACCAATTAGAGCTTAAATTTAGAAGAGGACGTGTCAAGACCAGAAAATGAGTGTTGTTGCTGTTGTGCTTCACACATGTGACCAAAGCCGTGTATCTGCTCTTGCTGGAGCACCCCTGAATTTTTAAGAAGAGATGAGCCCCAGCTCAGTGTCAGCTTCAAGTCCCCTTGAGCCTTCAGCAGCTCATGCAGCACCTGCTGTACCAATATCCAAGTGGTTGCCTGGATTCTGCTCACTCAGGAAGGGAATTGGGGCCTCTCTGCACTTGATTGGAAACAACGAGGAGCTGCCTTTGCACCGGGGTGTTGAACATGCCTTAGACACAGCTCAGAACTGAAAACTAAAATGAAAATGTTCCCAAGTGATCTCTAACCAATGGTTTGAGAAGCCAGAATGAGATCTGGGGAGGGAGGGGCTTTTAACACGTGAAATGGGCACTAAGAGTCTCTTCAGGTGGAGAGAAAATCTATTTCTGATTATACTCTCACTTTCAGAAAAAATTGATGTGTGAAGATCAGTGCAGGAGACTTTCTTTCCAGGATACTCTGTAGACCTGTTGAGGTTCTCTGAAATAACTGTTTCACTCATGCTCTTGAGTAGATTCCAGCTGCTTTGATATGTTAAGTGGATTTTGCTCAATTGAAAAGGTTAGTAGTGCTTTATTCGAAATCTTGCTTCATGCACACAGCAAACTCCTCTGTGGAAGAGTTTATTTTAATCCCGGGGATGATAATGGATACATATCAGCACAGTTGCTCTCAGTTTCACCCCAGAGGTAATGGCCAGAACTTCAGAGAGCTCTTTAAGTGCTGAGAAAGAGAAGATATCATTTGCCAGAAGATGTCAGAACACAGCAGAGCAGGAATATGGAAACTCAGTCCTTGACAAACTTTGTAAGGGCTACCTTTGGAGCATTTTTTAAATGCTGTTTCTGTATTCACCATTTTTATTTCTAAACTTTAAAAGTGCATAGCTTTGGCTTTTTTTTTTTTTTTTTTTTTTTTTTTTTTTTTTGGGTTTTGTTTTCTTTTTTTTAAATTTATCTGTCTCATGCTAAAATATCCCATGAATGCATCATCCTTTCAGATTTTAGTTTTGATAATTTGATTTTTATGTGCACAACACTCTCACTGGACACAATAAGCACTGCAAAGTAGGACTGCCAGTATATAAAAATGTAGGGAATTTATACCTTGCTGTAGTTAAAATTTGGGAAGACCAGAAACAGGTCAGGCAGGTTAACTGTCATCCTGTTGGTGATAAAATCTGAGTATTTTCTGACTGAAGAATGACATCATGCTTTGTTTCTGCAGTTAAACTGCCATGAGCTACTTCTATGAGAACATTTCTCTGAATGAGCTATTTCTTATCTGGAAAAGGACTTGTGAGGTACACTAAAGTTCACACAAAGAAAAAATAAATAAAAATGAAGCACAGCTCTATGAGCATCCTTGTCCAAACACAAAAGTTGCAGAAAAAAAAAAATGAGCTGCAAATACTTGTGTGGAGAGCGAAGACAAAGAGGAGGCTCAGCACTTCAGAGGAATCTCAGAGGAATTGCCTTTGTCCTGTCTCCATTCCATGGGAGAACTGAAATACGCGTGTGATATTCGCCAGGGAAGCTGCTGGGATTTATGGCAGCCTCCTGTAAAGCTGCACCAAGCACAGGAGATCAGCCAAAGGGTTTGTGGTTGGCCACGGTGGTGTGGGCTGAGCATCAGATGAGGCTGAGGAACTGCCAGGAGGAGGCTGTGCTGGAGGAGAGAGAGGGAAGGAAAAGCACCACACCCACCTGACCTCAGGGCAGAATCTCTGCCTCCTACTGCAACTGGGAGCCAGTTGAGAGTTCTGTGATGGCACTAAAAGCACAGCAATAAAGGGATTTAATGGCACTTCAGGTAAACACAGAACGTAAATATTTAGATATTCCTTGTGTGTACTTTTTTAAAGTAGATGGAGTTATGATGTTCTGAATGTTATATATCACAGGCAACAGAGGGAGAACATTTAGAACCTAACCCCCAGTTAAATCCACTCATATGTATATATATATATATGTCTACCGTAGCTGCTGAGGGTAACATTTGCTTTATTGTGAAGATTTAGAGAACACTATGACCCTCTGCTTCCGTGTTACTGCCTAATGTTAGTCTCCTCAAAATCTGTATTTTGGAAGTCTCTTTCAGAGGTAATGAACACATGTGACCTTGAAGAAAAAGCTTTAAGAGCTGCAAGCACTCACTGTCTTGGACATTATACCTAATTATTTAGTAGCATCAGTAAGGTGTTTAAAGAATAACATTAGGAACTGGTAAAAATTTTGTTCTGATTCAACTCCTTTCTCTTTTCTTTTTTCTTTCCTTTCCTTTCCTTTTCTTTTCTTTTCTTTTCTTTTCTTTTCTTTTCTTTTCTTTTCTTTTCTTTTCTTTTCTTTTCTTTTCTTTTCTTTTCTTTTCTTTTCTTTTCTTTTCTTTTCTTTTCTTTTCTTTTCTTTTCTTTTCTTTTCTTTTCTTTTCTTTTCCTTCCCATGCTTCATCCAAGAAAGCAGAGGAAGACTTCCCTATCTCATTATTGCCCATTAAAACCTCTTCATGCTGAATTTCTCTGGCCAGGACAGACCCTGCATGCAATCCCGTCACACCCTGAGGAGGACGAGAATGATTCCAAACAAAACCATCATCTTTTGAAACTTCCTCTGAAAAACGGACCGAACTTGTACTGCTTTTGACGTGTTCTGACCCGCTCCTTTAGGTTTATATGTAGGAACAAAAAGACACCGTCAGTGTGTTAGTGCCGCATTTGTACCTGTCAAATACCAACCAAAGAGCCCAGGTGAGAGCCTGCTCCTTCCACGGAGCGTTTCCACCACGCCCGGTCCTTGGCAGGGCACGGATTTACAGCGCATGGAGCGTCTGCAACCGAGCCACCTCCGCTCCATCGCTTCTCCTCCATCCCGCTCCGGGACCGTGCCTCTTGGTAACACTGTTACGTGCCGGTTCCTGCCTCACTCAGAGTTTCTGTCATCGATCCTCCACGGCTCCATCTCCTCCTTTTCTCCCACACCGATCTCCCGTGCCCGGGAGCTTCGCCCACTCCAGCCGGGGGCCGCCCGCTCCCTCCCAGCCCCGCGGGGCTGCTGCGGCGGGGCCGGGCCCTCGGGCACCTCCCTCCCTGCATCCCTGCCATCCCCGCATCCCCCCATCCCTGTATCCCCCCATCCCTGCCATCCCCGCATCCCCCCATCCCTGTATCCCCGCATCCCCCCATCCCTGTATCCCCGCATCCCCCCATCCCTGTATCCCCGCATCCCCCCATCCCTGCCATCCCCGCATCCCCCCATCCCTGTATCCCCGCATTCCCGCATCCCCCCATCCCGGCATCCCTGTATCCCCCCATCCCTGCATCCCCGCATCCCCGCATCCCTGCATCCCCGCATGCCGCGGGATGCGCTGCCGGGCGGGCGGCCGCACACGGACCGCGCTCCCCGGGGGCAGCGGCGGCAGCCAGAGCCGTGTCTCTCCGGTGAGCGGCGCCGGGAGAGCGGTGGGGCGGCGGGAGAGCCTCACTCCCGTACCCGGGACCGGGCGATCTCCCCACGGGAGCGCGGGGCGATGGGCGCCGGGGCGGTGCGGGCTCCGGGGGGAGCGGCTCCGGCTCCTCCGCATCGCGGCCCCGCCGCTGCGGCGCGGGCAGCGCGGAGCCCCGGCCGGGCGCTGCGGGGCGGAGCCGAGCCGGGCGGGAGGAGCGGCGGCGCCGGCCGCTGCCGCCCCCGCTATCTGACCCGACCTTCCCCCCTCCTCTCCTCCTCCTCCTCCTCCGCCCCCCGGCTCTCCTGCCCCCAGCGGCCCGGGAGGAACTGAACCATCGCCGCACAGGAAGTAGCGGCTGCGGGGAGCGGCGGCAGCGACAGCCGGGGCTGCCGCACTCAATGAGCGACGCTCCCGCAGCCGCCCGCCCCGCTCGCCCCTTCCCCGCCTCCCGAGGGCAGCGGCGCCCAGCCAGCCCGCCGCCGCCGGGGGCTGGAGGCTGAAGCGGGCACAGGCAGCTCCGGCTCTTCCCGAGGAAGAGGAGGAGGAGGAGGAGGCGGCGGCGGGGACTGCAGGTTGGTGCCGCTCCGGCGGCGAGGCGCGGGTAGCGGGATGCGGGGGGGAGGCGGGCGGCGGAGCCCCGGCAGCATCCTCGGGCCGGAGCTGCCGCCCGCCGGGGGCTCGGCCGGGAGCCCCTTGGGAAAGGCCCCGGCGCACCGCCCCCGCTGCGGCGGCTCGGGAGGAGCCGCACCGGGCCCAGCCCGGCTCGGTCCGGCGGTGCCGGTGCCGCCGGCGGGGGCGGCGCTTTGTGCTCCGGCCGGCGGGCGGTACCCGGGGCGGGGGGACGGCGGCGGTGCGGGGAAGGGCACAATGGTCCCGGCTGGGAAAGCATCCTGCCCATCCCGGGGGAGATGGACGCCGTCCCGGGAGGCGCAGGCTGGCGGCTCGCTGCCGGGAGGAGGGCGGCTGGGCTCCCCGCCGAGTGCGAGGGATGGGTGGGTGGATGGATGGACGGATGGACGGGCTGAAAGTAGGGGAGCGGTTTAAAACAAAAAGAAAGAGAGAAAGAAAGCCCGTTTCGGAAGAGCCGGGCTGTGTCTGGGCGTACGGTTTGCCAGTGCAAAATGGAGAAGAGCAAACCCTATTGATCTGAGAGAGGCAACCAAATGGGATGCTGTTGTGCCTGGATTCTGCTCAGAGGATGCTGGTGGATATATTAGGGTCTTAGCCTAATGTGTAGGCATCTAAATAAATAAATACGCTGATTATCCCCTTAGAGCTTTTAATACACTGTATTAAAATTGGATGCAGTGTATTAATGTATGGATGTACATTATATTATATTTATGTTATAATGTAGAGTGTATTAATAACATGGATACAGTGTATTCAGATTTTGTGTTGAGATGGTTACCTGTTTGATGCTACACTTGTATGTACTTCCTCTCCGATATTTTTCTTCTCTTTTAATCTTCATATTTCCTCATTGATCAGGTGGAGAGCCTGGGTACTGTGAGAAAGGAAAGTGTGAGAGTTTCCATGAATCTTGCTGCTCGTTCTTCAAAGCAGTGATAATCTCATTAGCTCATCGTGTTATCTTACTCATGAATTTCAAGGCCAAAATAAACTTCGTGGCCTTTCCCCCTCTCCTGCTCTGAAGGAAGCAGGCTGGAGTCCAAGGTGGCATGTTTGCTGTCGGTGAATTGCTGATGTGACAAGCGTGTTTGGGAGCAGAGTGGTAAAGCTCTCCACTTGACTTGGCACTGTTCCTCTTGTGGTGATGCTCTTCACTTGAGGCTGTGCTTGAACCACAGGTCATTTGTGTGAAGTTCAACGTAATCTCAGGTATATGTGGCTTTTTTTTTTTTTCCCAAGTTTGATTCTGCAAGCAGTGGAACTTGTACAGTTTCCATTAATTTTCTGGCAAGACTGCAGCTGTGTAGGAGATGGTGAAGTTGAATGGAGTTGTAGTTGAGCATTGAGCTGTTACAGAGCTCTTTGTGCTGTGAACACTTCTGACCCTTGGATTTTAGACATAAATGTTCTAGCATTTCCTGTAACTTTCACAGGAGCCTTTGCTTTGGTTCCTGTCTTGTACTCTGAGTCTTCTTTCCCTTTCACATCTATAGATGACTAAGATTGTGCTTGTTACTTTCAGTATGGTTTTCAGCCTTTTCTAAGTGCAGTTTTATGTACTCTTAAGAAAGTCTCACTCTTTCTTGCCTAATTCCCACCTTCACCTCTGCACCCTTGCACACACAGTTAATTGGAGAAAGCAGGACAGAGAACAGTTGGTCTCCAAATATAGCTGGAATTCAACAAGCACAGGAAAAACACCTGACCAGATTGTCCCTGCTGAGCATGATAAAAATGGCAGGACACTTATCAAAACTTTGTAGTGTAGTTCAACAGTGCATTGCAGATAGCTCTGCTGAGAGTGCTCAGTTGTGCCTGGCGAGGGCTGAAATCAGCATGGGCTTTAGTTGAGGTAATGTTGGGCAGAAAAAAAGAATGTTATTTCCTCTTCCCCTTGTGGTTTCTTTTATCTCTGAAGAGGTACATTAACAAACCGGACAGAATCCCACTTCCAGAGAACTCTGTTAGCACAAAGTCTATGTCCTTTTCACAGCCAGAGCTAAAGCTTTCTGCTCTGTGTTAATCTTCTTACAATATGAAATTATTGCATAGTCCTGTAGTGGCTTCCTTTTTATTTTTTTTTTTTTTTGCCCTTTCTGCCTCTGTTAGCAGAAAGATGCCTTGTTTTCAAATCCTAAATGGTGTTTTGTTTGCTTACAAAACTATTACAGAGTAATTGGATTTGAGGCTTACATTTTGTGAGGAACCAGTGTGAATAAAGTATTCCTGTTAACTGTAATGACTTCACCTATTCTAAATTTATGATAGCCATAAATTTTGAGAGGCTACTTCTACATTTTATGCAAATTAAAAAAAAAAAAACAAAAACAACAAAGCAAGAAAGGTTGCATTCAGTCTTGCTGCTTTGGCTGATGAGAACATAATTCTTGATAAGAATGGCCAGGATACTGATGAAGAAATTTAATTATCATCTGCAGTGGCTAAAAATGTCCTGTTCTTTCACTGGGTGTTTTTAGTGGTTGTACTTGGTTAGTGCATGCATAGCCTGGTTGTAGTCGGTGCCTGAACAAAGCCCAGGTGTCTTGGCAATTGGTACCCGGATTGCTGGGAGATAAAGAACAAAAGATGTGACAAAACCCACAGAGAACCTAGGATTTCATCGTTTCTCAGACTGTTCTACTACCTTCTGGTGCAGATATATAATTAATAAGTGCTCTCTGTCTACACTTGCATTCCATGTTAGGGTCAGGGAGATTTTGCTTGTGGATAGCTCTTAACAAGTAATTGATAACTTTTTTTCTTTTGCCAAAACAAAAAAGGAAGAGAATAGAGAGATATTTGAAGGCGTTATCCAGATTTCTTCTTTACCCATGATATTAACCAAGATAAAATAAGAAAAAGGAACACTAATCCCCAGGCCTCTGCTGCGTGCTTGATGAAGATACCCTCAAATGTGTTGCATGAAAATCAGTTTGCCATCTGATGCAGGATCCTGGTAGGATTCCAGGCGTGAGTCAGCACCTCAGTTAGGGACTGGTTATCACTAGGACACAGGCACCTGTGGGCAAAATCAAGATCATCTAGGAAGTGTTTAATTTGCTGGGATACCAAACTTGGTTTGTTAATTGCAGAGGTCCCAGTTCCAAATGGTTAAAGAGGAAGCGAACCCTTGTTTATGTATTTCTTTTGATGCCTCCAAAGTCAGTATGTGTTTATGATTTACCTGTAACATTTCCTTGTGCCTGTGAGCCTGGATACCTTGAGGAGTATGCAAAACATGACAGTGCTGAGAAGTGGAACACTTAGACGTGTTACACACACAAGTCATAGCAAAGATAAAATATTTATTTGTCTTTTCTCTAAAGACCAATCTACATGTGCTGCCTTTGGATCCAGTCCTTTGCAGCAGCTCTGCCTTTTGCTGTGCATGTATTTTTAGCTGTTTGACCAGTATGAATGTGCTGGATGGGACATTTGTCTTGGGAAGTAGGAGACTTGGGTTCCTGTTCTTGTCCAAATGACTATTCAGTTTTATAAGAAACAACTGGGAGACTATGGGGCTCTTTTTTGCAGGTAAACCCAAATAAAACCTAAATAGTTTTGGGAGGACAGTGCATTGACCGAGGAAGTGCTGGGTAGCAAATATGCTAAAGCTTTCCTGGCCTTTTCCCTGGGAAGGTGTGGAAATAATGCACAGCTCAGGGTACATGAAGGTCCTTCCCACTGGACTGATGGGCAGAGGAGACAATCAGAGTGACCTTTCTGTTCCATGCCTGTTCTATGAGAGGCTCAGTGTTGTCTTGCACCTTGAGCTTTCCAAAATTGTTGATCTCTACGAGACAAACGTGGGGAAAGCAGGAATTGGTAGTACATCTCCTTGCTGTTGGTAAAACAGCCCAGTTGCTTTTTTCTGTCTCATTAATTAATTAATTTTATTTTTTTTCTTTTCCTCCAGCCCTTGTGGCTATTCTGAGGCATGCAGCTTTAGGGAGAGCAAACATGTGATTTTGGGCTTGTGCCTCCTCTGGGAATTGGGGAACTTGGGACCTAGGCTCTGTGAGGCTTGCTACTGCAATGCTGCTGGGTTTTGTGCACCCATAGGTGCCAGTTCCTCTGGAGAGAGCCAGCATGAAATAAAAGAGAACGAGCTTTCTGTTCCCTCTTGGAAGGAGATTGAAAGCTGACTAGTCTTAATACTGTCATTTATTGGGAAGTAGTATCAATCATGTGGTGTTTGCTTTCCAAACAAAAGATGTAGTTTGTGTCCCGAAGAGTTTAAAGATCATTTGAAGCTTGGTGTAGTGGAAATGAGAGTTTCCACTGCCAAATCAGCTGTGCCCTGGGTTGCAACCTTGTTGCCTAATTGTGTGATTACTGCTGGAGTTTCAGACTGCTCAGAAAAAAAAAAAAAAAAGGAAAATAAAAAAGCTTATCCTTTAAGTAGGTGCTGATTTCCCTGTATTTCATAAGAAAGAAAAGGCATATAGATTCCTCATACATTTGGACTGAAATGGTCAAAGTTTTCCATACCAATGAGGTGGATCCAAGTGTGTTGCGGAACGTTTAGGATCCAACAGCTCCTGTGTATTCAGGGGAAACAAACCAAACCCTATTTACTCTGCTACAATGTTCTGCATCAATGCTAAGAGCTATTTAATAGCCAGGCGTAAGCAGTATGACATTGGATTCTCTGTGTGTAGCAGCTCTTCTCCATGCAGACTTTCTCATTTGCTGTAAATGAAATGAGATTTCAGTGACATTTTTAGTTCCTTTTTTTTTGCCTCCTCTTGTTGTTCTTGTGTGTTAGCATTGCTTGGGTAATTATAGTGTGCTTGCTAGAAGCCCTGACAGCCTAAACTGAGTTCTTTGTAAAAAACACGGTGTTTCCCTTAATTAAGAGAGACTAGAAACAGCACCTGAATCTATTAATTAAATAGTCAAAGTTGATCTCTATTTAGGATATATTAACAAGCAAAACAAAATACATTTCTGACTAAAATATTGCCCAGAGTAAATGAGCTCCTGTGAGGCGCTTTTATTTTTTGGTGAAGAAAAAATAATCTATTGGTGCTGCAACTGTCACACATGCACAGTCATGCAAAATTCATGTGAGATCGTTCCCAATTCTATGGTACTGAGAACAATAGCCGCTATTTCTTCTTCAAAGCTCTTCAGAGATGTTAAATAATCCTTGTGACAACCCTATGAAGTGAGTATTGTAGTAATTTTGTATGGATGGCAAAACAATTAATCGGCATTGTCTCCAGCTCTACTGAGAAAGTGGGATTTGCAGCGTGCCCAGGGCTTGCCCTGCTGCTGGAACCCCTGGTTTTGTGAGCAGGGGCTGGTGAGCCTGGGCTGCTGCCTCTTCTTCTGGCTGTATCTGTGCTGGTGAAAACAATCTGCAGATGCTGTGGACATCAGCATGAAGGTGTGTGTCCTGATAAAGGATGGATTCAGCTCGTTCTAAGTTATTCTGATCATGTCACTGCAATCACTTCTTGGAGGAGAGGTGTGTGGAGCTGCTGGATCTGGAGTGTCCATCTGAATGTGAAAGTTGGGCTGCTCAGACTGCAGAACACGACTTTGCTCATTCCTGGGATGAGATTCTGGCCAGACACTTCGCGCTGGACTTGCTTAGAGTGACTTGAAGGTGGTCTCCTAATTTCTTTTGATGTGAGAAGGGTGCAGATCCCACTGTTCTCTCTGCTGCATGGACACCAGCTGCACCTGCCAGCTGAAGGAGGTCTGGACAACCAGGACACGAGCTCCTGTTTGGGTCAGAGCAGTGTCCCAGCTTTCCTGTGCAGCCTGGCGGTGGCTGCTGAGACACTTGTGTCTCCTCTTCTCCTGCACCAGCTCTGCCTGCTGCCCTTCCAGGAGTTATAAATGCCACAGCAGATGGCTTGGGGAGGCAGTGTCTGTAATTACTGCTGCAAGATTCGCTGAAGCTTGACTCTGCACAAAGAACGCTTTTTTTTTTTTTTCCCCCCTGGAGATTCAAAGTTGTCGGTACTTCAAATGCAGATTTGGTCTTTTCAGGGGAACACGGCGGAGGAAATGTGTGATTTATGTGCTGGTTCAAAAGCAGCCTGTCTTTCCTCTTGACATAATTCATATCATGCTTTAGTGTTAGCAGTTTTCAGTCTTCTCTTGCTAGGTCAGCTTGCATTATTCCTGGTAGTGATAAGGGCTAGACTGCTTGTGGACACAAGTTTTGATAACAGCTGACACACTGCTAGATAACACAGCCATAACGAGTTTATTTGCAAAGGTAGGGAACCTTCCAGCAGGTTTCAGTGTGAATGTTGTTCTCCCATCTGAGCAGGGATGTGCAGCTCTGTGTTTGACACATCTTTACTGCCAAATGGGAGAGCTCATCTCCCAGCTGTGATGGATTGACCCAAGGTTGTGCTGCACAGTGACTTCTTTTCTATGGGCTCCTTGCTCCAAATACCTTTCTGAAATCCTGATCTCCTTACCACTGTGTCTGGGCTGGATTTTCTCCTCTTGCATCTCTCTGATGCTGATGGCCCTTGGGTTATTAACCATGTAGCTGGGTTTGAATTATGAGAGGGCTGAAGGCAAAGGGAAAGAAAGGTTTTCATTTCCTGAGGCCAGTGGAGAGGCTGTGACCCAAATCCCCCCCTGAGCAATGTGTTTTCCTTCTGGTGGTCACAGCAGAGCTGGCGCCTCTGGTTCCTCAGACAGCTTCCTTTGGTTACTCTATGGTACAGAGGGTTGGAGCCCCTCTCTTCCTAGGGAGCACAGGAGTCTCCTGTCCATCGGAGGGATTTTTTTTAAACTTACTTTGCTTGTAAATTATATTTAAATGACATTTAAAAAGCATAAGTAGCAATGGGACTTTGGGCCAGACTGCAGATTGTTATTGATCTCCATTTCCAGTGAACTATCATCACTGGGATCATGGGATTGAGGTGGCTTTTGGGCCTTTGTGTTTTGAGGTTTTTATCTTGCCTTTTGCTTTCCTGGCCACCCCATGGTAAGGGGACAGGGCCATGCCTTTTTGCAGTCTCTGCTCACAACTAGCTCTTCTGAAACCTGTAAATGGTTTTCACGTTGAATTTGCCTGTGGTAATGCTCTTATTTGTGGGGAGGACAACTACTTGAAAACAGATGTATATCATATCTAACTAGCACTGTGGCAAGGAAGTTGTTTGTATAATCTTTTAGGAATTGAGATAGCTTAATCTGAAGTAGGGTGTGCTTTGAGGAATTCAGTTGGCTTTTTATTGTCTCGGGTTGTTTCTGTCAGTGGAAGCTGAACTGGCTGGCCTAAAACTCCAGCTGCATTTTTCCCCCAGCGTCTTCTGTGATGCTACAAGACCTATTGCTGCCAAACACTGCTGATTCCTTTCAAGCTTTCCTGCCCAAATATTCATTAGAAAACACTCAGTGAGTCCTCTCCCTCTGCCTGCTCTGCAAAGACTGAGTTTGCTTTCACTGCCTAACGTCAGTGGTGCCTAAACTGAACTTGGAGGGCAGCAGCAGGGAAGAGCCTTGGCTGCAGGTCACTGGGATGTCAGGCAGCAGCAGCAGGGTCACAGTGTGCTTGCCCTGGTCCTCTGCTCTTCCCTGGCCATCAGTTGGGGTGGACCTTGGCTCTGACATGCTACAGACCTGTTTGCTTGCTGCCTGGGTCCTGCTCAGCCCCCAGAAAAGGCATTCAGCCTCGCCTTGGAAAACTTTGGTTAAAAATGGCATTGCTTCAGTTTGTTTGGTGCAGCTGCAGCTGTGGCTGTGCATTGAGTGCCATAACTTATGGTGAAGGTTTTTGGAGCATAGAGTCTGAGAATGAAGATGTGTCCATTAAATATGCATGTTTATGGTGTTAGATGTATACTGCTGCTGGCAAGCTCTCCTAGGTGCTGCTCTGACCATACCAAAGCCCTCTTGGTGGTACTTCTCTGTTTTGTGGGCTTTTTTAACCTTGAAGCTTTTGCCAACAACTTTCTGATGAGTAGAAGTTTGATTTTTGTCTGTGCACTGTAGATTCTTTCTGATGTGTTCCAGTGCACTGCTGGGGTGGTGTGTTGGCTTTTCAGAAGCAGTATCCTGCTGGAGAACAAGAGCTGACCCAAGTGGTGGTGTTGAGTTCTGGGGCACTCACAACATCATCTCAGTTGTACTTCACAGTAAAAACCAGGTAGACAGTGTTCATCTTTGAAACAGCAGGACCTGCTGTATGCAACCCACTATGAGCCTTACTTCATTCAGGTAATGAGCATCTACCTTTCCCTACAGCAAAACAAAGTGGTATAATCCTTTCTTACCTTTCTTTTTTTTCTTGCACCGTTTGTATTTCATCAATTTTTAACGTCCTAAACCTTAAACATTTTCTATTTCTGCAGTGATCTCAATGTTTGTCTGGAGGTTGAACCTTAGGTTTTCCTTCAAGTCATTCAAGGGTGCAAAGGCTGTACTTTACATCCATCTACACTGACTCTTCTAACACCAATTCCAAACCTGTCCTGATGGCTGCTCCCAGAGGAAGCTGTGGAGGGTTATCTGTGGGTAACTTGGCTTGCTGGGCCTGAGAGAGGAGGAGGAGGATGCGTTTTTGTACGAGGGAAGCCAGCAGAAGCTTCACTTGGCATTGCGTTTGAAACCAGCACTGGCTGCTCTTCACACCACTGCTGCTGTGAAGGGAGGCACATCCTTTGAGAACATGGTTGGGTTGACAATGGCAGTGAAGACTCCCTTCTCAGTGAAAGAACATCCAAAAGAATGGAGTTTCACATTGGTTTAACAGGCATTTCCTCCATTGATTTATTTTAATAAAATTTTGCCTAGATGGCTTTTTTAATTGAATATTTAAGCAAGCTGAAAGCAGGCATTTTACTGTCTCTCTTTAATTTGTGCTGATATATGGTTTAGCATAATTATTTTTTAATGCCCTTTTTTAAAGTGTAGTGCCCTCATCTTCCTGACCCTCTTCATTCAAGAAGAAGTGGATTTAATTTGGAGAGCAATGTCTGTTGTATCACTGCCCTGGGGCAGGGAGGTATGTGGGAGGGGTGGGCTTGGTAAAAAAAATATTAAAAATTGCTGGCTTTTAAAGTGATGGGTTCAGGCCAAAAAGCATTAAGAATGGTCTGAGGAGGACTGTAAGCTGCCTTTCTGAACCTCATAAATTTAGTTCTAAATAGGAACCTTGCAGCATTGCACAGATGCTTTGGTTTTATTGGGTGACCTAAAATAACCAACTTAGAGTTTTTCTCCTTTTTTTCCCCCCCCATTTCTCTCACAGGCCTGTCCTTTCTTGTTGGCTAGCACTGACTGTCCTGGGTCCCTAAAGAGGAAACAGAGCCATGCTCCTCTCTTTTTAGGTTTCTGCCTGATCCAGTGTGTGGAATGGTGGAGTACTCCTGGGTAGGGGGATTTTGTCACTGAGCAGATAAAACTGCCTGCCTCTTATCTGGTTGGCTCCTTGCTCTTCTCCAGGGCAGTAGGAATACCAACACTGGAAAAAAAAAAATGAATCCCACATCATTCATCTCTTGAACCCTCCCTTTGAATAAGATTAATCACAACAGCCTCAATTTTTGGTGATGCCATTGCCTATATTCATTTGTGCCTCTGTATTTACTCTGGAGGCTTTTCTTTAACGCTGTTCATTAACACAGCGAGGTTGGCAAAACTTCTGAAGGGGAAAAGAGCTCTAGGCTTTCTTGTATTCCAACCAAACACCTGTTTTGTTAATATCCAAAAATGTAGTGCTTCCACTCAGCAGTTTGAAACTTGAATGTGGGTCAGTCTTAGGTGATTGCAAAAAAACCACCCAAGAACCCCAAACCCTTCCTTTCTCTCTGACTCCAAAAATAAAAACCCAAGCACCCTGGATGGGGGTGCACACACACACCCCTGAAAAATGGTTCTCCTTGGCATGAGCTGGACTGTGGCATGCAGCTGAAGGCACCTTCTCCTGTGGACCAAGCTGTAAGAAAAACTGAGTGGGGAAAAAAATTCACAGAGATGTCTAGAAAACATTAGTAAAGGGAAGGTTTAAAGAATCAAGACGGTTCTGTGTAGAGAACACCTGAAAACCTGCTGCAGGAGCAGAAGGGAGTGAACTGCTGTCTGTGCCTGCTGTAGAGAGGACAAGTTAAGGGATTTAAGATGCAGGATTAGGAGCTGCAAAACTTTGGGAAAAGCTTTTCTGTTGCCAAGCAGGAGTTGTAAAATCAATGTTGCTGGAAGGAACGCAAAACGAAAAGATCCTGGCAGATACTGGAGAAGACTTGGGGTTTGGTGTTTCTGTACTGGGGACTGGAGTGCCTGGTCCCTCGGGGGAAATGAGCCCTTATGAGATGTGGCAAGGGGCAGGTGAGATCCAGAAAATGTAAGTTCTGGCTTTCCTTACTCATCCTTTATGTTGCTGTGCAAAAAAACCAAACCAAAACCAACAAAACAAAACAAAAAAACACCAACCAAAAAAATACCCCAAAATAACCAACCTAGGAGGGGATGGGGGACAAGAATTACTAGTCATGATGAAGAGAAGTAAAAGGTGATGGAGAAGGGGACAGCAAAGGGACAGCTGGGTTAGGTGACTTATAGAAATCTCCTTTAGCTGCACACTCTGCAGTTTTATACTGGGAGAGACTCATGTTCCAACCTTGCTCCACTCTTTTAACCTCACGTGCTGTGAATTCCAGCACAGGGCACCACTGACCTGTCTGAGTGTCAGATCAAATGACCCTGGGAAGGATATTGGCAGTTTTGCTTTGCTGTCAAGTGGTCATTTCAGAGTAAAGCAGTTCACTTGCAATCCGTGTGTGTGCCATGGAAAAGGTGGAGGCAAAGCCCTGAAGGTGGTGACCTTAGAGATCAGCCTCAAAACAGGTGCTTGAACCCAGCTACCAGAAAGACCATGGGGCCTTCAGTTTGCTATTTTTTTTAGCCTTTGGGCTCTCAATGAGTTTCTGTGGCACAGTTAATTCCTGATGACCAGCCAAAGGAGAGTCATTACTACCAGGAATGCATGGAGGGCACTAAACAAAAGCTGAAAGGCCGGGAAAGTGCCCGCAGAATTTAAATGCAGGTGCTGGTTCTCTCTACAGCCCAGTCCTGCTTGCCTTTTTGGTATTGCAGCCATTGCACACGAAGCTGGTGGGTGCTGAAGTAGCTTTGCAGAGCCATAAGCACTGAATTAAAATCTGAGTCAAGTTCCTGGCTGCCTGCACCGGCGAACGCTTCGCTAGCGTGCATCTGAGATGAAGTACCAGAAAATTTATGGACTGTGATGGTCTGTCACTCTGTGTGAGCAGAAGAGAAATACCATCCAGCTTCCTGAATTGATTTCTTTGGTGCGTGGTGAGCCTAAAATTATTTGGCAGGACATATGGTCTTTGTGTGTTGGTAAAACAGAGGCGATCTGGGGATGCTCCGTGCAGGGAAGTGCAAGTGGAGCATCTTGTTCTTGGAGTTCTCTTCCCAGCAGTGACCAGCATGTGACCTTGGCAGTGCTGAGCTCTCACCAGCTGGGCCTTAAAACAGCATCAAAAATGGGTGTATCTCTAATGTAAATAAGGCACAACTTCCCTCCTGACCAGAAGGAAATTCACTTTTCCCATCACTCGCTATAGGGCCTGTAGGACAGACAGAACTGAGGTAAACTGAGTCTCCATTTAATAACTTAGTGGCTGGTGGGGGAATCTGCAATTTGCTGGCTTTCAAGATACCAGATGCTCTTCTGAGAGGGGAGCTCTGCTGTGTTTCTGCCTTAATTCCAGGACAACGCTAAGATGGGGTTCTGTCCACTGGAAGCATTTTGGATGTTATTGTGAGGTAAATGGACCCTCCATCCTAGAAGACTGTCTTTTGCAGATAATGTAGTGTTCAGATTTCACAAATCTGGCGGAATTACACATATGAGAAAAGGTATGAGCAGCAGAAAGCCAGTTACCTGCACTCCACAGTACATACTTGCTCTGGATAGCCAGTGAGTCCTCATTAGCTGTGTGCTTCCAAACCTGCAAATAGTTGTTACACAAATTAAAATCCCCACTGCACTGATACAGGTCCTCTCTGCAGGGGTGTCTGGCTGGCAGCAGCAGTGTTTAACAAGTTCCACCAGCATCAAGAAGATAGAACCTGATTACAAAGTGGGGATTTCTTTTTTTTCCTGCACTGAACTTTTTTTGCTTGAAATTTTAACTTGCATGTTCTCTCTGGAAGAGGGTGGATCTTCTCAGACAGGTGAAATTGTGCATCTCCAACTTACCCTGGTATAATTTTCTCTTGTTCACCTCCTCCTCCTTCTCTTCCTTATTCCATCCCACTTATTGTGGGTTTTGTCAGGGCCCTTTTTTTAGGCATTTAGAATCAGTTGCCAAATGGCAGTAACAAGCAGGTAAGTTCAACACTGCACAGCGTGAGAGATGCAGTAATTGTACTAGCAACACTTCATCTTTGGGGGTTTAATTTTGTGCTTCCAGTACACTCAGATCAGGTGTTTTTTCCTTTCCTGTACCTCTAACCATTTTTTGTGTGTGTTGGGGGGAAAGAGGAGCATGAAGGGAGTGAAAATGGCCTTTATTCCTATTTTTTCTTGAGTTTAACATTTATGGTGCCATGAGGTGAGGGCTGCTGTTCTCTGCCAAGTCCATCTGTGGCCAACCATGAGACCTGAATGCAACAGGTCCACATCTGGGCAGCTGCTGCCCTTTTTTCAGCTGGGAGCTAAGCCAGGCAGGTGGTCTGGATGGGAAGAGAGGAATATGTCAGGGAGATGCTGTGGGGCCTCTGCAGCATCATCTGTTCAACCCATTGCTTTTGGGGACTCCTGTTGCCTGTTCTGTTCTCAATTCCTGTGGCACATCTCTCCTGGCCTTGCTTCCTGCTCCTTGGGATCTGTCTTGAAAGTGCTGTTTGTCAAATTCTTTATTTTCTCCGCTAGGAACTCGTGGAGTTGTTTCTGCTGCTTCTCCCCCCTGTGTCCCACTGAGGCACTTTGTGCTGCTTTGTCAGAGGCCAGGAGGCTCAGGCTGCTCTCTGGAGGGCTCTTACAGCCACTTAAGAGCTGCTGCCCACTTTTGAGGATGCATTACCTCTTCCTTTTTTTGGGAGTCCTAGTTTTCTGCCTCGGACCTGGACGCAGTCCTAATTTATGTTGAAATCTTGAAACTTGTTCAGTTGTTAACTTCTCGCAGACAGCTTTGCAGTTCTTGTGATGGAAGTGAGATTTTCTGCTTGTGGAGGGGGCTGTGCTAACTCAGTAAAGATTTTGGTTGTGTTGGCCAGTTGAGCAGCCTTTTTAGTTCTTTAATGAGAGGTTATTTTGGGAGAAAGAATGTAATCGGGTCAAAAATCAAATTGCAGTCAGGGTTGATTCATTTTGTATGGGCATGTTTGGGTTGCTGGGCATTGCTCACAGTAGAAATTAGGAAAATTGGAGTGTTCAAAGTAATTTTTACTAGGTCTTCCCATTGGCAATGATTGATTTCACTTCAGACTTCGGAACACTAATTTCTGTTTTGTATTAAACTTTTGTACAAATTTATTTAAACTTTATGTACTTTGGACTAGCAGAAATGTGTTGGGGAAAGTAACAAAGCCCAAAAGGGGACAAAACCATGTCGTCTTGGTGTAGTGTTTTTTTTCTGTAGATCAGACATGAATATATTTTGACATATTTTGTTTTGACCCGTTTCACTGTTAGTATGAACTTGAAATTTAAAGTTCTTACCACTGAGCAGAGTAAACTTATAAAGCACTCAAATAAATTAAGGCGGAGTATTTGGAGACTAAAAGATGTCACCTTTGTTCACCATATCATGGTGGTTCCTGTTAGCAATCATTGCAGAACAGGATAGCTCTATGAAGTTGAAAAAACTTTCCAAAAGTGTGAAGTGTGCATGTCAGGTAGTTAATGTCTATGTCTGATATCTAAAATCTGGGGTTTTTTTTTTAGTTCATAATGTATACTTTTTCATATTGGAGCTTGATTGATTTTCTTTTTTTTTTTTTTTAAGAGCGAAACTGCCGTGATCTCTCACAAAGTAATAGTGGGAAAAATAAATCTCTTGATGTGTTCTGGAAGCCTAGACCTTTCCTGTTGCTACCTTGTATTTTCCTCCTGTGCAGCTCAGGTTTTTCATTTTTGTGCCCTTTCTCTCATGGTCACTATTCTCAGAAGTTTCTTCAGATGGACTCGTACCATGCAAAATATTAAAAATATTTACACTGAGACAGCAGCTTTTTTTCTGCACACTGAAATCGTGCGTCTGTCCACCAAATGAACTGCCTGGAAGGGGACAGGATGGAGGGACCAGGCTGGTTCTAAATTATCATCTCTGCTTTAATTAAATGCTGTAGAGGCTTGTGGGGCAGCTTGTGTAGCTGAACATCTGGTGTCCCTTTAGGTAGTTCAGGATATTTCTCCTGGCCTGGAGCCACCACTCTCAAAGGGCACTGGTTTCCCAATGGTCTGCTGTGGCATCTGCCAGTCCTCTGTGGATGTTGTGGGTGTATCTTGGAAACATCTAAAAATGTCTCTTGGTGCTATGTTTAGAAACCCAGATCTCTTTCATGAGTGTTGGTTAGAAGTTCAAGGAGCAGCTTTTCTCTGCCTGTGAACCTGAGAGCCTTCTCCTCAAACCTGAGCCATCTTTTCATCCCACTGCCTCCCTGTCTGTGTGCTCAAAGCCAAAAGCTTTAACTTTTGCCAAGATGCAAATACACACATAGGTCAGTGCATAAACTTCGTTTTGAGGTTATCTGACTCTCTTGAAGATGTAATTTAATGTCTATAAGACTCTAAAATCACTTCGAAATTAATGTCTCTGAGTAATCTGTAATAAAGGAACATTGCAACAATTCATAGGAATAAGAATACCCTGCCTTGAAAAATAGATACTTATGGAAGTGCTGTAAACTTTAATATTTTCATTACTGTTGTGATCAAATTTTTTATTATGCATTAAACAGTTTACAGGCAGCAATGTAATGTCTGCTTGCTTGCTGTCTCTCCCTGGCCCCCAGTATTATCCCCATTTCACTGAAATACAATTTACATGCTATAAACAAGGCAGAAGGAATAAGGTAGTGATTGGTATGGTGAGATTTCTTTCCCCCCTCTACTTTCTCATTGTCTTTTAACACAGTGCTTCCAAACTAAACACTGTGTGACAGCTTTGTGATAGCTCTGATGGCCTAAAGAAACAAAATAAAACGACTCCAGTGATAAGCATCTTTGGAAAAATATTTGTCCTGTGAAGAGAGGAGTCATTCCCTAGCAAAAATTACTTGCACCTCTGTGCTTCCCAATCCTCTGTTATCCAGAGGATAACACTCTGGTAAATGTTTAAGTGCTTTTGATTTCAAGATTCCCACTTGTCCTGAATGAAGTTGCTTTTTTTAGTTTAAATTTTGTCGTCATTCCTAAAGAGTGATTTGGACTTACAAAAGGGGCTGTTGTTGCAAACTGACTTAGAACAAAAAAAATATGACAACCATCCTGAGCTGTGGAAAGAAACATGAGTGCAGATAGTAGGAGAAAGTCCAGGCTATGAAAAGCAGCCACATCAGTCGTGCAAACTGGGGTAAAGTTCAAGGAGTCTCTGAATGTTGTTGTTCTTGTTACCTCTCAGATATTTCGGTGGTGCAGGTTACTTGGTCACTAAGACTCTATTTTTGTTACGACTCCTTTTATATAGGTCTGTATAGATTCAGATTGTCCAGTATTTTGAGTAAATATTCCCTATTTTTGCATACCTTTCTGGAAGACCAGGCAAAGAATGGAAAGGGGAGAAGTTGCAGGGGCGAGTTTACATATATATTCCTTTTCTCTTTTTCCTATGTCCAAGAGAAAGGAGCAGAGTTGGCTGTTTTTAGGAATCAAGCAATAAGCAGAGCTTTAAACCTAAAAATTAATAACGAGAAACCTTCCCTGCAGATCAGTAACTCATGCCCATGTCTCTAATGACCAGCATTTAAAATGAGATTTCATCCAGGTTATTGCACTGGTGGAAGTAAAAATTCTTCCCTTTGAAGTACATCAAATGCTCCTTGCAGTAGTGGTTAATGTGCCCGATTTCAGAAGCCATTCTCCTTATTTTTACCTATTTTTCTTTGTGTAAAATTCAGCCACTTCTTTGAATATGGGTCAAAATATATTCTCTTTGCCAGTATGTCCACTGAAAAGCAAAGAGCCTCACAGCAGCGTGTTAAAATACTGTAATGGGTAACTAATACTATGGTTTGTGCTTTTTAAATATTTCAGATTATGTTTGAGGGTTGTAATGAAATGCTGCTGGGCTGGTGAAGTTTGCAGGGGGTGGATTTCTCTTGGGAAGGGAAGACAGCAGAGCCTGCAGCGCTGTGGTCAGGGCTGGGCAGTGGGGCAGGACAAGGGGTTGAAAAGCCAATTCTGGCTCCTGGCAAAATGCACTCGTGAGGGATCATAACCCTTCCTTGTGACTGGGGAAAAAAAAAAAAAAAAAAGAAAAAAAGTCAGGGGTCCAGAGGGCAGCTGTGTGTTTGCTTTACCTGTGCACTTTACCCTGGCTCTGTGCCTCTTCCAAGGGGTATTTATATTTTAAGCAACATGAGGTTGTGCTGGACCCGTGAAGGACGTGAGGGGTGGTTTGCACATGTGGGTCAGGACACACTGGCTGTTCCTCCCCGAGCCTGGGCTCCATTCCTGCAGTGCCTCCCTAATCTTTTGACGTGCAGCTGGGCACATCTGGAGGGAGCAGGGTGTGCAAACACGCCGGCATCTGGCCAGCTGTGCTGGGGCTTCTTGGAGGAAGATCCCTGGATTAAGGAGTGGACATGAACGTGGAGCTGCCCGTCCCTTTGGGGCACTGAACCTGAGGTGAACTCTGGTGAGCTGTGTGAGCAGAAGGACTTGCTGAAGTCAGGGGAGCTGCTCCTCTGGCTGTGCCTGAATTCCTTGGGTGGATTTCTCTCTCCTGGAGCAGCTTTCCCTGCAGTGGGGTAAGCCAGCAGTGCTTCTTGTGGATCTCTGCCACAGCAGCTCTTTGGTGCTGCAGGAGGGTTACCTGTTGGGTGGGGAGAATGGGGCAACCTCGTTTCTCAGGTTTGCTAAAAGTGGATTGGCATTTGGTATTTCAAGGTGATGATTGTGCTGGAGGGGGCAAGGTGAAGTTGGGAACTCATTACAGACAAGCAGTGATCATCAAGGGGTTGGAAGAGACCTTAAAGATGATCTTGTTCCAAACCCTCCTGCCGTGGGCAGGAAAAGCTGCTATGACCAGGTTGCTCCAAGCCCCATCCAGCCTGGCTTTGAACACTTCCAGGGCATCCACAACCTTCCTGGGCAACCTGTTCCAGTGTCTGACCACCCTCACAGGAATGAATTTCTGCCTAATAACTAACCTAAATTTTTCCTCTTTCAGTTTGTACTGGTTACTCCTTGTCCTGTCATTACCATTCCCCTACATGTCACCTCTGGAGTGTGTATGAGGTCTTCATTTATTTAGCACTGAATGTACTATACTTTGGACGCTCTGTCAGCATGGAATTCTGCTTTCCATGTGCCAGTGAATATTTTAACCTTTAGTTACCAATACTGTATTATGGATTCCACGCTCCTGAAACAGCAGTTACTTTTTAAATTCTTCATCCTCTTAGGAAAAGTTGATGTATTTCTGCTCCCTCTGAGGATAATCATGAGACATCTTTTACTTCCCATATGGAAATAAATGGATTTGATGGATGTTGAGAGGCATTTCACTTCTCTTTAATTTCTTTGTGTGGGAAGTGGCTCTGTGCTCCAGTTTAGCCTCTTGTGGCACCTGGAAAATAAGAATCAGGGAAAGCCTAACCCTGTACCCAGGCTGATGGGGAGGTGTGAAAACAGACTACTGACACAGGGATGCAACTGAGTCTTTTTGGTGGAGCTTGAAGCCAGTCAGCCCTACTGCAGGGCCCAAATCTGTCAAATTTAAATGACAAGGAGAAATCTCGTTTTTTGGGGGTTTGACTGTTCTTTTTTTTTTTTTTTTTTTTTTTTTTTTTTTTTTTTTTTTTTTTTTACCCATTGCCTTTCTTTGTGTTTAGAAATTTTATACAGAGAAAGGAAAAAAAAAAAACCAAAAACCAACCCTCCAACTTGCTTATTTGGGCAGTGTTAGTTTCCTATGGTCAAATGTTGTAATTTCTTTTTTTTTAACTTTTGATTTAAAAATTTTAAAAACCATGCTGTGAAATGAATCTGGAAAGCAGTAGGCAGATTCAAAAGGAATACACTTTAACACAAATAATGGAGCTCCCAGGAGCAGAGAGACTGGAAGCACAGGGAGAGAGGCACACGCAAGAAGGAATAAATCTCTTTGACTGTGCTGCTGAATGCTCAAAAGTCTTTCTGCATGTGGTGTGAGTAAATTGCCAGCTGTCTTTAGTGCTCAGGAATAATTATTCCCTTCTCCTTGAATCATTCTGGAGTCGTTCAAGCCTATCTGTACATGAGCAGGGCTTTTTCTGTTTCCTCTGATAGCTCCAGAGTGAACAGCGCTTGGCACCACCCCGTGCACTGTGAGGCTGATCCAGGGTAGAATTGCACCAGTTGTAAAGAGACTCTTGTAGGATTGATGGGAGGGAAAACATGTTTTTGAATATCTCTGTTTATTGCAGGGGGTTTTGTCTTTTGGTTTTCGTTTATTTTGTGGGTTTTTTTTTCTTATTCTCAGGTAGAAGTTGTGTGGATGAAACATACAGGTGGAAGGAAAAGAGGGTGTAGTAAAGCTGCTTGTTTTTACTTCCCTAAGATTTTCAGCAGACTAATTTTCCCTAAGTTATTTTTTGTCTATGGCTTTCTGTGTGCCTATGATGCTGTGTGCATTTTCTGCCTATTTGTGCCTAAGACAGGGCTCAGCTGCAGTCAGCTTTTATGCAGTGTTTATCCACTTGGAAGTTTCTGGTTTTTGTGTGTTTTGCTGGGTGTGATTTTTAGAGCAAAGATAGGAGCAAACTTGGGTCTGGTGAGGGGATTGATCCCTCTGTCCAGCATCCCTTGGAAGTTGCCATCCTGTGCCTCTCAGAGGTGAGAGAAGCTCATGTGCTGCCCTAAAGAAACTTTCTTGCTGTGTTCAGAGAGGCTGATTGATTTAATTGATAGAGCTGTAAACGAGACAACCCAGCCTGCTTTAAAGCCTCTGTGCCTTATGAATCAGTCAGGATGTTTTGATCTGTCCCGTACAGTTTTCCACCTGAGCTACTCTTGACTGTAAAGAGCTGAACTTACACCATTATGTGGCAAACCCTTTTCATTTGGTTGCTGTTACTTGATCCTGTAGCTGTTGCTTAAAGAAGCCAGCAGAAAGATCCTGGCTTGGGCAGTCCCTTGCTTTTGTGTCCCTGTTCCTGGTGTCCCCTTTCCTTCTGCATAGATCACAACACCTGCACACATCTGATCCCCACCCTGAGCTGGTGTCCAGGTAAAGTTTCGCTGCTCTTCCTTGTCCTGGAGCTCAAAACAAATAAATGAACAACAGCTGTATTGATCAGGGCAGTGTGGAAAGGAGTAAAGTGGGTTTAAAAGAGCATCAGCTCCCATCTTTTGCTTGGAACAGGGGGATCACTAAGCATTTGCCACCTGGAAGAGTCAGGGTGGATGTGTAGCATTTTTCTGGCTCCTTGTCGTGTGGCATTGTGTACTGACTGCACTGCTCAACACTGCTCAGCTAAACCCAGGCTCCCTGTCTCTGGTACAGGAAATTTTGTGCTTGGAAATGTCATCCTTGAAATACTCAGTGATCTGAGGAAAAAAAAAAGCAAATAAAGTTATCTTGTCCCTCATGGCCCTTGCTTGCCCTGCTCCAGCCCCAGAATTGTTTCCTGCATGGAATTTCCTGCATGTTTTCTCTTATTCCATTTATTTTCTCCCATGCAACTTCTAGTAAAAGAAATCCACTTATTGCATACATACTTTTACTTTATCTTTTTACACTGCTTTTATTCATTCTTCTTCATTATCAGTATGGTTTCTTTGTTTCCCTCTGTATCTTTTTCTGAACTTTCTTTTCCTTCCCCTTTTTCATTCCCTGTTCCCTTTGCAGAGCCACCCCTTGGCTTCTCAAGTCCAAATTAGAAGGTGCAGAAATTATCCCAGGGATAAACTCATGTCTCATAAATCTGGGTGCAAACCGTAATTTCCCTCCAAAGAAAGCTTCCAAACTTGATTTAAAAAAATTAACTACAAAGACTGTCCTGGCCCTCTGGAAGTTGTTCCAGAGGATGCTGATCTTTGCTGAAATATTGTGACTTCTTTGTTTTTTCGTTTCAGCCAGCATCTTTGCTCACTTATGTTGCTTCTCCTGCCTCTCCAATGGAGTTTTCTTTATCTGCTCTTCTTCTCCTTGCTCAAGAACTGCCCCAAAATCTGATATGCACATTTTCCTTACCACCATTTGTTCAGCACCTCATTTTTATGCCTTGTGGGTAGAATTACTGGTTTGAAAGCCATTGGGTGATTACTAGAGGACTGATAGTATGGTTCTGCTCTTCAGGCTGACTTTGGAGGAAGCAATCATCCCAAGTCCTGAGTCTCACCACACCCAGGAATTTGCTGGGTATGTGAGAGCCCTCTCTTAGTTTTCAGTGGCGCAGCATTTAGAATTTAAAAAAAAAAAAAAAAAAAAGAAAAAAATCTGCTGCTTTGCTTTTCTGTGTTCCTATAAAGGCTTTATGGGCTAAAGTAGACCCTTTGGTCACATGGAAAAAAAACTCATGAGAGAAACAACAGGATTCCTTCACAGGACTCTGGTTTTTCACAATCCTGATGGATGGGAAGAGTGTCATAGCTTTATTTGTATTACAACAGTAACGCCCTATTTGCTCTAAGCCTTGTGTTTTGCAGGACTGGAAATGAGTCCTTGAGGCTGTTGGTTTTTCAATTCATGAGGAGAACAAGTGTTTTCTTACCACCCTTCAGTGTGACAGTCAGACCAAGCCTTTTCTGTGGAAAACTGGCTCTTTCCTTGGGAAGGTCAAATATGTGTTCAAATAACAGCGTGCAGGAACAGAAAACCCTTTCAGAGCAGGTGTCCAGAGATGCAATAGAAGTTATCTGCTTGTCTCTTATTCTACCTGTCACCAGAGAAATCTGGTGAATGAGTCTCCAGTTGCCAGCAGGAGAAATAAGTTACAGTGAACAATAAGAGGCCCATGGAGAGTGCCCAAGGCATCGTCTTTCACACAGACTGAAAGCTCTTTTCTTCTGTGCAGGAAAAGAACAAATAAGGAAAACATTAGTCTGCTACTGAGGGGACACATGTGAAGCATTAGGAAAAATTAAAAGGTCGGGTTACTTGCAGTTCTCTGAAGTTAGATCCTTATCTCTGTGCTGACAGGATTGAGAGAAGGGGTTTTTTTTTGCTCCAAAAAAAAAGGAGAGGACCAGTCAGTCTGGCATAGGAATATAAACCCACTTATGTTCCTCAAAGTATAAAAATTGCTTGGTGGAACAGATTGAGTTGTGTGAAGAGCTCTTGGAGCACATGTACATTTGCAGTTGTAATTTTTTTGATACGCTCTTCATAGAACCATCAATAGCATCATGGAAAGGGATGGGTTGGAAGGGGACCTTGAAGATGATCTAATTCCAACATCCCTGCCATGGGCAAGGATAACCTTAATTAGACCAGGGTGCTCAGGCTCCCATCCAGCCTGGCCTTGAACACTTCCAGGGATAGTTTTTGCCTCTGCATGGAGAGGAGGAAATGGAGCTGGAGATTCTGCATCCCTTACCTGCAGGAGCCTCTCCTGGATACATTTTTGTCTATGGAAGTGAGCATTTACAGGGTATAGAGGCCCTACCTGGTGCTTTGTACTTGTGTTTTATTCTGAGGATTTTTAAGGGTTCAGAAAATAATTCTATAGAAAAGACTTGAAGTTCATTTTGCATTTAATCTTATGAAAGGTTGGTGGGTGAAGTTAACAGTACACAGACTTCAAGGCCAGTGGACCTCAAGGTGCTGTAAAAACCGTCCTCAGACTTGTACAAATACTAGCTCTGTGTTTGTACAGGTTTCATGGAATACAGATGTGAGCATCTGAGGAGCTCATCACTTTTGGGTGCACACAGCTGCAGTCCTCTCAAGGATAATGTCATGGATATGTGTTTCCCTTGGTATTTGCCACGTGTTACAGAACATTTTCTGTCTTGCTATCATTTGCATGTGCAGTACCAAGAGCCTTGGGTTTTGCTGTGCCAGCATTTTGGAGTTGGAACGCCTGTGAGTTTCCTAAGGGAATGTGCTTGCTCCTTTCATGCTGGGGATGAGGATTTTGGCCAAGAACACTGCACCAAAATGTTCCCCACATGATGGGCTGCTTCTGCATCCAATTCAGCAGCTGTTTCCTTGTATTGCTGTCTTCTGCAGTGCTGTCCTCTGCCAATTCTCCCTTTTCTCCCTAAGGAGAGTGCACACTGGAGAGCTGATTCATCAGCCCAGTGAAGAGCTGTGCTCAAATTAGTCCTTTCCCCAGGCTTCAGAGTATTGTCCAGACATGAACAGGGATGGATGGCACTAGGTATGAGTGTACAGCTCTGGTAAGGATTTATCCTGCCTGTTTCTGAGGGTCCTCTGGGGTTATCCTATTTGGAAGCAGAACTGTTTCTGTCCCCTTTTTGCAGGCAGCTGCCAGATCTGCTTAATCTGTTCCCTACACCTTTTTTATGCATTTCTGTTCCCCCAGTTTAGCTGTTCCCTCTTGTCCAACCCCTGTAAGAGGTTAACTGCCTGATAAAGAGATATATTCTTTTTGTTCTGCAGCTGCTTCTTCTTTATTGGGGAGCCAACACTGAGGATTTACATCTAGGTGGTGATAATGTGAGTGCATGAGAGATCTGCTTTCTCTCAGATTGCAGTGGCTCAGTGCTTATGGCTGGAGAATAGGCCAGCATGTATTATATATAGAGCAGCAGCAGAAAAAGCAAAGAAAACAGAACAAGAAATTGCTGAAAAATTATTTTAGCCCCTAATATATTCATAAAGATTTGGGATTTCCCGCATACACTTGAGTTAAAATACTGCTCCTTACATTGCTTGTGTGAGGGTGAGCCTTCACTCTCTCTCCTTTGATATCTCCTTTCTGTAGGTTCTGGGTACTCATGCAGACTAGTGAGGACAGGGAGAGGGTCAGGGTAGGAGATATCTTCAGTGAATGTCTGAAGCAGAGCCCTTGTGTGGGAGTTGGTGGTGGTTCCTGGCAAGCTGTAGAAGGGGAAATGTTTGGAAAGCAGTGGTTCAATGAAGCACTTGGTGGTGTTACTTGCTGCAGTGCTCTGAGACACAAGAAGACAATTCTGTAAAAAAAAAAAAAAAGTCAAAAAGATGATTGTAAGCCCTTTGTCATCCACCCTGCTTAGACCCTATTAGCTTACCCCCTGACTTGTTTTTGACCAAATTTGGCCTTCTGGCCTTTCTTGTAGCAGTGCTGGTCCAGCTTCAGAGCAGAACTCCCAGCAGCAGTGGCTGCATTGCCTGGCAGGGTGCGTGCCAAAGTGGAATGCTGCCCTTGCCTTGAGCCCTGCATGTGGCTTGTGAATCAGCACAGAGCCCACTGAAGAAGAAACAGGCTTCTACAGCAATTTGCCCTGAGCCCATGGGATTCATATCCTGAGAGGCTGGTTAATGCTGTGTTTGACAACCTCGGGGTGTTTGAGTGTCGTGTTTGGAGGAGGAAGAGGGGAGAATACACCCATGTGAAATGTTCAGACTCAGGATATTGCTCAAACTGGAAATCAAAGGACTCTGTGGTGTGCTTTTCTGTCTTTATCAGTAGTTCAAATAGACATGTTAATCCCTGTTTTTTTCTAGTAGCTGTGGGGATTATAACCACAGCGAGAAAGGTACATGTTGTAAGGAAGGTTCAAAATTCACTTGTCCATCAGATATCTAAAGCAAAAGTTTATAAAGACAAACAAACCCTCAAGCAACAGAACTGTTCTGCAGTATGGCACATAATTCTCATGATGCTTTTTAGCAGAAGTCCTCTCTTCCCCTCAGTGCCAATGCTGGGCTTTGGATGAGATTTTGGAGCTGTTCTCTGTGGATTTTTCTCCACACAGGAGAGGATGTCTTTGCCAGGGGAGCTGAGTGGCTGTATCTGCTTTAACCCCAGGTGCAGGGCAGTAGGAGCAGGCCAGGAGAGCAGATTTCACTTCTATTTGCTTTGTCCTCTTTGTGTTCTTTACATTTGAGGTATTCTACTCCCTCGACTGACCATCCTTCCTGTGCATGTGCTGCAGAGCGCTCTGGAGGAAACCTGTCCCCTGGATCTCTGCTCCTTGGACTGTTGTCCAGGAAGTGTCAAATTATCCTCTTCCCTGTTTCACAGGGGTGATGCTGGAGTGCCATTTCCCTGACAGTGGTGTCCGTGTGAGCCTCTTGCAGGAACAAACTTTATTTCTCTTCCTGCTCACTTGAGTGACCTACGGAACCTGCTGCCTGAACTTCTGCTTGATTTCTGAGATTAGGGTGCTCTCAGAGGGTGGGTGTTTCTCACCATCAGCTCTCCAGAAGCACAACACCCAAAAGACCAGAAGGTCTTTTGAAAGACCTTTTAAAAGGTCTCACCTTTCTGCACATCCTGTGGTTTGGGGAAGACAGAAAAGGAGCTTTCTGTCAAGTTTTGCAGCTGCTTTTTCTCTGGCCCAGTAAGAAGCTTTGATCCAGCTGGATGCTGTTCCTCTCCACGTGTGAAATGATAAGGACCAGGCACAGAGGTTTGCTGTGAGAAGAGGCATAGTCCAAACCTTCTTCTGCCCTGTGGTACAGCACCTCTGCTGTCCCTGAATGGAATTTTAGCAGCTCAAGCCTTGCTCAAAAGAGTAAAGTCAAGTCACCTGTAAAGTCTCATGAACCTCAGTCCCTACAAGCTGTAAGTGGAGTGGGCAAGTCTGGTCTGGGTGTAGTTATGGTCAGGGGTTCCAGGGATGTCTTCCAGACATTTTACCTCCATGTAGTGGGAGTTACCAACAGGGTAACCTGTGGCTTTTTCCCTCTGTGGGTCCCTGGGCAGTGTGAGCAGCATTGATTGCAGCCTGGTGCCTTGACCAGGACTCCTGTTAAATAACAGTGGGGGCAGTTCTTTGCTGACTGCAGGCCATGGAAAGGGATTTGCAGCCCAGGAGCTCTTATCTTGCCTGGAGGTGGCATGTGCTGCCCAGTTCTGCCTGCACAAAAGGCTGGATGCAAAAATCTGCAGGTGGCTGTGAGTCACAGGTGGCTGCTGTGGACACTGGGGATGTAATTTCAGCCTCCCACATCTGCTTCAAAAAGTTGGAGTACCCAGCATGGGTCTCATCTAAGACACTTGTCACAGAGGAAAACTGCTGTGATCAGTGGCTTGGAACAGACACAGTGGAACAGGGGAGCAAAACTTTGTGCCATGACTTATAATCAGTAGTGTGTGAGCACTGATGAATAAAATCAAGAGATGGATCCTGAATCTGCTTCAGCTGCCCTCCCCATGTTTTCATGCCTCTGTGTGCACTCAAATCAACCAACCTTTTGCCCCTTTTGGTTATCCTGTACAGCATTTTTGCTGAGCCTCCAATCCCTTGGATCTTCCTCAATTCCAGGTTTGTGCCTCTGAAATCCTGTCACCTTCCTTGAGAAGACCTCAAGGGAAGTGGGCTCCAGGGCATTGAGACCTTGCACTTGGAGAGGTGTCTCTGCTTGGCTGGGCTGGGGAAGAGGAAGCAAAAATTTAGCAAATAAATTTAGCAAATTTATTAAAAATTTATAAAATTTAGCAAAATTTAGCAAAAACCTCTGTTATCTGTTGCCATCTCAAGGGAAGAAGTTGCTGTGGGAAGGCAGTGGTACCTAGAGTTTTTAGGATGAGGATAACCAGTGAATATAAATAACCACTCAGGTGTCCCATACCCTAAGTGTGCCTATGGGGGATTTCAGCCAGGCTTAAACCAATAAACCATGCTTCTGTTCTCATGAAGGGGACTGATCTTTGTCTTGGGAAAAGACATTTTTAAGCAAAATGATCAAAAATAAAGCTGAAAATAGTGATGGTGTTCAGCAGTGATGAGGAAGATGACAAAAGGCAGGGCAAATACTGAGGAAAGAAGAGTGGCACAAGAGGCTGGAGGGGCCTCAGCAGAAGGCAAAGCAGATCACAAAGGATTGAGAGCTGCAGAAATGGTGATTAATATCAAATATTGAAGTGCATTACTTATAAAAGTGCAAAGGGAGCTACCTTAGCCCTGTGTTTAGCCACTCCCTTTGATGCTGGCTGTGGCTGGGACTTGGATGTGTTCTTGCTGGACTTCCCTTGTCGCTTTTTCCACCTCATAGCAGGGGCAGGTGCCAGAGGTCATGTTGCAGTCTTAATTCCTCTGAAAGAAGCTATTTTTATCCCTCATGTGCTCTTGATTAGAGCATGGCTGGTCCAGGGAGTGACCCCTTGGGTTGTTGGTGTCCTTGGGAGCTTTTTGGGCTGTGTTGAAGAACCAGCTGGGGTCTGCAGGGTGTCTGCTCAGAGGAGCACATCAGGGAGCTGAGAAGGATGTGTGAGCAATTTACCAATGGGTTATACCTGGCTGTGTGTTGGCCTTTCAGTGCTGTACGTGGTCAGTTTGACACCCAAATACTAACAGGATCCATAAAGCAGCTGTTTGGGCATTAAGTAATAGAGGAAAAGCGAAGATGGACAAGGGGCAAACCCCATTTCATTCACAGTGCTGGTTTCTGAACAAAGTACTCCTCTGAACAAAATGCTTATTCTGGAATTTAATCCATTTTGAAAAAGGGATTATCCAATTCACAAAAGATAGACAAACTGCCTCAGAATTTTCATGTGAGCTAAGTAGCTTTTAATCTAGGAAATAAGACTAAATCAGATGTGCTCCTGCCACAGACAAACTTTTCTTAAGCAAAACTATCTTCATTTTGCTTACTCCATGTGTTTTGTTGTTTGTTTTTAATAATCAGAGAGGATAAAAAGCATCTGATTTCTCACTAAGGTTTTGCATGCTTCTGCTGTACAATTTGGGGTACTTTACAGTGATAAAGAAACTATTTTTTTTTTTTTTTGTTAGTAGAGGAGCAGGAACAGTGAGAGAATTGCCTCTTTTGGTGAATTTTATGTTGCTATGAGAAGAGGATCCTTGAATTCAAACTAGATATTTTCTTCAGTTTTCTGCAGAGGACTAAAATGAAATCACAGCTGCATGAGAAACATTTTAATCAGTAGGAGAAAATATTTCCCAACAAGACAGGAGAGTTAGGTGGGTTTGCTCAGTTAAAAGCTTTCAGAACAGCTTGTTTTACAATTAACCTGGAGTCATTCTGGCTTCCACTTTGCAACAGTTATATAGTGCAAGGTCTTTGCAGACAAATATACAAAGGTCAGTCTGAGATTGAGGTAATTAGGGCAGGGATGTTTTCCACTTCAAAAGTGCACAATTTTTTGAAGACCCATACTTTCACCTTGTGGAAAATCTCTGACTTGGGTGATTTGCAGTGCAGGAAGGTGGTAATAACCTGCCACTGGCCAAAGCTGTTCATCTGACACCAGTGTGTGTGTGCTGAGCATGTTTTTTCATACTCTGGAGTCCCTCCACCATCTGCTGTTCACCCTGGGATCAGAGAGCTGTCCATGTGGAGGTGAAATACTTGGAGGGCACAGCTGAGTGATGATGGGACATGTCTGTCTTGTAAATAGGAAATACCTGGAAGGAAGACAGAGTTCTTCAAGGTCAGAGGAGAGAGAGAGGTTTCAAATTAATACACAGAGGTGTGTGTTGTCTTTCCCCACCCCATCCCAGCTCCTGCTGCTTCAATGGGTATGTGGAGAGATCTAGCATAATGCAAAAATCTAACATAACTGTGGCTAGGTAGCAGCTATTTTTCTAAAGCAGCAAATTAAAATACTGTTAGCTTCAAAATGCAAGTTTCCTTCCCAATTTTGTTAGTGTAAGACCCTGTCTTAAACTATTTTCTTTTTTAAGTGAGGGTTTACTGCAACTAGCAGAAGCTTTCTTGACACAGTTCTGCTTTTCCTGTTCATTTGACATGTCTCTTCCCACACAAAAAAGCCACACCACATCATTGATCAGCTGTATTTTGTCCTTAAATGTAAATCTTCAGCTGATTTGCATAAGATCAGAGGCACAAGGTAAATATATTGGAGGTAGAGGGTCAGGAGTCTTCAGGGCAAGAAGGTGAAAGCTAAGGAAAAGATTAAGTAGTCTTTTATAGTCTGAGTATTTGTATGAGCTAAGCTGCTGCTGTTCCTAACTTAAGGGTTTGTTGCAGTCTAATGTGTCCTGGAGTTTGGGGTTCTGGTTTGGGTTGTTTTTAACAAGGTGTCTTGAGGGTTTTTTTGGGGCTTAGATGGTTTGGAACACTTTAAAAGTGACAGTTTTTAAGCTTGAGTCTGAAGAGTGGCATCTAATCAGAATGACAGGTTATACTGAGGGGTTTGCTTTCTGTGTGGATGGGTTGGGTTGGTTTTTGGGGTTGGGTTGTTTTAAGTTCTTTGGGACTGAAGAAGCATTGTTCTGTGTGCGCCCTTAGACTTGTGTGGTTGAATGGGTGGTGTGATGCACTTGTTGCAGTGCTCAGAAGCCAGGAGTCATAAAGCAGATTTCCCAGCAGAGTGTATTTTATGGCAATGCTTCATCAGAGATTGTGCTTTTTTTTTTGAAAGACATAAAGGAATAAATATAGAACAACTCAGATGCTAAAAATAACCACTTGCATTGACGTCTACTCTTTTTTTTTTTTTTTCTTTCTTTAAAAGAGACCTTTTGGATTCTTAGTGAGATCTGCTCAGAATCCTTTTGGCTCTGGTGATGTCTTGAGGGACAGACAAGTCAGCTGATGCTAGAAAATAGCTTATCTTGGTTTGATTGAAGAGTGCAGTGTGGGAATAGAGCAGATGCCGAGGAAGAGACTTGATGTGGGTAATGGAATGAGAAGTTGGTTTAATTACTGCAGCTGTGGAAGCTGGGCATTTATGATCTCGAAGATTAGAAGACTGCACAGCTCTTGTGTTCATGGGGGGAAAAAAAAAGGATGCTAAATACTTCAATCAAATCCTGAGATATGTAATGGATCTCACTGAAATGATGGTCCCTTGATAGGAAAGCTGCTTTCACTGAATGGCTTCATTGCAGTCTGGGATATAGTAAATCTGGCATCCTTTTAACTGTGAGATGAGGGAATGAGTAATCTTCCAAAAGATCTCTAATCCTAGAAGCTGAGATTTTCGTAGCAGGAGAATGACTTACTTGAAGTGGATTTTCAAGTAATTCTCAATTTGCAGATGAACTGCTGTGGGCACGATTCCTTGCACATCCTTGGCCACTTGATTGTGTTCCAAATAGCCCTTTGAGATCTGTGGTGTGAGAGTGCACTGGAGAATCAGCTAACACTCCTAAATCAGTTCAAGATTAGATCATAACCTCAGTGCCCTCCGAAATGTATGAATTCAGTGCCACACTCCTTTGTTCACTGTGCAGACATTTCAGTGTGCAGAAACACTGAGATCAGCCCACGCTCACCCCCAGGGCTGGGTGCTGTGCTGCATGGACCATGAGGCCTTTTGGGCATCTCAGAGGCCGTGCAGCATCACAGAGATGCTGCTTTATGATACTTGGAGCAGACCATTCCTGCAGACCACTCACTCCAGGGCCACGACCTGCTCATCCTTTCCTGCAGGCATGAGCCAGGAGCACATCCCTGTGCCTTCCCAGAGGAGTTGCTGTGCCTGCTTCTCTCCCTTTGAACTTGAGAGCAGGTCAGATGTAAACTGCAGTTTAGGCATAAAAATAGCTGGCACCTGCTCCAGTCACGCTGGGCTGGGGTGACTGTGCCAGCCCTGGCTGGTCAGGGAGAGGGCTCTGGTGAGGTTTTCTCTGCCCAGCCCTGGGGAGGAGCATGGACAGACCCTTGGCAGGGCTGCTCCCCGGGCTCTGCAGGATTAATAAAACACCCAAACTGTGTCACCCTTTGATACACAAATATTTCTGTCTCCTCAGCTGCTTGCTTTTCTGTTTGATTTGGTTTCTTTCCCTTGCTCCTCTGATTTTAACCAAATTTACTCTCTCGCTGTGTTTGACCAAGGCAGGACAGTGTAGAGATAATGCTTCCTCGTAGGAATTAATTACATTGTTATTTTAGATTGCAAGCCTCATCAGGCTTCTGGAAATCTATTATTTATGGATATTTCTGGTTAATTAAAAATGCTATTAAGATGGTATTAAAAAACTTCCCTTGTGTAAACAAGGGGAAAAAAGAGACAGTTCAAAACTGCAGTGTACAGGTCCTCCTACAGAAGATGAGCTAAGCCTTTTCTGCCTCCACTGTTAGGTCTACTGAAGATTTTATTTTTAATTTTTTATCATTATTTTATTGTCAGACACTGTTCCCTGGTATGAGTATGAATATCTATAGCATGAGTATGCAGATGTATAATTTTTCTGAGAGCCTGAAGAGATGATGCATTCAAAACTGTCATCTCATTCACTAGGAAATGGCTTCACCCGTAACAAAGAATAATACTATTTTTCTCAGGATAGAGGTGTATTAAACTGTTTTTTCCTTGTTTTGTCCTGGAATGAGATGTGATAGCAAATGTACCTTGTTTCACTGTTGCCTCTTCAGATCTTACCTGCAGCAATTCAGAATTTAAAAGGTTTCTTTTAAAGACTTTTACCTTCTTAGTGCAGAATTCTGAGGATTTTGGACAGGGAGCAACCTTCATTAGCTTAAGTGCTTTATAATAGATTTTATTTCTAAAGTGCTCTTCATTAAAGTTCTTAACTAAATTGCCATTCTAGAGCCTTTTAATTTCACTGGAATTAGAACTACGAATAATGAATAAACAGAAATGTTGGTAGTTAGTTTAATCTAACCAGGGAGAGTAAACTCCTGAAGAGGAGGATCCCTGAGCTACAAACAGGTTTGTGCCCAGTGCTGGGACCTGAGTGTCTCCTGGATGATAGCCAGGGTAAGGGTGGCAGTGAGGCAGAGCAGGGATGGTGTCAGGGGATATTTTTAGCCAAGCCTGCGTGATTTGTGACCCTGGTGACAGTCTCTTGCTAAAGGGGGCTTAGAGCAGGCTGGGAAGGGGTCTGGGTGAGCTCAAGGTGACGTGAATCTGGCGTGCTGCAGGTGGCTGAGAGTTTTAATCCTGATGTCACTGACACTTCACCTACAGATTTTCATTTTGGAACCGTGTGGATTCAAAGCTGGTAAAGGTATTTCTGCCAAGAGCTCGCTGCAGTTCTCAAATCCCATGAGACAGCTCCTTCCTGTTACCTTTGCCTGGGAGTTCCTAAGGAAATGATTAATTTGGAATAACTGGAAAGTCTACTTGTGGAAGATCAGAGCATGGAAGTTAATGATCAATTGCTTCTTGTTACTGGGTAATTATGAAGAATTGTGTTTAGGATTTTTTTTTTTTTTTCCTGACCGAAGTCCACTTAAAGACCTACAGCTCTAAAAGCTACCTATAAATCTATTGTACATCAAAGAAAATGTCCCAGCAATTGGAGAAAAGCTGATGCAGCGCCTGGGGGTGGTTCAGGGACCCTCAGCCCCAGGGTGTGAGGCAGGGCACAAAATTAAGGTGGCAAAGGACCACTGTAGTGAGAGGACCTTTGCTGTTACAAAGGTTAGCCAGAGGAAATGATGAGGAAGGATGGAAGCCAGAGGAAGGATGTTTGCAAATGATTTTTTTGCTATTTAAGAAAAAGTGAACGAGGAGGAGAAATTAGTAAATTAAGCTTATCCCTCACTCTGCAGATCATTCCTGTGTGTGTCCCACACTCTCTCCACTCAGGTCTCTCTCTGTAGTATTTCAGTGCTGATTACAGCACCTCTCCTTGTTTCTGTGGAAGGCTGTGCTTTACATAGCTCTGTGTTCTGCTATTGTCATAAACATTTTCTATAATGGGCTTATTCTAAGCAAAAGAGTATTCCAGTGTTTAAAAGAAAAAAGCAATTCTTAAAATTACTCTGAACGTGACAGACTTACATTGTATATTGCAATAAGAAAAATAAAAAGTGTACAATTAATGGTCATTAAAAAAATAATTTAGGTCCTTTTCCAGAGCCTACTTCTTCCCAGAAGTCAATTTAAGCAACACTTTTATAAAGTATGGATGAGCTTGCATCAACACTCAAGATTTATTCACTATTTAAATTTCATTAATAAACCCATCTAAACCCCTAAGCATTCCCAAACACAAGGCAATGCAGAAACCCTGGCTAAGCCTGCTCAAATTCCCCTCTTACACTTACTCTCTTATGCTGTTTTTCATGTATACCTTTAATCAGGGATAAGTGATGGGCAAATCTCACAGGTAACCAGGCTGGAAGAAACTGCAAGGCTGTGAGAATTTACTCTTGGGGGTAAACCTGTGTGGGCTGTAACTGGGATTAGATTTCCCAGGACAGGGCACACTTGAGCTGGCTCAGAGATGTTCTGCCCTGGTTGTTTAGGGCAGCTGTGTGTTTCCCAGCTTCATTTCCACATGGCCATGGTTTCCTGTCCTGTGTTTGAAATTCTGTCCCATTTGAAACTCGGAGTGAAATGAAAGTTTTCCAGCACTGTAATGCTGTACTGAGTTAACTTGCCCAGTACTCATCCTGATTCTGGGCTCCAGCAACAGGAGATTTACAGCCTCTTTCACCAAGAATAATTCAGCCTCTTCAACTCTTGACCAGAGCTGTATCAAACCTGCTGCTGGACCTCAGACATCACCACCTCCTCCTCCAGGTGTTGCCAAGCACTGCAGAAAGGACAATGTGCAGCTGCTTCAGCCCCAGCAGCTCACAGCTGGGAAATGACGGTGCAGTTTGCCCATAAAAAAATAAATAAGAGTCATTGTCACCTTGATCAGAGGGTTAAAGGGGCACTCGGTGCTGTGGGTTGGAGCAGCTGAGGTGGGTGCTGTGGAGCAGTGATCCCTGGCACAAGGCTGGGATGGACAAGAGGGGGCAGCAATGTTTTAAGCTGCCACAGCTGAACCTGCTCCAGGGTGTTTATCCATCAGAACCCCGGCTCCTGACATGGTTAGGGACAGAGTTGGATGAAACTGGATGAGCTGCTGGTGCTCGAGTTCTCCTGATGAGTGAACACAGAACTTTGTGGAATTATGAGGCCACAGATGCATCCACCCATTTCATTCTTGCTTTTCTTGTCTTAGGAGCTCAAAACTGAAGGGTTTGGTTGCAAGTTGCAATGGAAAATGAATCTCTTTGTTTGCTGAAGAAGTCTTAATTTCCACCTTGGAAATGAGAAAATTTGTCTGTCATTGGTCCATCTAGGTCATCTACTGATGGCTTATAATGGATTTCCCTACTAAAGGAGTTACAGTCAACAGTGACTGCTATTTGCTCTGTCATTTCTGTGTCATTCAGGATGCCAGTGCTCTTTTCACTCTCCTTACAACATCTGGCAGCCGTGGCAAGAAAGCTCACAGGTCAGTTATGGATTCTGAGGAGGGAAACCACTTCTGAGTGTTTGGTATACACCCATCATAACTTACTGACATCCTCTCTGGTGTTCCTGCTGTGAGTGAAGACTTCTTTTTTTGAAAGCACATTCAAGGCAATAATTTCCAGTTATCTTTAGGGCAGTGTTTTGTTTTTAGAGGCTCCCTTTCCGAGAGGTGATGGTCACAGTTGTAGGATGGTGGCAGGAGGGAATTTCTTGAAGTTGTTCTGTCAGTGATGGATGATTCCATAAGACATTGAGAGAGGGGCATGCCATGAAATCAGCTTTGCTATCTAGGGAGAAATTCAACTTGTGATTAAAAATACATTATCATTTCCCCCCCCGACATTAGTCCATCAATATCAGGTTATTATATAGAAGATGGCCTTTAGAGAGGGAACCAAGCTGTGGAACCAGGGGAACCAGAGATTCAAAGGTACTGATGCTTCCAGCAGTGAGGAAGAAAGCTGACCAGAAAATACTTCCAGTAATTTTAATAAATTATTTAAGAAAAAGGAAAGAAGCGGCGGAGGAAATAAAAAGGAATGAAATGTTCTCCTTGTGAGATGCTGCTTTTGAGTCTTGTATGCCTTGAATGTTGGAGCACTTGAGAATATTTTCAAAGCTGTGGTATCACAAAGTAGCTAATGGAAACATGGGTTTGAAGGTTATATTGAATTCATTGCAAGGTACCTTGCAAGAAAGAAACTGTGTGTTTAAGTGCATGCACATTTATATTTAATTGCAGGACTGTTGAAATGGAAAAATACTTGTGTGTGTATGCTCAAATGTGACTCTCATCCTCAATGTACTGCCTGAATCTGTTTGTTCCATTTCAGAAGACATTAGAAAAGCAATTTGATACAGCTTGCAGTGTCCAGTACATGGTGTTTTATGTATTTATATATATTTCTTTTATTTTTCAATACATTCTTTTTCCAAGTGAGAAAGATGAGGATCTCAAATGGGAAGAACTTCTCTCATTCTTTGGGGCTCAGGTACACTTTAGCAGGCACCAGTACAATAAACAGTGCCAGATCAAAGCTGGCTTTCAGATCCTGTTCTCTTGCATAACTCTGCTGTGCTTCAGTCCTGAACCAGAAACTATTCTCTTACCAGTTGCACTCTTTCATTCTGGGAACTTTGACCTCGGCTTTATCAGTTTTAGTAAAATGTCTCCGTGAGAGTTGCTGTACACAGGCAGTGAAAAAGGCAAAGATCTCTTTGATAGCCCATGGAAGGAGTTTTCAAGAATTGCCTCAAGGCCAGAGAATGTGCCTGTTTCAAGGAGCAGCTGAACTTGTGTTGCAGTGGTTTAAGGATCCTCTTGTTGTGGGATAATGGGAAGCAGGATGAGATACTGCTCGTGACTTGCTGAGCTTTTTTAATGCACACTTTTTATTACCATGGTTGCACGTGCAGGTTTTAATGAAAACAAAACGGCTGATGTTGTAATTTTAAATCTAACAGTATTTATTTGTCACATAGGTGAGCAGGAATGTTATGCTATTTTTTTTTTATATTTTAGCCTATAAGCTAGCTTCCCCCCAGGTCTGTAAGTCACAGTTTCACCTTCCTCCACCAGCACTGAGAACTGAAACACCTGCTTTTGGTGATACTTTCATAGACCCTTTGATGAATATTTAGATGTAACAGCCACAAAAATAGTTGGAGCTAAAGGAAGCTGGTAATGTGTCATAATAGGTTTCCCTTAAGCATATAGGTTTATTGTCACCAAAATCTTCTCCCAGAGCTTTGCTGTTCTCAAGGGTTTAAGTCTGAACTTACTCTTGACCAGGTGATACCTGTTTATTCTGGTTTCAGAGGCTTTTTTTTTGGCTGAAGTGGTTTATTTCTCTTCCTAGTGGTTGTCTTTACTGCCTTAGGAGGAGCAATTGCATCCCAGTCCTGTGGTTCCAAAATTCATGGCCATGGTGTCTTAGTTTAACAGCTCAATGCACCTTCATGGTCAGATTTCTTCCCAGCTTTGTCACCAGCTGCCATAATTACTCTTTTGCATGCAAGCCATTAATCAGTTAAAAATGAACCAGAAGACTGATTGTTGGGCTTTGTCTTTTCATCAGTTACTTCGAAGAAGCCTGCAGATTTTTCCTTCTGTGCTGTCAGGCACCATCTCTTTTGGGCAGAATCTTTACTGCTGTCACAATTCTTCTGTCCCCAAGTTTACACTTTCAGTGTGATACCACATGGAAAAGTACGTTTGTTGAATATCCAGATAGCTGAGGCTTACTTGTGTTTATTTTGAGCACACTCCCAATAACCAACCTGTCTTGTTATGATCTCTTTGTAGCTTCATGTTCCAATTCTTCTTTGTCAGTCTTTGCTGAAATCTCACGTGCTGCTGCTGAGTTCTGTAGCCTTTCTTATATGTGGCAAGTCAAACTGGTTAAGGAAAGTATTGGCACTAAAGTTTTGAAGCTAATCTGCATCTTCTGCATTTTTAGAGGTTTGAATACAGTTTACTCTTTATTGAGTGTTGAGCAGATGCATGTGTCGGTTTTGTTGAAGGATTTAGAAGGCAAAAAGTTGCAAAAAGCAGTGTGTGTTTTTCAAATGTTCGCCTGGTCATGTTTTCCTTCTCTTCAGTGGCAGTGGTGGAAGATGATGCCCTTTGTTCCAAAAGCCAGGAAATGTGTTTGGACATAAAACTGGCCTTGGACAATGTCCCAGCCTGAATGGACTGACATTAACTGTCTGCAGTTAAAGCTGAGCTGGGTGGGTAGGAGTGTCCAGGGTAATTGGTGTTTCCTAGTCCAGTTTGGTTTCTCCAGCACAGTTTTATGTGAAGTAGGTTGGAATTGAGCAGTTTATCAATGGCATCATGTCCAGGGTCAGTGTGTACAGTATGAACCTACCTGCCTGGTCCCTATTTCTATTCCTCTCCTAACGCTGTCACGGAATTCTTTAAGGGTTAGAATGTTTCATCACTGATTGCTTCCTGTGGCAGGTACCTGCTGGGGGTCCTAATAAAACATTTGTATTTGTCTGCAGACTTTGCATCCTGGTTAAAATAAGTTACAAATGAAGTGATCCCTGTGAGAGGAGCACTCTTTGTTCTAGCAACTTGCTAAAGCAATGGTGGGTTATAGAAATGCTTAGTGTTAGCTGTTGTGGCACATTAACTTGCTGAGCACATGTTTGGAGGATATTTTTACATTTTTTCTTTAAGGAAAAGCAGGTTTGCAGTCAGGTATATCTGAGTGTCTTCAGGGCTTTTCTCATTTTTGAAGCTTGGGTTGTAGATTTCTGCATGAAACTTTCATGGTGTGAGGCTTGTGAAATTAGATAACATGCTTTAAACAAGCCACCTCTGAGTAAAGTACATCTCTAATTACTGAGACTAAATTATGTGGAAAGTGAGCTTGTGTCTGAAGTAAATCTCCAGTTCAGTAATCTAAAATTAAATAATGATTAGCTTAATTGCTCCAGGATCATAAAAAACACTCTTAATAAAATACAGGGATTAAATGTGTGTTCTGAGAGCAGATAATTGCTTCTGCTTCTCATTTTCAGTACCTTCTCTCAAGTCAGGGTTTGGAGGTAAGAGAAATGAAATAACCTTTTGTTATGCTGATTAGCAAAGCCAGGAAAAGTAGGCTAGTTCTTGTGTATGCAAGCCCTTGCTCCTATCTGAATAGAAGCTGCAATTTCACTGTTAGTGGTAAATTTAGAAAACTTGCTTTTAGTTTCATAGACATGTGCCAGTTAGTCGCTCTGACAGCAATAGTAGTTGTTACCTGTGGAGCTAAGTGTAGTAATAAATATGTGAAGAAGGATCAAGTAGGGGTTTTTGCTTCAGAGAAAGGGAAAAGACTCATAATTTTAGTAAGAAGTGTTTGAGTTAATCATTACCTGGGTTGTCAGCTGCTTGTTTGCATTGCATTTTGCTTCTAAACAAAATATTTTTACCTTCATTCACTGGAGAATGTCTTTTTTGCTTATAGGCAAATGAGAAAGCAAATCTCTTGAGACATAAGCAGTGGTACTTCCCTGGAGGGAGGAGATGGGGATTCTCCTGTTGCTCTGAGTGTTGCCAGGTGCCAGAAGTGGTCCCCAGTGGTGGTGGTAAGAAAGAAATCCTCCCCCAGCTTTCTGTATTTGTGCTTTGTCTGTAGCAATATGCTTTTGGGAAAAAAAACAAAAACAAAAACAAAAACAAAGAACCAAAAAGGGGTGTGCAAATCCTGTTGTATTCATAGAGCTGCATGAACTGCTGGGAGAGGTGTTAGAAATCTCCCAGCTGGAGAATTTTAGTTTGGGAGTGAAACCAGCACTCAAGCTTGTTGCTTCTGCTCTCATGCATGCTGTTATCTGCTGGTAATCATTGTAGCAGAGATTTAACCACAAATGAACCTCTGTGGGACTCGAGAAGGGCTTATCTGTCTCCTCCTGCCTTCGATGTTGAAGAAGGGGAACAGTGCTTGAGGTGCTTGAACAACCTCCCCTATGGGGTTCCTAGAAATCTCATCAATGCTGACTGGGGTCATCTCAGGCTGCCTTTAATCTGAACATCTTTAAATTTTATCCAGTAATTGGGTATGAAAATGTTAAGTGTATCAGCAAGCTTCCCACTTTATGCCTTTTTTTTTTTTTTTTTTTTATTCGTAGCCTGTCCTACAAACAGTGACAGAACGTGGAAAGCTGCTGAGACCCCAGTGACACAGCAGTAGAGCAGGTTTTTTTTTTTTCAGGGCAGCATCTTAAAACCTGTGGTTGCTGTCAGATGTTGACATTTTAATGATGATCTCTGATACCTTGCCCCTTCAGGGGCTATTAGTAGATTTTTATTTTGGTAAGAAAATAATTTAATCTCGGTAATTTTGCAAAGACCTGAATTATTGCTTTGATGTTCTATCACCTTTCAAGGTCTATTGCAGGACGAGTAGTCTCCCTAAAAATGTTAACTTCTGTGAGATATTTCTCAAAGCTGTGAATCATAAAGCAGCATGTACTGGATCAGCCACAATCTGTGTTCAGGGCACGTATTGACCCTGTGCAAAGTTACATCCCTTTAAGATGTACCTTTTCCTGCTGTAGAGGAGGTTGAAAGCATTGATCCCAGCTCATTAAGTGGGCAAATAGATGCTTCCTGCAAGCCCAAAATAATCTTGGGCCAAAAATTTGATCCCCCCCAAAATTAGCTGTTGCAGCTGAACCTGGCTGACTTCATGCAGCTTTTGGAGGGACACCCAGTAGGTTGATTTATTAAACTACCCTTGTCCCAGTGTCATGGTGACCAGCTGCTTTCAAAACTGGTTGTGTAAAATGTTTTAGCCTGTGCCTGTTGACACTGGTGTAGGAGCAATGCCCCAGAAACACAAGAAACCTCCTTTTTATGCATTTGCTGTTTTGTAGGATACTTTTCAACTTACAATTTATGCTTTTCTTCTTTGTGTGTGGGGCTTGAAAAGGCCATTGATGAGTTACTGAGAAGCTAAAATATGCTGGGGCAGGAGGGAACAAGATTGTGAATTGTGACAACTCTTGAATCCTCCAGCTGTGTTTCTGTTCAGAGAAGAGAAAATCTGAGTTTCTCACCCCCAGCCCTGTTACCTGTGCCCTTCTGTGGGGCTGCCTTGTCTTGTCTTGGGTCACTAGAACCTGCAACAGGGAATAATCTGGAAATTAAATGTTCTGAATGAAATGAATGGCCATGCTGGAAGCTAGAAGCTTCATGGATTGAATAACCCCCTGAATAATTCCTTCAGCTTTCAATTTCTTGATTGTCCAGTGGAGGCCACCCAGATGATGAGAGGGCTGGAACACCTCCACTGTGAGGAAAGGTTGAGAGAATTGGGATGGTTCAGTCTGAAAAAGAGAAGATGACCTCAGGTGGCCTTCCAGTGCCTAAAGAGAGCCTGCAAGAGAGATGGAGAGAGAATCTTTACAAGGGCCTGGAGTGATAGGACAAGGGGGAATGGTGAATTTTTCAAACTGAAAAGGGATAGGGTTAGATCAGATATAGGGAAGAAATTCTTCCTTGTCAGGGTGGTGAGACCCTGGCACAGGTTGCCCAGAGAAGTTGGGAAAGTTCCATGCCTGAAAGTGTTTAAGGCCAGGTTGGATGGGGCTGGGATAGAGGCAGATGTCCCTGCCCATGGCACGGGCTTGGAGTGGGATGATCTTTAAGGTCACTTCCAGCCCAAACCATTCTGTGATCCTGTGATCTGTCACCTGCTGCTGTTGTCCTTATTGTGTGTCTCACTGGAGGGGATTTGTCTCTCAGACTTGTCAATGTTATAATTTGTAGAAATTGCTGGAAAAGTCAATTCTCATAAAAACTTAGTTGGAACCACAAAGAGGAAAACAAAATAATCTTTGGATTCATCAGGCTGAGCCTGAAAGCAGCTCACAAAAGCAGTCATGGCAGTCACAGTTTCAAGAGTTTCTACAGTTCAGGCAAGGCAAAATGTAAAGTATTTTGGAAGACCAGTTACAATCCCTGTTTTCATGTTTAATTTACCAGTGTGGAGGCTGTGGTTAGCTTTCAAAGCTGAGACAGAGGGCTCTCCACTGACAGAGGGATGCTCTGAAAAGCTGCTCCCAGAGGTGTGATCCCTGCTGTTAGTCTGGTGTGGTCTGGTTTTTAGGCAGAGTCAGTTTTGCACAACTTGCAGAAGTAATGTTCTTTCCTAGCTCTTTTTGATAGATAGGGCACTGAGTTGCTGCAACTTTTATTTGGAGAAAGGGAGCATAACAATGTTTTTGGGTTTTTTTTTCCCTGTAGCACTCAGTCCTCCTGCCCTTCAGAAACTGCACCCCATTAAGCTTTGTGCCCTTTTCCTAGGAAAGAGCAGCTTTGCTGAACAATGATGGATACATTTATGTCTGGAAGTGTTCAAGTGTTCAGCCCTGCCAGGGTGCTCACTGCTCTGGGCCAGCACAGGATCCACTTCCATCTGCTGGTGGAACCCAAGGACCAAACTTGATCTCCTGGGGATGTTTATTTTGAGAAGAAAAAAAAAAAAAATCCAAACTGAAAGTGCTTTCTTAGAAGCTGTAGTGGCATTTACTCTTTCATAATTGTTTTGAAAATGTCAGTGTTGCTGTGGGAGCAATTGTTTTCACATGTGTGAGTTGTGAAGGCCACACATTCAGGGCCCTTGGCTGTACTTGCCAAAGCAGCAGAAAGCACAGATTTAAACACAAATACTGTCACAGGATGTGTTTCAGGACAATGTTCCTGTGCCTTAGCACTAAGGTCACTTTTGGTTGAAGGCTTCCTTTGCCCAGTCTCTGCACCCGTGTCCTCCTCTGGAGAGAATCTCCCTCTCCTCCTTGGTTGTGGTGGTCAAGTTTAATGGGTTAAATGATGCACAAAGAGTGAATCAGCCTGAGACCGAGAAGTTAAAGATTGCACAACCAAACTGTGATTGATGGTGGCTGATAAAGGAACCCTCTGAAAGCTGAACAAGCCTCCTCCTGTGGGATGTGTGAAAAGGGCAGAGAGGAAGGGGCTCAGTGCAGTGTGAGCTGGTGATGGGACTGCAGAGACTGGCTCTGGGCGTTTTGCAGGTCACTTCTGGATGCCCTGTGCCATGGCTCTGTGAGCTTTCACCTTGTTCAGTACAAAGCCATCTGGGTACTTTGGATCTGTGTTGCAATGTGGGAGCAGAAGGCTGAAGCATCACCTTTTGCAGTTCTTTTTTCCTGTGCTGAAGATGTAACAATGCCCCTTTTTACTGTCCTGTGTGCCCTGGGTTAACTGGTCCCTAATAGCTACTGAAATTATCTACTTTATAAAATAGGGGAAAAAAACCCCCACCAAAACCCTAAAAGACTCAAAACCCAACCCAAACCTAAAGAAAAAAAAAAACCCAAACCCAACAACAGTTTAGCTTAAGATATATCTTAGGCTAAGATGTGGGATGAGTAATAACTGTAAAAGCAGTTATACAAGCAAACCTCGAGGACATGCTGACCTTAAACATGAGTTTAGAGTGAGCCTGTAGTGGTGCCTGGGAGGAGAGGCTTGTGAGCAGTCAGTCAAATCAGGCATAGAAAAAGCTCCCAGTTGCCTGGAAGTAATGAACTTACAGTAAAATACTTCTGATTAATGCAGTGAAGTTTCAATTATTCCAGTTATTTCAAAATCTGGTTTATTACAGTAAGGTAAAAAGAATTTAAATAGAACTAATAAAAAGGAGTTCATGTTTAATTGGCTTAAAAGTGAACAAAATCTGCAGATTCAAGAAGCAAGTATGCATTGCTGAGTAAATAGCATGAAGATTCTTGTTACATGTCCTGATTGGAGAAATATTGATTTTTTTAGATTAGTTCTGGTAATTAGACCAGGCTGCTTGTTTGTTTTAAATGGAGCTAGTCTGGTTTGCTAGACTCATTGTCTATAAATGTATCCTATATTAACACGTTGCATTGAACTGCAGGCAGTTTGTAATACCCTTGAATATCAGATTTTTTTGGCATGTAATTGCAGATGAGCTGAGGGTTATTCTGGCAGATAAAAATGAATCATAAGAGCATCAATGCTGCTTCTCAAGCCCCTACTCAGCCAGACAGAGGAGCTTTTGAAGAGCAGTGCCAAGCTAGCAGTGGTGACATCCATAATTCCAGTTTGGCACATAGGGTCTTTTGAATATGAAGCTTTGGTACAGTGAACACCTCTTTTTACTAATTAGCTTCTAATTTTTCAAGTGATGGGGGAGCAGATTTTAACTTGGCAGTCAAACTGAAACGCTGCAAGCTCCAAGAGAAAGTGGGTGCTCACTTTTATACCAGTAATTTCACATTGTGCATCTCCTCCAGGACTATAACTGTTCCAGCAGGAAACAACCTCTGCTTCAGTGGGGTTTTTTTGTGTCTCTGACTGAAGTGGAAGCAATACAGAGGAATATATGGAGATGTAGGAATTTCCACTCAGGCAGCTGTCTACCTGCCTGGGGTTGTGATCACTGGCAGATCTCCTGTGGTCAGACTAGGATTGGTATTTGTGACACTTGTAGGACTGAAAAAGTACTCACAGTGGCAGAACATTTGAATGCCCTTTTGCCTGGGTCTGTCAGAGCCAGTTTACATGAGACCATGATAAAGAGAGCATCTGTGAAAACTCCCCAAGTTTCACTGTCAGCTGTGGGACAGCCCTTGTGCAAACCTTGCTGGTGGAAGGCAAGCGTGGATTTCTAGTGGGCCAGTCATTCCTGGGATTCCTGCAGCCCTCAGTAAAAGGGGATTTAGGTCATGTCTCTCTCAAACATTGCATTAAAAGGCCTCTGTTCAGAAGAAGCTGAACAAGGGAAACTGAATCGTGACAGGGCTGACCAGTCCTGGATTTGTGATCTTTGCTGGCAGCATCTTTCAAAGACTCTGTGTGTTACCACAGAAGGCTCCTCTGCTCTGCAGAATCCAGAATGGCCTGAATTAACTGGATATGCTGCTGGAGGTCTATTTAACAATAGAATGCCAAAGCCACCCAGGAGATGGGAGATCTTAAGAAAAGGTGAGAGCTGTAGATGTTTTTCAGCTTTTTGTCTGACGTGGATTTTAAAGGCAGATGAGGTGTTTAGAGAGTGACTGCTGCTTAGTTTCCCAGCTGAATGGCCAACAAAAGCCTGATTTTTCACAGTGTACAGCCTTCCCACTCACAAGTTAATTTTTTTGAATTGTGGGCTACTGCATTTGTAAAGAGTTCTGGTTGTAATTTATAAAGATTTCACCACATGCAGAAGTGCACATTTCTGCACATGCAGCTCATCTTTGTGTTCAAAATGTGATCTTCAAATTTGCACAGGAGGAGGATTTTTTTCTTTTTATGGTGGCTTGTTTGGGGGTTTGAGAGGTTTTTATTGTTGGGTGAGGAAGTCAGTGTAAAGGTTGTGTGGGCATGTGGCTGCTGGCAGTGTTGGTGCTGTGGCCAGAAGGAGTTGGTGTGATCTTGACAGAAAACACAGAACAATAAGACTTTGTTCAGCATGTATTTGTTTTTGCTATCAGTCCGTTTGATAAAAGTCTGGTCTATCTTTTTAGGAAGGTACCTGCTTTTGTGTATATGCAAAAAGAGATCTGACCACAGGGGTGATGATTGGATTCAGGCTGATAACAGCCTTGTGCAAAATTTGTCAGTGAAATAATCCAAAAGAAGAATAGATGTCTCATTCAGGAATGAGCACTGCTGCTGATGGCAGTCAGGGTGACATCCAAGGGAGTAGAAACTGGATCCCATAAAAGGAGGAAGGGGATGATGTGGGTCCTTGCCCTGCTGTACAGCTCTTCCTTGCTCACTTTTTCCCCCTTTGGGCCATGAACAGCAGATGCACAGCTCTGTATTAGCAGTGTGAGTGCACTGAGCAGGATCCAGCTCCCCGCCCACTGTAATTCAGGCTGCCAACTCAGCTCACTGAACTCACTGAGAAACTGTTTCCTTGTGTACCTGCTGCATTTTCAGGTCATATTTTTCACCTGTTATTTGTTCTTGACTGCAGAACAGTGGGTTTTGTCTGAAGCTGCTTTGGTGACAGTCACTCAGCAGAAAGCCTGCTTTTGGTGTTGGTAGTTTTGCTTCTCTGTCTCCTCTGTGATGAAGATCTGAAACATTTGCATTTGGAAGAATGGTGACTTTTGTCTTTCCTCCCTCTCCACGTGGCCTCTGTCTCCTGGTTCAAACCACAGAAAGTTTTATGCTGAAAGCATATTCTTCCTATATAAAAATGCATAGGCAAGGTGTCTTTGTCCATGTGACAAATGTCAGCCTGGTGTCAGGAGGCTGCTTGGTCTTTATCACTTGTCACAGATCTGTCAGGAAGACTGGGGACTGTAAAGTCAAAATTGTGTGGCATATATTCTGCTTCTCAGTTTTAGAGCTTTCTCCGTTGCTGGTGAGCTGTGAACAGTTTCTGGTTTGGAGGTACATTTGTAGGTGAGATTATGCAGATAACCTCCCTCTTCTGGGGATTTTTTAGGTTTAACATAGCAGGGCATTGGCAAGGGAAAAACTTTCCTTCTATCTCTCTTTGGTCTTGCAGCTGTGATTCCCACACATGTGGAGAGCTCTGGTGTCACCTGAGGCCTTTGCTTTACCCTGTTCATCATACTTACTAATCATAAAAATAATAAATAATCCTATTTAATCTTCTCCATCCTGGAAAGATGGGAAAGAAAACCACAGCTCCTGGTAGCAAACTCTGGAGCAGAGGCACGAGGCATAAATGAACAAAGGGAATGTGCTGATTCCCCCAAGCTGGCTCTCAGGAGGAGGTGGCTTTGTTTTTGGGCACACTGATTCAGGAGGTGGTGGCTCTGTCTCTGGGCACACTGATTCAGGTGGTGGCTTTGTTTTTGGGCACACTGATTCAGGAGGTGGTGGCTTTGGGCACACTGATTCAGGAGGTGGTGGCTTTGTCTCTGTGGACACTGATTCAGGAGGTGGTGGCTCTGTCTCTGGGGACACACTGATTCAGGAGGTGGTGGCTTTGTTTTTTGGGCACACTGATTCAGGAGGTGGTGGCTCTGTCTCTGAGGACACTGATTCAGGTGGTGGCTTTGCCACCAGACAGCCCCAGAAGCTTTCCTGCCCTTGCCCTTTCACTTGCATCAGGGATCCTGCATTACTGTGGATCACAGAGCAAATCACACTGCTCCTCTTCTGCAGAAAGGTGGTTTTATACCTGAAATTTAAAGCAGCTCAGCACTTCTTAGAAGACAGTGTTTCCATTTCTTCCCAATTAGTGTTCAGTACTTCAAAGGAAAGCTTTGAACCTGGGCAGGGGCTCACAGGCATGAGCAGTGCTTGCTGAGACTCTGTGTAGAGCAGTCAGAGGCATCTCCTTGTTCAGCCACAGCACATTTGCATGCAGACAGATGTCTCCTGGCTGGCTCTCTCTCTGTCATATGCTTGAGGCTTTTTTTTTTTTTTTTCTGCATAGTTCTCCATCCAGAAAGCAAAGTATTTCATTTTCCCCATAAGATCTCGCAGGTGAGACTTTTTTTGTTTATGCTTTATTTTGCATCTTTGTTTTAACAAGTGATGGGCCTGTGCCACAAAGCATTTTCCAGATTCATCCAGTCTGTCTAGCAGGTGGCTCCATAGGTTTCACAGCTTGGTGTGTAAATGCATTTAACACTCCTGAAATTTCTTTTGTAGTTTATTTTTATCTGAATACAAAGGATGAATTCCCATTTGTCTTGAAAATGGAACCACTTGGAGTGAAGAGGAGCATTTTATGTTGTCTCAAGAGATGAGTAGACACTACTGAGGTTTTTTCTTAATCATCAGAGACTAAGATTGGCAGCATTTTGTAATTACATAACATTGATCTATTTTATACATTGCAAGAGGCCTACTACTCAAATAATTTTGTACTAATAGGGCTTCTGTTAGATAACTCCTTTTCTGTTTGTTATGTAAGGGCTGGTATTATAGAATTGCTGTTTGAATACCAGCACTATAATTTTAGAATAGCTTTTATAATAGAAATACCAAATAAGCCTTGTTCTAAATATAGTCAATTATTCCAATATCATAATTATTATTTTTTTTTTCCAAATGAGGCCTCTTTATAATTGCTGCTTTGGGTTTTGTTTTCATTTAAAAAATCACGATGCTGTCCTGTGCCCAGTCATAATCCATTATGTGCATTTTCTGCAATTAATGTTGTGCATTGGAAAAGTATTGATCAGCAGTCCTGGAAACTGGTGATTGAGCTTCACCTATGAAAACATTGCAAGTGCCAGTTTAGTGACTCTGCATGTCTGAAACCTTCCTGTCATCTTTGAACTCTGTGTGTGTCTCTTGGGCTTTGGAGTTTATTTTGATGTTATTTAATATAACCTTATTTCTGCAACTGAGAACAGAAGCAATCTCAAAATGAGATTGGGGGACACAGTCAGTAAAAATTCCTTTGGAGCCCACAGAAACTGATTATTCCTAGGCAAGGAATTCAGTTGCAAATGATCTCCTTCATTGACAAAGATGTAGACAGTAGTAAGACTTTTATCTTGGAGTCACTTGAGAAATGTGGTGGAGCTATAGGTGAGGCTGCAAAAGGATTTACAACAGACCTGGACTTTGTGCAGGATATAGGAGGGCAGGAGGATATATTGACTTGGTGCATGGAGAGCACCCAAATTTTTCCTTTATTTTATGTTAATGTCATGGTTTTCCACTGGACCCTTATTGCACTTTCTGGAATATGTTGTATTGAATTTGTGCTTTAAACTCAGAGGCAGCTTTTACATTTTTAGTCTACCCAGCTCTGCTAAATCAGATAAAAGTTTCTATTTGTCTGTAACTTTTAAATTCACAGCCTTCGTCTTTTTTTTTTTTTCCTTCTCCTTCTTGGCCAAATAATTCCAATCATTGTCTGTTTCTTTGAATGTAAAAACTTTCTGTTTTTTGCATCTGAAGTGGTTTTGGGCTGCTTCTTTCAAATTTATCAAAATCTTCTATGACTCTCCTCCATGGCAGGCGGGGTTTTAAGAGGGGCTTACACCATGACTTTGCTGAATTTAGTGCTGTTGCTAAATTTTAGTCATAAAATGGGAGTGTCCAGGGCCTGTGACTGCCACTTAAATTTTATTCTTGATATTTAAGCTAGATTTTGCCTGGATTTTGTTTCTTTAGAGGCCTGACTCTGACCAGGTAAAGTTATGCTGCATCTTCATAGAGGGCTGTGTTGAGAAGTGGGAATCACTCTTCAGTCCCACTCTTGTGTCTCTGTACCATCATCTGACCAGATGTGCCATCAAGTCTCTCTTTACCTGGATTGTCCAGATTATGGTGAAGAGCATCTGGATGAGGCCCTGAGCTTTACCCACATCACTGATCCCTTGGGAAGGCTGACCTGAAACAGAGACTGGACAGAGCTGGAGAATAAAATAGATATTTATTGAAAGGCCTTTAGGATACACGTTGAGCAGGACAAGAGCCTGGCCAGGGGTACTCCCAAGGTGGACTAAGAATGGTCATCAAAATGGACAACTGGTCATGAGGTCTTACACTTTCATAAGTTATGGTCCATTTGTATATTGGGGTTTCATTGTCGAGTTACAACTTCAGGTTATGAGCTCCCACCCTTCTTTTCCTTCTTCAGCCCACCGTTGTTTGTGCTTTTGGGCCTGAAAGTTGTCCTTGGTCTCCAGCAGGAAAAGGATTTGTTTTGTCTCCCTACTCTGTGAAGAGCTGAGTGACACTATGAGGCTCAGAACTGCACCCCTGGGCAGCACAGAATCTGAAAAACATGAAAGCTAAAACTTAAGGCATCACTATCAGCACTGTGTTCCTTCACAGGGTGTAGCTGCTGCCACCTCATTTCTTCCTCTCCAGCCTCCAATATTTCCTTTGTGTTAACCAAACTCCTGGACCGTGCGTGCTCAGCCCTTCCAAAAGCCTGATTTTGGAGCAGGGAGAAGAGAGAGGCACCATCATTGTCATCTCTTGGGTCCTGCAGTGGGAGGCTCCTTTGTGCTAAAATCTAGATTTTGGTAAAATCTTTGGTCAGATCCCGAAAAAAACAAAAAGTGTCAAGAGGCCGTGCTGAGCACACGAGCGGATCCGGCCGATTGTAGCCTGGTAATTTCCTGTAAGGAGCTTACTGGATTAGAGCAAGAGCTTGGTTTGTCAGCAACACCACCTGACTGTAATATTTATTGAGCAGTATTACCTGTTTTAAATATTAGTCCACTTCTGCCCCACTCATGCCTTCATTCTTGAGGTAAGAGGGGCCTTTTTAGTTCAGTGGCTAACGAAGCCATGCAGTGGAGAGGGCACCTGGCTGTTTTTTCAGGCTGCTGAGCAGGCAGTTTTAGTAGCTGAAGCACTTCCAGATTTACCTCAATGTGCTTTTGTCACCATAATCCCTCCTCCATGTCAAGGCTGATTCGCTTTCCTGGCCAAGACTCACGTCGTGCGTTTTTGCCGTTCCATTTCTTCTCCTCTTTTATTGTATTGTATTTTATTTGTTTGTCTCTCTGTTGATTAATCCATAACGAATTGGGAAGATGTTGGTTAACCAGTCAGGTTTTTGCTTGTTAGCTGGAATCTGTGCTACGCTGATTATCCTGGCTTTAGCCTATTACTTGTATTGGTAAGTTGGATTTTTTGTACTGCGACTGTGCTGGTGGTGGCTTGTCCTTTAAAATGCTTCCTTGGGGTAAACTGGAGGGTGGTGGTTCTTTTTTGAAGTGCTCTGGAAGGCTGAAGTGCACTTTTTAATGCATGGCTGGGATAGATACCGTCCCTGATTTGCTCTGGTGCCCTCATTATTTGTTACAGCACTTGGTTGTGTTGCTGTTTGAGTTTTTGTGGTTTTATTTAGCTGAAACCATAGTGGCTGAGGATGCCACTTGGGCAAGATGGTGACTGTGTATCCCAAATTTTTTCTGCTCTTTATAGAGCTCTTTCACTCTTATTTTGTGCTCTCAGTGTTCTCACAGCTGTCTCTCAGCACATAACCTGGAAATTAGGCTGACAGGTATTAGGGTGTTTGTGGGACACCTATGTCTCCAGCATGGAAAAGAGATGTTTCAGGCAGGTGAAAATTAAGATTGTACCTGTTGAGGATGAGCTGGGCCTGGGAGGGTGGTGGCTGGGAGCAGCAGAGCCAGGAGCCCACACGTGTCTGGGTGTTTTGACTGGGTTTGGGAAGGGAAGGAGCAGGGCAAGGCTGCCCTACATTTCTGGACTGGCCTTGTTTCTTTGTGTCTCCACATATGTCCAAGACTTTCAGCCAAAAGAAATCTTGAAACTTTCTAGAACCTTGTCTGGAGCAAACAGGGACGTTCAGAAACCAAATCTGTTGACTGTGTTTTAGTGGAAAAACTACACATGAGCTGTAAAAGGAAAAGCTTCCTGGAGTTGGAATTAATATGGCTGTGCCTGGAGAACTTTCCAAGGGGTGTGAAATTGCTAAGAACAAGTTTCCAGCATGACACATGAGTTTGTTTGGTTTTTTATGAGGTGCTTAAAACCAAAAGAAATGAAAAATCTATGTTGGATCATCTCGGTTTTATTTTGCCAAGTATTTCCTGCAGGCAGTTATGTCTGTACTATTTACAAGCCTACAATCCTCTGTGTGTGTAAGCACACACTCGTAATATTAATGAGTTTATTTAGATTTTAGCTTTACAGTGATTTTCTGAGGATGTTTAAACTCAGCTATACAGTGTGGTAGCTCAAATAAAAATGTGTGTGATTACTAGTCTCTGTAGTCCTCAAGATGTGCAAGAAAACAGACGTGTGTAAATGACTTTACAGTTTTAATGTTAAAATCAGGGAATCTAGAGCTTAAGGACATCTGTAGCTGTCCTGCTAAATGTTATTTTTAACAAAAGAAAGTTCATGTGGTGGGTACATAGATGAACCCAGCGTAGTTTTTAATTAATTCTTCATGTCTTAACTCAATATTGGGGTGTGGTGTGTGCAGGGAGATTTTGTACTGATGCAGACATAAATTTGTGTGCATTATGCATACAGCATAACATGCACGCATCTCTTGTAATTCTTTTTTTCCCCCTTATTTTGTTCCCTCTTAAAATTCTTGACTTGAATCCAGGTCAAATCTGGTTTGTGGGAGAGATTACAATTCTGCACACAGCAGGAATTAGCTGGTATTAGGTCAGATCCTCTTCTTCAGCAACCTGAAGGTTCAGGAGAAAATTAATTACATCACCTACTTGTTTGTGAAAAGAGCTCATGCAAACCTCTTGATTAGATATAGATGTGACTTAATGCAAGTACCTCAGAGCTCTTTTGGTGCCTTTGTTGGTTTGGGTATTTTTAACTCTTTAGTTTGTTGTTGCTTGAAGAAAGCTGACTTTGATAAATATTTCAGTTCATTAATTTTTAACGTAAGTCTGCCCTGTAGGAAGTAACTAGAAAGACTAATTATTTCCTTTTTCTTCTTAAATATGTTAGTTTGGCTGCTGCAATTCCCTTAGAATATCTTCAGACAGAGCTGGGGTGATTAAGATCAGAGATCACCAGTTCAGCAGGGAATCAACTTTGCATATTGAGAGATTAACTCGGGGTTGTTTTTTTTTTCTGTAATTCCATCTGATCTTTTGCTTCTCCTGGGTTGGAGCACCCTTATTAACTTGCTGGACCAGATGTATTTTGGACACTTTCTGGGCTCAATTTGGTTTGTCCTCTCTAAGGAATTCATCTAAGGAAGTGAAGATTCTTTGTTCCTCTGGGACTTGGGGCTCCCTCGCTGCGTTTCTGATGCAATGTCACCCCAAGCCTTGGAAATCCCTTCTACTTCCCCCCGGAAAAAAAGAAAAAATAACAGAAAGAAAAAGATAAATATGCATTTCTTGGATATGTGAAGGCTGGTGCTCAGGCAGTGGTGAAAGGGACCACAGAGTCTCAAAGTACAGGCAATAATCCAGAGTTCCCCCATTTCCCAGTCACGTCTCCTCATGCAGGCTCCTGCTGATGCCAGGTGTGAATCCTCACAGGACACACTCAGCAATCCAGTGGTGCAGGACCAAAGTACACAGATATTTTAAGAGCATTCACCATCATATTTTCTTCTTTGCTCAGTTGTTGCTGCTTCAGAGAGTTTGTTTGGTTAAATTCTCTCCATAACACGAGCCCCTAAAGGAATCATCTTTTTTTCGCCAATCAAGAAATCTCTTAGCCCATAAATAATGGAGTTATCACTCTGTGTAGGTTTGTCATCACTTAATATATAGCATAAACTCATAAAAATCCTCTGCACTTTTTTTGGGTGTGTTTTAATTGACCATTTCCAAGCTACAAAATATTTGAAACAAATGCTTTTCCTTCTTTTTCCCCTACTGCCAAATCTGCTTTCTGTTTCACTTCTGGCCACCAAAGGAACCTGCACTACTAACACGTATTGAGTGTGATTAATTGGTGTTCTTTGTTTTAGAAGTGAAGGTAATTTGACACAATGATTTTGCCTCATTCCTAGAGCTACCTTGTTGCTTGAGTGATGTGCCCAAATGCCTGAACTTGCCATGACTGCTTTGGTTTTATTAATGAACCTTCAAGAGCAAAATAATTCAGGTCACAATGCTTTGGGTGCTGTTGTATTTTGTGCCGCAGTAGATTAATGTTTTTTGAGAAGGGAGACCTGTTCTAGACGTATAGTTTTAATGAACTCCATAATTTCACTGCCCCATGTAATTTTTTTTGCTTATTGACTGCAATGTTGCTTTTCTCTCTCTGTTTCTAGTGTTCGAGGGCAGTAGTTTAGCACATGATGTCTATCTTCACTTGGATTTTATTAGCAATTCCCATAATGGGAATTTTTGGACTGAATGTATTTTTGGTTTTGGAATGAACGTATTATCTGTTATTTCAGCCACAATTACCTGGAGGTTCCTAATTTCTATGTGCTTGGGGGGGTGATTCATAGACAATAGGGACAGGTTGTTTCCATGGGAAGCCCCTGGCCATGGGAATGGTTTGGTGCTCTGGGAAGTGCAGTGTAAACACTAAACTGGGGAGATGTGAGCACTGAGCCCTGATTCCTGTCACGTTTGGGCTGGGTTTGTGTTATCTGTCATCTGTGGATAATGTGCCCATAATCTAGAAATATCACCGTGTTTGTGTAAAAGCCACTGTGTGCTCTGCTGCTTTATTTAGTTAGGCAGCTTAAAGTGAAGCATTGAGATGATAGGTGTCCTACATTGACTGAGTAGTTGTCTCTGAGATAAGTGCCTGGAGATTAAAACAGTCTTCCTCGCACACCCGTAGCACCAAACCACGCAACTTGGGGAGTGTAGAGCATTCATCTAAATCAGGAGTTTCAAGAGAAGCTGGAGCTTTGAGCAGCATTCTCCATGTGGATTTCTGGGGGGTTGTTTCTGTGCTGTGGCTGCTGCTGGTAGAAAATATGGAAACTTCGACTATCTAAAAGCTGGTTACCCAAGGAATTTTGTGACCGTGCCCACGTGCCTAAACCATGAATTTGTCTGGGCTAACATGGCACTGCTGTGTCTTTAAATGTGACTAGCTGAAGAGGTTGAGCTTGGCAGATTTTTCAGCCTGCTTTGCTGTGGAAATAAAACTTAGTGTTGTCCTGTTCAAACACATTTATCTCTCTCTTCAGTGATATGTTTGGAACTCATGGAGGAATTTCCAGACACACTTGGCTGGCTGACGAGTGTCTATGAGGGTGTCTCCAAAATAACTGGAATATTACAAATTTCATGGAAGTAGCCAGGGAGAGGAGAACGGGGGTGCTAAGAGCCTGTTATGACAAAGTTGGATGATCTTTGCTATCCATGTCTCTATTTGGATGTGAGCACTGCCACCACTAAAATCCAAGTTCATAAGGAACCAGACTTTTGGAACTACATGCTAAATTCCTTTCTTTGGCAGGCAGCTCTCTAAGCTACTTAAGCTCTTCTCTGCAACCAGAGCAATTGTTATCCAGGAACTAAACAGAGATTCCTATATATGGGTCTTAGTTGGAGGTTAGATAAAACATGAGATATTACAGGCTGGAGGAGAGGCTGTCAACACTGCACAGGCTGGTTTTTCCTTTTTGAACAAAAACCAAGTTGACCTTTGGGACTTGGCTGATCCTGCTCCATGCAGTGGCTGCTCTGCCACAGACCTCTGGTCCAGAGAGGCAGCAGCTCCCATTCCACTGAGGATGTGCAGCAGCACAAGTTCCCCAGGCACTGGGTCCTCCATGGCTGATTTAGTTGCCATTTGCAACCAAATGATGTCAGACTGTGATGTGAGAGAAATGTGATTTAGGGCTCTGAAATCTTGAAGATAATGCAAGAGAGACCCATAAGATCCAAAGACACTGCAAGAGAGGCCCGTAATTTCAATGCTAGGAAAGAGATTAAGAGGAGTGAAACAAATGCTGTAAGTAATACTTAAACTCAGGTCTGTCCTAAAAAGGATGAATGTGCTTCAAATCACATCTTAGATTTAGCTGGTAGAGTTAAAAATGAATGTGTGGCTGGCTGGGTAGGGTGTGTCTGTGCTGCAGCTGGGATGTAATTGGTTTTAATGGAGGGGTGAAATCCTTGTAGCACGATGTAAAATTCATTGCAGGCTGCAAAAAACACCTGGGAAGTGGAGTGAAAACTGAGGAAGTTAATTGGACTTAATTATTACTGCTGCATGTTCAATGTCTGCCTTCCTGTACAACCCATTGATGACATTTCAAGGAGAGTGGTCTCAGGATGGTTTCATATGGTCAAATGAGAGGTCTCAGCACCTTTTTTCTATGGAGATTGTCATTGTGGACTTGTCATTAAAAAAAACCCAAACCCATAGAATATATTTGGGTGGGTGTGATTTGAGTATGAGGTAGCCTTCAGCCAAGCTTATTTCAGAAATAGGTTGGTTTGCTCAGGGCTTAGTCCAGTTGGGGTTTGAAAATGTCCAAGCATGGCATTTCCTCAGCCTCAACTTGTTGCAGTGCTGAACCACTATTCCTGTGTTGTTAACACAGCTGGCAGCAATATACATTGGTGTCATCTTTTAAAGAGAATCTTATTGTTCTGTGTCCAAAAGTGAATGATGAGTCACTTTTTCCAGAGGTGTCTGTTTTGGACAGGCCATTTGAAAATGCAAACATCTGATGTTTGGTAGACTTTGAAACTGAAGTAAACCTGGAAGAAGCCTGTGGGTTTTCTTTTTTGGCGGCCCTTTTTTGCCTGGAGAGACTCAAACCAATGCAGGTGTCCATGGTTTGGCCTCATCTGTGTGCAGTGCTGATTCCTCATCCTGCAGTAGGAGTGTACCAGGGAAACAGATGCTCTCAGCAGCTGCAGTCACTCCCCTTGTCCTCTTGGTCCTATAGCTTGAAACATATATTCGTCTGTAATTGTTTAAAGATGCTTTCACTCAGATCCCCGTCATCCATGCATTCTTTTTGCTTTTACACAACCCGGTTTATAAAAGCAGAAGGTGAAAGCAAAACTTTGATGTGTTAGCAAAGATCATGAAGTGCTCGTAGGAACTGTCATCAGGGGAAGGATTGAGGAGACCAGCTGTCTACATGGGAGCAGGTAGGATGACAAAAATGAATACATTAACACGGAGGGAGAAGCTCTGCAGAGAAAACTAACTAGAAATGAAGGTATGAAATGTCAGGAAAACAATGTTGTTCTTAAAATATAATAGCCTTGTTCAAAACTTCTTCAGCAGAAAATGTGACTGGGGAAGTGGCGTGTAATAACAGAAAAATTGATGGGTACTTGAGGTTTGGTGAAATTACTGTAGAAATTAAACTTGCAAACAAACCATGAAGATACTGTTTTGTATCTTGAGTTCAGAAATAGCATCAAATGCACTTTGCTAAACAGACCATCTTTCTCCTTGGTGCACGTATTGCCATGGTGAGGGGAGAATTAAAAACAAATCATTTGTTCTCCAGAGATCAATAATAGAAGCTGCAATTCTGAAAATAGATGTTTATGTGGAGAAGGAGATGAAGCAAGGTTATTTTGGGTTTACTACCCTCTTGATATGTCTGGGAAGTTTCTGGATGAACTGGTGATTGCCCATCCAGTGGGAGCAGGTCTGGTGGAGGGAAGCTGATGAACAGGACAGAGCTGTACCAGGGTGATGTGTGTGTGGATGGATGCAGCTTCCTTCTGTGCCCAGAGGACTGGGAAACAAATAGCCCAGTTCAGAGGGGTTTTTTTTGGCAATTCTTATACTCATGATGTCTGACTAAATCCAAGTGTTATAGTGGTTATGGTTATTAATATGATATCATGTCTCTGTGGCAGGATAGTAGCTAGCATCAGATTGATGTCAGGATGCCAGACTGTCATTTTTACTCTGTGGATTCAGCAAGTAGGGGAAAAAATAAAGTCAGGAGGGTTTCTTCTGACATATAAATAACTCTTGTAGTTGCATGTAGTGAGGGGAGGGAAATAACATGCTGAATATTCTGGCATGGAGGTGGAGAGTGATGGATGGAAGACTTGTTCGTGTTGTGGATTCAGGGGGGAGCATGGTCTGTACTCCTCCTCAGTTTCTCAGCTCTTAAGCTGTGTTCATTTATTTTCCCCTTTCTCTTCTACCTGAGCAGTTCTGACTCAGGTTTGGGCCCCTTGCTCTGCAGGGGTGTGGGGAAGCTGCTGTTTTGCAGGAGGTTTGGCTGTGCCTGTGCACTCCTTGGATTTAATTTGCTGTTGATATCAGTAGTGGCAGCCCCAGGGGTCAGGTTTTCTGTTCAGCAGTTGTGAGGCTCACTTTGGAAATTGTTCCTCCATCCAAGGGAGGAACAATTTCCTCACACCTGGAGCTGTGCACTCTGGTCTTTGGGGGAAACCATACACTCATCTGGAAACAGGCAACATTTTCTAAAAGATGCCTTTCTATATAATACTTAACTTCTTTAAAGCCATTATATTGGCTTTGTGGTGTTACCAAGTTTATTGGGGCAATCTGGAAAAAAAAATCCAGTCTCATTTACTGTGTCTAATTAATTTACTATGTTCTATTTCATCTGGTTGCTCCATAGCTCTATTCTGGGCTGTCAATGAAACTCTGTCTTCAACAAGGTGGAGGAACTCTGAACTCTTTTGCAACCTGGGAGTTGTACAAAGCAGAGCAGGTGACTCAAGAAAGGGCACTTCAGCAATTCTACTGTCAAACTGAAAATCCCTGCACAGAAATACAGAAATGCTGAAGTTTCTCCCTGGAATAGTTGTATTTCAGCCTGGTTTGAGTTGGTCTTTTTTAACAAAGAAAACTTTTTTTTTAAACCTGGTTGAACTTCAAAATTTGGAACCTAATGAGAGGTTTAATTACCAGATATAAAACAGATGTTAATCTCAAGTTAGAATTTAGGAGTCAAGGGGATGGCATATTATCTAAGCATGTTACTCTTGAACTGATACCTAGTATTTTCCCTACAGTGTTCAATTAATGCTTTAAAAGTGTCACTATCAGAGTCTAGACATAAATCTGATTAAATCCTGTTTTGTAGTGTCAGTTTTAATTGTGGTAGCTTCAGGCTTTTATATTTATAAAACTACATTTTCACCCATGCAGTCAAACTATCCATCTTAATAACTTCAGAAAGAATGAAAGGCTTTGGAAAGATATTGAATTACTGTGAAAATCCAACTCTGGATAGTATTCTTTAAAGAGCAGCCACAGCTAGAATGTAAGGGGAAAAAAACCAAGACCTAAGTGCCAAGGAAAGTCTGGCTGCTTTAAAATTCAGAGACCTCATTTTCTCCCACCTGCTTTTTATTCAGAGATTGCAAGAGGCCTTTTTTTTTTTTTTCCAGCTCCCAATTGGGTTTTCAACTTTGAATGAACTAGTTGAAATGAAGAAAATACTCACTACACCTGCTAGCTCTATCAAAAGCAGAAGTAATTAAGGCAAAAAGTCTTTCTTTGCAAGAGAACTGGAAAATGCTTACATTTGAGGGGAAAAATGTCGGTATCAGCATTTGCTCCTTGGGAAAGGCTGAAAATAATAGAGCTGCTAGATGCAGAATGTGATTTCCTGGTGGTTAAATCTTGACATGATTTTCAGTCAGGTGGTGCAAAAGTCCTCTGAGTTTTTCAAAATAAGGAACTGCCCATTTTTCAGCTATATGAGAAGAACTTGCAGAGGTAACTTACAGCTCCAACTCTTCCTGTGAAATAACGTGTTTGTAAGTTTTGTAAGTTTTCATAGTTTTAAGCAGATAGAGTTTCTTTTGCTTTTTTAGTGTCTGGTGTGTTGCGTGGCTTCGTTTGTTTTAATCAAACTGAAATCCTAGGTTGTAGTTTTGACTCACAACAGGTAATTTATTGTTGGTTTTGCCCACTTTCATGTCAAGTGGAGGGGGAAGTTGTAGCTCCTCCTGGCCTGTGACAGATATGGGAATTGTCAGGGTTTCACAATATTCAAGGTGTTTGTGCAGAAATAACAGTGACCTGCATGGGGAGCAAAAGTGCAGAAACCTAATATGTGTCACATTTTTTAGCATTTGAGAAGTTAAGCTCAGGGCAGGAGTCTGTTCCAGCTGAGAACTGGGAAGAATTTCTTCCTTTTGTCTGTCTACATCTAAAGTGTTCATCTTGACTTTCTTACCACTCTATGTGTTGATTTAACAGGAAAAATTCAACTGGCAGCAATCACTTTCGTGGGGAGGGAAGAGATTTGATCCTCTTGCCACATTGCCTGTAAAAAAGAAACATTAGTGCTTCTGTCCAAATGCAAATTTTATCACACATTTGCGGGATTGCTGATACAGTGTAGCACTTAGAAAGGTGTTCAGACTGCAGGGGGCTGGGATAAATAATGAGCTGATTTGAGAAGAGCATTGATTATTGCCAGCCCAGCCTTGTGGCATCACTTTTCAATCATGACATCCACGCTCTTCTGGTTTCCACTTCCCACCTTTCCTCTGATTACAATGCTGATTTTCTGCAGATTATTTTTTACCAAATACCAGCAAAACTGCTGGGTTAAAATGAAGTTCCTCCAGGCCTACAGTTCCTATACTGGAAATTGCTGGACCTCAGCATGGTTTTGTATCTGTGTGTATATTGATATATAAGCAAAGTGATTTTCAAATCCAGGGATTTCTGCCCGAGTAGTGAGACCTGCCTTTGGCTGAGTGGCATTTTTTGGTGTGTCAATAAAGTGTTACCTACTGAATCTCTAAGACCTCCAGAGTACCCACACTGTGAGCACTAAACATGGCTAAAACTGGTCATTCTCTCCATCCTACTTCTTCCAGGGAGATATATGGATTCCTGCTCCTTTACCCACAGTTCCATAATCCTTAAAGCCACATCAGTGTGGTGCTGAACACAAACTGGTCAAGTGATGGCTTAGCTGCAGAGAGCAGGAACAAGTGGACAGTCAACAGGTTCCTCTGGGTATGCATTTTACATCTGCAACGTCCTAAAGCTGTGTGTTGTCATCAAGGAAAGGATTTCCCATGCCTTGGGTATAACTTTGGGAGTAGGAAGCATGCAAACCTCCGTGCTTGTTGGAGATTTGTTGGCTTATTGTTCAGGATGAGCATTCAAAACTGCGTAAAAGTCTTGTGGTGCAGGTGGCAATTTTGTTTGCTGCAAGTGCAGCATTAAATGGTGAGTGAGCTGCTGCTGGGCTGTGCAGGGAGCTCCAGCTGCCTCTGGCTCTCCCAGGTATCCCTCCCTTTGTGTGCAGGTTTTAAGGGGTGCATTGTGTTTGCCAAAGGTGCTCTGCTTGCTTCTGCAGCCAACATTTTCAGCTGGAATTCTGTGCATGGTTCTTGTGGCCCCAGTGTAAGGAGGATGTGGAACTGCTGGGGTGAGTCCAGAGGGGGCCACAAAGTTCACAGGAGGATTGGAGCACCTCTCCTGTGGAGACAGGAGGAGAGAGTTGGGGCTTTTCAGCCTGGAGAAGAGAAGGTTGTGTGGAGACTTCAGAACAGCTTCCAGGGTCTGAAGAGACCTGCATGAAAGCTGGAGAGGAGCTGGAGTGACAGAACATGGCGGAATGACTTCAAACTGGAAGAGACTAGGGTTAGATTAGATGATAGGAAGAAATTCTTCCCTGTGAGGATGGTGAGGCCCTGGCATAGGTTGGCCAGGAGAAGCTGTGGCTGTCCCATCCTAGGAAATGTCCAAGGCCAGATTGGACAGGGCTTGGAGCATAGTGGAAGGTGTTCCTGCCCATGGCAGGGGGTGGAATGAGATGGGCTTCAAAGGCCATTCCAACCCAAACCATCCTGTGATTCTGTGATGTCCTTTATTGATCACTGGTGAGTGAACCTGTCTGGGGAAAGAAAGGGAGTGTTCAACAGCAGGAGCATCCCAGCACTGCCCATAAATCTGCTCGATTTTAACTCAGGCAGGACGCCCTGCCACTGCACTCAGGTGAGATTCCAGGGGGCTGTTACCAGGACTGAAAATGTTTCCCTGTCCCTTAAAGAACTGCAGTGGACTGACCTGCTGGAGTGTGCTGAGTTCTTCAAGAGCTTCTCCCAATCTGCTTTTGCTCTCAGAGCAAGCTGGAAACTTTCAGAACTTGGAGTTGACACACAAATTGAACACCAGGTGGGCAGGGAGTGCCTGCAGCACTGTGCACAGTGATGGAACAGGTTTAAATCCCCTGTGTCACAAAGCAGGGCTCTTGCACTGGCCTGGGAAGCTGTTGGTGTGTGTAAAAGAAAGAGCAGAGTATGACACAAGGGAAGGAATAGGGAACCGAGGAGCTAGCAAGGATTAGCATCCTGCTGCTCCCTTGAGGGAATTTCATCCACAGTGGCAAGGTGGGGAAGAGTAGCTGCCACCAAGCAAACAAAAAAGGCCATGGAAAAGTTTAAAAGTTCCCAAGAGAAGGAACAAGACTGGCAGAAGGTGTTTGACAACCATTTCTGAGTGAGTCACGCTTAGCTGTCTGTCTGGAGCCAGGAGGAATTTGCAAAGCTGAATAATTGTTCCTATTTATTTCTTAAAATATACAGAATAGGACAGTGTTCCAGCTCGTGTGTTTCAGTGTAAATGTCTTGCAGTGGGCTGGTATTTTCCCCTGGTTTTAATCCTTTTTTCTCTTTCTTCTGCTGCTCCATCCTGCTATGTCTTGCTGTGCTGGTGGGAGCATGGATCCCTTTTGCCCTCGTGTCTCTGTGCCTTCCACTAAAGATGAAACCAGGAGTAATCTGTGTCTACCTGGTTTTGGTTTTCAAAATCAGGCTAATTATGTGATTGTATGCTTTGTAGAACAACGTAAGTTACAGGGTGTTTATTTGTCCTCCTGATGGCAAGCAGGTAAAAGAAAACTTGAGCTCAAAATCTTGGTGATCAGAAATATTCCAGTTTGGGACAGGGTTTGTTAAGGCTGAGTTCTACAAGGGCTCTCACAAGTATCTATAAATGTGCATATACCCACAAAACCCACCTGAACTTGTGAGGAATGAGGCAAACCCGCCAAATGTGCTATTATTATCTAATCCAAATTTAATATGCAATTAAGGTTTTGTAATTACAGTTCCAAGAAAAACTAATTTTGCCTTGCTCATGCTGAAACAAAAGCGTGAGAGTGCAGACTGAGGGATGACAAATGTGTGTATCCAGGGGAGAAGCAGCACACAAACACCTACAAGCAGTTGTAAGCGACATACTCCAGCAGAAACTGTTGTAAGTTTATTAAAACATAAGACAGTGATTGTCTTCCTGAAATAAAAACAATGATGCACAACCAGGTGTTGAAGTTGTGGGGTGCCTTCCCTGGACAGCTCAATGCAGAGCTCTGTGATGTCTTGTGAGTATGGGAGGCTGTTTTGTGGGAACAGTGATGTCAGCCTGGTGTGGTGAGGCTCAGCCATGACATCGAAATTGTCTGAGCTGGTTTACCCAGGGAACTCGTGATAGAATCTCTCTGGTTTCCCTCTTGTGAACAGAAAATCCCTGTGAAAATACCATTATTTATTTTCTTTGTCAATGAAGAGGTGCAAGCAGTGAGAGAAATTCTGCAAGAATTTCTGTTTCCTTGTGGGGGTTGTCTTCCAGCCAGCAGATTTTCAAGCAAGTCAGGGTTCATTTTGGTTATCTAAGCCACTTGTTCAAATAGAGGCAATGTTAACTGAGGGTGTATGCTGAGGAGAAATTGGATTTGTGCACGCTTGCTCTCTTTTTTTTGTGTCAAGTGTGATACAAGCGAATGGTTGAAATTAAATTTGGAAAACAGCCATTTTAATATTGCTGGTGTTTTCAGCTGCAATACTGTAGCAACAAGTTAGAGGAACTATAACTTCAGCCCTAGTGGTGGCATAAGCACAGTGCTCTTTGCAGCTCTTGAGGCAGCTCAGTCATGTCAGTAACATTGGATTTAGGGCAAGGAAGAGGGAAATCTGCCCCTCAGGCGCAGTGATGTGTAGTATTGAGAGCTGTTGTTTTTTTTGTTTTTTTTTTTTTTTTTCCCCTTCTGGTTGCACTGAGTTGTTTGAGTGCTTTTCTTTGCTTTGTTATTATATGCTGTGGTCTCCTCACTAGAAAATCCAAGTTAAACAACCGGTTATCTTGGTAATTTTTTTCTTAGAGAAACCTGTATCTTGAAGATAAGAAGGAAATGTAAAAACTTCTCAGTACATCTAATTCTATATGCCTGTGAAATGATCATGAATGCCAGAGCCATGTGCATAGCTTTTTATCTTTCTTTTTTTTGTTTTAACCTCGAAGTATTGGCATCTCATTAGGATGATGAGTCAAACCAAAGGCATTTTATTTGATGGAAATAGTCTTATCAAAAATCTCTAGAGACACTGAGTCAAACCTGTTGATGTGACTGGAAGTTTCTGTAGCTTGAATGCCTTTAAATCAAGCCCAAAGTAAAGAATATATTTCAGACAGATAGTGGTGACAGTTTTTCACTCTTGACCTTTTCTGGAAATTGGCTGTGGTGCTGTTTCAAGGCCAAGATGGAAGTTTCAAGGAATGAGTTTTCATCTGGTTTCATGATGGTACCATTTTTTTTCTTTTTCAGATCTTATTCTTAGTTCTTCCAACTAAAAAACAAACTTCTATCTCTGTGACCTCAGTTTAGCTTCAGGTTCTTTTCCATACCCTTCAATTTTAAAAGATCATGACAAGCAGGATTTTTAATGAACTCTGAATCAGCCTTGGATCTCACTGAGGCATGTTCAGGGAAATTAAACCTATATTGTGTGAGAAACTAAGATAATCTTTCTGTCATGCTCAGGTTTAAAAGGCTGGGTCTGTAGTAGACAGTTTGTAATGCTGTGTGGGATGCAATTGAGTGGCTGTCTATTTTTGCAGCTTATCTGGAGAATCCCTGGTACAGACTGTTCAAATGGGTACCAAAACTGTTGTTATACCTTATTTGCTTATTTGCTTATTCTCTCTGACTCACTGCTGTTGATCTAAGCTCTGTTTTCCAGCCTACTTAAACACCTGTGGCTGCCAGTGGTGGTTCTAAAATAAATGAGGCTTGAGTGGAGATTGCTTTTAGTGGTGCCATGGCAGAGTGGGCAGGAGTCTTGGGATGCTTTTTTTAAAGTCTGGGGCAAAGCCCTGGGTAAATACTCTCTCCACTGGTTTTGTGTGGCTTCTGCATCATGGGGGTTAGGCTCCCAAATTCCTAATCCCAGAAGGAGATGGGGCAGAGTGTAGGAAGTCTGACATCAGCCCAACAACCTGTCATCTTCCTGAATATTTTCCTGTTTTCATGATTGTTTGCTGTGAATATATCATTTTGCTTTTAAAAGCTGAATAGCCACTGCACTATTGTCTTTCAGCTACAAGAGAATTCTGTATTTTGCAAGGAAAACTTATTTTAGTGGTAACTGATTACTTCTAAGCATTGATCATAGATGATCAACATATTTTTGTGTGGAATGTCCCAGAAATGTCCAGGAAAATAATCTGCCTCCCCTGTGGCAATGTGGTATTTCTGAAGGATTCTAAAATAATCTGATTGGAATCTGTACTTTTATTTATCTGACAGAGAAGTACAGGCAGGGCCATTGGAAGCTTTTCCTTCATATCTCTGCCCTGACTCTTGGGAAGCTGCTGAGTATTCTTGGGTTTTCTGATCTCAGAAGGAGAGGTGAGAGAACAGACACACTTAGGCAGGTGATTTTCGTGCTTTTGAAAGAGAAGTAGCCTAAGTTGGGTCATCAGAAAGGCTGGAAGGGTAGAAAGTATACTGAGAAAAAGGCATTGCCTTGAGCTCCTGGTTTCTGCTGCTTTTATCTGTTCCCATGCTCGGGAAGCAGCTCATGCAACAGGTAGCTCTCACTTTGAATAAAACACAGCTTTTATTTTCCTGGTGTGTTTTTGATGAGCAGTGTTTGTAGAATTCTGAAAAATCGTCAGGAAGCTCTTGATGGGCAACAAAATGCATTTTTAGGTACTGCTTCTGACTTGTAACATCATTAACCCTTCCTCTCAGGCAGGGTTTGTCAAGTTTATACAGACATCAAGGAGGCTTAGAAAGCTTCATCTGAAAAATACAGTATTTTAAACTGTGGTGGTGAAAGGTAAAATTCAGTGATCTAAAAGTTTCACTCATTTTTCAAATAGCAAAAGTAGGTAAAATACCAGATTTCAGGATGTCTGTAGTTGGTTTCATGGGTGGAGGTAAATATGGCACAGCAGAGATGGCAAAAGCATGTTCAGAAAAACTGAAGGCAAAAGTCTACAAGTGTAAATTTCTTCCAGCCACAGTTTTTGTTGTTGTCAAGCACATTAATTCTCACTGGGTTGGAATATTAGGATCAGTAGACCAGTTTCTAAATTCATGCTCATATTCATGCAGACGTCATGAGCTTCAGAGGGATTGCACACACATGACATCAAGAAATTAATTAAAATCTGGAGTTCAAACAGAATATACTGTCTTATGGTGGCTTGTAATGATTAGTAGCTTAATTTTTAATTTTGAGTTCATAAATAGCTATGTGTCACAAAATGCTGTAATGTTAATTTTGTGCATTTGAGGTTTTTTTAACCTGATTTCTTAATGAAATGGTGCTGATGAAGTCACACATCTCTCATTCTCCCTTCTAATGGCTTTGAACTCGGTGGCAGATTCCAGTGACACTTGGCAGAGGTAGAAGTCTCCAGGAAGCTTTAATCATTAGGACTTCCATGGATGTAGAAAGCTGGGTAAAGGAGAAGGGTTATATTCTGACTTCTGCTGGGAGGCACTTAGTATCTTTTGGAAACCACAGAATCCATGTGGACATGAGGCTTCAAGACACAGCTCTGTCCTCAAGTCCAGGACAGACCCCCTGGCCAAGGCTGAGCCCATCAGAGATGCTGGTACCACCTCTGGGGTAGTGTTCTGGAGAAGGAAGGTGGGAAAGAAGTCCACAGCAGCAATTGTAGCCAGAGAGAGGAGTGTGAATATTTGGGAGAAGCAGAAGTGCAGAAGGAGGGGCAGGAGGTGCTCCTGTCACTGGAGTGGAGATTCCCCTGCAGCCCCTGGAGGAGCCCACACAAGAGCCTGGAGAAGGCTGTGACCCTGTGGGAAGCCCAGGCTGGAGCAGGTTTGCTGGCAAGGACTTGTGACCCTGCAAGGGATCCACTCTGGAGCAGCGTGTTCCTGAAGGATTTCACCCCGTGGAAAAGGAACCAGGCTGGAGCAGCTGGTGAAGAACTCCTATTGGAGCAGTTGATGGAGGACTGTCTCCTGTGGGAGAAACTCCACTCTGGAACAGGGGAAGTGTGTGAGAAGTTCTCTCTCTGAGGAAGAAGAAGGAGCAGAGATGAGTAATGGACTGACCACAGCCCCATCCCCTGTCCCCATGCACTGCTGGGTGGAAGGAAATACAGAAAATCAGGAAGTTGAGCCCATCAAAAAAGGGGGAGGGGTGGGGAGAAAGTGTTTTAAAATGTGGTTTTATTTCTCATTACCACACTCTGCTTTGATTGGTAAGAAATGGAGCTGATTTCCCCACATGGAGTCTGTTCTGCCCATGACAGTAATTGGTGAGTGATCTCTCCCTGTCCTTATCTTCATCCACAAACCTTTTGTTGTGTTTTCCCTGTCCAGGTGAGGAGAGGAGTGACAGAGTGGCCTTGGTGGGCACCAGTCTTCCAGCCAGGGTCAGCCCACCACACCAAGACATTTGTCTCCTTGCCCTTTTCTTGAGAAAATAAAGAAATAAGAGAGAGAGTCCTGAAGGATAAAAGCCATTTTTCATCAGAGCAGATAAAAGATCAAGACCAGGCTGGATGGGGCTCTGAGCAACCTGGTCTAGTGGAAAGTGTCCCTGCCCATGGTGTAGGGGTTGGAAGTAGGTGATATTTAATGTTTCCTTCTACCCAAACCATTCTCTGATTCTGTGAAAGCAGAGAGTGTACTAGAATTTCCCACAGTTCTCATTGTGGCTGTACAGGAGGAAATGAAGGTTTTGTGGTGAAAGGTCAGTGCAGGGAAGTTACAGTGTTTTAGGAAGACAAGAGCAAAAATTACATTCTACCAGCAGATCTTTAAAAATGCAGATAATATGAGTAGGTTTAAAAAAAAAGGAAAAAATTAATACTGCTGAGACTGTCTTAGACTGGCATAGATGTTTACTTCCTGGATACTTCACTGAGCTGATCTTAATACATATATCAAATGCAGAAGTGGCACTTTTCCTTGTTTCAGCAAATACTGATTTCCCCATCCTCCCCCAGCCCTGACCATGGGATACAACAGAACAGCTGCTGACCACCTTTTGCCTGCTGCCCTGTCCCTAAATTGCCTACATGGGCAGGGAAGCAGAAAACGAAAAAATTCCTGGATTAAGGTTAACTTTTAATTATCTTTAAAGTCAAATACAGTTAAGTGAGGGGTTGTCAAAACAGAGACTGGCAGGTTCTTTATCCAGCAGCAAAACTGGAAGGATCAGACAACAGCAACAAGACAAGAGGAAGTGGTCTCAAGCTGTGCCAGGAAGGCTCAGATTGGACATCAGGAGGAATTTCTTCATGGAAGGTGTTGTTAAGCACTGAAACTGCATGGGGAAATGGTGGAGTTATCATTCCTGGAGGTTTTCAAGGAGTGACTGGATGTGAGATTTAGGGCTGTGGTTTAGTTGACGTCAGTAGTTGGTCAAAGATTGGACTCAATGATCCAATTGGAGGGTTTTTCCAACCTTAATGATTCTGTGGTGCCCAGCATGTGGGGCAGGGTGCTGGTGCAAGAGTGATACATCCTGTTTTCCATGTCTAACAAAGCTGGAGAAACCATCTTGCTGCAATGGAAGGAGGGCTGTGTCCTTTGGGCTCTGAAAAACAGCAATGTCCTTGATGTAAGAGACAAATACCAGAGTGCCATAGACTCTGCTCGATGCCAAGAGGCTGTGGAAGTGGAGCCAAACCATTTAATTTGAGGACAGATAATACCTGACATTGCTATTTCTCCTTGTGCCATTTGTGTGTGCTTTGTGGCCCTGTCTGAGAGTGGCCAAGCTGTGTGAAAAAAAGGCTGCAAAAGCTGCTCTAATGACTGTCATAGATAGAACCATGTTGGAAGAGCTTCCAAGATCCTCAAGTCCAGCCTTTGAAAGGTTTGACACTGGACAGAGTCATCAGCAAAGCTGCTTGCACATGGCTCTGCAGAAGACAAGCAAGAACTCAAGGAAGAGCTTGCAGGGATGGAAAGAATTGTTCTTTTCTTGTTTGTTTGAACTGGCTTTTGAGATACTCCAGATGAAGAGAATGACTCTGGCCTTGGAAGTGAAAAGCTTGGTGTTTAATGTTTGGCAGTATTTATTGGAGTGTGCCAGTGGAAAAGACAAACAAGCCCAGTGCTAGGGTGCCACTGGATGCCTCAGCTGCCTCCCTCACACAGCAGTGTGAGAACACTGGTGTGATGTTTTGGCTCTGTGAGACAACTGCAGCCTTTTGGGGAGGGAAGAGGAAGGAGGGCTCCACTTGTTCTTTTACAAACAGAAGCCTCTGCTTCCCAACAGCTGTTCTTAAAGCAATTTATTAGTGGAAGAAATGTTTCTTCCATTCTTATAGGAAAACACCGTGAGAATTTAGATTATTTATCATGAGCTTCAATAGCTTCAATACTATTCATCTTGCTTTGCTTTGCTTTCTGTGGTAGGCACAATACTGGCTGTGTTCAACCAGGTGTTTTTTTTGGTTTTTTTTTTTTTTTTTTTTTTTTTTTTTTTGCCTCTCTAATGTACTTCTGAAGTGGGTAGGTTACTAATGATGCAAATGGATGTTAATTGTACAAAACCTAGACACTGTGTGCCTTGAAAGGCTGGACCTGATTGGTAGAAGAGAGGATAGAAAACAAGCTTTCTCAATAAAATTGCTGTAGAGTTTTATAAATAGCAGCACACTGTAAGCAGGTGGTGAGTGAAAATTATTTGATTCCTCACAGCTGGCAGGGACTTTATTTTTGGACAGCAGGTCCACAGCACCTTGAGATGCCTGATTTGTCCAAAGTATTTGTTACCATCTACTGCTTGATCTGGTCATTTGCCACACTTGTAAAAACTGAACATGAAAACCATCAGCAAACTGTGGCAGAAAATCAGGGTCAAGCTTTTATTTTTTGAGTGAGACCTCGAGGCTGTGGTTTGACAGCCTGGCTGGTCCTGCAGGGCTTCCAGTATCCTACAGGTCAAACAGGCCAGGGCTGGATAATGTGGGGTTTGCAATAAATGCAGTTTGGTGGCTTGGTAAATACACTTTGCTGAGTGAACGTTGTGCTGGCAGGATTTGTAGTGGATCAGGCTGGTCTAAGTTCCTGTGGCTGGTTCAGACGTTGGCAGTCTTTCTGCACCAGGTATAAATATGGCACATGCTCAGAGCTGAGTGCTCTGACTGATTCAGTGGAATCAAGATTCTGCACCAATGCCCTTTCCATATCAAGTTCGCACTGCTACACAGCCTAAGGCTTTTTTATCATTTTGCATTTTTCTCCAACACTAACTGGTATATTTGATCACAGAACTGTGGCTTGACAAAGTGAGAAGTTATTAAACCTGCTCCAGCATGGGTTCTGAATGCGGGAATACCTGATTTCCATTTCCATGTCTTAGTGTTTGCCAGAGTGATGCTGTGTGTAACCAGCCCTGCTCTTTGCAGAGTGAGGCTCCTGTTGTAGTTCAGGACAGCATCTCTAAAGATACAGCCCCTGTTTGCCCATCAGGGCTCCTCTGCCCACTGTGAGTGCAGGGCTCAGTGTTCCTCCCAGCATTAACTCCCAATTACGTGGTATTTGTTTGAAGAGAGGTGTGAGATTAGTCTCTTCAGCAAACAGTAATCCTCCTGGTGGGCTGTAAATTGTAAGTAATGATTCCTTCCTATTTTGGGCAGGGATTCACACCTTCACCAGTTTATTGTGCAAAGACCTGCATGATACAGGAGAGCACAGTGTTTATTGGGTTGGGTTCCTTTTGATGAATGAGCCTGGACTGTTTCAGGGCTTTTGCTTTGTCGTTCCTCAGAGCTTGTAAAGCCACTCTCCATTTGACTCTGTTGCTTTATTTGTTCTACTCTTTCAGGACAGTTATTCTGAGTGACGGCCCTTGCACACGCTTCTGAGTGGTTATCATGGGCTTCATTGCCTTCCTGAAGACCCAGTTCATAGTTCACCTCCTCATTGGGTTCGTCTTTGTTGTCAGTGGACTGATCATTAACTTCATTCAACTATGCACGCTGGTCCTCTGGCCCATCAACAAGCAGCTTTATCGCCGAGTAAACTGTCGCCTTGCCTATTCCCTTTGGAGCCGTGAGTATGCTGGGATGGGATGGCATGGCATGGATAGAGGTGGGGGAGGGGTTTTTCTTGGGTTTGCTTCTGTTAAGGAAAAAAAAGAAAAAAAAAAAAAAAGCACATGTATCTGTTTGCACACAGAGACGAGAGAAACGATAAGTTAGGTGTAGATTCTTTCAGAGCAGGTCAGAACAACCTTTTTAGCCTTTTTTTTTTTTTTTTTTTTCCTGGAATACTGGGAAATCATACAGAAGTCAAGGGTCTGATGTGTGTTGTCACTCAAAAAAAAAGTGGGAAATAAAGCTCCTCTGCACCTCCAACCTTTTCTGGACTGATAGGAGTAGTCTCAAACTTCTGTCTCAATGCCATCTTCATCTAGTATCAGCAGCTGTGCTAAGGGACAGTTGTGATACTGGCTTTGGTACTGAGCACATGAGCATTTTTTTTTTTAAAAAAAAAGAGCCCAAGTTTATTGTGTGGGCTGCAGAGGGAGAGGTCTGTCTTAAAGTATCTCATCTCGTGTGGATGTCTCTGCAGCTGAACTGTGTGACAAACTTCAGAATCCCCTTACACCCTTCAGTGCCCATCTCTGAGGCCAGGGTCTCCTCTTGTGAGCAGTTTGTCAGTGTTTCTTCTTTTGCCCGTGGGTCAGCTCTGCACTGAGTGCAGCTTCTTTGTTCTCCTCTTTTAGACCTTTGCAAAACTTCTTCCCTACGGATGCCTTCTTCTCACAGAGCTTACCAGAGAGCTGGATTTCTGAAAATGTTTAGTGTTTAGAAGGCTCCTTAGCCCAAATGTCACCTCCTGTTTCAGCAGTGAATCATCTAATCGGTTTCCATTCTCCATCCCCTCCCAGTGTGCACGGCCACTTACCTTGGTGCTCAGCTCAGCATCCAACTCCCACTTTGGGTAAATGAGTCACCAGAATGAACACTGAAATTACAGCTCTGCAGTCCACTGACAGGCACCCACATTTCGTAAATCATCAATGTGAAGTGACATCAACAAAAACTCTCTGAAGTGTCTGGTTCAGTCTCTCTTTAAGCTTCTTGTCCCTGCCTTTACTGTGCTTTTTGTCCTGCCTACTGAGAAGCGCAGGAGAGAGGAAATTAAATAGACTAGCAGGCAAATTGTCAGGAAAAAAGGTATTGTAATAGAAGAAGAAATTTCTATTACAATAGAAGAAGTAGAAACTTCAAAATTGGTTTGGTTGAATGAGAGTGAGGACATACAGGAGTTTTTATTTTTAATTTGCTTGTAAAAATTTCTTTGTGCTTTTAATAATCTGGAATATGATCTCATGCTGAAAACTATTGCTGCGTTAATAGTTAGGCTTTTCTGAGGATATGAGCCGCTTGCTCCTGTAAGGCTTTAGGCTCAGGCCCTAGTTAGCATTGTGCATGAAAAAAATGACACTTCAAATGCTGCTGCTTTTATATCCTCTAAACACTGGAAATAACCCACACCATTGTTCAAAGAGGTTTGGAGAAGCCGAGTAGATAATTGGGTTGTACGTAGGATAACCCCTAATGTATAACCAGTTATAAATTAACACATTGGGAAATTAAACTATGAAAATTAATGTAAATGTTATGTGGGATTGCAGAGAGCTGATGGCCTGTAATGGAAGAGCTGACAGAATATGCTCTTCAGTTGTGATATATAGCAATTTAGGTAAGCTGTGTAAATGCAGGAGCTCCAGTGTTGCCATTCATAATGAAATATATTTCAGTATGGAGGAGCTTTTTGGCAAGGAACCTGTAGATTTGTGTTCTGCTCTGGATGTTTTTCTCACTTTCTCCAAGCTGTTTGTGGTTTTAGGCTGGGGGTCTGTAAGAGAAGCTGCTCTGCCCAGCTGGCACAGGATCAGTGTGCAGGGAGGGATACACAGGTTATCCTGTATGTGGCTCTGTAATGAAAATCAGGCTCTGTTCTTACTGTATCTCCTCTCAAATACATAAAGCCCAGCTTCCAAAAGGGAGGGAGAGAGACTCTATCCAATGTTCCTGACAGATATTTGGGGAAGGAAGTCCCTCAGGCTCTGACAATAACATAAACCCATAAATTCATGACAGGTAGTCTGTACTTGCAGCTCTCCCACATCAGCTCTTCTTGGATAAGTCATACCCTTGGAGAGTGCAGCATATTTGGGTTAGTCCAGTTGCAAAAATAACCTCTCAAATGTTGGCACTTTCAGCTGAGGGATTTGCTGTGCCCCTTGTTTGCTTTGTTTCTGGGGGTCTTGTGAGGCTGCACCTGCTTTGGTGTGTGGGAAGCCCAGTGCAGAGGGTGGTTGAAACCAGGTGTTGCTTATTCCCTGTAGGAACTCTTCTGTGCAGTGCAAGTGTTCCCATTCCTTCACTGAGAAGGACGTTCTTGCTGTAGCACTGGCAGGATCAGTGCCACACAAAGGAGCTGTAACCCACACACTGAAAAAAAGGAAATGAGCCCACTCCTGGTTATAATTACATCATTTGTCAGCACACTTGTAAGGGACAATCTGTTTCCTCCTGTTAATCCTTTGGCTCGTCAACCCTCCTCTCTCAGTGTGAACTCTGGCAAATCCTCCCGTGTTTTAGGGAGAAAGGTGAAAGAAATGCTCTGCAGAAAGTCATCCACGCTGGCCTCTGCAGATTTTTTTCTCCCTGATTTTGAAGAAGAAACACACCCAGGTGACTGTAATTTGTATAAGAAAATGTAGCAGGTACCAGAGATGTTCCTCCTTGGTACACAGCCAGCAATGGAAAGGGAAAATTGCTCATAGTACCACGATGTGTTTGGTACCACTGCTCTATTCTCCTGGCCACCTGCTTGGAAGGTGCTCTGAGGACACTCTTGCTGTCCTCTTTCCCCTTTTACTGAGCCAGGATAACCAGAGAAAGGAAGGTAAGTGAGCACAAAGCATGCAAAGCTGGGAAGTAATGATAGAAACCTGTACCTGGTGTAAAGGAGCAAGACATTTCTGTCTTTCCTCTGCCATATTTCCAGTTGACTACGGTTAAGCTCTTGGCTAGCAAGGTGCATAACTTTGAAGGGCCTCCTTCAGCAAGTGCTGAAAGTGATACAGGGGAAAACCTGGTAGGTGAGTAAGTAGTCATGAGTGAAAAAAACAGTGCTAGGTGAGCTCTGTACCCTCAGCAGAGCAGGACTGGTTTTCCCCATTATTCACCTAAATACTGTGTTTGCCTTCTCTCTGGTGTGGTGCAAGACTGGATCCCAAACTCTTGTTTAACAGTATGGATAAATGACCTTGTCTGATCCCACTGATCTGAAACCATGGTGCAGGAAGGTGCTGCCCTGTTTGGCAAAACCAGGATCTCCTAATGGGAAGCTGAAAAACCTTCTGGCAGAGCCTGATAGAGGGAACAGAGGGGCAACCCTGCAGGTGTAGTCATGTGGGGAGGGTCGGACTCTGTTTAACTGCCATATTTGTGCAACCACATTTTTATTTCATTCATATCTCATTGAAATGAGAAAATACCAGTGACTACGCTTTGCAGGGAAGCAAATCTTCCTACTGGGAGGATGAACTATTCTCATACTTTTTATAGTTGTCCCATGATGCAAGCAATGCCTTCCATCTGCCTCGATGTACTGAAATGAGGGAAATAAGCTAACCATAGCAACTACAGTCAGTGCCTGCTGAATTTAAGTGGAAGAGGGTTTTATGATGAAAAAAGGGGAGGTGGAAAATAAAAAAAAGGGTAACAAATGTTCAGGGTGGAATCAGAGTTGCCGTGATACTTCTAAGTTGGAGTAAAAGGGAGGGAAAAGGGCTCATTTTCTTGCAGTAAAAAGACACAATTTACCATTCCTGTCTTTGCCCAGGTATTTTGATAAATTAGCTCAGTTCTCTGCTGTTTTTAACTCCGTGTTGATGATCATAATGCAGAACAATTAGAGCCCTGTGTTTTAATATTAAAATCTATCACAGAAGATCTATGTCACTTCATCCCTTTAAAAGACCTTTATTGGTCTGTTTACCTCCATAAGGCTGGTTTCATGTGGAGTAAAAACATTAGGCTGCATCTATGCATAATTTGTATTCCACCTGGGAGGAACTGTGCTCATTTAGTGGAGCAATCAACAGCTCCACTGTCTGTTTTCAGACATAAAAATCTTCGGGCATTTTTTCCAGTGGTCGTGAAATTTCGCATTTGTAATGCAATGCCCAAACTTGTGGCTGTTAAAAACTTGCTAAATTATCCATAATGCATATGTCTGGTGCCTTAAATACTGCTTAGGGATGGTAAATGTGGTTTGTTCTGTACCATTCCAAGCTTTTGTTTCATCTCTGCTGGGTAGGTTTGGGAAGGGGACAGTGTTGGGAGTCAGGAGAGGCTGGGCAGTGAATGGGGCTGAGCATGAAACTCTAACTGCTTCCTGTAAGGGGTACCCCTAACTCCTCTCTCTACCTTCATCATGTTTGCTAGAGTTGGTAATGCTGCTGGAATGGTGGTCAGGCACAGAGTGCACCCTGTTCTCAGACGAGGCCACGGTGAAAACCTTTGGGAAGGAACATGTCATCATCATCCTGAACCACAACTTTGAGATTGACTTCCTGTGCGGCTGGACGATGACAGAGCGCTTTGGAGTGCTGGGGGTATGTGGGCCATGAGCTTTCCCTTCCTCTGCAGGGTGATAGGTCTGTTTAAAACCCATCTCTAAACCGTTTCCTTGCATTTAAGATCCCAGATACAACTCCATCACCTTAGCTTTAATGTGTTTGACCTCGTTGCACAAATCAGCAAATGACGTTTTCGGATTGTCTCTTTTGTTTTCTCTCCAAGAGTTCCAAAGTTCTTGCTAAGAGAGAGCTGCTATATGTGCCCCTAATCGGCTGGACGTGGTACTTCCTTGAGATTGTTTTCTGCAAAAGGAAATGGGAAGAGGACAGAGATACAGTTATTGAGGGATTGAAACGTTTGTCTGATTATCCCGAATATATGTGGGTAAGTGTTCAGTCCCTCCTCTGGTATTGGCTGCGAGAGGTGAAATGGTGACAGACTGGTGCCTGTGGCTTTGTGTGGCAGGAGAAGGTGTGCTCACTTCCAAGTGTTTTCAGGGAGAAGTCATTCTCTTTCAGGAAGTCTTTTGGGATATGCTGGTAGAAAACTGCCATTTGCCTGCAGGTAAAGGAAGCCATTTGGGAAACAGTTCTTATTCAACAGAAGCTTGAGAATAATTTATAAATCAGGCTTGTGTGATATTTAGCAATTTTATTCAGACTTATTTTTACCTATTAAAGAGCCTATATTTGCTTACTCCATCTGTATAAGAACTTCTGAGGTAGGCTGAAAAGACACATAAACAAAAATCTTTTTTGGAGAAGTGAGTGAATTGGAATGCTCAGACCATGGATTTTGATAGAAAGTTCCTGTTACTGTGTTCGTTGATCTGTGAAATTACAGGTTTCCCAAAAAGTCTCTGAGAACAAGTGGCAAACTTATATCTGCTTCTGCAGTTACATTTTTTCCTTTTTATTTTGACATTATTTAAAATCAAGGGTAAAACATCTCTGTTTCATTGTGTGCAATGCTGTTGAACTTCACTGCAGCAGCACAGTGGTGTAATCAATCCATTAACCTTCTTAGAGCTTTGAATGCAAAGGTTTTGATAAATTCTCAGTTTTGCTTTTATAGCAGCACATGCAATGTACAATTATTTGGCTTATAAAACATTAAGAGGCTTTTTATGCATTTTATCTGAGTTTTCAGTATTATCCAGTGCAAGTTGTTAAAATGAATAGTGAAACATTAAGCCTTAACTAGAATATTGTGAATGCATTGTAATTTTCTACCATTACGAAGATAGAAAAAGTGAGAATCTGGAGAATGTATTTTAAGCTACTTAATTGCTTGAATATATGGATATGAATTCTATTGAATATATCTTCCTGATTAGTGTGGGGAAGAAAAGAAAAAATTGAAAGAAACCCTACCAATTAGAAAATCTCAAGACTGAACTTGAGCTTCAAATCTATACATTTTAATGATTCTACAACTAAGAACCAGGGACTAGTCTCTAGGGAGAACAACTAGAAAATATAAGTGCAAAATGTAGTTAGCATTGATTATTTAAATCAAGACTTCCTGCTTGGTAATTGAAATCATGATTAAAATTGACTTGAGAGAATCAATTTACTAATTTCTGTGCATTCTAAATGCCATAATTAGGGCTGTCTTTTTGTCACCTTAAATTTGGTACAAGTGTCGTTAAATGTAAAGGTAATGGTAAATGAGCTGGGAGCTGGTGCTTATGCCTAATACTTGGTGAAGAGATGAGGCAACTGAAGTGTATGCACATGTATGTTTACCTTGGAAAAATTTTCAGTGCACTGCTGGGTTTCTTTTGTTATCTCAAGATATCCTTGGGGATTTTTTTTTGCTTTTGTCTTGCAGTTTCTGCTGTACTGTGAAGGAACTCGTTTCACAGAGACCAAGCACCGCATCAGTATGGAAGTAGCTGAATCCAAGGGGTTGCCTAAACTGAAATACCACCTGTTGCCCAGAACCAAAGGTTTCACCACTGCTGTCCAGTGTCTCAGGGGAACAGGTACTGCCAAGCCTTGCAGCACTTGTAATGTGTGATTTAGCACACTCTGTGTAGCACAGCACAGTCTGCTCTTTTGTTCATTACAATTAGTGAGCTGGCAGTAATGAGGATCCAGCCTGTCAGCTGGTAATTTGTAAATTGCCACAGAACTGTCAGATACCAGTCTTAAAAAATACTAAAAACCTTTTTATGTTGCTTAGGTCATCAAGTCATCTGGTGTTTTACAGAGCTGGGAGTGTCAGGGGTCTGGTGTAGATAAATGTGATGTGTAAACACAGAATAGTGAAGGGCTCTAACATCATTAATGTGAGGCTTGCACAAGGCTCTGTTTCTGTCTCAAGCAAGGATGCCAGAAGGTGCTTGCTAGAACTGCTACTGTAACAGCCCTGTTTTCTTTTCTTTTTTTTTTTTTTTAACAGTTTCAGCAGTGTATGATGTAACACTAAATTTCAGAGGAAACAAGAACCCATCTTTATTAGGAATTCTTTATGGAAAGAAATATGAAGCAGATATGTGTGTAAGGTGAGCATATACTGGTAGAGGTGAGCCCTAAGATGCACAGTTTGGCACATTGAAGTGCATTCAGATTTTAGAATGTAATTTCCTTTCCTACAGTCCACTTCTCCTTGTCCTTCAACTGTCCCTTGTAGTAAGAAGTGTAAAGCTCCTTTACATGCCAGTTTCTCTCCCTCACTCACATGGTTTGATCAGCTGATTAAAAATTTTAAAAAATGCTGAAATTCAGACATCATATGAATGAGGTGGGACATTGCTCACATTCCTCACTGTTCCTTTGCCTCAAAGAGTAGCTGCTAACACCAAACCCCATGCAGCACGTAGACATTTGCATGCACACCCACCCCTTCTCTTTCTTGCTTTCTCCTTGCTGCCTTCTGCTTCAAAGGCTTCCTTGTGATGATAGAAACTACCAATCCTGTTGAAATTCTTCTTTTCCCTTTTATGTTTGGACCTGAGACATGACCTGGTTATTCTTTCCACAGTCCTTTGGACAGTTTGCTTCTGCTTCTCTGGAGGCTTCACCCACCCTTTGGAAAACATTGCTGTATTCTGGTGATGAGGTTGATGCTTGATTTTTAAAAGTTAAAAAAAAGGGATTCTTTTTCCTCCACCCCAAAACCTTTCCCCTATGGCCTTGGGTCTGTATGTTGCTGCAATATCTGCAGCATTTTAGTTTCTCAGCTGAAAAGATGACTGTGGAGCCGTCCACAGAGAAATGGCGTTGCTCATTTGCAAGGGGTTTAATTTTCACTATTTACACTTGCCAAACATACTCCTGATGAGGAAAGTGAGCAGACAATTTGCCAGCCAGCAAAACAGCTGGTCAGGCAGTTCCATACTGATGGCAGATGCATGTAGGATATCTAGCTGAATCTGGGCTGCACATGCATGGATGCACATTTGTATAATTACTAATTATACACTGAACTGTGGCAGGCTTCAGATAAATATCTCTTTTTGCTAATGGAGGTGCAATTTTATTTAATTTCTTGGAGGGATTATGGGAGAAAAGAAGAGAAATGTAGTTTTCAATACTCTTAGAAAAGGTTTGGGTTTGTAAAATTCTGTTGAGGATGATGTTGCCAGGTAAAAATACTAATTGTACCCTACAAATAGTTGTGAATAGATAATTTTGACATAAAAAATGTTTGTGGATGGAATGAATATTATCAAGCTGCTTTTCTAGATTTTTTTCTTTGTTTTGGGGAAGAAGCTGTGATAGTAAGGTGACTATTTTTACAGATTTTTTTTTGCTGAAAATGGAACATGTCCTTATTGTGCCAACAGACTTATCGTAGCTCAGAGAAGGGAAGCTCATAAGCTCTTGTTCTTGGTATGTGCAGACGTAGTTACCTGTGCAGAGGTAAGCAGCTTAGCTCTGCAGTGGATCCAGTCTTTACCCTGCCTGCCTCCAGAGGAAATGATCAGGAAATCACCAAATGTTATTGCTGTGAGTCCCCTCTAGTGGTGACAGCAACACCACAGCAACTTGACCAGAAACCTTTCAGCAAATGACTTTTCACTGAGCTTTGATTGAACATTATTTACATGAATTGAACGGTTTCTCTTATTAGAGCTCATGTAGTGTAAATCTGCCACATCTGGTATTCAGTTGGCTTACGGGATGCAGAGATCATTAGAAATGTGTTAGAACATATTCACAGAATCATTGAGGGGTTTGGGGGTTTGGGTTGGAAGGGTCTCAGAAGATAAAAGAATGCAGGGGAATGGTTGGCTCTTCACCACTACAGAGAGGTTCTGACAAGGCACCTGTTCTCAGTGAAGTCAGGTCAGGGCTGGCACTGGGCACAATTGTCACACACCCCCAGAACTGTGTGCCTCACAGTGGGGCACAGAGGAAAAGAGGGACAAGTGCACTCACTGCAGATGTTTTCCTTAGAGATGGTATGAGATGAATGTTCAGTTCATTACTCTCCCATTACTTCCAAAATAGGGTTTTCACTACCAAAATGTAACAAACTATTACCCTTGGGTTTTCCACTTGCTTGATTTTCCCAGCTCAGAGCGCCTCAGTCTGAGCTCACTGAGAATCAGCCAGTGGTGGATCTGGTGAAGGAGGAACTGTGTTTCAATGGGAAATGCTTTTTTACTGATGTAAACTCCTGAAACTGACAGGAGCTTGTATGGTTTCTTTTGTTTTAAATAGCACCCAATTCCCAACCTAAAACCTCAGATTCTTAAGTCGAAGTTCTCTGTGTTTAAGACCTGTGCCATCAGTGATGGTGTTGCCTGTGATTTGTACCCTTCAGTGAGTGGAAGATCTTCTCTGACAGAGGGATAAAATCAAATACTTGGATTTTCCCTTAATTCTTTTCTTTTTGTTTTTCTTTTTTTCATTTTTTAATTTCTCTACTAAACTAGGAGATTTCCTCTGGAGGATATCCCTCAAGATGAAAAGGAAGCTGCAAACTGGCTTCATAAGCTTTACCAGGAAAAGGTAAACAGCTTTGCTTTCTCTTCTGTCTTTTGGGACTTGCACAGGGGAGTGTATTAAGGCAGTGAATAATACACACTCCTGCACTGGATGGAGAGGATATGATGTATAATTAAACAGCCTTCCCCTCAGAGTGTTGGAAGGAGCAGGACAGAGGAGCCCCTTGGCAGCAGAGGGTTGGGTAGTGAGGTCTCGAATTGCCAGGAAGCACAATAGACTTCAGAGGTATGCCTGAGCAGTGGAAGACTAATAGCAATCCACTGTCTTTTTACATTTTTCAGCTCTTGGATCTCTGTCATGCATTTCTAAAAGCTCCATTTTCCCTGTGGGTGTTTTTAGGCACTCGAGAAGAGTGATAACTGTCTGTCAGGGACAGCCAGTCCCAGCTTTCAGCTGCAATTGCTCTTTGCTTTCATTTTTCTCCCACTGTCACTTTCCTTCTGCCTCCTGGTAATACTTCTGCAGTGGTGTGTGACATGGGACAGACAGTCCCATGGCAGGAACTGATAAAGCACATGCCCAGCGTGCCTTCAGATGGCTCAGAGCTTTTCCTTGTGTCATTTCTTTTTCTAACCTTAGATGGTTATTTTCTTGACCACAGATTAAACACTTCTGTGGGGAGTAGGAGAGAGTTGTAATGGTTGTCCACCATAAGTGGTGGATTATTGAACTTGAAAAGTGTATCTTGATTTCTGTGTTGCTTATCTTTGTGGGAAGACAGCAGAGCACAGAAAGTTTCATTATCCTAGGCTTTCCCCAGCTTTGATGACCTGTGCTGCAGCACTGCCAGGCTGATGCTCAGTGTCTTGGTAGGCAGCAAAGCAAATTGTTCTGAGTTTCATTATATTTATTTCAACCTAATTTGTTTGAATATCTGAACTCTGATTCAAATAAGGAGAGAGGTTATCTTACAAGGAGCAGTAACTCATTATCTTCTCCCCTCACCTGCCCTTAGCAGGTCTATAGAACCAAGGAGTCTTTGAGGTTGTAAAAGGCCTCTAAGAACACAGAGTCCAACTGTCAACCCAGCACCACCACCTTGTGCACCACTAAACCATGTCCTCAAGTGCCAAATATGGTTTTTTTTTGAACACTTTCAGGCGTGATGACTCCACCAATTCCCTGGAGAGTCTTATTGCTTTACAACCCTTTTCATGAAAGTTGTTTTGTGTTTTGTTTTTTTTTGGTTTTTTTTTTTTTCTCTAATGTCCAATCTAACCCTTGGTGCAATGTGTCACCATTTCCTCTCATCCCTCCTGATGTTGGCTGTACCTCTGTTCAACTTTGCTGTGAGATGTTGACAGGGAGGTATTGCTTATGGACATGAGTATTATGCATATTAATCTTACAGTGTTAGCAATGCTTTGTAATTGGAATTCCCTCATTCCATTTATTGCAAAGATTTTGTAACTGGAATCCTCTTCCTGCACAGAGGATGTGTCCTCAAAAGGCTGTTGACCATCCTTGGATGGTCAACAAGGAATAGCAAGGAATGCCTTGAAGAAATAAAAACAAGAAATGGCCAGAGTTGAGCCATCCTTGGTAATGGCTTGGAAACCTTAAAGAACAATCTTACAGACTGAGGGAAGGTGATGATGGGCACCTTGTTCCTCTGAGTGATGTGTTCCAGGATTGCACCTCTGCAGGCTCAGCTTGGGATGCAGTGGCTCAGTTGCAGTGCTGGGATTAGGGCTGGTGTGGTGCTGTCTCTGCTCTCAGCTCATGCCTTGCCCTCCCCTCCTGGCTCTCCATACAGCATTTTTCTGCTGTGCTTTGCTGAATCATGCTGACCTTTCTGGAAGTAAAAACAGAAAGGAAAAGCACCCAGCTAAGAGGGCTGGTAGTGTCTGAACTGGTTTCTGTCCTGAAGCTGCCCTAAATTCCTAAGCGATTAACAGGCAAGATGAAGGTATTTGGTAGTGGAGAGGATGATAAGGTTTCAGTTTTTGATGGTTCCAAAATTGCCTTCAAAAGGCTTAAAGGTCTCTTGAATGGTCAATAGAAATTCCCAAATAAGTGACAGCAGGTGGAATTGGATGCGGTGCATTCTTGATGAGTTTGTACCACAGATACTGTCCTTGATGTTGTCCTGGAGCTGACTAATCTTGGGCTGCTTGGTGCAAACTTTATGAACCTGTTTTCTTTTCTTTTCTCTTTCCTCCAGGATGCATTGCAAGAGATGTATAACCAAGAAGGTGTATTTCCTGGCAAGAAGTTTAAACCTCCTAGGAGACCATGGACTCTCCTAAACTTTCTATTTTGGGCCACAGTTCTCCTCTCTCCTCTCTTCACATTTGGCTTTGGAGTTTTTGCAAGTGGATCACCTCTCCTTATCCTTGCTTTCCTGGGACTTGTAGGAGCAGGTAATAAAAACAGAGATGCTAAGCCCAGTGTGACACATAACAGGATCCTTTACCTCCAATAAGTTCTGTGTATTAATTAATAAGAATGGGGCTTGGAGGAAAATATTTGGAGCTCACTCACCAGTATTTCTTTCTATTACACAGCATTTTTATTGTTTCAAAAGCTTTAATCTGGGCAAATTTTCCTTCATATTTTCAGCAAAAGCTGTAGTAGTAGCAGCAGATGAATCTTGTAGCCCATTATTATAATACCTGAAGGAACAAATACTTTTACTGACAACTTGTCTGTGGATTAAAAGAACAAACAAAACCACCAGCACAAAAAACCAAACCAAAACAAACCAAAAGCCTCACAATCAATCAAACAAATAAACAAAAAACCCAAACCAAACAAAACAGAAAAAAAACCACCAAAACCAAAACAACAACAAAAACACAAAAAAAAAAACCCCAACCAAAAAATCCACAAAAACCCCAAAAAACCCCCACCCCAAAAAACATCATAAATACCACCAAATTCCCCCCACCACTCCTGCAACAAAAAACCCTTAGCAATAAAAGAAGAGGAAATAGAGGGAGAGGATATACTTTAGTCTTCATGCTACATGTTAACCAAGAGAAGCAGTAATTATATTTTTAAATCTGGATTGTCCCTCTTTGGGTGTCATTTGACCTGTGATCCCTGTGCAGCCTCGTACAGCACTCAGTTGGTCACTGCTGACTTGGGGATTGGGTTAACTCACGTGGGTTCTGCCTGTGTGTGTTTACATGTAACTTCCTAGATGCTTGGACTGGTTTTAACGTGCTTCTCATTTCTCTATTATATTTTAAAGCTTCCTTTGGAGTTCGTAGACTGATAGGAGTAACTGAAATAGAAAAAGGCTCCAGCTATGGCAACCAGGAATTCAAGAAAAAGGAATAACTGATGGCTGCAGTTCAGCACATATAACCAGACTATGGTATCCGATTAACTTCAGTTAAAAAACAACAACAAACACTTAGAAACTATCTTTTTCTTAATAACTGATGACTAATATTAATGAATAAAACTTGAGCCAAGAATGAAGAAGTTGGAGGCATCGGCTGAAGAGAATGCACCAACCTTCTGCCTGTTCAAGGATTACTGTAGTCAAGCTGTGGGAGAAATTCTGGGGTGGGGTGGAAGAAGAAACTAATTTTTCTTGCTTTTTGGGGGGACTTGGGGTGGGGGAGAAAAGAGGGCATTGGCCATGGCCACGTGTATCTTCAGATGACTGAAAACACTGGTTTCTGTCAAGAGCACTACACTCACTTTTACAACAGGAGCCATTGAATGTTTCCTCTCGCTAAAGCCAACGTAATGTTTATTGATTTCCAACTTCTCTTACTAATGAGCCAGGAAAAAACACCTTCCTTAAATGAATTGACAGGTGTTCATTGGGTTAGAGTCTTTTTGGCTGTGTTGTCATGGCTACAGATGAAATCCTGTTTTTATGTTACACTGACACTTTTTATTTTCAGGCAACATCTTATGACTTCTGTAATGCAGGAGAATGGATAGTGGAGTTTGGAAGCAGCGTATTATCCATCAGCACATCCCATAGAACAGATCCAGTAGGATAAAATTCTCATCCTATCTCCTGCTAACTGCTCAAGGCTGTTTAATTTCAAAATGCTATTTGTCTTGAGTGTTGTTTGCCCTGTTTCACATCAAACATGTTCCATAATTTTGAATCTGTTTGGGGTTTTTTTTAATTAGTGGTTGACCGTGGGATTTAGAGTTGTGCAAAGAAGGAAATTTTTTCAATTATCCTTTTATTTCTGTTTTCATCTCTCATTACCAAAGTCCAGTTCAGCCAACCTCTCACAGTAAACTGGGAGGCAGCACTAGAAATCAGCACAATAGTTTTCAAAATGTCTTCTTTTGCAAAAAAATGTGAAAAGGAGAGGTCTGTAGCAGTCAGATTTTGAATGCTGGCATCTCTTGAACTTCTAATGAAAGTTTCAACATGGATTTGGATGGGGCCAGGACCTTACCCTGTGTGCGTCAGGATAGGGTATGCTGCTCTTTTGATTTGATCATGCTTTAGATGTTCATGTGAAGTTTTTTGCAAGGTGAGCTGTGCTGTTAAAAGAGCATAAGGTCTCTTCAGGGATTTTAAGTAGTTTTGCTTGTTGACATTTTGGTCTTCACTGAAAATTAGAGCTCAGAATCATGTCTGTACCTGTCTCCTTTTGTTCCTTTCTTTTTCTTCCTTCCGTTTTTTTACAAACGCACATTCAGAGATTTCTGTAGGTTGCTGCTGTATGCATAGCTGGTGAAATATTTGCAAAGAGATGGTAACTATACCTGTGTGTTTAAGTCTGAAGGTCACAATCTCCATTTGGCTGCTCGCAGAAGTGGGTGAAATGAGTCGCAGATCTACAGCTGAGGGTAGAAGCTAACCCTCAGGGTTTGTATCTTTAACCCAGCTGCCACTAAAATATTTATCTCACTTTTGTAAAGAGCAGATTTTATCAAAGAACTGGTTGTTGTTTTCATCTTTGCTCCAGTAACCAAGATAAGAGAGTAATAATTTACCTTCTTTCCGAATTTGCTCTTAACTGTTGGAATGTAACCTATTCTCCTACAGGTTTTTCTGTTTTCAAACACTGGAAGAGCAATTTTGTAACTTAGAAAAATATTTTACTTGGGGTCATTAATCACTTGTTCTGTCATGCACTTGATTTTTATTTGTGGTCTTTTCAACAAGAGCATTTGAAGGATGACCTGAGTTCTGTCTGTCTCCTGTTGGACTCCACCTCACTGAACCCTTGTACCCAGGCCCCCAGTGTTAGTGTGTCATCTTTGTCCCCTCAATAAACCTTCCCTAAGAGAGGGGCTGCAAATCTGTTGCAAATGTTAGTGGAATTTGAAATACGCTTTGGGAACCGAGGAGAGCAGGGCCTAGCCATAACTCTGTTTTCCTTGCTGGATGTTTTTGTACTTTGTCTTCAAATACAGTCAGACATCCAAATGCTGATAAAGTTAACTCTGGCTTTTCCCTGTTTTTAACCAGAGGACTGAGAACAGTGTGGGGTTCGTTCTTTTTTTTTTTTTTTTTTTCCCTCTTTCTTTTTCTTCTTAAGTGATTCAGTAATGGGTATAATTCTTGCTTCCTAGAAAGATGTTACAAATGCTGTATACTTGCTTCCTGAAGATGATATTGAGTATATATAAATTGTACTGGCTTAGCAGAAGAGGCTTGCAAAGCAGGCTGACCATTGACTATGTTTTATACTTACATTTTGAGCAGTATATTAATGGGCATGACAAGAATTTCACAAAATAAATCCCTTCTTAATGCTGAGAAGAGGGGAGCTGCTTAGAGGAGAAAGGAATTAATGGCCTTTCTCTTTACAGGATCCTTTTCTCCTCTTAGTGCATGTAACTCCCTATTCAGGATCATGGGATTAGTGCATGTACATCAAGGGGAGAATAATCAACATTTCATATTTTCTTATCATAACTTATTGGTCATGCTTTCTTTTTGAAAATATAATAAATACATCATCAGATACTTAAATTTTGCTCTTCTAAACAGACATATCAGTAACCACTTGAAAAACTGAAACCTACAGCAGTGCACAAAACAGTACAAAACCAACACAAATCTCTTAATTTTGAATTTTATCTCTCGAATAGGGGTTTTTATACATGCGCGCGCACACATACACAGAATATGTATAAATTAAGATGACTGGAAGTAGCTGAAGTTAATGTCACTAATGAAGATTAGCAGGTGGATTGGATTGGAAAAGTGAGCATAGATTTTATATCTTATTTTCTTCTGGTTTAATAGAGCATAGCTTGTATATTTGACTACCAAGCCCTTTAAGAGCAATAATAAACAAAAATATATCATGTTTTTCGTCTTTTGCTTTTCAACCGTGCTAGGTTTAATAAACTTACAGCTATGGGAGTGTTTTTTCTCTCCACCTTTCAGAATTTTCCTTTATTGTTTATTTGTTTGGAGTAAATAGAGTTATTCAGTATGGACTTGGAAGCTGACTGCCATGGAGTTCAGCATTTACTCCGAAGAGAAATGGTTCTCAGACCAACGGGAACAGATGATAAGTGTATGCTTTTGGCCTTGGCAGCACTTCTTATTGTCACCAACAGCAATGATGCTGCTCTTCAAGTGGGATTTTCAGTTCCAAAGTAGAATCACATTGACCTACATCTGAGAACCCAGTGAGAGAGCTCGGGGACTGCTGGCCATGTGGCATCTCTGAGTTGGGAAGGCACAAAGAGCTGATGCTGAAGAAGGATGTGGTATCCAGAGGCCTTGGCTCAGTAGGATTACAGTTATCTTTTGCTCATTGTGGGCTGAATGTGCTCTTGCAATTGACTTTGCATCACTGAGCAAAATATCTGTCTCTGGCACAAAGAGCATGGGCAATGTTCCTTTGTTCTGCTTTAACTAATCTCGAAGGGCTCTACACTTAATTGCTGACCAATGAATCTGACTGCTGCCTGTGTCGTAATTGCCTGGCATTCACAGGAGAAGTGGGTGTGTCTGCTCACTTCCACGTGGTACCTCTTGTCTCCATCACCAATGTCTGTATATTTGCTCACCTGCATCTTCTGCAGATGGTTTGGTTACAACCTCTTAGCAGGAACTCGGAGCTTTCCAGTTCAGCCAGTCCTACAGCAGCTGTCTCACATGGCTGGGGTTTTGTCTTCCTGAATTTTGGTGCTGGTTGACAGCCCTAGGTCTGAAGTGACAGGGTTGTGTTTGTGTTACATGATAATGCAACTTTACTGCTTCAAAGCAAAATTTTAGCAGGGAAGAGAAGACATTCCCAGGCCTGTTCACACATGCCCTCCCTACCTGGCAACAGGGTCCCTCTGGTGAAAGGGAGTTGGGACAAGGATTTTACTAAGAGTTGGAATAATGAGAAAGCAAGGGAGTCACTGTCCATCAGATATTTGCTGAAAGTACTGTAAAAGTACTGTTCTGTACCCCAAAACCTGGTTTTGTTTCATATACCTTTTGAAGAAATGTGGGGTTGGAGGCTTTTAATAACACTGACTTCACACTACACAGAGCGTTTCAGATTGAAGACAGACAATCTGATGTATTCTGGCATCTTGGAGAAGTATTTGCTAAGGAGTCTGAAGCCAGGCTTGGACAGACCTCACCCAAGTGTTTCATGCAGATGCTGGAGGCCAACACAGATCAAAGTGAAGAATCCATTCCTTGATCTCCTTTGAAGATGGGATGCAGCAGGATAGCTCACAGTGTCTCCTGGATGCCATATGCTTCTGTCTCCTGGTGTGACGGTTCTGATTCCCAGCAGACAATTGCTGCAAGTTCTGCTGTGTGCCTGCACAAAGAAGCTCATCCCTGTGATGGGGATGCTGAATTTGTACTCCCACCCAGTGTGTCACAGCTGCTTGAACCTTCTGATTGTAACAGGTGACTTCAGGGCTGCTGGTGCTGAGTGAAGCTGGGATTTGAAGCAAGTGACAGCCATGCTGGCAGCTGTGAGGGAGAAGGAACTCGACAAGGTGCATCGCTGGGAGGAGCAGGAACACTGACAGGTCCTGCCAAATTCTTGCTCTGAGAAAACTGAGTGATCCCCAGGAGCTTTGCAAAGCAGAGACAACTGTGTGAGAGGCAAGCTCTGACTCTAATGTGGATGTGAGACCTCCCTGTGACAACTTACAAAATAACCCTTGCCATGTTCATGTGGTTTGGGTCAGAATTCCTCCTAAAAGTCTTGTTTCAGATGGGGACTCATCCTGCCCTGTTTGTCTTTAAGGCTGGTTTATCTGATTGTCTCTGCAGCAAGATGCTTGCAGGCTGTTGGTTGTGTGTTATTCACCTGCTGTGGTTTGGGGTGAGAACATTCTGGAAGTCAGTGTGACAGGGTCTGTGCCATGTGTGTTAGCCACCAGACAAAGTCATGAAAATATTTCATACTTCAGAATTGGGAAGACATGGGATTGGCATCTAAGACAAATATGTGTTTCTCTGATCCTTGGCCTCTCTAGGCTTTTAGAAAGCTGCCTGTATTTCTTAAAATGTTATACCTGTAGTTACCAGCCACTGCTCAGTTTTTGAACCAGTAAAGAAAGATTAATTGTGCACTTGCACTGTTGAGAGCACTTGAGTGCAGATAGTCTATTTCTAAAAGCCACTTGCAGAAGCAGCATTTTATCTTTTTAGGAGAAAAATGTATTTTAAAATTAGACACTTCAGCAGCAATCAGAATATAATAGTACTTTTAAAATTTAAATTAGAAGTATTCCTTAGCGTGGGGGCTACCACTACTAATTTTCAGTCTTACACAACTTTTTTAATTTTAGCCAGCGTGCATTCTTAAGGAAAACACGCTGAGTTGCTAATTACTAAAATACAATTTGCAAAGGAAGGAAGAGTAGGTAGCAGAGCCTAATCAGGAATTAAATTTCACTCCCCAAGGCATGAGCGGGTTCTGTGTGCCTCCTTTACTCCGTGCATGTGCAGAGAGCCAAGCTGTGTCCCTTTGTGTCCCTTTGCTTCAGCTGTGTCCGAGCTGTCCCTTGTGACATCTGAATGCTGAACTCACTCACTCCTCAGATCACCAGCAAGTTACTGTAGCTTTAATCTAAACCTTCTCTCTGAGGAGACTCGCCCTCCTTAAGCTGATTGATGTGTTGCAAACCTGTCATCGGAGGGCAGAGCAAGTCACCAGATGATGATTATTAGCCAAATCTCATGAGTAATAAAACTGTATACAGGGTATGCATTTACTGTGCATGTGTATATATTTTTTGTACATTTTTACAGTTATTTCCTACACTTGATTTTATGACATTCAGAAGAAGTGTGTCTGAATCTGGTGAAAAACAAGAAGCTATTAAGAAAACCTGACCCTGTCACCTACTGTAGTTTTTACGGAGAACTGTGCCCAAACAAAAATGCAGATTTACAGTGCTATGCAAATTTTACTTTGTAAGTTGTCTCTTAAATTTTGCTTAAGTAGTTTACGCTGTTTTTACTGGGCTTTCAGGAAAAAAAGATGAATGCAAAAGCCTCGTCTTGTAAAATAAAATAGCTTTGGCTGTGTGAAAGTACTGTATATTAGAATCTCATTCACACTTTCAGTTGCTTATTTAACTGTATGTGATTTTGTACATACTATGATGGAATAGAGGGGGTTTAATTGTGCTTGAATGAAAAAGGGTGACTGCCCAGCATTTGGGGTTTTTTCCAGTGTTTAATGAGCAGCCCATAATGTAACTGGGAGATCTGCATCCTTTTCCTACTTGCCACTCTGATTTTTGTGACTAAACATGCACTAAGGGCTATTTTCTTTTTGTTTTGGTTGATTTCATTTCTGTTTATGCTTTTTGGTCTCAGTTTTGCAAACTGATCCATGTGAGGGCCACATGTCTGCAGCAATAACCTGGATGGATCATTTTCTGGGGATGGGAGGCAAGAACAAGATGAAGCCTATGGGCATTCCCTGCACAAAGCCAGTCCTTCAGAACTGCAGAGGAATGGTTCACTACTAAGGCACCTATAACAGCAATATGTAAAGTTTTGTATGACTCTTTCAAAAGATCAGAATGGAGAGGGAGGTATCTTCCTTTCCTGAAGGATCCTCTAAAGTAACCCCAAAGTTGTATCATCGAAAAAGTTGACACTGCAGCAGGGTAGTGTGGTTGTATGGAGAGATCCTGTAGATTAAACAAATTTGTCAAATCTGACATCTTTTAAGTTTCTATTTTTCACTAGAAGATAAAGCACTTCCTCCTGTGTACACCAGTATCATACACCTGTACCTTTATACATGCTCTGTCCCCTGGGCCATCAGCTCCTTCGCCTATGTGATCCTTTAGCAAATGACATTTGTGTCATAATATCACATCCCTGGGTCTTTTGCTACCCTGCAAGCATGGGGTTCTTAGTTTCTCCTGTAGGTTTTCTATTCTCTGATCTGTTCTCCTTTGAACAGTCTAGGTTGGGCTGAGCTGCCTTAAATGACAGATGAGTGGTGTCATGTGTCACTGTGTGGGAGGACCTATTTTTCATGGAGATGATAGCCTTCCATTTGAAGAGTATGCAAGCAGAAACTTTTTTTGTGTTACTTTTGAGTTCTCACAAATACAGCTTTTCTTACCTCAGTGCCTCTGTTAGATTTCCTTGGATCCATAATTCATGTTTAGAGGACAATACTTTGATCTGGAACCAACCAGTGTCAGACACCACAACTACACTTGTGAGAAGCAGTGAGCAGGGGGGTTTATGGTCAAGGGGAGGTCACTGGGGCAGTGTGTCACTGCATTGTTTCACAGCCAGCACTGCATAAAAGAGCTGTGGAAATGGAACATGTTTGCCCATGCATGAAGCACAGGGAATGTTTGTTCCTGTGCTGAGCAGTCCACATTACAGTGATCTCTGGGAGCTTCTTACACACCCTCTCTTTAAGTTGCTAACACCATTGGAGGCTACTTGTTGTGGTGGCATTTTCTGTATGTACTTTCATCTCATTCCACTCTTTTTCTTCCAATAATTCCACTCTTTTTCTTCCAATACTGCATTAATGTATTTGGGAAAACAGCCTGGAATTCCATAAAAGCAATGCTATGTTCTCAACACCAGATACAATCAGCTGCTGCACTGGGTGCAAGTTCATGGTTCAGATGTGCCACCCTCCTGAGTGCTGCTATGTTGGGCAGAGGGCTTTTGGGGTGAAGGACAGGCTGATGCATTTCCTACATGCCTCTAAAACTGGAGTCTGTTCTCAGAGACTTGACAGTGTGCCTCTGTGAAACAAAACTTTGTGTAACAGGATTTTGTAGGTGCATACAAGGTTAATAGCTGTTGTAGGGGTTAAGGAAATGCTCTCCTGGATTTCATTACAACCTATATGGTATGTCAGAGTCCAGTGCTCTCTGCCCAGGTTCTTCTAGCCATCCTACACATGGAGGGGACAATGATTAATTCCCCCTCTCCTTGTGTGACTTGGGAAGGTATTTAGACCACCAGTTGATCCACTCAGCTGTTGGCAGCTGTTAATCTGAACCAAAGGCCAGTCCTGGTCCCAGTTGTGCAGAGCTGAAGTCAGTCCCACAGCTGTGGTCTGTCACACCCCACAGCAAGGGACCTTGGCAGGCCTGAGAGGTGGGGCCGGTGGGAACTTCATGAAGTCCAACAAAGCCAAGTACAAGGTCCTGCAACTGCATTGGGGCAATCCCAGACACACCTATGGGATGGGCGGGGAAGGGACTGAGAGCAGCCCTGCAGAGAAAGACTTTGGAGTGATGGCTGACGAAAAACTCAACATGAACTGGCAGTGAGTACTTACAGCCCAGAAACCAACCCTGTCCTGGTCTCCATCAAAAGGAACGTGGGCAGCAGCCCCAAGGAGATTCCCACCTCTGCTCTGGTGAGACCCCACCTGCAGCACTGTGTCCAGGTCTGGTGTCCCCAACATCAGAAGGATGTGGAATTGTTGGAACAAGTCCAGAGGAGGCCACAACATTGATAAGAGGACTGGAGCACCTCCCCTTTGAAGAAAGGCTGGGAAAGTTGTGGCTGTTCAGGCTGAAGAAGAGAAAGTTGTGTGGAGAGCTCAGAGCACCTTCCAGAGTCTGAAGGGGCTACAGGGAAGATGGAGAAGGGCTCTGTCAGGAACTGTACTGACAGGACAAGGAGTGACAGGTACAAACTGAAAGAGGGGGAATTTAGGTTAGGTAGGAAGAAATTCTTCATTGTGAGAGTGGTGAGACCCTGGCACAGGCTGTCCAAGAAGATTGTGGACACCCCATCCCTGGCAGTGTTCAAAGCAAGGCTGGATAAAGCCTTGAACAACGTGGTCTAGTGGGAAGCTGATCATCAGAACTAGATGATCTTTAAGGTCCATTCCAACCTCTTAAAATTCTATGATCCCTTTATTAATTACCCACATGCACCACGCTCACTGATCTCCACTGAGCCTTCTCTCCTGCTAGGGGTTACAGGTCACCCACAGAAATAACATATATGATATCAATACATTATATGAGATACATGCACATATAGAAGTCCCCTATACGGCCAACATCATTACATTCTTGTGTGATAAAGGTTTGTGCCAAAGGGACAGCACTGCTAGGATGCTGGGGCTGGAGCTGGAACTGTGACATCTGAGCTGACGGGGTTGGAGTAGGCATTTCTGCTCTCTGCTGGAAAGACAAAGCACCTTGCTTCCCAGGGCCAAAAGCAGGTGCCCCTGTGCCATCTGTGGTCACTGCCTCTGTGCAGACACAGCACAGGATACAGGGAGCAGTGCAGTGCAGGGTTTGAGAGACGTGGAGCATGCTATGCAAGCAAAGCCAGTTTATCACACCAGTCACCCATATTTATAGTTCTCTAAGTTCTCTACAAAATTTTCCACTCAGACCCCTTTGCCCCCGTTCCCTTGGTAACAGAGTCTTTTCGGTTGTTACATCCTTGTTACATTCTTCTGTGCCAGCAATGTCCTTGTTACATCTTCTCTCCTCAGAGTGGTCAGAGTGACCAGACATGATGTCTTCCCTTTTGTTCTTGCCTTGAGTTTCTCTCTCCCATAGCACTGACAGTGCTACCCAGCTCAGCTTCCGTAGCTGTCTGACTGTCCACAGCTCACTCTCAGGACAGGTTCTTTTACTTTGCTGTGACTTGTAGTGTGAAAATGGACTGCCTTTGTTTTTCATCTTGCTGATGTCTGGCAACACTTGCAAAAGCCAAATTCAGCGCTGGCCTAGTTTTGACATCTCTTTTTGGTGTGGTATTTTTTTTTTTTTTTTTTTTTTTTTTCACTTCTGCAATGAAGTTACAAGTAGTTAAGTGCTTGTGGTTGCTCCATTTATAAGGAATATCAGTAGAAGAAAGAAACTAATCAGTTCAGGAACACATACAAATCTCCTCCCATATTTTGCTGCAATGAAATATGAATTCCACAAATACTATCAGGAAAATGCCAGGGGTTTTTTGCTTCCTATCAGCTCAGAGCTCCTTGTCAAAGGTAGGGGACTGCTGCCCTTTGCCTCTGTGCAGCAAAGCTGCTTTGTAGGTGATAAAAGTAGGGTTCACTCTGCCACAGAGCTGAGCTGATCCCCTGAGGCTCCCTGGGGGAAAATCCTTCTCTCTGGGATTACTCCTGTCTTCACACAACTGCTGCAAGTGTCATGTTTGACCAAACAAGGCTGATTTCTTCTCGGCACAGCCTGGCTTTCTCCCAGCTGTGAAAGGCTTTAGTCTGAGCAATTGCACAAAACTGAGGTATAGAGAAAATACAAAACTCTTCCTGTTTAGCTGCTTTCTTCTTATGTTCCACCCAGCACATAATCATGTAATTCCCATAATTTGCAAAGTTTTATGACAAAAAAAATCTGACTTTTAAAAATTTAATTATTTTCTATTATTTAAAAATCTGAATGTTTTTAGTACAGAGCATTTATTGGGATTATAATGGCACAGTCTGCCAGAAGGATGCACTGCTTCCTCTCTAACTGAACACAATAAGAGTTTGCCTGGCAAATCTCATATTTTTCTGATTAATGGAAGAGATGGAAGAGACCTCAATCTGCTAAAAAATGCTTTTATGAAAAGGCTTTTGAATGTTCCTCAGCTGTGAGGTGTGGACAAGACACAACCCTGCGCTGCAGACTGGAACTCTGTATTTTTGGGGAGGGAAACTTGCTCACACCAGGGTTAGTTCCCTGCTAGATGGGAACAAAAAACCCACATTCCCCCAGCACCCCTGCCCCAGAACTCCAGTAAGATTAGAAAGGCAGGCAAAGGAAACCTGCAAATTTCTTATTTTCTGAGTGTACACTCTTGCTGGCAAGAAGGCAGCTGGCCTATCTAAATTAAGTACTGCACATAATGGAACATAAATTATTGCTGTTAACTCCAAAGCGATAACGTGGTTAGGGAGAACAAATTGCATGGAAGCAATATGGGAGTTTCTGCTTACTCTCAAAGGGATCTCTTGGTGGAGTAACCTCTGGAGCTAATGTTAGGTCTGGGAATTTTACAGCACTAATAGGATTAGGCACATGACTTCCTTTTCAGTCTGATGGGAGTCAGTGTTTAATTCCCTTGGGCTTCTCTGAGATTTCAGCACAGGTTCAGAAGTGTCACCCAAACCATCAGTACACCCAGGTTTTCCCTTCTGTTTCCCCCAGACAAGATTTCCTATTTCACCCATCAGAAGGGTAAAGGGCCTTGTATTTGGTGTGCAACCTGTAACAAAACAGTACTCACTCCTACTCAAGCTACAAAACATCATAACTGTAGAGCACCTTTACAAAAATGAAATATCAGAATTTTGTTGTTCCACTTGCAAGAGGAAACCTCCTTTCTCAAAAGCTGACTGAGGAGGGTTCAAGCTTAGTTTTACTCAGCTTCAGTTTGGTGCTCAGGGTAGGGCTCTCAGTACCTTCGTGTCTTCAGGCACAGCTGAGAAGAACTAATAGGGTGTTAAAAGTAGTGAAGCCTTGTTTGCAGTGCTGCTACAGGTCCTGGATCTAAGCAGCATCATCTGTTTGATATATTTGCTGCTGTATTATTTGGGGAGCAGTAGTGGTGAGAGCAAGAATTGATGAGATTTCATTGTTCTTCCTCTTCCATCAATGATATATTTTGTTTTACAGCTGCCTCAGTAGCTTTATGACTAAGAGCACCAGGGTCTAATAGGATTAAAGCCTGGAATAGAAACCTGTGGTGGAAATAGCCTGTGTGGCCTGGATGTCTTTATGATCTCAAAACTTACACTACTGCTGAGTCTTTAGTTGTTTAGCCCTCCTCCTTCTCCAAGAAATCACACATAGCCCATCAACTTAACCCTCTGAGCGAGAGTCCTGCTGTCATGGCAGGAAACAAAAATAAAAATAAGGATTCTGAAGGGGAGGATCGTCATCAGAATATTTACTTCTATCCTTATTATGAATGGCTTTCTGGGCCTCTTCTTCAGACTTCATTATTCTTGTAGTACTTCAATTTTGCCACCCACGGAGGACCTGCCTAAGATAAGCTTGCAAGGGAATCTAATTTCTAATTAATAATGTATTTTAATTTAACAACTAATAATTTTACATTCTAATTTGGAATTGAGCTTTCCCTTGATGAATGCAGAGAAGAGTATTTAAATAATGGTGTAACTCACTCTAAGAATCCCTCTTTCCTTATTCCCACCAGTTTTACATTATCCCTTGGACACATGTGAGCTCTTCCTCAGGCTGGTGTGAAGGACAGAGATTAAACAATCATCCTTAGAAGATCCTTAGACTAGATCCTTATGGTTTAGAAAATTGATTTAGAATTTTAATGATCTCATTCTTATCAACCTCAGTACTCTTCAGAAGCTACTCCTAAAAAGGACGATAAATGAAATAACAACCCAGAACTACCATATGTTTGTACAAAAGCATAATTAGTTAGTAAAGGTGTATTTTAATAATGTTTCCTGTAATGTGGTTTTTAAAGTGACCATACATCTATTTTCTAATTGTGTAGTAAGTAAAAATGAATAGAAATGAATATATTCTGGAGGAAAGGGTTGTCAGTCCCCAGCTGAAAGAGTTCAGGTGCAGACTGCAGAGTACAGCTGATAAAAGAACAGTGACTTACCTTGTGAGCTGGGAGCAGGGAGCTCTCTGGCTGTGCACAGATTAAACACATCATGCTCTCTCCAGGTCTTCATGGCAGGCCATGACAGCTTTCCTGTGTCTGGTGATGAAATCACCTTGCTGATTTGGTACCAAAGCTCCTGCACTTGAGTTGTGCATGGAAATATCCCATGGTGGTGGTCCCTTTACCTCCCCCTTTCCCAAAGAACAGCCAGTGTCCAAATGTGTATCTTTCTGGGCTACTACCTCCTCTCAGGATAGGGTAACTTTCCAGACAAACAACCCTTTTCTTCTAAGGTTTCCAGTCTCAAGAGGAAGTTCAGAATTATGCTGGAGTGTGACTGTCCTGGGACTCTGCCTTGGGCTCTCTGCCACTCATACTCTTGGCCCAAATGAGAATGACAGTCCTGACACAAACCTCTCTCATGAGTGAGAATGGATTTCCATTTTCACACAGTTTGAGCTGATGTCCTCATGACAGCTACTACAGCTCCATGCTCAGCAGGGCTGGATGGCAGGGAAAAGGGGGTGCTCAGGGAGCAGAGGCACGTGATACAGAGAAGTAGCATCCATGAAAATCCAGGGAGAGTGCTGGATGCTCTCCCTTTGAATCTTGCTGTTCAAGACCTGCTAATTAGCCCAGTGCCTCCCTGCTTGGCAGCTGCAATGTTTCTGTTTTGCAGCTCAGGTCTATTCTGAAAATAGTCCAGAGCTGAAGAACTCCTGGGACTTGAGTGCGTTCTCTGCCTGCTGGCACCTGACCTTGTTTCTGCCCACACTGGTTGAAAAGTCGTTTGGATTTCAGGGAGCTGTGGAAGGTGCCAAGATCACTGCACTATTGCTAGTTAGTTACTAAATATGTTTGAGTGGCTTGGGAAATGGATCGAAATGACCTATTGGGGGAGAAGAAAAGGAGGCAAGGGCAGTGGTAGCTCAGCTGCAGGTTGAATTCCTCTGGTCTTTAGAATTAGCTTGGAGTAAGGGCTGTCACATCTGCTTTTTCCTCTTCTTTCTTTTATGTGGTGCATGTGGTACAGGGAGAGCAAGAGCAATTGCTGGCACCATTAGACACGTAACATCCTGGTAATGATGTCTATACTTTCCCACTCCAAATTTCACACTTTGAACTCTTTCCTCTTTCCTGAGGTGGGTTGGTGTGCTTGTAACACACTCAGCACTTGATCTGAGTCCAAATGCCTTTCTCATATCTGCAAGGTAGAGCTGCCTCTGATAACTCAAACATGCTGCCTTTTTGTGGCATGCTCCCTGGATGAGTAGGATTTTAGAGAACTATTCAAAGCAAACTGTTTGGAGGAGGAAAGTCTGTCTCAAGGGGAGTTAGAAGAGAGGAACTGCCAGAAAACGAGGTTTCTTGGAGTCCCCCAAGGACTGATGTTGAAAAGATTGTGAAGATTATGCTGGACAAATAGCAAGGTACTGATTCTCCCTTCCAGGTCAGAGAGGATCTCCTCCTCCTTGCTCCAGCTGCTCTGCCCTGGCTTGCTGGCCAGTATTTCTGTAGACTCCTTTCTTAAATATTTTCAGCATACTATGATTTCTCTCTTTTTCTCTCCCCTTCTTTAGGCTGTTGCTTTTCCTGACCCTTCTTAAAGTTCTTTGGTCCCACGTTTCAACTTTGTCCCTCTGGTTTGTTTGGTGGTCATTTAGGGGTTTCAGAACAGGGACACACAGCAGCTCTGTCACCTTCTCTGCAGTCCCTTACATTTTTCTATCTCTGGTGATGGGGAACTGTTCACAAAACACAGCAGATTCTGCTGCAGAAATCTATGGATAGAATGAAAATGCTCTTAAAAAGAGCTTCTATGGAAATAGGTTCCCCATGCTGGTTTTGTTGCTATTAAATACATTTAAGTCAATGATTCATTCCCAAGGATATGAAATAAAACACAAAAATTCTGATTATGTACCATTAATGATTTGTGACTGACACACTAATTCAGAAAGACAAGGTGGTTTTTAAAGTACTCATTTAAAAAAAAAAGGAATTTACAATCTTATAAAATTATTTTCCCCAATATAAAAATCTTGTCTTTTTTTTTTTTCTGTTTCTGCAGGTGGCTGTGATTTCATGAAATTACTTAATTAAAAACAGAATTTACTTCAGTTAAACATTCTGTGCTTTTGGTGACAGTTTTCTGCCTGCTGCCAAAAATCAAAGTGAAAACATAAAACTAAGCATTTGCTTCTCTCCTGGCTCCTTGAAAAATTCTTCCTTTGGGGTAAAGTTTCCTTCACTAATTCTGTAAAACTTAGTTACAGTTATTATGTTGTTTTATTTTTAATCCCAAACACTGTGTAGAGTGATGGTCATCTCAGTGGAAACCCATGGACTTCAATATCCATTTCTCCCTAAATATTAAATACCAAAACTATCAAGGGAAAATGTAAGAAATCCCTGCAAGCAAAGATTTATCCTTTAACCTTATTGGAAAAATTTGTATGAACTTTGCCCAGAGGGGAAAGTTGATGCTCAGCCTGAGAAGGGAGGCTTTCTCTAGAAATTCCTTCAGTTTTTCATTCCAAACCTTGCAACTGTTGAACATTCAAATATTCATCTTCCCCAAGAAGTTTCTCTCCTGTAATTATTTTCAGGTCAGACAGAATTTAAAACTTTGGTAGAAAAGCACAGGTATAAGCTCTCTCCTACCATTCCACCCAAGACTGGCCATCTACAGGCTCAGTTTTAAGTAGTGGTGACAATACATCAAAGTCTGGGTATTATTTCATTAATATCTCTGGCATAATCCTACACTATGTCACTGCAGGGAAACCCATCCAATCTGTTAAATGAGATTATTGTAAAAACAAGCTGAACTGGACACTCTTTTCCTCCAGCAAGTAGGTTGGGATAGGTGAGAGATTGTGAGGGAGTGACTTTGCTGGGCCAGCTGACCCTAATTGGCCAAAGGGCTTTTCCTTACATACAACACAACCCCCTAAGGTCACTGTCACCAGCAAATACTGGGACAGAGAAAGGGAGATTTCTGGACTCCAAGGTGGCTTCCGCTTGGAGAATGGCTGGTCTGCATGTCAGAGGTGGTCAGTGATTTCCTTTGCTTCATTTCTCTTTCCTTCTCCTAATAAGCTGGTTTTATCTCAACCCATGTGGCATTCCCACTTCTGTTTTTCTTCTTTTCTCCCCCTGTCCTGCTGGGGATAGGAGAGTGAGTGTTTGTGTGGCTGCTGGCCTGGCTCAACCCACTATATCCAGCAGAAATGTTACAATGTGGCCAGATATGGAGAAGATTTTTCATGGCAAATCTTCACTTGGGTTTCATATGAATGAGAGGATACAAGAAATTCATGACTGTTATTGCTAGCAAATCCTGGGATCCTAGGATCTACGGGGTATTTTACAGACAGTCAGATAAAACTGGAGAGAGGGAATCAAATTGTCCTGTAGACACTGCTGGTTTTGTCTTCATCCTGACTGAAACCCGGCATAAGAATTTTACTTTCCTCCTCTCAAACCCTTGCCTGCTGGTGATCATTTACTTTCATCAACACCATTATTTCTGTTTATCTTTTTTCTCTCTGCCTCCCCAAAATAGAATGGTTGTCATAATATTCAAACTCAGCAGGAACATTTTCAAATGTGGATTTTCTCCTGTAATGGACATTGCATCAAAACATGAGGCAATTAGGGATACACTTTAAGTGCTTTCCTTTCATTTTCCTGCTGCTTAAATATCTCAAAGAAATTCACCAGGAGTTGTCTCAGTAGAGACCTGAAGACTGACATCATATTTTAGGATTTAATGTTATAACGAAGAGCCAGGATTTAATTAACCTTCTTGCCCTTTGGGAGACCTGAGACATGGGATCCAGTTCCTCAGAAAACCACTGCTGCTTTTCTTGCAGTTATTGAGCTCATTAATCTCTGTGATACGTTTTACAGCTACGTTTCATTTTGATCAGCTTAAAGCACCAAATATTTCCCAATTAAATTCCTTGTCCTGCCTTGCAGAGTTCATCGTTTAAACAAACCAGTAACAGAAGAGAAGCAAGGGAGAAAAGAAGGAAATGGAAATTCAGGAGCAGAAAATGGTGTGGGATATGCTGACTTCCTCTGTTTGCCTGACACCTGTGCCACTGGGTTTGTGCATATGAAATACAACAGAACAGGACAATGAGAAATTTAACCCTTGGTTTACATTAGCCACCACACAATATACACAAACAGCACCTCTGAAACCAGTTTCTTCCTCTGAAACAATTCCCACCTTTCAAGTCAGACTTCATTCCTCTTCTAGGAGGGAGAGTTCTCAAAACCCACAGAAACTGCCCATGAAGCCAGCCTAACCCAAGGCCAGCCAGGTTAGTATTGATGGGACTGCCTGGTGCCAGGGGCTACTGGATGTATAAATCTCTAAACCATCAATAAGAAGAAACATCACAGAAGAACAGCTGTGCAAAATATTGATGGGAGAAAATTTTGAATTCTGTACGGTAACTTACTCTAACTCTGCAATAAATCCTGTTGCAGAGAGAACCTGTGAACTGAGGGAGAAGTGAAAAGGCTGCACAGAGCGCACAGAGAAAGTGAAAGTTGGAAGAAGAGAAACCAGCTCCTGCTAATGAAACAGTTAATGAAGGGCAGTTAAACCAAGTGAGTGTGATGTGCAGAGTCTGGGTGTGGCAATATAATGAGGAGTAGGGATGGAAAGAAAGGCTGCTGTGCTCTTCTGTCCACACCGACCTGAAATCCACAGGAAAATGAGATGCACAGACTTGGAAACCAGGAAACTCTTCCTGGTTTATTAATACACATGCAGTCTTTCCATCCAGTCATACAGATGCCTCCTAGATTAATCTGCTCCTTTATACTGTGCCTTAAAGATCCATCCCAGAGGTGACCTACTTGGGCACTAAGCCTGTGGCTAGAATAGAAATGATATTGCTGATATATTAAAGCAGTTGTACAGGCTCTGCCTGGCCACAAACTACCTCAGATTCAGCTCTTCCTCTCTTACTGACTCCTCATTCAAAGTGCAGGCATATTTCTGCCCTGGCTGATGTGGCAACTCAAAAGTTTTAGGCACCTGATACCCAGCAATCTGAAATGGTGAAGAGAATTTGCTTGGCTAAAGAGACTGTTTGGTAGCCAAAAATTAAATTTTATCTTGCCACGGATGTGAGGCTGAAAAATTAGAGAGAACTGTGGCACCATGGTGGCCTGCAATGATTATGTTTTGTGGATGTAAAAGTAATATTCACTTAAGACATGGAATGATTTCTAGTGGAGACAGAGAGTATTTTAGTTGGTGTAAAGGCAAAAGGAAAAGCAAAATTCTAGTTAGCCTTCAAGGAGTCCCTTTTCTACATTTTCCCCAGAAGGAAAATTCCATCCATTCATTTCAAAATGCAAGATAAAACCAGAAAATTGTGGAACTCCCAATTTCCAAATGTTTGATTTTTTTCTCTGTGTACTGCTCTATAAAAGATCTGCTTTTCCCATGAGAGACCAGTCAATTTCACTTTCCTGTCAAATTGATTTTCAAGTGCTTTTGGCAATTAAACACCTGAGAGACAATGTTAAACACCTGAGAGACAATGAAAAGTTGTTTTCTTTAGTCTTCTTGCCTATATTAATGAGTTTGTCTTGTTTTTTGGGGGGGAGAAGATGGTTTAGGAATAAACCACAAATGGAAATGTATTTGCTTCATTTGCTATCAAAAACAGCAAGCAGGGCTAGGACAGGGGTTTTCTTTTGCATTTGTGGTTTTGTTTGTTTGTTTTGTTTGTTTTAAAGAGAAACAGCTATACTGCAACATAAAAACTAGAGAGGAAATTGAATTGTTTATCAAATTCTAAAGCGATTAAAATGTTAATCCCAGTGAACTTATTTGCTTTAGCTCTAATCTCTGAGAAAAGGGGATAAATGCATTTGACTTGGGTTTACCTGTTTCCTTACCTGTGCTGTTCAAGACAGATGCACAAAATGAGTTACTTTGGAGCTTACTGAGAAGAATTTTTATTTTTATAAGTGCATAAAGAGTGTTTTTTCTTTTCTGTTTCAGTAAATGATTTTTGCCATCCACTTATCACTTATACTGTAAAACAGTGTTCAAGTGCTGACATTTTTAAAATAAAATTGTACCATGATCTATCTTGACTCTCAGAGCACTAAAAAGTGTTCGTGTTCAGCTGCTCACCTAAACCTGAAAATCAGGCAAAACATTTTATTGTGCTATATAAGATTCTTAAAGACTGACTGTGCTAAGGAAACAAGCTTTGTTACAACCAAGGTGAAAGCAAATTTCTGTGCAAATGTTGGGGAAAATATTCAAATACGTAACAACCAGTAAGCCCCACAGTAAAATGGTAGAGATGAAACTGGGAGTATTCAGCAGTAATAAGGGACATAATATGTTAAAAGAATGTTGTAATTATTTTTGATTCAGCATTATAAGTCCAGAAAAGAGTTAAGGTTTTACTGAAAGAAAATTCTAAACAAATTGACTTCTGTAAATATTTGAACACCCAAACCACCTGAACACAATGTCACTGTGCAATAACGAGTTATGATTAATTCACAGTTTACTTAACAGTCCTACCTGAGGTCACATTTGGCTTTACACATATATAGTGTTTTCCATTTTTTTACCCCTTATGGTAGGCTACTTTCAACATGCCCTTCAAGATCTTACTTTTATTTGAGACAGTAAGTGCAAACCCTCTAAGTTTAGAATTCTTGATTCTGAAGAAACTGCAGATGACCAAGGTGAACAGTAGATTTATTTAAAAGAAAGGAACAGCATCTCAGTCTAAAGTAAAACAAAGGGTCAATTTTATGGATCCAATACCACTAATCAGACCCAACAGAAGTGTAATGGGGTGTTATTATCTTTATGCATTTAAAACCCTGCATTATAAACCATTAAACTTCAAGGGCCACATTCACTCATATATTTGAAGTCAGTGGAAAATATGATCCCTAATGCACTTACTCCCACCGAACTAGCCGGGAATTGCCATGGGAATGACACATCGAGCAGCTGCCCATGTAGTCCATCAAAGCCTCACAGAAGTCCTGCAACAGATTTAAATGAGATTCATTTTAATAAAGAGCATCTCTTTTATGAGGGGAGCCTGAGGGAGCAGGGGCTGTTGAGTCTAGAGAAGGCTGGGAAGGGATCTCATCCATACATAGAAATATTTTCCAAGAGAAAAGGTGGTGCTTGGACTCGTCAGGAGTGTCCATTGACAGCACAAGGAACAACGGGCATAAACTAAACCACGAGAAATTCCACCCCTACACAAGGAAGAAAGAAGTCCCTCCATTCTTTCCACCGCGGCGGGCAGAGCTCTGGGTCAGCTGCCCGGGGAGGCTGTGGAGTCTCCCTGTCCGGAGACATTCCAGACCCACCTGGAGGCGTCCCCGTGTCCCCCGCTCGGGGTGACCTTGCCCGGGCACGGGGATGGACTGAGCCATCTCCAGAGGTCACTCCAAGCCCGGCCATTCCGCGATCGGCCCCGTTCAGGCCGGCCCGGGGGGCTCCCACCCTCCCTCGCCTCGGCCCGTCCCTCAGAGGCCTCCCGGGCCCCCGCCCCATCCCGGGCCGCGCTTCCCGCTCACCGCCCGCCGCATCGCGCCTTTCCCGGGCTCCCCGGCGGCGGCGCTCCCCGGAAGCGGTAATGCCTGCCCGCTGATCCAGGAAGCGGATGAGCGTCTCCCGCCCGCCTTCCCCTCCGGAGCGGCGCTGCGGGGACGCGGGGAAGGGGGTGGGGGGAGGCGGGGGGGGGGACGGCAGCGGCAGCAGCATCCCCGGCCCGGCTCGGCCCGGCCCGGCCCGGCCCCGCGGCCGCGTTTCCATGGCGCCGGGCGGGCGGGGGAGCCGGGGCTGACGACCCCGCCCGCTCATGGACCCCGCCGAGGAGGAGGAGGGCAGGGAGAAGCCCCCCGTGATCTACACCATGGAGAACAAGCCCATCGTGACCTGTGAGTGCTGTCGGGGCCGGTGTTTCCCGAGGGGCCGGCGACAGGCAGCGGAGGGGGGCTGGTTTTGGGGGGTTCCCGCAGCTCCGGGTGGGGACAGGGCGAAGGGGATCTGCCCGCAAAGGGGATCTGATGGCGGGGTTTGCCTCTTCGCTGCTTCCCCTCCTTTTCTCTCGGCAGTGGGCAAACTTGGGGTTGTTTCTGTAGTAAATAACGAGCCGAATGCCGTGCTCGTAGGTGCTCAGGGGAGGAAGGTAAAATACGGGAATAAATGGTGAGCCCCAAACTTCCTGCCAGCGGGCTTTGTGTGGCTTTGCTGGTGCCAGGAGAAGTTGCGAGCCCGCATCGTCTGCGGCGACCCCAGCGATGCGTTCCCAGTGACATGATAATTCCATCCTGAACTGCTGTGCTTTGCTTCCATCCCTGAGACGGTTTCCAAACGGGATCCCGTGCTTCCAGCGATAGATTAGTTCTTTCGGGTGTCAGAGACAGGCAGGTGGCCTGATGTAAAACGTGAGCCCCAATGCTGTTACAGGTACAGAGAGATGCACTCAAAGTTCACTTAAACACGTGGACTAGGCTGGGCATTAGGAAGCATTTCTTTAAAGGGAGAGGGGTCAAGCACTGGAAGAGGCTCCTTAGAGAGGTGTCTGAGTCTGTCCCAAGTCTGTCAGTGTCTGTGAGATATTTGGACAGTGCCCTTCACATGTTGTAAGTTTTGGTCTGCCCTAAAGTGCTCATGTAGTTGGACCAGATGATGCTGGTGGGTTCATTCCAACTGGAAAAGTCTTTTTCATTCTAACTACATCCATAATGCTGTTAATAAAAAGGTAAAGTGAATGAGGTCAGCATAGAGAATTCTGCTTTTTCTTTGTTAACAAAAGGTAGCCAGTGGCTGGTCTAAGTCAGAAGTATCTCTACTGATGATGTAACAAAATACATATTTGCACTTTATCACTAGAACACTGGGAATGCTTTATGTGCCTGTGAAACAGAAACTTGTTTCACAGTTCTGTGTTGTCTTGGAGTAAGCATTTATTGGTGATTAAGGTCTTAGACCTTACTTAGAAAAAGTATCCAGCTGTAACCTTGTAGCTGCATAATTGTGGAACTCTGTGTGTATATATTTTCTCCAGACTATTTTATAAACGTGCTTTTTTTCTGTCTTAAACTTTTTTCCTTTCTTTGAATGCAGTTCATAAGCTGAACAAGATCTTCTCTACTCACCTATTTCAAGAATTTTGAAACCCATTTCGCTTCAGATTTAAAGTCAGAGAAATGTGCAGATCAGGAACATCTGGAGTATATAGTGTTTATATATATATAAACATATATATATATGTTACAAATATATAATATATTTATATATATATATTTTCTGGTGTTAATGCTACTGTTCAGGCTGTGGGGGCTTACTTTTTAGATTTTTTGGCTTTATGTGCATTCAGAATTGGAGAGTCTCCATGTGTGTGGTGAGGGGGCTTGGTGGTGCAAGTCAGTCTTCACTGTTCCTTTATGGTTTGAATAAGTAACATTTTAGTCCTTAAACCAAACACTTTAGTTGAAGTACAGAGAGTTTTACCTTGGGATAAAACCTTGGGGTTTTGTTAGTAGGTGCTGAAAAGAACTCTGGTCTCTTTGTACAAGGAAAATTTCAAAACTCCAAATATGAAATTTAACCAGATTTCAGTCAAAATAGTTTTCTGACTGAAAACAATATTAATTTTGTGTGGTGAGTGAGCATGCATTATGATTGTGAAGTGTTTTGTTCTTATCCTCATCCAGTATGGTAGCAGCAGACTTACAAATGAGAAAAGAGGTGAATGTTACATGTCATTTGTGTGCCTCACTCCTGGACCAAAGGAATAATTTCTAGTGCTCTGGCCAAGCACAGCAGAAGCATCTTTACTGGTATGGACTAGAATGGCTTGGTCTGAGACAGCCTAATTCAGGAGTTAAAGTTAATTCAGCAAAAGTGCTCAGAGATTACCTCTCTAGTGAATGTAGTAAGGGTGACTTGCTGCATTTCAAACCAAAACATTTGATTTCAGTGAGGAATTTTCAAATTCCTTCAATGGGGAACGCATTTTACTGTAGCTGCTTTGGTTTCCTTTCCTCTCTGTTCAGAGAAGTGAAGTATTTAGAGACTGTAATGTTTCAAATGAGTGTATTCACCAATAATGACTAACTTGAAGGAAAGCTTCTCTAAGCATTATATTGCCAGAGATTTACAGAGAGGTGAGCCTTGGCCTTCCAGGGAAAGGATTGACTTGGTGTTGGTTTGTTGCAAAACACATTCAAAGTATTAGAAACTGCTCAACAAACACAGGGAGTTTATCTTTTGTCTGTGGTTCCACTTTCAGGCAGTTGGAGTTGTCTGGGATAAGTGTCCCACCCAGGAGGTGCATGTGGGGGAAAACCAGACCTGTGAGGTGATGGCTGGGTTCTGATTATATGAAGCAAGAGAGAAGGTTAAGTGAGGGTGCTTTTCAGAACATATGTATTTCCTTTTGCTACAAGGTTTTGATCAATCTCTGTTAGGTAAACTTCTGCTTCATTAAATAAGTCCTGTTAACTCCTAGGGTTTGTTCTTAATAAGAGAGAACTGAAGAGAGAGTTTTGTTCTTAGTGAAACTTCTTTTCAACGCCGTGTGTACCAGACTTGTTTTGTAAACTGATGTTTTTACCTAGTTGAAATAAATTTGACGGTGCTCTGGAAGGAATGCTTCTTTGGTAAAGAGAGTTGTGCTTTCAAATCTGTGATTTAATCTGGATTGTAGCAGTAGTTATTTGCTATATTGGCACTACTCTGAATCCAGCACTCTGTGTCCAGGCTTTGGCCTGTGGAAAAAAATGGCAGGTTCCATGTGTCTTAGACATCTGATGCTAGTTGCAAATGCAGTTTTTGTCAGTACTTTGTTCATGTTAGTGCCATAACTGGATTATTTTGCCCTCAGAAGCTGTGCATAGGTGAATTAGCCTTGTTTTTATTGTGTTTGCATCACTGGAAACACTTGTAGTTTCAGTAGAGTTTTTAGATTCGTAGAATTTGGCAAGGCATGGGAGACTCTTTCTCTAGGCATAAAGACAACAATATTTTCCAAGTGTGGGAAAAGCAGTATATGGACAGAAAGTTGCTGTTCTTTTATGCATTTTCCCTTTTCACAGTATGGCAGCACCCCTGAGTGTTAAATCACTCTTGTCAGGTAGGACTGAGTGCCATGATGACTCAATTCCAAATTAATTTGAGCCATATTTTTTACACTGGCAGTCTTACTAGATTGCAAAGCCACTGGGGAGTTTCACTGTCCAGCTGTGGTTCTGCTCTCTCTGGCACCTTACTTTGAGACCTCTCAGCTCAAGTTTGTAGCAATTTGTCTGCATTGCTGCCAGACCTGGTAAGCTTACAAAGTGTTTTGAGTCATCTTACAGCTTTCTCACTGCTGTAGAAGGATTATATATAGCATCATTAATTTTTTTTTTGTTTTTTGTAGAGGCAAGTTGAGTGTCTGCACTGAGCATCTTGAACTTTAGTAGTTTCTGTACAATGTTGACTTTACAAAATCTCTAAACCAGTCCAGATTGCTTTCCTAGGAAAGCCAAACAATGTTGTTTCTTTCTCAGGAATCCTCTTTGAAACTTTGAGAAAGTCTTTGGCTCTTAAATATAATGTTGTTGCACATATATATTAGCCAAAGAGCTCATCCTTATGTAGCTGATTTGCAGTTAAATTATTATCTCTATCCATATGAAGAGGAGGCTGAAGACTAAAGGCAATTCTGCTAAACAAAGTAATTAATAGGTTTTTCAGAGCTTTCCTAACAAGCTGTTCTTGTGTAATTATCTTCATGCAGTTGTGGAATATTCCATTATTAGCTTGTAGTATCTGTTTATGTTGTCTACTGTCTGTTTATATTGTGTGTTTGCATGTTTGCTCTCACTGTCGATAATCTGCTTTAGCACAATGGACTTTATATATAATCTTTGGAGAGAATGGTATACATCATTTTCATCTGGTGCATGTTCAGAATGTGCTGTGATACAGCAATAAAAAACCATCAGCAAAAGCTTTGTAGGCCCAAGAATAGAAAATGTTTGCACTTATCCACAGCAGGAACAGAAAGGTTGATAAATGTAAGGGGTGTGGAGGGAAAGGGAAGAATTTTGCATCTTTTTGTGGTGAAAATAAATACTTGAAGTTAAGAATATTGCTCTGGGACTAGAGGAGCTTGATTCAAAAGTTCTTCTGTTGCTAGTAGATGTAATAAAAAAAATGTGCCAGCAAGAAGTCAGATGTAGCCCAAGTGATTAGAATGATTTGCTGCTAGTGAGACCATTTAACAACCATATCCTATAATTGCATTTTCTCTGTTCTCAACCAGAACTCCTGCATTGTAAGTCATCACTGTTGTGTAGTTGATACACTATTCTGTGGTTAAATATTTGATTACATATGCCATGAGAAGAAGTGGCATATTCTTGTTAGTGTTAATCCATTTTATAGATTTAGAAGGGCAGCAGTAAAGTTTGGTTAGAAGAATTTTCTTCTAGTGAATCAGTTATAGTATTTATACAGCAATTTAGCTGTGTTGTGTTTTGATTTTTAGACCTCTTTTGAATATGAATTTGAGTTGGGAGAGAGGAGGACCTTTAAAAGATGTAAATATAAAAAAAAAAAAAAAACCTCACCCAAACTTCAGGTAGATCCACTTTTTTACTAGTGGAAAAATAAGTGGGGTCAGAAAGGTTTGCTGTGAGTGATACTTGGGGATAAAACCCAAACAAAACTACACCGAAGTGCAGTCTTGGCTCTGTGTTCTTTTAAAGGTATTCAAAGCCTTTTATCTCAGTTGACTGGGCTTGTCATTGGTATCAAAGGAAAATATTTGTCTTCTTTAGTCATCTGACCTCAGGAGTTTTTGTTTTAAACTGCCTGTGTAGATAGTGGGTTAGGGTAATTTCCTCTAGAGGAAAAAAAAAAACCACTGTGGTGTATTTAGATGCTATAGTGACAAAGCCTCTGAGCACCTAAGACGTTTGGAAACTGTTAGGAAAAATAGATTATTGGGGATTTAGGTGGTTTTAGGCAGGCATGAACCTAAAGAATGTCAGTATTTTATGGTTCTTTGGTATTGGACAGCTGCTACAAAGGGCATGTTCCCTTTGGAAGTCCTGGTTGGGTGGTCATTCTGGTTTTCATTGTTCCTGTACAAATTTAGAGTGGAACAAGTGTCCTAGATAGGGGAAGAGAGGGAAGGGAGGAAGGCTGCACTGATTTGATCTACCAAAATGTCAGGAAGAAGGACAAGGAGGAAAGACTCACAGAACTCTTTGAATTGGAAGACTTTAAAGATCATCCAGTTCCAAACCCCTGCCATGGACAGGGGCACATTGCACTCTCCCAGGTTGTTCCAAGCCCCACCCAACCTGACCTTGAACTCTTCCAGGGATGAGGCAGCCACAGCTTCCCTGGGCAACCTCAGCAGGGCCTCACCACCCTCACAGGGAAGAATTTCTTCCTGATGTCTAAATCTACCCCCTTTCAGCTTAAAGCCATTGCCCCTTGTTCTGTCACTCCAGGCCCTTGTACTAAGTCTATCTGCAGCTCTCTTGGAGCAACTGTAGGCACTGGAAGGGGCTCTAAGGTCTCTTCTCCAGGCTGGACAACCTCAGCTCTCAGCCTCTCTCCATGGCAGAGGTGCCCCAGCACTCTGAGCATCTTTGTGTCCCTGTTCTGGTTCCATTCCAGCTGGTTGATGCCCTTCTCATGTTGGGGACCCCAGGGCTGGAGGCAGCTCTGCAGGTGGGGTCTCACCTGAGTGGGGCAGAGGGGCAGAATCCCCCGTGTCCTGCTGATCACAGTGCTTTGGATGCAGCCCAGGACACGTCTGGCTTTAGGGGCTCTGAGGACACACATGGCCTGGCCACATTGAGCTCCTCCTCAACCAACACCCCCAGTTCCTTCTCCTCAGGGCTCCCCTGGGTCCAATCTCCACCCACAGCATGTGAAGTGTTTAGATAAGTGGCAAAGGCCCTGCCTTTTGAACTTTGTCATGTGGAAAGAAAGGAAACAGGTGCTTTGTTGTTCTCTTTCTCCTGCGGTATTCCTTTTTAATGTATATCACTTGAACATTACTGCTTTCAGTTATTGTGTGTTATCACTTCAGGTGCAGAAGCACCCTGTACTTGGTGTGGTATCACTGAAAGAGTTATTGTATTCTTTCTGTATTTATGGGGTGTCTGTTGATATCCAGATGGGGAATAGAATAATTCAGACATACGTGGTTTAAAAGCTGAGGTAGGTGCTCCAAGAGGTTATCAGACTCTAGTGTCACTCCCTAGTTATCATCTCTGTGGGATATTTAGGTGTTATTTGCCTGTAGGTTCTGAAAGATGAAAACCCTTCTCTAGAAGGCTTTTTGATTTTAATTATGATAGGATTTCAGGATTACTTTTCCTTGCCATATATGCACATCCTTCCTTTTCAGCGTGTCTGATAATCATTTACACTCTGGCCCCATTACTGCCAGCCACAGAATGGTACTGACAGCTATAGAATGGTTTGGGTTGGGTCTTAATGTTGAGATCAATCCACTGAAATGAATTTGCTGTGATATGGTTGAGTCATCATTTTTATTTATTTTTTTTTTTTTTTTTTTTTTTTTTTCTTTTTTTTTTTTTTTTCTTTTTCCAAAACACCTCAAGCAAAACAACCTCCTCACCAACTCGCAAAAAAATGACAAAAAATCCTACAACAAAATCTTTGAAGCAATTCTCAGGCTTTCATGCAGACTTTTTGGGGTTTGCTCTAAGTTTGAGTTCCAGGGTTACTTGAGGTTTTAGAATGTTTCATTCTAAATTCATAGAATTCAGTCAGATACGAGCAAAAATTCCTGTAGTGGTGGTGTTTGTATTTTCTCCTTCATTTCTTCTTTATTTTCTGTTTGATTTTTTTTTTAAAATATTTTGGAATGTAGATCATAGATACACCAACTACTGAGGCATCAGAGAAGAGAATGAGACTTCTGCCATGCTTGAGGTCTCTCGAGTCGTAGGAATCTTGCTCAACACTCCAAAAATAGTGATCTTTTGGTACTTTCTGTTCTTTGTGCAGGTCATACTCTTGTCTACTTGCTGTGAGGTGCTCCTCTCCTTCCCTGCAGCTCAGTCACACCCAGTTCACAATTTCTTGTTCATCTTAGTCTGACAACTCTTGCAGTTCCTTGCTATACTTACTGGTCTCAGTGTTGGTCCCGTGTCAGTGCTGTTTTGGTGTTGCCTGCAGATAACTTCACTTTTCGTGTTCCTGGCTTGATCAGCTCAAACATGCTGATTACAGCAGATACAGCGTCCAGTTGAGCAGAACATGAAATGTTGCAGCCCTTTGGGTGTTGGAAATACGTGGTAGAAGCTTTGGTCTGTGTTCAAAGACAGCCAATGTGTTTCACATTGAAGGTCTGTTCTCATGTTTCTTCTAATCCTACAGGGCTGTGTTGCCTTGATCATAAAGCACATTCTTGTGTGTATTTGATATGCCCTCAAAACCAATGCAGGGGGAAAGCTGACTGGTTTTAAAATGAACATACCCGTTTTAAGCTGATAATGTGATGTGTCTGTCTGGAATAGCAGGGTGCTTACACATTATCCTTTAGCTCCTCTGTATTCAATAGTAGTTCTTTTTACTTAAGATGTTGAATTCTGGAATATTTTTGTGGCATACATTGAAATTTTAGGTGCAGTGTAGAAAAAATACTTTGCTATGCTCCAAGAGATAAAATATGTGGCTTGTTCTTTCCAGCAGACTTTGAGCTCACAGGCTTTCATTTTGATGTGGTCATCGTGCTGCTGCTAAGTCACTAAGCCATGTTTCACTCTCTGTGGGCAGTAATGAGTTGCAAATCAATAGCTTGGCTCACAGAAGTGTAACTGGTATAAAATAGCATTAAAAATATGACTAACACTTGTTTCAGTATTCATTCAGGGCATTTGTTTGTGGTCTTAAATAGCATTTGGCATGGTACACTTAATTCAGACAGGATGAAGGTGAAGGATCAAGCGTAAAGTACTTTTCTGGAGAAACAGGGCTAAAGTACTAATTGTTTTTCTTTTTTTTTTTAGCTCTTTAATGAAATTGCTTTGTTAAACACTAGCTAATTTGGGCAGGCATCAGAAGAGCTGTTTTTGCTTGTTCTTGCACTTAATCATACTTTTAAACTTTAAAATTTTAATATACTTTATTGTGTGGTGATAGAATTGTGCTAGTGCTGGTAATCAAAATCCTACATGTGAGAATAATAATATGTATGAGAAAATTTGGGATAGGAGAGCGGACTAGAAAAGGATTTATATGATGAACCAAAGAATGCTAAAGTTCTTTGGAGGCAATGCCTGGATGTGAGATTTCGGGGGTGGAAGGGAAAAGTAAGGATGTCAGGTCCTTCTTCTGCTGCAGCTTCCACTTCCACAGGGAGGTGAGAAGATCTTCCTGTTCTGGTGTGCAGAATGACTGTGAAAAGGAAAACCACCAGGAAATAGCAAATTTGCCTATAAGGTTGTTAAAATCTTTATTAATGTCTTGTCCTTGTCATAAGCTCCTTGTACCTAAGAGAGTTTAAGAATTGTTGTTGAAAGGTTACTGGTAATGTGTTTTTTTCTTGTGATAGACACTACATTTTGTTCAGACTTGTATGTAAGTAGCTCCTGCAGTGGTGTTGTATTTAATGTAGCTGTTTGGGACCTGCACTGTGTTAACAGACCTCACGTTTCTGAAGATTTCAAGAACAGTGTGGTGGTCAGGGAGATGTTTTATATTAACAAGAGCCCCAGATAATGAGAAGAGAGGAATCATATCCAGTAAAGCACAGAACATGTGCTAAACCAAGTGTTCTCAGGGTAGGACCAGCTACAGAAGGATAGGAACCACTCTCTACCCAATCTTCTCGTTTGGGAAGTCTAAATTCTGGAGTATTTTTAAATACACTTTTTTTTTTTTTTTTTTTTTTTTTTTTTTTTTTTTTTTTAACCAATGACTCCAGCTAAGGAGCTGCTTGTTTTGTTTTTGGAGTTGGACCAGCTTTATGATACTCTCTTTGGTAAATGGATTATGTAGCTCTGCGGAAAATCACAATAGCAAGTTTGTAACAGTGTATGTATTATGTGGCTGCTTAAAAGTGTTATATTAGTTCTTGAGAGTGATTTAAAAAATCCAGTTCGGTGCTGGACTCCAGTTTCCACATAGCAGACAAAATTAAATGTTCTTAATAACAGCAGACCATTAGTACAATAGCATATTAATATATATTCTATAATTTTATATAATATATAATGTAGATTGTAATAATAAATATATCTAATATTAATGCCTTTCTTTTTAGGTGCTGGAGATCAGAATTTATTTACTTCCTTGTATCCTACACTTTCTCAGCAGCTTCCTAGAGAACCCATGGAATGGAGGAGGTAAACTTCCATTTTATTCTGTGATTCTGATTCAGTGTCTTGGGTTTTGACTTGGGTAAATGTGTATTTGTTGTGTTCTGAGGAGCTCTTACCATAAATGGAATTGAACAGAGAAACTGACTTGAAGAAATTGGAGAAATTGGATAATCAAAGTGAATGTTGTGCACTTCAGCATGATCTTTTCAACCCTTCAACTTTGCTTAAAGAAAAATGATAGTAATGCTGTGTTTCTCTTCTTGATTTTGTGGTTTGTGGCTTTGTCTTGGTGTGCTTTGATGTACTTTGGCAGCTGTGTTCTGAAAGTGATACGCTCTCTTCTCAATGAGAATATAGGTAGAACTCATATGAAATTAGATGTACTTCCCTTCAGAAAGTTTAGTATGGCACTGTTTTGTGATTGGAAGTAATATTTGGGGAATTCTCTTATTTGGTGTTTTCTACTTGTCTTGGAGATACAGAAAAGCTTTTACTGAAAGTTGAAGGGCTTTTACTTCCTGTTTTTCATAAAGGAGCTTTTATCTCATTTCAAGCAATACCCAATTTTAGTTGCCTTTATACAAACTGAGTGTAGTTTGTCGGTTTCCAGTGCCAGAGTATTTCAGTTTATTTCTCTTCCCCACAACACATGTTCATTTTTCCATTCTATCCACTAATTTCAGTTTTTAAACTCTGTAGGTCTTATGGCCGTGCTCCGAAGATGATTCACCTGGAATCCAACTTCGTTCAGTTTAAAGAGGAGCTACTACCCAAAGAGGGGAATAAAGCCCTTTTGACTTTTCCCTTCCTTCATATTTATTGGACAGAATGTTGTGTAAGTACTTGGAAAAACTCATATTTAAAAATTTGAAAAAAAAAGCTACAGAAAATAACAGACAGCACAAGCAAAAAGCCAAAACAATTAAGTCTGGGTTGCATACCTGATATCTTGCTGGAAACAAAACATAGTTTGAGCACTTCTTGCCATAAGCAGTATCTGTTTATAATGTTACTTGACACTAAGAGGGCAGCCATTTGAATAACCTGTTTTCAGTACTTTGTAACAAACCCCCCCAGGATTTTACAGTGATACTGCAGTGACACAGTGCACTTTCTTCATAACACAGAAATGTGGCCAGAGTGGTTCAGTGATGATCTGTTGGTGCACTGAAATCTAGAGATATTCCTTTTTTCCTTTAGTTCTGTCTTCTGTGTGTGTCAGGTACTGGTGGATGTCAGCAATTTAACTGGGCAAGATTTGGAATGTCTTAATCCTCTTTATCTCCAGTTCACTGCCTTTTGCCTCTGTTGTGAATTAATTATCCACTTGAAGGACACAGGTGACATCTGGTCTGTGATCAGTGAAAAAGAATCTAGAACAGCTTTAAGAACTATCTGAATTTATCTGTGTAACACAAATCCAGAAGCAAAATAATTCCAAACAATGCTTCTGCTTTTTTAAAAAATTATTTTTATGAAAAGGCTTTTAAACAGGTTGGGATTTGAGCAGTTGCAGAAGGTGCAAATATCACACTTCTGTTACTATGTGAGAATAAACCAATTCAGCTTTGTAATTTCAAACACATTTTTATTGTAAAGCTCCAGAAGGTGTAAAATAAAGAGCTAAAATGATGCTTAAAAATCTTAATTTCAGTCATCTAAAGGATGATAGTGTAACAAATACTGTATTTGCTGTTAACCAAAATACTCAAAATTAATTACATTAAAAGACCAGAATTTTACTATGCTTCACCTCACTTGATTTTTTTCAGTAAGTGAACTTACTGTCACTAATTCCATTTGATATGTCTTTCTGTTTGCCTTCTTCTGGAACAAAACTTGCCTTTTGAAATTGTTCAGCATATCTGTTTGATTTGATGATTCACCACTTCTCATCCCAGGACACGGAAGTGTACAAAACCACAGTCAAGGATGACATCACCAAGTGGCAGAACGTTCTCAAAGCTCACAGCTCAGTGGACTGGCTGATTGTGGTGGTTGAGAGTGATGCCAAGAAAAAGAACAAAACCAACATCCTTCCCCGAACCTCTATAGTAGATAAAATAAGGAATGACTTCTGTAACAAGCAAAGTGACAGGTGAGCGTTCTGGGGCTTGCAAACATTTTTATCTTTTCACCAATGTGCTGGTTTAGAAACTCAGATCCATATGCCAGATATTCTTTGCTCATTTAAAGACTTCCCTTGATGTCCAGCATTCAGACTGGTAACTCTGTAAGATCTGTGCTTTGAAGGAGGCTGGCACAAAGAATAAAGGGAGACGTTTTATTTTCAGTTCTTCCTGGGTTTGTGGCGGCCTTGAAATGTGTTTCAAATAGATTTCAAGTGTATCTTCCTGGCTAAGAGAGGTTTAAGGGGAACAGTGTGATGATAATCAGCTTTTGGACCTTCAGGGTTTTTTGTTTGCTTAGGTGCTTGCAAAAATCTTACCAGAGTTACAGGTAGTAGGAGTGAGGTGAGTAGGGAATATGAAGCCTATAGAGTTTATTTTTTGCCATTTGTACTTTCTGCTGTTCAGTTAATCACCTTCCACTCTGAGGTAATTGACATAAGGCCAGTTTCTTCAAATTTTTTTATTCTAAGGAAATAGTAATGAATATATGAAACTGTTCTTGCTTTCATTAAAGCAAAAAAAAAATAGGGTTTTCTATCCAGAAACAGTGTTTTACTTGGATGAAAGCTTTTCCTGTCTTTAGAGGGATCACTAGTTTTTTGGATGTTAATAAATTGTAATAGAAAAGCTGAGGAAGAAAGATGCCCTGAAAAAATTGATTTTTTTTGTGAATTAACGGGATCTGTTTATTTCCTGAGAAAAGCAGAAGAAGTTTTAGCACATAGGATGTGTAAAACCAGATTGAGAGACTTCAAGAATCTGATATGGATGATTATTCAAGTGAGTTAGAAAAGGCTGACTGTATGTGATTTAATAGATCCTGATTTATATTTTGTATAATCTTTACCAGGAGTAGCTATATTTGCTATTCTGCTGATTTGTATTGCTAGGCAGAATTTTATTTTCTAGGGTAGCTACACAGTTACTTATATTTAAGTAGTTGGAATAATGTATCCATTATTTGCTTCAAGGAAAAAAAAAAAAAAAAAAAAAAAAAAAAAAAAAAAAAAAAAAAAAAAAAAAAAAAAAAAGCTTTCCTGTACTCATTCTGGGTAAAACACTTAACTCCTCATAAACTATATCACATGAAAAAGTTTTTTAAAAGCTACCAAGCCCCAACCAAAAAAAACCCCAACCAAACAACTCCAACATAGCTGCCTCCAAACAAGCAAACATAACCCTCAACCTTGGTTTTTTTCCTCTGATTAATGTGGAATGAAAAACTAAATATGCTTCACTCTGAGTTTGTCAGGACAGCACAGTATTCAGCTGGGCATTTATATGTGAATGATGTGTTTTCCTCCTCAAATACATTTTTATCAATCTCTTTACAGGTGTGTGGTACTTTCTGACCCTTTGAAAGACTCTTCCCGTTCTCAGGAATCTTGGAATGCCTTCCTGACCAAACTCAGGACATTGCTTCTCATGTCCTTTACCAAAAACTTAGGCAAGTTTGAAGATGACATGAGAACTCTGAGAGAGAAAAGGACTGAGCCAGGGTGGAGCTTTTGTGAATATTTCATGGTCCAGGTAAGAGTCTCTTGATACTGAAGAAAAAACTTGAGTCCTAGTTTTAAAAATGGTGCTTTGTTGTTGTGGTTGGATTTTTGGTACTTTTAATGTTCTGATCATTCTTTGAGGGCTGAGGCAGGAATTATGGAGACTGGATTAAAAGCAGGTTTTTGGATCCTGTTTGCAGCAAGTTTGAGTTACCTTTTAATACATTTAATGCAGTAATACAGTTTCCTGCTGTTAAAAAAGCTGAATCTGTTCAGGCTTGTCAAAGTTTTATGAACCTCAATTGAGGCAAATGAATTGCATCTAAAAAGTGTTTTAGTAGCTGATCATGAATTTGGGATAAATGTCCCATTACTGTGCATACACACTCAAACCTGCAATTGGTATTTAATACGAATGCTGCTGTTTTCTTTGTTCAGTTGTTATCAGTATTTATAAAGGTGATGTTTAGAAAAGTGTCTGTTTTGAAGTAATCCAGATAGAGTGCCATGAATTCTGGTTTTTATGTATTTAGACAGTTATTTATAAATATACTTTATATATATACAGTATATATACAGTTATTTATACTGTATTTATAAATACAGTTTTGTTTTAGCTGGTTTAGAGAAAAGTAAGAACTTCTTGTTTAATAAAATCAAAGATCTTGATTCCTTTAGAATTTTCTGGTCCCTGTACAGTGCTGATCACCACTCCATTGCATCTTCATGTCTCCTTTGACTGCATGTGCTATCTTTTGCATAGGATATATCTAATTTTGAGGCCTTTTCTACATAGCAGTTTGGCTTTGGGTACAAAAAAGCCTTTTATGATGTGCTGCAATTGATTCCTTCATGGTGTAAACTGAGGGGGAATCATTAGTACTATTATGGGAGATGAATCTTTAGCATTTATTCATTTATTTCTTTAAATTCAAACTTTTCATAGATCTATGAGCAATATCTTGTAGTGAATTAGGATCTGGATGCACATCAGAATTTACTGGCAGAGCTGTATGACATAATCTCCTTTTGTGAACCTCCCTGGGTTGGGAAGAATGAAAAAAAAATGCTCCAATGGCAGGTTTTTCTATATGTGTGAAATGAAAATTAGAAAAAGTATTTCCTGGAGCACTGTGGATGGATGGGGACAAGCTGTAATACCAGTCATGAGTAATGTCAATAACATGTTCCCTCTATTGCTTGTGTGCCAAAAGGAAGAGCTGGCCTTTGTCTTTGAGATGCTGCAGCAGTTTGAGGATGCCCTGGTGCAGTATGATGAGCTGGATGCCTTGTTTTCTCAGTACGTCGTCAACTTTGGGGCTGGTGGTAAGTGCCTGAAAATGTGAAATAAATGCTGAGTGCATGAATTCCTTCACTGAGCAGCTCCTGTGCTCTGGGCAGTCACAGGGAGGCTGCACCTGGCAGTTTGTGCTCTGGTTTTGTGCTGCGTACAAAGTGTCCATTAGTTAGCAAAATTTTGTTTCTCGTCTCTGAGGCTTAGAAGCGATTTTTAATGAAAAGCTGTGTTCTGCTCTAATGGGATGATTGTTACAATCAGAGCCCTGAACTCTGAAATGACATAAGTATTGATCTGGCTGAGATACAGCTGCTGTTTTTACAGCTCACTGCTAGGTTTTTCAAGTAAAGAGCTTCCTGGAAAAGTGCATTCAGTGTTGCCTCAAATTACACAAGATGTTTGGTAATCACTGCAAAACTTAATAGAAATAGGTGCTTAATCTGCACTACAGAAGATTTAACTTCATTTTCAAGAAAAATTACTGTGCAAGAAGTATCAAATAGCTTTAAACTGTTTTAATGAGCTAAAGCACATGCTGTTATATAACAACTTTAATCAGATATGTTTTATGAATCTGGTGAAAATATAGTGCAGGAGTAATTGCAGTGAAATAGACTTGTGCTGACTGAACCTAATGCAATACCTGGAAGTGAGGGCACATCCATCCATGAATCTGAGTGAGAAATACTTAAGCAGATAAAGCTTGTTTGTTCTGAACTTCGGGTAGGCTTAATTGCTAATAAATAAATTGCAAACTGGTTGCCATTGTACTGATAACAAACACACAATTAAGACAAAATGCCTATGGGAGTTGAATTCAGTTATCTTACCTCACTGTGGAAGTTCTGATGCTTCTTCAGTTTGCTTTTTGAAGTTAAGCCATTAAAGTCATTTATCCGTGTGATAAACTCGGGAAGGACTAAGGCAGCTCACAGCCTCTGGAGGGAGGATGAAGAGGCTTTCCTAGAGAGCAGTGGTTGATTCTTGGCTATTAACTTTGTTTACTTAGATGGTGCAAACTGGCTGACGTTTTTTTGCCAGCCAGTGAGGAGCTGGAATGGTTTAATTCTGCGGAAGCCAATAGACATGGAGAAGAGGGAGCTGATTCAGAACCAAGAGGCGACGCTGCTGGACCTGCGCAGTTACCTGTTCTCCCGGCAGTGCACACTCCTAATCTTCCTGCAGAGGCCATGGGAGGTTTCCCAGAGAGCTCTGGAGCTTCTTCACAACTGTGTGCAGGAGCTCAAGCTGTTGGAAGTGAGTCAGTGTCATCTATTCCGTGATGTGAATCATTTCATCCAGGGATGATCTAACGAGACATTTCAAGTTTAGCTGTTATTGACCAGCATTCAGTAAGGACTGGCTACCTTTTGGTGCTACCAAAATGATGCTGTAATAACAATTGTGCTGCGGTTGATTCTGTCACCATGAGGATGTCTTTGGCAAGAAATTTGGAGACAGCACATCTGGGAACCAAATCTGTTTAATTAAACATGTTTTAGTCTTCACCTGGAACGTTAACTCCTCTAAACTGATAGTAATTAGTCTGCTTCTTTCATGGGTTAATTACCAATCAGTTGAACTAACTGATTTAAACATACTTTAAATCTATGGCAGTGTTGTATTGAAGGAAATAAGGCAGAGTGGTTATTCTGCTGTTCTGCAGGCTAATCCTCTGTAACAAAAAGAGGAGATTGTTTCTGAATATCACTTTGTGGCTTGCCCATGCCCTCATCCCATGGGCGCTCTGTTAGTTTTATCTGTGCCATTATAACAGCAGATGCTAACTTTTGCCTGGCTGACATTGTGGTACTAAGTTCCATCTGTTCGTCTGCATTTAAAAAGTGCAAATCTGCTTCAGATGCTTTGCTGACACCTTCATGTGTTTTCAAACTAATGTGTAATTCTCACATAGTATGATTTGTGTTTGCATTTTGTGGTGGTTTGTTGTTTTTTTAATTACTAAAATGTAGCTTTCTAGGGCTCTTCCAGGCACTTCCTACAGTTCCCCTTTTGCTGCACCCCAGGTCTGTCCTGTGTTTGAGAACTCAGTATTTGGAGTTTTCCTCTGCACTGTCTCTTATTTCTGCTGCTCCTGTCTTGCTATGGTGATCAAATGAATGCAGTATCCTGCCTGTGAGACAGTGACACTTAATTGTGCATAGCTTTTACTTATTTTTGTTGTGTTCCTTTCACTTCATGCAGGCAAACCTCTTAACATGTCTTGACACCACTGAACACACAGCAGAAATCTAAACTACTCTGTTCTGAGGGTCTTTGTACTCCTGAAAATTCTTTCAGAATTCAGATCTTTATTATTTTTCAAGTTCATTGTGCTCATACTTTGGACTTTCCTATCCCATTAGTCCTATAGTTTATTATGGATTTTAGGAATTTTATAGTCTTTCTGAAAGGAACATTTTTGCATGGGTCATAATCAGGATTTTGAAATACCATTATTATATCTATATTCCATGTCTTTAGTTATGCTCATCTTTATCTTAATTCTTGAAAATATTCTAGTATCAGACTCTTGTCTTTCTCTGTCTTTCTCTTTTTGTGTTTCTTTGTTTGTTTTCATCTCCATTTTTTAATTAATTGTCCATGACAGATGTCTTATCCTTCCATGAATAAGCTTATTTTTGTGAAGGAATCTTAATGACTAATTTGTCTTTTCCAGGTTTTTAACACTTTTTTATACTTTTCATTTAAGTCTTAGAACCAATGTCTCCTAAGGAAAGTAGTAGATTATTTACAGAAAATTTTCCTAGCTATGTTTTCCTTAAGCTGAGTTTTCAGGCTTTTGGAATTTTCCCAAGACCTATTAGTCTCCCTTTCCTTCTCTTGCATCTTGATGAATGTATCAGATCTAGTTAATATGTTTTATGAACTAATATGTATAAATTATTCAGGAGGCAGCAAGAGTTGGGCTGTGATTTATGTATTCTTAGAGTAATCTCTTCTAAGAAATTTTGCTGTGTTTTGTCAAGAAAAGTACTTTTCTCATTTGATGACAGTTTATTTCCCAGTTAATTTTATCTGTTCATCTCCAGGTCTCAGTTCCTCCTGGAGCTTTGGATTGCTGGGTGTTTCTGAGTTGCTTGGAAGTCTTACAGAGAATAGAAGGCTGCTGTGATAGGGCTCAAATAGATGCAAATGTTTCCCACACAGTTGGCCTGTGGAGCTATGCCACGGAGAAGGTGAGTGAATAATGTGTTGGGGTGCTGCTGTTACAATGTTGAAATTGAATATTTGTTTCCCTGGAACAAATTTTCTCCTTTTTGTTGTGGAATTTAATACTGGGTTCTGTGCATTGTCTTGAGTCTAGTTTAGATGAGACATCCATGTTTATATTCACTTTTTCCTCTGTCATTTGAAATCTGGGAATTAAAAGGGTTTGACCTCCTCTTTTTCTGTCCCTTGCATTTCTCATCAGTAATTTGAAAATTAATCACTAGTTTGATTAAACTCTAGAATGAGCTCAGTCCATGTTGACTGAGAGGGAGAGCATGTGAATTACAGATCCAGCAGAAAATATTCCCATATTTGGATGCATTTACCATTAAAAATAGAGATTACAGCAGTCTGTTTACACAGGTCACTATATTTGCTTCATGTTAGTATAGCAGTAATAGACCTCTACCTTCATTGAAGGTGTTACCCTTGGTGGCTTGTGAAAGAGACAAATAATTTCCATTTTTTTCCATTACCAGCCTTTACCATAAATGTTCTGAAGTGACCTTTTCAGTTTGGTTAACCTGCTTCCCTAACTTTTCAAGTTCTACTTCCTCTGTTCCCATGAAAGAGGTGATGTTTGAGGTTGCTACTGCTTTCCACAGTTGGAAAACATTTTAGAAATACTCCAGAAACTACTGAAATAGTGTACTGTGGTATTTATGGATGTTTTTGAAGACCAGTGTCTTTGGAAGACTCACCCTTTTGTTTGCATGGCCTGTTAAATATTTGCTATTTATTTTAATCATAGTTTGCTCATGTTTTAGTAGACTTAATAATCCTCTAATTGAGCCTTTGAGGTCCTTGTTTTATTACAAAAGGTGAAATGAAGTTTCACCTTGAAGAGTTATTGCTAAAAAAAAAGAAAAAGAGGAGGGTGGAGATCAGAATAAAGGAAGCAAAGAATTGTTTTAAATGGCAATTGGGGCATCAGATTCTTCCCATGCTCCTTAGATGTTTCTATGGAAGATAAGTTCTAACTTGAGCTGGAAATGTTCTTCCCTTCCATCATTTTTCTAACACAAAAGGTAAAGGGAAGAATTTTAGGATAATGAGTAGCAGCAAAGTGGATCTGACTGACTGAAGAAATTTAGCAACTAGTGACAAAATTAAGTGGAGTTTAAAATAAATTTTTAAAAAAGGTTAATATCTATCCCCATTTTTTATGTTGTGGAGTAATGTGACAAGCTGTGAGCTTTATTCTTTTGTGAGCTTATCTTTATAGCTGATTGAGTTTTTTAAGTAAATTACCCAAATGGCCAATTGCTAAGAGCTTCTTTAAAACAATATTCTGGGTGTTGAGCCACCAGCTGCTGTCTAGAAGGGGTTTTATGGTAGTTAACTGTATTAACACTGTTAGCTGTGCTAATCTCTTTTTTCAGGAAGGTTTTCACCTGAATACAATACTTCAGGTGAATTTGCAAGCTGCCTAATGACTGTACTGCAGACTTGCCTGCTTTTCTTGATTATTCAGTTTTCAAAAATACGGACAGCTATTAGAAATAATCTTTGGCCGTAACTGCTGAACATGTCAAGCTTTGTGTTTCTGTTGAAAACCACAAGGATTTCCTCAGATTAGGTGGTGTGCATGTAGGGATCTGTGTGTGTAGGCACATGTTCCAATATATGAGTCAGTAACTTACATGCAATTTAATTCCTTAAGAAGTTACTTTATACTGTGATAATAATTAATTATGAGATCCTGTAAGCAGCACAAGATGAAAGCAGTGAAAATGGAATGATGTAATAGAACAAGAGTTTTATATTATTTTAAAGCCTATTGAAAGCAAGCATCTGCCTTCTCTTCTAGTTGAAATCTCTGGGTTACCTGTGTGGACTCGTGTCAGAGAAGGGCCCCAATTCAGAAGACCTTAACAGGACTGTGGATCTGTTAGCAGGGCTGGGAGCAGAACGCCCTGAAACAGGTACTGCCAGGAGTGGTGGAATCCCTTCCAAAAGCTGACATTATCTGAAAGGCATAGCATAGAAGTACATCAGTAATAAGAGTTTTCATAGCATAGAAGTACATCAGTAGTAAGAATTTTCAAGTATCCCTACATATAAACACACACACATTGATAGAACTTTTATCTCTTACAAGTTCTTTCAATGTCTATTCAGTATTTCAAATTACCAATGCATCTCTTTACTGTTGCAAGTATAAATTTTTCCATCAGTGCTTCACTTATCAGCATTTAGGTCAATGGTCTTGAACAGCACTGGATTTGAATTAAGTTCCTAATGCTCTCACACAAGTATTTAAAATAAAATTATTGGAAAAACAGATGGATTATCCTTGATTGTGTGCAAATAGATAAGCTGTACCTGGAGCTACAAAGTGATAGTTTTTAGCTTTCTCTCCACTTTCTGCTGGAGAAAAAGCAGGGATGGATTGTGGGGGAATACTTGTCTCAGAATGTGTTTGTAAGTGACACCTCTTGTCCTGCTTTTTTCCAAAGCCAATGCATCACAGAGCCCTTACAAGAAACTCAAAGAGGCCTTATCATCTGTAGAAGCTTTTGAAAAACACTACTTAGTAAGTACTGCATATTTTTATTAGTTTTTTGTGTTTACACTGTAGATTAAATAGGGCCAAAGTTTTCAAAGCTGAGAAGTTACACTGAGAACATAAATCTGTATTTCCATATTTTGGTATCAAAGGTTATTTCTTGCACACTGAGCACAAGGCTGATTTGTTTAACAGTTGGAACCCTGTAGGGGCCCCAGCTTTCAAATATTTGCATTAACTTTAACATTTACAGTTATGAGCTGGAGGTTATTATCTGTGGGTATGTATACTTTGATATTAAAAAAGTCAATGTCATGGCTGCCATCTTCTGCTGTCCCAAATTCAGAATTAACTGACTCTTTCCCAGAAGAATATTGATGTGTGAATTGAGCTTCCTTTTAAATGGTTTGGGCTTGCATTTTGCAATGAGCATTACATGACTAAAGTTGTACATTTGATATTTTTTTTTTATTTATAAACTGTGGGACATGTGTGGATAATGGGGTTGTACCTGGCATAGATTGATGCACAGTGAGGATTCTAATATTGTGCATCTTTATTTCCTGAGAACTCCCCTGCTGAGGAGCCATTGTAATGATTTCAGGTTTTTTGTTTTGCTGGGGTTTTTTCCAAATAAAAGATTGTCAAATAAAACAAAAAACTCTTGACTGTCACAAGAATGTGTTTGTTTTTTTTTTTTTTTTGAGGACTTGGTTTGACAGTTTTTGTTGGGTTGTTTTGTTTTTTCGCTTAAATAATTTTCCTTTAAAATTTCTCATATTTGCATGTGGCCAATAAAGTTTTCTGGAGAAAACTTGAGGGAAAATGGAATTTTTTTTTTTGAAACATGAAAACTATGTGATACTCAATTTTATGTTTCATCAAAATTAAAAATCTCAAAACATTTTGCCTGAAAATTAGGTTTCACTTTTGTTCTTCATTTATTTAGAGGGCTGGTTATGTAGCTGGATCAGAATTAAAATCTTAAGAGTGGCCAGCTTCTCTTACCTGTTCAGTTCCAACCTGCACCTGAAGATCTCTGCTAAACTCTGCAGTAATTTCCTAAATTTAAGGAACTAAGTGGGATCTGTAGTGTTTGCCAGAGGAATTGCCATTCATCTTTGTATTTATGACTACACTTCTATGCAAAGGAAATTCAGATGTCAGATACACTGTAAAACATGGTTTTCTTAGTAGTTATCATGTAAATATTACATTTTATGTATACCCATATTTAACCTTGTCCTGTATTCAGTGGACACAGAACACAGAATTAAACTTACAGACACACTTAGGATAATTTATTAGCATTTAAAAAAAATTCTCAGTTTGAAGACATTCTCCTTTTTCCTGTGACAATGTGATGTATTTTTTATATTTTTACATATCTGGCCAGAGATTATTATGGGCTTTGGAAAGCAGTTGGGTGGTTGAACACTGTGTGTGTTGTAACTGTTAATTTTGTGAGAAAGGTTTGCTGCTGTTATTAAAGCTTAGGGCAAGGGGAGGAAAGTGACACTTGGACATGGTGGCTGCATTGGAGATTAAAAATGAAGGATAAACTTCGATTTGGGAATGCAAGCAAAATTCCTTTAAGGCATTCTTTTGAAAATAATTATTCTGATTATAATTTACCATTCACAGATCTGGGATATGACCAGCTGCAGGAGGAGTGAAGGTGATCTGTTACAAACTGCTGTGTATTTTATGCTCAGGGCAAATCTGACTCACTCTGGGCATTTTGTTGCAGTAACTTAGTCACTGGCTTTGAGTTTGTATGAAATAACAATACAGCTGCCAAAAATACCTAAAGCTTAAAATGGTTTCTTTTCTTTTAAACAGGATCTGTCCCATGCCACCATTGAAATGTACACAAATATTGGAAGAATTCGCTCAGCTAAGCTTGTGGGAAAGGACTTGGCAGAGTTTTATATGTAAATGACTCTTTAAAATGTCTTAAATGCATTGCCTTTGAAAAGTTTGAATGTTTTCCCTGAGGAAGATATGCTGTATTTAAACAGGAGTTTTTAAAGTATTTTTTAAAATGTAAACAAAACCTATTTCAGAAAAAAAAAAAAAAAAAAAAAAAAGGAAACTAGCAATCTTGTTTATCAAGCCTTAATTCTCACCTCATGATTTTGCCTTTAACTGTCCCTTTTTCTTTAGCTTGGTCCTTTCTTCTTGTGGGGAGAAAAGGGTGGGAAAGATAACTGTAAACTTTAAAACAAGTCAGAAGCCTCCTTAGCAAGTAGGCTATAATAAATCCAATTGTTATCTTAACTACATATATGCACTGCATATATCTGAAAAAAAAAAAAAAAAAAAAGCCAGAAAACATGTCTTTGGAGACGTTTCATATTTGAGATTATCATTGCAAAGCGGTTGTTTCCCCTCCTGTGAAAAAGTCATTTTATTCCTGATTTCCAAATATATTTTTTGGTTTTATGCTGTTCAAATCCACTGAGAAAACCTCCTGCATTTTTCAGTGTCATTTTGTTTTTCTTATTTAGAATAGTTTGGGAGTCATAAGTGGGTTTTTTTGGAAAATATGTTGGGCCGTGCTTCCCACTGATATTCACTTAAGCAGTCTGAGCTCCACGTTGCAACAGATTCTCCTAAATTAACTTAGATTTTCACCAGAGGGAGTAATGTTAGGTTTAAAGACTGCCATGGAACTGCTGTGTGGTGATAAAATTTTCACTGAAGTGTTCTTCTTCTTTAAAATTTTTGACTAAGCAAATTTTTAGTTAATAGTCAGGAGCTTTAGGTGGCTTTTTTTCATTTCTGGGAGGTTCCTTCACCTCATTTGCTCTGACTTGGGATAGATCTGCATATGGAGCCTTTCATTGACATGAAATAATGACATTAATTGCAGTTCTACTTGCTTAACTGAATTGCAATAAAGGAAGACCCATATGTTGATCTGTTACGAGAAAATTAAAGATCATAATGGTTCACTGCAGTTTGTCCTCCCCCATCAGCACTTTGAGAAAATATGTAGAGAGTTTTCATGGCTGCAAAGATTCTTACATTGCTCTGTGCTCTTTTTTTCATTTTCTAAGGAGGAAGAAAGGCCCCCAGAAGGCAGAGATGTATCTGCAAGGAGCACTGAAAACTTACCTTGCTGAGGGCTGGGCACTGCTGGTCACACACACGAGGAAGCAGCTGGCTGAGTGTCAGAAGCAGCTGGGGCAGATAGAAAAGTATCCTCTAACAGTTGGGACAGGAGAAAATGAAGATTGGGATTATTTATCTGATTTATCTCTAAACTTGTATTTAACAACAGAGACTGCCAGATATTCTGAGTCTGAGCTGAGACAGATGAGTTATTTGATACCAGAGAGTGTATTTTGGGGGTTGTTCTGTTGTGCTGATTTTTTGTTGGTTCCTGTGCTTTTAGAACAAGACACACATTATACAGGTCCACTTCCTTTGCAAATTCTCACATCACTTCTAAACACTCCTAAATTTTTCTGCTTCAGTGGAAATGCACATAAGGAATCTAAGCCAGTAATACTGCATTCTTAGCTAAATATTCAAGTGATCATTTATATTCTCAGCACTTAAAATTTTAAAGAATGTCTTATCACTCAGTTATGGTAAGTGATGCTGTAACAGCTGGCAGATTCTCAGCCAGGTAAATTGGAATAAAATAGAATACTCAAGATTATTTAGTTCTGAATGTTGGCCAGTGTGATGCAAGACACTGTGTCTTTAACTTGCACACTGCGTGGACTTTAGTCAAATAACAAATTTTCTATGCTTATGAATCTTTTTAGATGAGGCAGGATTGCACTGGTTAATAATGTATTATATTTTTAGTAGGTCTGCTACAGAAGTACTGAGATTCTGCAATACTCAGATGATGGTAAATCTTCCATTGTTTCTTTTCTAGTGGAAAAGTGCAGTGATGATAACACCATGTCTTTTCTCTAAAGGTCAGAAAAGCAGGACTTGAATGTCTTGTTTTCAGTCAGATGTCTAAAAATTGTTGTGGGTTTCTACCTCCTGTTTCCTTAACTTCATTAGTTATCTCCAAACAAGCAGCCTTTTAGCTGGTGATAATCACTTAACAGAAGAGGAACGCAAAAAGTTTTGCCAAGAAATCCTGGATTTTACCAATCAGCAAGCAGAGAACCAAGGTAAGTCTGGGTCTTAAAACTTCAGTTACTCCAATCTGGTTGTTCCCACAAGGTAGATGTGGAGGCTTTTTCTGATTGAGTTCATTATTTTGTGTATAATTTCTAAACTTGTGTTTGCCAAAACATTTATAAATCTACGCTAATTAAGAACAGTTAAGAGATGAAAGGGTAATTAACATTTTCCTCCTGAATACCGCAAAGTCTTTGTTTTCCTTCAGTTGTTTCCCTGCTTTAACAGCCCATAATTTATTGTGTGTTGGGTTTTTTCAATTCCTAACCTAGCTTTGTCTCTCACTGCTGGCATGTAAGTGGCAGCTCTGTGATGGTACATCCTGGATTTTGATGTTAGATCTGTGCCCATCCACTTGCAGCTTATGTTTTTGTCCATCCCATTTGCTCTCTTTATTCTTCAATATGTTACATACTGCTTCAGTCATGTCTTCTTGTCAGATATTAATCACAGTTCAAATTCATATGGAATACTTCCTGTAGATTTGAAGACTGCTTATTTTTATGCAGAATTTTTTTTCTTAATGATTAGATGTATCATGAGTAATATGTTACTTTAGACCTGATTGTTAATTAATTTTAGGTGCTGCCTTAGGGTTGTTTTTGAAATGTAGAAAAGAGAATGAAAGCTCCTTGCACAGCAGAGCTGCTGGCTCAAGGCACCAGCCTGATTATTAGTTTCTTAAACTTGTACAAGCTCTGGGAATTTCATCATATAATGCTACTGTGTTCTATAGTAGTGAAATGCTCAACTTCTGCTTGGGCAACCTCTCTTAATTCAGTTGTTTTTAATAGCCTGGAAATGGAAATTGTAGTCTAAGTTACTGTTGGAAAACAAATCTCAGCATCTTTTAACTCTCATGCAGGATAAAAAAATTGGTAAGCATTGATTTGTTGTGAAACAATTTGTTGTTGAAAAGTTGTTGATCCATTTATTTCTGGGAATTGAATTTTTAAGAGAAAAATTTTGCTCATCTCCATTAGCACTGGAGAATAATGAAATCCCTATTTTTCATCTTTCCAGGTCAAAAGGTTATATTGCCTATGCACTCCTTTGCCCAGCTGAAAACTCTGCATTTTGACCCTCCAAATGCTGTTGTCCACGTGGGTGGGAAGTTGTCCATCGAGTTGACTTTGCTGAGCCAAATGCCCATCCCTGTCCAGGTGGACCAGGTCGCCATCCACGTCCACTTCAGCATCGAGAAGAACAGCTACAGGAAAACAGCCGAGTGGCTCACCAAGCACAAAACTTCCAACGGTGTCATCACCTTCCCCAGTGAAATTGCAGGCTTGCCTTTGTCCAGAAACAGCCTTCCAGCCCTGGAGCTGTCTGAGATGTACGAGAGGAGCCCCTCAGACAACTCCCTGAACACGGCGGGAATCATCTGCAAGAACGCGCACATGCTGCTGCGCAGGCAGGAGAGCAGCAGCTCCCTGGACGTGCCCTCGGGGGTCACTTTGGAAGATGGGGCTCACGTCTTGAAGTGCAACAACTTGACTCTGGAGCCAGGGGACAATAAAATCACATTCAACATTCAGGTATGTTTCTGGAGCAGGGTGATGGTAGCGCTCATGACAGAGAAGCCAGAAATGCTGGCTGAGCAAGAGCGTTGTGCTGGTGAGTGATGCCTGTCCTGTTGCACTTGGATCATCCATTCCCCTTGCAGCTTTTTGGTGCTCTGTGCCATCATTGAAAGGATGCCATTGTGTTTTCAGCCTTCCTAAACTTAGTTTAAACATTTCGACTATTGCTGCCAAAACTTAAATTGATAAATTCATATGCAATATAACATATTGCTCATGAAGGCTGCCTGAGCTGTTGAGGTCATTCAGAATAACATCTAAAAGCTTTGATGTGAATTCTTTTTCTAGCCCTTCAGTCAATGATTGTGTGGTTAAATTTGGTTGACAGCCTTTTCTTCTCTGTAGAGGGTGGTGGAATAATTTTTCACTTGGGGGATGTAGTAAACCTTCCTGCAAGAAGTACAGATCAGCTGCAAGTATTTAAATTTAGAAGATGTTAGAATTAAGATTGTTCCCATTAGTCATCATCTAACTAACTTACTGTTTATCATCCGTGGAATGGCAATACAGGCATTTGAACTACCTACTGACCTGATTTCTGAGGTTCCTCTTCCTTTCACAGGACTGCACAGGTTAAGAGGATTTGGACTAGAGGCCTTGGTGGCTGGAAATGCTATATTCTGTAAAATGAATTCACATGTATGTAACACTGGATTTCAAATGAAGGAGCATTACTAGAAGAAAGCTGTTAGGGACTGCACTGAGCTGGAATTTGGGGTTAGTGGAATCAGGATGCAATTGGAAACACCAGGAGAAGAGATGGATGAAAAGCTAAATAGAGCTGTGCTTTGAATTTGCCTGAGTCTGCTGTGAATCTGGTGGTCACTGGATGATGGACAGCTTTACTTTTATACCTTTGCTATTTTCCCAACCTTCCTTTCAAGAAAAGAACTTTTCATGGGAAGACTGCTCAGTGAGAATCCCACAATATAATTGTTTAAGGCATGATTACCTGTCCTTAAAGGGAAAATCTGAGCACATTATAATATTAACAGTGTATTATTAGATATTAGATAATTATTAGATATTATATATTATTAGATAAAAAAAGAAAGTTTCTCTAGATTTGAGCCGCAGTATTTACAAAATATTTACTAAAAATCCATTATCATTGTAGTAATACACTGTGTCACTTCTACTGCATTACACAGCTGGCCAGAGGATAGAAACTGCTGGCAGCTTGTTTTCTGAATTTTCTTTAAAGTAATGCTTAATTGCACCACTTCTGCAGGAAGAGGAATGACTGTGCTTCTATGACCCAGAGGGAGTTTGATCCTTACTGTAGACCTTACACTGAGGATTAGCATTATTTATGCTGACAGCAACCTTCCAATTTTTTCCAACCCTTAAATGTGATCAGAAAGCATTGTCTAAATTCTTTAGACCAATATTCTTATCCCATGTTAAGATTTAAAATATGTGTATGTTATGTATTACTTTACTCATGTTTTTCTGGTTTTTAGGGCTAAAATGTAGTGACTTTAATGTCAGAATGCATACTACTGAATTTCAGTCTGGGTTTGCTATATAAATAACTGCATGACGTTTGACTGTTGAGCTGGTACAGCTTTTCTCCATAAATTGTAGACTGACTTGATTATACCCAGCATTGGTGTTTATGCACTTACACTTGCAAAGTGGCACATGAAAAAAAGAAAACACTTCCCATTCCATAGCAGTCCCTAAGAGCAAACAGAATCAAGAATAAATAACAAGGTGTTACAGATCCGCTTCTGTTTTTAATTTTATCAAGAAACATCCAGAATCCCATTACTCAGGGTAGGGGAAGAGTTGGAAATTAAATATTTATGTGCTACTTTCTTGTAAACATTGACTCAGGGTGTGTGATAATGAGTGTGTGAAATCAATAGTTGGAGCTGGAAGCTGTGCCTTATATAAATGCTGGTAGGATTTTATTATTGTTTTCATGAATTAGCCAAATAAGCACAGGTATTGTTTAGGTATTTAATAATGTTTTTTCATGGATGTTGCACTTTAGGGGGGAACCAACCAACAAACAAGGCAAAGTAACAAATTGACAGCATAGCTACTGCATTAGTTACCCTGATTATTAGTACTTGTTAATTATGATGTTTTCTCTTGAATCAGATAGCGCTCTAGACCTTCTTAGTGGGGCAAAAGGTGCTCCTTTGTGCAAATCTTGTAATTGACTCAGAAAACTGAGTTTTCTGAAATCTGCAGTTTTAATTTAGAAACCCAAAATACCTAATAAAAATGAGATGGAAACATGCTGTTCTTTAGTATCGGGCTTGTTCCAGAAGTATTTTCTTAAACCATTCAAATGTTTTTCTTCCAAGGCCAAAGAACCTGGGACATACACACTCAGGCAGCTGTGCACTTCAGTGGGAAAGGTGCAGTTTGTCCTTCTGCACATCTACCCCATCGTGCAGTACGATGTGTACTCCCAGGAGCCCCAGCTCAAAGTGGAGCCCATGACTGGTAGGTGCAGTGGCTGTGCTGAAGCTGCTTTGATGATTCTTCTCCTGCTCCTGTGGGACTAGAGAAAGTGTTTCATGGCTTCAGTACTACTCAGTATGCCTTACTCTGCATTGTGGGTCTTAAATGCAACATTACTTTTCAAATTATCCATCATAATGTCCTGCCAGTGATGGCTGGTTTTGAGCAACTGATTCCAGTGCTTGGCTCTGGACACTTTTGACCACTGATTTGAACTTGTAGTGTCACTGAAATATCAGGTGTGATTTGAGCTGCCACACTGATTAGAAGTGAATGTTTGCATTTGTATTTGACTGAGCTCCTTATTGGTTGGGATCACAGGATCAATTAGGCTGGAACAGACCTCTGGGATCTAGTCCAGCCTATGGCCAAACACCACCTTGTCACCCAGACATGGCACTGAGTGCCACATCCAGTCTTCCCTTCAAACATCTCCAGGGGCAGTGACCACCTCCCTGGCAGCCTCTTCCAATGTGTATTTTCCCATCCTGAGAAGAAATTCCTCCTAACTTAATGCTAGAGTCCCTTTGATATTTACAAGAAATAAGTAAGAGATGGGATTCTCTACTAGGGAGGATAATATGAACTTATTAAAAATGAAAACTGAATGCACCCATTGGTTTCAGGGACAGCTGAACACTAGTTGTTGTAGTGTTTATTTGAGTGTATTAATGGAAGTTAATAGTGATTTGTTTTCAGGCTATTGAGTGTGGCAGCTGAGGAGTTAGTATGAATTTTGTGCTGGCATTCCAGGTTGCGGTGTGTGGCAAAGGAAGGACAGACATATTGAGCATAAATCAAATTAGGAACCCCTATGAAACTGATAGCTGTGATTCTGTGTGCACACTGCCATTCTTGTTGTGCTGATCATGTAAATACAGCACGTGGGTATGACTGGAATGACAGGTGTGAAAATACAGAGCTGTCTGCAACCTGGAGAGCTTTAAAAGCTTAGCTAATTCTTTGTGGTTATTGTATTTCACTGGAATCTATGCTAGAGAGACAGCTCATCTAAGCCATCCAAGATGCAGTGGGTTGGGGCTCCGAGGTTGAAACAAGTGGCTTCCCCACAAGTTGTATCTGAGCTGGGTTTAATGTGTCCCCTAACACCAAAACCCCACACTTGTAAGTTACCCCAGTGTGTGACCAACTGTCTGCTAACAAGCTTTGGTGCATTGTAACCACGTGATGCAATCTGAACAATCCCTGCTCTGTCCTTCAGAAAGCCTTTTGGCTGGCATTCCCCAGAAGGTGAAGTTCACAGTGACCACTGGTCACTACACCATGAAGAGTGGGGACACTCTGCAGCTCAGCAATGCGGATGCCATGCCCATCCTGTACCACCCTGAGAGCAAGGCTGTCATCTACTCCAACACCAGGGGTAAGCCAGCAACTGAAAATTCATGATCTTTAAAAGGCTGGCAAGTTCAGTCATCCTCAAGCGACCTGTACTTACAGTATTAAGAACACTGACACTGTTTGTCAATAGTCATTATTAAGAACGATTTTATTAAGAACAATTAACAACTGAGTACTTCAGTGCAAGGAAGGTCTTAAATTTTCACCCTCAAAGGAGCAGTATGAACTTTGACAAACATAGCTAGGCAATTTTACTTCCACTGATGAAATCCAGAAGGCATGGGAGACTGCTGCATGTGTGTGTGTCCAAGGTTGCTTAAAGTGAAATTATGAGACTTAACAAGGTGCTTTCACTTTGTAAAAACTTGAATAAGTGTCATGTGATGGGCTAAAGTAGCTCTTTAGTTGGTTTGAAGTTTGTCAAATTGCCCTCTCAGTTCTTTCCTGGACATTAGAAGGAGCCTTTTATTACATGGAATGTGGTGGTTACCTTCCTGCAGTTAAAAAAGGATAGAGCATTCATTACTCCTGTGAAGTTAAATATTTAACATGTGCAGATTATAGCTGATTTGAAGAGATTACAGTGGAGTTTTTTAACATTGTTTCTCATTGCTGTTTTTGCAAACATTGCTGAGAAGTGGTTATGGCACCACATATTTTTCTATGATTTGATTTTTTCCCTATTCTACATCTATAGAAAAGATCTCAGAGTCATCATTAAGGATTCAGTCTTCTGAGAAGATCACAAGCATCAGCTTGCCAGTGGCTCCTGCCTATCATGTGATTGAATTTGAACTAGAAGTCATGTATTTGCCATCAGCCACGGAATCTGCAGAGAAGGAAAATACTACAAATAAAGAAAACCACAGAAAAAACAAAGAGAAGCAGAAACAGGACAACAGCATGGCTACTGTTGACCAAAAAGTAAGATGTAGCTTGACTTTTTTATTATGAAATGTGTTTAATCACAGGGGTAAACATTCCACAAAATAGAAGTACTGGTGAGGAGGATCTTGCTTGTTTGGAACTTACTTTCCTTCAAAAGATACACGCAAAAATCATACTGAATGTTAAAATGTAAAGAAGTTGTAAATATAAGCAGAAATACACACTGTGTTTAATAAATTGTCAACTGTTCCCTTGGCTAAAACACTAACTTTTAGTGTTTCAACACAGTTTATAAAGCATGGAGGGTACCTGTGTCTTTGTAAAAGGTAGCATGGTGGTCTTTTAATTCCAGCCTCTGATTCATGGGAAAGATGAAGTCAAGTGTGCTGCCTCAAATTAAAACAAATATACATTAAATGCATTTTTTTAAATATTTTGAGCTTGTATTTAATATATTAAATTATTATAAAGACATTTAAATAATAGATCTTGTAGCAGTTTATTTGATATTGATCTTTACCAGGATTTTGTACTAAGATGCATTTGGGTCCTTTTATCTTTTCTTTCTTCTGTTCCCCTTCCTTTATTTATAGTCTTCAGAACTGTCAGTTCTTACAGGAAATGTCAGTTCTTACAGGAAAAGCTGCTTTGAGATTTCATATCCCACTCACAAACAAAAACCTCTATTTTTTTCAGATTAGTTTTTACATACTGATTTTTTTTTTTAATTTTTATTTCTTCCCCTCCTGGATGCATTAGTTATCGACATTTGATGAGAAAGGTTTCACTTAGAAAGGAGAAAAAAAGCAAAATCATGGTTCCAAAGACCACTGCAAATAAGAATTGTGTTCCCTTTTTCCTTTAGGTGACCATTGATTGTCCTTGGTCGATTTATTCCACTATTATTGCATTAACATTCTGCATCCCCTTTAATGCCAAGCATTCCTTGTTGTCAGCTGGAAAACGGTAATGTACTCATTATTTATTTACTGTTTTTTTCATCTTACAAAGCATGGAGCTGGGGTTTCATAACTCATATTTATAGCAGCTTTTTTTTTTTAACATATAAGTTGAGCTTTTACCGTCCTCCCCCTGGAAGCTTGTGCATTTCCTCTTGTGTTCTTTCATGACAACAAATGTGTGGTTTTGGAAATAAGACCACAGGATGAACCCAGTTGTCCTGTTTCTATATGGTTTGTTGGTTTTTGTTTAATATGTAAGAGGGTGTTTTACAGCCTTGTGTTACGGACATGGACTCTTCCATTGTAACTCTTCAGTTTTCATTGAAAAAACTGTGTCTCATTTTTCAGGAAGTATGTGCAAGTCTGCGTACAGAATTTGTCAGAACTCTGTTTCCAGCTTTCAGACTACAGCCTAAAAAATTCTGCTGAGTGTACAGATTTGCAGCTGGTGCCTCTCAACCCTGCATCTCAACAGGTAAAATGCACTTGCTGGTTTATTCAATTTATTCATCTTACGGTTGCAGTTTGTCATTGGGTTTTGGGGGAAAAAAAATCAGATATAGTTTTCCAGTTAAATACAAATACAGCTAAATCCAGTTTATACAAATACAAATACAGTTAAATACAGCTGTAATCCAGTTCACTTGCATAACAGTTTCTCACCATAGAATCATAGAATGGTTTGGGTTGGAAGAGGATTTGAAGATGATCAAGTTCTAATGCCCAGGGCAGAGACACCTTCCACTGTTCCTGGCTGCTCAGATCCCCATCCAATCTGGCCTTGGACACTTCCAGGATGGGGCAACCACAAGCTCCCTGGGCAACCCTGAAGTTTCTTTCAGCTTTTTCTGAACATATTAAATTGTTCAGCCTTGGTGCCTAGAAAAACTCTATCAGAATATACTAATAATTTTATTAAATTTGACTTTTGATTAAAATATTTTCAAAAATGAAATTGAACTTCCCTTCTCTGAATGTGAAGTGTTTCCTTTTGAAACATTTGATTCTGACACTGAAATGGATCCTTCCTTTTAAAAAGATGTGTGTTGTGAAAAAGATTCACTGGTAGTCATTTTGTTGCATATTTCCCTAAGGATTTATTGAGTTTTTTTCTATAAATGTCAGAACAGACAGACATATTACATGTGTGCATTTCCCCTTCTTTCCCAGAGGAAGGAAGCAGCTAACACTCTAAACTTTCTCTTTCAGGTTGTGTACAGTAAGCAATCAATATTCTTTGTATGGGAATTGAAGTGGACAAAAGAGCTTCCTCTCTCCTTGCAGTGCCTGTTTTCAGTCAGCTTTTGTCCAGCTACCTCTGAAGAACAGTCTCTTACCTTGAAGCCGTTCACTTACCAATTCCAAGTGGAAAATTTTTTTGTAAGTACTCTTTTAAGTGTAGGGTAGCATTTCTTAACTGAATATGGTTTCCTAACAAGTGAAAAGGGAAAATCAAGAAATATGTCAGAAAAATTCTGTTTATATCATGAGGTTGATACCTACTTAGAGTCATTGGAAAGTCAGTTTGTGAGTGACAGAACTGCAATCTGATGTGATGTAGTGGGATCTTATCCTTGCCACAGAAATGTGCTGAGGGTCATAACACTTGTGCTGAATCTTGTTCCATTTTTTTTTACTGTTTTCACCTTCCTGGGTTGGTGCCATGGAGATTGTCTGCAGCTTGACTGAACTGCTTGTTCCCTGCTGGCTTAAGATTGTGTTCTCCAAAGCAAATTGCAATTTCCAGAATATCTTTGCTATTGAAAGCATCTGAGTAGTTTTTTGCAGAGCTTGAGATGAGCTCCTCTAATGAAATATTTAAGGTTTTCTAGACCATTATCTGAAATGTTTCTTCTTCCCCATTATGGACAAACTTTTTATTCCTTTGATCAGTTAGGAGGCTCATAAGGCTAGGTAGAATTCCTTTAATAGAAAGTTTTATCAACATAATGTAATCTCATCTCTAAACTCAGTGTTATCCTTTGTGATGCGTGGGTAGAAAACAGCATCATGAGAAGACTCTTGTTTTTTAAATCCTTTTATCTGTTTTCAGTGTTTTCTACCAGCTTGTTGCAAACTGGCATTGAGGAACATTTCAGGTGTTTGTTTGCCTACTGGCATGTAACAAGCATTTTTGGCACCTCTATCAGCATCTTTCTGGAGTTTTTAAAGACAACTACCTGTGTGAAACAATGGGAGTTTTCTGGTAGAAATCTAAATTTGTAGGAATTAAAAATTCAGGTTTTTGATGCAGGCACTGTTATTCCAGAGACTATGACAGGAAGAGGGATGAAGTAGTTCTGTATTACTCAGAACTGAGTGATGTGCCTGTAAAGGGAAGAGCTAAGAAACTGATAAAAATTGTTTAAATAGTAAGATTGGTGTCCATTTAGAAGCATTAAAAGGCTGTGTTAAAGTACAGAAGTGAAGGGGAAAAAAATCATATTTTCACTGCTGGTATCAAAAATAGATGGAATCAAATTTGATTTGACCTAGTGGAAGATGTCCCCGCCCCTGGCAGATGGGTTGGAACCAGATGATCTTTGAGATCCCTACTTTGCACAGCATTCCAGGATTCCATGTTCTGTCATTTTCTTAAACTGAGCAAGATAATGAAGATAATGAACATTACTTATTAAGTGATTCTTGAATAAAGAATTTTTAATGGGATGTGTCTGTTACGTAAAGTTAGTACTGTACCCATTGTCCAGTTCAACTTAAAGACAAATAAAACACCCCTTTTTCCCTTGATAACAGCACTGTTTTCTTCCTGACAGACATTGTACCATGTGAAAACTGAAATCTTCCCACCCTTGGATGCAGAGTACTGTAAAACAGGCTCACTCTGCTCCTTAGAGGTGTCCATCACCCGGCTTGTTGAGCTCTCTGAGGTTGACAGAGATGAAGCATTGACAGAATCAGATGGATATTGCACAACAAAACTTATGTATGAAGGTAAGAGTATTTTTCTTAAGCATTTTGATAAATTTCCCCCTAACTTTTTCTTGACAGTGACATCTGCCAGACTTGCTATGGCATAAATTCCTTTATTGTGGGTACAGCTGCTTAGTAAAGCAGTTTTCATTTTGCTAGACCAGGAATATTTTTTTTCCTCATTAATCTGCCTTCCAGTGGAATAGAAACGTTCTTCAGGCTGGATGGATACATGCTTGAGGCCCAACTATGGTCCTTTCTTTGTAGGGCTGTTTTCTTACCTTTTCTACACACATAAAAGCTGTCGGGGCTTTGAGATGTTACTAAAATGTGGATTTTCAAACTGCTCTAAAACTGTGTGAAGGTTCTCCATTTTTCACAGAAGATCTTTACAGTGTTTTCTCTTTATTCTTGCAGTTGTTGACAACAGTAGTAACTGGGCAGTCTGTGGAAAAAGCTCTGGAGTAATTTCTATGCCTGTAGCACCTCGAGCCACTCACAAAGTCCACATGGAAGTGATGCCGCTGTTTGCCGGCCATCTGCCTTTCCCTGATGTCAGATTGTTTAAATACCTCCCTCACCACTCTGCTCACTCCATGCAGCTTGATGCTGGTAAGGCTGTTTTGACCATGTGGCTATGTACAGAAATTACTCTGCTTTTCCTGTGTTCCTGTGTAAAGAGAAAAGCAAAGCAAGAAATACACTGACAAAATGTGGACTTGGTCATATATGGACCAGGTACTCACAGGTGTCTTTGCTACATTCACTCACAGTCCTAAACTGAAACTTGCTCTAATGGGAGCTTTGAATTTGGGTTGCCACCTAAATATCTGAGGAGGAATAATAAATGCGTTGTTCTCTTACATTTCCCTTAAAGATTAGTATACAAATAAGTTGTCACTGGATTTATAATGTATATATTAAAAGTGAAATAATGTAGCAGTGAAAACTGCTGGATAACCCTCTAATCCTGCAGTTCCATTTTCTCTAAATTGTGTGTGTCTTCATTTGCTTTGAAATTTTTTCCCAGTTTTCAAGGGATTGAATGTGAAATAAAAGAACTGCTGAAAATTTTGGGCATTGGATTAGATGCAGAGTTTAAATTACCATGGCCATGTAGAGTATTTATCTATACTGATGAGTAGTCCCAGGGCTGCAGTGAGAATTCACTCATAGAAGCAACATAGCTTTTGTCAATGGAGCTGCTGGTGTGCATCCTTCTAGCTTGTGACAGATGTGAGGTCATGCTATTGAAGTTTTCCTTTGAAACCAGGATAATTCACTCTGTTACATCTGGTGCTGGCCAAAAGTGCGCACTCAGCAGAGATGATCAATAACTGTGAACATGTGTTAAGCTGACTGTCAGAGCTCTGAAATGACCTTCTAGAGTTAATTGGTAGAATAAAACTCTGTATTTTTTTGTTGTTTTCCAACAGATAGCTGGATTGAAAACGACAACCTGTCTGTGGACAAGAATGTGGATGAGCAGACTGACAGCAGCAGCATCAGGAGCAGAGGGAGCCTGCATTCCACAGCCAGCGGGGAGCACAAGGGTCTGCCCATGCCCCGGCTCCAGCCCTTCTCCCCGGGCCAGGTCTTCAACAGCAGCACTGGGATGCAAATCCTTGTCATTCCCAGCAAGGACGACCACGTTCTGGAGGTCAATGTCACGTGACAGCTCGGAGTGGAGACCAGGAACCCGTTAGGAACTGGATCTGAAAGCACTTTATGGGATAATGACCTGCTCAGTCTTCAGTTGCAACATTAACTCCAAGGAGAGCCGTGGCACTCGGCGTGTACTGGCCATGGAAGCACCAGACAATTGTATCAATTTCAATGTACAGTGAGGCTTGTGTCAGCTAGTTTATATTGCCACTTTAGTATGTTTTGTGTCAGCTATTGGGTTTTCTCCCTGCAGTCACATCCCTGCATCACAACAACCAACACAGGGCAACAAAAAGCAAAAAAATCCAAATCTTTGGACCACTTCTTTATTTTTTGTCTGGCAGCTGAGAGATTTGTTTCATGCTTCCTACATATTTTAGAATGTAGACTTGGATGACATAATTATCCAAATCTTGAATTTTTATGTAATCATTTACAGGCTTTTCCACACGTGCCAGAAACATAACAGAGCATACAACAACACATTCACTGGTGTAACAGTTGCTTTTCTGGTTTGGTTTTAGTTTGTTTGTTTGTTTGATCATTGTTAATTCCTGCCATTGCAATTTTATATTAAACTTCCATCATTTGCATACTTAGATGCATGGAAGAGCTACTGCTATAAACAATCTTAACTGAACAAAATTCCTTAATTTTCTGAGGCTTTCTCCTTCACAGAGTAGACACTGTGATGTCACATATAATATGATTTTTTTGTTTTGTTTTTTGGGGGTGGGCTTTGGGTTATCCTCTTGCATATTTCTTACCAAAGAAAGATATTGATAGAATTTAATAATAAATTATTTGGCTTATTGAGTTCCCAGATTAATTTCTTTTATTACCATTTCCAAGTGGCTTGGTTTGCTGCCCCAATTTTTAAATTGGGGCAAAAATTTCAGTATGATGTGATACTTGAACACTCAACCTTTCATCATAAAGGCTTAGTGTAATTATTACTGATTAGAGGCCAGACTTGTGCATTCATGATGAAAGAAGGAGGTTGGTTTGATACAGGAAAGCTTGCAGATGTAGAATAATCGTGAAGCAAAGTTAAAAACATGTAACTTAAAGAATTTCATTATTTATATCTGAAATGTAAATACAAAAAATGTAAAAAAAAAAAAAAGTGTAATTTTTGTGAATGTTGCAAATTCACCTGTGACTGGAAAAATTACAACTTCTTCTGATGTCCTGCTTCTGATATTGAAACTTGTGCATTTAATGTGAGAATGACCTTTTCTACTTGCAGATCTATAATGGTGCGTTGTCAACAGACTCCACAGAGGAAACAGTCCCACGTCAAATGCTTGTCAGCAAAACTAAAGTGAGGAGCTGCTCATTAGACAAATTCATTGTTTTTATTTTTTTTTTCTTCTGCTGAACTACAAAGGGGAAATAAAAAACAAACCCTCTTTCCAAAAAGAATCGCAAATAAGTTGAAAAATTAATAGGCACCCTGCACTGGTCTAAACATTTTACTTTAATTTTATTTTTTATTTAAAAATTCTAAATAGCTGTATAAAGTAGACCTGCTAGCTGAAAATGTTCTTATTATGCATCTTCTTTCTGTGAAGGAATGCCCTTTCTCTGTGGAAATCATACAATTTTATTTTGGATAAAACCCAAAGCATCATTTAGTGCGAATGACTGCTGGGATTCTTTGACTGGAAAAGGTAACAAGTTAGTGACTTTGACACTGCAGGTATTATTAATTCCATTTTCATGGTTTGCTATTAAATCATTTTTCACATTGTTCTGTAAGATACTGTTAGATTAAACACATTGTACTAAGATTGTTTAATGAAATTGTAAGCGTTACAGTTCTAAATATACATGTTTTAAAAAGAAATCTACTTCTCCACTGCTGTGAGTTCTCTTTGGTCTGGAGGAGTGATTGTTTCATCTGTTTTAACCAAAGCTGCTTCTGTCTGCAGAAATCAGATTTGTTACCTGGTGTGCAATTACGCACTTGAGGGAGACATTGATGATTTATTTCAGTGTTGCAGAAGCCTGGAAGCTCCAGAGTATTCCACAAATCCAGCACAGCCCTCCAGACTTTTCCTGCTGTTATTTATACACAGAAATTCAGTGTTGGCAATGTCCCAGGTACAGACCCTCTATTACGAATGGCTAATAATTTCCACACAAGTTGTGTAATCCCAGCTGATTCCTGTGCATCCTCCAGGGAAGGGTCTTCACCTGGCCAGGGTCTTTTTGCCCTGTAGGTCTGACTTTTAGTATTATAATGGAGATAGTTCATCTATAGGATACCTGGACCTGAGTCTTTTACTAAGTTAGCAACATACATATAAAACATACATTCATATCTTGATTTACTGTATTCTTAAAGCTCACTGGTTCCAGGATATCCATAACTAAGGGATGCTGTTCTCTGTACCACTGATTAATCCTCCTTCCTTGCTGATTAGGCTTGAAAATATACAAAGATCAACCATCAAAGAACATCCTGACCTAATTTTTATTTCACATTTTGCAACACTGCTTTAACACCTGTGAGTGATTATCCAAGGATGCAGCTGAAGGAGCACAGACAGTAAGGATTTAATGGATTGCTAAGCCTCAAACACCATTGCTAACCATTCAAATGAGAAATACAAAGGTAGGGCAGCATCTTTCTGGTGCCAGTTTTGCTGTTCAGGTCCATGGTGGCCACACAACCCCCAGTGGGGTGCAGAAGTGGGGTCATGGAGTAGGCAAGACCAGGAGAAGGGGGATGGAGACCACCAAGGACCCCAGAGCAGCTCGTGATACCTTTTGGAATTCCCTCAGCAGATGCTGCATGCTCCAGCCTTGTATCAGACACGAAGAATTCCCCTCCTGGGGAGGGATCTGGGTGTTCCAATGCTAATCTGAATGTACATAACCTAGGGAACTTTTTGTTCTGTGGGCTCCCAGCCCCAGAGAATCGAGACTGTGACAATCTCTCTGACCAAGGAACATGGAAATGACAACACTTAAGTTTTATTACTAGATCTATGGGTGATGTTATGTTTCCACTATCTACTCCTACCCGTTTCTTCCCTTTCTTTTCCTTGTGTATTTTCTTTGTGATTTTTTACACTTTTATTGAAAAGAATCAAACTAGCCACCAACATCCTTTCCACTGCAATTAACTGCTGTAAAATAAACCTCAGGTATCTATACACGGGGCATTCAGTGTTGTTCCGCTCTAATCACAGAATATTCAGGGTTGGAGGGACCTCTGGATATCCCCCAGTCCAACCCCTGCCCAGGCAGGGTCACCCAGAGCAGTGACACAGAACACATCCAGGTGGGTCTGGAATGTCTCCAGAGGGAGAACTGTGTCCTCCCTGGGCAGCTGTTCAGAGCTCTGCCACCCTCAACAACGAAACTCTTCCCCCTGTTGAGGTGGAACTCCTTGTGTTTTATTTCATGGCTGTTCCTCCTCATCCTGACGCTGGGCACCGCTGAACAGTGTGGCACCATCCTCTGACAGCCGCTTGGGATCTATTTGTACGGATTGATGAGATCCCTCAGCCCTGTCTGACAGGCCCAGCTCCCGCAGTCACCCCAAAAGCATTTACTACAAAGTAAAAATATATTTAAAGAACCACAGTTCTCGTGGCGGGTGCTGGGGAGGGCCGGCGGCGTGTGGATGTGGCCGGGGACACAGAGAGCGGGGCCACCTCTGGGCAGGGACAGTCCCCGGCAGCAGCTCCGCTCCTTTCCCCTCCGCCTTCCCCTCCCTTCCCCTCCGTCCTTTCCCCGGTTCCTCCCCGTTCCCGGCGCATGTGCGGGATCGCGGCCCTCCCCTCAGCGCCGCCTTTCCGCGGCCGCGCTCCTGCCCACGTGTGGCCGCCATGCGCCTCGCGTACCGGGTGAGCGCGGCCGGGTGATCCCGGCATCATCTCCCCTTCATCCCCCCCGATCCCCGGCACCATCTGCCCCGATCCCCGTCTCCCCGGCCCCGCTAACCCTGCCCCTTGCTGCCCCCGCAGTTCTCCGGCCTGCTGGGCACCGTGTACCGCCGCGGCAACCTCAGCTTCACTCCCGATGGCAACTCCCTGCTCAGCCCCGTCGGCAACAGGATCTCCCTCTTCGACCTCAAGAAGTGAGAGAGCGGCGAGGGGCGGGGGTTTTGGGGGGAATAAAACTCTTGAGGAGGTTGTGGAGCCCGATCCATGGGGCTCCCCGGGATGCTCGGCCTGCCAAAATATCCCGGAAAGCGACTGCTTTAGCGTTTAAAAGGTAGAAGCCTTCCCAGTGGAATACCTGTCACGGTATTGTGCGGGTACACCCATGTGGGGAATAGCAGAGGAATTGCATAAAGGTGTATTTCAGAGGGAAAAAAAAAAAAAAAAAAAAAAAAAAAAAGGGAAGAAGTAGATTTTTATTTGATTTGGTTGTATGGTTTCTTCATGTGCTTCTTGTGTATAACAAACCTTAGAGCATCACCAGCCTTTCCTGGGCGCCAGAGTTAGGATGGATGCTCCCTGTGCCTGCATTCCCGTCAGGAGCCTGTCCCTTGTGTGGAATTACAGACCATCCTGGGTCGGGAGGGTGGACAGAACAACCCACGTAATTGGTGTTATAAGTTTGTGACAGCCGCTAAAGCAAGCTGTGGGGTTTTACATCCAAACTCTGTGGTCTGAAGGAAGGTATCAAACCATATTTCATTGACACCGAAGATGATCTTCCTGCATTCCTGTCCCGGTTTTACTGTGTTTTCCCCCTGTTCTGTGTCTGTGTTGCAGTAACAAGTGTGAGACGTTGCCGCTGGCCACACGGCTCAATATTGTGTGCGTGGGGCTCTCTCCAGATGGAAGCCTTGCCATCCTAATCGATGAAGGTATTGCACAAAGAGGCGTCTGTTTTGTAAAAGAATTCAGTAAAAGTGCAGCCTTGAGAGGAGGAAATCTGTATTGTTGGATATTCAGCCTTAACACAAAATTAGAAGTGGACTGCTTTAAAAATTGCATTATAATTTTTGGGGAAAGTATCTTTATTTACAGAACTTAAAAATAACTTGCTTACAGATTTTGGATAGTGTCTTATAATTTGGATGGAGTTTTTTTTTTTTTTTTAATAATATTAAGCACACTGTCTTGAAGAGTTTTCCCCCTCTTTAAGAAAAGGAAGGTTTGCTAGGATTATAATTTCTTTGGGAACTAAGTTATCCTCATGATCCTTTTTTTCTGCCCTTACAGAGGGAGCTGCCTTGCTTGTGAGTTTGATTGGGAAATGTGTGATACATCAGTTTTATTTTCACAAGCCAGTTCACAGTGTCAGCTTTTCTCCTGATGGCAAGTAAGTAGAGAGTGCATGCTTTACAACAAAACAGCAGAAATTGCCCCATAAACCAGTTGTGATGATGAAGACATCCTAACCAATCTGGGAATGTTTCCTATTCATGAGTGAGGGGAGATTTTGAGCTGGTCAGGGTCATTTCATAAAACTGAGAGGAGAAGAAAAGAAGGAAAGCAAAGCCTTGGAAATAGAATATCCTGGTTTGAGTGTTTGAACTTTTCCTTCTATTTTGAGGCTTTGAGAATAACAATTTCATTATTTAACTTAAGTGATTTTTACTGAAGGTTTTCTCTTTTATAATGCTTAAGTTGGGGGATAATATCAGTCTGCAAATACTTTGCTTTTTGTTCAAAAGCAATCTATTTTTATTGTTTCAGTAGTGCAGGAAGCTCTATTTTTGTATTGTTTCTCTGTATTGCAGTCTGTACTGGACAGTTGTTTGCTTTATCAGCTTTGTGTTTAATTATGTCTTTTCCCTTACCTTATTCCAGGAAATTTGTGGTCACAAAAGACAACCTTGCCTACCTGTACCATGCTCCTGGGAAGAAAAGAGAATTTAATGCATTTGTTCTGGACAAAACCTACTATGGCCCTTATGATGAAACAACTTGTATTGACTGGACTGATGATTCCAAGTGAGTCATTCTGCACGTGTTATTATTTGAATGCACATTGCAGTCCCATTTTCTTTCCTCTGAACTATTTTACTACCTTTAAAAAAAAATCTATCTTTAATTAAAAAATATAAGTAGGCAGATCAGAAAGTGCAAAAAATGTATGTGTTGGGAAATGAACAGTGGATTCTTGCTTGAAAATGATGTGGGCGGGGTTGACCTTTTGAATGTGTTTTAACCCCTTCTACCTCTGCTACAGTCACCATCCTCGGCTTACAACTCTGTTGTTTGTAAAATGAAGTGGTAGCTGGTGGATTTGAGCTCAGAACATTCTCTACCCAGGAAGAGTTTTGCAGTCCAGTGTTCTAATTGGAATTGCCTTTTGTTTTGCAGGTGCTTTGCAGTGGGGAGCAAGGACATGTCCACGTGGGTGTTTGGAGCAGAACGATGGGCAAACTTGATCTACTACTCTCTTGGAGGCCATAAGGATGTCATAGTTGCCTGCTTTTTTGAAGAGAACAGCCTAGATGTATGTATAATCACACAACATGCTTTGCATTTTAATATTAAAATACTGAGAATAGAATCTTATCTCTAGGTGGCGATTTTGACAGTATCTCAGAATTTAGTGTCTCTTGATTGCTCTGCCATGATTAAGTGTTTAAATTTGCTCCCCCAAAATGTTATAACTTTGAATATTAAAAAATTAATTAGCTTAGCTGTAATGCTGACTGGTAATCAAGTTGCCTTTGGTCCTTGCAGAATTTTTCTGAGGGCAGGCAAAATAATTCACCAGTTCTCAGGACAAGTAAAACTCCCAGTTCAAAGCACCTTGGATTGTATCCTGAGGATACAATGCACACTTGCTAACCCTTCTGCAAATCCATATTCGTGGTTTTTGCAGAGCACAGAGCATGGGTATTGGACAGCAATAATTTGTGTGTTTGTATTCTAGCTGTACACAATTAGCCAGGATGCAGCTCTGTGTGTGTGGCAGTGTGACACTGAGCTGGATGGTTTGAAGCCCATGCCCCCTAAAGATGCAGCAAAGGAAAAGAAGGCAGCAGAAGATGATGAGGAGTTGTTTGAAGAGCCAAAGGGTGAAGAAATTCATGGGAAAGCTGATCCAAGTGAACAAGAGACTAGAAATAAAGTTAAATATTCACGTGTTGCGAAGTAAGTGGTTGTCAGTTAACAAAAATCAAAGTTGTAATGGGGATTTATTGTACTGCACTAATATTTTCATCTGTTATAACTTATTGAAAGCAGTATAAAACTGCCCAGGATTTAGAAATTTACTGCAGATCCCATTTTAAGTAGTTCTGGTAGAACTCCTGTCTGTCTTACCTTGGTTATGTAATGGGCACTGCCTTTCACCTTCAGAATAACTAGTGTAATTTTAACAATATAAGAAATACTGGCTTATGGTGTGCCATTATTTGGAACTCAGAAAGTACAAATGGGGTCTTTATTACAATACCCTCTCTAAGTCTTGAGGCTTTGATTTCTTGCCAGAAAGGATTGGTTTACTTTAGGAGATGACATAAAGGTGTCTCTTCAGCCTCTTTGGTGAGCGTCTTGAAGATGCAGCTCTAACAACATACTGTTCTTTAACATTCACCTTTTTTCTTGTTTCTTGGGTGCCAGGTATTTTTTCAATAAGGAGGGAGATTTTAATAACCTGACAGCTGCAGCCTATCACAAGAAAACACACCTTTTAGTCACTGGTTTTGCCTCTGGAGTCTTTCACCTCCACGAGCTTCCAGATTTCAATCTGATCCACTCCTTGAGGTGAGGTATGGGGTTGATACTATATTTGGTTTGGTTTTTGTGGGGGAAAGGAATAGGGTGTTTTGTGGGGGTTTCATATTTGTTTGAGGGAGAACACATCACGTTAAGCAGTGGAAGATGAATAAAATGATCACAAAAAATCTTAAAACATGACTATCTATTTAATACTATAATTTCTGGAAAGGCAAAATCATAAATTTATGTAATAAATACTATATAATTCCACTCCTTATTCTGGAAAAGTGAGATCTGAATAAGGAAACTATTCAGGAGTTCTGGTTGTTCGATATAGACTTCTTTAACTCTGTCCATTTTAATATTTTCAGTTTCTTTGTTGAGAATATTGGCTGGAAAGTTCTGCATACTTAAAATTACCTATACATTGTGTCTAAATTGAGAAATCAAATCAGATTCTTTTCTGTAGCTGTAGGATGCCAGCTAACCAATGTAGAAAAACCCCTTATTTTATTTTCCTAAACTTGGGGAGTTTTACTCTCTGTTGGCAAGTACATCTTTGGGAGGCAGATACTCTGCCTTCATTCTGAATAAGGGATGTTGGATGGTTTGGAGTGGAACAAAGGAATGAATTTGGTGGTTTTTGATGTTACAGTGATACAGAAGTTCAGTAAAACAATCAAACAACTTTCTTGAGCAGTGTTAATGAATATTAGACTTGAAGTTTTATCACACTTATTGGTTAATTCTCTTACTTCAGTATTTCAGACCAAAGGATAGCTTCTATTTCTATCAACTGCACTGGTGACTGGATTGCTTTTGGATGTTCAGGTTTGTCAGTGTTTTTTAGTTTGTATTCATGGGAAAAATAAGGAATGTGATGGGCGTGAGGCCCAAATCCCTCTTGCTAGTTTTGACTCCAGATGTTAAATAATTGCTAGTCTCATATCTGTGGTGTCTAAGTGTAGTAAAACAAGTACCACTAATTAATATCTCACAGAATTCTGATGATTCAGGAAATTATTTTACTTGATACAGGAAAAAATATATATTTTATATAGGAAAGCTCCAACAGTTAGGATGAGCCCAGATCCCTTGTAGTTAATTTCTGCTTTCATTCTGGGCTGTTTTCTCTTCCTTTGCCACATGTTACCCGTGGCATTTTACAAACCTGCCTGGATGTTCCAGCTTTCCCACCCTGTCTGTAACAGTTTGCATAAAACCCTAAATGTTAATCTTGTACACAGCCCTGCATTTCTCTCCAGCTCAATTATCATCTAGTGGGTAGCATTGCTGTTGTAGTATTGAAAAGATTATTCCAAGTTACAGCTCACAGAGGAAATTTTTTGGGAAAATTGCCTTGAAGTCAAGAAAGGAAAATGCTTTTCTTAGGGCTGAAAGATGCAGAATTCAACCTGTCTGCATCAACATTTGAGGGTTTTTTTTTACCATTGCTTGCCACTGTGTGTTCTGTGACTTGCATTTGCAGGGTCAGTGTGCTCGTGGTTGTGGTTAACCCTGCTGTGCTTACAGGTCTGGGGCAGCTGCTGGTGTGGGAGTGGCAGAGCGAGTCCTACGTGCTGAAGCAGCAGGGCCATTTCAACAGCATGGTTTCCTTGGCTTATTCTCCAGATGGACAGTACATAGTAACTGGAGGGGAGGATGGCAAAGTAAGTGAGGCAGTACTGCTGGAATGAGAGCTTTTAATAATGTGCTAAGTGGCTGGGCTTTCCATTTTATATAGAAAGCTCTGATACTGTAATTGGTACATATTTTTTTTTATTATAAGGTTGTAATTTTTTATCCTCTCTTCCGTTATATGTTTTGATTCTTCCCTCTAGAGCATATGTATTTTGCTTTGTTACTACCAGTGTCTGCAAATCACATCAGTTATGCTTTCTAGCAGGTGATTTTTTAATTATTATCAGTCCAGTCACCATAAACACAAAAATATCGAATTCATTAAGTGTTAATTTATTTATGGTTCCATGGTATTTTGGGATGAATGAGCTTCAGCCACCCAACTTCTTGCCCTTTTAATAATTGTTTTTGATATGAGATGAATTTCAAATTATTTATAAAAGTGCAATTTTTTTTTTTTTTTTTTGTAAAATGTACCATTTCAGAAGCTTGTAATTTTTCCTTTAAATAAGCTTCTCATGGATGAGTTGCGTTGAAATGATAGGCTGTGTGTACAGGTACTTTTATTTTAAAAGGTGTTTTGCCACAATTTCTTGGCATATAAATGGGACTAGAGTAATAGCTGATCTCCTATCAAAACTCTTAAATGTCAGAAGAAGATCTGCCACTTCATGGCTTCTGCCATTCAGGATGAAAATTGGCCAAAACCCAGAAGTCTCAAACTGCAGAAAGCTAAATGCATAACATTTTTGTTCAGGAAAAAGAAACCCCAGCTGAAATACCATCTCAGTTGTGACTTCTGTAGTGGCTTTAGTGTTGGTTTTTAATTTGACCCCTGTCTTACTTGACTGTATAAGCTTGGAAGCTCGAGATGCTCACCAAGTGTTATTTTACTTTAAAATTAACTTTGTTTCAATTTTGTTTGCGTCTGTCTCCACTTACGTTTTTGTTTTTATGTTGCAAAATTGTCTTAAGAGGTTTAATGATAATTTGTGGCCTCTTGACTGCTATTACCGAAAGTCTCTAATGCTGTGGCAGAGTTCTAGAATTAGGTTTTCTTTACTCTGCTGCTGCCTTACCCTTATTTTCTGTCTTTACTGATGATGGAGATTCTAAGAAGTCTTTTCTTGTCTGTCCTGCAGGTGAAAGTGTGGAACACTTCAAGCAGCTTTTGTTTTGTCACCTTTACAGAACACAACAGTGGTGTAACTGCTGTAACTTTCACTTCCACTGGTTATGTGGTTCTGAGTGCTTCCCTTGATGGGACAGTGCGTGCCTTTGATCTGCACAGGTAACTCTTTGCAGGAAACTTCTCATTTAGTTCTCAGCTTTCACACTCCCCCCCAAAATACAGCAGGTTGCTGATTGCTTGTTTGAAGTCTCATGAAGGTGAGCAGCGCTGCCTTACTGGGTTTTGGTTCAGCTTTGGTTTAAATTTAGGTAGTAATTAGGAATGCTGTTACTCCATCCAGTTTCTGTGAAGAAAATTCTGGAAGAACTTTCCTCAGAGATGCTGGAAATCCAAGAAGATCATTGTCTGGCTTCACACAAACTGGGAAAAGGCACTTGCCTAACAACACTTTCCATAGTATAGTACAGCTGTGCACAGAACTGGGTGTGTAGACAAGCCCATATTTCTAAAACATTCACATGTGCTATTTAATAGAAGAAAGCTCCTCAGAGTATTTCTGTCTCCTACTTCTGCAGAGGTTTTTTCTTTTGAATTATGTAATCATGCCGAGGCATCACATCTAGTTTTATACAATGTTTTTTTTTCTGTACAAAGCTTAGAAGTCTTTACAAAACAAATGAGCTCCTTTTGTAAATAAATTTGTTAAGCACACATTTAAATCTACCTGAAATTTCTCATAAGTTCTTTTCACCTCATCAACAGGTACCGGAATTTCCGTACCTTTACGTCTCCACGGCCAAGTCAGTTCTCCTGTTTAGCTGTGGACTCCAGTGGTGAGATTGTGGCAGCTGGTTCCCAGGATTCCTTTGAAATATTCATCTGGTCCATGCAGAGTGGGAGGCTGCTGGATGTAAGGACCCACAGTGTTGGGAGGGCTTGAATTTAACACTCTGTGGACACTCAGCGACTTTGGGATGTGGTGACACTCAGCAACTTTGGGATGAGCCAGGGGGTTTCAATACAACACGAAGTGTTTTGTTGTAGTCAGAACTGGAGCTAAACTATGCTGCTCTCAGGTTTTTTTTGTGTGTTTTTTTTTTTTTTTAATTTATTGTGAACTTATTTTTTATTTATTTATCAACCTGAATTTGTGTGGCAAATATTTTTTTTTAAATTTTTGAGTAATGAGCTCTTTCTAGTGATGAAGTAACACCAGTATTGCTGAGCTAACACATGGGCACAAGAGTCTTCTCCTCCTTGCTCAGAGATGTTCTTTTTCACATACTTTCTGCAGGTAATGAAAAATTGTAGTTACTTTATTGGGACTGATAGAGATTTCATGAAGGGTTTTGCTGGAACAGAGCAAGGACATGACTTTTCAAATATTTTTTTCAATTCTTAAGCATTCCTGTACATCTTGTAGAAGTAGAAGAGCTCAGTGATTTACGTATTTAATTTGGCACAGCCATAGAATACAGATCACTTCAGTAACTCAGGGTATACTTGACTGGATCTCCAGAGTTTTAATTTTTTTCTTTGATTTCATTTTTTTGAGGAGTAGGAGCTCCATGAAATGAAAATCTCTGTTACTCTTACTTTCAGCTTTTATTTTTGGTTTTATTCTGAAGTGTTATCAGCTGCAGGAGATGCTGAATTCTCAGAGCAGTGACTTGATTTTTCACAGTTGGTCTGATTGTTCTCAAAGGGAGGAAAATGGCACACTGCATTCCTAAAGTGTGAGCATAGGAGTGGTTGTAGATGCCTGTATAGTGGTAGCACTTCAGGGAATTTTTTTAAAACTTGTGAAAATAAAAAGTTGAGAATCACTAGTGTGTATCATGCCCTGTGTCCAAAAGTGATCTCAAGTGTGTGAGGACAAGTCAGGCATGGTTTATTGGCTATTTATCTGGAGTTTGCTGAAAGCAGATTACACAGATTTCAGTTTCTTTCACTTAATTCTAGGTTATTTATTCTTCTCTTCTTAGGTCTTAGCTGGTCATGAGGGTCCCATCAGCAACTTGTCCTTTAATCCAACGAAGTGTGTTCTAGCCAGTGCCTCTTGGGATAAGACTGTCAAATTATGGGACATGTTGGACAGCTGGAGAACTAAGGAGACATTCATAATGAGCTCAGATGGTAATTTTTGTTTCATTTCTCATCTTTTATCAAATATAAAAATAGTATGTAGAATGTGTTAATAACAACAGAGCATGTCAGATACAGAGAGATTCATGGAAATGGAAATCAAAAGTTCATTTCACTCTTGTACTTCGTTAACGCAAGAAATATTTTAATTCAATTCTAGCTCAGCTTTATGATTAACTAAACATCTATATGTTGCCCACGGGAAAAAGTATAGTCATACTTTTTACTCTGAAACTTTTTCTTGTAGCTGAGATAAGAAAAAATGAGGGTATTTTCTTAGAAAAACATCTGCCTGCATTTTTAACTGTTATTAAATTCCTCGCAGTTCTTGTTGTTACCTTCCGTCCCGATGGCAAGGAGCTGGCGGTCGCTGCTTTGAATGGCCAGATCACATTCTGGGATCATGAAAATGCAGTGCAGACTGGCTCCATTGAGGGCAGGCACGACCTCCAGATGGGGAGGAAGGAGCTGGATAAAATAACAGCCAAGCAGGCAGCCAAGGGCAAGTACGTCCAGGGGGCTGTGGTGACAACAGGGCGCCACGCTGGGTTGCTTTGGAGTTGTTTTTCCATTTGTTTTCTACATCAAGATTTCAGAGTGCATCTGCTGTTCTGATGTTTCTGATTCTGGTGCTGGGTTTTAAAAGATTGCCTGACATCTTGATGCCTCCCTTTTGTAGCTGGCTGTGTTCTCTCACTGATCAGCATCATTCTGAGCACATGTTCTTTCTCATCAGTTATGGACTGGGGTTGTCAACATAATACTAATTTCTCAGGCCAAGTGGTTAATTTGCTGTGGGTTAGGTTTTTAAGTAGGTATCTTCATACAGAAATACTAGTATACAATCATTATTATGTAGAAACTATTATGTTTTTGTAATTAAAGTATGGGGTTTATTACTTATGACCTCTTGCTGTGCATGTTGAATTTGTGTGCTCTCAGAAAGTATATCAGAGAAATGTTTTATTATTCTCCTTCCCCCCCCCTTTTTTTTCCCATATTGCTTCCAGTCAGAACAAATTTAAAAAACAAAACAAAACAAAACAAAAAAAAAAAAAAAAAAAAAAAAAAAACAAAAAAAAAACCCAATAACTTTTTGAAAAAAAAAGTTTTGGGAAAAAGCAATATTTTTTGCTGGTGAGCTCTCAACCATGTCTTTCAAACATGCCATGGCATTGTTTTTTCTGTAGCTCTTCTGGCAGTTTTTTAGTGCTGTGCATGGTGTAGGTGAGAGCTCACTGACTGAGCTGTGACTCAGATTCAGAAGTATTTCAAAAAGCTGTTAAAGTTCTAAATTGTCTGTGATTCATAGTAAAGCACCAAATGCTTTGTAGTAAATTTGTGTGTGTGTGTACATACCATGTGAATGAAGATCTCCACTTTTTCCATGGAGTGATTTTTTTCTGAGTCTTCACATTATACTCATGTCTTTTAGCTCAGATGTGACAGTGAAATTAAACTGCTTTCTCTTTTCCTTTACCAGATCTTTTACAACTCTCTGCTACTCAGCAGATGGTCAATCTATTCTGGCAGGTGGATTGTCAAAATTTGTCTGTATATATAATGTCAAGGAACAGATTCTTATGAAAAAATTCGAAATTTCATGCAACTATTCTTTAGATGCAATGGAGGTATGTGAGCACAGGAGTCTTTTTTTCATTTCCTCACCCCCACAAGACTTCAGTTTTGGTATAGCATCTCATTAAGAGTGATTCATGAATGTTTGTTTTTAAGAATGGGTTTATTTTTGTGCAGGAGAGGGGGAAGAAAATAGTCCTCTTGGAATAGAATTAATTCCTGAAACTCTTGCCAGATTTGTAGTTGGTTGTATTGAATGGGCAGAACTCTCAAACATACTAAGTTAGTTGGCACTAGACTTAAAATAGAAGTGAAAATTTAAATTACCAACATTTTGTACTAAGCAAACTCCCCAGGTGTCAGTTTGTATTAGCAAAGAAATTAAGGATTTTTTTTTTATTGTTGTGGACATAGAACAACATCACTGACCTTTATAAACTCTGTTTCTCAATATTGCCAAATGCCAAAATAAATTCCTTCAAAAGTGAATGATGAAAAACATCAGAAGGAAAAACATTCCAGTAACCCTTTTCACCATCCCCTTGCCAGGAAGAATGGGGTTCTTCCTGGTGTGGGGGAAGAAGTAATGGGATTTTTGTTCCACTGTTTATGTCAGGCTGTGTCTAACTGTGCTTCCAAGTATTCTTTGTCAGCAGTGGTTTATGAGCTGGTGTAGCTCAACATCTGGCTTGAAAGAAAGTGAACCAGCTGAAACAGAATCCTGGAGGGGATGGATATTTAGAAATGGAGGCCAGAGAGGTCCCTAAAATCTCACTTACATTGTGAGGTCCCTAAAATCTCACTGCAGTGCTCTGGCCACAGAGCCCTTGCATTGGCACAGTGTAGTTATGGAACCTGCAGGACAGAAAGAGCAGAGCTGCAGCTGAGGAAGTGCATCTCTGGAGTAGAACAAAGTTATAATAATGTGAAACCACAGTCTAAATTGAGCTCTGCTGTTTGAGAAAAGATTCAGTGCAGTGAATGGAACTTGCATGTTTTTCCAGGAGTACTTAGATCGGAGAAAAATGACTGAATTTGGCAGCATGGCTCTGTTTGATGAAGGGGGTGGAGGTGATGAAGGTGTTGCCATCCCTCTTCCTGGAGTAAAAAGAGGTATGGCTTTGGCTTTGCTCTCTTGTTTCTACTTTTGTGTGTGTCAGAACCTTTGACACAGATGAGAAGGATTTGATGAGCTCAGTTTTACCATCAGGATTACAAAATTTGGTCCCCCCACTTAAGCTGTAGGATCTCTTGCACATGGACTGTGCCTTCCTTACCCAGTCTTTCATTCTGCCAGGTTTTACCATGCTGCATATTATTTAATGGTAGCATCATAGTCAGAGTTGATGACTAGACTGTGAACTTTGTGGTGAATATGTTAAATCACTTCTAAATTTCTCTTTTAGGTGACATGAGCTATCGACACTTTAAACCAGAAATAAGGGTGACTTGTGTGCGATTCTGTCCGACAGGTTAGTATCAATAATGAATTTAGGATTTTTTTTTTTATTCCATATAAAACATGCAAAAGAATCCTACTGGAGGAAGATTATTATTACTCTTCTCTTTCCATTCTAGAACATCCCTCTTTGTTACTAAATACTGTTACTTTTCCTCTAGGACGAAGCTGGGCAGCCACCACCACAGAGGGTCTCCTGCTCTATTCGCTGGACTCTGGGCTAATTTTTGATCCTTTTGAGCTGGATATTGATGTCACACCCAGCAACATACACAAAACATTGAGTCAGAAGGAATACACTGTGGCTATCGTCATGGCCTTCAAGCTGAATGAAAAGAAATTAATTCAGGAGGTCATAGAGGCTGTCCCTAGCAGTGAAGGTGAGTGGATCTGCCATGAAGCTGGACTGAGCTAGCTGTAAACAGACATGTGTGAGCCAAAATAAATTGAGGTGTAATGGTAGACTTTTTGGTGTTAATTTATGTTTTAGTTTTACCAATCTACTTCATGCTCATTTAGTGACTTTTCTGCATGGAATTTGTCAGGCCTAGATGTGCAGGCAGAGTTTTTGGATGTTGTTTCTTGGAAGAAGTTGATGTTGAAGGGCCACATCAAGTTGAACGTGAGTTAGCACTGTGCCTGTGTGATGAAGACCATTAACCAGTAATAAGGTTGTAATCACCAGTTTGAGGAAAGTGATGAATCTTGTCTGTGGAGCACTTGTGGCATCACATCAGGAGTACTGTGCCTAGTTCTGGGACTGACAGCACAAGAAAAGGCATTGACACTCCAGAACATCTGGTGGAGGGCTTAGAAAATAATTGGAAGGCCAGAGTACAACTGAGAAGAGGCTTTTGTAATCCACTGTTAACAGGATGATTGTGTACCTATTTCTTAAACAAAAGCTGTTTTTGAGAGTGGATTAAATATAATCATGTCATTTAGTTATATGTGAGATTATTTTGGATGCTTCTAAATTGTGTTTCTTTGTGCTGTGCAGTTGCTACCAGCATTCAGACACTTCCTGTCTTTTCAAGTATCACTTACTGCCTCTGATTGTTGTGCTTGACTACTTCCACTGAATACAGAAATTCGGGTGAAGTCAGGAGCAGCAACAATAAAGTCTTACTTCAGAAAAGAGGAGGAAAGGGTGGAAATAAAAATTCTGAATGAAAGCTGCTGGGGAGAGTACTCTGCTAGGAGGAAGAACTTGGAGAGGGAGGAGTTGATTTCTTGCTTTTAAATAAGGTAGTGTTTGGAAGGCTTAAAGAAGGAACATTTGTCCCCTGAGAGATTGTGGTACTGTACCCTGAAATATAGCACTAAATACCCACCACTTGCCAAAGTGCTGCTTTCTTCTCCTTGTGCTTTCCTGTGGTCTCTTTCATGTTATTCCAAATAGTAACTCAACTCTGTTGAATCTTTATGGGCTTTTTTTTTTCCTCTTTGCACAGTTGATGTTGTCTGCTCATCACTGCCAGAGCTGTATGTGGAGAAGTTACTGGAGTTCCTGGCCTCTGCATTTGAGACCTCTTGTCACCTGGAGTTCTATCTTATCTGGGCTCATAAGTTGCTTATGCTGCATGGACAGAAGCTGAAAACAAGGTGAGAGCCCATGAAAGTCAAAATGCTGACAAGGATATTAAAATTAAAAACTTATTAATTTAAGGCTTTTGCTTAACATTTACTGACATTCTAGATAATACGTGCACTACAATGACAACACTTCAGTTTTACAACTTCTCTACTAATGGTAAAAGTTCCAGTTTGGACTTGATCTTAAAGGTCTAAAAAGATTCTAAGAAGTGTGTATGACAGAGTTGGAATACCTTACTGGATTTATGAAGATACATTGCAGAAACATATTTCAAATTCAACATATAAAACTTTGCTTGAGTTGCTTGGACAATAACTGCATAACCATTTCAAGAGTGACAGTAAGATTTTGGAAATTGTGTTTTTAAACAGTTATGCATCTTAAATGTAACTGAAAGGTGATGTGCAGATATTGATTGCGTTTTTACAGACTTAGCTTGTGATTATAGCTGGTAGTACTCTGCCTTCCTACAGAGTACTTCAGAATTACACAGGCCTGGTCTGTGAATTATATTAGGCTCACACCTAGTATGGAATTTTTAGGCTTCTAGGAATAAAACCAGGCAAACTTACAAATTTAAAAAGGGCTAAGAGAGAGATAATCTGAGGAGTCCTGCAGTTTAAAACCCAGTGCATTGTGTAACTCGTTCCTTGCTTCAACATGAGTATTAATGGTTTAGTTACTGAAATGACTGGAACAAAATCTCTCCTTACGTTCCTGCTAAGGAAGAAGAGGACAATTTAAAACAACCTCCCCCTTGTTCAGAAAGTCTTGTAGTATCTGAAAGGAGCTGTCATTGCTGCATCAAGCAGGATTAGCTCTTCAAGATGCAATTTGACCTTAGAAAAATATTTCTCAATATATTACTTGTATTGAGTGTAATCACTGTGGGCAGAGTCAAAAGCAGAGAGCTTTTGTTTCTTTAGGATTATCTTTAAAACTTGGCATTGAAGTTGTATGCTCGTTAAAATCTTGAGAATATAGAAAAGTTCTAGATTTCCATATGTAAATATGAACTGCACTGCAAATTGCATGTTCTTCTCCATCCAAGGTCAGTGAAGCTGCTTCCTATGATTCAGTTCCTCCAGAAGAGCATCCAGCGTCACTTTGAAAATGTTTCAAAACTGTATGTATTATTGCATTTGAAAGTTCAAATAAAAAACCTGGGGTGATTTGGGGGGTTGACAGTGTGCTGTTAAAACTTTTGAGACAGTCTTCTTTTAAAGTTGTTTTTATTTTAGGAGGAAAACAGCGTTTTCCTATTTATTTTTACAGCTGTGAGTGGAACATCTACAACATCAAGTACACGTTGGCCATTTCACAGCAGCGGGGCATGAAGCGTCTGGCAGAGGAAACCCCAGGAGATGAAGAGGAATTGGATTCTGACAGTGATTATCTTATGCAAGAAGCTCATGAAGGATAATTTGAGTTCCTAATTACTCTTTGTGAGAGGGAGAGAACCTCAGACAGTACTTTATGCAGTGGTATTCACTGAGAATGAGTGGCCCTCATAGTGGCATCTGTTCCTAATGGTGTGATGGAGTTCCATGGGAGGCAGGGAAGGAAATGCAGGATATGCCATGGATGGCACTGCCTATTTCCTGTACCATTTGGCTGTAAACTTGACAGCATCGATTTCTTGATTAACTGATTTTTTTATTTTTTTTTTACTAATTCCTGATTTCAAGTAAGAAAACAATGAAGTGTTCTTAGTAAAGTTAGGAGTATGACTGGAAGAAGTTTATTCTTTATTAAAAATGCCTTGCACATGAAGTATTGTAAATTTTATAGTGCAGGCTTGTCCTACGCTGGACTCTAAATTTTAAAACTGATAAAAAAAAATTCTTAATTGGAAACGTACTGGTCTCAACTTACATTAAATGTTATTTTACTTGGATTTAGTATGTATATTTCTGGAACACTGTTTTCTTAGTTCTGTAACCTCCAGACATGATGAGATTTCAATAATGAGGAGAAATGAGGACCTACAGCAGCAGCTGTTGGAGAAAATTTACGGGGCTTTACAACTTGTGTTGAGGTTTGATGGACAGCCTTGTAATACTGAAGTGAAAATTTATTTGGACATTACCAACTCAATAATATAACTTAAACTGTAAGAGAATGTGTTACAAATGTCATGGCTGGGGGGTTTTTTGTGTGTATGTGGGGTTTTTTTGTTGTTGTTTTGGTTTGGGTTTTCTTTTTCTTTTTTTCATGAAAGCCCTTTATTGTCTTTTTTAATGTTGTTATTAACACATTAAAACCTGAAACTTTTGATTCCCTTTCTTTTTGTGAATTGATGAGATAACTGGCTAATAAGAGTGGGGAACTGAATACAAAGAATTGAGTCTGTCCTTAGAATAATTTCAAGCCACACACTGAAAGGGCTTTGTTAATGAAGACACTACAAATACTACCAGTGATCCAGAATTTATTTTCCCAGCATATTCTGCTCTTCTGGATTTGTTTCCTGGTCACTTTTCACTGTTGGGATAGAGGAGAGGTATATATAAATATTAAAGGTAACCGTGATGAGGCTTCCCCTCAGTCTCCTCCAGGCTGAACAGACCAAGTGCTCTCCACACAGCTTCTCAAGGCCTTAATCATATTCATTGCTCTCCTCTGGACACTTTCTGATAGTTTACTACTTTTCTTTTCAGCCTTTTATTCCCAGTATGTCCGTACATCCAGGATTGCCCCATCCCAGCAGCAGAATCCAGCACTTTTCCAATGTTCAACTTCACACAGATGGTGATTGCCCATCTCTGTAATTCATCGAGGTCTCTCTGCAAGCCCTGCGCGCCCTCGAAAGACCCAACAACTCCTCCCAGTTTTGTGCCGTCTGCCCACTTTTATTATTTTTCCCGTGTAATTTCCTCGCCGTTATGTTTTTACCCTCAGTCCCCTTCCCGCCGCTCCCGATAAACGAGGGCTGGGAAGGGACCGCGGGTCCCGGCCCTGAGCTGGCTCCTCCCGGCCGCCAGGGGGCGCCGCCAAGGGCGCAGCGGCCTCCGCTTCCCGTGCCCTCACCCGTTCCCTTCCCGCCTCCTCCGTTCCCTTCCCGCCTCCTCCGTTCCCTTCCCGGCCCCTCCGCCGCCGCTCCCCGCGCCCTCAGCCATGCTGACCTCCCGAGGCCCGGCCTTGTGCACCGCACTGCGGCGGGCAGCGCCCGGCGGCCTCGCTGCCTTCCACTCCTCCGCTCGGCGCTGCCGCGGCGCCCGCGTCGCTGTGGTGAGTCATGGAGGAGCGCGGGGCCCGGGGCAGCGCTGAGGACAAGCGTTTGTTTGGTGTTTTACTGGCTGGTTCTCCGTGGCCACCCTCGGCCCTGCAGCCGGGGTCGCTCCGGCGGTGGGGCCGGTGCAGGGGAGGGCTCGGCGGGGCCTAGGAAAGCCTCCCCTGGTGGCTGCGACAGCTGGAAACGCTGGGGAGACGCTGAACTTGAGAAGAGAAGGCTGCTTACAGTTCAGAAAACTGGAGGAAAGCGGACCAGGAGTGGGAAAGATGTAAAAATTGACGTCTGTGTGTTGGTTGTTGGCCTGGAGTTGATTTGGGAAGGACCAGAGAATGACAGGATGGGGCGGGCGGGAAGGGCCCGCGGCGGGTCACCGTGTCCAGCCCCGCTGCTCGGGCACAGCGCACACAGCACAGGGTTGTGTCCGTAAGGCTCTGGAATATGTCCCGTGAAGGACATTCCATACCTTCTCCGGGTGTCTGTCCCGGTGCTCGGTCACTGCACAGTGAAGTTCTTCCTCATGTTCAGGTGGAACTTCCTTTGCCTTAGTTTATGCCCATTCCTCTTGTCCCATTGCCTGGCACCTCCAGGCAGAGCCTGGTTCATCCTCTGACACCTCCCATTTAGATATTTGTACACGTTTATGAGGTCTCCTCTCAAACATGGTCTCTCTCCAAACATGGCTAAAGTTGTTTGCTATTGTGTGAAGTGTGCCTATCATAATCTCTAGGCACATGTACTTAAATTAATACATAAAAATGACCTTGTTGCAAATCAAGAGAACTTGCAAACCTTCTCTTTGCTTCTGCAGCTCTTCCTCAGGCAAAAGCCTGAATAAATAGATAAACCCTGCAGCATGCTCTGAATGCTTATAAATGTGGACTCTGCCAGACTGATGGGGTGAGGGAGTTTGAGAGAACCTTGCCTTTGGGCTCTGTATTTAGGGCTGTTGGTGAGAGTAGATTAGCTCACCTCAACTTCAGGAATGGGACAGAGAATGAGTTCATGTTTCAGGGATTCATTCACTCTAGGCAGCACCTTGAAAGTTCATGTTTCGCACCATTAAAATGTGATGCGTCTGTAGGATTTGTAAATTTTATTTTATTTTTTGCTGCTAATGGTGTGGCTGTCAGAGTACTCAGCTTTTTTCGAACTTTTCTTTTCTTCACCTGAAATAGCAACTTCATGTCTTCTGGAGGCTGAACAGCTCCCTCAGCCTTTCCTTGTAAGAGATTCCTCAGTCCCTCCCTCATCCTCACTGCCCTCCACTGAACCCACTCCAGGAGCTCCGTGTCTCCTTTGAACTGAGGAGCCCAGGAGAACTTAACCTGAAATAGTTCATAGTCTTACTGGGTGAGGTATTGGCAGTGAATATATTTAAACAGGGTTATGCTTTTTGGCAGGAAGGGGGTAAAACATGTTGCAAATACAGAAGAAGGCGAGGAGATGGAAGAGCTACAGATTGCCGAAGGAAAATACAGGCTGTCAATGGTGTCTCAAATGGATACACAGCTTTGGAACTCAGTGGACAGTCTGAAGCTCAAGCTTTGCAGAGTCCAGACAGCATTAAACATAAAGGAATAAGATAGACAGCATTAAATAAAAAGGAATAAGAAGACATTACCTGCATGAAGAAATGGCTAAAAAGTAACCCAACAGGAATGCTGTCATTTTAGCATTTCACAGCTTTTTAAATAGAACTGGGAAAACAAATGTGATTTTTGACATTAGTGATGTAAACTCTTTCCTGTTGTTAAAGATGGATTTGTTATCAAGCAAGTACTGAAATAATAGAACAGTTTATATATAGAGGAGTTGACAATAATAATTTTGGTTACAGTATTTTGGTTTCACTGAGCTTCAAAAAAAATTTAAAAGTGTTGCTCACAGAGCGTAACCCTAGCACAGTTGCTTGTCTGTTTATTCAGTCTAAATTAAATGAAAGATAAAACAAACAGTTATGAAGTAAAAGGCAGCTCTTAAATATCAGAACAAGGTTAACATGGCCAGAAGAACATTCAGGTATCTTGCTCATTTGGTGAAGTGATGGTGATATTTGGTGAAGTGATGCCCATATAACAGCAGACACTCGGGTATTGTCACCTGGAAGTCCCAGTCTAATATTACTTACTGACTTACATTTTTTCAGTTGCTCCTTTTCAGCTGTGAGTGTCTGTTTTTAAAAACTCTCGAGCTTCAAAAAAACTGAGGGAAAACCAGGAAGGAAGATATTAAAGTAAAAATAAAATTAATAGAAAGAGAAAAGGAAATTGACTTCCTAACTGGGTTTTTTTTCTTTCAGAACAAAGAACCAAATAAAAAGCCCCAAAAGTGTTCATCAATATACTTTCAGGAACTAGATAAATCTTTGGATTTCTTTGGCTTTGTTTCGTTCTTACAATGGCTTTAAAAAAATTTTTTTTTCTCCTTCTACTTTGTCAGATTCTCCACCCACACAAGGGTAGCTGACTGCTTTGTGCTTTTTATTCTCTGGTGTGTATAAACAAATTAAAACTATTATTTCCACATTATTTAGAAAAGTATGGCTAATACAGCATAATTGTATTATTGCATTAAAAGTGATTTAGCTGTTCATCTCTGATGCTGATGCTCAGGTAAAATACAGCAGCAGGTAAAATAGTTTATTTTAAATGAGCCCTCAAAGAGGGACCCAAATTTCTCTCCCTCTTCTGATTAATGTGCACCTGGCTGAGAAATTTGTTTCACATGGATGTGGACACTTAGAAGAAAGATGAATTACACTCAGAACAACCCGCTGTGTGCACAGTAAAAACATACCTAAGGGTAACATGTCACTTTATTAACTGTGATATAAATGTATAAGCCAGGAAATAAATAGCGGTGATTTCTGAGCCCTGTGCTGGGTTGCTATAAATAGGAAATGCCAGTTCTGCAGCGTGTCAAGTGGTGACACCAGTGCAAATGGCATGGTGTTCACTGGCATAGTAGGAGCTTGATTTTAAATTGTTGTTTGTTAACTGTTTTTTTTTTTAATGTTACCTTGTGAAAGATCCTGTGTCACCTTTTTTGTGTCACCTGCAGTCCTCTGTTGTTCTCTCTCTGCAGGTCCTGTCTGGCTGTGGTGTCTATGATGGCACAGAAATCCACGAGGCGTCAGCGTAAGTTGCTTTTTGGGACTGTGGGCTCCAAAAAAGTCTCCATTACATTGGAGCAGTTTGTTTAATTTAGTTTTGCTGTCTCTGGCCATCAGGATTACCCTGAGAGATGAATGATGAGCTTTCTCACAGTTTTCTCACAGACTAATTGTGAGCTCAGGCTGCATTCTTATAAAACTCAGTGATTGTCCAAAGACGCAGCACCGTGCAGGTGATGCTAGAACAATGAGTCAGAGAGAGACTCTCTTCAGAAATAGAAATTCAGAGTTCCAGGTTCAATCTCAAGAGAGTTAAATACAGACTTAATTTCAGAACCACTTGAGTTTCCATTCCTGGGGCTAAATCTAACAGCACACTTATTAATGCTTAAGTGGAATTAACTCTTACTGTGAGTTAATAAGAGATGTGTCACTTAGACCTAGATTAAATGTTAATGGCTATGTTAATTGTGAGATTCTTCCATAACACCTGGGGACTTGTAGAAAGACAGCTTTTGTTGTTCATGGTTGCCTGCTTTAGTAGGATGTGTATTTTTCCTCATCTTTCAAAGTCAGTTGGTGGAATATTTGTAGCAGATTCAGGGGTCAGATAAAGCCTCTCCTTTAAAGTTTTCTCCATGTTCTATCTCCTTTTTTTAGTGTATTGGTACACCTGAGCCGTGGGGGAGCTGAGGTTCAGATGTATGCTCCAGATGTCCCTCAGATGCATGTCATTGACCACAGTAAAGGACAACCAGCTGAAGCTGAGTCAAGGTAAGTCTGTGATGTGTTAGGCAGTGTTCAGATGTAGCAGCCTGTAATGGTTCTTGCAGCACTTGGCTGATGCCTTTAGTAGCTTTATGCCAACTGTGGTGGTTTTCTTGGAGAGAAGATACTACATGAGTTTTCTGGACTTGATTATATCCAGTCTGTCAGTGCCTCTGTCTCCCAGCAGTAGCATTTCACAACCATCAGTAGCTCCAGTTACTGAATACCAATGTTGTGTCTTCCTCCTCTTCCTCTTCAAAACCTTACTTACACTGTTCTCCGTGCAAATGCTTCATTAATCCCATTGTTTTACTCCTGGTTCTTCAAGGAATGTTTTGGTGGAATCTGCGAGGATTGCGCGTGGTAAAATCGCGAGCCTGGCGAAGCTCACCACGGCAGACCATGATGCTGTGATATTCCCCGGTGGATTCGGAGCTGCCAAAAACTTGTGAGTGCCAACCAAGCATCAGATTCCTCAGCTAAATAGTCATAATTAACCATGCATAATCAGCCTGGCAAAGAGAGGACTTGGGGGTGATCTAATTGCAGCCTTTCGGTACCTGAAGGAAACATGCAGAAAAGATGGAAGGAGACTTTTTACAAGGGTCTGGTGTAATGGTACAAGGGGGAATGGCTTCAAACTGAAAGGTAATAGGTTTAGATGAAATATTAAGAAGCAGCTGCTTGCTGTGAGGATGGTGAGGTACAGGTTGTCCAGGAAAGCTGTGGATGCTCCATGCCTGGCAGTGTTCAAAGCCAGGTTGGATGGAGCTTGGAGCAATCTGGTCTAGAGGGAGTTGTCCCTGCCTATGGCAGAGGGATAGGAATGAGATGATCTTCAAGGTCCCTTCCAGCACAAACCATTTTGTCATTCTGTGAACCAGTAAAATCCATAAACAGCCTTATTTACTACATATGTAACCTCTAATTAGTAAGGATAACTCCTTTCAAAGCTTGTAATTTTCTTGTTTTAAATCCTCTGAATGATGTTAATGAAAATTCAGGAGTTTAGATAATGCATAAGAAGTTCTTTTTCCTCCTCCTAGTGGTGTTTCTTTTTGGGCCTGAGGGAAGTGAAGGTAAAACTTAAATGGTTTCAGGTGCTTGTAGTGTTATTACTCTGTTTCTTCCTCTCTGCCTACCCAAAAATCCCCTGTTGCTTTATAAATATAAAACAACAGCTGGCTTAAAGAAAAAAAGGAACAAAAAGTGTTAGCCATGTGGAATGCTGATTATCTTGCTGTTGAGATGCCTTTTTGTTGGCTTTGAGAAACATGAATGTTACTTCCTGTTTCTTCTTATATATTTTTCTTCTTTGAAAAGATTGCTGTTCTACTTCTCAGTAATCCTAGAAAGCTTATTTGATAATTCTCATTTTAAGATGTTTTCATTAAGTAAAGGACTTTTTGGCAGACCAAAGCCTTAGAAGAGGGACACTGGCTAAAGCATGGATTGTCATCTACAGAGTGTTTTTAACCAATTTCTTAGTAGCTGTTAAGTTTGGGATGAACCTTTGGAGCCAGTTTCACGTCAGATAGGCAAATACCCCTGTCTGTAGGTTTATACTGAGCTTTGTGTAAGTTTCTTCTTGTGACAGATCCACCTTTGCTGTTGATGGGAAGGATTGCAAGGTGAACAGAGAAGTCGAGCGAGTCCTGAAAGACTTCCACAAAGCAGGCAAACCTATTGGGTATGTATGTGAGTTGGATGGCATTTGTTTGAAAGTGTGAGCATGGAGACAGCCTGTGTTTTGTTGAAATGTGCAGCATGGAGACAACCTGTGTTTTGTTGAAATGTGCAGCTGTTGTTGTTGTAGTTGGAAAAAGCATCTTCTTTTTTGTATAATTTTAGCCTGTTTTTAAAATGTATTTTTTAAGATTTTTGTGTGGGGGCGTGTTTGTCAAAGGAAATGCTGAGAGGAAATTACCTTGTGATGTAGCTCAGGTTTTCAAGGCTGTATCCATTTGAATCTTGTCAACTGTGAGCAAGTTCTGGGATAGTGCTGTTGTAGAATTGCTCTTACAATTCCTTCTGTTGCAGCCTGTGCTGCATTTCCCCAGTGCTGGCAGCAAAGGTGCTCTCTGGTGCTGAGGTAACTGTGGGCCACGAGGAAGAGGAAGGAGGCAAGTGGCCTTATGCTGGGACTGCAGGAGCCATCAAAGAGCTGGGAGCAAAGCACTGCGTGAAAGAAGTGACCATATCCTTTCCTGGTAATTTCCATGTTGGGAGATGGCTTAGAAATGTGTCATTAAAGGAATGAACACTTGTAGGATCTGTGCTTTTCCACGTAGATTTTTATGGGAATGTGCAATGGGTAGCAGATGGCAGTGGTGCAGTGCAGGATGAGAAACTCTTTTGTGCACAGCCCTGTCATTACTGCTGTGTAACTGCACACTGGGAGTTAAAGTTCTCAGTCAGCTCCCTTGGACACCCAATAATACACTAAGTCCTGAATGAACTGGCACATAAAACTGTTGTGAGTTACAGCTGGTCAGATTCTCTTTGAGATTTTTATTCTTTTCTTAAAGTCTAAGGAGACATTTTATTCAGAGACATTCTACCACCATCACTGAATTTTGTAGGTTTTCTTGTGCTTCTGGGTGTTTCTGCAGGTTTCTCATGCAGGTTTTGTATTTCTGGCAAAAATACCTTGTCATAGCTTGGACTATAGGTTGCAGCTGTCTTTAAAGCTGGATGGTATGAGATATTTGGAGGAAGTTTTTATAGGATAGTGGAGCTGTGAGGTTTTGTCAGTGCTGGTTCATTTTGCAGGCAGCATCTACAAGTGCTGTGTTTTCCTTAACTCCTTTTTACGAAGCTCATGTGGACACAAAAAATAAGGTGGTGACCACCCCAGCATTTATGTGTGAAACAGCATTACACCATATCTTTGATGGCATTGGGGCAATGGTAAAGAATGTACTAAAATTAACTGGCAAATAAAATCAGAAACATTTAAATTTAGGATGTAGTATCAAACATATCATGGACCAATGGAGACATTTGCACCTGCTTGTCCTGTTCTAGTGGATGCTGATACAAAGCTGATTGATTCTCAGCTGCAGGATTTTCTATGCCTTTTTGAGAGAGGGGCATTGCAGAGGACAAGGAGCCTGGCCTGAGACAAAGAGCATTTTCTTGAGCTTTTCCATCTGGACCGAGCTGACTGGATATGTTCTGAAACAAAGTCTTCCCAATACACCAATATGAAATCAGTTCTAAGTGGGGAAAAGACTCAAAGCCCTTTCAGAAGCTGAGGGCAGATGTGTTCCAGGGATTTGGCATGTGGCAACATGTCTGGTGGATGAAGAATGGGAGTAGAGAGGAATGAATGCATGGTTCAAGGTGTCTAAGCTCAGGCCTGTGTCTGGGAACTAACAGCCAGGGTCATTTGTTGAGGGAAAAGACATCTTCCACATCTTAATTTAACTCAGTACTAGTGAAAAGATTTGGTTTCCTTTTTGAAGAATCCTACTTTCACAAAGTCATTCTGAACACCAGTGAGCAGCAGGACACAACTGCCACAACAGCAGCACTTTGAAAAACTCATCCATTGGCCCATTATAGTTTTAAGAGGTCTTGAAATGAAGAAGAAAATAATATCCGCTGATGTGACGCACAACTCTGAGGGACAGCAGCCCTGTTAAAGCAGGTGTATGACAAGTAGTGAATGGAATAAACAAGCTCAAATTATCCTAACTTCCCCTGCTTTAGGGTAAGAAAGCTTTCTCCAAAGAAGTATTATTGAATGTCTGGAATAATGTTGTATAAATAAATTAATTTCTGCCTTTATCTTATCCTTGTCCTTTCATTTTCGTTTGGGAGCTACCTTTGATAACTTACACTGATTGGTACATTTTAGAAGTTTTTCTGCTTTTCAGTTCACCAATTTTGCACATTTTTTCCATGTAGAATCCAGCAGAGTCTTCTCCACCTCTTCCAAGTTTTTTGTCACCTTTCTCTTGAGCAGGACACAACATTCCTCAAATTCAAACAAACAAACAAGCAAAATGACACCCCTTACCTTGGATTAAAGTTTCTCTTAGTGACTGACTTGCTGAAGTGAGCCCATATTCTCGAGGGAGAACTGTGTGCTTCATAAATGAATCTACAAGCCTTAGATTGAGTTGGTGTATGGCAAATGCCATTTATAGCTGAACACTGCCAGGGATGTGACTTTCTTTTTACTGGGGTGAGTGAGGAGAGCCAACCTTGTGTGAGTGTTGGGCATGCTCAGCTTGCTCAGAGTTCAAGGAAGAGGCATTTTTGCCTCTGGAGCATCCTATGACTAGTTTTTTGTCACTAAAAGAAAAAAATCACAGTTGGATTTAGAAGATTTGAGTTTGTACTTCGGCGCTGACACTTTTCTTCGTGGACTTTGAGAGATTCCCTGTGCAGATCATCAGCTCCAGTGAGGTTAAAGGAATCATACACAAACACCATTGTGGAAGTAGGCATGGTTCATAAAGTGCATTTTGGACATTCTCTAAAACATTTTTTCTTTATGCATCAAATTCTTCATGAAAGTTTCAGCATCAAGTTGGCAAGAAACAGAATTTAAAACACTACCATTATATAATCCAGTGCAAAACCACCTCTTCTTGAGTTTTGCTTGTACAAAGTGGATTTTTTAGGATCAATTTTATACACAGAAGCTTAGCAGAGGATGGGAGGTCATTGTTCATATAAAATGTAATAACATTTTAAAGTGCATGTGTTTCCCACATCTGCTGGCGGTTTAAAAGAAATTTGGTAAGAGAATATCACGGAACAGAAATGGCACTGAAATCCCCAGGGTGGAAGAACAGCTGCTGTCCCTGTGTTAACAGCACCTTCCTCTGCTGCAAGAACTCAGCTCTGGGTTAAACCTTCCCATGAACTCCCTCACTTCAGCAGGGCTGAGGGCAGGAATTTAAGGTTTCTCATCTTTACAGTTCCTAGGAAGTGAAGCTGTGGTGGCACAAAGCTTTCTTAGATGCTGAATCTTCAGATTCAGGTGCCGTGAGAAAAAGGATGATCTTTGGAAGAAATTGCTGTTGCCATCAGTGAGCAGCTATGGGAAGTTGTTTGGATCACCCAGATGGTGCGTCTTTACAGTACTCAACTCTTTTCACCCTTCTTTTTCAATTTCTCTGAATTTAGAGAGAATGGGTTTTTTTAAAGGAGAATGCACCAGAATCATGTTTAATTTTCTTAATTCTCCATAATTTCCCAGTAATGTGCTGACTAGAAACCTCTGATACACACATTTTTCAAGGATTTAGTGGTGTGGAGTGTTTTTGGTTGTGTTTGTGAAGTGTTTTTTGTTTTTGTTTTTGTTTTTGTTTTTATCCGAAGAAAGTTTAACTTTGCTGGAGGATGTAGGATTGTCATCCTGGCTTTCAGCCAGTGTAAATTTGGAGGGAAATTCCACGTGCATTTAGAGATTATTATTATAGATTTTTCTGCAAAGCTGGGATTTTCCTTTCCTTCCTTAGGGCAGATTGGAGCTGGTGAGGGGGTTTGCTACTTTCAGCCAAGTGGTCAGGAGTTTATGATTAATATGTTTTGCTAAATGCTACCAGAAATAAGAAGTGAGAGAGTCTTCTTGAAGCCTCCACCAGGAGTCATGCAATACCTTGGCTTATGGATTCCTGACATTTCTTATCTTTGGGAAGGACTTAAGAGCTTTGTGCTACTGAAGGGGTGTTGTAGTAATTGTGTTCCTGCTCGAGTTGCATTTCTAGGGCTCATAGGATTGACTTGCAGGGGTGGGAGGAGCTGCTGCCTCTCAGCTGTGATTCTTCTGCCTGTCCCCTTTTCCTTCATTGATGGTTACATGCAAACCTCGTTTTGTGGAAGGTTTCTCTGCAGGTTGTTGCAGTGTTCACAAATTCGGCAGCAGTGCTTTCCTCTTCTAAAAGCAGAAATGAGAGTCGGGGCTTGAGAAACCCGTCTTGTTTTTTACTCTTTGGTTTGTGGCTGCAAGAGACACTTTTTTTAGGAGTATAAAGAGCCAGCAGAGGGCACTTGGTGAACAACGTTCTGTGCAGGGTTCCACTTACCCAGGGACAATATTCCAGCTGTTCCAGCTGGAACGTGGGACAAGTCTGTAGGGCAGTTTTTTTGGACATTTTTGATCCATATGAAGAAAAAACCAAATATTTCTTCCTCCTAGCTTCATAATAATTCCATAATAGCACATCCTATTCCATTGCAATGAATGCATTTGTCCTGCTGTGTTGTTAAGATTCATTTCTTCAGCACAGTTATTTATGCCCCTGAAAATGTAGTAGCAAATAGACATCAATTAAGCTCTAGCCCCTTCCTGTAATACAGATATCTTGGAAAAAAAAGAAGAAAAATGTAGTATAAAGTCATAAAGGCACACAGTGAGGTTTGGGTTTTCTTAATAGGGATGGGGTTTTTTGTTTTCTTTTGTTTTCTTGTTGGGGTTCTATTTAAACACTAGTGTTGTTATGGCCAATGTGACTGAAAATAAAGGTTTGTCGGGAAGGACTTTTATCAGGCCTAGAAATATCCCTGGAAGGAAACACACTGTTTCTTGAAGTGTCTGTGGCTTTGCAAGCCAGCAGCATTTTATATATGTGAATATGCACTTATAATGTTTTTCAGAGTGGGGACTTAGCTAATCCTCCACCTGCAAATAATTAAGAGTTGCCTACATTCCAGGGGTTGAGTCTTTTGTTTGACCTAATTTTCTTCTTCTTGTGGCTTCAAATGCCCAAAGGGAAGGTTGAATGAGTGTCCCCGAGCCGTCAGGAGAATAAAGGAGCTGGTATTTGGTTATTTTCAACAGGATTATTCCAATGGTGGCCAACATCTCTGCAGAGAGAGAGGGAGGAGGAGAAGGGGCTAAACTGGGACTACCCCAAAAGCTGAAACAGAAGTTGTAGTGAAGATTGCAGCTGATAGAAACATGATTTCATGCTGCATATTTAAAAATAATCACCTTCCTTGCTTGTTTCCAGTATTTTTCAGTACTGTTTCTGAGTGTCAAGCTATGGAATGACTGTCCTCAGGCGTAGCTGAATTAATGGTGAAAATTCCAATCTAGTGGAAGGTGTCCCTGCCCGTGGCAGGGGTTTGGAACTGGATGATCTTTAAGGCCCCTTCCAACCCAAACCGTTTTAAGATTTTATGGTTCTGCATCAAATGTGTCCACATGAATTTCTTGATGATGTTCTCTATGGACCATTTCTCCCACATCACATAAAACTAAAGGGAGTTGACAGGTGAAAGCATTAACCAGTTAATCTGGCCTTAGAAAAACATGATCAAACCAACTACATGTTGTCTCTCATCAGTGTTACTGCCAAATATTGAAAAGAATTTGCTTTTACAGACATTCTTTGGCAATAAAAGTGTCCCAAGGTCTCTTATAAATGTCTTTAATGTAACACATTATCAGCCATGTGCTCCTGCCATGTGGAATATGTAAGTGTGTGCCACCAAGGTACTACAAGTGAGAGAAGTGGAGATTACTCCTTAAACGTGTGAGTTGGTTTTGTGCACCTGAAGTTTTCAAAGCCATCCCTCTCGTTCCCAGTGACACTCTGGAAGACACAAGAGCTGAGTGCTTCTCACATTCTGCACAGTGAGGGAACTTTCAGGACAGACACGTCCTGTGTCACCACCTGTAGGCGAATCCACGGACAGCTGGGACAAGGAATTCTGCTGACTTGTTTATTCTAGAACACGTGGGTTTATTGCAAGGGCTGTGGGTAAAAGGGCCTGGCCTTCAGCCACCAGCCTCAGCTGGAGGGAAGTCCCAAAGAGAGAGGGAGAAAGAACAGCAGGGAGAGAGCTGAGAGAGAAGGGAGAGAGAGAGCAACGGGCGGGGGAAGAGAGCAGGAGAGAGCAAGAGTAGGGGGAAGAGGAAGGGTAAGGGAGGAGTTCAGAGAACGAGGTTCTTGTTACAATACATTATATCTCCTTTTGTGATGAATATTCTAATTTACAGAGACCAACCAACACAAGACACAAAATCCTATAGAATCTACATACAGCCTATAAGAACTACTACATCACCATACTGTGTTATATTTTAAACTCTAAAAACTACTCTTTAGACTTTTCTGTTTTGCTCCATTGACCTTTGTATCCCTTAGCCAGCAGAAAGGTATTGTTCAATAAAAAGGGATTCTCCTTCAGCTAGCTAGACTATTGTTTTTGGGTTATATAGTAACTAAGACTCAGTATCCTACAACTCAAAGTAAGCTTTCATTTCTATCCCGATTATAGGTTTCATATTTTCAGAATCTTTTGCTAAGCAAACATATTTATAAGGTTTCCCTGATTCATCTTCCCCAACAACCACCCAGCCAAGGAAGGACAACTCAAGGTCTGTGGGTCACTCAAACCTTCACTTGCAGGAAATTGGAATGGTGGTTGTAGATAACCACTGGGAATAGCATGAAGTGCAGCTCTGGGAAAATATAATAAACAGGGACATTTAAACATCCCAAGTGCTGCTGCAAATCTGAGTCATAAAAAAGGAGAGTTGTAGCAACATTTAGAGGTCACTCAGGCCCTTCTGTATCACACAGCTCTTGTCAGCGGAGGTGCTCAAACAGCGCAGAGCAGCACACAGAACTCACAGCAATAATTAAATATTTATTATTATTAATTATTACAGATGGATGATTCAACAAGGAAATAAATGCTATTTTCCCAACAACAGCACAGTATGTGGACTCAAGTATAAAAAGTTTTTGCTACATGAAGCATTTTAAAAAACTTGAAAACATCAGTCTTCTTCATATAATGGCTTTACAAACAAGTTTCAATGGGCTTGATTTAAAGGTGATAATCCATTACCACAAATTTTTTCAGTAATTTACACAGCAGCCATAAAAACTTAGTTCTATTTTTTGGGGTAAAGTTGGTAGAAATTAAATAGTATATTATCTAGCTCATATGTTTATACTGGGCCTATTACTAAAACCTTTTAGTTCCATATGCAATACACTGGATGTGTCTGTGTTCTTGTGCAGTTATTACAAGGGTTTTATTTTCAAAATACACTCTGAGAATGAATACATTAGTCCATTTATATGACTAGTCTTCTAATATTTTTCAGGTTAAGACCAAGAAATTATGAAGCTGATAGAATAAATGCCCAATTCTGTGTAAAGCAGTAGCTAGAAAGTTTCTCCTGCTGCACAAAGCAAACCCCAAACAAAGTGAGAAATCTTGACTCAGGTTTTTGATCTCAGTGATGTCAGGTAGAAAAAACTGCCCTGCTTCAACTTTCTTCCCCTAAACCAGGAATGACTCTGTTCCACCACTGTGCAGGGATGGTGTTGGGGAGCTCCCTAAATTTATAAAAATGCTTTGAGCTGCCTGAATCAAAAGGGCTTTGTATGGCTTGGCTCTGGGAAAATACTACCACCGAGATTTCTGCATCAGTGTCTTCTGGGTTTAAAGCAATTGGGAAGTTTTCCTCCCTTTTGTGCTGTAAAGGGATTCCTGTAAAAGACCCTGGTTTGGGGCTGAAATTGCAAGGTTACTTTATCCATGCAGGTGTTACTGAAATGGATTTCCTCGTGTTTTAGTTTTCTTCTTTGTACGAGGGTACTGTGGAAAAAAGGCAACAGAAGTCCTCTCTTTATCCCAGCAACAAAGGTGCATCTGGGCTGGGAGCTGTGCTACCACACTGGATTCCTTAAATACAATTTTAACACGATTTGCATATTTGGTTTTGCAATTTACATAACCTATTTACACAACAGTTTACATTACAACCCTATTTGCATTACATCTTCAGTGACTTATCACTACCTGGTGGGCAGGGATGCCAATGGAGCAGGGCAGGTGAGAAGCAGCTTCCTGCAGTGTCCTGGGGGAATTACTTGGAGGAGGGCTGGAGGCTGGGGGAGGCTGCTGCAGGTGGCTCTTGGGGTTGCTTCTGTCCTTTAGCACTGAGCACAGCCCTGCCAGGGCTCCTCTGGGTCCTTGCAGCTCAGTTCCTGCTACTGCCTTTGCACCACTCGTGCCCTGGCTGTGTCTCTCTTTCCCATTTCTGGCTAAGAAACCCAGCACAGCAATTTTTGGTAGGCAAAACAAATTGGCATCAGGAAGTGTAATCATTTGGAAAACGCCATGAACCTCTTCACCTCCTCCCTTTCATCTTCATTTGTTTGCTCCAGATCCTCATTCTTAAAATTCTTGCTCTTAAGGAAAGAGGAACTGCTTAGGCTGTGTTCTTATGCCATATCCTGAGTGTATCGTATGTAGTGATACATTACTGATAGTCCTTTCTTCTCAAAAGGTGAGACAGAAAAAGAATTTAGAAAAAAAGAAGAGAAAAAGTAATTATAAACTAGGTGTGGGGATATTTTTGTTTTGGTTGGAGGTTGTTTGTTTTTTACTGTTTCAGCTTCCTTTTGTGACTCTTGTCAAGTGTCTTTTTGTACTCAAAAGCATGGAAACACCTTCTTAATTCATGTAAAAGTGGAGAAAAATGCTGTTCTTAATATGTAATTAGTATAGGCTAAATCATCTACACAGTGCCTATTGATCTAAGGGATAAAGGGCAGAGCTGTGTGAGTGATGTGGGGAGGAGAAAGGGAGGAATTGGAGGAGAACAAAAGGTTTTAGATGTCTTATGTACAGTGGAACTGGAAGACACCTGGGATGAGATATAAACCCAAAATCTGGCCATAGTTTAGAAAAGAAAGGCTAAGAGAAAAGGTTTAAGGAAAAGGCTGAAGGGAAAGGAGAAGAGAAGGGAAAGTAGGGGAGGATATCATTAAAGGAAGAAGAAGAACAGCCAAGTTGCACCTGCACCTCCGAAACAAAAAGGCTAAAAGATGTGAACTTGTCTTTTTTGATGTGGCTGTCAATGCTATGATCAAGGAATTTTATAATTCCAGTCTGGAGTGTTGCTACATACAGCACCATGTGGGAAGGCAATTAGCCTTCCCACATAGTGGAACAGCCTAGAGCAAATTATTTCAGGATGTGCTGTTTCAACATCCTTTTGCCTTGTGGCACCATTTGCAAAGAGAAAAATTTGATCCTAAGCTGCACTGGCTCCTGGTCCTGGTTTGTTTTCAAGTGTGATGCAAAACTTTGGCTTATAAATTAAATATGGTTTGAAGTCCTTGCTTCTTACAGACTTTTTTTTTTTTTTTTTTTTTTTTTTTTTTTTTTTTTTTTTTTTTTTTTTTTTTTCTGGCAGCCCTCTGGACAGGGGAACTGCTGTCAAGGGAATTTGTCTCTAATCTCTCTCTGCCTGCTGATCCATCAGAGCCATATCCAGACGTGAGCGAGGGGCCATGTCCTCACACACAACTGGCACCAAAATGTTGAGATTCTTTAACTGAACTGCAACCCCTGGGGGGATTTAAAAGATGTGAAGATGTGACGCTGAGGGACATGGTTTAATGGTGGACTTGGCAGTGCTAAGTGTTGGACTCAATGATCTTTTCCAGCCTCAATTATTCTGGGATTCTAGACTTCCTGAGAAATGATGGGCTGCTTACGTGGCTATTAGATTTTTAGAAGTCATAGAGTTCTTGAGATGAGGGCAGGCAGCCCAGACTTTTAGGGCCAACAAAACTACACAGATGTTACATTTTAAGCCTGCCGATGGCAGAGGAACCTCTCTAACCGTAGGAACAACCAGAATACAAATAGAGAACTCTTATAAACCAAGAGATTGCTCTCATCAGGGTTGTTGGTTTTATTTCAGGTTTTTATTTGTAACCAAATTGTATCTTGAAAAATACACAAAATCTGAGACAAGCATTTGAAGGGTGGGACACAAAAAGACAGTCACAGTATGTACAATTCTTATAGTCGAATCTCTCTGTGCAGTTGGACCCCAGCTGTTGCACTGAGCTGCTCTGTATACACAGGGTAGCAAAATATCAGCTGAGCTTCACTGCAGCACCAGCACAGGCCCTGTGTGGGATTTTGTTTCTCTTCCCCACTATGAGGAAAGGGCCTTTAGTTAAGAAATTCAAAGGCAACTGTCTCCTTTAAGTCCATTTTAAGCTCTGATTTATTCTGTCCCTTCATCGCAAAAACAATCTTGTCTCTCCGTTGGAAACAAAGGTGCAACTGTTCCTAATCAAAGTCACTTTGTGTGCATCCTCCTCCTCCTGAGTCATTCCCTGTGCCCGAGGGCTCAGGAGAGGTGTGTTCAATCACTGCTCATCACCACTTCTGTTCTCTGGATGTTTTTTTTGGTTGTGTAACGGGGTAGTTTCAGTTCTGAAAATACCTTCTGCACTTCCTCGGCATTGTTTGTATGCAGGATCCTTTTGACTCAAGTTTTGCACAGGACATCTCTGCTACCCAAATTGAACATTTGTAGTAATAAACCTATTTTACCTTGCATAGGTATCAGTTACAATGATTCTGATGAGGTTTTAATTTTTTTTTCCCTCCAAAGGTACTGTTTTTAAAGAAGTAACATTGTCACAGTAACGATTTCTCATGGCACGGTTCCAGCTTAAGAATCAAACTTTGCCATATTTAATGACCAAAAAAAAAAAAAAAAAAAAAAGAAAATACTGAATTCAGCCTTCTGAATTTTTTTCTGCTTATTTAGCACTGGATTTTGTAGTAGTACATCACTTCCTTCCTCTATGTGGATATTTTATGAACTTATACCCTCTTTCTCAGTAAGTTTCACCCTTCTGCTAAAGAAATACTACATTTGTTAATGGAAAAAAAGGGGCCATGACACTTTGGAGTGAAAACAGAAGCTAAAGTTCCACAGAATCAAGTTTCACATGATTTCCATCCTTACATTTCACAAAATGAGAGTGTCTTCCTACTTCCACATTTTGTCTGACACAGAGGGTAGTTACCCCCACTCCTCCTTTTGGCTATCTTGAAGGACAGCAGATGAGAGGCAAAAAATCTCACCAGGATCAACCATAATCTGATCCTGTGGTTTCTGTGAGCCTTTTATACTGTCATTAAAACAAACCCACACAACCCAAATTAAAATGTATATCCTGGCAGCATCAAAACTGGACTCTAAGAAACAAATGCAAAAGCAGATTTGCCACCTCAGAGTTTTGCCGCCCTTGGTTTTGTGGAACACCAGAATGTGGGACATAAACACCTAATGCTTGGTCTGTTCTCAGCTCTTGGTGCTTGTTTCCCCACGGGAAAGCAGGTGTCACACTGACCACACAGACCTGTCCTGCCCAGAAAGGTCCTTTGGTGAGGAGAACTTCCCAAAGACAAGGTTGGCTTCCCCTGTTACAAGTGCCAAAGCCCCAGGGGGACCAAGAGGAGGAAAGTGAGGGGAAGCATAGCCAGAGATGGCACATCCGTGGGACTTCTGGAGGGAATCTGATTCTGCTCTGAAAAATTAAAAAAAAAAGAAAGTCAGAATGGAAGCGGTGGCTTGACCAAAAAAGTGTATTAGAAGTTTGCATGACACATTTTACATGAATGCATTGATGGAGGATTGTTTTTAAAACAATGGACTTCGGTTTATTTTCAGAATTCTCCTTTTGTGTGTCTATAGAGAGTTCACACAAAACTGTCTCAAGGTACTCGGACGAATAATACTTTCTTTTTCACAGAAAAGGGGCAGAAATTCAGCAACAATGAAAACAACTTTTCTGGATGACTGAGAATCCTTGTCTAAAATCCTGACAGAAAAGCAACCACCAGCCAGCTGTTTAGTGGCAGCTGTCCCTGCCCATGGCAGGGGGCTGGGAACTGGGTGACCTTTGAGATGCCTTCCAACCCAAGCCATTCTATGATTTTAGGATGAAAATACATTTTCATTCTTCCTACTCAGGGCCTGAGACAGGTGTTTTGATTAAGAGTCCATAAGTAATGGTAATAAATATTAAAAAATCTAGGTCACACACAGTTTAGGTGTAGCAGCATTGTGTGCCACTCTTGATACAAAACTCACAATGGGTCACAGTTCACAAATTACCCTTGGCACACAACCTACAGCACACACAGAACAGTCACCCCAGGACCTTCCTTCAGCTTGTGCTGGATGTAGTACACAAGTGAAAAAAGATTTTCAACCCCTGACTTAAAAAGAAGAGAATTTTTTTCCTGTAAGTGTTCCAAGTCCCTCTCTGTGAAGAACAGGCTGTATATTGATTGGCTTTTATATACCTGAGAGCTGTTCCTATTGCTGATACCTATTGGTATCAGCTGTCACTATCTCACTGTAGTTGATTTATTTCTAGCCAGGGTGCTTTCCCCCTGTTCCTGGAAGGAGTTTGTGATATTAATGTGTAGAGAGCAAGTAAACATCAGGTAGTCCTCAGTAATACTTTGAAATAAATGCAGGATTATGACAACAAGCCTCTTGGCCTTTTGTGTCTTTTTCCAGGCTCAGGCCCTTTCATTTTTTCATTTTTTCATTTTTTCATTCAGAAAAACTGTTAAACTAGTTTTGTTGACCTAGAAGGAGTCTTGCAAGACACTCAGAGTGAAAGCAAAATTTGACTCTTTAAAGTAGCTGGGAAAAAACATCCATGCAGCAAACAAACAGATATGTAGCCATAGTGAAGCAGATGAAAATTATTACTGTTATATGTAAAACCAGTGTTTGTTGATTTGGTTGATTGTGTAATGTGAGAACTGTTTCTGTATATAATGTCTAGTTCCCAGGAAGTCATTTTTTAATTTTCCCAAGTCCTTTCTGTAATAACAGCTAATATAAAACAGATCCCCTTTCTCTCTAAAGAAATTGCTGAAAATAAATTTAAAAAAAAAAAAAAAAAAAAGAAAAAAAAGGAGGGAGCTGTGGCTGATGATTTTTCTTAAAAGAAGTTGACAACAGGAAATATATTTTTCCTTTTTGCAAAAAATTACACGGAAAAAGCTAGTCTTTTGTTCTTTCCTCATCCCCAAGTCCCTCAAAGTCCTGCAGTATAAGAACCATCAGGTGTCAAAGGTGTGTGATTCAGTTTGTATTCCTGTAGCAAAGTGAAATACTCTCCTTTGTCCAAATAATTTGTTTGTCTTTTCCTCAATGAAAATGCCTTTTCATTATAAGAAATTGTTTATATTCAGGGGTAGTTGTCAGGAAGTTGTGGCTGAGTTAAACATATATACAATTATCTCGTTTAAATACAACCCACTTACATTTGTTTTTGAGAATCTTCCACTGCTTCTGCATTAAGAAGTTTGACTCTCAATAATTTCTAATTTCTTGCAGAAGGTTACAGCTGGAGATATTCTAATTCCTGTTCTATTTGCTTTTATAAAGTAATGTGAAAGCACATAACACCAACTTGAATTTAACTTCATGTTTTTTAAAGATCTTCAGGCCAGCTAGACTACCCATCAAAGGTCTAAAAATGGATATTTCTTGTATATTTAAAGTTGTTTTTTGCTCACCAGGCACAAGAACTGGTGGGGGTTTTTTGATTTTTTTTCCTTCTGTGTGACCATGAGATAAAGCACTGGAAAATTTCTCTCTCTTAGTTTCTATTTGAGTTTATTGCAGCCTAATCTGTCTGTAACGACATAATGTGGCTGAACTTATCTTGTTAAATGTAATATAATAATTGCTATGTCAAGGATCATACTTTCCAGCCCCACTGAGTAAAATAAAAACTGCAGCTGTTGATTTTATATGGCAAAGTGTTATAGGTTTAATGACAATTTAAGGTTTTATAGCACTAATAAGAATCATTTGGCTGGCAAGGAGGATTTTTAGGGGAGAATTTTTTGACAATGGTATCTAGAAGCTGGACATCCCTTCTGCATTGAATTCACTCCAGAAGTGTTTACAAATGACCTTATTCGTTACTTCTCTGGAATGTATAAGCCTAGATAATAACATCTGCACTATGTTGCAATATTGCCTTTGGATGAAATCTACCTTAATTTCCCAGAAGAGCTTAAGTGGAGACTCTTTTTTAAAAAATATTTATTAGCAAAAGAACCCCCAGATCTCTTGACCTGGTAGTTTAACTTTAGAACTACCTGACAGAAAATTGTAGTTAGGTGGGAGTTGGTCTCTTCTGCCATATCTCAAATGAAAGGATGAGAGGAAAAGGCCTTAAATTATGTCAGGGGATATTCAGATCAGATATTAGGGGAAAAAAATAAGTTTTCCAAGGGGATGGTGAAATCACTGTCTCTGGTAGTGCTCAAGAGGCACCTGGATGTGGCACCTGGGGACAAGGTTTAGGGTTGATGGTGGTGGTGCTGTGCTGATGGTGGGGCTGGATGATCCTGCACGTGTCTCACAGCCTGATGAGCCTGTGATTTATTCATTCCAAGGTAATTAACACAGGCCTTAACTCCCAGACTCGAGTGGCTTCTGTGTTACTTGTTTTTTTAGTGATTTTTATGATGCCCACACTGGTGAGTGTCTTTATGGACTTGAGGCTCCTGGCACTTCAGCATTCTTCTCTCTGCAGTAGGTCTATCTCAGGGGTGGAGATGTTTTTCCCTGTCTGGGAGAGCTGTATTTTGCCAGGTTTAGTGAGAGAGAGAACAAGTACCCCAAGTTTATTTGACTTCCTCTATTCAGCATATTTTGCCAATCTTGTGAATACAAAATAAAGCACAGGATAATCACTCAGACACTTAGCAAGTTAAGGAGTGTTGCCTTACCAGAAGGGGAAGGTGGATCCTCCTTCCTAGGTGACTCTGGGAAAAAAACACGCAAAAATCAAAGTTAATTGTTTGAACCTAGAACTTTTTCTATTTTTCTGGTAATTGACCTAAGGGTTAATGTTATTTTTTGTTCTACATTTGTCAAACAAACTGCAAGTTTAGGTATGATCACAGAATTATATCAAAGACACCTTACTGCTCCCAAAATTTAGATGGAAACATTTTGATTCTGCATTTTTAAAAGATCTCTTTTTTTTTTTTTTCATTTTGGAAACATTTATATTTGAAATTTTTTTGAACAAATGTTATTTCACTTTACATTTTGAAAGCACTTTTCTATTGGGAATTATATGCATTAAGAGAAAGATAATAAAATGGTTATATTATTTGAAAACATTTTTTTTTCTATTTTAAGCAGAAGTAAATCTATGTGGCTGAGCATAATGGAAGTTTCCAGCTGATTTATTCAAGCAAGACACCTTAAAAATGTATGATTTGTTTTGACATGTCTCCCTTATTTTTTCGATTTTCTTTTTCAGTTGGTCACCTGGTCAAACTCAATGCCTCATCCTTCTGGTGGCTATGCATGTAGGTAGTTCAAACATGTTATGCCAGATGTTGGGCATTGTTCAAACATGTGTTATGGTCTCATTCATTTTCCTAAGGAGGAAAAATAATAATTCTTATTGCATCTGTCCAGCCATGCCAGCAGATCCACATCTTCCAGCTGCAAGGGAAAAGGAGAGTAGCAACTGGCTGTCATTCCTCTGGAAGGGTCTGTAACCTGGACATTGGATCCAATTGCCAGAGATTAAACTTCTGCTTCACAGACCCACATGCAAACATGTGAAATTAGCTCTCCAGTTCCTCTGGGGCAAAGTGGATCAAGGACAGTACAAACCCATAAATAACCAAATACTTAAATTTGGCGATATTACTCCTTAATGTATCCTCAAAGGGAGGATGAAGTGGAAGGTGCCTTGCCTTTAAGAGTCCTGAAGGGCTGAAGCTTAACAAAGAGAATTTATCTTTTCTCTCTCACATATTCTTCCAACTAAACCAAGGAGCAGAATGAAACTGAGTGAAAAATTGCTTTAAAAATTGAAGAAATCCCTCTTAATGGCTGCATATGGCTTATCAACAAGAAATGGTGCCCTCAGCTCGCTCCTCTGTAGTAAAAAAAATCTTACCTGAGACATTGAGTTTAATTATAGATTTCTTTATTTCATTGCTCTCACTCGGTCTGTAGATGCAGGAATATTCAGCCTTATCCTGTAACTGAACATTGGAGATCTTTAAGGAAAGGTTGCCATGCTCCATCTGGTCCAGAAAAAGGCTGGTTCTGTTGTGGAATGTTTTGTCCTGGCCCTCCAGTGAATCCTGCCCATTCTGAAAGAAGTGCACCAACTTCTTGGTGTCAATCTGCCAGTAGAGCATTGACTTGGAAAGGTCTCCAGGAGAAGTGGTGGTGCAAGGCAAAACCACAGTTTCTCCAACAAATGCATGGCACGTGGCGTCCAGCTGACCTGGAATAAAACCCAGACAATCCTATCAGTGTGCAGCACAGACAGGGCACCAGGTTTCCTGTAATTTGGCTTCACCACATCATTATTGCCACTCTCCCTCCCAAGTCCCCGTGTTTCCAGGCACGAGGGCCATGTGTGCTCAGAGCCCAGCCAGCTGTGCAGCAGGACAGATGTTGATATGTGTAAGTTGTCTCCGCTTTGTAAGTGGGGGTTTTGCTTGAGCTTGTTTCCACTTGTCCCCTTAGCTGGTGACTTTTCTTCCAGCTTTTGGGGATCTCAGTCTTTGGGATTAGTTGTCTGATTTGACTTTGATTAATAGGTGAGTTCACAAGAGGAAAAGGAGATGCAGGGAAGTGGGGGTGGGCAGACATGATTAAACAAGTTCTGATTTTGTAGGAAGTCTGTCTGAAAAAAAAGGAGAAGTGTGAAAACAGTGCTAGACCAGGAGAAAAATCCTGGATGAGTTTGGTCTCCCACAACTCCCCTTATTTGGCTAGCAGATCATGATTCCTAACTTGTAAACAATGTGCTGGGGGCTCCCATCCCCCTTCAACTGCAAAATCTTGCAGAGGGTCAGAGAGAAAAGGGCTTTTTTTTTGCAGGTCTGGCTTGGTGCACTCTTGCTGATCCTTGTCTGGAGGTCTCTCAGACTCTTTGGCGTTAATCTCCAGCAGCCAGAAAGAAGATTCTAAAGTGTCATTCCCATTTCACATAAATGGTTTTTCCAAGACCTTGGAGAGACTTGGTGGGTCTCCCTGACATCAGACAGAGGTGTTACCAACCTTCCTAACATTCCAATTGTAGCACCTGCAAGAGCCAGGTGAAGGTATCCTGCAGGTGGGGAAACAGGAGCACAGGCAGGGTGGGCAGCCAGCTGCATCCCACTTACACACACTGTTCATACAATTACTTTGATGCCAATTATTTCTATTAATCCTTTTGAGTTAGCTCAAAGCATACTAAGACATGCAAAAAATGGGTGAATCTGCCACTATCATGTAGGACAATCCCTATCAGACTGTAGTGCTACATTTTCTAGGGGAAAACTGGGTTATGGAAAATCTTTATGTATTTATAAAGCATGAACAACTAGTTATTTCCAGCACAGAATGGGGGCTTAAATTAGCACTCTGACCAAATCTGTTGCATAAAATATTAAAAATTAAAATGCAGATTAATTAATTTGGAAGAAAAAGTTATTCCCATCACGGAGCAGAACAAAAGCAGGGTGAGTCTGTGACTGCACCAAAAAGAAAAGCTAAAATGCACTGTGAAACAACTCAATCTGCTTCCATGGCCAAAGTTCTGTGAAACATAAGGGGCCAAGTAATCAGACTCAATATTGAAATAAATCTTCTTGGTTGCAGTGGGGTCATTTCTGTGTTCCTGGCCTGCATCAGCTCTCCACATATGTCAGGCTGAAGACCAAAGAGAGTTCCAGTTTCCCCTCTAAGTCAGGGACATCAGCCACGGCTCAGCTTGTCACACGCTCAGGCCTGTTTCCATATCAATCAGCCTTCTTTGATGTCACACTGTGTTTATCCAGACGTGAAAGCAGAAGGAAATGCATGATCCAGACAGCTGAATCTCAGAGCCAAGTAAATGTCTTAGGTTGTAACTCTTATCACCACACATCTGCTTTTCTTTGGTTTTCAGCTGAAAATCCCAGTCCAATTTGCCCAACAATGTCAACTTGTAGCAGAAAAAACCCACATATCTCAAGAGTTTTTTCTGGTTAATGGTGAAATGAGAATCTCCTTGCTGTGTGGAGAGCTGAGCCATTCGGTCATTGTGCTTTGGCCATGACAAAAAATTCTCCACAGGGTGATTTGACTTGGGAACAGGCTACCCAGGGAGGTGGAATCATCACCCCTGGAGGTGTTTAAGGGAAGTCTAGATGTGGCACTCAGTGCCATGATCTGGTTGACAAGGTGGTCTTTGGTCATAGGTTGGACTTGATGATCTCAGATTACTTTTCCAACCTAATTGATTCAGTGGTTCTGTAATTTTCAGAATGTATCAGTTTCTGACCAGGTTTTGCTTTTCAAAGGACACTTGAATTATTACAAAGCTCAGCCTCCACTTTACTGTGCCCTTACTGCTCCAGCATGTCTCACCCTACAATCCCCAGCCCCTGCAATTGGTGACACAGCCAGGCAGGGCCATCAGCTGTCCCCAGCCACAACTCAAGGGGCCACCACTGGATGAAGGAGGGGAGGAAGCAGCCTTTGCCTCTTCCCTGAACTGTTTGGGCCTGGGGAAAAGCTGTGCTCAGCAGTGACCCTGAGGCAAGGCCACGTGTGGAATCAGATTGTGGTTCTGGTTGACCGTGGTCAGGAAACCACAGAGGGAGATGAGTGTGCCTGAGGCTGCTGCAGGGGAGTGGAGGGCAGGGGAAGAAAGGAGCCTCCAGAAGATGAGAGAGTGAGACTTTTCTGGTGGGGAAAAGCCCTGTTTGCAGGGTGCTGTTAGGAGAGAGAGTGTTTGCAATGCATGGTGTTGCTCTTGGGTGAAGAGCAGACCATAAGCAGAACTTGTAGCTCTATTTAGAAAAATGGACAAGAAGGATTTTCTTGATGAGCAAATGAGGGAGAAAGGATGTGGGTCCTGTCTTCTGACTCTGGACATCTGTACATTTGATACTGGTTTTGGAAGTGATTTGCTCTTGATTCTCTTCCTAAAGATGGAGGGCACCAATATTTATTGTATCTGAGGTGACCCATACCCATTCCCTCTCCTCCATGACACGCTGTACAGACCTTGTAACACTTGGGAGGACTCTAAAAACACCCACAGGGTTCAGCCCACCCTGTCCTCACTGCTTCCAGTGGTAAAACCAGGGCAGAAGGAGGCAAAAAATGAGGCACTGCTGAAGCTGGCTGGGATAAGAGCAGGTGGCTGAAATCTGCTTTAATATGTTATTTAATCAGCTCACATCTGCATGAGGGCTTTTGTAGATGGGGAGAACAGACTTCTGGGGGTAAGTTGAGTATGTGTCCTTACAGAAGTCAGTCTTGAGAAGAAGAGTAAAGTTGTGCTGAAGGTTGGTGAAGCTGGTAAGCTTTGCACTGAGGCTGCTGCTGCAGCAGGAGATGTGGAAGCAGGAAGCTTCCTGGCCAGAAAACTGAGGCAGCCTTGTGGTGGCAGCTGCTGCTGAGGTATACAATAGTGATTAATAGTGCTCATCTTACCTACCAAGTAAGCTTTGCACATGGAAGGGGCAATTCTCCATCTTGGAGAAGATGAATGTTGCCACACAGCTTTCACTTGCAGTTGTGAGGCTTGAGTGGAAAGTGGGAGTAGTTTGTATTGTGGATTTTTTTAACTATATGTTTTAAATATTGCTGAAATGTTTAGGCCTGTTAAGATGAAGTTGAATGTGACAATTTAACCAATCTGTAATGAGAAAACACTCCTGCTTCAGCAATCAGAGTGTGATGCAGGGAAGCTCATGAAGATTGGGCTTTTTTTGTTCCCCCTTGTTTTCTAGATGAAGTGTAACATCCTTAACCATGACAGTGTCTGGCAAATGAGAGGCACTTGTGGGCAAACAGAGAAGTCCTGACCACACACAGAAGCTTTACTTCTGCTGACTTTAAATGTCACTAAGAAAACTGCACCTTGTATAAAATTCTTTCAACATGTACTAGTTTGTCCTTTTCATAGGGAGGATGGTATCTGATTCATATAATGCCAGAAAGTCAACTCTCAGAACTAAGAAGATGGTTGGGGGTTGTAAAGGATGAGATTCCAAATCATCTTTAATATAATGAAAATGGTGGGGTACTTTTAAGGATGTCAGGATATACTTTATAGGTAAAGGTTATGAATCTGAAACACCTTAAATTTGAAAATCACTTCCTTTGGATACAGACGTTTATCTGAGGGTTACGACCTGTACTTGCAAACCTTGGACTGTGATGAAATATATGCAAAGCAATGCATTCATTTGTTCAGTTTTGCTCCAAGATTCTGCTTGCAGCTTGTGTGTTAGCATGTAAATGCTTCTGCAAATTTCTAGGTGTGCACTGTAGTATATTTACCTCTGGGCAGAAAGGCAAGCAGTAAGCAGGCAACCATCCAGAGAGCAGCCTCCCTAATGAGAAGGAGAGAAAGGTCAAATGCTTTGTTAGAATGCTAGAGCAGAGATTAAAGACCTTTTCTCTGGTGTAATTTATGCCATTTCCCCCAGCTCCCTCATCTCTGAAGGTAATTTGGATATGAAGCTGGATGGGTTAGAAACCCTGGCTTGTTTTGCCATCAAGCTTTGGTGTGGTTTTATCTCCTGCCTGTAGAACTGAGGTTTCTCAGTGTTCATGATGGAACAAGGCTTCATTTGCCAACATCAGGCCTGTACTTCCCTCCTGCCTTCTCATATGGACAATGTTGATTGCATCTATATAGTGATAGTTTGATCTTGAGATTATTTTCTGTTAGCAATTAAATGAAATTCCTTCTACTCCCAAACTTCATCTCCTTCACAGCCCAAGGAAAAGCATAGCTTACCATTTCATTTTTGTGCCTCCCAGCCCTTGGGAATTCTGTCCCTGTCAGGAGCTTCACTTCAGCTGCTACTTGTGTCTCTGCAAAAGAGTGAAAGGCTCTTAATTTTTGTTGTTAGAAGTGTTCCTTATAAGAGAGAATAGGTTATTTATTGGTGCTTCAATTGCTGTTTTCTTTTACTTAGTGTATGTAAAACGTGGTGTATTATGATTTAATTTCTGGGTATATATAATTTATGCTCTGTGTATGTAGATTCACTGCGTGTTTGCATTCTGCATATGCTCTTGCAATACAAAGAATGTATTTTTTGTGTGCAGGACGGATGTGAGTCACAAGCCCTGCACTGACTAGCCCTCAGCTGTCAGCCCAGTGAAGGGATTCTTGTTCTGCAGCCAGCTGAGAACAAAGAAATTGGGGAAACCTAATGGGTGTTGTGTTTATCAGGAGGTGTAGGCACCATCCTATAAACTGCCAAATACCACCGAAGCTGCACATCTACCAACAAAATAATAAGCCTGTAAGGAAAATGAAGAGAAAAGAGTTTCTTTGAGGAGGCTTTTAAATCAGGTAGTTTCTTAGGAAAAAAGATCCAAAATGGAGCAGGAGAGTAGATGGGAATGAATGTGGTGTTTGGGCTTCCTTTTGCCATCGTCATAGGATCTCACAGATTAGGGAAAGTTTTACATAAATGAATGCTTAGCAGAAGGCTCTTTAGAAATTAAAACTAGTTTTGATATAGAAGAATAAAGAAGCTTCAAGCTAGAAACTGCTGAAGTAACAGGCACTGGATAACCTAAGAAAGCAAAGGTTAAGTTGAAGTGAAAGGAGGTTTTTTGGCTAAAGCAAAGATATGTTTGACCACAAGGAAAGAAAGATGTTTTTATAAGATAAAGACAATTCCCAAGAGATACCATAGGTAAACAGACATACTGATGTAGCAAGTAGAGAAAAGATTTAGGAATTTTCCACTGCAAGAAAACAGAAAAACAACTTTAAGCTTAAACTGTAACATACTAACTTTTGTGATTGTACATAAACAGTATTAACTAGTAGTAGTAGTAGTACTAACTATTGTATGGTAATGGTAATAGCTAGGATAGGTTAGAAAGGATGGTAAAGGTATTGTGTATTACACTGGTTGTATGTATTAACATGCTCTGTAAAGAAAAATATATAATGCATTGTAACGAGAACTAAGGTGGCTTCATGTGTCCCCTATGAGCTGATGCTGACAGCTCTAGGCTTGGCTCTGTTACCCATGACCCAGGGCTGCTGTTACACCATCTGTGCAATAAACAGCATTTGAAAGAGCTGCCTGATGTTCCAACATCCTTCTGAGACCGTCATCATCTACATTAGGGACTACAAATATCTGAGTGAATGTTCCTCTCTGTGGGCTCCAGAGATAATCCTGATGGTGTGTGGAGTCCCTTGTGCCCTTAAAGGAATTTCCAAGTACCTTGCCCTGGAAAAGCAAATATTAAAGATACCCCGGGTGTAAGAAAGGCTTCCCCCCCATGGTTTCTTGCAAACATTGTGCAATCTTCTCTCTGGGTTTTGCAAGTCCATCACTCTTCCCATGGTATCCCCTTTCCCTTTTTTTTTTCCTATTGGCATTGGGGCCTGGTGTCCTGTTCCTCTCTTCCCTATGGTCACCTGCCTCTGCCCTGCCCCTTGTACCACCCACAAACATGAGACACTATACAACTGAGAAAATTCACATGATCCCCCTCTTTTGGCCTCTGGATTCCACCTTTGGCACATTGAATAAACATTTGCTGGAATTGATCTGGGGCTGGGAGCCTTCTGCCCCTCTGCTGAGCCAGCCTGGGAACATGTGTGGTTTATGTGAGCTTAATTGTGCCTGAATTCTTCTCAAGCAGTTTCTCCACTGGGGAGGCTGACTGAGATCTCTTAGGCTGTAGCTGCACACCGAGAAAGGCACACTTAGGATGGTGGAAGCAGTGGTTCAGCCAAGGTTTTCTTCCCACTGAGAAATCTCTGTGTGGGGAAGTTGATGGTGCTGTTCTCCTGCCTGTTGCTCCTGGCATAATGTGGTTTCCTGGGGTAAGCAAGACCTGGATTTCTGTGTTCTTCCCTCTCTCTTTATGGCCAAGCCCTGGTTATGAATTGTTCAGCAGCCCCTTCCTGATGCTCAGTGCAAACCATCTGCCCTCCTTGGCTTCTTTGACATCAACAGCGTGTCCTGCCTGTCTCTGCTGGACTCCTGTGGTTGCCTCCCTCCTCGCTGGAGGAGGTTGATGTTAAAGGCAGGAGTATACATTTATGGAAGCTTATTCCATATTTGTTTCCTTCCTGCCTAGCTGTTGTCAGCGAAACTGAGGCACTGGTGGTCATTCCTATCACAGAATCATTTAGGTTGGAAGACACCTCTGAGATGGTCAAACCTTTGTCTAATCACCACTTTGTCAGCCAGACCAGAGTGCCATGTCCAGTTGTTTCTTGAACACCTCCAGGAGTGCTAACTCTGCCACCTCCCTGTGCAGCCCACCCTAATGCTTTACAACCCTTTCTGTGGAGAAATTCTTCCTGATGTCCAGCCTGAACCTCCCCATGTGCAGTTTGAGGCTGTGTCCTCTCATCGTGGCTGTCTGTGACAAGAGAAGAGTTTATCTGCCCTCTCATCCTTGTGCAGATGTCCCAGTCCACAGAAGGCTGCAAAAATACTAGGAACAAACTTGTTCTGCTGGGCCAGGGTTCCACACTAACCTCTCCTGTTAGGCAGGAGCAAGGTCTGTGGCCATGCTGAAGGTGTCTGGCCTGGCAGCTGCTGCTCTGTGGTACTGTGGCTCTGCCCACCCTCTCTGTACATACAGGTGGTCCTCATGATAATCTCCTTATTCAGAAACAACTAAAAATTTTGGCACATGTTGCCATCTAACAGGCCTTTCTAAAGGTGTGGTGGCAGCAGACAGATATGACCCACAAGTCAGAGCTCCTGAAAGTTGTATCATTCTTCTGGAGGGTCAGTCATTTTCTGACTCAGGAAAATATGAGGGTGGTGGTTGTTCCAGCAGAGCTGGTTGTTCATGTCCCTGCCTTTGCCTGGATTACTCCCACGGAGTCCCTGTGGAGTTTCTCGTTCTCACAAATGCCTCTTTGGGAGTTTTGGACTGGGGAGTGTCTGAGATTAGAGATGAAATACCAGACTGTGTCTGAATTGCATGAGAATGCTGAGCTCTTGCCATGCACATGCTGATGCTACTTCCCTACTCAAGTTAAGCTTGTGCATTAGAAGAGAGCAATGCTGGTCTTTTTTAAGGAAGTAGAATTGAACTACAGAAATGTTTCAGATGGGTCTAGCTGGAGCACTTGACCCTTAATTTAGCTTAATTCAGTGCTGTTTAGTTGAAATAACATTTCTTTCTGGTTTGAGCTGACTTAAGTTGATATTCCCAGCACCCTAAAGGAGAGATCTCTTCCTGTCTGTTCAGTTGAGCTGGTTTAAGATGTTTCATGCACCATGTGGATAAGCACTTAAAACAGTTTCTATTTAATATTTCATTTTTATATTTTCCATTTCTGGTTTAACTTGGAAAGTTTGGAAGTTTGGAAACTAACAGTCTTTACTTTGTAATTTTTTTCAAATTTAAAATTTGACCTATTTATTGTTCATTTAAATCAGCTGGGGGAAATAATTATTTAGGACTTTTTTTTTTTTCCCCAGAGGTTAAAATAATTAACTGAGTAAGGCTTTGCAATGAATAATCACTTCCTGAAGAATTCAAATGCTAATTAATAATTCTTTAACACGCTAACCTACCTGAAATAACTAATGCATTGGGTGCGATTAAAATATATTATTAAATTGTAAAATGTATGATTAAATAGTAAAGCATATTATTAAATTGTAAAATTATTATCTCCTTGACAGTCTTTGTCATCCAACTTTTGCATCATATGGGCAAGGCCATTCATTGAGCACACTAGCTCAGCCTGCAATAAAATTAAATTAAGCAGTGAAGTAACCACATATTCCAAGCAGAGTAGCAGAGCTTTGTGTCCCAAAGCAAATGGATTCCAATTGTCCCTTTCCAATGCAGGAGGGATGAGATAAGAAAGGGTCTAAATGCTGCTGTCCAAGGCTTAATGCTCTTAAACTCTCCCTGTGTGGTGACCACAGTGTGTGACACTGATATCAAAGTCGTTGTGAACCAAGTGGGCAGGACAAACTGAAGGAACTCATTTGTTTCTTCAGCTCTTCCACTTCATCTGGCACCATCCAGCACTGGGCACTGACTGAAGGGTCATACAAGGTGGATGGAGAAGGCAGCAGTAATTCTGAAAGGATGAGCCAAAATCATGTAGCACATGAATGAAGGCTGCTGCCAAGGTGGAAGCTTCTCGTTGTGCACCTGGCAAAGCTTAGTAGCTTAGTCATTGATAAGATTTTCAAGTATGTATTTGATTCCCCTCCCTCCCTTGCATGCCTTTGGCTTTAGAAAACAGATTTATGCAAAGTGACTGTTGTTACTGGCACATGTAGGAGGATGGGGGACATGCCTTTCTCCACAGCTTTGTGAAATTCTGAGTGTACCCTGAGCTGAAAAATGCCACCTTGCTATTCCTTACCCACATCAAGGCAATTTTCTGTCATTTCTTTGAGTGCTCCCCTCTCATGTAACCACAGTAACAGTCCTTTTACCTTTGGGTAAAAGCCATTAGTTAATAGAAAGCTAATGAGTGAGTCTGCAAGTGGAAATTACACTTCGGTTTCTTAGAGAAAGTTTTATGATGTAACAGCCTGCACCGAAACCAGGCAATTACTTCTGGTCTTTTCTGAGAGCAACTTATAAACAACATGAGGCATCATGTACAAGCCTGTCCTGTAATTAGCTCAAGGAGAGATATTTAAGACACCTTGGAGAAGACTACATGCTGATATGTAGTAAAAAACAACAGTGGTTTCCTCTTCAAGGGTTCTAGGTTTTGAAATTACCCTAATTTGAAAGCAATCTTTTGGAAGTTTGTGAGTGGTGGCAGTGAGTGTTTCTGTAGCCACTCTTGTGGTTCAAGACAGTGGAAAGGAGTGTCCTCTGCTTCCTTGGGGGACTGCCTGGGGCTTCAGGCTGCAAAATGTGCCCTGGTGACAGCTGAGCCTGGGATTGGGATCCTTCAGCCCTGCTGTGGGTGGCTGGCTTGGTTTTCACGTCTGTTTGTTTTAGCAAACTTTATACGGTTGTAAATATCTGAATTTGCCCTTATCTACCATGTGCCCTGGGGTTCTGTGTGCTCTGTCCAGGCTCCTTCCTTGTGCTCCAGTCACAGCAGCCCAGCTGTGGAGGTGGTGGGTGGGGTGCTGCCTTTGGGCTTTCCGGCATTTCCCCATCCTGCTGGAATTTCCCATCGCCTGTTTAAGGCTTGTTGCGGCCCACAGACAGGCTCTGGGGACTGAAAGATTATCAAAGGCATCTCTGATCTGAAAAGGTTTTCCTGACTGGGGATAAGGAAAGAATGAGTGACGGTGCATGGTTTGGTCCTGGTGGAAAGCTGTAGCATCAAAGAATCATTGAAACTGGAAAAGACCTTTAAGATCACCAAGTCCAGCTGTCAACCCATCACCACCATGGTGTTCACCCCTAAACCATGTCCTCAAGTGCCACCTCTACATGTTTTCTGAACACTCCCACAGATGGTGACTCCACCATTTCCCTGGGTTTACAACCAATGCTTTACAACCCATAAATTTTTTCCTGATATCAAATCTAGACCTCCCCTGGTGCAACTTGAGGCCACTTCTGGTCCTGTCACTTGTTGTCTGGGAGAAGAGGCTGGCCCTCACCTGACTACAGCCTCCTTCAAATAATTGTAGAGAGTAATAAGATTTTCCCTGAGCCTTCTTTTCTTCAGGCTGAACATCCTCAGCTCCCACAGCTGCTCCTCACCAGACCTGTAGTCCAGACCTTTTCCTACCCCTGTTTCCCCTTGTTTGCTCCACTCTACCACATCCAGGTATTGCAGCAGGAACTTTGAGCCTCCCTGGTTTTTAAACAAATAGCTTTGGTAAGGAGGAATTTATCTCTGTATCTGAAAATAAAATGTCTAGGGAAAATAGGAGTTTCAGTTTATAATGGATCAGGTTCCAGAATTCAAACACAGACATCTTCGCAAGGGTTTGAAGGAAAATAGCAAAAAGTCTAGAGGTGCCTGGCTGAAAATGGACTGTGTATGACCTTACACACTTTGCAGACTGTGCCTTTCCTGTGCCTCAGGAAACTGAACAGTGTTTTTGAACAGCTATTCTAAATAGCTGTCAGACTAAACCGAAGTAGTCTGTGGCTTTGTGAAATGGGAAGGGTTTGGTGGCTCAGGGGACTGATGCTAAAAGTGACATGTTTCATTTCAAGTTTCAGGGGGAAGGAAGCACGATCTTGGTATGCAAGTGAACAGAATTCAACCCTGAGCAAATGATGCTTCAGTCTCGTGGGTATTTGGTGGTTTCACCTTAAGTCTGGTCTGACTGAATTCTCAGATGGTCAAGATCCATGGCATCTGTAATTACAGCTGTTGTTTCTGAAAAATTTTGTGTCTGCCATGTGCTCGATTCCCTTGTGTGAAGGCAAATGTAAGAAGGAGAAGGATTTTTGTACTCAGATTCAAAATGGATGGATGGATGTTGTGTCACTGCTGCTTATGGGGTCAGAGTTTGGCAGTTTGACATGACATCTGTCTGTAATATTCAGTAGTGGGCCTTCAACCCTTTCTCTTAAAACCTGCTTTATTCTCTGTGTGAGATAAGTGCCACGTTGAGCATTTAGCTGCTCAAGAGAACACTGCTGCTCTACATCAGGGCAGTGCCTTTCATTTGCTTTCTTCCTGTTGGAAAGACTCCTGGAATAGGAAGGAAATTTTACCCTCTAAATCCCTAGCAAGTGTTCCCAGCCCCACCTATCCCTGTCTTGCCAGTGCTAAGCCCTCCTGGCATTGAGTTCTGCTGATCTGGCATCTCAGGAGGCACAGCCTAAGCAGCAGGAGCTGTATCCCCTCCTTTGCCTGACCTCGTGCCCATGGCTGAGACTTATTCCTTGTGACTAGTGCTGTGTGGTGGCCTCATGCCCTTTGATGAAGCTTCTGGAATGAGACCAAAAAAGCCAGTTCCTTTTTGTAAAGTCCTCCTGACAGCTCCCATGAAAGTTCTTCTTTTTCTCAATTCCTTTTTGCTTTTCTGAGAGTTTCCACTGCTCTTTATCTTCCAGTTCCAACAAAATGGTTTTTTTTTCCTCTTTTGGTGAATAAATGATTCTTCTCAAAAATTAAGATATCTTCTTTCAAGATATTACAGTTGTGTGAAAAGGCATAGGTGTGTGAGGCTCTGCCTTTTAGGAAACTGTAGCCTTAAAAGCAGCTCCCAAGTGACAATGCAGAAAGAGACAAGGATTCATTCAACTGAATCTGTTTTATGTACTTTTTTCTTATTGGAGGCAGTTTCTTATTTGGAGGCAGTTGCTGCCTGAACATCTGCTTCTAGTTCTCTCTGTACAATGATTTATTTTACTGTTGTTTAGCCAACAGTGGTATTGTAGGCTAGAATGTTAACATGGAAATAAGTATTTAATTACTTTTTTCTTCAATGGGGGCTTTGTTTTTTCCTCTGGCATCTGCTCAAACTAACCCTAAAAATCAGTGGTGTTGCCTGACTCTGGAGTACTCAACAACCAAGGAGCTATGATGATCCTTAGATTAAATTATATCAAAAGTCCAGGAGGCATTATTGCTTTAACTGATATGACTGAAAATGTTTGGATTAATACAACAATGAGAAATATTAATACTAATTCTAAAGTGGATGATCTGGAGGAAAAAACTTTATGAGACAAGACAAGTGTTTTAAATGTTTTATTCTAATTATTATTATTTTTTTCCTCTCTTGTAGTTTTGTTAATAAACCTGCCTTTAAATCCTTTTATATTTTAAACCTGCTTTACTTTTCCTCTAATCCTATCTCACAGAAAAAAAAAAAGTAAATAATTCTAGTAAACACTCAAACCACTACACATAATTCAAGAAACTAAAATAAACATAAAACCACTACACAAATTAGTGTTTCCACCTGGTTTCAACCTGAAACCATCACAAGATGTTAAAATGAGAGCTGGTTTTGAGGAGTGATGATCCAGTTTGGGTTACTGGCAGCATTTTGGAGCAGAGAACTCAACTTCTTTGCAAATGTGCCATAATCTCTGAAATGATTACTTAGGCTTCATACTGACTGGGATGTGTGTGAGGTTTTTACATGAAACAAACTGGGGAGAAACTGGAATAAGAGAGAAGAATGGGTGAAATAAAAATACCTCACTACCCTTCCTCTGGCCCTCTGCACATGAATTATGTATTAATTATATTGAGTGGTAGAAATTCCTGAATACAGCTCCTCGTAAAACAGATACAGGCAAGAAGGACCAAAATGGATTGAAATATGTGGGAAATTTTTGCGTGGTATGGGTGTGGCTGGCAGGTATTTCTCCTTGCTCTTTGTCCCATGCCTTTCCCTCCCATTGTAGTTATTACTTGCCTTAAAGGGCTTCGTGCCACCTGGATTAGAGATTCCCTGTGTGAAATAATTCTGTCTTGTCAGTGATGAAGATGGAAGCCTAATCCTGTTGGTAGTTTGTTACTTGCAGAAACCTCCCTACACCAAAATGTTTTCACCTAATTTAAATTTCTGCAAATAGTTTTTGCAGCTCCATCGTTCAATGGGCTGAGCTCCTCTGCTTGCATTGGAAATATCATGATTATTTGAGCTCTTCCTCAAGGTAAAGGAGTCGCTGGTATATGCAAGGTACACATGTACAAGGATGGTTCAGGTTTCTTGGTAAAGCAGAGTAGAAAGGGTATTGCTGCCTGAAATGATGGAAAGGGCAGAGTAGAGCTTGTGGCTGCCAGAGAGGTGACACAGGATGCTGCCTCTTGCTAAAGAGGGATGAGCATCACAGCAGCAGCAGCTGCCTCTTGCTTCCCAAGTCCAGGCAGGCTCCAGCCCTCTTGTTCAGCCAGCCTCTGTGATTTAAGTGGGAGTATGTTTTGGCTGCACTTCCAGCTGGAGCCTGAAAATGCTGAAATAAGGCATGCTGTCTGGCCTCAGCTCTCTGCCTGGCATCTGGGATGTCTGAACAGCCTCAATTTCTTCCACTGCTTACAGCTGCTAAGTGTCTAAAAGCTCATAAATGTTTTGCTCTCCATTCTGACTGTCCAGTGTTTTGACAGAATGCAGCTGAAGCACCATAAAACTTAGAGAGGATGTAACTTGACAATAATTGAGTTATTGAGCACTAACTAAGAACCCAAGGGCAGGATGGATGGGGCTCTGAGCAACCCAGTCTAGTGGAAGATGTTCCTGCCTGTGGAGAGGGATTGGAATGAGAAGATCTTTAAGACCCATTAAAACTCAGACCATTCTGTGAACAGTATTGAGCTGTTAAGATTGTAAAGTTCCAAAATGATCCATTTGAAAGGTGGTGTTTTTTTCCTGTCCAGTTTGCAGTTATCTTTCACACTGAGCCAGGATTATAAAAGCCCCTTGGTAAATGTTATTGGCCCAAGGAAGGAGAGAGGAAAACTCCCTCCTTTGGAAGTTTTGAATGCAGGTAGCAGATATAGCCTAATCACAAGGGGGAGGGAGAAGGGGAAATTTGGGGGGAATTTCTTAGGGAGCAGAAGGGAAACTCTTTCAGGCTCAAGAAACTGCTTTGAACTGACAGAATAGTCAATAAAATGCCTTTATTACTTTTGTTTGCTGCTTATCTAGGAGGAAGTGTAACACACTAATGCCAGAGAGTTTCTAATCTCCAAAATGACTTTTCCAGCCCAATACTGTGAAAGAGGGAAAATCCTGACTTGCAGATGTTTATTTTTGCAAGCAACAAGCTTCAGGATTACCAGTTTCTTTTCCTTACTGTGATTCCTCTCTTCCCTTAGCTATTTTTACTTGCAAAATGTCTCGAAAAGAGCTTCTTTCTATAAGATGTGGCTGTTAGTCATGTATATAACAATCCCAAGGCTCAGCAGTCAGTTTATTATTTCCTCTATCAGATCTCTTAGGACACTATATCTCACCCCTCAATTGTAATGCCAGTATCAGTAGGATTTATATTTCCTACCAGGCGAGAAGAGGAAGGAAGTTGGACCAAGTTCAGAAGATGTATTTGTTCTGTAGGAGGGAGTTAAGTATTCATTACCAAATTGATGAGCCTGACAGTTAAATGAGACTAATTAGCAGTTTATGCTGTTGAAACTGCTGCATTGGATGTGGAAATGCTGTGAATGGTGGAAAATGGAAGTTCAGGGTGCCAGGGTGAGAGGAGAGAAAGAAACTGAGATTAATCAAGGCTCTTGTAACTTCGCTTGGCTCTTCCCTGGAGGATAGTTTTCACTTGGGACTGAACTGACAGAGTCCCTTGCTGAAGGTTTATACAGGTATAAGATAAACCTGGGAAACAGCTCCTCTGAGCAAGAGAAAACCACCTGAGTCACATCCAGTGTTCTTCTACTCAGATACAAAATACAGTTGTTTGAACATGTTTATAAGCAAGCATTCATCATAAAGCTTTTATAGACCTGGAACAAATCCTGGGGCAAATCAATGATCATAATCATTTCACTGATGTCAGAGCTACTGAACCAAAAGCAGCTGGTCTTTGCCTGAGCTGGTCTCTTGAGGAGCATTGCTCACTTAAAGCAAAAGTGAAGGTATCTGGGTTTTATTTGAAGTTTGTTTTCTCACAGTTCTTGTAAACAAACCTGCAACTGCAGTTTGTGAGAACTTTTTGAGGAGGGAGGAGCTGTTTACAGAATAACTTTTGCCCAAGTAATTCATAGCATGTACCCAGTACCACTGGTGTGCTGATGAATTATCTCTGGTATTTCTGCAGGCTCTGATGGCACCTTTTTTATGCAAGGAAAAAAAAAACCAGATGAGTAAATAATGAAGAAATGGAAAAGCTGTTCTGTTCCATGGATGCCCATTGTAAAGCACAAAGTACTCATGGAGTACTTTGTACTAGCAAAAAGAAGGAGCCCGAGTGGTTCAAGGACTCTTGAACCAGTGACAAAAATAAGACAGGAAAAAAAAATAAATTGCAGGCTTAAACCTGGCCGCCTCTTCCCCATGGAATTGCTTTCCCAACCCCTGCTTTTTAAAAATATTTATGAAGCTGAAGCCTACAAGTTGTTTTAAACCTGGCTGCTCTGGCGTTGGAGCAGAAAGCTTTCAGTAGTATGTCTGTGTTGCAACCATGGGAATATTAATGTACAATTAACTTCTGTTTCTCCAAGAAAGATATGAAGGGCCAAGCACAGGCCCTTAAAAATGCCTCTAAGCACTGCATGCCTCTTTTGCTAACACATAAATAATTGTTCCAAGTGCAGAACAGTCATGCAGAGATATTTTGCCCTGGTGCTGAAGGACTGTAGACTTTTGGCTTCGTAGTTGAGGTGGATGCATTTTTTTGTGTGTGTGAAGAAATATCTGTACCAGTCAATTTGTGTAACTAGGAGAAGGAAGAGTGGAGATCATAAGCACTTCCCACAAGCCCCATGCTCTGGAATGTTTCTCAATGTTCTTAAAGCTTTCAGATCTTTTTAATGCCTGGTTCAGATTTAGTTCAGCCAAGTGATTTTCTATCTGGAGCACCCATCTCTCAAGCATTGTGTAAGCACGATCAGATCTTGTCTCATTCTTGTCCCACCAGCAAAAGAGCAATTTCTGTTATTAGTGCAATAGTACTAATAGCATTTTTTTATCCCTGACTGTAATCACAACCACACAGGGAGTTGCTGGCTGCTTTTCAAAGTAAAAGGCTTTGGGTTTGGAAACAAAGAAGGGAATGCCTCCTTTCTTTAGAACCTCTCTGAAACACCACTCAAACCATTTATGTTTGCTTCCTACTTATGGGTTTCTGTTCAGAACCATTGCATGAAAAAGAGGTGGCATCTTCCCCCTACCCTTTTCTGACAAGTGACCTGTTCTTCCTATGGCTCTGAGCATGCGAATGAATCTTCATGTTGCCTGCTCTCTCTTTAGGTAAATGTGGGGACCTATTGCAAGTTGTTTAATTATTGTTATCTCTGTGGATGTCTTGGTGGGGAAAGGCTGTTATTTTTTCTTTTTCTGTGGTAGTTCAGTGCCTCACATTTCCTATTGGAGACTGTAGGACTTCAGCAGGATTTTTATTGTGAACGATCTTTTAAATGAAAGCTGTACTTAGTTGAGGTGTTGCCCTTCTAGAACTGGAAGTGACCAACAGCTCTGGTTTCAAAAGGCTCCTCCCATTCCTGCTCTCCCCTTTCCCTCAGAGGACAGTAAAAGGTCTCTTCTCCCAGGAGAAAGCAAAGGAATGGTGTAAGATGGAAGCCACAATTTCTTATGCTGTTGGATTTCTCATTGCGATCTCTTTCTGTGACTTCCCTTTCCTATTGCAAATCAGCTCTGGCAGCCTTGCAAGTCCTGGGATAACTAGGACAGAGAATAGGAAATCCAGCTACAGCAGCATTACGCCTGGTTTTACAAAGGATGAATTTAGAACTGAGAGAAGATAGCAGCAGTTTGACATGGAAATGTTTTGCATTGGATGTTGCATTCCTTGACAGACTGGCTGTGTCAAGGGAAGATGAACTGTTGTTCAATAACTGCTGTGAGAAAAGTGCAAGAGAGCCATATAAATTCTGGCATGGATTCTCTGAGGTCTCTTGATGGTAATGCTTTTGCTCTCTAACACAAATTCCCTGGACTCAAGAGCTAACTTTACAGGGCTGTCTTAGTTTTGTCTTTTCTCTTGCCTTGAAAAGAGAATACCTTTGGAGGGTTTTTTTTATTTTCTTATTTTTGCAAGATTTGTCAAAGGTCTACAAGGGGTAGTCGGGGGGAAGAGGGAGGAATTAAGCAGGTGGGTTTTTTTGACCCTACAAACTTTGCCTTTCTTAAGAAACCAGGTGGTGAACTGTTATTTGAATCTTTGTGCAATTGGCTGGTACTGATCTTTGAATTGTGATAGAACAGGAAAAGTTAAGCTGGTCCTTGAACTTAACTAAAGATGACAACCCAATATGTAAATTTATTTTAGCTTCCAAGAACTAAGGGGGGGATATGAATCCTAAAAGTTATTGACTTTTTAAATAGTTATTAGTTTGCTCTTCTATGGTGAAATGGTTTAGTGAGAAGGGAGCTGTGGTAATGAACTGTCTCATTACTTCAGAGGATGCTTATTTTGGTTGTAGCCACATAACTCTTTCACCAGTGAGTATGTTTAGTACTAGAGAGAACAGTACTTGTCATCTGAAAGTAGGACACAGCTGGAAGTAGGCTGGAGAATGAATGTCTGAAAGCAACCAAATGGTATCAGGCTAATAAATTCTGCCCAGATGTCTCATGTTGCAATAGCATCCGGCAGTCACTTGGTAGTGGATGGTAGGGTCCTCCTGAGGGACCATGGGGTCATCCTGTGGGACCATGGGGTCATCCTGTGGGCTGTGGAGGAGGTGTCATTGCATATGGCCCTGGGCCCAAACAAAGTACCTTAGCAATGAGTCACTGGACCAATTGTGTGAGATTCTTTTATTCAGGAAACTTGCTGGCTGTGCGGGCAGCTGCGTCTACAGCAGGGGAGTAGCATGTGGGTCACTGCTGGTATGTTTTTTATGTAGTCTGGAGTGCACCAAACTAGACCTTTCTCAGTGTCAGAAAGCCCAAGCAGCATTTCTTTTAGATGCTTGTGCTGTTTGGAGCACGCTGGTAAACAATGACTTGAAAAGAAAGAGCAGCAGTTTGTGCAGAACCACAAGGTTTCATGCTGTGAAAGATCAGCCCAACTTCTTTGTGGTTCTACACTTTCAATGTAGGAAATCCCCCTGTGAAAGTTTTAGGTGAACTTAGTTTTGCAGCCTATCTTCACTGAAGTAGAACTTGAAGGTGTGAAATGCACAGACCAGATAAGGCTTGAAAACTCAGCAGAGCGTTGCACTGACCCACAGTTGGGTCTTCAGAACTTGCCTTCCCCCAGATTACTGAGCCCTTTCCTTATCTTTCCAAAACAGCAACATTTACCTTCACCAGTGTTCTTGAGAGGTCTTGACAGTGCTCTGGCTGAAGCACTACTTGTGTGACATCTCCCTGCTCCCAACACTCCTCCTTACTTCCCTTGAACTCATGCTCTTTCCTTTCCATTGGTTAACACACCGTGAAATATCTCCTCATGCCAACTCAGACGAGATTTTTTTTTTTCCCTAGGATAATGCAGTACCTGCTTCTGCAAGGGCAGGAACAGGTTGCAGCCCCACGGTTGTGATCTGGTATCCCTGGGTATCTGCAGGAGCTGTTTCAGTCTCCGCAGTGCCACAGACACAAAGCTCCTCTGGGCAGCAGCAAGTGCCAGTGGCACATCTGCTTTAGCACCCTCTGAGCTCTTGGCTGGAGTTGTGCACAAGTGATGGGGTTTTGCATCACCTAGATAACAAGTGTTCTTTGGAAATCCAGGAAAATGTGGGTTGGAGCACTACAGAGATTGTCTGTGCCAGTGATTTTGGAAACACTGTTAAATATGTGTATTATGTGGCGGCTAAGTGGTGGTTGGATGCATGATGTGCCTGGGAATATAAAGGGCAGAAAGATCCACTGGTTGTTCCAGCCATGTCAAAAATCAAGGGGATGTGTGAGTGGAAATCTCTAATATCACCTAAGAACTCTGAATCCTTTGATATCTGGTGTCATTTGAGGCCATCCATAACTGAGCAGATGGTTATGGCTATGTGGTGTAAGGTCCAGCCTTCTCAAATGTTTCTGCGTTCAGATTTCCTAGAGTCATGACATAAATGTTGAGCAGCCAAGCTGTGGTAACTTTTAAACTGGTCACTCTCAAACTCCTCTGATAGTCTCTGCTTCAGTGATCTCTTAAGGTTCAAGTAGACCTAAATCAGAGACAGGACCTGAGCCTTCTCTCATATCATACATATTGAGAACTGTAAACAGTAGTGAAAAACCCTGCTTTCTGTGAAAGCAGGGCATGTAAACTATCAGCTGAGGAAATGTGTTTCTATATATGTGACAGATCATCCTTTATCTCTGGGTTTCTCTAGTTATGAATGCCTGCTGCGTTTTCCTTAGCAAGGACTTCCTTTATCCTGTTCTTGCACAAAATGTTTAAAATCCTAGGCCAAATACTTTATTATTTCTGCATGTGCAGGGTAGAGGCAGGACTATATCTGGCTGGGTAGTTCTGGCATCTCATAGTATGCTGTGGTGTTTGGATGGAAGAGATGTCCTTATGTGTATGTCTTGAAGTACTTATCACTGTGTTTCCACTACAGACAAACTCTCCTAAAACACAGTATTATTCAATGCACAGCTGTTGCTACCAAAGTAAACAATTGATTTTTCTGCTATGCCATCAGATTCTAAGGAAGTAGACACTTCCAGGGAGATGTCTAACAAAGCTGTATCCGGGAGGATTTTTGTCATTGCAATGTACTTTTACCCTAGACAGATGTAGCAACCGAGAGGGTCTTCCTATGTCTGGGAAGAGATGTTTTCCCTGAGCCAGCCCTGTTCCCATATCTGGATTGTCTGAACTCACAGCCTCTCTTGTCCCCAGCTCTTAATGAAAACCCATCTTTTTGATGTGCCCAAAGCTCGAGTTCTGAGTATTTGTGGCAAGAGGTGGCCAGACTTGGGCCTTCAGAAATGAATAAACTTGGAGTGAAAACTGCACAGAAACTTTAATTTGGCAAAGCAGGTTTCCTTCTCCAAATTGTCTTTGCTTATTGGTAAAAAGAACTGATGCCTTCAATAGGAACTTGATCCTTGATGGGAATGTGACAATCACCTACTTCTTATCCAAACTGTGTCTTGTAACTTCAGCTGAGGCATTGGGGAGGAATGTTGGGTGGGACTTCTGTGCAACCTACTGCATCCCTAACTCTCAAAGGAAAAGGGATGTGGTGTCTTCAGAAGAGAAAGTATCAAGTACTAATTGATTAGGTATGGCATTGTGCATATTTTGCAGGTGGCTGCCAAACATCTGGAGGCCTCATTGTAATGCAGGCAAACAAAGTATTGTATTTGGATCTTTAGAGCACTATGGAATGACATTAAACATTACAGCTGCCCTTTCTGCAGACACAAATGTCCATTTGTGAGAATATGTCATGGAACAAGTTTGGGTTTTTTTCCCTTCCCCTTGCTGACACATTTGTGGAAGGTTAAGTAGTAGTTATGTGGTGTGATTTGTCCTGTGCTTTTCCTGACAGCTTTTAAACAAAATAGTAGCTTTCGGGTTCATCCCAAGAGAGGAATTATTATTAGTTGGAAGCACTCAAGGTATATGAAGTTTACATAACCTAGTGTTGAAGCACTTCCTCAGAGCACTCATGGACATCTTCTCTAGATGTTAACATGCTGATCTCATGTTCAAAGCCCTTAAATTCCTGTCCTGATACCGGATGGGATTTGAAGAGCCTTGTTAAGTTTTTGTCTTTCAATGCCCCAGACTCTGAGGAACTCAAAGCTGACCTCGGTACTTCTAGGACTGTTTATTTAGAGGACTGAACTAAGAGTGTTGCATGCTGGCTTTTTTACAATCACTCAAGCTGTAAACCATCATTTGAGAGGTTGAATTGGCAGTCGAAGGACAGTGAAACACCTCATAGCAGCTCTAAAACAGAACATAGGTTTCAGAAATTGAAACAATCCTATTTCTATGCAGTTGTTCAGGGATGGCAAGATGTCTGGGCCTTTCAGCCCCCATTCTAGAGCCACCCAAGATGAAATACGTGCCCTTGCCTAACCAGAGCAAGACATGGGGTGTCTCTGATCCACATCTTGCTGGTAGGAAGTCAGTGGTGGCCTTGCCATGATTTGTGTTACCTCCCTGAGCTGTGCTTCATCCCCAGATCCCTGCATTATGGCCTGCAAATGCAAGGTACATTGGAGCTGTAGTTTCCATTTGCATCCCCTGGAGATAACCCTTGACATGAAGACTATTTCTGAGTGGGAACTTGTTCATGCATCTCTCAACACAGAAGAGTGGAGAGAAGATAGGAACCAAGCTAATCAAAGTGGATTTTAACCAAGGATATACTAAGTTAGATGCTTCTCTCCCTCCTGGGGAGTGGGACACATCTGTAGCTGAGTTGAGCAGGGACATGCTCATGTCAAGCATGTCAAGCCAGCAAAGCTGCACTGCTCAGATCAGCTTGTGCTGGTCACTCTGTATCTGAATTGAGCTTTCAGCTTCAGTGAAAGCACTACTTGGAAAACACCTGTAATAAAATGGCTTTGCTCCATGACCACCATGAAAACTGTAGCCACAGTGAGGTTCTCAAAAGGCGATATTAAGTGTGTGGAGGGTAACCTTTGAGGGCAGAAGTTTCCCATGAGGAAATTCAAAGATCCCCTAGACAGACCTACCATGCAGCCCTGATATCTCTTTAATTAGGTGTTTTGCTTTTTGGTTTGAGACTCTGAAGGTTTCATCCAGGCACTCGTACAGCTCTATCCTGGTGTCATAAAAGGAGTTTGTGCTCAGCAATGCACTGCTGGTTTCCTTGGCATTAAAAGATCCCAGTTGAGGGCCCAAGCAATGTTTATGGAATTAGGCCTCCTCAGAGTACACTTATTGGATGGATGACAACACTAGTACAGATCAACACACGCTTTTCTGCTTCATTCCTCTGTGGTGAGTGAAGAAATGGGGGAGGATGTAGTAAAACATGTCACAGCACAGGGACTTACCATAAATATTATCGATGATCTGAAATAAAATTCTGACCCCTGACTCTCTAGCTTGACACAGCTATCTTGTAGAGTGGGCCTTTCCAGCGAAACCTTTTAGCCTTAAAGCTTTTAATATCGTGGCTGTGCTCCCTTTTCCAGCAGAGAGTTTAAAAAGCACAAGAAGTGCAACACAACACAGGGACCCCAGGGAGTCCCATCCTCATGTGTTGTTGCAGATTTTCTTGTGAAGAAAAAAAAATCCTTCCTCATCTTAGATCATTCTGTAAAAGAATACTGGTTTTGGTATAGGAGACAGTAGAAGCTCTGATAGATTCTACTTTTTAAATCTTATCACTACGGGCCTTTAGTTTCATACAGGATCATGCTGCCATGGTTTAGTTGAGGTGTTAGGGCTGGGTTGGATTTGATGATCTTGAAGGTCTCTTCCAACCTAGTCATTCTGTGATTCTAAGCTTTGCTTTCAAAGATGTCTGAGAAGTATAAGTACAGTGCTACCTCTAGTCCTGCCAGCTACCAGGAGAACTTGGCTTGCAACTCTGAAGCTGTGTCTTCAGAAGCATTTCTGTGGGTGACTGAGTGAGGAGTGTCTGGGTGTGAATTAATCATGGCATGGCCCTTGCTGGATCTGTGGTAGAGCTGGAAAAGTGGTGACACTCCTGTCTCCATTTCTTCTCACCTTGTGGGTTTCTCAAATGCTTCTGGGCATCTCAGTTTTTCCCTTTGTCATTGCTATTGCTCTCTAAAGAAAATCCCATCCTCTGGATAATAAATTGCATTTGGGTAAGAAGAAAAGCAAGTTTAAGCTGGTCTACCTCAAGGAGGTAGTATACGGAGTTTTGTATGCGCTTCCCTTTCCTGATGTCAAAATAAATCAGTCCTCTTTGGAGATACAATGGGAAGGATCTGCTTGGCTCTAGATTTGATATGTCTCTGTGGTGACAGCAATCATTGTCCTGGCAAGACTCTTGATAAAGGAGCTGAAAGCAATTTTGGTTTTGCAAAAAAACTTCTGGTTCAGAGCTTAAGCACATGCCAGTGTTGAACATGGGGTTCTCAGATGTTAGAAGAGAAGCCAAAGTTGGAGATTACACTTGAATGCACTTAGTTGAGGAATGTGTTTGGACTGTACAACTAATTGACTAATTTATATTCAAAAACTGATGGGAGGCAGAAAAATATCAAGCAAATAGCAATCTCCTTCTTCTTATTTAGCCAGCTCTTTTCAGCAGCCTTGCAAGGAAATTGTAAGTGGAATAAAATAATATGGAAAATGGCATGGTAACATATGCTCAAGGTGGTGTGAGAGGAAAATACATGCAAAACTAAGTTGCAGAAATAATTTTAAACATTAGAACCCTATAGATTATAACCCATCATAGTTATCTAGATGAATTATTTGACTGTTTTCTCCATCCTTTCCATTCTGTAATAAAGTTGCATTCTTCGACTACACCAAGCAAATGCGGGATTACAACACTCACCAGTGTTTTTTGACAGAACAGAAGTGATTTCAGAGTGAAACTTTGGGTACTGGAGTGGTGCAATTAATAACTCCCCTTTCAGCATATGGAACTCATGCCCATGCAGTGCTACAGTATGACAGTGGCACTTCTCCAGCTCCTGTTAGCACAGGCACCTCTGCCCCACACCTTCCTCTGGGGTTAGGATTTGCCTCAAGGTGTTGAGGTGCTGTTTTTAAAACATATGAGCAGTTGCCGACTGAAATCAATCAATGGGAGTCTCTGAGGCTCAGGCTGCTTTGAAGCACATGACTGCAGGTACATTCACAATGTATACCCACCCTCAAATGCCCCTGAAAATTGTCGGCGTTCAATGAGATACACTCAGTGAAGTAAGTTCACGTTCAGTGTATGTGTGTATATATTTAATGGACTGTAGCAGAAAAGCACCTCATTGCTCAAAGGACGGTTTATATGCATTTTTCCTCTCCTCCCCTTATTCCTCTCACCTGTTGAACCAAAGCTCAGTCATGGGCATGTCCTGGCACCTTTGGTGGCTGTTTAGGGGTGCTCAGCTTCCATAGGAGGCAGTGGCTCTATAGGCTCCTTGTCCTGAGAGGGAGGGAAGGCTGTAACACAGTCCAGAGGAGGAAAGTGAGAGGGGTGTGGAAGACAAACCAGATAAACTCTTTCAAAGGGTTCTTAAGTATTCACCATAGAAGCATAGAATGAGTTCGATTTGACCCTGAAAGACCATCTTGTTCCAACCCCCCCTGCCAGGGCAAAGACATCTTGTACTAGGCCAGCTTGCTCAGAGATACATCCAGCCTGGCCTGGATGCTTCCAAGGATGGGACATCCACAACTTCTCTGGGCAACCCATTTTAGTGCCTCACCACTCTCACAGTAGAGATTTTTTTCCTGATGTGCAACCAACATCTACCTTTTTCCAGCTAAAAATTGTCTTTTGTCTTGTCACTACAGGCCCTAGTAAAAGTCTCTTTCTTACCACCCCTGAAATCCCCTCTGAAATCTCCATGGAGCCTTCTCCAGGCTGAACAATCTCAACTCTCTCAGCCTGTGTTCAGAGGAGAGATGTTCCAGCACTGACCATTTTTGTAGACTTCTTTGGATGTCCTCCAACAGGTCTCTGTTTTATGTTAGCAGAAAACTGTAGGTGCCATTTACCATGATAGGATGGGAAAATCCAAGAAGCCCCCTAAGGAGTTGTCTGCACCTGTAGGTGTGGGAATGGTGTTGATTGGCTTTTTATTTTCTGATGTTGTTTTGTTTTGTTTTAGAAATATATATGTTTTTTTCATTTGCAGAGTGTTCTTCTCCCATCTATCCCCTCACACACCCCCAACAACTGAGTGGCTTCTCTGGAGAAAAAATGTCCAGAACTGGTGACTGTTCTACCAAAAGATCAGTCTCTTGAACATAGTATACACCCATGCAATCTCTTTTTAGGGTTTTCCCAGCTGGGGAAAGTGTATCAGAGACTAATTTGTAATACTTATCTTGGTAAATATTCTGATAACCTGGTCTGTATTACAAGAAGAGCCCTTGGAGCTGAAAATTTCTTATTATCTCTTCTTCCTTTCCAGAAAGAGATAAATAATTTCTCTAGAATGAAAAATCTGTGTTGGTCTCCACCTTTGCACTACTCACACTTGTGTTACCAAGATTAAGCTCCAAGTAATGGCAAGTTTTTTTTATTTAATAAGAACTGAAATCAATAGCTAAGTTATTTCACTTCTTTCTCAGGATTCACTTTTAGTCAAATGGTGAAACACTTCTATTTAGCTTTTAAAAAAGCAAAATTATCTGGCTTGAGCAGGCTTTTGAGGGGTCTGAGGCAGGTTCACAGGGAGGAGGTGTGAGAAATTGGACTTTGTGGTATCTGTTACTCTGTACTTTCCCCAGGTGTTTCTTTCCTACCTTCCTCTGTCCCTGCATTAATTTGGTGGATATGGTCTCCTCTCAAGGAGGAGTCAAAGTATCAAGAAGAAAATTAGGTTTTAAGATAAGAAAGTTGTTTTAAATGCCCTTTTATAGCGACTGGCATGTACATCTATTGCTGCGTAGTTTTTGTGGTTTGTTTTCTCATTAATCTAATATAAATCTGTCAAAACCAAGGCACTGAGTTTGTCTACTTGTGCAACAGAAGTTGTTTCCCTTTTGTGGGTTTTTTTTTTTTTTTCTTTTTTTTTTTTTTTTCTTTTTTTCCAAAGTCCACCACCACTTATAACAGCAACCACAGTGACTCAGAGATTGGGAAACCCCTCCTGTGCAGTTCTTTGCCCTCCTCCTTGTTTTGTTAATCTTACACTTGTCTTCTTCACTATATGCAGGCTGGAACTTGGGTTCTGTGGCTCTGTGTGTGCTGCTGAGTACCCTGGGACCTCTTGCCATCCTTTCCAGCTGCAGTAACTCTCTGCCAGTTTGTGAACAGAAATCATTCAGAACCTGAGAAGTCACCTGGAGCTCCCTTTTTGGTGTGGCTAAGATGCTGAATGTCCTGAGCCTTTGCTCTTGCTCAGATGACATTTTGAGGCAGTAAGTGTGATTTGATTGTTTTCAGCCTAATGTTTTGTCCTCTGAATTTCACGAAACTGAGGCTCCCTGTTCAGTCCCTTCTGTCAGTGTGTCACCTTAATGACTGAGCAAAAGCAAAAATATAAGAGCAGAAACAAAGGTGCAGCAGTACTCAGCGAGAAAATTAGTTAGAAATGCCTTTTGTTTTAGTGGTGGTGACACTTTCCATTTTGCAGTCTAAGCTCACCCCAGCTGGGAGCCAGCACAGGGGAGAGCAGTTACACAACTGGGAACCCCCTCAACCTGCAGCTTTTCCTCTCAAACTGCCACCTCTTCCTGACAAACTGTCGCTTCTAACAAAGGAAAAGAAAACAAACCCTAAGGCAAATCCACACTGTTTCTTTTTAATTTTTTTCCCCATGGTTGCATCATCTGAAGCATATGTTAAACACATCAGCCAAACCCCATAGCCCAAATATTGCAATTTTAGCACGTTCTCATTCAAGACAGAAAACTTGATCTTGCTCACCTTTCTGGAATCTCCCTGTGTTCCCTCTACACGTGCTGAAATCCAAATGTGCTACTGCAAGGAGCTTCTCCTGTGAATGAGGAAGTGCTGGAGTGGGGCAGGACGTGACTCAGAAACCAGGGGCTGCTTCTGCAGCTAAGCTGAGGAATAAATGGAATTATTCTTGGCTCTCACTGCAGCACATTCAGATGACGTAAGGGCATACAAGTTACCACTTTACCAATAGAAAAAGCTCAAGAATATCCACCTTTGATCTCTTCCCAGAATTTAGCTATTTACAATAATCCAGCCTTAAGATATTGCACTTCTATCTAGGAGGGCTGCCCCTATCTTTTGTCCTGTAATAAAACATTTCTTTGCATGAATGTGCTGTTAGGAAATGTTCAGAACAAGGATTTTGCCAGTGTTTCTGGGACAGCCCTTATCTCTCAGCTTAAGCAGGCACTTAAAACTTTGCTTAGTTTTTTCTACTGAGAGAAGAAAATAATTAAAAACCTCCTCTCTTACAATTAGTTTTGACTGATGTTCGGATATTTGTTTTCCTGTACAGCTGAGCACAGAGGCTACCCCTTGCAGGTTCTAGGCATGCCTTTCCAAACTCTACAGTGCCAAAAAAAGCTGTTTCTTTTATTTGCTCTGCAATCAAGCATAGCTTTTTCCCTGGGTCTCTGCTTCTGATGTGCAGGTACTGAGCAACATTTACCCCTTTCTTTTTCTCCTTGAGAGCTCTTGCATCTCACTGAGCTGTGGGCTCAGCTGTGGTCTAGCATGGTCTACTGTTGCATTTCATAAGGTAATTTATGTTTTTCTTTCAATGGGAATTTGCTGCCAAGGACATTTCTTCAGTAGAGTGAGGGGTTTTTTTGCATGTAGTTGCATAATTGCACAATTCAGCAATTGTAAAAAATGTATTTGGTGGATTCTGTTCAACACTTATTCTAACTGCCAGTTTCTGGGTAATCTCTCTTGCATTGAACTGAATCCTTCTGACATCTCCCTTTATTTACTTTACAGATGTACACACACACTTCTAAATGCACTGTTAGTGTTGAATTTTACATTATATAAGCATGCCATAAAAGGCATACCCATTGATTTGAATTATTATTAAAAAGTATTAAATAATAATTACTCTTAAAAATAAATAACAGTAATATGACCACTGTTCTCATTCATCTCAGCTCCTCCTCTGCTTGAATTGAGTAAAGAGCTTGCTATTTAATAATGCTGGATGAATTTATATGTTAATAATTAATTATTTTTAACTCTCATACAAAAGAAATTACTTAAACTTCAGAATAAGCCTATTTGGTTTTTTGTTGGATTTTTTTTTTTATTAAGTTAGAAGTTAAATAATTGAAGAAAGCCTAGAAAATCATCTTTCACTGTACTAGAAAACAAACAGAGCCACTCATACTCCACTTGTTTTAAAAGTAAGACTTGATAGATCAGTCAACTTCATGGTGGTACTTCAGTAATAAGTAATTTCTCACTCAAATAGGGTTGTGATGGAGTTGCTCATTCTCTCCTGTGGCAGTGATAATCCAGAGTATTTCCTGAGGCACTTCACTTTTGGAAAGCTTTGAATGTCTGATGTAACTCATATTTAGATGAGTGTAAGACAGAACAGAAAAAAAAGCTTCTGAGTTTGTAAAAATTATTTACTCTCTAGTACTGAAACACAAAAGTGGAAGGCTTCCAAGGCTAGAATTCCGGATGAAGTACCAAAACCATCTATGGCTGCATAATGTCAAGAGAAAGTCATATTGGGTTTCTTACACTTAACCATATTGGGGTTTTTTTCCCTCATGATCTTCTGAGAGCTACTCTTCAGGAAGATCCTGATCCTGCTCTGAGAGCTCCTCTCACAACAACCTAAGTATTGTCCAAGTTAACTCGGTTGCTGGAATCTGACTCATGGAATACTGCCATGTCCTGCTCCAGACAAAAGAAAATCACTCCAAAACAAAGTCTAAGGATGTGACAGTGTTTCTTTAACCCTTCATAGGCTAATTCCTTCTTTGTGTACTTTGAACAAGCCGAAATTTAAACCACCAGCTGAAGTAATTCCCCTGTGTATCCAGTGATTTCAATAGCCTTTTCCACTTCACCCCTTTAAAGTTATATTTCTTTAAATACAAGTTTTTCTTGCATTTTGTCTTCCAAGTGCCCTGGCTTGGTGATTAAGTATCACCTAGCAAAAAAAAAAAATCTTGAGGGTGGAAACCTACTGTGTTCCATGTCTGTATCTTCCATTCTTTTCTCATATTATTGCTGTCCTCTCATCTTGCAGGAGGAAGGAGAAGTTATGGATCCCTGATGCATTCTTTCAAAACGTCTCAGTGTATAAAAATACAGGAGCCACAGACACCTGGAGTGGTCTTTAATGGTCTGGAGTGAAGGCTGTGGGTCTGGCAGGCATGGCTGTGCTTTTTTTACTCAGTTTGATTTTCAGTGATAAATACAAAGAAGTCATACTGATCTCTGGTGACTGCTCACGAGGAAAAACCTTTCCAGTGTGTTGTTGAACTTTGGGTTGGAGTTGTTTTTTGCTGTGAGGTGTTGTGATTGATCCGTGTTCCACTGTGCTACAATGAGCATAGTCAAACTTGAAAGAAAATTAAGATCTGGCAGCAGTGCAATGTTATCTTATAATTGTTTATCTTAACAGAAAGAAAAGACTGAAAGAAATATATATTTTTTTCTTCCTACTCTTACTATTCTTTCAACATCATCCTGCTAAACTTAGCATGGGTTGAGTGACCTGAAAGAGAGTGCTGTTATGGCTGTAGGCTTTCAAAATCCAGTCATAACTTCTCCACAGTCCCAGAGTGCTTGACCTTGGAAGGGACCTCTGGAAGTGATCTGATTCTGCTCCCCTGCTCAAGCCAGGCCACCTACTTGATCTTCAGACAGAGCCTGCTGTGTGTGCCCTCTCCCTGTGCTCTTGCCACTGGGCACTGCTGAAGAGAGCCTGGCTCTGTCCTCTTTGCACCCTCCCTGGAGGTATTTTCATACACTGATGAAATCCCACCTGAGCCTTCTCTGCCCCAGCTCCCTCAGCCTTTCCTCACAGAAGATAAACTCCAACCTCTTTATCATCCTTGGGGCCCTTCACTCTCTCTCCTTCAGATTAAGATATTTATTGTATGGGGAGCCCAGAACTCCAGAAGTGGCCTCATTAGTGCTGGGGAGAGGGAAGGGATCACCTCCCTCAGCCTGCAGGCAATATTTTGCCTAGTGCAGCTCAGGACACCTTTAACCTTCTTTGCCACAAGGATGCAATGATGGCTTGTGTTCAACATGGATCCTTTTTCTTTCTCTCCTTGAAGACGGGGTGATGTTTGCTCTCTACTTCTCTGGCACTGCTCAAAATTGCCATTATCCATCAAGGATTATCAGAGTGGCCTTGCAAAGATATCTGCCAGCTCCCTCAGCGTTCATCGGTGCACCCCATCAAAACCTTGAATTTGATCAAATTCCAGATGGATTTTGTTTTTCTTAACCATGTTTCTGCATGCTCAGACAGTGTCTCTGTTCCTTCAATGTTACCCATCCCTGCTCCACCCTCTGCATGCTTTCTTTTGTGCCCGAGTTTTGCCAGTATCTCCTTGTTCATCCATCCAGGCCTCTTGGTATGTTTTGAATTTTATTTTTTTTTTTCTTCCTACACATCGCAATGAAGCAAGCATAGAACAAAACTTTGTTGAGACAAGCTACCAAGCCAACACAAATCCTTAAGCTGAGTCATGTACTACCATCTTGTTGGTTTTCAGTCCCTGGGGCTCCTCACTTCAGTGTTTGGAGATGTTCACATGAGCAGTACTTTTCTGGTGCTGCTTTTCGGGTGAAAAAATGTACTTTCTCCCTTCTGTTTGCTATATCTTTCATATTTGCCAAAAGGTTTCCAACTGAAGCAAAATACAGCTTGCTTTTCCACAGAACTCGACTCCCTTGCTTTGTTATCAAACACAGTTGCCCACACATCTGCTAATTCAAACACTGTGAATCAGATGCTTTCAAAGTCAGAGCCAGACTGTTTTCATCACCTATAAATGAATTGGTGGAAGGATGAGTGGTTTTTACATTTCAATTTTCTGTATCTGGGATGCAAACTTGCATTCAGCTAAGTCCTGGTGCAGACTGGTCAAGGAACATGTGTATTTTCATTTGGTGAAAACGGACTATAATAAAGCTATAAAAACTTCAATAGCATGTTGTATCCTTGCAATATTCCTTCCTCTAGTTTATATTTCCACTCTACTTGTGTTTGTTATCCAACTGGCTTCTAAGCCTGCTGGCAGAGTACTCCAAGAAAGTATTTTTTTTGGCTGTTATGCATCACGTCAGTGATCATACTTGGTATTGCTAATAAGTGTGAATTTTTCTCTTTGCCCTGCCCCGAATTTGTTACCTGATGAAACAAATAATACAGACAGTCCAAACCAAGCTCTCTTCAGAAGGAAAATGCAAATTCCATTTCTCATTCTGAGCAGAAGACAGCAAGATTTTTTGGGTAAGGCAGTACAGACCAGCAGTAGCTATATCATGTCATGCTCATCTTCTCTACTTCCTGTTGCTAAACCTTAATCCTTCTCCAGTTCAGGTGGAAACAAAAAGACTGTTTATATGAGGTTGGTGAGCACCTGAAGCTGTGTACTTTATTTGTCATTTTGGATTTGGCTACAGAATGAGGCTTTCCAGCCTGTAGGAAACTATCCTGGTTGTGGCTGGTTTCCCTTGTTTCCACATATTTAGCTAATACCTTATGTGGTTAGAACTATCCCAGGGTGCAGAGGTATGAAGAAATAATGGGTTTTCATGCTGGCTTTTGAACCACTTGAGCAACAGTGGAAGACCTTTCATGGTGCAGCCATATTAGCAAAAATTGAAGCAGTATGTTCAATAGCAAAGGAAGAGGTGACAGCCAGCATTACTGTCCAAGAGATGGCCTAAGCCCTGGCAACAGGAGATGCTTAGCAAGAAATATGTATTTAGTTCTGAGGCCTAATGACCTGAACATGCCAGTGGGAATGGGAACAATTATTCATCTTGACTGTGAGAAAGGAATGGATGTGAAGTTGATTTTTGCTGCTACTTTTGTCAGTCTGATCCCGTAAATGGTAAATTTAAGGGCCAAATTAAATTTTGGGCCAATCAATTAGTTGTTTTTTTCTCTCTGAAGTCAATTCCCCCTGCAGTGGGTGGCTGCACGAGGGCTCAGGATCTCAGGCACTCAAGGGGGAGGATTTGTACTTTTTCAGTAAAGGTGTTGATGGTTGTATTTGCCACAAGGCTTCTGGATTTTCCTAGAGAATCACAGCAAGCACTGGGAGGTGTTGGAAATGTAATTTGCTCAATGTGTGGTTGCTTTCCTCCCAGCATAAGCAAGACATAAAATAAGACTATTTCAGATTGGAGGGACCTGCTTTGCCTAGAAATGTGTGGGGAGCACACCCACCTTTTGAAAGGTGTTTAACATTCCAACCAGCTTATTTGCAACTATAATAGTATTTGGGGGTGCAGCTGGATTCCTCTCTGGGCCTGTGAATTGTGTAAGGCAGGCACTGAGCAGAGGTACCTGGGGGAGGTCCAGCACAGTCCCAGCAATGCCATCTGCAATCCTTTGGTGATGCAACTGCTCAGGCTAAGCTTAATTATAGGAAAGGTTCTTCCATTTGGATATGGCAGGGATACCCTGAAATCCAGGAGCAAAACCACCCTACAACTTGATTTTTGTATCCCCAAGTGTGCCCTGTGCTATCCTGTGTGAGTTTTGTCAAACCTAATGTGTTCATTTCTGAACATGAACATTTTCTGAACATTTATTTCTGAACATGACTGCAGATCCAGCCACTATATTTTGTTGAGGGGTTTTTGTCTCTGAAGGGTTATGTGTTAATGTAAATGTCATCAGCAGTTAAACTGCCCATTCTGCAGTTGTCATCTGCAGTCCTCTACCCCTGGCCTATCAGATTTTGGTCTAATAGTGGGGAACTGTTTAGCTGAGCAACACCTGCTGTGCTGTGAGTGTCCAAGGGCCCTTAAGGCAGCACCTTCCCTGTGGCTGTGACCCACAGGGACAGCAAGGTGAGCGGGGACTTTGTGATGGGTGAAGTACACAGCAGCAACTCTTCAGATCTGGGATCTCACTTTAGTTAAAAATCAATATTTATTTCTAAATTTCATGAAAGAAAGCACAAATTTTTTTTTCTAGTGTGAAAGTTCAGGCAGGCTCTAATAACTGTCTGTGTCATGAAATTGCTGGTGTTCTGCCAACCTGTGGGGAGCAGCACCTCAAGAGGGCAAAAAATCATCTGAGCTGTCTTGGCAGTTAACAGGGACACGAGCTTTGACTTGTTGGAGTGTGGGGGAGAAAGGAGTATCAATCTTCACTCCCCGAAAAATAAACTTGTGTTTGTATCCGGTCTGTGACAATCCTGCCTCTCAGACCAGGACCTCGTGGGATCCATGTGCTTTCTTTCATACCTCCTAGCAAAATGTGACCAGCATTTGGCAGGCTGCTAAATTGCACTTTATCTCTGTTCAAACACACTTCTGCGTGCAGCTGCTTTGTGCTCACCTCTGCAACTGTGCCGACTGCTTTATGGAGCTTCCAGCTGAGATAGGATTTGTGTTATATGAGATGTGATATAGATCAGAGATGTGTTATACAAATGTTTATTGCCAGGCTGGGTGCTCTATCCCATCACCTGGGAGTGCAGAGATTAAGATTATAGCTTGCTTTGTAAAACGTGTAGTGAGAGATTAGTAAAATTGCTGAGCTGTAGAGCCACGTGTGTTTAGGAGGGGTTTAGGATCCGTCGGCAGCTTCACAGCCAGTTTCTTACCTGGCTTCTGCCTGGGGGCAAAAGTTCAGTGGTTGTCTCCTTGCTGTTAGCAGCAGCATTGCCTGGAGACTAAACCAAACAATTCCTCTCCTTTCCTGCTCTTCAACCACACCCCAAAACTTCTGAAAAATATGCAGGCAGGGACACACCTCTTGTGCCCGGGATCCCTCGTGTCTGTGGGGTGCTCAAGCCTAAGCACCTTTAACCTTGGAATTAAAACCAGATTTAATGTAAAAAATGCTGTGGTATAAAGTACTAGTGGAGGTATTTGACACATGGGTTACCTCCTACTGTTTCCCATGACTCGAAGGTCTATCAGTGCAATAAATGCAGCCACAGGATCTGGTGGATTCCTTTGGCCAAGTTTTCTGATTTTGAGCAACCATTGCTTGACTTTGTTTAGAAATAATTTTCTACTCAGATTATGTTGTGGTGCAGTAGGGATTGCTCAAAATTTAAGCTAAAACACATTATATGAAGCTGGTCAGCAGTTGCCACATTGCCAAAAATGCTGATGAAAGGCGCTGGCTCACTCTGTGCATGCCTGTTGGTTTTGTGGTTAATCATTCCAGCTGGACAGAGTATATGTTTGTCAATGGGAGCTCTTCTTTAAGGGCTACTTTAAATGAAAATAAATTAAAAACCAATCAATTTCCCCTACAAACCTTTGTATCCTGAGGACTGGCGAATTCTCACTGGGCCAGACCAGCTTAAAAGACTTAATTTTTTTCTCCTCTAGTTCCTCCTCTAGACTGGATAAAACTGTCCCATACAAAGCAGCGTGGGAAGGCAGCTGTTTGCTTCATGGTAGTCATGAAAAACACAACTGCAAATAATAAACAGATAATCTGAATTTAAACAGAACAGTTGCGCAAAGTTTGGGGGTTATTTATTAATTGACGTGCTTAATTATGTATCCTTTTAATTTTTTCCTGCTCAAAAGCAGGACTGGGGTGTGCCCTGGACTCCTGATAGGATCCCCCACCTGCTGAGAAGAAACCTGGCACCAAGGCTCACCCTGTCAGGGATCCCTGGAGACATCCCTGTCTCCAAAGCCACTTCCTTCAGCTTCTCCAGTCCTTCAGCTTCTGGGCATGCTTTTGATGCCTTGGGAAAGCTGACCTGAAACAGAGACTGGACAGAGCTAGAAAATAAGATATTTATTAAAAAGCCTCCAGGATCCACCTTGGGCAGGACAAGAGCCCTGACTAGGGTTACCCCCAGGATAGACTTAGAATGGTCCCAAAATGGATCAGAGATCTTACATTTTGACAAGTTTTGGTCCATTTGTGTATTGAGGTTTAATTGTCCAATTACAGCGCCAGGTTGTGAGATCCCATGCTTCTTGTTCTCTCCCTTCAGTCCACCCTTGTTTGTGCTTTTGGGCCTGAAAGTTGTCCTTGGTCCTCAGCAGGAAAAGGATTTGTTTTGTCTCCCTACCCTGTGAAGAGAGCTCATTAACACTTAATATGAGGCTCAGAACTACATCCTTAGGCAGCACAGAATCTGAAAATATGAAAGCTAAAAGTTAAAGCATTACTTTCTGTGTCAGCTGGTGCCAGGAGTGCAGGAGACCTTCCTGGGGTGGTGCCCTCACCTCCCTGCCTCACCCTGTGTGGAATCAGTCAATGAATTCTCCTGGAATGTGTGATCATTACCTGGCCAGCCCTCCTTGCCTTGTTCAGTAGGTCAGGAACCAACACAGGGCTGGGTTTTTCTCATGGTTTTGGTAAGAGAATTCAATAAAGTATCTTGAATAAGATAGCAGCCCTCTGTGCTGCAGATACAGCCAGATGGAACTAGGAGCATACACAGACTTAGGTCATGGGAGCAGAGAAAACCAAACTAAAGGCTTTTAAAGACCAGGTTTATGATGGAACTTGTAGTGCTTTGCTGACGCAGAGTTTAATCACACTGATCTGAGCTGGTTAATAAGACTTCCAATGAGGTGATAAAGACATTTCATGTTTGCTTGCTGTTATAAAATTAGCTGCAGTTCAGGCATTTTGCACCTTTATTCCTTGACCTATTTTTAGTTACAGTAACTGTGATAAGTGCAGTGGTGATGCATTTTACAAGTTAGGTAACACAATAATGGTGAGTCTGAGAGATAGAGAAATGAATTGAAAGGTGTAGAGTTGCTTCTAGTCCAGCACGATGCTGTGGAAAAGTTTTTTTTACAAGCAAATCCGATCTTGTTTCAAAACTGCAGTCTCAGCCCTGTAACAGGCTTGACATGTGACAGCACAGGTCTGGCAGAAGAAATGCAGAAAAAAACATTTGCAGTCACTCCCTGACCACATTATGGCTGTGTTAGTGTTGCTTCTTTCTGGCAGATTCTTAAAAGATTTCCAGTTTGAATGAGAGATATCTTATATTTTTCCTCCTTCTAAAATTTTTTAGAGGTGATCTTTTTTTGTGCAGTGTAATCCCATTTAAAATTAGCAAATGTCTTCTGTTGACTTATGATGTCTCCTCCTGCAAAAAAGCAGCCTTTCCAGTCCAGCAGGTGGAAAAAGGTCTCTGCAAGCTGGAGACAGGAGTGTAAGCACCAAGTCATCTGCAGGCGGCCTTGTGTGACTCTGAGCACAACTCTGTGTCCAAGTTTGTCAATTATACAATTGTCCTAAGCAGCTCTTCTTGGAATTACAGAAAATCAAACAAGTAATTTATTAGTAAATTGTTGGGGACCTATTTTGGGCAAGTTCAAAAGCCAGCCTAAGCATCCTTGATATATGAGGATCTGTCTCTACTCAGCAGTTTTCTGTGCCAGACAAATGGGAGACAGATTCTTTCCTAACAATACGCAAAAAAAGAATTGTTTGTGATTAATGGTAACATCACATGTAGCTGCCAAGGACTTGCATTTGACAGCAGGGAGCATGGTTCAGATGCAGTAATTGTGCTAAGTGGTGCTGATAACACAGGAAATGTTGGAAGCATTTTTCCTGTGTTGGAAGGTAATTGTACAAACTGTCACAGAAGTGTATCCTGAAAGATGAATGGTATAGAAGCTACTGCACTGCAATCCCCTGGGATGCCAGATGCAGAGGAGATCACCTCAAAGAATATGTGGGGTGCCTTTACAGAGAATGGGTAAGTTGGGAAGGGGTCACAGTTGGTCATCCAGTTCAACCTCCCTGCTCACACAGAGTCCACTGGAACGTGTTACCCAGGATTGTGTCCAGAGAGATTTTTGAGCATCTCCAGGGAAGACCTCCACAATCTCTCTGGGCCTTCTGTTCCAGTGCTCAGCCACTCTCAAAAAAAAAAGTTCTTCCTCATTTTCAGGTGGAACTTTGTGTCCACCAGTTTCTGCCCATTTGTCTTGTGCCATTGCTCAGCACCAGGGAGCAGAGCCTGCTCCACGCTCTGACCCTTCCCTGCAGACAGTGACAGACATGGTGTCATTGCCCCTCTCAGCTGTCTGTTTTTGAGGCTGAACAGGCCCACCTCCCTCAGCATTTCCTCATCACTGAGGTGTGCTCCAGTCCCCCAGTCACATTGGTACCCTTGTTCCAGACTTGCTCCTGGAGCTCCACAATAATCCTCCAGTGGGGATTATATCAGATGACAACTATTCCTTCCCATATCATATCATGAAGGTGGTGAAGGTCCTAATGCCCACCACATATTGAGAGGAAAAATCCCAAAAGCTTAACAGCTATGAGGGTGGGGGTGTTTTCTCACTGTGGAGTTAGGCTGCACTTAATTGTTCTTTAGAGCAGTTTCTCTTCCTCTGGAAAAGAGAGATGTTAGAGAAATTACGCTTGGGGGTAATGTGACATTTTGTGCATGTTTGCTACAAATATGAGAAAGATTCACTTTGCACATTAGGAAAGCAACAAATAAATTTTCTTTGGCAAAGCACAATGGCTACTGAGGACAGACTGGAAAAAAGGGAATGCTTTTTTTGAGCAAAAGAGATGTTTCAGCTCCCACAGGTAAAAAGATTTAAACAGTGAATTTGACAACAGGACAGATGGATTCAGATCACTAAGTAGCAACACGTGTTTTCTCTTGGGGCTTTCCATTTGTGGTTTACCAGCCATGCCACAACAAAAGTCTCTTGTTATTCTGTGAAAGTGAGTCCATTTATTAATCCTCCTCCAAAGCTGCATCAACTGTTGCTTTCCTTTGCATGTGTTTAAGTGAGCTGCTGTCTTTAATGAAGGCAAACAGAGGGATGCAAGACTGGTCTGGGGGAGAGCAATGAGCCCGTTCCAGTTCTGGAAGCAGGAGATTGTGCTGTTAACTTTGCTCTTCTTGGAGTTGTAAAGTTGGGTGAGAAATGGATGAATCAACCCAGGCTTTGTGCTGCTTTCAGGCTACTGCCTGGCTTTTGTGGAGTTTGTTGTGTTTTTTGAGGGATATTATTTGTGTTATTCAAGAATGTTATTTGTGTGAGCCAAAATAAAGCAAAAGTGGTCAGCTCTGTGCTGTGTTTGTCTCCCGTTATCTGAGGGATTTGAAAAGGAGCACTGAGGGATGTGGCTAAAAGTAAAACTGCCACTTTGAGTGGGGGAATGGCTTGGATTGACTTGTCTCCATGTGTTAGATTTAGTCAAACATCCAGAAGAACGAATAGATTTTATTTACAATATAAACATGGCATGTGGAGACAAAAGCTGTTATTATTAAATTCCCAAGGCCTTTGAATGGTAACAACAGTCATCTGGGATTTATATCCTCCAACAATAGCTGGAACATGACCTTTTGTGCATGTTTGCTACAAATATGAGAAAGAGTCACTTTGCAAGTTGGCAAAGCAACAAATAAATTTTCTTTGACATAGCACAACAGCTACTGAGAACAGACTTTGGAGCCAGGGTAGCTGGAAAAAGAATAGCTGGAACCCTAAGCACAGATTTTGAAAGAGAAGGATTTTGTATTTAGGTGTATCCATGAAGTAGCCCAGAAGTAAGAAAATCTAACCAGTCTAAATTTTGTTTTAATATCATATTGCAGAGTGACTGCTAGGTCACTTCTTACATCTCTGACCCATTACAGTTGCAGAATATAAAAGTGGAAAACTACTTGTAGGAAAGGTTTCTGTCAGGTACAGCAGCACCAGAGGCTGCACAAAACAACTTCATGTGACAGAAAAGGAGGAAATATCTGCAGGACTTTTTACTGAACCACTAGGAAATGGTTACCCTGCAGATCTGCACAGATGTCGTTCACATTTTTGAGGTATCTGCAAGCTTTCCTCAAGCAAGTTCCCTTCAGGGTACTCTGAAGACTAGATTTGGACTCAGAATTGGATTCTAGATTTGGGTTTATGGACATGAGAAAAGCACAGCTACTCAGCTGGGAGCCAGCCTGAGGGCATTGCTTGGACAAAAGATAACTGCTGCACTATTGTCAAATGGTCCTGGTTCCACGTGATGTGAGTACAGCAGAGTTTTCATTTGGCTGGGTTCTTGATATGAAAAATCAGTGTCTGAGCTCAGAGTTGACACTGGAGAGCCTCTCGCATACACAGCAAGAATAAACACAAGGCTATGACTTAGTCACAAAAATGATGCAATTTAGTTTAGCAACTGGTGCAGGAAAGGTCAAGTGTTTCCAGAGCTCAGTTTAAAATTGATCTCCAGCCCCCTCATGCCAAGATGGGAAAACTGTCCCATCTGGGCAAGAGACCCAGTAAAAATTCCTCCTCCTTCAAAATTTCAGATCATCAGCAAAGTTTATTGTTTTGCTATTTTCAGCCAGTCAGTTTGGCTGACTTGGAGCTGAAAGAACAAAGGCAGATGCACTGGCACAAGGAAAATACAGTTCTTGGCTTTCTGAACATTCATGGACAACTGATAGAAATTGCTCTTTCTTTTTCATTTTGTTGAGTGTATGTAAGGATGAGACACAAGCACAAATTCAGTTTAAAACCTTCAGATTAAAATCCTCCCAGGAAGCCACAGAAAAGTGCTTAAATAAAGATTCAGTTGAATCAAGCAGAGCTCAACCACAGTTTTTGTTCCATCCTGAGAAGGGTAAGTCCAGGTAACATGACATTAACATAGCAGAGAGCACTATTTTTAATTGGTCAGATTTCCACAGCTTGTTTTTTTCTCACAGCTGGCTCCTGTTGAAAGTGGAAGTCCCCTTTTTGGTGGAATATTTGGTGAAAACCAAAATGTTGGTATCAAGGCTTAAAGAAGGCACCTTCCCTTATGATAACACATTCAGAATTTGACCCCATTAGAGCAACTCCTGTTTTTGGAGGACTGAGTCAAATTCTGCCTGGTTCTGTACACAGCAGCAGCTGGTGAAAACAGACAGTGAGAGGATTGTACTCTAGAGAGAGAAACATGGAAGAGGTCACAAATCACACTCTGCAGAGTCCTTCAGTTTTCTTTCTTTGTTTTAGCTGCCTTTCTTCACATGCAGTAGTCATCCTCAGGGTAAGGTGACAGCAAGAACATCTCATGCCCCTGAAACTGCTGCTTCTGCTTGTGACAGTCCTCAAGGATCATGATGGGAGACTGGGCAGTCTTTCAGTGATCTGGCGCAGAGCAGCTGAGTCCCAGGCTTTCTGCTTTCCCCAGTGCCCAAATCACTGACAATCACAGTGATTTTTTTGTTTTGGGTTTTTTTTTTTGCCATCTCTCTTGGCAGAAATCTGTCACTTGCATTACAAACAATGCTGCCACTGAGGGAGTGACGCTTCTCTTGACACATCTCCAGCTGCCCAAATTGTAGGCAGACCTTCCATTTAGGCAGGTGCTGTAAAAAAACAAAATAACTTCTTTTAATAAAAAAGTAGACAAAAAAAAACTTCCCAAGAAATCCTCATTCCTAGCATGGCTTTTACTACATAACCAGAGGAACAAGCTGCACGGCTATGGAAAAGAGATATTCATGCTGCTGAGAGAGAACTGACTGTGGAGAAGTCCTGCCTGCATACCCAAGACACTGGGGGCCTTCTGTCCTCATGCCACAGTCTGAAAGTGCCTCTCTGTGCAAATGGAAAAAAGTGTCCTATCTTGTGAAGGGATGTCAGTGTCACCTGACATCCCTTTGTTTAATACTATTTCAGAGAATTGGATGCACAAAACCTCTCTGTGGCCAAGAGAAAACGGTTTCCCCAGGCTCCACTCAGGAAATGAAAGGATTCCTTCAGATAATAGCTCAGAATTGCTCCAGCTCTGAATTTTTCCTCACCAGAGCATCCTGCCCCACTGACTGTAATGAGTGTCTGCAGAGACTTTTCTTTACAATCTGCCTTCCTCCCAGTTTCCAATCTCTTTTTTGCCTTTGTAACAGCAAAGTTAGTTTCAGTATTATCACTGCCATGAAACAACTTGACCTTCTTCATAAGGTGCCAGAAGTGCATTTACAGCAGTATTGAAAAGCAAAACGCTGTGGCAGAGCATTCCCCTGGATGCACCTCCCCAGGGCCTTACCCACATCCACCACACACAAGAGGATTGAAAATACCAAATAATGATTGAATTAGGCTAGAATTTGTCCTAGAGCCCATCTTTTGTACTAAGGTAGTACCAGCTTTATTTCTAAATAATTTCTGACAGGTTTTCTCTTTTGTTCAGAACACACAAAGCAACAAACCTCGACTGATGGAGACTTGACAATCTGGACAAACTCTGCCTCAGTGCTCAATTACCATTACCCTTAGACAATTTCTTCTAACATCTGGCTTAAATTTCCTTTGTTTAAGTCTGTTGTGCCTGAAGTGCAGTGTCAGCTGGGTTAGCACAATAAATAACTTGTCTCATCCTCTCAAAAGACACTGTGAAGAGGGTTGTTATTGTGTCCTTAATCAGCCTGGCCTTCTCCAGCCTACAGACACAACCAGTCTCTCACCAGAGATCACATTCCCTGGGCCATTTCCATTTCTCTGGTATTGATCCAAGTTGCCTTAAATTTACCCTTGGAGGAGGACAGATTCTGCCATCAGAGAGCCACCAAAGCTGCTCTCCCACCTCCTCATCCGCAGGTGGAATGGAGAAAGGACAAGAAAAAGACAACATCTGGAAGGTGCCTTTGCTTTGTTCCTAATGAACAAATCATGCTACAGCAGTCTTCAATAAAAGATAAATATTTACTCTTATTTATGTCACAGAGGGATTTTTACTAATGGGCTAAGTTCAGAGGTCTAACCAAGAAAGACCTCATGTGAGTAAATCTGGAGAAAAAAAAGTTGACCTTAAATGAACTGTTTGTTTTATGATAATGCAGTTTCCAGGAGCAAAAGGAGAAAATGTCTCTTCATTTTAAGGAGATTATTACCTCCTCCACAGATTATGCTCTGCAGGAGGGAGTGCAATGCCTCTTTATGTTTAGCAAACACAAATGTTGGGGATCAGGCTGCAGTCTGGGAAATAACTGACCATTAACCCAGTTTACATGACTGTCAAAGAAGCTCCACAAAAAGTTTTTTAATTTAAGGATTATTTTCCTTCTGCTTGATACTATGAACTGGGTACATTCACAGCATCTGCTACAGCAAACTATGCTTTAACTATTACAGTTTTAGTGAAAACACAGTATTTTCTGCCTGTTCTGCAGACACACAGGCAACAGTCATTAGCTTCAGTAGAAACTACCAAATGAGGTATCAAATAGGCAGATATTTCACCCTGTACTCTTGCCAGTCCTCTGTTCAATTTCTTTTCCAAATCTGCCTTCATTTTTTCACCCAATTTTCATTTTCCCTCTACTATAAACAACAAATGAATCTGTAAACCAGCTGGCCTGCAATATTGCATTCTTGCTAATAAAAATATGAACACGGTGAAGGTGTCTGAAGAGCATGTTTTTTCTAGGAAAGGAGAGTTTTTTTTTAAATTGGGTGTATATAGGCTCAGGTTCACAGACATGATGCAAAAGATGTCCCTATATCCCAGTTAAAGACCAGCTAAAAAAATCCTTCAGTTTTATCATCCAGCAAGTCTAAAGGCTTGTGCTGAACTTGAGTACTGAAGCTATAAAGTTAAGTCACTCAAGACAAACAAAAAAAATATATTTTTATTACTTACAGTTGAGTCCTCCTTGGTCTTCTCTGGGTTGGACATCTGTTGAAACAAAGGCATGGGTTTCAGCATGTAGGATAGATAAATTCAGTCTTCAGAAAAATGAGATTAATATTGAGCAACATCCACCAAAGCTGAGTGTTCAATGTGCTAAAGGTTCTGTAAAATGCAGTCCAATATTGTATTTGCTTACAGCCCAGGCTACCATTTCAGAAAGGAGAGATTTTGGGATTGAAGCAATAGCCCTGCTCCACGTTTTGGGACAGAGTCCTGCCTCACTCTCGGGTTGTTTCTGAAGGAAGGATGTGAGTTCTACAGGAGCTGCTGCAGACCCTGGACAAGGTCACTACCCTCCTTTCCCCTGATCTTTTCTGAGGCACCCAGGCCTGCTAACATTGAGGGAGAGGGCATGGACAGAAAACATGGATTGTCCTCATCCATGGAAAGTGTGGTTGTCCCTGCTCTGTCCCTTAGATGTTAGCTCCTGTATGCTGCAAAGGGGCTTAGTGCAAGTGCTCAGCTACATTGGCAGACTCAGCCTGGTCCACAAGAGGTCTTTTAGAGCTTGTTTAGAGTCACACATGTGGGCAAATCCAGCTAAACAAGGATACACACGTGACAATGAGATCAGCTACATTTCTACTTGACCCCAGCAGGATCTTGACCCTTAATCATCCAGCCAGTGACTAAAGCTCTCAGGATTGAATTATGCTCTGATTTCTGCTTCAAAGTGTGCTAAGCTGAGTGACCTACTGACCCCAGCCCTTTTTTGTGCTGTCTCTCCAGAAAGACCCTAAAGGGATCACAGCTGACAAACCATGGCCTGAACAGACACAAATCTTAGCTACTCTCACATCCAGAAATTAATTCCTGTGAGGCTCAGACACAGGAAGAGCAAACCATGAAGAGTAACTTATCCTGGGGCACTAAATTTCCTCCCCAGGGGCACCCCAAGTTTTTGATAAGGGCATGATTTCCTGCTGCCATGTGCAGGTAGCTTAGTCATACTTTCTCTCTTCCTGTTGGATAACATTAAGTATTTTGGCAAGTGAAAAAGATTCCTTATAATCTGGTCATGCAAATGAAGTGTCTCATTACCTCTATAGGACACAAGCTTAGAGGACTTCCTTTTCCACAGCCAGCAGATTAAAGCAGTTAGAACACCTATCACAAAGACAACGGCAATGATGCCAGCTGCTTGAGCACCTCGTCCTTTTTTTCCTAGGTTTTCATCACTTTCTGTCGCAGAATCACTGCTTTTCTTCTGCTGTGTGTCTGAAATAAAATAGAAAAGGATGCCATAAGGTGCAAATTCTCACATTTCTTACCAGGCAAATATTTCACCATGTTTTACATGAGTAAAAAGTTCTGAAGAGCTAAAGATTTGTGGTATTCGTATCACTGTGATTCGTATTGGTGATTCGTTCTGAGCAAGACACATCTCTAACTAATTATGTCTAAATAACCAGTTTGCTCTTCCCTGTCATCATCATGTATCCATCCTTCTTTCTGCCTTTTTCTTCTTTACCTCCAGCTTTCAGAGACTGTATGTTTGGGCTTGTATCTAGATTCAGTTGAAAATAAATCTATACAGAATCTATAATGTAAATCTGATGGTATTCAGAAAAATGGGTAAAAACCTGTTTCCCTGAAGCTAGTCAAGAATCTTCACTCATTGCTGCAAACTGAAGGTTTCAAATCACATCTCTTACTCTTTCAAGGGCAATTGTGAGACTTTAAAAAAAAAAAAAAACCAACCAAAAATAATAATGAAGATCTTTTCCCTCAGAAAACACGACAACACCATTAGGAAACTAATGATGAGGTTACTTAGTTTTCCTTTAATTTGGGATGATAGCACAGTGTATTGTCACATAAAAAGTCTACTGTGCAACATCTACTCATGTGTTCAATTTTTGCTCCTGGAAATCGTTTGTATCACTTGCCTACATTCATGGGATCAGTGTTTGGGGTGTTCAGGTAAATTAGCAGTGAATTTCCAGCTACAGTCATGCAAACATTCCAACCTCCCTGCACCAGGGTTCAGAGACCTGTGAGAGAAAAGTGTGGCTGGAGGCAGGACCAGGAACAGCAATGAGATCAAAAATCCATCCCCAGATCAGCCTTCCCACTCCGGACAGATTCTCCACACAGCTTTTTGGGAATAATGAACTGCAGCAGTCGTACTGCAACTATAACTTCTTAATACCTTTCTTTTTAAAAGAGCTTTCTGGTTTTGTAAAGAGTTGAGTGACTAAATACTTGCTTTTACTATCAATCATCACATCAGCAATAAATAGCACATTATACTTTGTGCTGTCAGGTACATTGTTCTATTGAGCTCATATTGCCCATTTGCTGCAGACCCAGTTTAAGTCATGCACTGCATTCAGTTGAGGTTTGGAAACTGAAAGCTGAACTTTGGAACAAGGCAGAGTAAAAAGCAAATGTGACTGCTGCAAGGCCGTTGGGTAAGGGGTCAGAAATCATGGATCTGCTGTATGGTGGCCCCTAAAACACAACCTGACTCCCCAAACCATCATGTTCCTGAGGAACTAAAAGGTTAAGCTCAGCAACTGCCTTGGATGCAGGAGCTTCTCAGTGCTGTTGTCATAACACACTTGGTGAGTTATTCATTTCAATGTGGAAGAATTAAACATCAAGCCCAAGGCTAAGCATAACTGGAGCTTGAAACAAAGCCTGAGATGATCTCAGAACTGCTGAATTTTGGAATTTTGGAGACTTTTGAGAATTTGGGAACTGCTGAATTAATACACAGCCCTCGTTAGTTTGCATCTACAGACAGAGACATGCTGGTTGATATTCCTGCTACCTAGAAAACGTGAGGCAGCATGAAGGAACTTACAGTTGGCTGACAGATTTTCCTGCAGCATCTCATTTTCTATGGAGCACTCTATTTGCATGTTAGAAGTGGCTTTCACCTTCAGTGTGCTGAAAACACTGAAAGTGCCATCGTCATGGGCTATGATCTCTGTTTCTGATGGAGACAGGCGACTGTTGTTCACTTTATTAATCCAGTAAACGTTGGGCTTTGGGTACCCATTGCCAGACCTGCAGTTGAAGGTCACCTCCTCTCCAGTGCTGTCACTGTTTCTTATTGGTCCACTGAGTATTGGCTGGCTGTAACTGGCTGGAGAACAAGAGAAAAGAGAAATAGTTGTTGACATTTTGAAACATACTGGAAAGGCAAAATTTTGAGATGGATTCTGAAGCCAAACTGCTGGATTTCACACCACCTTCATGACTTGAAAGAGAAATGCCTGCAGGTTTAGTCTCTAAGCCAGAGAGCTGAGAGAATCACTGGGAGGGCAGAAAGCTAAAGCCAAGCCCAAAGGAAGAAAGGACCAACTTAAGCTGCTGTCACCCAGTCACATGCAAGAGCCCTGATATCCATGAAAAACAAGAAGAAAAGAAACACACACTGGGCAAACAGTTTTTACATGGATTCTCCCAGATTTACATTCCCTGTCCGTAACATTTAAATTAAGCACACTTCATTTCAGCAAAGGGCAGAAGCCTGTTTCAAAAATCAAAGACGTGCTTAAATATAACATTGAAAGAGCACAAATTTGAAAAGCAGAAACGAGAATTTGGGGAAAGTGACACAAGTTCTTACCTGCTAAACTGAGAACCACTTTTGCCTGGTGAATCACTTCGGAAAATTCAGTTTTCTCCATTACTACACATTTGTATGTATGTCCATCACTCTGGCTGACATTTAGCAATAGCAGAGAAAAATCACCATCTTTCAACCTATCCCAGAATAACTGAGTCCTGTTTTTAAAGTGAATACACTGATTTATGTTATCATCTTGGCCAGAGATCAGTGCATGTACAACTGAACACTTTTCTTGATAGGAATCATCAGCTATTTGCCAATATACCCGTAGATTTTTTAATTGCAAGTTTTTTTTGTTATAAATGCAACTTAGTGTGGCATTGTCTCCAAGTTTACTGATGATGTTCTTCTCCTCCAGTGCAATAACTACAAAATTAAAAGAGAGAGAGAGAAAAAAGTGAGGTTATGTGGGGGAAAAAGTAATTATTTTCAAGTCCATTCTACCATATAGACTCCAGTATTAGTTTAATAGCTAGTGGGTGATTGTGCTCACTTCATAGTCATTCCTATCCCCCAAATTTCCAGTGGCTAATTCTCTCCATGTCCATTTGTCTGTGCATTGTCCAAAGGGATGTTTTCTCTTAGAGCCAATGGTTTTGATCATTCCTAGCCCCATGGATACCCACATTTCACTTTGTGCACTGACTGCAGACACATATTCAAGTCCTCATGCTTTAAGAATCGCTTCTTTCTATTTTTTTTAATTAAGAAAAATGCCAAACAACTCCACTTAAATCACAAGAATTGGAAACACTGATAAGAAAGGGTGCTGCCATTATTTTGAGACCCAAAAAATTAAGAAGGGGAATAAAAGCAGTGTTTCTCAACCACATTTTACTACTACTCTCAGTGACACCCTCTCAACAAATACACTCAGCTGGCAAACCAGCACACCCAGATACCTCCATCCATTAAACATTTACATCTTGAATGTCACTTGAGGTAAAATCAGGACTGTATTTGGCTTCCAGAACAATTTTCCTGCCTTCCAGATATGGGAAAAGGTGGCCTCAGCTCCATGTGAGTAAAGCAAAGGTACAAGGGGGCTGACAGCTGATGCAGAAAGCACAGCTCAGTGAGTCCCACAGGGCTGGGCAGCTCTGCCCACAGCCTCCTTGCTGGGTCACCTCCAGGGCAGCAGCCAAAAGCAGCTGGTGCAACTGGTTGGTGGCACTAAAGCAGTGTTGTGTGGTGAGTGCCAGGAAAGAGGGGGTCAGGCATGGGGCTGGATGGGAGAGATTACAGCAGGGGGAAGGGATTATGTGGGTGGATGGTTGAGGGAAAGGAAGATGACAGGAGTGGAGGTTTGGAAATGGAGAATCAGCACGTGGTGAGGTAGGAGGGAGGTGGCAATGTTAAAGGGAGGTCTGTCTTTGTGAGGGTGGACTGGACTCAGAAACAGCTCATCTACACATCTGAGTTGGACACCCTGGTCTAAAAATACCACTGAGGCAGACATAATGCTTGCAGAGAGAAAAGCAAGATGTTTACCAGGCACTTCCACAGGGACTGGAAGTAACAGGCTTGAACTGCAATGCAATTCCCTGACTCTGATTTTTGGGAAACCCATTGGAACAGTAGGAAAAGTAATGCCCTGGCAAGATGGATCCAACTCCATCACTGGCCAGAAACAGGCCAGCCAGCATCTATTGAGACTGAATCTGGTACAGTTTGTCCTGTACCAAGGAATTTCCTTGGTGCCTTTGTTGAAGTCCTTTTCAGTGATTAAGCAAGAACAGAAAAGAGAACTCTAAAAAACATTTAAATATCACCAGGTGGTGTGATTTAATTCTACCTTTGTTTTGCAAGGGATATTTTAGAACCACAATAAAAGTAAAATTACTAATAGTAGGAGTAAATTTACTACTAATAAGTAGTAGTAAAATTACTAATATTGGCTAGTTGACACTGTGATGTATAAGTCTACTCTTGAGTATACAGGCATGTTAGATCTGCTTATCAGCAGTTCTTATTACTCCACTTCCAAGCCCTTGTTGACAGAGATAAGTGCACAGGGAGGTCTCTGAAGCAAGCAAAGCAATCTGAGCAGGCGCATCCATAAGGTCCCTTGCTGTTCTCTGCAATGAAACTGATAGAAATTGATTGTCTTCTTTCCCTGATGCATGTCAGAGAAACCTTTCACACTGAGGAATTTTTCAGTATCTTGTAGAAAACACAGAAACACTCATATTGTACATTTTACAACCACTTTGTGCATTTGGACAACTGTATTAAAGGGAGGGCAGTTAATCATTTACTGAGTTTTTCTGAACTTACCGGCTTTCAGGATAGGAAGGAGCAGTAACAGAAATTCATACCTAAACCAAAAAACAAACGAGTGTTACAGCTGACTTTGCATCTCTGTTGTTTAAATAACCAACAAACCCGATTTTGATTGTTTTAATATAGTGGCAGAAGTAGGTAAATTAGGTACTGCTCCTTAATGCCCCATTAAGTATTTGCATTTTTTCACAGCTGCAAAACTTCTGTTTATACAACTCAGCAGTGGTTTGGTGGCCAAGGCCACGAATAGCAGCAAAATGCACTAATATTGGAATCAGAGCAGAGGTCATGAAGCTGGTGTTGGGCCTGTCTTCTCTTCTGAAAGGATGGATTGGCTTGCTGGACAAACAGACTCTGGAGCCTGTGTGGGTCACTGGGAAGGACAGTGGCCGCACAGGTAAAAACCCAGTTTTTCCAATTTTTTCCTGAAACTCAAGGAGTTGTGGTTTTGTCTGATTAAAGGGCAAACAGCAGATGACCATGCTGCCCAGGTTGTGCACTCAGTAAAAAATGTGTAAACAGGAAACCTGCTGATAGTGGAGAGCTGTGCAAAGGTTTTCGCTGGGAAGAATTTGGTGTGTTTGATTACTCAGGAGGGGCAAATCTGTGCAGGAGTCTCCCCAAAGGAAAGGATGCCATAGGGAACCCAGTTTAACCCATCTATAAAGTCCAAGTGGTTTAACTCTCATCCCATAGGAAGGAGGAAGTCTTAGGAAGATAAAAGGACAGCATTTCCCTTTGAGTTACTTTAAAACAGCCTTTCACCACTGCACCTAATTACACATTGTGCTCTCCTTCCTTCAGACTGCTGTAGGGAGGGAAAGAAAGGTGATGGAAAGGTTTTGGAATGAGAGCTGTGTGGCTGCAGTTGCCCACCTTGATGCTGCCCCAGGTGCAATAGGGTTGCAAAGCTGAGCCGACAGGCAGAGTGACAGTGGCACTGGGCTGTCACCAGCGTACCCAGCTCCCCTTTGCAGGCAGGACTGAGGGGCCTCACTACCCAGGGACAGCTGGCTCCCTTCCCCTGGTGTTCTCAGCCCTCAGGCACTGAGCCCTGGGCTGGGGCAAAGGGACAGCAGCTTCCAGCAGACCAATTCTATCCAGGATTGAGCTCCAGAGTCTCCCACCCAGACCAGTCACTGCCTTCCCTCCAAACCAACCCTGCCCTGCCCTCCTCCCTCTAACCGAAGCTCACACTCCAGCAGCCATTTCTCACTTTGCTGTACTTTACAAAATCCCCTCTCCTTCCAGGCTTCCTGCCCTTTCCTCACAGGTGCTGCTCCTTTGTCCAGCCAAGCACAGGAATTCATGCATCACTTCCCAGGCACAGCTTTGCTTCTGCCCAGCTTTACTCTCACCACCTGCCAGGGCACAGCTCGGGGCTCCTCTGCTGTGGAGGAGTGTCTCTAATTCCCACCCGCCCCCCAAGAAAATAAACATCTTCCCAAACATATTCAGCTTCCCATGCAGAAAGCTGAGGACATTCCTGACACAAAATCCACCTCTACTTAAAGCCCCATTTCCAGAGACTGAGGTGGAGAAATTTTAGGGGAGAACCAGCCTGAACTATGATTTTTTTGTATAAAGAAAACAATTTTTCTTTTCCTGTGTCCTTTGAAATTATTTGATAGATGAGGCTTGAAAAGTTTAAGTGGATGCCCAGTGTGGAAAATTTCAGCTCTATTACTTCAAAAATCAGTCCGCAAAGGAAGTCTCCCAAGGAAGCACACCCAAACATTCTGTTCTGTCTCTGACAGTGGCTTTTACACGTGGATTTCTATTTTATTCCTGTTGTATTTTTTACACTGTGCAGAGTCATCACTTTTGTGCCAGGCTTGTCTGCCTTGGCAAGCTCAGCTCACGCAGTCCTCAATCTTTCTTAATCTCATACCTGTGTTTGTTTAATTATTCTCCACCCAAGTAAGAAGCTATGGATATAGCAACTCATTTGAATAGAACGATAACAATAACTGACTGATCTTTTTGGGACTCTCTAGGGAATTTCCCATGGTAGTAGACATTTGCTGATGCTCAGGGACATTTAGATATTCAGCCAGAACTGATTCTCATAGGTGTATATACAAAGTGGATCTTGATTTCTTATTTTAGTAAGTAATGCCACAGTCAAGGTTGGACAGATCCAGAGAGGACTCATCCTCCTGCTTGGAGGAAGCTGCTGCTGTGGTTTGTTGGGGCAGTGTCCCCATGATTTTCTCCCGGAATAGCTTTTTTACAAGCTTCAATTGGAAAAAGGGAGAAATGCTCTGTCTGCAGAGAAACCTCCCTTTTGCCCTCTACATTCACTCAGCTCCTGCGCCCATCACACTAGCAGTGAACTTAGCAAATTGCTGCCATAGCTTCACTACCTTCTTTGTCTCTTGCTCTCCTAATTTTTAAATTTTTTTTTAATTTTTTTAACTGTTTCAATTCTTTCCCACACCTTCCTCTTCTGCAAGTTTTTTAAAATGCCATGTGAAACAGGAGAAAGTCGCACTTCCTCTCATAAATTCTTGCTGATGATTCACTCATCTTGGAGATGATCCTTCCTACCAGCACTTCAGCTTTTTCATCCTAAAGCCATGGGATGTGGCTGCTGTGGCACTCTTCACCCAGGCAAGAGATACCCTAATACTTGTAATAACAATTTTGGGGGCTTGGCTCCACTGCTGAGACCCATTTTGTCCGCTAACCTTGTGGCGACACGGCTCTTGTCGATCAGCAGGTGCCCTAAGCTGGTCACTTTTCTAACATCTGCTGTAAAGCAGCGCTACCCTGGGCAATATATCCCAAGTGATATCCAATATATCCCATCGCAACCCTTCAGCTGAAAATATCCAGAAAAGGCCCGTTAATTGCCTGGAGCCCTCGATGGCTGTGCACGGACCGGGGACCGCAGCCCGGGCTGAGGAGGAGCTCTGACAACGCCCGGCTCCGCTCCCGCGGCTCCGGCAGCGCTGTCCCTCAGCCTGTCCCTGCTCCGAGGGTCACCCTGACTCCAGCCAAGCAGCCCAGCCCCTGCCAGCGCTTTCCCCGCCCGCTGCAGCAGCAAAACTCGCTTTTCCCTGAGGGGAACGCTCATCCCCTCAGCGTCCCCTCAGCGCGCACCGAGCGGCAGCGGCGCCCCTTCCTTCCACTCACCGCCGCGGCTCCATCGCGCCCCAGCCGTGCCGGACCAGCCGCGCTGAGCCGAGGCGAGCAGCAGCTGCCGGTTTTGGGCCGTTCCCTTTTCCCTCCCCCGCCTCCCCCGGCGGGGATTTCCGCCGGGCCGGCGCCCGGTGCGCGGAGCGGAGCGGAGCGGAGCGGAGACCCGGCACGGCCCGCCCCGGCACTGTGGTGACCTCAGCGCCCGCCCAGCCCACCCATCCCATTCCAGAGCCTCTCGGTGCCGCGGGATGGGCGATTCCTGGCTCCCGAAAGTCCTTTTTCTCCTCTAATCCATGTCCCCTGCGGGCAGCATTGTCCCCGTCAGGAGGGACACCCCTCACCGTGCTGGGGAGCGCTGGGGAGGCAAAGCCGGGCAGCTTTTGTCACAGCAAGGGGACAGCGGTGTCCCCTTGGATTTGCGAGGGGTCATGATCGGTCCCCGAGCCCCGGGCGAGGGCACGGACTGCGCCCGGTGCGCTCCGGGATCTCGAAGAATCCTGCGTGGGAACCGGGAAAGTTGTGTTTCAAAGTGCACGAGGTGTATGTTTGCATAAGTAGCGTGTTTATTCTGTATTTGTGTTTTGTAAATAGCTGAAGCGGGTTTGATAGAGAGCAGAGCGGCACCTGGAGCTGTCGTAGGTGTGTCGGTGAGGGGGTTTTAGCACCACGCGGGTGTTTGAAAGCTGCGGTTCTCAGTGTCGACAGTTTCATTTTTGGCTCCCCATCAGGAGCTGTGTTTGTCTTGTTTGTTGTCGGGAGCTTCGGCCCAGCTGGGACCTCTTTGCCAACGTGAGCGTTTGTGAAACACAGCACGAAACTGTCACAGCAGCAATGGTTAGCTCCTGCCACTCTCATGTTTTATTTTTTTCTTGCTTTTAGTCACCCTGGGAATGATTACGCTGTGCACAATGAAATGAAACTGGGGTTGTGCAAGACCCGCGGATCTCAACGCCATTTCCGCTGCCAGCCAGCAGCAAGAAGGGGGATTTCAGTTCTGCTCTTAAAGCTGACACTGCTTGAGCCTTTCTGCAAATCAGTGATCAGTTTGGCAGGGCAGGCTTTAATTTGTGCTAAATTTAAAGGAAGATAATCATTCCTATGGAATTATGGCTGAATCACAACATGTTCGCATCAGCCAGTTCATGTTCTTTCACTGAAATATTTCCTGATGGGATTATCTTTGTTTGGGAACCATTCTTTTGCTATTTTAGGGGTTGATTTTTAATAACAGGCATTTGGAGAATGGGGATGCACATGGAGTTAGTTCTTTGTGGCTAAAGCCTTCCTAACTTTAAAAGCCTGTGTGTTTGTATGTGACTTTTTACAGTTCTCAATATAAATTTTTTTCTTTGTAAGATGCATAATTTGAAAAAAAACTTCTTCTGATGTTCTTTGCAATGGTTTCTATCTGGCCTTTTTTCATACATATGGACCAGTTTTGGTGAAAAGAAATTTCCCAATAAGCAAGAAAGGCAAATGTGTCTCCATAGCCAGGAATCTCTTTAGAATTTGGAAAAATCAGGTTGCAAACCTCCTTACTGCCTGCATCAGACTTTTGAATATGGATTGCCTGATGAGTTTTTAATCTGTAAGGCAACCTTATCTTCTATTCCCCTTCTAAATGGTGTTTATCAAGGATCAGCCGTAGGTAGGTCCTAACTTGCCTCTACCTGCAGAATTCCTCAGGGGACATAAAATATAAGGATGTTCTTCTGCCAATGACTCCATTGCTGTGGCACACTCTGAACAGCCCCGTGGTTAATAAAAGTGTCTTCTCACTGCCAAATCATTGCCATTACGTATAAGATGATTTTTTACCACGCAAGCAAAAAAAGAGAAGCAACTGCAGCTGATATGGTTCCTCGTGTTTACGCTGAATAACATACCAAGAAAATGTATTTTTATTCTTTTGAACACAAATTTGTTAATATGACATTTGATAGCAATAGGTCAGGTTATTTGAATCAAGGTCGAAAGAGACACCTCAGTGACATGGTCTTTGCCCTACAAGTATCCCATCAAAAATAAGATGAGCAATAACAGACAGAGGTGTTTGAAAATCCTGTGTGAAGTTTTCATCAAAGATGTGTCTCCTCATTCCTCTTACCATACATTTATAGAAAAATTCGGACAGAGACATGAGTTCCTACAATGATTTAAAAACACTCTAGTTGTTGACAGCTAATTGGTCTTCTCTTTAGTGTGGACACACAACCTGACAAAAAATCATCTAAGGCTGTCAGGAAAAGAAAGTAACTCCTATAGCTTGTGTGTGGCAAATATGTTGCCTATGGACCCTGAAACTAGAAACACCGGGAAGATTTGGGGGGGAAAAGAGAGGAAATAATAGCCCAGATTTTTTGGGCTCTTAGAGAAGCGAGAGAGCTGTTTGCTTTCCAATGTGTGTCATGCAAAGAGAGCTGGTGGATCTGCAAAACACCCATCTCATTAATACACTTACTGAGAATCCAGAGTGACTTGGTTTTGTGAAATAGTGACATACCTCTCTACATACAAAGAAGAAAAGAAGATCTCAGACAGACTGAACCCCTCTGGGGACAGGAAAAAGGGGTGACATGGCTGTGTGTGGTGTGGAGAACTTCAACTGTATTTGGAGTCAGACAGCCATGAAAGAAATGTACACCTGAAATGTATCACATCCTTCTGGAATGGTGTCCACAAATCCCTGGCTTTTGCACTGTGAAGGTTTCAGTGTGTGACACTGAAGCTTTACTGAAGTAAAGTATGACTTGCAGCTGATTAAAAAGTCAAGTGAGAAATCACAGGAGCTTTGGCCACTTGTGCAATTTTATGTAGGAGTAAAGAACACAAGAAGGTACAAGGCATGAATGATTTTGCAATACTTTTCCAGCACTTTTTCTCTGCCTACAGAGAAGCTGGTAGGATTAGCACATGGAAGAGGGACACTTAATAGAGGATGAGAGGAGGACAGTGCACAAACACGATTTTTTTCCTTGACTAGTGGAGACAGTGGAGTAAGACAGCAATGCTGACTGCTAAGAACAGTCTGGTGACGAGAGAAAAGATGCAATTGCAATTGAAGTATCCTGTGATTCTGAGAAAATAATTTGTGAGAAGTGAGTGAACAAAGAGGAAACATCGGTCTGTCCGTTTGCTCTCTAGCTTACATTTTGTTGTCACACCAAGTACTCAGGAAATCGGCAAAAAATATCAGTTTTAACACCCCATTTCCAAGGTTGTTCCATGCAAAAGAGGAAACCTGTAGCCTTGTAAAACACATGCTTTGGGCAAAATGTGCTCTGTGTGTGTGGCAGCAATGGCAACCCATTTATTTGTACCCAGAGAGGGAAAGTACTGTGTTATACTCAGTTATGTTGTTAAAAGAGAGCATTGGTATTCACAGTTCTTTATTAGTTGTGCGTGTTGAGATAGTTGATTTCCTGTTGTTTTAGGAATAGCAAGGGAATAATCTCCTGGCAATACTTTTCCCAGCTCACTGTGTGTGGCCATGTTAAAAAAAAAAAAAAAATAAAAAATATGCACCATGGTATGTCATTGCTGAAAAAGTCTCTTGAGCCTCTTGTATTCAGGCCATATTATCCTGTGTGGAATGATTCCAAAGAGGAGAGTGCTCTTGCAGTCTGAATTGCCCTCTGCTCCTTTGCTCTGTTTCATTTCTGCCAGATATCCTTGGCTCTGATCATGTGCTCAGGACACTAAGGTAATGCATCAAAGAATCTGTCTGGGAATAGAGTTCACAGATTTTTGAGTGTGAAATGCCTTCTGGAGAAGGGTTACTTTCTTTTGCCCAGGTTCACTACATTGACTGTAAGAATGACGAGAGAGAGCACAGCTGAATAAACTCAACCTCAAGCCAGATGCAGGTTCCTTTAGCTGAGGAAGAGAAGGACCAGATTGTCTGAAACCATCCAGCAGAAGTTTTCCTTCTCCAACAGGAAGTTTTTAGGACAACTTCTTCAGCATGGCATTTCTGTTCCGACATTGCACACAGAGGATTGGAAATCCTCTGAGGAATTAAAAAAAACCCATCACAGCTAAGCCTGACAAACTCTCAACAGAGAGCATGAAGAGGAAGCCCATGGTGCATACATTGGTTACTCTCTGGTTAAAACTAAATCATAAAGGTATTTAGAACCTACCAAAACTGATTTCAAACCTCAGACTTCCCAAACTGTGGTAACACTAAGTCCATAAAATGCCCTATAATTAAGGTCTCTTTTTGTTTGTGGTCATGGTGATCTTTTGTGAGGAGAGCTAATGAAATGTTCAGAGAAAATGCTTAAGAGCCATTGTGGAAATATCTGAGCAGTGAAACATTTTTCAAATGTAAACAAAATTATGTAAAGTCTCAAGACTAATACTTAGTCTAAGGAGATAAAATGCAGCACAGATATTTGCTGTACAAATGAAAGATTTTGGTTTCATATCTCACTGAACCTCAAGAGTTTTTAAGAAGCAGATTAAAAGAAAAATATTATTCATAATTTTATAGATATAATTGTAACTTGCTTATGATTATCATTATGTCAACATAACTGTTTAAAAAATGAGCTCTGATTTGAAATTATAAAATGTATTAAGCACAGGTTTGAAAGCTGATAGTGTTGCAAATCTAAATGGACCTTATAGAAAGCTCTTTTAAGAACAGGTATAGTAAAAAAAGATCTTAACACTAAGTTAGAAAGCAAATATATATCTGTCCTGCTCTAAGCCATTGCCATGAAGTAAAGACTCTAGCAAATTTTGGAACTCAATCTCTGGTATGAAAATATTCCTTCTTGAAGAAAAACAGCTCTATTCCCGGAAACATTAGTGTCAGAGCAAAACAGTGCCCATTACATACCAAAAATAACGCTTTAATATTGTCTTTAGAAATAAAAAGAAAAATAGAAAAGTTTTTATTTCTCCTCGTAGCACAGTCAAATAGGAAAGCATGTAACACAACAGGATGTGATACGGGTGCCAATTAGTGAGAAATGGGAACTGAAATCTGTGTGACTTAATGTTGTTTATTGAATTATTTGATAAAATATGGTGCTACTACTAGGATTTGATGAGAACTGTAGTTTCATTTTATTCCAAAAAGCCGGTTTGACCCTAAAATAACTCGAAAAATCCCCTCTGATGCCACTTGCAATACAAAGTGTAGATAAAGTGTGGTGTGGCATTTGGGTTTTTGAAAATGTGCTTGCAGGACAGATGAGGGGTTGAGCTGAATTCCCCTAAAAACCCTGTCTTTCAGGAGGTGTAGTGGTCGGGACATTAAGCCTGATTCCATAATGGGTTAGAGGCAGGTCACTAGCTGTCAGTACAATGAGTACTGGTGGGGATCTCCCTGTGGATGCTGCCTGGTTTTCTGTGTGTGCTGCCATACCATGAAATGCAACCTCTTTCTTCTGTTCACAGCAGGACAAGGCTCACCCCAGGAAGTTAAAAAGCAGCAATATTGCATGGCTCATCAGCTGGTGATCAGCTGTCCAACATCTTCCTCCAGCCCTTGGTGCTCAACTTCTTGCATCATTGATTGCGTAAATGTAATATTTTTTTAATGTTTTAATTCTGACTTTCCTGATCTCTTTACTTCTTTTTTTTCTGGGTGCTTGTCCCCAGCTGATATTGCAATATGGCCTCTTTGTCCTTTACTCATCACTGGTGTTAGTGTGATGCAATACAGGCATTCACTGCTGTACCAGTTACAACTCAGAGAGGGAGAAGTGGGTTTTATTTCTCCGTTTGGTTTGTTAGATCATTGATTACCATTTCATTTTGCAGAAAGGGAGAGAGGAAGGAAGGAAGGAAAAAAAAGAAAGAGAAAGAGAGAGAGAAAGAAAAAGAAGGAAAGGAAGAAAGAAAGGAAGAAAGAAAGAAAGGAAGGAAGGAAGGAAGGAAGGAAGGAAGGAAGGAAGGAAGAAAGAAAGAAAGAAAGAAAGAAAGAAAGAAAGAAAGAAAGAAAGAAAGAAAGAAAGAAAGAAAGAAAGAAAGAAAGAAAGAAAGAAAGAAAGAAAGAAAGAAAGAAAAGGAAAAGGAAAAGGAAAAGGAAAAGGAAAAGGGAAAGGAAAGAAAAGGAAAGAAAAGAAAAGAAAAGAAAAGAAAAGAAAAGAAAAGAAAAGAAAAGAAAAGAAAAGAAAAGAAAAGAAAAGAAAGAAAAGAAAAGAGAAAAGAGATCTATCTCCCAGAGTTGTAGGTGCTCTTGTGACAGGTGAAGGCAATAATGAGATCTTTGTCCAGATACATTCCAGAGATTATACACTCATTTTCATTTCTGAAGGGGAAAATTTGAAGACTCTCCTCTTTTCTATGAAAAGAAGTCATGATCAGTCGTAACTTGATATTTACGTGAGTTTTTGCCTTTAATGAGGCAGAAATCATTTTTCCTGGGGTAAAGAAGGATGTGATCTGGCAGGGTGTCAGCTGCTTGGCCAACGCTGCCCATTCTGGTGTTACTTCCCTGAAATACTCCAGAAAGCTGTGAAAAGGAGATGAACATTGCCATTCATTCATCCTACACACATTTGGGTGATCGTGCTGCACAGCCAGCACTGTGAAGCAAACATTCACCCCTCACTTTGTGACAGCTGAGGGGACCTTGCCCCAGAGAAGGCTGGACACTCCTGCTCTGCCATCTGGCCCCAGCCCTTCAGCTTCCCCAGGCATCAGCAATTCTGGGACCTGTTCCTGGGTTGCTTTCAGCCACAACACTCCCTTTGCTTCAAAAAACAAAGAAAAGAAACCCAATTTGCTTTTTCAACATGCTGTACCAGAGTGATAAGAAAGCTGGCTGGCCCCCAAGGCTGACAGACATCCCTGCCACCTCCACCCACTCTCCCTTCAGACTTCACCCTTCTGATCCCAAAGGCAGTAGCAGAGAAAAGAGCAGCTGGAGACTCCAGCATATTTGCTTCCACAGGTTCCTCACTCATCTCCTGTCTTGTTTGGGATCTGTGGTTTTTTTGGTGACTTGGCGGAGACTGAAGGACCATTAAACCTTCTATTTTGGCTCCTCTAAACCACTAGAATCAAAGGGCCCTGAGCTCTCCAACAAATGCTTGGCTAGAGTATCACCTCCTGAAAGATCTCCAGGTTTAACCTACAACCTCAAGATAAGGTAACATCCACATGGATCTGTTGTGTCAGTCAGTGGCTCATTTCCAGAGCTCATTGTTCTTACTCTTTACAACTTACTCTTCACTCCCCTATGGCAGTGGCCTGAATTTGCTTCCAGCCTTTGGTTTCCCTTCTCATTTCTGTGCTGAAGTGAAGAGCTTTGCTAGAGTGACTGGATCCTCTCTCCTCTCCTTCAGCCAGCCTTTTGATGGGCTTTGTGCCACAGCATTGACTGAAATACATTTCTGTTTTTTTGTGAACATTGGCCTTTCAATGCATTTCTTGAATTTTGCATTTTCTGCAGCTTGAGGAATTATTGACAGGCCTGTGCACTGTACAGCAGTGCAGCTAAGGGTGGAATAGAACCCAAATTCAAAGGCAGTTTGAACAGGAGTCATGTGCTTTAAACGTGCAGAATCAGGTCCTTTGCCTCTTCTCCATCAGAGGAGTAACATATCAGACAAATTTAAAGTCTATAAACACTTGTGTCTATTCTTATCAGGGCACTGAAAGTGCTGTCTTCACTGCACCGTTAGCAGACTGGCTCTTCCCAAAATGCTAAGTGGAAAATGGAAAAAGAAGAACAGAAAGGCAGGCAGACGTACATAATCTTGATAACCTCACTTTTAAGAGCAGATGACTTGCATAAATAAGCTCAAATTAAACTCTGAGTTAAATGTTGTAAAAACTGACTTTGTGAGGACAGGCCAGAGTTCAGCTTTTCTTCCATCATCTTTATAGTTTTGCTGTGCCTCAGGAAAAATAGGTCCCCAGTTTTGTTATTTTAAAAATGGAAATTATTTGCTCTTGTGATGAGTAGACAATTTTTTAAAAGAGCCTTGCTTAAGTGCATGCATTCAAAACGTTTTTGGTTATACAGGAAGGTTTTTTTGGGTTTTTTTGTTTGTTTTTGGTTTTTAAAGTGTGCTAATTCATGCTCTAAGTGGAAACAAAATGTTGCCCTTGTAAAGACAAATATTTTTTTCATCATTGAAAGCACAGGGCAGCTGTTCAGCCTTTGAGGTCTGAGATTGCTAAGAGATGTTTTAAGATCCTATTCTGAATGTTTAAGAGATTGCAGGCTTAGTTTTCTAGAGCACTTGTGAAGGTTTCTCTGTCGTGTGAACGAGTTGTAATCCCTTTCATTCTCCTCTTTGAGTGTGTTTATATTAGCAAGATCTGTTTAAGTCTGCTATTCTGCAACAAATAAGATTCACAGGCTGTCTGCTCCTGCTGTACCTCAGCTGGGGTGCAGAAATGTGCATTTCTCTTCTCCTCATGAGCATGTTTGTGTGTATTTGGCACACAGGTGAAGGACTGCTGATGGATGTGCAGCTGTGTCCCTCCTCCATCCTCCCTCTCAAATCCTCAGGAGATTTTTTAGGGGCAAAAAAGCTGCCGAGCAATGTTTGGACCTTCTCTGAGTGACTGTTTTAGTGACTGACTCATCTCAGCAGTGGTTGTTTCCCTTGTTCCCATCAGTTTTATTTAATGTCCCAAAGTAGGTCACCTCGGACTTGTGCTGTCACACATCTCCCTCAAAAGTTGTTTGTTTAATGTCTCTTGTCAGGATCAAGTGTATTTTGGCTGTGGGAGAGGAAGCAACAGATGATTTGGACTTTCCACGAGGACTTTGCAAGAGAACTTGTCTATGAACTAAAGAAAGTTTGGGATTATTTTTCTTGCCCTAATAGATTTCACTCCCACTCAGGGTACAATATATCAACCTCAATAAAAAGGAGTATTGCCCTTAGAGCTCATAAGATTGCCCTAGAGAAAGTATTTGGGTTTCTAAGGTTTTTTGTGGTGGGCTTTATGCTTTATTTTGGTCAGGTGTGGCTTTTTTTTTTTTTTTTTTTTTTTTTTTTCCTTTTTAAATGGACCAGATTGGGCATTCACTTAATTTTAGGGGAGGAAAGGAATCCCAGTCCTCTTGCATGCTACTCACATATCTTCACAGCAGATGCAATCCATACTGTGCTCTGCTTTCAGAATATCAGGACCATGGCAAGGGATATGCATCTATGTACTCACATGTGCATGGATCCACAGGAAATATGACATTTTGACATTGTTAAATATAAGACATTGTTAAAAAGCTGTATCTTTCCCTTGGGCATTTCATTTTTGAGAACTTCCACCCATGAGCACAGGAGGTTAGAAAAGAAAGCCTTGGGAATGAAAACCGCGTTGAATGAATACAATGGCAGCACAACACACATCACTGAGGCAACTCAAAATTCAGCAGACATTTATATTTACTTCATTCTCTGCATTCCATACAGAGATTTCCACCCAGATTCCAGTCTGCTGGAATAAAAAATGCGAGCACATATGAGGTAAGAGCCCTCAGTTTCCCTCTTTGTGCCAGTTTCCCCATCCAAACTCTCGTTTTTCCACATGGGGCCGTGCAGGGTTTTTTTTTTTTTTCCTGGAATCACAGTTGGAAGGGTCTCAGTGGAGCATGCACACAGAGCCTCTTCCTGTGCCTGCACAGGCCTGTCCACCCACACAGCCACAAAAGCAGAACAAGTGTGAAAACAGAGAGAAATGATGAAGCAGCTACTCAGTGACACAATGGAAAATGTTGCATGGAGTATGGTGCACTTCTCCATAAACACAGCCAAGAGTTGCAGGGGCGTGTGAAAGTGTGTGAGTGCCAGATTCATCAATACTGAGGCTGATGGAGGCCATCTCTTCCTCATGGGAATGTTACTAGCAGTGGAAATAATTTAAGAATGTTTGGGATAATTCTGTCCCTGAAAATTGGAGAGGGATTTAATTTAAATCTGCTATTTGGACCCACAACAACAGATATACCTCTGATATATATTACAAATGATTTTAGCTTTACTACCTCCTTAGGATTAATCCAGCCTATTCATTTCTAAATAAGATTCCTTTCCAGTAACTTTTTTTTTTTCCCAGCCAATATCAGACTCCAGTAAGTTATTTGGACTGTTTATGTCCTCATGGCTCCTAAAAATATTTGTTCCTGTATTACCCCCCAACAGTGTGTTTTAATTGTTTCTGAGAATCTTATCTTTTGGTTCATGACTGTGGCTTTGTGTGGAGCCAGGCACTATGGTCTTGCCCAACCAGAAGGCATCCATTTGGCATTCTTCTAATTCCCATAAGGAACAGATCCACAGAAGGATCAAAATATTTGGAAAGCCATTAAAAGGAAAGCAAGCCTTGCAGGGAAGAACTTCCACTGCTCTAGTACCACAGCCCTGACCAGTTTCTGAGTCATATTTTGTAGAAAAATATTAACTTTCTGCTGGCCACTGAGAAAATGTGTGAAAAGCGTGTCCCAGTGTTGCCATAGTGGTTGGAGGTGTTTCACTGGGGCTGTGCTGAGCTCCAGCTGTTGAACACAGGGTTGTCTGCATGGCTGGGCTGCCTCTGGCAGTGGGTTCAGAGACAGGCAGGGCTTTTACTCTGCTGAGGGGGAGAGAGGTCGGTGAGGCTGGTCACACTCACACCTCAGTGACAGGCTTTGCCAAAAGATGATGGACTTTGAGCCAGGGGTAAGGCCATGAGGTGAATTATTCTGGGGCCAACATCAAGAAGCAGTGGCAGCGCTCAGTCTCCTCCCAGCTGGCAGTAGTGCTTGCTTTGAAAGTGTTTTGTTTCGGCCTTTCCTCAAGTGCTGAAAGCAATTATCTCTAATTATTACCCAGTAAAATAATAGTGTAGCTGTAATTTAATGTGATTGCTTTGGTACTGTGTCTGTTTCTCATCTGTTGCCAGACTGGATGTGAATTGAGATCACCCAGAACAAAAGAATAACATACAGATGGAATTGTACCAGTTATCTTGACTTTATTTTCTGTTTTCCTGTCAGCTCTCAGGAGATTATATTTTCTGATTGTTATCCTGTTTCTATTCAGATGTGAAAAACCTTGCAACTACACCATTGGAAACAAGATAAAACACTTTCCAGTATGTTTACAGGATGATTTTTAAACTTGTAGACTAAGAAATCCAATGCTTTTCCTCAGATTCACAATCCTGTATGGTTTTCTGAAAATGAGACACATTTTGCTATTCTAACCTATAAATAATCATTGTTTTGGTAAGCTTTGGAAAAAGTTAAAGAGAAAGAATATTTTTTATATGTTAGTGCTTATGTAAAAGACCTGATGGATACTGTTGGAGGTTTCCACCCTCCAGGCAAGTAGGCTCAACAAGGGATTTACAGAATCAAGACCTCAGTGTTCTAGAAAATCACCACATAGGTCAGCACAGACAGTCTCTGAGTAGTTAATCAAATAACATAAACCCAATCTCATCCTCAGGTCAAATAAAGACAATAATGTGGTTGTGGAAGGAAAAAAAAGTGTGGTTTTTTTAATGCACCATGGAAGCAATATGAATAAGGAAAGCTGCAGTCTGGATCTGAATCAAGATCATGGAGAGTCAACAAGATCTTATTTACATAAGTGAAATCTAAACCAGGACTTAATAGGGAAATGATACAGCAATCTTGTAAATTTTGGACAGCCCCTGACCTGAGAGACAGCCTGTTTTAGTCAGTTTACATATCTACTATATATTTGCAATTGTTAATTGAGCAGTTCTTGTAGCACCAGAGGGATTATTAGTCCAAGCCAGGGAAGAATTTGTTAGGTCCATATTTAAAGCCTGCCAGCACACAGTGTTATCAAAACTCTATTGTATTAAGAGTGTTTACTATCGTTGTAAAAGCATTTTTAATAAATGTTTTCATAGTGACTGTGGTAGAAGTAGACACTGAAACTTAGTCATGGTTGTGCCCAAACAAACACTATCTGTTTGTGATTTAACTAAATTAAAATGTGACTTTATTGTCTTAGGTCAGCTTTGAAGAATTAGCATAAACATATTTTACTTATCAAGGGAAGAGTTCAAAATTATTTATTAGGATTTTCATTGCATACCAAGTTTTAGGCAGTGTTTATGTGATAATTCCATTCATTATGAGATGTAGTTAGGAGAAGAGACTCGCTTTCAAAAAGCCCCCATAAATTCCAGGAATGCAGGAAATGTAAGGCAGTCTTGTCTAGAACATAATTAGTATGTCTGCCAGCTCAAGAAATACCTTTTGTTCTTTCAGCCTGAGGACAATACTATGAAGTCACAGACAAAGTGAGGAAAATTTTAAAAGTTCCAAGCCAAGTCTACTGGTCAAGCAGATGATCAGATCCTAATAGGGTTCTAAAGTACCTGCAGATAACAGGGTAGGCTTTATTCTTCAATAGCAACCTAAGAGGATGATGGGAGCAGCTGTCTGTTTCACCAGAAAAATTAGGGCCAGAAATGAGAACTCTGAACCTACATAAACTCTCTGGCTGGTCACCTTTGAGCAGATGAAGTGTCGTTTCCTGTGATTATCCAGTTCTGGATGTTCTCTGTGTGATAACTCTGTATGGTCAAGGTTTTTGGCTTTTAAAAGAGAAAAACACACAGTTGTGTGCAACTCTTAGCCTACAGTGTCAGCCAGGTTTTCATACCATGAGGGGCATTAGACATAATGTTATTGTGGGCTGGATAGGGCAGTTCCATTCTCTGGTGAAGAGATTTCTGCTGAGGCCAACACGAGCATGTGGCTCTTATGCTTTCTAAGAATCAGCATCCCAACTCTGTGAGGATGGGGTTCTCCAACAAATAATAATGTAATATGAGTGATAAATCTGTAGTGCTTTAAATTTTGTTAATAGTTTATAGTTCTTTTAATATCAGATACAGAGCTGTTTTGTGGTATTGAAGAACTATCCTTAGGAATATTTATTTCTCATAAAAGCATTGAAATTCTTGAAGAAACAGGTGCTGGGAAGTGATAAACACACAGCACACTAAAATCTGAGTGTATTCACTTTATTAGTTCATATTAATGCACCATAACTAGAAACACAGTCAGATGCCTGTGGCATGCACAGACTCCATGGTTGCTTTTGAGCTGTTCTAAAGTCACTCAGCAATAATCCATAACAGACTTAGGCCAAGAACTTTGTCTAAGTCTTCCCACAGCCAAAGATGTTCAGATATGAATCCCAGTGTAATATGAAATCAATTTGTGTGAGATGGATTCCAGGCTTCTAACATCAGCCATTTATGTTCTCTCTAATCCCTGTAGGTCCTTTGGTTCAAACTCTGGGTAGGTTCAAGATGAGACCCTCCCCTCATTTTTAATCTTATGAGTGGTTTAGGTTTTGGCTGAAGAAACACCACAGAGGCTGCTGCCCCCACCTAGCCTGGGAGCTGAGAGGCTCAAAGAGCAGGAAAATAAACCGGGGCAGCTCTTTGGAAAAAGGAAGTGTTGTCACTCTGAAGGACAAAATGTGCTTCAGTCGGGAAGGACTTAGACCCCAAACTATGAGTGTGAGTAATAAGGGAAAGCAGTGGCTTTTCTAAGAATTTTCAAGGACTTTAAAGACACAAGGAACTGCTTGTAGTTGTCTGTTAAATCAAGATTATCTGCACAGAACCACAGGACTGACCCCCCCAACTCTGCCAGGAGCTGGTGGACACTCCAGGCCATGGGGAGGAGGAGGGGGGCTGTGGGAAGGGCAATGGATGTACAAGGACTCACTGGCCCAAGCTCATGAAAAGAGGCTCCCAAATTCTCTCTTTTAAGTAAGAAAAACGTGTCAGTAGAAGTTGTTTGAGAGGGAATGTGCTGCTTCTCACACGTGTAAAGATTTCTGTGGGTTCAGCTCAATGATGTGTATTGGAGAGAGGATGCTGGGGGGCACTCAGGGCCAGCACAAGGCCACAGACCACATGGAGCAGCCACTTCCACTGGGTTTATTTCAGACCCTGGGTTGGAAGAGATCCAGTAGCAGGCTGAGAGGGATTTTGGGATGTGCTCCATATCTGTAAGTGACTGTAAGTGACACAGGTGTGGCACTGTGGCAGAGAGCACACCTTCTCTTGAATTCTGATGATATCTATAAGCACACCAAAAGTAAGGACTTAGACAAATCCAAATACAAAAATAATGCACCAGCTAAAATTTGTGTGGGGCTAATCAACTCTGTGCAGAAGTCACTCAAGATTCACACTGAAAATAAAGTAAGGGAGGGAGGACACTGTATGCTGTGGCTTTGGAGTTGTTCCCACAGCTGCCAACCCCAAACCGAGTTGTCTGTGGCCGACGGCCACATTCAGTCATTTCTTGAGCACAAAACCACTTGTAAAGCCCTTGTAAAGCACTTATTCCTTGTATCTCAATCTGAATTTACCCTCTTGTAATTACAACAACAACAACAAAAAAAGAGGATGGGTAGCAGGACCGTCAGAAAACAATTCCTTAGCCTAAAGACCCAGATTTTGAATTGCTGTGCCACAGAAATGCACAGGGCTGTTATTGGCACTGGCAGGGAATTGAGCATGGATACAGCCAGACACTGAATTGCACAATGTTAATACAGTTTACATATAGATAAGGGGCTTTACAGCAGGCAGTCATAATTAAAAAATAGTCCAACAGAATAATTTATGTTGTATTGATTTGCATTAATGTGGGAGAAAATATTCAGCAGTTCCTGATGGGAAATATAAGTTCCTGGAATGGAGAAAGTGGCAGTGAGTCTTCTATATCATTAAATCACAAATACTCTTAGAAACTCTTTTATTCTTCTGTACTGGAGATATAAATCACAGGCCCAAATTTTATTTATTTCTATACAAAAATTGGCATGCACAGAATTAGTTTACTGCCCCCTGAGGATGCATACTCAGTAAAGAGGCTTTTTTTTTTCTAGGAGTAAACTCCAAAAATTCTGGGCCAACCATGCTATAAATTGCTTGTGTACTTGCTTTTCCCATAAGAACCAAAAGTCTGTGCATCATACAAATGCACAGAAAGGCACAGCAGAGAACCAGGATGAAAAAAATATTCTCCATGATTCCCAATTAAAAAAAAAAAATAATTTGCTAGGTTTTGGTCATTTCAAAGAAGCTGGAAAGTAAGATGATTTAAAAGTTCAGGCCTAACAGAAATACCATTAGAAATACTACACTGCAGGAGAACCTGAATATCTTTTGCTAAATAGTTCTGTAATTTTAAAATAAAAATCTTTTTGATTTCTTGTCAAGTTTTTTAGACAAACTGTAAGGCATCAGAAGGGGAACAGCTCTGTGTGCTTCCCACAGGGCAGCAGGAGAAACAGCTACTTCTAATGCTTGTCCTGTTTTCTCAATAAAGCCACTCAATAAAGTGGGGCAGGATTTGCTTGGTAAATTCTTGATTTCATAGCGTGTTTGTGTGCTGGCCCTAAGGCTGGTCAGGTGTGCTCACCTTTCAAAAGGGAAAGGACACTCGTTTGGGCCCTCAGGCACACAGATATTTGCAGGATGATTCTGCTCTGAATTAAAAGATTGCGTTGCGTAATTGCCCAAGTCCTTGAAGTTATCCACTGAGGGTAATAAAATGTACTTATTTGTCATGAGCTTTTGGTTTTGATCTCCTCGGAGGACAGGTCTGGAGCGGTGCTGGCCGTGGATGTTGCATCACTGGTTGGCAGCGGGGCTGAAATCGCTCCCTTCCCTGCAGGCAGCCTCGCTCTCCTTAAAGAAAAGATCCACCCAACACATGAGTTCCTTTGTCACCCTAGCTCCTCATCAGCGGCCTGGGAAGTTCATGAAACAGTTCCCTGGGCTCTGTATCCTTGGAGCAGCTGAAGCTGTAGGTAATGACTGCGGAATTAATGGTTTTACGTGCTGCAGACACACAACCAGCCACCACTTCGCTGTGGAAGGTTTCGAGTCCCACGGTCCATCCTGCACAGTGTGCTGCTCCCACCTGCCCACAGACCCACCCCTGCCCTGCACGGTGGGCATCCTCCATCCAAGTGGAGGATTTGGTGTCCAGGGGTGGGCAGTGGTGCCAGTGTTAGCGAGGAAAACGCATAACCATCAGAATGATTATGAGGTGCTTTATTGAAGAGCTCTGGGAGCCGGGGTACAAACCCAAATCCAACTCCAACGAGGGTCCAAGAAGGGCCTCGTATTATACCATTTCATTACATAACTCTATGTTAATCATTAAGCCTACATTGTTCTATTGTATACATCCAAGCATGAATTTTGTAAATATCTTCTTTTACGATTCTAGTTTGAAATAATAATCATGTTCAGCTACCAAAAATCATTACAATTCGATCATCTATCTTATGATGATTAGGTACAGTTTCACCCGACCTAGTTTCCAAATACAAGCCTTCCCAATCTTCTCCTTCTCCCCCCATCCCGATTACCCAAGCAGAGTTATACTTGATTTGGTTAAAACAATAAAAGCAACACCTGGTTGCAGTGAAGCGGAGACTCTATTCCCGGCTTCTCTGGTAACCAAAATTATTAACCCTATCCTAACACCAGGACAGATGACCTTGACATCTGAAGAGTGCAAATGTGGAGCTGCAGGAAGCATGGAACCCCCTGGGGACCAAGGTGTCTCCAATGGCACTGAAGTGTTCTGGCAATTGACTCACCCTCCTCATTTCCAGCAGTGAAAATGGCCTTTTGTGAAAGTAGTGTGTTAAATGTAATGGATAAATTCGTGTATCAAAGATTTGGTCTATTTAAAAGCTACTCCAGGGCATCTCTGAGATTCCAAGACCTGTGGTGCAAGCCTTGAAACTACGAAATTTGCAACAGAAATGACATGGCCGGACTGGAGATGGCCCATTCATCAATGATGGGCCTCCACTTCACAGCTGCTGGACATCTGATATCGATCTTGATGGGGGATCCGGAGGATGATCAAATCAGCACCCCAAAGATGAGATCCGGGAAGACTATCAACGTCTTTTCATGCTTACAGGAACCCCTTTCAAGACCTCGCTTGTAAATAAAGAGATACATGAATATTTGGACTTTCAATGGACTTAGCCTCAGGGCAAATAAACTGTATAAAAACCCTACACTGAGACCCAGTGTGTGTGGCTGAGGTTGGATGGTACCTTTGTTACTGTCAATCTGCCCACCCAGCATTCGATCGATGTTGTCCAATTTTGAATTGCCTTTTAATTTGGTTTTTGGAAATCTGCTAAATAAATTCTGTTTTTTTGAATTGGCTTCTTATCATTTATAACAGTAGCACGATCCTCCTCATTGTGGAGAGGAACCCTCCAGACAGGCTGCTGGCCCTGGATAACAGAACAATTGCATTTTGTGTTGATTGAAACTGATGCTTGGGCTCGGGACTCTGTGTTAAAGCTCCAAGCAGCACATTTGTGTAGGCGAGAGGAGAGCCAGAAAGGCTGTGCGGTTCCTGTCAGCTTCATCTTCCTATTGCTCACGAGCAGAATTCTCTAGGAAGAAAAAAAAAGAAAAAAAAAAAAAAACAAACCCAACCGTCTTTGACTCAAAACTTAGAGCATTCTCAGGGAGGATAGAAAGATTCTTGTCCACATAGGGGGCCGTGAGAGGAGACATTTGGAGACTGCTAACTTCATTCCTGGGAACAAGCATAAAAATTGTTGATCTTAGGGAAAAAAAAAGGTCCTTCCCACACTCCTCTTTAATCCGCTGAAACTTTATTTTGCAACTGGTGGAGCTCGGCTTCCCCCTCCTGGGGACGGGATGGATGGGCAGGAGCAGCCAGAAAATTTTCTTTTTCTCCGTTCTCCAGTGTGGAATTGCTTTTAAATTGATGACTCTGGGCACCTCTGGATTTGTATTCTTAAGGAGCTTGTGAAGGGCAAGGTGATTTGGAAATCAAGCCTGTTGAAGCAGGATGAAATCTGCTGCGGCAATGTTTTTATCTCTGCTAGAAAAATGCTCGGCATCTAGTCATTAAAGCCCACACTTGCTGTTTTGAAATGTTCAGTGATGATAATCTGCATTGTTTTGGTGCTGTAAATAGAAATTCTGTGTGCACCTAACACAGAAGTTAAATTCCGAGTCACCAGAAAATACTTCTGCCTTCATTAGCTTGAAAAACCCTTTTAAAGTTTGCAAAACAGTGATTTAAAAGTTCAAAGGTAATTGATGATGATTCCCTTTTATGACCAAAGAGCTCAGTGTCTGTTTTGAAAACAAAGGCATGCATTTTTGTAACAACGTGGACAAAGGAAAACAGCGTAGGATTGATCAGGTTCAGTGATAATGTCACCTCTTTCAGTTGATCAGTCAAAAGACAATGAAGATTTATAGCTAAGCATAACAGCTCATCAGCTGTGCAGGTTATTTCTGATTTGTTCTCAGTAGCCTGTGAGTGCTCAAGCACAAATACATAAAACACAACTGATTACTCATGTCTTTAACACTTATGGAAGTGTCAAGGGCATCCAATCACTTAAAGCAGGGGCACCTGTTCCTATGAAACAGCAAAGTTCAGATTTTGAAGATGTACAGGTTCATTTTCATAAAGGCTCAACTTAATTTTTCACTCATTCTCTTTTTAAAATCAAACCCAAACCCAAAGATGATCTGTTCATCTCGGTTTACATTTTTTCAAAAGAAGCTGCCAGCTATCCCAGCTTTGATAAAGTGGATACATTTAAATGGATGCAAGTCTGGGAAGATTAAAAAAGAAGCTACAGTTTGTTTATGCAAAGCTTGGTGTATGGTAGTCCTGGAGGCACACAGAAGTTTGAATTACATTAGTGGCAGTAATTCTACCAATATCCATAAATCTTCTTATATGTTTTATTATCTAAGACAGCTTCCAGAAAATTGAGATTATCACTTGTATGTGTAATTTGTGACACTTATTTGGGGAATTCCATTTTTTACTGAGAAAGGGAATTGGGGTTTTAAAGTCACAACTTCTGCCCTATTTCTTACAAAACTGCTGTCCCACAGGTAATTAGTGTGAATATATTTGGTGAATAACAAATACTTAAAAATCTATATTTGTACAAACCTGAACTAAAGGATTAATTAAAAAAACAAATCAGAATATTGACTATGTATTAAGTAGGTCATTGCTGTGTGTTTCCACATAAAAGGTTCGTGTCTCATCTGGATTTGTGTGGCTCTCTCATTCTGAGCTTTACATTTTGTTGTGCTCTTGTGCCAAGAGATATGAAGAGTTACAAATATCTCTATTGTGTGCTCTAGTGGAATTATCTCATAATTATTTTTCCAGACTTTTAAAATGTAAACTACTTGGCATTTTACAATTTTCTCCGTAGACTCCTGAGTATCAGCAAAAAGTCTGGTTGCTCCCCTGAGCCATCATGCCAGCCAAATCATGATGCACAGAAAACAAGTATAAAGTATGTATTTAATAACAAATGCAGGATATGAGCCTGGAAATTGCCAGACTAGATGCAAATTTCCATGAAAATAAAAAGGTATTATTTGTGTCCTATATCTTTATCTAATCCAAAAGTAAAAATTTCTTCATGTGGCTCCTTATATCCCATTGTTTTACACATAGACCAAAAAGCTCATAGTTCCCCAATAAGTAGCTCTTATTAATGCATATTCATCAGGTTTTCTAGAAAAGAAAACCCAAGTCAGGGGTATACTTCAGTGTGTTAGAAGATATATTTAAAAAGATGTGAACTTGGCTGGAATATTACAAAGGCTCCAACATTAGAAATTCTCAGTCCTATACAAAGATAATCTGGTGAAAAGCACTTGTTATTATTAAGCTGTGCAAATTTCTATCTCATACAAACCAGTTTAAGTTGTCAGTTACATTTTGCTTCCAGATGTGACAGCTTTAACTCTGTTCTCAAGACTTTCATTTTCCAGTGTTACCTGCTATTGCCCAAGCCAACAACCAGTCCTCTGGGATTTATTTTTAAGAGCAGGATCTTGAACTTGTAGCTTTAATTTAAAGAAAAAAAACCCCAAAACCAAAAAACGAACAAAGAAAACCCTCCCTCCCAATATATTTTAACCAGATTGATTTCCCCTTGGCCTTAGTTATCTTCTGTGTCCCAACACTATGAATTTGGAGCACTATATGTAAAATGCCCATGGATGCCCCTAAAAGGAGTCACAGGCAGCAGTGACAGATCACCCTGACCTCCATCCTTCTCCAGAGCTCCAGCTAAAACTTTGTTTTACACAAAGTGTTGCAATTCTTCATTAGATGCTGACAGTAGCATCTGAATATTTTCAACAAGATTTCCAGATGATATAATTTCCAGATTTTATAAGCTTTGAGGAATTAACAGCATGGATCAGGTTTATGGCTGATGAATTGAGTGTGAAAATATCTGTGAGCCTAACCCTTATGACAGCTTCTTTCTCTTACTGTACTTTTTCCTCTCTTTAATAATCCCCTATTTTTAGTTCCTCATTCAAGCCATGGAACTAAAATAAAGAGCAACACTAGTGGGAGCTCTCGACTGGCTTTGACACAGCCCAGTGACAGGACAAGGGAGTACTGGCCTCACACTGAAGGAGAGTAGGTTTAAATTAGATATTGGGAAGAAATTCTTTACTGGGAGGGTGGTGAGGCCCTGGTTCAGGGTGCCCAGAGAAGCTGTGGCTGCCCCTGGATCCCTGGAAGTGTCAAGGCCAGGCTGGATGGAGCTCTGGGCAGTCTGGGATAGTGGAAGGTGTCCCTGCCCATGGCAGGGGGTTTGGAACTGGCAGGTCTTTATTTTCCCTTCCAAAGCCCCAGGGCATTCTATGAGTCCTATCATTTAACTTTCCCTACTTTCATTACCCCATTTTTAAACCCCTGCTACAACCTGCTGAGATTCATGTGTGTTTTTCTCTGCAGCAAACAGGAATCTTTGTATTTCCACCACCTGAGTCCAAGAGTTTCGATCCATTTGCAGGACAAATCACTTGACCTGTGCTTCCATTTGAAAGGGTGGTGACATGAATCTCCCAGGACTATTCAGGCCACCAAGACAGACCCAAGGCAGACCAGCTCTGCCTACATCATGCATTAGAACCCAACCTATCCCTCCGTTTTCACTCTCCTGAAGGCCCTCCTCTTTCCACTCCCCCAAAAGATTTAAAATTATTATTTCATAAGATAATAGAACCATAAGAATGCGGCTAATGATCTTGAAATGTCTGTATTTCCTGAGGTGTATACTACCTGATTTTTAAGTGTAAATGGAAAAGGATTTTTAGCTCCTGAAAGTGATAGGTCTTTGGTGAGCTATGTAAAACCATACATTTCTTTAAGCTAATTGAATTGTCAAGAAATGCCTATGCTAATTTTATTGTAAATTTTTGCCTTATTAGAATGTCCATATTCATGTCAGAATTGAATGCTAAAGATTTATTTTGATGTCTTTTACTCAGGATAGGAAACAGTTACAGTTTCAATCATCTAGACTGCACTTGATTAAAACATCTGTGAACCTGAATGTATTAATTAACTGTTTTTCCTAGTTTAAGGATTTTTTTTCGAGTATAATTTCTTCCTGAATGGCAAGTCGATATCAGATAAATTTGGTTCAATAATCCTGTCACTTATTTTCCACACAATTGTTCTCTTCTGCTTTTTGTGATGTGTTTTGCTCTTCAGTGCCTTGATACAAATTTGTGACACTGCTGGTCGATATGAAATCAATTACAGTTTGACATAGTAGAGTTGCAGGTTTTTCTACATTTTCTGGTGTGAAAAAGATTATCCAGGACTGTCTTCACAGCTTATTATAAAATTCTCCAGAAAAACCACAAATTTCACATAATAAACAAGAAATATAGTTGTTTGTCACTGTCATGATTTCCTCTGCAAAAACCCAAACATTACTCTCGTTCATCAACTAAACCTTAATTAAATGAACCTCAGAAAACCCTGTCTCAGCAAGGCTTTTGTGAAATTTATTTTACATTTTGAGGCCCTTAGCTGAAATGTGCTCTGCAGCTGCAAAATGCTCCTCTCGTCTAGTGCACAAACTCTATATCCACAGCCTGCTTCTGATACTTCTGGGTTTTTTCTTTACTGATGTGGTATAAAGTGAAATTAAACCCATCATATTCTGTATCATGTCCTGGGGAAAGTGCTGGGTTTTGTGCTGGAGGGATCTGTTGTACCAGTAGAAACTGACAGCAATGATATCAGGAAGGGCTGAAAATAAAATAAGGCTAAAGGTAGATGTTCCAGTGGAATGAAAGCATATTTTTTCTGCTGTAGATGAAAAGTTGAAAGATTGTTCATGAAGAGAAGAGGTACGTATTAGGACCCTAAGGCTGATCTGTGGTCCAAGTGCATGCCCTTGTCCAAGAAACTGAGGCAAACAGCAAATGTGAATCCCTTGCATCAGTTAAAGCTGAGATAAAATCTAATAAATGCAACATGACCACATGACCTGTTGTGTCTACCACTACTCCAAGAGAAAAAAAAATGTAGACAATTCACTCTAGCGGAGATGATGGAAATATTAATCCAGGAACAGTGTCAGATGATAGATCATCTGTTTTCCTCATCAAGGTAATGAAAGATTTAGGATTGACAAAGGTATTAAGCAAGGGGAACTTTCCAAGTGCATGCAAATCAAAGACTTGGTGGGAAAACAGTGCTTCAGTAGGAGGAAACAACCTCATGATAATTTTTGACCTTTCACTTTGAAACATATAGAAACACTTTACAGGCAATAGCATAAAAAATCTTAGGGGAAACAGATGTGGCTCAGTGCACAGTCCTTCACTAATTTAAGGTCCTATTAAAATCAGGCAGGGCATCAGAGAGAAGTTTAATGATAAGGGAGAGATCATAGGGACTAATGAGTACTAAATCAACACATGAATTGTTCTGCTGGTAGAGCAAATTAATGACTGTACTGGTGCAGTGAGTGAGGTGCGTTCTCTGCTTCTCTTGTATTGATCACAAGGAAATAAAAAGAGAACTTACAGGTCTTTATTGTGATCCAGTGTGGGAGGCAAGTGGTGCACCCCCAGTGACCAGCGCCCACTTTGCCATTGCTGCCACTGCAGCTCTTGCCTGGAGCTAAATGCTGTGGTGAGAAAAGTTAGGTGTCAATATTCTCATTGTGAAACTGGTTGCCAAAGACAAACCTTGATGTAAAATAACTGCCTAGCAACTGACATGGAAATGTGCAGGGGGAAATCTGTCCTTGCAGGTGAACAGCTTGGTAAGGTATGTCCTCAAAGCTGGTCTAACCTGTGTTTTAAAATGGCAAGGAAAAGGATGGACTCTTCAGTTAGAGAGGAAAAATATTGTCCACTCCCTCCATATGTACCCAGACCACCTTAAACAAACCTGGTCCTGATGAACTCTGTGGGTTGGCAGTCCTTGAGGCTGAAATACTTGCAGGCAGTGGTGGCCTGAGCTTACCCAAACCAGCCAGAAGTGTCAAGCTCAGACTCTACACAAATTAAGTCTTTGCTATCTTTGCAAGGTTGTTAATTAGGATTAGTGGTGTAATGAGTTACCTGTTTTCAATCATTCCCAGGTTGCAGCCATGCAGGATACTGCAACCCCCTTCTCTTTCCCACCCTTCTCCCCTCCCTCCACACCTCTTCCCAGCAGCCCTGCCTTGGGTGTCAGCACCTCAGACCTGCCCCACTTCTCTTTCACCTCACCCCTGTGTTTGTCCCTGGTGCTCCAGCCTCTGCTCCTTGCAGGACTTGGTGCTGCCCTTCCTTCCCCTCTGCTGCTGATTTATCTCCCTGCTGGCAGCTGGGGTGTCTGATCATGAACCAAAAACCTGAGCTGGGCCAGGCAACTCAGGTCTTCTGAGTCCCCAGAGAGGCACCTAATGATTCAATATTTAATTAAGGATGACATGACTCTAAACCAAAGAGAGAACCACATACCTCATACTTTATTTGATGTCATCAGAAAGGTTTTACTCCTGGTTTAGTGAACATAAAATAAACTTCTGCAAACAAAGAAATGTAGAAACGTGTATCAGATATCTACATTTGAACTATACATGGCATTTGGGGTGTTTTTGGTGGGTTTTTTTTCCTGCATTGGATCAGTAAGTCTTGCCCAGGCTGACTGGAGGATGTTGGTTGGCCACGGCCCATTCCTGTTGTTCTGCAAGGTACAGCTCATGTGGTGGGGATCCCTTTCCTGCCCCCACTGAGGAGATTTACCTCTCTGGGGACTTCAGGTGGTCACATATTTTGTGGTCATTTTTCATAGAACCACAGAACATGCTGAGTTGGGAGGGACCCATCAGGATCATTGAGGACACCCCAAGAATCCCACCAAGTGCCTGAGAGTGTTGTCCAAACACTTCTCAACCTCTGTCAGGCTTGAGTCCATGATCACTTTCTATACGTGAAATTAAATATCTTCTTTTTGTTTATCACCAGTTTCTTCCTCTAGTGATCCCACTCTGGCTCTCCAATATTGAAGTCTGTTTTTGAAGGTGGTGCTCCATCCTTCTGCAGCTGTGTGACTGCACCTGAATGTGCTGAAAGCCAGTCCTACTTTGGAATCTTTAAATAGAGAATATATGAAAAAAAAAATTCAAGTGTGAGATCTGTTCAATCAGTGCTATTTTATGCTGCCAAGCAAAAGGAAAAAATAAGGCATTGGAATCATGTACCCAAATTTTTCACAATTTCTGACAACACTGAGAATGTCTTTGGTTTCATCAATGAGTGACTTGAATTGTTCTTGCCTCCAAGGCAAATCTGTGAAGCATCAAGAAGGAATGATTCCTTGAATATACTCTGATGTGTAAGGAGGAGATTGCTGCACAATGACTGGCACTTGTGCTCTGGAAACAAAGCAGTGCTATTATAATTAAAGCAGGGTCACCTGAAAGCAGATGAGTTTGGGGGGAAATTGCCTGTATTTTTCTCTGAAGGAATAATTTATTGTATTACTGTGATATCTTTACTGAAGATATTTTCACATCGGTGCTTGTCAAATTTCAATTCATAAAAGCTGATTTTTCTTAGAAACCTGCCTGCTTTCAGAGCACCATCTGCTGGTGCTTCACGGGCTCCTGCTGGAGAGCTGTGTTCCTCTGCATTCCCCAGAGGAGGGGAGGAGTCTGGTGGTGGTCACTGCAGATTGCTTGTGTTGTGAACCATAGCAGCATTTCTTTAGCTAAACTCCTGTTCAGTAACCATTCATCCTGCCAGAGTCTGTTTTCTGAAGGTAATTATTGTCCACATTGCAAAAACCTTTAAAAGGAACACGAATATTTGCATTATGGGGATAATGCTCGAGTGGTGGTTTGTGGGCTTGGCCCCTTCAATTTTGTGTAAGCTCATCCACAGTTCTGTGGCTCTGCAGAGAAAGAGGCTGTGCTTTACCAAATGTGAGCAAATGTGCTGAACAGACTTTGTGTTGAACTTGTCAGATTTTCAATTACGCCTTTTGTTCAATGCTTTATTGCCTCTCATCCCTGCTCAAATAGAATTTATTTCTTTCATAAACACGAATGAATTTGCCACATTTGAGGGAAATCAGTGATGACTGATCAAATTTTAAGAATTTATGTGTATGGGATAGTTTTAGGTCTGAATTGTGTTGAGGTTGTCAAAGAATATTTATGTGGGTTCTAGCCTTGGACCTGGAGATGGCTTATGAAGGTCCAGTGACCTTTTCTCAGTCAAAGTTATCCTTTAAACCATAGCACAGTTTTGGATGCCCTGTGTCTCCAGAAAAATGAAGAACTCTTCTATTTCTAGCCACAAAGTTATCTAAATGCTTTAAAGGATTTAATACACATATTTTAATCATGTTGATGACTTAGTTGTTTTTAGAAAGACAACTCTAACTGAACTCTATGGTACAAAGTCATCATAATGTCTCCTAAAAATACCTTCAAAGCATTTAATGTTCCTTCTAGCCCTTAAATGTGCCTGAAGCTGAAGACTTAACACTGCATTAAAGAAATGAAGTACAATTAGAGTGTAGGATTATGTGGAGATATGAAGTAAAAGAGGCTTCTGAAATAACCATTTTGCAAGCAAAATGTGAATTCTTTCTGGAAGAAGATGGTGTCAATGGTGTCTGAACCAGTAGAGTCTCTAAGCCAGTGGGGCATTTGAGCCCCGTGCCCTGATTCACTTTGTCCTTTGACTCCCTGCCCCAAGAGCCCCAAAAGGGACTGGTAAATCCTAAAGGTCCCATTTCCCATGGCACTCCTTTCCTAACTCAGGCTTGCAGCTGTTCCCATGCTGAGCTGCAAGAATGGACTTAAAGTCATTGTCTTTGCACTGGGGTTTGGGCCTGGTTGATCTGAACTTCCAGGGATATCCTGTGAGACTGGATGGTTCTCACACTCCAGGAGTCCTAAGAGAATTAAGCCTGAGCAGCAAGATGTGGAATCTTGCACCTCCAGGAAGCTTTACCAACTGCAGACATCCAAAGCAAGAAAGAAGAAGAAATTTGAAGGCTGAAACAGAGAATCTGTTCGGAGGGTGACTATGGAAAGTCAGCTTGTGAATCCATGTAAAAGTACTGTTACTGAGTCAGGTGCCACAGTTTTGGCAGCTGCATGTTAAATCGTATACATTTATTTTACAGCACTGCTGTGAGGTGGTGTTATCATTTTAAGCATGGGATCTCTCTGTTTCAAGGATAGAAGTGCTTGAGCAATCAGGTAGGACAACTAAAACGCGGAAGAGGATGGAATTGCTGTCATCTACCTCCCAGTTCCACAATAAATCCTTTGCTACAACCTCCTTGTCTTAGTACAGTGAGTTTTGTGTGCCACTTCAGCTGAGTGAAGTACAGCTGAGCTCCTCAAATCTTCACTGCACTGTGTTTTTGCAGAAATCTGTTCCCAAATGTCAGTCCCAACAGTGAATTCAGAGGGCTTGAGGTGGAACACAAGTACAGTACTTGTCTTTCATCCTCTGTCAGATTTTGTGTGTGTAGGTGGCAAGCTCAAGCAGCACCTGTCAACTACTTATTGGTTATTGGCTTGGGACAGAGCTGCTTACATTTAGTTCTGAGGCGTCCATTTGTGTACTACTTTGTATCTGCTTTCACAATTGTACTAAAAGCCATAAAATTTTAGCTTCAACAAAGTACACAGTCTCAAAGCAGGAGCTCTAATTGAAAAACACTTTGTAATCAAGAAAGAAAAATTGGTCTGAAATCAGTTACCAATGCACAGCTTGGTGGCAGGACTATATTAAGATATGCAGTGTATCAGCACTGAGAGTAGAGGAGATGCTAAGGAGTTATTTCACATTTTTCAGACTGACTTCTAGAAGAAGGGTTTAACAACTTGGGTTGTACCCCCAAGGTAATTGATGAGACCTGAACGCTCATCAGAGTGTACAGTTCATTATGCTTCAAGGGGGAATGAGCACACAAGTGTACTATAATAATAATAATAATAATAATAATCTGTTATCTGTGACATTTTTTAGAGAGTGTGTCTTAGCTGATAGGTGCACAAATGAATCTGTTAGCTGGTAACACTTCCCTCGTTCTTGCCACTTTTGGTATCACACATAAAATTAGCTTTTGATTCCTTTATAGTTTGATTTATGTGCATTCTGACCAGTGGGTCCCTCTCCTCAGACTCTGGTGCTGATGTGCAATTTGCAGTGACCTTCTGCACAGTCACTGTTGTCTCCAGCTTTGCTCTGAACATTGTGTTCATCCCTATCAAGATCCATCTTCCCTCTTCTTGTTGATATATTTGTCTAAAGGGTGGTTTGTGTTAATATATTTTCCACAAATAATGCAACATTTCCTTACCTACCTTCCCTGTTGGAAAAGAAGTTTGCTTTGTTTGCTTGCAGTCAGAGTGGTGCCAGATTTGCTGAATCTTCCATTTGTGAATTTGCATGTTGAAAATGCCTTTATTCAACAATGATCAAAACTGTCACAGAGTTTTTACATGGGGAAGATTTAAAGGTGTTTTCTTCTCTAAATCAAGTAGTATCAGATTTGACAGTTATCGGAAAGGCCTTATACCACATTAAAGAGCCTTTTTTGGAAAGCTTCTTCAGAAAAAAAAGTGGCTTGCCACACAATTTGATTAGCATTAATTTTCCTGCAGCTCAGGTTGAATTGACCCAGCTGAGTGGAAAACAGAAATCATCACGGAGCCAAACCAGGCAGGTGTGAGGCTGGCCCATGAGAAGTTAGTTTCTCTGTATTCATCTCCAAGTGTAATTCATTCCTAATACTTCTCATACTGATGTATGACACAAAAGACAAAATTTTGTCTCCTGTTTGAGACAAAAGGCAATTTTTCAACTGCCCCCTTCATAAGGGTTTGGTGAAATCACCATGGAGGTGTGTAGGAAGGGCTGTGGTGCCAAGTAGAGGAGGATTTGAGAGGGAGGGGCTGCAGGACCCTGCAGTGCCCCTGCCCTGAGCTGCAGGCTGGGAGCAATGAGGAGTCTCCCCATCCTTGTACCCAGGAGCTTTTGGCACAGGGGAATGCAGACAGGAGGAGATTGGAGACAAAAAGATCTGCATGGAGCCAAGCAGATGCCATATGCCTTCCTTCCTTCCTTCCTGTGCTTCCATGAACTGTGCCCAAGGAGCTGGTTTGCCACGGGGAAGGCTCAGGTTCTGTCAGAGCAGCTCTGGATCAGGGAGAGAAGGTTGATGGCTGTGTCTCCTCACTGATGCTCTCTTGCTGCCTGATAACCTGTCTGCTCACTTCTGCACTGCCAGATACCTTCCTTTGGGAAAAGTCTTCTCATTTTTAAGTCTGTGTGGGAAACAGCCCCGTCTGTGGCGGTTTTGAGGGAGCGTTGTCACATCATAAGGTGCAGTTCTGGCTTTTGAACCAAAGCCTAATGCTCCAAGCGCATACACACCATTTTACATGTCTGAACAGCACTGTGCTTGTTAAATATGAATGTTTCCAGGCGTGTTGCCCAGCTCTGCAGATACAGCATTCTAAGATTATCCATTTGCTGTCTTTCCATCAACTGTATTCATTGCAGGAATAGAGATTATCTATCTGCCAACCATGGGAACTCTGAAAATCAAGCTGTATTCTCCCTGGCTTGTGAATCATCACCTGTAACTTTGACTCAGCGATCACAGGGGAACACTTAGGCCATGAGCAACATACATGCTTCTGATCGACAAGATTCTCTATGGTGCTGTGTTATTTATAATTTCTATTATAATGCTGATGGAGAATCCTACCCATAATCTTTCAGCTGTGTTAGTTCCATGGAGCTAAGGAAATAAAATGGTGGGAAATTATTTTTAGTCCATTCAGAGAGGCAGATCTGGCATTAAATATGTTTTGAATGCAGATATCTATCTATCTATCTATCTATCTATCTATCTATCTATCTATCTATCTATCTATGTTTTAAGGAAATATAACTTTTCTGGCTCTAGTTAACTGAAAATCAAAATAATATATTGCTTCAAAGTGTCAGCTTTTAGTTCCTGTGAGATATGATGTTCTGGCTAGCAGAGGAAATTTATATGAGTGTGAGCAGAATGTGAGAAGAATATTCCAAGAGATGGTTTTCTTCATTATTAATACAGCTTTTGGATAATTCTGTGATTATTTATAACTATAAAAAGTGTGCTTTGCATCAAAGGCAATTATGCCAGTTAACAGCATGTTCAGGCTATGATAACTGACTGAACAATCTTTTAATACTTTGCCCCTTTCAAACCTGTTGCTTGGATACCACTTTCTTTGAACTATTATGTACCTTGCTGAAAATTAAATAGTAAAGAAAAGGTTTTAGCAGCTCCTTCCTTTGTCTTTTCCATAAACTCTATATTATAAAATACTTTCAAAAGTGGAGACAAAACGTTGGGGCTTTCTGGCAGCAAAGAACTGACAGAAACATCTGGAAAATGCAACTCATGTACAATCTGAATTCAAGCCTTTGTTTTCTAGATACATTTTTTTTTTCTTCCATGCAAGTTTTTCCTTCCTTTTCCAAGGGAATTTGAACTTGAGATGTAATGAAGCAATTCTCAAATTGCAGTCATCCAGAAGTAACTGGATAATGCATCCAGGTAAGTGTCTCACTAATGAGAAGGGTTTATTCCCTGCTCAGTTTTACTTAGTCACTGAAATATGTAATCTAAAATTGTCTGGTAGCATTTGTGATTTGGAGTTTTTTATATAATGAAAGGTATTCTTGGTCTCCATCAAAATGCCAGGTATTCTATTACATCCTGCCATGAACTGCTGTGATTTCTTTAAGCTGTGAGCTTCTCCTTTATCTATATACAAAATCCTCTCAGAAACAACAGAGATGTCTTTTTGCAAGGGCTTGGATTTGCCTACAGGACTCCTTTCCTGGAAACCTCCATATCTACCTATTTTCACTTCACTCTGATGCACATGAGAAGGGTTTGGGGGTGAAGGATCTGTTTGGCTCAGCAGGCAATTTGAAGGCAGGCAGTCTTTAGAATCACTATTTTCTGGGATCATTTTATGATCTGAACTAAGCTGAAGCTGAACACTTTAGTTATGTGACATTGCTAGCAGGAAGCATGAAGGCTTTCCAGGGAAGGTCCAGCCTCTGATCAAGGAAGATGTTGACTCCAGGCATAATGTTTGGACCTAGATTAGGAGAAGAGAGATTTACTAGAGATTTGTCCCAATGAAGATGGCTTTTTCTGGAAGGCAAGGAAAATCTCCTGCCTGTTCCCTGTGGCCCTGTGCCTGGGGAGGGTCAGGCACTGTGCTCCTCCCAGAGGGATGACTGACAAGGACTGGATTTTGAGAAGCAGCACCTACCACAACGAGTGAAAAATCAGGATTTTGGTGCAGCTCATTGCTCCAGTGGGTGATGGGGCAGAGCTGCAAACACAGCTACAGTCCAGCTGTCTCGTGTTTCAGCTGCTCTCTGCTTCCTGTCATCACGAAAATGAGCAGAAGCAGAGGGGAAGTTCTTATCTGGATACAGGGTTGGATCACAGACGTCTCCCAGTCTGGATTTGGGGACTTGCCTGTGAACTCTAATGCAAAGGGAATGTTTTGTCGCTTTATGTTCATAGCTGAGCCATTCAGCAGCCCTGGTGAAGTGACTCACAGCAGTGCTGAGATGGTGACTCACTGCTGCATCCTTTCTGGAAAGACACTAATCCTCCTTTCCTGCTGCTTGGGCTGCTTTGGGAACCACAACATTAAGGACTGAAAGGCACATTTATTAAATGACACATGCCAGGACTGGGGTTTGTTTGTAGCAGTGAGGAAGTACTTTGTGGCCTCTCTGCTGTTGACTAGACGCTGACACATCTGGCACCCAGAGGATGGAGGGATTTGGGCATTTGTTTCTCTGGTTAGATCTGGGTGTCAAGCCTATTTCAGTCAGTGAGTCTTTGGGCTGAATTCCAGGGTTTTTCTTAACTACCAACATCTGCCAGATGTCAACTCCCTGAATCCACCCTTCCTGGTCATGCTATTTTAAGGCACTTGTATTTCAAATACTACTACTAATACTACTACTACTAATAATAAGACCCTTATAGATTTTTCTGAGTAATTTGTCCTCAAGGGGCTTGGAGGTCCTCAGGTTTCTTCCTGACCATTGACAGGACGTGGTTTATCCACTAGGAGCCATCCAACCTTTTGCCACACAGGCAATTTGGCCAAAAGCCTTTGGGATTGCTCGTGGGGCAGCAGGAGCTGGGCCCTATGAATGTAGTCAGTGGTAACTCTGCTTCAGTTGATTTTTGGGGCAGCTCTTGCCCTAAAGTGGGAGAATTCTGTTCTAAACCAACACTTGTTGTGCGTTGTGGTCTCTTGGAAGCTTAGCTAGATCAGGAGGGATCTTGCCTGCTCCTCATGTCTACAGATATTTGAAGAAGGTATCTTCATCAGAGCTGATCTCCCTGGGCTGCAGTTACAGTCAGTGGAGAGACCAGGCATTGCTGGGTGTGATCTACCTGACACGCTTTATCTTCCCTCCTTAGGATGGAGCAGTTGTGTCCTGGAGGTACCTGTTTCTCTCACTAATTTGCAAAACAGCTCTTGGAAAAATCTGTACTGAGTCAGGTGACCAACACCCACATTTACTTAATAAATATGTTCTCAAATGAAATTTATCCATGGAAACGCCAGTTAACTCTCTTACCACAACCCTCTCCCAGGGCTTGGCCTTTGCATGTATTTTGTAACTAATGTATGGTAATTTTGGGGTGTTTTTTAACCAGCAGAGTTATGTATGTGTGGTTTCTTCTTCCTTGAGGGAGGGAGGCACATTTTTACCACTGTCCAGCACTAGTGTGGCTGCACTGATCCACTCAACTGTGCCAGTGTTTCTAATTATAGCTGTAAAAAAGCCATAGAAGGTTTTCAAGCAACTCATCTGTGCAAGTACCCACACACTCTAATCAATAGAGTCACCTTAGCTGGAGGAATGACCTCTGCCTTAAAACTCATTAGGGCACAAGAATGTGCAAGTTTCAACAATTTCTACTTTTAAAATATGAAGGGATGTGAAGCAGGGTCCTTTATAATGAGGAGAATGTGTTTGCAGTGTTTGTTTTGTATATTAAAAAGTTTAGAAGTCTTGCAAGAAAGATTGCTACAAATCAGATACAATTTTTCAGGGTGAGAGGGTTCTTAATTTTCTGCTTATTACTGAAGTTTTTGAGTATTGTTTGCAGTGTGAACACTGATAAAATTAAAACCAGCCAATTTTTTTCTTAAGAGATATTTTTTATTAAACAGAATGATGGTAAAGAAAGTTGGTGGTAAGGCAAAATGGATCTCAGCAACAGTCTCATTTTTGAAGCTTCCTGCTGTTACAGGAAAAAGTGTAAAATAAAAATCAATATTAATTAAAAAAATATTACCTCCCTAAAATATTAAATGATGATATAGCTTAAAAGCAGGAGAAGTATAAGGTTGGTATTTTACTGAAGTGCTGTGCAGCCCTGCTTCATGTGACAGGTGAGATTGGAGGCTGGGCATGTGCCAGGCAGATATGGTCAGGGCATCCTCTGAGCCTGAAGAGGGCTCACGAGGTCCTGCTTCCTGCCAGGGATTCATATGGATTTTGTTTTCACATGAAACCCTGTGAAGGTGATGTAGCAGATGTTGGACTTCAAGCCATTAACAATTTTCACCTTTGATGGCACAAGGCTGTTCCATCCCACAGAAACACAAGTTCACTTGAATTCCCACGCTGCCCATATGCCTAAATTTCAAAGTTTGCTACCTTATTAACTGGTGAAATATGTTCATTATAAAAGCAGCAATGAGAAGTATTTAAGTGCACCTCAAGCAGTCAAACCCCAAAGATTTAAATCTGCAAAACCCATCTGCTCCTTACTCAGGAACTCACATAAAATATGAAGGTGCAAAAGATTCATATTAAGTTTTGCAAGCACTCGCTTTCAGCCTTGGGGACACTGGAATTTTACTTGGAAGTGCAAAAGAAGCCAATTTTTTTTTTTTTTTTTTTTTTTTTTTTTTTTTTTTTTTTTTTGTCTTCAGTTTGACTGGGCATTATGAGTTCATGGGTACTGGCTGGTTTTGCTCAAGCTGATCATTCAATTCTCAAAGCTCTCCAAGTTCTAGAAATTTTAGCTTCAGTTCCTTTCTCTATCTCAGAATTATTAGTGGTGCCTATCTGCAAGCCCATTTTGTGACAAAGGTGGCCATATCGAGTATTACCTTTAAAAATAAGGATTTGGGTGTGTGACTCCAATGTTTGGAGATGCTTCCTTGCTGATGAAAATCCTTGCATCACTCAAAACACAAGTCTTAATGACTGAGTATATTAGCTCTGCCTCAAATATGTGTAGTACTATCAGTTTAAAATTAAGACTTTTTTTTAGGGCTGCAGGGAAACTTCTCCTTTCCTTCAAGAGGCAACACGTCCTGTACTGGAAGACATTTTTCTTTTAAACAGCAGATAATATTTATAATAAATATCTAGGTCTGGAGAATGCCTTGGTTGCTGGAGCTGCCACTTTTCTGAGCAGTGTGAATTCTGAGCTTTTAAGCAAAGTGAGAATAATTTTTAAAAAAGCATGAGTTCTCCTGTCTTCAAAAATCTATCTGTTATCAACAAATAAACAAAAAAAAATCCTGTCAAAAAAGTCATAAATATTGAGTTTCTTCTCTGATTTGTTTTTCATGTGGGATATTTCTCTTGTGCCTGTAGCTGCCCTTTCTGTGCAGAAAGATGCCATGATCTGGTGGCTCAGGTGTTGTCTTACAACCAAAACACCTAGGTTCTCTTCCCACAGGTTTCCCAGCTATTGCATCGAACTAAAGGCAGCAATAAAACAAACAAACAAACAAAAAAGGATGACTCTCACTGCTGAAAAAAAAATCAGTATAGAAATTAATTTGCTCATCTTTGACACCAAGCTTTTCTTCAACACCTACCCTAAAAGCCTTTGCTGCAGGGAGGGGTGGATGTGTCACGCTTGCTGCAAGGCTATGACAAGGCAGAGTTTGTGGTTTTTCTTTTTTTTTAAACTGTTTTAATCTGTTCTGGAAGTCTGTTTCTTGCCACAGAAAATCTAATCATATTCTTCTCTGCATGAGTGGTTTAGAGAATCCCTCTGTATCTTTCAACATGGAAATTCTGCTTGCATTTACACTGCCTAGCAGTGGTGTAGTGCATGGTGGAAACTCAGCAGGAGGAGCAGCCTCCTCATACCTGCCACCTTTGCCTCCTGAACTGTGATTTTTTTCCCCCTCTTCTAGGCTTAAATCTTATTTTTTTGGTGATTTGCAGATACTTCTCTTGCTTCCCACATAAATTCCAACAGTATGACCAGATGTCTACTTCATTTCTCTCAACACCCTTTTACAGATCTCACCCTAAATGTTAACAGCAACCACAAAAGGATCATGCAAATCACCTCAAGCAGATAGCCAAAACATTATCTCATGTTGGCCTAGATGATACAGTGTTTGCAGCTAAAATGCTCCCTCAGGATCCTGGGCAGATGTCTCTGGGCTTTTTGGCTGTTCTCTGGGATGGGCCAAGTCAAGGCTCAGCCATTTCCCCATGTAGGAAATGTGCTGTATGAACAGAGGCGTCTATAAAACCAAAAATCTATTTCTTGGTTGCACCTTCACCCAGAGGGATGCAGATACCAGCCACAAAAGATGTACCTAAAGAGAAAGACTTCATGCAAGTGGCTGATAGGTGGGAGAAGGTGATCATCTTGCTATCAGTCCAGCTGACAAAGTTACTGTTTGGAAATCCTGCCACTTTCAGGGGCTGTTCTGCCTGTTGGCAGTGGGAACAGAACAGTCTAGGGCTCACAGGCAGCTACTGCAGAACACAAGATTTTTGCCTTAAGAACCTGACTCTTTCACTCACCTTGATAAATTCATAAAGGTTGGATGCTGGGCTGTGAAACGTGCTCTGCTCACCCCTCACTGGCATGCTCATCTTCCTTATTTTTTTAATTTTTTATTTCTTATTATTTTTATTTTATTCTTAATTTCTTATTAATAAAATTTTTTATTAAAATTTTATTTATTGTGTTTTCCTATTTGCAAAACTTCTAATTAAATTAAATTTTCTGAGATTCACAGTCAGAAAGTGGTGCTTAAAAATTGTGTTGTTCTTTCTGCTACTTGATTTATTTTTTTTTTTTCCCAAGGCCTGGGTGAGATTAGAAGTTTGAGTTTGCGTGCTGAAGTTGTATTATTGTTTTGTTTAGTTTTCCTAACCACTTCCACATGCAATCAGGTTTTATTGTCAGCTGCTCTCTATGGTTGGTCTCTGGGGAATGTAGTTTGTTGTGAAACTCATAACAGTTGGTTAGTTTAATTTTTTTCAAATGTTAAGTTGTCATGTTTGGATTTCCACCAGTTGTCTTTACCCAGCCAGAGGTGGGCAGTGGAATAAGCAATGATGTGTAAGAAGGGCTCATCAGAACTTCAAATTCCTGTAGAGGGAGAAGTGGGCAAATTTATCACCGCCCTCACATCCTTTCTGCATTAAAATTAAATATCTTGGAATTTTTCACTTCCCACAGAGCAGGAGCATGAAATTTCGTTTAATTAATAATAGAAAGATTTTTTCTTTCACAATTTTAAACAGAAAAGGACTGGGCTCCCTGTGAAGATTGCAGCAGGGAGCCTGTGAGCCCAGACCTGCTGCTCACCAGGGAGGCTCCAGGGAGGCCAGGAGCTAGCAGGAAACCAGCCAGGTTTCCCTAGGAAGTGTGTTTGTTCACCGTTAGAAGATTTGATTCAATCAATCTGTTCCTGCAGAAAATATATATATGCATATTTTTTCAGGAACTGGCATTTTCCTATGGAGGAAAAAAAATGCAAAGGTTTTGCTGAGTTAAAATTGGAGATTAGTGAGCGTGATTTTCTTAGCTGCATTGGTGAGAAAGCCACATGTACTTTGTAAATGTATGTAAATATATGACGATCTAACATACAGTTAAGGCAGCTGTACCAGACCTCTAAAATGCAGCCTATGGATGACCTAAAATTATCCTTAAGGATTTTTGTGCTGTTATCTGTCCACCTAAGACCAGCACTGGAATGAGCAGACTACTGGGATATTTTCCTGCCTTGCAGGGTGAGGCTGTGTGGAAATGAGACGCCAGAGAAAGCAAAAGAAGAAGCCAAAACCAGTTATGGTGAGAATATGTGTACCCTCTCCAGGCTTTGCATATTCAGTGTGAGTCCTGTGCATTTCCCTGTGGAATTTATTCTTTTAAACCAACCCTCTGATCGTGGCCTTGATCCCACGGTGCCAACAGCTGGAAGACTTGAGGAATTGGGAGTCTGCTCTGGATTTACGTATCAATTATTGGTACCAGCTGACAGAGCCCTGAGCACTGACTGCTTTTTCGGCAGCCTGAGGGCTCTGCTTTCCCCAGAGAGATGTTTTGGACAATGTTTTGTAGGCCAGTGGCCAAGCTGCTGTGGTGGCAGCATGGGCACCACAGGAGGGACAGAGTGCTGGTGGAAGGGAGGAGGGTTTGGGGCTGTGTGGGGGAAAGTGGCCTTTGTTCAGCCCCTCAGGAATTCCCTGAGTATTCCAGAGGATGGCCCATGGAAGTGAAATCATGATAGAAACAGAGTTTCTGGCCCCAGGCACCAGGCAAGAGCTGAAGCAATTTGTCCTGGCAGGTATGATGGACAAAGGCCTGGGGGCCTCATGTGCTCTTCAGTGTCTAGGAATCTAAACACCAAGAAAAGAAAAGATTTTTTTTCACACAGGCTGCCAAACAGAGATGGACTCCTGCCAAGGTTTGCATATGGACACCTTTCTACCCTGTGCTTGCTCAGCAGACTCTGTAGGAACAAAAACCTGTAGTAAGGAAGGAAAAGGTTTAAATCTTGAGTGAGTTCTGGAGATCCTGCAGCATTTCCTACCCTTCCCTTCATAATCTTGCCCTGTTGCCGTGGCTATAGGCTTTTCTAGAGGAAAACTGGATTTACATGGGGCCACACATCCAGTGCTTCCAGCTCCATTTCGCAGGGAGGGAAGAGGAGCTGTGGTGGTGGAGTATAAAGATGTAGATGGCTCTCTTTGGTAAAGCAAATGTGGGTGGGAGGAGTAAGACTAAAGTTCTAATTCTCTGTGTGTGGAAGTGATGAGCAGACTGATCCCCTGGCAAGACAGAGCAGTGCCACTGCCTGATGTGAAGGTCTTACTATTTAATAACCAGATGAAATCATCTAGTTTCTAGCTGCAGGAAATGAAAGGCTCTTTGACTCTCTGAATTTTCACCCGTGTGAAGCTGTTGCACTCGTTGTCCTGCCTGAAGAGAGCTGTGTTTAGTCCCCAGCTGGAACTCGGTTTGTATTTTAGTGGAAACACTTTGGAAACACCTTGTCCCATGGCACTGAGCCCCACCAGTGACTCAGTGCTGACTCAGAAGAGAAGGCTCCACTCACTGAATCAGCCACAGAGCTGTGGGACAAGGCGAGGTTTTCCTTGGCTCTGTCCATCCCAACAGTGATCAGACCTGTCGATCTACTCAGCTGGCTAGGGGGGGTGAGGTCACAGCTCAAGAGGATGAAGTCACATCAGAACATATTTGTAATGAGAGAAAAAAAAAAAAAAAGACATTTTCACAGACTTGGTTGTTTGTCCAGGATGTAGAAGGAGGTCTAATGCAGGGCACTCAGATTTGGAGCTCTCTGGATGCTTCTTTTAGGATTTTCTAAAGGGATATCATCATTAACACTCCAGAAATGAGAAGACACAAGTACTCCTTGGGGTTTTTTAACTGAAATATTATGCTAATATTCTGTCTGGTTCAGATTTTGTTTTCCCTGCGTGAGTCTTCTTCACAATGGTGGGGTTTGAATTTTTTGGACTTGCTTATTTTTTTACTCACTCACCCTTATATCAGCTACAATGCTTCTCATAGGGAGTAGTGGAAGAAGCCAAAAATTATGTTATTACTATGTAACAGAGCTGGTATATTACTCACCTTTCTAAAGTAAAAGTCACATAATGAATTAAGTGGAATGATGCCGAAAAAGGGAATTTTAAGTTGAAACTTCACAAAGAAATTTTATCAGATTTGTTATTCTGCAGAATATTTCCCTGCAAAGGTGACTGAAAGAAGATCCTTAACAGGGTATTTGACTACACCTGCATGGAGTGAGCTCCTTCAGCAACAGAGCGAGTAATCCTGTCCCTCTCACTCCTGCCATCTGTGACTGCAGCAAAATGAGTTGAATATTTGCTCCCTACGTATTTATTGCCATGATAAATTTTCACTGGGACACTGCTGACCCTGTCAGCCCTCTGTTTTTGGTACTGGGCTGCCACACGGTGGCCTCCTTCAGAAACCTGGAGAATGAGAGGGAGGAAGGGAGAATATCAAGTTGATAAGGAGAATGAGCGAATGCAAACGTCATGATTCAGTTTACAGTGTTTGTTAATTCCTTACTGGGTGGGGAAGCAGAGTTTTATTTTGTACAGTCAAAGCAACAAGAAGAAACAAGCATGAGAACACAGAAAAGAAGAGGTAGGAAACCCCTGAGTTAACTAACAAAAAGGTCTTTCAAGAAATAGATAAAAGAGTTTGTATGAAAGTAGAAGAGTTTTCTCTGATTTAATACTACCTGCTTTCTTTTCTTTGCTACTTCCTCTTTTCTCCCTAGAGACAGACAGCTAAAATTTGAAGCTTTTTCCTTTTAGATGAGCTCATGCTGGGAGGATGTTCAGGGTGGAGGTTTGGTTTTGTACTGCTGGTAGATTGAAGCACAGCCCCTCCTCAGGCAGTGGAGAAATCCTGTTTTGATCCAGACCTGGAACCTATGTGATTTTCATTTCACCTGAAGTGTTCCTTCAGGCAGGTTCTGCCTTTGAAAAGTGTCATAAAATGGTTTGGAGGTGGAAGGGACATTAAAAAGCATCTTGTTTCAAACTGCCTGTCATCAGCAGGGGTGCCACCCACTAGCCCAGGTTGCTCAGAGCCCCATCCAACCTGACCTTGGACACTTCCAGGGATGGGGCATCCACAGCTTCTCTGGGCAGCCTGTTCCACCAGGAGGGAGCTGGGAATGGGGTCTACTTCCAAATCCTTCTGGGTTATTGCTTTGTGATAAAATTTATGGGGTTTTGCTGCCCTATAGGTTGAGATTTTGACACCCTCACTCCCCTATGTCTTCCTCATTCCTTTAGGAAGGTAATCCATGGCAGGTGATCAGTCCTGGAGGCTTCTAATGCACCTGACCCTGACAGGTGACCACCCTTCTGTGACAAATAACCTGAGACAACAGAAAATGTGACAGTGTGAGACACTCTGATTTTCTGACATTGCAAATACACACATCAGACTATCAGGAACCTTTAAATGAAAGACAGGATTTAGGAAGTTTGGACTTCTGTGGTGTCATGTGCCTGCAGTCAGACAAGGTGTGTTGGTTCATCAATATGAATTAATGCCAAATAAGGAAGCAGGAAGGTGGGAAAATTACCTCTGTCTGTAACAAAAGACTTCTTAAATCTTAAAAATAGTTTCATGTGATTATATGTCAGGTTTAGGTCTGTTATTTTATGTAATCATCTGTGATAGGAATGTTCTGTACCTGCTTGTTCGAAGGATAAGCATCCTGTGCCCTTTGATTTGTCATAGTCTGAAGAGTCTGATGTTGTTTAGAGCAGGTGAATGTGAAATATATTTGTGTGAAAGCTCTGGTATCTTCATTTTAACACCTGCATGTTAGTGCTATTAGAGTGGTGAGTGTTTCCTTGGTGAAATTATTGCTTGCTTTGTCATTGTGCTTATCAGGCTCTTTTTATTTTGTCATAAATTCCAGTGCAAGCAGAGAAGAACAAGTGACTGAGGCAGTTGTTGTAGGTAAAGCTGTCCCTATTTGGGGAATTTTAATTTAATCTAATTTACTGCCAATTAACACAAACTTCTGGTCTTCAGGTTGAAAAAAAGAGGGATAAAACTAATCAAATAAACACTTTGGTAGAAAACCTTCCTGCCTCTTCCCCCAAGCTCAGCAGAAGTTTGATCAGCATTCACAGGAGCAAAAGCCTGGATGTAACAAATGAGAGCTGGAATTGAAACTGTTGTAAAGAGACCTGGTGGGGCACCAACTTTCCTGGATGTGTATTTTGAATAAAAGCCACCACTTTCTGCAATCTAATGGATGTCTCTTAATGATCTGTTTTTCTGAGAGATGGAGAACAGGTTTGTTTTGAAAGGAAAAGTCCATACTGGGAAAGTATGTGCCCTCAAGATCCCCAAAGGAAGTATACAGAGGAAACAAAATTCTGTATTCAACTGAGTGAGGTTTTCAGAGGCCCTCCTCATGAAAATCCCAATGTAATTAGCCAGAAAAGAGTTTGTCAGAAAAATTGGATGAATTTTTAATGTGGAAATAGCCCATGTGGTATCTCTTTCAAGTGATTTCACAAAGAATTTTAAAAATATATGTATATATTTCCATTTCGGATAATGTTTCAAAAGAATAAGATGGTGCAAAAAGAAACTGCACATTTTGTTTGAAATTTGATTTAATCTTTTATATATGTTCTGTTAGTAAAAAATGTGATGAAACTTTCAGCACAGAGAAAGAAGTTTTAAGCAGAAAGAAGAGCAAAGCCTTCAGTGTGCATTGAATTGCTACTGTCATTAATGGTTCTCAAAACTGAATAAAAAATGAATGTTTTATGAGTTAATGGGAGTAGTTATATTTAATTCCTGAATAACCAATTTCCTATATTTCAATTTGTTAAATATATAAGAACAGTATATACAAATGAAGCAGTAAAGCATTTCTTTAAAATAATTGAAAATTCTTAGTCATTCTTTTTTAACAAAACAAATTTCACGGTTTTTATTCCATGGGAAATTTTGGGAATAATCTTTTTCTTTAGGAGTAAAACTTCACTGAAAAAGGTGGAGTTTCTTGCAAAATAAATGCTAGATTTTTAGAAACTTTAGCTCAGAGTTTGAAGGATAGCCACAAACATGTTTAGTTTCCTGCTGGAGAATGGGAGTTGAGCCCTGAAATCTCTGGGAACTAATAAGAGAATTCTTGTCTGGCTGGAAAAGAAAAGAGAAAACCCATCACTGAGAACTGCAACATCCTTGTAGGTATTACTCAATGTACCCTCTGGAATGTTCATCTGGGTCATGTTTGGAGCCCAGAATTTTTGGTGGGGTGTGTTTGGGGCAGATGGAGGTTATGACACCCATGTCAAAATCCTACTGGCAGGAGGAAGAGGGTGTTTGGGTGGGAATTCTGCTTTCTCAGCTAATTTAGGGCCCTGCCATGGCATGTCCTTAGTGGGAGTCCTAAAAGTCTTTGGAAAACATCTGCCAGATGTGTTCTGAGTGCGGGGGATCCCTCCTCGGTGGAAGAAAAGGAGACTAAATGAATTGTGAATAGTCTGCTTTAATTTCTCATCCCAGGTGTCACAGCAAGAGGGGGAATCTGAGGCCTCTCACTGATGTGTTCTTCTGTGGTGCCTGCAGCTGAGTTTAACTGGATGTGGGCTCTTTCCAGTGCTGTATTGCCAGGTTTTTGTTGGAAACATGTTCTTTCAAACCATACCTTCATCAGTGTCCTGGGGCATTGCTCCAGTCCTGGTCCTGCCTTCTTCCCCAGGAGTTTTCTCTGGGATGCAAAGGTTTCTCGTGGATACCTGGTCTCTGGCAGCATCTGCTGTCAGTGGTTTCTGTTCCTCAGCAAACTGCTTCCTGGAGCTGGGGTATGAGAGCAACTAGAGCACAAACCACAGAAAAATAACCTGTGGGTTAATCCAAGCAGAGCTGAAGTGGTGGTGGCTGTAAGTGGGCTGTAAAATCCAAAGGGCAGGTTAGAAAAACAGGCAGAGCAATGCCATTTAAAACACTGTCAGCGTGCCTGGGGTGGTGGAAGGAAGGCTGCTACTTACAGGCTCCTGGAGACAGAATAGAGTTACACAGGAGCTTGGATGGTTTTCCCTGTATCTCCTGCAATTTAGGTAAATGCTAGCTGAAACTGTGTGATGGTTTTGGCTTCTTTTTCCCTGCTGGGTTTGGGATTAATACATGGGAGTTGAAGTTCATGTTTGGACTTGGATGTTTATTATTTCTTATCTGTTTACAGACTCACGAGCTGTGAGCTCTAACTAGCAAGTTAGAGAAATAAGGTAAAATGGAGAGCTTCTCTATCTCTAGAAGGTCTTTTCAAGGACAATCCATCTAATCATGAAATGCCACCTAAATTATTTTTACTTTAAACCAAATAACTAACTACTTGAAGTCTGCAATGCAGACTCCAACAAGCAATTACAGAAAATCACTCAAACCCATGAAGAAGAAGGAAGAGGAAAGTGAAGAAGGACTCAGACAACACACAAAGTCATCCATTTTAACTCACATGATGCTTGCTTGAGGGTGAGCACCTTTTAGCACAGAAAGCCTGAAATTTTCAGCCTCTAGGGTTCCAACAAAACTGTTCTGCAATTGGATGAACACTTGCATTCTGGTTGAAAGGACTGGGAAGCAGGCTCCCGGCTCCTCTGGGATGTGCTGGTTGCAGCGTGGGTATGGTCCTCCAATAGATCTTCAGGGTGTGGTCCTAATCTCCAGTAGATTCAGAAAACCCATATTTGCATCATAGCAAAGCAGGGACTATAATGAAATTAACTGCAGTAAAGGAATAGTACAAATTCTGGCCCTGCTGAGCTGTACTACCTCCCAATATGTTCTTCCAGTGCTTCTATTAAGTAAGTTCAGGTCTGAGGAGGCTTCTTGCTTTTCTAAGTAATGTACTTTTCTTGAACTTCTTGTCATTCCTAGAATGGATTTTTATAACACCCAGCTTCTTTCTTCTACTAGAAATGGAGCTGTTCTAAATGTAATTTTGAGAACTACAACTTTGGAAGTTTTAACAGACACCACAACACAGTGTGTACTCAGTGTCAGCAGTATTTGGTGTGTCACAAAATACTCCTTTGGTGAATTTTACTCTGTCTAACTAATGTCTGTGTTGCTGTCCCAACCCCTTTGCAATCAGTCAGGCTGATTTAATCAGTTTAGAAATCAGGGGAGCACTGGAGAAGTGGTGTGTCAAACCAAGCAAAACAGAAGTGGAGCTCCAAACCAAATACAATGTTGTAAAGGTCTCCTACATCACAGATAGGGGCTCTTCATGGTCCTTGTGAATGCAGGGGTGTTGGCAGGTGGGTTTTAGCTTCTCCAGATTTAGGAAATGATGTCACACCACATATACAGCTTGAGAAATTTCTGAAAGAAGGAATGTAAGTGTTAGCAATGACCTTGGGTTATTTCATTTATATAAGGAGCATCCTGCTGCAAAGGTGCTACGCTTTGTAATATTAGTTTTTATAATAATACCAGTATTTTTTACAGTGTGTTACTCCCATATTCTTCTTTTTCACTAAGAAGCCTGTGCTTGATGTAATGTAGACAATGGCTCAGAGAAATGCAGTTCAAGGTTTCTTAGCAGTGGCTTTTATGCAGTGGTACAAAATGGACTTAAATGACATTTTATCTACAGGGAAGTGTATGAGACCCATTTTAATCAGCTGAATGTCATTATGGTACAAAAATTCAAAGAAGCACAACTGAATTAAGTAAATCATCTCACCACATCTTTTGACTTTAAGCCTTAATGCTTATAATTTTTCTCCATCCACCACCTCCTTTAAAGACTGCAGAAGAAAGGTGACCCAGCCAGCAGTGATGGCAATCCATGGCTTTTCCTTGGACAGATCTTCCAACCCTAGGGAGTTACAGGCAATTGGGAAAATCTGTAATGAAGAAGAAAGTTGTCAGATTTTTTGCTAAAGAATGTACTAGTTTAAATTTACTCAAATTTCTCTATTTTGCTAATTATTATGGCCGCATGTCTGAGTAGGAAATAGAAGTGTGATTTAAATACCATAATGAAAACAAAACTCTTTTTAAGTGCCAATACAGAGAGTCTTACAGTGGAACTTCTGCTGGACTCCCTTCAAAGATGGTCCAGCCCCAGGGAGAAAATGCAGCTGAATATGATTATGCAAAAGAGTAGGTGATTTCCACCTTTGATCACTGGCTGATCCTAAAATGCTGAAAAAATTATCAAGAAGAGTGTAGCAGTGGTTTTAGGAGTGCAGTTTTACAACTGGTGAGAAGCACACTGCTCTACCATCCTGGCCAAACACAATGTATCTTTATTTTTTTTTTCTTCCTTAACCGAGAAATGCAGTATGACAGGTCACAGCCTGAATGGGTTTGCCTCACATGAGGAAAAAATAAAAATATGTGGGATGTGGGGGTGGTGTTGTTTCTGTTTAATTTATGGTGAGGTGGTGGTTTTTTATTTAATTTGTGTAAGGTTAAAAGCAGGTATTTGGAAACTTGTTTGCTGTCACTTAAAAGGTGTTACAGGGAGGTCTTGAACAGGAAATTGTGAAAAGGTTGTATGCCTTTGAATCAATCCTTTATAAAGAGGTGCAACCAGAGGGGTTGAGTAAAGGCTAGGATTTATTTGCATAGGAAAGTAAATTATGCATGTTATATGCATAAAAGAAAAGGAGAAGAGCTGTGTGGCAGTGAAAATGTGAGCTGCTTCTGTAAAAGGCTATTTTTTACTTTATAAATGTGGCACAGTGTTGACAGCATCCATGACATCATGTGATGTAAATGATGTCAGCAACTTGGTGCCACGCGATTGTGTATTTTAACTCGCATTTCAACAAGAAAAAGACAAACACTTGGATTTTCTTTAAAATGTGAAAAGTAAGGGCTCCAAATTATAAGCTCCAAATAAAAATAGTCCACTCTCCCCACCAAAATGTTTTGCTCCAGTTTAGGGGAAGCAAGCTGGTCTCCATCACCCAGCACAGGAAAGCAGATGCAGGTGCCAAGGTAGGGGTGCTCTTCTCTCTGCTTTGCTGAGACAATTTCTCTGGTTTTAATGACACTTCTCCTTCTCCTGACCAGTGAGATCAGGACCAGAATCCAGCTGTAAGATGGCAACATGCTGAGGAAGTTGCAGCCTGATTGCCTGTAGTTAATCCATAAAGTAATTCTGTTTCTTAGACATTTATCTCTTCTGCAGTACTGACTCGGGTGATAATGTGAGGGAAAAAAAGCACCCCTCGGGTAAGAGAGTGGATTTTTGCATTTCACACTGCTTCTGAAGAGCTTCCTGGTGCTCTGCTGGCAACAGAATGATAATTTTCCACTCTGCTACTTCTCAGTGTAAGACAAAAAAATTCTGTTAATGGTGAAATGGTGAGCTGCTATGTTAATTAGTTAATCATTTAATTGTTTCTAATAGCTGTTTCTACTAGGGCAAGGTAAAGGGATATGAGTCTAGCTGTCCATATTTATTTTTAAATCTGGAAGAGAGGAGGGTTTATACCTGGATGTGTATTTCTGACTGGATGGATTTTCCACGAACATCATTTACAGAGAAAATATATTGACAACAGACTTTAAGCCTTTTCCTTTTGGGAACTCAAAATCACTAATTACTCTTCAATCCTGCCTCTTGATTTCCTTATTTTTATTGGCCTTCTTTTGGAAGAGAACATAAAATAACTCTGTATATGCTGAGCTTTAGTGGTTCTAACTGATTATACTTCTGCACTTAATTAATAAGGAATTATGGCAAATAACTCTTACTGTTCAGCATTCATTGAAAAAAAAAAAATCCTGGAAATAATGGAGGCCAGATGAGAGAGAGAGAGAGAAATTAAACTCTGAAAAGTGGGCTGGTGGGGCAGCTGCTTTCCCAGAAGCCATGTTCTATAACCCCATATACGCTTATTTATCTGGGAAGTAGAAAATTTTGAAAGGAAAAGCCTGTACTGGAGAGGTTAAAGTCTGCTCTTACTCCCCTGTGGTGTGTGACAGCCCACCTATTATTCTCTCAAGTCTGGCTGATCTTTTGAGGTGTTTTGCAAATGAGTGGCATCAATTTGTGGTGGCAGGGGAATTCCTGTGGAGTCCAGGTGATCCCCATGGGTTGTGTGATTCCTGATGAGGGGAAACAGGGTAGCTGCACCCTAAAAATGTAGGTATGTAGCTAAGAATTTTTATAGATGGTAGGCAGAGGAGTAATGTTAAGGTTTTTTTTAAATCCTGAGTGTATCCCAAGTACCTCAGCTGTAACCTGGTGCTGAACAGTTGTATCATGGCAGCACATAATGCTCTTCAGGTGTTACAAGAAAAAATAATATCACCAAAGCACACTCCAGCTTCCTTCAGTGTTTTAAATTTCACCACTGGGTTTTTTCGTTTGGTTCTGTTGAATGGTGCTGTGTCTGTGAGCAGGTAATTAACCCATCCCTGAAGTGTATTCTGTCTCCAGAGGTACGCTACATTCATACAATAAGTTAACAGTGAATTCTTGAAGTAAATGAAGCAATTTTCTGGAGTCTACCTGCTGAAAAAAAATGCATTATGCACTGCCAGCCAGGTTTAAGCTGTTCAGATACTGCTTTGTTTGTCTCACTTGTGGCTTCATCACTTTACAGTGTGAATTGCAGATGTCTGATGATCAAAAACCTCCCTAATGCCTGTTGAGAAAATTTAGGATAGAAACCAACACAAGTTTAGGAGTTCGCTCCTGTTATATCATTGAATAAAACCAATTTGATATCTTTAATGAAATGAGACAGTCTGGAGGCAGAGAATAGCTCATGTTTACACTGGGAGGGCATTGGAGAAACTGTCTGTTCCCAAATTCAGGGTACAAATTGTTTTGCAGCTAAGGGTCAAGAAGAAAATACCCTCTTTTTCCCTCCCCATATCCTGCAGGATGCTATAGAACAATTAAGTTCATTGGGAGTGGGGGGGCAGGATTATTCCTCTCACGGAAACATCTGGAATTGGTAAATATCTGAGGTGGGAGACCCTCTTAGAACAGAATATGAAGGATTTCCACCATGGAACAAACCAGCTTTTTATTCTTTCCTTTCTCCTGTTCTCAGCTCTTTTTTAAGTGACAGATTTTAAGACCTGAAACGTAGAAAAAGCGTGTCTGTGCTTAAGGGGGAGATAGGAAGGAAGAACTTCAGCCAAAATGAACATTATAGACCAGACAGAGGATATGCTTATTCAGGATGGGATGAAAGAAGAAAATACTTCTCATGACATGAGACCATTTGAACTTTCAGATACCTGGAAATAACACTGGTAATGGCAAAATAGAGTGGAAGTTTCTTCTAGAGAGTAGAAAAGCAGGGGAAGGATGGAAGGGGCTGGTTTGTCTCAGAAGGACATTTCCCCAAACACGAGTTAAAAATCGTGAATAAATGGAAGTTACTCGCTGCTGACTTGGAACTAGCACTTCTTTTTGCCTTTGTTTCTCTGTCATGGTTTTTAAAATACATGTAGCAGATATATATTCAAAAGAGCTATTTTTTATAGGCCCTCATATTTCCTGGCTGAGAAGTTACTTCAGAGCAGAAAACCTGAAACTTCCTGAGCCTCAGGCAAAGTGGAGCCATACATGATAAACTCCTCTGCAACCGTAATTTTTACATGGCTTATTTGGCTTGTGCTTATTATGATTTCTGCCTGGTTTTCTGGTGGCCCAAACAGAAGATTCTGTGGTAACACTCTCTTCCAACAGAGAGTAATTGGTCTTTGTATAGATACACTAATCTGATAATTTTTCTGCAAGGAAAAGATTTGTCTTGATGTTTTTGCATCAAGGCTAAGTGGGAGGAAGCAAACCCAGTCTGTGTCAGCTGATGTTTTGAACTGAATGAGGCTTGCCTACCAGACTTAGGGAATTTAATAAATGTGACTTGTGTGGTATATACTACACTATTAAGCCTCCTGCCTATCTCTTGCCAAAAGCAATTTCAATTAGAGCACTTTATTTCCAGGACTTCCCCCACCCCAACCTTCTCTTCAATGTATCTGTATTTGACAGTGGTATTATTTTGTAAATATATGCTTGTGTTTAGCACATACTACACCAGAACTGGCTGTGCTGGAGAAGTGAGAGTTCTCTTTAAGAATCTACTAAAATCCCTTTTTTTCCCCCCAGGAAGTTATGTAGTTTTTTTCTGCTGAAAACATGCAGTATGTGGCATCAGTGATAAATTGACTTGATTTACTCTAGATTTGTAAAATAACATTTTAAACATATATTTGTTAAATAACATTTCTGTTGAAATTGTAATGTTGGATGCAACCTGATCCTTTCTAAATTACCCTGTTCTCAAATTTCTATCAGCATGTTTAATATAAATTGCTATTATCAAATTAAGATGTTACAATTTAAGAGTGTCTAAAACATTTTGGTTTTTTTTTTTTTTTCTGTCATCTGTAAAGTAAATATTGTGACAGCTGTCTTACTTCAGATGTCTTCATAATCCTCCTGGTAGGATTTCATATTAATCAGATTTTTTCTGCCTATAGGTTTGATTTCATGGATGTAGAGCTGCTGTGGTGCTCTACTCACCACTATTTTCTTGATCACAACTCCAGCCTATAAATGTGTTCCTCTCTCTGTAAGGTGACTCAGGCCAGGACTAGAAAGTTGTTGTGTGTCATCAAAAGACTGTGAGGACATAAACATTTTCCTCATGACTATCTGAACTGTTAGAGCATCTGAGACTCTGCACAAGGCACAAAACACAGCCCCAGCTGGCCCTTTGCACTGGCCCAAGGATTTCTGTTTGATTATTGACAGGGTTTTTGTGAGTCACCTCAGCCAAATTTCCAGCTCAGACGTTTGCCTGAGTGAGATGTGCATGTGAGGCTTGAAAGTCACCTGAGACTATGGTCTGTCTCCTTCTCCTGCAAACTTTGCTTAAAGCATTCCAGGAAAGAAAAATAATTCTCCAAAGGGTTTTCTGATCCTCCAGAGATTGATTGGTGTGACATCAAGAATGAGCAGTCAGCTCCTTGTAAATTCAGGAGAGGGTGAAGTCAGTCCTGTGTTTAACAGTAATTTTATTGAATATTGCAATAAAGTGTGATCATTTTTGTGATGCCTGTAAAAAGTGCTATAGAAATTGAGCAGTGTTTTATATTCTCAGAGATGCTGCAAGATGTACAGAAACAATTCGTCTGCTTCCATGTTTCACATCCCATTAAATGTGAGGGAGACTTAGGTACCCTCTTTTAAGAAAACTGGGCATTTCAAAAACACTGAAGGACCAGGAAAGGAGTTCAGAATGGAGCAAACAAAATTGAAAGAATACAGCAGCTATTTCAAAACTACAGACAAAAGTAAATTCCTGGCAGGAGAATCCAACCTAGTCAGCCTCAATCTGTGGGGCAAGGAAGGATGCTGAGAACTGAAACCTACAGCAGCTGAAAACCAGAAGTAGCTAATAAAACACAGTTATTAGCTGTGGTTTGCTACGATGCTTTAACCCCCCAAAAAAGGCTGACCCAACAAGCTAAAATTCCTTGAGACACCATCCACAACCTTTTTACATTACCACTAACACTTTAGCTAGTAATTAGGAATTCCTCTGGTTTCCACTGTCACTGTATGAATCATTTAGTTTAAATGTGGGTACCTTAAGTGAGTCTGAATGATTCTGCTGGAATCAGCAAATTAAGTAGACCATTTAATCTTCTCAGCTGCATTTACCTGGCTAGAGGAAACGTGGCACAGACATTTTGAATGTTAATGGGAGACTTTTAAAAATGAAGGTTCCTCTAACTTTTGTAAAGGTCAGCAGGAATGAATGGCACAATTCACATCACCTAAAAAAAATGAAAACATCTTGGAAAGTGTCAGGAGTGAAAAAAAAATAGTATTGAAATGAATAAAGATGTGAAGGGATTAAGTGAAATGAATACAGAATTTGCTTTGGGTCTAGGGATGAGCAGCTCGTGGGATCTGTGTAAGGAAATCAGTTGAAAATGTGGAAATAAACCTAGATTGGGAAATCTAATTCTAAATAAACAATTGGTCTGTAATATCACCATTTCCCCCACCCCTTTATGGAATATGTGGTCTTTGATTAACCAGCATTTTAATGAGTATACATTACACACTTTAAAGAATCAATTGTGAGGCACAAATAAGAAAGCTCTGTGAATGTGGTCTAATGGTAAAATATGAAATAGTCATAACTACTGGTTGCTGAAAAATCCTCCACTCTTCCATTGGTAATGAAATAGGTGAACTAGGCAACTACATAAATTAACTAAATGTGGGATGCCTTGAGTTTCTGTTTAAGTATCTCCTTCGAAGTAGTTACTTTTCTTTCATTGAATTGAAAAAAAAAAGAAAGAACTTGATCTGCTTATTTTCTGAGCGATCCTTTTGGGTTCCATTTGCCATCATATTTGTGTTTTGATGCTTTTATTAAAAATTATTTGCTTGAACGGTTTGTTTCCGTTTTTTTCTTTTATCTTTTCTTCCATGCAACTGATTCAGTGCCATTTTCCTGCCTCAGCAGCATCTGTAGGTCAACTTAGTTTTGTGCAGATTGGTGAGGAATTGCTGTGGGCAGCAGAGTTTTGTGTGGAAGGAAATGCTGCAACTGCTTTATGGGAGCAGATTACATTTCTCACCTGAGGGGCTACCAGTGGTTAAATTGGTTCTGTCGAGATGTCTGTGGGTTCAGTGCCCTGAATTTATTCAAAGTGTCTTTAACCAAAACCAGCATTTAACTTCCTTGCTGGTAGGAAGACTTGGAGCCCATTTGCTCAAAATGAATCCTTAGACATCATTATTAAAATATCATCAAGGGATATCACTCAAGACTGGGGTGCCCTTGCTCTGATTTCTGTGAAAACACAGACAAGGAAATATTCCCTGCCCCGAAGAAATTAAATTGGTAAGACAAAACAAACAGAAGTGTCTGGAAGGGAATGAACTTGGTTGCAGTCACACAGTGAATAAATCTTTGGCAGACCCCAAGGTCTCTTGAATTTCGTGTGGTTGATTTATTTTTTTTAAGAAATGCAACAATGATTTGAAATTGTATCTAAAATGTCAGAAATCTTCTTTTTATCACTTGTTATTGGTCCATAGCTGGAAATACCCTTTCTGTCATATGAAGTGATGTTCCTGACCTGCTGCAGTCCATAATCCCTATCACCTGCCCCTCTTCCCTCAACCTCCCTGAATCCAGGAAAGGTGTGAAAGAATAGAGCATTTCTTATCTTGCATCAATAGCTGTTTATTGGAGGCAGATGAACTCCAGAGTGAGCAAAAAGGAAGATACTTTGCAGTAGCCTAATTTGTAGAGGTGGTAGCTTCTTTTGGAGGCCAGGAATTTGGTCAGTTGTTTCTAATAATGAAAAGATGGAGCTAAAAATCAGTTTACCAATGTCACATATTGGTGAGAGGAATAGAAACAGTGGAGACCACAGACATACCGTGTTTTTATATTGCTTTTTCATCTGGTTTCCAGTTACCTTTTGTGCATATTTGTTTCCTCACCATCTTCCTGTCTCCCACGGTGGTATTTTGAAGTGCTACTGTAATTTTATTACAGTATTTTATGTATTATAAATTTTATGTAGGAGGTCTCCACCAAGGCAACTGAGTGAAGCTGTAGAAGAAGAGACACCAGCTCTGCTTTCAAAGATCAAAGATCACACAAAGACCTCTCTGCTTTCAACCCAGCTGCCTTCCTCTCTCTTTCATACTTGACATCTTATTTCCTACAATTCTGTGGAAAAAAGGATAATTATTAATGACAGAAATGCAAACATACGCACACACACACACACACACACACACATATATATAAGAATTGAGCCAAGATTTACACAGATAGATTAGATTTTAAAAGCATTTTTCTTTATAGTGATTATATCCCTGTTTCAAAAGGCACTTTGGGGTCTCACTCACGCAGAATGCACAAGAAGCCACCAGAACACGAAATAACAGCAGTAACTGGCAAAGCTCCAGGCAGTGGTGCAGGTTCAGGGACTGAATTTGTGTCCTCACACCATGAAACCAACCCTGCAGGGTGTGGTCATGATAGTCCCCGTGTTGGGGTGTTCTCTCACATCAGCTGACTGGTTCTGCCTGGTTTACAAATAATGGTTATTTGTAAAACGACCTAATTTTTTTACATTATTGCGAAGCTCTCTCTGCAGCAGTGGATTCATTCAGGCATTGTAAAATGTGTAAGTGACCATTTTCAAATTTAGTAGCACCTTGAGGTATAAATTAGGGTTAAGGTCCCATTATACCAGACACGGTGAAAACTCACAGGAGTTTTTCCTTGGCAGGGAATTTCTCTTATCTAAGTAGTCAAGAATAGCCACATTTAGGAGGTGAAGTAGTGATGCAGAGAAGAAAACAATCTGCCAACATCGTGCTGAAGACAATAGAAAAGATAAGGAATTAAACCATAGACCTGATTCAGTGTATTATCCAGAACCACTATCGTGTTCCAAAATTAAACAGTAAGACTTACAATTGTATTTAGTAGAAGACAAGGAATAAAGTAGAACTGTCCACCTTAAATCACCTTTCTGCATTTTGTGGTGCTCTGGACTTTTCTTTCCTGGTTTAATTGCCTGATATTTGGGCACAGTGTTGAGGAACATGGATTTTCACTCTGCCCCAGTTATGTGCTTTTAAATCTTCCTATCCTTTCCACTATGGAGACTTTTGATTGCTTATTTTATACCTAACCCAGCCCCTTCTGACCAGAGGAGGTCATTGAGGCTCCCTGTCCCTGTTGCTCATGAGCAGGGTAGTTTTCACCTTGCTTTTTGTACTGCCTTGTGTGGATGGTGTTTTGTACTGCAGCAGCTCCACTCTGAGCCAGCTGCTGGTCCTTCACCTTGTTCTGTGCAAGAGTCTGTGCTCAGACCATGATTTTTTTCTTGCAAGTTTATCTCCTCTTGCTCTCTACATGCCTTTTCCTGGGTTGGATCTTGCCTGTCTGCAACCAGAACCTCTCCTGCTGGCTGGAGTAAGAGAGCCACAAGTGTGCCTTTAATAAAAGAACTTTTAACAGCTCTGAGTTATGTGTTGATGTGTGAGTTCTTGGGTCAATAACATGAGCATGCAGCTCATATTTTGCTGCTTAACTTCTAGTGCAAGACCTCTATTCTGTCACAGGAGTCATGGCAGTTCATGTGTTAACTCCTGGCAAGAGTGTGTGTCTTCTATGTCCTTTTTCCCCAACAAGACAGGAAAAGTTCCACCTTTCTTTCCTCTGCCCTGCTCCCTGTGAAAAGGTTTGTTATGGGCTTCATTGTTGTTACTCTTGCTCCAGTGCTTGACCAGATTTGTAGACTCTGAAATATAAATGCTGCTTTGTTTGCCTGTTCAGTCATAAATTCTGTTCTGGTGTGTGTTCTGCCTGGCTGACCATTGGTGCTGTGCTTCTCATACATTTATTAGAAAACAGCAAAGGAGCCAGAGTCTCTGAAATTATATTCACTCCTTGCCAGGGACATTATTTGCAGAGATGCTGCAAGTTCTGCTCCTCTCCATCTAAGCATGCACACAAGCTGCTTTCTTGGCCTCTTCCATCAAACTGTTCCATTTAGAGCTTTTCAGTTTTACATTATAGCAGGGAAAAATTAAAGAGTTCTGGTGAGGGGAGTCCTTCCTTTCTGTTTTCTGTAGCTCTTTCCTTGCTAAAACAGAAGAAGGGCTGAAATAACACAGGAATGAATTGATGGTGGGGGAATGGCCAAACCAGGAGCAGGGCTACAGGACTCAGCAGTGTCCATGCTGTGCAATGTGAAGAATTTCAGGGTAACATCATTGACAGTGCCTGAATTAGGAACTGGAGGATTTAGGAGGAGAAATGTTCCTGTTTAGAAGGTCAAGATTTCTCTGTGTATTCTGTTCCTTGTCCTGTGCTTAACATTGATAACGCCAGAAGGAAATCCCTATTTTCTCCTTCATCTACAATTAGACATGCTGTATTTCACTTACAAGTAACTTTCAAGAAACTAAAGCAAAACAAACCACTCTGTGATTCCTCTTTTCTTTAAATGCTGATTTTTGTCTTTTTTGTTCAGATAGAGTAGGGCGATACAGACATCTCTGTGAGCATTGTCCTTACACACTGTGAATCCCGAGGGTTTTTTTTTTTTTTTTTGCAAGAAAGCAGCTCCGGAGATAGATTTTCTTGTTTCCAGCTCAACTATGAACTCAGCTGTGCTGGTTTTTCCATTGATGGCATTTTAGGTTCCTCTCCTGATACATATGTTTTGATATTTGTGTGACATCTGCTAGTACAGAAAACCAGGTGTGGTGTGACGAAGGCAAGGTCTATGTTACTTGTCAAGTTATATAATCTTAAAAATCTGTCATAGGAACATAAAGTATTAGAGTTTAAAGATGGAGCACTTGTAAGTCTAGAGTAGGTGTTTGCTTTTATTTAGAATAAATGCTTGGATGTTTTCACAAAGTGACTGGAATTACAGGCATTCTGTTAAACCCTTCAGCTTTCCCCCCTTGGTTGCTTCATGAAATCACCCAAAGTTTTCCCATCACATAACATGGTGGGCTTTTCTACTGCAGCTCTGTTGTGCTTCACTTTTCCCCAGAAAAATGAAATCTTCCAGAAATGGTATCCAGGCAGGATGCAGGGAAGTAGGAGATCTCTGTAGCTTCTCTTTGTGGTGTAAACCAAAGCCTAGGCTTCATTACTGCCCCTTTGAAGAAATGTAAGAGGAGCAGTTGCTGAAATTGCCAAAGTGTGATTGCTGGGACGTTGGACTTTGTCAGCTGTGAAGACAAATGTGTTCTGAGACTGGGTGTGTGCTCCTGCACAGATTAGGGAACAGGTACAAAAGATGGCATGGGTTCACAAACTGAGAGGAAAGGGAGCTCTATAAAAACCAGACAAGCCCAACCACCAGGGAGAAATCTGAGTTTTGAGGGCTAAGTCAGGTGAGGGGGCACCAGCAGCAGTGGCACATTGAGGGAACGTTTTGCTGAGTGTGTTGTGCTGGCTGTGTCAGGCTCTGAGGCTCCTGCTGGTTCCCCAAAACAGCAGAGACTCCTCCCTGGCTTTGCCTTGGCACCAGCGGCACTGAGGGACAGGAGCAAGGGTTGTCCAGGTGGCAGTCCAAGAGGATGCAGCTTTCCTAGTTCAGGGTATGTATGATCTTAGAAGGAAATAGAAAAATCTGCTTGGTTTTCCATCTTTATTCCTTTCCCTTTCCTTTTTTGTCCCTTTAGTATGTGCAACATACATCTCCTCTGGAATCTGTCCCAAATGATGGTGTTTAGCCTTTTCATGTCATGCCCACCTGCTATTTTTCAGACATTTCTGAAAATTACTGGTTTCACAATAGGATTGCAACACATGTCAGAGGAACAGGGACATTAGGACAAAATTGGAGAGGGAGGAAAATATAAATGCGTCCAGAGTGGTTATTTCATGTTAATATGCAGATGTTTTTTACTGCATAAAGACATGGGGGACCATGTGGAACTTGCTCTCCTCACTCCTTTTGTCCCAGTCCTATCCCCCCAGTTTTGCATTATGTTTGATTGTTGCATTTCCTTGTAACCAAGAGTGTGTATTATCCTTGAGGCACCATCTGTTTGCTTTGTGCCTGTCTGAAACACCACCCTGGGGCCTGGCACACACGGCCCCTGAAGGCTCTGATGAGGCACATTAATACCCTGATGGACAGGGCAGTTCTGCACTTCCTTGATGCTCCTGGGTTGAGCATGAATTCAACAAACTCCAGCCCAGGGGACTCTTGAACATTCTGTAGTCAACAGGAATTGGTGCTGGTTTGGAAATGTAGGTGAAGATTGCAACAAGGCATGTGTGTTGTTACAGAAGGTTTCTGTTTTGGAGTAAATTTGGAAAGAGTGTATTTTCTCTTGTAATGCAGCGTGAAGACACAATTCTCATTGCTCATTTCAGCTGAGCTAGAATCTGACCCAGCTGTCTTTGAGCTGCAGCTGAATTAGCTCCTGAGTCAGTTATAATCCACTTCTGAAGTGTGATAGGAATCCCATTTTCCCTGACTCATTTTTAGCCCCGTTGTCAGTAATTCAACATGATCTCCAATAAAGATATGACAAACTCAATTTTTCCCTATTACAGTTGCCTTTTTTAAGCAATAACATTTTTCTCAGACTGTATTTTTTTGGTTTGTTTTGCATAGCCCAAAAGTCAAAGCCACAAAAGAATAATCAACAACACCTAGGTCTTTTGGAGTCCACACTTTGTGTGGTTGTGTATGTCAGCATCCTTTTCTTCAATGCAGTACAGCAGAGAGGAAGCATATCCAAAAGAAGGGCAAAGATTTCTCCAATATTTAAAGAAAAAAAAAACCCCAAAAAAACCACATTTTAAACCACATGTTTTGTGAGTTAAAGCTGAATTCTGTTTGCTCCAAGCTTTCCATTTTCTTTCAAAAAACCCCCAGCTCTGAACTTAAACTATAAAAAGGATGAAGCATCATTGTGAATGCCTGTAGGAAGAAAAAATAGGACACCACTTGAGGGCAGCAAGTGCTCAGCTTCTCCCTGGCAATACAGCAAAGTATCATGAGGAGGCAGGAGACTACTTTTATTTTCCATTCATTTATCGTGTAATTTTTTTGACTTGTTTTACAAAGAGCATTGTTTCCAAATAAGAATAGATAGAAAGATTTTTTTTTTTATTTTATTGCTGCAAAAAATTTTAAAAAAGGGAAATTTTGTTTTGAGTTTCTATTTTTGCTTTGTAATTCAGCAAATATGAAGGTACATGGAAGTTTTTGGAAGGTGGAAGAGAAGGGATTCAGTAGTAGCAGCTAATTTTCACCAAATATGTCCTAGGAATTTTACATGCCATTTGTGCAAAGTCTTCACACTAGAAAATACAGAAAAAACCATATGAACTTAGAAAGAAAAAAAATCAGTATAAATGATAATGTGAGATCATGTAATTTTCAAATACCTAAAGAATGAAGACAGTGTCAAAATACACATTTGCTATGTCAGATTAAATCTGCACAAGAACCTCCAATCCTAGCAATACACTAATTTCTTACAGAACTTGATTTCACAACCTTATCTTTTCCCCAAAAAAATGCTCACTTTTAAAATGCAGCAAAATGATAAAAAGCAATCCATCATCTGGAGCTAAATTTATGCCTTTGTGCTCCCTTAACAGTTTTAGAATTTAGATGCCAAGTAGAGATCTTTACCAATTAGGGTAACAGGCTGATCAGCCAGGAGGTAATTTGGGAACTCGATGGAGAAGCCCATGGGTTTTTTGGGGTTTTGTTTTTGGTTTTTTTTTTTTTTTTTTTTGTGATTCATGGTGATGATGGAGAAGCGCAGGTTACAGTTTAATTTTTTACTTTCTTCCCAGTGCCATCTTTTCTCAGTGGATTCATTTTGCACCTTTTCTTGTACCAGTTGCTGCCTCCTCTGTACAGACCTTTTGTCCTCATGGGAGGTTGCCATTCCTCTGCTCTGCAGTTTGAGCTGCTCCCCCTCAGCCCCTTCTCTTCCCCATCCTCTCCCGAGCTGCTTTTCCATGTCAGCTGGAGCTCTCCTCCTCCCCCTCGCTGAAGCAGCAGGATGGGAGCAACCAGAGTGCATCAGAAATCACTTTTTTTTCACCTCCTCTGCTCGGTGCTGCAGCACCCTCAGCTTGTTGGAAGATGTCAGGGGATGTCCTGCTCAACCCCATCAGCTGTGACTGTGTGTGAGTATTTTGGGACCTCTGAGTCTTGTACAGCACGACCTGAGCAGATTTTCACAGACCCTGCAAATATCAGCACTGTTTTCATCCATAATTTTTGCTTTTTTGTGTCCCATCCAGAATTTTTGCAAAATTCTAATTTCTGGTCAAAAGCACGGCGTTGCTGGAGAGTTTTAGTTTTATGATGGTATTTATTTTAATGTTAGAGAAAAAGTGAAGTCAATTTACCATTTTCAGAAATGAGTGAAGAGCATAAGCCAACTAAAAATATATCTGCATACAGAAATAAAATTCAAATTCAACGGTTAATGCAATTCAGCACCATAATAGGCAATTTCAGTTCATGTGAACAAAGCTGATGAGGTTTAATTGAAGGCAGGCTTATGTAATTGAAAATGTAAAAGGTGTCCTACCTGTAGGTATTGACAATAGTGTCGCCTCTGCTCTGCTTCTCTTAGCTGAGGTCACATTTTCCTGTGGATGCACAGGGATTTTGAAAGGGGTAAGTGCCTCTATTTCACAGATGTAAACCCACCGCTCAGAAACACTGTTGGTCAGAGTTTTCAAGATTTGGCAGTGCTTTTGCATTTTAAAATGTTCAGCTTTTTAAATCCAATCTGTGAGAAAGAAGCTGTCTTTTTCACAGTGCCTTTACATTGTCGCTCCCACTGAAAGTAAACTGGGGCTTGCAGATCATTCTTCTAAAAATCAGGGTTTATCTGTTTCAGATGAAGTCTGCAGAAGCTGGCCATTACTGAAATGCTGCTTTTTTACCCTATCTTGCACAGGAAATCTGTTTCAGAGCCAGAAATACAGATTGAATCTCAGGACTTCTACACCTTTGCTTCAGCAGCAAGACCATCTGTCACTTCTAATTCCTGCTATGAGAAAGATGATCTAGTTATCTTTGATGGAATAGTTCTGAATTTGCAAGCTGCATTCTTCTCCTTTTCCTCAATTAGATTTTCCTCCCCTCCTACATACTGGAATCTCTATTTGAAGGTTCAGCCTTGGATAAAGCTAAACCCTAAAAGAATGACGCCTTTTTAATCACTGGCTCCCCACTGGATATGATATAAACTTGCAAAACATGCTAGCTTCTCTCACCAAAGCAATCTTGACTTGGTTCCAAAGGGGAGAGAAAACAGGTGAATTCCTTGTCGCTTTAGATTTCACTAAGGAAATGCAGAACTTTTACTGCATTTTAAGCTTGATATATATTTTGGAACGTAGAAGATTTATAAGGAGGGGCTGGATATTTTTTCAGGCATGCCTACATCTTAACCAGCATCTGCATATCGTTCCAAGGTTACTTTTAAACCTTCTGGACTCTCACTCAGCTTTGTTTGACTCTCAAAGGCAAATCCCTCTTTCTCATAGAACCATTAAATCATGATGAGATTCTCTTTCATAATGAGGAAAAAAAAATCTGATTTCTTTCCTTTGGAGAAAACTATCCTCATCTTCATCTGGGTAAAGAGATGCTTCCTGAATCATAATGTCTTCAGTCTTTCACACAAGTGTTTTCTTGGTAAAACACAAGTAGAAGTGTTTTTACTTTTACTACAGGTAAAAAGCACATGATATAATTTCATCCTTTTGCACTGTAGGTGAGGGAATGTCTCAGGCTCTTCCATCCAGCTGTAGTTTTTTTTCCCCACCCATGTACACATAAACACATCCCTGAAGCTCAAGCTCAGCTGTGTTTCTGTAGTCCAGGGCATGTCTCTACTGTTAAATTTTAATGAAAATAAGATTGGAATTTTAGGGACTAATGACCGCTTGGCAAAAACTCAGCTGATGTCTACTTTATCTGCACCGCTTCTTCCAACCTCCCTTCCACAGTGAATAACTGAAAAGGACCGAGGAACTGAAAGCTGTTTCTAGGATACAATGTGCAGCACTTCCTACTCTTGGCTCACTCTAACTTCAACCTCTCAGCTCTGTCATTTTTTTTTCTGTCTATGAATTTAAAATAGCTTTTGCCACCAGATAGTGAAGTGGAAGTAATAGCATTTGTCCCAGCTGCTAGTGGGATCACCTTGCTACCGTGGTAAAATCAAAGAGGCTGATCTTCACATGGATTTTGCATTCAGGTAATTTCCACACCTTACTTATTCTGCTGTTGGGGTAAAACCTTTCCTGCAGTGAGTTGAGAGGCTTTATGTATGTGTGTGAGAGCACATATGTCTCTGTGCAAAGCATGACTTCTTTGCATTGGCATTCCAGCTGGCAGTTCCTGGAAAGCTGTCTGGAAAGCCACCCTGCAGCTCCAAAATCTTCTGCAAAAGGGAAATCATGAATGATGTGACCTCCCTCCTGCCACCCATACCTGTACTGTCCTTTCTGTGCTCCAGCACGTGGGCAGAACGGGAGAGAGATGGTTGCTTTTTTTGTAATCCCTCTTTAAAGGGAGAAAAAATTTTCTTTTTTCTTTTTGGGCCATTCTAGATGAGGGAAAGAAAAGCCTTTTGAACTTGGTTGCCCCAGGTTCATCTGGGTACAAACCCTTTTGGGTACATTGATCCATTGTAAACTGCTGGAACAGGAACAGGATGCAGGTATGGTGGACAATTATTATAAAACAATTGCTGCTCTATATCCAGCCAGTTTACAGCTTTCTGGTGTCGCCGAGATATAGGTGCTGGTTTCATGTTCTTGGCAGCCCTCCATGCCCACAAGTCAAGGTTCCCCATTTGATCAGGAGCTGGCAGGAGGCTCACAGATCAATGGTGAGGGGCTGTGGAGAAAAGTTTCCCTCAAACTGGAAAACTGAGAAGATTTTTTTGTCATTTAAGCTCGGAAGACAAACCTCCTCACCAGCGTTTTCCACTTGCAGTACATGATTACTCTGATATTTAGGAAGCAAACAAACAGTAATCATTAAAAGCAGTTTATTAAACAAAATAAATTTCTCCTTTCGCCATTGACTAAAGAGTAGGCAATTTAGCTGTTCCTAATTATGAGATTATGCCTAGATTTTTCTAAACTGAAATGACAGTTTATATACACTTGTTTTTTTCTTTTTAGGAACGCAGTCACTTTTTGAGGCTTTTACACAGATGAGCTCTTTGATATCTCCTCTGTCCACAAGCACTGCCACGTGCAAGAGATTGAAAATGGTGATGGAAGTGATGGAAAACTGTGCTGTAAATCTTAGTGCTGCTTCTAGCAAATTGCAGAGCCTTGAAGACGTGGCACATCCCCACAGTATTTTATAAAATTTAGCCCTGATGTTTAACAGAGGAGTGTTTTTTTTTTCTCAGCCAGTTCAGCCAGACACACAACATTCACTCCAGGCCCGTGTTTGGGATGGCGAAATGAAATAGTTCCCATAGTTATTCCTAGAAGTTAATTAGCTGTGACAGTGGGAAAGTGACCACCTCATGATTCTTGGATATTTATAACGAGGCTGTCACTTGCTAGGTTAGTCAGGTCACGGAGGAGGCAAGAGTGTGAAGTCAGGTTTCTGCAGCTGAACCCGCATCAGTGCCCTTCCTTGGCAGGGCTGAGATGTTGGCGGGAGGGATCTCGGGGCAAAGCCTGTCACAAGACACCAGCTGCCATCGCCATCCTTGGGGAACATCCTCGCCTGTGCCGCAGAGCTCCCGAGGTGCATCTGCATCTCCTCCATTGCGTGCCTCCAGCCTGGCCTGGCATTAATGAGATGGAGATGTCTTTGCTGCTGCTGGTTTATGCGAGCTCAAGGTCAGGTTTCCAGGGGCAGAGCTGTGGGCAGAGGATGGACAAATGTCATGGTGCCATCTCTCAGCTGCAAGGGCTGCATCATCCTGCTGCCCACCTGCATCATGTGCTGGTTGTTCCATGGGGAACACAGAGAGAGGTTTGGGTTTGGTTTTTTTTGCCTCTACTTTGTGTATTTAGCAAGTGGGACTTCCACTGTCATGCCTCAGGACTCAGTGTAGCTGTGCAGTTCCCTAATGCACGAGGAGATGTTTGTTTGACTCTCCAATTTTGCCGTGTAATCAAGACTTAATGTGCTAAATGTGCTCGCTGTAAACTGGTATCAGCACAGCTGAGCATGACCTGAGCAGCTGGGAATATTTCTGAGAGCATTTTTTGTGGTTTTGAGAGTTAAAAGAGCAAAGGAGTTACACCAGGAGGAGAAAAAACCCTCTCAAATTACATGTTTTGTGCAAATCAGAGGTATTTTATTGGTAATGATAGGCAAACCTGGGACAGATTATTCCAAAGATCTTTCTCATTTGGAGTACCATTTGTAAATGTTGTCATTGCTCAGAAAAAGAGATATCTCACACTAAGAAAAAATGTGAGTTACCATCATGACAAGGAGAAAGCACAGAAGTTCATTTTTGTCTGTCTGTCATTATGGTCCTTCGGTTTTAGCAGAAAAAAAACTTTCATAGAACTTCAGCATGATTTGCAGAGTGTCATTTCTCATTTCTCTGTTAAAATTTCCTGCCCATAAATAGTGTGCCAAATGTTGTAGTGGGTTTGTCATCTGCCCAATATTCTTCAGAGAAAGCAGCTGACTGTTGGCTTCCCTAATTATTTTTTCTTCTAATATTGTTTCCTCAGAGCTAGCTTGAAGGGGGAACAAACCCTAACTGTATATGTATATATATAATCAAGTAAAACCAGACATTTCTGTCCAAAAAGAAAAAAAAAATAAAAAAAAGGTAAAGCTCTGGAACAAACAATAAGTTTCATGCAAATGTCTCTCTATTAAAACTGGCAAGATTTCAATAAGCATTTTCTGAGAAGTATTTAATTTTATTTCACTGAAATAAAATAAAAGGTGGGACACTGCTTTTTTTGCATTGCTATGAACCCCCACTGGAAAGCCAAGCTGGGAAACTGCCAAACTTCTCATACCTGCAGTGACAATGGGGAGCCATATCAACACACACAAACCCATATTTAACTAAACTGTTCAATTGAATTCTAATCTCCAGCTAATCACTGAGGTTGAAAAAAAAAATCTCCCTATTCATGTTTTATTTCTAAAAAATACCTTTATGAGGTAATACAAGTGCATGAATGGATGAGAGACTCAAGCACAATACACTGTCTACAAAGCTAAATGAGCTAGGGGGGTCACATTCTGTTAAATATCTCACCCATGAAACTCTCAGTTAAAAAGAAACTTAAATGGAGTTTGGAAAGTCACTGAAAGGCCTTTTTGGGGGGTTCTCAGGGTAGAAGGTGATACAGAGGTGTGTTTTTGTTTTGACTCCAAGTCTCCATGAGCCACACAAAGCAATGAGATTACAATAGAAATACCAGTGGACACCAATTTATGTGTAGTTGGGCACATTTTGTGTTCAAAACAGATGTGCAGCCTCCTGAACAGAGCATGGATGTGTGTTGTAGGACACAGGGAGACCTTCCACCCTTCCTGCTGCAGGACTATGTGCAGGAGAAAGTCTGTCAGCCCTGAGTGTGGGCATCAGGCTTGACACCTCCAGTGTGACTGCCACTCTCCACCTTCAATTCTTCTCAGTATTCCTTAGTGGGAGAGAGCACCAAAGAAAAGAGGTGCTCCTTGACTTCTCTGAGGGCATATTTGAGGTTAATAATGGGGGCAATGTGGGGTTAAAACACAAAGTCCTTAAGTCAGGACTTGTAACACAGACCTTCATCATTCTTTGCAAGGTAATACTGAGTAATTACCAAGTAATTACCAAGTAACCAGGTAATACTGGGTTTTACCAAGGCAGGACTGATATTTCTGGTAAAAGCCACATCTGGAGAAGGTTACAGAACATGTTACAGAACCAAAACACAATTCCACATGAGGATGCTGTGGAGCAATTGTGAAGAATGAGACATCTGGGTACAGCTGGTTCTCAAGCTCTCGTGTTCTCCAGAAAACTGTTTGCAAAGCACAAAGGTCTCCACTGGACCACCCCCCCACAGTTTCAGGTGCTTTATCCCTGGGTTTGAGTTCCCATCGTTTTTGCAGACCCTGAAGGCCAGTCTGGTGTGTGTCAATGGCTGGCTGAGGAATCCCACAAAACTCTCCGTGGGTATGATGGCTCCTCATTGCTGATTTCAAGAAATTCCTTGCAGGTAGCTCATCCTCCTCCAGGCTCTCCAAGGCTGGGCATATCCTCGGTTTAACCTGGCAGTGAGAAGTACTGGCACTCACTCTTAGCTGAAAGGACCCTCCCTGACCCAGGTTTTATGCTTGTGTGGAAACCCTGGCAGCGAAAATCATTTTCCAGTGTCTTCCCATTTGTCCTGTTACTTAACCGTGCCTCCAAATCTCACCTTTCTCGGTGTGAATGGGCCAATGTGACCTTCTTGGCAAACACTTGCTGGAGATCAGAGCCAACAAAGTGTTGTGGGGGGCTATCAAATGTCTCCGAGGTAAGGCATGCATAAAACATGAGCGCGGAGTCGTAAATAACTCGGCTCCTCTTCATTTATTTTAAAATAATGACGGTTGTTTAACTGGCTTAAAAGGGTTACTCTTTCACCCCTAGCTTGTTCTGAGCACCGTGGGAAAATGACACGAGCACTGTTTGGTTTAAGGGATGTAGTCATGCAAAACCTTTGCTGTACCTTCTGGAGGAAGCTGGAGTGTTTCAAGAAATAATGAAGGTGTGAATCATCACAATCCTGAGTTGTCTGATAAGAAAATCTTTTTAATCTCTTGTAGCAATGCAAGGGCTCTGATTGCTGCAATTCTCTTTTATAAATTGTGCAATAAAATATGGAATAAATCATTGCAAATGAAGCCAGGATTATCAGCAGTCTTTCGCTTTGATATCAGTATTTCTGACCGGTGTTCTTTAAAGGCTTTTACTTGTTAGTTTAGTTTTAGGAGAGAAATAAAGTAATTAGTGCTCTTTCTTTATTTCCCCATTTTATGGTCTGTTCTTGGCACACTTAGAAAACATTTGAGCTTGAACAGTTAATTTTCAGTTGTGCCCGTTAGCAGGAATTATTTCCATTTTTCAAAAACAACATAAGAAAACAACCAGGATGAGATACTGGTTTCATTAAAAGTATATGCAAAGGATGAGGTGTTTTGTTGCTTCTGTCCTCTTTTTATTTTTTTTTAATTTTAATGTATTTTAAGTATTCAAAATGTACTAAAAATTATTCAGTTTTATATGTGTGTGTTTAGTCAACAAAAGCCTCAGGAGCTCCATTTTAAAAAATATTATCATTGTTTCTGGAATTTGGCTCCACACGCTCTGTGTGTTTTTACAGGACAACATCTCTGGTCTTTTACCAAGGTTTTCTGGTTTTATTTATATAAAAACCACACAATGTCATAGGATGTCAAAAAAGTGAACAGCTTGGTAAGATTTAGACTTTTTGGGAGTCCTTTCAAGATCAAGAAAGATATACAATCAAGTAAATAGCTCCAATTGGAAATCTCAGAACCTAGCTTTGATATGTGATTCTTCTCATAATATACAATATGACGCTGATTGAGCTTTATCACTTCATTGATCATTTCCTAGGCAGCAGATGCCCATTGGCTAGAGAGAAAATCAAACATTATTCACTGCTACTTTGACTGTGGATGGCAAACTTGTATTTATAAGTAAGACAACGTCCTGATGTAAGAGACTGGAATAGTGGAGCTAGAGAGGAAGAATGAGCTACAGCCATAAAAAAATACAGCTTGAAGTGTTTGGGTTGGATTGTGTCGTGATTTATCCACCAGCTCCTTGCTCAGGTTGCTGCATGTCCCCTCAGCCTGCCCTGGGTGGGAGCTGCAGGCAAGGGACAGCTCTGCTGGGTGTCCGTGGGCATCCTCCATTCACTCTGGTTACTAAAGGCTCAAAGAAGGTGGAAAAGCACTTTTTGGAAATGTGTCCACTTACCTTTTGGAAGTTTGTTGGTGTTTTTTTATTGCTGGTATGCCTTTTACTAATATTTGATGAGTGTGTGGAAAAAAAGGTGAAAGAAAAATTGCATCAGTAGTTAAGATTGCTCATGGTGCTTTAATTATTTGGTCCATTTGCTTCACGCAGGAAGTTATTAGGTAAAATACCTTCGTGTGCAGCTTAGAGATGTGTGACACACTCTGGATCATTGTCTGGCTGTGCAGCTCAGATGAGGGTCAGGCTGCCTGGTCTCTGTCACCTCCCTCCTTTCATACATCAGTTTACAGCCAGCAGTCGGCTTGGGAAACAACACTCAGCTCAACCTCTGCCACTGTGTCAATCATGAGTGACTTCTTCCTACAAATAATTCCCAGACTGGCTTAGGAAACTGCTTGGGATGCTGGAGGGAGGAAGCCAAGTGACTGTGAGCTGCGGGGGATGAATGGATAGCCGAGGATGAGGTCGGTAGTGGAATGGGAATGCCATATCTGCCAGGCATGGTGGTTGTGTTTCCTGGGGCTCAGAGGTGTGTTGCAGTGACAGTAAAATGACCCTGGGAGGGCAAGAGAGGTCCTGAAGATGAGCTGAGACCCCACTGCAGCTGAATAGGGGGATCTCAGTATGCGGTGGATGCGCATCAGTGGAAGAGGATGGACTGAGGAGAACACAAGGAATAACTGAATCCCAGCATCTGCCTGGTCTATGTGCAGTCCTTGGGCTGAACAGGAGGACTGGACGGGCCTGAGCTCTTCTCAGGGGTCCTGAAGTGCTGAGCTGATGAAGGATCTGTGAGGAGAAAGGAGTTCTCTCCGTGCAGCTCTGCCTTGTGGAGAGGCCCAGCTGGCCCTTCCTGGAGCTCTGTGATGCTGCAGTGAGGTCACCTTGCTGTTCTCCTGCTCTGAGTATATTTGTGGGCTCATGGTCCCTCTCCTGTTGCTGCAAAAATGATATGGATGCCTGAGCACGTGTGATCACAGTCTGTCTATAATGGGCTTTAAATACCATCTGATTCAGATACAATCTCGTGCAGCAGTTGGGACTGTGTGTGAATTGCTTGATTTCCCCTTGGGTTTCTTTAAACCTGAGGCAATGGCACAGCAATCTAGAGATAACCTGGTGTAGAAAAATAATAGAGATGCTTCTGTTGTTCCCTTGCCATTTTCACTTCCTTTCTTTTTCTTCGAAAACCCGTTTATTTCCCCGTAGAGCTATGAAATAACAGGAAACAAGAACACCCCAGCTAGGCAACATCTCTTCTGCAGAACTACAGGAGATCACATCCTGTAAAAAGGTTAATGAGGAACTGAGACTTTTTTTTTGGTCAGGATAAAGAGAATTATTCGCTTCCTGGTGCACTAGAAGCACTCTTGAAACCTTTTAGGAAATGGCATAATGTATTTTTAGTGCAAAATGAGGCTAGAAAGAAATTGCAAAAAGCTGTACCATCAGTCCTGGTTTTGATACGTCTGACATTCAGGAGCTGCAGGTTTTCTTGCTTCCTTTTTTCATTGAAAATGGATGCAGAGGACTTTAGAAAAAAAATACCCTTCTTTTCTCATATCCTCATCAGACTGTCCCTAGAAAATGCACAGCAGCCAGTGTGTTTGAGCCAAGCTGGTGCTGGACACTGATCCTGCTGGACACCAGGCAGAGTGCACAGCTCAATCCTCGCTTTCCACCTTTGAGAGGACTTCTGTGGCTCAGTGCCCATTGCCATTTCCCTGCCTTCCTCTCCTGGCCCATGGTAGCTGCTTCCAGGGCTGCTACTGCTACTCTGCACACTCAAGAGATTATATTTTTTTTTTCCAATCTCTGCATTTTAATTACACGTCCTCCTTTTCAAAAGGCTGGATGCTTTGAGATAATGAAATCTTTCCACAGGTCATGCTGCTTTCTCTTCCTCTGGATTCCTCTATTAACTGAAAGCTACCGGTTTCCAGAAGGAAATTGTCTTGATTTCTTTATAGCCTCAATCTGTTCTCACCAAAGCCACTGGCAAACCTTCTGTTTATTTTTCAGGGATACAAAAACTAAGCCAAATGCCATCAGGCAGAGATCAGCACATTTACTGAACCACGAGCAAGGCCTGGGGAGCCTAGTTAAGTAATTCATTACAGCTTCTTTGAAATTCCTCACTAAATAGGTTTGGGGTTGATTTTTTTGCCAGAAATGCTAGCTTGCTGAAGTGGAAACATTTTGTGGCAACGTACCAAATTCTGTTATCCGGAAGGTTATTTTTAAGTCCCAGGTGAAATTTTATGGGGAGAAAAGGAGGCAGAAACGGACTTTTTATCTGTAATACTGTGCTGAACAAATGTAGCTACCACAGCTTCTGGGCTAGAATTGCTTGCAGTTGTCTGAACACATCTGGGCAGATGGACTTAGCCCTTGATTTCAGGTGTCTAAATTGAAAGACATTTGAAAGAGGATTGGAAGGAGGGTGGACAGGATGATCTTGAAAACCCAACCAAGCCAAACCATCCTGTGACTCTATGAAGTCTAAATGTTTGTGATGTGCAATTGCTAAATATTTCTATTTACATCTGGTTATGAAAAATGATGCTGGAATTGAGAGGGCCATCAACCTGAGGAAAGTATAAACATCATTTAAGCCAAATATTTTCATAAGGATTTTAATCTCATGTCATGATGAATTGTGACCTTCCCTGTCACAGGGCACAGTGTTAATTCAGTGCTCAGAAGGCACTTTAGAGACAAGAAGAAGAAGATCTTGTCAAGAAGCATCAGCAAAAGCTGTCTCTAGTTTAAGAAATCACTAGAAGCTGGGCAAGCCTGTTGCATTAAATCCATGCCATCTTTACCTTGTCCTTACACCTTTCTCTGGCTGTGTGGTCACTGTCCAAGACAGAACTCTGGCCTAATGAATATTTAGCTCAGTCTGATGCAGTGGGGCATTTTATGCTATTTCAAAGAAATTTTGCATAAAGCCACCAGAAAAAAAATAATTCCTGCCCCCTTCAGCTGTGCCTGCTCTCTGCAGTTAGCACTGTGTGTCTGTAGCTGCACTGCCTCTTGCAGCTGAGATCTTCCACAAGGCTCTGGAGGTGTCAGTGAAGGAAAAATGATAATGGAGTCATGAGGAGTGCTGAGGCTGGAACAAGACCAAATACCATCAGCATTCCACTGGTTGGATCCATCACTGACAGTAAACCAAAGTCAGGGATCCACATTAATAAAGGCACTCAAATACCAAAAGCACACCAAAATCTTTGTGAGTAAAGTATCTGAATATTTTCATAATCTGGATCCTAACAAAGTTAATGGATAATGTTAGTGTTAAATCAGAGTGTTGATTTGGCTGATTCAGGCTTGATAGGAATACAGGAAAATTATAGTTATTCTCAAAGAGTTTAAAATATCATACGGTTATCTTGCATTTGAAACACCACTATGTGTTTCAAAAGTCAGCCTACCTCACTTTTGTGCTGCATTGTGTTGATGTCACAGGCAGTAGACAAGCAAAAGAATGAAGTAACTAATGATGGATGCTTGTACTCCAACAAAAACAAATCAAAATTTTCTTTGTATTGATTACCATTTTATTTATAAGCAGTACACATTATAAATATTAATATTAAGTGATCTACTTTGCCCAACAGTATAAGTTAGATGTTTCGGGGGTTTTTCTAAAATGCTGAGTCTCCATCTGTTGTATCCATGGTGATAGCACGACTTTTGTTCTGATTCCTTTTCAAATCAGTGTCGTGATTCTTAGTGATTTTAAAACTGCTTTCCAGTGACTCTAAAAATTAATGGTTAATCAAACAATCTCAGCTTTGGCTCAGTTATCTATGTGCATGCACCCATTATTAAGTAGCAATCTACCTCCAGCAGCAAAACCTTTCGTTGTGGTTTGTGTTCTTGTGCTGTCTGTAGGGATGGGATAATCTATTTGAAGAAAATCTGATGAAATTGCACCAAAGCTTTCTACATCCTTTATTGGGAAATATAAAGGTCAAGCTCTTTCTTTGTAGGGATTACTGGGTCCATACAGCCTCAGCAGTAGGAGTGAGCAATAAGAATGAGGGAGTGGGGTGATAAATCAGAGGAACACTTGCTTCAGTAGGTATCTCTCTCACAGCAATTTGTTCTTGGAAAGATAGTTAGGGTTTGTCTATCATCCTATCTTTTCTGGAAATTTGTGGGTAAAAAACCTCAAACACAACGTTAAAAGATGTGACTATAGGAAGAAGAGAGATTCTTCTCTTCTCCCTATGTATAGAAGGAAGGGTGTCTCCCATGTGCATGTTTCAGAGGGAAGGAGCGAGGCAGGCAGGAGATACAGCAGGGTGTACAGAAGAAATACCTTGGAAAACAAGTGAGAAATATTCTCAATTTTGACAGCTGTGGAGTGGGAAAACTTTGGTTGTTCACCCCACACAAGGGATGACATGGAGCATTTTGCCAACGGGACCAGCAAGAGCCTGGGTTAACCCAGATTGTGGGACATGCCAATGGGAAAATCAGTGCATGACTGCTACAGCTCCTCCTCTTCTGTTTAGAGATTTTCCCCAAGCTTGGACTGAATCAAATTAATACATGTCTGATAGGGAACTTGAAAATCTTCCTGGTATTCATCAGGATCTGCAGGTTTCCAGAAACTTGCCAAGCTCAGGCTGAACAAAATGAAGAAGTGCTCCAGAGATTTTGTTGCTCTGTAATATGCCCTTGAACAAAAATGAAGCTTAAAAAAGGTTTAACAAACATTCACACTTTTCAAATACTTCTCTGGTGTTCTGGCCTCCCACTTGGCTGTATGCACTGAAGATGAGGGGAGAGAAGCCTGCACTGTGATTAATCCCTCTGACAAGGTCACCTGGATAAAATGTTCTTGACTGGAAAAAGCCAGTGAAGGGTCTGCACTGATGCTACATATGTGGCCTGTCATTAACATACTTTACTAGTGATTGACAGGTAACTTGAAGTCTTGTTCCTGTGACTGTGCAGGGCTTTTATAGTTTCAAATAAACAGCTGAAGGTTTTCTCTGTTTCCTCCTCAAGTGAATGTGTAAAACACTTGGCTCTGGCCACTCCTCACACTTGCCATGAGAGAGTTCTTCCCTGAGCCAGTGATGACAGAATGTGGTCCGTTTTTTAAATGGGGATTTGCAAACTCAAACACATGCACAAATCAAGTTCAGTCAGGGGATTCCTCACATTCCTGCTCTGAATGGTCTCCAGACTCCATGCAAAATACAACTGGTCTGCACTCCATATGACCATGTTGTTTTTATTTTGCTCAAGGCGATGTCAAATTATAATCACTGTCAACCAGTTTCACAAATGACTAGAAATTATCTTGAAAGTCAGTGCTATCAAGATGGAAGGTTTCTAATATATCTTGTGCTACTTCTGATGTACAATAAGATGCAAAAATACCTCTATTTTTTACAAACAATTTGACTGATGGAAGAGATGCTTTTAAAATTTGACACTTCAATTGGTGGAGTTGCAACATGTTCTGGAGGACACGATCATAGTTCGAGATGGACTTGGTCAGACAGATAGATGAATAGAGAACTTGTCAGAGAGATGAATAGGGGAATAAGCAAAAGGATGTTCAGTGTACCAACTGTGACATTTAGGAAGGAGAGTACAAATGCCAGGTGGGTACTGTCTGCTAAGCAACAGTATGGGAAAGGAAGTTTTAGGTGAGAGTGGAACAACACTGTTTTAGTCAGCAGCATGGTATTGAAAAAAAAATGGGAAAGTCACTCTAGGCTGAAGTTGAGTTTTAAATAGTTTTGTAGTTTTAAAAGTTCTTTACCAGTACTTCTGTGATAAATGCCTCGTTTAGGTCTGATGGCCATTTATCCTCTGTGTAGCTGCTCCATTTATTTTGGCAAAGCTAACTCATTCATCATAGCTAGCTCGTATCAGAGTGAAGCATTCAACTGGGGAGGTTGGCTTATGGCAGTTCAGCCTGAAGACATCACCAAATTTGTTTTGAATTAATTGATACAGGCCCAGTGTACCAGCTCTTAAAGTCCATGTGCAGTGTGGGGTGCCTCCTCTCCTTGGACTTGTCTTGTGAGAGTGAATTGTTCCATGGAGAGTGACAAGGTGCTGCAGAGCATGTCCCAGGGAGTCTTGTGGGACTCCCATTGTCTGGAGGAGTCTAAGGAAATCCACCCAGGCTAAGGTAACATTTTGTGGTTTCATCTATTCATATGACTTGGCTGACATGGATTGATGATGGGCACATGATTCTTATATTGAATTAATCTGAATTCTGTGTTTTATTAAAAGCAGTGTCGGCCAAGCTAAAAATGATCTTACACACAGACTCTGATTTTCTCTTTTCTTAAAGCACAAGCAATACAGAAATACAGATATCTTCCTTAGTTTCCCTGTGCTTTCCTTATCTCTTACATAATTAGCTAATACACACTTAAACAGAAAAGGTTTCTTAGCAGTGTATCACATGTTGGACAAATTTGACAGTAGTTTAGCTATCCATCTTAGCTGCTCAGAGCTTGGTTTAAAGCTGTACAGCAAAAGGAAATTTCAGGTGGTTTTCAGTGGAGGGAGGATAGACTGTATGATAAAAGAGGGGAAAAGTTTTAACTTTGCAGTCTGGAGTCCCTCTCAACACTAACCTCTTCCTTTAGGAGTTTCACAGACTTTTTTTACATTGGCATTTATTCCTGACTTATGCAAGAAGGGCTGGGCGAGATGACAGCCTTGAAGTGGCCTGTAATTTCTATGACTTCTTCATTTCTTGCATGATGCTATATGATTTCAAACTGCTTGTAGGTAAGTGCACACTGAAAAACGTTTCCTTTGCCTTCCTGAGGGCACCATCAAAATGAAGCAAATCGTGGAGAAGAAGTAGGATAGCTCAAAGTGGCTCTCAAAAATCTAGAAGATGCTACATCTTGTCTGCCTGCAGATCCCCTCTGTCCTGCAGCCTCTGCTCACTGCTTTGTTTGCAGAGACAAGTTGGTCTTATCTGGAAACATCTGTACTTGAAACTTCTAAGCAAAGCAGATGTACACACCTCCTCATACTGTAGAATAACCTGTGAGATTGGACTATCTGGTCTCATAAACCAGAGTCTGTCATCAACAGCCTGCTTTTTGAAGTTTCTGCATGGGTTAACTGTAGAGTGCCATCTCCCTCTGAAGATAAGATCAGAGACTGGATCTTCTCTGCAGCGGTAGCCAAACATGCCTGGCAATGTTTTCCTTTTTTTGTCCCTTCAGTCTCTCTCATGCAAACACACACACAGCTAAACAAGACACAAGAAAACAAGTGGAAACAACTGGGATAAACCAATCTCATATAAAATCTGTACCAACAGCCTCAGCCTCTGCAAAGCTTTAAAAGCATTTCTGGCTAGGCTGACAAACTCCCATCACTCTAAATCTTGCTCCTGGTGTTTGCACTGGAGTAACCAGGAAGGTGCCTCCCAGAGAGACTATTGCTCTTGTTTTCCCTGCCAGCAGTGCACAAGTTACACAGACCTACAACACTGCCATTCCAGGCTCTTGCCTGCAGTCAGAAACAGAATGTGGTGTACAGTCCCCAGGGAAGGTCAGAGGCAGCAGTGGCAGCTCTGCAGATGTGTTGGCTCCACGGGCACAGTTGTGCTGTCACCAGGGCTGTGCTGTGAGGGGCTGTGGGGTGAAAGCCACTTCCAGTTCTGGGGCAAGAGAGTCAAGCTGAGGCCAACATCCCTTGTCTGCCCTTGAGCCCCATCTCACAATGGAACAGCAAACCCTCCAGGAGCTGCTCTCATTTCCTGTCTCCGAGCCATTCACAGGGTTTCCCAGACTTGCCAAGGTGTAAGAGGTGTGTCTGGGGCTTTTCTTCCTTGCAAGAGAAGAGTGAGATCTTCTTTAGAGAAAATTATGGCTTCTCTCCACAGTCTGTAGCTGTTTGGAACAGTCAAGCTCTGTCTTTTGGATTGATCTTCCCAAGATCAATCAAATCCACAAGACTTCTGGCCAATTAATTCTTGAGCACTTTATTATTACACTCATCTGAGCTAAAATAGCTGTGGAAAATTCTCTTGATATTTTGGATAACTTGCAAATACTTTTTCCTTATTCTCTGGAATAAACATGCATTATCCCTTGAACCAAGATTTCTCATATTTTCTCTAAATGAAAGTTTAATATTTATTGAAATCTTCTGTTGATTAAAAGCTCTGAATAGTGTATCCAGAAGACTAATCGATATTTTAAATGCACTCAGACATATTAGCTGCTTACTGTTACATAGACAAATAATGAACTTGCTATATGAGAAGGTAAAATTCATGAATAATTCATAGGTGCATTAATTTATTCAGTTTTGCCTTTTGAATTGATTTGGCAATTATTCTTGTGCTGCACATCATTTACAAACGCTTAGATATAAATATTTACAGTTGCAAATTTGCGGTCAAATCATTTCTGTTCTCTGATTGAATGGCTTCTGTAGCACACCAAGCAGTGCAAATTGTGAATTTTACTGTTAAATATACAGCTCTGTGGAATGTGGGTGCTGGAACAATCAAGTAAAGTGGTTACATACTGACTGCAAATACGGCCAAACTAATGTATGTTAAATATAAATAAATATTTGCAGGCAGGTTTTCTTCATTTCTTATTGCAATGGGAACAAGGGAAAGACCTCATGTGTTATGCTGCTCCAGACAACAAAGACTAATGACCTTTGGCACTGATTTATTTATTGTTTACTCAGCTCTTCTCGCTTTTTCCTTTGTTTGCATTTTTTTTCCTTGCTGATTATGTTTTACATCTTTCAAGGATGACTGCAACATTCAGAAAAACGAGGATTCCCTCTAAATGGAGATGACTTAACCCCACAGTGAAGCTATGTAAAGAGAGGATCCAGAAGCAGAACATTATGGATCTGTGAAGAAAATGATGATCTGAGTAAAAGGGTTAGTTCACCTAGGCTTATTTCTGCCAAAGGAGACTTGCCTCCTAAACTCCCCTGTACTTACTGGAGAAGGAGAGACTTCTCTAGAGGATGATTCAGAACAGCAGCCTAGTTTTAAATGCTCTGAATCACTCTTCTAGTCTGCTTATTTTGAATAGTGCAGTTTATCTTCCCTCCATTTCCTACTTGTTGCCCTGATTGATGAGTAAGGATTTATGCAGAATGAATGAATTTCACCTTTTATGAATAAAGCATAGCCTTGCAAGTATTTAGAGAACTTGATTTGAGACTAAAGAACAATTGAAAGCATTAAGTAGTATTATTTCATATATTTCTCTTTCTGAACAGTTAGAAGTACCTTAAAAATTCCAGCTTTAAGCATTTAAGTCATTTAATACAGTGCAATAATTCAAAGTCACTTTATGTGATTTTTTTTGTTTTCTTGAAGCACTCCAGAAAATTGTTTTTCCAAAGTTCTTTCACTTTGAAATGCCTGCACAGAAGCACTTGAGGCTGAAAGTAAAGCTAATCCATTTGCAGATTGCACGTTCAGAGAAGAACAAAACCTGTGAAATTACCAACAGTTTGTTCTGAAGAAATAAAGATGAGCGCATTAGCATTCAAAGCAACCCTAAAGCAAAAGTGGGTATTTCAGTGAAAATGCATTTGAGGAAAGAGACTGGATGCTCAGTTGGTCTCCAGGTCAGAGCAGTGGTAGCCTGGTTGGGATGCAAGGGATGCTCAAAGGGAATTTGTCACTGTGTGCAGCCCATGAAAGGGCGTGAAACCAAACTGTGACTGCTCCCCTCCTGGGATGAAGTGCTTGTGCTCAGAGAAGAGCTTCACCACAGCAGCAAAGCAAAATGCTGGAGCTTCTGCTCTTGGGGAAGCAGCATCAGGGGGCTGCTGGAGCACCTCACATCTGAGTGAGATCTGGGTTAATGTGCTAAGCTGTAGCTGATGCCCAGGAAAGAAACTCCTCACCAGCAGCCTCCTCAGGGCCTGCTGTAAGTGCTGTCCTCAGCCTTGCTCCCTTTGGAGGACTCTCTGTGTCTTTTTCTGTGTGGCACTGGGGATGCACGGGGCTGTGAAAGGTGTCCTCCTGGCAAACAGCATCTCAGGACAAGCACTGCTGATGGCTCTGAGCTGAAACTGGGTCACGAATGCTTCTGCAGGTGTTGGACAGTGCATCTCTGTAAGGTGACCTCCAGTAGGACACTCAGGACATCCAGCTGCCAAAGGCTCTTTTGCTGGGACCTCCTGTCCCAGGCACCCACTGGTGGTCCCACCCGTGACACTGACTCCCTGCTGACATCTGCTGCTCTTTCCCTGTGCCTTTGTCCCCCCTGTGCTTGCTCAGGGCTTGGGAACACCTCCAAGCACCTCCACAAATGATTTCTCATAAAAGACTGTTTTAAATATGATTTCCATTATGGGCAAGGTCCATATGGGGTTTTGTCCAGTTTAGAAATGCTGTAGGAGGCGAGTGATGAGTGAGCTCCTTAGGGCTCTGCCTGTAGCATGTGTGTGCTCCACTGGAGTCACAAACATGAATTGAGAAGAGGGGAGGCCACAGGGCCATTGCACAGGGTGAGAAACTCTGTGCTGGTGAATTCAGTGACGATGTAAAGGATGCTTGTAAAGGCTTCCTGCTCGTGATGTAGTACATTGTGGAGCAGCGTGCCTGTGGTTAACTCTTCCTGTCTTGGGTGAACAGACAGAAATGATATTTTCATTTTTTGTGCAGTGCTAAAACACTCTTGTAATCTCTTCACATCTTTATGTGAAAAGCAGGAACGAAATTCTGCTGTCACTAAAATGAGTTGTCAGAACAACTGCATGTATGAGTTTAATTTCACTTAATATTTAATAACTAGCTAGCTTTTCCTGGGATAATGATTTCACAAGAAGAGAAAGATCAGAGCAGACCTCCTGCTAGTGTAGCACAGATACAGCAGGAGCTGCAGAATTGCAGGGTCAATACAGCAGAATGAGATCCTGGCATCTGTAGTCATTGTGGGTAGCACTCCACTCCTTGAGAGTCTGCACTGGGGTCAGTAGGACTGTGTAAAGGAAAGGACACACTCAGTTTTTATTGAGGAAAAGGGTTTGACCCTAATTGAAAAATACTCCTTCCCTTGCAATGAATAAACTGGGCATGGCTTAGGACAATCCTCAGTATCTGCTGCCTTTTATGAGAGGGGTGAGATGTCTCCTCACAGATCTCACATGTTTTAAGTCTGTGCTGTCCAGCCCATTCCACAGTCACATAAATTCCTCACTCAGTCATGTCTATAGCTCACTCAGCTATGTTATTTTATATAATGCAGACTTTTATGCAGCAATTTCTACAACATATTTGCAACAGCAAGGACATTTGTACGGCAAATGATGCTAGAAACACTCAACAATCAAACAGTAGCTCTGTGGTTTTGACATCAATGTCAAAAGTAATATTTCTACTCCCAGCATGTTAGCAGGTACAGGTGGTTGTGGTCCACAGAGAAGAATAGGTACTGATTTGTTTCCTCACAGTTGTATTGGCTCTGCAGTGCTAGAAGTCTTGTTAGTGTCCTTGGCATGGTCAGATGCATTACTCTGAATTTTGAGAGTTAGCAGAACCATTAGGTACAAAGGAGGGAACAAGAAGACCCACAGCATATGTTCAGTCTGCAGGAGAACAGCACTGCCTGTGCTAACCCCGATCCATGTGCTCAAAGATGGTCTGGGAAGTTAATTATGACAGGCCAAAAAAAAAAAAAAAAGAAAAAAAAGAAGTGAAAAGGGCTATAGGAATTTGCTCCAAATGACAGCGAAGGCAGTTGGCAGGATGACTGAAACTCAGTCCCTGAAGAATCCCTCCAGGATATGTAGCTTCCCTGACACAAAGTAAGTGAGCTTATTAGCTGGATTCGATGATAGATTAATTTGCTACCCATAGCCAGACTAGCATGTGCAATTCTTCCTCTTTCTAATTTTTTTCTGCTGTTGGATAGGGGCCAGCTCCATAGATCAATTTGTTTATTTGTGGTGGTTTTTTTTTTTTTTTTTTTTTTTTTTTTTTTTCTGATGATGGATGAACCAACTGATAGTGCCATCACTGCCTTGCGAACCCAAGGATAAATTCACAGGCTGTTAGCAAAAGCACCGCATGATACCTGTCATCTCCACTGCGCAGGCACTGCTCCCTTCTCCCCAAACTCTCAGGATGGCTGGAGGCACCTTTTCCTTTAATGTTTTATTTTTCACTGAGCTGCACCCTGTGGTTAATTTTCCTTCCTACTTTGCAGCCTCTCCTCACCAGCTTGCTCTGTTACGTGGGTTTATTCCACTTTCAGATCTCACAGCTCGCCAAGAGCAAAGCACAGGGAGGAGCACTGCACAGATTTCAGAGGATCTGGCTAATTTCTCTCCTGGCTGGCATTAAGGAGCAAATAACTGAGGATTTGTACCTGTTCACTTGAAAAGAATCCCCAAGGTTTGTGAAGAGAGAGGAAAGATGGTTTTCAGGCATGGCCCACCAGATGCCAACAGGGGGAGTTTCAGCTCTGCCTCAGATTTAGGCCTCTGACAGTCTCCTCACCTTTGGTGATATTGATCATGAGAGATAAAAGTTATTTATTTTCCCACATTCCAATAACTTTTCTTAACGCCTCTTTCCTCTAAAGAAACACTTCCGCAACTCTTCTATAGATTGAAAATGAAGGTGCAGCCCATATTTCTTGTTGAAATCCTTTTAAAAAGAGACCAGTGATGGAATGGTTCTACACCTTGCTTTGCTAGAAGGGAAGGAAAGGAAGCTAATTTGCCTCTGGGACAAATCAAAACTAGATTTTAGAAAGTAATCTTCGTTTCTCTCTTCTCCCTGAAAACTCTGATGATGAGGCACAGTTGACTTCTCTTGCTCATTTTGCCTAAAGTAAGATTTGAGTGGTAAGATTTTAGAAAACCAAAAATCTGCTACTGGCCAATCAGTTTAAATCAGTTAATTCATAGTCAGAGAACAAATGTAAAAAACCATGTACCACTTTGATATGTTTATTTGTTTAAGGGGGCAATAAATGGGAAGGACTTCCATTGTGAGGAGGCAGAAAAACGTCTCAGTCCTTAGAGTGGGGGGATAAACCATGCTTGTGTAGAAATGAATGAAGAAAGGGTTTTTGGAGAGACATTTTGTCTCTTTATAAATGGGATGGATTATATCTGTTCAGTATTATATCTATAATGCTGCAGTCAGTTCTGCCAGGTCCCAGCAAATTGCAGTTTCTTTTCTTTCCACTGAATTTCTCTTTTCTTATTTGAAAAATTGTTTTGGAAATCGACTTCAGAGAAGGACTGTGTATTTTTTGACAGAAGCATGATATTTCCAGTTGCTACTGAAGAGGGTATCTTCCATATAATGAGCCTCTAGGGTTCACTCAAGTTGCATTTCAATCATTTTTTGCAGCCATCCAGACCAGACTTCAGCTGCTGAATCTGCTTCATTTCTGGGTGTGAAAACATGAACAGATTAAATCCAAAGCTCTTCAGGAGAAAGCTGAAATGTCCTGAGTCATCCAGTGAGAGGTAACACTAGCTCCTGTTTTCAGAGACTTATTATCTCTGGCTCTGAACTTCAAAACTACAGCTACTTTCAACTGTGATGTCTCAGCTGAGAGGGTCCAGAACTGTGATCTTGTCCATAGAGGACAGGATGGAGGAAATTGCCCTTTAGCAGAGTCAGGCAAATCCTTGGCAATGGACTTCTTCCTACTTTGTGGCATGAGCATTTTTAAGGGATTAAAAATTCTTCATTTTATACTTGGTATATGAAATTTGAATTGACAAGCTTTGTCTTTTTCTTCATACCCACCCATGGGAGGGCCATGCTCTAATATACAAAAACATATAAAAGTAAGGATGTCTGTGTATATAGGTATGTATGTACACACATATATATATATATAAACTGTAATTGCCTATTTCAGAAATCCAAATTAGAATTCATATCTATAGCAGTGATATTCATCGTTTCACTCAGTCCAGTTTTGCAGTCAGTTAAAAACCTTTTTAATTAGTAGCTATCAGCAATCCTGTGAGTGGGTTGCTGAGAAGGTTAATGCTGTATCTGAGGGGGGAGGGAGACAACTTACTGCTGTAGGAATTAGGACATTTTTCTTGATTTGATGAAATTGTGTTGGAGAGAAATCCGCTGTGTCTTGATATTGACATAATTGCATTGCATATGCTGAAACATCCCTCTGCAATGGGCTGATCCAAAGGGCAAGGATGGCCTGGTGAGTTTTGCCGAGATGCTCTGTCTATTCCCATGCCAGCAGACCAGCCAGGAGGGGTGAATGGTTCCAGGGGTATTAGGAGGGATGCCAAGATCAGTCAGGGCTGGCAGGTTTCACTAGGACAGTTGCAATATTGTGGTAATACATCTGTCTGGGCATGGCTCTTGAGTCAGAAAATGGAGAGTAAAAGCAATTCCCAAGGATACTGAAGTAGGTCACTCCATCCCTGACTGTGACCCAAATATCTCCCCTGAGAATGAAGCCTCATTTCACACCCCAGCCGAGCGGTGTGAGGACAGGGCTGGAAACCATTCCAGTTCTCCTCTGTGTCAAGTTCTGGTTGCAGCCCAGACTGGCTGTTGAGGCCACTGGCAGAGAGAGAAGGAGAGGAAAGGCATGTGGATGTTCAGAGGGTGTTCAGACCAAGAACTGAGGGAGGCTGTGTCACAGGATTAAGGCAGCTATTAAAGCTTGCACAGATATTTCCCCTTGGCTGTCCTCACACCTTCTCCGAGGGGAGATTTTTGCCCTGGACACAGGGCTGTTTGTACATGGCAGGATGCACTTCCATGCATCACACAGACACGTCTGCTTGTGTGGGCATGCCAGTTTACACCACGCCAGGTGTACCCTGCCTGCCTGGAGATGGGAACGGACAAGGGAAGGAGCTGGGGAGCAGCAAATTCCAGATGGGATGGCTGTGGGAGCAGGTCCTGCAGTGCCCAGCCATGCTGGAGAACAAGCCTGCATCAAGGTATCATCTGAGCCCTGCCAGGTTCTGAGGCAGTGTCCTTTGGGTTGCAGCAATGAGGATGCCAAGGCTACTGTCATGAATGGGCCAGGAGAAAAATCTCCCTTTAGATACCTTTATTGGGACAGCTTTGGGTGGGTAACCCGAGGAGTTGCACACACCACCACTGCTCCCTGAAGCGATGAGGAGAAGGTGAAACAGCTTTGCCAGATGGTTGACAGAGCCGGCGTTTCCATGCCCATGAAAGCCTCAGGAAGGCACTAGCTGGTTGTAGAACTGGGGAGTCATGTGGAGCAGATGTTATTGAAATCATGGTGACAAGGCAAGGAGCCCCAGCAAGGAGCCCCAACAAGTAGAGCGATGTTTTCCCTGCTCACTGGTGTAGTTTGGAGTCCTGTCTGGGCAATGGCTCGCTGGCTCTAGGGGTTTTTAGGTGTCCACTCCACTTCCTCTGGGCACTGTGGTCCATGGGAGTGCTCTGATTTGCATGTCAGGTGGTGGCATTGCCATCAGGGGTGTGCTGGGAGCAGTGGAGGCAGTGCTCCATGAGAAGGATACAATTACAAAATGGATGCCCATGTACAGAATGGGGGATGAGGGTAAAGGTATACAAATGAACTTATTCAACAATATTTACTTTTATTTATTGGTTATTATTTATAACAATATTCATATTTATTTATTGGAACATATGGGAAACAACTTGGAGCATTAACAAGGGCCCAGTGATTACTTAAGTGGACACCTTACAAGAATCTTGTGTTTTGGGGATTCCTTCCCCACAGCTACATTCTGTAACTCTGGGGTCTGCTCCGTGTTTGGGACACGTACGAAATGTTGCTTGGGAAGCATGCAAAATGACCTCAGCAGGGCGTGGGGTACATCTGCTTCACCAAGAACACAAAACTGCTGCTGTCACAACGCCATGTAGAGCACCAAGGGTCACAATGGTGTTTTAAACAGGATAACCCAGTCAGTGGGGAGGCAGGTGGTGCATGCACCACGTGCACAGCTGGCTTTGCAAACCACAAACTCAGAAGCCTTCAGAAGGAGTAAGCAGGAAAGCACCAGTTAACTCGTAGAATGAAGGTGGTCATTTGATGGAAGTACATAAAAAAATTTTAATGCTAAATGAAATATCAATAGAAAATGCCTTATATCTCTATCTATAACTCTCAGACAGGCTTACACGGAGAGGAAATAAACCAGTGTGCTTTTATGGAGCAAGGCCAAGATGCCGTCAAGGATCACATATCTTTTAGTCAAAAGTGATATAGGATCATGCTGTCTCCAAAGAGAAAAGGGACAGCAACAGAGGGGAAATATCTGTAGAACTGCTGGTTCTGAGAGCTATATGTTTAAAGAACAAAATCCCATTAAACACTGCCAGGAATTAGAGAGCAATGTGAGGCAACGCTTTAGAACAAAACAACACAACAAAATGGGAAGCAAGTAAGTTGTGTCTACCATGTGCCTAAGAACAATAGTGCTGAGTCAAAACCTGCTGGATTTGGTTGGGAATGCTGTGGTTTAGCAAGCCCAGCTGAGTTGAACTGGAATGCTCTTTTTGTCTTTCAACAAGGCTGTAAAGGCCGGCAGAGATCTGGTCAGCTGTTCAAGTCCTGCTGAAGAGCCCTCAGACTTCAGTTTTTATATCTGGTTAGGGGCCCAGTAGAAAAATGGAGGGTCAAACAGGTTGTGTTTGAGCAGTGTGTGGAATAGGTTTGTTCTGCATGGAAGAAAAATGTTTGTTGCCTCAGAAAGATGTGTTCTCCTGCACTCTTCTGAAGCAGGGGATTGCTGTGTAAACAGCAGTGTGAGCAGCAGTTTGGGGAATTATTTCATGCTTGTGACATTACACAAGCTCTTAGTTCAGCTCTTTGTTTTAGGGCTCATGTCCAAATTGATTCAGGTCCAAGTCAGAGCTTTGGTCCTGCACCTTGCTCCCTCTCTTCTTGCCAGCACTGATATTTGCATGGTCATGTCATGGTGCAGTTCAGGGAACTAAACTTCTTAAAGGCCTCAGCTTTTTCCTGCAGAATTACTTTTTACCTGATTTGACTCCCTGAACCAGCTCATAGCAGGGTCATAGCAAGGCCTGGTACTGGCACACAACATCTTGCTGGAATTTGTGGCTGGGGTGAGAAGGAAATTGCAGGACTTGAACCAGTTGAGCTCTTGGGGAACCTCAGCTTACAGTAATTCACCCTTCCTCCTGCTCCATTGCATCCACTTTCAGTCCTCTTGGATATTTTATATCCACATTTACCTGCCTTTGGACCCTTTAACTGGACTCCTGCCCTCTTCAGCATTTGAGCCTGTGAAATGTTGTGGGTTCCCAACTAGGAAGGCATAAATCCTCCACCCTGATGTCACCTTCTCAGGTTAAGGCAACAGGGACATATAGAGAGGTGCAAAGACTCCCTGCCGTGTCACTGAGGTAATGCTGATTTGTTTGGGGCACATCTTGGGAACAAAAGTGGGTTGGTGTCAACATCTTGGCCTCATCCAATGCTGGTGAATCTTAAGATCACCACTCATGTTCTGGGCATAGACAGGGTATGCAGTCACATCCATTTGATGTTAGGAACACATCTATGTATGAAAAGAAATAGACCTCAAGAGGGTAATGATTTGGTCCCATCTTTATAGGGCCCAGAAATATCAACAGAAATGTGCATTTTGATGTAACTGGTAGAAAACTGGTAGAAAGACAGGACTTTGAAGCAGAGTCTCAAACAGTGTCCCCTGGGAACTTGCCTTACCAAACAACATCTCCTTCAGCTCAAAGAAAGTCAAAGCCTTTTCAAAATTTGGCATGTAAGTAACAGTCGCAGTGGCTGCAGAGATATTGAGCAATTGTGGCTGAGCGTGGGAAGTGGCCTGTGAAATCAGGAGAGGTGGGGAAAAGTCCCAATGTACAATTTCTCTCCTAAGTGTGGGTTCCACATTGTGTGAAGGCCTGAGAGTCTGACTGTAATTTCATCTTTTTTGACAGTTTGAATTTCACCTTTTTTTGACAGTATTTCCATTTGCCAGCCGTTGTCATTATTTTATGCCTCCATCGCTCATCATTTGCCATAGCAATTTCTGCTAACTCTCTCCCAGCTTATGTGTTTAAAGTACTAATGGCTTCAGGTGGACCGACTTGACCTTCCTTTCTTAAAGTTTTCTCAGTATTCCTCTGTTGCTGAGTATGAGATGCAGGAAATTTTCCCTTCAGAATGAGGCTGTAGTTACCTGAAGGTTGAAAAAATGAACATTGTAATTCAAAGCAGTAGCACACAGCAGTGAAGAATGTAAATGGTGCTTTTCACTTAGCCTGGTTTCCTACAATTCCTTTTTTTTTTTTTTTTTTTTTCACCAGGAGCAGACAAGTGACTATTCCAATAATTAAAAGGAATACACCTGGAGAATAAGCTGCATAATGAGTGCCCCAGATGCTGAAACTTCAGCTCTCTGATTGTGCTTTCGGTCCCCACAGATCCAAAATGCAGAAGCCAAATGCAGAAGCAGTTTAGAGCTGCTGCTTTCAGATGGTAGCATGAGCTCTGGTGTCAGCACCAGTTAAATAACATATTATTCTTATATTAATTGTCCTTTTCCAGTGCATATCTCAAAGTGACGCTTAACAGGAGGAGGACTGGGGAAGAAATAAATACTGAAATGTGATAGCATGCATTTTATATGATTTATCCATGGTCAGAAGTGAAAGCAGTGACCTGATAAGTGTTTCTAGTTTTAATATGCCTGAAGAGGGGAGAGAATTACTCCCACTATGGAACTATCTGTGGCTGGTTTTGGTCGTATGGAAATATGTAGCTTCTATGCCCAAGGGTGATGGGACAAAATGTAAAGTAGCTGTATTCCTCAAAGTATGAGTAAACTGGCTGTATTTCTCTCTTATTCATAGGATATTCATTCTTGCTTTTAAAGCTTAGAATATAAGCAGGGCTGAATCTCAGAGAAAAGGCTTGGAAAAAAACTCAGTAAATTTCTTTTTCTTGTTATACTGCTTCGGACACCCTTTTATGAATAAAATGGCACAGCCAAGCGTGAAGTAACAAAGGAATTGTAAGTAGTGGCCAGCATGTGGGAAGTCAAAACTATCTACAGCTGAATAACATTCTTATTAGGAATGAAGGGCAAACGGGAATATAATTTATTATTGCCCCTCTATGTGGCTTCAGAGATCACATAATCCAAAGTAAAAAATGGCATGCGTAAGTTCCCTAAGATATTCTTCACCATAGAAGAGCTATATATCAAAACCTTATTTCCTGGTAATGAATTTTAAATAAGTGCCCAGGGCATCAGGTCACTGATGTTTCCACTTTGCAAACTGGGTGGGCTAAGAAAGCCCCTAGAGCCCTTCAAAGGCGCCTTAAAGAAAAAAGATGCCTAGCTTTAACTGACCAAACTTTTCAAGAAAAATACCTGAAACAATTAGGAGAATGAAAACCAGGAGGTCAGATTACTTGGCCCATGGCTGAGGATTTACATAAATAGGCCTAACCTTTGACTTGAAAATAAAAGGTAAGTACAGAGCCCTGACAGAACAGCAGGTCATTGGTATTTACTCTGTAAAGTACTGCCTCTGATGCTATGACAAAAATGCCAGGAATTCCACTGATCACTGTGTGCTGATAGGGCTCAAAGGTATGCAGGCAGCTAACAGAAACCCAGCCTACCTGACTGATCGAAACTGCATTACTCCCACGCGTTTATAACCCACAATCTGCCAGCGTGGGAAAGCGTGCAAGGCCTCAGACTAATTCCTCAGGAAAAAAAAGAAATAAAAAGGAGAAAGTTGCTGTCTTTAACCACTTTTTATTTTATGGTAGTTTGGGCAATGTATGATAAAATTAACAAAAATTCTCTGAGTGAGCATCTTGAGACATTTTCTTCACAGTGTGTGCTGCTGTTCAAGAGACTCCAGAGCTGGTGCTGCCCATGCAGGCTGAGATTGGTACCACACTCAGTCAGCATCCTGGGACTTTGTCAAAGATGAGCTGTACTGCAAGTGCTGAACCGGTGGCCAGCTGTAGGAAGCCAGTCCCTGGCTCAGTTTTTAGCTGAGGAAACTCTAGACAGCAAACCTGCAGGAGAAAAGCCGTGCTGTGTGTTTGTGCTACATTTTGTCAAGCAATGGCTGTGTGCTCACAGGTGAGAGAGGGAAAGGTGAGCAAAACAAATTTTTTTTCGTTTTTAGTTCTAGTACAATAGCAAAGATGCTTTAGATTTTTTTCTTTGCTGCATGGATAGCAGAGAAAGGAGGACCCCTGTGAAAGTGGAAACAATAAGGGCAGAGTTTTTATGTTCGTGTTTTATAGAGAGAGATTTAGTTTCCTGTTCCAGTTTGAGACACAAGCACACACCAAGTAGCCTGCAGGCTGTTTCCAACTTGTTTTGCTAATTAATCAAAAGTGATGCATTACAGAAAACCTGCAGGAATGTCAGAGATGGATGCTTCTGCTCTACTGTTTTTGACTTACTTGTTGCAACAGAGGGGGAAGCTGTTAGTGCCTGTCTAGTAAATTATTGAAGGATGGTGTAAGAGAGCCTGCTGCCTTCCTCTTGAAGGGCCAGGGAGCCTGGGGCTAGCCAGCCACATGCTGTTTCTCTGTCTGCTAGACCACTGTGGGGTTTTGGAGGGAAGTGGAAGGACATCCACAGCTGGGTATGGATCAGAGAAGACAGCCTGGGCACTGGGCACTGTGCCCCAGGACTGGAAGGCTGGGCAGGCAGTGCTCAAGCAGAAGGACACAGTGGCCACCTGAGGATGGTCAAGCAGGGTATCCTGGTGAGGAGATGGGTGCCAGTCCCTCTGTGTCTGGCAGGTTTGAGCACTGTAGGAAGAAAAGCTCAGCCCAACAGCCATGTCTGACCAACACAGCTGGGGTACCACTGGGCACAAATTCCTTTCCCTTCTGGGCAGCAAGCATGAACTCAAGGGGAAGTTAAAACCCTTTGAGGGACATCCAGTCTGGAGGGTGTTCATGGTGACTACAGCCCCTTTGCTGTTAGTCCTGGTGCCTCCCCTTGCCAGCCTCAAAGTGCCTCCTCCAGTGGACCCCACTGGCCCTGGTCTTCCTGGACAGAGCAGCAGCCAAGTGGCCCCTCTTCTAAGTCAGTTCTGTGATCCCCTCCTGCTAAGAAGGCTGGGCTGCTTTGGTGTCAGTGTGTAGGTGTGCTGTGCTGGCACTGTGTCACCATGTCACTGGTGCACCAGGCTTGGAGGCCACAGGGCAGAGGTGTTACCTATCCAGTCCCTCTACTCTGCTACCACATGCTCCATTTCTTGCACACTGAGCTGTGCTCCCTGCCCTGCTCTCATCACCTGTTTCTGTTTTGCAGGCAGGCTGTTAAGGGCTGCATCCTTTGTGGAGTGCTATCCCTGCACAGTCCACTCCCAGACTGCTCTTGAGTGCTCTCAGACTAGATTTTGGCCAGTGAGATAGATTTTGTGGAATGCTGAACTTTGTACTCTTACCTTGACTAGTGGAGCATCAGACTCTGCTGTACTCTTCTTCTGATTCTCTTTTTACTAAAATGTCCAGCATTTAAATCCTCTTACCTCCACATTACCATCCAAAACATGTTCTGGCTTCCTGTGAAATGCCTAAGGGCAGTATTGAATAGATCCTTATGTGATCTCTGATGGGAAGGGGTTTCTTATTAATGATATTTGTGCCACTCCATTCCTGCAAAACCACAAGAAAATATCTAGTATGACAGAACTTTCAAAACATTTTGCTGCCATTTCCTTTCTTCAGACAATTATTTGCTTTTATTAGGATCACTTTTAAATGTGACATTCACCCTGGCATTCCCCAGTGGCTGTTCAGTTCATGCACACAGTAGTTTTTCCTTCATATTTCCTTCAGTCTCTGTACCTAATGGAGCAATTCACCTTTCCAGCCCCTCTTTTATCTTCTGCCTCAGAGGTAGAACTAAACTTTCACTGCCTACAAGAGCCAAATGGAATTTGTTTGGGGACACTGTTGGGGTTGGACCCTGTTCCCAAAAACTCATCATCAGCCCCTTTAGTCTCCATTAATGTTGTTTTGTCCCCAACAAATAAGTGCCTCTCTCAGCAGATAAAAGCAAGAATTTCATAGAATTTTAACCACAAGAAGATTTTTTTCTTCCCAGCTCTCCATTGGTTGAACATATTATTTATTCCTCCACTCATCTGTTTCCTGTGCTGCCCCATTAAGCTAAGACTGGCCCTATAAAACCCAGATCAGCCCAGCTTGCCTTCTCTTGCCTACAGATTTTCTCTCAGATCTAGCAAGATTACAACCTAGACCAGAGATTTGGTACCTACATTCAACTGGAGATTAAGACGCTCCTTTTTCTGCTCGAGTTGTTTGTCTGCTCCTCTCCAGGCGCAGTGCTGTCCCCAGCTCTGTCAGAGGACTCCCCTGGCTTGCTCATCACATGCTCTTCCACACATTTGTAAACTCCTCCAGTGCCCTTGTGTAGCTCAGGCTTGTTAGGTTGCTTCCCACTGCACAGAAGAGCTATTTCATATATTCACTCATAGCTGGAAAGCACAAACATTCAGAGGCAAAACACTACTCCAAGTCATAAGGATGGAAGGCTGCAGTTGTAAAATCTTGTGTGGAGAACCCCATTTTCTCTCGTGAAGAGCTCTCAGGCACCGTATCAAGCTTGTGTTTTGCTAGAGGAGGCATCAGCTGAAACAGCGGCAGCCAAAAGGCATTGATTCGTTTCATTTATTTTTAACTTTCCCATTGAAATGCCTAAGGGGGGGAAAAATAAAAGGGAAATCACTCCCTTGGAGAACCCTTCAGCTCTGGGAAAGATACCTGCTGCAATCTAGAAACAAGCTTGTTCAGGGAACAGCCAGGCCAAGCACTGCCCAGGGGGCTGCAGTTTGTTCTTTCCTAATTCATTTATTTTAACCGTGAGCACAGCCACCTCTTCCAAAGGCTGTTCAAGGGTTTGGTTTTTGGTTTGGTTGGGGGTTTTCTTTCAATTTTTTTTTTTTTTTTTTGTGGAGAGCTGAGCAGACTCCAGTCCTGGGGGTGGAACACAGTGAGAGCAGGGAGAGCCCGAGCCTGGGCAGCCCGGGCTGCATCAGCCAGCTGGTCACAAGGATGCCTGTCATGTGCTGCTGCTCCTCACACAAAGATCCTTTTCTTTCCATGCCCGGTGGGTTCTTCATCAATGGGAGGACCTTGTCCTACAAACAGAAATCAAACGTCTGTAATTGCAGAGTCACTGATAAAACATGACTTCTTTACCAATTTGTGCGAGCACTTTGACCTCCTGCCTCGGTGCAGCAGACTTGGAAGAGTTTGTTGGTTTTTTTGGTTTTGATTTTTTTTTTTTTTTTTTTTTTTTTTTTTTTTGTCTCTGGCTCTTTTTAAGGCTGTGCTGAAAATACTGTAGGAAAGTTTATTTGGGGAGTATTTTTGATCTATCAAGCAAAAAGTTAAGCTCGTGCACTTACAGTCAAAATTGTGCTGAATTGTCTGGAGTGATTGCTAGCTTTAAAGAAAAAAATGGATTTCAGGTTATGGTTTATTTTTGTTTAAATTTAGAACTGCTTTTGCATGAATAAATAGTGTTATGTGTTTTCCCCAAAAATGAGAGCAAAATTTCTGCTCCACACAGCTCCCATTCCTAAAAAAATGTGAAAAACTTAAGAAGGTTGAAAAGAAAAAAAAAAAAAAATCAGTGCTGAATAGCGTGGCTGAGCAGCTGTCTTATTTTTTTCTTCCCTAAATTGAATTATTGCTATAACTGTTCTTTCTAAGTTAAGATCTCACTGGGGGAAGGAAGAAAATTTCTAGGTTTCCCAGCAGGAAAAGTGTTTAACAAGAAGTTAATACAGGATAATGAAGGGGTCAGGAAAACCATAAGCACCAAGGGATTGTCCAAAAGGCTGTGCAGAGAGGAGTGCAAGTAAAGGTACTAAATAGGAGAGGAAATGTGCAGCAGCCCTTTTGAATTTTAACCAAGCTTTTCATGCCACTGCACATCACCCTGGGCACAGCAATCAGCAGCACCCATGGTCACTGTCCCAAGTTGTCACAGAGAAGGGATATTTCTTGTTTGTTCACATGTTCTTCTTTAAAAGGAAATATTTTTCAAGTGGCAGGATTGAAAGTCTAGAAGATAGATAGGAAGACAATGTTGTTTTAACACAAAGCTGAACTGAAAATGGAGAGAAGCTGGTATTTTTGGGATTCTGAGATAATGCTCGAAGCTTCTAACATTTAACTCCAACAACAGGGAAATAGAACAGATTAACTGGGCTAGCAGACCACTTAGATTTGCTGTTGTTTTTCAGTCAATAGGTCACTTCCCTGGGTTAGGGGTTGTGCTCTGCCAAGCAGCAGGATTTTCTAGCTGGTCCTGTATTGATGAGAAAATAACTCTCATATTCTATGATGCCCTAGGTCATCAATAAAATAAGAAATGATTATGTTCTTCAATACTGCAAAATTTCTGCCTTTAATATTCTTAGAGTATTACGGTATTTTTCAAATATAGTAGAAGTTTTTCACGTATATGAGAAACCCATCTCAGCCAATTTGTTTTGCAAGGGATTTTATAGACATTATCTTCTTGACTCCACTGAGATGCTGTGTACTAACTGTGCTGGTAGTTAATTCAGATTTAGTAATTAGAATGAGATTTTGCCAGTTAGGTCTCTTTAGGGTCAGGCTTGGACACTCAGGAGTGTTATGGCCATGGAGATTCTTCCATCATGCAGATGTAGGTACCTCTCTGGTCTATATAGTTGTGTTTGCAATGATACCCCAAACAGTGAAATAACTTGCCAGCTTTAAATACTGTGTATGATGGATGAGAAACAGCATGAGTAGCACTGAGTTCCATGAACAGATCTGTGCTACTGAACAGCATTATTAGCAACAGAAAAAAATGCTATCTCATCTACCAGTTTCAGGAGATTTTATTGTTCCCTGATAGGCTAAGAAGATTCCACGTTCCTTCCTTCAGAGAGGAGTGGTTTTTATCTGTGAAATGTCCTCACTTCTCAAAAACAGATGTCACAGGCCAAAATACTTAAACAGTGAGGAAAATGACAGCTCTCCCCTTTCCTTCTGCCCTCGGCAAAAATGAAGTCTTGGCTAGCTACTGGCATTTTTTTTAGGAATTATGCCTGCTCAGTTATTTATTTTTATATTGCTGCAACTTTTTTTCCTGATTCCTGCAGAAATGAGGCTTATGCAATCCTGCGGTGTGCGCTTGTATCTTCGTCACTTCCACACCCCCGAAATCTTTTGAACCTATTGACAAATTTCAACCCATTGATCCCTCAAAGAAAATCAAGTTCCTACAAGCTTTGTGAAAATAACCTGCTCGCAGAGAGGTTGGCTGCAGTGTGAACAGGCACCATTTCAGACAGAGGAAAACCCACTTTTAGGAAAAGTGTTTATTTATAAACACCTGTCCATGGGGAGCATTTCAGGGAAAGCTGTTTCCTTCTTTGAACTGAAGTCGATTGAGTTTGAGGCTCTGGTGTTTCAGCAGCCAGGCTTCAATGTACTGATCTCCACAGCATGTGGGGATACTGATCCGCAGTAATGATTTACCACCTTAACCGCATTTAAAGCGAATGGTTTTAAAACTCACCTAATTTTCCATTTCCTCTCCTTCTTTTTATTCTTTCTTTTTGTTAAGAACCAAAAACTGCCCAATAGCCTGTCTCTTAAGACCAAGACTTATGCCCATCACCCTAGAAGTCAACCCTTGACCTTTAACACTGTCACTTTTCTCTGTGGATTCTCCGAGGTTAAAGTTACGGAATTGTTGAAACAGATAACAGAGTGCAGAAGGCTGAAAAGTGACTGGGACGAACCTCCAGGGACAAAGTTAATCTGTTGGAGCATTTCCTGTGTGCACTTTGAAACCTCTCAATTTAACGTGATCAAAGCATGAGCCGACACGTTTCAGCTCCCTACTGAACAAACAAATTTGCTGCTTATCGTTGTTGCCACCTCAGCCTTTAATTTACTTTACTTAGTAAGCCAGTACATGTTAAATGAACAACCTGGTTACTACAAATGCTGCTCTCCAAAAAAGGCTGCAGTTTCCCTGGCATTATTTAGTTTTCAGCACATCACAGACCCTGTTATTCACCACAATCTCAATGTAAGGAAGCTAAAGCCAGTGTGGTCAACAGTGGCCTTTTAGGGACCACTATATCCATCAGCACCCATTGGCTTATATTTCAGCATCTTGGGATTCTACCTTTCTTTTTCCTTCATTCCCACAGGACGTATGTGGACCAAGAAAATGAATGGTGGTACCTTCGAAACTCATTGGCTGACTCACATCAACACCTTTCAAACCACGTATGGAATAACAGATCATTTAAACATTGCCTCTTTTTTGATCAAAAGCAAAAACTAATACTTTTCTAATGTTCTGGTAGTTGGGATTTTTTCCCCAAAAAAATATCTTTAGTCAAGTTAATAATAACAAGAGTAAAGACTAGTATGAGTTGTTGCATGAGGGGAGCATGACCAGACAGCCTGACCTGTGTATGATAATGAGCTAAAGTGGCTGCTTTCTCTTTTTAAACCAAAACCACTTGGCAAGTGTTTTTAAACCAAGTCTAAAATATTTTCATTGTTTTCCACTTCCTTAAATCCACTGACCCATATTTTCCAGCATATTTGCCTTTCCTTATTCTCAGAGAAATGGAGTCCAATGATTTGATTTCTGTGTCAACTGTTCTTCAGTGCTTCTCTCTGGCTGCAGAACTCCTGAAATAGGAAATTACTCCTGTCCCTCCAGGTTATATGTTTCTGGATCCATCATGCAAATATTGAAATATCCTGGGCTGGAGGAAACAATCAGTCAATAAACCAACCTCTTAAACCAACCTTCCTGCCAGAGCAATGCCAGGAGAGAATTTCACTTGATACAGGTAGGTACAGATATAACCTACTCTTCATACAAAGCATGGCTGCCTTTGGCACTTTCTTTCCTTCTTACAAGTAACACTGACTTCTTAAAACATTCTGCAAGCTCAGATATTAACCATAATGAGTTTTTATTCTACTTCTGCCTTCATCACTCATTGAAAATGCAAAATACTTAGACAATGTAAGTAATGATGGAAAATTTCTAAAAAAGTGCAGTGCAGTGACACGTCTCCTCTTGGAATTAATGGGACACATGTGATGCTCTCCTGAACAATTCTCTGAGTGTCATTCAGAGACTTGGGAAAATCTCTGTAGGAAATGACAGGGCAGCCAGCCACATGTGGCAGTGCCTGCTGACACAGATCAGCCTCCACAAGCAATTCAATAATACATGTATTGTGTCTTTTCCCCTAATAACCACAGACTGGTTGGGTTTAGGAGCTTGTGGAGCTTGCAGGTGATATTTTGGTTTTGTTGACACATAAAACTCTTTGAATTCCACAAGATTCCTTCCCAATGTGGACTTGCACTGATTACTTTCTTTCTCCATGTTAATAATTCAAAGAAGTTAAGCAACTTATTTTTCCACCTAAACGAAAGCTGTGCCAGACATAGAAAACTCCTTGCCCAAAAGAGGGGTTTGGGCATATTTATCACCATATTTATCACAAATAAATGACCTGCATTTTGAGGTCAACTTTAATGAACTAAGCTGCAATTATTGCAAGATAATGCAAGATTTATCATTTTGCCAACCTGGTTTCAAATTTGTCTAAGGAAATCAAAGTGTAACTAGTTGCCATTTTCAAAAAATTTAGGCAGCAGTGTTGGCTGGGTAATGTTTCCATGCTGCTCTGGCATGAAGCAGAACACTAAATGTATTCTCCAAATAGGGAAAAGAGCAAGTTTGTTTGGGGCTAGGTGGTAGCCTGGTGCTTGTTTTTCAGAGTGGGGTTGTTGGAAAAACAGATTTAAACCCTTCATTGGCTTGATCTGGGTTTCTCATGCCAGGAGAAATTCCCCTGACAGCACTTCATCAGCTGCTCTGTGATGGGTGTCCTTAAATGGGTCTGGCCATGTGAGTCTCTTGTGCTTCTCCAAGAGATGTCTGTATGGGTTTGAGCACTGCTCTAGGATGAGGGACATTCAGATACTTGCTCCTGAGCCAAGTATTTTTTACTAATAAAAGTGGAAACTTCTCCAGTGGGTGGGCTTGGATAAGATGCATTTTCCTTTCTATCAAACGACACTGGTGAGGAGAACACCTAATCCTGAAATTGAAATCCCTACATCAGCTCCAGCAGCCTTGACACATGTTGTCTCCTAGAGTGACACAAGCTGGTTTTCGTACCAAAATTTTCATTTTAATACCTGTATTTCCATAAGATTCTCTATTTTTGAACAAGTTCCCATCTTGTTAAAAAAAAATATATATATATTTTATAGAAATTTCCAAAGCAGAAATTTCTTAAATGAGCAGGGCTGAATGGAGGCAAGAAGCCCAGAGGTGACATGTCCCATGTGTGGAGCCCTTACAGAGCCAGGAATGGCTTTTAAAAGTAGAATGAAAACCAAATATTTAAAATCACCCTCCTAAGGAGTCACCATCATCTGCTCAGCTGTACTGGAGGCACTGTCTCAATGGAAGTTTGGTTGGATAGTTACGAAGTAAATTCTGCACAGCCCTGGTTACTAAAGGAATAGGAGCCAGGATTTGTGAGCCTTGCATGCTCCTTAGTCCTCCTCTTCTGGATGAATATTAGTTATACTTTTCTAGACAGTTTTGTGGGTGGGTAGAGACAAAGGAGAAAATAGACAGGAGAAAAAAATCTCTATTTCTGTGACAAGGCCACCTGTTCATGTCTTCTCAGGGTGGCGGCCTCATTGTGTGTACTGCTTCTCTTTTCCTCTCCAGACAGCCACTGTTTCACACATCTGCAATTTTCCTACCATGAGTTGTTTTAAATTCAGACACCAGATTAAGCCTTCAAAGATTAATCTTTGCATAGCATCTATGTCAGGAAAACTGCTGTCCATTAGTAGGAAATTATTCAGAAAAAGGAAGACAATTTGCTTATTTATGTAAGAAACTGCTCTACAACTAAATACAGATATAGGTCAGTAAAATAAGTTCTTTGATCTATTGCTACAAGAAATCAGTGTAAATATGTTTCCTGATAAGGGTTGCTACAGCATAATTGCGTTTTACAAACTGTGTAGTGTGCTATTACTCAGGAAATGTGTTCACTGATATACATGTCTCCACTCAGTCTCAGGCTGAAAGGTTTGCTTTTTCTCACATTTATCGTTCTTGCACATTTTTTAATAAGGTGATTAAAGTCATGAAGGCACGGAAGAGAGTACAAACAGGGAAAATTGATTCTAGAGCATACACAACCACTATTGAAATAGACACCAGTTGATTGTTTTCAAACAAATGTAGGTTAGTGGCGTTTGAGATTAAACGTCAAGGCAAATATTAAGAGGGATTAATTTATACTTTCAGCTATGACTGTTCTGGGCTTCATCCTTTTGCAAGAACAGATGAGAGTCTGGCTCCATCACAGCAGTAAAAAGACTTGTTCTTCACAGAGTTTTGTCCTGTTTTAGGGGGGACAGTGGTCACTGTAGAAATTGAGCCTACCCTGAGCTGCTCATTGAATGCTGGTGGTATTGAACGCCCACCAATTCCTCCCCTTAGGGCAGATTTACCCTGGGCTTTAGTGGGATTGCTGATATGGGAAGGTGGGAATGATCATAACACTGTTAGAACTCCAGCTGTGATTCCCTATGTACTAGGGATGCTGCCATAATAATGAAAGGCATCCAGGTAACTCTTTTCAAGATTTGTGAACCCTCCTGAGCAATGCCTGCTGGATAGAAATTGTTCAGCTGGGCAGGACTGAGCTTATTAAACATTGTCTCAGCATGAAAATATGTATGTGAGTGTACAGGTTTAAGCAAAGCCAGCTCATCAGATTTAATATGGGGGATATGAAAAGACCATTGTTGAAAACAAGAGTGTCAGGGAAGTGGTTGCAGTAGTATTTTTTTGCTTTGGAGAGCACATGGCTGAGCTAGCAGAAGCAGCAGGATGGGGAGAGCAGGAGTGCATGTCTGCACTCTGGTTACAGAGGCTGGGGTTTGACTACTTGTGGGCTGCTGTAAAGTTCCATTTCACCCAGGCGTGGTATTCATGACAGGGTAAACAATCCCCTTCAGGCTCGAGTGGGATGTGCACCATCCTCATGGTCTGTAGTAGGCAGCAGAGGAAAAAACAGTGGGTCATCCCTGAGAGAGAGGATGTGGTTCTGGCTTCATGGCCAGAGTGGGAGGCAATTCCCGCATCCTGCCTTTTCACTGGGCTCTGGGGCCAAACGTGCTGCTCTGCTCATCGTGTGCTTGTCATAGAAAAACAGTTTCTATAGCTGTCTTCCCTGTAACAGCTTCAGGACAAGGCCTTTCTGGGACAGCTGAAGGGAAGCTCTTGCTTTTTCTTACAGGAGGTGCAATATACAGTCACATTAGGACAACCTGAAATCAAAACAAAACTGACAGCCTGAAATCAAAACAAAACTGATATTTGATTTGTCATTATCTGGTCATTTTGGAGGAGTAATGGGAGCCATCACCATTGTCTGGGATTTAAGTGAGCCTTGTGCTGTTCCATGACTTTACTGCTCCTGACCTCCCTCCTCAAGGTATCTCCCTTCAGTTGTTTGGGAACCATTGTGTGACTGTGAAATGGTTCAGGAATACTTGCCTTCCTTCTTAATTAATTTGGAGACTGACTGGTGGAAAGCATTTAGTGGGACAGTCTAAGTTCCTGATGGCAGTTCAGATTGTGATCAGCTCTACAAAGCTAGAAATGGTTGTTGCTGATGTTGCCTTGTTGTGGTTGTAACTCCTAGAGTATGCAGAAGAAACCTTCTCCCCTTCTCCTCAGAGATACATAGGATTGTCATTGCCATAGTTGTTAGAAATATAGCTTTATCTTTTTCTCTCTTCACCTTTTTTTTTTAACCTTTTAAAATATGTTGGAATATTGAATAGGATGGGGGGGAAATAAACTTGTGAAAGAAAGCATTAGGAATATATTTGAAGCAGATACCAGGAAACAACAACATTCATGCTGCACACAGAGTTTCAATTTGACTGCTTTGGGACAGTAGAGTCTCCAATTACACGAACAAATATAAATTTTGAAGTAATATGATATAAAAATATGGACCATTTAAAGCTTTAGAGAAACATGAAAGTCCCACTAGTTATGTTACACTTACTCTGCTTTGTTGCCTTTGTGGGTATGACACTCATTTTCTGCAAAACTTCCCTGGCAGTACAGGGGGTTTGCAAGTGAATTCAAATATCCCTGACTCCAGTGCTTTCCTGAACAGGGATAGATGTATTAAAATTTTGAAAGGCTTTCCTCACTCAGGTCCATGAAGATTGCTAGCAGGGGCCATAGCTGGAGAGCAGAGGCCCTTGGCTGGGAGGAGGATGTCCCATCACTATTAGAAGAGCAGGGCTTATCTTCTTCAGATTTCTGAAGAGAAATCTGAAGAGAAGTCTGGAGGGATTTCAGAAGGAAAATGTGTAAAAGAGGAATAGTGTGACCCAGACAGAAAATTGTTTTTGTGCCCTGTGTGAGGGCATCTGACTTGAGTCATCCTACTTAGGAATAGGAAATTTAAAGTAAGGCTCTGGATACTAAGTGATAAGGCTATTGATAAGATAACTGAAAAGCATGAAAAGAAATTAGGTGTCTCCCTCAGACATGCATCAGGCTTTTTCTCAATCTCTTCCCCAGCAGTATTACATGGAGAAATGCTTCCTTCTGTACAAACAGTTTTCTAGTGGTTAAAGACATTAATAAAGTCTGAGACAGGTCTTTAAGTCCTGTTTCTTGACTGCTCCTAATAGACTGCATGAATTCAATCACACAGTTTTACATCCCTGAACTTCACCTTATTTCTCTGTAAGACAGCCTTCTGCTTTTAGTGTTAGATACCTCACACAGCCTTGTGTGTGTGAGGACAGATTTTATGTAAAGCCAGCAAAGATTTGCTGGGGGGGGGAAAAAACCAGTGTGGTGTAATCACAACATCTTAGAGTTATTATCTTTTGCCATTAAAAGAATTGTACTTTTGCATGTGAGAAAGGGAAGAAGGAAAGATGCTCATTAGCAGCTTCCTTCCTCAGGCTCTGAGCTTCCAGGGGCTCGTCTCTGAGAAGTGTGAGCACAGCTGCAGTCCCACAGCAGCCTCAGCTGATGGAACAGCTGCCTCTCAGTGCAGCCATCATCTGCCCCTCTCCCTCAGCCTCAGTCTCTTCCCTCCATCCCCTGCACTGGCCTGGATGTTCTCTGCTCCTTTGTAGAGGAGTTTTAAGGTGTTAACGTGGAAGAAAGCTACTTGTTGGTGCCCTTTTGTTTGTGGAGGTAAGGAAGGCTCTGAAGTGTGGCAGGACACTCAAGGTGCCCCAAGGTACTGCAGGAGAGGAGCAAGGAGATGAGACAGGACAGCAGAAGTGGCTGTGGTGGCCAGAAGACACCGTGACTGAGGCTGCCAAGGAGCCACAGCCTTTCCCTTCAAGCCTTTCCCTTCCTGGTGTGGTGGAAGCTCCTGCTGAGACCGCCTGGATTCCCTAGAGCCCCACAAACACCAGTGTCACCCTGACTGCTGGAGAAGGGCAAGAACGAAGAGGAGAAAGCAGAGGAGTGAAGATGCTGTAAGATGGGACTACAATCAAGAATTACTTTAAGAGAGATAAATAGAAATCTGAGAGTACCATGGAGAAAATGCTGTTTCATTGCTCTGCAAAGTTGACCAGACCCAAAGTTGACTAGGGTTATTAGGAGAAATTTATCTAGTAGTCTGGATATACCATTTTTCCACAGTAGAAAGTGCCAGATTTGCTCAGCTCTTAAACTCTGCAAGGAGTTCTGGTCCTTCGTTCCTCCCTTAGGAGGGATGAAGTTGAATTAATCAAGGTTGAGAGAAGGGCAGCAAGGATGAGTGAAGGTACAGGGCACCTCACCCTTTTATAAGGGGAGAGACAAAACAGAATAATCACCCTGGACTCTGGAAAAGAGACCTGGCAAGGGCAAAGAGGGGTTGTTGGTTTGTGGTCCTTCATGGGATCATCAGTGGTGTGGTTGATGGATAAGAAGAAAGTAAAGAAAGAAGTGTTTCACTATTACTTGCTAAAAAGGGGGGTGAAGAACCTGACAAGTTACAAAGACAAGATGATTAAGGTTGAAAGGAATCCCTGGGCATAATCTGGTCCAAACCTCTCTCTGAGCATGGCCAGCTTAGTCCAGGATTTGCCTTCCTTGGTTTTGAATGTAGGGTGCAGATCCTACAGCTTCTTGGGCAACCTCTTCTAGTGTTATCAGACTGAAGACCTGAAGCAAATTAAGAAAGTGATTTATGCATTGATAGATCACTGGATGTGTTCTACTCATAGGTCACTGTGGAGTGGAAAATCTGAATTGCCTCATAGGATGACCAAAAGACAAAAAGAAAAACGCTGCCTGAGCTGCTAAAACTGTGAGCACATCTGGCTTGAGGGCACAGGTTGAGGAATCAACATGATTCCCACCACAGTTTATTTGTCCTCCTCTGCCCTGACACACCTACTATTGACCACTGTCAAAGGTTGGTTTTGAGGGGCCTCTGGTCCACCCAGCATGATGGTCTTTGGTCTGATCACTGGGTGACCCAAGCCTGGCAGCACATCAAGCAGGTGAAAATGGACTGAAGCTCTTCATGCTGCCTTCAGTTTTCACAGGACAGCTGCCCAGGCAGGTTCGGACCTATTTCCATCGAGCATTAAAAGCTGGTTTCATAACATGTATTTTTCTGTCAAACTTTGTGAATAAAACAGTGCAGGAAGATGTCGTGACTAATGTGAAGCCTTTTATTCAGGCAGCAGATGAAGTGGGTTAGTTTTAGAAAGGAGTAGGAGTCAGAAGAACATGCAGCTTGAGCAGACAGACCAACCCCGGTTAAACTGAAGGGAAAAGCAGCGACACTAGACCCTGCATATCTGATGTGAAAGACTAGGAATACAATACTGGATTTATTGTTCAGGTTATACATTATCCCAGAAAACTGTGGTTTTATAGTGGTGACATCTGACCGCTTGCTATCAAGAGATAACTTGAAAGTGCTGCACGATAGGAAAGCTGTTCTTTTCTTGTTGCAGTTATTTTTATTGACAAGCTTTCAGATACCATGAAAGGATCCACTGATACTCAGCAGCAAAGTACTGTTCACAACCAGCCAGAGGAAGATTGAAGGCATGAACAACGAAGCAAATGAATACCCTGCTGCCTCTCTGCACACATAGCTGCTCGTTCAGCCTTCAAAAAAAAAAAGTAAATAAAATTCACAGATGTTTGGATTCAGAGAGAAGATGATTCCTCAGTGCAGGAATGTCTTCCATTTGTTGGATGCAATGTGCTGCATCTTGCAGGAGAGGTGCTTCTCTCTGCAGTGTGTCATGTGCAGCAGAGCCCCCTCACTCTCTGATCAGACCCCTCCTTTCCCACTCACAGGAGCTGATAATCTCTTTGTTGCAGAAACATTAATTGATTGCTTGGGGGAAAAATACACTGAGAAGGAACGCAGTGCTTTATTTATAGGTTAGTTGTTGCTTTTCCTCCTGTAAAGTGCTTTCACTTCTGGTGGTTGGTTGTTAAGGAGAGCAATGCTGTGATCACAGGCAAAGGCTTTCTGGTGTCTCTGCCTTCTTGCTCTAATTTCTGCTGTTCCCCATGCAGAGCTCGGCTGCAAAGAGGAGTTCTGCACCAGCTGGGGTGGTGCCCAGGGCTCAGGATGGCACAAACCAGGGGCTCTGTGGGGCACAAGGGCCCAGCAGGCAGGTCCCAGGCAGGGGATGAGCCAAGGGATTTGTGACAGGCTCCATGCCTGGATCTGCAGCTGCAGCTCCAGAGGCTCACTGCTCCCAGGAGTGCCATGGCCAAGACATGGTGGATGGGCAGGTGGACTGAGCTCAGCCAGGTGTCATCACAGAAACCAGCCTCACCAGATCACCCAGTGTCTGAGTCTGTGAGAAAAAAGACACTCTCATTGCCCCTCCATGTGCACTTGCAGCAAAGGAGGAAGCTTAATCTGTGTCCAGAGGGCTCCACCTCAGCTGAGCAACTCTGGAGCCAGGATTTGTCCTGGATGGCAGAGGAAGGGCAAGCTGGATGCCCAAGCTTGCACATTGCAAAGAAGGGGAGACAATTAACATGCACATTATTTTGTTTTTGCAGCTTGTACCTTACCCAAGCCTTTATTTTTAGGGATATCAGTTAGAACAAGAGAAATAGCAAAGCTTTTAGTAAGATCAGTTTCTCTAATGACTCACCAAGTGCTACAAAGTCAAAACAGGTTGCTTGTGCTTGAAAGGTATAAAACATGTCATTTTTATGGTTACTGTACAAAACACTGCATATATGCATGCAAGGGAACATTTCAAAATCTCATAGAGCTTCTTTGTTATGCAGCTAGAGGCTCCTTTCTCCCGTTCTTTTATTCGTGTGTCATGATTTGTATTAAGCATTAGCGCTTTAGCAATTAAGCAGATTTCCTCACCGTGCTCTGCCAGTCAGTGCTGCTCCTTTATACTCCCAAAAGAAAGGAGGAGCTAAGTTGATGTACCAGTGTCCCAAAACAGCTCCCTTTGCAGTCCACTAGAGTATTTTCGTGTTAGAAGGGGCATCAAGTTCTGTGAGCACTGGGGAATGAGTAATACCTGCATCTGACCTCCAATAAAGACCTGCAAGTCCATCAAATGTCTGTTACATAATGCTATTTTCAACAACATTAATACACCTACATTTCTTTAATGTCTTTCATTCCAAATGAAATTTCACCACCATAGTGGGAAATGTGCCTTTATTTTTGTAATTACACAAGATTTGACAAGAAAAATATCCCTTTCAGCAAAGTCTGACAGAAAAACAAAATTCTAAGGAAATAGAATATCTTGTAATGCAATTAGAGATTTTTACAAAAAAACTTTTGAGGGAAATACTCTGATTTCTTCAGAACAAGACAGCCATTTTAGGATTTTTCCATTAGTTCCTTAGACTTTCCCCCATTTTAAAACTTTCAAAACTTTTATTTTATGGAACAGGAAGCATCCAGAATTACCCAAGCCCCTAGAGGATATAAAAGAATATAAATTGTAGCATGTGATATTTCCTTGGGTGGAGAATAATTCTAGTACATCACATTCCTTTTGCAAGTTAGGGGATGCCTTTGGGTGGGTCCTGAGGTGGCTGATCCACTCCAAAGTCCCACTTCCACAGCAGCACCTCCAGCCAGGCCCCCACAGCTGCCATGGAGCTCACCTGGGTGTGAGCTGCAAAGGATGCTCAAGACATCCCTGTACTGCTTTTAGAGCTGCCTGAAATGGACTCTGAAAGGAGTTTATCTCATCATAAAGCAGCAATGCATACAAGAAATAGCTCACATCCTTGAGATCGTTGGTTTCTTTGTGCAAAGGTAAGTTACCAAATCCCTGGTAGTACTCTGCAGGTGAAAATGGCTTTTTCCTGCTCTTCTTCTGAACTGTGCCAGCTGGTTGCTCAGGGAATTTGTCCTTCTTACCACGCTGGCTACAGGATGAGGATTTCTTCATGGAGACTGTCTTGAGGATGGGGATGCAGGCAAATTTTAACCACACTCTTCCTATACAATGCTTGGAAGTTCACAAGAGCACTTCCCCTCCCTGGGCCATGGGGAGGTGTTCTGAAAGCAGGTGGAGGTGCACCACTCCCATCTAGAAATGTGGAGAAAGCCAGATTCTGTTGTTTTGTGACCTGCACACACTGCTAGAAAAATGAAAGTGTTAAATGTGATGGCCTTTGGGAGTGCCTTCCCAGCTTGTTGCAGGTATTTCCTGCCCGACAGCTCCAAAATGGTAATTCATGGAATAGGATGCACTTCTTTCTGCTGTCTGCTCATTAAAAAAATCAGTGATGACAGACATGATCTCCAGAAGGGTTGTTCCATGCCCTGCCATGACTCTGGCCTTCTCCCAAGCAAGAGGGCTTGGTGCTGGTGAGTACCAGGACACATCTCCAGGGCAGGAAGAGCTCTAAATGGCCTTTTGACCCTCCAGTCCTTAATCCTATTTAGAGCCTCATGTAGTCAGAGAAACCTTTGACTACAGCAGTCTTCAAGTTCTGGGAGAAATATGCTGATCTATGTCTCATGCAATGCCACAGACTGGGGACAACCCCAGCAGGGAGGAATTTTACAGCAGGTTGTTGGAAATGGGGGGCTTGTTGCACACGGATGTCTGACCTGCATCCCAGACTTCCCAGGGCTGGCCCAGGAACTTCTCCAGGCTCTTGCAAACCTGGCTTGCATGTCCTCTTCCAGGACTACTGAGTTGCTCTGCTTCTTCAAGATCTTTTAATTTGGGTTTCCCCACAGCCAGACCTTTCTCAAGCTGCTTAGCCTTTTTTTTTTTTTTTTTCCTAGTACACCCACATAATTACTCCAGCACAAAGAGTGGGCTTGTGAAGCAGCAGCATTTTTAAAAACCACAAACTCTGATCTCAAGGCAATCTTTCCCTCCCACTTCCTCCCCCTTCAAGCAGGGGTGTCAGCCGTGCTGTTTCTTTCAAACTTTCTCTGAGTCATCTCATCAGGCAGCTTGTAAATACTTGAATGCATCCATCAATGTCAAGTCAAAGTAAGTAAGTAGCAGCACATGCTGTGCAATGGACTTTTCCTTGCTCACATTTCTCTCATTTTCAGGGATGTAGAGAATTTAGGGGTGACCCTATCTCCCTGTACCATCAGCATACAGACAGAGATGTCATCAAAGAGGTTGACTCATCATGAGAACAAGACACCAGAAACAAGGTGAGCTGCTTAAATTCAAGAAGGCTTCAACTCCTCTGAAACTCCCACTACTGTATGATCCAGAGTGGAATGGCTTCGTGTGAGATGCTCCATTCATTTCATCTTAAACCCAAGAAATTTGAGGAGCTGCATTACCAGCATGCCTTTGAGAATTTGAGAATGTGTCATTGCTAACCATTTTGGACCAGCTGGTCACAGCATTATGAACTGTTGCTAGAAAAATATTATGTTTTCATATTACAAGGGTGTAATTTGCTGTGTCATCGTTGCGCACTAAAATCTAAAAGGCAGAATGTGATTCAGAGGGTGCATGGAACACAAACCACCTCCTCAGAAGGCAAAAATCTCTGCTGAAGAGCAGCAATGCACCCAAGTATGACTGATAAACATGTGAGTCTTGTTATGAGCTAAATGGCAAAATATGGACCCTGCACCAAGGCTTTGCTCAGCACGGTGCATAATTCCCTGGTTTGTCTGCTAGTAGGCTGGTTTATGGTAATGAAATCATGGCAGTGGGAAGAAAGGAAAAGTCTTGCAAAATTTCTGAGTTACTCCCTCCAGATGGCTTGGAAGGAAGGTCTGGTGTCATCGTGATATTTGCCTAATAACTCTGAAACGATCAGTTGTGGTGGATGAGTGTACTCTCAAATAAGTATATGTGTGGAAATACGCTCCTCCCCAACCCTTCTACCCAGACAGGTTGGTTATGTGTGAAAATTATGTTGTGAGCCAGGAACTCGAGCTCAGTGCTGCCTTATGGAATAGACTGGGGGAAAATTGGCTGAGTAAGAAGAATGTTATACTGCAAAATGGAAGGGAAGATGTTCCGAATACTCTTCCTCCTCTCTGCTCCAGCCCACAGCTCCTGCTGTGAGGGACATCTCACTCGTACCTGCTCTGCTTTTAAAGCATAAGGCATTGAGATCTCTCTCTAAATTCAGTGGCCTGTCAGAGTAAGATACTGGTTAAGGTGAGTAAAGATGGCACAACTGACCCACAAGCAATTTTTCCCTGCCATGACCAAGGGACATTTCAAGGGTTGCCCTTCCCTCTTTTTCTCAGGGAGAGCAAGTTGAAAATCAGGATAATTGCACAGCAAAAATGCTTTCCATCTCACTCCTTTATTTACTTTTTTTTTCATTATTTCCTTCCACTCCCAGGTGAAGGAATGTGGGCTGTTTGAAGAGCTGATCTGCTCGGGTGGGGCATTAACTTAATTTGAAGCATTGCTGAATATTTAGTCATGTTCTGTAGGAGTACTAGAATCAGAAAATTCTTGGATTCCGAACAAACTCTGCACGTGTACATGATCTCCAGAAAGAGAACAAGTGTTTAAAAACAAGGCTCTGTACACAGTTCTGAAGTAATTTAAATATAAGATATATATATATATATATATAATTTAAGTTAAAAACATCTTGCAGTACTACATTACTGACAGCTGAAAGTCAGACACCAACTGTGATGGCATAGATCTGTAAAGTGCTTTAGGGAAAAATTACTAACTGGTATAAATCTGATTTTAACATAAAGATAGCACAAAGAAAATTTGAGTTAATTTAAATAAGAACATGACATTTACAAACAGAAATCTCTTTCCAGTGGTCAAACTGCTCAACCAACAGTGGTTTATGAAGGTAGCTCTGTTATTTTTAAATCCATTAGCTTGTGCTGTGGCATGTGGCACCTTGCTTTTGTGACTTACATCTTCAAATCAGGACATTTCCTAAGTCTGCTAAGGGCTATAGCTGGTCAGAACCAAGTTTCTCTTCTCTAAAAGATTTTGTGTTAAAAAAAAAAAAAAAAATCTCATTTTGGACAAGGATGAACATGAGCACTTAAGTGAGTATTTAATCCAGGGCTCACAGAAGTGTTTTGTGTTTTCAGTATGGAACAACTTTGTCTCCCATTTTCTCAGAGTTATAGAAGTACACCTTCTCTTTAGAAAAATGGCTTTATAAACAGGCCTGTTTCTGACCCTGCAGACCTAGACTAGAGATGGAAGTCACACAATGCATATTGGAGTGATGTGCGAGAAGAACTGGACCCAGAGTTTTCAAACCAGGTCCACTCACAGTTCTCAGACACTGCCTTCTGGCTCTTTTGGTATCACATTTCAGAGGAAGGTAGAAATTGTTTGTAAAGCACAGATTCACTTGATAGTGAATGCACTTTCACTGTGTGAAAAATGAGCTCAAAGCTGATGGTGGATGACAGATTGGCTGATTTATCCAACTCCCATGGACAGTTTTCCAGCTGTAGCTCCAGAGCCATAGTCAATATGTAGTCATCTAACTACTTCCTGGAGAGGCATAACAAAGTAATTAGCTGCCTAAGCTCTATCAGATATACTTGCCCCTATGTGCCCACAAAACTGCTCCTGTGAAAGTCCAAACACAGATTTGGGAGAGACTCCAGACCCTGATGTTGTGCTCGCAATCAAAGTGAGGCAAAGGCAGCTACTGTATCAAAACACTCCCCTCGGGACTTCCATTGTCAAGAGCAAATTGGCTTTCAGGTCTTAATGGTCATTACCCAATCCCCCATCACTGCCAGTGGCTGAGAGCAGCTCCCCCACAAAGCCACAGGAGCATCATTCACTCTCACTCACACCCCACGTTGACTTCAGCACAGAGGTGCATCTCATGCCCCGACTTATCTCCGTACGCGCTGCCTATGAATAATTCAGGACGGCTCCAGACAAGTTTACTGTTTCAGTCCAACTGAATAAGCAGCAGTAACAGATTCCATGCAAAAGTGTAGCAACAGACTGTGTAGCTGGTGCAAAGCGAGGAAGGTTTCCATGGACACACTTTCTGTTCTGTTAGGAGGCTTTAAGAGAGAAATGCAGCGTGAGCGGAGCAGGTTAAGGGCATAAGAGGGTGTTGTGGTGCATTTTGGACTTTACCAAGTCTCTGCATGCTTTTGTTCTTTGTTTTATAATGGTTTGTTCCATGTACCCCGTGTTTCACCCCATTATGGTTTACCAATGTTATTGTTATTAGTCAATCGTCATTTATGTGACACCTGGGTCCTGCCTGTCACTTCACTCTAATCTCTAGAAAGTTCTGGAGAGGACGTCGAGGGGTTGGTGGGGTCCAATTCTCCCTTCCCCCTTTGTCCCTTGATTTGTCCTATAAGTTGTCATTTATGTTCAGGGTGAACCCTTTCCCATTCTGGGTTAGTTCCAAGCTGTATCCTCCCCACTCCCCCACCCCCATATTTAAGGTGAAAACCCACGAGTTTGGTTGGCTTTGGCAGGCTGACTCCTGGCTGAAAGGGAATTGTGAAAATTCAGTAAAACCCAGTTGAAGTCCCCCACCGGAGTTCCATGCCTTTATTTCTCACATTGTTCACACTTCTGCTGAGGCAAGAACCTGCAGGATGGGAACTGTATTCCAGAATACAGGACCAGACCTTTTTGTGATGCCAGTGCCAGAGCTGGCCAGGAAAAGAGGGTGAAAGCCCCGAGAAAAACACTGCACCATCCCAAGAGGGGATGGACTTTCCAAGAGAGCAGCCCCAGTTGTGTTTGCCTGGTCAGTGGGGCAGGAGTGTGTGATGAGGGCTGGAGGCAGCTGGCAGGGTGAAGGCTGTGCAATGTGCCCATCCCTGCAGTCCAGGGCTGCTCCGAGTTGGGTCAGCCACAATTATAGCAATTAATAAACGTGCTGTGCTTATTAATCACTACATGTGTGACCACGGGCTGCACTCCTGGTACTGCAGCTGTGCCAGGTGCTCAGAGCTCAGGTGCCAAGTCACACCGTGCAGGACATGGTCACACACAGATTGACCTGTGCGCATGAATCCTTTGGGAGTGTAGACACTTTGTTATAATATTGAATTGTTTTTGGGTACATGGCTTCCTAGTTTTGACTTTTTTAGCCAGAAATTGTACCAACCAGCTCAGAGGCTTGTGTTAGAAACAGGCAGAATTCTTGTGACAATGTGCTTGGCAAGGATAACACTCAGCAGATTTCAAGGACATTTTGACAGGAAACTTTAAGATACATTGTCAGTGTTATAAGGAGAAAGAATATCGTCCTATTAACATGTATCTAGATTTTCTCCTTGATTGTTTGGTTAATGATCCCAGCTTTATTAGCAGCTACCAAGGAAGATCCAGCAGCTAGAGAGGTCTGAGATGAAGAAGATGAAGATTCATGGATTTCTAAATTAGAAATGTTCAAAGGTAATAATGGGTAATAAGGAAATGAAAAGAAAGATCTTTGTGATCATCATCCAAACTCTAGGAGGAAATAAAGACATTTGCTATGGATAGGAGGTACTCTCCATTCAGCCCTTCAAGTCAAGGGTTTTTCTGAAGTTTCTTTCTTTGAAGTGAGAAAGTAAAATGAGCATGGATTTAGGAATACAGGGATATGTGGAATACAAACGAGAAGCCTTGGAACTGTTGTGGTATTTGGGTCCCTGCTGGCCTTGATCAGTGGGGAAGAGAATGCAGATCTTTGGGGAGAATGACTTTACCCTACCAAAACTCCTCACACCTGAGTTACTTAACTATCCCTGTTATGCTTGTCCCTTGCAGTATTTGAGTAGCTGAAAGCTGGTCCAGTTTTATTGGTGGATTTGGGAATTTTTTGGGGTTCAGGGTTTGGACTTGCAAAATTGTTTATTTTTGTGTTTTTCACCACAGCTTGTCTCTCTCTTCATTCCAATGTTTCCTTCAAGTTCTTTGAGAAGGGATTTTCTTTTGCCATATTAACATATCCTCCTTCTGGTATGAGGGTCCTGCTCTGGGGCAGGGGTGTCCCTCTTGCAGAGCGTATCTAATATTTTATTATACAACTAGCTTCTAAAGGTCTTGGTTATCTTTTATCTGCTATTTAGGCAAAGAATCTGCAGCAAAGAACCCTGTAAGTCTTTCCAGCTATCTGCCAAACTAATTGAAAAAAGTCCCATTAATTTCTTTCGGGCAATTACTACGTAGTGAATAATGCAGTAAGTCACTCCAAGCTCCTGTGTAACGTTTCCTTGCTTTATGGATTGTTTCCTAGCATGCCTGCAGCAGAGCTGTTTATGTTGTTTTCACTTTGTAATTTTGTGCATGAAGAACTACAATAAACATAATTAAAACCAAATTTCTCTATCTCTCCTCCTATATTTCTTCTCATGACTCTTTCCTTCTCTTAATCTGCTTCATTCTCCTGCTTTCTTCCTCTCAAATTTATTCCTCTTTCTTTGCTCTTTCTGTTTCTTCTCCATTCCCAGTTATTTTCTGCCCTTTTTTCCTATTCCGTGTGTTTTCAGAGCCCTCAAAGGGCTTACATTTAGCATAAGCTGGGGTTTCCAGAGATGACAAGTTTGTGGGTAGATGCCAATAAGATTTGAATCTGAAACACAATCATAAAAAAGATCTACAAACTGTTGCAAAACTGGCTTGTATAGACTCATACCTATGAATGACTTATGAGCAGACTGTCTACATAGCTTGTATTTTCCATTTAAGGTGATCAAATGTCATCTTTGCACCATTCATCCAGCTGCCTGATTTGGTATCTATCAGTAATTTTCTTTTTAAAGAGATAGCTGCTACAATCTGGATTTTATTCCCTAAAATATCCCTTCAGATCTAAGTTTGTGAATACAGACCTTATTTTAGGGATCAAGATTTTAGGGGTCTCCAGGCTTTTTGTTTCTGCATGACCATGGGTTGACCAGCTCATCCTTGATCTGCTTTCCATCTGCAAGATGGAGAAGTTAACTTCTGTGTAAATTACTTGGAGTTCTACAGACGACAAAGGTCTTTACTGTAAAAAATGTTTTTTTCTTTTATTTACGCCAGGAAGGCACTAAATTGCTCTTGATGAGTGTTCAGCCCTTGCGTGTAGGGCAGATGAACACTGACCACTGGGATGAAGGGGGTGAAGTTTGCCATAAAACCCATCAGTTCATCCAAAAAATGTGTAGAAGATGATGAGCATTATTATCCAGTGGGATTTTTTTTAATTACTTCTTCCTCTGAATCTCAGGAAAAGCCATCACATCTCATTATGTAAATTCTGCTCACTAAGTGGGAATAATTGGCTACTGGAATGACACTGCTTTAGGTAGGCACTGTCCATGACATTACGGCAAAAAGTGCATCCCTTTTGAAAGAGATGCCACCCTGAATGTGCTGAACACCAATACCAGTCTGAATTTGCTATCTTTTCTAAGGGCTCCTGTAGCACTTGCTCAGAAATTTTGTTTGGCCATTGATAAGGACTTTAAGATTTGGGTTTTAAAGAAGATGATACAAATTTCACCTTGCCATCTTTCAGGAATGTCATACTTGAGTTACAGGAAAACGCTCCTGCTCAGCACAGAATCCTGTTCTGACAGACAGAATGAAACACAGAATAATGCTTTCATGCTAAAATGTTCTCTTGAGTACCTTTGCTAAGTTTACATCAAGAAAACATGTCCCAAGGTGTGGAATGGAGTCCTATTTTTTTCTTACAACTACATAGCTTCCAAGTTGCTTTGAATGCTATTTACCAATGAAAGAAAAGAAGGTGAGAAGGTTTTCCCCACCCCTTCACCCCTCCTCTACTCTTCCTGCTATTACAAAATCCCCAAATGAAGAAATGAAGCAAAGATGAAGAAGAATTAACATAAAACCCTCTTGGACACACCTATGAGAAAGACTTGGAAAGTTCCAAGACAACTGGGAGAATGAAATCCTCTGTTTGCCAACAGCTGAAATGGGACCACTTGGAGGAATTGCCACCAAAAGTCCCCGTGTTTTGTCAAGTTCAGAATATCTGCACTTGTAAATTACACAATACAGATGCCATTATTTCTTTAATGCTGAGGTGTTAGAAGACTCTTGGTGCCCCAAATACACCAGTGACCTTCACCTAAGAAACTTTTCTAACCAATTAATTTAAAGGTTCCTTGCCCACTAGAAGGGAAGAGATAAGGCTTGATCCAGATTTTGTGGGGATGGGGAGACAGACTTCCCTTTGACTTTGCTGCCTCAGGCCCCTGGAGACCACTTGTACATGAATTTTATAGTGGATGTTCCTCGTGTGTCTCCAATCCAGCTCAGGGGTCTTGGCAGGGACACAGCCTGAACGGGTGACCCAGGGTTCATCTCACGCTGCACTGAGGGCAAGACAGCTCTCTGTTTCCATTTTAATTGTGTCAGTGTTAGCTAGGGCTCACGTCTGCTTCCTCTCTCACCCCACAAAGGGAAAATGTGTGCCAAAATGCTTCCTGTTTTTCACTGCCAGCTGGGTCGCGTGCTCGGGGTGAAGCTCATTAAGGCAGTGTGTGGCACCAAACCCAGCAGCCTCCAGGAGTGGGAACAATCACGTTTCAGCATCCTAGTCCTGAGTGGACTCAAGTGGAAATCAGTCTGCAGAGCACAATCAGTCCAGAGACAAAACCTGAAAGAGGGAAGGCAGCCACATTTAGCAGTGTGAACAAACCAGGGGAGGAGGGCATGTGTTCCACACAGACGGTGCAATTGTCCTTTGCTTCGGACAGCGAAGGAAGAGGAGCCCGAAAGGAACACCTGATGGTGCAAAATTGCTTATACTCAGAGAGGTTTGCTTTCTTTCCCACACTATGAAGGGGTTGTCCATTTGGGCAACCCTTTTCAGAATGGCACCCATTCTGGAGCCAACATGCATCACGAAAGCATTATACCATTAATTAATCTTTGAAAAAACCCCTTTTTCTTGACAAAAGCACACACATCTGTGTCCTTGCCACACTTTTCTGTACTTTATACTCCTCAGCTGTGACATCTCTCCCTCCCTATGTTGCACCTACCTTTGCCTAAGCCTTTGAGGCCAAATTGTTTGAATAATGCTGATCACTTTGTCCTATACAGGCTTATTTTTCTCATAGAGCAGGTTACAGGGCTGCTCTGTCTAACTCCAATCTCACACGTGGAATAAAAGACAAAGAAAAGCTGTCTAGTGTTTCCCTCTCTCTCCATTCTTGGTGGCTAAAACAAGATTTCATAATGATGTTTATGTTTAGAATTTCTGCAGTAATAAGCAGATCAGTATCAGTGTGTATGCTGTAAGTTTAAAGAGCTCTTAATAGACAGTTGGATGGGTTAGGAATTTAAAACCTTCATTACTATGTCATCAGTTCAAAGCCAACTCAGTTTACCAGGGATCCCTGATAGCATCAGTCTCTCCTACCCAGATGAAGCAGGTATGCTTGTCCAAACTTGGAATTAGAGTGCAATGCCACAGAAAAATCGGGAATTGCAAAGCTTTTCATTACACAACTTCCTACAAAACAACATTCTGAAAAATGGTATTTCTAAAAATTTCAATGCTCATTTTGAAATTTCATTTGGCCTGCAAAACACTCAAAACCAGCCAAGATTAAAAATATGTCAAAAAGTAGAATGATGTAACAATAAAATATAATACACAACTTCCCTTTTTAAAAAATGAATTCTGAAAATGTGTTTGATAGATATGATCAAGAAAGGATATATCCTATGATAATGTGTCATTTTGGTTACTTTCTCAAGAGGGAATAACTATGAAAGGTTCTATTTTGATTTCTTTTAATAGGAAAATAAATCTGTTGTAGTGGTTGGAGATAATTTAAGTTAATGCACTTTGAATGCCCTTTTGATACTGTGTGTATAAAAATTCCTCATGAAGAAGGGAAGAGGAAGAGATGATTACTTAGAGTATCCAATTTGGAATGTCCTAATAATTTGCTAATAATCTTGGAGTAATTTTCTACAGCCACCAGTTGTGATCTTACAAAATGGATCAACAGGGAAGAGGGAAGGGAAGGGAAAGGAAGGGAAGGGAAGGGAAGGGAAGGGAAGGGAAGGGAAGGGAAGGGAAGGGAAGGGAAGGGAAGGGAAGGGAAGGGAAGGGAAGGGAAGGGAAGGGAAGGGAAGGGAAAAAGGAGAAGGAGAAGGAGAAGGAGAAGGAGAAGGAGAAGGAGAAGGAGAAGGAGAAGGAGAAGGAGAAGACAATAGAGTGTTTAAAGTGTATGTCCTACATGGTAACAGTCTGTTACATACTGCTTTCCCTTCCAAATGCTCCATGAGGAGACAGTGGGTTTTTAAAAATACAGTTGTAGATATTTTCCAGATGAGACTCACCAAGTAAGATCAGAGGGTTAAAATGTAAGTCATGGTTTCTCTGCCGATTTCCACCATCATGGGAAATCCCAAAAGTTATCCATGAGTGATGAGTTTCTGCCTTCCAAAGCCAAGTAAGGAGTTCAGAGAGGCTGATTTCTCCCTTGTCTATGAAAAGTCACTTTGTATTTATCTGTGTTGCTCTCCCAAGGGAGGATTTTCTTAATCACTTGGATTCTGGTGATGAGAATAGATGATATAATGATGTGGTAAGTCCAGTTTCCAGCTATGGAAATGCACAGGACTTTAGCTGTACTTAACACTATATTAAAAAAGGATAAAAATTCATCATCCCTTTGCTACTGTAACTAGGAATGTAGATGCCAATTAACATAAATAATAAAGAAGGAGGAAATTTTCTTAAACTACAAAATTTAAATATGGAAATTTTCCACTTTAATTCCTCAATAAAAGCCTTTATCACTTTTTTAATGGAAGCTTTCTTGGGCTATGACTCTTTCCTCCAGTGCCATGGTTTTCAGCATTTTGTCTATGAATGCTTCATGGTACACAGGGTGTTCCTAGAGGTCAGAAAAAGGTGAATAAGTAAAGAAGGTTCATATATGCTCTTCAGTGATGTATACACATGAATAGTTGTGGAAAATTGAAAAGGTTTGGATATCCTTAAAGCAAAAAATTGCACTTGCAGTCACTGAGGAGTGGAGAAATGTTGAACGTGGGTATCTGGAAATTATGTGTTTAGTCTAAAAGACTTTCCCATAAGCTACTTTACAAGTAAGTTAAAATTATATAGGATTGTTTCATGATACTTTTTAAAACATGCAGTGAAACTGATGAACTGATTCTTATTTGAGGGTATCTAGGAATGCCAGACAAACTCAGAATACATACAACACCTAGGTCCTGCTTCCCTGAGAGGTTATGCATACTTTCTGAGTAGGCATGGAGAGATAGAATTTTTCCACTAGAAAAAGCCTTGGTTAAAGAAAAACAATGAAACTAACTTCTTGCTAATATTCTTTCAAAAGAAAGATGTCATGTGAAATTGCTCCATTCCAACCCCAGGTTGTAGCTCCCTATTTTTTGTTCTCTATTTTTCTGAGCTGCAGTAATGACATGTTGCTCGTGGTTTGGTATCTGACATCAGACTGATCCACATACTTTTAATGCCAGGAAAATCTGACAGGTTTTGGTCATCCCCTGACATTCTTCTATATCCTGAGGCTGGAATCAGTCCTTGTCCTTTCCCTGGTAACACAACTTACAGCAACAGGTACCAGCTGACCTGCAGGTTTCTGTAGGTAAACTGCTCTTCATTTCAAAAGCTTTGTCCTATTGCTGAGAGAGATCCTTTAACAATTGTTTTATTACTATTACTACTGATTTTTTTAAAAACAGAAGAACTCCTCACACTTTTTCCTGCAAGGCTGTAATTTCAGTGTGTCCAGTAAAGTACTCATATTTTATATCATCTGAGGATACTGATAGTTATGCACAATGCTGCCTTTCCAGGTCCATGTAGCCATGTATTAGGGTGTAGCTTTCATGCAAAATCCCAGCTTTAACTTAAAATTAACTCTTTGGGTCAAGACTTTCAGATTTTCAGACTGGTACCTGCACAAGTAGCTCCATGGCCAGGGATGTTCGGGTCAGTAAGAGCTACAAGCATTTAACTTCTTTGGAAACCAAATTCCTTGTGCCTCTCTCTCCTACGAAGGCTTTACCTGTGTAGTGATGCATGAGCAGTTTTGTGGATGTCAGTGGAACAGCCTCCATGTGTGCAATGAAATAAAATAATATTTGCAGCACTGAGACACTTATTTTATGATTTGCTTGTCTTGATCTTAACTTGAAACCAGTGAGGCTTGAAAAAATTGTCTTACTCCTTGTAAGAGATGAGGTGAGAAAGTGAAGCTACTGTTTGTACTGAAGAAATTTCTGAGTAATCTCAAGGTAAAATAGCTAAAGCACACTTGTTTTGAAGCAGTCAAATATTGTAGTCTAACTATGACTCATAACTGCCAGGTTCAGCATCTTAGAACTTAAGACTGCAACTTTATGAGAAAAAAGCCAGGAGAAACTGAAGATGGTAGCACCTTGAAGCATTCTTCTGTGACAAGGAGGTGATGTTTTCTGGACTGCAGCATCATTTAATTCCTTGTGTTTGCAGATGCCCACAGCTGAGCCAATCTGAGTCACTGAGACACAGAGTGTTTGTATTTGCAAAGGAGCTGAGTGGTGATTGCAACCCATTGTGATCTTATGAGCATCTCTGAACTCACAATTCCATGAGTGCAAAGCAGAAGAGGGTCCAAAAGTTGTTGTGTTCCTTCCTTTCGCAGTCTGATTTTCAGCCATACACAACCAGGAAATTCAGTAACCTCTGTATCTTAAAAAAAAAAAAAAAAGTAGATATCTTTATATCCTGCTTTTTTGTTGTTGTTGTTTTGTTTTGGTTTTTTTGGTTTTGGTTTTTTTTTTTTTGCAGCTGTAGTACCAGGTGCTTGAGAATCTCAGCTATCAGCATCAGGTGTTTCCTACATGGAAGACTTGTGCAAAGAGAATTTTCATGAGCTTTTGGTATAAACAAAATGTTCCTTAAAGTTCCTTAAGTGTTCCTTCCTGCTATAGAGTGCATGGTGGAAGAATACCCTCTATGTTAAATCTATTTGTCCTCAAAGAGTGAAAGCTTGGCTATGGTGACCAAAGGAATGGTTTGTTCAAAGGCAACTCAGTGAAAGATGGAATGAAATTCTGGGTTCCCTGTAGAAAATCTCTTTGGCCTCAAGGACATCCTTAAGCCTTAAATGGTAATTACAGAAAAGAGCTTGTAGTAATTGCTTCGATATCTCTGCAACAGAACGTGTATATCACAAAATGTTTTATGAAATGCTCCTTGGGTAATGTCTGGAAGTTAACTTTGCCATATGAAGGTAAAAGTTCCCCTCCTGTTTGAACGGTTTCATGAAAAAATTTAAAAAGTGGATCTCCCACTGACAATTTCAAAGACCAATTTTAACAATATCATACCTTTGTTTGTTTATAGTAAAGCTCTTGTCTAAACTTGAAGATTCGGGGTTGTTTTGCCCTGGAGTAGTTTTGTTGGCACTGTTCATAATCTTTTAAATTCCAAGCTAGATTTTGGAGGACAGTCAATGTATTACTTCATGTGAAAGCTATTATTCCCTATGAATAATTAGCACTCCATCCTGGAGGATGGTGAACATGAGGCTTAGTGCTGCTGCTCGGAATGCTGACTGTGGTTTTCACAATTTGCAGTCCAAAGTGGAATAAACTGTGGGCTTGGGCTGCCTGGAACACTGCTCAGTTGTTTGGGCTGCTCACTTAAAGAGTTCTTTTCAGAAAAGAGCCGGTGCAAAGCTTTTTAGGCGCATGGATATCTGTCCTCCCCAGCCCAGATCCACCTGCAGGAAGAGCAGCTTGCAGAAGTGAAAATGGCTGCTGTGGAATTGCTTTGCCATGTGGAGCATTGCAGCTTGTAAAGTGACCAAACTGCACACACATGTTCAGCATCCTCTTGTCCACAGGGGCGTCACTGAAATTGTTATCTACTCCCAAAGAAGCCAGACCCTAAAGCAGCAAAAAGATGATGAAGAAGAGCAGGAAAAGGCAGATTTTGTTTATGTTCTGTGCTTTTCAGGCTGTCAATCCACATATCTCAGTGCTGGTCACACTTACAGAAGCTTCTTGTAATCCCGGCTAAAAAATTTCATCTGTTTTCTGAATTAATCTGTCAAAACGATGTAGAGATATCAGTGATGTAAAGCTGCTGTTATCTATGTAATACAACCTAGATATCTTTATAGATGATTAATTCTACTGTAAACCATTTACCACAACACCCACGTACCTGGTATGTGAGATACTGATAGCGTTGGACTCTCCCTGAGCACGAGAGCCTATTGCATTAAAAATCCAGTACACAAACCTAAGATATTGAAAAAGACAGTGCATGGTTGCCTATGGAGTTGCTAGAAGTCATGGCAACCTGCAGAAAAATTGATCCATATTTGGCACTGCATCTCTGTCATTAAGAAAATGTGATGATTTCTAATGGCAGGCTATGAAAATAGTTTCAGTTCCAGGACTTTTCAGAGTGCTCCCAGGAGTTTGAAATATCTCAGAAATTACTTTTCCACATGGATTGTGGAGTTTGTCTATTAGAGTCTGAGGTTCAGGCCATAGATGTTTGCACATGACCTCAAAAGTCAGTGAGTATTCCTGTGAGAGGACAGGGAAAGTGAAAATTTGAATGTTGACCCAAGCTATTTTTACCCAATATCAAAAAGTTTCACACATCTTTATAATTATTCTTTCTATTTTTTTTTCCTCTGGATTGAATATGCTGGTAAAAGTGTGGATCCTCAACACCTACTAAGTACTCTGGAGAAGAGCAGAATAGGAATTTGCACACAGTGAACATTAAAACTTTGTGTGAACACTGTGGCCATATCACCTTTCTTCCTGAACAGGCATGTTTTGAGAAAGAGAGTGAGAGACACTTCATTGGAGAATTTCTAAATTAAATACTCCTCCCTTTATGCCACCTAAATTGAATGCTAGGAATATAGTTTTAATGCCAGAACGGACTATTTAGGATTATCTTGCCTGACAAAAGCCATAGATTTTTATCAAATTGGTTTCACTTTTGAGCCTCTAACCCCTGGTAAGGTACACAAGTTCAGTTTCAAGGCTTCACCTGAGAAGGAATCCAGTGTTACCCTTGAGCAAGTGATTTGGTTGGAGATCTTGGCTGCTAGGAATGCATGCCTTTTCTCCTGAATGCAGTTAGCATAGTTGCCAGATGTTGGATCTTGCTCTACTCTAATCCATTAATTTAAAAATCCTTTTGCTATCAGAGGTATTTACAGACCATGCTCAGATCCTTTTTTACCTTTCTGGGGATAAACTAAACAGACTGAACTCCAGGAGTTATAAAACTCCTCCTTACAAAAAGGTTTCATTTTAGACTGCTGTTTCCTCTGAGAGGTGACTGTAAAAACAGTTCTGTGGATTCTCATGTTTATGGTTTTAATGGTTTCTATCTAAAGAGCTTTGGTTTTACCAGTTAAAATGCAGTATGACTGCCTGCCAGACCTTTCAGTTTTATCACAGTCTCTGAGAGAAGTTCAGATTTTGCATCCTGTCTGTCATCACAGGCAGTGAACAGAGATTAAATCAGACCAGAGATTGCTGTCGAGGTCCATCGTCTGCATCCCTCTGCCCTTGGAGGAAAGGGATCACCTCTCTGGTGACATCAAACCATCTCAAGCCGTGTGATGTGACTTGGAAGTTGCTCAGTCCCCCCCATCCCCTGTGTCCCTTCCTGGCCCCCACCACCAGGAGCTGTGTCCAGTCCAGCACTGTGCAAGTGGGGAATGAGAGGGTGGAGGACAGTGCCATGGAAAAAAGGGGCCAGGTCAGTGGAGAGTGGAACATGAGTCAGCAGTGCCCTGGCAGCCAGGAGGGACATCCCTGTGCTGAGGGACACCAGGGACACATGGCCAGCCGGGCAAGGGAGGGGATTGTCCTGCTCTGCTCTGCAATGGAGCAGCCTCACCTCCAGTGCTGGGGACAGTTTTGGTGCCACAATGGAAAAAGGACTTGAAGCTATTAGAGAGCAGCTAAAGGCAATAAAGATGGTCAGGGCCTTGAGGAGGAGCCATATGAGGCTGAGGACACTTGGTCTGTTCATCCTGGAGGAGACTGAGGGGACACCTCACTGCAGTTACAGCTTCTCTGTGAGGAGAGGACACTGATCTCTGCTCTGTGGTGACAGTGACAGGACCCCAGGGAATGGCCTGAAGTTGTGTCAGGGCAGGTTTGGGTTGGGTATTAAACAAAGGTTCTTCCCCCAGAGGGTGGTTGGGCACTGAGCAGGCTCCTCAGGGCCATGGTCACAGCACCAGCAGAGCTCAAGAAGGTTTCAAACAATGTTCTCAGGCACAGGGTGTGACCCCTGGGGATGGCTCTGGGCCAGGAGCTGAATAGATGGTCCTTGTGGGTCCCTTCCAACACAACATATTCTGTGATTCTGTGGTTTTGTGATCTTCTCTGGTCCTGCTACTCCTTCATCTTCCCCATGTGGTGGTGACACTGTCAGTGCCTTTCACTGGGTCAGCAGCCAATGTCACCCTGTGAGGCTGGACCCTATTGATGAGCCACAAGATGAAGCAGAGGTCTGCTTTTGCTCCTTCAGCCACACCAGCTCTCTCCTGCAGCATGTTGCTCTGAAAAAAAACCCCACAAAAAACCCAAACCAAACCAAAACAAAACAAACAAAAAAAAACCCCAACAACAACAAACCCTTGAATATCCCCTAGTGCAAAAAGCATCACTTTTGTTCCATGAGAGGATTTCACTTTTACAAAGTCATTTCCTCACAGCAATGTTGCCCTTTGAGGCAAAGTAACCTTTTTTTTTTTTACTCCCTCTTGTTCCAGTTGGTGGGTACAAAAAGAAAGAAAATTCAGTACTTTAAAGATAAAAATTACAAAACTAGTGGATTAGACTGGAGATTGTAAGGAGGTAAACCTAAACACAGAATGAATGAAATAAGAGAAAGAAATGAAGGAAAGCAATGAATATTTGAGGAAAGAATACACAGTGTTTATTTTCTCTCTAATAATTTTTCTTCCCAGGACTCCTTCCCATTTAAATCTTTCCTTTGGTTGTAGGCATCAATCCAGCAACTATATGGAGCAAGAAATTAGTTCTATGTATGGAAATAGTATTAATAACTTAGGTGACCACAGTCAAGATCAGACTTCTGTTCCTTTTTTTCTATAATATACACGTAGAAATATATTTCCCATGATGGAATACTTCCTTTGCAATCTATTAATTGCCTCTTTTATTATGAAGAGAATTTGTACTCAGAGGGCTACAAAAGGCCATAGGGCTCCAACAACACTTAGAAACAGGCAGATCTACAATGGGAAATAAAGGGATGAATTAAATGATCCCCAAATGTTTTCCAAGCTTGGAACAAGAGCTAAGGCTGTCTTTTAACAAGTTAACTTCTCCCAAAACACATCCACATTGTCCAACAGGCAAATCCAGGCTCTCCTGGGTTAGAGCTGCACCTGCAAGACCCAGAGGTGCAGGAACAAACACTCCAGCTGTTTTTTAACAGGTGGGAAGCTGGATGTGAGGTCTGGGGAAACTGTTTGGATTTACCCCAGTTGCAGCGTAACAGGTGAAATACTGGTCTCCAAAAACACTAACTACAGACAGTGAGACCAACCTTTCCTGATGAAATACTGGGAATTCAGGCTGCAGTGTTCTAGGCTGAGTATCATCACCATCTTTCCTCTGCTTGATGTTTTTACCATATGGAAAACATTTCCAAATACATTTCACAAGCTATGTCCTTTTAATTACCATTAACGATATTTAATTCTTGAAGATATATGTCTGTTTAAATATTTATTATAAATAAGCCCACACTATAGAGTTAGAGTCCATTTTAAAATGCAAATCATCTCTAAAAACAGATTTAAGAGAGATCTTATGTAATATTTATCAATTAAGACTAGTTTCAGGGATTCACGGTTGCATAAGGATTTATAAATAAAAAATAATACTGGGGGATATGTTTCATTTAAAATATTTTATTTTCTTTAGTTTTGGTTATAGCTAATATTTTGGTAGTTAAATTGAAATCCTGCTACATGATTTACATGTGAGAAGATAAGCTAACATTTAATTTAACTTCATATTCTTTAGAATGGATTTAAAACATATTCTGCAGATTCATAGGGACATTGTGGGATCTTTTCATGCTTAACCTGACGGGACACAAGAAATGCATAAATGGGTAGTTGTCAGCAGTCCCATGCCACTGCTAAAGTCTTCTTGTAAAGAAATCAAGAAGAGTGTGGATTCTTTAAGAAGACCAAAGAGATCATGCATATTTGTTCCAAGTGTTGTCCAGACCTGCCCCTACCTCGACTGTGAGATCTAACACAATTCTGGTCACAGTCTGTATTAGTTCAAAAGAAAAGAGAAGTTCTGCAGCTGCTGCTGCTGCCTGAAATGTTGAGTTGCTGTAGCCAGTCTGAATTGGAAAGTTACTACATAACAGTAACTTTTTTTTCCCCCAGAAAGAAAACACTGGGAATTTAATATTGATGTATTTTGTTCACAAAGTATTTGAAACTTCCTGCACCTGCAGAGGTTGGCAGTGTCTTAAAAATATCTACAGATTTAGAATTTTGTCCTGGTATCATTGTGTAGATCAGTTTGTCCTGTTTTCCTGTGTCCTTCTGTTGTTCTTTATCTCAGTCTTACACTGAAAACCCCTTCAGACACTGACCAACTTTTGCCCACGTGCCCATGGCAGGGTTGTCTTTACCTATGAAGTCTTGAAACAAACAATTATACCAAATAACCATTGTGGCAATCTGTTTAGGAGTCCTGTAGTTACAAATGTCTGAAGACTTTGAACAGATCTTGTTTGAATTGCAATGAATTTTTAGGGGGAAAAAAAAAAATCTAGTTGTGATTTACGTATTTTCCAGTGGTAGAGAAATCATCACAATCCTCTGCAACTGATAAATGTTAATTATCAGCACTTCTATCAATTGTTGTAATTTCCTTACAACAAGCACAACAAAGTCTACCTGTCTGTTTACTCAGAATTGCAGATGAATCAGATCTGCTCAGTTTAGGAATCTGCCAGGATGAAGATCTCCTCTTGCTATGCCACTCCATCCCAAAGGATCTTGTATTTCTCCAGAAATACAGCCCAGGACACACCAAGGAGTTTTTGGGGGAGTTTGATTTACTTCTCTAAAGAGTTAACAAGCAATAAGGATGAACAAATAATGAAATATGTAACACTGTGGATTTCACTTCTCCCTGCTGCAAAATGTCCATGAGCAGCACATGCATTATTTAATGTGGCTCTTCAGAATTGCTGCACAGAGCTGTACATTGGTGTGTGTACATGTGAAAGGAGGGGTTTACTCCTTCCCAACCAATTGCTTGGAAAATTCCCTATAAATATTTGTGTCTCGAGAAATATCAACTGTGATGGATCGTACCAGTATTTTGGTATTCTTTCTGGACTTGGCAGGTGCTGTCAGCAGGTGGAATGCTGAATTTGGGCTTCAGCTCTGCCATGTAGACACACAAGTCGGAAAAATCGTTTCGAAAATCTGTTTCAAAAAATCGAAATGAAACAAAACAAATCTCCCCTTTATTGAGCCAGTCAGGCCTTACATGAGACACCATTATTGCAAATCTTGTGTTTGGTAGTGAAATCCATGGATAAATCTTGAAATGGGTGTACTTTACTGGAGCCAGGCTGGCCCTGGGCACCTGCAGCTTCATGGCCAGAGAGGTTTGAGGGTTCCCTGCCAACAGCAGTCTTGGATGAAGGGAATGACAACTTCAAGTTTCACTCTTCCCTTTTCCCCCACAAATCCCTGCACATCCCCTGACACACAGCTTTCAGCAACAGGTAAAGCCTCAGGTAGGCAGCAAAGGAACCCCTGGAGATACCCTGGTCCACCCACCGCCTCCAGGGAATAGGAATGTGGACTGGCTACAGCAGCATGGAAGATTTGAGGGCATTAAAATGAACATTGCTCTTTACTAACAATCCCCTATGAAATTAGCACCTACTTTTCCTGATGGATTGTTTGTCTGTTTGTTTGTTTGAAATACCTGAAGTTAAATGCAGCTAACAGGCTTTCTTGGTAGGGCTCCTATTACGAAACAAGGAATTATTTTAATTGCCCTAGCAATTCCCCATCCCGGTGCTGTAAACAAAATGATTTCTTTCAGCAGCAGTCTGACTCATGTCGTGGTTGACAAAGGAGCTGCTCCCTCGGATGGGGGCTGGTGAAAAGTTGTGTGGGGGCTGCAGTCTCTCCCCTCACCTGGACCACTGAGGCTGCAGGTGGTCCAGGGATGCTGCTGGGGCAGGGGCTGAGCTCCCTTTCCTTCAGGCTGTGCTCACCCAGCTCAGTTTGTACAGGCTCTGCCCATCTCCTTTGCAGCTGCTTCATTTACAAATCATTTGAGTGCTGCGTGTGTGGAAATCATTTTAGGATAGGGAAAGGGAAGAGCACTGAGCTGGGAGAGCTTAGAGAGCCCAGCTCTCTCTGAATTATTTCTAGATTGAAGTATCTTTGTGAAGTTTGAAGGTTTTTTTTTTTTTTTTCCCTTGAGCAGGTTCATGCCCTGTAAAAGGATTCAAGCTAAAACAGAGAAGCAGTTGAATCCAAAGGATTAGAAAAAGAGATATTGCTGCATGGAAAAATCCTGTGGATTTTCTCTCAAAATGTGATGATCTATAAATTCATGCACTAAATGCAGGACACAAATAATGTGAAAATGCATCTCTAGCACTGCACAGCCTGCAGAATCTCCTCCTCTGGTGTTGGCTTTGAGCTCACAGTTTCAAAATTATTGATCTAAGCATTTTATTATTGATTATGTAATTAAAGCGTGAGTGAAGGAAGGAGCATGCAGCCAGTTATGGTACTCAGCATCACTTTACATGACTTTATGAGGCACATTATTTATTTGGGTCCTGCTGTGGGATGAGATTGAAATGTGTCTTTAGATGTGCTTTTGGCCCTTGGCAGGTGAAACATCTTGGATTAATATCAAGTCTTAAGCCAGTAGCACAATTATATGAACATTGAACTTCAGCTTTCATATTCTGGAAGCTTAATCATAATGCTGTCATTAACTAAATGCCTGTAACTTTCTCCATAAGCCTAAAAAGTCTGTATTATTAATAAACAGGTCCTTTGTTGAAACTTTTAAAACTCCTCTCTATTCTCAATGCCCAGGTGAAAAAGGGAGAGATGAAGAGAGATTTTCAGACACTTCAGGGTGTATAAAGAACATCACAAACTTTTTTCTTAAATTCATAATAATTTTCTGCAGGCTGCACTCTGACTAATATGCAGCTTAAATTGTGTGAAAACAAATGGACATTATTTAAGAGACACAGATTTCTCTGGAGAAATACCTGTTTTTCCTACATGTACCTCTCCTGGTATTAGTGGAGCTGCAGAGGCACACAGATGGCTCAGTCAGAATTTGCTCATAGACCTAAAAGGTCCTTTGATAGTGATGCATACACATTTTAATTAACTAAAGAAGACATGACTTTAAACTGATTTGTGCAGTACATGATACAGCAAAACTAAGCCAGGTGCTTCTCAAGTCCATGTTACCTTTGAGTCTGATAACAACAGAAGTAAAATCTTCCTGATGCAAGGGAATGAGTTATAGAGAGCATTTGAGAAAGAACATAATGCAGATTCAATGACTCTTACTTTCTATTAAAATCAGATATGAAAGTCATTATAGAATTTTTGTGTGCCTGGGTCAAATTTTGTCAATGACAAATAAGCTGCAACTACAAATTCTTGAAAAGATACTTCAAGTGACTTGAAATATCACAACCAGAATTTTCAGGTGGATATAGGACTGGTTTGCTGTGGTGGCTGCACTTACTCAGCCTGAGATGAAGCAGAAGAGACATTATTTATAGTAACTCCTTCCATTAAACTCTTAGCTTGTACTCTGTGCCACAGAGGAGCATCCAGCAGTCTACAGAGTTCAGATTACTCCAGCTGCTCAGACACCAGTCTGGCCTTCATTCCATAATCAATAATGATCCATCCCTCATTTTTATTGCTACCTAAACATAACTACTAAATAGATATGGTGGGAGATATACACCACTATTTCCGCTAAAGCATCTTTGTTTAGCATCCTGTCCATGACACAGCAACATTCTTTTTTTCTCATCTTTTGGAAAAAAAAAAAAAGTTTTTAAAAAGATTTGCTGTATTGGTGAAGTAGATTTTCCCTTAAAAGCCTAGAAACTCTTTTGGGAAACTTCATGCAGCTAGGTTGCAGAGTATTTTTTCACTTGCTTGTTTTCTAATTGCATATAGATTACAACCAAAAAAACTTGGAAAATCTGAGCACATAGAGCCTCTGGAAGATGTGATGTGAGCTCAAAATTGAATTAGACTGCCAATTTTGCAAATTTTTTTGTTTTCATATTGCAAAACTCTGAAGCCAAACACGCTGACCTTGAGAACACTCCAAACTATATGGCCCAAACTCATTTCCTATAAAACCCTAGAATTTGCAATCTGTTGCAAAGAGTGCAGAAGTATTGATACTGTTAGTATCAGGGTTAATTCTTCTATAATTAGTTACATTTGGTTCAAATTATTAGCTTTTGCTTTGTGTTCTTCATTTGTTTGCATACCTGTGCAGCTGGTCATACAGATTGCATAGGACTGCGTTTCTTCATTTGGATCGCTTGATGCTTTTAAAATAGGAAAATTATAAGCAAAGCAATGTTGGCTTTGAATTTTTTGATACACAGTCCTTTGAACTAAAATTTGTTATATTCCGGGGATCCTGTTAATACATAAAATCCAATTTGTACTTCTGAATAGTTGGGGTAGTAAATAACATAATTCTCTCATAATCCTTATTACAAAATAAAAGGATTTTTTTTTTAATGTGCCAATCTGTCATGGAAAACCAAGTGACATTTTAATAGCATTGGTAATTTCTTGTTAGTAACCAGTAACTAGAAACCCTAATTATTCAGAGGTTTTTTTTTTCCTACATTTTCTAAATTCTGGATGTTTATTATGAGTTAACTCCTTAGTAAAGATTTGTGTAGGAGTATTTTCTTGTGCCTTTAATATGAGTAGTTTCTTGCCCCTCAAATTCTGTTCAGGATTCTGAAGGCCATTTTCTTCTCCAAGCTGGATCTAGGTAGAAGCATGAACTCAACTGCATATGAAAAAGGTTGAGGCCAAAATCTGACCTCAAATTCTGATCTTGTTCAAAACCAAAACCCAAGTGAGAAGACTGTGTTTTCTAGCACTCTGTCAAAAATGAGCAGTACTGAGAAATCTAAATTACTCAGGAACAGATAAGAAGTTCACAGTGCAGTCAAGAAGGATAATGTAGTTTTCAGGTCTGTGGGTTTAAACCCATGCAATTTTTAAGGAATGTTGCTTAAACTGATCATCTTCAGAGGAAATATGCTCAGTAGACTCTCCAAAATGAAAACTACCTCACTTATCAGATTTTCTAGTAGATACCCAGCTACAGACCAAGAAGTAAAACTCTTTTCTCAACCAAAAATTCAGGCAAATAGGACATATTCGCAGTAGGGAAGGGTTCAAAGTCTTGTGCTTTGGTTGAACTGGAGATGTTCACCTGTTCACAACAGGCCTGGATTGCAGCAGTCCTAAGTTATTAGAAACTACTGTCACATCTGGTTGCAGATGTCTGAAGTATCCAAGAGTTTACACCACTAAACTTCAAGCCACAGCTACACCTTCGTGGAATTTGGCTAGGAGCTTAAAAAGCAATCCATAAACTGAAATAATTAAATCACGCTCAGGAAATCGGGATTCAAAATAACTCTATTCATTAGGATTAACTCTGTCTGGCACTGTACAAGTTGGGCAACATGGATTGTTATTCCTTATTTATTTTCTGAACATGGACTGAATAGTTAATCTGAATTAACTCCTGCATTAGGAACTTTATTCCCCAGGTTCGATCAAGCTGAAATTGCATGTACATGCTTCACATTTTGACTGATGCATTAAGCATTCAGTTTTCAGGCAATCATGTACATCAGAGCACTTACAGATCATTTCAGATACAGAGAGCAAAACATCAGCTCTTGGGTAACCCAAACCTGTCCCAGTCAGGTATCTCTTCCTTCCAGGCTCGCTGTATCATGTTTCTATGTACAAGTCAACATCCTTCCTGGAATGCTCCCCCTCAGGGGGAAGAGCAAGAGGGAAAAAACAGGGAACATGCCTGTGAGACAGTGGTATGCCTTTGATTCATTGATCCTAAGGACAGTGCTGAGACATCCTCAAGAATTTAATGGATTTGAAGCCTGAATTCCAGCTTGCCAGTGGTTTCTTTTTTTTTTTTTTTTTTTTCAGTGCTAAAAGCATGGAGAGTTGAAGTTTTTTTCTTGGTTTTTGTTGTTTGGTTGGTTTGTTTTCTGGTTTTTTGGTGTTTTTTTTTTTTTTTTTTTTTCCTGGCAGTGAAAAAGCTTGTTTCATATTTTTCATTTGTTTGGAAAGAACAAGAACTAGTCCTTCTCTCTATAGTCTTGTATTCACCTGCACTGTACCACCATGAAGTCAGTAAATGATGTTGGTATTAAAAACTGAATCCACTTCTTTCCCTGTGTTTGGATCATCTGTGGATTATAATCCTGCAGCTGCACTGAGTTCCCAAAAGTCCATAAAGCTGCACTTAGTGTTTCCACATGTAGTATGATTGCAGGGACACATTAAATACAAATAACTTAAAAAGAAGGTTTCAAGAGCAGGGATGACACTCTTCCCTGTAAGTCTGAAATGTAACCATTAGGTTTTTTCTGTTATTCTAGCTGTATTAATACAACTAAAAAATTAATTTTAATCAGAGTACAAAGTCTATCTTAAAAGCTTCATTTATTTATGAGCAATGTTATAAAACAAGTAGTATTTACCCTGGAATGTCTTTAAACTTGTTGAAACTGTAAAATCCAATTAGCGCTGTCTCTTCTTTTCTTTGGTCCATTCAAAAACCAGTGTCTTAAGTCATCCAAATACTGACAGAAGTGTTTGTTAGCTTCATAGAAAACATCCAAACAGTTCATGGAATTTGTGCCTTGGGGAAGCATTTGTTTTTCTTGTTTGGTCAATTAAACCCTGCCTTTCTTAAGGGAGGGTGTACTGTAACATCAGGCATGATAATAAACAGAAAACATCAACGGGTTGCTGCAAAAAGTTTGGGTTGATGTCAGGAGTTCCAGTTCTGCCTTTGGAGAGCTCAGACACTCAGGGAAGGGGTAATGCAAACTGAGGAGTCTTCTGCACAATTTTGCTTGAGATTATTCAAACTGAATAGCTCCAAGCTTCTTATGAAGCTGATGGTGCTCTAGTGGCAAGAAGTGGAAAAAAAAGATAAAATTAAGCTATGTGATTATTTTTTCAATGTGAGCAAAGGGAATTTTAAGCACAAATGCTATGAAGAAATTATCATGGTGTGATCAAAAACATTGGGAAAGCTTTTTCTGTTGAAAAGGAATAGCTGTACAAAGCATACAAATTCTTGAGCTGGATAGAGGCTTAGAGAAAAGTGCTGATTCAACACAGAACACGATTTCAACAACATCTTTACAAAGAGTTTTGCTTTATTTCAATCCATTTAGGATGCATGATGTTCACTTTAAGTTTTATTTTTATCCCTACATTTAAATTTTTTTTGTAACATTATAATAGAAAGGTCAAAACTATATGCAGCAGTAGTGAAGAGTTTTTGGAAGTCTGAAGTCAGTAATTCATTTGGAATTATTTCAATTTTACACGAAGTCAAGGATTACAGATTCTGAAGCACTGGACTTTCCCATGAGGTGGTCACAGGTGGGAAATCATCAAATTGCAGAGGGAGTGTTCCCTTTCATTGGTTCCATTTGCAGGTACTGCCTCCACAGTCACAGGCACAAAGTCGATCCATCTCTTGCTCCTTCCAGGAGGCCTGGTTGTAGAATTCATTCAAGAAGCTCTGTCCTGTTACTCTGCCTTTTTGGTGTGTCACCAGCCATTTAAAATTAAATACAAAGTGTATTCTTCAAAATTTCAAAACAGCTACTGGTGAACTTCCTCCTTTGATTTTGTACCTACCTTCCCTCTAGCTACTCTCTCCCTCCTGAACTGATTATGGTGAGGATGACTCTGGAAGAGGAGGTGGCTGGAAAAATACAAAAAATGCACACATCTGTGCTTCTCTATCTCTCTCTCTCCCCCCACTGGGTTACTGAGCACATCTAGAAACCCCAGAGTGCAATCCCCAGCAGGCTTGTGACAAACCATAAGTAGGACATGTTAACTGTGATTCTCTCACAAAGTCCTTATTAGGCTACACCAGCAGATTTTACCCTTCTTCCTTCTCCAGGTTGCTGTGGGAGTGTAACTGATGCACTTCATTAGGGTTTGAAATCGAGTGAGTAATCCTATTGTTTCTATCACTCTGTGTAAAGTGTGTATAATCACCCTGCTTCCTCATGATGGTATGAGTAACCCCTTTTTATGACAAGCTTTTTCCATATTCCCTATTTTTCGCTCTTTAACTTGTGATTCTACTCCTGCAGCTTTGGATTGATTCAGGTGAGTGAGGAGGCTGGGAGAGGGGAAGGAGGAGGGATGCAAAGGGAGAAAAAGAGCACTTTTCCTTCCCTCACCTGTAACCCTGATGGTTCAGTTTGGCTGTGGGGTGGAGATCAGATGATAAACCAGAGGAAACCCCACAGGCTGTCACAGCTGAGGGTTGTCTGTGCAGATGTGGCAATGGAGGTGCCTTGTCCTGTTCCCAGCAGATGGAAGTGGTGTTTTGGTGAGGGTGTCACCATCCCAGGGGCCTTTTCCATGCTCACTCTGCCAGTGCTGCTCCTGCTGGTGCAGTTGAACTTAAATGGGGTGAAGAAACCCGGGACCTAGAAATCAAGTATAGGCAACACCCAGAGTTTGCTTACAAGAAAGTTATTTTGACAACTCTGTGAAGAAGGATCTGGAAACCATAAACCTGAGCTGGTTCTGGGCACAAGGATAACATTGCTCCTCATTCATGCCTAGCAGTCACCTAAAAGTACTGAATGTATAACTTGGCTTAATTATTTCAAGTGATACATTTGCTTTCCTTGTGCTGCTCATGCCTTGCTCTTGCTGCTGCTCAGTATTCAGTAATGCCACCATATCCAGTAGTTTGTAGTGCTTTTCCCAGTGTGTCCCTGTGTTCAGCTCCCTCAGACAGTCATACTGGGCTCCACAGTCACATGTATTTTGCACTATTCCTCTGCCACTCATTTTCACCAGCAGTGTCTCTGCTGCAGTGTTTTGCTGCAGGAGGAGATGGGCAGCGTTGTTCAGAGCATTTCCCAAAGGCTCAATAGGAGTTTTTGTTTCTGAAGTAGAGGCTTTGTTATACTTGCTGGGAATGATACAGCTCCCGTCCTCTTGGAAGAACAGGAGAAGCAGGTCTAAGGAAGAAAGGGGATTAAACACCAGCTACTGGATTGATGGATTGCTTTGCTTTATTTCCTTCATAACACACAGACGTAAACCAAAATCTTCCATCTCACACTTTGACATTTCTGGCAAACATAAAATACAGACCAATAGAAAAACAAAAGTAGCACATACCAGGAATCAGTCCCACAAACCAAACTTTGTTTTCACTTTGCTGCCACAAAACCCTTACCCCCATAATGTTAAAATAATCATCCTCTTCCTTCCTGCATACAAGCTCAGCCCCTTGATAGAGAGTCCATTCCTTTTTAGTGTCTACTGTCTTTGTGGTAGCACTTTTATTTGCTGGATGAAAGGGTAGGAAACCCACTGGTGATTTTCCATTGCAGTTTATTTTATGCAGAATTTCCTCAGATGCTCCAACACGGATATCTGGGGATCTTTTCTTCTGTAGTAGCCAGCATGGAAGGGTCTTGATCCTCATTACACATACAGTAAATACTCAGCATTAGCAACATTTCAATGCTTAGTTGCCCTAAAATAATTGTTGTTGCCACTGGCTGAAAAATAGAATAAATGGGAGGGGAGGCATACCCTGGGCAAGTATTGATTGCTGTTTCAAGATATTACCAGAAAGTGAAATCCACAGAAACTACAGTAAAACATTACAGAACAAGTTGGTGAGACACCATGTTCTGAATTGTTTTCAACTTTGTTGAGAACACTATTGATCTTCTATATCCAAGGGGACTTGGTTTCTTAAGTATTTTCATTACAGCTTCTGGCTCACCTACAAGCACACTGAACTAAGAATACTTTGTCTGGGAACTGAGTGGTCTCTGGTCTGCCTTGCCCTTGAATTGAATCCGACTTCTAAGAGACTTCCTCAGCCCTGATGTCGTCAGCAGAGCACAGTGTTATGTTGGAACATGAGGGAAATATTAGATCATGGAAATTAACTAAATGGAACGTCTTAATCTAATTCCTTCATCCTAGGTTATTGTTCTTTTAGAGTCATAACAAATTAGGAAGACTACGTAGTGCAGGGAAGAAAAAGAAAAACACCTTACCCCCCAAAAAACCCCACGGAACGAAACAACAGACCCTGGCTCATGTTGTCTTTGCCTTGTGTTCTGATGTCTCCCTACTCCAGTCCCTTTAATATCCACCAGATATTTTTCAGAATGTGCTCTCTGATGTTGTGCATGGAGCCATGGGTTGCAGATGTTAATAGGATGTGGTAGAAACTGGTTTTAAAATTTCTGGTGAAGAGGGTTGTGCTGGATATGGTCACAGGCTGGTGAGATGATCCACAAGTGGGGCTGAATGTCTGTGATTTTGCAGTTTTGAAAATATACATCCCAGGAGTGGGGCTGATTGAAACAGCTGCAAAAAATGGTGCTTTTATTTTAAGTGTTAAGGAGAGATGATAAAGGGCATTTACTGCAAACTGAGGCTTATGAACATGTTGGTCACAGTTCTGATACCCCGAAAGTGGCTGCCGCATGAGAGAATCCCAGCAAAGTGAAACCCATCTGAGGATGGGTTGGGGCAGTTTCCCAGCTGCCCTCAGACAGATGGAGGAATGGATGGGTGCCAGACTTCTCTGTGTTTTCTCTACAGGTTTTATGTGACCCAGCAGAGCACTACTGAAACAGCAGGTCCTGTACCACTCATGTAGTAAAAGCTAATGGGTTTGTTGCTGAAATTTTTAGGTTTTCTGTGTGCAGTTGTAAGCATCCCATTTATCTAACAGCTGTGCTATTGTTGTTTATGACCACTGACTTGAATGAGTTACCAGGAGCTGTTCAGAAGGGGCTCTTTGCTGCCTATGGCTGTTTTTATCTATGCTCTTGTGTCCCTCAGAAAGAGCTGGGCTTTAAAAAGGTGTGACTCAGCACAGTTGTGTCATGTCACTTATTATTATTCTTGCTGAGAGCCTGGGGTATTACCTCAACACAATTATGAAACAGGGCCCTATTGTGGTTAGCCCTGTACACAAATATGCTGAAGGGTAGTCCTGCTATAAAATGAACAGAACAATGAGAAATACCAGCTAGAGACACTAAAATGAGTGCAGAAAAACAAGATAATGTTTTAGCCATCAGTGGTTGGGTTAGTCTGCAACTGCCTCAGTATGAAAACATGCAATTTCTAGCTTGTAAAAAGCTTTAAAAAAACCCAAACATAAACTTTACACCATATTTGTGAGCCAAACAGAAGCAAAGGTTTTGAGGTGGTGAAACAATTGAAAGAAAAAACGTTTGCAGAGTGACTAAAATAGGGTACTAGCAAACCTGGGCTTGCATCTCATGGTCCTTGCTGCTGAAGAACAAGCCTGTTTCTGTGGCTGGTGGTTGTGCTCCCAATCCTGACCTTCTCTGGCACCACACTTCTGGAAACTGCTTCATGGCATCATTGAGACTGTGCTGGGCCTCAGACAAACATGTCCACTGCTCCAGAGAGGATTTCCAGAACCCAGCTTTTGTCCCAGGAAAGCACTGGATCACCCAAAGAGATTCCATTAAAATAAAGGTTCCAAAAATTTCCAATCTCTCTGCTGCAGACCTTGAGCTCAATTAGATCAAGAGCTGCAGGACCTTTGCTTTGGTTCCATGGATGACCAACATTTTCTGGGGGTCTGGTTTGTCTCTCACTGCTGATGAGGTTTTCCTCTAGGAAAAGTGGGATGAGTTCTGGTGGGTGGACTCTGTCTGGATACCAGGCGCCCATCAAAGGCACTCTATCACTCTGTCCTGGGTTGTAGTTTAGGATATATCCTATCACCATTTTCAGTTAATGACCCATCAATGCCTTGTGCATGACTCAGAGACAACTCTCTCTGGGAGTTATCTCTCTTTAATGGGCCATCAAGGACCTCCTGTGTGACTCATCCCATTGTGAGATGCTCTGCCCACGGGGAGGAGCCAAGCATTCTCACCTGGACATAAGGTGGGATTTGGGACAGTAGAAGGAGCCCTCACTCACTGGATTCCCAGAGGACTGGAGCTACCAGACCTTTCTACGAGATCACTGCTTCAGGAAGACCACCTCATCTGGACTGCTTCCATCACCCTGATCAGGTTGAATTCTGACTCTGTCACTGGCTTTTCTTTTTGTATTGTTGCTTTTATTTTATTTTATTTTATCCTTTTTTTCTCATTAAATTGTATTTCTGACTTAGAGCCTCTCACTTAGTTTGTTTTCAAACCACGACACACTCCCATCCTCAGCTTGACAAGGGAAAGAAAATACAACACAAGGTTCATGGGTTGAGATAAGGACAGGGAGAGATTTCTCATCCATTAATATCATGGGCAGAGCAGACTTGATGTGGGAAAATCAGATTAATTTATTACAAATAAAAGCAGAGTAGCATAAAGAGAAATGAGAAGCATACCTTAAAATACCTTCCCCCCCCCTTCCCTTCCTCCAGGGCTCAACTTCACCCCCATTTCTCCACTTTCTATCCCTTAGGAGCACAAGAGGACAGGGAATAGGGGCCACAGTCAGTTCATCACTCATCTCTGCTGCTCCTTCCTCCTCAGGGGGAGGGCTCCTCACACCTTCCCCCTGTTCCAGTGTGGGGTCAGATGCAGGAGAAGCTTCCAGTACCTTCTCACAGAAGAAACCCTGTAGTCCCCCAGCTTCTAAAGCCTTGCCTCAAAATCCCAGTACAAAGAACCATAGAATGGTCTGGGTTGGAAGGGGCCTTAAAGGTCATACAGTCCAGCTTCCCTAACAGGGACACCTCCCAGTAGATCACTTCTAACCATGGCTTGTAAGTGTCTAACCCCTACCAGATGTCTAATAGGTCTTGTGGCTGAAAAATGCATTTGATTTTAGGGAATATTTAAATAGGCAGCAGTGATTCTGTTTTGTATATTTCAACAAGAGCTCCATCAAGGCTGGAGTACCGTCATGGTGGCTGAGGGAGGAATTGATTTGTGGGTCAAGAATGCATTTTCATATCTCTGAATAGTGTAACACTCCTTCACATTGATCCAGGAACACACAGAACTTCTGCGTAAACACTTTTTTTTTCCCTGTGACTGTGGTTTCTTCCTTCCACCTCCCTCCAGGAGTTCAAGGGGCCAGACCTTTCTGCCGCTGCTACATAAAGTTGTTCAGCTGAAGTCCATAAGGCCATGGCAAGAGACCACAACTGAGTATCTGTGCCATGGATTGTTTTCTTCTCTGATTAAAAACTCAGGCAAATTCTTCTTATCCCCTAATTTCCCAAAGTCCCAAGATCAGGTCTGTGTACCAGCACACCAGTTCCTCATGAGCAGCTTGGAGTGACAGAGCTGCTCTATGGCACCTTCACCGGGGGGTGTTGCAGAGTGAAGATGTCATTAAGCAACCCTCTCTGAAGTGACCCTTATTTCTATTTCCTCCCTGAAAATGGAAGTAAAACCTGTCTCAGGACAGGTTCTGAGCTGCAGCAGGTCAGTGGTGTCCAGGCCAAGTGAAGATTGCATCAAACAGTCAGCCTCCGGTGGTCCACGTAGGAGCTCCGAGCATGTTCTTATTGCTTGTTTTACCAGGCAGGGAGATGAACCAAGCACACAGCAAATACTGTATGGTCATCTCTGCAGCCTCAGAATGAGTATTTAACCAGGGGGGGAAAATAACACAGAAAAAGATAATGTGTGTATGTTGGGAGGGGAGGTAATTTTTAAGCCAAAAAAATACAGTGTTTGGAAGTAACTGTTTGATTCACATGCTTTTCTAGAGCTGGAGGAAGGATGTGTATTGTTTGAGCCAGGGAAAGTTTTGGGGAGCCATTCTGAACATAAAAAATGCCATGATCAATATGAGCATTCTCCAATTGTCTACCCATAAGACTAAATAATACTTTTTCCTGCTTAGCCATGCACAAGATTTTGTGATGAATAGCTGCTTTTGGGAGGTTGACAATGCCAAAGGTATAGCCTTTTCTCTCCAGTTGATACATCTGGATGTATCAGTCAAGGAGCATATTGTGAAAATAGTAACATATTAAAATTAAACTAATCACTGAGAGAAATAATTCATATCAAGACATAAAATAGTTTCAGGTAGTTTAGGAAGTGTCATCTATGCTGTAGCCAGCTGCAACTGGATCTTGTTTGTCTCTCAGTTGTGGAGTCTCTTTCCAATTGATACTGTCACTGAAATAGCTGAGACTCAACTTCAGATACCTCAACTTTCTGTTTTCTGCTTTTTTTTAATGCTGGCTGATTCTTCTGGATTCTTTACTCTCTTCATTAATTATACATTGAAAAAATAACAAAATACTATGAACCACTGCCATGTCTATGGAATCCAGCATATTGGATTTTTTTGCCTGGAGTGTCAAGCAAGATTAATTATTCTGATAACAACAGGATTAATCCATTCATCACATGCAGTAGAAAAGCCACTGTTAACATTCAGACTGAGTTATTCTTGGTCTTGAGAGATGCAAATGGCAGAAATGGCATTTAGAAGGCATTTGTGCCTTTAAAAAGCCACATTCCCCTGTTACCTTCTCCTGTTCCTGGGCCAGATTCTTGCTGCAGGGCTGGTTGTTACCATGGGGGCAGGAGGCTGAGCTGTGCAGGGCTGTGTAGGTACAAATGTTTGGCAGAACCCTCCAGTGTTAGGTAGAGGGTATAATTACCCTTTCATTTAACATTAAAAAAAAAAAAAAAAAAAAGAAAAAACAAAAAAGAAAGAAGGAAGTGATTTTGTTTTTCTGATTGCCCTTAGTTCCTGCTTTCCTAAGGTGAGATTGCCAAGAACGGTTGCACCGTTTTTAAAAGCTAATTTGAGGTCAGACAGTGAATGAAAATCAATTCTTGGTTTTTGTCAAGTGTGAGCTGCAGCCGAAGGGTCTGATTTGGGAAGAGGGTGAGCATCCACGCTGGCATCCTGCCCTCACTGCTGCCTCCAGCTGCCAGCATCTTCTGTGCTGGCCTCCACCTTCCTGCACTTCCTCTGAACTGATGAAACTCAGGGGCAGGATTCTTTTAGCTCAAACCGCTCATGTTCAAAAAACTTGTTCTATTTTGGTACAGGGAAAGGAAAAGAAAGTTAAATCTCTGGAATGTGCCCTCATTTAAAAGAGGCAGGTAACTGGCCAGCTGCCTGACTGGAACTCATCTCCGCTCATGCACTTGTAACTGAAACATCTCAACTCTCCAGAAGTCTCTAAGTGGATTGCTTTCAGTCGGTACAGTACACAGACATTATAAAACCTGCAATTACTTTTACTGTAGGGCCATAAAATATAGATCTGTTAAAGTCTGGGTGCAGAACACACGGACATCCTACAGTTCCGACCAGCAGAGATGAAAGTCTATTATGAAAGATGAAAACAAAGTACTAGGAAATCCATTAGAGCCATTTGTTCCCACTTGCAATGATAGTCTCTGTAACCACATTAAATCAAAGTATCTCTGGGACTTCATTACAGATTTCTTTTATCGATAATGTAAGGTGATATCAATAACAGCCTAAGAAAATATGGGAGAAGAAATTACATGGCATTGTATGATTTAGGGACTTGTGATCAATTATTTAGCATTTCTAGAAGTGATGCACTTAATGTTTTCATTGGAGTGGGACCCTGCAGTGCTGGGGACCGTGTGCACATTGAGAGAACAAAAATTTCTGGCCCAGAGTGCTCTGACCATTTAAATTGGGTTAAGGACCTGAGAGTGTAAAACGAGAGAGTAAAAACAAGTAAACTCCTCTCTAGATACCACCACTGCTCTGGGATTGAAATTACATTCATATCCAGCGAGGGAATGGAAAGACATGTTTGCTTTAGAACTCTAGGAAAGAGTAAAAACAGAGACCAACAGAAACCTGCAAGTCGCTGTGTGTAACAGCTCCTTCCCCATGCTCTTCAAAGCTCCTCCTTCTCCCACAGGCAGGAACAAGACTGGCTGATGTGTCTTCTGGAAGTAATGAGCTTGGTCAGGAATGGTGAACAAAGAGAAGCAAGAACTTCATGCTTCATCTTTTTGTGGTAAAAATTGAATCAAGACTTTGTGCAAGGGCAGGAAGTGATAGTACAAGGGATAAAAGTTTAAACTGAAACAGGGTAGATTTAGTTTAGATATTAGGAAGAAATTCTTTACTGTGAGGATGGTGAGACACTGGGGCAGGTTGCCTCAACAGTTTATGGACTCTCCAGCCCTGGAATTGTTCAAGGCCAGGTTGGATGGGGCTCTGAGCAACCTGGTCTGGTGGAAGGTGTCTCAGCACATGGCAGGGGCTTGGAATGAAATGATCTTTAAGGTACCTTCTAACCCAAACAATTCTCAGATTCTCTGATTCTATAATTCAGATTGTCGTGTTTTTGACAAGAGTCAAAAGCAGCCTTGTTCTTCCTGACCCATCAGGAGGTTTGCATTTGAGTTTGCAGGCCTTATGAGCTCAAAACATAAAAAAGAGGTATTAATCAAACATGCCAATAAAGTTCAGAGAAAGTAACATGGACCCAAACCAATTATTTCCACCCACCCCCAACAATATGTAATTATCATGATCTGTTTTTCAGTCCTGCAATAACTAGGCACAACAGCATGAGTTAGGAATGTATCATCAATTTATCATCAACCTTACCTTGTAATTTCTTTCCTTTTATTAGTCTATACAGCCTCATCATACATAAATAGTGGTATGCAACTTTATGAAAATTGTTCAAAATGAAAAAGCCCACCTTGAAATAAATGATATTATACACATGAGTTTCTATAAATATATAATTTATATTTTAGAAATCCAAGATGCCTGCAACCCCAAATTATAAGAACTGTGATTTGTTGACATAGATGAGGAGATGGGTCTGTGTCAGTCAGTGGTTCCAAAATAATTTTAAACAATAAATCTGAAACTCAAACTTGCATAATGCCACATTTACAGGAACTGCCTGTGTTGGTTTGGTGCAGTTCAGACAATGAGGGCAGAGGCTCTAACGACCTACAGCATGTGAAAATCCAGTTTTCACTCAAGGTGGCTTTGAAAATCTTGTGCTGTTTATTTGGCATTATCACCTCCATGCATTTTTCCCTGTGAAATGGACGTGTCAGAGAAACACGTTCCTGTCCTGAAGGGTGGTATTGCTGTAATGAAGACAGATTTCCAGGAGTTTTCTTTCAGGATGCCCATGGGGGAGAATGGAGTGGTCTCTTGAAGGCCTCAAATGGCAGAGAATTCCTTGTCTCCCTCTAAGGCTAAAGCCCTGGAGACCTTCAGCAAGGTGTGGACAGTTGGAGTTGATGCCATGGGCAGGAGCAAACTCTCAGTACAAGCAGCAATGCTTGCTCCTGACCCCAGTCACAGCCTTTCTGTCAGTCAGAGGGGCTGGCTGACTCCAATACAACCCTGCAGCAGCTGATCCTTTACCCTTCTTTGGGTCTGAAATCTGGGTTTGTTGTATCGTTCTCATTCTTTGAAAGGAGGAGCAGATGTGAGTATCCCAACCCAACAGAGCCTTTGGGGCAGTTGCTATTCCTAATTTGACCTTCAATCAGTGCAATCATGGAAGCAGAGTGTCTACATTACTGGGATTCATGAAGAAAGCAGGGGACCCTCCAGGTGGGTGTTGCAGCATTATGTCAATATTGCCCCTTTTTCTCTTCCACTTCACCGTGGGGTGGTACTAGAAAGGTGGGTCTATCAATTATGTCCCAAAAAGCTACAGACTAAATAAACAGATAGCCTGCTGTCTCCATTCAGCCTGTCCCCTGGTCTCTCTGACCTGTTTGACTGAATGCCACATAGCAAAGCCAAAAAACAGGAAAACTTTCTGTCCTCAGAGCAATGATGTGATAACACCAATGTCCTTCTCTCTAATATCCCTGAGAAAAAACCTTTTGAGGTTTAGCTGAAGCTCCTGAAAACATCCTTGAACATGGCTCCTGAACACATCAGAGCTTTTATGTGTGTATCTGTGTATAACATATAAATACATATAAACTTATTTACTTATGTATGTAAGTACGTATAAATATTTTTAAAAGGTAAAAGTCCAATTCAGCTTCCATTCCTTACAAATAGAGTACACCCACTGGGTTTAATAGGAGAGTAAAATCAGGTCCCAGCTCATGAAAGGGCTTCAGTCTGAGCCTTGAGGATGTGACACGTACCAGAGACTTTAATTAGTCATGTCAGCAGAAGCTTTGCTGACTAAGGACTTCCATAGCTCAGCTGGTCTGTAGGGCAGCATCCAAACTGGATGCTATAGGATGTTGACCTCTCTTGAGAACCCTGTGCAGCAGCCAACCATCTGCAAAACATGCAGAGTAATCATAATAATTCCCTTGGCAGTCTGTTTCAGAGAGGAAAGGGAAAAGAAAGAGAAAAAAAAAAAAAAAAAAAAAAAAAAAAAGGGAAATTAATTTCAGTGAGCGTTGAAATGCTCCTGTGATTATTGCTTTCATATTTTTTTAGTTTGGGGCTATATATTAGAACATTTCTACTCTCAACACCAAATGTTGTAACAAGGTCTTCAGGGCTAAGACAAAAAAGAAAACTCGTTATACTAGTTTGATATTCTCCCCCATGAACCAAGATAGATCCTGATTCTTCAGAGGAAATGTGTTTCAGGAGTAGTTAGTGTTATTTATTAGTAGCCACAAATAGCTTTCATATCTAATTGTAGGGATGGCCAACCTCCCCAACCCCATGAACAATATAAAAAAAATATTCATATGTCTGACAGTCTGTTATCCCAGAACTGATAAGAAGAGGAAGGGAAATAAGGGAAATGAGTGTATGGTGGGGTTTTTTTGTAGGTTTGTTGTTGTTGTTGTTGTTGTTGGGGTTTGGGGGGCTTTTTTTTTTGTTTTGTTCTGTTTTTTGTGGTGGGTTTTTGTTTTGTTTTGTTTTTTCTGAAGCACTGACATATAAAATACCTCAAAAAATATGAATACCTCAGATATATTGCTATATCTGAGCTCCTCAGTTCCTCTGGAAGCAGTGGCAAGGGCAGGTGTTGCTCTGCAGACCCTGGCTGGTGACTGCAGCATTATCAGGCCAAAGCTGTTTTCCGTGGAAGGTCTGTTTGCACAGGAGAGGTCAGGAGGTGGAAGTGTCCCCATGTGCAGGTGAACCTATGGCAGTGCACGAAGCTGACTTTAAAATGAAGGCACTCTTTACCAGGTTCGGTTCTGAAATTCTTTGCTCGTACAAATGGGGGAAAAGAAAGCAAAATGAGAGTATTTTTCATGTACCACATGTAATAACCCTTTAAATACTTTGTGAGCCCTCTAGTGGTGCTGTCCATGCCCTGGAAACCTCCGGGAGGCATCTGGAGCCAGGCGGCCACTGGTGTGAGCACCAACACTGCTCTTAAGGGTGAACACCTCCTTTTTTTCTGATTAGCTTTTAAAACCACCGAGTCGAGGGTTTTATTTCTGCTTCCCTCGGCAAAAATATCTCCAAAACAAAGGTGTGTTGCTCCTACATCCCAGGTAGCTGTGGTGGACAGCTAGGAAAACATCATCCTTAATAATGTGTCAGCTGCAGGTCTGGTTTTCAGTGTGCTGTGCACTCTAGGGTTAAACAGCATAGTAGGGATACAGCAAGAGTTCACCAGAGAGGAAAAATTTGGCTGGAAAATCCTAAACCCATTTCTAAAAGAGCTCATCTATGGGATTTCTGTGCTGTGAAAAGCATCACTCTGCTTTTATTCCAAACACAGTTTGGAGCGCTCCTTTATTTTTTTTTTTTTTTCAGAACTGACTCATAAAGACTACAGGAGGGCAATTAGTGAAATAAACCTCTAATCCTCGGTGCAGTGCCTGCTAGAGGACTGCTGTTTAACAGCCTCCTTGCTAATCAATTCTCTTCAGTCGGCTAAATGCCATAGATGCTATGTAAATAAATGCAAGTTTAAGAGTGTTCTACAGCGAGCAGTTACAGCTATGTTCCTTCTCCTTCACCATAAAATCAGCAGGCATGTTAACAGATATCTGCTCCACCTTGGAGAAACGACTTTCCTTGTTTGGTTGATTGCTGCAGCTTGGGGCGGGGGGGGAAAAAAAAAAAAAAAAAAAAAAAAAAAAAAAAAAAAAAAAAAAGCAAGGAGCAGCAATAAACCTGCCTATTTTTCTTGGGCAGCACCTCAAACATCTGATACCTCCATGGCAGCCGAGGCGTGGAACAAAGGTGCATATTTGAGAGTCAAAACAATGCCCGCAGTTTAGGTGGCTATTTTATTTGTTCTGTGATAAATTTAAAGCCAGACTCTCATAGTTAAATACTTCTGGATGAAATGGCTTCTCCTTGTCACATTCTTTATGCATAACATTACTCCAGAGCAGAGGTTTTCCTTCACAAGTTGAGATGTTTTTCCTTACGAATTGAAGGGAAACATGTAACAAGCATAGTTAGAAACGAGGCAGTGTGCAAAATCCCACCAAAGGCAAATGAAAACCAACCCTGTAGAGAATAGTGGCAAACTCACATCTTCAATGGAACTAAAATTTCCCCCCTAATATGTCAGTGAGCAACACCTTTTAACTAATTTTTTGTCTTCTAAGGGGAGGGTCAAAGAAACCTGAAAAACTGTGTGTATTTGTAATTTCTCTTCTGTGCTATTCTGAGATAAGAGCAATGATGCTCAGGAGATATCAAACTCTTACTATTTCCAGTATTACATCCCAGTATCCTCCAGTACAGAGAAGAATGTAAAAAAAAGGAAGATACAGGGAGATGAAATTACTTGCCCTGAATTATCCATCAGAACTTTAAACAAAGCACAGGCCTTGTATGCTCATGTCATTGAGCAGACATTTAAAACCAAGTAAATAAGATGATGCTGTGTCCTGTTTCACTGAGTTACTTACATAACATTCTTGCCGGTCTTCATACTTATGTTGAATAACAAATCTTAAATAAACAAAGCATTTTATTTGAGTTGAATAACAAATCTTGAATAAACAGAACATTTTAGATGAGTGTCTAGCATTTAAGAATTTCCAGAAGCTCCAAAGTTTCATTGCCTTTGCAGAGAACCCTTCCTGTTTTTTCAGTGTGGATTTTTTAATAATTTCTGATGATGTTGTGATACATATCATTGGCAACTTCAAACACTCACTTTTTTACAGATAAATGATCTTAATTATACAAATTCATTCTGCCTAGTGGGAACTTTTTAATAGAGCAGCATCTTATACATTAATAGTAACTAATTTCCACATATATTATTTATCAATATTTTAGCATCTAGCACAGGTGGTGAGCTTTTCACTGGCAAAAATGGTGAATGAACTCAGGTAAATTATACTGACAGACCATATGCACCATGTGCATGACTGCTGGAACCTAAGAATTTCACAAAGCAGAAAAAAAGATGCCATATTTCTTTCCTCTCCAAATGTTACCAGTTTTGGAGATAATTTCCTTCTATGCACACAGAGACACGAATTTTTCAGCAACTTTATTAGGTGTATTTATTATGGATAGAAAAGTGGATCTGTTGACATACTGCACATGCGAAGCCATCCTGAAGTTATTAGTATAACTAATAGGCAGTTAAATGATTTCAAAATGTGCTTAGAACAGGTAAGATTACCTAAAGAGGAATCTTCCTGAATTCAGTAACTGAAAAAGGTAGCAGCAAACCCTGTAAATTCAGATCAGTGCAAACTAGAGGACAAAGAGCTGGTTATGCAAAAAATGAGAATTGAAAAGAACACAGAGAGTCCTGGTGAAATTCCACAATAACAAAATAGAATCATTTCTTTGGAGAAAGTTTGAGAAGGTTTGTTTCTTTAACTTCATTTAAATTTTAATTTTAGTATGGGAGTTTCAGAAATTTTATCTTTGGTTTTTTTAAATTAGCAAGATTCTATCCATTTAGGAAAAATGGTGGGGGCTTTTCCTCTACCTTGCTCTAGACTGAAAATAAACACACTTAGTGTAAAATAGCTTTAAATTACATAGCATAATCTCCTGCCAAAAATTTGGATCTTACCAGGGCTAGTGGTTTGTCAGGATAAACCACGCATATTTAATGGAGAAAATGCAAGGTGAGCATCATGAACATGTAGTATAAATCATGGGTAATTTCATTTAAATACAAATATTCTTTATTTTTAAATACGCATAGATATTCTTTATTTTTAAATACACATATTGAAAAATAAATAAATAAACCCCAACAATTTTGTTAACTATTTGTCTTTGCTTCAGTGGTAGCAATAGCAGAGTGGTATTTTTGCCCCCTCTTCATTTCTGCTGCTGTGGCTGTGCAGAGGAAATTGAGTTCCTAGTTCTGTGGGGTCATGAGATTCTGAGTGCACAGATGACTTTTCTAGAGGTGCCAGGAGGTGAGGCAGCCAGCCCAGATCCTGGGCAGTGGGTCACCCTTCAGCCCTCTAACAGAGAACTCCAGGGATTTGTGATGGACAAGATGAAAATCATCACTGTTACAGATTTCCACAGAGCAGCCTTGTCCCTACAGGGTCTAATTACAGAATCATCAAGGTTGGAAGAGACCTGCAAGATCATCCAGTCCCACTGCCAACCCAGCACCACCATAATCACCCCTAAACCATGTCCCCAGGCGACACATCCAGATGGTTCTTGAACACTTCCAGAGACTCCACCCACTCTTTGAGCAATTTATTCCAATGCCTGAACACTGTGTCAATGAATTTCTTTACTAGCATCTAATCTGAACCTCCCCTGGTGCAACTCCAGGCCATCTCCTCTTGTCCTTTCTATCGGGACATGGCAGAGGAGACAGACCCCAGCTCACTACAGCCTCCTCTCAGGTAGTTGTAGATGTCTCTGGGCTCCTTCCGTGATCACAACTGAGATAAAGTAATCTGATATAACTGAGACAAGGTTATCTCCCAACTGAGAGAATTTAACCACCTGCCCAGAGAAGTCTATTTCTGTCCGCTAATTAATCAATCAACCTTCATGAATGAATCTACAGGAACTAAATTTTTTCTCTATGAATTTTATCACCCGTTAAGCCTCCTTCCATTCTAAGCACAGGTGCCACAGGACCAGAAGGGGTGGGTTTTTATTGACAGCAACCTTGACAACACCAGTCTTCCACTGCAAAGAAAGGTCCTGCTCCATCTCCCCTGCTCTTTCTCCCCAGCTGCAGGCATCCTTCTCCCTCCTCATATTGGCTTTGGAAATTGTGTGGCCTCAGGGCGAGCCCGCTCACTTGACAGGTTGACATATCTGGCAGTAAATTGTTCTTTTACTTGCATATTTATTTATGTGCGGTGTTGGATTTCCACCAGGTCAATTCCCAGAATTGATTTGCCCCAGGGCTACCTGATCACTAGAACCATCCCGAGGGAATGGGGCAGGAGAGAGGGTGAGGGGCAGGGTCTCCTCTCTCTTCCTTGCAGGACTCAGACAGATGTGAAACCATAAGCAGAAGATGAAGCTCACTGGCAGCTTGATGTCCTGCCTACTCCTGTCACACGCTGCTGCCCTGTCCTTACACCAGCCCCAGCAGCTGCAGGAGCTGTCTTTGACAAAAACCTGGCCCTTCCTCACATCCCCTGTTTCAGCTGCACTGCCAGAAAGGATTTCATTACAGGGCAGGCAGGCGAGAGCCCACCCACCCTGGTGAGAAGGAGCAGGCAGGGCAGGGGCACGGAACCACAGCAGATGGATAGGACACAGATGGCTTGAGATACTTTGCAAGGGTCTCTGAGATATCCAGAAGAAATAATGAGATCTGGCTGTGGGATTGGCATTCTTGAGAGCCCCTCTGGATGTGTTCATGGTGTCCCTCTTCCCACATCACTCAGCACATGTTTCTCCTCTTAAGGAACAAATGTGTCCTGATGGCAGGAGCTGTGGATTGATTTAAAAACACGCGAAGCCAGCTGAAAACAAAATTCATGTGACAGCTATGACAAAACTGCAGCTCTAACAGTGATGGCTGCCTGGGTGTCAAAGCAGTGCTGAAAGAGAGTCCGACTCAGTGCAGTGGCACTCGTCAAACCCTGACATGATGGGAGGTATCCTCACTCTTCTCACAGGCGTCCCAGAAGCCAGAACTGTCTTTCTGCATCTGCCTTATAAAAACTTGCTTCTTGAGCTACAAGGATCAATTCAGGGTTTTTTTTTTCCTTCTGGATGAAGAACAAATGCGAGCATTTGAGTTTATCAAGCCACAGCTGTGAGAAACCTTTGACAGGGGATCTGCAAACCCAAATCCCCCAGTCTGATGAATATTCTCAAAATTAAGCACATTCAGGCTTCTGTGCACTGGATATCACACGAGCTTCCACAAGATGTGAGGGACTGACAAAACACAGCAGTGAGCTTAATTATGAAACAAAAAGAAACTCTGAGAGCAACTGTTCAGTAACTAAGGGTACCCAAACCCCAGAGATTAACTCTGTCTTCCTGAGATATGAAGGACTGGCTGTTACAGGCCTGGTTTATCACTGCGTTAAACCAATTTTATGTTGGTGTAAAGCCAGGATGATAGAGCTGTGCTGAACAGACCTAAGTATGCATCCCCTCTGTTCTGTCATACGCTCTCACAGATATAAAACCAGCTAATGATTGAGAAAACCAAAGGAAAAACCTCTAAAAATGAAATGGTAGAAATGTCAGGTGCGGGGGAAGCGAATCATTACGCTCCCTGATCAATGCACTTCTACTGAAATGATTTGGCCTGAGGGGCAAGAGAAATTTATTGGGAAGATAATATGCAGCAAGATACAGACCTCTTGCAAAGCAGCATTAAAATATCTTCCATGAGTAATTAAACTAGGCTGAAAGTTTCTAAAAAGACTAGAATTAAACACACACCTTGTGTGTTTGACCGCCTCCATCTCATCACGTTATTTAGTGCTTGCAACCCTTTGATCCCTGTTCTGTTGTTACTGAGCTTGTTGTACACTGCTTTATTGGTTTAGGAGACACTTTGATTCACAATGACTTATTCACAGCATAATTCTATTCAAGAGAAACAAGCACGTGACTCTCCCTACAAAACCAGCGCATTCCGAGTGGATAGCATGGCACACATTGCAAAATCTATATTCATCACAGAGCATGTGTTCGTGCCATGAGAATTCATATTTCTTCTTTAAAACCACACAAGTCGTTCTCAAGCGCAAAAGGGATTAGGAAGTGCACTTGAAAACACTCTGAAGTTCAGGAAATGCCAAGGACCCTCATTTCTAAGCGTGTCTATTTGCACAGGAACGTCAATATGCAGAATGACTGCTGGGCTAGAACAATGCAGGAAAATAATTTGCAGAAACGGGGCCAGCGTGGCTGGGATGAGCCTATTGTGAGAAAAGTACACCTTGCATGCTAGCAGGGCTTTCAAATAATGGCTCAGTTTAATTCCATCTATGATCATTAACTTTAGCTGTTTAAAATATTGCAAATGTATTCCTTATGAGACTGTTTCAAAGAAGCACTTGGCTTGCAATAAGTCAGTAGTAATCAGTGGGAATGATTTTTTTACAGTAAATGTACATGAAGATTATGACTACAGAGTAGGACATAAAAATACCTATTTGGAATTTTCAAGTTTTATGGGTTTTCTCAAGAAAAAAACTTTCTGAGGAGCCTATTAACCCAAGTAGATATCTATATACACTCATTTACTCAAAGAGAAAGCCAACTTGTGTCCTCTGTAATGTTTACTTTGATTGACTATAGATGGTTTGCCCTTTGATTGCTGCTAATGTTCTGTGGAACCATTTGTTTTCCTGCAGAGTTAAGGGTGTTAAAGGAGGAGGTATTGCCTTCTTTTTTGTCATGAATTAATTTAAAAATATTTTTTTTAAAAAAAGGGATTTAAAAAGTCCTGAAGAAACAGAGATTTCCCCGTCTCTCACCAGTCAACTTTAGGAGTGCACATGAGCAGACAACTAGGACATGGACCTTACTAAGGAAGAAGGGAGAATACTTTTGTAAGGAGCTCTCTATTAAGTTATTGGCAACAAATCACTTGTCCCTCAGGACACACAGCACTTTCATTTCTACTGGCAAAACCTGGAGGGAGCCTGTTCTATGTTTACCTGCTATTTATTCTGAAAGGTTTTAATAAAGACTTAATTGTAGAAGGGTTTCCAAGGAATGACTTAAAAGTGAATGTATCCCTGTCCAGGGAAAATAATGGTTCTGCTCATAGTTCACAATCTTTGGGATTAAGGATGAGGCTGGTGGAATTTATGAGAAGCAGTGTAAATAAATACACCAAGATGTGATCATTTTGGAGGTTGTTTCTCATAACTGCTCTTTACCCTCCTTTTGTGTTATTTGTTCTTCTCTGTTGTGCAGCCCTGAGCAGTTTCCTTTGGGAAACCTGGGGTCTGGCTGCTGAGTCCCCACAGCTGGGATGGGCTGGTCCCACCTCGATGTGCTTAGAGGGCTTCAGCCTCCAAAAACAGTTTCCTCAGGAGAAAGCAAACAAGGGAAGGCTCAGATTTCCTTGTGGGTGTTCAGAGAGATACTGGACCTGCTGTGGGTAGGGGCTTCATCACCCTACAGTGGTCTGATGATCTTTCCTTTGCTTTCTCTGGAGGAGATTGTTGACAATGGACTATTTTCCATGTGAAAAATGGAAGCAGTTCTGCTGTTCATCTTCCCTGCTGGAGGTTTTCAATGGCAGGTGTGCTGCAGCAGCCCTGGAGGGCTTGAGGAGCCTGCTGCTCTCACACCATGCAGTCAGAGAAAGGCACATGGGCTTGAAGGGCCTTTTGAGAGACTCTTGAACCTGAACTTGGCTGCTTCTGTGCCTGTCGTGAATGAAAGCAAAGAGCCAATCGCCCTAACCAAGCTCATGTTGCAGAAAAGGGAGTTTAAATCCTGACCATTTTGCTTCAAGGCCATACAGACATCTCCATTTGGTCATGTCTTTTTATTCCAGCACCCTTGTAGGAATGTAAATTAGGACCAATAAGGAACAAAATGGTTTCTGTTCCTAAGTAGATGCTTCAGTTAAGGCCATCAGATGCTAGTTTTAATTATTGTTGAGGTAATTGAATGCTAACATTTTTTGCCTTTGTTTCAGGCTGTAATTATCTCATTTTACACCTTCATGGTCACTGCTTGTTTTCATGGGGAGATTTTTTGCAGTCCCTCACACTGACTTAAATAAAATCTGAAATTACTGGTACCATAATTAGGACTGAACCTACGAACAGCTCTCCCTAATAACTGCAGATACGATGAGTAACTGTAATTTATGATGGCTTTTTATCACCACGAGTTTTGCAAAAAGCAAACAAACAGAAACAGGTCAGCATCCCCACACTTGCTTTTTGTCCAACCTGTCCCCTCCCCTCCTGGTTTCTCTGAGCTGTGACCACAGAATGGGAAAGGTGAGGTCTGAGCATGTCTATCTGCCCATTGCTGCATCTCTCCAGTGTAACATGGGGATGAGCTACACTGGATCTCATCCACCTCATCCCCTCCTCCCCTGTGCCACATCCTCAAGCACTGTCCTGACAGCAGCTCACAAGGGTGTGAAAACTGAGCTGACAAAGCCAGAGGACCCAGTGGATGGGAACCCACAACACTGAGCGTGTTGTGAAGCTACAATGAGCCAACACTGAAAAGTTTGGCCCCAAATCTTCCTCCCGAGTGTGTCTGCTGGGCAAAGGTCCATATCAACCTCTCTCATTTCAAGAAGATGCAGAAGTACTTTAAGAATTAAAATCTATTATTCTTTTTTAAAATAACTATATTTGGGGGAGTTGCAGCTTTTTTTTTTTAGATACAATTATCTAAAACCCCAAGTGTTTCATGTTTAAATCACTTACCATGAACTTAGAGGTCAGATGCTGCACTCAGGCCAGTCCCAAGGTTTAGAGGCTTGGGACCATCTAATTAGACCATCCACGTGTTGTCATCCTGTCCTTTCAGTGATGATTCAGACATTCAAACTCTCATTTTCATGATTTGTCTTTCAGTGTGCTTTTCATTAATATTAACATAAAAATAAACCCCAGAGAGTTATTAGGTGTATGAATGTATCACTAATACAAGTGTTGAATGATTAGGTAAGAGAAGAGTGTTTTTTCTCTTCCCTTGCATTTCCATGGAATAAGAAACTGTAATATGCCTGAAAACCCTCCTTTAAAATGTTTTTTTCACAATCACTGACGAGAAAGACCAGAACATTTCCTGAAATGATGTGGTTTGCATAAGGTCACAATTGAGATCAGAGAGAAGAATTGCACCATGTCCCAGTTAAAATATGCTTTTTAACTACTGAATTTGTTCTTTTGTAATGTTGAATATTCCCCCCAAAGGAGCATAATCAAGATACCTCCACATACATCACTGTGCCGATATCTGTATTTATATACATACCCATATATATAGGAGATGCAAAGAGTTTGGTTGTACCACATGCAAAAGCAAAGTTACTTCAGAAAATTAACCAGTAATAAAATGCTGTCATTTTTCTTAGAAAGGTGAGAAAATATGGATAAAGATCAGATTTATAAAACCAAAAAAATTCATCTGGAAAACTCTTTTACAGTCAGCAGAACTGTTGTTCTTTATCACAGTGTGGTCGTACAGTCACCTGCAGTGTGGCAGCTGAGCACCATTGAGTTCTGCATGCCCGTGGCTCTATACTCCTCTCATAATTTCTAACTGAGAGTTACAGGAAGGTAAATTAAATAAAATCCAGAAAATATCCAAGAATCAGTCATAAGAGAGCACTGGAAACCATAGAGCCACAATGTGTTGTCTGGCTGATGGTGTATCCAAAGTTCATCTGGAAGTTGAAAGGGGCCGCAGGAAGACATCAAATACACCTGAGAGATAACAATGTAAATCAGGCTTTGTGGTAATTAAGGTATGTGTGGTGAAAACAGAGGCAGATGCATGTTTAGATTAGTGAGTTGTGCCAGACATGATTGGTGCTGAAACTTCAAGAATTGATTGCCAAATTTGTTGTTATTCCCGTTCTGGGCAGAGAGTTTGGAGTAGGGGAAGAGTCATTAGCAGCATGTCTCTCAACAAGTACCAATGTAAAACTTGATTAGTAAAACACCTGAAAACACGCTGTGCAGCCCTTTGGCTGCTTTACATGGCCCTATAATTTTCTCTTACATTTTGTCTTTTACCTCCAGATGTCCTAAAATGATATTTTTTCCACCTACTTTTGTCCTAACCCCTGATTTTGGAGTCTGAAATGAAACATATGACACAGCCTTCAGCTCTCAGGGTCAAGTAGGAATATTCACTTGCTGAGAGTTAATCACACAGCAGAAGCATTTTGAATGGCCATTTTAACCCTGCAGCACATGTACCAAAAAAACCCGTCGTGACAAGGATCAGTGATATTCCCAGTGTCGTCTCCCCAGCTTTGTTTATGGCAGGAACCTGTGCTTTGAATTTACCATAGTTCCCTCCTGAAGTCTGGTGTTGTCATGTAAAGCCAAAGAGAGCAGATGTTGTTATGACGATGATTATTAACATTATTATTGATGTTTATAAATTAAAGCCTGTTTAGGGGAGCAGTCACCTGCCTGTTTTAGTTCCATGGAACTGGCAGGACCACTGAGGTCCCCACACTTGTTTAAAGGCTGTTTTAAATAGGGATGAACCTGAACAGACGTTTAATTGCTTCACTAGAAGTACGCAAAGTCTCATTTTCTTCCGAGGATGAACCTTTGTTCCTTCCAGCCGGACCATGCAGGCATAAATCACTGAACAGCCAAAGGAGCCTCTCTCCCTGCAAAAATTCCTGGATTGATCAAACCGAACACCTAATTACAGAGCTGCTGAACCTCCTTACACTGAAGGCGGTTTGAAAGGCTGCCTGAAACATCATGGGCTGAGATGCCTTTGTCGGGAGCATTGTGCTCTGATGTGTAACGTGGGTAGATTCCTGTGGGATGTTGACAGTTTGTGGGAAAAGCACGTAGGAGGAACTGGGTTACGAAGACCAGGGGGTTTAAATTTCTCTCTCTCTCTCTTTCTCGCTCTCACTGCACTGCATGTGGGCTTGGAGAGTTTTTGAGGTTTGGTTTTGTTTTGTTGGCTTTTTGAAGGTATGGGGAAGGAAGAGCTTCTGGTTTTGGGAAAATCTGGGCGCTACATGCAGTGTGTCATGAGCCACTCATTCCTCAAGGTTTGATACTGCACTGCTCCTACCTTCCCAAAAGGATGCTGGTTGATGCTCCTGAAAGCTCTAATGTTCCTTTTTTTTTTTTTTTTTTTTTTTTTTTTCTGCTCATGGCATTTCTATTGAGTGCTAATCACTTGTTAAACTATGGATTTATGTAATAAATTAATTAGCTCTACAACATTTCCTCCACTCTCTGCCTGCCAGTCTGCCTCTGCTGGGACTTGTTCATCTTTTCCCAAACAGTTACAAATAGCACTCACTTATTATTTGCTTTTAAATAATTTGTCAGGCTAATTTTTTTTTCTCTTTCACACCAAGAGTGGATTTTCTCCTATGTGTTATCCCAGCCTGAGGCACAGGGCAGGCATGATGTGGGTCTGCACTGGCAGTGGCTTTTCCACATGCAAAAACACAAAGTTTGAAGTTCATTGGCTTACAGCAATGCAAGGATAGAGCCAGAGGCTTTGCCATTGGAAAAGGACGAATCTTACCTTCCTGAACAACTTAGGCCTGGTGACAACAGGGCCCAAAGTCATAATGCCATTAGTTATAGAAAAAACATTTTCATGACATTCCCCCATGCCTTCTGTTTCCTCTCCTGAATGAATGCTGGAATTGGCATGATATCAGAGCAGGATCTGTTTAATTGAGAGATGGTGTCTACAGCTTCTTGAAAAAAATATTTCTTGAACTTTATGAATTTGCATATTCTCATTTTCTTCATATGCATTCAGTCCATTTTAATTCTGCTAGAACAAAGAATTCCAGCGAAAAGTTTTGTGTTGGTGTTGTGAGAAAAAATGCAGCCTTTTATCACTCCTTATGGATTTTTATCACGTAATGTTTCCACCTTTTTGAATGAGAGAAACGTTGAATAGGAGCACAGGATATTTCATTTGTATTAGAGTCATCATATTGAAACCTCTAATATATTCCTTCATATTTTGTCTTTAAATTAAATGGACCTAATCCTTTTTATCTTTTCACATAGAAAATTCTTCATTCCTCTATTTATTTTATTATTTTTTTTATCTGAATCCCTCCTGTTGCTGTATTATCTCCTCCAAAAGCACTGACCAAAACTGAACACAGTGTCCCTGTTGGCAGTGCATTATTCATTTACCTATCACATTATGCTGTTTGTAATATTTTCCACCTTGTCTTACGCCTCATAATACATAATTTGTCATTTTTTTCCCCCCAGATTCCACACTCTACAGAAGCTTTCCTGCAGAGCTGTCATCAGGAGTGAATCAAGCCTTTTCCAGAGTGTAGCAGTTTATACGTCAGTGAAGTGCCTGTGACTTTCCAAATTCTTCTTACTAATTGTAAATGCTCCTCACTTATCAGCATGTACTGGGGCTGCCATTCACCTGGCCTTGTTGGGGTTGTCACCATGTTTTTCCTAGATTTTAGCCAATAATGTGTTCAGTTCTGGGCCTCTCACAACAGTAAAGACATTGAGGGTCTGGAGTGTGTCCAGAGAAGGGCAATGGAGCTGGAGAAGGGGATGGATCACAAATCTCATGGTCCGCAGCTGAGGGAGCTGGGGGTGTTTAGCCTGGATAAAAGGAGGCTCAGGGGGGACCTTATCACTCTCTAAAACTCCCTGACAGGAGGTTTGGACCAAGTAGGCAATGATCCCAAGCAAAAATTATAGGACAAGAGAAGAAAGTCTCCCTCAAGGGGAGGTTTAGATTGGATATTAGGAAAAATGTCTTCATTGAAACAGACTGCCCAGGGAAGTGGTGGAGTCACCAACCCTGAAGGTATTTAAAAGACAAAAAAATTGTCTTCTATATAATACATGAATTATTATAGATTAAAGTGTAAGCATGTCACTGAGGGACGTGGTTTAGTGGTGGATCAGGCAGTGCTGGGGGAACAGTTGAAACTGATGCCTTTTCCAACACAAACAGCTCCATGATTCTGCCTGGGTGTGTTCTGCAGATGCTCCCACATGAGCACACATCCCTTTCTCAGGCTCATTTCCATCAGTAGCCCTGCTGGAAGACAGGAGACACCCCAGCTCAGTTTCTGCCAGGCTGTCTGAGGTCTCTGCTCTGACTCCCCATCTCTTGTTTCTGCACTGCCAGCGCAGAGCTGGCACTGGGGCTCCTGCAGACACACCTGAGCTCCTCTGACCTGGCTGGCCCAGGTGGAGCTGGCAGCAGTGTGGGAGGCTGAGAGCCTCCCTGAGATAACTGTGATGATCTCTGTGCTGATACACCTCCCTTCCTGCAGCACGGGAGCTACACCAGCAGAGAGACTCATGTAAAGCTCCTCATCCTCCAGCTGCACCCCTGAGTGCAACTCCTGCATGGGCTTCATGTTCCAGCCTTGAGAAGGGGTTCTCCAGCACCCTGGGCTTCCATGTGTTGAACAGCCTTTCCAGGGGAAAAAACTCAAAAGCTTTATCAGAGGCTTTTGGATAGCTCCATTGTATAATATCCACTGAGGTAACTCCACTGATTCCAGATTCTTTCAGGCCTCCATCTAGCAAAACTCATAATCTTTTCCTTAATATTAAAGCTACCACCAGTGGGATTTTTCCTGTGCTCACATGCAAATGCCTGCTCCTTTTAAACTCAGTGACATCTTTCAGTATAAGTACTTGGCTGAAGAGACAAGCTATTTGATAGGATGCAATCTTTGCACTTTAATTTCTAAAAAGTTCATTTCTGTAGCCTGCAGAGCAGGTTCTGTGGTGCTGTGCTAGAAAAGCTGCTCACTGATAGCGGGAAATGTTGGCTGCACTACCTTTCTAAACTCTGGCCAAAAGAGCATGCAGATTAAGCAATAATTTAAGCAACATCATGAGGAATGGGGAGAGCACATGGCCAGTTAGTCACCAGAGGTACAGACGCACGCAGAAAGTAAATCCCCAACCTGTTATAGTAATGCACTTAGTTACTGGAAATGCAATATGAGCCTACTTTCATGAGCAAGGATGAAAGAACTCATTTAACCTTTGTACAGCATTTTCCACCCACACACAGGAGTGACATCAGATGCTTCGTATAGGTAAAAAAACAAGTCAGCATTTGGGAGACTCCCAAGCAAGAGACAGAGATAATCCTTTACCTCCAAGTCTGTGCATTCAACAGGACTGTGGTGGGTCATTTGAAATTTCTTGCTACTTATTCCTGGATCCTAGTGACTGATAGAAAAAAATCCAAACCCTTCAGCCCTATGCATAAAGGACTGGATTCGAAGTTCTTACTGGAAGATATTTTGTGTTTGTGCATGCAGTATAAAGCAGGGCTTTTGCATTTAAATCGGGGGATATTTTACTGTTGAATATCCTGAAGATCAAATCATTAGCACTGAAGAGGGATTTTCACAAGGCCAGTCTTTGGCTGGCCTTTTAGTAAGATCATAAAGCCTGGGAATGGGAGTTTGAGGGAGCATCACTGAGCCAGATAAGCAGGACAGGGCTGGAAGCATCTGGCTCTGTGCAGCACCTGGGTGGGTTTCAGTCCACTTCAATGCCACCTGAAAGGTCCTGCAGGATTTCTCAAGTTCAAGATTTCCTGAGCGACTCCATGCTAACCTTTGTGCTGCTTTCAAAACATGCTGAGGCTTAGTTCCTGTGTGTCCCAACATGCAACAAGAAAGGATTTGGCTATAATTGATGGTTTTGATTTTTGGAACAATCTGATTCCTCTTTCCTCCCTCCTGCTCACTTCCCACCCCCCAAAAAATGCTTGATAAATAAACTTTGAAGTCCTGGGAGAAGCAGCATGTGTTGGTGAAGGGAGAAGGTGGGGGTGGCAGAGGTGGTGGAAGGAGCTCAGTTTGTCAACACAACAGCCAGGAAACAAGTTATTTATGAGGCTTGTGGTGGAGAGGGGGCCAGCCCACACGTTTTTTAAAAAGGGCTTAACTAATCACACGGCACAGCTAATTCTGGTATTTGTAAATACATTTCACTCTGTCTTGGTGGATGAAAGGAGACCTAAAAGAGGAACACAGTTCAGAGCATGACAAGCCCAGCTCTACACCCAGGTGCTGCCCTGTGCAGGTGCTCAGATTTCTCTGGCCTGCAGTGATTCTCCTGGAAAGGGCTTTGCTGTCCCTAGGCAAAGTATGAATGGAGTACATGGGAACCGATGCTTTCTCAGAATTCAAAAATCCTAAATAATGGCTCTGACAGTGCTCAGCTTAAATTCTGAATGCATTCTTGAAACCACAGAATATCTCATTTTCAGCAGGGTTTCATGACTCCCTCAAGGAGGAAGTTGACTCTGAGAGACATATGACCATGAGACTATACTTGGCTGGACTGACATCAAAAGAAGTGAATTTTTTGACACACAAAGATTTTTAAATCCACTGATCCAGTACAGTCACATTTATATTTATTTTTTTTTTCTGTGTAAAACATATAATGAGCTATTCTTGTGGGTTGAATGATGCTCAAAGTCCCATGATGGAGGCATGACACAGACCTGACACTGCTGCTACATTCCTCAATTCAGCAGCCATGGGAAGGCTGTATCCTCCTCAGCTAAAAACGGTCCAGAAAAATAGCTTTATCTCCAGAGGGATAGTCTGCAATTTAATGTTTGGCCAGGCAAATTCAAATCACGTGTGTATTTCTTTATATCTATATATACATATGTATACACACACATATATGCATAGATAGAAATGTACATATATGTACATAAACAACAGTATTGCACTCTTAAGTGCAATTATATTTAATTTCACTTTCTTATCGTAAAAATTTAAATCACACAAGTCTATCCCCATTTTTTTCCTTAAAGAGCAGTAAAAGACATGAGCATGTGACATAGTAGTGTTTGCAAGTGTTTGTACTTTATTGTTTTACTTGGAAAAGCATATTATAAGCAGCTACATGTTTATTAATAATAAAAATAATAAAAAAATAATTAATAACAAATTAAAAGCCATACTTACTTCTTGTTAAAGAAAAGGAAAGCAGAGAGAAGCTGCAATAGGTATTGCTGTAGAAACCCCCCGAGTTATGTCCATTTACTGGTTAGAAAACTAAAATCTCTTCAGGGCATGCCCTGGCCTTCAGCCTCTGGGTGTGATCCCAGTGGGACTCTGCAGAGCTCTGGAAGTGCAGCACAGCTCCAGCTGGGGACGTGCCATCACCATCAGGAGCCTCACAGTTGGCATGGAATGAAATTTCTGGGTGAAATTCTGGCCCCGTTGACGATGGCAGGCGTTTTGGAACAGGATGAAAGGGAAAGAGAATTTAATCCTCTTTGTCCAGATGAGAAGTTGGGAATCAAAATCAGTACCCAGGTACAAAACTGAAGGAATTTTATATTTTTGGGTATTGGGGAACCTGCTCTTGGTCTGGAAGGTCACTGGATGAATCAGGAAAGGAAGTAATAGGGAAAAAAAAAAATCAGTGGAAATTTCACTGTTTTCCTGGTGTTCCAGAAAGGTAGGAAATTTGGATTAGTTATAATTTAAATGTACCTTGCTGACAAGATTTACCAGAACTTTCCCACACCTGATACTGAGAATATGTATCTGAAAACTTTTATCCTCCTTAAAACAAAACAAAACAAAACAAAAGACATCCAAGAGCAAACTTGCAAAGCTACATATTGAAAACAAAAGGTTTTAAGAGAAACAAACAACTGGAAAAGGTCTTTTAGAGGGCACTTTGGTACCCTAAAATGCAGGACACTGTGTCCCCTTCCAATGTTGCATAAATTGATGGAATTTTCTGCACCCCAACATCATAATGAAGGGTGTTCCTTCCTAGCCAGCAGAACATGACATTGGAAGGACACCAAAAGAGGCATTTGCTTAAAAGTTACAATTCCTATTTAGCCTGCAAAGTCTTACAAATAGGGAAAGACTAAACAGAATTTCTATTCTCTCCCTCTATATATATATATGAAAATAGATATTTTAGCAATCTACTCTGTGTCACTTCTCAGGCCAATTAGAACAGAATGTATTTAGGGATGCACAAAGAAATTATATTTCCCTTAAGTATAAAAATGCACTGTACAAACTTCCACTTCAGTCCTTGATTATATTTTTAGTCTAATATTTATATTATTTCACACAGACAATGTATCAGCAAAAGCTGTCCTGGCCCTACAAAATACAGAAATTGTCTCTAGTAATTTGCAAAGGTGTCTGAGCCCAGCATTCCTCACTGGATGGTTTGCTGAATGTAACCTAGTGCTGCTCCTCCCAGAGGATCATAAATAATGTTTTCACTGGAATTACAGGAGGCTTCTTGACTTTAAGACTGTCCCACATTCATATCAGGCTAATCTCTGTCCTGTGTTCCTGTGATACATAAAATAAGTGAAAGCAAGCAACATGTGAGTTCCCAGCTATGCTTTCTGGTGGATATTTTCCCCAGGAATAAATTCAGGCAGTCAAATCTCAGCACTCCCCTCCAGTTCAATTTGTAAAAATACAATTTTATGCTTTCAATGCTGGATTGCAATTTCTTGGTGTTTTACATATGTTTTGAACAATGACCAAGAAATGATAAATTGATCTCATCTGCAGATACCATCAGAGTAAAATGTTATAATAACTTCGGCTAATTATTTAAATTGATTGCAAACAATTCTAATGAGACCTTTTTATGTGAATTTATTTTTAAATGATACGTAATTATCTTAAATTGGGACAAGTGTTTAAACTGGCAAGCAAACTAATTGAGACAAATGTCTCAAAGCCATGATCTCTTGTCTAGGAGAGGAAATGGTAAAGTAAGACTGACAGTGGATAAAACTATAGGATTTGTAGAATTTACTTACACAGAGAGTCTGTAACATCTTAATGTCAAATCAGTCAATCCATTTCAAGCAAACATGTTCTTTCTAGGCTGAGTATGGATCCAAATCAGAAGTCTGTGCTTCAGAAATGCTTGGTTTAAAAATTCTGATTCTCTATGCATTTTATGGACTTTGAGCAGAACTGGATCATAATTTCAATGCAGAGCAGTTCCAGCACCAGTGATCCATCCATGAAGCTGTGTGCTAGCATTGATCAGGCTGTGTTGCAAGTGTTGTGAAACTGCAATATTTGTTTTGAAAAAGCCTGAGGCTCAAAAGCCTCAGCCACTTTATTTTTGATTAACAAACTCCTTCCAGCACTGAAGCACTACCTTTTTTTTTTTTTTTCTGTACAAAACATGGCCTTGACTTATTAATGGAAAATTATAATTAGGCTCAATTTTGTGTTTTGTCTTTTAGATATTTGCAGGGCAGAGGTGGCATTTAATTAGAGAAGAAAGAGACCAGAGTTTTTCACTCTCAACCTAGCAAGCCGTGGTGCTGCCCTGTAGAAATCTCTCACGTCTCCCATGTACCAGACAACTGCAAATGAGCCCATGTTCTTCCTGCTCAGATGACCAGCTGGGTAACAGTTAATCCTGACATTTTCAATAGAACTGACAATTCAACAATAGTTGCTACAGCTGTGAGGGAGTTCATTATGCCAAGGGACTGCATCTGCAATGCACAATGGAAGTGAATCTGGGGAGGATTTGAATAAAAAGGAGCTGAGCTGTTGGAGGGGAAATGTGGAAGATTAAATGGAGTCAGGAGCATGAAGGCTGCCTTTGTGTAAATATGAACATATGAAAAGGGCTTGTGGATGGAACTGAGTCTCACCAGGGAGGTGGGATCCCCATGCACAGCCTCTGTGGGCTGAGTTTCCCTTATCACACCCAAATTTTGCCAAAGTGCAGCACAGCGTGTGGAAGCTTCAGGCAGAGCTGTGGCACAGAGGAGAAGCTCAGGACGCCAAATAAACCAGCCAAATAAATAAAGACAGTATTAGACACCTAGGAAGAGCACATGTTATAGTTCTTTTCTCTTCATTTAATGGATCCTAGAAGACAAACTCTGTTCAGGATGATCTGTCAAGGTAGATTTCAACCATGCTGTATCCACATCCTCAGAAACCCCTTGCCCAGATGTTGGTTGGTTACTAATATTAAGAGAGGTGGGCAGACAGTAATGGACTGCAGCCTAAAAAGCAAAATTCAAAACTACATAAAAATGTGCATTAGGCTGCTGGGTGAGCTGTGCAGTTGGTGTTGCACGACTGAGCCTAAAGAGAGATGTATGAAACAAACCTGCACGCAGAGTCCTTAGAAGGCAAGGAGCACATTAAACCACATCAAGGCCTCCGTGAGCTCCTTCTCAAATGTTAACAGGCAGCCTTCTTAAAGAGCAGGGATGATAAGAGAGGCAGAGATAGAGAATGTGATTGGCTAAATGTAATTTGACTGCCAGAATGCTCTTTTGAACTGCTTACTGTAGCTTCCCAGCAAGTTATTTGCGATTTCAGTCTGTGTTTAGCGAAGTTTCATTTGAAACAAATGAACAAACAAAAGGGGCAGCCATAATCCTGTGTATCTGCTGAGAAAATAGTACTAGCTGACAGGAGGAAAATATGACTTGGCCAGCAGTCTTAGCAGCTTTTGGTCTTTTGGAAAAACTCAGACTGGATGAAAAGTGCGGGTGTGTGTGAAAGGTGTCTGATGGTGGGTTGCTGAAGGGAGGAGAGATGAGTGGGTGGTTGTTTTGAAATTGTGTTATTAAAACGAAATTGTATTAATAAAATATTAGCAAAAAAGGACTCGTGTGTCAGTGATATCCTTCCTGAGCTAAAAGGAAGACAGGAGAGGAGCCAGCCCCACCTGCAGCCCATCGGCTCCCATCACTGCTGTTGGGATTAGAGGGATGCAGGGCTGTAGCCCCAGGTGAGATGCTGAAGATGAGATCCTTGGAAGCATCCCAGTGGCCTGGCTTCAAATCTGGTGGTGCACCACAAGCCCTGGAATCGTTTCAGCCCTCTGGCATGGGATGTGCTCCCACAAAGCAGGAGAAAAAATCATGGAATGATGAGAGTTGGATGGGACCTTAAAGATCCTCCAGTTCCAGCCTCCCTGCCACGGGCAGAGATTGAGTGGACGTGGTGCCCTGTGGCTCCTGAGAAATAATCTCAGAAACAGTTTTCTCAGAAATAACCCGAGAAATAATTTTGGATCAGCCAGGGCTGTGTTTTAATTAGGCACAGTAGGATTGCTTGAAAAACCTGGCAACACAACTGGCCATGGCTGATATTAAGAAAATCTCAAAAATTATGAGAGAGGCCCTTGTACATGGCTTTTTTTTTCATTGTTCTTTACACAACCCAGTGCCTTCAGAGAGTTGCTGTGCTGTTTGTTTATTATTGTCATTAGCTTTTATTAGCTTCAATGCAACTTACCTCAGAGTCCCTCTGTGTTTCAGTTTCTGTTTTGATACCATTATTTGTACTGAGGAAAATTTCAATATATTGCAGAAATTATTATAAAGTAAATCATTATAGGATAAATTATTAAAATTTCTCATACCATATTTAAATAAATAATGACCAATTGTTGAAAACATATTAAATGTAGATACTTCTGCAGCTGGCTGAGGGGAGACCAAGCAATTTTAGCAGCTATGAAATGTTTATTTTAGTGGTATCTACAGGAAAATTGAGGATTTTTTTAATACAAACTAAGCCATACCTTGATTCAGACATGGTTTTGAGGTGAAGATCTGTAGCAGTTCTAGCAATTGGTTGAGTCTGCATCTATCTACCACGGTAGCTCAAACAACTCCTTTTAATAAATGCTGCAGAGCTGAATGATATTTGTTTGCTGTGCAATTAAACTGTTAAGGTCGACATTTCAATTACCATCATTAACCCTCAGCCTGAGCACCCCACGGAGAGGGATGGAATCAGTTTACAACCACACAGAGCCTGCTGGCTTCAGGCTCTCTGAAGAGCTGGGCATAGCTCCCCGTGCCAGTCTCTGTGCACCCAGAGTCTGGAAGGTTGCTTCCATCCCCAAACTGGAAATGATGGTTTAGTTCCCAGCACGTCCCCGCTTTTCCCCACTGCCAGCCAATTTCAACAGCTTCAGGTGCTGAGAGCTGTGATGGCTGTGTGCACTCACTGCATCTCTTCAAGTGAGACCCACATCCTCCTGTTGTCAACTTCTGCCTCACACTCACTGGAAGCTTTCTCACTATTCCTCTCCTGTACTTTCTCTTCCCAAGCTTTCTTTGCTTCCACATCTTGTTCCACGTGTGCCACACCAGAGCCCTCTCCCATTTCAGAGCCCTGTGGGGCAGCTGGCTCTGGCACAGGACCTGCTGCATCTGCTGAGGGTGTGACAGACACACAGCCAGGAATTTTTGTCTCTTTTTTGCCCTAAGCCACTGCCCCTCCCCAGGTCCACGCTGGCATTTCTGTGACTTCCCCAGGCCCACGCTGGCATTTCTGTGACCACCTCCCCTGGCCCAGCAAGGCACCAGTGATGAGGATGATACTGAAGGTGGAGGAAGAACAGCCAGCTGAGAAAGGGGAAAGTGGCACATTCAAAATGATGCCTTGGGAAGACTGACCTGAAACAGAGACTGGACAGAGCTGGAGAATAAAGTAGGTATTTATTGAAAGGTCCTTAAGGATACACCTTTGGCAGGACAAGAGCCTGACCAGGGCTACACCCAAAGTGGACCCAAAATGGTCACAAAATGAACGACCCATCACAAGGTCTTACATTCTTATTTTGATTTTGGTCTATTTGCATATTGGGGTTTAATTGTCCAGTCACAGCCTCAGGTTGTGAGGTCTCATCCTTTTTGTTTCTCTCTTCATTGCTTTCGTTGTTTGTGCTTTTCGGCCCAAAAGTTGTACCTGTTGTCCTTGGTCTCAAGCTGGAAAAGGATTTGTTTTGTCTCTCTACTCTGCGAACAGAGCTCACTGGCACTTAATACAAGGCTCAGAACTACAGACCTAGGCAGCACAGAATCTGAAAAACTAAAGTTAAGTTATAAAAACTAAAAGTTAAGGCATCAAAAGCAGAGCTGGCAGTTTTGTAAAGCTGACACCAACAGTGCCAATGCCCAGATTACCCAATACACCTCAAAGGTTTCATCAGGAGAAGGCAAGAAATTCTGGTTTCAAGAATGGAAAATTTGGAGCTGTCCTCTATGGGGAGATAGTTCAACCTTAAACACAGATTTTTGTAGGGTACCTCACTTTTGTGCATTATCTCTGAAGTTCCTCCCTGACTAACATCAAGTTTAAATGCTCTAAATGCAGTTATGAAGGTGTCATGCACACAGGAGCCAGAGGATGGATGGATCTTCCCAAACTTGCAGGCAGAACTGTGCAAGAGGTCTCAGGGGGCTACAAAACCTCTTCATTCAGGATGCCTGATACGGTTCTTTTTTCGTAGCTTCTCTTTTGTAGTTCCCCTTTTGCAGGGGTGGGAAGAGAACAGACTGCCTAGATTTTGTGTGTGTTTGACCAGCACTGCATTGGGCCTTTTGGGAAGTTTCACCACATCATCACTGCAGCCAGTTCTTTATTGTCTAAGATCAACAGTCCAGATTGTGGGGTGAAGAGATGCCCAGCATGAACCCCTGGGGTTCTGCCTGGTCTCCTCACTCCAGCTCAAAGCTGACCATGGATGAACAGTGTGGGTGTCTCCACTCTGTGCTTCCAACCCCTGTATCACCCCAGCCCCTGATCCCAGGGAAGAGGGAATTGATTGAAGCCCAGAATTACACTGCAAGTGTTGCATTGGCAGTCCTGATACTGTGGAGTATCAAATTAAAAGTGACAATAACATTTTTTTTCTTTCTCTCTTTACTTTATGAGCATTTTTCTCATTTTCAAGTCTGGCAAAACTGATGCAGAGATAAGGTGACGTATATAATGTCACTCATCCAGCAAGTATCAGTCAAAATAGAGACTAAGTAGCCTGAATCCCTTTTTAAGCAGCTTTTGTCTCATATTTTGGCCTGACTTAGCATCATCGCACATCCCAAGGACTTTTAAGCATATGCTGTCTTCAGCAATGCATGACAGTGACTGCATGACATTTCCCAGACTCCTGAAATCTTAATGCAGGAATCCAGTAGCGATTCTGATTTGCTTTTATGTGCACATGAAATCAAACCTCACCTTAGTACACAAGCACATTACAATGCCAGCTTTATACCCCATCATAACTCTGTTGGCTTTAGTGGAGCAGCACAAGAAACAAGGCTTGGCTGGGAAATGTTGAAGCAAGTTTCAGGAACAGGCTTTTCAGCCCATGTGCAACTATTTTCCACAGTGGCAAGAAGTACATTATTCAGCCAGTGAATGAAATAGAAACACCGACAGCCTGAGTGTGATGTTGAAGAAAGGAGTTTTTTTCTTCATGTGTTGAAGGAAAATGAGCTGGCTGTGTTTAAATATGTGGCCAAGCGCACGTGATGAGTAACGTATAAAATTACTCAAGAAAAAAACCAGGACATTTTCAGAGTTGCTGGGAGCCATGCTTTCAGACCAGAATTCACACTAAATCCAGGTGGTGGGACTTTTTTGGTTTGGTTTAAAAAAAAAAAAAAAATTAAATCCAACTCAGGTTTATTATCAGAATGTGGCAGAAAAAAAAAATCCTGTCCACAGCATTTTTCCCTGTGGGGAAGGTCACGGTGGCAGAAATTTCACAAGGACAACTGGCATCATCCTGTCCACAGCATTTTTCCCTGAGGTGGAGGTCATGATGGCAGAAATTTCACAAGGAAAACTGGCACCAACAGATTTCCACCTTTCAATTGGTTTGGGGCCAAAATAGAAATCGATTCTTCACTTTCTGGTGGAGATTGTAAATAGTCATAGTGTCTTTTTCCCTGTAAGTTTTTTTCATTAGCATGGCACTAATTAGCTACAACAGAACTACTTCTGATCAAATTTTAATTTCTTCATCTTATTGTTAAAAGTGATAATTTCTACTTGGCATATTCAATCAAATTTGAACTCAGACAAGCTATTTTTAAGGAAATGTAAAATAAATTACAAATAAGATTGGAGTCTTTCTTGAGTACTACTGTGAGTAGTAAAACCACAGCAAATTGGTATATGAGTATTCAATTCCTTTATTTAAATGCCTACAGAGAAAAAGGTAAACAGAAATATGTTTGACAGTGAGTATGTCCATTGGGAACATTTCCTCGTATTTTCCTTTACAGTGGCTAAACATTAAGTCAAGCCTTTAAGTTGAATTTAATGTATTAAAGCAATAACAATCAAGGCACGAGGCATTTCCTGGGAATTAATGAGTGACTGGGAGGGTTGATGGGCCAACGTGAAGCTGAGGGCCATTAACCTTGGCTAGTCATTAATTTTCCTGAAAATTCCCTGTGCTGAAGCTGTTAGTGCTTTTCATAATCTTCTTATCTGTTAAGTGTAAATACAAACATTTTCCCTCATGTGCAAGAAATCTTTAAATATAATCCATAGGGCTGGAGCTACCAGCAGCAGTGTGACTCCAGACGTCCCTTCCAACCCCAACCACTCCGTGGCTCTGGGAATACTGAGAGTTTTGGCCACAGGACAAATTCTCTCAGGAAATCCTCATGAGTAAATGCTGAACTTCCAACATTTTCTAAAGGGTCTTCGTGGCAAGAGGCTCATGAAATCAGATCCCAAAATGTCTCATGGAGTATAAAACAAAAAGAGCAGTTGTGGTCCTTTCTTCTGATGACATTAAATTCCTTTACACATCTCCCTTACCAGGTCATCTTTGTGCATTATTAGCTGTTATTAATAAAGTTCACTGCAGTAATATCTCAAGAGCCTTGGGGAATGGTTTCTTTTTGTGTCAAGGGAACAGAACAGACCCCCAGACCTTCCTATGGCATCCACAACCTCACTTCTCCTACACTGCTTGGAACAATAAAAAGATGATCCACAGCAGCTCTGAGGAACAGAAATGGTGATGGCATTCTTTGTCTGGCTTTCATGTTTTTCCCTTGATGGTGTTGATTTAACCTTTATGAAAATTAGTCTCAGGAGCGGGAGAGAGCCTGAAGATTTTATTTTTAAGACTTGTAATTTGCAAAAGCAATTGCAAGTTCTTGCTCTTCCTGTTTGTTTGTGGTTTGGGTGGTTTTTTGTGGTTTTTTTGGGGTTTTTTTTGTTTTTTTTGGGGGGTGCGTTTTTTATTTTTCAGGGTTTTTTTGGTTGGTTTTTGTTTTTTGGGGTTTTTTTTGGTGTTTTTTTATTTTGTGGGGGCTTTTTTGAGTTTGTTTTGTTTGGGTTTTTTTTTTTTTTGCTGGGCTTATTTTTTTTTTTTTGTGGATTAATTTTCTTATTTGATGAAAAGGTAATTAGATGGTGCCTTCTAACTTTGCCAGCCTGCTTTCAGGAATCATTAATGTATCTTATAATTGGCAATAAAATGTTCCATCTCATACTGTAGCCTGCTTAAAAATCAGTCATTGCTAACAACAAATGAAAACTCAGCATGTGGAAGTGTTGAAAAAAGATGCTGAACCATGTGTAGGGAATTTTATTCATCCTGATATTTTTGTGCACCTGTGAAGTAATTGGGGAATGTGAGCCCATGATTAAATGTAGGTAGGAAAGTAACTCCAACCCTGTATTACACCTCGGGGTGAAATTACTCGCTACACATGAGGAACAACCTCTGTATTAACAGATTTGAGATACACCCCTTCAGCATGGAGAAGTAAAGACAAATTCCATGATTGGCAAAGGGCCACTCCTCTTAAATCTGAAGCCCAGCTTCTGGTTAGGTAGCATTGCTACACAGTTTTCCATGGCTCTGTCGATTTTCTTCATGGATGCAGCTTTCAAAGTAAGCAGGGAATTGGAATGTAACCCTGGCCCCATCTGATCAGAAGCAAAATAGGCGATATCACCTCCCTCTGTGCCCTGTCCTGACTGTGAATAGGAGAAAGGAAGTCTACAGAGGATCCTAAACCCAAAGTACTTCATTCAGCAGACTCTGGGGAAAGTGTGACCCAAGTCACAGCCTGAACTTTGTGGCTGACACTTCCTTCTTGAACGGGCTAAATTAAAACTTAACACCCAATAAATGAATTCACAGAGGGGAAAAGACAATTCAAATATATACTGTGTTGCCTTAAACAATGGCAAATTATCCAGTAGGAAAATATAGAAAGCCGTATCATTCTTTTCGGCAAAACACCATATATTCGACAAAACTGTTTCCACCAACTGAAACAATTGCCGGTGAGGAGGCTGTATTTTATCATTTGAAATGCAGCCCCAGCTGCAAGAGTACTATTAGATTGTCTAGCTCAATGTTTTAAATTTATTCTTATCATTTAGGAGCATGAGATACTCATATCTTGGAAGGTGTCTCTTCAATGAGCATTTAGTACTCACACAGGTGATAACACTGCATTGGAGTTAACTCAATTTCACAACCTGTGAGTTCAGACCATTTCCATGGAAAGATCTGGGAGTTTATTTACATCAAATTGACCCATAATTAAGTTTGGCAGTTGCATATAAAAAATATGTGATTTCTGCAGTGTTTTCTCTCCAAGATGTTCTACAATTCTTCCTTAGGCAGTCATTCATCTGATTATCCTATTCATTGCTGTTATAAACCTCTCACCTTAGAAATGTATATATTGCATGGGTAGTTAGAGACAGAGCCCTTAGAAATAAAATTTAAGAATATATCCTAAAGAGATCCAAACTGTTGGAAGAGGACCAGTCCACATGTTGCTGTGTTATGAGCTGAAATGACTTTAGGGAGCAGAAAGAGGGACACTGGAACTCTTCCTCCTGTGGAGCTCTGCAGTGGTTGAAGAACTGCAACCAGGCAGAAAGAGATGTTTGCAGAGAATTGCAGTGACTCATTAGAGTGGCAGCTATTTGGTTAACCAATTAAGAAATTATATTGATTTACACAGCAGTTTTTAGAAATGCATGTCAGTTTTATTGCAAATGCTTTTAATAACCAGTGGTGTCTGTAAATAGGTTTGGTGCAGAGAAATGGTTGCATTAGAAAAGAGATTAATGAATGGCTTAAATGGTTGATGTGGACAAAAAGGGATGTATTTAACAGGGAATTATGTGATCATGGGCATCTAATTTGTAGACCCATATTAGCTACAATCCATTTAAAAGTAGATAAAAAATTGTAATGATTTCCCAGTCCATTGGAACAGAGCCCTTCTATTTTAGATGAAAAATACAAGGTTTGTTTAACCTCTGTTGGAATCTAAATGCAAACTGTACTGCTTTTTGGCTTCTCCTTGAAGAGGGTTTCAGCAAACCCATGTATATTTTTGGAAGTTGAGGGCGGGGGGAGGAAATGTGACTTGAGCTCCACTGAAATCCACTTGGAGAAGAATATGGTGAGGGTTTGGGCAGACCTGTGGTGAAGAACATTCTAAGAAATAAGGCTGATTCTACTACATGTGTTTGGTTTACAAGCAGCACTGATGATGAAGCTGCTAGAGAGATAGCAAGGGAAAATACTTAACAGCACAGTAGATTAAGTAAGAGAGTTTTATTAAATGATTGTGTTTCTATGGAATTGACACTCAAACCTTACTTTGCTCATGCTAGATGGTTGCTGGTATTGTCATATTCATTGAGCAGAGACCAGAAATAGTTGGTAATGAATAAATTGATGTGAAGGAAAATCTCGTTTTCTTGTCCTGATGATTGGAGATTTTGTAACTCCAAAACAAGGAGTTTGGAATGACCCAACCATCAAATTGAAACAGCCTATTTCCTTAAAATGTTATCCAGGTTTAGTTAACATTTTATGACTGAACATAACTCTCAGCTATTCTTTTCCAAAGAAGGAGAAAAAGGCTCTTGATGCTCCTATTATTAGAAGGATGATAATTTAACCTGGGAGGATAGACGTAACGTGAGGAAATTGGTTGTTGTTATAGGCAACTGTTATTCATTCCCAAGGATTTCAGCTAAAGCAGATTCTTTGAGGGAGAACTTGTTCTAGGAGAGGTGATCAACTGCCTCCTGGATTTTCTGGCTTGGCTGGAGGCAGAGCCTTTGTAGTTCCATTTGCTTAGATGTCGTGTGCAGGATTATCACATTTCCTTACCCTTGCAGAGGTCTGGTCACACTTCTCCCACTACTACCATCAGCAGTTCCTTCCCACTGCCAGCTCATTTCCTTTGCTCTTCTGAATCCCATGTCAGGGCATTTAATCTCCTCTCCAATTCTGGAGTTCTCTGGTGTAAATTTCAGAGCTCACTGGCTGATGAACCTCTAAGCAGGTGTTAAAACTAAATTAATAGTTTTAACTAGAACTGTATATTACTCCATAGCTCTGCCTGTTTTTGTCTCTGGTGTCCATTGGGGAATGTTGCAGAGCTTTGACAGAAGTTGAAGGTAGTAAAATACCCTCATTGCTCCAGGCTGATGTTCAGTGTACACAGCAAACTGAGGCAAGAGGACTCCCTGAAATTAGGATAACTTTCCAGCTGCTTGCACTACATTTTGCATAGTTCATAAGGGCTGTTTAACACAGATTTCTCATTAGCAGAATATTCTTACACGTAAAATGTTTTATAAAGTATTTTTTGCCACTATTATGGGCAATGGATGGTTTTCCTATAAGAAAATTAGTTCTTGATAAATGTGTTTATGAAACGGTTTTAACGCTTACTACTACTCAGAAACATCATGTGCAATCCTAACTCTGTCTTTGATTGTTTGTGTTCATCTGTGAATATCAAAGAGCTGTCATTCCTCAGCCAGCTATTGGCTTTATTATCCCAAATCCTGGTTTCTGTAGGGTAGACTGAAATCATTGTTTGGATTATAAATGGATCAAAATTCGTTTCGTCACCTCACTGACTATTAGAAGGGGTTTTGCATGTAGAGAAAAAAGTCATACTTTTCTGAGAAGTATTTTCTACAAACTCCCTTGACACAAGGTGAAAGATCTCTGTGCCCACCATTCAGATTTCCCTAGGCAATAAACAAGGGTGTAGTCCAGCCTGGAAAGTTTAAGATTATGACCTGCATGCTCTTAAGAGCAGTAAGAACATTTGGTGGCAGCTGAAATAAGGAGCTAGACCAGAAAAATACTGCAGTAGAAGAGCTTTTACCTGATCTGGTCTCAGATGGACAGGGCAGGACATAGTGTGGCAGATTAGACCTGCAGACACAGGAGGGTTCTTAGTAAGTTCTGGTGGAAGGAAAGGGAGAGATGATTTACCAGCACAGAAAATAAATGGATGGTGCATTGAGATGTATCAGTAGGAGTACTGAGTCACTGCTCATCATCTGGAAAACTGGAAATTTTCAGTGCTACAGCAACCCATTAGCTGCTGTATGTATTTTTGGGAATGAGGGGACAGTGATAAGTAATGCTTTCTGGAGCATATTATAAGAGAACTGGGTTTTATCTTCTGGGTGTTTCCATCCCATAAGTTTTCCTGTCAGATTTGGGAGAACGGTATTTCACTTGGCTTTCAGTTTGTCTCTGAATCATTGTTATAATGGAATTTATTCTTCCAAGCCTGAATTGCTGAAAAAAAAAAAAAAAAAAAAAAAAGGCAGAGCTGTTTGGGAGGTGGGTGGTATAGAGGAGAGGAGGTGAAAGAAAGGGTCTGTGCATGACTGATCCAATTTTCTTCATCTCACACACTCAAGGCGAGTATGATAGTGTCTGATTAATAGTCATAATTAAGTGACCAAATGATTATTTCCTTGGTCTGAAAATCAGAATCCAGACAGCATTTCTGCTGTGATGGGTTAGATTTAACAGCAGTGTTGTGTAAGACCTGAAAGGAACAATGACTTCCTTTGCAGAGGGAACAGTCTGTGCACTGGCCATGCTTCAGTGGAAAAGACAAGAACTTTCTGCTAGCATTCAATACATTTGCAACAGTTATAGGAAAGACACCTGTTGACAAAACATTATGTTTATGAAGGGCTTAGTGGAAAATTAATTCTTCTGCACTGGAGGCATGTCAGTGTGGTTTCTATTCCTCAGCTATTTTTTGAAGAGACACAATCCTTGAAGTCATGGGCAGACCTTTACTGTGGGTAACTATGGAATTTCATAAGATATTCACCAGTTGGCAACTCTTGGTACATTGATAGTTGCATTTAATCAAAAGTTAGGTGAGGTGGCAAAACCAAAAAACTCAACAACTTTTTTCTCAAGTACCATAAGCCCAAATAGAAAGAAGATAAACATACAGTCTAGAGATAAAATAAAATTCATTACTTATCAGCTGTAAAAGCTGGTTCTGTATGTTTAACAAATGTCTTTTTAAGCAGAGCTATGGCACAACCATTTTCAGTGTTCACGTTGTTTTCTGAACTATTGCACCAGTGTGCCACTAGGTTGTTAGGTTTTGGGAGAAAGACCAGGAATGTTTTCTTGGATGGAGTAGATTAAAAAAAACAATTTCTACATGCCTGTATCAATTCTTATCCTCATCTTTACTGGGTTAATTGATTCTTTTTTTTTATTGTAAGCTTTGTTTGATTTGGTATTTTTACATTAGGAATGGCTGCAGATATGATTAGATATAATTGCTGCTTATTAATCTAGTGGAATTAAATTGTACAAACTTTTCTCAGAAAAGTACCTGTCTATGTTGCCATCAAAATATGTGTGTTATATTTGCTACTTTTGCTGATTTCTGGTTTACTACTCATTAAATACTCAGGTACTCTGGCATCTCACTTTTGAGAGGTAAGAAGAGGAACCGAAAATAACCTTAATTCTGCAGAAGACTAGATGAAGAAAAGTGTTTTTATTTTTATACCTTACTTCTTAATATGGCTAAACTACAGTGTGATATCACAGCTTGTAACATGACTATATGGATATCTGGCTCACCTTGAAAAGGTTGGGTGCCAAAATACTAGGATTACAATAAAATATTTGGAACAGGTAAAGATTGTCTTAAACAAGGTGGAATCTACAGCTGCGGGAAGAATGAATGTAGTATATCTTTATTACAGAAATTTAAAAATGGTATTATCAGTTGGTGTGATGCTGCATCGATGCACTCAGCTCCTCCCAACACTCCTTTACTGGGTTGTGGTAGGGCACACTTTTTTAATGTCAACATCACCCATTCGAACAAAAAGATACAAACTCAAGAATTTAAAGACATCACATGTTCCCAAGATGCAAATACATCAGGCAAAAGACAGAGAATGAGAGAAGTCTTCATAAGGATGGGCTGTTCTTCCACCAGTGCGAGAGCTCAGACAGCATGTGCGCAACCTCAACTTCAGCTGCAGTTTTAGTTACAACACAGACATTTCCCTAACACTTTCCTATATTTACCTGCTGCTTTTCTCGAATTTTTTTAAGCACCGCAACCCAAATTTTTAAGAGCCGACCGCCTCCCACTAGGTCATCTCTCCACGCCAGCTGTCAGAGACCCATCAACAACTGGCCTTCCAGCACGTTCCTGAACATGTAAATCATTTGTAGCGGCCAAGACTCCTCGTTTGTTGGGGCGGCAGAGCGGGGAAGGCACTCGGAGCTCCTCCAGCGCCCGGCAAACGCCTGGGCGGCGTTCGCTCGGGGGCGGCGAACATCCATCGCAGGTGGGACGCGGCCCCGCTGGAGCGGCGCGGCCACCGCGGGAGCGTCACCGCCGCCTCCTCCCTTCCTCCGCAGAGCCCCGGGCCGAGCTCCGGCGGCGGCCGCAGAGCCCCGCGCCGGCGGAGGCCGCTGCGGTGAGCGGGGCCGGAGCGGGGGCGGCTCCGGCGGGGCCGGGGCGCGGACAGGTGGGTGGCGGGCGGTGCGAGCGCGGCGGCGGCGGCGGCGGGGGCGGGCCGGCCGTGGGCAGGCGGCGGCGCGGACGCCGAGCCCCCCGCACGGCGGCGGCGGCGGCGGCGGCGGGAGCCCCGGCCCCGCGATAAAAAGGGAAGGGGCCGGAGGTGCGCGCTGCGGGTCCGCCCGGGCGCCGTGCGGCAGAACGCGCCTGCCAGCGAGAGAGGCAGGATAAGCCGGCGGGGGAGCGGGAGGCTGTGCCCAGCGATGAGCCGCCTCCCTCGCTGCCGCCCGCCCGCCCTCCCGCAGGAATCCCGGGCGGCGCGGCGGCACCCGGGACGTGCGGCTCTCCCGGGCTGTGCTCGGCGGCGGCACGGGGCGAACCGGGAGCCGCGCTGGCGAGGAGGAGCCGCCGCCTCATCCTGCGGCACCGGCCCGGCCAGCGCAGGTGGGTGGGCAGCGCCCGCTCCCCGCCGCGGCCGGAGCGGGGACCCCTCGGTCCCGGCGGAGCCAGCGGCGCCGGTGTGCGGCCGGGGCGGGGGGCGGCTCGGGGACCCTGAGTGCCGGGGCTCGGGGGGCCGGGGGCGGCTCGGGGGGCAGCGGGGCGGTGCCCGGCTCACCTGAGCGGCCGCAGCCCCACCGGGATGGTGGCCGGGTCCCGGGGAGGCTCCCGGCGCCGGGGGAACATCTCCCGTCCGGGAGTGGCCGGCGCTGGTGGGAAGGCGAGAGGCTTCACCTGGACGTGCGCTTCGGCACGTGGGCAACCTCGCCGGCGCTTGGGAATTTTATCTCTTTTATTATATCATCTTCTTTGGGAGGTTTTTATTATTATTATTATTATTATTGTTATATTTTATTTTTTCTTTATTTTTTTTTTCTAAGACCAACTTGTTCTTGGAAATCGCGTTTGATTTCGGTTTCTGTTCCAGCGTGAGGTTTCTGGCGGCGGCTGCGGGTGTCGCTGCCGTAGGGCAGCGCAGGGTGCGGGTGCCCGGAGCCTCCCGTGGTGCGGGCAGCACGAGTTTGTTTCTGCCCGCTCCTGACTCCGGAGCGTTCTCCCGGGGGGATGCGGAGCGGGAGCGTTCGGGCATTCCAGGGACGGGGAGCACTTCTGAAGTGGGAGAAAGGAGAAGGCATTGTGCGTGCAAAAGGCAGGTTTCCCCCCAGAGCTTGTACTCCGAAACTTCGCTATTCGGTGAAACCCGTGTTCTGAGCACCAGGAAGCTTTGGTTTTTCTAGGAAGGCGTGCATTTGCTGGTTTTTTCACATTTTCAGGGAGAGATTAGCGTGAGGGCTCCGGGTACTGTGTTTAGGTCTTATTTTGTTGTAAATGGTTCGTTGGGCAGGTTCGGTGGCATATTGCTCGAAGTGCAGTACGCCTGGAATAAATCAGATGGTTTTCTTTGTATGAAAAGTTCAGGATCACCGCTAATTCTATGAGATAATCTTTCAAATATTAGCAATTTTTATTTGTATATACTTCATTATAACCTATACAAGGTAACTAACCTGAGCATGGATATTATGTTTCTGGCAAACCATGTTCATTTCTCAGATGGAAGAACAAATCCAATTAGGGTTTCTTCGGTATTTGCGAAGTAATGAGACGCAAATGTTTTTGCATTGTCGCTTCAGAAGTCACCTTGCTCTGTCAAGGTTATGATGTGTCCACCAAACAATGAGCATAAAATGAAAATCTGCAAAGAGTCTGAGAGTTTTGAATGTCCTCTTGGTTTAAAATGAGTTGAGATTTCTTGGTGGTGATTTTTTTCTTTTTTTTTTTTTTTGTCCTCAACTGTATTAAAGAAAAAATGCAAATATCTTGGTTTGACTATCTAAATGCACCTTTTACAAAAGGGGATGCTTCAGGATGTTTGTCTAGAAAAACAAGTGAGCTGAAACATTGTGCTAATAGGATTTGCAGCATAAAATATGGCTAATTTCTCTTTTATGACTACAGGTGGCAGTGTAGAAGCCAAGAAGAAAAATTGGCAGAAATTGTGTTCTGTGTACGAGAATATGAAGAGTGTACTCATGACTAAGCACAGGAACCTGGAAAACCACAGGTATGTGAAGTGATTCATACAGCTGCCTATGGTGCTCCTGGTATTTACTGTGTTCTGATATTCCTGGCTCAATAAGTATTTTTGGACCAATTATCACTTAATGTGCTCGCAGTAAGAGCCTAATCAAAATGTCATGGAAAAATCTATATTTGACTGCTAAAAAGAGTAGAAGTACTTTGAAGGCAATATGCAAGGAGAGGTGGGATTTTCCCACTTTTTATGGCTTATTGTAACTATTGAGAATTGGAGCACTAAGTAGCTTGCAGATTTTTTTTTTTTATCCCTGTAAATAAATAGATTTTATATTGATAAACCTAGCAGCAGTTACAGGACTGAATATCCTTGAAAAGGAGAAACTTTAGATGCAAGAGACAAGTTTGCATGTCTGGATGTTTTGAATGTCTTATCAGTAATGTTTTTTAATGAGCACTGAAGGATTGAAAGCATGAGGAAAATTGCAGAATTAAGGATTACATGTCATTTCAAATAAGTGTCCAGTGGAAATATGTATACCTTGTTCAGGGTTAAATCTTACAAAATTAAAAAAAAAAAAAGAAAACACTGTTTTCAATTAAGCAATAAAAGTAAAAATAAGCAGTATGTAATACGAGCTCAAGATTAGGTCTCCTATTTCAAAGCGCAGGGAAATACTAGATTATTTTAATAATTATTTGGTCATTAATTAGCAAAATTAGAGTAAGGCAAAGCTTTTCTTACATGTTTACCTTGGTGTGCACAGCCTATGGAAGTTAGTCCAGGGGTCTGCATTCCAGGATTCCTGGGAAGTCATGGAGGATGAGACAAACTCAGAGCTGAGGCTTGAGCATTTTTTAGAAGTGGTGAGTGGGAAGTTATCCTGGTAAGAAGCGTCAAAGTGGAATTATCACTGTGATCATGGATATATTTAAAGTCCTGCACTTCCTTTTCTGGTCTAGGAGAGCAGTTTGTCTAAACCTTTCAGTTGTTCCTGAGGGGATGTGGTTCTACTGCAAATGCCCACGGATGACCAAGTCCCCTTGTGTCAACCCCTCTGCAGGAGCTGGCCTTGGGCACAGTTTGGGTTACGCCCAGTTGCAAAGGAAGCTGCAGAGAGAATGATTTATTTTGCTGTTAAAATTGGCCAAGACTGTGCACCCCATAGGTATGACCAACCAGCTGCCACCACTAAACTGTTAAAATATAGTGACTGGGCATCTTGAGATTATGGAGTCCAAGTAGAAATGATTATTTCCACCCAATGCTTAAAGTACCGAGCAGGAAACCATAGTTCAGGTATGGCTTTGTGGGCACTCAAGCCCTGAAATTGTAAGGTTGCTGTAGAAAAGCTGCATCTCTGTTGGAGAATAGTAAGACCTTGACCTCTGATTTTGGGTACATCATAATGCTTTCAAAATACTGCGTGCCTTGGATGAATACCCTGCAAAGCTTTCAGAGCTCTTCAATTACAAAGGAAATGGTGGCTAAATCAAGTCTTCAGGCTGGGGTGCAGCAGAGAGCTCTTCTAAGCATCTGGCTGTCATGTTTTTCTTGTCACCTGTTACTTCTGAGTGAGCATCAGCACTAACTTTCATACAGACCAGTAGTTCTTTTATTATTGTATGTTATTGAACAACAGGGTTTAAATATCCATCAAAAACTTTCATTAATATCCTTGATAAAGTCAGTTGAACTGTTTATGTAGTACGGGTCAGCATATGCTTATGGCTTTGTGGAACATCATTGAGTTCATTAGCTTGTGCTAACACATTTAGAAGAGAAAATGAAAATGTAATTTGTCATTGGCACAAAATTTTAATGGGGTCTTCCATTACATCAAGAGCTGAAAATATTAAAAAAAAGATGGTAACTAAGCAGTGTGATGCTCAAGAGTTCAATTTACAGACACTTCTCTGTGTTAATTATGAAGTATTGACATAAATGAATGAAACCACTTGTTAAAGCGCCTTTTTTTGGGTATGGCAGTTATGTGTTCACAAGATGATTCATAACATTCAGCAATTTGTGATGAATTTCCCTGCCATTACAGGAGATTACTAAGTATCTGATGTATTTGCACTACAGTGGGTTACTTTAAATTAGATTTGATGGTGGGAAGGGAACTAGAACCATTTTCTATGAACTGAAAAATCAGGCCTATTTTGTGAATCAGTATTGAATTTCTCTGTAATGTATGGCACGATTTATCCTTTACAATAAAATGCAAATGTTTAAGCATCTTGCCTATAAATACAGCAGTGACAGAGTGTGTGTGTGTGGAAGCTCTCAAGCCTTCTTTTGTGTCGAAAGCTGTGTACATCAGAGCCAATAAAATGCAGCAGACTTGGTGTAATTGAAAGTAGAATTCATAGTAAGAAATCTAAATTTGGAATCTAAATGGGTGAGGTCCCACTTTGAATCAGCAAGTCTTGGTTATGTAGAATACTCTTTGATTTGGTGATGGGTGTGTTTGTAAGTATAGCTCCCATCAACAGTGCAGAAGAGTCTGCATCTTAAAAACAGTTCTGTGCTTCTGTTTTGAACTAAGAGTTGTGGCTGGTTATGTGTTCTGTTCTCTTAGGGAAACAGTGTTTAAGGGCTTGCACAATCAGTCCTTTCATGCTGTCATAAAGTGGCTGTGATCTGTTAGATTATAAAGCATGATTGCCCAGCAGTTATGGGAAATGTCTGTTAATGATACCGGAGTGTAACACAAGAAAAAATTAAACTTTTTTACTACTCTTTACTTTCGTAGGATTGTCTTGGAAATAGGTTGTGGGAACCTGAGGAATGAATTAAGGATGCTGAATAGAAGGTAGAGAAGCTATTAACATTTCACAAAATTAATAAATACTTCAAACTTTCACAAGCACCAACCAGTCCAATATTAAAGATGGATTTTCAGAAAACCACTAGAATTGTTTCAGATTTTTAGAAAACCACTAGAAAACTATTGTCTTCCAGGAGGATGAGGACAATCTGAATCAAATTCTTTGGAGGGAGAGACACAAAATCAAAATGTCAGTGGAATACAATGCCTAAAACAAAAGGAATGTGTTTGAGGCCTTTGAGCTTAGACTCTTTGGCTTCTCAGGCTAGAGGTTGATATCAGATCTCCAGGTAGAAAAAAACCAAAAAAACAAAAAAACATTTACTTGCCCTCAGCAGTATTAATGCAGCTGTTAAACTGAATGGATAGTTAGGACACTGCAAGATGCTCATTGCAGATTAATGCAACTGAGCTCTTGAGAAAGTCACAACACACAAAGTGTAAGGAACGTGCTCTCTATTAGCAAATGTGTAAAGCCAACCTCCAGGCAGGTATTCCCACCTCTGTCTCCAGGGAGGCTGCCACTGGGATTCCATGAGGAGTTGCAATGCAGTGAGACATCAATCCTGCGAAGGAGAAATGACCCTGAAATTATGACCAAAAAAAAATCTCATCCTGTGGATGAGACCTTGGCTGTCAGGTGATGGCCAAGTAGCCTTTTGCTCTAAGAATTCCATTGCATTGTGCTGGTTTCAGGTGATGGAGAGACATCTCCTGCTGTGGAGTGTAACCAGTGCTGGGAGGCAGCATTTGGTAACCTTCCAGCCACATGCCAAAGTGGCTTACAGCCACTCCAAAAGGAGTCTGGGCTGTCTTTTCCTGGTGGAGAAGTGCTGCTGACATAAAATCAACCAAAAAGTGCTGGAAGCGATGCACAAGTTGCTGGATAACTAAAATGTTGGTGAGGAAAACGTGTTGAGAAGGACAGATTTTTTTTTTTTTCCCCCTTGGGCCTGATAATTTCCCAAAGAAAAAGAAGTTCTGTTTTCTTTAAAAAATGTACCTGTCTTTACTATAGCACATTTTAGTGCTGTGGTTTAGTTGATATGGTGGTGACTGAGCAAAGGTTGGACTCTGTGATCTTGGAGGTGTTTTTCAGCCTTCATGATTGTGTGATATGCGGAATTTAATGCCTATACAAGGGAGTTAAGATTCTTTGTTCTGAAGTATTAAGAGCTATGCAGCATCAGTCTGCAGTGTAATCCCAAAGTTCTGCATGAGGGCAAGCAGGAAAGGCACACAGGTCAAGGTGACACTGTCTGTGGAACATGGGGCAGAAGTTGATGAAGGTCATCCAGAGAACAGTGAAAGAAAGACTGCTGGAAAAATTAGGTCCTATTTAGGCAGGAGACAGAAGGACAGGCAGACAGACCAAAATGGAAGCGTTTCTATGCAAATTTTGGAAGACTGAAATATAAAATGGAGGGATTGATGGCTCAGTTCTACACTGAGTTATTGACAGTCAACATCTGCCATAGAGAAGGTACCAAGGTGAACACTGATTAGGGTTCCTCTGGACAGCCTGGTAAGAGGGAATGTCAAAAGAATAAATGTTTGCAGCTGTTGTGGAGAGATTCAGGGAAAAAAAGAGTATATTCCCTAAAAACTGCTTCACTGACTCTTTGAAGACGTTTTAAGGAATGTTTAGCATGGTTGAGCAAGATGTAAGGAACAGAAAGATACTCTGCAAAAACACGTCAAGAAACACTAAAAAAGGTGAAATTCACACAAAATAAACATGAAATATACAGTAAAACAAGTTAAAGCCTGATGTGGAATTTGTAATAGGCAGAGAAGCTTGTCATAAGTTCTTTCAAACCGATCAGAAATGGGATGGCCAATGGTCCAATAGATAAATAAGGTCTAAAAGACCTCAAAGCATACTGCACCTGTAGCTCAAGGCATATGAGATAACAATGTTCACAGAGCTGTGAAGCTGAGGGAGCCAAAAGTGATGCCAGTTTTTTAAAAGGCTTCCAGAAAGCCTGTGGGAAAGAACAGAACAAGTTTGACTGGCATTCATACTGGCCAGTTTTCTGGTAAATACAATGGGGAAGAAAACTGCAGCATTCATGGACAATTTGATGTACCAGGAAGGAGTCAGAACAGTCTCACAGGTCCAGTGGAGTTCTTTGAAGGCACTGTTGAGGTGGTGAGTAAGTGTGATTTAGCTGATGCAGTACACTGGGGTTTCAGGGAGTCTTGTGAGAACGACTCACCAAAGGTGCTGAGCAAAATGAAACTGCTCTGACATAAGAGGAATTTTTTTTTTGTCCTAGATTGGTGGCCAAAAGATGAATAAATGTTAATAAATAACGTGGTTAACAGAAGAGATGGAGGTCACCAATAAAGTTACTCATGGGTCTGTGCTGAGTTTAACACCAGTATGTGTTGGTGATGTGGAAGGGAGAGTACACAGTAATTCTTAACTAATGAGAGTAGCATAAATGAAAGCCAATTATGAAGAACCCAAGAGAGACCTTGTGATGCTTAGTAACTGGGGTTGAAGCATGCTGCTGATGTCATGAAGTAATGCATGTGGAGGAGAACAATCCTGCCATTATTGAGATTATTAGCATGGAAGGAGGAAATGTTGTAGAGAGTTTATCATGCCAAATCCAAGCATTGATCAAGTGTTTGGGATTGGTTAAAAAAAAAAAAAAAAAAAAAAAAAAAAAAAAAAAAAAAAAACAAAAAACCCCAAAAACAACAACAACAACAACCTCCCCCCCCCAAAAAAAAAAAAAAAAAAAAAAGGGGGAAAAAGGGCTCACAGACCACAAGTCTGCTATGCCAGTTTGTAATTAGCCTGTGCTTTTGTCCTGACCTCTGGGTGCTGTTCTGATACCTGGATTTAAAGGAAGAATGAGGGGGAAAAAAGGGAGAGATAACAGAACTAGAAATGGGTGGCAGTGATGATAAAGAGCAATTAAATAGATTGAGAATCTTCAGCCTGGCAAAGAAATGTCTAAAGAGGAAAACATTAAAAATCTATATAGAAGTGTAATGGAAAAAAATGAACAGGGAATGTTCATTAAGTGTCTCTTGTAGTACAAGACCCAGAGGGGATCAAATAAAATTATCAAGTGACAGATTCAGAACAAGTAAGAGGTGGTATTTTTTTTTTTTTTCACAGTGCATAGTTTAGCTGTGAACCACTGCACACACTTCAGGGTTATCTGGGTGTGGACTGTCAGTGCAAAAGCATCAGCTCTTGCTTAGGAGAACTCAGAGCCCAGTCCTCAAAGCCTGCAGAGGGATCCCAAAGGGCATCCCTGCAAAGTTTTTGTGTCCTGGTGCTCTTCCCAGGCCTTTGCTACAGACACCATATGAGCATTGATGTATCTTTGGCCTGGCTGAATGTGGCAATTAATATGTAAAACCAAGAAAAATTGCAGTCTGGTACAGAAAGTGCTGACCAAATGCCACTCCAGATGCATAACAGAAATACTGGTGAGGAAAACATGTTGAGAAGGACAGATTTATTTTTTTTTTTTTCTTAACTTCCCGAAGAAAAAAAGTTCCGTTTTCTTTGAAGAATGTACCAGCCTTTACTATACCATGTTTTAGTGCTGTGGTGTTGATATGGTGATGATTGGCCAAAGGTTGGACTCTATAATCTTGGAAGTCTTTTTCAGCCTTTATGATTGTGTGGTATGTGGGGTTTAATGCCCATCCAAGGGAGTTAAGATTCTTTGTTCTGAAGCGTCAGTATTCAGCTTCACTTCTGTCTTTGTTTAAAGTGAGTTGGACACTTGTTATCCCTTACAGTTTAGCTTCAGAGGGGGCTGAATTAAAAACCTGCATGCAGAAATAAAATTTTTGGTTCAAGATGAAATGCTTATCAACGTAATAAAATGAAAATTACAGGATTTGAACATGGAAGATGAAATCTCTTTTCCTATAAATATGGTGAGGTTATACCAAGGCTTGTTCCTTATTCAAATGTAGAAGGACTAAAGCTAATTCAGACTTGGACTGAATGAGAACTTGGAGAGAATAGGTTGTTCAGAGTAAACAACAACTTGAGCATTAGACATGAGGATGGCATTTAAATATTATAAGTATTCAGAATTTATGAAACCAAGATTGAGAACTTCCAACCCAGTAAGAAATGAAATCAAAGAAGAGTTTCCCAGTGGTTGTGAACACAACCAACCACGAGGCACAAAATCAGGACAAACATTGTGCTGCACCCCACAAGGAGTCACAGGAATGGATGTTGCAGGGAACACAAAGGTTCATCTAACCCAGGAATATTTGTTTCCTTGGGTTCCTGGGCTTGGTGCAATAAATCAGCTTGGTACAGTAAATCACCAGTGGGTGATGAGGTGCACCCCAGGCTGGTTTCTGCTCTGAATTACCCATTGGAGGAGGTTTTCTCTGTCCACACTGGCTACAGACTGACAAGGGAAACAAAGCACAGTGGCCTCCCTAAGTCAAAGCTGGCCTTTGAACGTACACATTCTATATGTTACTGTCAGATCTGATTTTTCTAGAGGTTTTAGTAGGTCACTTTTTTTTTCCCCAGTGGTACTAAGATAAAAATACATGAAAAGACAATACCAGCTAAACCTATTTTTAAGAGTTTCATGGAGAAGTGTCTGTTTCCAACTGAAGTTCAGGTTGTCCCACAAAGTTTGCAACAGTTGTCAATTAAGCTAAGAGCCATATTAAAAGATGTGAATAAAATACTCTGTTTAAGGAAAAGAAGTAAAATATTTTTATTTTTCTGCAATAAAAAGAAGAATCATGCAAAAAGATTATATGGAGTTTCTGTAAATTACAGAATTTAGGCAATAGAGCCTCTTTGAAAGAAGGGATTAATTACTTACCCTACCCAAGACACTCATCTCTCTCAAGAATGGGAGAAAAATCTGTCCTGCCATTAGCTCAGGTATTTTGATGATTCTCTTGAATGGTCTTCAGTTTTCCTATTTGTTCAGCAACACTTAAACAGACTTCTCACAGTAATTTCTTGATTTTAATTTCCTATAATGGAATGTTATACTAAAGGAAATAAAAAGTGTAGGAAAAATCTTGCTTTTCTCTCTATCTGGTAATTAATATAGTGAGGTAATGAAGCTGAACCACTGGCAGTCAGACACTAAAGGAGATTTGGGTCAGCACAGATGACAGTAAAGTTTGATTTTTCTCTAAAAATAATTTGTTACCCACCACTGTGGAAGTGAACTTCACTAGTAACACAGAGGGTTAGACTTTCATGTCTATTTAAAATCATACTTTAAACTGAAGTGTGGTTTTAAGTAGCTAAGGAGATGCACCAGCCATAGCATATTTCCCAAACTATTTATTCCAGTATTATCTTAGGAAGTGGACACTGCTCTGTGTCTTTGTTTTTCTTTTTAGTTGAGTAGAATCAGTTACTTGGGAACTCTTTCAGTTATATTTTTCTCCTACAAGATCCCCTGAGAAAACAGGTTGTTTATTTCAGTATTATAAAGCCTATGTACACTTTTTAATATATATTCCTTTTTGTTATTGACTACACTTGTATTTTTCTTTTTTGGAGGGGCAGGATGTCAGGCACTGTAATTATTCTCTGATGCCTTACAAATAGTTGATTGTACTTGTTAGGTTTTTTTATCTGGATGGTTCTTAATGTTCCTGATAATTGAGGTGGTTGCGCACTATATAATGAAAATAATAATAATTCCGAAGTCAAAATGAAAGTCACATGCTGCCTTTGATTCAGATTCCAGGGGTATGAAGTCTGTGTTGCTCACAAAGAAAGTTGTAAACTCTTATGAAGCCTTTGATAAAATGGAAGCCAGGGCCCAAAGCAAACCAGAAATCTGATTATCAGTCCCTCCTGAGCGAGGCACAGACGCACTTCTGACATCACCTCCTACAGCCCTGCATCCTCCTCAGAATGCACAGAAATTCCAGCTCCTCTAATTTCAGACCCTGAAACTATTGCTAAGTTGCTAGTTCAACTTTTAGATATAGCCTTCTTTTCTTGTTTTGTCTTTCTGGGTTGTTTTTTTTTGCTTTGCTTCATGCCAGTTTTATCTCTAATCATCAGATTTATAGGTGGAGGTTTTTAAATTTTGATCCATCTTGGTGCTTCCTGACACATGTAAACATTATCTCTGTGCTTGCTTTACCCCATGCATAAATAATTTCTGATTGGAATGAATATTTACCAGCATACCAAACACATAGACATAACAGTGTCTCCATTGACCCAGACTGAGTTATTTTACAAAGTTTAAAGAAGTGTTTTTTGTTTGTTCAGTCAGAGCAAGGTGGACTACCCTAAGTGATGGTGTCCTGTGTCAGCTTGCTGGTGGCAAATGTCTTGAGAGGTTTATTGAATTTAATATAGTTTATCTCACCAGATGAACATATGATCTTTACAGAGACAAACCAGGTACTGACATCTTCTTAAACTCTGTTTTCCCAAATGCTTTCCCATGAGGGAATTTCCCAGTTAAAATTTTCAGCCTGTGAAAGTGTAAGATTTTGTTGACTATGGTGAAGATGCTTTTGAGCAGGGGGGTCTCTTGGATGGTTTGTGGAATTTCAAGAAACTGCAGCAGCTGCTCTGGGGGAATGTTTCCTTATCCTGTTTTGTCAACCCTGGGTTTCTTAATTTTAACTCCCAAAGGAAAGGAAGGTCAGGGGAAACTTAGTGCTTTTTCCTGACAGGAGGTTGTGGCCAGGTGAGGATGGTCTCTTCTCCCAGGCAGCAGTGACAGGACAAGAGGAAATGACCTCAACTTGCACCAGGAGAGGTTTAGATTGGATATTAGGGAAAAAATGTCATGGGAAGAGTGGTCAGACATTGGAACAGGCTGCCCAGGGACGTGGGGGAGTCACTGTCCCTGGAGACACTTGAGACATGTAGACACAGGGGATGTGTTTGAGTGGTGGGTTGGCAGTGTTGGGTCAATGGTAGTACTTGGTGACCTTAAAGGTTTTTCCAGCCTAAACAATTCTGTGATTCTATGAATTTCTTGCAAAAATATCTCGTAATCTTCTGTTTAGCAAAGTCTGTGAGAAGAAGCATTTCCCCCTCACCCCACTCCCCTGTAAACAGACCTGGAAATCTCAGCCTAAAAGAGAATTGCTTTTTATTTCTGAGGCGGGGGAATGGAGGAGAGTGGAAGTAGTGCTTGTAATGACTTTTGAAACCTTCAGAAGGTAGCAGTCCTTCCAAGAAGTCTGCTGTAGCTCATTTGATTTAGCAAAACTTAGAAAAGTCATAAGAATTTTGAAGCCAGGTGGATTAGTTATTTAAACAGATTGCTGATTTATGACTGGTTCAACAATTACTTTAGGTTTTATTCCATTTTAATGATTCAAGTTGGAAGAAAGTTTTGTTCCAGAGAAATTTCCTTGTGTTTTACTTCTCATTAATTATATGTCTTGGAACATAACGAGGAGCTGATCAAACCTAGGGATGATTAAAAGCTGGGAAGATGGAAAATTCTTAGGTGGTTAGAATTAAATCAAACTTAGCTGTGAGGTTTTTGGGGACTAGTATGGTGTAAAAAATGGTAGTTTTAGAAAAATATATACCTGTTCTAAAAAGCACAAACATTAAGTAACTTGGTGAGCAGTGGCACTCAGGCAAGAATTTTGTAATTAGCAGTAGAGTTGAAACTGTTCAGTGGAAAAGAGGAATGTGTGCCTAGATTTCGTGTCCTTCAGGCTCTTCACATTTAATGTAGTCAGAGGTTAGGACAAAAAATTATCAAAATGTTTGGGGAATAAAGAACCAAACAACAAGACCAGGCAAAAGATGTAATGGCTGAATAACTAAATGGATGTTATTTAAAAGGTCCATTTAAAAATCATTTTGTCAAATGTCTTATTGCATTATTTTAGTTTTTCGTCTGAATTTTGACTGCTACCTGCTTGCAAAAGATTATTTTCTTATTATTCCTCATGTGTTCAAAATATGCCCATCTAATTGTCCACGTTTGAACTGGGAAACATTTTATTCTGAAAATGCTACGGCTCTCCAACCCTTAAATTTGGTATTTTATGCAGAACATTAAAAGTTTCATCTGAACATTAAAAGTTTCATCTCTTCGACCAAAAGTTTCTGAAATAGCACAGGACTTTCCTTGAGTGGCAGCTGTGTGTTTTCTTGGTGATATGGGGAAAGAAATACTTCTGCCTTCCTGTTAGAGCTCATAGATGGTTTTGTTGCCTGCCCAAATTGTCTCAAATGTTCTCCTACTTTTGCCATCTCCACGATGTTTTAGTCTAGGGACCCTTATGAAGAAGCTCCTCTTATTTTACAAGCTGATTTCAGTTACCATTTAGTCACTTGGGTTTTCCACCAGCCCTGCTGATGAAGACATGTGGCCTCCTTGACACCTTGAAGATCCAGCACATTTTTCTCTCCCGATTCAGTCACTTTATTGTGATTTTTTTTTTTTTTTTTTTTTTTTTTTTTACACTGAATGTTAATCTCTCTCAAGCTGGTCTTCCTGAAGTGTTCTTCATTATCACCCTTTTCCTCCCACTCTGATAAATCCATTTTATGCTCCTGCTTTGTCAGGCCAGACTTTCCCTCTCTCTACCCCTCTTCTAGGCAGCATTATTTTCTGCTGGGGTATTTGGTTTAAGGGCATTAGCTTTGACTTTGGTGGGGCATTCACAAAGGCTGTCCTTAGTCTAGAGGGAGCACTGACTGTGTTTCCTCCCTGCCTAGTGGAAAATATTTGGGGTTTCCAGGGCAATTCTGAGTTTCCAAATTGGGGTTTTTATTCTGAATTGCCCTCCAGAGAACACCACTGACTCCTGCAGCTGGAGTAGGGCTGGTTTTATAGTCACTGGTGAGGACCTGCATCTCCCTGCCCAAGGTAGCTCAGTGTATCTGGAAAGGAAAAATAAGATGAATAATTGGGGAATTATGCCTTTTTCTTATGTTACAGGGTCTGGGTTGGCTTAAACTGCGTACACTTGATAGAGAATGTACCCTTCAAGTGTTTCAGTGTTTGAGTTGTGTCTCCACTGTTAGTGGCTGTTGGAAAGTGCAGAATCCAAACAGCTCAGCTGGAATTTTCTCATTTATTTGAGCTGCAAATAATTGGTGGCTGGTATCATTTGCTTCATAATATAGTCATTAATTTTCATCCCAGTTCTGTAGAACTTGTCCTGTTCTGCCATGTAGAAAACTGTGCTTTTTATCTTGCCTGTATTGAAGAGATTCTTGAAGCTGGTACATGGTTAAAGTATTACCTGGTGCTTTTACAAAGTTGTCACTAACGAATTAATTGCAACTCAAGAATTTCAGTTCTTGTAGTATGTACCTATCTCTGTTCTTGTTCTGGAAAAAAAATGGGATTTCTGTTGAAACCAAGCTGGCTTTGAGACCTTGGAGGCCTTACTCCTCAACCCTTTGTGTGGTTCCAGACTGTATTAAATCAAAAGTTAATGTTTGCTACTGAGGATATCCGTGATGCTTCACAATGCATGGTTTTTGGGACCTTTAGAAGTAAAATATCTGGACTCAGGTAGCTCTTTGTAGAATAAGAAAGACACTAGACAACAGATGAAACCTTTGCTGTGTGTTCTTTTGCTTTCTCTTTATTAATTTTTTTCTCTTTCCCGTCATATTCACTGTCTAATCTTATTCAGAAAGTTTGCATCAAATGCATAACTTGTGTATTTTAAAGCTGAATCCAAACTCAGATTTGTAATATTTACTTGCTTGTACCTCATGTAATTCAAGTAGAAACCCATTGATGAAACCTGAGTGATTGATTAACTTAATTGCATTTCTCAGTTTTTAATGTGAGTGGGTTTAATATTTGCACTTCTTGACCTTGTACTTCCTTGGCTTTTTTTTTTCTGCCACACTTCTGCATGTATTTTCATTTTCTTTTTTATGTTTTCGTTTTCTGCACCTGCTGGGAAGGGATTGAGGGTGCCAAAAGGATGTGAAGATGTTCAAAGAACCATGACCTTGTGAAACATAGGATTAAATTGTTTATTTAATATTAATAACGTGCTTGATGCTACACCTAAAACCTATGTTTGGGAGAAGAATGTGGGGAATTCCTTTAAAAAGTGGCACAAAAGCAGGAAAGTAAGTTAGCAGACAGTGATTAATTGCTTTATTGCAAAAGGGGAGCTTTTTGTATCTCCTCTTGGTTTGAAATGAGTTGCCATACGTCGAGAAGGTGGAGACTGGCCAGAAGACTTTCCTGTCTTACTAAGCTGTGACATCAGGAAATAACTAAATTTACCACGGGGAGTTTACCTAACTAACCACAGCCTTTTACTGATATGTTAACTTTGTCCTCACATACAAATTTTGAAATAAAAATGCCAGTACTTGGTGTGTCACTGATGGGAAGTAAAAGGCAATATTTTGGTCATAATTTGTAGGAGGCGAGACTGACATTCACATAAATTTTCCCCAATTTGAGAATGAGCAGAAAATATTTCATAGAAATCAAATTATTTCTTAAAATCTCTGTCAAGCTGACTTGGCATTTGTAGATGCTTGTGCTTTCCCCACTCGTAATGCTTAGTGTCTGAAAGTGGTTTTATTTGAATAAGCAGCACATTATTTTTTTTTAAAGCATTAAACATTTTCTTTAGATATCATTCTTCAGCTTTAGCATAGCCCTCAGAATTTTGTTTTCACGGCCAGAAAGATCCTCATGCTGTTTTTAAAAACATCCTGCATGCCAAAGGACACAGAAATATATTCTGCAATGATTCTGCTGTGTTCAGGATCTTGCAAAAATTTGAGGGGATGACAGAGAATCCATCACTTAACCTGATACTCTGTTCAAACAAATTATCCTTGCTGATAATTTATACAGACTTAAATCCTTAACTCTCACTCGAAGACACTTTGGTTTTATCCCTGAAATCACCTGGGGCTCCTTCCATTTCTTCTCCACTGTTATTTAGCACCTCCTGCACACAGTTCCAGTGTCTGTGCGTTCTCTTATGGATTTCATCATGCAGAGAAAGAGCAAGATTGGTGAGCTTGTATCTCTTGGGTGTCTGAGGACTGCCCTAATCCTTCTTTTCCACAGCACAGCCTGCCAGGCATGTGTGGAGTGATTTATTCAGTGATCCTACACCTCCACGAGAGCAGCCTCAGTCCAGGCTGTGGTCCCAGGTTTCAGACATGGATTGACTTTGCACATTTTCAGAGGAGCATGGCCTTGAATTAGCTTTAGAGTTTGCCTTCAGTGTGTGTAATTTGTGTCTTGGGATTTTGGGGAGATACCAGGCGTGACTGGGGATAAGTCTGCCTCTGTAGGGTGTCTGAGTCCTGTAACACTGCTGTAGACCTCATTCTTCTGTGTGAGTCTGAAGAGCAAGAAAGCAGCCCTAAATTGTGTCTTCTGTATCTTCCTTGCGTTTTGTGATTATTAGAAAATGAGTCATGTACGTATATGTTGGCTTATCATTAGGCTTTGCAATTAAGTCATACTGTACTTTCCTCTTGTGTAGGGAAAAACTAGAAAAAAATTTTTTTTTTCTTTTCAGCAAACTCTGACCTCTTGGGAACTCCCCTGTTCCCAGCTTGCCCTTCTGCAATCTGTTTCTGCCTTTCTGACAAGTTAGATTTTAATTTCTTGGCAGATCTTTCTGAAACCTGTGTCTGGTAGTTTGTAGCTAAAGACAAGCAGACTAAACCAGGCTTTCCAAAGCTGCTCCTCTTTTATAAATAGTTTAGTGTGATCCTCTGACTCAGTGTCATGGATGGTGGCAATGGCAGGTAAATAAGTCCTGAGGACTCCACTGTGCAATGTTGTAGAAGAGCTGCTTGAGAAATTTGGGAGGGGAGAAGCAAGCAGCATTTTTTTCCTGGCAATGTGAAGTGAAATGTTGGCTTTTCCATGAATAAAATTGGAACTATTGGTCTGTTTTGGGCAAATGACAAGTGAAGATGATCACAGAGCTGCTGGGCTGCCTTCACACGAGCCCTTTTTTTGTCCATTTTCATGTTTTGGTGATGGTCAGCTTTTCCAGCCACCAAGAATTCCTGGTGTCTGTGGTGGTTCCCTGTAACAAGGTGAGCTACCAGGAAAAGCACTGCAGAGCTTCAGCCCGAAGACTTTTTTCATACCAACACATACTCTCTATTCCTGTCCAATATAAACTAGACATGGGCTGCTCTGCTGCTGAAATCCACACGAGTCTTACCCAAAGGCTTCTTCAGTGCAGACCCTGGACTGGGAGGTATCACCCTGCTGACTGCTGCACTTTTCCCTGTTCCCCCTCTGTTGTCACTCTCTGTATTTCTCCTCTGGAAACGCTGTGGCAGCACATGGGTTGTCACCACCAGCATGATTCAGTTTGTGTGTGTCTCTTCCTTGTCTGAGTGTGAATTGTTGCTGGGGGGATAACTGAGGCTGCTTATGAGCAGAGTGAATTATCCAGGCAGCAATCACCTATTCCTGGCCACTGACTTCCCACCCCAAAGGGCAGGTGAGGATCTGTGTTGTGTAAAATAAGTTCAGGAAGTCTAAAGCTTTGAGAAAGCATCCAGGATTTGCACTGGCTGTGTTGTGCTCGTGGGAATTTGTGCTGCTGGGATGTGCAGAGCCCTCAGTGCAAATGAAGGGTGTTGTCCATCTCACAAGATGTACATAAGGCTGAGAAAGGAGGTACAACCTCGTGGTGTCTGGCATCTTTTTGGGTGTGGAGCTTTCAGGGGCTGGAGTTCTTGCTTCTCAGCTGGTCCAGTTTGTGAGGTGGCCGTGAATACTGGTTCTTGGAAACTGGAGAATTGAGTTATAGTGAGAAAACTCTGACTCCCTTCTCTGTACCCCTGTGATATCAAGTTGCCTACCCAGCAAACCATTTTTTGGATGGGTGGGGAAATTCAGAACCCCCACACTGGCTGCATTTGTGCTTTGCTTTCACCCTTTGGAGAAAGGCAGCTGAGTGGCAAAGCAAGAAACTGGTCTTGGGGTGGGTACCAATGCCCAGCAGAGCTGCTTCATGCAGGGATGCTCAGGTGAGACAGCCCAGAGTGACACTGAGCAGGGCACAAGGTCACCTGCTGTGGCTGGGGACCACAGCACTTCTGTCCTGGTGTACTGGATCTTCCTCTTGCTGTAAGGTTTATCTGGGTGTCTGCAGAAGGGCAGGTCATGTGGGCAAAAGAAAAGGAGAGATTACCTTTCTCAGCAGCTGTGAAGGATGTGTGGGTTACCCAGCTGAAGGAAAATTGAATTTCTGGAGGAGAGGGCAATGGAAAAGGATGATAACACACAACGGAGCGAGTGTACGTGAGCAACTCCTACAGTGTTAAATTGGCTTTGAAATCAAAGATATGCCCTTTGGGTTAAGTTACTTTGAGTTTCTGGGACTTCAGTGTACAGAATACTAGAACTCAAAACTAAAAATGGAGTGGGGATTGAAAGGTCCAGCATGGTTGTAACTGAGGTGAGCTCCAGGTACAGATAATTAAGGCCTCTGAAAGCAGAAAACCAGCTGCAGAGAGCTGAATGGGTTGCTTCAGGTACTATTCACTAGAATACACTTAAAAATAATAAACATGTTGATTTTTTTTTTTTTTTTTTTTGCAAAATGAACAGCATGTTTTTGGAGCTGTTTAAATTCATGGCGGGTGGGAGGGAATAATACTCTTGTAAACGTCATGAAAACAGGGGAACAATGTAGATCTGAACTCTTATTCCCAATAGGTTTTTTTCTTTTTTGTGTTCCCTGGTACATGCTAAAAATATTTTCAATATCTTAACATCTGCATTGTTATGAAATATGGCACGTCTTTGTTTTGTTTTCAGCTGTGTCATTCTTCCATTACATTTTGTTCCATTTGCTCTCTTCAGTTGGGATGTGAAGTCATTTTCTTTTGTCAGTTTTAGGCCTAATTGCCTTGACTCCAGAACTTCACTGTGCACCACTTGGAAGAAGTTATTTCTTTTGTTCTGCCTCAAAACAACCCCCAGGCTGTTTGTTGGGGAATATGGATTGTGAAAATGTCTGTTGATTGGCAGAGAGGGGCAGAAAACAGGGTAAAAAGAAGGCAGTTAAGCCTCTTTAGAGGTAGAAAAACATGAGGCTGAAGAAGGACTGGATATACCAATGTATTTTTGGATACTTCTTACCTCTTAGCACCTCTTACCTCAAGTGCAGCCTCATGTCCCATTGATTTGACTCAGATGGAGGATGGGATGATGGATAAGGAACACCAAATCTCCAAAGCTCCAGCAGAGAGGAAGATGGTGAATGAAGGTGGGAAGCAGCTCTGATTCATGTGCAAAAGAAGCTGCAAAACAGGCAAGAAACAGGGAAAGACTTGCTGTGAACACAGGAAAGGGAAACATTAAGTCAGACTGGTGATGAAGGGCAACCACAGGGAGTTTGGATGCTGCTGCTTCCCAGAACACCCAGAAACACAGGATTTCTGGGTTCTGCTTTCTCTGCTGGCCTGGGGCACTGCACATTGTGATAGACCCTGGTTTTGGCTTCTTGGCTGACTCAAGCAACAGCACTGGGTGTTCATACTTGTCTCTCAGGTGTGCAATTGTCAACAGGTTGACCCAAAATGAAAAAAAAACAGGAATTTGCCTAGTTTGATTACTTTTTTCTCTCCCCTGAGTTTGGGGAAACTTTGCATGTACATCCTGCACTTTTAAACACTCACTAAGGTGACAAAACCAAGCCACCGGAACTGGGGAATGCTGAAGTCAAGGTTGCATGTGTTACTTCAATTCTGTTTTCATGGACGTGTGTGCTGTAGCAAAAAACTAAATAAATGATAAGTATTGGAGATTTTGTTGGGTTTTTTGGGATTTCATTTGTTTGTTTTCTGGAAGAAGTGATAAAATGATGGTGTTTATGGGATGAATGAGGAATAGGCAGTTAATGCGATGTTCACAGGTATTTCTGAGATGAATTTTTTTCCACAAAGCTGTGACAGGTTTGCCCTTGGCAATCTTCTCTTCCCAGGGGTTCCTGCCACCTGCCTCTCTGTGCAACTCCTCTCTTACTCATGGCATCAGCAGCCTCTGGGATCTGCTGAAAACCCCTGGAGGGAGGAGGTTCCCTGCTTTGAAGCCTTGTCCAGAGGAGGTGCTGGGCTCTGCAGGCAGCCTCCCCTTCCAGTTTTGAAGTATCCAACATCCCACTAACGCCCTGCTCTGAGAACATCTCATCTCTGAATCTCTCCTTGTCACAGGAGCGGGAAAGTGTGACTGACAAGGCACAAGGACAGGGAAGGGTCTCCTGCCTGAGGCATCAGGTGGTGTGAGAGGGAGCTGGGCTCTGCCTCTGCTGCCACAGAGCTCCTGCCTGAGGCTGTCATTTTGTGGCCAGCTGCTCAAACGCTGGGACGTGTCTTGTTTTCTGGATTTCCAAATCAACTCCAGGAGCCACGTGGTCATTCAAAGCCAGTTTTAGATGGTTTGCTCTGAGGAATTCAATAAAAAGGCACAACCACTATTAAGGAGTAATAGGGAGTGAGGCTTAACTATTGAATAGATTACGTGAGACTGGAAGAATCAGACAGCCTGAGGTCTGGAATGGTCTAGTGTTTGAATTTTCAATTCCAGGTCAAACATAACTTGTTGAGCTTCCCCTCCTCCCCCCTCACCAAGTTTTTATGTTCCCCAGAGTGCAGTGCACTTCAACAGAAGTGATTGGAACAAAAAAGGCAATAGATGTTTCAGTTAATCTATAGCTCTTTTCTATATTAAGTTAGTTTTAAATAGCATTAAAGGCTCAGTTTAGTGCAGCACTTAGTAAGGCATCTAACTGCATATTTGAATTGAGGCCAGCATTGATAAACTTGGATACTGTGTGATAATATATTCTAATAGGAGCACTGCATCCACAGTGGTTAATGTGTATGTCCCAAACACGGCTGTGCTCTTCCTTCTGCTCAGATTCAGAGTTGCAATTTAAAGCTGGTTTATTTGTGGGTTTGGTTCACACTTTTCCAGTAAGAATGGGATAAAAATGAATTTATTTTTTTATAAGTGATGGATTTATAGGCAAAGGATATTCTTTACCTTCCCAAAATACTTGTTGTCTGTCACAGACCTCATTCCTACTTTGATCCCCTTAACTCTTCTTTACTTTTCCAGTGGATATTGGATCATTTGATGTCCCTGTACAAGATCCAGTTACAGAAACTTTTCCTAAAGAGGGTTCTGAGACTTTAGGAAACTGGAAGGGAAAAAACCAAACATTGTTTAAGTAGGCCAGCATTAAAACAATGCTCATTCTTAATTTATGGAAAAATATGTAAATTGTGTCTGGAGGGTCATTGTAATGAGACCTTTACAATTTAAAAAAAGACACTATTTGCTAGTTAAAAAAGCCCAAACACAAAACCCAACAAAACCACAAAACCATTAAGGCTAAGACTTTCTCAGCTTTCAGAAGTTAGATCTTTGGACAGTTTTCCTCTTTAAAAGAAGGGATGAATATTAAAAGTCTTCAAAACAGATGAAGTAAGAACAAGAAAAGTAAACTTCTTGCAAGGAATAATGAGTGCAATCAAGGACCTGTCTATGTAAGTGGGACAAGTTGTACCTAAAATATTAAGCAGATTTTTTGGTATCTTGTTAAAGTCGTGTCAACTTGAACCATTATAAACAGAAATGAAATTAAAAGACACATTCTTTTAACCTGAAGATCCACTGAAATAATATTGACTTTGTTTTGTATTTAATTCCTGAAGAAGTTTTCGAAGTTATTTCCTGTGACTTAGGGCAAAAGCACCTTGGCAAAATGTTATTTAAAATGTTGTTCCTTCAATAGTTTATAGGAAATAATAATAGATTTGTTTTATAAGTACATTTTCTTTAGCCTTGTGGAATGAGTTGTAATTTCAAATTTAAAATAGTTCTCAGTGACTCCATTTCCTTTAGGTCTCTCTGTAAACCTAATCAAGAGTCAGAAAATGCCGCAATTTTCTAAATGAGGATGCTGCCTTCTAGAAAATAGCATCTTTAGGATGAGCAGAAATTTAACCAAAGTGTTTACATCCAAAACAAAATAGCTGTTATGTGCAAGGAAGTGAATATTTGATTATTTTACAGTAAAATGTAATTGCATTTGTTGTTAAGAGACCAGTGAAGTGGATACATTGAGAAAACCTGTGATTGGAGAGAATGGCATTTCCCATTGTACCCTCATAAAACTAAATGAAGCAAGTAATGTTTGGTTTTCCTGATGCATTTGATCAACATGTTAAAACAACATTATTTGAATTAGAATTTAATAAGACAATTACCACCTTCGTTTGTGGAAAATGTTGTGTCCTTTTTTTTCTTATTTGTGATCATCAATTGCAAGATTCTGTCTGGAAATTGAGCATAACAGCTGATAAAATACAAAGTACTGTTTTAGTGTACAGTGGTAGAGCACTTTGCTAGTTTTATGTCTTAACTTTGAAGTGCTCTGGTGACAAAATTACTCCTGTTTTTTGTATTTATGCTAATCTTTCAGTAAACATAGCTAAATAATAGGAATCCTTAATTTCACATTTCTAACTATTTCTTTAAGAAGAAAACCTTAATAAATTTTATGTAAGTTACTCATAAATGTATGTCTCTGCTAGGCAAAATACAACTTTTTGTCCTTCTTGTTAGATCTTATTGGATAAGTTATGTGATACCTTTGTTTCCTTTTTATTTCCACGTCTGGGGTCTTGTTCTCTTTCTGCATGCGTAAGGGTCTAACTCCATTTTACAAAAAGACAAAAAAAAGAAAACCCAAACAAAAACACCACAGGCCACAGTGGTGTAAAGATTTAATTTCTTTTTCATCAGGAACGTGTTTCTATATTCCTATTTTTGCCCATCTGGGTAGTGTACATTTCTCTGGTGCATAGCCCCAGCTGGGTCATGGTTGTAGAGGAATTTTGTGTGTATGGGTGTCTGATGCATCCATAAACTAGAATATAAACAAGACTATGATTTAACCCAGCAACATTTAAATCAGTAATCTGTAATTTTTTCTCTGCCTCCTGGAATAATTGTTCTATAACAGCTTTTTTTCACCATAGTTTTCTTCTGTACCATTTTAGAGTCTAAAATAGAAAAAAATCCCAAACCAACCTAGCTAGCTGATACTGTCTTAGTGAGTTTCTTTTTTTATTTCTATTTTCTGTCAGCTCTCACAAATATATCAGGTCATTTGAATTTTTGTTTGATATGTATCCCTTCTGTTTTACTTGTGTGTCTACATACACATAAAAATATGGGAGAGGGTTGTATATCTATTAAAAAAAAATAGGCTGAACATATATATAAATAAAAATATGTGGGCATGTGCATATATGTGGGCATATATATATTTACACACACATATTTAATGCCTTTCCAGCTTCCTTTGGTTGTTTCTATCACTGTGACTGAGACAAATGGGGGTAGTTTTTTTGGTGGTTTTTTTCAAAGGGAGAAAATCACCTCTCTCAGAAGAGGATTTGTAAATGAAGTTGTCCTGCATCTCTAGTTCCACTTCTGGAACTCCCCCTACAGAGAACATATGAAGGGAATATCCCTGGGTGATTCATAGGAGCAAATTATGAGTGGGGGTAAGATATTGACAAAGAGAAGTTAATGACAAAAGCCCTGTTGACTCCAATGGGATAAGAAGACTCACAGTAAAACACTAATGTTTTAAATTACTCCTGTTCCCAAATATAATTTGTGCTGCTTCACCACAGTTCACTGACTTGACTTTACTATGCAGTACATGAAAACTAACTCAACTAGTAGCAAAATTCAGCTAAATCTCAAAATTTACTCGTGCTTTTGTTGTCCTTACTAGGCAGCAACTTCTTCAAGTACTGTTGAAGAGGTGTTAAACAAAATCAAGCTTGGTTATTTTTAAGTGGGGGATTTTTTTAGCACTTTTTTTTTTCTCTCATGTGCTTTTACTTCTGTAGAGGAAAAAAAAAATCGTTTCCCTTCAGTTCAAATCCACAGCAGAGTGGAGATCAAGAAGAGCATTGAGAGTCTGCTCAGACTTGAGAACCTTAATGGCATCACTTGATGAGTAGAGAAATAATATAAGGAATTTGTTAGACATTTATGCACGTGGCTGATACCTGCCCTCTGTTCTGTGACTCCTGAGTGCTCAGATGTTGGAGTCAAAGCATTTTTGTCTCAGGCTTTGTGGAGCTGGTGCTGCCTTTGTGAACCTGCTGCCCAGCTGGAGGGGTGTAGGTGGTACACCTGGTGTTCCCCTGTGTGAATTCACTGAAAAATGGGACAGGTTTGAAGCAGGAACCCAAAGTTTTGTTACAAGTTTGATGAATTATCATGAGAAATCACAATGCTGCCTGTTGCTTTTTGCCTAAGGAGGGATTGCTGCATTGCTCTGCAGAAAGTGATAAAACTAGCAGACAGCAGCTAGAATATCAAAACCTCACAGCTGTGACACTAAAAACTCCATACAAAGCAGAGTTACAATTTTAAATACCCCATTTATTCAGAACATAGACACCAATCTTGTTTTGAAAACGTGAAGCTGCGTATTTGGTAGTTTAGAGATCCACCAGCTTTGCAAAAGAGTTGCCAAGAAGGAGTTGACAGCTTGGACCAAGGATTGCTGTGGTTGCTATGTGCAAAAGCCTAGAACAAACCAGTGGGAAATAATACCAGGGTGGGAAAGTATTGCTATGGTTACAGAGTATTTTCTTTAAAGGAGAGGTGGATAACGCAGCAAGAATCACTGAAACTTAGGTAATAATGCATTATACAAAGGGAAAACGACTGAAAGATAATAACTGTCTTCTGCTCTTAATGGCATTTTGTTAGTTTCCAGCAAAGAGGGATTTAATTAAAGTAGGAATAATTCGTGAAAGCTTTGTTAGAAAAGTATCCTTAGCTTTTATTTTTTTAAAAGTGGAATGCCAGCACAATACCTTGCATATTTTGGCTCAGCGTCTTTGTTTTTTAAAACAAAAGAGATTGTGGGGTTTTTTAATCAAGGGGATTAAGAGTTCTTTTAAAAATAATAAAAGTGTAATTATACACAAATAATTTGGTTCGTATAAACTCTTAAGGCAGGCTTTCAGGACATTAAAAACTATAAAAGAACTGAGTTTTGCAAAAGATATATGTAATATTAAGTGAGTACAAAATAAAATAAAAATTACACTAAATTATAAAAGCCTGCTTCAAGTGGTGCTGTAAATCTGAACTAAAAAACTCATCTGGGAAGCATCCTGTTTCACTTGTAGATGTCCTGGAGGATTTGATTGTAATCACCTCTGTGGGTCTGAGCCTGAAAATCAGAATGCAGAGGACCTGACTGAGCAGCTCAGTTTTGTGTCTGATGGTGTGGGCTGGACCATGCTCACCTCCTGCTGCCCACAGGTGCTCTGCTGGGAAAGGTGGGGCTGGGGATGGGGTGGGTTGACCTGGCCTGGGTTCCAGGTGGCCACCAAAGCCACTCTGTCACTCCCCTCCTCAACTGGACAGGGGAGAGAGATTGTAATGAAAGGCTCATGGGTCAAGGACAGGGAGAAATCCCACACCAGTGACTTCATGGGCAGCCTGGTGGGAGGGACAGGACAGATCTGTGCTCTAGGACCAGGAAAAGGGAAAATGTGAGAAGTGGACTCTCTTTTCTTGTTTCCTGTGACTTCTGTGCTGTGTTTATCCCTCACTCTGACTCCATGCCTTGGAATGCTGCTTTGGTCAGCTGCTCTTTGAGGCCAGCACTGCAGTTCACTGGGGTGTGGCTGACGGATCCAGATGCAGCTCCTGAGCTGTGTAACTGTGCTGAAGGTCTGCACCCGACCTTGGGTGATGTGTCAGCTTCATTCTTTGTCCAGGGACATGGAGGAGAATTGATCGTGCTGGGGAGTAAAGGATGGAAACAGAATAAATGGACAATTTCTCTGTGCTCAAGAGCCTGCTCTCCTTCAGAGCATGACTCCACCACACCACATCAATTGTTCATCACATCTCTGCCTTGGGCACAATTTGTTGAAGTTGAGGAGGAGGAATTGAATTGTCAGCTGAAATATGTTCGGCTGCTTGTGACTGTTTTCTGTTTTCTGTAGTTTTAGTGCCATTTTGTCTGTACTGTGGATAGAGATTTGAGACTTGGAGGTGAGGAAACATCCTTTTACTTTGTTCTTGACAAGTTAGTCATGGAAATAACCTACTGTACACAGCAGTGCAGGCTCTGGCTATTAAAACTGACATCAGAGACATTCGTTGAGTTAATCTTGTAGCTTTTCCAGCAAGTTCCTGATTTTTATGCAGTGGATGCATAAGACAGACTGTGGAGTACACAGTGGGGAAGGAATGGTCCTGATGGGCACGGATTATACCAGAGCTGGACTTCCTCTGTATAAAACACACTGAGACAAGGGTCCTGACAAGTCCAGACCAAAGATCTGAGATGAGGGAGAAGCAAGAGAAATGAGGTCAACTGGGGAGATGAGGAATGGTGATTTTGTCAGGAAAACAGGGAAATTAAGAAAGAAGTCTTAAGAGAGAAAGGAGAACTAGACCAGAAGCTGGAACAAAATGAGGAGCTGGAGGCAGTGGGAAAGCAGGATAATGATGAGGGCTGCTGCTTGGAAGCTTAAGAGTGGATGAAGAACAAGTCCTGGAAGGTAAAAATTGAAGAATATAGAAGCAGAAAATGTTAAGGCTGAGGAAAGGGATCAAAAGTTGTGTGCAAGTCAGGTGCACTGCTCCCTGCAGTGAACAGCCAAAGATTTCTGAGCAGAGCCTCCTGCCTTTTCCTAGATGTCTTGTGTAGCTGACCCACTGTCAAAATGATGGCTTGCATGGTTGAGAGCATCCCACTGCTGCAATTATTCCCTCCATTAGTACAAATGACAGAGACGAATATAGTGTGAATTCAGCTGTTCCACACTGGGCCATTTCCCTATGAGCATTTTTGTTCTACATTTTTTTTTCCCCTGGGGTTTTAAAAAAATATGCTGCATAAAAACACACTGCATAATAAGGTAGTAAAATAATAAGGTAGGTGCTGAAGATTACCCAAAGTTGGAATTAATTTTTCCTATGTTGTCTTAGCTCACTGTAGTTCTGATTATATAGCCACATTAGATATCATGTTCACATGATATTTATTCCACAGGACTTCCTTCTTGCACTCACTAGCTCAGGTGAATTTGCATGGGGGTGCATCAGAATCTGACAGCTGCAGATTCTGAAAGATGGGCTGTGAAAGAGAGAAGTTTGCAAAGGAAGAACAACTCCCTTAAGGACAGCTGAGGGCTGCCCAGGGACTCTCCTCCTGCCTGTCTCCCTGAGGTCTGTGGGACACTCCAGTCCCTCATCAGTGCTGGAAAGCTGTTTTCCCCACCCCTTTATCCCATTTTCAGAGCATCTGACTGTTTGATTTTTGGCATTGCTCAGCAGCCTCTTCTCCTGCAGGGAGGTCAGTGACAGCTGCATTTTGAAGGTCTCTGGCTCCTGGTTGGAGACACTTTACTCATCCATGGTTGCCCCCAGCCAAGATCTGTGGCAGGGTCTTGCTGTGAGCATGGCTGGGGTGGTTTGGAAGCAGCTGAACCATTTCAGGACAGCTCAGCCTCATGTGACCACACCTGGCACCATTTCTCATTTTCTCTGCTATAACTTAAGCTGGATGACCACAGTTTTTCAAGCCTTGCTCTCTTTGCACCTCAATTCCCGAGGTGTGAAATTAAAAGAGTTCTTCTCCCTTTTTTCATAGGGAGCTGATGCTTATAAATATTGTGGAACTCGTTTTCCCAGTATCCATATGGTGGTGATAAACCCATGAAGAACTTTGCAGTCTCAAAGCTGGAGTTAAGTAGGAGATGGCAGGAAAGTCTGTGGCCATCTGCTGAATGGCAGAGTAAACTGGAATATCCCTTTGCTCGTTGAGCAAACACCCAATGATCTTGTGCATTGACTGGGATGGACCTGTTCAGAAAAATAAATTAAAGAAAAAAAAGAAAAAAAAGAAAAAAAAATGCAGTTTTTGAATAGTAACTGATGAATTTTATCATGGTATATGCACACAAAGCAAGATGGAATTACAGGTGCTCAAGGGTCCTTCAGTCTGGCCCCATCTGCTTTTTGAGTGCTCATCTTCCCACTGTTTAAGACACCTTTTTGTGCATCATACATTTTTAGAAGCACTAATGCATTACAGACCTGTGTGCCTTTTTACCTCCTTAATGATTCTGTAAAAGCATTAAGGAGCAGGGAATACTAATTCAGCTGTAAAGTTTTCCTGAGATAAGTAGTGAAGAACAGTTAGTTCTAAAAAGCTGGTCACTTGGCAAGCCCACACGTGCCTCCATCTGGCTCACAACCCAAAGGACAGATTCAGAAAGTAATTGAGATAATTTCTTTCAAAATCATGGCTCTCAGTCCTATTGTTTAGGTGCAATGGATGTTATATTTAAGAACTTGCATAATCAAATTAAACATTCCTTAGAATTTGAAAACTCTTTTCTCTCTGTCCTGTTCTTGCTCTCCAGTCTTCCTCGAAATCTGACATTCATTCAGTTTTCCAAAGTCCTCTCCTTTCGTTTTCCCGTGGTTCTCAAATTAAATAAGACTTGATTTAAATAACGACATGCTTTAGAAAAGAATTAAGCTTCTAGCCATAAAAACTGCGAACAGGCTATTTGAATTTTAATTAATACCTCACATTTGTACAGGATAAACTTTTGAAATAGGCTGTTGTAACTTTTTAAACTGGAGCAAAATAATGATAGTTTCTCAAAGACCAGGGAGTTTCAACTCTCATTTCTTCTCTATTTATTTAAAAAAAAGATAATCTTTTTTTGATATTATGTAGCATACTTAAAATTTTTGATGCATCATCAGTGAAAGCTAGTGCAGTTCTTGTTGATGAATGTCAGCACTTATTAATTATAGCATTGATTGTTTATAAGACAGCTTGTTAGAACAAAACAGAGACCAAGGTGCTGATCACTGATCATCAGTCTTGTTTATGCTCATAAATTTTTGATGTCCTGAATAATCCCAGTGAGACAGAACTGGAAAAGAACAATAAATGGGAGACCCCAAAATCTTCCTCTTTTCCTTTCTACTGGGAATCACTGCAGGACTTTTCATTTTGGGTGTAATCATTGCTTGAGATGATGTAACAAGATGCAAGTGTGCTGAAAAATACTGAGCAGATGTTTCTATAGACACATGCAATAAATATTCTTCCTGGTTTTGTGTGCATGGGACAAAAATTCCCTTGTACAGGAGCAGTGCAGGTATGAGAGAGCTGTTACAGTCCTGTTTGTGTGCCTACATCGAGCACAGCAAGATTATTCTCAGCATATCACATTGTAGCCACTGAGCCCCAAAAGGAGGCTTTAAGGGTGTCCATTCACAGCAAAATCCCCAAAATTAATATTGTGTACCAAACAGAAGATGTCAACACCAAAGCCTGAAAGTGCAGCACCTGAAAATGCTGCAGTAGAAATGAGAGTTATTATTGGTGCTGGGCTCCTTGTTTGGTTTTATTTGCCTCTCTAAGGAAGCTGAATAATGTCAAAATACTTAAACTGGTGCTGGTTCCTGAGGAGCCAGTTCAGAGCTACAAGATCCCTGCACCTTTCTGAGCCAAGTGACTGAGTTCATATTTTTCTTAGAAATATTGGTCTGGAGAAGCTGTTAATTGTTTTCAGAAGCGTATTAATAGCAAAGGAGAAATATTTGAAGATATCTTTCATATTTTTTTCTTTTTTTTTTTCTTAATTAGAAGGATCGTGGGTCTGTAAATATTTCAGAGTATAAAACCAGATTTGAAAATATGGAGATCACTGGGAAAGGTGTGAGGAAAATTCAGTCCATGGCAATATAATTTTTTTGTGGGACAGATTGTATGAAATTTCATTGGGAATATGAGGCACAAATGCACAACTCTGTTCTGTTTTGGCTGATTTTTTTTTTATGCTGATAATGTCTGAGGGGGTCTCAGTGAACTTTTTGCTGTAAAAAAAATCACTTTCTCTCCTGTTTTGGAAACAAACCAGTTTGTTTCCCTTTTTATGCTGTGGTGAGGTGGCCTAGATTTACCTCTGTGTCTTGTTGAACTATAAGTAGTTTCTAGTTTATGGCTGAGCATAATTGCTCTTTCTTTAAGATAGACAACATATACATTTATGTGATAAAGAAATTTAGGGTCTTGGGCACACGTCTTGTCCAAATGATTCAAATCTGAGCATGAGAAGGAGTCCCATTGTAATTTGGAGTGCTTAGGGTGGGTTTTGGTGCCTACACATCACTGTTTAGTGCTCTTTGGGGTGCTGCAGTGTGTCCCATACCTCTGCATGCTGTGTGCAGCTCTGGGGCAGATCCTGAGCCCTCTGGAGTTTGGAGGACTGGCTGCAGGAGGCCAGGGGAGAGATGGCATCACAAAACTGGACTGGAGGAACTGAATTGCACCTACAAGATCTGAAGAGAATTTGTGGTTACTGTATTTGTGTCAGAGTAGCTGTTTGTTTGGTAGCTAGCTAACCCTTTGGCAGTAGATTGTCTGATAAGGGCAGCCAAAAGAAAACATTTTCTGCTCTCCTTCCTATGACAGTTTGACATTTCAGAGACTGCAGTGGGACTCTACCAGTTCATCAAACTCAGAGAGCTTTTGCTGCTTCACTTCTGTTGGAAAACACCATGAAAACATCCTACAAGCAAACACCTGAGTGACTTTACTATTTATAATTATGGAAATGTTTCATACATATTTCCCCTCAAAGTTCTCTGTTCTAAGCCCACTCTCTCAAAATGCTGGAAAACTGTGGAAGAGGCAGAAAATGTCAAGGTAACAGAAATTAATTGTCACTAAAATCTTACCTTTTCTGCTCCAGGGAATAACTGGTATTTGAGAGAGAGAGGAAGAGAATAGATAGGCTGAGGGATTCCTTGTCAGGAAGGGAAGGAAGAAAAACCTCCTTCAGGAAGTCCAGCCTATATCTGAAAGTAAGAAACAATGGTGTCAATGAAAGCAGTATGCACTTTAGTCCAAGTATGCAATTTTTCCTTTCTTCAAAGACCTCTGCACCTGGAGGACCTGCAGAGGCAAGCACAGAATCCTGCCCCTGGGGTGGAGCAGTCCATGGACCATCCAGGGATGAGCAGCTGGACAGCAGCTCTCCAGAAAACGCCCAGGGGTGATGGTGGGCACCAGGCTGAGCAGAAGCCAACAATGTGCCATTTCCTTGGAAAGGACTAATTGCACCCTGGGCTATGTTAGGAGGAGTGCTGTTCAGCAGGGGAAGGAAGGGATGAACCTTAGATGATCCTGAGGTGATCCTTCCTCTCTGCTCAGCCCTGATGAGGCCACATCTGGAGTGTTGGGTCCTGTTTTGGACTTCCCAGTAAAAGACAAATGGAGCTACAGGAGACTTCCCTTCAGGTGAAGGGACACAAAAATGATGAAGGGTCTGGAGCATCTCACCCGTGAGCAAAAGGCTGAGAGAGCTTTTCTGGGACTTTTCTGGGACTTTTCTGGGACTGTTCTGCCTGGAGAAAAGGCAGCTTTGAGGGAGGAGCACAAATGTGTTCAAATGCCTGAAGGAGTTTTGCAAAGCAGACAGAGCCAGGCTCTTCTCGGTGGTGCTCAGTGACAGAAGCAGAGACAGTGGCCCCAAACTGAAGCACAGGAGGCTCCTTTTGAATGTTAGGAGTAATTTTTTTCACTGTGAGGGTGACAGAGCACTGGCACAGGTTGCCCAGAGGTTGTAGTCTCTGTCCTTGGAGGTGTTCAGAAGCTCTCTGAAGGTGGTCCTGGGTCTGCAGGTGCCCCTGTTTGAGCACAGGGGCTGGACCAGATGACCCTCAGAGGTTTTTTCCAACCTGAACTATTTTGTGATCTTGTAGATGCGCTGACATGCCTCCTCTGAGGTATTTCTTTACAATAAAAAAGGTGGAAATTACCTTCACTACTCTTGCGTCTGCATCTGTTTATTTAGCCCTCAAAATGTCTTCTGAAAGTTCTTTTTTTCATTTGGAAAATAATTTATATTAATGTCTAAAAGCTGGGTTTTTTATTTTAAGAGGCTTAGGCAATAGTTCTGTTCCTCTGTAGCACTGAAAGTCTTTGAGTAGTTCAGTGCACAGTCTACACAACTCTGGTGTTTGCTGATACAAGTAAACAACAGTGTGGCAAACAGCACTGCTCTGTGGAGCGTAAATTCACTCACTGGAGGTAAAACAAATACCAAAACTCTCTAAACATATCTAAGCTCCTAGATATAAATTTGTGTAGATTATCTGACCACACTTTTGGCATGCTGAGATCAGATGGGTTATTCTTGGATAGCTGAACACCTTTTTCACCTCTGATTTCTAATTATTTTATCTTTTGCCCTTGATGGTCACCTTATCATTACCCCAGTGTATATAATTCCATTCATTCTTGCTTGCAGCCATAATGTAGTTTTGAGACAGTTGTGCATACTGAGCAATGTTCCAATCTGATTGTTACTACTCTACAAGTCTCTCCCGTCTCTTTCCATCCCCTTTCTTTCTTGTCCAAGTAGCAAAATGCTGATTAAGTTCCTTTCACTTGGAAATTTTGGTCTGATTACAGACATGTTGACTTTTTGTTTTCTTTCATTTTCTTTCTTTGTTTTTTTTCTTTTTTTTTTCTTTTGTTTTTTTTCTTTTTTTTTTTTTTTTTCTACCAAGTAGAACTAGTGGTGATCCTATTGTTTTCTCTGAAGTGATTTATTTGGTGCTATTTGTTCTCTGGAACACTTGTGTTTAGGTAGTGACTCAGGAGTCTGGATGCCCTGGTGGAGGTTGCTGGTTTGGTGGACACACTCATACTGGTTTATGTCAACACAGAATTTCTCCTGTGATGCCGACTCAAGATAAATATTTTGAAGGAGATAAACTTGAAGTGTTCATAGCATTTCTTTCTTTAACTGGGTTTTTTGGGGGGGTTGTTAGGGGTTTTTTGTGCAATTTGAAAAAACAAGAACTTATTCCATCTTTGGAAGAGTTATCTTAAGTATTTCTTGGGTTTTCATCCTCTTTTTTCCTGCCACAGGTTATCAAACCATTAATGGTCATTTGTACTGAAATAGTCTATCAGTTACAATAAACCTGCCTGCTGTGAGATATATTAATTATATCTGACAGCAAATTATGGGGGGTTTTAATATTTGTTTTGCAGTTCAGTTCTACTCATAGTTCCTTGGGGACTGAAGACTAAAAATATGTTTAACTGTACAGATTGTTCTAGCTGTTAAAGAGCATTTCCTTATTCCTGTAAGGACTTGCTGTGGGAGCAGCTCTGAGTTGACTGAAGGGCAAATTTTTTTGGCAGAATGAAACTCATCCATCTAATACCAGATCAAAAGAGCATCTCTCTCAAATAGGTGCTATTGAAATTTTTTTTAAAACTGAACTGAACCTAGAAATTGGAAAGTCACAATCAAAAATGTGCTTGTCTGCAAAGAAGCCAACTGGTTTAAAAATAAAGAACACAGCAGCATCAGTAAGTTGACCAGTGACAGTGTCTGATCTTGCAAAGTTACACCTCGTGTTTTCATTCCATCCACGGTGCCTTGGGGCATGTTTTTGCATCTCAGTATTAATGGGCTTGCTACCACATAATTGGTGAACTTGTTGCAATGAGAGCTTTGGAATGAGAATTGTTTGAGTTCTTCCCAATAGTGTGAGAGGGCAGGAGACCTAAAAGTGACCCACGTAAGTAAAGATATTTAGGATAGCTTTTGCTCAACGTTATGGAATGCTGTCCCATTGGCAAAATGTCTTAGAGATACGGTTTTCAATTTTAAGAGTCTTCAATTTTAAGAACTGGATGTTGGCTCAGATGAAATCTGAGAAGTTTATTAATGTTAGTGTACCAGTTTTGAATGTCTTGAGAAATTTGAAAGTGTATGTTAGAAATAAATCTCTTTCCAGGCACTGTATGTGTGTTTCGTGCAGCAGGTAAAAGAAACATGAGCAGATGCGCTCTGCTATTCTGGGACCAAATTCCTTTAAATATATTATTTAAAACTTAATTTTGCACATAATTCTGGTGTAATATGGGGTTAATGGTTTGGAGTGTCCCTCTATTCCTGCAGAAAATGCCCTGAGCACCACTGTTCATTTTATTAGGTTAAAACCTGTGGGACTTTTTGATGCTTGTTAGCAAAAAGCAAGGAAGTCACACTTTCTGTTGGGCATAGGACTGGTAACCGGGATATGAAGCTCTATTCTTGCCTCAGTCTCCAAGCCTTCCTGTGTGACCTGGGGAGAACAATTTCGTTTTCTTGAGGCCTTATGTTGGGCACCTATAAACAGGAGGAAAGTTCTTAAAGTCCTCAGAAATGGGGCTTCTTAATTCCTGGGCATTTTCATGATGCCTTGGGATCCTGAAAAAGAGGGTACCAGATAAAGGCAAAGAACTGATTGCCTTTATTTTTGCGAAGAATATTCTTCCTTTCTGAGATTCAAAAGCACAATCTGGAAAAGCCCCTTCAAGTCTCAAGTCTCATTTCCTTAATATATCCTTCATCAGTGAACACTTTTTTCCCCTCCCTCTCTCTGGCTCACTTTTTAGATTTCATTTCTTACTCCTTGGGAAAGTCTCATATGAGTGGTCCGTGCGTTTCTGCTGATTACTACTTGATGCCATTTTAGAAAAAATGAAGCATAATTAAGTAGTAAGGGGAACTGGGCAGCAAAAGGGGTAGCTTTTGGACAAGTCATGAAATAGTCGGTGCCTTTTAATGGTAGGGTACTTCCTCTGCTCATGAATTATTCATTTTAATGCTTTTGTTATAATGGCGACAGTGTTCGGTGTCTGAGGCAGTTCTGGACAGCCTTCCTCTGCTGAAATACTGCACAGCAGCAGCTACCAGATATTTTATAAACTAATGCATCTAAGTCGGTAACGCAGTGAGTAAATGTATTTTCAAAATCGAGGAAATGAGAGGACAGATAACAATATTGTAACTAAGGGGCATCTGTTTGCTTAAGGGTTCAGTTTGTTTACTTTTTTTGGGAACTATTTAGGGATGTAATTTAAAGTAAATATTTTACAGATTATTGTGTTTAGTATTAGATTCATATTATGTCTATAATGAAAACAGACATTAGTGTCTCTGCTTTATACAGCATTGTGCCATAAAAGGCAGTTTAAAAACACTCACTGTACATAAACACATCGAGTTTTTTCTTAAAACTAATGTTTAAAGGTCTCTTTGAAACAGTTTTTTAAGATGAAACATAACACAACCACATAACCCACACAGAAAATGCATCTGAGTCATGTGCAGACAGAAATAAAAGTTTCTTTGTGGTATCTAGTATCAGTCTTTCATTAAAGCATGGACTTCCCTGAAGAGAAATTCCAGTGCCGGCTCTTGAGGGTTCTCCCCATCTTCCCCCACCTCGCCTCCCTACACTTCCCTGACTCTGGGCTGAGCCCCTGGGTCTTGGCTGGGTGTGTTAGGGACAGTCCCTTGAGGAGCAGGGAATTTGGGGCTAGGAGCAGGGAATTTGGGGCTGGGAGCAGAGAACTTAGGGCTGGGAGCAGGGAATTTGGGGCTAGGAACAGGGAATTTGGGGCTAGGAGCAGGGAATTTAGGGCTGGGAGCAGGGAATTTGGGGCTAGGAGCAGGGAATTTGGGGCCAGGAGCAGAGAATTTCGGGCTGAGAACAGGAATTTGGGGCTAGGAGCAGGGAATTTGGGGCTAGGAGCAGGGAATTTGGGGCTATGAGCAGAGAATTTGGGGCTGGGAGCAGGGAATTTGGGGCCGGGAGCAGAGAATTTCGGGCTAGGAGCAGAGAATTTGTGGCCGGGAGCAGGGAATTTGGGGCTGAGAACAGGGAATTGGGGGCTGGGAGCAGGGAATTTGGGGCTGGGAGCAGAGAATTTGGGGCTGGGGGCTGGGAATTTGGGGCCGGGAGCAGGGAATTTGGGGCTGAGAACAGGGAATTTGGGGCTGAGAACAGGGAATTTGGGGCTGGGAGCAGAGAATTTGGGGCTGGGGGCTGGGAATTTGGAACTGGGAACAGAATTTGGGGCTGGGAACAGGGAATTTGGAGCTGGGAACAGGGAATTTGGGGCTGGGGGCTCCCTTGTGCTGTTCCCAGCGGCCACAGACGCGTGCTCCTGGCAGCGCTGCCCCTCTCTGATGTGATTTTAGGAGCGGTGTTCCCTCCCAAGCCCTGTCCTCACTCCTAAAATGCCTTCAAGCAAGAGATAAGTGCGTGTGGGGGACGGAAGCAGTGAGCAGATAGATGAGTGATTAGGTCATTGGGATGAGGACGGAGGGGTGGTGTGGTTTTTTTTTTTGGTTTTTTTTTTGGTTTTTTTCTTTTTACGCCGAGCTCCCTTCTCGTTTGTGGCTGATCAGATTCCCTGCCAACACGGAGGGCTCAAACTGCGTAAGTAGAGGAAACAAAAGTCCCTAGATGGATAAAGCTTGCAAAGCCGTAAGGAGCGGCGGAGAAGAGAGAAGTCTGAACTGAAAGTATATGTGGTTTCGGGGAATCTGAATCACGCGGCATTACTTTCACTTTTTCTAGGCTCGTGTTTCCTACGAACAAAACCATCGGGGAGATCGAAGTTCTGATTTCGATAATGTCTTGCAGCCTTTGGATAAGGCATTGTGCAGGAGGGGGGAATCCTTTGGGCAAAGGTGGCGCTCCGGGAGCGGGGAGCTCTCCCCGCTGCCCACGTCCGCATTGTTCCCGCTGGGAATGTCAGCCCCGGGCCTTTGCCTGCGGGGGTTTTTTCATATATTTAGGTGACCACCCCGTGTAAAATGGAAGCACCGATAGGAACCCCTCCTTTCCTTTTTCCTGTGGCTCTGCTCAGACCATTCTCTGTTCGCATGGTAGTGGTACAAAGTGTGTGGTCTCTCGGCTCTGACTAATGCATTTTGTGCTGTGTGTGACTGAAAATGTCTCGTAGTCTGCCAGGGCTGACTGAGGGCTGTGGAATGTGGTGCTTTTCTCTGATTTATTTTTTTTTTCTCTTCCCTTGTATTTTCCCCCCAATCCTCTTTTTTATTTCTTTTATTATTATTATTTTTTTTCTTTTTCCCCGGTACAAATGTGTCGGCAGCTCGCTGAGAAGCCTCGGGATGCAGGGGAAATGCTTGTGCGTTGTGGAATGCGGCTTCCCCTGGGAGACCCCAGCCGGGCGGGCAGTGAATGAGCGAAGTGGAAGAATGAGAAAGGGAGGAGGTCTGGAGGCTGGGACAGATAGGAAAGAGTGAGCGAGGAGGAAGGAAGGAGGTGGAAACGGAGGGGCCCATTTCCCTTTTTTTTTTTTTTTTTTTGTCTTTTTCTGAAGCAATGACAGCTGGTCCTGTCCCGCCTCACATGACAAAGTGCTGTGGAGAGGAGTATTAAAGCTGGAAGGCAGTGAGCAAGAGTGGTCAGCTGATTATATTTTAATTTCTTTCCAGGCTTTTAGTCAGGTGATCCCTGGATGAGTAGTCAGCCCACCAAGAAGGGAGTTCAGCACACAGGTAAGAGACAAGCTGAGTACTCTTAAATACAACTGGGGGGTCCGGGCAAGAAGGTAAACAGCTCTAACATTGTTTAAATAGTTAAAGAAAAATCCTGACTTGCTTGGGTGTGTAATACTGTGATTGTTTCTTTCAATGCTGCTACTTCTGCTATTCTGTCTTGTTCTTGATTTTTTTTTTTCGAATCTGTCTTAATTAGAAGCTTTATTGAGAAAAAAAAGAGAGAAAAAACCCAATTGTGTGGTGTTAAATATAGACCTGGGTGTCGCATGAATATTGCATTTTGTTACTTTTTGAATAAAATAACTTTCCATAATGCAAGTGTCTCAAACTCATATTTAGAGGGGAATTCCCAAATACTTGAACTATGAGTCATAAAAGTTAAAGGACCAGTACAACAGTTCAGGATAAAAACTCCGTTCAGCCTTGGGTGGCTGCTGTTGTACACGTTGGTAGTAAAATATGCCTTTAAAAAAAAAAACCCCAAACATTCACAAAGCTGAAGCTCTTTAAACTGCTGACCACAACCTAAAAGATAGGTGGCAGAGAGGAAACAGATGACTGGGGAGGAGGACTGTGCAAGTGCTCTTGGTTTCATGCATCTCTTCTTTCATTGTATCTAACAACCTGGTGAATAAGTCTTCTTATGGCTGAGGGTGCTTCAAAGGGCTCTGACTCCTTAATTCCTGTTGTATAATGTCTTAGCAAGAAAACAGACTGAAAAACAGCAATAAGTGCACTTACTCTAAATGAAAGAGTACAGGATAAGAACACCCGATGAGTGTGACAGATAAAAGTGGGGTCTAACTGGTTTTATGGCTGGATATTGTGCCATGTTCTCTTCTCTTTAAACATAACTACGCAAAATTTTCTTCCTTACTGTTGTTTGTCCTTAGTTTCCTTCAGAACTCTCTGAAGTTCTGAATTACTCCTGTTTAAAGATGTGTTCAGAGTATTTTGAGATGAAAAAGGCAGGCAAGTGTTCCCAGCTCCCACTTGCAGCTCTGAAAGACTCCTCGTGGTCTAGGGTTGAAAACTTTATTTTGAAAACCTGTCACAAAAATTTCCATGTTTTACTGGTAACATTGCTCCTGCTCACTAATTTGCAGTATTTAAATAAAAACCACTTGAGCCATACTTTTTCTGAGAGGCTTGTGCTATACACAAGAGTAATAAAGATGCGTGACTTTCCAACTTCTTTGTTTAATTTCACGATGTTTCTCTTTTTCTCATTGTTAAAAAGTCTCTGCTTGTGACAAGCTGGCTGTGGGATGTTGGTATTGTCTTATAACAACAACTTCTTCTTAGATGCTCAGATATCCTGAGGTTTGATCTGTGGGAAAACCCTGGAATGGGGCTGTGGGGTAGGTGGAGGAGCGTTTCTGTTGGCTTTGGTGGATCTTTATCATGTGCAAGCTTGAGGAAACACCCAGGTTTGAGTGGAAATCTGGGAAGGGCGACTGCAAAAGCATGGGAAGCATCGGAGAGGTTGAGGGTAAAAGTGGATTTACAGCAAGGGATAGGAGCTGTGAAGTTGGGTTTTGCACTAGATCGTGGCACAGAGACCTCTCTTCAGTTTCAAACAATCCTTGGCAGCAGTTCTCCACTGAAGGTTTTCAAGACTTGCTTTTGCCTTTTTGTGGGATGGGAGGAGGAGAGGTTTCATGAGGTGAGGAAAGCTTGGTGGAGTGAACAATGTCAGGCAATAATGGTTCTGGATAGCTGGGATTGCTCTGAAGTTGCTCCTCTGCTTGCCATGAGTGGCATTTGGTGTTCAGTGCCCCCCTTCCCAGTAAGAACTGGGAATTGCATGGGCTTGGGGCTCTGGAAAATTAGGCAACAGCCCTGAAAGTACCCCAAGTTCCTGCACGCCGTTCCACATCGGCTTCATCTTAAGCAAAGCCATCTTTTATGAATGGATGCAAATCTTGTTAAGCTCCCTGCAGTTGTCTCAGGGGAATTCCTGGCAGGTGGGCTTGTCCGGGCTGCACGCTGCAGAAATGCTGCCAGGGCACACGTGGGATCCCGGCGTTCCTGTCCTCACACAGGGAGGCTGCTGAGGAGTGAGAGAGGGTCAGACGTGTGCAACTGGAATGGGTAAAAACTTTCAGGGAGTATAAGAGTGTTCATTTATTTCTTCTCTTGTTTTTGGTCTTTTTTTCTTCTATTTGCTTGTTGTTGGGGTTTTTTTTTTTTTGTTTGGTTTTGTCTTGTTGCTATTTGGTTCTTGGGTTTTGTTTCATTTATTTTATGGAGTTTAACCTATTGATTATCTGCGACCACTAGCATCTTTAATATGTAGACTGTCTAGTTCAAATATATCTCAGAGACAGGAAGTGTTTTAGTTTCAGATCTATTTCTGCCTTTTCACTTGTGTTCTGACTGTGTTTTTGTCTGAAGGGAAGGATTTGTTTGAAATATTTCAGGTGCAGTTCCTAGATTTCCACTTATTGACATGAGAATATCTCTTTCACATAACTTTTGACTTGTGATCACTTTAGGTCATGTTTATTTAACCCTGGCAATGCCCAGTGATCGTGATTGCCTTGAAGATCAGTAGGAAAAAAAAAATAATTTGCCCTTCAAATGAGGAACTGATTCTGTGTATAAGGCATTATAAAGGGTAACATCTGCAGCATTTAATTTTCCTTAGAGCAGTGGAAGAAATATTAAGAATTTAGCAGCTGTACTGAGTAAACGTGCAAGAACATGAGTTCTTAACACCTTTAAATAGAGAGATGCTTACTTTCATAAATAAAATTGGTCTAAGAATGTCAAAAAACTCTCAAGAAAGTTGCATGGCAGTATTTTAATGGAATATTTATTATAATGAACTGCTTACTATACCATTTTATCATAGATCGTTATTATTAACTTCGGAAAATGATTTTTTGTTTTGTTTTGCTTTTTATTACTAGATAGAGGACAGACCCTGCTGTTACTCATTTATTAAGATCTCTGTACATTTTAGGGCTTAACTTGACACCAAAACAGTCATTACTGGAGTGCGACATCGCACTTGTCTTGCAGTTGGACAGCGCTTTAGCCACTTAAAACCAAAACCCTTCTTTCCTAGTTATGAGCACAAACCTCTGAAATGGGATTTTCCACTCTTGCCGCACTAAGAGGCTTAGAGCCTTTTGGTGTTATTCACACGAATGTCTCAAGGCTCCCCTTGCATACTAACGCCCGGAGGGCCCCGCGAGGTTTCACCATCGCCGTGCGGAATCCTCCTGGTGCCTTTGGGGCGCTCACAGAGGGGTTTGGGGATGGTTTCTGGGGCTGGTTTGGCTCTGAAGTGGCGCAGAGGTGTGGTATTTTGGGAAGGAGTTGGAGAAGGTGAAAGCACCAGGTGATGGTTTGCGCTGGCAGCCTGGAATGGGCGGGGCAGTGCCGCTGTCGCCCTCCCGTGGCGGGATGCGGTACTGCACCGCCCACGCCGCTCCGCTGCCTCGGGGGAATCACACCTGGAGAAGCAAATAGTGAACTCCATCACTTGTGTGCCTTTTTTATTTTTGCACCCTCGGAAAATGAAGAAAGAGACTGTTGGAACTCCAGCAAGTTCAACGTTTCTCACTCCATAGTTTCTCGCTTTTCCTTGATATGATGGAGAGGGACTTTTTACAAGGGCGTGTAAAGATGGAACAAAGGGGAATGGATTCAGACTGAAAGAGAGTTTGGATTAGGTATTAGGAAGAAATTCTTCACTGTGAGAGTGGTGAGGCACAGGCACAGGCTGCCCAGGGAAGTTACGGCTGCCTCATCCCAGAGGTGTTCAAGGCATGGTTGGGTGAGGCTCTGAACAACCTGGTGGAAGATGTCCCTGCCCATGGCAGAATGTTGGAATTTTATGGTTTTTAAGATCCTTTCCAGCCCTGGCCATTCTATGATTCTATGGTTTTATGTATTTTTTCTGTATTGGTGCAGGTTGTGTGATAAATCACCACTGTAAATTGTGATTAATAGTGTGCAGAGATATACTAAAAAACACTCACCTCGATGAAAAACTGATAATATGCTGAAACAATAAAAAAAAGAATCTTCAGAAGTCTTTGTTTACTGAAACGTGACATTAGAGTTAGTAAACCAGATTTAGCCTTGCTGCAAAAGCAGAATGATTTTAACATGTCTGGATCACTCGAAAGACTGTTGTGAACTTTGCATAATCTTGGGACTGTAACAAAATGTTGGAAATACCCAAAGCTTTCTAAATCAAGTGTTTCATGTTAATATTTAATATCAAGATACGTGAGCTACTTCCCAAATCAATTTTGCTTTCCCTGTTAGGAGTTGAGAAGAAAAAAGAAAACATTCCCTCACTACTCTATGCACTGATAGTAGTAATAAGCTTCTAAAAGAGTCATGAGCTCTGACACTTAATCACTCTTTGTGATGAATGATTATTCAGAAGTGAAAGTCCTGCCACAACACACATTTCATTTGAGAGCTGTCACTGCACCGTGTGCTCTAAACCTCAGTTCCATGAGCTCAGGTATCCCGTCAGTTCCACCGAGGAAAAGGCACAAGCAAGGAAATATTCTTGATTTGAAAATGTCTCTGTAGTTTTGGAGCATCTTAAGAATTAAGGGCATGCCCAGAGAGATGGAGGGACCATCTCTCCACAGGCATGGTGAGCTGGTTTGCATGGGATTTGTCCCTGGCAGCTTTTGCCATCCTTTCTCTCCTCTGCCACCACATGCAGCACTTGGACCAGCGACAGCTGATTGCACTCTGTGGAAGCTGATGAGAAGGATTTTTGTGAGCCTGAACACAGAGATTCCATAGCAGCGTCAGAAATGTCCCATATCCCATATTTTGTCATAAAAATGACAAAAGACAAGGAAGTAGGAAAAGAGTTAGTGATGCTAATGATGTCCCAAGTTCTTCAGCAAAATCAGGACTCAGGCTTGCTCACAGAAAGCAGAGTAGACTGAAATGAAGAAGAAAAAAAGGCTGCAATTTAAATGAAGCAAACAGCATCTTAATAAGTTTTGGGGGTTTAGGGGTTTTTTTCCCCCATTCATTCAGATCATAGCTGGCTTTACGGTGAATCACTTTTCTGAGGAATTTATTTGTGTGTGAGCATTTTTTAAAAAACTGTCCATGATTTGTCAGTGGTAAGACAAGAAAATGGGTAAACCCAAAGCAGTGACCTGCAACTGAGGCTGGCAACCATTTACATCCTAACAAGAGGAGTCAGGAAATCCACGTCAGGGGTTCTTCCAAGTGTTGTATTCCAAGCACTTTGGTAATTCTGTGTATTCTGAGCTCATCTTTATTTTGTTATTCAGTTGAAAGTCATACCAGCAGAAGCAATATATTATGACAAGTTAATATAGTTTCTATTGCGCAGTGCCACCGCTCAAGGTGTTGTTTTCATTATAATTTTTGCCCTTAAAAATAGAGACCTATTTTGACGGCACATCTTGTCTGTCATAACAATAGAAGCTCAAGACTTTCGTTTCTAACTGTTTTCCCTCCCCTCATTTATGTAATTATGAATACCCAAGTGTGCACTACATGATAGAAAATTTTAATCCTCTTATCTCTACATTTACTCTGTGATAAAATGCATTGCTTTTTCCAAGACTGCCCACTGCTTCCTACTGGGTGGAATTGCTGCTTTTTGGAGCAGGGTATAACATTCTCAGGAAGTTTGCTGCTGAGGAGTGGCCAGATCTGAAGAGCTGCAATAAATCTTGCAAATAGGCAACTATGGTTTTAAATTGTGTTTTAATCTGTGCATGCTCAATTGTGCCATTGATCTGAGCAATGGCTACTTGGGATCTCTTATTGACCACTCCATCTGAAAAATGTATAGGACAGAAAAATAAATATTGAATATTGAATATTCAAAAAGAATATTGAAGAAAATAATTTCTGGGGTTCACTAAACTTAATAAATCTCACTGTTGTGAGATTAGAAATCTTAAATGTTTGTGAGAATTTTAAAGATGTAATGACCTTTCCCATAGCTCACCTGTTCATCATCACAGCAAATTCCTCTGAAGAAAGCGAGCCTTAAAGCTTTTCTGCTGAACATTTTGTTCTGTGGTCACTTGTGCAGTGCGTTGTCTGATATGGGACATACATTATGTGCTGAAGCTGAATATTCTTCGTAATTGAAGACAAAGCTCTTTCAGAACTTCTCATCAGTCTCTGAAGAATGCTTTGTAGACACTGATGTAAATGTTTCCTGAGAACAGGGGGGGGAATCCCCCCAAAAAAACCTCTCCGTCTGGAAGGAGAGTTCAGCCCAGCGAGTCAGAAATGGGATTTACTGGCTGGGGGCGGTGGTGGCTGGCGTGTGCTTTGGGGGTTATTTGGTTATTTTTCTTGAACTGGAGGAGGATTTAACGCAAGCCCCGCCTGTGCACCGAACCCACGGGAAGGAACTCGAGTGTCGAGCGGGGTCGCGCCGGGAGGGAGCGGAGGCGGCGGCGGGGGAAGCGCTGACCGGGGACGGGATGGGATTGGGATGGGGTGGGATGGGATGAGTGGGATGGGACGGGATGGGGTGGGATGGGATGGGCCCGGGATGAGTGGGATGGGATGGGACGGGACGGGATGAGTGGGATGGGATGCATGGGATGGGTGCATGGGATGGGGTGGGATGGATGGGGTGGGATGGGGCGGCTCCTCAGCGGCCCCCGGGCAGAGGCAGCCGCGCTCCCCCCGCCGCGCTCCGGGGCCGGGCGGGATTTCAGGGTCTCGGCCGCGCTTCTTCCGACACGTTTTAGAGACCGGGACACCGCGTTGGAGCCTCCGAGCTCCAGGAGCAGGATAATTTGGGCAGTGCCTAAAGGTTCTGCCCATTAATTAACCTGACATCGCCCAGCTCCCGTGCAGGGGTGGAGCCTTTACCGGTTTCAATTAACTTCATGCAAATTTACATTGTAATTTTCTGCAAGCAAAGCCCTTGTAAGCAACATTTTAGGGTAAGGTTTGCTGTCTTTAATTTCAGTCAAGGTGCAGAAAGATGTGTTTCTTCCACTCTTAGGTTTTCTGAGCCTGACTTGCCACAGTTTTGGATGTGTTCTGTGTTGAGGGTTCTTGTGAGCATTTGGCACAAAAGTGCTGAACAGCTTGTTGTTACTGGTGCCTGTTTCCCCCTGAAGCACACAGCACCTTTTTTAATTAAAGGCATAGCAATAAGTTAAGTGGTTAACTAGTTAACCCCTAACTAATAGAAAATATTCGCCTATTTAAAGTTTTCTTTTCAATTATGAAAGCACAAAATAATATTAATTGTGCAGTCTTTCCTCTTCTTGTTCTGTGAGAAGCTTAGAAGGTGTTACAGATTAAATAGTTCTCAATTTATTCAGTATTAGTAATGCTCATGTTAGAGAAAATAAGGCATGGAGTGGGTTACTCTGTGCACTCAGGTTATTTTTTTCCCTTTTAGTGAGATTTATTTTTCAAGTAATAACATCCAGTTAGTCAGCTATTGGGTGGACAGGCTGAATAGATTCCAGCTTTATAATGTTAATGCACGTTATGAGTGGCCTGAGTAATAATGGATGACAGTGCGCATTCAATCAGAGAGGACGCCTGAACCACTCCAGAGTGACTCTGCTACATGCTTTGGGGAGGACATGTGGTTTCTCCATAATAGGAGAGAGCCTGGTAAATGCAAAAAGCTCCTGGGGAAATGCACCTTTGTTTTTCCAAAGAACACAGGCAGGCAAAGCCTTAGAATCGCAGAATCATAGAAAAGGACCTTAAAGATCACCTAGTTCCAAAATGCCCTGCCGTGGACAGGGACACCTTCCACCTAGACCAGGTTGCTCAGAGCCCTGTCCAGCCTGGCTTTGAATATCACCAGGCATCCACAACTTTTCTGGGCAACCTGTCCACCCTCACAGTTGGATTAGATTCCTAATATCGGATCTAGCCCTCCTCTCTTTAAGCCTGAATCCATTCTGCCTTGTCCTGTCACTCCAGGCCCTTGTAAAGTGTCCTTCCCCATCTTTCTTGTAGCTCCGTTTAGGTACTGGAATGCCACAACTGGGTCACCTCAAAGTCTTCTCTTTTCCAAGCAGAACAATCCCAATTCTCTCCACTTTTCCTCATAGGAGAGGTACTTCATCCTCATAATCATCTTCATGGCCTCCTCTGGACTTGCTGCAACAGGTCCATGTCTTTTCTGGAGATGACTTCTCCTCCTAATTAAATACCTTGACATGTGTGATGCCATACCTTCATTTATGGATTTTGTGGCTTTCTGCTTCTGGGAAATCTAAGGCTTACTCCACAGAGAGTCTGTAACTATTATTCAGAAACTGAGCTCTGCTATGGATCTTAAACTGGAAAAAGTGAAGCAGTTGTGGATTGATACTGAAAAAAACTGAACGAGACAGCAGCAATCCTCTAATCTGGTAGTGTTGAGTTAGCATGAATGATACTTGTCAGATGTCCCTGTAAGTATGAGCTGACACTTGTTTATTCCTTGCTTATTTAGGCACAAGCATTGTCTCATAAAGCTGCGGAAGTCCTCATTGGAAATATACAGGGACTTTTTCAACCAATGATGAGAATAGGAATTCATCTGCTCTTCATTTTTTTAGTGTAATTATTTACGTGTACATCCGACATTTGGAAACTTTAGCTGAAATTAGTCTCTCTTAAATGTGTTTGTCACTAAGATTAAATGGGTTCCAGTATATTTGTTTCATGTAGTGGAGGAGGAGGAGGGGAAGTAACATTTGAAAGTTATCACTGCTTGCCTAAAAGCATACAATGCTACCATATGTCCGGAGGTTCTACATCATTTATTAAGATGAGAAAATAACCCAACCACTCGTACTTTGAACAAGATATCTAAAAGTGAAGCAGTATTTCCCTGAGAATGATACTGTGCAGTCTGTGCAGTGTAGGAGAGGTAAGAGTGGTTGATAATCTCTAGACACAATGTTGCCAAAGAGCAATAAATCAGGTCTTTTTAAGCTACTCTGTGAACTGGAATACTTCAATGTACCAACACCACTTGCCTTTCAGGCTTGACTGAGCAGACATATTTTAAGATGTTTGTTACAGTGTATTTTTAATCTAACCTGCTTCCCAGAACATTTAATTGTGGAGGTGTGTAAGTGGTTAGCTGTCCTGGACTTCGGTGCAGGACACTCAGAGCCTGCAGGAAATCAAAAGATTCCTGGGCATGAGGTATAATACATCCTGCCAAACTTTGCTGCATCTGTCTCAGGAGGACTGCTGTGGGGCAGGAAGGTGCAAAGAGACCTCCAGGAATATCTAAATGTTCTTCCACCTTCCTTATGTGTGGATTCTGCACGTGCAGCCAGAGTGCCCTTGGACTGCTGATGCTCCGTGTGCAGGGACACTTTGGCTTTGGGGCAGGTTTAACTGAAGGATTCTCCTTGTGAAATGGAGCAGTTTGGGTGTTGGAGGCAAGGGACATTCAATAACATAGCTGACTGACGTCTGTGACATGAAGGAAGGAAGATGTGCTGATCACTCTGTGTCTGCTCTTGGAGGGTTTTTAGTAAGCTGTTCACATGTGTTTTTCCCAAGCAGAGATCTGTGAATGGGGTCTTTAGGCTGCTGAGCAAACAGAGAGCTTAAAGAGCTTTGATGGGGAGTTACCCAGGTGCCACTTTTGGGACTATTGCCAGACAAATAGAAAGATTGTGCAGAGTTCCAGTCTGCCCATTCAATTGTAGCAATGGCTGTGATGTGGCTCCCTTTACAAAGCGGTGGGTGCATAAGAGAAAGGAAATGTAGGGGTATAAAGGAGTGAAATCATCCTTGTGAACCTGGAACTTTCTTTTTTTGGGTGGGTTTGTTGGGGTTTTTTTTTGTTTGTTTTGTTTGTTTGTGGGGTTTTGGTTTGTTTGGTTTGGTTTTTGTGTTGTTTTGTTGGTTTGGTTGGTTTTGGGTGGTTTTTTGGGGTTTTTTTTTTGTTTTGGTTGTTTTTGGTTTTTTTGTGGGTTTTGAGGTTTTTTCCCCCTTTAGCTGCTGCTCTGCTGTTGATGATCCCTCCTACACACACACAAACACACACACATCCCATGCTGGTCCTTGCTCTCCAGCTAGAGGTTGATAGCATTTCCACAGGAGCGTTTCACAATTGTCCCTGAGTGTGTGGGGGTGATGATCAGACAAGGGAAGTTATCTCCCTGTGCCATATTTGCCAAGGCTCTCCCTGAGAAATCCTGTAAGCAAAGACCCAGCCAACACAGCCTCTCATACAGTGGTGATTTCAGGGTGGATAAGATTAGGATAACGCAATCTCTGCTCTTTCTCCAAGTCCTGCTTAGCCAGATTGCCTGAAGATTTTTCTTAGGACAAGGTAGCCAGCTTAGAGCAGAGGATTTAGTATGGCTGAAGTGCTTTTTGTTTGGAAGAGAGTGTTTCTGTTGATCTTCTCCACATCTGCGTGGAGCAGATCTTCAAGATGTCATTTGTGGTCATTGTTTTCCTAGAGAAACGTTTCTGCCCAAGCAGACTTGGCCACAGTCATGTCAGAGCAGCCAAGGTATAAAATGGGGTGATGTACCCAGACCTGGCCATTCAGGCAGGTCACAGGAGGTTAGCATTGTCCCTGCTCGAGCACCTGATTGCTGAGCAGGTCTGGATCACCTGGCAGCCCTCGTTTGGAATCTTGCAGAGGGGTCTGGGCTGCCTGTGGAAGCTCAGAACCTCGGGCTGGGAAGCAAAGTGTCTCAGCTCTGTGCAGGAGGAGCTGACTTGCTTTGTTCTGCATCTCAATTCTAGGTGAAGTCTCACTGGGAGCTCTCCAAACCAGGCTCCCCACGTTTTGTTGGGCAGCTCTTTGCAGGGTTGATTGTGCTGGCTCTTTTGATTGCTCATGTCACACACAGAGGGTTGGAAAGAGTGGTATTACAGACCAGACTCTGCTTTTTAAAGTATGTGTTGGCAGTTTTGCTCAACATCTTTCAGGGACAGTCATGCACAGCTGTCCAGGCTGCCTCTGGTGCACCGTGTGGGGAGGAACCAGTTGGATCCTTGGCTTTCCATCTGTCTTTTATCTTTTAGCAAGAAGTCTTACCTCAGCATCTCTTCTTTTTTCTTTTTTTTTTTTTTTGCTTTGACAAGTATAGAGTATATTTTTTATCCATGCACTGCACACAGAAGTACAGGTGTGTTGTCAAAGTTGTATGCAGATTATTCAGCACAGTGAAGTAACTGCGAGATACTTTCACATGACTCCAGAGAATGGAGGAATTCCATGCTGGCTGAGCAATACAGCATTTCTCAACCTTAGTGGCAAGGGAATTTTGTAAGGTGTTTTTTATTTTCCCCTCAGTAATAGAGCTTGATTTGTTTGAACTTTAATAGTTGGGGTGGAAAAAAGCAACTGGCTACATCCCATTTTTCAGCTCAGAGAACTTACACAGAATTACTGCTTGTAAATTTAAGTGATGTTTAGATTGTTAAAGAACAAAGTGATTAAATTATATGATTTGGATCCTCTGAAGTCTTTCTAAAGATCTGAGTGTTGTTTGGTTTCGGTATGCTTGCTTTAGTGTTTGTTAGGGCTCTTCATAAACAAAATACAAACATTATCTTTATTACTCACAGTGCTGCTGCATACTTGCGGTTTAGGTTTTGCCAACTATTTGCATTGTATAGCCACAGACTCTGTCTGGGTATAAACAAAACAAAGCCTTTCTGTTCCTATCAAGACTTGTTTTTTCAATTAGGAGCATTAGTGCATCGTTAGGTAAAGAGGTAAGATTATGTCTGCGTGTGCGTGACCCTCCTCGAGTCTGAAGTGGCAAAAAACCACATCAGAATAGATTTACGTGTGTCTTATTAGCCATGAGCACCCACAGCATGATTAATGCTCTGCAAGAGAGACAGACAAGGCTGTCTCTGCCCCTAGAAGCTCACAGTCTAGCGCTGATAAGACTTGCCTTGTAATTTAGGAGGTGTGAAATTAATTTTGCGTTTATTAGTATTGTGACCCTCCTCTGGATGCAGGTCTGGGGTGCAGAAGCAGTGGTAGGCACATGAATCAGCCTGCACTGGCTTCACTAATCCATGCAAATCAAATGCCTCCTGTTAGCTCTGTAAAAGGTGCCAGATCAGAATTTGTCTGTGCTCAGGCTTCTCTCTCCTGGAGCATGCCTTGAAACAAATTTCAGATAATGGTTTCAGGGATCACAGGGTAATTTAAAAAGCTCACCTGTGCATCCATTGTGACCTCACCAAAACTCATAATCCCGGACTTGCCTTTTAAATTACAGGGCAGGAATAAAAAAAAAATGCTTGGAGGGCAAGCAATAGTTTGTACCCCATGGCCACATTGTGTTTTGGAAGAGGAAAATTCTTTATTTATTATGAGTGTTATGTTCCTGACTACGACTGCCATTTCCTCACATCCCCACACACTCCCTTTCCTACAGCTTTTCTTCATAGGATTGGAGAAACACAAAATGTGTAATTGTGCAGAAGTATTTGTGCTTGTCCTTGATCATGTTCCATCCCATGCTTCAATTGTATTTGCAAGTGCTGGCATTTTCAAATGGAATTTCCCATCTTTTCTTGAACTGTTCCAGCAATTCTGAAAATGTGAAGGATGTGTGACTTTTTTGAAGCAAAACAGAACTTCTGTTTTCAAAGGCTACTTTCAGAAATATTTCTTAAGCCATTAAAGTAAATAAATAGTAGTAATATGTGTACTAATTGAAAGCCGTTGCATTTACAAGAGGTTTTTCTACAAAAAATCTGTGGTGTTTAGATAAATCCCTAATGATTTTTGCTAAGTGCATAAGTATATTATTTTCTGTACTTGGATGAGAATTACTCTCTACCTTTAGTATGGTTTTGTTGCCAAGTGCCTAGATAAAAGGCTCTCTTTAAATTTGTCACTGAGGACAGTTGAGAAGAGCTGGTAGAAAATATACGTTCTAGCAGCTACTTAAAAACCTCATAGCTAAAATTTAAAAACGAGATGAAATGTATAATAATAGTATTAAAACATGATTAATATCTGGGACTGAGGTATAAGAGCTTTTCTGTTTAGTGGCTGAGAATGTTACTGCTCTGATCAATATTGGTATGCAGTGATTTTTTGCCAAAGAAAAATGTTCTTTTCCTTTCTGTACCTTTCTAACACTTGCAAGAAATAGCAGCTATTTGCCATGGAAAGCTGGGGAATTAACTTTACCAAGTGATACATATCATTTATAGGACAGTTTAAAGTCCCTACTAAGCTCTGCCATTGTATGCCAAAATAAAGAGGATGGACATTTGAGAATGGTTTCTACACAGTAAGTTGAGAAATAATTTAACCAGAATGCAAAAAAGCCCAACAACCCACGGCCTGTGGTAATCTGTTGTGTAATAAATAAAGATGACCACAGCTTATGGTAAAAATGCTGGTTTATCCTTCAGGAAAAGATATTAAGCATCTTCTCTGGTTAACTTTCTGGCAACTTGCATTTATTTCTAGTTGGAGCTTATTCTTCATTGCAAGTAAAATTAGGAAACATCAGTGATTTTTGTCTTGAGGAAACTGAGGAGGAATTGACATTCTTTGAGGTCATGAATAAATAGAAAAAAAATATATTCTTATTATGCCACCAGACCATCTCAAATACTGGTTGCCACAGTGAGAATTGCAGGAGGAATTTCTATTGCTGTGTTTTGAGGGAGATTTTTAAAAGTTTGTTGGAGAGTTCCAGTTGCTGTGTTTCAGAGAGTGATTCCAGTGGGTGCTGTTGTCTAGTAGTCCCTCAGTCCTGGATGGTTATTTCAAAAACGTCTTCTGTGTTATTTTGCTCCCCCTCACATGTCCTGCCTATGGAGTGAGGCTGTGAGATGCTGCAAGGCTGAGATAATCCACATGGGGTGTATTGAATCTGCTCTCACCAAGCACTGCAAAGTTGTCTGGCTTTGGGTCCTACCTGTTAAAGCTGGGGTGAACCTTGTGCTGAGTGATGCGATACAAAAAGGAGGAACCACCTTCCATGAGGTAGCAAGGAGGTTATTGGGGCAGCAACTTTGGGTTTGAGATGGTCAAAGTGGGTCTTCCAGAGGGCTGAGGGAATTGTTTCCCATTTTCTTCCTTCCCCAACCACGGAAAGTCACAGCAGCTGCAGTGGGCTCGGCAGAAGTTTTTCTCTCTTGTCTCGGGAACCGAGTCCTGAGGCTGGTGGTTCAGCTGGATTCCTGAACATGCTGTATCCCCGTCCTTTATCCAGAGAGTTTTACTGGGCACGTGCAAGGGAATTACTATGGGAAAGATCTGGAGTTGTTTAGGGGGAGGAATTGATTCCAAATGATGCCTTGCTGTAGCTTTATTGTGTTTTTTCAGACGAGGAATTAAACAGCATTTTTCATACTAGAAGCTTGGAGGCAAAGGCTCACAAACTTTTTAGTTATCAAAATCAATGGTTCCTTTCTAGTACAAAAATACATATATCATCAGTTATCTATCTATCTATCTATCTATCTATCTATCTATCTATCTATCTCAGTAATTAGTAATGCATGGGTTTGTTCCCAAGTATTTATGTTGGCCTCTTTAGAAGAGGTTTTATGGTTAAGCCCCTTATGCTTTTCCCAGTATCTCATAGTTAAATGGCTATTCCAAAGTGTAAAAAACCCAGTGTTCAACACTCATTTTTCCATGACCTAATCTCACTCTTACAGGAAAAGACAAAGGGATATTGAGTGTTTCTCTGTTTGGCTTATTCACTAAATAAGTTGTCTTTATTAGAATGCCTAATAAAGCATCTTGCTAAAGTGGTAAATCATGTATTCCCTGGACTTGAGCTAGTCCTGACTGAAGAGACTACATGTGGTCAAATATCTAATTTTAATATTAGCAGCAGTCTTTTTACCACTGGAGCAAAAGGGTTCTAACAGATGAAGAAAGATTTTGTTCAAAGATGCTAATCCTTCCCTTGTTTATTAGGAAAAAATTAATGGAAGAGGAAAGTAATTGAAAGGTTTTATTCCTGTGAATTTTAATTGGATTATATTGATTAACAAAATTGCTGCATCTTACAGCAGAAACTTTTACAAGAGGGCAGTAATTGTAATTAATTTTTTAGTCTGTGCCACATATTTGGATGATAGCTCTGATTCATGCTATTATATTTTCTCTTCCTTCACCCACAGCAAAACACATTTAATTTGATTCATACCCTTACCAAAAAAAAAAAAAAAAAAAAAAAAAAAAAAAAAAAAAAAAAAAAGGCAAAATGACTCACATGGTTAGATTCAGCTCTTGGCATAAAACCCTGTCCTCCTCCATCTCCCCTTCTCCCACCCAAACCTCCCCCACCCTCACCCACTGTATATTTATGTCACGTAGTCTGAAAAAGTTGCTTTAGAAACAGAGCAAATGAAATCCTTCTCCAAGCTGCCATGTACTGATGTTGATATTAGTCTAACAAGACTTCCTTTTCTCAAGTGCCATGGAGGCAGCAGCAGTACTCTGGTTTTCTTGTTACTTTAGCAGACAAAGCACTGCACTGGCCTTGAGGTCGTGCTTACTTTTAAGAGTTCAGCAGAGCTGCACAAGCGACACTCACATGGTCAGGTTCTTGTATTTGTGAGTCTATCTTCGAAAAAAAAAGAGGAAAAGTCTTTGAAGAAAACTGTATATAGGGATTTTTTGTTGAAGTGGAATGCCAGAAGACCTTGCTTGAATATTATTTGTTCCTGAATCAGGCTTAATTTTGCGTCCCTTAACAAGCTTTTTTCCCAAGAAGAGATAAAAGCTGCAGGGCTTTCCTTAGGCAAATGTGTGGCAGTGTGTGGTGTTTCCTACAAGCTCGTGCCAGATTCCGCCGTGGATGGGAGGTGGAAAGCTCCTGTCTCACCCACCGCTGGAAACACAAATGTTCCAGCTCTGCCCGTCATTGTATCTGAGGAGCCGTGTTCCCTAAGAGCTGAGCACAGCTCAGGTCCTGTGATCACACACTGCGAGCATTCTAAGGAGATGTTTTTATACGTGAAAAAAGAGATGTTTACAGGGAGCTGGGTATGTAGAGGTGGTGCAGTCCAACAATCCCAGTGGAAATCAGGAGCAGCTCAGAGCCTGTGAAACACTGACGTTGTGTTATGTGTATAACACTGAGCACGGAGGGACTTTCCTGCACACAGATGCTGTGAATCACTCACAGCAGGTACCAGAACTTGCATAAGCTGGTGGGAAAAAAGTGCACTTTCAGCCAAGCATGCTAATACAGCCCTTCCACTTTCACTAGAAGAGACAATAGGGGATACCTTAAGGGTAAATATCAAAGAGGATTGAATTTCAGGGTTATTTTTATTTGTGTGTTTTGTTTGGCGCTTTTTTTTTTTTTTTTAATAAAAGGTTCTCAGCGCCTAGATCACTTGTTTACCCAAAGGAAAAATAACAAACGTGGACTTGCTCACTTCTAGCTAAATAATGCAGGTTTCTTTATATCTGTGCTTACAAGCTTTACTTTCCCATAGTATCGACGGGAAGGGGATCTGTAGGGGAGAAAAGAGAAAATTCATTTCTTCCTCCTCTCCCTGACCTCCTCTGCTTCTGCATGGCACTACAAGGAATGATATGTACGTTCACACGCGTCCGTGGTCTGTGACTTCTCCTGGTTCACACGGGTCCTGGTAGAGCTGGGAGCTTCCCCGTGGGCTGGGCTCTTCCCTGGGGCAGAGGAGGGCCTTGGGTGCAATTAGCATTGAGGGTGGTGTCAGCTTTACTGGGGAGCTCACTCCCTTCCTCAGGGAAACACCAGAGTTGGAGCATCTGCTTTTTTTCCCCCAGTCCCGAGGTTCCACATCTTTAGTCCAGGTCACAAAGTACTGTTGGAAATAAACCTAGAGTTGGAAATAAACCTAAACCAAGTGCTCTTGCAGATACGGTTCTGTGTTGCCTCTCCTGCCTCATGGCTTGATGCAAGATGGGAACAGCTTGGGCTGTCTGACACCCCTGGGGACACAGGAGTCCCTAAGGTGTGGTGGGTGGTGGCCTTTGGCAGCACTGTGGAGTGCTGAAATCTTGACGGGATCTTCTCACCTGTGTTGTCAGCTGGATGGCCCCTGTGTCCAAAAACAATGACCAATGTCCAGTACCAGTGTTGTCCTGTCCCTGTGTCCCAAACCAATGACCAGTGTCCAATACCAGTGACCAATGTCCAACAGCAGTGTTGTCCTGCCCCTGTGTCCAGTCCCAGTGACCAATGTCCAGTCCAACACCGACGATGAGTGTCTCAAAAATGATCAGGCAACTTTTCCATCCAATTTGGACCAAGAAATAAAGGGGAGAAAATCAGAAGAGAAAAACTTTTGAGGATAATTGCTGACTACAGTAGGAAACAGTCGCTGCTCAAACAGTAAAGAGGAACAGGTCTCCTGAGGAAATGTCACAGAGGGAGAATAGGTGGGAGATTTGCCTGTGAGGGTGAAGAAAACAGTGCCTTCTCTCTCATATTCTCATTCTCTGCCTTCCTGCTCTAGTTGGGTTTCTGTGTTAAAGCACCCAGAGAACACAACAGAGGGAATCCACGTGAACTTCAGTCATGTCTGAATGGCCAAGCTGCTGGAATTAGACAATCACTGCCAGCAGTTTAGTGATGCACCTTTCTGCATTCTGATTCTGCAGTAGGACAAAAGTCCCAGCCTCTGACCCTGAAAAAACCCACTCAAAATGCTACCACCACCAACTATACTGATTTTACCAGAGAGTATTTCTCAACAGTGAGGAAAACAATGAAGCACTTCTTATCCCATTAGAGACCAGCTGCAATAATTTTTCAATGTCCCTGTTTTTGCCACATGGAAGGTGACTGTAGATGATGCAGCTCAGCAATAGGTTGGAATGAGATGCACAGTGTGCTCCAGGAGATGTGCATAGGATAGGGAGCCAAGAGCTCCTTAGGTGCAGCTCACTTCCTGATGGAAACTCCTGTGATGTTGGTCAAGACATTTTACGTATTCCTGGCCTCTCATTTTCTAAAGGAGACTAAAGACTACCATTTCACAGGATATTTTGAGGATTTACCTTAAAATGTACTTCTGAAGTATTTATAATGGTTAATCAGCTTTTCCATTATGGAGTACTTATGTTATTTGGCTGGCTTCAGCTACACGAATTCACACAAATGCTATACATAGAATACTTTGGGGAATATTCTGTGTTTGGCTCATCTGAGTCACGGTTTCCATTCAAAAGAACTGATTGTTCAATCTAAATTATTTTCATGAAGAACCTCATAATAAATGCTTTGGGAAGAACGCAGAGATGGAGTGTGATAAAATTGTTAGCATAAAATATCTCATCAGAGTCGAAGGCAGATATGACTGCTGCCTACCAGCGAGCTGCAGAATGGAAGAATGGGGGCATTTGTGGTGTAGCACAGGAAAGGAAAAGCACTGTTCTAGCAAAGAGAGGACAATGCAGATCACTTCATGTTGTGCCAGCGCTGGCCCCAAATAAGTTTAAGATGGAAATTTTGGAAAAAAAAAAAAAAAATCCAAACCATCAGAAGTGACTTCTAGAACAACCTTTCAATTGCAGGAGTTGTGAGGAAGCTGGAACTTTTTTTTCCAGATGGGGATAGAGTCACATTTATAAAGTCCTCAGGGAGGTGTTGGCTGGTTTGCTTTCCAGTTCCTAATTTCTGCAGCTCCACCTGTTGTCTTACGTCTCATATTCAATTCTGGAATCTATCATTAAAGTTCCAGCGAAGGTGGACTGTGCATCTCCCATTTTTTATGTTAATAGAGAACCCATGGCTATTTTTAAGAGAGATTATTCACTGTCTGCTAAGAAATGGAACATGTTATTCTCCATAAACTATCTATCTGTTATTTAAAATCACTTACTGCTGTATGTTCACAGACAGCTTTATAAAGTATCTTGATCTCTTATTCTAGTCAAATAACTTTAAATCAAAGATTAAAAGTACCCCAAAAGGGGGTACTTGTGATCATTTTCTTTATAAAAATTACAGTAGATGAAAAAACGATACTGAGTTTTGTATGTACGCAGTGTGAAATTTTTATTAATCCATCTGCCTTTAATTAAACATAACTTTTTTTGTTATCCTCATGTTATTCTAGGATAGGATGTTTTGTCATTTGATGGTTTTGTTGGTCTATGGAATAGTCCAAAAAATTGAAAATGTGGTTAGATTAGTTTTCCCTTGGGTTTGACCTCAGTAAACTTATCTTGTGGTCCCACTAGATTTCTCTTTACTGTATTTGTCACCTCCAGACAGTCGTTGTGCGTTAATTAATACAATGTGAAACAGAGGAGGGGGTGGGGAAGGGAACCGGGTGTTTTCTGTTCTGGTGGGGGTTTTTTCCCCTACCCCTTGAGAGCAACTTTGAGTCATTCCTCTCAGAGATCCTACTCCCGCTGCTAAAGAGGGCTGTTGTTCTGCGGAACCGGAGGGTGGGGGAGAGGCGACTTGAGTCATCTCGGCTGGTTTGTCCGGCATACGTTTCCTGCCCATAAATTGGGATTGGCAGGGCTTGTCAGTGGCACGCAGCCTGGCCCCTCGTTCCGGCTGTGCCTTGGACGGCGTTCGCTGCTGTGCCCGTGTGATGTTCGCGGCCACACGTGTTTCTTCAGGGCGGGAGAGCGAGGATGCGGCGTGCCTCGGCGGCATCTCCGACCTCGGAGGTGTTGGCCCGTGTGTCCGTGCCGGGTGTGCGGGCAGGTGAGGTTCTCGGCATTGCTTTTGAGCCAGCCTGGTTTTTATACCCCTGCTCGTCTCCTCTCGCAGCAGTTCCTCACCATTAAAACGTGGAGCATTAATTAGCACAGGCGCTTTTTTTTTTTTTTTTTTTTTTTTTTTTTTTTTTTTTTTTTTCTTGCGGGAGTCTTTTCTGGCACGGGGAGGGGGGGCTGTTAATCGCTAATGGCTCAATATAATAATGCCTTTCAGTAATTCCATTTCTTTATGGACTCGTGTCATCCGCCGCGCGCTGAAGTTTTTTCAGAGCAGCGCCGGCACGTCGCTCACCATCAGCCTTTGCTTTGCGAGCCGCTTCCAGCTTATACTTGAAAATATATCTGTGTATATGTATGTATATATATATATATATATAGGTAACAGACAGGGCTTCTTTGGCGGTGAGGCGGGAGGTGCCGCTTTGCCCCCGGCGGGGGGAAGCGAGCGAGGCGATGGCCGCGGTGGCTGTGTAAACCCCAGCTCGGGGGCGAGGATTAGCGTAATGTGCGCCAGACATTCCTCCCGCGGAGATGCTGGCCGGTGCTGAATGCGGCCGTGTCTGTGTGAGGCGAGGGAGTTTCCTGCTTTAAATCACTGAGCAGGCTCCGGCTGGGCGTTCCCGCTCCCGCTCGCTGCCCTTTTTTTTTTTTTTCTTCTTTTTTTTTTTTTCCTTCCCCCTCAATGAGTGTCCTTTGTGTAACCCCGCTAATTCAGAAAATTCTCCGCCGTAATTGGAACTGCCCCGTCACGTGGGCGCCGCCCGCCCATGGCCGCCCTTAATTGGCGGGTCGCTATAAGAGCGGAGCGCGGCGGCGGCGGGCGCTGCTCCGCGCCGCTCCCGCGGCCTCTCCGTGCCCCGGGACCCCGAGCGCTGCGGGGCCGCCCCCCGGGGCTGCCGGGACCCTGCTGTGAGCTTGGTGTGAGCCTGCCGTGAGCCTGCTGTCAGCGCCCTGGTGAGTGCGGAGCGCTGCCCGCGGAGCCGCGCTGTGCCGGGGAAGGGCAGGGGCGCACCTGCGGGGGGAACGCCGCGGGCTCCGCGCTTCTGGCCCTGGGCAGAAGCGGTTCCTCGGGGCCTTCTCCGCCCTCAACACGTGTGTCCGCGATTTCCTGGTGGCGGGGAAAGTCCTTTCTCCTCGCCCCGGCGGCGTTCAGGTGCGGGCGGCGCTGGGCGGAGGGAGGGTGCCCGGTGTGCGGGAAGGCTGCGGGCGCTGCCGGTTTGCTTTGCCATTGTGGGGTTTTTGGGTTTTATTTTTTTTTTTTTTTTTCGCGTGTAGAAACTGAAGTGACTTTAAATCACGAGCTGAGCGTGATCGCTTTGCGTTCTGCGTGTTAAAACTAGATATAACTTCCCACGTGCCTGTTACTTAATATCCTCTCAGTGTTTAGGGGGAAGGAAAAAAAAGTAATGTACTTCAGCGACACAATTCTCTTCAAAGCAGAGATATAGTGATATATAAATATAGTAGCTATTCAGAATGTCGGTTTTTGCCAGACTTCCGACTGTACTGCGATCCTAGAAACCATGTTACCATGTGAGTGCTTATGAAAACCTTTCTTTCAATTATATTTAAATGCTGTACATTAATTGCTGCATTGAAAACTATCTCCAAGTCAGATGGGAAACAGTAGTGCCTGTAATACATTGTAGACCTTGCATTTGGTCAATAAGTTAAGAATGGATATATTATGTGGAAGTTGTAACCCATGTTTCAAATCTGCTGTTAAACTTTGTAAGCTTTATTTTTACTTTCTTTTGAGCTGTAAGTTATTCATTATGCACGTGGAAAGATCTTTGGTGAGAGGTTAAAAGGTGTCATGCAGAGTATGGTCTTCTCCATTGGTTCTGATGCACAAAACGCTGTTTCTTATTTTAAGTTGCTTACTTTTATCTGTCTCAGATCCCCGTGTGAAGATTTTTCTAAAAAGGGGGGAAAAAAGAAACTAGCTCGTCTTGAGATTACATTTCTGTTATGAAGCTTGTCTTAATTGTTCAAAGGCCTTTCTCTCTTTCCTAATACAATTTTCGGAAGCTCTTTGAACAATGCTGTGTATAAAAATAGAGCTCAAGGTTGTTGTGTAGCTAAGTTTATTGCAAAAACGAGTAGGAAATGTCTAATAAGAGAAGCAATAAAAAGACTAGATGGTGAGATAAGCGTGTCTTCCAGAGGCACTCTGGCTTCACAATTCGGGAAGAATGTAATCCAACTTCTGCTGTCGGAGTCTCCTCCTTAGCTCAGGTGTGGCCGGGCACCATCTCAGGGAAATGTTCTGTTTTCAGGCTGGAGCACAGGGCTGCGAGGTTCTGTGATTGTGGTGGGGCTGGGGAGCAGCTCCCTGCAGCTGGGTACGTTTTTACTTATAGATTTACCAATTAAAATTCCAGAGGAAGAATTCATAAGGTTAGCATTCTTCCCAGAGGTCCCCCTGCTCCCTTCCCCCCACTCTCCCAAAATAAAAAGCGCATACTACTCTGTTGAAGTAGTCAGGGCTTGAAAAAAATTGAACTGCAGTCGATTTGTTGTCTATTATTAAAATGATCAGTCCCCTCCCACTGGGTTTTGCTCACCTGTTTTGAAATACTTGTATGAGGTGAGGGCTGACTGATTGAAGCATAAGCTGAAATTTCGAGAATGAAATAAACATGTTCCAATCAAATTCTGTTTAGCTCATGTCTGTTACTTGTACTTTGTTTGTGTCATGCTGTTGACTGTTCCAGTTTATTCATTAAAAAAAAAACCCCTCTTACGTTTTGTAGTATATGATCTCATGCAAAACCACATTTTACTCTCATTCTGTTAGTAAGTTTTGCTGTCTGATTTCTGTGAGCATATGTAATGAAAATATTAGTCTTAGAAAAAGAAAATGCCTGGAATTACAAAATGCTTTGGAGGAATCTGAAACTTTTAACTGCAACAAGTAAATTTTGTTATGTGTCATAATAACAGTTTTTACTGATTATTGCTGGTGGTGTTGCCTGACTGATGTAGAGAAGGGCGAACATGAGGAATACATAAAATTAGCTTTAGGGGGGAGTTTGTTGTAGTTTTGTGTGAGCTTAGATGCTGAAAGGGTTAGGTGGCTGGTTCACCTCTGTCTGCGATTTATTCAGTTGTTTGGTAGCACTTTAGCAGTGTGTGGATTCTGTGCAATATTTTGATTATGTGGACAGCAAGACAGTGTGGAGATACCTGTTGTGACAGAGCAGCACTGCGTGGTGACACCCAGAATTGTCAGACAGCAGCAAGTTCTAGACTCTAATTTGGGTATTCTTAGACCATGTGCTGGTGCCTGTCACATTCCTCTCCTCTTTCACACACACACACACCAAAACCTCCTGGATAGTGATAATTTTTTGCTGCTTAATGGGTTTTTCTTGAGTGAAAGAGCAGAAATCATTACAATAGCTCCAGTGAGCTGTTGGAACTTCAGATGTGTGGTGTGTACCACTGTCACCCTGTAGCATCTTGAACTGGTTGGGTTCCACAGGTCATTTCAGTGTCTGAATAACGCAGTGCACGCTCCCAAGTGTGGCAGGGAGGGATTGCTTTTGGCAGTGCCATGCTTCCCCATCTCCTAGACATAACTCTTTCCCCTGCCCAGGAATTGGGGGCTTAGTTGGCTATTGCACTTCTATTTAGCTTTAACTCAGGGAAAGATTTTAATAGGCAAGGATGCTTCTTTCCAGTCCGTGAAGTTATGTTACATTTATTACGTGGCAAAGGAAGGAGTTGCCCTTTAGATTACTTTACTTCCCTGCACTTCTTTGAGCAAAAATTTCCCCTTTATATTCTAGTTGTATTGAGGTCTGAAAAGTGGTTTCTTTACATGGCATCTGTTCTCTACATGTGCAGAAACACTTTGTTCACCCATCTGTAATTTTAATACTGTAGACCGTTCTTCTGCCCCTATACTTGTTAGAAATGCAATGTAACATGGTTGGAGTAATTTTCTTTGGGGGTTATGTTTGATTTGTTCTTACAAGTTACTTGACACAGCTGAAAAGTTGAACTTGTGTTACTTGTTTGCTTGGGGTTTGTGAGAAAGAGGAAACATCTTTCAAAAGACATGTGTAAGAGACGTAGCAATTTTATAGGCTTGTGATAGGCTGTTAATATTTCTTTAAATGTCTTGTTGTAAATCCTCAGCACCAAGAAAAATAAGTTAAACCTAAGCTGCTACATAGACAGACTGAGGTGGAGTGCATATCTAAATCCTCCTGTCTCCTACGTATGATAAATATGATTTATCATTGGTTTCAGTTCATAATGCCAGAACATCATCATCAACTCATTTCTGTGAAGATCTTGTATTGCTCATAAAGGCTGATGAGCAGTAGAGATTTAAATCAAGTGATTTACTGGTACAAATAGCAGTATCTTCAAAGTTCAACAGTCTCAGGACAGAAAATCTGCTTTTATGGTTCAGAGGGATGATGTAAAGTTCAAGACTGAATTGACTCAAGCAACCTTACAGAGCTGCTGGATGGCTTTGGAGCTGATGATGGAGTGATGACCTACAAATTGTTCTTTCACTTTCACACCTTTTGTCTGGTACATAGGAGATTGTCTGGACCACCATCCTGCCCAAATGGTTTGGCTGACAGTTTTTAAGCAGGTCCTGGTGGCTGTGTTTCTGACCTGTTCTCAGAGATAACTGACACGGGCCTCTTGTGCAACTCCCAGCAGAAAACTTTGCCTTGTCGAGGCTTGCCTAACAATACAGATGCTGCTGAATCTGACTGTTCCTGGTGATAAATTTGAACTGAAACTATTTGTCCCAGAAGAACATTTTAAACCTCCTTTTCAAGTTTGTGTGCTATTATACCCCCACAGTGTCTCAAAAGTCAGATCATCGTGTTGCCTAAACAGAGATTTGGAAAGGTGGGACTGGGTGTGGCTCACAGGAGAACACACTCTGTAATCTCCTAGAAATGATTCTTTTTTTGAGTCTGATTTCTTTATAAAGGTGAAAACTTTTGTCTTTCACTGTAATGTACAACAGCCAGATTATGCTGTTGTAAGCATCCAAGTTTAGGGAAGAAACTGTGGCTGTTCTTTTAAAGAATATACTATATTGGCACAGCTCAGGCTATGTATTATAAGATGAGGTATTGAACCAGAGAAACTAATGATCTGACAGAATTATTGCCTAGAAACACTGAGCAAGCAACATGTTTTTCAAATGGAAAAACTCGCTGATTTTTTTGTATAGCCCTGTTCAGATTCTTCCCTACGTCTAAAACGTGTTTTATTTCTCTGTGAGAGCACAAATAAACTCAAGAACATCTCAACCATCAAGAAGTTTTCTAGGCTGTGCTCTTACTAGTGGTTGCATCCACGTTGAAAATTTCTGGCTGTCTGCAAAGATTTTTGCAGATGAGGGAGAGCAAAACCCCCTTCATTTTGAATATGTGAGCTCTTACTCCTGTTACAACAGGACGTGCTTGTTGTTAGCACTAGGCAGTGATGTAACCCTCCCAGTGAATCTGCAGACTGGAGTTATTCCCTACATAATGAGATACCAAAGTCAACATCCTGAAAAATATTATGTTGGCTTTCTAGTGGTCACTCTACTCTCCATCTTTACAATAATGCTGCCTAATACATGTGCAAGCACCTTCCTGCAGAGTTTTTGAGTTCATTTTTGCACAACAGTTTGTGCTCTTGAGAAGTTATGCTCTGTAGTTATTATGTGATGAGATTTGTCTGTTTCATAATCATCTTGAACCAGATGTTTCACTTTTCTTCACCATCAGAAATATCTCCTATAAATAGATGCATAGTGCTGTACAGTTTTGTAGCTGTCTTGGTCATGGTGAAACTGCCTGTTTATAAGTCAGTGCTCATTTTAAGAGCAACATCTGGTCTAAATTTTGTAGCCAGCTGTTCACACCTTAAGGAAAACATCACAGGTCTGGATGACTTGTGAAGAATTAAATATTTGTATTTTACTAGTCTTTTGGTGCCCTTGTCTAACAAGTGTGGGGTTGGGCAATACATGTGAAATGATTTCTATTGGCAGTGATTTCTATTCTCTACCTTCATTGCAAATACTTGGAGTAGTTGTTCATTTGAGGGGTCTCATTTTGCTTTGTCCTTTTAATTTATATTGAGGAGTGAGGGAAATTAAACCCCTGAATAACAACATTTAAAAGAACAGACTTTTATGTTGCTTGTGCCTAATCCTACTTTAAATTTCAGGCTTAGTTAAAAATTATGATGTTGTGATAAGGAAGGTTCAGCATTTGGAGGTGTGCTTTACTGAATGGGGTTTGAGTGCTGTGAATGGGAGATGGTCACGTGAATGTGATCATGTGGGATCATTCTTGGTTTTGTGTAAAAACTGAAAGTATTTGCCTGTATCTACCTGCAGATACGAGAGGGAAGCTTGTTTGCTAGCAAATTAGGGGGCAAAAAGGGTGAGAATTTTGGGAATATGAGGAGATGAGAGTTGACCATTCTGATTGTTTCAGGAGGTGTCTGTGGAAATTAAAATAATGGAAAATTTCATGGGTTTTGAACTGTTTCCTTGATTCATTTAGCATGTGGGCAGAGTCAATGTTCAGGCAAATCTTGCAAGTTGTATCCAAATTTACTAATTAGTAAGATGACAGCCTTTGAACGTAGGAGATCCTCGTGTAGCATCAGGAAATATTTAACTCCTTAGACCTATGGCTTTGGTTAAGCTTCTGGATGAATTAATGAATATATAAATATTCATCATTAATGACTATGTTTGTAGCATCACTAATCACTTGTCAGTGCTCAATCTTTTAAAATCAGTTCAGCATGTCTCTTGTAAAGCTTGAGCATGTTTAGGTGCCTGATAAAGCACAGGCTTCTCAATAAGTAAACGAGGGTAAAAATGTTCTGTTGGGTATGTTTTATGTGTGCTGGTAGCAATCAATTTGCACTGTGCTTACAAATAGACTACTTTTTGGGAGCCTGCTTTTGACAGAGTCCCTAATGAGTGAAAAAAAAAATCAGATTATCATCAAAAATGAGATTATCATCAGTAATTACTGCTTCCAATTTGCCTCTAAGAGCAAAAGCAGCCTCGGGGATGGCAGCTCCCTGGGCAGGTATGTTGCCCTGTGCAGGGCACTCTGTGACAGGGGCTGAGCTGCAGCCCTGGCCGGGAGAGCTCCGCGCCTCCTCCGAAATTCCTCAGGGGAGGAAGGAGTGGACGGGAGGCCTCCCCACAAGCAGCTGTGGAATGAAGATGAAATCCAATGTTTATTCTTTCTCCCGGAAACTATAGGAAATGTAGAGTTCACGTACGTTGCATAACAGTGTTTTGCAGTTGTGATGGGGGAAGCCTGAGAGGGGAGGGAGGTGTCAAACTCCGTGTTCTCAGGAACAACCACAGTGTAGGGGCTGGGAGGGTATTAAGCTGCTTTATTCTGAGCGTCCTTAGAAGGGTTTTTTGACCCTCCTTTGGTAGGTGCCAGCCGAACTGAGCTGCAGTGCAGTGTCTGGGAGCATCTGTTGGTGCAGGCAGACAGGAGGATGTGCCTTGTGGTTGGGGAGAGGAACTGGAAGTTGAGTGGCTGCATTGTTTCCACTCTGCTGCCTGGCCCAGGCAGGTTTTTTTTTGGTGGTAGCTGTCTGTGATTTATGTGTCTTGTAAAGGAGTTGCTCATTTGAGGGCTGTAGTGGTCCGGTCTCCTCCACTGTTGTCAGCTACAGGAGTCTGGCTCTGCTCGGTGATGCTCAGATGGCTGAGAAGCTGAAATAACTGATGATACCAAATTTTCACATACAGAACATAAAAATGCTGCCCTTTATCAGGCGGGTTTAGTGTGAGCTGGTCTCTCACTTTACCTGGGAGATCACCTGCCTGTCTGGAGCTGCTCAGAAACTGTTTGCTGAGCAATATCAGGCTGGTCTCATTAAAGCTCTCTTTAGAACAGCAGCTGGAGAAGGCAAAAATCTCCTGCCACATTCAGAAAATCAAAGTGCTTTCTTCCCAACTGGCTTATGGCTGTAGGAAGAAGGAAGCTCTGAGGCTCTGAAATCCCCATACAAGCTTAGTGAAAGTGTGCTGGTGTCAGGGTGATGCTCCAGGTTGCAGCTGCTTTGCTGGCATTGTTCAGCTGTTTTCAGTGGGCTGAGTGATGGGGAGGAGTGTCTCTTTCCTGAATGTGGAAGGTGATGTCTTCCACTAGGTGTGTCAAGAACAGCAGCAAGGTAGGAGAAACCTTTATGTGAGAAGAAACTGAAATGTACCACTTGTTTCTTATGCCACAAAATAAAGCTCTTAGGACTTTTATCCTTTCTAGCTGTCTCTTTCTTGGCAATGATGTGTTTTAGTATCATTATTATAGAACCAAAATTCCCCTGGAAACATATGTGGATCATACCCTAGAAAATGAATACAGAAGGTGGCAATATATTTGAGATAAAAATCTCCAATTGCCTTTTAGGTATGAAGTACTGTGATGTCTTGCTCTCCTGTTAGGATTCATCTGCTTGGTTACCTGATGTGGTAGGGAGAGGGAGGACAAAAGCTGTATTGGCAAGATGAGTCATGTATTTTCCCCAGAATTTTCATGCTCAAGGAGTTGCATGTTGTAGCCAGAATGCCCCTCAATAATTTGTAACTTCAGGGACTGACTTGTTTGGTTTGAACACTTCCAATGTGCTTTTGCTGCCTGATGAATTTGCCTACTGGAACCTTCTTATTTCTTGGCTGAGGTTAAAAGCAATGCTGTGGTGGAGGGAGCAGTGTGCAATTCAATACCACAGAGGTACACGTCAATTAAAAGGTGCCTAGATATGGGCAAGGAAGCTTAGTCAAATATTCATTTAGGGGACGGGGGGAAACCCCAAATAAAAAGCTTGTATGTTGTAGATAAAATTGCTTCTTTGTGATGGCCTGGAGAGCCAAACCCGGGGGGGAAACCATTCCTGGGATGTCAGGTAAATCTGCTTTTAAAGGGTTACATTCAGTAGCCCAGTTAGATAGGAGCAGTGAAGGTTCTGATGGTTATCCTGAGCAGCATAGTTCTGTAGTTAGACCAAAGGTGTGTTCTTCCTGGAATCCCACCTTTACTTTCCCTGATTTGTTTGGTCCAGAATTGCTTCTTTGGCATCTTAGCTTGTAAGTGCAATTTCTATGGAATTTCAGAGATGGGCCTTAAGCTTCTGGGATGTGCTGATAATCAAAAGTTGTTAAAAGAACTTGCTTAGCAGACACCTTGATTTAAAAACAACACACCCACTTCATTGTGATGCTATTCAGGGAAATGATTCAGTGCAGTTTCAGTGGGTTTAAACAATGGCCTGGTGGCACACCTATTTTGTAGAAAGCAGAGTTTTAAATGGGATGCCTGTTTTCTGCAAGTCTATACACAGCTAACAGCTGCAAGGTGATACTTGGTAGTATATATGTCCTGTACAGAGCTTCTCTCACTGCATTCTAATTTCCCATGCACTGAGGACTGCCAAGGGAATTGGAAATATTGGAATGATTTGTTGGATCCTTCAGGTTTCGCTTTCAGAACTGTTTTATCTTGCAGTAAAACATATCTAGGGCTGAGTTGATTCACACACAGTATATAGAGCCAAGTCCATTTTAAAAGACACACTTGGTTTAGGTCCTTTTTTTCCCCCTGCTTTATATACAGGCTGTAATAACATAACAGCTTATTTATCTTTATCTCTGTGTTCATGGCCAGTTTGAGTTGCAAATAGTAAAATACTGCGGACAGCTCATGTTCTGGAGCTCAGCTTGCAGTCTTCAGTGCTGTGCATAAATCTGTGTTCAGAAGCAGGGACAGGGGAGCTGAGGCTGACAGTGAGTGGCAGGCTGCAGTGATAGAGATGTGTGTGAGCACACCTTCATGCTGGGCACTGGTGTGTCGAGGCAGAGTCCCAGACTGGGGTCTCTCAAACACAATGTGAACTTTGCCTGCTTTATCCCTGCCCACGTGCACCTCGGGCACGTCTGAGTGTGACTCTGCAGTGCATGGGTACTGTACAAATGAGTCAGTTCCTGTTCCTTTGGCTGAAGCTTCGTTAGGAGTTCTCAAAAAAGTATTTCAGAATGTGGATGTGGTCAGCACAGTCATTTTCCAGGCATCTTAAAGGAAACCCACATCAACTGTGAAAGTGACCTTTGAACTCCTCTGTCCTGCCACTGTCAGAGCTCAGGCAGGATGGGAAGGCTGCTTTGCTTCCATCTGCATCTTCCCTCACAATTGGCACTGGTTGCTATTTAGATTAAGTGCCTGGTTATCCTTCAGGAGAATTTCCAACAGCATATCTGTGTTTGACTGATCACTGAGGGTATGTCAGCTGCACACATAGTTAGAAATGGCTTCTGACAAACTTTGGGCTGTATTTAGTTCTTCACCACATTTTAGCATCGAAAGCAGTTAAAGCCATTAGAACCTGTAGTGTTATTTCCTAGTTCTTAAGGCAGAATGTGGTGAAAAACACTTGTATTGCATCTCCTGGGGTTTAATATATAGCTTCAGCTAAGTAAGTTCTCTTGAAGGCATCAATTATTAAGAGCCTCTTTTTTGAGATGTCGGAGGGATTGCTTTCACTGAAAATGTCTGCCTTGTACTCTGAATCTTTGTCTATTTAGAATGACTTCTTTTTAAACAACTTTACCAGAGTCTTCCTGCCATATGCCATGCAAAAAAATCTTTGTACCTATAATGTTTGTGTTCATGTGCACCAGGATCTAGGCTCTGAGTGGCATTATCTCCAAAATTACTGTTTTGATGTACTTCCTTTACTTCACTGATACGTGCAGCTCTGACATCTAATTGTGAACTTGTGCTGATGTTTGTGTTCTTGCAGTGCACTGGATTTCCCAGCTATCCAGTGATGCTGTGTGAGGCATTCTGCCAAGAAAAGGGAGCTGCTTCCCCTGGGAGCCTTTGGAAGGCTGCTGCAGTGGGATGGCAAAGCGAGTCTCCAAATGGGAACATACACTTCATTTAGAAGAAAATGCTGCTACCAGATGATGGGAAAATGCTTTGAACCTGTGTTGGAACATAGAATTCTCAGGTCTCTTATCTGGAAATCTGTGCATTATTTACAGTGCTGGCTGTGCTGTATAGGTACAAAACAATTAGAGTGCAAAAAACTGTGTTATCCATAACTCTAAAGCTTGTAAATGAGTGACTCTGCTTTATTAGTAAAACACTGAGCCTTCCTTACAACATTTGACAGGAAAAAGGAGTTTTGTTGCATTACTTTGTGTTCACATCAGTAGTTGTGAATCTCTTATGAGCAGGGAGATAAAAAGAAGACTTACTCTGAAGCTGACCATGCCATTAGCAGCCACAGAATGGAGAGTCAAGTGCCTGTCATCCTTGCTGCCTATCAGAACTCTTCATGCATGTGTTTTGGTTTGGGTTTCCCCATCATTAGAAAGGAGAGAGGATGAATGAGACTTTTTGATAGTAGTTCTTGTGTTAATGCTGTGCATTACAAGCTATCAGGCTTATTAGACTTTACCAAATGATTTATCAGTATAAATCTACCTGGTGTTTTTAAAACATGTTTTGATAATATTTAGAATTTTTAACAGCTGTTATGCTACAAAGGCAATATATTTCCTTCATCTGATATTAAGAATAAAAGTATGCAGTGTGGGATCTGAATTTAATATGGCCACATTTTATTTCTGTTAAATTTAAGTTCTCTCAGTGTCATCCTGACCTGTAATAGGAATTTAGTTGTAAAGGCTTTGCTTCAAAGATTAAATTTAACTGCAGCAATGCATCTGACACATTCCTGACTGTTGTACAGTATTTTGCAGTGAATGTTACTTTCCTTGTCCAGGTAGCCTTGAATTTAGACAAGCCATTGTGCATGAATCTAGAACTCTGCCACTTCTGTGCTTATTGCAGAGATTGCTGCTGATACTTCTCTTCTCAGACCATCAAGACTTGTAGTGACAACACTGATGTCAGTGTGTCCTGCAGCTGTAGAGAGATGGAGACCACTTCACTTGTGAAACAAATCTTTTCTGCAATGCAGTCTCCGTTCACAAGACTGCTGCAAACACACCTGAAATGGTTGGTCTGGATCCTCTGCTTGCTGATTCATACTGAAGTTGGCTTTGGCTTTTGCCCTTTGGAAATGCTTGTGGTGTTCTGATGTACTGTAAGTTTTTGGGTTCCTTGATCATCCTCACTGTTCTGGTCTTTAAAACCCTACTTTTAAGAGAATACTCTACTGTCATCTCTTCATGCTGCATCTCTGATCATGAAAGAGCCCTTTTGGGCAGAAAACTGTTGAGTTGGAGTAGGCTCAAACTGATTCAAAAATGCTCTCTTGTTTATTCTAGTGTACTGTGTCTAATTCAATACTTGAATACCTTAAAATTACTTGGAATAAAAAAAAAGGCAAACAATCCCACAGAACCCTTAAAACTTCTCAGAGGAATAACCAGGACTTACTTCTCCTCTGCAATTGTGTTTCTAGGACTAAGAATAGATGATGCTTGCATTTAGAATAGATGTCCTATTAAGTAGCTGAATTTAACAATGACTAACGAGTGGGTATTGCAGTAAATCTGACTGGGTGAAATAGGGCAGTAGAGCCTGGGTTTCTATGATGCACTCTGCTTTGAGTTGGTGTATGTGTTGGGAGCCAGGAATAATGGCTTTTCAGTGGAGTTCTCCCCTTGGAAGCTGTAGTCACACGCTCCTGAAGCAGTGCTTGTTCAGGCCACATCAGGAATGTCATGAGAAGCTCCAGTTAAATCTGCTGTTGTAACACAGTGTTCATAACTCTCCAAGAGACCTTCTCAAATTTCAGAATGAGTTTAATCACTGTCCACCACTACACACTGTAGTAATGGGGTGTTAATCTCAAAGCTTTGGTGGCAGATACTGTTTAATACACAGCTCAAAACTGAGACCACCTCGTGATTGTTGTGGTCTGCTGTTTTGTCATAGCCTGAACCTGCATATTAGCAATCCATACAGGATTAAATATTACTGATATTCCACACTATCCAGGATTTCCCTTCAAGGGGCCTTGTTCAAACCCACTGGTATGCTTGTCCTTATTCTTTTTCTCAGTATTGTGAATTCCTGTCACCATAGTCACTGCCTGCCCTGAATAAATTTGCCTTCTTCATTTTAAGATCACCTTGGTGAAGGGCAATATTTCTTCCTGTTTGTCCTGGATATATTTTTGAATTTTTGAATATTCCTGAGATTCTTGAGGTATTGCAATTAATTGGATACTTGAGTGAGTTACTTTTCTGTTCTTTCCAGTCACATCTTACACAACAGTCCTGGGCTAATTTTTCCTTTTTTTCTTGGAGATGGTCTAAAAACAGTTCATGTTATGGAAAAACTAAAAGATAATCTTGGCAAGATTCTGAGTGGGTAAAACAGCCTGGAGATTGTATCTTCCATGAGAGAAGATGCTTCTCCAGCTGGTGCTGCCTCTATTCTGTTTCGTGGGAGTTATATCTCTTGCACAAAATATTTCTCTAAGTTCAGTCTTCTCTCCTAGTTTCTGTATTTCCCCTTTTGTAAAAAGGGATAAAGTCAAAGTTAAATTTTAATATCATAATGTGTTCACATTAATTTGTTGACCTATGAAGATTGTGGGCTTATGGTTTTTCTTCAGAATCCCATTTAAGACTTACCTCAGACTTTTGTGTCTTTTTAGCACAGTTAGGATGTTTTCTAGAAGTTTAGTGATTAGCACTCACTGTGTACAAACTGCTTTTGCACTGATGGATGCAGCCCCATGTTTTTCCTCCCTCCTAATTATCTGTATGATGTCAAGCATGAGGGATCAGCCTGGCTTTGACTTACATGTGTCACTCAAATGTTAATGGCCTTATTACACAACTCAGCTGGTGGCCCATGTAATACAGCCCCAGATTCAAAGTTTCTGCTGAAATGCTTAAAGAAGGTAGAGCAGTACTGGCAGCCATCTATCTCCTCTGCCCAGGCACTTGTTTTGTCCTTGTTTACCTGATCACTCCAGTGAAGTGTGTGTGTATTTATGTGGAAGAAGCAGGGGATCTTCATTTAAATGGTTGTTTCAGTAAGACACAATCTTCTTGTTTCCCTGGGGACCCTCAGTTCTCTGTGTACTTGACAACTCCTCTGCTGGTCAGGTTGTAAAGCTACACCTTTGTGACTTCTTCCACAGCACTCCTAGGAGTACCAGTTTGGAACAAGAATCTTACTAACTTCAAGAGCACTGCTTCCCCTGTCCCTTACACATCACTATTCCTGCTTTCTCCTGAGTTAAATATAGAATATTGCCTCTCTAGAGCTGTGTGAATTGGTGTTTGTAACCTGCATGTGACTTGCTGGTGACCACTGCTTTATGCAGATCTAATAGCAGCAAATATTACCCTGGGTTCTGTAGAGTAGATGCCCTTTTTAGGAAGCTTCTTAGTGTGTTGTACCTGTTGCTCTTCTGCTAATTGTATTTCTCTTCACCATTTATGGTCTAAAGGAAGCAAAGTCATGTGAGCTGTGGGATAAACACATACATTTAGGTCTCTGTGGTACAGTAGCATGCTGTTGTCATGTGATAATCTTCAGGCAAGATAAAATGTGCCCTTGGCTTTCAGATGTCTCTTGGAAAGGTTTCTTAACACTCAAAGAATTGCCAGCCTTATTTTTGGTGGCTGAAAGGTGCTTCTCTTCTAAGTAATTTGCAGAACGCTTGTCTGAAACACCAGTTCTGGTTTAATTCCAAATTTTTTGAAGCCCTTAACTGCATCTGCACTGTAGTCTGGCCATTATGTTCAGATTTCCAGGCTTCTGAGGGCTTTAATGCCTCTGATGATTTTTTGATGTCCACCTTAAGACTATATATGTGTTTTTATTGTAGACTCTGCATTTTCTTTCACATGCTTGTAACTTGCCCCTTTGTGTTTCCAGGGTAGAGATTGCTGCTGTATAAAACAACAACTGTGATACCTTGGGTGGACTTGCTCTGTCTTTTGGGATGGTTCTAGCACCTACCAGGGGAGAAAGGTGGCTGTCATCTAAACTGCATAGCTTGGAGGGATAAATTGAGTACCTCTCATTCATAAAGCACAACACTGCCCAAACCATGCTAGTAGCCCAGATTCATAATCCTACAGGTTTACACTTAATTGGTTTAAAACACCTATGTAGGTAGTTATTTTCTTTCCCCACTTATCCAGGTCTGCTTGGGGGCCAGAGTTACTTTCCCTACAGCACAGGGAGGTGATCAGAAACATTTTAAATTCTCAGCAAAGATGTTTTAAGTTTCGTATTGCACTTGGCTGACACGGGGGGAGGATGTGTTTACCTCCCCCAGCTGAATTCACAGGGAGACAAGTAGGGGATGGTGGGCAACAGGACAGTGAATGAATTTATATTCACCATCCTCCTGTTGCATTTTAGGGTGTGACACAGCATCAGGTAGCTTTGTAACATCACCCCCGTAATTGACTAATCAAGTGCCTTATTTTGTGAAGTTCAAAGTAACACAAATGCTGTTCTCCTCTGAAGTAAGTGCTAGCTGCACTTAGGAGAGTAATTATCTTTAAAGTAGGTCCTTGAGAAGGATCCTGAAGGATCACACTTGTGGTGCTGCGAGTTAGCCTTAGAAATTGCTGGCACTTGGCTTGTTACCCAACTCCTGGATCAAGCTGGTCTCATCCCTGGTATGCTTTCACTTGTTTACTAGGTGCTTGCCATTTCATGCTGGCATTTTCTGTCGCTGATATTTCCTGCACATTAAGTATCCAGCATGAATAAATAAGAGTGTTACTAAAGATGAGGGCCCCTGTTTTCCACACAGTTCTGCCCTCTGTAGTTAGTGCCCAGTCTGAGTGGTAGCATGAATTGAATTGCATGGTAAGGACATAGCAGGGCTTTCAGAGCCCAGCCATCAAAGATTATGTGCTGTAGGGGTATTGAGAGAGGCTTGTCTGAGTAGCAGACAATTCCACTCTCAGTGATGAAGACAATTTCACCTAGCGTCAGAATTTATTAGTATTTAGTCTTTACCTCAGCTGAATCATATCTACACTAAAATACAATCTTTTGTGATTACCCATTTAGTTTTTTCTCATGTTTCAGCTGCATTGCTAGTCAAATTATTTGGCGTACTGGGGGTGTTCTGTTGCAAGTTGCACACATGTTGTTTAGAAAAAGAGAATTAAGCTAGCTAAGAAAATGATAAAATAATTCTTTGATGGCTGTTGAATCCTTAACATCTCTACTACAACAATATTGATATGCTGTGAGCACCAGCTATTTGCTTCTTGAATGGCTGGGTGGGTCTGTTCTGCACATGTTCTACATCCTGATGTGTGCCTGAAATGCTCCTGTGCACTGAGTCTGGCAAACCTATTGCAGTGGCACAGGGACTGTGAGTGCTGAGAGGAACCCAGGATACACAGGTTTTTTCACTTTCTTTTTTTTTTTTCATCTTTCTGTGCTTTGGCAGCCTCCTGCACTGTAACCATGCTTAGAAATGTTTGGTTGGTGTCCTTGCAAGCAGGTCTGGCTGTGGGTGTTTCTCTAATACCTTTCGTGAGCACAGCTCTACCTTCCACATGTCTTGTAAAAAAACTGAGCTGCAATCCTCTAGCAAGGTGTTTGTTTAACACTGTGTGCCTAAACCGAAACTTCACTGGTGCTGTTTGCTGCCTTTATATAAATTCTACCTTGCTGCTCATAAAATGGTGATTTGATGAATAAGTTAATTCAGTTTCTCACATTCTGTTACCATCCAGAGGACAGTTACAACACACTGGGGTATGAGTGTGCACTAACAATAGTTGACAACTGAATGTTACTCACTTGCAGAACAGTGTGGTCCTGATGCAGGCATTGTAGAAATTTAGTTCATTACTTCCTAGCATACAGAAGGCCCTAGCTGAGGGACCTTAACTCATGCTTATACCCTTCCATGGAACTTTTGTGCCACTCCTCAAAGCTTCAGGCTTCATTAGTCCGTCAATTTCATGAACAGTTTGCTTAACTCCTTATGAGACCTGTTTTATTATGGCTGTAAAACCTACGTTAAATTTGTCTACAGCTTGGCTTGGTCATCTTCTGCGTGCTCAAATAAGTAATTATTTACAGCATCCTTTATGGATTTTTGCAGCTAAGGCAGTTTCTTATCTATATCAAATCCTTCAAAGACCATGTCTGTGAGGTCAATGCAGAAATAAGTCCTGGTTGAAGGTACCTGTGTTTGCATTTATCAGCAATCAAACTTTAAAAGCAAGTTAGTTGGCCTTTGAGAATGAGAGTGGTTTTGCCTTTAGGAAGTTGTTTTAGAATGCTGTGCCAACTCTGTACCTCCCTAGGCTTGCTCATACTGGTGCTCTCTGGCAAAGCAGTTTAAGCAATGTCTTGGGCAGGATTTTCATAAATCAATTCAGCCCAATCAGAAGCTTCACTTAATAGAGCAATGTATAAATAGTGCTGAGAGTCAAGTGACCATCAGCTGGTCTGAATGGGTTTGACCACTACAGTCACAGGGTCTGAGGTATGCAGGAGCTGGGATCACTGAAAACATGCTTTGCTGCAGAGATAGCCTGGCCCTGGCGTAATTATGTAACTGCAGAGGAATTCGTGTGTGTGAGAATGAGTTTTAATTGGACACCTGTATTTAATGTTGGCTTCACCTTCTGTGTCATTACTGTGGGCTTTTAAAAAAGCAGAGTTGCTGCCTTGATTAACTTCCCCGTTTGGTTAAGTGGTGTGTGTTGCAGTGCAGAGCTGAACTCCACGGTTATGCATTTCCTTTAGAAACTCTCTGCCTACTCGTTGGAAACAATGCTCTGATCTGTTTTACTGAATTCAGAACTTAAGACAGAATGGCTCTTTGCCTAAGTTCATATTAGGTAATTAGAAGTTCTTGGCATGCTTGGTAAATGCTGAAATTCCATTGTGTTGTGCATTAAGCATGGGGAAATATTTCTTCAACTGCAGTGCCAATGCACTAAATTATGTGTTTTGGCTGTCCTTGGTGATGGCTTTATTAAATCTCAGTGAGACTGTCAGCTCTGGACTTGCAGGGATGCCGGCTTGCTTTTGTTTGAGAAGTTATTTGAGAAGTCAAAATCTAGGTAATGATTTAAAAAAAATATTAAAAGCATCCAGCTTCCCCTTTTGTAAATATCACAGTATGGATTCTAAACAAACCAGTAAAATGGCACTTATTTCTCTGTGTTCAGTTCACTTGACACCTGTGGCTGGGCTGTCCAGGACAAAAACATTTTGCCAAAGTCAGTAATTTCATGGGAAGAGCTGTTGTCCAAACACAAGTTATTGGTATTTCCCTTCTTCCTTTCCCCACCCACCAAAATATTTGTACTGAATAACTTTCCCCTCCCCTTTCATTACAGATTTTAATGCCTGTCAGTGGCATCCCTATGGTAGAATGTATTATCCCATGAGTCTCACTGCAGAGCTGTTTGATGAGAACCTGATTGTTCCCTTTCCTATCAAATCCACATCTAGACCTTTGATTTTAAAAGTTGTTTAATCCAAACCAGAAAAAGCCTGGTGGCCTATGCTTCTGTTGTGTTTCTTGCCCCGATTGATGCACTTGAAGATTATTCAGTCATATTAAACATACCTTGATTCAGCAAGTAAAGGTGTCAGTGTCAGGAGGTGAATTGCAAGTTTTCTAGTCACCTGCCTTTGTATTTAATGCACAACATACATCCAGTAGTTTGGGGTTTTTTTTTCTAATTTTAGCATGATATTGTGATGGGCTCACATTGCATCTTGCCTTTTTTTTTTTTTTTCCTTGCACTAAACCTTTATATTAAAACAGTTCACCAGTGTCAAAAGCTTTGCCTGCTGGATTTAGATGATGACAGATGGTGGGGTTTTTTTCAGTAACTTGGTATTTCTTGCTTTCATGAAGCAGTGAGGCTCCTGTCTGCACAAATACCAAACCCAGGCACTGCTCAGGATTATGGTGAAGTTTGAGGCTTCAGGTTACATATGTGCAAAGAGCTTCTGCATCTCTGAGGTGTTCACAGGCCCCTTCCTGCAGGAATTCCTTCTGAATTTGAAGTGACACAACCCTTTGTCATCTGTGGGACTGTTTCCTACTGGCCTGGTAGGGCTGGGATAAAGTTGAGGGCAATGCACGTCCTTAGAGGTTTGAGGGAACTTCAGGAGACTGGGGGTCCTTACAAAACTACTCAACAGCTGTCCCTCAATGTCACCTGCCCTAAAACAGAGGGGTGATTTCTGGGTTCAAGGCTCTCCTCATCTCCTCACCTTACTTTTCCTCTTAAATTTGCAGGGGCTCTGGCTAAAACTCACAAATGACACCATAGTTGATAATGTAACAAATCAAAAGGGCTTTTTTATTAAAATAAAAATTTCTAATTTAAAAATAACATTTGTACCACCGAAAGTCTCGTGAAGCTGCTGTCTGAGCCTCTTGGCCTCTCCTTGAAGACACAGTGACTGCGCTTTCTCTGGCTTCTTCCTGAACCTGCTTGACCAAGGATGGGAGAGGAGATATTTCCTCGGAGTGGCCCCAAACCCAAAGTGCCCATGGTGGAAAGTTCTGTCTCCCTTTGTTTCAGGAGGGCTGATCTTTGCCTCCTGGATGCTGCAGGGCCCTGACTGAGAGGGCAGCTGGGAGTGGTGTGCTCTGAGGGTGGAAATGGCTTTTGCTCCAAGCTGCAGCCTGGTGGCAGTGGGTTGTGTTGGCCTGCCTTGAGGAGCACTGAAGCCAGGGAAGGGTGAAATTAGTGCCCACAGAAGGAGGGAGAAGTGGACAGGTTGCAGTGAATGAGTTGTGTAAATCACTGAGTGCTCCAGCTCAGAAATGCCCATGTTCATTTCCCAGCTTCAGTGCCACTGCTCTCATGCCTCTGGGACCTGTTCCTGGGAAACATCCCTGTTCTGCAAGCTCCAGAGACTGGCACAGGTACTGCACAGGGGCTAAATAATGGTTTTCCATCGTTAATAAATGCTATTTATGAAACCCTGTTGTGGAAAAAAGTTCAGCAGTACCTGTATGATTCTATTACAATGGGAGCATAGTGACTACCACTCTTTTCCAAAAGTATCTGACAGCCAGCTGTTCTCTTATTTCCTTTGTAATTGACCAGTCTTGAATCACTGGTGATATTGCTATAATCTAATCAAACATCAGTAGTAAAAATGCTCCAAAAAATGAATTATTTAAAACACATAAAAATTCTTAGAGTCAGTTATGGTTCTGTGTTTAAAAAGAAGAAAAAAAAAAAAAAAGAACTTGGCAGGCTGATGGCTATTAAAATACTCTGTCATTGAAGTTGAAAGTCTTCCCAGTTCCCAGATAAATGTTTTATTTAAACAAATACTTGAAATATTTTATGAGCAGTTCGAACTTGATGGGCATTTTTTGTTTGTTTTTTACCAATAATGACATTTCTTGCAATGAAAGTCTTAACACGTACAAGACTTCAAGGAGTTACCTGGAATGCATTTCAGCCACCACTGGAAGGCCAAGCTGGGCGTGCATCCACTGGGATTTTTCTCAGATGTGCTGGGGCAGTTCCTGAGCTGGCAGAGAAGAGCCAGGATTTCTTCATTTAACAGCAGAGAAGAATTTCAAAGCACCATGACTGGGAGTTTTTTTATGCAAAGACTTGATGTGCTGGACTGATTTCTAACAAAAACTGACTCTAAGTGTCTTTCCTCATCTCTGCTAAATTACACAGGAGTTGTGTTTTTTTCCCCACTGCAATGTGGGATATGTTTTCCCATTGCAGGATTGCCTCTATGCCTATAAATTTATTTTCTGAATGCCCTTTCTGACAGACTAAGAACAGCCTGGGTTTGCATAATTCATGGGGTTTTTCATGCCATTTTGTGCAATATTGTTGGAGAATTTAGGAAAACCTTAACGTGACTTTGATTCTACTCCACATTTGTGAGCTGTTCTTATTATTTGCTTTTTGTGAGCAGATCTTTAGTAATTCATGGGGATGAAACAGTTTATTTCAGAATAAAGATGTAGGAACACTCTGAGTACTATATAACTCTAAAAGCCAATGACTGCATACCTGAGGTGACTGTGTGTGTTCTGGCAACACACTTTTGTTTTGCTGTCCACAAGGAATCTGTGTGATACCAATGGTGGAAAATTCTTTCTCTACGAAGGCTAATCTACAGAACTCTTTCACATACTGATTTTAATTTATTTTTTCCTGATTGTTTCTGCAGGTCGTTTTGGATTAATGCTGTGCATCAATCAACCCAGAACCTGTAGTTGACCATCAGTCGCTCAGTAGTCAGTGTAGATTCTGTCTTTACAATCAGCAGCTACATCTGGCTACTGGGTCTCTGATGACATCTCCTGCCTCCTGTCTAGACTTTTTGTTGGATTTGTGTCTTCTCTCCTGGGTGCAGAACAAGTTCACAGTGAGAACAAGTTAACGCCTGAGGTGTGGCCCCAAATAAAGGATTGGATATCTGTTGGAGCTGCTTCACAGTGGGAATCAGATTAAATACCTGGATGTTGTGGATTGGAAAGCAAAAGCCCTTTCTGTAGCCTAGTCCTGAGGTTTACAGTAGTCAAAACCTATGAGAATACTGGCAGATTTGAGCTAAGAAGATAGCTGGACTTCACTTTTTTTTCAGTGAAGGATCTTTAACCTCTCCTGCAGGGGGAAGGTATTGGAACACCTTTGCTGATTGCATACCTGCAGTGTGTTTAGGGAAGGAACCCACACTGTGAACTGGGTGTGCATAGCTGGTTTTTATCAGTTCTGTGTGAAGACTCTCCAGGTTTGGGGCATGAACCTGGCATACAATGTAGATTTCTGTGTTTGTTAAGCAACAGCTACATTGTCTGCTGGGTTTCCAGCTGCCTGGAAATACAAAGTGGAGGGTTATCTGCACTCTTTTTTTTTTTTTTAATTTGGTCAAGTCACCTCCCTTATGTCTCTGAGGAAGACAGTGCAATTCATGTCCAGTTGCTGCCTCCCCATCTCTCCTCACACAAAGGATCCAGCTGGTGACAACTAGAACTTGGAGACAGGGTAGATCTGAAATTAGTAAAGAGGATAAAACTTCAGGGAACAGAACTGTGGAGACACTTGAGCATGAGTAGATGTCAGGCTAATGCCTGCTGTCCGAGTAACCATTAGTTTCCCTTGGTAATGGTGATTGAGAGGTTTTTTGTTGTGTTTTTCTTTTTTTAAATCTTCAGATGGAAAGCTATATATGTGTGTGCTGTACACTTATGGAATTTTTTGGAGAAGGGAGTAGTGGGGAGCTATTTATAGGCCTGACTTCTTTTTTTTTTTTAAAGTATGCTGTGTGTAGTGTGACTTATATACAGAAAGTGCCTAGAAATAACTGGGGAGGAATAAGATAATGTCTCAGGTGCTGGTTCAAGCTGGATCTCTTGCCATTTAGTGGCACCAAACCTAACATGCTTCACTTGTGCATCATATCCAGCCATGCAGTGAGAAAAAGAGCAGTTTCAGTTTGAGAACATTGGAATAGCAGGGAATAGCAGGGGGCTGTTGTCCTTCCAGACCAGGTCTGCAGTGACAGCAGTAAATGGGGAAGCTTGTCCATCACATGTCTGCACTGTTAACCCTTCACTGTGAGCTCTGTGCCATTCCCCTCACAGAAATCAGGAGAGTTGTGATGGCTGCTGGACGTGAAGGAAGGAATAGATGGTTTGTCTGAGCTTGTCTGGGCTTTCCAAAGGTGATTTTAGATCAGCAGGCATCCAGAACCCTTCCTCTGAAAGGGCAACGCTCAGGAGGCTGGAGTTAAAAACTGTGTATTTTATTAAAACAAATAAAACTTTTAATGCAAAGAACTGTGTCTTTTCTTGTTTTTTACATCAGACTTAGGTTTTCACCAGGTTGTTAGGATTTACAAAGGGACTATAAAGCTGTTCATTACAATGTCTAATGTAGGCAGCCCCTCAATACTTGTCAACCTGACTGTCCTCAAAAAATGCACATTCACTTATGCATTTGTACCTGAAGTAAAAATGTACAGACAATTACCAACAGCCAGTGGTTGGCACAATTAATCACTCCCTATTGAAATAACTGAATGGGCTAGATAGCTTTGAAAAGTGCTTGTTAATTCTGAACAAGTATTTATCCTTTCCTTTATGTTGTTTTTCTTGGTGCCTCTGCATCTCTGATATTGCAGAATTTGGTAGGGACTTTGATATAGCTGAGTCTTTTTCTTCAATTAACTGGCCCATTCTCAGAGGTGTTACTGATGTTTCATTCCATAAAACCTCTTAAATCCTGACCAGCAAATGCACAACATTCCTAGAAGTGGTAATAAGTTACTCTCTGCAGTGGTTTTGTGGCTCATTTAGCTTCACCAGTATTAAGATTTTAACAGCTTTTATGCCATTGCCTTGCTCCTCTGTTTATGGTTGTTCACCTCGACCCCTAAGGACTCGTGTCAGTGTAAGGAACCTCTGCCCCAACTGTGTATATGACAAACACCATAAAGAATTGAGGAGCAGATCAACCTAATGCTTAGCATCAAACCCCTCTCCTATTCAGTTTCACTTCCCCAGTGTGTTTCAGTTAAACTTTACCATGTTGAAATCCCCTTTGTGGGCAGGTACTTCTGGTTCCTCTTATTTTTCCTGTCATGTTACTTGGTTTTGTGTATGGACACCTTTAAAATAAGTCTTAAAAAAAAAAGAAAAAAAAAAAAACACTCCACTCACTTTCCACTGTTACCTTACTCTGAGGTTCTTTGTTTTCAGTGTCTAGCATAGCTAATGGAAGCATGTAGAAGTGGTTACTCTTCCTACTGTGATGTTTTTTTTCTCCTTCTGTTTGGATTTCAGTGAAACTGGCATAAGTGCAGGAGTCTTCCTTCCTCTCCCCTGCTGAGGGTGCCTTTGCTACTCCTGGTTAAACTGCTGATAACTGCAGCCAGGAGTCTTCCTTTGGCTTCAGTGAAAGAAACTGGATCCTGTGCCATAACATTCTCCACTTGCTCAGCCTTAGTGAGGCTCTCAGAGTTTGCCTTTGTGCTTTCACTCCCAACAACACCCGTGGCTGTGTTTTCATGGTGTTTCTCTGCTGTGATGCTCATGAGTGTGAGACCTGACTGAATGTTGTTCCTCAAACAGGAAAGTGAGACCAGGGCTCTTTGCCTGGTCAGAGCTGTCCCTCTCTTCACAGCATCCTCAGGGTTGTGAGGCCCTGGCACAGGGAAGTTTTAGGAGCCTCATCCCTGGAAGTGTCCAAAGCCAGGCTGGATAAAGCTCTGAGCAGCCTGGGATAGTGGAAGGTGTCCCTGCTCATGGCAGGGGCTGGAATAGGGTGATATTTAAATGGTGAGAACACAGTTCCTAAAAATCTTGGTTATAGCCCTTCGAAATGCGGAGCTTCGAGTTTGACATTCAGACTTGATTTCCCACAAATGCCCCCTCTTTCCTGCCCAAGCAAATAATGGGAACTAAGATAATAGTGGCAGTTGGGTCTGTTTGACCTGTAGATTGAAGAGGATCACAGTACTTTCCTAATTTTCTATTTTCAGTTGCATCTCAGTTTATGTAATATCTTCCCACACTGATATTTCTTCCCATCCTCTGACTTGCTTTTAGAATTGACTTGAATATCTATTTAAATCTTAATAGCAGGAAGAACAATATTTTTACTTTCTGGCTCCAGATAACTGCTAGGAAAGCCTTGCTGCCTACTATTTCTCTTTTCTGTGACAAATACTTCTGTAGACTCTAAGCTTTGTTTTCTTGGCTATGTTTATTCTTTCTATGCAAATCAAGATTGAGAGGATACTTTTAGCCCAACCTTGGTGTACTTGCAGCATATACTTCCAAAACAGTACATGGTAGCAAAAATATATTCTGGAAGTTTCCTTAAAAAGAAAAAATCCAAACAACCCTGACTCAAAGTCATTGAGTTTCTGAAATGGCAATAACCAACGTAAAATCTGAGGCAGGGACACTAAAGTGCAAAACTGTGATTTTTGTAAAACAGAATAATGAATGGGTTGCTTTAATTGCCCAAAAGTGCGAACAGCCATTCCTAGTGGGAGAGCTCCATCCATTGGATAGGTGGCTTGTAATTAAACGATGGAAACCTGTAATTTGGACTTCTGCTGCTGTCCTGGGTAACTGAGCAGATTTTGTGCCTTGTGCCCAGCTGCTTTTGGGGCTGTGGCTGTTTCCCCAGCTCCACTCAGCACAAAGGAATTCCCTGAAGAGTTACCTGTGGAAGGTCAGGGCAGAAGGAAGGTGTTGAGGGTTTCAGAGCAGTCTTTTGGAGACCTTCCAGAGGGCACATTTTTCTCTCCCTCGGCACGAGCGAGCATTTTTCCAAAGGGATAAACACACCCGAGACTCCTCACCAGAAGTACCCTCTTCACAACGTGCTTCGCTGTCTGACTTGAATGATGTCGGTGTGCTCATGCATTTTTACTCTGTAAATCTCCCAGTGGCCTCCTGAAGAGGTGTTGCAGGCAAGATGAACAGCCCTGGCTCCTTTATCAGGTGTCTCTGGGCCTCTCACAGAGAGTCGTAGCACAAATCCTCTAACACAGAACTGATGTGTGCAGTGCTACGGAGCCTGTCTGCCTGTGGGGTTTGTTTGTGCTGTGATGTTTTGAACGATAAACTGAAAAAAAAACGAGACCTGTTGGTTGTGGGTGTTTGCAAAACAAAGCTCTGCTCAAGAGGTGTTTAGCTCAAGTGGTCCTTGGCATTGGAGAGCCCTGCAGTTTCTGAGTCTGTCCTCTGCCTGGCCGGCCACAGCTCCTCATAAAAAACTGCGGAAAGCCTGGAGAATCCAGTTTAATGCTGGCATTTTGCTCCTGCTGTGTGGCTTTACAGTTCCTAGTTGTAGACAAAATGCTGAATTGTTTTAGGAGCCTGCTCTGAGGCAGTGGTGTAGCTCTGACCAGCTCTCTGTGTACAGCAGAGAGTTTTAGTTCAAAGGCTTAGAAGAGCAGTTGCTGCTCCTACACCTTCACAAACTTCATCCTTTCAAGTTGCTAATTTTTCGATCTGCTCTGAAAGTCTCGTTCTGTAGGTTGCTAAGTAACATCCGCATGTATTTAATTTTCCATGTGCTCTGAATGCCTGTCTTCCATGCAAAACACCTTTCCAAAATTAGTGTCTGTCAAGCTCCTGAAAGGTAGTCGGTGCTGTGATGCAAGTCAATCATGCTGCCTGCTGTAGGTGTTAATTCTCCCATCTAAAGACACTTGCAGAATCACTAATATGGTGAATCTCCAGTTCCTTTTAGCTACGGGAAAACAATATCTTCTGAAATACTTGCACACTAATTCCAGAAAGAGAAGTAAATTGCAGAGGGCACACTTATAATATCGATTTGTTCGTTATGGTGTTAACATATCATTTAAAGCTTAGTTTTCTTTAGAGTGCAGAGTCCTGAAGGGCCCTGGGCTGAGTCATTAGCTAGGTAATGTTCCTGTGCTCTAAGGCTGGCTGACCACTGACTGGGTAGGTGCTGAGGGTTTTAGAGGGAGCAGGCATCATGAAGACGTGAGGGAAGGGTTGATGAAGAGTGTAGGAAATTTTCCTCTTTTAAACCTGTTTTATCTTGTAGAAGGAAGGATTGGATCTGCACCTTCTCTTCCCCCATCTGTAGAAATTCAGTATACTGCTCCACTGGACATTATGTGTTATACCAGACACTTCAAGTATTTTTCTTCCTGTTTGCCTGTGAGTATTCCCTGGTTGCTTGTATAGTCCTGGCAGGTGGGCTGAGCCAGTTTTGAGAAGAATATCAACACCTGAACAGGGCACTTTGTATGCTGTGACCAGGAGCTGCTGTTATTTCCTTGAGTGTGCCTTCTCTGTTTCATGGACATCACACAGCAGAGTATCTCGAACACTTCCTTGGAGCAATGAGGTAACTCTGGATAACTGCAATTACACGCAAAACATCCAAATAAAAGACATTACAATCACAGCAGCACAGCCAAAACTACCAGAACTTGGTAGCTGCAGCAACAAATAAGCCAAAAATGAATGAATGTGAAAGTAAACAAACCTGCCACTGCCTTTTGTAACCTCTGTGAGCCCAGGCGACTGCTGCAAAGCACCGTGGCAGCGTTTGTCATGGTTACTGCAGAACTGACTCACGAGGTGTAGGGTTAGGAATTGCAAAAACCCTCCCTAATCTCTCTCTGTATTTACTCACAGACAGATTAGCTTCCTAAAGATGTGAGAGTGAGCCCTACCTGTTGCTGAATAGCCAAAATGCAGTGCTCTGCAGAAGGTTCTTGATCCTTTCTGCCACCCAATTCCTCCTGGCTGTGACAGCCACCCCGGGTGTGACTTGGCTGCTGATGGATGTTTTAACTGCTCTCAGTTATTGCTACATTGGCCTCATTATCAGTCCCCTGAAACTTTCATGCCATTCTCAAAGGCTGGTGGTACTCCATTTTTTTCCTTCACCTATGGTGAATAATGGTAAAAAAAGGATTTGAGGTACTGGTTAGGAGGTTTTTCAGAAGCCAAATTTTCGTGGAGGATTTTGACCTCAAGTGAACTTTCTGGTAATTCATGGATTTACATGGTGGAATAGGCTGCCAAGCTCCTGGGTTTCTTTGTGTTTAGCAGTGTTACGAAAAACAAAACCATTCCAGTGGCCAAACTCCCTTCAGTTCTCCCCTAACAACAAGGACAGTGTGATTTAATGTGTTCTCTTGGATTTCAAACTTCTGCTGTGTTGTGGGACCACAAAAGAAAGTTGCCGTCCAGAATACATGTTGTAAGTGTGTCAGATCTTCATCTGCCCTGTAACATCCCTGTTTTGCAGATGCAGAGTTGGGGCGTAGTGAAATTAAAGCCAGCCTTTCTCCCCCCCTTCTCCATGTGAAAATCAGATTTGAATGGAAGTCTAAAATGCTGCATCTCCTGAGCAGCTTCTCAGCCCTGAGGGAAAAACCTGCAGAGAACTGAAACTCATTGCTGTCTTTATTTAAGAGAAGCTGGAAGGCAGAGGAGAGGATCTGAGTTTTGGAAGGCTTTGAATGCTGATCAGAAGAGAGAGAGTTCTTGTCTTTACTGGCACATCCTATATAAACACGAATATAACCCAAGGAAGTGGGAGATCCAAATTTATTACCTGTGGATTGTCCTGACCCCTAAGTTTTAGACTGATGGGCAGCAGGGGGATGCATTCCCCTAATAAAGTAACATTGTTCTGCTTCGAAGAAGTGGAAAATCATACATCCGAAGAGCAAAAACTCAGTTGTGATTTGGAGGTCAAGGCAGACTGGACTGAAATAAAGGATAGCTTGTGGTAGGAAACCTGCTCCTTAAATGTTGATTAAAGGCCTCCTGGATGTAGTAGCCCTAGGAGCAGGATTGTTACAATGATGTTTTGCTTCTCAAGGACCTCCTCCTAACAGTGCATTTTGTTTTCGCTGCTGTTAAAAGACAAGATGAACTTGGTCCCAGTGTTTGCAATGAGAAGGCACAGGACTGGAATATTTCCTTCTGCTTTCTCATGGTTCTCTGAACTTTCCTACTTACTCCCTGCCCCGGAGTAACCAATGTGGGAGTAGGACTGTTCTCCCCCTCTAAATGTGGGAGGTGTAAGAGATTAAATCTGAAAATTCATCAGATTTTTAGTCAGTTAAAAAGCCTAAGTGAAAAACAGTATTAATTTTGTCCAACTCTTACACACTACACAGTCTCAAAAAAATGGAATTTGAAGTTCAGACCTCAGCAGATAATGCTGCAGGATGTTCTCAGACACAATTGGTGCTTTGGCTCTCCATTACCGGGACTCCAGGAACTCTTAACTGGAGTTTATTAGGGTCTGGTGTACAAAGACAAGCACCTCTATGGGTGTTCATTGTGTGTAATACTCTCGGAACAGGAATATAAACTCTCAGAAAGGGATTTAACCACAGTTAGATACTTCCTTGAGTGCTGTGTTGACATTCATTGTTTATCTGTTCAGACTAGTCATATTTGGAAACACTGTTCTATTCTGACATATGACTTTTCCCAGGAGCAGCAAGACTCACAAGGAAGATTTCACAATAAAGAAAATTCTGTTCCTCTTTGTGGGAATGTTATAGTAAAGCCATGACAACTCATTTGGCACAAGATTGTTTTGTGTTCAGCAAGGATTCTCCCTCCCCCTATCCCTACGCATTTTGATGTGTTTCCATGTGTTGGGGTTTTGTTTTAGTTTTTTAATGTTCTTGGGTTTGGTTTTTTTTTTTTTTTCAGGAGGGTGGGGGTGGATCATTTTACATTTAGCCTTCCAGCCGTCCCCTGAGAAACCAAACCCTGCAATAGGTATGAAGAACCCGAGTCTGGGCTTGTGTGTTTCAGTGTCACCACCAGCAGTGGAGCTGCTCCTAATTTATCACCACCTGAACAAGCTCAGCATCAGTCCCTTGGGATCTGCTCCGCTGGTGCAGCTCTGGAATTACACATCCTGCTCCAGGCAAAGGGGAGTCACGGTGTGAAATATTTAGAGGTGGCACAAATGCACAGGCAACAGCTTAAATACCAGGTAGCAATTCCAAACCTGCACGACTGGAAAGGCTGAGGAATCTGCAGTAACCTGTGAGGCCAGTAAAGATCAGACACCAGTACTGTTCCCTGGCTCGTGTTAATGCCATATAACCCCAGGGTATATTTGGAAGTCTCTGGTACTTCTGGAGGTTCTAGTTCTGGTGTTTGATCTTCTTGGACTTTTATTTAACTGCAGTACCCAGCATTGAAGTGGAAATTATTTTTATGATGTTACACCAGATCTTTTTCCAAAGTACAAGGCTAATTAACCAGGTTTCAGTGAATTACACTGGGAATGACAGTCTAGCAGCTGAAAAGTCATTAGGTTTTTTTGCAACCTTCCCTGGAGATAAAGTGGTTATTTTGGGCAGAATACACATATGGTGAAATCTGGTCCTCAGTGTAGTTCTTGGAAATCTTCCTCATGATCACAGTTTGCACCCACCTAAAATTCCCGAGTTATAAAGAGGGCAGCATTTTCCTGCCTCAGTGTTTTTACTGCCCCGTCCAAAAACTCTCACTGTGGATTTAGGAGATGGAAGAACCACAAGGTTACAAAGGAGAAAGACGGGAGGAGGTTTTCAAAGATGTGAAATTTGTGAGGATAGCAAATAAAAACCCAGAGGCACTGCCAACACTTCTGAAGCATTTCTGGAAAAGCTGGTAGGCCAGCCTTAGCCTGAACGTGTGTGCTGCATGCTGCTAAAACTATAGTTCAGGTTATGTTGCTGTTGCTATTCTAAACCCTAGGAAGTGGGTGTTTATAAGTGCAGTCAACATTCCCTCTGAGCAAAAAGCTGGCCTTAAAAGGGAGTTGTCCCAACAGCAAGAAGGATTATTTAAAGAGAAGAAAATGCTAAATTTTTTGCTGTTCAGAGAGAAAAAAAAAAAAAAGAAGAAGAGGAAGCAAACCCAAGGATGGAATATTACAGCATTGCCCACACACTTTTTTTTTTTCTTTTCTTTAGTGGCTTTTATCCAAAGCCATTCAGTACAGGCAGTGATCATTTGTGATGGGAAATGAGTAAAATGCCTTTTTTCACACATTTAATTAACTTGTTTTGTTTAATTAGGAAAAAGTACAGTAGCAAATGCACAGAAATGCATTGTCAATGGTAGCATTATTGTATTTTACTGCTCACAGTCACCAAAGTCAAGGACAGGCTCCTGATGCTTCACTTGCACCTCTGTTTTGTTCAGGAGATCCCAAACGTTTTGCTAGAGCGCTGGGGAGAGACGGCAGTGAGTCTGCCCAGGGGAGAGAGGGATGCTGGCTTGAGATGAGATGGAAGGAGGAAGGAGGTGGGGATGGACACTCCTGAGACTGCAGGAGCCTGCTCAGACAGCTGCCTCCAAGCAAAGTGTCCAAAGTCACAGTTTAACAAAGCCATGGACTGTGACACGTCCATAACAGGGACTGAGTCCCCTCACCCCTGCTCCAGACCTGGCTTTTTTTAACACTATTAATAAATCATATGATTTCCAGACATCCACAGTTTCCATGATACCTACTTTTCTACTTTCAGGTCTGATGCCTTCTGTCCCTTTTAATCTTTCTCTTGTGCCTCCCCTGCACAGGGATATTCTTAAGGCACCAGCTCATTGTCAACAGAAAGTGAAGCTGCTGCTGGGATTTCTCATTCCTGACCGGAGTTTCTCTTTCCCTCCTCAGCTGCTGTTGGTGGCAAGATGCTGGCACTTTCTGTCAGCTTCTTCTGGGTTTCTTGACAAATTGGGTACCTTCAGAAAAATCAAGTGCAGTGCTCAAGTGCAGTTGGTGTGGGTGTGCACGTATTTATTCATCCACATATCACTAAGGCACTTGTGCTGTGTGACAGGGGGAAGCTGAGGAGCATCTGCACAGGATAACCAGCACTTAAGTCCTGTACAGTACATGCATTAAAATCCTGGCACCTGTAGTCCTTTTAACATCAAATCTCTCAAGTGAAACTTTAGAAGAAAATCATATTTTGAGCCCTTGGGATTGTAAAGCAGGAATAAGCCTTTTTGGTTTTTTTCCTCCTTAGACATGAAATTAAAAAGAAAACCCTTCAAACTATAACAAATTATTTTAAAATGTATTCAGAGACATAGGGAGGCAAAGAAATGAGGCAAGATTTCTGCAGAGAGGGCTGCAGTCAGGCCATTTGTACTGCACATCATGAAATGCATACAGGGCTTCTCATGTCTGCAGGTTGCAAATCAGTCCCTGATCCCCTGCCTCCTGCCATTCCAAACTGAGTTAGCATCCAAATTGTTCAGGTTGTGTTCACCAGTGAATTATCCTTTCCAAAAAAAAAAAAAAAAAAAAAAAGAGGGAGAGCAACAGCAGTCTGTGCTGGCCAAGGAGGGCAGAGCATTCTGCAGCACCAGCTCTGGCACTGCCAAACCCAGAAGAGGCTCTCATGTCTCAGCCTTACTGTGGTCTCCTTGTGCTTTGGCTGCAGCTCACTAAACAGGATGCTTCTAGCAGACAGGACAAAAACAAGGTGAAATGTGGCCAGGGTTACGCAGCTGACTTTGGTAAACTGCTGTAATTAAAGCTAATTTGTTGTCTTGCTCTTCTGTGCCTTCTTCATGTCTCGGTGCCACTTGGCTGCAGAATGATGCTGTAGTTGGAGTCCTTGGGTCAGGTTGAAGGAGCATAAAAGAACATTTGTGCCTGTGCACTGAGGTTTCTGTCTACATTGGTTTAAGTTTTATAAACTTTTTTTTTCTTTTTTTTTACTTTTCTTTTTTCTAGTCTGCCCATCACAGCACATCACCACATTTGTTATTCCCAAAAAAAAATGTGAGAATAAAGACTGGTAAGCCAAAGAATACCACTGAACAGAGAAAAAGTCACAGGCAAGAAACACTTAGAAATATAGAGCTCTCAAAATATTTTCTCCTTGAATATTCAAAGTGAGGACATTAAGGTGGAGAATTTGGGGAGGGCTGCAAATTTCCTGTAGTAACTCACAAGGGGCAAGGTTGGAACTGCTACATGGTTCTACTCTTTTATGATCAATTGTGATGTAAATGCTGATGGCTGCCTAACAGGCAAAACAAAGCAGGGAAATGATGAGTCATTTGTACTCGTAGTTTGTCTGAACAAGTCATGTGCAAGTCAAGTTTCATTTAAATGCAGCAGAACTTTCCCCCAAGGATAGTCCTCACAAGGCAGGGCATTGGAAGACCAAGGAAGGCTTTAGATCTCCAGCCATGGACCCCTCAAACAGACAATTTCCATCATTCCAAGACTGCCCAGCTTCAGTGCCCACTATTCTACAGAGTGGCAACAGCCTTCACTGCAGTATGTTGTGTTATGTGAGTGGAATTTTTTCTGTTGCTCTTCAAGGGCATGACCATGTTTCTCCTGATGTGGGAGAATACATCCTGCCTATGGAGAGAAAGCATCCATACCTCTCCAGCAGCTGGAAAGAACTGGCTGGCTGCCCTTTCCATCCAAGAGGTTCAAAGAAAACTGTCTCACTACCCTCACACCTCATCCTGCTCCCAGCTTCAGCTCAGATAACAAAAGCACCTTTAATATTTTAATATTTGCCTTGTAAAGCAGCATCTAAATTACCTCTTAACTGATTATCTTATGTCCTGTTGAATTTTTTTTTTAGTTTTTTCTTTTTGCATAAACAAATATCCTTTAGTGAAAGGATTTTCTTCAGCAGCAGAATACTTTCCTTCACTTCAGAAGGAGGAATGTCTACACTGGTAATCCAAGATACACCACTCATTAGGAAGTTGGTAGCACAACTCCCAGTGACTTCAGCAAACCCAGGAAGGAAACCCAAAGCTCATGGAAATCTCCAAAGCCATCTATGGTGCTGTAGCATGAACCTAAGTGTGACATCCACGTTAAGTGTGCCCATGTGTAGCTCAGAAATATTGTCTTTTTCCTGGCAGCTGTTCCGAAGGCTGATGTGAAGCCCAGTCCAAGCTGCCTGCTGTCATCTGCTGGGATGGTATTGAAATAGATGCATGGGAAACAAGTCATGGCTGTTCAAACCAGCCAGAAATTGGAGGAAACAAATTTCAGAAGCCAAGGTGCTCTGTGTGTGTGTGTGTGTATAGCAAAGGTACAATCCTTTGAAACTGTGCAGTGAATAGGATACAGTTAGAAACGTGCTGCAAAGGGAACAAGAACACAGTCTTGCAGTTTTGAAAACTACTGTTTGAATAAGTAATCCAGTTCCCAATTCAGAACTAAAATAGCCTTCCTGTTAGTGCAGTACTGCAGTCTGTCACAGTTGGCAGAGAGAGTTTTCTCTTTTGGTTGACTTTAGGTTTAAGTAATAATAAGAATATGCCTGAAGTGCAGTTTCTCTTCACAAAAGGCCCTTTTTTTTGCACATTATTTATTAAAGGGTGGCCCCCATCATTTCAGTGTTGTACAGTTACGTGTTTTGGTAAATTTCCACCTGTAATATGAGGTACCATTTGAAACACAAGTGTGTTTTCTGCCTAAGTTTTGGTAAATGTATCTTAGACATCTGCTCTTACTCCCAGAAGGTAATTTTTTACTTAATCACCTAGCTAATAAAGATTAAAGGTCTGATTCAGATCTTTGTTACAACTGGTGGCAAAAATAGGTAGGAGCATTAGTGACTTCAGGCTTTTTAAAATTCTGATTAAATTACTAAGGAAAAATTTAATATTACTTAATGAAAGCAGATGCCAGATAAAGCAGTGGGAAATGTCCTATTATTCACTTAACACGGCTGCAGTGAGTCAGTCAAAGGCTCCTGGAACAATTCAGAAAAAGTTGACAGAGGAACCCCGGGAGGTTTGGATGGTCCCACTATCGCTGAGCAAGCACGTACAGTCAACCAGCATCAGCCAGCAAAGCACCAGGGCACGTGAGTGGCAGAGAGCAGCTCTAAACCACATCTGGGGATTTCTCTGAACAGGCATTTTATGGGACAGAACTGTAGTGTTGGCTGTAGGGCAAGAGATGGGGTTTGGAAGCAGCAGGAATAATCAGAAGTGTAACTGATCCCAATGTGAGCCAGGAGCAGTACAGCAGGGAATCTCAGCCATCAGTGTTCACAAGTCTGAAATAGAAAAGTTCACAGGAAAAATTGCAGAGATCAATGTCCGAGCAATCCTGTGCATGATGTATCAGTTACTTGTGAAGGAACCCACTTCTTTTGCTGAATTCAGCCAGACACGTGAAACAACCCATCCTATTTCGAATGAGCGGTTGGATGGATTAAACACAAATGTAATTAGCTTTTTCTGTTGTGCTTGATGCTTGTCATTTAAAATGATGAGGAAGCAGGAGAGAGCTCTGCTAAAAGCCCACTGTATTACACTTGTGAAAAATGCCTGGCTGTTCTGTTTATAGCCTGCTCCATAGCTGTAATCTTCAGCAGCCAATAAGGAACTTCACCATCAGCAAAGCTAAATAAGAACAATCTAATCATTGTGTCTTAGCATTTTGCTTATTGCTAGAAAAACACAAAGTGCTCACATTTACTTATGAAGGATCTAGAGTGCACTATGGGGTCCTGTGACTAAAGGAGCTATCCTTCAGGGTAATTTAAACTTCCTTGCTCATTCATAACCACAACCACAAGGTTAAACTGACCTTCTCTGTGCTTCTGAGTTTCATCCCTGAAAAATGCACTGAATACCCACCCCTGCCAAAACTATGGATGTTCCCTTCACATGAATTTTAAGTCTAATACAGAACCCTGTCCCAGGTATGTGACTAATTCTTAGTCATATTAACAGAAGCTTTTCATCTTGAATAAGGCAGTGTGTGTCCTTCCCTCTCCCACCATATGACAGATTTCTCTCATGAAAATTATGTCCTAGTGATATGAAAATGAACATAACCTCAATCCTTCTTGATGACAGTGCAAACACCCAAACCAAAAGAATGAAAAGCTTGGAGGAGACACACTGTCCTCAGACCACTACGACAGAGAAGCAAAACATTGCACGAGGTGTCAGAGCTGGCCTCGTGAAGGGAGCCAAGAGCTCCAAAGAGAAGGGTTTGTGCTCTCTGCCCCTGCAGTGTCTGGGATCTTCCTGCACGCTTTACCCTGGGAAATGCCAGTTCAGGAGCATCTGACACAGTGCAGAATTTTTGACTGTGAGAGGCAGTAAAGTGTTTAGAGAAGCCCAGAAAATGAGATTTTACTTTTGGCACTTGGCAAACACTGCTCCAATTTCTTGCTCTTGAAGCACTGTGCTGTGGGATGAGCATCAGAGGCTCAGTAACAACAGATTAGTCCAGTGGCAAATGATTCCCAAATAACACAATTGAGTTGCAACAGAAAGTTGTGGACTGATACAAACTAAGCCCTGAATAGAAGCTCAGTATATGTGTAGACACATGGATACATAACCTTAGAGAAGAAGCTCCTGTTCTGGCTGTACTGACGTGGCTCATTAATGGCAGTCAAATAGAATGGGGAAACAAACCCATGACAAACAGGCTCATATTGGTTATTTTCAGGCCCCGTGATGTAATACCTTTTTCAGGCACTATCGCACAAAGTTTCTCTTTCTTGACTTTCTTTTTCCTCTAGAAGGAATAGAAGCTTAGCAAGTGCTGCAAAGCACAGTCAGTCAATGTCTGGATTGTGTCCAACTCAGTGAAGCACATGAAAATGCATGGGAGAAATGGGTTGATTATTAGAAAGTCAAGCCTTATAGAAAGTAAAGGGAAATATCAGCAGCTATTTTAGACATCTGTGCTTACTCTCGGTCCTTTAACCTGATTGTTTTAAGGCATGTTAAACTAAGTGTGAAATGCACTTGTCAGTTACACTGCACTGCCAGTTTAGTGTCAATAGGAAATTCATTGTATCAGAGACAAACTCTTCATGTTTTTGTTTTTTTAGTAATCTGGAGTAAAAGCATAATCCATCATCTTCCAGAGAGGTGAAGAATTTTTTTGAAAATGGAGAAGGAAACTTGAAATGCCAAATACTTATGTTCATGAGCTTTGCTCTGTGACTTACAGTTGAAACATTTGAATATAACTGATAATGAAATGGTCTTAGAATACCTCTAAGCAACTCTGTGTCCTCAAGAGATATGTGTCCTTAGAAGATGTGTGCCCAGTGATGTGTCACTCAGTGTAGGAGAGCATAAAAGTTGTTCACAGCACCAGCCTTGCCCTGTAATGCTAGATAGGCTCTCTTAGCATGAGCAATAGGAATTTTTTTCACTCTTCACCTTTCTGGTGCCAATTCCATAGTTAAAGCAATTAAGACTACAGCAGGTGGGACTGGATGACTGGATGAGCCATTTGAAAAATAGAGTCCAGCTCTGGGTCTGTAACAGGTGCATTTATCACCTTCAGCCTTGGTAAGTGGACAGATAAAGCAGAAGCCAAATCATTGTCCTGGCATCTTCACTTCTTTGCTGTGAGCTCACAGAATAATTTTTTGTCTGCATTTAGAGAGCGCGGATCCTCTTGGCAGCTTTTTGTCCTTGCTCCATGGAGCACCTTTCCTGCTGAGGTGTTCCTGGGGTGTGCATTAGCTTGGCCATGTAGCTTGAGCTCCCTGCCCAGGGCTGCAAGGACACCAAGATGAGGCACACAGGCTACAGCACAAGCTGCCACCAAAGCAGAATGATGAGAACTTGCATTCTGATGGTGAACAGTGTGTTAAAAGCTTGTGCTGGTACATCTTCATTGCTGCCTTCGGTGCTGGCTGGCACAGACATGCTGTGCCTTCACTTTACCGTGTAGATAAATTCATTCCACATCTCCCTTCCTCCCACTGGCCCTTCCATATCACAGTAGGATTCTGTCACACTCTAACATATTTTTCTCCCCATCCTCACGTTTTTCTTTGAAAACACTCATCGCAGGGAGTGGTGGTGCTGAATCTTAGTGTGGCACCATCTGTTTAGCAATCCCAGCCTGGTTTCCAATAGCCCACCTGAAATGCATGGTTACTTCCAGCCTTTCCTTTTGCTGGAGCGCTGGCTGAGCAAGCCACCTTGCTTCTTGCTGGTGTCAGCAACCACAGCCTCTCTGAGCACATCAGGGTGTGGGGAGAAAGTCTTGTTTCACAGCCAACACTTGCAGAGTTTCTGTCAGCTTCCACAGAGCCCAGACTTCACCCAGGATATCCCTGCTTCCCCCACAAAGTGTTGCATAAGCACTTGTGTAATCCCTTGGTCGGTGGTAGGACTGGCCCTCCATGGCCACACCAGCTTTCTCCTGGTACAAACCAGTTCTCAAGCACTGCAAGGATGCATCCAAGTCTTGAGCAGCCTGGTTGTGGAAAGCTGACCCTGGCTGGATGCCAGACAGCCACCAAAGCCACTTTGTCACCCCCCTTCTGCAGCTGGACGGGGAAGAGAAAATACAGTGAAGGTTGATGAGTTAAGATAGGGAGAGATCAATCACCAAATACCATCATGGGCAAAGCAGAGTCAAATGAGAGATATTAAGTGAATTTATTGCTAACAAAATCAGAGCAGAATAATGAGAAGTAAAATCAGACCTTAAAAATACCTTGCCCCCACCCCTCCCTCCTTCCCAGCTCTACCTTCTGCCCTCCAGTGTTACAGGGAGACATGGAATGGGATTTTCAGTCAATTTATCGCACTGTTTCTGCCACTCCTCCAGCATGGATTCCTTCCCGGGGAGACCATTCTCCATGAACTCCTCAAATATGTGTTGATCCCATGGGAAAGAGTTCTCCACAAATTGTGGCAAAGTGGGTCACTCCTGCACGGGGTGAGTCCTGAGGGCACAGCCTGCTCCAGGGTGGGATCCCTCCCACAGGGTCCCAAGTCCTGCCAGGACCCTGCTCCAGGGTGGGCTCCTCTCTCCACAGGTCTGCAGGTCCCTGCCAGGACCCTGCTCCAGCACAGGTCTCCCAGGGCTCCACAGGCTCCTCTCCCAGCCCTGTGCCCCACTGTGGGTCTCCTCCAGGGGCTGCAGTGGGTCTGTGCCCCCCTGTGCCCTCCCTGGGCTGCAGGGGCACAGCCATCCCACCACGGGCTCCCCGTGGGCTGCAGGGGAATCTCAGCTCCAGCCCTGGAGCAGCTCCTGCCCCTCCTCTGCTCTGACCTTGGTGTCTGCAGGGCTGCTCCTCTCACAGCTCCTCACCCTGCTCTTCTCTGGCTGCAATCACATCTGCACAACAGCTCCTTATCCTCCTGGAATTTGTTATCCCAGAGGTGTTCCCACCTTTTCTAACTGGCCCAGCCCTGCCCAGCAGTGGGTCTGTCCTGGAGCTGTCAGGGACTGCCTCTGCTGGACATGGGGAAGATTCCAGAAGCTTCTCACAGAAACCACCCCTGTAGCCCCCCCAACACCTGGCCACACAAACCCAGTATAGTGGTCCAGGGCAGCAACAGCAGAGCAAATTTTGCAGATCAGATTTGGATGTGGCTCTCCTGGAGATGGGACCAGGGGAAGGAAGATGAGGAAGCAGTGACCATATCAGTCCATGCCCCAGGAACCATGCAAGGTGTACAGCAGTGGTGCCTAGCAGCAGGAGTTCCTTTTATTCAGCTCACACTGCATAAAATAAACCCTAAGGAGATATAATATGGCCTTTGCCAGGAAAGGAATGTACAACATCAAGAACAACCTCTCCCATATGCTGAGCATCTTCTACAGAATTCCCCATAGCCTGGCAAAGTGTGCTGCCAAACTGACCCACTGGCCACAGCCAGACCAGTCTCCAGGTGCTGGGCACCAGTTTATTCTGAAAAGCAACTGCTCCTGGTTTAGGACCAAACATCCTTCTTTACCATTAATGCTCTGCTGTTGGCTCCATCTTTTGCTATCACGCTCCATGAAAATCAACCAGGAAAAAGATAAATGTCAAGGAGAAGTTAAAAACATGATATGCTAATTAGCAAGTGTTCTCAGAGTGTTAGCCCCACATAAGAACTGCTGACCTGTTTGGGTATATTTTCAAATGCTCTTTCTTTTTTCAAGTTGGCTTCTTCTGCAGCTTCGGATTAAGCAGTTGCGTAAAAAGCCTTCATTGTAAAGCATGCATTGCACTCACCCATCTGGCAACTTTATGTTGTATAATACAAGGGAGTGCACAGTATGTGGCATAAATTACAGACAAGAAGAATGAACGGCACAGCATGTAGGGTAAATTAAAGCAGGCATTCTTCGTGGCCCGTAGCAGAGAAGGACAGAACAATTTTGCATCATAAATGCAGGAAAAAAAACCCCATGTGTTTTCAAATGAGAGGTTTTTTTAAAAAAATAAATAAATAAGATATGCCCTCAGAGGCAGGCAGCTTGTTCCTAGAGGCAGCAGCAACCATGAAAAACCACAAAAAGGAGTAAAGAAAGGCATAATGGTAGATAACAAGAGGTAACAGATTGCAGTAGGAGGACAAAGAAGGAAACCAAATGCTGAGATGGAGCAAGCCCCAGTGGACTTTTAAAAACAAGAGTGCAAATTGAAAATGAAAGGAGCAGAAAGCACACACGGATCTGAGGATGAAAACCATTCCTGTTGGTTTTTTTTTGTGGCATGAGCATATGTAATGCACGCTGCTTGTTAGTGACATATCACTTAACATCAAAGGGGTCATCAATAGGATCTCCTGACCATGGCCTGGTGAACTCAGCATAGCCCCAGGAGCCTTCTGCTCTGAAGATCCAGAAGTGCTGACCACCCTATGCTGCTCCTCACCCTCTGGACCATGGTGTGGGCCTGTGTGTGTGTGCATGTGCAAAAATGCCCACAGAGGAGAGAAGAAGTGGGAAAAAATTGGACAAAGTGGAAAAGTTGAGCAAACTCCACTTGCTAGCAAAGGACAGAGCTTTTACTCTGTGCCTGACTTCTCCAATCCTGGGTGTCCTACTTCTTGTTGTGAGTTTCCACAGCAGCTTATGCCAACCTAGGGCACAGATTTTGCTCTTCCACTGTCCTGCCATGGCCCTTCCCTTGTGCCAGCACTGGTTGCCTGTGGTGCAGCACCAGGAAAAACCTCAGGGAGCTAACTCTGCTAAATTGACCTTACCAAAGAAAAAAGGGACTAGTTCCAGATCAGTGTTGCTCTTCTCCTTACTGGAGTGGAGTTGCTCAAATCATGACGCAGTTTAAGCCACTGAATGGGCAATTTGGGTTCTGGGTTGAAGGTGCAAGACCGTGGCAACTTCAGTTTAGATGAGGTTAAGCTGCCATGGAATGGTGCTCTGGCTGTTTTCTTTTCCCACCCTGAGCTGTTTTTGTCAATTTAGAATATGTTTTTCTCAAGGCAGGGAGTGTTTCCCATTATATGTTTGTGCATTGCCTAGCAAGTTGGAACCCTGATCTGAGGTGGAAACTTGAGGCCCCACCATAGTACAAATAATAAATGTAACACAGTGAAGAACAGATGCATTCACATATGGTGCTTTATAATTCAGACAAATAAAAATTCTTATGTTGTATGCTAAAATAATTCTATATGTGCCACAGTTAGCATGAAAACTGAAAATAAAAACAAAGCCATGAAGAGTCCAGGCATTTAGGAGTCCAAACCCTACTTCTGCATCCACAAACAGAGACTCATCTGCGGCCAATCCTTGTTGCCTCATCATGCAGCAGTGCCCTGTAACTTTAGTGTTCTCCAGGTTGTGCTGTCTTTTCTTTGAATGTTAGTTTCAGAATTCCTTTCCAGCCTACACAGGCATCTTCCCAGCCAGTCATCCCCTCCACTGCACATATGGGGCTGTATATAAAATATCCACAACTTCTTCATTTTGCATAGCTCCCACAGAGCACGCCATTTTTGTCTTCTTGACAATGTGGTCCCTAATGGCAGTGTCCTCCTGGGGCAGTTTAGGTTTCCACTGGGCTCTGAATAGGGATAATTGTGGCAGAGGGGTTTTTTTCCTGTGCTATACTGGCACTGGCAATAATTGTAGCAACAGCTATTTGCAAAGAGGAAAGTTATTTGTGGCAATCTCTGGCATATAGTATTATTTAACTCTTTTGGAAGAGGCACCTTCCAATAAAAGAAAGAATGACTTTTGAAATAGTTACAGCAATATGGAAGTTCAGAGTGAATTATAAGTAAGGTTCTCACAGGTTGATAGAGGTGGAAAAAAGCCCTTAAAGTGTGTCTTTATTTTTTTTAAATCACACTAATTCAAACTTTGCTATGCCAATTTTCAGAAGATTTATTCTGTATACAACAAGTGCTGCAGATTTTGGAGGATTGTTTTACATTCTTCAAAAATAATTAAATGGTTTAATTCCTTTTTAAAGCACCAAAATCACATCAGGCTCTAAAGTCATGAGCTTTGCCTCTGTAATTAACATTCATAAATACAGACTTAGCAAGGCTGGCTTTCAAAAGGATGATGCATTTCAGGAATACAAATTTGCATGTACAAACTGGATACACCAAATGCAACATTTCAGACTTCTCAATATCAATTTATTTCTTTAACCAATTTGCATCCTTGCTGATCAATGAAACACTAAGGAAAAAATGCATTTTGGACAATTGCCAAAAGTATATCACAAGGGAGCATAAATCAAGGCACTAGTCTTCTATGCTGAGCATTCATTAGTAACTAACATTAAATTGAAGTGAACCTTTTTACAAGCAAGGAAAACAGGCAATCCTGGAAATTGTTTTACTAGCAGCTCTTTATCCCACTTTTCCTTTCCTGGTCAACTGGAGGAAACACAGTCTAAGCAAAACATTTGGCATTAAAGATCTTACATAGTTTCCACTGTATTAATAGATTTGGAAAACGTGCAGAAAATAATATCCATAGAAAATGTACATAGGGCCAAGCCATTGCCCAGAAGCAGGGCATTTATTTAATAGGTGTAGACACAAAAATTAACATTTCTGCATCAGTCTCATCTGTCAGCTTGAGAAATCCATTTTAGTACATCTCAAGCATTGACCATACGGAGTATCACAAGCAGTGTTTGGACTTCAGCAACTTGACAATAAGAGCGAGCTGAAAAACATCAAGGATTTCTTCATTCAAACCAAACTTTTTCTTGCCATACTGTGAGATTAAATAGTTGCAGAATAGGGCCAGATTCTCTCCAGCCAGTTTACGAACTCAGAAGTTTATTTAGGTTGCTGGACCAGTGCCAGGTTACAACTGCTAATGAGCTGATCTCCACAATCTTTTTCCTTTTAAACCAGTGAGAATTAACCAAGATAAACTCTTCAGCCCTATGCTACTGGTTGCCTGAGGAAATATTTTGAAAGGATTTTAGCCTAAAGTGTAAATATCTCAAAAACTAACTTTTGGGCATATATTTGGTATATTATTTGAATTGGTGAACGTCCTGTATAATATGAGCATGTCCTGCATCCTATGTGATGTAGCCAGTAATTTTCTGGTACTTTTGGTACAGCTGCTCACTTCTCCAGCAAAGCAGTTAGCACACACTGTTAGAAGTACAATCATGCTATACTAGATTTATTTTTCCTTAATTCTAGTGTGTAAAACCTGGCAACTTTACCTTGGCAAAGGGCTAAGAATTCACCCAAGTCTGTCTGAGCTTTAGCTCTGCTTAAGGTAGAGAACACCCTGGTCAGCACCTCGGGCCTTTGTGGTGTTCACCAGCTCCGTGTCAGGATAAGTGACTGAGAACAGCTCACAGAGGGCTGAGCAGAAATCAACTTCCTTGCTCCAGAGGCATTCCTTAGGGAGAGCAGAGTCAACAGGACCTGCCTAATATTGTCTTCTCCCTCTGTCTTCTCACAGGGAGTGATTGGTTGGATTACTGAGAGACCAGGATGAGGAAAAAAAGCAGGTCATACCCTAGCAGTGAAGACTATCACCACCCACTTGTCACTCCCTTCTCTGATTTTTCTCACAACCATCATCTACAGTGAGAAGAATATGGTGTCTTTTGGGCTCCCACTCCTATCCAGCTGGCTTATCCTTTTTAAATTCTATTTCTCTAATGATTTTAGCTTTCCCTCCCTCTAATCCTGGAGCTCTTTTTTTTTTTTGACTCAGCACTGATCACCATGAAAAAATGCAACAACAGAACTTCCTTCCTTTCTTTTCTCCCATTTGCACAGGGCTGGCAGAGTTTCTCAGTGCTCAGGATCTGGTTCATTTGGTGACCTCCTAGTGAGTCACCAGGAGCACACAGTCACAACCACAGCCCTCTGAAGACACGTGGTGACCTGTTCCAGCCCTGCAGAGCTGCTGGGGAATCACAGGACTGCAGTGGACGAGCCCACAGCCAAGGAGTCAGCAGCACCCTGATAACCAGGAGGAGCTCTGGGGTGGCAGGAGCTTCTTCCCTGTGTCTCCTTGGGTGGTAGCAGCCGGCTGGGCATGGAGAAGCCCTGCTGGCCCTGGAAAACTTTGTTTTCCAGCTGTCAGTGTGCAAGGGCAGTCAGTCTCTCTGTGAGCAGAAGAGCAAAGGGCCAGAACATGTGCATGTGGACAGGGCAGAAGAAAATGGGATGAGTAGGGAGAGGAGTTGTTTGGAAGGAGAGCTCATAACCATGGTCTTTTCTCCTTACAGACCCACATGGGTCTGTAAGGAGAAAAGAGATCATCTTGTGGACTGGAAGTGATGGGAAAGTTGTGCAGTTTTGATTTTGACAGTTTTTCTGGAGATAGGTGATGGCTTCTTGCACCATTCACAGAGGAGCTGCATTATTCCTTCTCCAGGCCTGCACTTTGAGAAAAGCCTTCCTGTGAATTTTTATGGTATTTTTTGACTCACTGTGGTATTCACAGATATGAAGGGAGGTGGGAGCAGAGCAAACAGGCCCCCTAAATCCACAATCACTCTGTGCAGTTACATTCGTGAATGTCACCATTGATAAGTACAGTGTGCTGTATAACCAACCCAAACACAGAGCATTTTTATGACCCATCAGAGCTATTAGAGATATTTTGATGCTGTGAGTGTGTCCTCCACTCCCCACTCCAGCCTGACTTCTCCAACTCCAAAACTTCTTCTGGCCACCACTGCTGCCTTCAAGTTCTCTGGTTTGCGGCCACAGACACAAGACCTGAACTGCTCTGTTGCTTTTTCCTCTGTTCAAAATGCCCCTCTAAGCCTGGTGTTCTTCTCCTGTCCATGGAAGTTTTGCACCTTCCTGTAAACTAAGTCTTCCCTTTCCTGGGAATGAGACCTTGGTCTTGTGTTGTGGCCTATCTAACTTGGACAAGTTCTTTTTGCATGTGCTTGTTGTGTGACAGAAGACATCTGAAGAATCTTGCAAACATGAGCCATCGGCCTCTTCCACTGCAGTCAAGGGGAGGTTTGCCAACAGCTGTACGAAATTTGGGCTCAAATTCTCATCTGAAAGACAGATGAATAAAAAAATGCAAGAGACATTGCTGCTGAAAATAGATAATTTCTAATTCCCACAGCTCTCTTTGTGGTTTAAAATAAGCCTTTTTGCATTAGGACTGCAGTTTTCAAACTAATGAAATTTTAAAAAAACAAAATGTTCTTTCTGAGTATTGTTTCAATTACAATTCCATGAGTGTACATACTTTTGATGTGTGAACTTTCCCATTAGATTCAGATTGCTTTGGTTTGGAATCCATCGATGAGGCATACCCTGTACAGTGGCAGTGGGATGAGACCTCTCATTTTTACATCCGAGGGACCAAAGGAAATGAGTCAGCAAATTGGCAAGGTCCTATCTGATTGCAAAACTGCTGAGCATGATCAGTCCTTGGGATTCAATACCTATCCCCCTGCCTTGCAGCTCCACATCAGTCTGCTAAGGGATCATGGTTTGAGGGTCAAGAATGAGCAGGTCCTTTTGTTCTGTGTGCTACCCTAGTCTCTAACACATGCATTTCAAGGACCTGACTGTTAGCTGTTATTAAAAATATTTTTGTACTCCTGTGATTGAATCAGCTGCTGCCTGGACGAGTTATATTTAAGTAATGGATTATTGTTGCTAGTGGGTTTTGAGTTAAAACAGACGCCACAAATATTGTTCTGGCCACAAAGAGGCATGTGGAGGAAATCAGAAAAAGATAACTTAGAGGAGTAAGGCATGGGGTAGCCTTTCAAGAAGCAACAAGTTGACTTCTTTTCAGGTAGAATTTGTCAATTTATGAAAAGTACTCTATGTTTGTGCTACCTGTGACTGAATTTGATGGTGCAGGAGTTTTCTTCCACTTCTATATCCCCTGATTTCCACCTCAGGTGTGCTCTAAACCTGCTTGGTGCAACAGGGAGCCCCAAACAGGCTTAGATGCACTAAACATTTATTTTGTTTCTTTTCTTCATGCCTCTTTCTAATGTATTTCATCTGCTATGAACAGCAAGTGTGAACCACATTGAAATAATGAAATGTCAATACACAAACAATACCATTTCTCAGGGACAATGCAAAGGGCAGGAATATAAACTTAAGTCTCAAAGGCAATAAATGCTCCTAAATTAGCCTTGAGAAATGCATTTCATCTGCATAAAATGCATGAAAGTTTACATATTTTGGTATTGTTTACTCTTCTTCCCTATTAAGTGCTTTGCTCATTATGGAATATGGCTAGGGAAAGAAGGTAAGTTTGTTCTAAGGAAAGCTCAGTAATTGCCCCTATATTTCCATTCAACCACTCTTCAGTTTTTAATGTCCAGTCCCTCCTATTATATGATGTCTAAACGAGGTTGAAAATATTTTCCTTTGGGATTTTGCTAGTGATCTGGTTTGGGACAGGATTTCATCCCAGGAATGCCCAGAGCCAGGCAACTAATAATGACAGTGCATCTTGGGCTTTCACCTGTACTGGTTCAGGGGGAGTTAAAATTTTGTATTCAAAGCAAAAAAGAGCTGTTAAAATTTTGATTTCCAGTGCAAGTCATCGTTTACCATATGGTCAGGTATTTACCCCAACTCCGTGTTGCTCAGCAATCATAGATGTTTGCAGGGGGTGGGGGTGAAACAGGGGGTTGTTGTTTTGATTTCAAAGTCCTGTGCCTCAAATTGTCTCTGAATTGCTGTCACCACAATGCCTGTGAACCAGTCTGCTGTGTGAGTCTAACTGGAACAAGCCCCAAAAAACACTGTCCTTTATCCTCCTCCTCCCCACACTCTTGCTGTGTCCTTCAGAGCTGGGATGGACTCTGAGATCTTTCATACACTGCCCCACCTTACCTGACCTGCAAGCAGACAAGACTGTCAAACCAAGCACAGGAAAGATAATCAGACAGCTAATACTGGCAGGTTCAACTTTGCTCCTACTTTCAGTGGTGAAAAGCAAGTTTGCCTCTCAATCCTTAGGCTACTCAAGTTGCCAGAAAGGCAAATAGCCAATAAACACCCACTGGCCACCTCTACAGGGCTTTATGTTGTTGTTTGTCATGTATTTCTGCGGCTGGTACTAATTTTCAGTTTGTCATCCTTTGACTCATAGAAATTCTTCCCCTTCAAAAAAGGATGCATCTCCCTGCCGACCACGGGGGGAAAAAAAAAAAAAAAAAAAACACCAAAACGTGGCATGCAATTCAATCCTTTCCTGATAGCACCGGAGACGAGGAAAGGGCAAGTTAGAACACCATGATGAGGAAGTTCTGTCATTTCCAGAAGGAAGCATGATTCACTGTGCAGAGCATTTTTGGGAGCCTGAATCAGAGCTGTCGAGGAAGTCAGTTCTTGGACAGTTTAATATTTAGTTTAACTATGACTTTACCGGTGAAACACGTGCCTCTGCCCAGAGCCAGTGGGTACGGAGAGATCAGGTAACACGCCACCGAGGAGCAGGCAAAAAGATTGCCAAGGAAACGGCTTCCAAATGTTCCAGATAAAAACGAGAAGTGCCCCAGAAAAAAAAAAAAAAAATAAAAATCTGTCCTTAAATGTCATTTGCGAGGCAGCGCTCTCCCGAAAGCAGATTTCAGGGAGAACTATTTTCTCACACTTTTCCCGAGCACAGCACAGGCGGTGGGAGGGACCTGCAGGGTGGCCATAAGGAGCCTGCGAGGAGGGGAATGAGCTGCAGCCGGGCTCCTTCCCAAAAGGTCTGGAATTAGCGGAGAGATGGCTTCATTAGTCATGGCACAGACCTGCTAAGTAAAGCTATCCGCAGAAAGAATTAGTTGCGTGTTTTAGCTGCCAACAGGCTGCAGGAGAAATTCAAGTTGTTGTTTTTAATTGCCTGTGGTACCCTAAAAGAATCGCCATTTGGTTAATGTGGTGTCCCTCCTCCGCCCACCGCACACCCCCTCACACACACACCATAATGCAGGGAACTAGATTAGATTGGAGTGGTTTTGCCTATCTTTTGCCTCCTCATCTTCCCTTCTTACCCATGGGAAAGACAAAAGACTTACTGGCAAAGTACACATCTGGGAAGAGTCCTCAGCTCAGGAACTGGGCATCCTCCTGGGCTACCACCGCTGGTTTGGAGCAGGCGGCCAGCTACGCCTTTTCTCCCCGAATGGAGTTTAATAAAGCGAGGGGAGAGAAGAAAAATCCATGTTATTACTTGTGAAGATTAGCAGCCTGTTGATGTGTTTGTGCCTCCAGGGATGTGTGCGTATCACTGAGGTCGAGCAGACAGAACTGTCAGGATATTTACTGTATGGAAATACATGCAGGAACCCAAAACATAGTGAGGGAGGGCGGTTTTTATAGCCTGTACATTTAAATAAATAGAAACCATCCTTCAAACTCACTCTTTGCACTCGGTTGCATGGGGATTTACATTTCTGGCCTCGCGGATAAGGAAAGACTGAGTATTAGGGAGAGGCAGTGTTCTTATAGGATGTGAAAGGAAATAATGGGATACACTGAGCATGCCTACGCATCCCTCGAAGACGTCACTCTATCTGGGAGCCAAAAGGTAAGGGAGTGGGTTTGCTGACTATGACACATGGTGGGAGGAGATCTGAGACACAAAGGAGTCATGGGTGTGAACCAGGAAACAAGACCGTGCCCACCCAGCTTTTTTTTTGTTTGCTTGAGGAGGATGTAAAATATGCTTACCCTAGTTGCGCTCCAGCTCCAGCGCTAATTGTTAACAATAAAAGGTCACCAGAAAACAATTGCTGGGAACCAGCATTACACAAGGGGCCCGGGTAATGCGATCACTCCTTCGCGGGGGAATGCCATCCCGCCGGGGAGCGGGTGCTGGGAGGGAGATCCTTGGGATTGACTCCAGGTCAGCCGAGGAAGGGAGGTGCGCAGCGGTGTCACCCCCGCCAGCTCCCTGCTCCCACACGGACACGCACGCAGCGGGCACTTTCAAGCTCATTTGGCACTGATTTTTAGGGAGTTGAAATACAAGGTGAAGGGCTGATCTTTTTTCCTGTTATCCTCGGAGGAGAATATTGGCTTTGACATCCCTTCCTTTGGCAGCGTTGGGGCTTTGAAGGGGCATGCCAGGCAGGTTTGCACAGCAGGGACAAGAGCTGCCATCCGAGGGAGGGCCGGGATGAGCTGGAAGCAGCAAATCCCAAAGGAAAAAAGAGTGTCTTATTCCCCTCCCAAAATACGTCTCTACTTCATGGGTGTGAGTACTGCTCTGGAAGAAATTTCTAAGCTAGCATTAAATTCATCTGTGTGCACACCAGCGCCAGCTGAAAAGTCCTGCCAGCAAGTTGGATAAGTATTTTGACAACCCATCCTGTCCCTGCTCTGGGCTCTTGTGGCTCTCTGGTCTACTTGCACGTCTGCTTGTGTGGTCAGCACACCATGAGCTTCACTCTGACTGTCCTGGTTATTTAACCTCCAGCACTGAATAAAATTAAGGGATGTCTGAACCACTGAGAGATGCTTTTAGGCCATGTCCATGCTGAGGAGCAGCCTGAATGTCAGAGAGGGGCTGAGTTCAGGCCACTTGACACTCGGTGGTAGGTACAGCCACAAAAATGCCAGCCCTGTGTGGATTTAGAGGCATTCTGGAACATCCCATGTCTGAGCAGACTCTGACCCTGTCTGCCCTGCCTTCATTCCATGTTCACAGAAATTCAACTATTACTAAGTGGTCCAAAGACATTTATCTACCTTTTCCTATACCTTACCCTCTGAGAAGTTGTATGAGTGTCTAGCCCACCCTAACCTGAAGTCTTGAACTCTGGAATTTCTGTAGCTACATCCACCCACAACAGCACTTGTTGCTCTCAGAAAGGCTTCCATCAGCCACAGCCAGCTCTCTCCCAGCCCTTCAAATCAGTTCCTGCAGCCAAACTTTACAGGCAGCCAGGGAGAGAGGACAGACACATGTGAAAAGCAGTCACTGGGGGACAATGCACAACTTTTTTTCCCTTCTTTCAGTGATTTCACATGTCTGATGGTGCCCATGCAACTCTGATGCTGTTCTGTTTTGTGATGGGGCTCAAGTCTGTTGAAAAAAGCCGCTGCCAAATACCATTTTCTCAACAGGTTCATCAAGTCTAGAGACAGAGGCAAAGATGCCACAGATGACCAAGTAGCTTCTCCATAGGTGTTCAGTACAGGAAGTTTCTCAAGAAAGCTGCAGGAATAGCATGCAGTAAAGCAGGATGGGGGTAATAACTTCTCGAGCAGCTGATGGACACTGTGAGAAATGTTAGATGATTTATGTGAGGAGAACTTGCTGAATTCTCAAACCTTCCCACATGCTGTTCCCTCGTGTGAAGAATTTTGTGTTCCGCAGAAAGGGAGAAGTGAGCTCAAGAAGTGACAAGGCGCATCCTTGTGAGGTCTGGGAGTGAAAAGGGGAACAAAGATTAATTCAAGGCCCAGTTCTCACTGAGAACACCATTATTATAAAAAGTGGAGGCAAGAGGCCTTTAGTTCTCTTTGAAGGGATGCCAGGTATGTGCTAGAAGCCGTTGAAGCATGTCTGGGATCATGCAGATGCCATATGCAGGTCACAGAGTCTGGGGACTGTGTGTGCCCAGTACCAGTGCTAGAAAAGACACTCAGCAGGCACAGGACTCTGGGTGCTGTAGGGGTTTTGTCTATCTATGGATCCAACCCCATTGAGTTCAGTTTGATCACAGCACATAAGATGCAAATACTCTGATGAGGATCCAGAGCATTGTTGCAATCCCCACAGGTACAACAAAACTTACCTGTGGAGGAAAGGCTGGGCAAACTGCATTTGCTTGCTGTAAAAAAAAAAAAAAAAAAAAAAAAAGAGATAGGAGTGAATGCTGAGAATGTTTTTAAATATCTGGAGGGTTACTACAAATAGCAGAACACAGATCCTGTGATGAGATAGAGAGGTAAAGAGAGGCTTCAGCTGGAATAGGGAAGATTCTTTTTAGACACCAAGGAAAAAAATCCCAGTCTTTGTGATAGTAAGATTATTAAGCCCTGTAATGGATTGACAGGAGAAATTCTGCGTCTCCAGACTGGATGCTTTTAAGAGTAGAAAAGCAACAGCCAGGAAGGAGAAGGATGTAGCTGATGCTACCATGGATAACCTCCCGAGTTCCTTCCAGGTACTACACTACAGGAAAGACAAGGAAAAAACTATTTCCCAAGTTGTCCTTCATTCATTCCTGTTTCCGTCTGTATCCCTTTCCATTCCAGCTGCATTTAAAATGAGCAAAATGATTCCTCTGTTAACATATGACTGTGCAGTAAAACCCAGGAGTTGGGAATGAGCAGGTCTTGAGAAAACAGAGGATATAAAAAACTTTTACTTTTATTATGGTGACCAAACCCTCCTTTTCATAGAGCAGGCCTGATTTTCCTCCTTTTCATAGAGCATAGGTCTGATTTTATTCATTTGCTCTCAGCAAGCAGACTTAATGCTTACCGTTTTCTGTAAAATAGAACTTCCATTACTGAAGAAAAAATCATTTTACAGCACTCAGTCTTCAGCCAATAAAGTTTAAAAGCTGCATGAGGAGTTTTAAATTTTGAAACATTTACTTTTAAGTGAACTATAAAGATGAGTCTTAATGCCCAGATTTCTGAATCAATAAAAATGTTCAAATGTCTTTGTCAACAGCATAGTGAAACTGAAGCCAAAATGCCACTAAACAAAAGATAAAATCTTGGATGAGATACCCTGGCCTTTACTGTCATTTGTGAGAAGTGCTGTCTGTTCATATGGAGAGATGAAGAAAAAGTGAGTCCCACAGTCCACTGTGACCAATGTGTCCTTATGAAGTGGGCCCAAAATAGACCAGTTAAAATAGTGCAGTGTTTGCTGTGTGCACTGGGACTTTTAGCACATGCTTTTGATGAGAAGATCTTTATGACAGTAAATGTAGATACTCATTGTTATGCTTAAGGTTCAATTCCAGCTTTTGTCCTAAATCCTTCCTCCTTCTCATCTCTGTTGTATTTTTAGCTGCTCAAAACTTTTAGAAGCAATTCCTTTTGTGATTACAATTGTCAAGTTTGCTTTTATCACTTCCTGGTAAAAGAATCCATGTTAGATTGAATAATCTTCTTTTTTTTTCCCCCCCTCCACTTGTTTGGATATCCCTAAGCTGTAATTGGAAACTCAGCCCTAGCCTAGCTCAAAACTAACAAACTACACACCCCAGAGGTATGTGAGAGAGACCTGTAAAATAAAATCAAGCTACAGGCAAAAAGTGAATCTATAAGGGTTTACTACCCACATCACCTTTTATGGACTCATGGTCCACATTTGCAACAGAGATTTCAATGAGTAATCTAAAATTGGAAGGGAAAAAACTCCCACATGTTAAAAGCATTAACATCCTGGAAAGTGCTAATGTGACTGTGGATTTGAAATCTCACACTTTCTTGTCCCAGAGGGACATGTACACGTGTGCTCTTTACTGACCCTTAGGTTGCTCCAAGGAAATGATGCCCCATTCTGATGGTGCTCATAGATCCTGCAGTCTCAGAAACCTTCATGTCAGTGGTATGAAATTAGGGGACAAATCAGTTGAAGCATGATGACTAACGATGACTTGAAATCACCATGTACACCTGTTTGCAGGTTTGGCTTTTTACTGTTGTTTTTTTTTTTATGAGCAGGTACTCTGGCTTCAAGCAGGATGGCTGAAGAAAAGCCCTTTCAGTGCCTGCAGAGACAGACCTTTAGCAAAAGGCAGGTGTGTTCTCCACTGCAGAGATGTCAGCTAGAGCATCAGAGAGAGATTTTCTTACCAAAGCCCCATTTAGTATTAGCCCCCAAAAAGGCATTCCTAGAATATGAAGTTTTCTGTTATACAGAGCCTGAGGTACAGTCCTAGCTTTCCATGAGATTGAGATTTCAGGAGCCAGAAGGAAAATAAAGTCACAGCTTTGTAGAAGCCATGGTCTACGGTGTAAGCAGCTATTGAAAAACTGGTCTTTCCTAGGATGGTGTGGGGAGATAGGGACTGCAATATTTATCTGACATATAAATGTGTGCAGGCACACATATCTCAGTGCAACCTGTAAGGGGAAAGCAGCCCAGCCTAATTCCCTTCCTCAGCCTGGAGTGTGCTGCCAGTCCTATCACAAAATCTTCATGGACATACAAGAACTTTTCTCTGGCTGGAAAACAGTAACTTGCAATGCAAGGCATGCCAACCTATGTCAGCAGTATTGCTCCCCTGGCCCTGCTCCTCCCCGTTAATTGTAGAGTAGAAAACATTCTTCTTCAGGCTTTTCCTCTAACTACCCCAGTGTGAGAGCCAGGAACTGTGGACATTTGTGAGGAGGGAATTTGGCAGCTGAAATGCGTGGAAGCCTGGCTCTGGCATGAGCCTTTCCAAGACCAGCATCTGGACTCCTGGTTAACTTCCCGACTGATCTCCTGCCTCAGACAGGATGCCAACCTCGATAAGTGCACCAAACATAAGGGGAGGGCTGGGCAGAGGCTTGGACATTCTCTTCTGGTTTAAAAATAGCGAAGCAAATCCAAAGCACATTGGTAGAAAGGCTGCAACTTCAAAGCTCAACTGGAGAGAGCTTCCTCCTGATGTTTGTCTTGCAGATTACTGCCTGGGTTGAGTTTCTGCCTGTTCCCGCAGCAAAGCTGCAGCTGCAACCTCACTTACACAAATAGGTGAATTTTGAAGCTCAAACACAAGGCCATTTCTGATGCACAGTGAACAGCTTGGCTCAATTTACTGGGGGCATCTGTGTCAAAACTTGTTGTGATGTTTGCAAAGTCCATCAGCATTTTGCTTGTCTGGGTAATGATGGCAGTTCTGTGTGTGCTGTTTACCGTGTTTATGCCACTAGGATAAACCTTATACTGGCTTCCCAAAAAAAAAGGGAAAAAAAGGTGCTGTTTGTTACATCTCAGCTGTGTATATGTCTGCATATATATGGTATAGGGAGAGTGTGCATATGTGCATGCAAGAGAGCCTTTCCCTCAGTGCTGACTCAGAGATTACAGGTGACTGCAAAGTTATTTGGTTTTTCTTCCACCCAGACAAACCATCTGCTGAACCTGGATTGTCCCTCGGTGTTTGAGACATCCACATTAGCCCCTTACCTTCTGGAATTCCACAACTGTGGAGATGAAGAAGCCAAAACACTAAAGAGAAGGGCCTAAAGCTGGTGGCAGTTATTCCAATACCTCACTCCTACACAGGGCTTATACATCCCAACCCATGCCTGGCTTTCACCATCATGGTGTTTTCAGATGTGAAAATGTGACAAGTTTTCTGTAACTTCTCTGGGACCAGGATCAATCACTTTTCCTACACACCAACACTTTGTACACACACAGATGAAAACATGCAAGTGCTTGCAAACTGTACAAACATCATCCAGCACACTTTTTATACAAAAATTATCCACTTTGTTGATTCACCATTTCTCTTTTCACCATGGGGAAGATTAACACTTTCTGAATAACAGAGATGAAGTGTTTTGCAAGTGGGAAGCAAGTGGCATTGGATGAAAACTCTTGAACAATTGATTTCTCTTGTCCTTCTGCAGTTTTTTCTTTCCATTAGCATTGTTACCCTGTCATTCTTTCCTAAAGGTGAGGAGAAGAACAGAAGAACAACTAAACCCAAAGGCAGTTATCCACAATGTACACTGCATCCTGAAACTCCTCAGTACAAGTACAAACGATGTTGATTTCCTGCCATGACAAGGCAGCAGGGAGGTGTGCCAGAGGAGGAGAATGATCTTTTTACAAAGAGAACCTTGTCCAAGAGAACTTTATTACCAGACATAAACTCAAGAGAGTTAAAAAGCTGGTTTTAAAAAATGATCAGGTGCAGGGCACAAGGATTAGGTCAGGACTTAAAAGCTTTCCTCCAGAATGTGGCAAATAGATTCTGAATTCTGATCGTGTCTGCAGTGTCAGCAGGTGACTGATTCATCTGCAGCATGGGAAGAAGACTTTTAACACTCTCCATGCAAGGGATATTCCACTGCTCACAGGACACCCTGGCCTACTTCAGTCACTTGGCAATTCTCATCAGGCCATGAAGGCAAGTTAGTCATGCTCCTGTTCACAAAGTTTCTGACACTTATGCTTTGCAGTAAGCCATGAAGCCTCAGAGAAGCTTTCTGCCTTATGGGTGTCGTGCAACGAGTGAGACTGTAATATCTTGAATTTTTTTTCCAGGTTTGTCTGATAAGTGGGTGGCAACAGTTAGAGGCCAATTTGTGCTTTTCCATCACTCTGTCTAGACATATTTGCAGGCACTGCTTTGCCTAAAAGAGGAAAGGGTATATCATATATTACACAATAATGGGTTATTTTTACTTGTAATGCATTAAGAGGCTGTTTTCAATCAGAAATCGTTTGATATGAGGCTATGTTCTGGACAATAAATGGAAAAAGTGGAGCATATCCTTTTTTTTTCTTTTTTTTTCACACAGCAGACAATACCCACACTTTCCATATAGACAGGAAATGGCTTCGGTTTATATATAGAAATACAGTCTACTTTATATGCATACTTAATGTACTGATTTATTTAAAAACTGTCACTGTAATTGGTTGAAGCTGCAAAATTGATACACACCTATGTAAATACTTCAGTGCAGCCCAGAAAAGGCAAATCTGGAAACTTTAAGTGGGATTCCCTGCCATCAGACTCTGAAGGCATGACATGCGTGGTGTGAGGGTCATGAGCTGTTCACCAGTCTCTCAGAGCCACCACATCTGCTCTGTTCAGCATCTGTGTGTTATAGTCCTGCTTGATTCCTACAGTATCTTCTCACATTGGTGTCTTCTCACCACCCCTTCATCCCAAGCTCCTAATGGGGAGCTCTTTGTTCTTACTGGCTCCACAACCAGCGGGGCTGGGTCCCGTTCTGGCTCAGGGCTGTGGAGTTCTCCAGTCCCATATTCCCTGGCTACTTGCCACCTCTTTTGGCTGGAGCTGTCCACTGTCTTCTTCTGTCTCTGGAATGGAAGAGGGTGCTCTGCATTCCTCAGGGGTGGGCTGTGTCCATAGCAGAGCACTTGTCTGCACAGCTGCCTTCTGTCTATAGCCAGCCCTTCCCCAGGGGAGCAACACACCAAAAAAAAACTTTCCTGAGAGGGGCACAGCTCCCAGGCAGCAGCTCAGTTTGGATTATGGGGTTTCTGTCCACATCTTTGTGCTTCCGCCCCTGAAGGCATGAACATTGGGAAGGTGATGAGCTGCTCCCAGGTTTCTGGAGTCCAGGCTGCTTAGGAAGTCAAGGAATCCCTGCTTTATCAGTTCTATTCTGCAGTTCAACACAGCTAAGTCACTTTTTGACTCTTAAACTCTTGCAGAAAGTATTTAGATTGTTCTAGAGATGATCTTCCACTAAGTTGAGAATCCAGGGGTTAGGAAGGTTAGGAGCTACATGTTTAAAACTGTGTTCAGTTCATATTGGGTGAATTCCTGCTCACCAGACTATGATCCACAGTCAGGCATTATGGTCAGATTATTTAATACATTAGCAAAAGTGAATTTGACGGACACAGCTACCAGCTGGACTGTTATCTGATAAGGCAGTCACAGAGAAGATATAGTAATAGGCCAGAAAAAAAAATAAATTGTTTCTTTCAGGCACTGTAAACAGATCTGTGTTTACTTTATTGCAAAGGGCTTTTTTTCTGTACTACCAACATGTAAGCTTTCACTTGACTTAATATGTGTTTGATATTGTTTGTTTGTTTGCTTTTACATATGCTACGTCCCTTAATGGGATTCTTCAGCCTTGTATTTCATTCCATGTTGATAACAAACTTCTCCAGTGCCTCCCTTTAGATTTCTCAAGCTCCACATGGCTGCAGTGCTTTTTTCAATACATTTTTTTCCCCAGCTGTTTTTTAATAAGGCAAGAAGTACGGTGAGAGCACTTGGCTACTTCCTACTGCAACCATTAATGGCCATGGTAGGCAAAGACTCACAAACCCTGCTACAGATAAGAAAATAAATCTCTCTGTACCATGAAGCTGTGGTGTAAGGGCTGAAACAGTCTCTAAGCCATAAAAGTTGAACTTGGAGTGAGGAGAACTCCAGCCGTCACCTTGCATATTTCATTTGTTACAGGCCATCTGTGTGCATCATCAGGGATCTCAGGAAAATATTACTCAGCTGTCTTTTATCTCTGTCTAGTCTAGCTGGAGCGTGGGTAGCAGAACACAAAGAAACAGGTTCCTATCCTCAGCCTGATGATAAAAGATGCTGGTAACCTAATAGAAGCAAATGTTCTGTATTGATTAATAATACAGGGCTATAACCCTCTGAATCTGCTGCGCATGGAGCAGAGTTTAGAAAACAAATAATGAGTTTCTTCCTTCCTAATAAGCTCTTTATTAGTTGTTGAAGTGGAATGTGAGAGTAGAAAGTAAAGCTCAGGTATCAAAAGAAGTGGTGATGACGGGTTGAGGGGGGTCACTTGTGAAAACAGTGGAAATCAAATCAATTAGGCCTGTCAGCTGGAAAACATCATGGGGAATTAACACTTGTTTGTCTGGATTCCTGCAGCCTGAACAAAAGTGCACAAAAAGAAAAGTGTATTCAGGTAACAAAGAAAGTGTTGTATTAAAGCTGTGGCTTCAGTAAAGGAAGAAAAAAAGTATTGTGTTATGTAAGACTTACATCCACTGACAGAGGAAATAAGTTAATAAGATACAACTTTAAAACCAGCAATGAGCTTTTACCCTGCAGAAACAAATGCATCTGCACAGCAGCAATGGAAGGAGGTAAAGGTACAACCTCTGTGAACTTTAGGGCTCGTAAAGAGTAGAACCTGGCAGGGCCCTGCTGAAAATGTTGAGATTTTGCCCAGTTACCGTGAAACTGAAATTACAGCTGGTGGCATAAATTGAAAAGGCATGCAAAAAATCCGGGGAATATTTGGATCATGGGGCTACAAAGGAGGGAAACCTTGGGGGCAGAGGCCTTCAGGAGTCTTTGGATCTCAACCTCATTTCTGGTTTATTTTGCTGTCTCTCACCTCAAGTCTGAAATACACCGAAATGCCCTTTCCTATACCAAAAAAGAGTTGTTTTGTTTTGTTTTGCTTTTCATATCACGCTCCAGGAGAACAAAGATGGTGCCAGGGCAGTTACAACCACAGCTTCTGCTGGATCAGCGCCTGACTGAGGAAAGCAGGAATTCAGGTCTACTGTCTCCAAGGCCTCTGACTAAACTCATTAAAACTTGGACACAAAAATTAAGCAGTGAGACGCGTTGGACCTGATCCCTTCTCCTCCCCTAACTCTGGCAGACTCCAGGGAGTTCTCCCCAGCCCCTCTGGGGTTTCCAGAGTGGTGACCACCCCAAGCACAAGGCAGGGATGCCCTCTTACATCCAAAGCAAGGGGCTCAAGGTTTCCTGCACACAAAATCAAGCCTCAGCCTGCCAGATGGGCTGATCTCCTGGGTGCTTTTTATCACTGGTTAATTCGTGTAGGTTCTACTGAGAACCTCAAATAGCCAAGAAATACTGTAGGAATAAGCAAGAGGATCAAAAAGTTTCAGCGAGTTGCACTTATGTTAAAATAGAAGGAGCTTGTGAATAACTTCTTTATCTTTTAAACTTGTGTGACCATTATTGATTTTCATTGCTGTTTTTTGAAGCAAATCAGTTGAGGTAGCTTTCAAAGTCTGACTGGATTCCAGAGTAAAAAATGCAATTGTTCTTTCCCTGTTCCCGTGTTTTATGCACTGACTACACATACATATTCTTGGCACACGCTGCAGCCTTTAAAGTGCACAATTTTTAATGCAATTAGAAAAAGAAACAATTCCAAATGACAGGAATAAATTAAAGGAATGGCTTGAAGGTGCAATCACAAATGGTTTAGTATTTTTCATTCAGAGGGAATTGCTTCATGAAAAACATTTTTTCTGACTGTCTGAAGCAGTTTTTGAATCACCTTGTCCCGTGTTTCAAGAGTCATGGCTATCCCTGGCTGAATTATTTTATTTGTAAAAATGAGCATAAATTTTTTTTTTCTACACTTGGGTGAAATAACAGAAGAGAGAAGTGTTGTTTAACCTTTGTTACTCCAGCTATTGAAAAGCCCTGGTCGTTCCTGTTTTCACATATTTTATTTCACAATGAAGTTGGGATATTAAGTCAACCAACTTACACATTTCAGTGCAAATAAAATATAACAAAGCAAGAGCTACTTATTGCCCTTTACAGATCAATGGTAGGGAAGGTGTGGAAAGCTATTTGGACCTCCCCTGCTCACCCCTGTTAACACATGCATGCTTCCTTAAAGGAGTGATTACACCTTGCTGTTGGCAGTGCAAATCTTTGTAGATCTTTACATTTTCACAATGAAAGAAAGGGAATTTCCTCTTCCTTCTGTGGGCAGCCAGCCAGTGAAAGGTGATGGGAAATACATGACATCCTGTTCTGCCTACCTTTCATCTTTCCTGTTCACAGATGCATTTGGAGCCTGACATGCAGGTGTAATTAAAAACAGGTTGATGCCATGCACAGCTCAGCAGATGCACACAAAATTAGTACCTGCTGTGAATCCAAGTACTTTAGCTTTTATGAAGCAGCCAGGCATTTGCAAATTGTCTCTTGTAACTGCAATAATATGAACATAAGAATAAAGTGGATCATGTGGCTTTCGCTAACACAGAAAAATGGCAAACACTTTCCTCAGTAGTACTCAAAGCAATGTAATCCTAACTATCCATGCCTATGTTTTACAAATAAGTTAACACTTATGCAATGATGCATTTCACACTTTAAAAAAAAACCCAACAAAACCCTCTTTTCCAACATTTCCTGCTCATGTAGGCAGCAATGCAGCACCCATATTCTCCAGCTGGCCACTACTGTGTGGAGGCTGGAAAGGACTGGTGGTCTGGTCACCCCCTCTCTGCCATGGTCTTGGAAAGGTACTTGTAGGGAGGATTCGGTTCTCCAGCCTACAGTTCTTCATGCCTAAACGTGGCTGCCATACTCTTCTGTAAAAGTCAAATCAGGAGAGGGAGAGGCAGGCAGGAGGTTCTTGCTCTGCAACTGCCTGGTTCTGCCCTACTGCAAACAATGAGAGACTCCTGCCAGGAGGGGATTCCAGGTGAGGACACAAGCCAGAGTGACAGGGTGCAGAGGATGGGGCCATAAAATTTGATGGCAGTGGAGCTTTCAATGGCAGCACTTCACAAAGATGCCAAGCTGGCTCCTCCCTGGCAACTGGCAGCAAGAAAAACACAGTCAAAGGAAGATCCATCTCTTGCCTGCCTCACCAGCAGCTCAGGCAGGTTTTGTTGCTTTCAGCACTGGGGCAAAGTTGGCTTCTAAAACTCTCCCTGCCTCAGTTTGGTGATGCCAGGCCATGAGTAGGAGCAGTCCTTCACCTCCGACGAGTGCAGCACCATAAATCTGTTCAGCCGCACATTTCAGCTCCGTGGTGTCAGACAGGCTTAATGAGAGCTCCAGAGTCCAAGTGCCACCACTCCAGTCTTACAGCAGTGCCCCTGCCCACGCTCCATGTGAGTCAGCTGGTGGGAGGGGAGAATTAGGCCCAACATGTCTGGGCTGAGGCAATGATTTAATCAAACTGCTCCTTCCACCTTTGACAAATGCCTTTTTATGCTTCGTGGTGTTTAGTTTGAAATTGCCAGTTGGAATTTTTCACACCTGTGGTTTATTTAAGTCCTTATTCTGCTATAGCTCTACACATTTGAGACAATAAATGTGTCCTGTAGAGCTGTGAAGTATTAGGTGAGGGAAACATTTATGTGCAGGTGATGGGAATAAATGAATACTACAGGCATTGCTACATTTTCTATTACTTTCCAAATACGGACAACTGCTACCCATGACCTCCCAGCTCAGAAAACCACTTTTAAATGCTGTGAGGAACTCCTGGCTGAGTCCTCAAAGTATTCAGTGTGTGTTCTGGCTATTCATGCAATAAAATTTTTCATACCACATATAAATATTCTCAAGAATGATCACATGGGCTGATTGTATTCATTAGGAATACTTAATAAGAGAAAAGGAATGACTTCAATTTAAAGTAATCACACCTGAGATCAAAATCTACTTAACAGAGAGGAAATTAGGAAATATTTACAGAATGAAAATTCCAAAAATGAATAGGAAACCTTCACTGGGGGAAAAAAAAAAAAGAAAAAAAGCAGGCAATACTAGCATATTAGCAGATCAGACTGTAGGAGGACATTGCCACATTTGAGAAGTGGAGTTACAAAGTAACTCAGAATTATTTCAAGCAGTACAATGGGTTTATCAAGACTTTAATCAACAGGTAAGCAGGCGATGATTTTTTTTTTCAATCGTTAGACATTATTGTAATAGTTTGTTAATCATTCATATTCAAAAATCTTGGCTTCCTCCAGCAGTTAAGAGTTAACCAAAGAATAAGAAATTGTATCTATTTGAATTACCTTGCTTCAGACACAGTAGAGTTTCCATTGTCAGGGCAGCAAGAGGCAAATATTTCCAACTTCTATTCTCAGCTGTAACAATTCAAACTGATTGGTGAAGAAAAAATTAAAAAGAAAACAACAAAAAAGCAACACATTGTATGTTTTCTTGTTATAGCATCTTCTTTTAAGACATTTTATTCAGAACAGCTGCGTCCCTACTTTCCATCACTGTCCTGTTCATCTCACTTGCACTATCAAGATAAATGATTTTTAGATGTACATGGCTGGACCTTGCATTTAAACAGGCTCTAATCCCCATGGCCAGAGATACCATGAATAACTGAAATACCAGAGAATGAATAGTTTCACTAACCATGTTTTGCCTTAAATAATCGGAACACCTGGTAGATCCACACACATTTAATTATTTTGCTATTTGCTCCATTGCATAGTTAACCATTTAATTTCATTGCCCTCTGGTTTTTTTCACTAATTAATTATTTCCTGCTATTTCATCGATCAGCTACTCGTACGTTTCTTGCTTTTCCAGCTACCATCTTTACCTTCTTCTTCAGTATATCAGCCCTCCTCCTGTTTTTGTCGCTGCCCAATTTCCATTTCTTTCTTTTCTCAGCTGTTGCTCACTTTTCCCTCTCAGCAGTGGAGCAGCCCAGTCCTCCCTGGGGCACAGCCACTGCTTCCACATTCAGGTGTTGGAGAGGATGGGGACCTCAGTGACCTCACCTAAACGTGAACGCAGAGCAAAACCTGTTTGAAGTGTGATGATCCCAGGACACAGCGTGGTCCTGGCTGCAAATGATTAATTTCCACTTGTTAAACCAAACATAGCTGGACTGGAGAGACAGGATTTAGGATAAATGCTGCTGCAGTTGTTTGAAATGGCATGGATTTAATGACTTGGAGACTTTCTCTTCCTAAGACAGGAACTGCTCTCTAACTAATGTCTTAAACCCACTGTTAATGCTTCGTGGCATCCTGCAGGGTACTACAAAGAATGCTGTATGAACAATATAACAAAAAAATTATCGTAAGAAATTAGTTCCTGTGGGTACACACAAATGTTTATTAATGCCTAGAATGCAGATTTATTTCCCCTCTTCTCTATGAACTGGTGTGCTCATTGTCCAGCTTGGGTTCACTTAATTCTCCTAGAAGTTTTAAAGCTATTTCTACTAAACATTTTGGACATATTTTTTTTCTCACAAACTGCTTTAGTGAACTTGCACTCTCTGCTGCAACCCGTTCAGTCAGGGAGTTTTAGGAATGCGATGGTGACTTTGAATTCAGTCTCCTAATGCTGGGCTCTCATTATCTAAGTGTAGCCGATGCGTTTTATGTCTGTGAAAGCTTGTTTGGATTTCTGTCTGCCCCACTCTGCTCTGGTTTAGATTTCTTGTCTGAATGCTGTCCAGAATCCAGTGCTTACGCTACCATTCACCATATCACTTTTTGCTAATTGCTCCCATATTCGAAGAAGTCACGTGTGCCAAACTGTGACTGCACTCTGGGCGGCTTCTAGCACCTCCCCAAAGAGGCAATTAAAACTCCAAACAGTGCAGGGACAGGAAAATTGCCTGTCAGAGGCTCTGGGGGTCATCCGACATTCCTTCAAAAATGTCTTTTTTGTGCCTTTGACCTTTCTAAAAGAGGAAATATCTTTACTGCTAAATTTTCCTCTTTCTTCCAGCAGACTGAAAGCCTTTTTTGGATGGTCATTGCTCAAGAGGATCGGGGAATGTTGGCTCTGATGGATAGGACGATCGTGGCAGTTCTGCCCCGGTGGTGGTTCAAATGAAGAACTGCAGTCAGCTCTTCATTTTGTGGACATGAGGAATGCTGCTGATCTCAGCAGGACTGCATGCACCTCTTGATCCTGTCACTGGCAAACTGGTCCCAGAGACAAAGAAATAGCTCAACTTGAGCTGAATCTGCAGAGGACATCAGTATGTAACCACATGTCTCGATGAATTAAGCAATTTTCCTTGAGATTGCTCCTGCAATCTCTTGGAAAAGGGCAACGCAGAGACTCTGGAACACAGAGGAAAGTAAGGCCTAGTTACCACTCAAATCTAGTCCTAATTAGGAGCTTTTTGTTCGTTTTACCAAATAAAAGGAAGAAAATGCCTTAATTCAGTATTCTATGTAACAACAGGTGAATGTAGCGGGATGAAGGCAGATGACATTTCTGGAAGCACAAAGTACCTCCTGTGACTGAAGGAGCATCATTAAAAGCAGTAAGAATGGTAGTTTTAAAATCAGTTGAGAATATTGGATCACGCAGGAATTCATTTGGTTTAGATGTAACAGAGGAACTAGTGGGTAACAAAGACATAAAAATTCTTTCTGCCCTGTGCTGATGAGAATCAGTGAATAGCTCCATATCCAGTCCTGCATGTCCTTGGTGATCTGGGAAAGGCATCATTAATGCTGGGTGAGCTCTGAGCCCCAGAGCACCCAGGATGGGTCATGTTTCCCTTCACCTTCCCAAGGAGCCTCCTCTGACTGCAGGGGAACACCAAAAGTCCTTAAATATCCAGTGAAAGCTTCTCCATATGAAGCTTCAGTCACATTACACCTGAACACATGTTTTTGGACATCTGTCTTCCATTTGAAAAACAGAAGGCTGAAAAATATTTCTTGGTCTTTGGAGGGGGGAAGGGGAGGGAAGGGACAGAGGATGCAGCTTTTCCAGCATCAGGATCCTTGAACCAGTTCTCCAGCAGGGTCAAGTGTCTCATTCTTTCTCAAGAGCTCATTTTTATGCTGCTTTATATTTACCCAGGCCCCTTCCTACACACAGGGAGCTGCTCAGGCTTGGCAACAGACACATGCAAGACAAATTGTTCTGTGCTGGGTAAGGAGCTCCATAAAACCCCAACAGCTCTGGGTGCTCTAGTTTGCACCTTGGCAAAATAGATGTATCCATTCACCCTGAAGGTGGGACTGGCAATAGAAAATCTTTCCACAAGGAGGAGGAAAACCCTTTTTCCTTCAGAAACCATTTCCCTTCAGATGTCTAGAAAGAACATGTTTTTCAGACTGAGGCCAAGTTTGCTTGAGCTATTTCTTTGTCTCTGGGACCAGTTTTCCAGTGACAGGAGCAGGAAGAGCAGGAGTGTCCCTGTGGCCCATCCCTGGAACAGGCTCCATGCAAGATCCCTGTGCCCCGGCCATGGAACAGGCTCCACATGGGATCCCTGTGCCCTGGCCATGGAACAGGCTCCACACGGGATCCTTGTGCCCTGACCATGGAACAGGCTCCACACGGGATCCCTGTGCTCTGGCCATGGAACAGGCTCCACACAGGATCCCTGTGGTATGGCCATGGAACAGGCTCCACACGGGATCCCTGTGCCCTGGCCATGGAACAGGCTCCACACGGGATCCCTTTGCCCTGCCCATGGAACAGGCTCCACACGGGATCCCTGTGGTATGGCCATGGAACAGGCTCCACACAGGATCTCTGTGACCCATCCCTGGGACAGGCTCCACACGCGATCCCTGTGACCCGGCCATGGAAGAGGCTCCACAAGGGATCCCTGTGCCCTGTGCCCTGGGACAGGCTCCACTCGGGGCTGCCACAGCCAATCCCTTTGGCCTCTGCCCCACCAGCCCTGCAGAGGAATTGTCCGGGATCGAGGAACAAGAGCAGATTCGTCTGGGTTCAGTGGCTTTGAGAGAGCACCTGGAAGCACAGTGCCCACACAGACACCAGCCTTCACAGAAATTTGTCTCTGGCCCCCAGCAAGCCCCAAGCTCCACCAGGCAGAGGGTGCAGGCAGTGGGCAGCCTCCTGAAGGGATGTTTCTGGCCGAAGGGGAACGTGGATGGAAACAGTTCTGCTTTAAGTTGCTTAAAGTAATATTTGCTGGGGAAGATAACTCCAGAGAGGCTTGTCTATTGGGGGAGATTCCTGTCACTTCGGCAGAACATGATGCTGTGTATGGTTCCCCCATAGTCTGTGGCAGATTCTCTCCTCTCTCTTTGCCCTGACTCCTCCCTGTCACCTGGTCATCAGTCCCAGGTCTGGTTTGCTTTTTCTTCCCTCCCCCGGCCAATTCCTTCCTCTCCTGCTATTTCATACCAGGAAATCAAGTCAGGTGAATTTGTGAGTTTTTCCGGAGAAAATGGCCCCTGGCACCACTCCAGGGACCTCCCTCACCTCTGGCTGCACTCCGTGTGTGTCAGGTCTCTGCTGAGCCTGGGAGGGGGCTGGGGGGAGCAGCCAAGTGAAGTGCTTCAAGCTGTGAGACATTTTCTGTTTATGTTGCAGGCCAAACCTCTTGGATTTGAACCAGAATGGCCACTATTTTTTTATTATTATTATTATTATTTATTTGGAGGCAGATATATCTGTGGAGAGCAGGAAAGAGTAGCACATATCCTGGTCGTGGTGTTCTCCCAGGGAAAACAATAATGTGAGGCAACACTCTCCCTGCTGGAGGCTGCACATTGAATCAATGGCTGGGACAACTGGCATTGCACCCTAAATAAGGAGCAGCTCTTCTTATTTGAAGTCCAAAGTCACCTCTGCACCACCAAAAGTCACCACGCTGCTTCAGATTTTCCTTTGGAGAGGCAGATTGCTCAGAAGGAAGTAGCAAGGCAAGCCCAGTGTCATGTGGAATAGCTGAAATTCCTCAAGTTCCTTTTTGCCAGGATTTCAAGCTGTGAAAGACACATGATCTCCGCTGCTTGAGACTTTTAACTGAGGATTTTCCCCAACAGAGACGGATAGGTAGCTGTACAATTTTATTTTATTTTTTTCTTACATCTGAGTTAAATCATTGTTAGGGCCTGCATTTGGAAATTGTAACCTCAGATGGGGTTTATCAAAAGGAATATATGACTCCTTACCCTCAGGAGCTGATCTGCCCTATGATCACTTTTAGAGGAAAATACAATTAATTCAAATTTTTTTCTCCTTTTCTTCCTTCACACTGTTCACAGCACCCAGTTCACAGTGAAACTGGGGGTTGAGATCTAGTGCCATCAAACCCCTCATTGCTGTATTTGGTCTCCGTCAGGGGCCAGTAACAAGCTGTAGCTATAAATCTCTCTTGTGTGCCTGTAGCAGGAGCTGCTGTCCATTTTCACATTCATAGAGAATGAAGTTTAAAAACTGAACAGCTTCATGCTGATATTCACTGATTCATCAGAAGTAGATGAGGTGAGGAAAAGAGAAGTTTTATTCCTTGCCTCATCAAGGGTTTGTTAATTGCCCAGCCCAGTCCATCAAGGGGACCTGGTTAACTGAAGAGGCATTTCCATTTGAGGGGAGAAGAGGGCTGTCAATAATTTGTGGACAGAAGTGTTGAAACTGCCTCTTAAGTTAAAGTTTCATTTAAATATAAAGTTAGAGATCAGCAACTTTTGGGGAGGGGGCGAGAAGATTTGGATTTGAAAAAAAACCCAAAACAAAACAACTGCAGGAGGCACCAAAGGAACATGCAGGTGTAAATGCAGGTTACCATGACTTAGCAAGAAGATCCTGTGACTTTGAGTTCCTTGGAAGAAAACAAGGTGTAATTTATTTAAATTTCTTTGTCACTCATGTCTTTTAGAACCTTTGCAATTCTTGTTATCTCTTCCAGATTTTTTTTTTCAGATAAGTATTCTAATGAACTTAAGATCACAGTTCATTTCCAGATAATTTCTAGAAATTATCTAGCTAACAAAGGAATTACACATAGAATTCCTTCTCCCTGTATGTCTGGAGCACCCAGGCAAAGAGGCAACCCCTCTGTAACTTTCTCTGCAGTGTCCAAGTTTTCCATTTTCCATGCCTTTGCTTCCCAGGACAGCTTGAGAGCTGATAGTCCAGGGACAAGAGGAGAAGAAGTATTTCCTGGTGACCCCATGCTAACCAGGGCCATAAGCAACATCCCTTTACCTACAGAAAGTTTGCCACAGATTTCACTCGGGGCCAGGATTTTACTCAGAGTCTGTCAAGCTCTTGTCTGGCCTGTGGATTTGGGTGTTTTTGGAGCACATTTACCCAGCATCAATGACCAAGTCAGCACCATGCAGCTGCCAGCTCAGCCGTGGGGGCTGCCTGGGAATGCAGGATGAGCTCCCTGCTGGGTGAAAATAGGGCAGGTAAAATGCACAAGGTAGCACGATGCTGTCACAGCTTATTTCAGTTTTACCCATAGCTTTGAATGCAGCCAATTACTGCTGGTGAAAAGCAACTCTATCACCTCCATTTGATTTTTTTTTTTCTTCTAATGCAGATATCTACAGCTTTGTATTATTGCCTCAATTTGGGAAACGAGAAAGGAGAAAAGAGAAGGAATGGCACTTGTCCCTGATGATACAAGCATTGTCAGATACAAGAGGGAGGCTCTGAAATGCCTCCTCTTAGTCTTGTTCTCATTCCTCTGGGTTATAAAGATGTGACAGATACAGTACGTGTTCTGTTCTTACACTCTGCTTAGCAAAATCAGACAATTAGGAAGATTCCTTGAACATGAAAACTGAAGACTGAATGATTCAGAAATGTGTTTTCTGCTGTTTTCTTTATTTTTTAAATTTAAAAAGTGTTTCTTTAAACTCTGAAATAAATTGTCTACTTGCTATTAGGTTAAATCTTATTTTATTTCTTCAATTCTTCTCTCTAAAGGCTTTTTTCTCAGCTTGCATTATATTGGATAACGTTTAGAATTAATATCACATAATGTTAGTCTAAAAATACATGTACCATTATTATTATCAAATAGAGATAAGTGTGCGTTGCCAAGTAGAAAAGAAAGCTGTGAAATAAAATGCCATGTACGAGGGGTTTTTTTTTTCATGATCTTCCAGAACATGAAGGATAGACATGGGCTGCCAGATACTCATTTCTGATGGATAAATGCAAGTGTGGTTTCCATAGCTATGCAAGGTTTTGTAGAGCACCCATCACTATGGTATCTAAGCATCTGTTGCTGCTGGTGCACGCTTGAGTCCATGGTGCACTGAAGGGAATTAAATAAACGAAGAGAAAGTCCTTGAGCCTGACCATCCATAGTGTGGAGTGACTTGGGCCAGGTTCACTTGTAAGACAGGTTGTTTGTTAATCTGTCTTTTCACAGCTCTCCAGCTCAGCTTCTTGTTCTGGCAGCACCTTAGAGAAAAGGAGTCTCTGTGTCTCAGCCTGTGCCTCTCCCACTGTCCCAGGACACGGCTGGTCACGACAGGGCCACCAGCTCTGCACCAAATCAGGCTGCTCCATGCAGTCTCACTGCCTTCTTTAGGACCTGTGGATCCTTCCTGCTTGAAATCATAAAGCCGTATCTATCAGTGAGGTTGGAAAATACCTTTAAAGTCATGGAGTCCAACCACTTATCCAGCCGTGCCAAGCCCACCACTAATTCATGTCTCTAAGAGCCATGTCTCCAAGTCTTTTAGATACCCCCAGGAATGGTGACTCCAACTAACCTGGGCAGCCTGTTCTAGTGCTTGACCACCCTTTCAGTGAAGAAATTTTTCCTAGTATCCAATCTACACCTCCCCTAGTGTAACTTGAGGCCATTTCCTCTTGTCTTCTTGAGGCCATTTCCTCTTGTCTTATTGCTTGTTACGTGGGAGAAGAGATCAAACCCACCTGGCTACAACCTCCTGTAGAGGAGCTGTAGAGAGCCAAAAGATCACCCCTGAGCCTCCTTTCCTCCAGGCCAAACACCCACAGCTCCCTCAACTGCTCCTCACCAGGCTTGTGCTCCAGACCCTCCCCAGCTCTGCTGTCTTCTCTGAACATGCTCCAGCACATCAATATCCTTCTTGTCATGAGGGGCCCAGAACTGGACACAGTATTTGGTGTGAGAATTTTGTGTCCGGGATCACTTTTAGTGGTTTTCTTCCCTGATCTTTCTAGCTGAAGACCTCTTACGTGATTATCAGGCTTCTATCCTCTCTGTATTACAGGAAGTGTAAAGTCTTGGGAATTTGGCTTTTCCTATGCAGTTGAGATCCTTCTTTGGCAGGATCCCTCTTTGAAGATTTATTCGGATTTTTCTTTTCTCTAGGAGATTTCCTTTATCTTTAATCAGGGAGGTTTACATCTTCCTTTTACCAGACCATTGGTTGTTCTCTCCTTTTAACAGCACAAATATTTCTTTGGGATGGTCCGATGCAGTTTTTATTGGCTCAAATATTAAATAATTCCTGTGCTAGCTCATCCTTGGCTACACTTTTTGATGATGCAGATGCTCCCCATACTTGGAAGGCAGCATCTGAACTCAGAGCAAAATCTTCCTCTAATGCAATCCTCACGTTGTGTAAGGACTTGTGCATTGACAACACGATTTTATGCATTTGTAGCAAGAGAATCGGGATGTAAGCTTTTAACTCAGCAGTGCCTGAGAGCAGGCACAAGAGTCACTAAGTATTTTGAGGCATTAGCAGGGCCTGGAGGTTTTTCCCTGAGGGAGATTTAATACACCTCTCCGTGAAGATGCCAGGATCAGGTCTTGGAAGGTGAACAACAGCCTCTGTACATCACAGTCCTTAATCACAGAACCATAGAATGGTTGGGATAGGAAAGGACATTTAAAGGTCATCTAGTCCAAACCCCTACAATGAGCAGGGGCAGCTTCAACAGGGTGAGGTTGCTCAGAGTCCCATCCATCCAAGAGGTCACAAATTCACAGATCCTTTCAGACCACACAGACAAGCACTACCACTAATGACGCAGTACCATCAGCCCTCAGCACTTCTTCCTTCATCCACACTCTCCTCTTGCTTGAGCAGGCACAAACCTTTGCACCAAAGTGGTTTGGAGATGTGGAAAAAGTCAAAACTCACTCATACAGACACTTCCTTTTAAACTTGTCCAGTGCCCTGCTCCAGTCCATGGCACAACGTGTGCTTGAGAAAGGAGATGGCATTAGACAAATAACTCAACGCTGGAACTGGAAAGCATCACCCCTCCTGACAGCAGCCCTGGCTAATTCCTGGTTTAAGGGAGTTGGAAATTGTGTCATTAAGGAAGGGTTAACTGGCTTTTTGAATGCTGAAACGACCCCACTAATTGCTGAGCCAGGCCAAGTGTTTCCTCATTAGACTCTGTTGTGTGACTCCATCTTACCCTGGATGTGTCACATTACCAGTCCCGAGTCCCAACGCTCCGGTCTCCTCATCCCTGTCTTGCAAATTAGCTGCAGGACTTCAGGGGATGATTCCTTCCCCAGCCCTTTCAGAAGGACATCCATTTTAGTGGGGGGGAAATTACACCAGACATTCGTAGTGCCGTATTTTTTAGCTGACCTATTTCCTCTGGTTTTCTCAGCACATTGTCATTGGTTAAATAAAGCCTCATTAGCAGAGCTGGCTCCTCTGTCTGATTGCAATGTTCAATTTTGTATTCATGGGTCCCTTTACTGTTTTCTGCCGTTCTTAAAAAGTCTGGCTGAATGTGGGGCAGGAAAGGGAAATCTGCAATGCTCTCTTTTGGACTGCACTAGCAAGTGCAGTAAAAATCAAATTCTAGAACTTCCTCTAAAATCAGATGTTTTTGAGAAAAGCCTGGAGCCTCTGCTCATAGTCAGAGTGGGTGGATGTCCTGCAAGAGCAGCAATTACTGTACAATAAACTAGTCAACATGTCTTGTGTAAGTAGCAGGAGTGTTTATTATAGGAATATCACCCGTGCTGACAGATGAGGCCAGGAAAACCACCCTTCTCCACGCACACATGAGCAGACACGAGGGCTGTGAGGATGCACCACAGGAGCACCCCCAGCTCCAGCTGAAATCATGCTTCTTTTCCTTCACTCAGCACCCACCACCAGCCCGGAGATGGCTGATTTTGTGGGACAAAAGGAAAGAGGACCCAAAAAACCCGAACTCTCTTCCCAACCCTCTGCCTGCCTCCCCCAGGGCAGAGACAGAACGGGACATCAGCCGTGGGCTGTGAGCATGGAGGTGACCGAGCTCTCCCTGTGCTGCTTCAGCACTGGCACAAAGAGCTGTCGATGGCAGCAGTGTCCTTTCCGTGCACTACATTGCACTCCCAGCCCCTGCTTTGCTCATGGGAGGGGGCAGAATCCCTGTTTGCCACTTGAAATCTCACTTGAAACTTGAAGAGATGAGTGGGAGAGAGAAAGAGAGAGAGAGTAAAACAAGTTGGCATTTAAATTTGTCAATTAAATCTGCAAAGATTCACTACCTTGGATTTTTGCTGCATCACTCCCTAGTTATCCTTTTCCACTATCGCTGTCCTCTTTCCTTCTGCAGGTTTTGCAGCAGCCTCCTGTGCACATGCAGCCTTACAGAGCAGCACAGATAATTTTTCTGGTTTTTATTAGCTTTCCAAAAACACATGTAGCTCCTTCACTTCAGCCCCCTTAAAGTTTAATAGGGTGTCTATTGTAAAGCTAACTTCTTCATTCGTTTGCTCATACGGGGAATATTTCCTTTGAACAGCAGGCATGTGCTGCTGGAAAAGTCCCTCTGGGAAAATATGAAGCTTTGAGAAATGTTCTGTCCTCCCTCAAAGAGGTCCCATCTGAACACAGACAACTTCTACTGCAATTTAACTATCAATAACCACCCCCTGCTGTAGCAGGATCTGCTGAAGCACCGAGCTCTGCAGCCATCCATAACTTCCAGTGAAATGTAAGCAATTAACCTGATTTTAATGTTACACAGGTATGTTACCGACAGTCATCTGTAATCCTTTAACATTCTTCTCAGTGTAAATCACCTGAGAGGCAGGGGAGCCCCTTTCCTAAGGAATTTCAACAAACGCTGAGTTAATAGCCAAAGAGCAGAGAAATAACTTTAAAAAGGAAAATACACCTCAAGATTTTTCACTAAAAAACCCAAACAGACAATTCACAAACAACCCAAGAAAAAACCCGTCATTTTAAATTAATTCAAAATGTAAAAAGGCTTGGTAATACGGCTGCCCAAGAGAATGATTCCAAAGAAAACCTTTATGTGTTTTTTTTTTTTTTTAAGGTAACTAAATTTCATATGATTGCTCACGATTAACCAAATATTTCTGCAGATTTGGAGCCTGAAACACCTTTCTATGTTTGAACCCAAATATTTCAGATGCTCAGAGACCATATAGGTGCATGAGATCCAAGTAGCTGCTGGATGAGGGAAGGACAAAATCTTTTCTTTCATTTACTTTCCAAATCCAAAATTCAGGCTTCTGCATTTAGGGTCAAAACCCTAAAAAGCATTCTCCTACATGTTTGGGCTCTCCCACATGATGCCACCAGTGCACAAGAGTGCACCAGCAGCACACAAATTCCCACTGCATGCACTGTTCCTCTTCCACTGAAACCATCCTGGAGAGCTGCTCCTGCAAAGGGAAGGGATCAGGCCCAGCTCTATTTTCAGTGTCACCCTGGCAACCACTTTCCCTCCATCTGGATGTCACATCAAAGAGATCTTGCCACCTCTCAGGTTTAATACAAGCCCTTAAACTTCTGGGGAGGTCTCACAGCTCCAACCCCAGAGCCTGGAGAGTATCTTCCTGCACACCTCCCTTCTGAAATTTTGGAGTATTTAGCTTTCACACAAAGAAAACCAAGAAAATATGGCCTAGTTAAACTTTAAAAATTGGAAATCAACAGGATTAATTGAGGGTGCCTTGTGATTCTAAGTTTGTCTCTGAATAGTGGAATTCCTGAGGTTAGTAGTACTGCCCCAGTTTAGCCCAGAAATTTGAATTTGTATTTATGCAGCTATTAAGAGAAATGGATTTATTGTATGTTTTACTGGATTGCCTATAAGGGAACTAGATTGTCAAGCCAGCACAAATATCCAGGTTTGTGGGGTGGGAGTTTAGCCTCTCTGGCTGGATGAGTCCCCCAGAGCAGTGTCTTCTCACTCCCATTGCCCAGCCAGCCCTGGTCACTCTTGCTCCTGCAGCCCACCCACACCAGATCCCGGTGCTGACCACCCTCAGCCCTCTCTTCTCTTGCCCCAGTGGCAGAAACACCTCTCCAGGAAGGTGAGAAGAGAGGAATTTCCCCAGGCATTTTATTCTCCATTTATTTTTTGCTTTATTGTTGTGTTGCTGATGCTTCAGGAGTCCCAGTCCTCCAGAGCATCCCTTGCTTGTAGAGTCACACAAGTTGGAGAGCCTCGTGAGGCCATTCAAGATACAAGAACTGATCCTGAGCCAATCAAAATCAGAAAAAAAAAAGATCTTCACTTGTAATTATTTTCCATGGCCAGAGCTGCACAGTGCAGAGAGGACAACATATGGCCTCTTTCTGAGGCAAATGTTGCAGCTGTCCATTGCACGGCCTTAAAGTGCTTTCCACCCAAGCTGCTCACAGTGTTTTGGCCTTTGTTAAGTATTATGATGCCCATTTTAAAAACAGGCAACCTGTGGCTCATGGGACTTCCTACAGCCACACAAATTGTCTAAGATACACTTCAAACTGCAGGAAAATACCATATGCCTTCAGTTCTGTCTTTTCCTCCTATTGGCTGTTCTTTAGTACATATCTGAAAGAAAAAAATAGGAAAAAAAATTTACAAAACCCACCATAACTTAGGGAAAGCAATTATTCTCCCACGATATCAATGAAGCACTCCCACAGTCCATCACTGGGTCCACAGCCTCCCATCTGCCACTACTGGCACAGGAAATCAGTAATTACTGGAAACTTTAAAGAACTATTGCAATACCAGAGGTGAGAAAGCCTCTTGCTGCCTGTTAAGGATGGAGACAGGAGAAAAAAGTTATTTGCTTTTGATCCACTGTGATCTCTGGCCAAGCTGCCAGTGCTTGGGAAAGGAAAACTGACATTCCAATTCCACAAAAATCACCATGATCACTCCAGGTCTCTGGAGCTGCTTTTGCCCATCCTCAGAGACACAGAGAAGTGGGACGAGAGCAGGGTGGGTGGGAGAAGGATGTCTCAGACACCTGAGTGTAACTGGGAGGTGCCCAGTTGGCAGTGACTGGTGCTAACAGCAAGTGAGGGAGCCTGTGCTGTGAAGTTCTACTTCTGTGTCGCTTGTCAGGGGCAGTATTTTGAGCCAATGCAGCAAATAAACCTTATTATAGGTGGATCTAGAAGCCTGATCCACATCCAAGCTTTCCATGGCCATGGAGGAGTCTCATCTCCTATCCAATCCTGCTGTTTGAATGTGGGTAGCCATTGGATCAGCTGCAAGAGCTGTTCTAACCAAAACTTTACCTCTGCCTCACATCTTGGAAAAAAAAAGAGAGGAGAAAAAAAAAAAGACCAAATTGCCTTTTAGAGAATTAATTTACAGACAGATTATTAGTAGTAAAGCCAATAGAATCTGAGTGGAATAAGAGATTTTAAAACTCCCAGAATTCTCTTGGAAGTATTGAAAAAATATCCTAAATATACAAAGAAATTTCTCTTTATGATGACATTAGGGGTGCACAGCAAGAAAGAAAACAAACCAAATCAGCCTTCCTTGTAAGATCATCAATGAAGATCTGAAATCTGAAATCTGCCTTCCACCCATGTAAGAAATCTGTGATTCACAGGTGGGAGATGGCACACAGCTCTGCAGAAAATTCATATATTGAAAAAAAAAAAAAAAAAGAATAAATCAGCAATGGAACAGAGCTAGCTGGCTTCCCATTCTGGGTTTGTTCCCAGCAGCACTTATGCAAAGTTGTGGGTTTTTTCCTCCCTCAGGCAGATTTTGGTTGTGTGAAGCAGCACAACTTGCCCTGGAGTGCGCTGCAGAGCGGCAGCAGCTGCCTGCCACGAGCTGCTGTTCTGCAGGTCCCTGCTCCCCCTGAGCATGGTACAGCCAGGGCAGGAGTGAGCAGCAATCAGAGGGAGATGTGCCACCCCTTTCCATGGCTCTGGTGCTGGAGGTGGAGAACATGTGGAGAAACATTTTCGTTCGAGCAGAGGCAGATGGAAGCGGGCACGGAACGGAGAGAACGTTTCTGATGTGCTGTGCTCCCACCAAACCTACTGAATGTCTCAGTGCCAGGATTGCACTGAATTTAGAGCAGAGGAAAATAAGTGGAAAAGCAGAACGACTGAAGGGTCTATCAAATCTGACACTCCAAAAATACGGGAGACAAGTGGGAGAAATGTAAGCCACGCTTCACTCCATGTCTGTAAGCAATGAGTGCTGGTGAAAGAGACCCAGAGCTTGCTCCTGACAGTAACTGGGTCTGATACCTCTGAAGTATTCAAGTTTCCAGTTTCTCAAGCAGAGCAGGATAGTAAAAAATTTCCAGTCCCGTCCTCCCAACACAGTGAAACACTTAAGACCTTTCTAACAGGTTTGTAACATGAAGGTAGAAAAAATGAAGGAATAAAGTTAATGATCTAATGATTAATCTTGTCACATGGGGTGTCACATGGGATGGAAAGGAAAAAATATGAGGAAATAAATGAGAAAATATGAAAGAAAATATGAGGAAAAACCCAACTTTGGGGATGGCCAGGAGAGCCAAAATCACCTTCAGGAGAGGGACTGCAGATGGGAGAGGACAGCGCTTTGCTGACAGATGTCTGCTAAAGAAGCCACACCACCAGCATGGCTGTGTGGCTCAGAGGCACCCAGGTGATCCTCAGTGCAGCACAGGTGCTGTGACAACTTTCAGCTGGTATAGGAGCTGGGCTGGTCAGAAGGGCCTCTAACTGCCTTTATATAAAAAATTATATCTATCTATCCATATCCATATCCATATCCATATCCATATCTATATCTTTTTTTTTTTTTTTTGGTTGATAGGGGTTCTTTTGTGTGTGTGTCGGGGGGGGTTGTTTGTTTTTTAGGGTTTTTTGGGTGGTGGGGTTTTTTTGGGGTGTTTTTTTTTTTTAAATTGTTGTTATGTGTTTGGTTTTACATAGAGAAAGAAAATGAATGGATTGGAATTTTTCCTGTGAAGACCTTGATTTCAGAGACAGGGAGCCTGAGTGGGGTTGCAGAATGCATGAGTCAAGTATTCACAGGCTTCTTGCATTGCTCATTCTCTCTCTGGGCTCTGCTCCCCCTTCCTTCCCTGAAGGGGTGCACCTTGCTGTTTGGGAAACATTGCTGTAGGATAGAAACTGGAAGGTAGGTGAGGAGCTGGAGGCTGTTACAGGGAGTGTTTTTGTTTGACAGGTTAGGAAAAAAAATGGAGCAATCTGCAGTAATGGCAAGGGAAACTTTTGTTATGTTTTGTTTTGTTTTGTTTGTTTTGTTAGTTCTGCATTTTACTCTGTGCAACTCTTTTGCTATTTCACTGAATTCCCAACCTCTCCCTCTCTGGTATTGCTCCATCTCTCCTCAGCCATCCCCTTAAGCCTCCCACTCACACGTTCATTAAGGATTAATTATTTCCTTTGCACTCATCCTTGCCAGCCTTGGCCTAGAGCTTTACCAAGCTCCCTCACCTCTGCACAACCCAGCTTCTGTTCACTTAGAAACCCCCTGTTTGAGAGACAACAAACCTCTATCCAGTTATCCAGGACCATTTCCTCGCCCCAGGGCAAACCAGCACTTCAGCCTGGAAGCCAGCGCTTCCCTTGACCTTGACACTGAGCACATTCTGCCACATCACCCAGAGAGCCTCACATCTCTGCCATCTCTGCCACCTGGGCTCAGGAACACCTTTATTCTTGTTATGGCCCTGAAAACTGAAGAAGGCAGCAGGAAATCCTACAAGCGGCTTTTCTCAGATCAGTCTGGTCTAGGCAGAAGCTGATGCACTCTGTGCTTGGGCAGCCCAAGGGCTCACAGGGATGCTCATCCCGAGGGGATGCAGCCAAGCTGCTCCAAGGCACTGTGGCCACCCTGGCTGTCATGCAGGTAGTCACTAGCATTCACCAGGCTGCATATTGCAGGATGAACACACTCCTTGCCCCCAAAAACCCATCCCAACAGCCAGAGTTTGAATAGCTGAAGTTCTGGCTTAGTTGATGGGGCTTGGTCCATCACGTGCATGACCAAAGTGCAATGCAGCTACATAAAATACAGCTTGTGTCTAGGGAAAGGCTGGAAGCAGGAGAAGGGAAGACACAACTCACCCAGGCACAGAGAGGAAGAGATAATGAGGAAAGCAGGTATTTATAATTTTTTTTTCCACTACAGGAACACCTACACCTTACCCATAACAGGAGTGTGTCAAACACTCAGATCAGTTGGAACTGGGGGATTGGGAGGTGGAATTTTTTGCCTGGCTTTTTCCCTTTTAAAGAAAGTGTTACTCTGTCTCACTAGCTGAAACCCAAGGATTCTCCAGAGAAAGAAGTAGCCTCTCCACTGCCACTCAGGATGAAAATATTCATTTAAAGACAAAACAAACGTGTTTGTCCTTGAAACAACTGTGATGCTGCTGGCTGGACAAGCTGTTTGCATTTAAAATGGTATGAGAGTGTGAAAGTTATATATACAACATAGACTGGAGAAGAGCAGTCTTTCCTCCTTATTAGGAGGATTTTGTTCCCTTTTTTTCTTTTTTTCATTTGGATCCACTCATCACCAGGATAGCAGGTACTGATCGTGCTCTTCCTTTGCATCCCGAAACGCAGGAGGGTGTTTGCCTAAACATGCAAGCACAGAGGCAAGGCTTGTGTATTTTATATAGGAAACTGCTTTTGTTTGCTGCCAGTAGGATACACAATGTGCTCTCTACAGGGGATCAAGATGTAGGGTTGTACAAACACCAAGCAGCAATACCTTACATAACCGTCCCTGGGGGAGAGCTATGTGTCATGAGGAGAAACAGTTTTGCCAGGAAAGGTAAAACACAAGAGGCAATGCAGAATTCATGGAAGAAAACAAGAGGCTGGTGGAAAACACAAACCCAAAGAAAACAAATTCTCTGTGCAGATTATCAGCGGGCAGACAGCTCACAGTCAATTCACTGCTTATTGCAGCGGCTGCATCCATAACTCCTCCCTCGTGGGGTTTGCCTTGTCTGCCAGCAGCAGGCAGTGGGCACCAGCCTCTCCCACATGGGATTAAAGGCTAGGGATGTTCCAGTGGTGCTGGAGATGGGACCAGCTCTGGGGTGAGAGTAAAGGTCAACTGGCTGCGTGGTTTGGGGAAAGGGGTTACTCTGGGGCTGGTGGGGAACACAAGGATGGACAGTCACCTGAGTAAAGTGCTGGGCTTGGAAGGACCAGGGCGATTGAGCATCTCTTAATGCACATTTGCTCCCCACCAAGGGACTGCCTGGGTGTGGGGTGAGAACAGAGCACATTGGGCTTCCTCTAAGAGGAAAAAAAGAGTTCAGAAACTCTGTTCCCATAAAAAAAACTGTGGGTCTACACAATCAAAATAACCCCATAATGGCATGACATGGTGTAAGTTTTCTTCATGAATGGATAGATAGGTTCCCCCATGGGTGAATTGGAAAGAAAGACTGTCTGGGAAGAGAGAGAGACTGGATGAAAGAGTGAAATGGGCTTGTAATTTATTGACAGGCTGAAACTTTACATGCAAGAAGGTCACTCCCTGCTGGGCCTAGCCAGTGGAGACCAGCAGCAGTTTTTCTAAACCTGAATCAAGAGAGCACAGTGAGAATATCACTGACCCTCTCAGGGAGTACCCTGAAACTGCAGGTACTACCTGATGCACCAACAGCAGCTTCTTGCATTTTAAGCCACCTCATTAACACTTATTTGTCTGTGGGACACTGCAGGACATCAGGTGACCTCTTGAAAGCCTTGCAGACCCCATGGAGAGAGGCAGAGGAAATCAGCCTCACCATTACTGCCCGTCCAAAAGGAAGAAGTTAGTGCCTAGGAAATGAAGAGCATTCCTTCTCCAGCTTCCCATTAGCCCTGCCTTCAAGGATGATCTCTCTCTGTACATCTCTGGATGTCTTGGGCATGCAGGACACTGTGAGGAGCTGAATGTTTTAACCAAGACATCAGTTAACATCCAAGCCATGCTCAGCATTCTCTCTGATGATGTACATTATTCCTGCCTCTTCACTGAGGGTGCTTCACCTGACAGCAAGCAATGATCACTGCCGAATTCCAAAGAAAAGATGGAAAACCTGATGTAAACTGGAAGCAGCCGTGAGCTGCTGCACTGTGTCTGATGCTAAGCGGGGAAATGGGTTTGATTTTTATAGATGTCTTTTGCACTTCAGAAAAGTACTGTAATTGCAGATACCAAACTGAGTAAGAAATAGCAGTTCTGCTGCCAGAGCAGACGAAACACTCCCAAAGCCTGTTATTAATAGAAAGGCAGGGGCATAGTCGGCAAGATAAAAAGGTCAGGGAGAACTTTTAGCCATTTTCCAATTAAAAAAAAAAAAAAAAAAAAAAGAAAGGAAAGTCATTCTAGACATATTCTGAGGTGAAGCGGAAGTCAGACTTACAGCAAACTTGCAGGCTGTGAATACAAATGTCCTGAGCAGCAGATGCTGACAGAGCACGGACACCCTGGATGGCTCCCATCCCGAGCCCTGCAGCTGGGAACAGGGAGTGCTGCTGCCCTGAGCAACAGGTCTGTGACCTGGGCTGGAAGCACTGAAAGAGCAGGGGGCAGGGGAATTTTGGTGGTGTTGCTGCTGTTGAAAGCAGCAGAGCTTTGCTAAGGGCTCGAGAAAAAGTTAGGAGATTCTCCAGATCTGCTCCTACGCCTTCTGTGTCTGTGAAAAACGTTCACAAGAGTCAAAGCCTCAGAACTGGTAGGCTTCTTTTTTTTTTTCTTTTTTTTTTTTTTTTTTTGGTAAAAATGTCAACAGTTGCATCCCAAAGTTCTCAGCCCAAAACCTTGAAAGAGATCTGGGGAATAAAAGAATCTCCTTGCTCAAAAAGTGCATAACAAAAATTGTATTTAAAATACCAAAACCACAGAAAAAGACCATACAACAAGCCCTGTGGAGAACAGATGCCTAAACAGAATTTCAAGAAGAATTTCTATAAGAGGATGTTTAGTAAGAAATGATTTTGCTACTCCTTTGCAGTATTTTTTTTTCTTACATATAGGCTTCCTAAAAAATGAAAATATAGAACCAACATACCCTCCACTTCTTTCCTAAAACTGCCTTTTTTTTTTTTTTTTTTTTTTTTAACAGCATTAACTGAACCAAATATCAACCTGAAACTCTACTTTTAATGAACGCTATGGAACCTGAATTCAATTTGCAATCCCAGAAATATTTGATCCTGGATTGGCAACTTTAATTTATGATTGCAGGTCAGACACAACCATTAAATCTTTTCCAGAAGTATTTCAAGCCCCAAGTCTGAAATTATTTGTGGTATTGGTTTAAGTGCTTGCAGAAAAGGATCATAATATACTTCTGAAAAAGGATTAATTGTTAATCTGTTAGGAAAAGTGTTTGAACTACAACTGTAGAATAATTTGCAAGCATGTAACCCTTTCTTCTGGCCAACCAGAGAAAATCCTGAAAGCTTGAAAGCATTTTTTAAAATTTTACCTCAAAACCTTGACACTTTGATATTTTTTCAGGACCTTGATAAAAGAGAAGTTCATGATTTTAAATATTTTAGAATGAAACCTCAAGAAATTATAGCTTCAGCTATACTCCTTGATTCCTTAGTAGCTTGTAAAACTCAAATTGAACCCATGCAAACTGACAATGAAATAGCGACTGAGAAAAGTGCAAAACATAATATACACTTTAACCTCCCAATAAAAATCCATAATTATTCTTCCATTTTTTAAAGCACTGCAAATGGATTGATAACTTTTCAGGATTACAGCTTTACTTCTATCTCCATCAAGGCAGTAGGGTATGACTGATAGGGAGAAAAAGTGTTTCCTACACTGATAGGAAACTTCACTCTTAACACAAAAACGTGATAAGATGGAAAGATAATTTATGTAGTTCTATGACTTTGTTAAATAATTTATCTCTTCCAAGACATATATGATATTTTAAAAGGCTTTATTCCAGCCTAAACATTTTTTGATAACAGATTACATGAGATGCCAACATATCATTAAGGGTCAGTTTTCCTTTTGATATAAATCACTACACTTGTATCATGGACACTATTCAAAATGAGATGTAAAAAGTGTTTGTACAGCTCTTTGAAAAATAACTGTTAAATGAGTATGTTTCAATCTTGCACAATTGAGAAAGTATGAACACAAACATTTCAAAAAGAACTAAAATGTCATATGGACAGTAAACACTTTTAAATTCATAATACTATACTTCATTATATACATTATATAGCATAACATTTCATCATGAAATAATTTTCTCAAAATATATTTTATATTCAAATTCAAAGCAACTGAACAAAGTGAAATTTAAAATCCTACTTTTAGGGGGAGGAAACCAAATCAAATTCTGTAAGAATAAACGTGGATTTTTTTTCATACTTTTTCTTTTCAAAATTAATTAACACTATATTTATTTGGGGTTTTTTTGTTTCTCCCCTCTATGCTCGATAACATTCTCTTTTGAACTCATAGAGTCTCAGACCATCAGATGAAGAACAGCTAACATAAAGACAGGCAAATTGCCAACAATCTTAGGTGGTTTTCACTTTAAAAATCGTGAATTGTGAACACTTTTAAAATGGATAAATTACTGGTTTGGGAAGTGTTCCACGTAGGCTTTAAAGAAGAGGCATGGAAGGGAAATGTAAGGCTTATTTTCCCTGGAGTGAGTGGATGTCCATTCTCAGATCTGTGCCTCACATTCTTTGATCTGCTCTTTCCTTTATACATTATATAGAAAACAACAACAAAAGAAGTCCAAATGTGATTTGAAATTGGTTGAAATCCAAACAGGTCACCTGTGCAAAGCTGCTTGTACCTTGACGAGGTCCTCCCCTGTCTCAGCTATGTGGGAGCAGTTCCCAGCCTCTCATGCAAGTCAGGGCAATTCTGCATTCCCTGAGCTGAACAAATATTGCATGAGGTTCAGCTTGATGGGGACTTAGTAGTTTCAAAAAACTACAGGAAACCGCATCCTACCAGTCCACCAGGCTACGAGGGGCATTACCTGCCTGCGTGCGTGGTGCTGGTGTGTGAGAGCTGGGGACAGGGTGCTCTGTTGGCTTTGTGTTCACACTCAGGAAGGAGAGATTAATGGAGAGGATTTCCTATGCACACATGAGGCACAAAAAACAAAAAGCTCAAACCAACCAAACAAAAAACCTCAAAAACAAAAAAAAATCTTCAGCTAGTAGTCTGATTTTGGAGCATAATTAATGAAGAAGGTATAGGGAATGAACAGGTTCCATATCTTCGTGTCAGTCCTAACATTAATTTTGGGTGCTGTGCCTGTGCTGTAACAAAGGGCAAAGGCTGCAGCTCAGGTTACCAAACACCTCCATGGATTGCAGGAAAGTCTGCTCCTATTTGCTGAGGAGCACAGAGAAGTTCCTCATAGCTCTTGTGCTCCCTGAGGCAGTATTAATTCATATTAATGATTGTTATGGAATGACTATAATAAAAAATGACTAATCATTCATTAATGATTATATTAAGTGTTTTATTTTGCATGGATGACAGCCTTGTTCCAGGCAGTGGGAAATATCTGCTTCCCCTAGTGTTGCCTACTTGTCAGTGTATCAATCTTTATCATGCTCGGGGAAGTGGCCAACATGAACAATTTACTACAACAGATAATACCAGCAGCTATTCCTTTATTTCAAGTGAAAAGTGCTCATCTCTTGCCCTGAAGGTATTGATTTAAAATCCCACTTATCCTGGCTGAGAAATACTATATAATGGACCAACATCTTCCACATAGATTTTGTTAGAATTTCCGGTTAAAATACAGAAAAAGAAGCCCCCAATTTCCATATGCTCTTAAAAGATTTTAAGCAAATTATTTTAACATAGGTATTTCTGTCTTCTTTGACTTCTTAATTTTAAATCTCACCAAATTATCAACAACAGAGAAAGGCACAAAAAAAGTCTTTTTATCTCCACACAGAAATAATTTTTTTTTTCTGTATAAAAATTTCCAAGAAGCAAATGTCTTTCTCCAGTAGCACTGCCAGAATATTATAGATTTTTCTGGTCCCCTCACGTCTGCACCACTCCTCTCCAGCATCACTGCTTGCAAGCCACGTTTGCTCTGGTTCAGAAGGTAGCTGGTGAGATAATTGTATTGATTTCCTTCACCCCTCCATGTTCTTGGCTCACCTTCTCCCTCCACATCCAGCTCCCTTCAATTACTTCAGCCAGGCTTTGCTGTCCAGCTCTGACCGTGTTATCCAGACAAGACCCCAGCAGAAGGATCAGTTCCTGCCTCTCCTTCCACTCCTGTGCCTGATCCCAGCACTTGTGCAATTCCCTCTGCTGATCCTTGCAAACTGGGAATGCTGCCAAAGTCTGAAACCATCAGCTCTTCCTCCCCTGAGCCACTTGCCAGCGTGGTCTTCACCTGGGGCTGGGCTGTGGCTTCTTCCCCCTTTCAGACTCTGCTGGGTCTCATCCATCCACCTATTTCTGCCTCCAAGTGTTTCTCCTTATGGGTTATATACATTGTGCCTGGCAGACAGACTGTCACCAAAAGGAAGGGCCAAATCAGGGAGCTGAACGCTCTGAAATGGCCACTCACAGGAGCAGCAGCAAGAGCTGCCTAAAAATCTATATCAGCCTGGAGACCTGCAGCTTTCTTACTTCAGTTTGTCTTCTTCCTGGCATTCTTTGCCACGAAAGGGAAATGGGGAAGGAGTCATAGGCACTTTTACTTTCCATATTAACAAAAATAGTTAGGGACACTTTGGGGTTTTTTTTGTTTGGTTGTTTTTTTGTTTGTCTGTGGGAGTTTCTTTTGTTTTGTTTTTTTTCTGGGGAGTTTTTGGTTGGTTGTTGTTGTGTTCGGTTGGGGGTTTTTTTTGGTTGGTTGGTTGGGGGGTTTTTGTTTATTAATTTTGAGTGGTGTCTCTCAGTTTCTGTGAAGATTTAGTGTGTGGCATAAGATATGTATGTCTCACAGAGATTCTGCTGCCTTTCCTTTGCTTCTGTCGCTGGGATCAAAGCTGTCCCTGAGCATGAGATGGTGACAGGAATGGCCTTGCTCTCTTTCTTTGCTGTTGAGAAGCAGGTTTGGGTTTGCACTTTCCTCTTGCTTCTTTTTTGGCATCTGGTGCTACTGTTCAGAAAGCCTCAGCAGCATGGAAATCAGGCAGCTTCTCCCAAATTTACATTTCTCATGGAGCTTTATTCCAAAAAATTCCTTATTTATGCAGAAGAAGGATGCTCCTGTAGTTAGGGCTGCAATCCAGGCCTTCAGAGATGTGCTCCTGGCTTCTCGTGTGGCTGGGGGATCGTGGCATCACCATGCCCTATCCCTATGTGTACAGAGCATTTTCATACTTCACCCTGGTTCTGGAAGTACAAAATATCTGGGAGTTGCTCTGCTGTAACCCTGAGTGCTGTGGAGAGACAGAACTGCCAGCTTGTGACAAGGACTCGCTGGAAAGCTTCCCTATTTCTTGCTGTGTTCATCTAAAAGTGGTTTCCTAGTGTTGCACGTGAGCATTAAATGACCTGGAGAACAGATCTTTGACAAAAAGAGTGCCTTTTGAATCGTTGTGTAGTGTGGGTGCCATGCTTTACATCCCCACAGCATTCCTTTTCTGTGGAGGACAGCAGGGATCCCACGATCCTTGGTCTCCATCTCAAAGACTGCATGAATATAATACCTATTCCAAAGTCCCCATCTCTGGTCATGAAGCCAGAGTCTAAATCATTTATAGACATGAACTGAAAACCTGCATTCCTGTCATATATACTTATGTTCATACAAACACACCGATATATGTGCCCATATATATGTGTACACCTTTATGAACTGAGTTATGAAAATATATTTTAATTGTCATCTTATAAGACTTGACAGTCAGCAGCTGCCTGGGTTCAGGAATCTTCTTTTAAGGCTTCAGAAGGAGGAACCAATTCAAACAGATCTCTGTTTATGGGAAATAAATATAATTTTGATTCTCTACTTCAACATACCAAAAAGCTTGACAAAGCTGCAATCTCGTGTCTCCCAAACTCCAAATGCAAGTGAGTCTTTCAAAACTTTGCTGAAGGAATGCCTGACCACTGCTTTACCTCCCAATCCCCTGTTTTCTAGTCCTTTCAGATAACAGACTGACTTTTCCTGTTTAGGTTAGAAACTGTAAAGCTGGTCTTTCAACATCACCCGCCTGTATGCTGAATCCTAAGCTTATATTTACTGACCTGGAAAAAAAAATCCCTGTTACCTTCTGAATCAGCAGTCATTTCAATGCTGTGCAGGACTCACAGAAGTAGACATTCAAAATTTAACACCAGTGCAAAGCACACGAGGAGGAATCAGAGTGATGGAGGGCTGGAACAAACAGTTTGGTGAACCCGAAATCTTCTTTGGGAGAATAGTGATAGTCCATTTGCAAGTGAGAAAACTGCTTGAAACTTCAGAGATTTTTTTTTTTTTTTTGGAGGGGGGAGGTTTGTGTGGAGGCTTTTGTTTGTTTCGGACTTTGCTGCAGAACAAATATCATGTTGGTTTATGTATTTTAGAGTGACTTGTGCAAGAATAAGGAATATAAAGCAGTAAACAAGAAGCATTAAATGCAGCTTCCCATAAGAGTGTAAGTGCTTTGAGACAGTAAATATGGGAAGAAAACTGGCAAATTCTAAACAGCTCATCTTTTGAGCCAAAGCACTGTGCAATGCCCATCATGTACTCTAGAAGTACCTACATCCCTCACTGGAGGGAATCCCATTCCCATACAGAAATTTTATGCTTGAAATGAGGTGATCTCTGGGGTATGAATGAGCCTGTGCATAGAAGCTGCCCTCAGTAAGATTCAGACCTGTGACTTGAGCTCCAGGACACCAAGGGTTTACAGACCAATAACATGAAAAGTAAATGCAGACTTAATGACATTCAAAACCTGAATTTTGTAAACCTTGTAGACTCTGATTAGCATCCTGTCTCTGAAGTTTTGATGAGGTTGTGTTGGAGAATGAAGGGTGTGTTTGCTGAGGTTGTGTTTGAGAATCTAAATTTCTATTTTGTGGACATCCTCAGGGAAAAAGGGTGGACAGCTGAGAACTGTGGAAATCAGTAAGGTATAACATTAAAACACAGCAGGTGAGAAAGATGTGATTTTGTGCTAGGCTGCTACAGCATATAGTCATCCTTGAAAGGTCTCATTTCTGTCAGGAACAAGTCTACTGTATGATTGAGTAAAAGTAGGAAGGAACACATCATTCTGAGAATTCAATGTGGTTGATGAGGCGTCATAAAAACTCCTGGTGTTTAGTACAAAAAACCCAGATATGACATTATACCAACAGAAGGATGAGGAAATGCTCCATCAGGAGAAAAGGACATGGAAAGTCCACCTGAAAGAAACAGATGAAAGAAATGGAAACACCAAGGAATGGGGAACAGAGGGAGATGGACCAAAATGTTCTGTTAGAGGGCTGGTAAAGGGGAGCCTGACCCTGGCAATTTACTCTGCCAATTCTGTCACCCAGATAAAGTCCTCCCTGAATCAAGACTGGATGGAATTGATACCATGAAAAATGTGTCCCATGAAAAATGGACCTCCAGTTCACTTCTGAAAGGAACTGATAGTGAGGTGGGTATGAGCCTCTTCTGACTAATAAGTGATAGCACGAGAGGAAACTCTCTCAAGTTGTACCAGGGGGTTTAGATTGGATGTTAGGGAAAATTTAGTCAATAGAAGGTTTGTCAAGCATTAGAACAGGCTGCTCTGTGGGAATAGGGAAGTGGTGAAATTGCCATCCCTGAAGGCATTTAAAAGACTTGCAAGATGTGGTGCTTGGGGACATGGTTTAGTGGTGAACTTGGCAGTGCTGGGTTAATGGTTGGACTCGATGATCTCCAATCTAAAAGATTAAATTATTCTATCAGCAGAATTACGTATGAGATAATTCAGTGGCTGACCAAGTCCACCCTGGCTGCCTTTTCTTTTACCTCCTCCCCACATCCTTCTCTTTGCCTTCTTGTATGAATACCTTTGGACCAATCTTTGGAGAGATTGTGTAACAAGTGACTTTGAGCATGGGGATAAAACCAACCCATGCTTTGAAAACAGCATCACAGGCATGCTGTGAAAATCAGATTTTTTCCTCCAAAATGAGAGCCGAGGCAGACCCTGCCCATTCCTGTGAGGAGCTCAGAAGCCTTGTTGGTGGCTGACAAGGGTGGGGGGGCAGATGTGGGGTGACCCTGGTTCCAGCCCTCCCTCCCTGCCACCCTACCCTGACCTTCTCCACGCTCAGGGCTGCTGTCCTGGTGTTGCCTTCCTGCTGCTGTGGTAAAAGTGGGATCAAACGGGGCCAATGAGTCAGCCCTGACAGCCAGGGGAGCTCCATCTCCTGGCAGCCCCACGTGGGCACTCACTGAAGTGGGTCATCCCAGGCCTGCCTGCTTCCCTGGGTGGCTTCTTGGCTTCTGGAGGATGACTCCCTCCTCCGTGCTGCAACGCTCCAACTGTTAGAAGCATCTGTCCTTTGCTGGCACTCAGCACCAGGACCTTGGGGATGTGATCTCATTTTTGAGAGTTAACATATTCTGGCCTCTTCCCCTCCACAGCTCCCCATTTTTCCCTTCAGCCCACCTCCCAAAAAACCCCCACCCCAAATTACAATGCTCAAAGCTCCCATCTCTGGAAGAATTGCTATTCCTGAACTGTGAGAAGGAGGGAAAAAAAAATGGTTTCCATGGCAAATTTGCAGGATTTAATCTCAGCACAAAAAGAAGAATTTTAACATTCTTTCCCTGTTTTAGAGCAGGCTGGATAGCAAATGAAATTGTCTGTTGTTTGTTGGCTTCCAAGGGTATCGCACTGATTTATGTCCACAGAGACTTTGTCCCAGTATTTTCTTATTTTGTTCTTGCAATCAGAAAGTTGCTTACCCGTGCCCTGTGAAGAAGATTAACATAATTTAAACCAAGAGCTTTGTCCAAAAGCTAGTCAGAAGTCTGCAGAGCTTGCTAGGGAAATTACCAGGTTTCTAGAAGTTTCTCCCTTCTGAAACCCCCTGTTACAAGCACTGATGACAATGATATTATTTCCTATTTTGTTCTTCCATGTGGTACTGGATGCCTTAGTGGAAAACACCCTTTCTTAAAATGCTCCAAAGGTCTTTTCTAAACTGGCTGCAAATATTTGATATGTTGGCCTTGTGACCCATACACATTAAGTGTATGGATATAGAGGAGACTTCATCTCCCCCTGGAACATCAGTGATATCGCAGTGATTTTGGCTTCAAACACTTCTTTTCCCACTCATGTGAATTCAATCAAATTGATCTGGGAGGAGAGTGACTTTCTGATTGGCATTGTCTGCACACTCTTCAGTTTTGCAAGATACAAACACATCCAAACAAAGCCTGCAAATGATCAAAGATGATTAAATTAATGGATCTTTTGTCTTTTGTTTCTTTCACCGTGGTAACTGTTCTCAAATGTTCCTGAATAAATAGCTTCTCTCCCACCCCTCAGCTCCACTTTCTTATTCAAATCACAAAAGTTCAGAGCAAATACCAGGAAGTAAATCTTCTAGATATGTTTCCAAAAAAGCAGCATGCATACTGTTGATAAAACCACCTCTGTGCTTTGCTGACACATCTCCTAGCTTAGCACCTTTTTTATTGAGAAACAATGAAAAAGGGAAATAGTAGGAAAAATATCAGTCTATGCTTAGTTCATGTAAGTGAAACAAGATTTTTGACTTCTGGTTTCCAGTTGAGTTGCTCCTGTTACCTGAAGAGAATTTAATGCAAAAGCAAAATCAGTATATGTTATTTGTAAATAACTCATTGGACAAAAACTTATACATCGAAAAATGTTAAAATGTACAGGTAAAATTATTGAATTATATGAGACCAGATTTGTTTTCCAACTGTAAGTTCCTCTTCCTTGTATAAGAATATACATGTTTCTATATTACGCTGGCTTCAAATGTTTTCCTTGAGACCTCTACCATGTTTAGCTAATTGTTAGGTCTCAGTACACAGGTATGTCTAAATATCAGCTCTAGGGATTTTTGAGGACCCCAGTCCTGCTTCTCTCCACAGAATAACTACTACTGCAGTCATGAAAGAAATTACCTTACGATCTTCACAGAAATGCAAAGAGATTTGGATTTTTTTTTCTCTCCATCAAAATTCTTACATAATGTTCCAAGGAGTAGACCCCATATTCAAACTCAGACCAAAGTTTTTTGAACCACCTTGAATTTATTAAAAAAAAAAAATGGATTTATTTGGGCTCTCTTATTTGTCCTAAGTCACACTGTGGAGGAAGTAAAAGAATCTGTCAATCTTTATTCTGAGATCAGTGTCTGCACTTCAAGGCTGTCTATTATTTGTGCAGCTCCTATAGGTTTTGGTGGAGGTCTGGGTTCTTTCCACCTGTGGAAATTGTGTCATTATAGGCTTTTAAAGACCTAAGCATAAGAATCCTCTTGGCACCACCAGAAAGTAAATAGTGACAGAAATGGCACTTCCTGCTCTAAAGTACTCACAGTTAAAGTTTGGGGGGTTTTGCCTTTTTTGTTTTTCAAAAAGAAACAATACAACAATCTTAGATATCTAGTTATTGCTCTGTTTTACAGATAAAGGTAGAATTTGCTGCTTCTTATGAATAATGAATACAAATAAGTACAGCATAAGCATATGCTTGCTTTATTGTATAGACTTCTAAAATGCTTGTGAAATTATATATACATATACTTTCAATTGCTCTGTTGTATTTTCTCAAAAGTTTTAATAAAAGGCCTAATCATCAGGACATAAACATTCAATAGTGTTAAAACATCAGATACAGGTAGAGCTCATGTTAAGATAAAATTTTTCAATGAATATTTATGACAGAGGCACCTCAATTCTGTTGGGTTAAGTCAAGGGCTGCTCAGCCTTTTGGAGAGCTTATTCCAAATCTAACAAGTTAAACCTAAACAGAACAGATTCTGAGAAAGATCTTGGGCTAAGAAGGGAAAGTGTTTACAACCCATCTTAATGGGAATATAGTGAAAATGGAATCCATCTGTAAATCATTTGTCATTACACTTCCACCTCTAGACTTCTTTTTCCTCACTAGTGACTGGTGAAAAGAAAGAGAAAATAATTTCATATCAATGAAACACGTTGTTACAACAGTCTGTTGGTTTGGTTTTTTTCAATACATTCCCAATATAGAGAAGCTTTTCTTTGGCTCTGTTGGTTGCAAGTCACAGACAGTGGAGTGGAAGATGTAAAACTCCATCAGACACAGTTCTCTGAGGATCCCACATGTAAAGTCGGCACATCAGCTAATTATTTTTGCAGATTAATCAAATCTGCATTCGTCCTGAGCTCAGTGCAAAGCCAAGTCCTGCTTACAGAGATCCTGATGATTTCATTTCTTTCAGCACACCCAAATTCACACGGTGGCTCTAGAAGGAATTTTTAATTGATGGTAATTGCATATGAGCCTCCTAATGAGTCAGATGAGCTCTTGCTTTCCTACTGCATTCCAATGAATTCATCTGGGTGTGGGAGCTGGGGAAAGCTTGTTAAATATAGAGCCCTGGCACTGAGAGACAAATGCAATGCTGCAGGACTGCTGCTATTTCTTAAGAGTTTGGGCTTGGTGAGGGCTGTCATCATTAGCACTTCATAGTCTTTCATAACATTTTTTTCTAAATCAAATAGCAGAACTAGAGAGTGTTAAATATACACTGACATGACTTACTTGCTGCCTTCATTGCCATCTTTAGAAATACAAACACTTGTGTATTTGTAAGTCTCTGCCTCAGACAGATGTCACTACCTGTTTTCTAGGCGTGTCCATTAAAGGTTAATGTCATTTAAAAGTCTATGAAGTACAAAAATCATAAGAAAAACTGGGGAAAAAAATCCCAACGAACAATTACTGAACTGTCTTTGCTGAATTTTTTTTTTTCAACACAGTGCTTCAGAGCAATTGCAATGCTTTTTATTGGTGCATTAAATACAGCCAATATTAATGGAGTAAACAAAAATCAGACCTTGAAAGTCTTGTCAGGAAGCAGCATCATCTGCCATCCTTGCCAAAAATCCAGCTGCACAGCATGTATGGATCTTTACTTTACATGCACTGCTCGTCCACAAACACTGCTCAGTGCACATATTTCTGGAGGTGATATACATTGATTAAATTAATGATTCTAAGATTTTCTGGCCAATCTCTGTTCACACACACTGGGTCCAGTCCATACCTCAGTGCAGCGGTGCTTAATTCATAGTAAAAATGCAAGTAGGGCTGATTCAAAAACACAGAATATTTTCACCTCTGTATGAAAGCTCTGTAGGAGCTCTCTGGGCAACCTGGGACCAGGTCACTGGACTTACACTCTGACACCCAGCTGGAAGGCTGATTTTACAAGTGCCGTTTGCTGACAACACCTTCTATTATGTTTGGAGATTTCTTTTTTTTTTTTTTTTTTTTTTTTTTTAAGAGGTTTCCAAGAGTAGAGAGCACTGCAACAAACGAACAGCCTCTCAGGAGTGAGGTCCATGTGGTCCATGTTCTATACTCCAGAAATGTCTTTCTGATAGGAAATCTATCAATTTGATGTGAAAAATACGTCAAAGTCATGTTCTGTACTGCAGCAGTAAGGCCTGACTGCAGAATACACTCAGTCATACTATGATGAAGAAAAATTCTAGTTTTTTCAAACAACATGCTCCGGGCAAATTGTCAAGATATAGATAAAATTTACCCCATGATTAATACATGCCATACAGCTTGGTAACATTTCAGACCACTCGACATTAAATAACAAAGATTTCCTTGCAACAATTAAAAAGGGGCCACAGAAATTTAATTATAGCCAACATCAGATTATTACTGGTTAAACAGTCTAGATCCCTGGGCTTAATTTTGTTACTTGCTCAGAAAACACTGCAGAAACTCATACAGGATGTAAAGGGTGAGGGTAAGCAGGCATTTGAAGGGAAAAAGAGTTCCGAATGTTTTCCGAGTTTTCAGCTGTAATCCTTTCTTTTCCATGGAGCAGCTTCAGTGGCAGGAGATCTGTGATGGCTTCTCAGAGGATATTTGCTGACAGCAGAGGAGTAGGATGATGTGAGCATCCCAGGCTACAGGCAGCACCTTCTTACCCTTCTCCTCAGGCTTGGGTTTATCTTCACCAACTTGCCCCTCTCTCCTCTCCTTGTTCATGTCACTTTCTTCCCACACTCATTGGTGCTGACTCTTCCGTCAGTCCTAGCCTACAATTTAGGATTTCCAGACCCAGCCTCCTCATTCAGCCCATTCTTTCTTTCTTCTTTCTCCTTCTTCTATCCCTACTGTCATGCACAACTCACCCAAACACACCCGTGGTCCACCTCTCTGGTTCCCCATCTGACCTGCCTCTTTCCTTCCCCTATCATATCTTGACTTCTTCTCTTATCATCTGGTCAGGCAAGATGTGATCTCTCCGTCTCCACTGGGCTGTTCTCACCTCCGACAGAAAATGAAACTTGGGATTCTTGCCCCATAAAACAGTTGTATAAACTACATCTCTTACGACAGCATTTCTTGGGATCAGACCGTGCAGTAGTAGAAGTCCTTGAACCTTGCTCATGATTATCCACTTTTCTTCCCCCATCTCTTGAAATAATGTGCCTTTCAACTCCATGTAGCTTTACATTCTCCTGAATGCTTATTATTTGGCTGTATTTTAAGTGCTCTTCCAGTTTTCCCTCTGCATGTGACCACCCACCTCTCCACCTACAGTCTCTATAATGTGATTTCTATCTGCTGTAGCTTATAACAGTTTAAATTATGCTAATTGTATTCAGAGATTAAAGTAAAAATCAGTTTGACTATTATTCTGCCCATATACTGTACTAGTGCTGGTAGTTATTCACTTCAGAAATGAACATGGCTAATAAGATAAGAAAATTACACTTGCATGCAGTTAGTGAGTTTCATATTTAATTAGCAAGAAAAAAAATTATTTCAGTGTCTTCTTCTTGAAGCAAAATTAACCCTTTTTCCTCTGACTATGCTCGCTGTTGAAACTCCAAGTCATACCATGCTAAGTGCCCTCTCTAACACCTTGAGATTTGATTTTCTAAATATCTTAGGCCGGTTCAGAAAATACTTCTTCTTGAAATACCATGGGCAAACACATCCACACGCATCACTGTTGGCCATGGAGGCCATTCCTTGGCAGGACATGCACAGCAGGGAGCACACTCCCTACAACCTCACTCCTAATAAAAGCACAAGAGTTCTTTCAGTAAAACATTTCCTGGTCTAATTCTGTTAACGTGTCATGAACAGCCTGGTCTCCAAATCACTCATAAATTTAAGATTAAACTTCTTAAGCATTTACCGTGGCAACAACAACAACAAAAAAAGTGCTTTCAGGATTTAAGATGGCCATGATATGCTGTCAGAAGGGGCCAACACACTCCCACACTTGCTATAAATAACGAACCCAAGCACAAGCACAGGCTGGATTTAACTGAATTTCTTCAGTCGCTGCAAAGTACACTCTGCTGCATGGTGAGGAGATAATGTGTCACAACACATTTTGCGTAAAGTGAAGAATCTATCCAAGAGAAACACTTCTGGTTTGGATTTCCCTCCAGCCAGCACCATGGCAGGGTCCCTCTCGCTAAAAGTTGTCTAAATCTGCATCTGAAGCAAGTGGACAGCACCTTACAACTGGATATAGAGGCTCAACATCCTTGGGCAGGTGGGGTTTGCCATGTGGATCTTTACTCCCTTTGCAGGCAGATTGTCAGAGTGCTCCAAGAGCTCTTGAACTCACCTCATTTCTCTGGCACAAGTTCAAAATATGTTTTAAACCCCCTGGTTCGTTTTTTGATAAAACCACAGGTGAGGGCAGAGAACCAATTCTGCTGAAAGGGGATTAATTTGGTTTGTGCATCACCTTTCAGACTACTGTGCACAGGTTTTAAAAAAGCACTTGTCAGCAACAGTGAAAGCCCTGCTGCCAAACCAGCATCCTGTCCTGAAAGACAGTTTGGGTGCAGACTGTAAGTAAGGGCACTTCTGGACATCATGTGTCCGAGAGCTAGGATACTTGTGGAATATTGGTAATAAAAGTCAATTTGTTCATGTTGATTCACTAAAATCTGAACGCTCTTGGTTGCAAATTGCAAATTTATCCCTCTGTGACTGCAGAGCTTAAACCACCATGAGCAGCTCAAACGTTCAGCCAAGTCATTGCAAACCAGCTATTCCATGTAGTGTTGTAACAGCATTTTATAGCCACACCTAATTACTACCAATTGGGATGTAGGGCAATGGAAAATCAGTCATAACTACTACAGATGCTCTGCCTTTCCTGTTATTGGACTTTGCTTATTTTGTTTGTGTTGTGACTCTGTTTCTGATCCTGCAAAATTTATTTCTTGATCCAATACTTCACTTGTCAATATGGTCCCTCTACTTTGATAAGCCACAGCCTACATGTCCGTATTTGTATTAAACACTACAGTTTAAGTTACTTAAAGTTTAGGTATATTTTTATTGCAATTTAGTGTATTTTTCTTAAAAAAAAAAATAAAAATCTGGGGATGTTTACACTCCCTTTCCCAGAAAATTTTAATTTTTAAAATTTTTAAGCACACACACACACAGAGGTAGATTGTTATTATCCCTGTCAACAGAAAGACTTATGGGTAAAATTTGCATTTTATCACCATTGGAAAACCAACAGTGCCCTTGCCTAGAAAATCAGGAACATCTAATCCCTTAGCACATGCAGGAGAACCATTTTTCGCAATAGCAAATCCTGGCTCTCTGCCTGGGAGGTTGAATTTCTTTCAAGCTAGCATGATTGTGGAGAACTAAACACCTGATTTAGAGTTATGATTCTTCTTAGTGCATTGAAAGTGTTTTTGAGCACATGACTGACAAAACCAGCAAGAATTTTGAATGGCGTGTGTTCAAGAGATGCAGATGTGATACAGAGAAATATTAGTTTTATAATAGCTGCAATGTATTGTTCTGGATCATTGCAATTATTGGGAGAATTTTGGGAAAGGATGTTTAGTTATGTTTATATAGCACATTCAAGGAGCACAGCTGGGAAGTACCTTGGCATGGAATTACTCAGGCGAAGGGAAATCTGCCGCAACTTCTTCATCTGCTTAAAGTGAGTGTTTGTCCCATCCTTTCCCCTTTGGATCTTCCCATTCCTGTGACTTCCTGCACTTTCAGGACTGCTCAGCACCACCTTGCCTGTCACACTGTACCTCACCTGCCTTCTCACAGCGGCTTTTTTTCCTACCCCTCTTCCACCTGCTCTAGTGGAAGGTGTCCATGCCCATGGCAGGGAGTTGGAACTGAGTGATCTTTAGGGTCTTTGATCTTCCAGCTCAAACCATCCTATGACTCTGTGAATGGCAGTAAAGCAACCACATTTAAAAGCAGTTATCTCACAACAGTGACATTACATCTTTCTGACATGACCTCTTCAGGAAAGAAATTCTGCTCTCCCCTGGCTCATCAATTAGCAGCTTTGTATAAATCATTCCCATTAATGATTGTATCTCCCTGATTCAGAAACTTTTAAATGAAGCATATGACAGTTTTTCTGTGGCATAGCAGTAGCATCAATGGGAGCCTAAATGAGTGTCAGCCCAAGCATTATTCAGTAAAAGGTGGGTGGGAATATGCAGAAGTTGTAGGATTCCAATGCAGTTTGGTCCCACGGTCACTGTGGCAGTGGCCATGTTCTAACTTGGCTTTACCTACTGGGAATCAGCCAGTCTCTTTAAGTCTTGAGCTTCGTTTTTAAATTTATCCGTTTAAGCTTCCTTTGATCTCTGACACTCAATAAACCATCTGCACTGCCTTTGAAGAAAAGCATTAAACCCTTCGCTCTGGAGGGGAAGTCAAACCCTGCATCAAAATTAGCAATGATCAGCTGTGGTCCAGACACAAATTACACTCAGCTTTACAAGAAATCAAGACAAATGAAAAAAACCTATTTGTTGCTCTGCAAAACTAAACACCTCAGTAGATCTCAAATGTTGCAGTGGACTGGACTGTCCCTGGGCCCCACTCCATCACAAAATCCTCAGCTGGGCACTGGGATCTCTGCTCTCCTGGCACCTTCATTCTGGTCTCTCACAGCGCTGCCACAGACCCTCCATATGCACAGAAAGAAAGTGAAGGTTCAGGCTTGGCAGAAGATGGAGCTGGACAGGGTTTTTTTTCTGCTGATGAAGCAACAAAATGATTTGTTTTTGCCTGAAGTAATGATTGCAGTGTCACAGAAAAGCAACTGGTGCCAGAAATTAATCATCAGACCCTTTGCACACTTGTTTCCCACACCCTGAAAATTCAGCTCTGTGTGTTAGTGCAAGATCCTCATATTGCCATTGCAACCATGAAACCAATTAACCTGATGTGACCATTCTGGATTTTACCATCATTTTTCTGGAATATGTCTTAACTGCAGTTGAGGTATTACCAGGAAAATGAAATCCACATTGCTGGATCATCACTGAATGTTCAAATTAAAATACACTTCAGTATTTTATTTTGTTACCACACCAAAATATTAATTACCAAGTTCATCTCAGATGCTCAAATGGAAATCAACACAGCCACCTATGACATAGACATTAAAAAAATTACTTGTAAGGATTATATAGTTAAATGGTACAGAAATCCTCACTACCACTTAGGAAAGGTATATCTGGAAAGGACTGGAAACACAGGAAAACCTACAAATCCTGGATGTTAAAAGTTCCAATCCTAATTATTCTTACTTAATGATATCTCATAGCATGACTCCATGCAGCTGAGGAAATAAATCCTTTACCTCCTTGTGAGTCCAAGAATAGCTCTTCCTGCACAGAGCAATTGATGAGAGCCTTGCCCAGATTAACGGGAGTGCTTTCTAGAGCACTCTGCTTGGAGGATCTCATCTTTCCAGTATTTGTTATGCTTATCTGAACTTTTGTTTAACTCCTTTGCTGTTCTTCATTCTCCTCTGAAATATTGATTTTGATCAGAGGCCAGAAAGAGGGTGGAGTTTTCCAACACTTGAGCTGTGGCAGCTGGGACTGCAAGGATTAAAGACATCAAGGAAGAGGGTGTCCACTTCTCTAGGATCAGCACTTCACTGCCACTGCTGGGAGATTTCATAAATATTCACAGCCATTAGCTAATTACAGATGCTTGAATCAGCTCCCATTTTGCTCCTCTTCTGAAAGGTCTTTCTTCACTCATTTCCCTTGTCACAGTTTGGATTTCTTGTTAGAAAACATCAATAGTAAGGAAGTTAAGGAAGAGGTTACAAGCCACATCGATCCCTATCACTTTGTCTTTTGAGACAATTTGGAGAGCCCTGTGTGGGCTGTGCAGCCAGAGCCCATAGGGCTGAGAAGAACACTCATGGGGTTAAGGTTCAAGCACAGCCTCCACCCCTCCTACTCCTCCCAGGCTTCAGGTTTATTTCAGAGTGTGTCTACACCAAATAAAACAAATTTGGAAAAAAAAAAAAAAAAAAAAAAAAGAAAGATACGTTCCTCCTACACAGCTTTGGATGATATTCGCAGCAAGGCAAATGTACAAATTAACAATAAAAACGTATCTCATATCCCCTGAGACCACAGGCTTAGTTTTCCTTAGCAAAACTACAGTTCTCTCTTTTGGAGATTGAGAAGAGCTGGATTCAGCTTCAAGGGGGTGTTTCACATCCAGCAGTGGATGCTGAGTTCACCCTTAACGCTGGTCCCACAAAATTACACACCTTCCTCCCACAGGAGTTCTCAGCAGGACATCTGCCATGCAGCAGGACCAGAAGCTCTCTCTTATGTGCCCTGGAAGACATCCACATTCTTATCACATCTTCTTTCCTGACAAAGTCAAATCCTTGGGTTACTTTTTGGGAGAGAGAATTTTAATTTGGAGCAGCAGCTAGGCACACAAAGGCTGCTGGAAAAGGGAGTGCAAGGTGTTGAGCTCAGCTTTCTGTCAGGCTGGACCCAGAATATAACTTCTAACAGGTTGGAAAGCTCATCTGACATGGTCCCAACATTTGGATAGGAACAGCTTGTACTTTCCCTGGTAGGCAAAAGTAGGTCAATCGGTATCACCAGAAAAATAAACATTTGGGTGTAGCAATCTTCTTCAGGTGTATGGAATCACTCTCAGTGACATGACTGGGCAAAATTTGGAGATTTAGCAGTTCTTCCAGCCTAGGATATATGTGGCGTCAGTCATGGTTAATCATCTTAACTGCTGTACAAACTTCTCCCTTGCTTGAGGCTAAGCTGGGTCTGGAAATCCAGAAATGCAATGCAGTTTCTGGGTAAGATTTGCCACTGTATTGTGTTTTCTTCACCTGTGATACACAAAGCATGCGTTAAACATGAAACAGTTGATCTTGGCAAGGTCTTTTCGAAAGAGCTGAATACACTCATGATTTTATGCTGGAAGCTGGGGCATGGATAAGGTGTAGAGACTGGATATTGTCATATATTAGTACAATCAGGATATATGTCTGTTTAATTATAGCTGTTTAAAAGCAAGTTTTGAAGTTTTTCTTTACTATTTTATCCATAGGCTTATCTGGTTTCCTTGAGGAGTTTCCATGGCTCTCACTGAGTTGGCTTTAAACTAAATAACTTAGAAGCAAGATAGCTCTGTTGGGTTTGCATCTGGATTTCTGCCCTTTCCCAAATATCACAGAACCACAGAATGGCCTGGGTTGGAAGGGGCCTTAAACATCGACTACTTCTAAGCCTCCTGCCTTGTGAAAACCCAACACTGAGATGATGGGTTTCCCTGTGGCTGCTCATTTTTCAGTTTCCCAGGTATCTTATTTAAAGTCTCACTGTGAGTAGCAGAGTACATGCCTCAGAGCTTCCCATCTACCCAAAGCACCTCCAATGGAGATGCAGCTCTTCTTTTGCTGAAATGATTTATATTTGGCATTCATCCCAGTAAACCCAAAAGTAATGAGAAACTTGCCCTCCACAAGCCAACTTCAGCTCAGAGGTGAAACCTCACAGAAGCTGGCTCCCTAGCAGTTCTTCATAGCATCTAAATTTCACAGCTGTAATTCTCCATTTCCAACAGCTACAAAGAAGACATAGGTGAGAGCCTTTGCTACTTCATCTTCCTTAGTTATGGTTTTACCCAGGATTTTTTCAGATCCAGATCATTGTAGAAACAAAGGAATGTCAAGACTCTGTGAGCTCACTATGCCACTCCTTTTTTATTCACAACTTCTGCTGAATTAATTTTCCTCCTGCAGACTTTACACTTAGGCCACCCATGGACCTTTTCAAGCATTCCTTTTCGTCTCTTTCCCCTCTGTGAGCATGGGGTCACCAAAGCTGGTGAAGCAACAGTAATCAGGGGCAAGCAGAGCATGTTGTTGGCAAGCAAAACCCACCAGGCTAATGCTGATCAGTTGTGGTGCCCATGAAAGCCCACGGTCTGCTCCCCATCTATGTAGTTATCTGCAGAGTCCCTAAGGGAGTGTCTTAGGTGGTGGATGAAGCTGCCCAACAGGGCAACCAGCCAGGGCTGAGGGGTTTTGACAGTGCAAGAAGAGAACAGCACTGACCTGAGGCAAATGGATCTGACTGTGGAGCAAAAGCCAGGCTGAGGGTGCATCAAACACAGGTAACCTGCACCTTGCCAGAGCACCTGGGACAGCACCTCTCCCTGGAACTCTGCACTGGAGCACACCAGCCCTCTCCTCCTGCATGCCTCATTGCAGGGGGATAATGCATCAGGGTAGGTATGTCCCTGCCAGCACCCACGGGGAATCCCAAAGCCTAAAAACCCCACAGAAGTATTTTCTATCCCCACCTACAGCAATACTGTAGGCTATAAATTTTGTATGTGGTCACTGTGCTCTCCCAGAGCGTGTAGGCGGCTGTCAGCTTCCTAATCCTGGATTTATTGGCAGCAATGAGAGGAGAGAGGAGGCTCATTTCAGGGACTAAGAGGACAAAGCTCTTCTCAGCACCTTGGAGGACTTTCCTGCTGCTGGTCAGAGGCACTGGAGTCCCCATGGGTCCCCAGGAATGTCACCCTTCCCAAACCTGAAGATGATCCACCTCTGCAAGCAGCCCCCTCATGTTTCCATTACAACTAGCACTCAATTCCCCTTCCTCTCTCACTCCCACATTCTGGATGACAATTCAGCACTTTCACAGCCACTGATGAGGAGCTCAGACAGAGAAGATGGCTCAAACTCTGTCTCCTTCAGGGAGGCAATTCCCAGGGCAGCATCTGACCTCTGAAAGAGAAAAGACTTTGGAAGAAATATCAGTGATGGGCTATGGCTGTGCCATAGGTTGGTGCTCACAGGTTGGTTACAGCTTCAGGATCTCCAAACCAGAGCTCCTGGTGCTAGGCTTGGATTCATTAGCAGGTTAACATAAGTCTCCTCACTGCCCTCCACAGATTTTAGCATTTCTTTCAGAAACAATAGGATAGCTTCTGTGTTCTTACCTATGAAGAGTGCCTTTATCTGGAATGCTCTTCTATAAAAAAACAGTCAAGAAAACATTCCAGAAGAAACTGAAAAGCAAGGAAACTCAACACCTTCTTTACATTGTTCACATGGACTCTACTACCTACAGAATGTCAAGCACAATTTTTGTGTCTCACACTGTGCAAACATGTGAGCATCTGGCAGGGGTGCACATCTTACCCCTGGCTGGTGTGAGCAAGTGGAACTCTTGCATCCAGCAAGGAGCAACAAATATTATGCCATATAAAGAAGTGACAGCTTTGGAAATGAAGTAGTTTCAAAAGAGTCTGTCAACCTGAAACCTGTCCACTTTGCAAAAAAAACCCATTTCAAAATATTTTCAGGTTGATATCTTCCCTGAATTTCCCCCATCACTCTTAGTATCTGATTTTTGTATCATTTAAACATGCTCCCTCTTGCTCTGCTGTGAAGAATGCACACACACAGACACAAATCTAGTGGAAAACCAATCATGCAGATTTACATGGCAAGAAAAAAACAGGAATGTGTCACAACAGAGGAAAAGCTATCAAGAGAAATCAACTCAAACCAGAGAGAGAAGGCAGGAGAGAATGTTATAGATGACTTTAATCTCATAAAACAACTTTCTAACATACCTGTAATAAAACTGAGCCTTATCTGTTTACCAGGACAAGCAACTCCAATTCTGCAAGCTCTGCACAGACCTCTAAACTAAGGCAGAGTTGCACTATTTTAATTTAATTTTGCTTTGTTTATTACTGATTAAGAGCACAGCTCAGAGCCACCTCCAACATATCATGCCTTGATGCAGGGAGCTGGGTTTTCACAGCAACACCAGTCTGCAGCAGCACCGATTCCAGGCACAAGGGTCTCATCAGGCTTTTTTGCATTTCCCACTTTGGCTTCATCCACAGCCAAAAACGAGTCTATTTAACATAACTCGCAGTTCTCCCTTTCAGCTCGTCTGTGAAATGTTCATGCAATGCATTCCCATTTAAAGATCCCTTTGCACTGCGAGAGCCGCGTGAAGCAGCCTCCATAGACAGGAGCGCACCGGGATTAACCTGCCGTGGAAGCAGGGGGATGAGGGGACCTTTCCCAAAAGGCACGGTGGGATCCACCCGGTGCCAGAGAGCCCCGCTGGCTGTGTGGGCAGGGAGATCAGGATAAGACTCTGTCCACCCCGGTGCCAGGGAGCGCCTCGGCTCGATCCTACAGACCAGGCAAGATTGTGACTCACGCGGTTTTGCTCGCAAAGAAGGAGGACCATCTGCTAGTCATGAGCAGATGACAAATTCACTGCATTGCGTCTTGTCGCTACTTCCAAATTTGTAAGTAAACACATTTTGTAACCCTCTCTCTCGGCATGTTTGAGAGCTACGATAATGGGGGTTAAAAAAAAAAAAAAAAAAAAAAAAAAAAAAAAAAAAAAAAAAAAAAAAAAAAAGAGAGAGAGAAAGGAAAAAAAAAAAAAGTTTAAATTTATGTAAGGCAGGGAAGGGGGGAAGTGTTTTATTCTGGATGGGGCTCTCCAGCCCCCTGCGCTCGGAGCGGCTCCTGCGGAGCCCCGCGGTGTCTGCGCTCCCCCGGGCGGCCGCGGCTCCGCGCTGCACCCGCCGCTTCCTTCCCCCTCCCGCAGCGAGACCCGGAGCCCGCAGCTTGGAACGGGAGCTCTGCGATCCCTCCCGATGAGCCACCAGCCCGCCCGCGGCGTCTGCGGGGAGCCAGCAGCGCACCCGCCTTGAGTGGCACCGGTGTGTCACTGCCACATCCATCCGCCACCAGGGCCTGAAGCAGTTCAGGGCATCACTTTGCCTTCTGGCAAAGAAATGGGGCAGCAAGAGCTTTCAGCTTTCAGACAACCTCTGCGCCTCAAAGAGAGCAGCCCCAAACTCAAGCAGGTACCTGTGCGCTGAATTTAAGCGAGCATCTCCAAAGAAGTTGTAGGAATTGCACCAGGGGATGGTTGGATTGTGTATCAGGGAATATTTCTTCACCAAAAGGGTGATCAGACATTGCAGCAGGCTGTCCAGGGAAGTGGTGGAATCACCATCCTTAGAAGTGTTCAGATGTCGTCAAGATATGGCAGGTGGAGGCATTTTTTAGTGGTGGACATGGAGGTGTTGGGTTGGACTCAATGAGCTCACAGGTCCTTTCCAACCCTAATGATACTAGAAATTTCAGCACCCCTAAAGACCTCAGTAAAGACTGAAACAAAAAGTCCCTCAGTAAGACTGAGAGAATTAATGGAAAGAGCAACCAGGAAACACTTACCTGGCCAGACGAAGCATTCCCACGATTTTTGAACAGCCTATGATAAAATTTTGTATTGTATATAATACAAACATAAATAAAGTAAAATATAATAAAATATAATAAAATTTACAAAAAAAATTGTATTATTCAGAGTTATGGAAGGTATACAAAAAATGCAGAATGACCAAAGTCACAGAATCACCTTCATTTTATATCAGTCCAGCCTTTACTGCTCTTCGACACAGCGCAGGGTTTACTGAAAGCAACTTTACTTCTTTTAGAGAGAGACTGTCCTTTTCCAATCTCTCCCTTGGTGAATAACTGCTTTGCTCTGAGTCTCTGCCATCTGGACCAGACTGACAGGATGATGAAGGACTAAAACCATGCTGTCTCTGAAAAATGAAGTCGGGGGAGTAGGGTGGTGATGAACCCTGTAGCTGTGCAACCCAAGTGTTTGCTAGCCCAGGGAAAGCCTCTTGCTGTTCTGCCCCTTCTTTCCCAGCTCTCTGTACTCCTCAGTGCACCTGCCTGACTGATTCCCTGACTCTGACAGCTTTCAACTCCTCTTCTTCTTCTGGGTTTCAGTAATGCTGATCTTTCAAGTGCTGGAAGATAATGCAGGGTGTCCCAGTCTGTCCTTGCTGGTTTTTTTTTCAAACGTGAACAAGGAGAGCAGAGCAGCTAAAGACAGAGGGAGAAAGTCAGAGACCAGCAAGAGACCTCTGCAGACCAGCCTGGGAAACCACAAGGAGCCCTGAAGACACCACTTGAGTCTTTTACTGACCAGGCACCCATGGAGCACCATCCTCTCTGGGTGACCCACTGGCTTATTTCCCTTGCTCAAGTCTCCTTCTGCAAATGTTCCTCTTCACTGCTTCACTCTCCAGGGGCTTCTGCATCTGTGTCTGCTCCTCTCTGTGTCTTCATGTTGTCTCTGTGCAACCTCACCTACAGACCCAGACTGAAATTCCCTTTCCCAGTTCCTTGTGATTTACAGATCTGCTTCTCTGCTCTATCCCTCCCAGCTGAGGGCTCTCCCTCTAACACCACCCAGGAGACAATTGTCCCCCAGCTGCAGCCCAGCGTGGTGGGAGCTGAGCTGCTCAGCTGACAGCTCTGGGAGGTACCACATGGCCTCAGGAGCATGCTGCCTGTCCCACGGGCATCCTGTGAGACATCTTTGGCTCAGACTTCTCACATCCTCGGTGATTTTTTTAATATTTTTTTTTCTCAATACCATCTTTACTCTGTGGCCTTTCATCTCCTTTCAGCTAAAATTCCTGTGCAGGCTTCTGGCATTTTGAATCTCAGCTACTCCCACTTCTTTTTCTTTCTGGCCTTGAAAAGCACTGTCTCATCCAACTTATACCCAGCTCAAACACTGCTACGAGCAGCCTTTTCTCAGGGGAGGCTTTTGCTCTGCTGCTGCTGCCTCTGGCCCGCTTCCTCTGCCCTGCTATCCTCAGGAGAAGCCCCTTCCTTCTGCTTTTAAGGCTGAAGTGCATCATTCACTAACCAGATAAAATTCCTGCCCTCATCTATCCCTTAATATAAGCTTTATTTGCCCACTTGATAGATTTTCAGGCAGGCACCTTTGCCCATCACTCGCAGCACTCAGGTGTGAGACGGGCCCACCACAAACACCCACGCAGCCACTCTCTTGCCTTCTGTCAAAATCACTCTTACAAGCTCTCAGAAAATCTTTACTGTGGACTGCCCCTGTGATGGGCTCATTTCTGGTGCTGCTGTTCCATCATTTTGTTCTGCTTTCCCTTCTCTTTGCCTACTTTGTCATTCCCCTTTGCCTCTGCCACAGTGCTAAGCTCTCTAGCACAGGGCCCATCTTTTTTCCTTAACATTCAATACTCAATCTGGTGATGTCCTGGTCCTTGATTAACATTCCTATGGTGATATGAATCATTAGGATTGATTCCCTGGTGCTATACTGTCATTTGGTGCATTTGCTACAGCTCTTGGTAGCAATTTGTATTTAACTTTGCTTCAGCACCTCAGTTCTGAAGGTAGGAAATGTGTGATATTAATTACCTCTAATCACAGCTGACATTAAAAGTGCTAGTAGAAAACCCATAGAAATAAGTACCATAATTCCTCGTCTCAGAATGAAGATACAAGTTTCTCTAGCATTACATTTTTTAACCTGTTTTGTTGAAATTTAATGTAGTTATTTAACTTTCATTTTCTTCCAGCTGCTAACCCCTCACCTAGTTCAAATGATTCATCCTTGCTGCATTCACTGCCCAGGAATGTTGGCTTTCAACAAACTACAGCAAATAATGTAAAATAAACACGAGTGTGCTTTCATCTCACAACGATCTGGGTTAAGTACATATTTCACACACTGCACCACAGGATATGTTAAATTAAAATCAGAACCACCAGATTTAAAAATCCAATGCCAATTCAAACCATTGATGAGTTATTTCTGTATTCAACTTATATCCAACAGTGGGCATGAGCAACAGCCAGTGCTTTGTTAACCCTGAAATGTGCCACTTGACAACTTTTTGCTGCATTAGTTGAGGAAAACCAAGAATTTTGATTTGAAACTACACTTAGTGGAAATTACTCTTATACTCTCGAGTTTCCTGATCTCCTTGAACAAGTTTGAGAGCATACCAATAGTTATGTCTCCATCTTCCTCTTATTTTAGTGTTCTCCATTTCCTAAACTGCTTTCGATCACTCTGAAAACGCAACCTGGAATGGCAACCTTGAAATGATAAAACTGTTTTTAAATGTCTGCTCCCTCATGCTGCTTTAATCATGAGGTCTAGGGTCTTGCATGTATTCATTTCCTAGTCAAAACGTGTAGAGGATCTACACTTGGAATAAACAGCATGAAAAAGAGGTTGCAGAGATGGGAATCTGACAGAAAAGTGACAGTGTACTGGGCAAGACTCAGATTTGATGCACTCTTACTCTAGATTTCCACAGTGTAATATTTTGTAAATCTTACTTCTCGTTCCAGCAACACTAGGATAGGAATCGTGCTTAGTTGTTGATTTACTTTGAAGATATGCAGAATAGGCATTATATTTCCTTTAGACTTTATATCCAAGATTAGAGATTCCCTAAAGTTTAGGAAGCTGCCTGCTCGGTTCCATGTTTCTATGTTTGGACTCTAAAAGTCAAAAATTAAATGCTGGGGCTAGCAAGAGGAAAAGAGAATTAGTTTAGTTCATTTATTTTCTTGACATTATGGCTTGATGAGGCTGCTGTTTTCTCTTTGCAGTGTCTGCTTGAAGAGATGAGCAGGGACCTTTTGTGGAGCTTTGCTTCTGCACTCGCCTCTCTCCAAGTTGCTTGGAAGGATCTGAGCTTATGGGAATGACTGAAGTGTCCTGGGGACAGAAAAAGAAACAGTTTCATTTTAATAGGGTAATGGTTCCTGGACCCTGAAGGATCTTCCACTTGCCAAAACTGCTTCTTGCTTTTCTTCTTTCAGCTTTCATGCTGCTGTAAATCTAGACATCATCTTTCCCTGACCAAGGAAAAACATTGACCTTTTCTGGTGTTGACAAAAACAGCAGAAGACAATTCCAGATACAAATATTTTCATCCATTGCCACAGAAACTCCTTGAGAGCCATCTAGCCCTGTCTGGTCAGCTGAAATGTGAACTTGAAATGCGTCTCCCTTGGCTGAGAATGGGTGGAAAACCTTTCTCTAACAAAGCAGTGCTATGTATTCTTCCACCCACCTTGGGAGGAGAAACATCTCCATACCCAAAACCCTACTTTGGTTCTTTCAGATCAGGTTTTTTTATAAGGAAAGTGATGAAACTTACTTCTAGGACTAGAGGCTGAAGGTGGTGATAAGAAGAGCAGAGCAGTTGGCTTTAAAAGATAAGTGGCTTTTAAAAGACATTTTAATCTAGCTGAGACTTTTGAGAGACAACGGAATGTTTGTATTCCCAGAATTAGAATGGGTTTTTTTGCAGTGCTGCTACAGTAATTAAGGTTTAGAGCTCAGTTCAAAACCTAATACTACCACAGCTGGCAAAGAAGAGAGCATGAATAAGCTAGCAGATCTTCCTCCTTCAAAATTCAGACCAAAAAAAAAAAAAGCAACAAACCAAAAAAACCCCAAATATATAAATGTCAGGATTTCCAAAATCATGGCAAAATTCATTATAGGGGATTTTCTCAGCTGGCTTGGATAATCTTTGGATCCAGTCCTTGGAGACAATACTCCCAGGAAAAAAAAAAAAAAAAAAAAAAAAAAGAAATATCAAAGGAGAAGAGCACTGAATCTCGGCCACTGTGGAGCAGAATCACATCTGCCCATGTTTCCATGAAGATCTATATAGTCGATTAGAGTCGCTTTCCAGCTTCTTCCAGTGTCTGAAGCTCTTTTTCTCTAATCTCCAGTTGTGCCTCTATTGTAGGTTAAAGGAGTGGTTGGTTTTTGCAAAGATAAAGGGAAGAGAAGCAGGTGCTTCAATGGAGAGGAGAAGCTGAGGAGACCCTGGGTCAAATTTTGTTCCAAATGTTTCTGTTCTCTTCCACTGATTGGTAAAATCATTCACAGTATCTCCACAGGCCAGCTCACTACAGAGCTGCTTGGAAATCTTCTATGATAACAGCTTTCCCACCAGAAAAAAACCCAAACCAAATCAAAAACCAGAAAACCAAATCAGAACAAAGCGAAAGAAAACCAAACCCCCCCCAATAAACCCCACCAAAAAAAAAAAAAAAAACCAAAAAACAACACCCAAAAAATAAACCCCACCCAAAAAACACCAAACCAAACAAAGCTAAAAATGAAAATTTGTTAAAAATAGATGTTTTCACTAAAAGTAAAAGAAAAATTAAAAATTATAATACAAATCTTAGAGAAAGTTCTTCAAAGGTCTTGCCTGAACTTTCTGAAAGCAAATGTTTTAGTTTTTCATCTTGAAAAATGGGTTACCAAGGTTTGACTTTCACTTTATAGTAGATGAAAAAAAAATATTTTTCAAGGTGGAGTAAGAATGAGATGAGTTTTTATCAAAATGAAACTTTGGGAGCAGTTCAAAAAGGGGGGTTTTAAGAGTGTTTGGGGGGGATTTGGTTTGGCCTCATAGGAAATTTGAGAAAAAAAATCAGGGCTGCTTTTTTTTTTTTTTCCTTCTGAGAAAGAAGATTTTTTCAAACCCACTGCATTCCCTATAGACCAAAAAAATATCTGTCTCTCACCCATCCTTAATACTCAGAAGCTTGCATCTTTTGCAATGGCAGGGCTGGAGCCATGCTGTGGGTGCTTGGTGGGAGCACAGCCAAAGAAAAGCACTGTGCTGTCAGGGGCATAGAAACTGCAGCTCGTGGGCAGGAGTGGGTGAGCCTGAGAATTACCCAGGCTGGCCTGAAAATTGGCAGCCTAGTTGGAAAGCATCCATGATCTCCAAGTGCCCAGAGTTTACAGGCCAGCCCAGGAAACAGCCTGATTTAACAACCCTGGGACACCCGGGAGGCCTTTTTTGGTGAAGTGCAAACCTTTAGTCACACGCACGCATGCCCCACCTCGAGCAGCAAACCCAGTCATTCTCAAAGAATGCCTTGAAAATAATTAAATGGCTTTACATCATGTTCCAGGAGATTAAATTTTTCTGCCTTGCGTTTCTTAAAGCTACCAGCTTATAAGGTAGCATGTCAAAGCAACAAAAGGTCATACGTGGCACTACTTGCTGCTTCCAACAAGGAACAGCCTGGTACAACCCCTTTGCTTTGCTGAGGAGAGAAAAGAAGAAAAATGCAACAGTCATGGCTTAGGCTAAGTAGTGTCAACAGACTTTCTGCATCTGCAAGTTCTCTCTAGTCACAAAATGTTCACAGGAAATAGGTGCTGTGTTTAAGAAGTGCTGATGCACCCTTTTCCTGCAAAATTTGTTGTTTTGTAATAAATGTAATATAGATGTTGTATATATGTTTGCTAAAACATACATAGTGTCTCCCTCATTCTCCTTAATACAAGTGCAGAGTGGTGCTTTTGGAATTGCTTTACCTCCTGGGAAGTTATGGATGTCTTCCAAACAAGAAGAATAATATGGAAATTATGTATTGAACATAAAAAGTATGTCTCCTCAGGTGGAGTTTAGATATTCCCTTTATTTGTCCAATATTTGTAAAAAAGAACAAACAAAAAAACCCTGATTAAAAATGAGGAAAAACTCTAAATAATACCAGCGTGGTATCACCTGCTGAGCTTGGAGGGCTGTTTTGCTTTCATTCTCTTTCTTTTTTTCACTTTCATGAGACTTAAATAGCCGTATTTTAAGACTTACTTTAAGACATATTTTATCCATGGTGAAGAAAAAGTAGTGTGTCATCAGCAGTAGGCAGAAGCAGCCCTTGGAACAAGGCACTGCAAACACCTCAAAGCAAAACCTTTCTGTTACACCACCTTTGCAATCTCCTTTTTCACAAGGCTTTTCAAATCAGCTTAATTGTGATTCTTAGGGGAATCTCAGCTTCCTCTTCATTATCAGGGTAATGAAAACTTTTGGTGCTATTTCTGACCACTACTCTACATCACAATCCCATGTCTCGCTCCAGTTCCTGGCACCTCAAAGCACAGTGCAGATGTGGCTCTACTAACCTCTCCTGGACAAGCTTCCTCACATGGAGAAAGAGCATAGAGAAAACTAGAGAGCTCAGGATAAATGAAAAAGCTTCTCAAAATTCCTCTTTCTTCTCAAGTCTCCACATCATGGAGGAGGAAATAGGGAAAAGCAAAAATGACAGTCCACGGCTGCTGTGTCACCAGAATATGAAAGATGGGAAAGGCAAAAAGAGACAAAAGAAAAGGAAAAAATAATATAAAAATGAATGAAAGAGAGGAAACGGTCATGATACGGAAAAAAAGTGAGATACAAAGAGGCTGAGAAAAGAGGGAGATGAAAATTTAAAGGAAGCATGTGAGGGAGGCAGCAAATAGTAGCTGTACATGTCTCTAGTGGAAAATAATTATGGGGCACGTATAAGCAAATATGACATTAAAAATTACACAATGGCAGATAAGTAAAGGCTGTGGGTAGGTCTGGATAGTTCTCCTCCAAATAAGGCAGCTGAAAGTCAGCATTCCCTTATTGCAGCTATTGTGAAGTTAAAGTTCACTTGTACTGAAATGTTTCCTTACTTTGTATCATAGCCTGATAAGTGATTTGTTCCACTGGGAGAAAATGTTTTATCACCATGGCCCATGTGTGTTTTGTTGGCACAGTATCTGAAGTGCAATTATTCAATATAATTTTTCAGCTGGTGGGTATTTGTTTTAATTTTTAACAAAGGCGGGGTAAAACAAGTGTTTTCAAAAAAAAAAAAAAATTCCTGTTTGCGTTTTCTCGTCTCTTCTTTTCGCTACTTTTCCTCTCTGCCTAGGGCCAGATCCACTCCCTGAAGCCCTGAGGCACTGCAGCCCTTAAATCAAAGACCCTTTGGGTGATTTTAACACCCTGCTCACCCACGGGCACTCACACCACTTGTTCCAGAGGCTGTTCCCACTGTCCCTGTGCTGATGGGCTGGAGGAGCATTGTCACTTCCGAGTTCATCCAGGGGCTGCACATGCAGCAAACCAAGGGCTAAAGCTGCACCAGGCACACTGGTTCTCCCACCACAACCACTGCTTGGTGACAGCTTTTACACCACTTTTACACACTTGTTAAATTCCTCCTCTCCTTCATTGCATTTGCTGAACTGCGGCCAAGGCATAATCTGTGATCTTTATACCTCCCAAGAATCCTCCAGCCGTACTGTTTAACAAACAGGTGCCCTCTTACAATTAAAATGACCTGGAAATGAGAAAGAACTTTTCCTAAATGTGCCATGTAAACATCATATTTCTTTCAAGATTTTTTTTTTCCTCTAAGCTCTATTTACACAATAACCTTTATTTTGCTGGATTTCTCTCTCTTCAATTCTTGAATTATACAGGCTTTACATTAAAATAAAAGTTATGCCTTTCCTTTGCCTGTGCAGACATGTCAACCTCTGTCTAAACTGAAGAAGATCACAACTTTCTATCATAAATCATATAATGTTTTATGATAATGGTACCTTTGACCATTTTAACCAATAATCTTTGAAATGTACATAGAAATTAGGCAAGATTGGGCAGTATGTAAACATTATCTGCTAAGAGAGGCTGTTATACTGTACAACTGCCATAAATCACAGACTTTGTAAAGGCTAGTGCTGGGTGAAGTATTCTACATTCAATAATGAAACAATTTTCTTTCTTTGATGATGGGTGACCACCCCCAAGCCACTGACCACATGAGTTGTGTTCCATGGGATTTTCTTGGAGATAAGTTGCAGATCAAGATATTGGAGTACTGCTTGATTGAAAGTCTATTAAAAATCAGCCAAAGAGTGAAAACAAGGAGAAAGCAATTGTCAGGAAAAAACGAAAAAAAAAAATAAAAAAGTGTGGCTCTGGGTAGAAACCAGAACCCAAAATTTCTTTTGGTTAGAGAGCTTAGTGTCAAGTCCAGCCATCATTTCCCAACAAGGAAATTAACTTGTTGATTGTTCCCACTGGTCCAGGAAGAAAAATAAAGTAGGATAAATAAACAGGGTTGCCCCAAATAAATATTTGTCCCTAAGTATCAGTGTCAAAACAGCATCCTCCTGGAAACCAACTGGTATGATCCTAAATGTGTCTCTTTTACTGGGATGAGGGGAAAAGCTGCATGCAGCCACTGGACAGCTCATGGACTTATGGATACAGAACTATGGAACCAGGATATTGCAGGGAAGACTTGTCTCTCCTTCATCTGCAAAAATCCTCGGGTCTAAGGAAGGAAGTAGCAGTAAGTGAGAGAAGTAGCATAAAGTCAGTCTCACTTCTCAAGGTGACCTGTCTTCCCCTTGCTCTGAGCCAGTGCTGTTGCCTTATTGAGCTGGCTGAAAACCAAAGGGAATTATGCCACTTCAAAATATTCATATTTAAAAAAAAAAAGACTTTCAGTGTTCCTATAAGGCAGAAATTTAGTAATAATCTGGCAACTACAGAAAACAGTGCAGTATTCTGAGACTTCACTTAAAATGTTCTATCTTAGTGCATGGGGTTTCATCTGTGGGTTGGTTAAAGGTCTGGCAGCAGGAGTACTGGGCATGACCATGCATCACTAACAATTCTCTGAAACACTGTCCCTCACAGCCCAAACTGTTCTGTGACATTTCAGTGGCAGCATGTTACAACGATCTCTGGGCAGTGATAAGGATCAAAGTGATCACAGAATCGGTGAGGTTGGAAAAGGCGTCTGAGATCATCCTGTCCAACCTATGACAAATCACCACCGTGTCACCCATGGCTCTGAGTGCCACCTCCAGTTTGATTCAAACACCTCCAGGGATGGTGACTCCATCACCTCCCTGGGCAGCCCATTCCAATGTCTAATCACCCTTTTTGTGAAAAAAATTCCTCCTAATGTCCAACCTAAACCCCTCCTGGCACAGCTTAAAACCATGTCCTCTTCTTCTGACTCTTGTTACCTGGGAGAAGAGACCAAACCCCACCTGGCCACAGCCTCCTTTCAGAGAGCTGTAGAGAGTGACAAGGTCTCTCCTGAGCCTCCTTTTCTCCAGGTTAAACACCACCAGCTCTCCAGGACTTATGCTCCAGACCCTTCACCAGCTTCACTGCCCTTCTTTGGACTTGCTCCAGCTCTAAAATATCCTTCTTCAAGTGGGGGCCCAGAGCTGGACATGGGACTTGAAGTCCTCGATGTTTTGGGGCAGCCAGCAGGTACAACAGGGTGGTGGCACTGCCCCACAACCTTCTGAGCTCCTTCCAGCTGGAGAGCACTGTGGAATCAGTGTTGCTCAAGGTACCAGTTGTCACTCCAGTTTGCACAGACATGGAAAAGACACAGGAACACAGATTAGCTCCAATTCTTGTAAAAGCCTGGGTTTTGGCATGATTTTCTATCAGCTCGCTGCCCCCTTGCATAACAATCCTCTTTATTTAATTATTACATTTTAGAGGTACAGAATGGGAAAAGACCTCTTGAACCTCCTCCTCAGGTGACTCCACAGGTGACCGCATCCCAGAATTATCTTCAAAAACCTGCTCAAACTCCACCTTAAAAACATTTTGAGTTTTTTTTTTTTTTTTTTAACATCACAGCGTAACACAAATATTGAAACTTGAGATCCTGATAACATTCTGACTGTAAGCTTTGAACTAGCCTTTGAAGGCCCTACAAGCAGGTTATTCTCTGCCGTCAGATGACTTGTTATTCTGCAATGACATTTGCCTTTCCTCTGAGCGTGGCACACTGTGATTAAGAGGTGAGTTGTTTATCTCCTGCTCACAATTGCTTGTAAGGATCTCAAATACCCTTTACACATCACCAGCCATCCCTCCCGTGCTTTGTTACTTCATCATTTAGCTTTATGACCAGTTTAACATTCTTAAGCCAGATCTGGATGCGTGGGACAGCAGAGTGTTTGTTCCAGGCACAACAGAGAGAACGCTGAGGTAGGATTTTATACCCATCTCTGAAATCCCGTGGTGCATTCTATTATGATCCTTCCACCCAGAAGTTTTATGGAACAGTCAGGTTTCAAGGCCAGGAGTTACCACCACCATCATCTGCAGTTTTTCACGCGCTCAATCCCTTAATACCCCTGAGGGAATTGCTATTCCCTCTTAAGTGAATGAACTCTCCTGAGCCAAGTAACTTCTGTTTAAAGCAATATCTGTTCCTCAAGAAAAAAAAAATGAAAAGTCCAGCCTTGCTTACATCACCTTTCATTATCAAATACCTTCTCGTAACATAAGAGCTAATAAAGTATGAGCAAGAGCCATCTGCTGACTTCATCAGTAAGTTAAACACACTGAGCTTCAAATCTGCCTTTGTGAAGCAAATTTTCCACATATCCAAGGCTTTTTGAACTCTCTCTGATTGGTCACATTCATTTTGAAGAGGATGCCAAAGCAGACACAGCGCTGCAGAAGTGGTCTTGGGATCTGGCTTAGTCCAGATATCCAGAATAGGGGTGTCCATTCCTGAGGGTCTCCCATGGGGCACACCTCTTCTCTGGAAACCTGTAGCACAATTTCCCACAAGAAGCTGCTTCTTAGGGCCTGGGAAATGGAAACCATTTCTTTGCACCTCCATGAGGAATCCAGGTGAAAGTTGCAGGTCACTGATTCTCTCTGGGGATGTGAACAAGGGAGAGAGCCTGCTTTTGAGGACATTTCTTTCTCACCAGCCCTAATGCAGTTACCTGTTTAGGAGACAGGTTTTTAAATCTACACTGCCACAGCATTAAAGAGATGCAGAGTCAGGGTCAGAGCCCCACTGTGCTGGACATTTCTGATCCAAGACCTAAAGCTGCTCCCTGCTCTGAGAACAGCAATATCTATTTTTTTTCCCCTGCAAATTCTGAGTGCTCACAGTGCTTTTGTTTACTGTTTGTCTCACTATGATTTAAAGTAAAAAATATAGTAATGATCAGCCTGGTTCTTCTCTATTTTTTCAATCAGTGCCTTATTTTGGGTTTTTTTTATTCCAGCTCTCCAGCAGTGTTTCCAGTGCTTCAAAGGGCTTGAAAGCTAGGACATCAGAAAACAGGTTGTCAAATCCAGCAGACTAATATATAGTACAAAAATAATAGTAGTTTTCTCTTTTCTTTTGCTTTTTAATGTTTCAATTCCTGACCTGTAACAAAAGATGTATAAAATTATTGACATTTTAAAGGAAATAGGGAGGATCACGAGATTTCTGTAGGCATTAAAAAAATGATTTATCACTTCATTACTTTTTACTTTCCTGTCTAATCCTCAGGGACAACTCTGCTCGTTGTACCTGGCTAGTAAAGGTGTTCAGTAAAGAAACTGGGGCTAAACTCAGTAGGAAGCAATTGTGCAACACTTTGACCACAGAGAGCCTTTATGAAAGCAGAGATTGTATTCATTGCTTTCACTTGAAAAACAGTGCTGGGATGTGGATGAGGAAAAATTAATTGATACATACTGCTACTCTTCATTTTATTCTTTGAATAATAACTGATATAAATTCAGGCTTAGTCGTTCAACTCTGGATTTGTTTAGAAAGAGAGCAAGAAGTAAAGGATATTGCATCCCATCCAGGGTTTGACTTGCATCTTATAAAGAGATGGGTAAGATGTAACTGAACTTAATTCCTATTTAATGTTGTGGATTTTGCCTAAATTCTTCTCTAGAAATAAAAAATGTGGTATATCCTTATTTAGGAAAGAAAGGCTGTGATGAAAATGATGGAGTAAAAAGGTAGTGAGAAGGTTCTGGTTCCTGAAGTCCCTCTGCTTTAGCTGGTCTCATCACTATCACTTTTATGGGCACTGGGCTGGACTGGGATGTGGCTGCTGTTTGTGCAGCAGATGGGTGATGCATTCAGGAGGAACTGGTTTTGTTTCAGCCTTTCATTTCTCTATAATGTTGAACAAATTACCTACGCAAAGAAAAAGAATAAAATTAGTGACACAAATGCATTCAGGCCAGTGATTAAAAAGTGGAGTTTATACCATTTCAGCTTTAGAAACAGTATGGTTTTTAAAAACTATATAATTTTTAAAAGAACCATAACATCAAGATTTACCCTGTTCTCTTTTGAAGTGTGTTTTTCCCTGCATAACAATTTGGATGATTTTTGTTCTTAGTAAAAACATAAATAAATCCTTTAAGAGCAGAAATAGCTACTTAGAAAAAACAATAATAAGCAAGGAACAATAAGTGTATGCCATTACTGCACTCTGGAAATGAAACCCATCCGAAATCTGCTCTCTAAATCCTACTCCACTGAGCTCCTGTGGGCACCCAGACTTCAGTGAAGGAAGAGGAGATGGCAGAGGAGAAATGAATGAAAAGCTCAGCCAATAAAACCCAAGAACAGCGCTTGAGAAAACAGGTGGAAAACAGTAAGTGCAAATGTCAGGCATGAGCTAAGGAAAGTTGCCCATTTTGTTTTCCTCAGCCTCAGAAGGAATGGGTAAGTTAGTTTGTGTGCCCAGAGAGTGTGGTCTCCCCAGCAATTGCTCTCTGCACAAGAAATTGGAAGGCCACCTCTGCCAACCCAGGTCTTTGGATCATTTCATCCCATTGCAGAGAGGCACAGAAATATCTGCCATCCTCCCAGGCACCATTTGGACCAGAGCTTGTGGATGCTCTTATGGGATTCAGTAATTCTATTTTCATTTTCCCCCTCTTGTTTACTGGAGGAAAATACGCTAACAAATTTTAAAGAACGAAGTGGAAAATCCATGGAATAAAAAGAAATGGAAGGACTGAGTGCTGAATTACTGAAGAGTGGAGGGAAAAATAACCCACCTTCCAGACTTGTAATGCTTCCAGCAAGAGAAAAGAGACACCCAAATGCAAAAAGAACAGAAGAAACAGCAGTGACTTCAAAAGTCTAAATCTTGTCCTCTGGGCTGTACAGTGTGAGCAATTTTGACTTGTGCACACACATGGAGAATGTGAAATCACATCTCTTCTCTGAAAAGTTAAATTCCTCAAGAAATTTAGAACATTACAGAACACATTCTCTAACATTTCCAATGAGTTGAGCAAGTCAGAGAAGATGCAGGAGCTTGGCCTTTCTTTTGTAAGACAATATTGGCACCTCAAAGGACATGGTGGCCATGGAGAATTTGCTTTTCATGGTCACTAAGTACACCTGAGAAGCGCCAGCACCATTCCTGGTGCTCTGCCAAATACAAAATATACAGAGCTCTCATTAAAATGAATTCCATGTAAAGGTTCAACCCAGACACTCCAGGAACCAGTGGGAGGGTTGCAAAGTCAGCCACAAGAAAATAGGACTCTGTTTTCCAAAAAATGCCTGCTTAATGTAAAATACCATGATCAAACCTGACCTGGACTCTCAAGACTGTAAATCCCACTGACAGACACCTTAAAAATGCCTCTCTGGTTTTTTTGCTTTTGAAAATGCTGCGCCCAAGAACAACTAAAAGCAACTCACCCCGTGGAAAGCATACTGAGGGAACCGCAGACTCCTTGAATGTCACTGGATTTAGAAAGCAGATCTTGTAGCCACACAGTGTCCCCAACTTCCTGCTTACAAACTGCTTCAGCATTGACTCAGTAGGAATAACACCATCCACTGAATCACCCACCCATCTGCAACACCTGCTTCTTCCTCAGCTATTCCGCCTTCCCTGGGATGAGTCAGCTGAGCTGCTCTGAGCCCGGGAGATGGGAGAGGACCCTACCTAAAGACACATGGGTTGGGGGGTATTCAAGGCCCCCTACTAATCACTGGCTTTCCGCAATCTGGGGATGCAATAATCCCTTGTCCACTCCCTGTGACTCCGCACAGTTGGGGGGTGTTTTGTAACTTGTCCAGCCCTGCCTATCTGGAGCACTTTCCTGCCGAGACAGTGACTCACTTCCTCTTTAGGAAGCTCACCCAAAATCCTTTTCACTTTAGCTTATAAACTATTATTAACTCCATCTGTAAAGCAAAACTTTTTACTCATCAGTAGTGCTAAATGGGAATTTTCCAGTGATACACACTTTTCTTTTTTTTTTAAATTGGAAGATGTTGATTTGTTAGAACATAAATCTTTTCTAGAAACAAACCAGTTTTGCTTAGGCTTTCATCAGAAAAAGTGTTTGTATCCAAAGAAGGAGAACAGCTCAGTTTAGCCAAGACACCAGTGATTAGGTCACTGTCATAGCAAAACTGAGTTTTTTTGGCTACACTATGCTTCACAGTGCCACAAAAGCAGTCATCTCTTAGGATGGAGCAAGTTCATGGTCCCCCACTGATGATGTTTTATTGAGTGACCAGTCAGTGTTATCAGAACTTGGTCCTGGTATCTTCTCCATTTCACATCAGTGCTTAATCCTTAGGTGACTGGCAGTTCAGGAAAACCACAATTTATTTTTTTTTGTTTGGTCTTTCTCATTTTCCAAGGAAGCTTCAAAAAATCTCAAATTGTTCCCACCAAGGAGCAGGATGTTTTCAAAACCTTAAAGGTTGTCACACAAGAGGAGAAATACAGAAGATTCCAGATGAAATGTACTTAGTGTTTTTCTCAGAAGTAGTCCCAAGCAGGAGGTCGCTCCAGTCATCTCACAAACACACAGGCTGTAGCAGAGGGTTTTTTTAGGACTGGTGGCAAATTTCTTTGTGATGTACCTTCATCATAAAACAGACCACATGAGTCAAAGTGTTTCCTCTGAAGTCCTTTATATTTATGACATTTCTGATGAATGAGGTGATGGGTTTCTGTGGCCGATGGACACTCCAAATTTGTTAGAGCCTAGGCATAACTGCACATTTGGATTTTGTTCAGATAGTAGATTGTCCATTACTCATGTGTCTATGTTTTTCCATGGGCTATAAAAGCAAGACTCAATTAGCAAGTGTGGCTTTTTTTCTCTCTCTATTTTCACCCATGGCTCAAGATATGTCTTTCAGATCGAGTTTTAGAAATAAACTTCAGATTAAATTCTGATATTTGAATATATATTCATAGTTTAGTCATTGAAAAGGTTCCTCTTTGCAGCCAGAAGAATGCCATTATCATCTGAGCTATATTCCCATATTATTGCTCAGTAGGAATCATGGGGCTAATGGAACTATTCCCTCTCATTTTGGATTTTGTAATCTGTTACTCATCAAGTGTTGAGATTCTGGGGAATTTACAAACTATATCAACTATCTTACACCCCTGGACTGCTCCCCATCTAACAGCCAAGAAGTCCTGGAACTGCTGAGCACCATGATCCTGCAAAAGCAATCATGGGCTGTTCAGGACCCATTAGATCCACACAGCCAAACCAGGATGGTGGTAGATCTTTCTGAAAAGCAGAGGCTTTTGTTGCTGTTTAGGCTAGAACAACCTCCTGTATGAGGACAGCCTTTCTTTTAGTACTGTTCACTTCACTGCAAGGCTCCATGGTGAGAAAGGGCTTCTTTCTGCTAAGAGAACTTCACCACTGGAGATATCTCATTTCTAGGGAAAATGTTTGTCATCTGTTTCTAGGAAAGACATTATTTCTGGGAGACTTAGCCTTGGCTATGCCTGCTTTCCATGTACATGCTGTGGACCCATATTTACTGCTAGAACAAAAGGACAAGGGAGGGAAATGTCTGTGCAAAGGAAATTTTCAACCTAAGAGTGAAGAGTCTCAAAGGGTTTTGACTGCAAAGGAAAAGGAAAGAAAAAATCCAAGCCAATCTGCCTTTTCCACCCCCTCTATTTGTCAGTTGCTCCCCCTCCTTTAGACTGTCAGATTTCACTCCCATTCTACTGTATGGGCACATAAATCTTGCCAGAAATGCTTCACTCACTTAACACCTACCTGCTGGAGCTTAGATTCAGAGAGAGGGGAGAAAAAGCAACCTCAAATCCTGGCAATTCTTATAAATCACAGTGTTGCTAATCTCTTTTCAAGAGAGTCGAATGTAAAGTCATGTTCCTTCTTGTGAAAACATTACTAGCCTGTGGGTGTCAACACAGACTTCTTTTCCAAGAAATCTGTTGCATCCCACAGCGACTCTAGAGCAATTGCACTCCGATGACAGTGAAGAGAGTCTGCTAGAAAAACAGCACACGCCAATTCCATACAACAGCAACCTCAACAAGCACTTGTTTTTGTAAGATCAGCTCTCTCTAATTTCACAAAAAGCAGAGCTGAACTTGACCAAGATATATTTTATGGGAGTTGTTTTTACAACCTCATTGTTGCGAGCTCTTTCCCCACCCCAAAATCACATTTTCAGCTTCCTTATTCATTCTGTGCCAAAACACACTATCCCATTTCTTTACAGCTCTCATATAGAATAAACAAGAACATAAAACACCTGGCTGCTACCTTTACACATCCTTCCACACCCTGCCTTCTAGCAGTGGGACTGTGTCCTCCTCTGGGAGCTCCTCAGCACCAAATAGATCAGCCTTCGCAGGTACCGTGTTTTGATAAAAATCTTGTCTCTTCCTGAGGAAAAGATCATCCCCAGTCCCTCAGACCCTTGCAGAAATCCATCTGACAATGAGATTTGAGGAAATCCCAAAATGCTTCCCAGATTATTATCTGGAAGCTGTCCATAGACAACTTGCAGGGGAAGAGCCTTTAACAGAAAGTGTTTTTGTGAAGGAAAACTCAAAGTGAAAGAACCAAGAGATGCTTTATGAAGAAAGGACAGAAGAATCTCAATTAGTCAGAATGCAGTACGTTACTGAAAGGCAGCAGTCATTAAGTATTTTGTTCCAGTATTTAAAAGGTGGCTACAAAGAAGATGAGAACTCCATTTTCCATGTGGAAGAGACAAGGGGTAATGGGTACAAGTTACTCCTGGAGATGTTTTGGAGATACAAACAAGAGGAAAATTTTTACAATGTGAGCAATCAGCCATTGGAATGATCTGCCCAGCGAAGTGGTGACTTGGGCATTTTCAAGGTGCAGCTGGGGAGGCTGCTGGACTGTCTTGTGTAGACTGTGCTTTTACCCAGAGAGGTTAGACCAGAGACCCTTGAGGTCCTTTCCAACCTGCTATTTTGTGATTTTAATTGCATTTGAAGTCACATGGACTGTGGGTTGTCCTCTGTGTTAGAAGTTACCAGAATAGGAAAATAATTTGAATTCATGTGCATGATGAGGAGCACCATAAACTGACCAGAGATCCTCCTAGTTAATTCCTGCATTACCCAGTCTGAATGATTGGGATGAACAGTTTGTCTGTGCGTGTTGGGTTTCTGTATTCATTTATTTGGGCAGAGAGAAAAGTTCATACACCCATTTGTGTGTTGCAGTAGTGTCTAGAGCTGAGACCACAACTTTGCCTGGGCTGTGTTTCTGTCCAAAATAATGACTCGGCGTGTGACAAGTTCACATGAAGTCATGGGGCTGTCTGAGAAGGCTCCACTGCAAACAAGACTTAGCCTTTCCAGCCCTCCCACTTCCCTTTTTGTAGTTACCACACTGCCAGGGTGAAGTCAAGCCCCTGCCTTTTCAGACTGCCTTGAGAAAGCACATACCAGGCTGTGTCTGTCAGCCTTGCATGCACACCTTGGGCGTGAACAGGCAAAGCTTGGTGCCTCACATCCCTTGAGGGGTGCACTTGCTGGCTGATGTGCTGTCACCATGGGATGCCTCATTCTGTTCTGGGAGAGTTTGTTAAAAAATAAACAAACTCCGAGCTACAAAAAAAAAAAAAAAAAAAAAAAAAAAAAAAAAAAAAAAAGGTGAAATGCAACTATTCATGTGGAAATAAGTGCTTGCTCAAGACAAAAATGGAGCTGGTTCCACCTCACACATGGTTCTTCACCTTTATCTTCCAAAGAGCAGGAGGAAGAAGTCATCTCTTCCTCCTAAAGTTTACCCTCTCACTTCATCATGCAGTGGGAGGCCTGGGGAGCTGCTGCTGTTGGTGACTTCTTCTCTCTCTCCCTCCCAAGCTGCAGCCTGGTCTGCCCAGACTCAGGAGAAATCAGCCCAAGAGCTGGCTGTGCAAAGGGCTTTGGAATAATGACCTCACCAGGGATCCCAGCAGTCCCCACCTCACAGCATCAGTCAACCCTGCTCTCATCTCACTGTGACCACCTCTCTGGAGCATCTGTCCTCTCCCAAATCTCTTTCTTCTCTCATGATCTAAAAGCCTGGGCAAATCTGACAAAACCTTCCAAAACCCATCAACAATAAGTAAGGAAAAGGAACAGAAGAAAAAGTCACTGAAAACAAACAAACTAAAAGACAAAAAGAAACACATGTGTTTTAGAATTACTGTCTGAGAGATCTGGAAGAAAACAAAATCATTTTTCTATGAATTATTTCCTATTAAATTTTTGCAGCAAATTATGACCCCAATAAGAGCATTGGCAAGCTGGCATCTATTTTGTACTGGTTCATTAATCCATTCTGAGAGGTGACAGCCCATATAATGATTCTTGGCAAGGCAGAGAGGCAGTTCTTTGGGTAAATCATAACTCCAACTGGCATCACACGGTACCACAATAATTTATACCACACAAGGGCCTATTCCACCATCTGAATTCCCTTGCCCATCACACTGCAGCTTGTATCCAGCTTGACTTTTGTGGTTAACATCCCCATGGTTTGTTATTCACACTGTGGCAGAAACTTGAAGTCACAACCAGGACTCCGCCTGCACAGGGTCAGATGCTGTGACAACATATGCAGCACATGAAACACAAAGAGCTCTCACTCTTCCTCTGCTGTTATCTGTCACGTTCCTACCCCCAGCCCATCCAAACAGATTTTCACCAAGTGCTTAAATGGCTGAACTTTGGCCAAGAAGGCACCATGGAATTACTCACAGTGGCAGGCCAGATGAAATGTAAGCATCACCAATTCATCCAATTATTTTTCAATAGAAGCTGGGGCCAGAAGGGACTTTGTACATCATTACTCTTGATATTCCAGACATTCTTGTTTGCAGCTTGCTTCTGCAGAAAGAAATAATAGTTTGTTTCATTGACAAGAGAGGACAAGTAAAAATTAGCAGATTTTATGGGACATAAAAAAGCCCATTAGAAAATGATGTCGAGAGAGAGAGATTTTTTTGTGCATCACAATTCTTTACCATGTTTCAAAATAAAATACTGATGAAAAGAATATGTCCATGCTTACCAAATATTATTTTTGAGTCATATATAAATTTAGAGAGATTATAAGAGAATACTATAGGAATGTGATGGATAAAAGGAGGGGAAAAGTGATGGTAGTTTAAAATGCATGTCTTTTTTTTAACTCTGTTCACAGAAGAAGCTAATAGTGGATTCCCAAAAGTTGATTTTGGTAAAAGTTCCCTTCCATGCTTTAGTTCATTTACTGTTCCTGTAAAACTCAACTTGAGCACAAATCCAAACCATAAATGTGGGCACCTCAGGACTTCTGGATGGCTTGAGATTTGAATACAGATCTCTGTTCTGCATTTGAGCCAGGACAGAAGTCTAGGTCTGCATGCTCTCAAATATTATGGCTCTACTTGTGGGTCCACAGTATCATCCTCTGGGTCCTTTCTCCACTGGAAAGGCAATTATTAACAGGAAACAGGCAGGGAGAATCTCTTAAAAAATACTTGCAAAATGAGAGTTGAACAACTTGAGCTGGAATCTGCTTGGAAGTGACTCTATAAACAGAACTTCCCATGAATCAAAAACCTCCTTAAATTTTTGTTGCAACTTGATTTAAATTTCTGGGTTATTCAAATATATGTGAAATTGAGATAAACCTCCAAGATTCAGTCACTTTTAATAGCATGAGATACAGACTTCTCAAACCTGCTGTGAAAGCTGAAACCTGGGCCAGCTTTTCATTCCCAAGCCGACCTTAACATCAGTAAAAAAGACATCACACTCTTCTATCATTTCCTATACAGTTTAAGGAAAAGATTAAAAAAAAAGAAACCAAACCAAACCAAAACAACAAAAAACAAACAAACAAACAAACACAACCAAAACCCCCCCCCCAAAAATAATAAAAAAAAAAAAAAAAAACCAACAACAACAACAAAACAAAAAAAAAACACCACCAAGAAATAGAAAACCAAACCAGGAATATCCAGGACAGAGAAAAAAAAATCTGAAAAACACAATCTCATTCTGGCACTTCCACTTCAATCAGATGCTTTGTTTCATACATTCAGCAGCTTGTATGCATCCCCAGCTCTTCCTGGGAGATACAGAGCCTCTTTACAAGCAGGGCACACCTCAGAGGTGACCCACAAACCTTCTCAGCAAAGCACTTGCCCACACCCATCAGAGGCTGAGCACAGCTGAATTGGCACTTTAACCCACACCAAACCACCTCTGCCAACTCCAGGCAGGAATTTTCTAACTCCTTGTTCCAAAGGAAAAAAAAAAAAATCTCTCCAGCCAAAAATCACCTCCTGGCCTGCAAATATGTTCAGGCATACACCTCTGTGTTGTAAATGAAATATCTGGCTTGCTGCAAAGCCGTGCTGAGGGAGCCAACTGGAAGCGAGCGCTGGGAGAAGGTGTTTGAGCTTTTGAATTTAGTGAATTCATGTATGCCACATCCAAAGGAGCACTGCACATTTCCCTTCGAGAGTCATGTTGGTGGGGATGAATTTACCACCTGGTTTTTCTAGCCCAATAATGGGTGTTTTGAGGAGGACTTCTTGAATCACCTCACATTGAAGACACTCGTCTTTCGTCCTGTTTGCAAAGGGGAGCAAAGCTCTTATGCCATCCACTGACTTCAACAGGAAGAGTTACAAGGGACTCAAGGTGTTCTGTTTAGTCCCAGTAATGGGATTATTGTGCCCAGTCTGTATCTTTTCAAGTCCAAGCCAAAGAAAGTGGGGCCTTTGAAACCACTAATGAACACCAGTCCAAAAACTGCCTTTGGATACACAAAACATTTCTAACAGGGTTGGTACCAAAGGCTTAACATTTGATATTATGTTTTTTTTCTGCTCTCTGGATTTCAGCACTTTTTTAAGGGCCACATTAGTAAAAGGGGAAAAAAATGAATATTCAGTGGAAGGGATTTTGTGTGTTTCTTAATGAACTAGAAGGGTGACTGATCACAATTCCTTCTGGGGCAATGAAAAGACCAAAGCATGAAATCATAAACTTTCATTCTAAGAGTAAATTGGTGCTGAAAACTGTATGTCAGTGCCAACAGTCTGATTTCTGATCTTTGGTATACATGCATTCAGGTTTATTCCAATGTAATACACGAGGTACTGTGAAGTAATAATGAAATAATGAGGTAATACTGAAATAATGAAGAAAACCTAAATTTTCCCAGATAGCAGTAGTAGAGTATCTAGCAGTCTTGAAAAGCTGTGCAACGTTTGCAAGGTTTGTAAATCAAACATTTACTGAGCAGAATTTATATATTACAATAATTTTCCTCCAGATTTTACTCTCTTCAGAAGTCAACAGAGAAAAGCAGAAACAAAAGCTGGATGATTCCTCAGGAATCATTGATCTGTTATTTTCCCGAGGGCTTGACTCTCCACACCCAACAGACATCTCTCTGATCTGGTACCAAAAATCCCCGGCAATAAAGAATCTATTAAGCTCTTGTTGAACTTGGCACATGTCAATTCAAATTAAATTCATAAAGGTGAAGAGCAACTGTCAGGCCTCACATGTGTAGGAGGACACAATTGTGCAGCAAATTGTGGGAGGCAGCACCTGACCATGTCAAATATGAGGGTTCTTCCCAAGAAGAATCCATCCAATCTCCATAAGCTGAGCCTTGCCAGCAGATGCTTCCTCTACTGTGTCTTGAACAAGCAGCTCTTCCACTCTCATAGGCAAGGAAAAAAGCTTTCAAGAGGGGAGAAAAGGGGAAGAAGCATCAGCTTGTGAAAGCAAAGCTTCTCTGTACAAATAAATACCAGGAACACCTTCAGCAGCAGTCTGAGTTTAAGTTAATTTCACACTTCCCATGTGTGGATGCCCAACAGGTGAATGCAACTTCTACACATCATCCACAAGCATCTCCTCATCTTCCACACACTAAAGCACAGCAGGTCCTTTGCCACTCGTGTCCATCTTCCCAGAGGCCAGTTCTTCCAGTGTTTAGTGTGTGTAGGAAGCTTGCATGGGCTGCTTAGAAACTCTTCCTCCCCAGGAGGTGTCTGTACCCCACTGCCCTTCGGGGGCTGTGGTGTTTCCAAGTGCTGCACCTTGCCTGTGTCAGGTCTCTGCATTCGGACTTTTCCTTCACTCACCAGCAAGGGGAACAAGGGACACTTTCCTCCTTGGAGCTCCTGGCTGAAGATTTACAATCTGGGATCTGTCTGGGATTTTTTCCTCATTTGGCAGCCAGGTCCTTTGACACCTCAGGTACTGTGCTGTCACAGGAGTCCCCAAGGCCAAGCCTGCTGAGATGCATCTCTTGATATCCAGTATGGAGAGACTTTTTGGGATAGCATCCTCAGGAGAAACTACCAGTGCTTTTCTAAATTCCTCAAGCAGCTCTTTCCACATCCTACACCAGACTGCAGGCTCAGCAGGCATTGCCCTGTTACTGTGTGGATTTCTGGACTGCAGCACTGAGGGGCAGTGAGAGATGGCTGATCCCTAGGAAAGGGGAGCCAGGAGCCCAGACTCATAACAAGGCATCAATGCATCAGCTCCAGGGCTTGTTGAACTCATTGTGCACTTCCATGGCCAGGAACGAAAAATAACTTGTTAAAAAGAAAGAAAAGTGTAGCTGATTCCTGACCAAAGGAGCTGAGTTCACTGACGAGAAGAAATGAAGGGTCAGGACCCTGCAGGCAGGAATGGGGCAGGGTATGGCATGAGGAGAGGAGGAGGAAAGGGTGCAAGGTTGTGTTCTTGGAGGTGGCAAACCATGATGCTTGTTCACCTGCTGTGGGTGAGCACACATTGGTCACCTCTGTGCTGTGCAGCTGGAGAAACCCTGGAGAGCAGCTCTCTGGAAATGGGAGCCGCATGTCCTCCCTTAATTACCACTACTTGATACCAGGAGACCTCTCTGAAGCATTTTTGTGCTTACAGTTAGTTAAAAAGCAGTGCTGGGTTTGTTCTTTCCCTTTTTACCTATGGATGGGAGTAAAGAGCTTTTTACCTCTGAAGCACCAAATTACTGGGCTTGCAATAAATATATCCACTTTAACAAAATGCAAGACATAGGAAGTGTTCGCAACAGTCAAGAAGAATAGATTATCACATCAGTCCTGGCAATATTTATAGTTTTCCATGCATTTATACATTTCATGTGGTGCAGCTGACGTAAAATACAACCCAGAAAAAACAAGTTGGCCCAGCTTGGAAAAATCTCATATGCTTCAAGGTATTTGCCTAGGCTCACCAAGCTCATTTTTTGTTTTGCATTAAAATTCTACAAGGACGCACAATTAACCCCACACCAGCTATTTCAGACCTGGCAATGTGGCATTTAAAAGTTTAATATTGTAATCTTAAACCTGTGACTTGGGCCAAATCACCCTAATATACTTTCCTTGGAGCAGCTTTTTATAATGGTCTTTGGGAACTGTATAAATGCTGTGCATGAATCTTGTCCTTAATTTTGTGTTTTCTGTACAATTTTTAAGAGCTAAAAATAAGTATTAATTTTACCTGTTAAAGCATATAAAACTCAAATATGTATTAAAAAACTGCACCTACGTAAAAAATACCCAAGAAGATATAGAAAACATAGAAATGAGATAGTGTTTTCAACTTGATTTTTTTAAGTGAAGCTGTGTTGGTAGGAGGATACAGATAGTGGTTTGATACTGTTCCAAATACGTTTTATGCTATAGGTTTTATCCCAGAGAAGATGTGGGTGTCCTGTCCTTGGAAGTGTTCCAGGCCAGGTTGGACCGGGCTTTGAGCAACCTGGTCTAATCCATGGCAGGGGGCTAGAACTGGATGAGTTTTATGGTCTCCAACCCAAACCTTTCTATGAGACATGACTGCCAAAACATCCCTTTCAAATGAATGAAATAAAAACAATTTTATTTTTCTCCCTAGCATTTATTTATAAAGGTCTCATTATTCTAGCTAAAGACAATTATAGTGAAGACTAAATGTTTTTGTCTGATCCCTTGGTCATGTTTGCAGAGAAATCTGGATCCTGTCCCTGTTAGGTGAGTTTCAAGATCTGTTAGGGTCCAAGCCAGGCTGATGCAGACAGCTAAAGACCAGGCACTGGTCCTCACCTCTTTTACAGAACAGCAGGTAGGAAACTGCAGAGCTGTGCCACGCTCAGGCACCTGGGTTCATCCCCAGATGTCTTTCTTTGCAGGTCTCCTGGGAATGTCTGTCTCCTGCCCTGCCTAACCTCCTCTCCCTCCTCTTTTTCCTCCTCTTCCAATCCCCATTGAAGCACAGTGTTTCTGTGCCAAACATGCTCCCATTCTTTCCTCTGTAGGACACTGAGTGCAGCATAATTCATTTCCCTGATTTGGTTCAGGAAAAGCACCAAGCAAGACACTTGAAGAGCTCCATATGTTTAGCCTGTCAAAGGAAAGATCGAATACTCTTTTATTATAAGTACCTTATGTACTTTAATCAAGCAGAAGCCAAACATGAATCCATATCTGGGGGTTAAATCTGGAAAAATTCAAATGAGAAGTAAGGCACAGTGTTGTTGTAAAATAGTGATTAATTATTTTCTCAAACTATCACATGAAGAGGTGAATCCTTTATCTCAAGCCCAGGTGCTCGATTTCTGGAAGAGATGCTTTAGGCAAATACAAGATGTTGAACCCAGGTAATTGGGGGAAATTTTCTGGAAGTCAGACCACTGGTTTACTTGGCCTTGAAGTACTGATATCTAATAATCACCTAATTATAAAATGTATTTCGCTTGAACACAATGGATTCAAGGCAAAAAAAAAAAAAAAAAAAAAAAAATTCAGAAGATTAAAAAGTCTATCTGTAGTTTATGCCATTCAAATCTGTAAAGCCAAAGAAAAGATGATCAATTCCCCTTCACCATGGAAACACAAGTACACTGAAGAAATCAAAATGTTGCTTGTTGTGTGATAGAAGACAAAATGGGACACAAGGGCTGTGAAGTGAATGGTTAAAAATCATTTTAAAAATAAAAGAAAAGCAACTTGTTACAGACAGAACTCTTTAAAAGATGGAAGGACTCAGTCTGTAAGATGCATCCTGTAACTGAAGTCAGAAGGCAGCAAAAGACACATTTCTAGGAAAGGGCACTGGTAAAACCCAAAGACCACCCAAAACTCAGACAGTCCAGCATGCAACAGCAAGTTGAGGGGGAACGTTTCAAGGTAGCATAGGAAGATAGAAGATGATGAAAAATAAAAATCAAGCTATCCCAAAAGTTTGGTCAGTAAGTATTACATTTAAAAAATCATGCCATTTCACAAATCTGAACTGATTTTGATATCATTCACTTTTCTTGTGACAGCGGAAGGACAGCAGTGTGAGGTTGTTACTGGCCATTTTTCAATTTAGCAGTGTTTTCTGTTGCTAAGACACAGATGTGATTTTTCTGATTGCCTGAACATGACTAACAGTGAGTTTTCTATTAGAAATAAATGTGTAAAGTGACTATTTCACTGTGGATACAGAAATCAATGTCACAAACATGAGGAACTACATACAGAATAGGACAGCTATAAATTCAGAACCTCTTGGATATTGTTTCTTCTCTCCCTGGAGTAAATCAGGAATAGTTGGAGTAAGTTAGGGCTGAGGCTTCTTTTGCTCTCAGCAGCTTCTGGGAGGACTTCCCAAAGTCATGGGACATGGCAGCCTGTCACTGAGGGATAACATGGATTAGATAAATACATTTAGCTTCACCTCTCTTTTTCTTCTGAGAAAAACCACTTTTTTTCTTTCCCTCAAAGCAGCCACAGCAGTTAGCCAATATTGGATACCTTGAGGGTTGTTTCTATTGGGAGAAGAAGCCAGTGCTGGAGCTGGGTGCTTTGTGCAAGGCTCATTATTGAAAAAGGATGTCAGGAGCCCTATTTCCCTGAACTCAGCATGGACGGACAATAGGACGCAGTTTCTATTTCAAGACTCTTTTCAGCCAACACAATCCATAACAGAACTTCTTTTTCCCCCTGGTCTCTCTCTCTCTCTCCACAGCTTTATCTGAGCAGCAGATGACAAGTAATTTTCTGGTGTGTCCTCATTTTCCACCTCTCTCTATTTCTTTTCCTGCAGACAGGGCATGCACACTCAGCTGGAATTAATTCAGTCCCTACGCCTTTTTGTTCTCTGTGTTCCCGTTCAGGCTACCATTTAGATGGGTTTTTCCCAGGAGGAACAAAGAGGCCATTAATTTGTCCACTGTTTCACTGATTCAAAGGTAATAATGCTCACCAGATTCAGAGCAGAGATGGGACTGCATATGGATCAAAGTCAAGATTTGCTGAGGGCCATTCACTCAAGACAGCAGCACCTCAGCTGGAGCTCCCTCAGCCTCTCCACTTGACTTGCTGCCACGTGCAGTGACAAACCACTGAGGACAAATTCCTCTCCTAAAACAGACCAGTTGCAACCCAAAACCTTCATTTGCTGAAAGCTGTGCCACACCAGTTTATGTCTACTTGAGATGTAAATGTCTAAGGCTGCAAAGTCAAAAAAGGGAAATACTATCCCCAAATACGAAAGGGTAGCTGTCTTTCTCTACCAAAAAGATGATTTTTATTTCGTTGTCACATTGCTTGCTCCTTTTGTGGCATGATCTGTACTTGATTTCAATCTAAACCACACCCTGGCTCACTGTGCTGGAATGCCGTGCATAATGGACAGGTGGGCACTGAGTAAACCCTCCACAACTCCTAAGATAATGTGAGAGACAGAACACAAGAAAGCAAATGCAAAAGTTTCAGTTCAGTTCCTATCTGAGCAGAAATCACTGCTTGTTTATTACTTGTTTTCCAGGTTTTTTTGCAAATAGGTTGTTTCCTGTCAAGCTGAGCCACTGTATTTCGAAGAGCCCTGTGATAGAAGAGCGTATAAAACTCAACTGCCCAAATGCAATTTCTTAAAAATCAGGTCAGATAAACCCTGTCTATGAAGAAGGTCAAACAGTAGAAAGAAGAGAGAACAAAAAGGGGAAAAAATATATTACTATCTTTCCTGTTCTCATTTAGCCTGAATAAGAAATTAAGGAGGGGAAGAGGGAAGGAAGAGGAAAGACAGAAGTAGAACAAAACTATTTCAGGATCTTTTATGGATGACAATCTTTATTATTTACATATGAAACCAGACTGGACAAAGCACTAAAAATACACCGTATCTCATTGGGAACAATCCTAGAGCAGCAGGGAAATACAGCAGTTGACATAAATGGCCTTTTTCTATCATTAGCCTCTGTGATTCCATACCCATTTCATTCACAGCGTGGATCCTTCTTACAAGTCTCTCTGTAATAATAGTTCCAGAAATACAATCCACCCAGCCCTCATTCTCTGCACTACTGAGGGACTGGTGCTTTTTAGTGCTTGTCATATTGGTGTGGACATTGATGACAGACGTCCCGATGCTCCTCTCTGTTCCATTAGTTTTATACCATTATAATTCATGCAGGGGGAAAATGTACAAGCAGAATGTCTCACACAGGTTTTTGGGGTGATTTCTGCAGAAAGAACAGAGGATGCAGCATGCTGTAGAAGTGAGCACTGTTATCTGTCATTGATGTACACAGAAATTACTTATCATTATTGTATTATTAAACAACTGCCTTGACTTTTACACTTTCTCCCAGTTCTCCAGGTCTAGAGTTACATGTCTTGATTACACTAAAGGTGTCTTGTCAGCCTTGCAGCAAAAGCTATTTTTACAGGGCAAATTCCCCTGACCTGATAATAACAGGGAATTTGTCATTACCAAAAATAATAAGCATACGAGGAGTTCCTGTTAACAACAGAATAAAAGTATGAGGCATAAGAAGGGTTTCAGTTAACACCAGAATAGCCCTTAAAGCACTCTCTGGGAAGGTAAAAGGCCATATAGGGCACCAACTGTGGGCTTTGAACCCTACCCAGCACTCAAATGTCATGTTTTGTCTTTTGCTTTTAGGCTCACCACTCAGCAGAAGACTCCAGCTTGCTTAGGTATGTGGATACTCTGGCTGAAGCCAGAGCAGTCAAGAACTTTATTCAATCAGTGTTTTTGTTTTGGGCTTTTCCCTCAGAGGTTACCTGGGGATCACCTTTGATGTGACATTCTGGTTTCTCTGTATTGTTACAGAACCAACCTGGCATGGCATGCAGGTCTATACCAGGCAAATACAATGGATATTGATATTTTCCTCCATATATTCAGCTTCTCATTGCCAGCTTGTGGATTTGTTGTTTGGTGTGGGACAAGGGGGACCTTTGGGCTTGGCTGGCCCCCATTTCTTGCATGAGAAGCTCTTGCAGCAGGCTGTGATGTCCAAAGGTCAGTCCTAATCCAGTTGGTGGGAGAGAAGAGAGAAAAGAGAGGAGAGAAGAGAGGAGAGAGAAGAGAGAAGAGAGAAGAGAGAGAAGAGAGAAGAGAGAAGAGAGAAGAGAGAAGAGAGAAGAGAGAAGAGAGAAGAGAGAAGAGAGAAGAGAGAAGAGAGAAGAGAGAAGAGAGAAGAGAGAAGAGAGAAGAGAGAAGAGAGAAGAGAGAAGAGAGAAGAGAGAAGAGAGAAGAGAGGAGAGAGGAGAGAAGAGAGGAGAGAGGAGAGAATAGAGAAGAAGAGAGAAGAGAGAAGAGAGAAGAGAGGAAAGAGGAGAGAAGAGAAAAGAGAGAAAAGAGAAGAGAGAAGAGAGGAGAGAGGAGAGAGGAGAGAGAAGAGAGAAGAGAGAGAGAAGAGAGAAGAGGAGAAGAGAGAAAAGAGAGAAGAGAGAAGAGAGAGAAGAGAGGAAGAGAGAAGAGAGAAGGAGAGAAGAGAGAGAGAGAAGAGAGAAGAGAGAAGAGAGAAGAGAGAAGAGAGAAGAGAGAAGAGAGAAGAGAGAAGAGAGAAGAGAGAAGAGAGAAGAGAGAAGTTCTATGCACAGATTACTCAAGAGTTTAATCAGCCCTTTCCCTAAAGGGGAGAAAGGTAACTTCTCTGTCAGAGTTAGTGTAGGTTGCCCTTAACACATTGATCACGAAATGCCTTTGGTTGTTTCTGACCCAGTTGCATCATTTTAACCAGAGAATGAAGAGCACTCCCCATGAAACCACAGTCTTCCCACTCAGGCTGTCTGGCCTCCAATGTTTAATATTCCACTCCTCTGACGATCATTGCGGCACTACGTGCAAGGACAGGAGGATCAAATGCCTGACACTTCCTCCACTTTGAATTTTGGATGCTGGGCACTAGTCATGCCCTGGCCCCACAGCAGGAGCAGCAGCCAAGGCAGCTTGTGCAAAAGGCCTGAAATGCCATGTTTTACAAGCTGAAATATGAAGTGATAACTTCAGGAAGTTTGTTCATGCTTTGGATTGGTGACTGAGGGAGGAAGCAAGTGCATGGTTTCAGAATGAGTGAATTATTTAAGACAGCAGTCCAGAATTGCAAAGGAGGGATGTCAGGTCTCTGGAAGAAGCTAAACTGGACTGTATTCCCTTGTCATCAGCAGCAGCAGCAGCGTGGGTGTTCTGAATGCTACCAAGTCCTGGGTTTTGACATGAAATTGTGCATCACCAGAAAAAAACATCTGTTCAAATTTTCTTCACCAACACTCCTGTAATTTAGCAACTTGCCAGTTGCATAATAAAAATAAAACTGGGCATGTTGCCTTATGTTTGGCACTTCGGTTTATTTACATTTTGCAAAGGTGCCCAAAGATCATTGGGCAATGACTGATGAGAAATTCACACTATTTCTGCAGGTCTTTAGATTATTAGTCATTCTTGGACAACTGAGATAATGTCACACAAAAGCTGAGAGAGCCAGAGGGCTTTTTTAAACCTGCTTTTCTAAGCTAATGAGGTTTGTCCATTTCCAGTGTATTTTAATTACGTGCAACTATGAGATCTGGCAATATTTCTTGAATCTGTTCATCAATTTAAAAGAAAAAAAAAATCTAACAGGAAAAGGGAAAAAGTTGTCAAGGATACAAATTTCAGCCAAATTCATTGAAACAGAGAGAGAAAAAGCTAATTAAAATCTACATGGGAGAAAGGGAGGATTAAGATGGAAAGAAAGAATAAGAGAGACTTTAAATGACTATCTGTAAGGAAAAATTTCAGTTACAGTTCATATCTTAGCAAAACTGAAGTTGATCAAACTCAAACGAAACCCACAATAACCCACAATACTTGGAGTTTTAGTTTCTTTATGCAATTACATTTTATTGCATAGTATTCTTTACACATATTACTCAGCTACATATAAAAGGGTTTCAAACAATGAAGGGAAGATGGAATATTTAATGGACAAATTTAGAAGGGAGGGAAGAATTCCAGTACCAACTGGACTTCACCATCTCCCTTTCCTTGGCATCTAGAGAAAACTCCATTAGAAAAGCAAGAAAGCATGACAAAGTAAACCACAATTTTTTCCCTACTGAGAGCTTCAGGCATACAAATGAGTTCTTGCCAGATAGCAAGTGAGATTGTATCATTTCCAAAAAACTGACTCAAAGGAAAAAAATAAAATGCAGGCACCTTGAGAATTCTCTCAGACTCAAAACTGCAGAGATCATTTTGCAGAATTAAGCTTTGCTCTTGGATTACAAATGTTTGTGCCAAATTTCAGTTTCTGATGCTTTTGCCTGTGTATAAGTGTGAAATTATTAATCCTTGAAAGCAGGGATTCATAATAACGGAGTTATTGACATTTTCTTGGCTCTAGCATTGCAGATGTGATGCTAAAGACAAGAAACATTCCCACTGTTTGATGAAGAGGGTACCCAGGAAACACCAGCAGTAATCATTCTCCAGGCAGAAGATGTTTCCTGTCATCTGGTTCTTGACAACTATAAATAAAGGGCTCAATCTGATTTTTATACACTATTTCTACTCTGTAAGAGACAGAATGATATATCCCACAGTTTGCAATGGAAGCCATTTACGAAGTGATGAGATTATAAACAAAGTATGTATACACCCCGAACGTTCGTATTTTTAGCAGTGTTTTGAAGCAGAGGCTCAGAACTGCACTTGTGGGCCTTGGTTAAGGCAGAAACACCATTTCTGGTGCTGTAGCTGGAGGGTTTCAGGGATAAATGTTGGTACACAGGCACGGGATGAAATCAGTACTTGCTTGCCTGCACAAAAGAACTGCTATTAAAAGCTACCAAAGTGAAATGCTACCACTCTTTTCTTTTCTCAGCTATGTCAAAATAATTAATTTGAAAGCAGAAATGCAGAAAATACAGAGTGGTGCCCAGCCCCTGAAGATCTCTAAATGAAGCTCCAGCCCTCCCTGAGACAGCAGGGGAGTTAAAGACCTCTGGCAGAACACAATCCTCCTCCTGGAGCTCACAGCTGAGCTCTGCTCTCCTGTTCCTCTGCAACAGACTGGGAGCCCGCTAGGGAAGGTTCCGAAGTATCCTTCCCTTCCCTTCCCTTCCCTTCCCTTCCCTTCCCTTCCCTTCCCTTCCCTTCCCTTCCCTTCCCTTCCCTTCCCTTCCCTTCCCTTCCCTTCCCTTCCCTTCCCTTCCCTTCCCTTCCCTTCCCTTCCCTTCCCTTCCCTTCCCTTCCCTTCCCTTCCCTTCCCTTCCCTTCCCTTCCCTTCCCTTCCCTTCCCTCTTCTTCGGTTTGGCCATTTCATTACCACTTAGAGAGGACAAAAATGAACATAAGCCACACCAAACACAGAACTACTGGGCAAAAAGGTGAAGGAGGTACCAATCCAACACTCTGCATTTGAATATTTATTTCTTATATTCTGTTGCCTGAACCAGCATAGGATCTCTTGTTCCCAGGAAAATATGTTCCTTTTCCCTCCTTATTTTTTCCCTGCAGGATTATGGCCATTCAAACCCATGGAATCTCTCACCTGCCCAGTCCCAGACAAAAAAAAAATATGAAAAATAAAAATCCAAGAAATCTCCAACTGCCAATGTTCACATCATCAAATCTGCCACGAGAATAAAATTTCACAACCATACCCAAGCTCTGGGGTGGAATCACATCTTTGGGAAGCAGATCTCACCCTTTGCCCATTCTCTCCTGACAATCTGCCCTGAAGAGTGGCCACGACTTTTCCAGGAGCACAACCCTTCCCTGCATGGCACGGTGTCGGTTTGCAAGCAAATGTCCATGCCGGGAAGTTCTCAGGCTATCTAATGACTGCACCAGCGTGGATGTGTCACTGCTGCTCCCACAAGGCACCCCAGAGCCTTGTGAGAGTGAGTGAGTGAGAAATCAGCTGAATCTAATCAGAAGGAATGGCATAATTAACACGAATTCTGTGAGGAGCTGTTTGTTAAGTGATACGCAGCTCTCTGTTTAGTGGCTCATTATTCAAGCAAGGCCGGGTAAAGCTTTGCTGTCTCCACGGAGCACAATGTAAATAGGAAAAAACAGCTTCATTTTCCCCATCCTGTCACTGTAGACCATAATTTAAGCTGATCATACTTTTCCATTTTTCACAGAATTTTTCCGCACTGTGCACAGGGGCATCTAAAGTGTTATTAAAACGTTATGGAGGCAAGCTGGCCAGGGCTGCTTGGAGAGGGCAGCCCCACTGCTTTCTGGCTTCTCCTGAGTCTGCTCGAACTGTGAGGAAACAAGGATATAATCACAGATTTGTGGTGAGACAAGCAAAGTATCAGAGAGGCAAGTTCTGCAAAGCATTTCGAGATCACGTGGTGAGGTTTGCTTGGAAAGTAGCTTTCTCTTTGGGAGATAACCAGATATTGTCAGGAGATGTGGACTCTCACCTGCTCCACAGCGCTGCACTGTATGAAAAGTGAAATTTCAGCCAGTAGAAGGCAGGGAAGAACAAGAGGCATCAAGGTTGCTGCAGGAGTAGCTCCAACATGACGTGACATATTGCCACTGCCTCATGCCAACCAGCTCTGCTTCTGCTCCACCATCCACCTCAGAGCCTGGTAAAAAGCTTTTCTTCTCCCTACTGCCAAGGACTTGTGTGCTAATGGACCACTGACAGATGAGTGAGAACATTTGTTTTGGGTTTTTTTCCTTTTTCTTAATTTCTATTAAAAACCCACCCCCCTTGGGAAAAAACTAATTCCAGCCATTCCTCTTTTTTTTAAGAAATAAAATCAAAACCCTACCATGTGCTGGGGCATTATACTCTCTTCCATTTTGTGCAAGAAATGCACTCATGTAAGTTGTTGACACATCCAAGTTGTGGTTCACAGCTGCTGCTGACCAGCAGCACACAGGAGGCCACCACAGTGGCAGGGCAAGGACATCTGAGGTTCCAGTGTAACATCAAGGCAGGAAATCAGGGCAAATACATGACCCAAGACATAATTTAGCTGGAGAGCAGCACAGTGAATGCTCTCCCTTCTTTATTTCACCCTTTTTTAGTGCCCGCAATTGCAACATCTCTTCGCAGGATTTCCACAAGCCTGCCAGAGATGTCCTGAGCAGAAATGCAAGTGTCCATACAGGATATTGCATGTTCATGGGCCTTTATCCATCTTCAGTGTCTTGGATTCCCTGTGCTTGGGCAGAACATCTGCCTAGGATTCAGATTTACCAGCTGTGCCTTCTTTCTCTGCCCAGAAACTCTGTCCAGACAAAATCTGAAAACTACATGCCTATTTGGCCTGAATTTCTCAACGTTCAGCAGTCCAAAAGCAGTGATATTTCCAGTCAGAAAATGAGACAAGATCAAGAAAACCCAGACACGTGGCAGCTGTATCTCCTACAACATAGATGGACAGGATGCATCCTCTCTTGGAAAACACTTTCATCCTTCCACCTCCGTTTCAAGAGCTTCTATTACAAGCTGGGCTCCATTGCATGAATTCACCCTTGTTTCTGCAAATCCCAGCTCAGCCTTGCTCCTGAGCTCCTGTTTGTGAGCCCTGACTGGCAGCTAAGGAAATAGGAGTGTGTTTTTAACTGTGGGGATTTGGAGAACCAAAAGTAACCCTAAACGCCAGAGAGTCATTAGAATGGAAACGTGAGGAGGCTGGTCATACATGGAAAGGGTGGAAAGAGAGACAACCTTAAATCCATTGCTGGTGATGGCTCAGAAATGAAGGAGCAAGAAATGCAGATTGAGAAACAAACCACCCTACAACTGAGAGACACGATTTCCAAATAAGTTGCAGTTTGGCCAAGCTGTCCCAAGAGCAGCAGGTTTGTTTGTGGCAGAAGAGATGTTTCTTGGGAACAGGAAGCTGTGCCTTAACTTGAGCAGAAAGGCAGCCACACTTATAAGGTAAGAAAATTCCCTTCTAAAAAAAAAGTTCAAAACAAAATTAGGACAGCTAACTGTAATTTGCCCCCCATTTTCTTCCTTATTTTTCTCTCGTTAGACACATTAGATCCGCTGAAGGGAATTTTTTTCCCATTCATGTTTCATGAATGCAAAAGCATGTGCAAAGTGTGCAAATTAAGGATGTAATTGACAGACAAATGGCAGCTGCCAAAACCAGGAGGGAAAATTTCTAAAAGCTAATGGTTTCACAGATCCTTACTGTTGCTTTTTGGTTTTGTGCTTGTTGTTGTCTTGCATGTAGTAGATTCTGGTAAGAATCCCCCAAACCGATGGTTTTTTATGATTTGAAGTACTCTCTACATTATTTATGTCAGAATCAATAGAACAGTTTATATAAAAAAGATGCCTTGCAAGAGTCAATTCAAAGAGAGCAATTTGTATGCAAGTGGAACTGATCAATCCAGTAAAAATGATGGCCAAGTCTCCTTAGACTTACAGAAATACTTTCAATAAATGCATTTTTAATAAAAAAAGCAATGAAATATATCACAGCGTAGGATTCAAATGGAAAGCAAACCTTTTCTGAACAACTAAGGAAAATAATTTACACTTTGATTACAGTCTGTTTTCATTCAATTATTGATGCAATATGAGTGGTTTAGTATGGAATATTATTTGTTTTTAAATCCTGGATTGTTCACTCAGGTCCCATTTGTCCATGTAGTTATTTCAGTGGCAGTGCCTAACTCCAGGATAACTTCTCTTCCTAGACTTAAGGAAATAAGGTGCATATTTAAGCTTGTATGGTGGCATCTCCACAATAAGATATAGAAATATCTTATTTCTATAAGATATTTCTTATAGAAACAAGGTATTTTTATAAGAGAAGGTTCTCAGAGTCTGACTCAGGCCGTGCTCAGCCTATACTCAGCTATGACTGTAGGAAATTTTATTTCTTATGTGTCAGAAAAGTCCTGAAATACCAGTGTAAGAGGGTAACACTTACGTTAAGAAAAAAACCCAGATTTTCTGGGGAAGACATTACATTTTCTGGGGAAGTTTGTGCTGTTAAGAGTCTCTTTCACTGGAAAGCAAAGCACAGCTATTTGGTGTCCAGCTGAGTCAGCATTCACAGCAAAGAAACGGCTTCCAAGGCAGGAAGGAGAGGATGATCCTTTAGATTTGGGTAATGTAAGTCTTCCTCGCTTCTGACTGTGGCAGGCACAATTCTGTGGCAGGCACAGTAACAGGACTACCCCATCCAAGTTTCTTAAATCGTGGCTGGATTCATTGCAGCCCCAGGGGCTGGGTTTTGACCTGGCTGGGTGACCTGCATCTGTCCTGCAGGTGACCCAAGGCAGTGACACTGCTGCTCGCTGTGCTGTCTCCCAGGGCACGAGGAGCTGCTCTCACATCATCTCTGGGTCATGGGAGCCCCTTGCCAGAGGGCTCTGATGGCACAAGATGGAAGTGTCACTTTTATGCTCTTATTTCTTTATGCTGCAGATAGATTCAAACAGGCATCTGCTGGTTTGCCAGACAGAAGGAAACCAAACTTGTTAATAAACCTACTTGCTCGTAAATTCTACACTCGGATTTCTCAGATACAGTCATTGGGGTTTTGTAAGTCTTTTCCTGGCCATGGTCTGTCAGGAGGGACTCAGTGTCTATAGGATTCCTTTTTGAAATTACAATTTCAGTCAATGTGATGCCTAAAGGTTTTAGCTTTTTATACAGTTTTCATTTATTTCTAGCTTTGTAGACTGTTAATATATAGTTATATAGCTCTTGGTATTTTTCCTACCCTTTCTCTTAGATTTTAGAATAATAAGCTAACCTTCTAACATATTTCTGAAATACTGTTTAGTCCTATTTTCAAGAATAGAACCTCCAGAAGGACATTTTGTTTTCCAACCAGAATCTGAGAGGACACAACAAGAGAGAAATGGGGCAAAGAAGCCCCTGGATCAACTCCAGGAGGGCAGAACCCAGGGGAATATTACTTAACCAACTGCTCTTCTAATTGAACAATATTTGTTAGATATGCTCATTTGTTAAACTTATAAAAACTTATATATAGAAATCTGATGCCAGGTGTGCCCATGATCATGGGGGCACCTGGAAGCTTCCAATAAAGACCTGTTTTTTCTTTTACTATTTTAACACTGTTGCAAGAGTTTGAGGGGTTGTTTAGTTTGGGTTTTTTTTTTGCTTGGTTTGGTTGGGATTGGGGTTTTTTGTTTGTTTGGTTGGTTGGTTGGTTGGTTGGTTTTAGGTGACAAATGAACTCACCTTTTGCTGTCTTGCCTTAAATCTCTGAGGCTCTTTATGAACCCAGACACATGAATCCTCCTGCTCCTTCTCCCAAACTCTGCTGCCTGTTGGTCAGAAAGGCAGGGCAGTCAGATTGAAAAGCTGTCTGTTCTAGAAGCCTCTTCTCCCATCTACTGCAATTTCCTCAGGCCCTGGGGAACCATGACTATCAACTGTGCAATAATTACATCAGCAGGAATAAAACCATAGAGCCTTCCCACCACGGTCACAGGCTCAGATGATGGAGACAAACAAGAAGTGTCACCACTGGTCACCACCAGGCAGACTTAGGATTCATAGTTGTGGGGTCCATGAAATGAATGACCTTTGGCTAAGTGATGCACACTTAGTCATTAATGTAAAAAAGCCCCAGTCATTCAGCCTACTGCTTCTCCTACACTACCAATGTGTTTTCATATTCCAGAAAAATAAGTATTCCTGTGAAGTCACCCAGTCATCCTCCCAGGCTGCTCTCTTTTCCCAGATTATATTTCTTTCAACTTGGACCAAAACCCCTGAGTAGGAGCATGAAAAAAAGCAGCCATTAGAGACACATTTGATGAACCTCTAACATTTGGACTCAGGTACAACAGTAGTCATCTCTGACGTCAAGGTTTCCAGGGACATATGGCAGCAAAATATAGGTCTGTGAAGCAGAAATAAATGGATGTCTGAAATGAGTAACCAAGCTCACAGTGAGAAATAGGTGAGGCAGTTTGGAGGATGAGATCAACCAGTTATCTCTTCACATTGCAGTATCATTTTTGTCAGCTAATTCTTTGTCAAGGAGACCAAGGACAAATTCAAAAACTCAGCAGTGAACATCACCAAAGAGGAATATGTCTTTACTAATAGTATTTATTTCCTCCTCTTGATGCTTAGTGATGTGCTCCACCATATTCAAGTCCACTGAGGGGTCAAAGAGGCTGAATCAGATGTCAGCTTCACAAAACCAGTCTGGAGAAACACCCTCTGATTTTATCTTCTGAAAGGCAGAATTGCTATCACAAGCCCTCAAACTTACATTCATGTGTGCAACAACTTTTCTTATTTTCATATTATGAACGTCTTCCAATTCCTAGATTTGTCTTCATAATTAATGTTAGTCACACATCTTCCTGTGGAATGTGTCCATCAGAAAATTGTGCCTTTAAAAACTTCCAATCCCTATATTGTGGCATGTTAAAACAGAGCATAAAACCCTTAAAGTTTCATTCCAACAAGGTTAATTTCTTCATTTTGACCTGCAGGTATAGTGCAGATTACTATTCTCACGCTAGCAATAAATTTAAAGATCAAAACAAAATGCTGCAACTTTATTGAAACTGATAGCTGGTATTTCTGTCATAACCTAAAAAGGTATTGTGCCAATGAATTAAAATTGTAAAGTTTTACTGTGCTTTGGAACAAGAAGAATCATTGGCACAGTACCACACTTTTCCCTCAGGCAATCATGCACATTAACCACAAATGCAGATAAAAATTTCTCAAGAGCAAACTCTTTATGTTTTCCTGACCACAGAACACGTGGAAGTAAAATATCACACATTAGACCTTTTAACAAGCAGTCTCAAATTATCAAAAACACTGGAATAGGAATCTCAGACCAAAAATCCTGGATTTTGGGGGACTGCAGATGGAGAGCTGGGACTCAGCAGCCACAGACAGCGCTGACATTACAATGCAGTCATTTGATGTGACAGGGATCATATGCATTCCCAAAAGCAGCTCCTCGGGCTTACAGTCCTTGAGCAGTCATAAAAATAAGATGTCTCTTGAGACATTTCAAAGATAAGGCTGGAGAGAGAAGGGCCATGTGGTTTACAACACTCTTGGATAAATCCCATGACGCACCAAGGCCGTTTGCGAAGTATCCGGTTCTTTCCATGACAGCGGACAGAAGTGCTGTGCTGGGAGAGCAAAATAGGAAGGAACTGTTTGGAGCTTTGCCACGTTTGCAGAAAAAAATTTATGACTTCGTGAAATTGCTCTCTCAAGAGCATCTTTGTCATAAAGTTTGATTTTGGTGCTGGGTTTTATAACGCACAGCCTCGACACCTCAATCCCCAGCCCATCCTTCTGATCCCCGGGGGGAATGTCTTCTGGGGAGGCTGCCCTGTGACATCCTCTCCCTTTCTGAAGGATCAGAGACACTTTATTGAAGATTTCCACAGCTTCGTCAGTTTGTGCCTTTAGGGCATCTGCTGTTTAGTCACACAATCACACGGAGGAGGCCTATTAGGCTTAATTTCTGCCAAGTTCGCTGCAATTAGTAAAGATGCTCCTGGGCTTTAACATGTGTTCAAAGTATGTCCCAGTATGGTGTTTTCTGTCCTTCTTCCTTCCCTTTCCCACCTCCTCCTTCTCCTATTCTTCCTCCTCCTGGACCCACAGCAGGTGTCAGCAAGGGCTGAGAGTGGGGTCCCTGTGGTGGCCCTGCCATCTGGGTGCCCCTGGCATCACCCTCCTGCAGGAGCAGGGCTGGAGCTTTTGATTTCACATCAGAGGTGGGGAAGGAGGCTTCACTTCAAATCCCTTGCCAGCTGGTGTGGTTAATCTCTTCCCGTGCCCACAGCAATAAAAATCAGCATTTACATAACACCTGGGGTCACCTGGGAAGCACTCTGCCGTCACTGAAGGATTATGTCCCAGCCTCAGATGCCCCTGTCCCTGGAAGGGGAGCTTCTGGCTGCCAGGCACAATGAAAAAGCCTCCTGCTCCTTTTGGGATGATGGCTCATCCCTCAGTGAGGTATTTGAGTGGGTTTGTACTCAGGATAACCCAGGAGTGGGGGTCAGCATCCACCTGCCTGGGTCCTCATCACAAGCAAAGACTGCTGTGGCCACACGGGACTAAAAAACTAGTTTAAAGTGATCCCAAAGCAATCCTTTATGCATATAAAAGAAAAAGCTTGAAGTGTTATTTCTTTTGCTTAGAAAAAAAGAAATCTAAATATTAAGTCCTAGCTTTCATACGTGTGCTGTTGGGTTCCTTGGAGGGCTGGCAAACATGGGGAGCTGCAGCATCAAGCAGCAATGGGAATATATTTCAAGTAAAACGCTGCTTATGTTAACATCTCTTCAGCACTAATGTCTGCAAGAACACTCAGGGGACAAACTCTCTTTGTGGAAATTTCAGTATCGCTGCCTCTTTCTCTGCAGGCAAGAAAGGATTCCTTTCCAAAACAGGAAGGGAAACTGTGTGACATTCTGGATATTTCTAAAAGAGAAAAATAAACAGATAGCATATCAAATGAAGTATTTTAAATATTTACATTGTTTGGAATGTGGTATGTATGATAAATTAGTAAATGAATAGAGAATTATCCATCTATATGGAGAACTCTGTCTGTATGTTAAATAGAGATGCCTATACACAGGCAGAGTGAGAGGTGCAGATATAGAAAGAAACGTATTCCACAAGTGTTGGGGGGCAGCAGGGCACATCACTGGACACTGGGCAAGAAATCACAAAACCTAGGATTCAAACCTAGCTCTGCCACCAAGGGTTGGTGTCATCTTGAGGAAAAAAAACCCTTAATTTCTCTATGTCAGCCTTTCTTCTCTCCTCATCTGCTTAAACTGCAACTCTGAGGACTTTCAATTACCTTGTGCTGGCACTGAGGATCTCTAGGTGCTGCCACCATCACCCTCAGTGGTTCACTCCAGTTCTCTTTCTGAGGACTGTAAATCTGGGAATGCAAACCCTGTAGAATTAGCAGCTTCCAGATTGCAAGTCTAACAGCTTCAGTTCCCTCCAGTTTACAAAAGCTTCTGCTTTGAAATGTCAGATTTCAGATGCATTTAAGCAAAGAGCTTCCTCCTAGGTAAGATTTAGAAAGAGGCAGCAAGTGTTTGTACCCTTATGGATTGCAGTCTTCCCTTTTCTGTACCAGCAATCTGGGGAGCAAAAACTTTTTTAACAAATCGAAGAGGTTCCCATGGCAAAACAGAACAAATATGAGTGGTGTTCACAGCAGAGAGATACACAGTCCTGGCCAGCAGGATGGTTTAATTGAGGCTGATCTAAATAATGGAGGTTTTCATCATAATAGAAGTAATTTTTCTTGTACTCCTTGGGCAAATGATTCAGTATGATTCAACACCAACTAATAGCTAGCTAGTACACTTACATTTTTGTATATTTCTTACAGAGAAAGGAGGTAGGACAGTAACTGAAGCAAATCTTTGCTAAGGGAGCAGCAGGAACTTGCCAGGATTCCCCACCTCCCTCTTGCTCTGGGTGGACAGATCAGCTCCAGCCAAACTTTTGGGGGAAGTGATAATCTCCACCAGCCTTAAGTGGGTGTGAATGGAGACGGCGCTCTTCCAGTCCTTCCACAGCCATCTCCACAAGACTGAGCATCACAAAAGCATCACAAGACTGAGCATCACAGCCATCTCCACGAACTGGGCACACCTGGCACCTAAGCAGGAGCATGGAAGCAGAATGGGGAGAAGAGATCGGCGTGCATATATGAAAATTTAATCCCAAGTAATGATCTGCACATCAAATAGAATTTGCAAGCATGCCTTATAGGTGGGGATATAGCAGATGGCAAGGGATTTTTTTATGAGTTCTTTCTGAATATAAGGAAAGCAGAGAATGGAGCATTTATGCAACTCCATGTTGCTTGGCTTTTTTTTCTCTTCCCTAAAAGATTAGATATTTGAATTCTAGTGATCTGGCTATGGATTTTGCAGTATATCTGCTTTATAAATTGCCTCAGGTATTTAAATTTTATGCCATCAAAGACACTGAAAGTGAAGTGAAATATGTTCATTTGTGTGGGTACATGTGTTTTTGATAGGAAAATCAAATGTTTATTATGATTCAGCCATGATGCTTGTTAGAGCACCCTGGAGTACAAAAATGGACTGTCTCCAGGTTTGCAGTTTGGAACTAACAACAGACAATTCATTCTCTCTATTGATCGAGCCTCTGAAAATTTTCCATGAGGATTACCTCTTCTCCACAAAACAAAGGGGAAAAAAAAAAAACCAACCTAACAATATGTAACTTCAAATTTCTGATCTCACATCCCTGCCTGAAGAGCACAGATCAGTTTTTCCAAGATACATGCAGGGAGGGAAATCATTGTTTCTACTGGACAACTGTACTCTGTTCAAAATGTGATTTACATTCACTTTGAGGTTTGACTGAAACGCCTTCGTCTCTCCCGGAATATCTCCCAGAGGATTTTCCACTCAGAGTAACTCTGGTATTACCAAATGACAAAAGGAGAAAAGGAGAGAGAAAATGTCCATATCTATGCATACATAAGATTTGAAATAGCTAAAATCAATGCCCTAATGTGACAGGGGGATAGAGGCTAGGAAAACCTACTTCAAAGGGAAGAATACTTAAATTACTAATAAATTATGTTCCTTCTCGAAGTCCATGTATGGTCCTTTCTAAAGAAGGACAGCATACACACTTATAACACCCTACCTCACCATAGTTCCTACTTTAAAGAACAAAAAACTCGCCCAGAACTCCATCCAATTCTCAAGACAATTCACAATACACACTTCTAAGGTTAAGTACATTTTAAACATTGAAAGTTGTTCCCTCCTATTTGCAGAGCTCGGTCTGGTTCCCTCATCTCCTGAGACCCTGCCTCCAAGGCTGAGCAGCACTTTCAGCCTGCACTGCCCTGAGCTCATCCATTGCCCTCAAGTTCTGCCCCTGAGCAGCTCCTGCACCTCTTGGCCAGGGTCTGCTGAGGGCAGCTGAGCAGACACCAGCCCTGGGCAGAATGAAATGGATTTAAACACCCAAGGAGGTGTTCACATTCCCATGGGAAGCGAGGAGCCCTGTGGCAGGGTGTGCAGCAGCAGCAGGGCTGAGAGATCCAAAGCATCCTGGACACCTGAGCAGCTTCCCTTCCAGCTCAGGAGGGTGCCAAGCTCCAGGCCAGGACTTCCTCTCCTTTGCCAAAACCAGGGGGAACTTCTCAGCAGCTGAGCAGAGAAGGCAGGAGCCAAATACCAGCATGGGAGAGAGAGCAGGCCGGTGCTTGGGGAGGTGGTGACAAGCTTTGGCGAAGAATCCAAACCTTTTGCCAGTAGGAGAAACTCCCCCGTTCGCTGCAGGAGCTCCTTCCATGCTCATTCCCTCCTTGCCTGCAGGCAAACACACACACACACACACACACACACTCATCCTCTCCCCACTGGAGCTCTCCTCAAAGGCAGCTGAGAGGATGAGACCTCTGCCGTGGCTTTGAGCACACCAGCTCACGGTGGCTGGTCCATGGTGCACAGAAGGCTGGGCAGTAGGGGTTGGTCACTAAACTTGGCCACTAAAACAGGATAAGGCATTTTTACTGCCCTCCTCCAAGCCAAATATTGGGCTCTGTTTGTTCAGATGATCTCTCTGCTGCTCCCTCCCTTGATTAGCCACACAGCAGAGCTTGAGCTCAAAGAAAACAAGACAGCGTGAGAGAGAGAAAAAGTCCTCCTCTTGCTTTTATCTGCCATTTCAATAACACTGCCTTCTCCAGCTGCAACAGAGGATGCTGATCCCCTGACCTGCTCTGAACTCCACAATTGTCTAAGTTGACCATGACCTGGGGCAGGGGGAAGCAGCTCCCAACATCCTCAGACAGGGAAGAGACTGGTCAGTGCCAGAGCCAGCACATGGGTGATCTGACCTTGTAAGAGTTAAACAGCACGTGGAGAAATGAACCTGCCTCTGAAGAGGGATGTATAAAAACTTAAAAAAAATTCCTTCCAGATTTATTTTTCTCCTAACCTGTGATGGTGTTTTTGACAAGCAGATCTCGGTGGAAAGACTCCATGAGACATTGTAAGCACATCTGTGATAAATGCTGTCTGAAGGATAGAAGTGACCAATCTGCCATGAGAAAGAAAAAGGAAAAAAATGTGAGAAGTGGTGAAATACCTGGGAATAATTAAATTTGGGGGGAAAGGGTTGAGAGAACAAGGGTATTTTCTAATTTTTATACTTGAATGCAAAAATTTGCAAGCAGTTTTTGGTCTTTAGTGATCACCTCTAGTCAAGCTCATCACTTGGAAAGCTGGTGTTGAGACAACTCTTTCAGCATTGGTGTCTTCATAGCACACAGGGAGGAAAAAAATACAGAGATCTTCTTTGGTCAGTGCCAGTGGTGTTGTTTTCAGCATTTTCAGCATTTGCAGCTCATTTTCTGAAAATTTCAGAAAATTTTCATTTTCTGACCTCCATGTTCCCTCCGTGGAACTCAGTCCCTGAGTCACTGCAACTTTTCCACCAACCCTCCAACGTTACCTCTTGAAAACCAATTCAATTCACTGCCCTCTGCCTGCACCCCCCTCCCCATGCTCTGTGTTTGCACTGCAAGCTGCACCAGGTAGCAAGATGTTGAATGTACCTGTTCAGGAGCCTTATGTTCTGGGGAGATTCTAGAGACACCCCACAGGACTAGTTTGGTTGACATATCTTAGTCTAATTCCTGTTCCCAGTGGACACAGTTAGAAACACTGGTATTTTTATTCTAGGCCTATTAAAAAAAAAAAAAAAAAAAAAAAAAAAAAAAAAGTGATGGTTTACAAATTATTTACAACTATTTTTCTGTATTTTTCTGTATAAGAAGGAGTACCCAGGGAACTCCAGTCATTCCAGTCCTGCAGTCAATCAGCCTCACTCCCAGCCTCAGTAAGGCAAATACCATACACCATTTCCAGGCGTAAGAAGGACAAGAAAGTCACTGAGAGTGGCATCACTGTGGGGAAGTCATGGCTGAGTTTCTGTGGTGAAATGACTGGTCAGTGAGGGGAGAGCATTGGACAGTGCCTAGACTTCAGTAAGGCATTTGACACTCTCCCATGTAAAATCCTTATCATCAAGGTGATAAAGTATGGATTGGATGAGCAGACAGTCAGGTGCACTAAAATCTTGCTGAACAGTCTGACCTGAAGGATGCTGATCAGTGACATGAAGTGTAGGTGGGGCAGCTTTACAGAGAAGCCCAGGGCTCTCAGTGAACACACTGAGCTGAAGATAAAGCAGCAACATGCCCTTCAACAAAGGCAGCTAAAGGTATCCTGGGCTGGGAAAAGCACTGCCAGCAAAGTGGAGGGAGGTGGTCCTTCCACTCTCCTCAGAACCAGGAATATTGGAAAGACTTCAGCAAAAAGCTACGGCAAGGATGTTTAAGGAACTGGAGCGTTTCTTCTGTGGGGAAAAAGAGAGAGATGGGAGTGTTCAGCCTGGAGATAAGAAGGCTCAGAGGGGATCTCATCAATGTATAGAAATACCCAAAGGGAGGGTGAAAAGAGGACAGGGCAGGCTCTTCCAAGTGATGTCCTGTGACAGGACCAGAGGCAGTGGCACAAACTGAAACAGGAGGTTCTGCCTCAGCACCAGGAAACACTTTTTCACTGTGGGGTGACAGAGCACTGGCATAGGTTGCTCAAGGAGTGAAGTCTCCGTCCTTGGAGATATTCAAAAGTTGCCTGGACATGGTCTTGAACAACTGGTTCTAAAAGACCTTGCTTGAGCAGAGGGGTTGGACCAAATGACCTGCCTGTCCCCTCCAACCTCAGCCATTCTGTGATTCTGTGGTTTGAGCTGCTGGCCAGGAGCTTCTCAAGAGCATTTCATCATTTCAAAGGCTTCAGTATTTGGTGTGTTCAGATATTGCAGATCATCAGTGTAGCTTCCAGTTGGTGGTGCTGATGAGGCATATCATTTGCAGAAGACTGTTCATCTAAAAAAATTTTTTGTTTGATCTCCCAGTTTGGGTTTGATATTATAGTTTAGCTGATCTATGGACTGGCTGATTTGAGTGAGACATTTCTGCCTGGAGAAGAGGAACCAGGGGGGTTACAAGACTCAGCTGTATTCAGCCATAATATCCTGTGAAAGACCCAGCTCTGACCAACAGGTCTGCTCTTCTTGAATGTCAAGGTGCCTCTCAGGCCTCTAGAGCTCAGCCTCTTCCTGACCCTGAAAGTGGCAGAATAAAAAATTACGGCTTTTTCTAAATGTTACTAATTCATGGCACCAGAAAAGATGTGCCTGGTATTGAAATGGGGATATCTGGGCATTATCCTCTTCCTCTGTCACAGGAACACCACAATGGTTTGCACTGAGTTTTCAGTACCAGCCTCAGGAATGCTTCACATGTCACAGAGCTATGGTCCCAGAGTTTCTTCGGACTCGTATCTGCCTTGCTTACCTTAATTCCTCATTTTTGAGATTCTTCTTCCCCATCACAGCACCTGCAACCCTGTCTGTGTTGTTGTATGAAAGTAGAGTTTCCACAGATTAAGAAGGTCCCTCAGGAGAAAGGCACAGCTACAGCAAATTGGCACATATGGGCTGTTTCTAAAGTTGCTTCCAGTAATTTTGCAGCTGTTTACATGGCACCTTGGTTCAGTCCAGAAAGTACCAGTACTAATTCTAGTCCTTGGGAAAAAATAACAAAAGATGTGAGTGATTTGCCAGCTCATGCTTTCTACATCCTAAACCACCTGCTTAAATTCATCAGAGCACTGGCAAGGAGCTTTGTGAATTCAAGCCTTTCTACTGAAAGTCAAACAAAATTGCTAAAGGACTTAAAACCCTGAAAATTTTGACTTTGCAGTCATTATTTTGACTGCCATTTACCATATGTCTACCCTGTTGAGAGAGGATTTCTGTAAGCTTCTGCATCTTGGGTAGAGAATAAGAAATTATTTTGGTTGAAGAGGTTGCAAAGGTGTACACAGGAGGAATTTGTTCTGAGGGTCTGGTCTGAACATCCTCCATTTAAAGGTTCTGTTGACCTGTTTGACTGAGACTCAGAACATACACTGGTGACTTCCCAGTTGTGTACTCAGAGGAGGTAGAAGCAAGAGGACATCATGAATGGTATGGCCAAGGGCAGAAAACAAGCAGGGAGGAGTTCAGCTATTTATTTTCTAATGGGTTTTTTCTAGCTCGCATTTGAGCTAAAATTCTCAGGGAGTCTTCAGCCTGTTGCCAGTGCAGCAGATTTCCAATCCACTGTAGCTATCACATAAGAAAACAAGAACTTCAGGTTGAAAAAGAGTATGAGGAAGCAATTCTGGGTTCCTTGAGAGGCGTAAATGGCAGCTAATCTGAGAGGGACAGCAATGGACTCCCAGCACAGGCTTCTTCTACAAATGCTCACAGATGGCCTCATCCTGAGCCACCTCCCAGCCATGGACAAGCACACACTCCAGTGGGCTGTGCTGGAGAAAGGTTAAATCTATCAGGTCTTTGTGGTGGCCACAGTCTGTCCCCAGCACGAAGGGTCTGCTCAGTGCTGGGGAAAGCTCTGGTCATGGCAGATGTCCTGCAGCCAGGCGGCAGCAGCAGGGGAGGTGGCTGTGGCTGTGGTGGCAGTGGCTGCTTTTCTGCCAGTTGTACATCTTCAGGTCTCTCATCAGCAAAACACCTTCAGTGCCTCAGGATTTGCCCACACGCTCTTCCAGACAGTGGTTACATGGAGCAGAGGTGAGTGGAGCTGTGGCAAACCCAAGGGCCAGGAGGGACAGCAGTCATCATTTGTCCTAGCTGCCTGCAGAGTGTGCCATGGCAGCCAAAACCACCCAGGAGATGTGCTCTGCCCAGCACTGTCACTCACCAGCACAGGCATTCTGTACCCCTGGTTCATGCCTGAGATGTTTGGTTTTCTGAAATTCATTTCCCAGGGAATTTTCTGTAAACGAGAGACAAGTTTCAGTAATGGCAAATTTGTTTACATGTTTTCCCTAGCAGGGAATTCTTTTTGGTATCCCTTTGGTCTGACCAATGTGATTGAAGAGGTTTGTCTTCTTGTCACCCATCGAATTGGTCTGTGTAGATTAGTATAAAAGGGGAGACACATCCCAAAAATAAAGGAGTCATTTCAGCCTTCTGAAGCCAGAGTCTTTGTGCCATTGTGGTGTCCAACAACATCAGCATTCCTTCAGAAAACATCTCTGCCTGGTGCCCTTTGCTCCCCCAAAGATCCCAGTCCCAACCTGTCCCCTCCTTGCACCCAGCTGCTCACCCTGAGTCAAACCAGGGAGTGATTTGGTGATCCTGGGGCAGGTCCTCCCTTATTCCCTGTCAGTTGCCCTGTAGGCAGTTACAGTCCCACGGAAATCAATGTGATAATGAATACTAATTAGTGGCAAGCCACAGTGGGGGAATCTGGCAAAAAGTCTGTCCTTGCCCCAGGAGTGGGAGTTCCTCAGGTCCCTGCCATTGTCATGCAGTTTGGGGGGCCCTCACGAGCTTGTGGGAAGCCAGATTTTGAATATTTACAAGCAGCATAAAAATTGGCCCCAAAAATCACTTTCTCATCAGTTTCACTAAGCCTTAATTATAATGTAAATTGCAGAATTGGAAGGAATTCAGAGACGAGCAACAAATACGACTGAAGGGGTTGGAGGATTGATTTATGAGAAAAGATTAAAAGACCTAAGAATTATGCAGTTTGATTAAATGATGACTGTGGGCCTGATCTTGCAAACTTTTCCCAGAGATGGCTCTCCACATTAAAGAGCAAGCATGATTTAAAAATATCTACCATGTCCTCCAGTGAGAAGTTCTGCAAATCAGTATTCCAACCAAAGACAGAGGGGAGCATTAGTTTTCATCTTTCACCTAAGAAAGTAAAAAAAAATTCTAGTACAAAGCTGAAGATTGTTTTCATTTTTAGAGGGTGTTATACGTGAAAAAAAACCCCACCAGAATTTATTTACATCAGAAAGAAATGGGATGTATATAAACACTTAAGGTCTGAAAATGACCAGTATAACAGGAGTGATAGAAAAATGATGCTTTTCATGTGGTAGCATGTTAAATATCTTTATTTGTACCTTTCTGAACTGATGAATTGCACATTTGCGTGAGTTCTACACAGCTTTTAGTACTTTTGAGAATCTGCTTAAGCTGTAGAAAACATTATAGAGATGTCACAGCACCAAGCATACAAAGCAATTCAAATGACAGAAGAAGCAATAGGAAAATGAGAGATGCAGCACCTCAAAAGGAGAGATGCAACACCAGGTCCTAAACTCTTTTCTTGCCCCATGGCATGGCTGTGTTTGAAAAACCAAGGTGCAGTAGTATATCCCTTACCCAAGCATGCTTTCAATACTGTTTTAATAATCATCACAAAATGAAATAAATAAGATTTATCATGATTGGCAAGTTTTACCTATTGGCAAAATACGTAGTATTTTCCTTAAAGTTGGATTGAAATATTTTACATAGGAAAAAGCAATTTCTTTTTGTTAAATTTGGGAAATATCAGAACCTTAAACTTATTTTTAACGGGTATGGCCATAAAAAACTTCAATAGGATTTTCTCAATTAAAAATGAATCTATTGTTTTATAAAGCAAAAAAACCAATTTGAAGTGTCAGGTGAATCGGAATCAAACCCAACATTGAATCAAAAAGTAATGAAATCAGAAGCTAACCCAAAATTCATATGGATCAAAATTTAGTAAAAGAGAAAAAAACCTCCAAAACAAACCAAGAAAAACTTTGGTGCTTTGGCTTAACCTAAGCAAGATTCCTCTCATTTTTTACCTATCTGTCCATCTCTAAAACCCATCACTCATCAGGCTCTTGCTTTGGGTAGCTAGTGGACATGGATTCAGTGCATGACACTGGCTCTGCAGAATTTGGGGCATGTAAATAATGCCTCCAGTCTTGGCACAGCAACTGAAAATCCCCACACTGCTGGTCCCTAAACCAAACCTGGCCCAGAGAGATCTGCCTGAGTCCATGCTGGGATGGAGAAAGCAAGGTCCCAGCATCTCCAGGAACAACCTCAGTGATTCAACAGATTTGTATTTATGTCAGCAAGCAGAGAAGAGATGCCTATTTCAGAGGCCCCAGAGCAAATAAAAAAACCCTGCATTATCTTTCCCAAAAACCTCACAGCTGCTTATCTGAAGCAGTTCATGACAGTGAAAGAAGTGGATAAATGTGTCATGTAATGCTGCAATGAGGTTTTTAAAGGCAGGCATGATTTCACTTAGGCAAGCAAGGGAAGGGTGAGTCAGCAGATGATTTTGTAAGAGTGATCCACAGCTGGCTCCGGCGTGGTGGCTCCAGCGTGGAGAGCAAGGCAGGCTGGCTGCTGGGCTGGGATGGTGCCAGCTGTGCCCCTGACCTGCCAGGACACAGCCACCAAGGTCAACAGGGAGAGAAGCAACACCTGAGGAAAGCTCCTGAGGGAAGGGAGGCAAATGCCATGGGAGAAAAACACCAAAAAGTCTCTGTAAGCCAGGGTAGGTCCACCATGGTCTTCATCCTCCTTCCCATGGCTGCTTCCTATTCCACCTCCCTGACTCCCACAAAAATTCCTCTTATGGAGGAAGAGGAGGATGAAGAGGAAGAGGGAGAGAAAGGCTCTAGGAGGCCTGGGAGCTGATGCCCCCTTACCAGCTCCTCTTTCACCCATGTCTGAGTCCCCCTTCTCCCATGGGACAAGGCTGATGACCTGCTGATGCCAGCACTTTCCCACCCATCACAGTGCCTGGCTGGAGCCAGCTGCTCCAGAACTGCCTGGGAGCCGTGGCACAGCAGCTCTAGGGAATGTCCAACCCCCAGGCAGTGCTGACACAGTCCCACAGGAGATTCCCACCCAGGAGCCTGCTTGCAGGGAATGTCGCTGTGATATCTGAAGAGTAGGTGAGTTCTGCAGCACCCAGATGAAGGGCAGGCAGGTGTCCTCGCCCACTCTCTGAAGCTGAGGACATCAGGGTCTCCTCCCTCTGTCCCTGTGCTGCAGGAGGCAGCAGGGACAGCCAGGAAGGAGCCATCAGGGTCTCCTGTCACAGGTACAGCACAGCCCCTGCCCTGTGGAGGGCAGTGATGGGAGGAGGAACTGAGAGGCACAACCTCTACAGATCACAGAATTCTACCTGTGCTCTGTAGACCAAAGTTTCATCCAGGATTTTGGTGTTGTTTTTTTGGGTTTTTTTTTTCCCCTGCTCACCATCTCTTATTCGCATTCCTCTGGGATAAATATCCTACCCAAGTGTGTTCTGCCTTACATCTACCAAACACCAACAACACCTCGGCCAGCCCCAGGATACTCATGATGTCACACTAAAACACCTTCAGGGAGAGAATAGGAGGTAATGAATAAGGGATGGTGAGCAAGATAAAAAACTGGATGAAGCTTCAAAACACTGTCGATTTATTCACAAAATTTCAGGGGTTTATCAATCCTAATTTTTATAATAACCTATGCTTTCACATTTTGCCATGACAAATCTGATAGGTTTTCATGCCTTAGATATTGCTGTTCTACACTATATTTCCTCTGGTTATTCCTGCACAGGTTCACACTCACCATTGCATTTCTTTCTCTCTCTCTTTTTTTTTTTTTTTTTTCCCTTTGCAAGAAACTCATAATCAGCCTCCCTGAAAAACTCTGCAGTTCAAGAGTGCCATCTTGAGGCTTCCTACGTATAAGGACCATGTGCTGATTGAACCTCGAGTATTCAGGGAGTTATTTACATTTAAAATATCATTTTAGAAAGGCATGAGCATGTGTACAGAGGGGCAATTCATTTCTGCTGTGTATTACCTGGAGTTAAGGGATCCAGCCAACAGAAATGTCACCCACAGTCAAGATTTTCAAAAGCAAACAACAGTAGTAAGTGCTCTGCTTTGGGATATACTGTTTGAAATGCCTCAGGAGATGCCTGGTGTTCAGACTGTGCTCAGTTCCAGCCTTCTGAAAAATCAATGAACTTGCAAAGTATTTTAAGCCAGGTACTGAAAATGAATAATTATTATTTTTATTTTTTTCCATAAAATCCATGTTTGTATGCTTAATTTAAGTTAAAGGCAAATTCAGAGGGAAAATAAGACTATGGCTTTCAAAACTATTTTAAGTCTACATGGGGAGAATACTGTTTTAGATGCTCCCACACTTTTAAATAAAGAAGAAACCTTCATGGTTTGGAGTATAAGCTATGGGGTGATTATGAAATCTTTCTCCTTCTACAGCATAGTGCAGACACCAGTGATTTATCCCTGCAGGAGAGCAAAGGGGCAGATTGTTACAACAAATCATGCACAGGTTGAGGATTTACCATTGAAAGTGGGATGTTGCTTTTCATTCTTCCTGCTGTAGCTGCCAGGTGGCTTTGGGCTTGGGAAAAGGATGTGTGCCAGCACGTTCACAATGAAGTGCCCCAAGGATGAGGCGCCACAGGAAACCAGAGACCCCCATAAAAATACGCATTGTTAGCACCACAAATAACCTCGTGTTTCCTCGGGATATTTTTCATTTGGAAGGCAAGTAGAAATGTAAACCTTTCTGAAAGGATTGCCCGTGATGTTCATCCCCCAGTTATCGGCACTGTCAAAGTTGCACAAGTATGTTCCTTTTGGTATTTTTAGAAGAGTTTTAGATTGCATTAGATGGGAAGTCATAGAACTGTGAATTTGACTGAAGTCCAGATGAAAAGCAATCTACCTCCAGCTACAGGAAGAAGTCCTGCTTGTTTTCCAGCAGCAGCAGACTGCAGCACAAGGTAATTTTATCCTCAGCATTTAGTACAGCTACGACACATCTCACAAAAGAAATCCAGTATCGGCTCTGATCATCCTTAAACTATCAGGATCTGAGTCATATCCCGGTCTGGAAGGAGGAGTGGGTAAGAAACTAATTTCCCTTTCACAGCAGAGAAAACCACGCATTTAAATTATGATTTTTCTTGCTCGGAAGTCCAAAATACCTTGCCAATAGTTGGTGAAGATGTGTCAGATCCTCTGAACAGGGTGGGAGCACCTTGGGACAGCCCATGGACTGTGTGACCCACACAGATCTCCTTGTGCTGCTGGCCAGGGCAGTGCCAGGATGACTTGGGCTGAAAGAAAGGATTTTTTAGTAGTCCAACAGAGCCTAAATAGGACAGCCACAGTCGAGGGGTTAGAGCAAAACAAGATCTATCTCCACACAGAAAGGCCATTTTGGAGGTGTAGGTTGTGTTAAAGCTATTCACAGAGAATAAATGCCTGATTCTGGGTGTAGCCTGTGTTATTAATTGAGGACTAACACGCTGCTGAGCATGAATGGTGAGGCAGAGTCTGTCTCTGTGTGAGTGAGAGATCGCTGAGGCTGAGCTGGGAGCTGGTTCACTTGGAAACTATGGCTTGGGAATGAGCCAGGTGTCTATTTTGGGTCTCTTCATAGGCTAGAATTGCCTGCAGTCAAGCTGGACTCCTTTCTAGGACAAGCTAAAATGTTGCTCTGTCTTCTAGAGGAGCAAAGAGTAGGAATACTGCAATAACTAAAAAGATTTCAATTTAGTTGGCTCTCAGCTCTAGGGATGTTCAAATAATTTTAAGCCCGCTACTGTAATTTTTTATTATAAATTCCCAGTGACAATTGGGAAGCTAATCAAAAGATTCAAGAAGATTTACACAAAAGTTAATTCCGCAGTCTAATCAGCTACTGAAAGGTTTTGAATGTGGAAGTTTTGACAATTATTTAACCAAATGTTACATTTACATTTGCCAATGAGGGATGGAATTTGAGTACATGGTAATATCCTTTTCAATGTTTCATAAAATTTGCATTAATCAAGGTATTACTAAGTTGTCTTCAAAGTTTTTTGTTTTGCAGTGACTGCAGTGCATCATAACATATCTTACGTGGGCTGTAAAAGGATGACATTTTGTCCTGTCTCATCTTCAAGTTGTATTCTAAGCAAGTATTTTTGCCTGTGTTAGTACAAAATCTAAATGTTCTGGAAAATTGTGATTTTGGAGACTTTTTCCTTTGTCTTATTCTGTACCTTATTAAGACATTTTAGGTACTTGACATTCATATATATGCCTTTCTACAAACATGATTTATAGCTATAAACCAGAAGTAATTAGTGCTACCTTCTAAAATGATTCATACAATTTAAACTTAAAAGGTTTTTTTTTCTATCAAAGTTAATAAACTTTTTTTTTTTTTCTGAAGAGATAAATGGATAAAAGATAAAAGAAGACTTCCTTTACAACCCTTGGCCAAAGACTAACTACTGACAGTGGTTGGGGTGATTTTCCCAGGTTGAGCTCAAAAATGGGACTGAAGGACACACATCAGGAGAAAACCATTTCATTTGAAGAAGAACAGCTTGTATATGTTAAGCCATCACTGCAGTGATTTGGAATGGCAAATGCAGGAACATTCTGTGGATATAGCTGTGAGGTAAGAAAACCATTAGCGGTTTCAGAAGATATTTCTGCCAGGGACATGCAGATCATTTTTTTTTTTTTTTCTATTCCTGCATGTGTAAGAAGTATTTCCAGGAGAACTTAAATAGCATCACTTGCTTGAGAGCAAAGTGTTGGAGCTCATGCAATGAGAAGAGAATATGGAAATTAACAAGTAATAGAAAAGAAAAGTGTTGTTTCAAACACTCTCTCCATGCACTGGGAAACACAGAGCACTTCACCAGTGCTGCCATCAGCAAATGCCAACTGCACATTGTGAAATGCTGGGTACAGCTCTGTGATAAGCTTATGTACATATTTCTCTGCTTTAAGCAAAGAAACTTCAGGAATGGGACCTAAAAGAAGCATTGTCCTTGAATGAACTCTGAAAAAATAAAGCCATATAGAATCTGTATGTAATCCTCTTATCTTTATGCATTTTTTTGGATCCAGTTGTAAAGTGAGATGCTGAGTTATCTGCCTGAAGGTCTAGAGCTAGAGAAACCAACCTCATGAGCCAATAAGTGAGAAAATTGTTAAAAAGAGACAGTGTGAGTGTGTGTGCACATACAAAATGTTACCATGTGAATGATGGTGTATATAAATACATATATGCTACATTGCAGCTGGCTAAATGATTGTTCTGCAGTCAACCCCAAAATTACACAAAAGGGAACTTGGAAGTGTGTGCAGGCTGTGAATTCCTCATGGTGTGAGGAGGCACCATGAGTGTTATGTTCACCTACACCAGTCATCAGCCAAGCCAGCCATGATACAAAGCCAAAAATAATCAGATCAACTCAGACTGAAATTTAAAAAAACCAATTGTAAAGCTGTCTGTATTTAAAAAAAATAAAAATAAAATAAATATGTGGTTCCGTGTGCAACATCAGCTGTCTTGAGGGTATCCAGTGTTTCTGAGTAAAAACACCAGTGCTAGAGCTCTCCAGCCTCACCCCTTGTAGCACAGCTGGTGCCTTCCCCAGCTGGGCACTTTGCACCAATTCATGTCACAAGTGTGGGCGTGATGATGGGGACAACAGCCACGGACCAGGGGAGAGAAGGGAAAAAAACTCTACAGAAGGCTGTGCATGCCTTTTTCCATTGCTGATTTTCCATCTTACCCCGGGGGAAGATGTTCAGTTTTCCTGTTAAAAAGCTGAAGATCCAGATGGGAGCAAGGCTGCTGGCATTCTTAAAGCAGATCCAGTTCTTCTCATTCAGAAACAGTTTTGACAGTGTTAAAACGAAGGGAGGCAGAAGTTTGCTGAACACTTCTTCCATCACTGTGGCCATCAGTGGGGCTGATAGCAATTGTAGGGAATTAGTGCAGAAAAAAGCAGCTGCAAATAAAGGCACAGCCTCAAGCTATAAAAGTGACTCCTGAGTGTTATTTTTCCTCTGGAGTGGACTGCCCAGTCACCCAGGAAACCAAGTTTGGCTACATCCTCTTGTTGCCTTTCATGTAATGTGTCAATAACTATTTATAATTGTTTTTTCCTTCACATACAGTCAGAATACGCATTAACTCCAGGCAGAAGCTTTTTCTTTTTAAAGTCAGTGGAAACACAGGTTTCAATTTCCTCCCTGTTTCTGATTTATGATTAATACACATCTCCTTTGCAACGGCTCCTATGCTGTCACTTTTGAACAGAAAAGCACTAGGGAACTTCCAACTTTGAAATTAATTACAGGAATAAAGGCTTCTCTGCCTATTTTCTAATTATCCCTTCCTTTGTTAATGCCAAATAATGCCTTTAGCATCTTCCTGGAAAAAGTCTCATTGATCGCACTCTGTGATTATAGTGCTTTTATCTCCCATCTGTGCTGTGAAAGCTACAGGCCTTCCATTTCCAAAGCAAAAAACCTCCATGATTAAAATCATTAGTACAAACAATAAAATAAAATAAAGAAATCTGTACAGGTACATAATGCAAGCCGTACACAAGGCAGCCTTATCTAGTCATGGATGAAGGAGGGGGGAAAAAAAAAGACATAACTCCGTGATTGAAGGACAAATTAGACTTTAAATTAACCTAAGAAATTTTGCAGACTCCCAAGAGTCCCCCGGTGAGATGGCTGAACAATTGTCACATCCCAGCCAACACTGAGCTCTGGAGTGAAGCAGTTGTGCTGCTGCACTGCTCACATTTGCTCTTTGTCCACCTCTCACAGGTCAAGGTGTCATGCCCATCCATTCTGGCCTGCCCCAAAAATTTGGGAGAGCAAGGAGGATCCCAGAGATGGAGATGGAATTGAGGTGGATGATAACCTGAGACCAGAGCCAGGAAGAAGGAAAGCCTTACCAAGCTCAGGGATCAGGACAGGAGCACCCCAGGGTGTCAGCCCCACGAGGTAGCAGCAGCCCCACGTTCTGTCTGTCCACCTTGCCCTGCCCAGCACAGGGAACCAGCAGGGATGGAGTGATTGTGATGCCTTAAGTTTTAGCTTTCCTGTTTTTCAGATTCTGTGCTGCCTAGGGGTGCAGTTCTGAGCCTCATATTAAGGTGTTAGCTCTCTTCACAGAGTAGGGAGACAAAACAAATCCTGTTACAGCTTGAGACCAAGGACAATGGTTACAAGTTTTCAGGCCCAAAAGCACAAACAATGGTGGACTGAAGAGAGAATATAAGAAGGTTGGGAGTTCATAATCTGAAGCTGTAATTGGACAATTAATCCCAATATGCAAATGGACCAAAACTTATAAAAGTGCGAGACCTCGTGAGCGGTCATTCATTTGTGACCATTTTGGGTCCACCTTGGGTGTAGCCCTGGGCAGGCTCTTGTCCTGCCCAAGGTGTATTCTAAAGGCCTTTCAATAAATATCTACTTTATTCTCCAGTCTCTGTTTCAAGTCAGCCTTCACGAAACATCAATTGTGATTTTACAAGTTATTCAATCTCCACCCAGCTTTGCCAGGTGTCTCTGGGAGGAGGTTTTCATGTACAGTGACTTTTGACCAGAGTCCAGAGCAGGGAGTTTCCCAGTGTGACATCTCCCTGCACCCATGGCAAGCACCTGGTGGCTGCTGCTGCACTTCCCCATGGGATGTTCCCTCCTGATGGGAGCGGGCTGTGCTCTGGGAGCAGTCACTTCGCAGGAAGAGCAGAGGACAGCCTGTGCCTGCTTGGAACGCCTCCGCCCCTCCTGCCACACCTTGTTCTGTGCCCACCTGCCACAGCCTCCTGGGGACACCAGGGCAGGGCCAGCAGCAGGGCTGGGTGGGCTGGAAGAGCTGGATTTCCAGGACAGAGCTGCAGGGTTCTGCCAACATGATGAAACTCAGAAGAACTCACGCATGTCATTTTTTTTCTGCATGCGCCTCATGTCAGACCTTGTTCTCTTTTTTTTTTTTTTTTTTTTTTTTTTTTTTTGTCTCAGTTTTGGCTCCTCAGCTCGTTGTTCTCTAGCTTGTTCTCATGATCCTTTGAGTTGTGCCATGGTGCTTTGAGCTGCTTGCAGAGGAGCTGGCAGATAGCTCCAGATTTTCCTCCCAGTGTGATTTAACTGCGGAGAGCCGAGGGGATGACGTTTGTGCAGGTTGGTGACCTGGAGGCCTGGAAGCACTGCTGCAAGCCTGGGGGATGATGAACTGTTGTGTAATGGAGAGTCCAAAAAGTACAAAAAAAGCTGAATTACAAACACCTGGGGAGCAGTGGTTCTCTCAGCTCCAACTCCCATATCCCCCCTTGAAAATGTGAGTTGGCTTTCCATATTTCTTTTTTTTTTTTTTTTTTTTTTTTTTTTGCCATTACAGAAATGGCTAAAGATTTTCCAGAGGAAATATTAGTGAAATGTCATGGAGGGTCTGAAGTAACACAGCCCTGGGTTCCCCCCCTCAAACAGGATCCCAACAGCTCAAAAGCAGCTTCAAAGAAATCACATCATAGCAGCAACAGCAGCAATAAATGTCTGATAGAGCAATTGGAGAAAGTTCCATGAATTTTAAGACAATGTGTGCTGTAAAAAAAAAAAAAAAAAAAAAAAGGAAAAAAACTCCCATGTGTTTAAGTGTTCGTTATGCAAAAAAAGTCTATCTTTTTTGGCAATTTCTTGAAGGGCTTGATGTTTCTTGGGTTTTCTTCAAAGAAGATCCACAGAAACCAGTCAGAAAATGAGCACATTCCTTGTAATACCTAAAATTAACAACTGTGAGGCCCCAGTCTAGACCTGATTCACTTCTTTAAAATTAAGTTGGCCTGCACTTTTCATTTATTTACTCACCTAGCAGCCCAAGGGAATATTCTTCGTGTGTGAAGCAAAGCACGTGCCCTTGCAAGAGCAGATTTTATGTCCCTAAAAGCAAAAATGTAAGGCTGCAAATGAAGGAATGCCTCATTAGAATTGCATTTACTTCACCACAAATGCCAGCCAAGAATTTTTTTTTTATCATATACCCACACTTATGGCTTCCAGATATATTCTGCTACCAAAAAAGGGGCCACAAGTGGCCTGTGATATGATCCCTTGTCTAAGGGTGTCTTTGCAGCTCATTAAAGAGTTGCCTAAGGAGCATGTAAGCAAAGGGGTTGTGGGGAAAGAGAGAGGTGGAGGATAGCTGGCAATGATCCCAATTCAAGAGGAATTCCAAGAAAAATGGGGCTCAGGATGGGATTCTCATCTCTGTCTTCACACAACTTCTCAGGAAGAAACTCTCTTCCCCATAGACACTTCCATCACAGCAACAGCTAAGGATCAAAAGCCAACCTTGAAACAGCTTTCTATTAAAGTTTGTTTAAATAAAATGAGCTTTGGATGAAATTTTGGTTCTTGAAATTACAACAGGTTTTTGGGGTTTTTTTCTGGTTGGATTCGGTTCTGCTTTCCCATCCACATTTTGCTATAAGCAAAGTTATGGCCAACTCCTTTTATCTCAGTGAAATTTTGCTTTCATGGATTTGGGAAAAAAAAAGAAAGTGGGGTGTTTGTTGTAAAACACTGTCAGGAATTCCCCCAGATAATACTCCTTTGCTTCTCTCTCCATGGGCTGAAACAGAAAGTTTTGCTTTTGGAACGGGAATAGTTTGCATATTGCAGCTGGGAAAAGCACATCTCTTTCTGAACTCTGGGAGGCAAAGGCAGCCTAAGGAGGCACTTGCATGGCTGCATTGCAAGGAGATGTTAGCCTGGGCTCCACAGACTGCTGTGACTATCCATGCCAAGAGGAAAATGTATTTTATTTACAACGTGCAGAAAAGTTGCAGAATGTTTCTGAAGATTGGTGGCTGCCCTGTGAATTCACTCTCTACAGAGTTCAACAAGCAGTCAGCTGCTGAAAGAGCCCCTGAAAGTTTTCATTGAGTTGCTGGCTGCCTCCCCTCACCAGCTATCTTCCTGACTGAGGTTAGATAAGGACAAGCTTTTAAAACTCTACTATCTTAAAACAAGTTACCTTATTTTTTGCTGATTTGGCATCTATTTCCATGGAAACAGGAGCAAGAACTAGAAGCCAGCAGCTGAAGTTGGCTACACCACTGCTCTTGGCTTGTTCTACTTCCATTTCCATGGAAACTGATGCAAAATCACTGCAAACAAGGCAAAGTTTGCTTTTTTTTTTTAATTAACCCTTTCTTGATTTTCCACTTCCAGATTAATTTGTTGCCAGAAAAGCAGACACAAAGTCACTAGAAATGCAAGGAGGAGCAGCAGAGATGCCTCCACGAGCCTGTGCAGGTGTTTGCGTGCGAATATGTGTGTGCACTTCCTTTCCTAACAGGAATCTTCAAAGTAATCTCCAATTTACTTTGAGGATGCTAAAGAAAAAGAAGTGTGTGATGTAAGGGAGGGTAACATGCATGAATGTCCCCCGTGGAGGTTAAAGGCAGAAATAATAAAGTGGCAACGGAGGGAAGAAGTTTGATGAAAAGAAATGACACTTCTTGCCTACGGCTGTCTTCGTTTTCCAGAGTATTTCTCCTCTGAAGATAAGTATGGTCTTCTTTTTGGCTAAAAACCCATTGGAACTCAGATTTTGGCATCCTTTTTCCTTTTTTTTTTCTTTTCCCCCCCCTCCTGATCTGGCAGTGTGCTAAAGCACAGAGAGCACATGCCACAGTCTTTCAGAGGCCCTGGGTAACATGTGAAATTTGATGTGGAGCCAGAGCACTTCAGGCTGTGTTACAGAGCTTGGGCAGCCTGGGATTGACCATGGAGCAGGAGATATGGGGGTTTTCTTTGAGTTCATGGCTGGACATCATCTGAGATTAACTCATGTTTAAGGAATTGATTCACTTACCCTGCCTCGTTAGCAGGGATTTTGCTGCCTATCCAAAAATATCTTCATCCAGACATGCAAAGCTCAATGTAATAAAGCATTGAATCATCTACCTGAGTCCTCCAAAAGCCAAAACAAATGTAATTTATTTATTTATTTAAATGTATGGCTATGCTCTGCTGCTTCACACTGCTGGACAGATGTTTACATGCAGAAAAAGTTTTCCAAATACTGAATCTTCTTAGACCTGGGGGGCTTTTGAGGACTCTCCTGCAATTGATTGTTATTTCTTCTAAAATGCAAGGGGGAGGCTGGTGAGAGAAAATGGCTAAAGAGAATGGAGGTGGCCTAGGTCACACATCTAGTTATTAAAATATTAAAATACTATATTTATAGCCAGAAGAGAATAGAAGCCATGGTTTTAAGAGAAATGGAAAAAAAAAATACAAAGAAAATCAATACTTTTCGTGTCTTGATTCATTTTTTCTTCCAATTAATACACTTGCCAGTTTTAAAGAAGATCTTCACATCTGCACTGGACACAGCAGAACCTGGTCTGGTATCAGCTCTGATCCCACCTGAACAGGAATTGATGTCTGAATATCAAAAATAGTTTATGAATATGGAAAATTGTCACCTGCAAATGTCAGCTGCATTCTTACTAAAAGCATTCAAGACTACAGGGCACATATTCCCTTTTGTATGTGGGAAAAACAAAGGTCACTGTCTAAAGTGTACCAGTACTGTTAAAATTCATACTGAAATTCCCTAATCATAGCACTGGGTATTGGTCAAAACCACTCCCAAGGTTACTCAAAGCACTCTCCACATCTTTCCCCCAAATTATTTCTCCTTCCATCCAGACAGCTGGAATGACACAGCTGATTAAAAGAGAGATTCCAGTGTGATGGATAGAAAAAAAATGGGACCAAACCATGGGTATCTAGAAAGAAAGTTGTAGTTTGACAAATTTATGGCTCAGCAGTCTGCCACTGGATCAAATATCTGTCCTGTTTTATTCTTTCAGGGCATTATTTTTTTAAAGGTATTCCGTTTACCAAGTAACTATTTCAGAAGGAATCTTTTCATACCCATATTTCAAAAGTTTTTCACTTTGGTCTTGGAAAGCAGGCTGGTTGTTTTAACAACTCTGCTTCATTGGACAACCTGATCCAAAGGGTCTCCCTGCCATGCCATTTTTATTTTAGAAGACCATGTTTTTATCCTGCTTCTGTCACACAGAGGAAGGTGACAGAAAATCAGAATGACACCAGAAAGTCTGCATTGTTTTTTAATCCTTTTAACTGCTGGGAGGCTGAACCAATAGCACATATCCAAGGAAAATATTGTGGGTACGTCTTTCCCCTCTGAAAAATTGTATGATGTGAAAACATTTTTTGTTTTTTTTTGATAGGAAGATATTTTTATTTCTTTATTTGTTTAGCCTAGGAAGTGATGCCTTGTTTCCTTGTTTCAGTATCACAAAAAAAAAAAAACCCGAGGCAGGCACTGGTGTTGCAGTTGCAGTCACATGGACTTGGACTGGACCTAAGGAGCTGTGTGGTTGTACCAGTGGTCAAGGAGCCCATGCAAAGTCACCACCAAGGACAGATTTGCTCCCTTCCCAAGCCTTCCCTCTTTGCCTCATGCTTTGTGCAGGGAGTGACCAGCACACCCCGTCCTGGTGTGCAGCCAATTTTCTTTTCACTGTCATTGCCCCTTAGGCTCGAGATCCCTGCATCTCATTTTCTGTCTGTGGATACTGATGCACCAAAACCCGGGATCCTCTTCCACAGTCTCTGCTCCTTGGCATGGTCTCCCATAAATGCTGCAAACACCAGAGCAGCTGATAGCATTCAGTGGCCTTTTGTACTGACATTTCAGCCTCTCACAAACTAGAACTGGCCTTATCTGTTGGCTGCAGTGCCTGAGGCTTTTCTTCTCACTGGCTTTTTCTCCCAGCTGCCTACCAGTATGTAAAGATTTCCCAAAGAACAACAGGTTTCCTCTTCTGCAGCAGAAGAATGGAGTCAGGGAGAATCCAAAAATACTGCAGATACAGAACAATACCTTTTTTATATATAATTAACATGCTAGGTTATTGATGCTTCAGATTAATTACATCCAAGATTATCAAAAAATAGAAATTATTCCCTGGTGAGGGGGGAAAGAAAAAGTCAAATTTGTATCCCTCTTTTAGTATTTTTATTGATTCAAAATGTAGAAAAATCCATATGCACGCTACATCAAACGTTCTCAACGAGAATTGAAGTGCAAACATTCTCTGCCAGCTCAGCTGTGGTGTTTCACACCATCCACACCTCAGTGGCCCCTTTTTCTGTCTGTATTTGTAGTCTGGGCAGTGGGGTTTGTTTGCCTGAGTTTTTTTCTCCTCTTCTTCCTTTCTTTTTCATCTTTCAGAAAAAGAAACAGGGAAAGAAATGGGGTGGGGAGAACAAGACTGTAACAGAAGATGTCCATTAAAAATCCAACTGGAGCAAACATTTTCTGTTGCAGATCTCTTCAAAACAGATGTTTCTTTCATAATCATGCAGTCGGGAGGAAAACAGAGAAAAAGGAAGTGATCGCATCCTCCCAAGTGCTGTGAGTTCTGTAGCATTCAAAGAGTCACATTTTTCGTTGTGAAGGAATTGAAAATGTGTCAAGCTGCTCTAGCCATTAATCCACACATCCAGCCTGAACTGGGATTGAAGTGATAAGCAGTTTGATACCAAGCCTGTACTGATTATTTGGCAATAGTTTAATGATTATCTTGGATGTGATTAATGAAAAATACCATGAAGAACAATCATGGTTGCACCACACCCTGAGCTGATTTCCACCCTGTCCTGTGAAGCCGCTCTGTGTGGCAGCCAAGGTCTTATCCGGGCCCTGCAGGCAGCATGACCCAGGCTGGGATTACTGAGCACCTCAGGAAGAGCAGGAGCCTCTCCTCTTCCAGCAGAACTTTGATTTTTCCTGTCTGTGGTTTCCTTTCTGTGTGTGGCAGTGAGGTGCAGCCCTCCTGCAATACCCTGTTGCTCAGCAACCCCATCCTTGCTGAGCAGGCTCTCCTGCAAACCTGGGCTGAAGAGGAAGATGGGATGATGTTTAGACTGGCCAAGCAGCAAAATCCCCATGAGCAGGTGTAGGTCCATAACAGCAAAGACCCTGGTGTCAATGTTAGCTGGGGAGAAGCAGCACTGCAGCTCCTGCATCTGGGATGTTTTGAAATGCTTATTGGTGATTATCCCAGACTATTTTAGTAATTTTAACTAATTTAAAAGGTCTCCTGTTCTGCAAAGTCATTTCCAGTGTCCCAGTTTGATCCAGAGCATGGAACTGGCACCATTTTTCTCTGAGTGAACCAGCCAGCAGCACCAATGAGATGGGGAGAGGGAGGCTGCAAGGCTCTGCTGACATGAAACCCATCCCAGGGGCAGCTGGCATTGGTCAGGGAAGGTGGGCAATAGACTGGGGTGGAAACAGGCAGTGGGGAACAGCTGGATAGCATTAAGGGATTGGGTGGAAACTGGGAGGTGGGTTAAGTAAAAGGTGTATCTCATTCCATGAATACTTGGGAAAAATCAGCTTGTCTTCTGATCTCCTCCAGAGCTGGCAGCAAGGGAGGGCAGCTCCTCTCTCACCACACTGAGGAGCTGATCACAGCCATATCCACACAAACCTGCAAGGACTGGGTGGTTTTGGGGACCCAGGAGCTGCACTGCCCACATGGTCATGACCAGAAGTGTGTTTCCACACCCCTCATGGCATGTGGGGAAAGGGAGGATCAGGGAACAGAGGCTAGATAAAAACTTTAACCTCTGTTGGTAGAAACCACTCCAAAAGCTTTTCTGCAACTGGTCTGACTTCAATAGGTCAGTACATTCCTACTGATCCTTTTTAGAAATTTTTAGAAGTTAGAACTTTTAGACACCATGGTTAATGGTGTTGCATAGGAGTCTCTTGTTGCAAGTTTTGTGAAGGTCCCATGGGGTTGTCTGGGCTAGCCCTTCGTTCCAGCAGACACCACAGAGATCCCTGCCTTGGAAATCCCACATCCTGGCACAAGGAGAAGATCTACAAGGCTTCTGCAGACCTGGCTGTTCCCCAGATGACCACAATAGCTCTGTGCCATGTCACCAGAAGGAAAGGAAAGCAAATAAAGGCTTGCAAACATTACTTGCTGAACGACCTTAGAAAAGAGAGGCAGCTTTCAGAAGTGCAGCCACTCTCACAACACTCACCAAGCTGTGGTTTCTCACCTGCTGCTCTGGCTAGTTCAAATAGACATCTACTCATTTTTAAGCTTCAGTTTTTCAGAGCATGAATGAGCGTTTCCTGCTCACATCATCTGTGCTCAGGGTCTGCCCAGCCTGAGCAGAAATGTTTGAGGGAAAGAGGGAGCTCAGACCCTGGGGGTAAATGCAAATTCCAGCAGCAAGCTTGAAGTGGACATGATGGACCAGCTCCCATTCTTTGAATAAAAAGTTGCTTTTAGAACACTTCAAGGTAACACAGGTGTGATAGACTGTACAAAAGCACACTTACAAGTGCTGTTCCTAGTGAGACATAAACATTGCCTTACATGTGCCTGAACTACACAAAAGTGCAAGAACAACACAGGCATCGAGGCAAAATTAATAGCACAGAAACCCTGCTGCCCCTGCATTGGGTTTTGTGCCAGACCCCGGGGTTTGCCATGAGAAAGGCTCAGTTACCACCCCCAGAGGCTGAAGCCCTCCCTTTTCTGTGGGGCAGCACAAGATGGGACACCATGGGAACCTGGGTGTGTCTGCCCTTAAAATTACAACAGAGGACTGAAGACAGAAGGAAGGCAACTGAATTAGTGAAGAAACTGAAGGATACATGGTTTATGTATTACATAATGAAGATGAAGACAGATTGCTGGTGTGTAATTTTGGTACCATCCAGGGAAGAGCCGGGCAGGGAACAATGTGGGCATGGCCAAATTTGCAGAGCTACTGGCAGGAAACAGTGGGCAGGGCTGATTCCTGCAGAGGGGAGAGGAGCAATGTACCAACAATAGAAAAGGCCAGGGATAAACTTCTGGAAGTGGGACACAGCTAGTATTTGTTTAGCTCTGGTTCTGTCTGTGTCCACCAGCATATTTCAAAGAGCTTTATGTTGGAGCATTAGGCCAAATGCTCTGATGGCTCAATGCAGATTTGTGCGCTCAATGCACTTGCTGGTGTATTAGTATTGCCCAGCCCCTCTGCTTTGCAGCTTCTGCAGGGCTCATTATATCCCCCTTTCTTCTCAGCAGGGCTCATTATCCTCCTCTGTCGTGCTGTACCCTCTAGGCAAACCCTAAATGTCACCATCTCCGTGTTGTGCATAGGGATGCACCAGGAGGTGAAGCAACCTCACATGAGGGTGTGGAGCCAAGGAGAGACCCTGGGTCTCCCAAATGCCACAACTAATGAGTCTCTATGCTTTAAATAGTTGCCTTGTCCTGTTAGGATCACCCAGCAGCCCTTCAGAGAGTGAGGGGGAACCACAGAGCCCAACACACACCCCTGTGGGTCTCAGATCCCTTAGTCTCATCAGGTTAAATGCCAGAGGGGATAATAAAGGATGGCTACAGTGCACCTTTTCTTCCACTAAAAATGTGCTAGGAAATGGCTTGGCCACTTGGTGTGAGTAGTCCAGCTGGGGAGATAAGAAGTCTCCAAAGCCTCAGTCTGCTCCTCACTGCTCCCATGGTGAGATATGGCCCAGGAGAGTCCCCTGTGTCAATGAAAACACGACAGCTGGGGACAGTGCTCAGCCCAGTGCCACCACGGCAACATGTGCTGCCTGCAGCCAGAGTATCACTTGCTCCTTCAAGGTGTGCTTTCCTGACCCTGGGCATCAGCCTGCCAGATCTCCTGGCATTGTCCTGTGCCCAGCGCCCAGGTCAGGATGGGTAGCTACCAGTTTCCATAACTTCCAAGTCTAGGTCCTAACAAGAACAGCTTTTGGTGTGATCACAGTCACCTCCAAGTCTATTTGAAACCTCTGACGTTCTCCTGAGTTCACCCCCATCCCTTTCTCTAGCTTCTTTCCAGTGCCAGGACCACCAAGAAAAGACATTCCAAAGTGCACAAGTCTTGCTGAAGACCTCATTTTCCAAGAGGGTCGTAGAGGTCAGGCTGCTCTGTCAGCTGGGAGTTTTGGGAAAGCTGCAGGCTATCCTGCTTTCTGTGGCACGAAACACTGTGGTGCAATCACTGCTAAACAGTGCTCTTTTCAAGAAACAGAACAGTGATGATTCCACCTGACAGCCTTCCCAGTGCTTTTATGAGAAGGGCAAACTGAGCCAAGGCAGCACCTGAGAAGTCGTGTCATGCACCATCACAAATCTCCAGGAGTAAAGCAACACCAAAGGTCTGGCTTTGGGTAAAATGTGCATTTCTGCCACGCTACTACTCCTACCAAATCAGGTTTGTTTTTTTACTAAGTGTCCCACATGTGCCCTTTTCTCCAGCGACAGGATATCCTTCATTTGTCTGCACCAAGAGCAGATGAGCACTTCTTCGTGCTGTTTTCCAAGTCTGCTGATGGGAGGGTCAGCAGGGGCCAAAGCAGCTGCAACAAGGAAAGGAAAGATAACCATAGCAACCCAAGTTATCTGCATCCTCCATGTATTTCCTTCTCCCCACCCTACAGCAGAGCTTTCCCACCCAAATCTCAAGCCAATAGAGCCAGTGACCAGCTGGCAGGATGGGGACTGCAGCAGTGTCTCCTGCACCCAGAGTGTCTTGCTGTGTTTCGGGGCTCACCACTGCAGGCTGAAGTCATCCAAAAGAGACCGAAATCCTAGAGAGGGACAGCTTGAGAAAAAAACCAAAGCTCTCCACTACTGTAGATGGGGCGCTGGATATGCTACCTTTGCTCCAGAGTTGCAGATGCATTGATGCTGCTCCTGGTCTTGGCTGTGGGCTGTGACCCTTCCTCAGCAGCAGCAGCTTCTCCGTCTGTGCCCCACGTCAAACCCAGCTACAGTTTTGGCCGGACTTTCCTGGGACTTGATAAATGCAACGCCTGCATTGGGACATCCATATGCAAGAAGTTCTTTAAAGAGGAGATAAGGTCAGAAACTCAGCAGAGTAATTTTTAAAGTGTTCTGTGTAGTAATTTGAAAGTTGCCTGTTAGAATTTCCAAGTACTTTCATGACAACAATTCGGAGAGCAACTTAGCACCCAGTTGCCATTACAGTGCTTGGTGTTTTAATTAGTGCCTGTAAGCTGATGCTTTGTCTCTTTTCTTTTAAATCATGCAAACATGATCAGACTTCAGCCCTGAACTATAACTTGAAAGCAGGAGTAAAAGGCACAAATTTCTGCCTAGAAAGTGGCTCTGAAAAAATTCAAGGCAGCAATGGGGGAAGGGAAGGGGGAAGGAAGAAATCAGCTTGTTTAGATTTACTGGAAATATTTTATTGTGAGCAATTGACTAAAGGCAAAAAGGGTTTAGCTTTGCAGGCTCCCAACAGAGTATATTAACTACCAAATGCATAAACATGCTGTATAATTTTGTACCAGGTGCAACAACGTGAATGTGCAGAATTTCACGTGCGTTTTAACTAAGATCAAAAGGGATCTAAACCTGCCTGAGGCATGAGGACTTCTGCACATGAGGTTACCCACACGCCTGAAAAGAGCACGCAGCTAAACTGCTGGTGTGTTTTGGGGAGATTTGTGTGAGAACTTGAAGGCAGAAATTGCGTCTGCCTCGCTGCTGATGAGGCACACACTGTCCAAGTGGTCATCAGACCAATCCAATCATTTTTAGGCTCAAAAGCAGAGCGTATCTGATGACAGCAGGGAAAATGTTGCTGCTTGTAATTGAGGAGAAAGTTAAAGGCAGTGCTTGGCAGAGGAAGGGTTTATTGGGTCTGATATGATTTATAGAGCCATATGCACTTTCTTTTATAGATATAAAAGCCTGGGGGAGAAGAAATTATTATAGTAAAATTGTATTTTTAATGCTATAATGTAAGTAGCATAGTATTAGACAAATCACCATTTTTATCTTAAACTATCCTATAAAACGTGGCATAGTAAAACCATAATGGTTTGTCTGGGATGGACTCGGAATACCAGACATCCATCCTTCCACTGCTGCTGAAAAGGCAGCTCGTGGCTATGCTGAGCCAGAGCACTCCTTGCTGTTGCACATTGAGGGTCCCAGTCCTTGTCACTTTTTTGTCACAGGATTTCTAATGTCCACAGTGCCAGAGTGAGCAGTAAGTGAGGTGCACAGGGCTGAGTTTCTCCCAGCCCAGCCTGGATTCCTGTCCCAAAATGCAGCATGGATTTGCAATCAGCCCAGGATGTTCAGCTGGCTGAGGGGCTGCAGTGGGTCTGCAGGGGCCAGGGGTGCATTCAGGGCAGGGTCTGCCCTGCATTTCATTCCCTGCAGCAGGATAAATGCTGGCTCCTGCCCCCTGCCCCAGTCTGCTCCGGCCCCTTCACCACTCACCTGTGCAGGGTTTTTAGGGACCTGCTGCCAGGTACAAAGCAGCTCCCTTTTGGTTACTCCCACCTGGCCAGTGGGGAGTCTGGAGCCACGCAGGTTCCCTCAGCCCTGCCAAAAACATCAGAAGTGCCTCTGGCCGTGGGGTTCCATCTGCAGAGTGCACTGGCTGTGGGAGAGAGGTGCTACGTGAGCCCAGGCAGGAGGGCCCCACGCTGGATTCCCTCCAGGGGACAGCGGGAATGGGGTGCAGGCATCCACTCCTACTGGGGTCCAGGAGTGCAGAGCCACAGACGTGTGGGAGCACAATTCTTCTGCCTCAGGGGAGACAGAGGGGCTCCCCAAGCCAGACACTTCTTTTTCTCTCCCACCAGCCTGCAGCTGCCTTCCCACAGATAAGTGATAATGTGAAGTTCTGCACTGAGTGCTTCGGAAAGGGGAACTTAAAAATCTTCTCCTGAGCAGTCACTCAGGTTCAGGGTTTCCTTTGCATGGGTAAAACTTGTTCTCCCACTTGATTTCTTGAAAAACTGGGATTATTTTTTGGCAAGTGGGAGCTTAAACTAGGGAAATTTCAGTGGTGCTTACGCTCTTTGATCCACCCTCATGTACCTTTTCACATGTTCACAGAGGTGGATGGCACTTGGGTTTCTCTGTGTTAATTCACATTAGAACATGCTTCGTTAATTCTCCTTCGTTTCTGGGAGCTCTGACATGCATTCACAGTGAGGAGATGTGGGTTTTGTTCCCAGAACGGCTGGTGACTCATCTTGTGTTTTAATGTTCTATACTTCCCTTATCTTTGCCCAACTTTATCCATCTGTAAATGAGAATACCAAGCCTGTCTACCAACTGTACTGAGAGCAGAGTGCAGTGAAAGTTTTTGTAAAATGTTAGATTTTCAAGGCACCGCAGAACTGAGCTGACCAAAACTATTCAAAGATTTGTGCCAGTGCTGATCCTGAGCCTTGTCCAAAAATAATGGGAAAGAAGGCTGAAAATGCTGGAATGCTTCAATTAGATGGGGGATTATAGGGTAATTTTTTTTTAAGACTTAACTTACTTAATTTTAAAAAAAATTATGAAATTCCAAATGCAAGGAAAATTATTTTGGCTGAAACAAAGTATTTCATTCAAGAAAATAAAGAATGCAAAACAAGTTTGGGGTTCTTCAGCTTTTAGTTCTGGGTTGATCTAAAAAATCTGTAATCTGTGACTCACTAACTCACATAGATCTTACCGAAGGTCTTAGAGCATTTTCAGGCCCTTGGCTAAAAAGCTCTGTACGAGAGGGAGTTGTTACAGCACAACGTGGTGATGATGAATCTTGAAAGTATCCAGCAAATGTGCCAGGCCAGCGCTCTGCTGCCCAGAAATGATGCCAAATACAGACTTGCTGCAGCCCATGCCAGGTTCCCAGGCCAGGGTGGCTCTCCCTACAGAGGTCTGCAGTGGGAATCACTCCATCCTGCCTCAAATGAACACTCAGCCCTGGATTTCACACAGCCGTGTGTTGCTTGCATGCGGGAGGCAGCACTTTCCTGCTCTCTGCCTGATATGAGCTCCCCTGAACACACAGCCCTGGGTCAAGTCACAAGGCAAATTTGTGAGAAAGAGAGAGAGAGAAAGAGAGAAAAAGAGAGAGAGAGAAAGTGAGAAAGAGAGAGAAAAAGAGAGAAAGAGAGAGAGAGAGAGAGAGAGAAAGAGAGAGAGAGAGAAAGAGAGAGAGAGAGAAAGAGAGAAAGAGAAAGAGAGAAGGAAAGAAAGAGAGAAAGAAAGAGAGAGAAAGAAAGAAAGAAAGAAAGAAAGAAAGAAAGAAAGAAAGAAAGAAAGAAAGAAAGAAAGAAAGAAAGAAAGAAAGAAAGAAAGAAAGAAAGAAAGAAAGAAAGAAAGAAAGAAAGAAAGAAAAGAAAGAAAGAAAGAAAAAGAAAAACCCAGCCCAGAGCCATCTCTTCCCAGTACGTGCCTGGCACGCTGTGCCCGCTTTGCAGATTAGGCACTGGGAGGAGTTCTGATGCACAACAATCACAGTGAGGAGCAGCAATTATTCTCTTTTCTTTAATCCTCTCTCAAAACCAGACCAAAAAAAAAAAAAAAAACAAAAAAAAAAAAAAAAAAAAAAACAAAAAACAAACCAACCCGCAAAAACAAAAATCCCAAACCCAAACAAAGTGTTTATTATCATGTCAGGTGCATTAATTGTAGAGAATCTTCAATTTCATACAGGGCAAAACACTCAAACCACTGAAATGGTTCACACAATGCTCCCCCACTTCTGGTCAGACTTCATGGTAAATTTTTGGAAGGAGGCACATGGCAGGAGTTGAAAGCCAAAGCAGGGGAAGCACCAGTGTTTCACCCGCCTTGGGCACCTGTGCCTGGCGCAGAGCTCAGCTGAGCAGGGTGTGTGGTGGGGAAAGGGAGTGGGGTGCTGCCTTCAGGAGGGATCATCTGATCAGTCTCTGATTGCAGATGGTGGCTCGTGTCACTGAGTCAGTTATTTGCCTGAAATCGTAGAAAATTAATCCTCCCCAAATTTCTCTGCGCCAATTACCCAAATGGAATTCGAAAGGAAAGACCAGCTTCAGCTTTCAGATTTGTTAAATATCTCGTAAGCTGTCTGAAACTCCAGCTAGGCTAATCCTGCAGGGAACCTCTTGCCTCTCCTGTTTCACTTCTGAGCTACCGGCTTTAATTTATGGCGAGATTGAATTAGGACGTGCTTTCCTATGCACTCGGACAAGGAGCTCAGGGCAGGAGGGTTCAGAGGCAGCGAGGGCAGGATGTTGGCCAAGCCAAAGGTCAGAGCTGGGCCATTTTCCAAGAGCAGGTTACAGACACCCTCCCAGAACAGGCTCCGTGCTCCCCAGCTCCGGCGTGTGCGTGTGGGCAGGGCTGAGGGGGCTGCTGAAACAAAAAAAAAATTACCTAATTACCCAGCCCATATGCTCCCCTCCTGTGCCTGTGTAGGGGGAGCAAATTAGTGCAAGATCTCCATGGCTACAGAGGCTCTGCACGCCCAGGGCACACACACCCTGTCCCCTCATCACACCCCAAACCCTGCTGCTGTCAGGGAGGTCACTCATCCCGGCTGCTGAAATACAGTCAGGGATGCTGGGGAGACAGGTAGACCCCTACATGGACAAAAGCCACCACTTCCAATGAGGTCATTTTGATATTCCCAAATACATTTGTTGTCAGGAGTTTTTAATATTAGAAGGGTCCTTTAAAGTGTCAAGTACTCCTTTTTTGGGACCCTTTCTCTAGAAACAGGAAAATATTAAACCAGCAGGAATTCTTTATGAACAAAAACCTTGTAACCATCTCCCTCTCCTATCTCCCTCTATCCAAAAGAACCCGTTCGGGTGTTTTACTCTCCACTCCATGGGAGCATTCATGACCAGGGACGGTACTAATGGGAAGCAAAGAAGGACTTTTTTACCAAAGCACATTTCCTCAGATGATGGTTTTGGCCTGCTCACCTCACCCCAGTATCTGGGGCCACCCCACTAGGGTGACTTGTCCTTTTCCAGGAATGGCAGGAGGCCTGCAGGAGCTCGGCGGGGCGGGCGCTGCGCGGGTCTCCCTGTGGCTTTTTAACCCGCTCTCCCTGGGGCTCTCGTTTTGGTTTGGCAGGTTTGACACCTGGCTTTCTTCTCATTTAAAGCTGCCCCCCAGCTCCCTGCTCAGCTACTCGGGCAACTACACCGACGACGCCAAGAGCTGGCGGCTGGTGGACATCACCCGGCTGACCTCCAAGTACCAGCACGACAGGGCTGACAAGCACATCTGCACCTCCCTGCTCAAGACCAAGACCTGCAGCCTGGAGAGAGCCCTGCGCCGCACCCAGCGCTTCCAGAAGTGGCTGAGGGCCAAACGCCTCACGCCCGACCTGGTCCAGGTCTGTGTGCTGTGGTTGTGGTGCCATTGCTCCTCTCTCGGGGCCCACGTGGTTTAGGGGTGTGGGAAGGGCCTCGTGGGGATGTGGCGTCATCTTGCTGGTTGGAGGGTGGGATTGGGTCATCCTGCCCCGTGGGTGGAGATGGGGCAGCCTTGTGTGCCCCCAGCCAAGCCCACGTGCCAAAGGGGAGAGGCAAAATGGTGCCCTGATGGGAAGAAAAGTGCCACGGGTGAAGGCCAAGCCCTCCCAGACACAGTTAATCAGAATCAGAATCAGAATCAGAATCAGAATCATTAGGTTGGAAGAGACCTCTGAGATCAAGTCCAGCCCAACCCTAACCTCAACTAAACCATGGCACCAAGTGCCACATCTGGTCTTTTCCTAAACACATGCCATGGCACAGCCTGTCCAGGGCTGGGATGGGCTTGGCCCCAGCTCCTGGCTCCTTGTGCAGGTTGAAGATAAGGTCCTGTGGAAAACCATAGCACCAGGTGGCTTCAGGCAGGAAGATAACTACAGGCTTTGCACACTGACGTGGTAACAGCTCCAGTGGGGTGACTGCTGCCATTTTTTTGCCTAGTTTTCCATCATGTCTCAGCATAACAGGGTGTAGGGGGTTTTTTTGATCATAAAGTTGTACCCAAAAGGCCAGCCAGTTCCTTGAAAGTGATTTTGCTTTGGGCCAGGGGCCAAGTCAGTGTGGGTCTCTCTTGCTTGTAGCTGGCACGATGAGGGACATGGGCAGTCAGAGCCAAGGCCTCGATTACTCACTCTCCTGCCATCCATAGCAAATGACCTCAGGCACAAAAAAGCACACTGCCCTTTCTCCCACAGTCCTGGGGTGTCACAGGTGAAGCCAGGACAGGAGCACGGTGAGTGCAGGTCACCACCACCAGGTAGATGGGCTGCTACACACAGGGCATCACCCTAACCCTACCCAAACAACAGCAAAAGTTTGCAATGACCACTGGAAAGGGGCAGGGGCCAGGGTGGGGGTTGGATATATGCTGACCCTGAGAGACAAAGAAGGATCATTTCAGAACTTCTTCCCATTCCAAGAGGGAAGTGACTGTTTAAAAGTGACTTCATTTATATTTCTATGTAGGCAGCTGCTCGCTGCATCCACTCAGCTTTGGTGAGTGCTAAAGCTATGCTTTTAGTTCCTCCTCTGTTATTCTGTGGAGCAGCACACCTGAGGAGAGAGAGGGAGGGATACACTGGGGTTCTGCCTGGGCTGCACCAAAAAGGACTCCCCCAAACCACTGACAGTCCAGCACAGCAGATCACCCTGAAGTCAGTACCCTTCCAGGTGGCACATGACTGACAGGGAAAAGATTTTTGGAGCAAAGCTACTCTGTACTTCATTTAGTAGCCTGGGGAGAGGCACTAGAGAGAGGGAATGGTGCATCACTTCCACTCAGAGCATCCCTCACCTGAGCTTGTGAGCAGGGACAACTCCTTAGGCTGGCAGGCAGCAGCTCCCCAGGCCCCTGCTGGCCACCACTGTCCCCCCAGCAGCACTGCAGGGACCTGCAGGAGGGAGAGTTGGGCTGCCAGGTCCTCCAGCCTTGCTGGACTGTCCCAGGTGTTTGTGCCAAGCTATGCTGCCCACCCAGCAGTGCTGAGGTAAAGAGAAGGAATCGAGACCTTAAAGCTTCCATTTGCTGAGCTGGGTGAAAAAGTAACTGGAGAAATGTGGCTCTGTGGTATCTCAGACCTGCTGCAAAGCTAAATCATCAGCTGAGCCCAAATCCTTCTCCTTAAAAGGCTCTTCATGTGCTACAGTTTTCCCTACCCTGTCCTCTCGGAGTCTGAAATGCCGGCTGAGCTGGCTGGGCTGCACACACAGGCACACACACATATATGGATGCACATGTGCACACACAGCACCAGCAGAGACCCTGGCTGGGGCACACTGGCTTTGCACCTATCCAGTTTCTCCCAGGAATTTCCCTGTGCAGCAGCAGTGGGAAGCTGAGCTGACGCCAGCTCCAGGGCTGCTCTGAAGTGAGCTCAGGGCCAGCCTGGGGGGTCATGCCCAGTGACAAACTCCCTGGGACATTTCTTCAACCCCTGCAGCTTTTTAGTTGGAAAGGGCATGCAAGGCTGCAGGGAGGCCCAGACCTTTGCACATCAGCCTCAGGATTGCCCTGCTCATGTTTTTATGGTCTTTTGGTTCTGTAAATCAATCAGAGAAACAAAAATTGGAATTTAAATCCCTTCTAACAGCATATAGCTTTGAATACACAAAAACAGTGGACCCGGAGACCTTGGGACCTACTTCCTCACCACCATATTTCAGCAGCAATCACTTTTTAAGATCAGGAGTGTGTTCTGCAAAATGGCTTCTGGTCTCAAAGGGATCTTAACTGAAAACAGCCAGTGGCAAGCACATTTCAGTCATACTGTGTGTGTGAGTCGGTGTGAAACCCCATCCCAACCCCACTGTGTGGGCCACCACAGCTTACAGTCTGACCTCCCCATTCCATCCAGCCCCACAGAGATGGGGATCCCCTTCCTCCCTGGCCATCCCACTGCCCTCCTCCCTCTGGAAACCAGCCCCTCTGCAGTGTTTGCTGTGCAGACATATGTTGGTAACCCAGCACGAGCCACTGCAGAGGGGATTTGGGGGGTACCATGTGTCTCTGCAAATACTTACCTGCAGAACTGCTCTCATGGCTCTATTTTCCTGCTCTCCCTCTTTTCAGAGGTGTTAGCAGAACACCTCTCCCAAGGCCTGCCACGATGTCCAGCCTGTTTCACAGGGCTGCAGTCACACAGCAGTGCTTGTTCTCCCTTCCCTGCAGTTTATCCTGTATAGCAGCACAGAGGAAAGCTAATGGGCCCAGGTAATTTTGTCTGATAGACAGAGCAGTACGACAAACCACAACGTGCTTGAATCAAAATGACAGACCATGAAGTAATGTTTTTCCACTTTACGCTGCCTGCCCTGCCTGACCCAGCCATCAGCTGAGCCGCCTGCCACAGCGATTATTTCACCAGCCACAATGAAAATCTTTATTGGATGCAGCAAAATCTTCAGTCTTAAAATCCAGCCTGCCTCAGAGATGAGCAGGATTTAGCTGGGGCTCAGCCTGCACCTGCTGCTTTGCCCAGGAGCTCATCACCTCAAACCACTCTGGGTTCTTTCCTGCTGGAGGGGCAACAAAGCACGTTGGTTTCAGCACAGATCACCCCCAGGGAAAATTTACAGCCCTGCCTACAAAGCACAGCCTGGAAAACACTGAAGGCAGACAGAGGAAAGCAGTACCAAGGTGAAAACCCAGCATTTGCAGACCCTCTCTCTAGGGTGGACTCTTTGAGACTACTGACCAGCACCTGCTGACCAGCAGCTGCTGACCAACCATTGCTGACCAGCAACTCCTGACCAGCAGCTGCTGACCAGCACCTCGTCCTGCCCACAGCAGATGCACCAGCACCCTGGTTATGTGGTCTCTGAGTCCATGTCACATCTCTTCTTGCTGCACAGGGGCAGCAGCTCACTCAGATGTCCAGTTGTCCATCCTAGGGAAGGATGAGCACTGTGGGGCTCCCAGAGTCACTTCCTGGACCTGCCAGCTCTTTGACCCAGTACCTCATCATCAGGGGCTTCCATAAACCTGCTGGCAGTGAGGATGAGTTTCTCAGGGCATTCTTACCTTCTTTCTTCTGGGAGTTAAGGAAACCCCTGGATTCACATCACCAGGAGCTGTAGGTGCTTTGATACCTGCATCCAAGAGTTTCCTCCTGGAATCCATCCTAAACCTGGTAGTTTGGTGAAGCTAGACCCAGGTAGTGTCTCATGGGGCAGGAGGCAACTGTGCTCCTGGTCTGGGCCATCCCTCTTTGGTCTGACTGAAAAGAAAACAGGGCAAAAAAAAGACTGTGTTTAAAAAAAGACTGGATATGGCACTCAGTGCCATGGTTTAGTTGAGGTGTCAGGACATGGGTTGGACCCAATGATCTTGAAGGTCTCTTCCAACCTAGCCATTCTGTCATCCTGTGAATTCTGTGAATTCTGTGAAAGAAGGTGTCTTTCCACAAGTTGTCGTTACATCCAAGTGAATTCTGGGTGTGTCTCCATGACATATGTGTATGAATGAACTCATGGAGTTTAAAATGCATCCTGTACTGTGTAACAGGGGTTAAAATCTCACAGCTGAGTGCAGGCAGGCTTTGCAGGAACTACTCATTATCAGATCTAGAAATGTGGGTATTTAATTGAGGTAAATAAGAATCTTTCCATGTCAGTCACAAACAATACATCAGGCTATCTGTGAGTTCTTATTCTCTGGAGTGATAAGTCACTGCAAAGGACTTTAGATATTCTCGGATAAATCTGTATCTCCAGTGTTTTGAGTATGTGTTCTTCAATTTTTCTTCCATTGACGGTTTTTGTCTGACAGTTTTACAACTCCTTTTCTGCTGCAGAGATGTTTCCATCAGTCTGCAGGAAGGTGAGACCCCTCTCCACTGAAACAACCAAGCAGTTGCTGCTGAGCTTTATGCTCTTTACAGTCTCTGCTGAAATCAAAAGGCCCCATTGCCCAGTTTTTGTGGGTCAGGGCATCATTAAACTGTAAAAAGCTGCACCAATGCTTGATGCAAAAGTGGCAGCACCCAGCCCTGCTCCTCTGCTGATGTGCCTGAAGAGTTCCTCAGGAATCCAGCAGCCATGAGCACCACAGGCAGCGTGTGCCCACATTTTTGTTAAGAGCATGAGCTCTGACCTCAGAAAAACCCTAATCACACCATCCATGCCTTCCCTGCTGCTGTGATTTATGTTCCTATTGTGTACTCTTTGGGGTCTCAGCTCTTGCATTGCAGACTCCCGGAAGTAGCAAAGCTTTCTAACTTTGGCTGCAAATATTTGCATACACACGGAGCTGCAAGAGACTTTCTCCACCGTTTATCTCTTGCTTAACACAGCTCTGTTCTGCTCATTTTTTCATCATTTCTCCTCCACAGGGAAAGTGACAGAGCCAGCCACAATATTCCTGCAAGTACTGCAAGACAGAAATCCATAACCATCCCTCCCCCTGCACCCCTTCTATGGTTTAAGACAATAATTGAGAATATATTTTCCTGATAAGGCTACACCAGAGGAGAGGAGTGTATGAAGGCTTGCAACAGGAACTGAGTGGAATTATTTTTTGACGAATGTTTTTATTATTTTGGAAAGAAAGGTTTCAGTTGTGGTTGAGTTTTTCAGGTAGTTTTCAAGCTATTAGCATTTTGGACTTGTTTTGTGCAACTGATGGCCGAGGAAGGTTGGAATCCACCAGGGCCAACAGGGATGGAGAGGAAGAGACATGGGACATCCAGTTCCCTCTTTCCTCCTCCAACTGGGAAAGTGTCTTTCCATGGTTCTTTATCTCTTTGTCACGGCTGGGCGATGCAGTGTTTCATGCCAAATGAACAGCTCGCACAGGAGGGGCTGAGCAGGAGCTACCTCAGAGTCACCAGCTGACCTGGGGAGATGCTGCGTCACATCTTTGTTCTCAGCGTGAGGGATGGCAGGGAGCAACGGGAGCTCCACCTCCCTTTCCTCCAAAGCACATCTCCCAGCCATCAAATTACAAAAAAAACCCCAAAAAAAGTAAATTTGGCTGCTGGGGTTGTTTATAATAAAGAGGTTTAAAAACACCTGATTCCCTTCCCCAACAGAGGCATGGCAGGGCAGTTCTGTGCCACTGTGGACAACTCTCCATATATAAACTCTCCTTGGCTGTTAAGGAAGACTAACTGAAGAATTAAAAAATTCCTTTTTTGACTATGAGGGTATAATTCTCGATGCCATTTATGCCAGCCATAGATTGCTCATGCAATTTTACGAGCCAAACCTCCAGATCTGAAGGGTGGAATGCAGTGAAAATTGACTCCATTAGCCCAACGGTTCTCTATTTGCTGCTTGTATTTACAAAAAATACACACAGGCTATTTGGTTTTGATAGTTAATGCATGAGTTTATCAGAGAGAAAACATATCCTGTGCTTATACTCACACACAATGTTTATTTACATTTTTAAAGTGTGTTTACTGACCTTAGCAAGTAGTATTTCCAAGAAAGCTGCTCTCAGGTTAAGCAAATAACGAAGTGATCAGAAGATTATTTAATGAGGGAAGTGACTCACTGCTGTAACAACTGGAGGGCCTCCTCCAGGAATGCCAGGGCTGAAAACCCAGGCAGAGGGAAGAGTCCTGTGGTGTGGAAAGATGTGGTGCTGTGCAGCCAGGGGAACATGAAGTTTGCAGTGCCCAGGAACGGGGGCCACTCTTGAACCCTGAGTTGGGAAATGGCATTTTGGGATGACACAGGTCTTTTCCTCGGAAGGGTGGGATTATTGCGTGCCCATTATCCTCAGAGCTGTGCTGCAGCACATGGAGGCACAGTGGGCAGGGCACAGAGGAGCGTGTACACTCCCTGCATGATCCAAACACATTGCCATGTCTCAGGCTGGAATTAGACATCGCTGACAAGTTTTCCCTGTGTCCAATTCTGCCCCCTCAGTTTAGGATGGACATTGAGTGCTGTGTCCAGCTCTGGGTGTCTCAGTTTAGGATGGACATTGAGTGCTGTGTCCAGTTCTGGCCCCTCAGTTTAGGGGGGATGTTGAGACCCTTGAGCGCATCCAGAGGAGGCAACGAGGCTGGTGAGGGGCTAGGAACACAAACCCTCTGAGGAATGACAGAGGGAGCTGGGGTTGTTTATCCTGGAGAAAAGGAGACTCAGAGGTGAATTTATCATTCTCTACAACTCCCTGGAAGGTAGCTGTGGTCAGGTGGGGTTGGTCTCTTTCTTCAGGCAGCAACTGACAGAAGGAGAGGACACAGTCCTAAAATGTGCCAAGGGAAATATAAGTTGGATATTAGGAAAAAGTTTTTTATAGAAAGGGTGATAAAGTATTGAAATGGTCTGCCTGGGGAGGTGGTGGAGTCACCATCTCTGGATGCTTTTAAGAAAAGACTGGATGTGGCACTCGGTGCCATGATTTATTTGAGGTTAGGGTTGCGTTGGACTTGATCACCTTGGAGGTCTCTTCCAGCCTACTGAATCTGTGGTTCTGTGGCTCTTTCCCCCCTGACAGGGCCTGCCCAGCCCCCTGCTGCGCTGCCCATCCCAGCGGCTCCTGGACAGGATCGTGCGGCGCTACGCCGAGGTGCCAGACGCCGGCAGCATCTACATGGATCACCTGACAGACAGGGACAAGCTGCGCCTGCTCTACACCCTGGCGGTGAACTCACACCCCATCCTCTTGCAGGTACCTGCCACCCTGCCCCAGCTTGGAACACTGATGCCTTCAGTGTCAGCTTTCTTGTTTTTCAGATTCTGTGCGGCCAGGGGTGCAGTTCTGAGCCTCATATTAAATGCTAGTGAGCTCTCTTCACAGAGTAAGGAGACAAAACAAATCCCTTTCCTGCAGAAGACCAAGGACAACTTTCAGGCCTGAAAGCATAAACAATGGTGGGCTGAAGGGAGGAACAAAAAAGGCATCAACGCCACCCCACAACCCCCCACAGGCTAACCCTCCCATGAGATGTGTGCCAGCCTCAGGTGCAGAGGAGTCCCAGCCCTGGCCTTTGCCAGCTCCCTGGCCTTCAAAAAGTGTGTTTCCTCCATGGGGTTGGGTGGCTGAAGCCAGGCACACTCATGAGGTGTTCCCTGCATCAGCCTGTGAGGCTGGGGAGAGATAGGGAGCCCCAGAGGTGTTATTGCACTAGAGCACTGTGGAATCCAGGGGTTTACACATCCCCAGTGCTTCAGTGTTAGGTGTGTACTGCTAATGCATTACAAAAAATCACAGCCTGTTTCTGGAAAAGAAAGAGTATGATGTCCCATGCTCCCTGTGCCAGTGCTGTGTTTTCCATTCGCCTACCACTGGTAACTGGCTCTGGGTTTCAAAACTCTGGGTTTGAAGGTGGTGATCTGGGAGGCTTCACACCTTCCCCCTGGACCCCTTCTGACCTGCCTGGCATGCAGCTCCTCTCTTTCCTAATGTTTCCAAGGGAGAATCCTCACCTTTCCTCACACCACCTTTAGTCCTCACTGCTGGTTCTTGCACCCCTTCATGGTTCCGTGAAGAGAAGGTGGCAGTGCCAGCAACATCCATCTCTGGCCCCAGGCCACTGCTGCACTCAGCATCTCACAGGGCTCTCTGTGGTCTCAGGGAGGGGGAATGGTTCTCATGTTCTGGGAGGCTCCTGGGGCTCATTCAGCCTCCCCAGTTATGGGTCACTGGGACATGGAGCTGTGGCAGTCTGAAGACATGGGAACAAAACTTGAAGAGATGAGAAAAATAAGCCAAAGAGAAAAAGCTAGATTTTACATGGTTGCCCAGAATGTCTTCACAGCAGAAGGGAGAAGTAACCTTAAACATGAAACTGGATGAGTTTATAATGGCTTGGCAGGGTCTGAGGTGCTGGGGACACAGATGAGTTTTAATGCAAATGACAGAAAGCTTTCTGCTGGCATAGCTCAGCACGGTTTGGTTTCCACCTGGGATAACTGTGCTGCTGGCAGGAGCTGCAGGGATGCAGGGAGCCCAGCCCAGGTGTCTCCACTGGAGCAAACACCCACCACTTCTGCCCCTGAGACTGCAAAGTCTCTTACAAATGAGCCTGGCAGTTCTCACCAATTAGCAGAAACTGCTTTAGCCCTACCTCAACTCCAAGCTGTGACTTCATCTGTTCACTGCTCATGAGGGACCCATCAAAGACACCTAAAATTAGCTGTTCTGTGGCTAAAATTTTCATGAATCTGAAAACTATTATCATCTTGGACTTTCCAGTTAGTCTCTCTTACAGAATAAGCCTTGAAATACCAGATTCTTCCTCTATTACAGAAAAGGACCATAAGAAAAAAAAAAAAAAAAAAAAAAAAAAAAAAAAGCATCCTAACTCCTCCAGGACGGGGCAGTAAGTCCCTTTCCCAGCTCCTAGGGCTGAATGGGGCAAGGAAGGGTTGCAAGGCTGACTTAGAAACTAAAACACAACCTTGCTGCTTGGAGCCAGAAAGGGCACTCTGAGAGTGGGGGCAGAGGGCAGGGGTGTTGTGTCATGGTTTTTGGGAGTGGAGCTGAAGCCTAGACTCAATAAACCTCTCCAGTGGAAAGGCTGCTTGGGGAAAGAGCAGTCAAGCTCACACATCCACACACAGCACGTGGCTGGCTCAGCTGGGAGAGGCAGGAGGCCTTTGCACCTGATCAGTTCCAGCCAGGTTTATTTCCAGGAGCTGAAGAGAGACCCAGAGCAAAAAGGAATGAACATGTGCCAGTCTCAGGCTTAAGTATGAGGCTCAGCAGGCAATGACCTTGAGGTGTGGGGGCAGAACAAAGGGCAGGAAAGGTCAGTGTCCCATAGGGAAAACAGGACTTGTCACTGGGTCCCAAAACCAATGGAGACACAGAGGAAAGGAGAAACCAAAAGGCCAGGAGCATTAGGGAGGGGGAAACGAAGGCAATCCATGTGTACAGAGCATCACTGGATAGTTCTCTCTGGAGTCTCTGCACCTCTCAACATAATATCCAGGGTCTGGCCTTGGCAAGACAGACCATAGTTACCTGCTCAGCCTGAGAGGGAGAACTTCCCAACGGTGCTCTGTACATGATGGTTGGCCCTGGTTTCCCCCCTCCCTAATGCTCCTGGCCCTTTGGTTTCTCCTTTCCTCTGTGTCCCCATTGGTTTTGGGACCCAGTGACCAGCCCTGTTTTCCCTATGGGACACTGACCTTTCCTGCCCTTTGTTCTGCCCCCACACCTCAAGGTCATTGGCTGGTAAAGCTCATACTTAAGTGGGGACAAGCAGATGTCTTGCCCTCTTGGCTCTGGGTTTCCCTTCAGCTCCTGGAAATAAACCTGCTGGAACTGGCCTGATGTCAAGGCTTTCTCCCTCTCCTATCTGAGCTATTCACGTGGTGTGTGTGGATGTATGAACTTGACTGCTTTGCCTGAGTTTCCCAAGCAGCCTTTCCACCGGAGAGGCTTATTGGGATCTAGACTCCAGCTCAGCTCCTAAATTCTCTCTCTCAGGCTGGGCAGGTGACTCTATAGGGTGTCCTGCCAAGTCCAGACTCTGGCTATTATATCGGGGGGCTGCAGGGGACTCCACACAGGGGACAATCCCCCCATTCCTGCTCTTGCCCACAGATCTTCCCCGACGTGGAGGGCTGGCCCTTCCCGCGGTACCTGGGCTCCTGCGGGCGCCTGGTGGTCAGCGCCAGCACCCGGCCCCTGCGCGACTTCTTCGGCGCCGCGCCCGAGGTGGCCGCGGACCTGGCCCTGCAGCTCCTGGCCGTGCTGGGCTCCATGGCCACCAACGACCTCAACTACTTCTTCTACTTCACCCACGTGGACGCTGGCACCTTCGGCGTGTTCAGCAACGGGCATCTGTTCATCCGGGATGCCAGCACGCTGGGCATCATCGACAAGGAGGAAGGTACTCAGCGGGCGCCGTGGCCGCGCATCTGTCACGGGAGGGCAGACAAATCTTTTCCCTTCTACCCTGGGCTCTACTCCTGCCTTTTTTGGGGGTTTTGTTTTGTTTTTAATTAACCAAAGGGCACTCACTAAATTAAATAATGGGAAGTTCACAGGGAGATTTACTGCCAGCAGCTCCTGCCATCCTGGCTCTGAGTTGGGAAGGCGACGGGTGTTTCGGTTGTGCAGTCGGTGGTTTGGTGACCACGCTGTAGCTGGCAGCAGCTTTCAGTGTGCATGGAGTGCTGAATGCTCTCATTTGAAATCTTCCCAAAAAAATTAAAATTTTTTGCCACAAAAATGTCAATATTTGCAAGCAGGAATTTTGTAATTTGGGGTTTTTTTTTAATATACTGGATCAGATTAGACCCTTTTTATGTCCATTTATCACATTGGCTAATAACAATTATTTTTATTATAACAATAATAACAAAAATTCTCTCTTTTGTCACTTTTACATAAAAACAAGGGTTACTATTAATTTTTGACAGGTTACCTTGGTCTACCCCTGCAAGTAGAGCTAGTCAAAGACTATTCTTCCACTAATTTAACAGTTTCATTTTGAATATTCATATTTTCAAAAGGTTTTTCCTCAGCTCACACATTCAGCTGAGTAGGTTTCAAATATTCAGAAGCAGCTGTCAGAAAATTTTCCACTGGATTTCCTTTTCTTATCCCAACAGCTATGACTGTTAACTTGATTCCAGCCAGATGAGCTGTTGTTGCAATGTAATGATTTTGGTTAACATGGAAAAAAATTACAGGTCTGGATATTTGAGGTAGTTTTTTGTAGGAACTCCACATTTTAGATTTGTACTCCAACTCTTATTTTTTTCTGTGTCAGCTTGACTTGACAGACTCATCTCCAGTTCCTCTGACAGGCAGAGCTCTGTCATTAAGAAAAATATACATATTTCAGGAGTGAGAAAATTGGCTCATACACAGCTTCAGCTCTGAGTAATTTCTGGTGAAAGGTGGTCACATCCTTTGGGTAGTAAAAAACCCCGTGCTAACACAGAGGTAGATATCTGTGACTGTCCAGAAGCTCACTGTTATGTTTGCAACAAACAGTTTAATTGTCCCCCAACAGGGAGCCAGCCAATGGATGGCCAACAGGAACATAAAGACATTTTCAGCTGCCTGACTGTGGACTGCCAGTCCTCGTTGGTGTCCTGTGACTCCATCAGAGAGAAGCACAGCCTGGTCATGGTGTGTCAGGACCTTCTGCCCAAGCTCCTGGCGGGGAAATTCCAGCCCCACGTGCAGGGGAGGATTGACGCCTTCCTGCGGCGCTGCGCCCATGGCCTGGGTGAGCTGGAGGAGCTGGAGCACATCCTGAAACCGCTGCGCTCCTGCGACTCCCGCTTCGCCTACCGCTACCCTGACTGCAGATACAGTGACAAATACTGACACAGCAGCCCTCCTGATACAGTGCCAGCCCCTTCCCAGAGCGGGAAGAGAGGAGGAACAGCTGGAAAAGAGCTGCCCTAAATCCGCTGCGTTCGTGCTGTAGAAGGAGGGAGCAGAGTGGGATTTATTATTCATCCCCCAGGGCTGCATTTGTTACATGGGGTACAGGCGTGATGTATGGTCTATGGATTTTTTATAATTGTCGTGACTGATAAGGGGCCACAGGATTAATAAATGTTGTTCACATGTTTTGGCCTTGGAAGAGTTTCCCATGCCATTTGTTGAAAAACAAGGCAGGATGCTCACAAGCAGCTAGAGAGAGGATCTTTATTGCCAAGAAACTCTTTCTGATGGAGGTGATATATAAATAATATGAGGTGGATGGATGAATGGATGGATGGAAGGATGGATGGATGGATGGATGGAAGCATTTAAGATTTTCCCTGTGGCTGTTTTTAATATTTTTAATCATACCCAAACTGAACAACCGAATCAGTTCTGTACCATCACCTGTCACAGCTCACTTTTATAAAATATTTAAATTTTGTTACTTTAGTGGCACACAGAACAGAAAGACACAATCAACAGCATTAAAAAGCTCAAAGGTTCCATTGAGACTTAATTTCTCTAATCCCCAAATATAACTGCTTCTAGTCTTTCCCAAATCAATGGACAGCAATTGGAGACTAATACAGAGCTTTGGTTTAAGATGAGAAAAAACCCCAGCTCTGGGATGGAATTGCTCAGCAGATATATCCACAGATATATCCACATAATTCTCTCTAAAGTGGAGGAACCATTTGCACAAAACCATTCAGATGGGGAAAAATACCTTAAGAGGAGAAGGAACACAGGCAGAGGATGAGACATTAATTTTCACTGAGCCTGACAAGATTTGCCAAACATTGAATACTCCAGTGTATGTGCTGGGGCACCCCCCAAGAGCTGGGGAGATCTGAGTTCTGACCAGCAAGAGCTACAGCCATCCTCACCCATTTGCCTTCCAGAGGAGGAATTGGTAAGCCAGATCCCAAAGGAGAGAGTCAGGCACTTAAAATTTGGGGTGGTAAAATTTGCTGTGAACTAATTTCACAGCAGTTGTCAACCCAGGACAAGATCCAGGTACCTCATTTTGCACGAGATGGTTGCAAAAGTGGCAAACCACAGCTTTTCTCACCCAGAATCTGTCAGTCCCCCTCATGTGAGCTCCCTGTGAGGTGTCAGAAGCCCACACCAAACCTTCCCTGATGTGTAGGGGAGGACAGACCTCACCTGGGTTTGGGGCTTTCTCCTGGGATCCAGGCATGCAAGAGTCACTGAGCAAATTTGACTGAGCTGACTGAGAAATGAGGCTTTCTGGATCATCCACAAGAGTTTTCATAGTGGAAAGAGTCTTCTTCTAGCTATGGTTCAAAAAAAATTGTTAACAACACAAAGGCAGAAAAAAGATGTGAGAGCATTTGCATTGCCCGTGGTTGTTCTGACTTGTGTTGTACAGAGAAGAAATGCAAATCCAGATTTTGTGTTGGCTGTGAGGGGCTCTGTGCACACAGAACATCCAGCCTGGGGTTCCAGGCAGGTGTGGGTGAAGGCTGATGGAACAGGTTGGGCATCCAAAACCACACTCACAGCTCTGACACAGGGGAAATCTGACTCAGGATAATTATCTTGCCTTTCTCCCTGGCAGAAAGTATCATGAGCATCTTTTACCTCTGAAGATGCAGAAACATTGAAAATGATTTGTAGGTAAGTTTAGCTGCAGGCCCATATGGTCAGGCAGCAAAGAGGTTTAAATATACAGCCTCAGCTGTGGCTGCAGCCCTCTTTCCTGGTTTCAGTCTATTTCTACATCATGGCTCTCTTCCAGAAAGAAAAAAGTCCTTCACTGAGATGCACAAGGCTGTCTAACAACCTGATTCCATCAGGTTTTCTTGAATCTGTCTGCAGCTCCAGTGTCTTGGGGTGTGGCTTTACCTGATAGCTGGGTGTTAGCTCTGGGCCCCTTTTCCTCCAGAGACAATCCCACACTGTGCTGGAAATACAGAGAGGGTGTGTGTGCTCAGCACCTTAGAGAATGTCAGGAGCACCCTCAGGAACAGCCCAGCACTGGGCAAAAGGACAGAGAGGTGTCACACAGGCCCTGGTCACTCACAGTCCTAAAGAGATGGGGGTCAGAAACAGAAGAGCTGTGGCTTTACTCTGCTGCTTGGACTCATTTGGCAAGGCTGCAGCAGAAGCCTTGAGACACGTAGCATCTATTTTTACAGGGCTTGATTCAAAGTTGTTAAAGCTGAGAGGAGTCTCCCCACTGCTTTTAATAGACTTTGATACCAATTTAAATTAAAAAAATCCACTCATGATCAAAAATAACGAAATTGTGGATTTACAAATTATTAAAGCATTGGGAGCTGTGTTCTCCACCAGTTTCTTTGCAGACATTGATTACAAAGACCAGGCTCATGTAAAACTGTGACTAATGAGCCAGCCATAAAATCAGCCCATGGCTCAGAGAACAATAATTTTCCTAAACTAAATCTCATTTCCCTATATTTCCCTGGCCTCTTTTTTTTTCTTTTTCTTTTTTTCAGAATTGCCAATTTTTACTCTTAATATTTTCCTTTTTCTTGGCAGCCAAACCCTGGAATCAGTGCCCACCCTGTCTGCCAGCTTTAGTCAAGCCTTCAAATCCTAGTAGGCCAAACTCCAAAAGGATGTGAAATTAACTTATAAATGGCAATTATTTAAAACCTAATCCTTCCCAAAAGAACTCTCAAGCAATTTTTTCCTCTCTGGGTTCAAGTTATTTCTGTCAGTGGCTTTGTTCGAGCCTTTGCAAACTGTTCCTGGTAACAACTTCTTCTGTTTCCACAGCAGAACAAGAATGGCAGGAGAGATCTTCCACCAATCTCCCAGTCAGCCTCAGCACCTCCTTTATCTGGGGGTGGTTTGCAGCTGCCTTTATGCCCAGCTACTTATCAGGTATCTCTCTTAGTGCCCTGTGTCCCACATATTTTTGAAGTTTTCATGCCAAGAGGTGTGTAAAACTGTATTTTTGGCCTTATTTTGGCACATTGGGGTTGGAGATTCAAATTCTCAATAGCTTTTGTGGGTGATAATCTCTTGCCACACTTTGCACACACACACACATCCCCTTCCCTTCCAGCTCCCAGCTTCCCACAAGGGGATACCCAGAAAACGTTGTGGCGTTTTGGAGAACTTGGACCCACCACTCAGCAGCTCCAGCCCACAGGAGCAGCCAGTCAAACACATTCCATGCATCTTCCCAGCAAGATCAGCCAAAATCAGTTGTTTGCAGGTGCTTTTTATTTGCCTCTTGGTTTGCTGAGACTTTGGGATGCACTTGGGTCCCATTTGCTAATTACTCTCTATAGCCAGGTGCTCCAAATGCTTTATTGCTAATTCTTCCTCAGCTTCTCCCATCATCCCATGAATCTGGAAAGCTTGAACAAAAATATTGAGTGTCATGAGATGTTATGAAATCACAAGAACCAGCTCTGTGGTGTTCTGAATTGCCTCACCAAGACACATTAATTTGATTAATAGGCAATTCTGTCTGCTACTGTACCCTCTGTTCCCCTAATTCAACGCTGAAAGGAGCTTGGTAGTAGCCATCCTGAAAATGCAAAAAAAAAACCCACAAAACAAAAACAAAAAACCAAACCAAACCAAAACAAAAAACCCCACCAAAAATAAAAACAAAACAAAACAAAAACAAACAACAACAACAAAAAAACCCCCCAAAACCAAAAAAACCCACCAAAAACAAGCAAAAAAACAAACAGGAATTTCAGAGATAGGAAAATTAAATGAAACAGCTACTCCAGACTGGGGGACTGGGAGAGGCATGCACTGTTTCTGCCTTATGGATTAGAGAACATGGGCAGAGTCCTCTGCTCTCCTCCACAGGAGGGTGGTCTGAGCCAGAGTAGAGGCAGTGAGGTTTTAGGATAACCTAAAAAACTAACAAGAGACCCCAAGGAAGGGTGAAGATGATCCAAAATTCCAGAAAAAGTGAAGAGGGAAGAAAACTAGGGTGGAAAACTAGGGAGGGACACCTGATAAAGATCTGGTTTGTTTCAGTCCTAACTTTACTTGCATCATTCTACCTTTCTGCTCTTCCACAAAGCCCCACAACATCTATCCCTTGCAACACAGAGTACAAATGACAATAGTCTAGAACAAACTTTCCAGGTGTTTGAAAAACAAGACTGTACCAGCCTGGTGTTCTCTGGGGACATGCAGGTTTAAAAGAAGCAGCTTGTCAGGTTTTACAATGCTCTAGTAGTACTCAGAAAGGATGCACAGAGAGACAGCCCTCACCTCACACAGTTCATTTGCTACATTGCATGCAAAGATAGCTCTTTAGACTTCACACCCACAGAAATGTCACGTAAGGTTCAGCATATTATGTGTTTGAAAAGGACCTTGTCAGTCACACGGGATTTTTTTTTTTCCCTTTCAAAATTTAAACCTTCATTTGGATAAAGGTTTGTCAGATTCATTCTTCTAGTTGTGCCTTAAAATAGTGGGTTCTCTTGCTTTGAAAAAAATAATCAAGATACTTGGAATAATTCAGGGACTTTTCACAGTGACTGAAACCACCCTCTGTTCACATCCTTGGTGCAGAAATGGTAAGACACAAGATGACCTCTGGGTGTTCACTCTGCTCTGCCTGGAGCAGCTGCAAACATTCTCTCATTTTTCGCCCCAACACCTCAAGATGAAGATGGAGAAAATAAAGTGCCTTTCTGTGTTTGCACTAGTTCTACAAAGCAGAACAAATCGGAGGTTTGTGTACAGTTCAGGCACTGCAATGACAAGAGGAGAAAGTGCTGCAATGACAAGAGGAGAAAGAAAGGAGCAATGATGCTGCTGGGGCAAGTGCTGGGATTAAACACCTTTGCGCCCACTCAGGGCACCTGTCACCATTTCAGACATCCCTGAAAGGAGTCACTGCGTCAGTGCTGGTGTTTCCAAATGGAAATCCCTTCAGAAGATGGGAACAATTTCAGGAAATCGATTCCTTATCCCTTCCTGTTTCCACTCCCAGAGTTGCTTGTTCTGCCTGTCCCTTTCCCCCACGCAGAGGTCCCCATGGGTGCCTTTGTTACACGAGGGATGCACAGGGTCCAACCTCCCAGGTGCCAAAGGACAGGAGCCTGAGGAACAGGGCCAGGGGTGATGAGGCCTTCCCATCAAATGGCTGCATTGACTGGGGACAAATATTGACAGCGTTTGTGTCTACAAGGTGTGAAAGAAAAAACCAAACCTGCAGGAAGTGGTCTGCTTGCATTCCGTGAGTAAAATGACCAGAAAAACCTAAAAAAAAAAAAAAAAAAAAAAAAAAAAAAAGAAAAAACCAGCTGCTGACTTGTTCTGTCAAAGTGCTTAGGAAAAGGCTCTCTGAAGCTGGGCAGTTTGACTTTTATTCACAAAGGAATTCTGGGGTTACCAACCCCAGGGAAGGGCTGGCCAGGCAGTGATGAACTTTATGGTTGCACGTCCTTAGGCAGGAGCCAAGAAGAGCTGTCTAAAAATACAGCTTTTGCATGACTGGAGGATTGCTTGTGCAGCAAGATAAAATTACTGGGGAAGGAGGGCAGCAAAGAGGAGCTTCTGAATGGAGGACAGGAGTACAAATATGAGCTTGAGGTGCCACCAAAAAACTGTATATATTTATAAAAAAAAAAAAAAGTCAAACAAAAATTCAGCACTGGCAGATCAAAGAGGAAGTATAAAAGGTCAAAAGGCATGGAAAAAACCAGGACTTTTCTAACTGGATCAGAGCCTTCAAAAGACTGTCATTCCCAGAGGTGTCCATGTTCATGGGATTTGATGAGAGGGATTGTTCATAAATTTGATAGAAACACAGAACTGAGCTAAAGGACAGAGGACTCTCAGTACTACAGAGGCAAAAACCAGGAATTATTGGAAAAGCTGTGCCCACAGGTTCCCTCTTTTCCCTGCTGCAGACCCAGATTCACAAGCACATTCTGAGACACTGGCCAGCTTCTCCTGGGGCAGGTGAGAGCAAAGGTCCCAGGTGAAGGCCCCCAAATCCCCTCCTGCTGCTGGACAGGGATGGAGGGATGGCTCCCTGGCAGAGGAGCGAACTCATTCAGAGGGAAACTTTTGGAGGCTGGATTTGCATGTTGCAGGAATAGCTGAGAGCTGCTTCATATCTTTTTTTTTTTTAAGCCATATTTGGAGCCCAATGGGAAAGTGGGATCTGCTGTGATCTCTGCCCAAGTTTCTCTTGAAGAGCCCTGCAACAGTGGGATCTCTTTAAAGTCACCACATTAGAAGTTCACAGTAAATGTGCGCTGACAATAAATAAAAAAATACACGCACACATACCCCAGGTGGCTGAACAGCGGCACAAGGGAGTGATTCTAAGCAAACAGACACCCTTCAAAAAGTAGGAATCAGATGCAGAAATTAGGCAAATTAGATGCGAGGCTACAGTTAAGGCAGCCCCAGAAGAGAAACCCAAGGAGCGACTTGCTAACAGCGTGGAGGCTGACAATGAACCCTTTCTCAAACACATCAGAGGCACAGAGTCTGCCAGGAGAGCTGCTGAGGCCAGCAGGAAATCTCAGAGCAAGGCAGCCCAAGGAATGAAGAAATCAGTATTTTGCAATGACACTCACAGGCGGTGATTCAAAGAAGAAATAGGAGAAAGAGCTTAAGTGACTCTGTTGAGACTAAAATCAGGTAAACTCCACCCCAACCTCCCCTCCGAGAGAGCAAGGAGCACATGAGGGGAGGGTGGGGGTTGTGCACCAAGACTTTGATGCTGTTTTGCAGTAAAGATGATGAAAGATGGGTGGAAATAGCACCCAGTGGGTGCGAGTGAGGAGCCCTGCTCAGGGTGTGTGTGATTGCACCCAGGGCAGGTGCTCTGCATGGGGAGAGAACCAGGAGCAGAGCAGAGGCTCCAGGGAGCTCAGGCAGCCAAAGGAGCCTGGGAAGAGTTGGGGGTTCAGCACAATGCAGAGAAAAACAGGATTACTGGAGGAGCACAGGCGTGGGAGGGTTTTCCCAGGAGAGGTCAGCCTTGCAAGATGTCACGAACCTAAAGAGAGGCCACTGCTGAGGAATTCCCCACGTCAGGGACTGTGCGAGGACACAACAGGACAAGGATCCTTCTTTGTCTTATTTCTCACTCTCCTCCCCAAACACAACACCAGGGATTTGGCCCAGGGTGCCACCCAAGGGAACTCCAAATGTCACAGGGATGGCAGCAACAAGGACTGGGGCTCCCAGGTGATGGCCCAGGTTGTGCTCAGGTGCCCACTTGTCGTGACCAAGGAAACATATTTCTCAGGTGAAAAGGAGTCTTAAGTTTTGCTGTGTCTATAAAGTTAAAAGATGTGAAAAATTTTACAGTATTTATGAATAAAGGCATTGCAACAGAGCTACTAATGACTCACTGTCTTCTCAAGGAAACACCCTAATTTTTCACTGATATCTCCTTTTGGGGAATAAAAACCCCAAACCAAACCCGACTTGAAGGAAATAACCTTATCCTGATCCAAAGAAACCGTCTTAACATCAGAGCTGTGAGTAGGAGGGAGAGAACACTGTGTAATGGCACATGGGAGCTTTGAGATCCCAGATCTATTAAAGGGCTGGTTTGCCAGATTAGCCACTTTGCATGCCTGGAAATGTTCATTCAGAACAAACTTGCATCATAATCAAAAGCAAGTTATCTGGCAAAAATGCATCTGGTTTAATTTTCAAGGGCTGGTACCCTCGAGAGACTCTTTATTTCAACATCTGAAACAGCTTTCAGTGGCTGTACATGGATTGATACAGATTTTCTCTCATGGAGTCAGAATGGTCCAAGAGGGTTGTGCTGCTCTTTGTTTGCTTTTTTAGGGTTTGGAAACCTTGGGCTCAGAGAATTTCCTTTCCTCCCAGGGGAAACTGGGAGGAAAAGGTTCAGGAAACTGTCCCTCCTCCTGTCTTCTCATGTCCTTCTTGGGTTTTTGGAGAAATTAACTTCCGTGACCAAGTTGTCTGGATGTCTCTCCCAAAACAACTCTTTCTATTTTCCCTCTAACCATCCTCACTCCCTTATGTTTGCTGAAGTTGAGTCATTTCTCTCAGAGGACTGGAGACATCCCAGACTCTTTTCTAAGGGACAATTCCTCACTCCAGAAATGGAGACAGCAGTGTTCTCTGACCTGAAATGAGAGAGGACTGCTGAGCAGCCACTGGGGCTGTGCCCAGGGACAGGCAGCCAGGGAGGAGGAGGAGGAGGAGGAGCAAGACACCTTTCCCCAGGCTGGGATGGAGGAGCTCCAGCCCTGTTTGCTCCCAGGGATGTCCCCAGTGCCAGGGACCAGCTGCCCTGCCCAGGGGTCTGGCTGCAGAGGAGCTTTGCACGGGCACCTCTTGGACAAGGGCTGCTTCAGCTGCTTGGGGCAGGCAAGAGAAACTTCCCTCGAAGTCACTGCAGCTGGAGAGGTGCCTGGGGAAAAACCTCCCCCTGGTGCACCCAGAGAAGGTGAAAGAGATTACAAAGAGAAGAAATAAGGAAAGGTTATCACCCAAACCATCAGTGGGGCCTTTAATTCCAGCTTAGTCAAGGGCACATGGCAGGGCAGAGGACCCCAAGGCATGAGGGTTTCTGGGCTTCTGCACATCTGGTGGGATGGACTGAGCTCAGCTCAGTCCTGCCATCAAATAGGAATAACAAAGACATGAAAGAAAGAAGAAACTGTGAACGAGCTTTCACTGCAAAAAGACAAAAAAAAAAAAAAAAAAAAAAAAAAAAATACAACCCTTTCTAGTTCATTTTCTATTAATTGGATCACAGTTTTTTTCTCTGCTGACCCAATAACCACTGGTCAATAACCTTGGGGGGTAAAGGAGAGAGGCAAAGGAGGGAAAGACTCCAACACTTCCCTGTGTGGCAGGGAAGTGATGACTCAGAGCATTTTAGCACGGCAAGAGGCAAATGTGAAAGAAACACGTAGAGAACCACAAAGTAATTCAAGTCAAACCAACATTTAAAACAGCATTTCGGTAATGGGGACTAAGGTGGAAGAGTGTTGGAGGGACATTATGCCTTCAGTTTTTAAAACTTTAAAGACATTTAATGCTTTCCCAGACAGCCCAAACAAATGAATCACCTTGCAATCAGACAAATAAAAAGCCTGTTTTTAAAAGAACTATTTCTCTTGTATCCCAGTGGGTTTGCCATTATCAGTGACAGGCACAGACCTACCTACACTGTTGAGCTAATTGGTTTATCATATCCTTTGGTCTAAAAGTTTCTCCTAATGCCAACCTATTCTTCAAACCCAAATTTTTCCACCCCTCTGAGCATTAAATCCACCAAGAGAAGGTGATGAGCATGGCTGAGACACAAGGAGTGCCAATGAACAGAAAGGCTGCACTAGGGATGTTTGCCAGTGACAGCATGGAGATAAATGTGAAGAGAGTGAGAGGGATTTTGAGAAGGAGAGATGAGCACAGCCACTGAAAAGCACCAAAATGAGCACACAAATACGGCACAGGAGACATTCAAGAAGTGAAGAGATTTGCCAGAACAGAGAGAAAGAGGGCTTCTTCTCTGGCAGATCTCAAGCAATGTAGCTTGCCAAACAAACTGGAAGAGGAAGGAGGTGAAAAAAAAAAAAAAAGACACAGAGCAGTGAGCAGCACTTCCTCTCTGTGTGAAATTTTTTTTTTTTTTTCTCTGTGTATTCAAGTTTTTCAGAAGCAGTCACACCACCCAGCTTCTGGAAGATGAGAAGAAATGCACGTCCCTTCTCCTCAACCACAGGAAACCCACTTTTTAAACTCACATAATCTACTGCTGCCCTGCACCCACTGTCCCTGCAGTGCAGGGGCTCCCTGGGCAGAAATGTCCAATGTGGCAGGGAGGAAACACTGAAACAAGGTGCTGCACCCCTCTATCCTCTCTGCAGGTACCAAAACCCACCAGCACAAACCTCCTCATCCCTTCCCAAGTCCCTTTCTCAGCAGAGCTCAGAGACCTGGGTGGGAAAACCCCACGTTCCTCATTTTCCTGGCAGCACCCACCAGACTGGCTGAGGATGGGCAGCAAGGGAAGAAGCTGCTGAGCTGCTCCAGGACCCTCCTTCAGCAGCCAGCACCTCTGCAGTGGCTGTCCCTGTGTCCCCCAGCACCTCTGGGATGGGCTGCTGGGGGACAGGAGGTGGTTTGAGGGCAGGGGCTGGGAATGTTTCCGTGCTGGAGGCCAAATTGATTTTTTTTTTTTTTTTCTAGTGCAGTTTCCACATCAATGCGCACAGCTCACAGCATCACACCCCAAACATCTCGTGGCCACGACCCCGAGGGAAGGAAGCCATGGGTTGTGCTGGCAGGGCCCAGGGCTCCCACCCTGCAGGCGCCAGCGGGACGGGAGGTGGGGGAACAGCAGAGAGCTGGGAAAAGGCAGCTCCTGGCACACACAGGGCAATCAAATACCTATTCAAACACAGCAGCACTTCATTCATATGCTGCCTTATGTTCTCCCATCTCGTGGTTGTGTAAATAAGCCATAGAGAGCATTAGCCATGGCATTCTTCATAACACAGCTGTAATTGCTAGAGGCTCCATCGAGCTCTGTAAACAGCATTTTGCACTGATTTTGAAAATTAGGAGCTGAAGTTGCTCTTATGATAATTGCCAACTCATTTTGCTCGGTGCTGGGAAAACTCATTCCACCTTTGCTTTTCACTTTGTAGCTGCTGAAGCAGCTTTTCAAAGGTACCATCACTTACTGACACACATTATTTCTCTGTTAACAGAGCTGAGGGGGTTTACCAAACACTCAGTCAAACAACTTTTTTGGCTGCCCAGATTTTTGCCCTGCTAGAATTTGCTCCTCTACTTCTTCATTTGCTACCTTTGAAAAAAATTGTATTCTTGCACCACTAAGATGCTTCTCACAAAAACTGGGATTTTTTTCCCCCTGATCTTTTAATTTTTCTTTTACAGGGGGATTGTTGTATCCATCTTAGAGATAACCCTGTAGAATTTCTGACTGGAGAACATGGGTAAAAGCTGAAAGATCAAAAAATCACAGAATCATAAATGTTGGAAAAGCCCTTCAAGAACATCAAGTCCAACTTTTGACCAAACACCACCACACCAATCAAACCACAGCACTAAATGCCACATCCAGCTCTTTCTTGAGCACTTCAGGGTGACACCAGCAACCATCCTGGGAAGCCCCTCCCAATGCCTGACAACCCTGAAGAAATTCCTCCTGGGAATGAAGATGCTGAAGTAGGATTTAAATGTGAGGCTGCAACTTGACTTAGAACCACGTGGTTACAATATCCAGGTCACAGCAAATTCCCTCATCCATGTTTAGGAATACCCAAATCTCATTGCATTTGAGTGCAGGAATGGATAGTGATGAAGGAAACCTATTTCATGTAGACCTGAGATATTTTTCTCCAAAGATGTCCATCTGCCCAGGATCTGTTGTGGGCTGGTTCTTGGCCAAAGCTCAGTATTTTGATATAAAACATGTGCCATGGGCTGAGCCCACACTGCTATTTTTCAGTAACATTAAACCCCATCAACCTGTCAGTGAAACCAATTTTTTATTTTTACATCTCCCAGCCAGGTATCCTGTATCCTCACCCTTATCTGCATACCAGCATCCCTGGGCTGCCCAGCCACTTCTGCCTCCTCAGCCACCATTACAATCACTTTGCCACCTAAACCCAAACCTTTCTGAGTGCTCTCACAAGGCTTCCAGGGTTGTATCAGCCTGGGAAGCATCAGGAGGCAACAGGATGGGCAGGTATTAAGCAGCAGCAGCCCTAAACCCCCTCCAACATTCCCAGCTCTTGCTGTCTGTCCTCCCTCCATGGCTGTGGGTGAGCAGCCAGCCCTGCACTGGGCTCTCCTCCAACAGCACTCAGGGAAAGCTGTGAGGAGCTGCTGTGCTCCTGAAAGGTTCACACACTCCAGGGGACTCCAGCAGCCACTTGCTGTGGCAGGGCTGGAATAATTTGCTCTCTTGTGCCAGCTCCTCCTCCTTCCTCCCGGTGCCCAACACAGGAGCTGGGAGAGCTGCTCTGAAGTGGACATGTCCCTAAGTCAGCTTTTAATCCAGGACAGCAGAGATAATACTGGCATCTCAAGCAAGACAAAGTCCTGCACGTAAACACCCTGAGGTGTACGTAAGTCTGCCCTGAGCCTGGCAGCAGTTCCTGAGCCCCGGGAATACATTTCCAGATCTTCAGCTATAAAGGCATTTGACCTTTAAGGAGGCCTTCAGCTACTGGAACCACAGCAGATGCTCTTATCACTGCACTGGATACCCTGCCTAGTGCTACTACTCTTAAAGACCCTCCACCTTGCACCCCCGAAATAAAACCCCCAAACATGTGGCAACTGTGACTGGCTGCTGGTTTCTGGCCTTGGATTTCATCACAACCCAAATGAGGCTGTTCCTGGTGGGTCACATCCTCCAGGAGCCAATGCTCACTCTTACCCAAGGACCACTTTGGTTCCTAAATAGGTCCTTTTTACACACACCTGAACCTTGCTTGCAGACAGGTGACCAAACCCTGTCTGCACCCACTGCCCACCTCTCAGCCTTCCCCAGGTGCCACAAAAATCCTTCAAGTTACTGCTGTGAAGGTCAGCCTGTGGGACAGCCCCCTGGCAGTGATGTTCTGGGGCAACAAAACAACCCCAGACTCCTAAATTTTATGTGTGTTAAAACTGAACAGATTCAAGCTCCAGCAGCATCCAGGACACACTAACTGCATGTTCCACTCAGCATAAGCATTGACAGCTACAGCTGACTGACCACTGCCACAAGAAAAGCCCAGTTTCCTCAAAGTTTCCCACTGATTTGGTGATGGAAAGTACAGAGGAGGAAAAGGATGAAAACATCTTTTATGCCTGCTCATTTTCTCTGTGCCCACAAGGCTGAAGGGAATGACAGCCCAGCCATGTCACTGCATACATCTTTGGCTACTTCTCTCAATCTCCTCTTGTGGCGTCCCTTCCTGACTCTTTCAATGATCCTAAGTTTTTGCATGTACTTGAAGCCAACTCTCTCATGCCACGTTTCAGTGCTCCCAGGGACTCTGGCAATGGCTGAGCTGTTCGGGTGTGACTCTTGCAAGAATCTTCCAGCTCCATGAATTAAAGGAGTCAGTGCTTCAGCCCATTTGTTTAACCATTAGCCCATCCATTAACCCTTGCCTGGAATTTTGTTACTTTCAAATTTCTCTGTCCTACAGCTTGAAAATACCTCCTATGAGAATAAAAAATAAATTGAGTGATGTCATTTGAGAGCAGTGCTCCATCCTCATACAAAGTGGAGTGTGCTGCCTTCTGTGAGAGAGGAACCACTGCCCTTCGGGAGCTCGGGGGCAGGACAGGAGGGAGGCAGAGGGATACAATGATAAATCCATTTTCATCCCAGGTCCACACATGTCCCCCAGCTGCTGAGTGTGCCCACTGCCCCACTGTTCCCAGGCAGGGGCAGCAGCAAGTGCATTTTAACCCTTTAACAAGGTCCCTGGGAGCAGAAACTGGCAGTGCCCTGTAAAATACTGTGAGGCTGGGAGCTGAGCCTTCCCTGCTGCTGCCATGGTGAGGTGCCTCTTCCCATCTCCCAACCCTTCAATGGCTTTATGGCTTCCCCAAATAAATACAGATATATCCACCTCACCTCTACAACTCCTCCCTGCTCCCTTTATCCCACTGCAATGGGAGAGGCCAGCACTGCTCCTCCTGGGCACAGCGGATGACAGTGACAGCTCTTCCCTCCTGTGGGGCTCAGGGATGGTGGCTGTGCTCCTAGCCCAGACACACAGCAGTGCTGCAGCCCCTCCCCATGTCCCTGTCACCACAGGGGCTCTGCCCAGCAGCTGCTCTCCCTCTCCTCTGTTTTCAGCCTTGCATGGAGTTTCCAGCACCAAGGAAACGTCGTGTCCCACCTCCCCCAAACGTCCTGCTCTCCCCTCTTTTTGGAGGAATGCCCTTGTTTTCCCGGAATGAGGCTGCCCTGTGCCCTCCCCATGCCCGAATTGTTGCCTTGCTGGCACCCTGTGCCCTCCTCCTCCTCCCCTCCGGCTGCAGCAGCCCTGCACTGAGCTCACCTGGGGTTGAGCTTCAGCTTCATTTTGTGCTTGAACTTGCCTGGGCATCACCTGCACCCCTCCTTGCTCCACTCTCAGCAGCAGCACAGAGGGAACAGGCAGCACTGGTTGGCTCTGACCTGTCCCTGAGGTAAATCCTCACATCCATCAGCCTCGTCTCCATGCACTTTGCTGGAGTGATTCCTCTGCCTGTTCCCACACTGGCTAAAGCAGACATAGAAGATCCCAGAATCGTATTTGTTAAGAGCTTAGAACCGACATTAGAGCTGTTCTGGTCCCAAAGCCCAGCCATGGGCAGGGACACTTCCCACCAGACCAAGTCCTTTATCCAACCTGGCCTTGAACACAGCCAGGGATGGGGCATTCACAGTTCTCTGGGCAGCCTGTGCCAGGGCCTCACCATGCCCACAGAAGAATTTCTCCCTAGTATCTGAGCTCAATTTCCCTTATTCTTAATTTGTAACCATTTCCCCTTTTCCTGTCACTACAGTTTCTAGTAAAAAAGTTCCTCTCCACCTTCTCTGTAGCTGCTTCGGACTTTGGAAGGCGCTCTGAGCTCTCCACACAACCTTCTCCAGGATGAACAGCCCCAACTTTCCGAGCCTGTCCTCATGGAGGATGTATTCCAGTCCTCCTTGTCAGCTTCATGGCCCATCTCTGAACCTGCTCCAACACTTCCATGACCTTGTTATGGACAAGTCCTTCTTATATGAAGCCTTCCTACCACACTCATCTGCTGGCCCCATCATGGCCCTCTGCTCTGGCTCCAGACAAAATGGTTCTGCCCTAGGTAAACTCAGATTAAAACACCTCCTAATCCCTGTACTGAACTGTCATGTTGGAACCCCTTCCCAGGGATCAGGGCAGCAACCAAGGATGAGTTCCCTCTTCCCTGTGGTCTTGGATGAACCCCTGCATCTTCCTTCTCTTTGTTAACCAAGAAATGTTATTTGTGGCCAGGAAATCACCAGCTGTGAAATCCCCAAGCCTTGCCCACCTCTGACCCAGGAACTGGCTCAACTTAGCCAAGCTGTGCTCATGGAAGCAAAGCATCTTCATTTTAATGCAACTTGGGAAGTCACATAGCAAGGCACAGATTCAGGGTTCTTTGTCTTCAGGATCATCAAGTTCTCTGCCACACAAATTCAGGAAGCTTTGGGATTTCCTGTCAGTATGTAACTTCTTACTTTCTAGTGATTTTTATCTGAATACTTCATACACAGACACCAACATCACTACTTCTAAACCATAACCACTGGTAGGACTTCTCCAAAAAAGCAAAGAAACTGCTCCCAAGTTACATATCTGCAGGAAAGCTTTAAAAATCAAATGATCTGTTGAATATATTTACGGAAGATCTTAATTAAGCTGAGAAACACACGACTATTTATTTCTCCCCACGTAAGGATCCCTTTTTGTCAAGCTCCTCAAGGACCATTCTCAGACCCACAGCTCAGTAGCAAAAGTTGCTCTTTCTAATTCCTTCTTGTCTGTAATTCAACTTTGTACTATTTCTTTTTAAACACCTGTTTTCATCTCTGGTTTTATCCATCCCATAACAGTATCATTCTTCTCTCAGCCTGTAACTTAATGAAAATTCTTGCAACAAATGCCATGTCTTTGGCCATTTTCATCTTTCATCTGCCTGCTACCACAATTTGTAGCCAGGAACAGATCAGAATCACTTGCAGCAGGGCTCAGCTGTGGAGCTCAAGGGCCCCAAGACCAAGATTCCTTGGAAAGTTCAGCTCCATACTCCAGCTCCCCCGCCCTGCCCAACTCCTAGTGCTTGGAAACACCCAGATTACAAATGCTCCACTTGGCATCATGTGCTTCACAACTGAAGAAGCAGAAGTGCTTCTTAAGAAGTACCACTGACGAAATATTAACTTGTGCTTTTTTAATAAAGTGAGAGAAAAGCGTTCTAAATCATAGCAGCTTATAGATCCAAATTGTCCCATCACTTGGGAGGAGAGTGTGATTAAAAAGTACGGAAACTGCAAAATACTAAAGCCCTGCAGCAATTCCAATTCATGACAACCCTTCCCACAGCACAAGGAATGCTGCCTGATGCTCTACTGATTTGGTCTACTTGCTCATTGGCAAAATATGAATATTCTTCCTGGGTAATGCCATATCCTCTTTTCCAAAGGGGAGGAAAGGTACAAAGCCCTTCTGATTAGCACACAGTGGCTCTTTCCCTAATTAGCAATGTTCTTTTACAGCACTGAGAAATGAGGACCTTTTGTTTACCATTAGTTGAGGTAAGTGTATCTTGCTTTTATTTGGGTTTAAGACTACTTTAAAGGAGTAGCTTTTCAGTTGCAGCATGGTTTGTCAAGATTACAATATTTATGACTGCATAAAATACATAAGTAAAAATAAAAAAATGATTTGTAGAGTTTGTTATCAAGAGCTGAGACTTACACCTTTACAGAACTGCAAATACTGACTTCCTAACTGCTAGTTGATAATTTTGCTGGCAAGAGCATTTCATTACGCTTTTCTTTGATCTCTACACTCTCTTGTCCAACTAGTAAGAACTAGCAAGAAAGTCAGCTCTAACTGTGGTGTAACTCTTTTAACAGCAGGAGATAAACTGTGCTGATTCTTCATTAAAACACCCTTCGTTTGAAGCTACAACATAAGAGGCGATTCTTTTTGTTCAGAAGGAACTATCCGCATGCTCTGTGCCTGTAACACTTCACATTGATTACAGAAAATTTAACAATGCAATCACTAACATACCCCACTAATGAGAAATTATGAGAAACTGTTCGATGCAGAACCCTCCGCATCAGTCAACTCTGATCGATAAGAAAGCTATCCATTTTGAAATTTAGATTTAATGCATTTTCAAGAAGCTAATGAGAAAGGAGCAACTTAAAATAAATACCATCATTAAAACTGCAAACTGTTACAATGATATATTATAAACTTGTCCTAAATAAACCTAGTGCTTCAAAAATTTACCAGTGAATTCGTATTACAAAATATGTGAAAATACAATAGAATACCACAAAACAACGTCCTTTTTTTGGGGTCAACAATGACGCCAAGATGATTCAGTCTTAACTTTTAAAATTGTTAACAGAACATACTGTAATATATAAGTTGCAATTTGGTTGAAATCTAGAGAACATCCCCACCAAAACTCAATCTTCTTCATTCCTCCTCTAAAACTAGTGCCAAACTTCCTGCAAAGTCGGTATTTTCTTGAAGAGCTTTAAAATTTAGCCGTTACTTATTTTCTACTACTATATTTTGGCAGCAACTATTTATTGGTCTGTTATTGCAAAAAGTGCAATTTAACAATAAACCAGTCTGAAGGTCATTCTATGTCTTGAGGATACATACCATATATTTCTTTAAAAATAATCATACTTTTGTAAGCAATACTTTACAGTAGACACCTCAAATCTACCATAGATGTAAAACTTAAAACGAGAAAAATTTAGTCTCTAAATCTTTATACACATATTTATATTCGAGTTTCTATATATATTATATATATACACAAGCACAAGAGTATATATAAAATATATATAATCAGATTCAAAAAAGAACAAAAAAACTGGGCACTGTACATAAAATCTTTTTAAAACTCAAACAATAGAAAAACTTTAAACATTAAACAATTTTAATAAAAGTTTCTGTACAATGCTAAGCAGTTTTATTTACATATAGAAAATGTAATAGGAGTAGTGTTTGAAATTACAGAACTCCTTAAAATTTCAATGGCAGGTAATCTGGAAAAAATAACAGCATTCCATTCACAAATATTTTCAAGCAATAAATATGTATTTATAAATAGTGTAAATTTACATCAAGATTAGAAACAAAAATCACAAATCTGAAGTTTATTCCTTAGTCTATGTGCAACCCATTTATCTTTGTGACTTGGCTGTTAATTGTTTTAAATTTTATTTAGGAACCAAAAGTGTAACCGTCATGGTTTCAAAACAAGACAGAAAAACATAAAAGCAGTAAAAAATTTATATCACCTAACTCTTCACATTAAAAAAAAAAAAAAAAGAAAAAAAAAAAAGGAGAAAAAGAAAAAAAAAAAAAAAAAAAAAAAAAAAGTTGCCCAAAGAAAGACTTAAAATTTCTAACTACCTTACAAAGAAATGACCAGCTAAGCTAGTACTTTTTCCAAGGAAAATTCTGAAGGGGAAAAAATGGATGAAACCAACTCATCAGCCCAGAAACAGAGAAATACAAAAGAGGTGGTCTTCAAGTCAGTAGTCTGTATAATGTTGCCAGTTTTGTCAGATATATACAAAACATGGAATTATTTTTTTGAAGTACAGCTGGATGAGCTTTATTTGTTTTGAGTTCTGGAGTAGGAGGCAGTGCTCTCTCCTGTCCAGTTGGTTGACACTCCGCACTTGGAAGGTTGCATAGACACAGCTTTCAGCCAGCAGCCTTACGGGATAGCTACAAAAATCAGTGGTGCAGAACTGGGTCACTTCCTGAATATCAGAAAAGTTTTCATTTAATGTCCATGAAAAAATGTCAAGATGAGGAGGATGGCAATGGAGGAGCCTGAAAGAGAAAACATTAAATTACCTTTTCTACAAGGGTGCAAAACTCTGTGTTTAACTAAGACCTGCACAAACTGTAACCATGAGAGTTCAAAAGTCACACACACTATTCTTTTTTACACTTCAGGACTCTTTCGAGAGAACAGTGGCATTTTTTTTCCACCTTACTCAAATACAACATGTATTTTATGAACACTCTGCATTAGGATTTTGCCTATACTGCAGACTGGAGTATGCTGTGGGGATGTCTGTGTTAACATGATGTGAGCAGCCAAAAGTCCCACTGTGGCAGCAAAGGGCTCCATGTGGCCTCAAACACAGACATATCGTTATACACCCTAAAACAGCGATTCTCAACCTGTTTACCAATGGGGAGATGGTCCATTTGTGGCTCTCCAAAGCCTTTGTGGGCTTCATTTTCCCTCCTCCCCTCTACCTGAGCAAATCATACCCTCCTGAGGTTTAGGTATCTGTGGAAAGGGTATTAGACTCTCTGACATGGGGACAAAGTGCCTCAAGACTTAAGTTAGGTGCCTTGTTCTGGTCTGCTGTCAGGAGACACCTAACTGCTTTCCAGGACTGCACCTTGTGGCATTTCCATCAAAGTACTGAGTCCTTGATGGCATTTCCTCCTCTCGTCCTACTTATCAGTGGAACTCCTTCAAAAAGCTGCTCACAGTCTTTAAAGATACTTTAGATCACACCAGAGAACCCAGCTATGGAACTCTAATGCTGGCTCATCCCTGTGTTTGCTCCTGATACTGTAACCCAGTCTCTCTTTGGCCTATTGCGCCTTTGCCAGGTAAGATTATCTTCATCCTATGATTTACAACAAACCTTAACTCTCCTCCTACATCTGAGAGATGTCACTTCTGGGCTATGACTTTTCCCAACTGAGTGTATATCCCCTTTAAAAGAAATGAATGGCACACCAACTTCACACACCAACAATTACCAATGTCCTTCAGGGCCCCAGCCTTAGGTTTTGCTGGGGGAAGGAGCTACTCACAGGTTGAGAACCCTTGTTCTAGGACAGTATCATTGCTGTTACCTAAATAATGTATAGGCACAGACAACAAAATACCCCTCCCTCCCCCTCTCATCTCCATACAGGAACATTCTACCCCATTTCCACTCAACTGGATGAAGTATCTGAGAACACAGAGAAGTGTGTTTATTTTTATGCTTTTCTGTAACAGATCATCACTTTGAAATTGCAGCATTTCACAGACTATAATGACAGTGACCTCTTAGAAGCGTGACCTGAAGTTCAACCAACCCAGGCTCTGTGGGACTAATGAAGAGAATTAAATTCAGAGGACATGGTCCCACACTCTGCCCAGCCTCCACTGATGAACCTTGAGGCCTTAACTCAGAAGGTCACAACTCGGCGTGCTACCAATACATGAAGTAACTAAACACACATTTTCTGCAGCACCTGGAAATGAATCAAAAGGCACAGCCCTTACTGGGCTGTCATATTAAATCCAGCATGAAATTCCCATAACACTTAGTCCAATGTTTGTCTCCTTCGACAGAAAGCCAAGGCTTATAAATACATCCAGCACCGCTTTCATCGTGGTTACAAAAAAAGCCATCTTTGCCTGGAACAATGAAACCTGGGTGAAATGTTAGGACAGTCGTGCTGACACAGTTCAAAGCAGGAGGCTGCCATATATAGCACAGAGCTATAATGGCAAAGAGGCTTTTTGCTTTAAATTGAAATGCAAAGGAGGCCCCCAAGCCAAGAGACAGAACTGTTTGAGAGCATCCACTTGCTAAGCAGAAGGACAGTGCTGATTTGGGAGGGGATGGGTGGGGAAGGGGAAGGAAGGGTCTGAGTGCATAGGATGCTCTGCTGCTATACTGACTTCATACCACAACCAATGTATTAGAGATGCTCTTGAACCTGGTGCTAGTTTCTCCAAGCTTCACTGTCCTGATTCTTCCCATCTCCATCTGATCCAGTTATGGTCTTCAGGTGATCTCTATTGGATTTTTAAAGCCACAACTTTATGAATTGTAACATCATACTTTTCCTGAAAACTCAGTGGTTATGTTCTGCAGTAAGTTACTGTAGTATTTCACATAATTCTGACTCTTCAGGTTTTGTTCTGCAAATATCACACACAACCCAAACCTCCATTTGAATCAGAAAGTCCACGGCACTCGTACAACGGAGCACCAAGACAGCCTACAACTGCTTTACAAATAATGTATTTATGCACCCACTTATTAATTTGACTTACTAATGTAAATTGATCATAGACTTGCATCAAGTCCTCCATTTTGTACTGTTCTAGCACCACAAAGTTTTCCAGGTTCGTGCTTATCTTTCGTGCACAGTCTTGGCAATGTACAACGTAGGTCTTTCGAGAATTGCTCTCACTAGTGACAAAAAGCAGATCAAAGACTTCCACCTATGAGACAGGAAACAGAAAGCCAAGCATTACAATTTCGTTTTTTAAAAAGTTAAAAACCATGAAAACTGCGTTTTCTTTAAGATTTAGAACCCGATCCTGTGCATGCAAAGAGAAAAATTAGATTTGTTCAGGGAAAATCTATTCTCCTAAGGCTTGGGCAGAGAAGTGAAGCAGTGTAAAACCACTAATATTACACTTTGGGTGTCTGCATGAACGGCACCACGGGAAAGCTTTGGGTCAATATTGACAAAGCAGGATTCATTTGCTGAATAGGGGTTACTCAGTAAGGTGGAGATTTCAAACAATTATACCTATTTTTCTTTTTTATTGCTAAAGAAGTTTGTTATTTATTTCCTTACTGCTGAGCCACATGCTCATCCTGCCCAAGAGGTTCTGTCAGAGGATAACTAGAAACTAATTTTCTAATAGGGGTAGGAAAATATTATTCTCTTTTAAGCTTCATGGAAACTATCATCCAACACTTTAGAGCAACTATTAACAGTAAGTCGAATGAAAAAATTCAGCAAAAAGGTATGTCCTGCAGAAAAAAAGGACTTAAGTTCTTTCTCTTCTGGGTGTGCTGTTGACTTCTTAAATGAAGACAGATACACCTTTACAATGAAGCTCAGCAGATCAAATTTTATGCAGGAAGGGATAATGACATTTTATAATAACTGAGAATTGAAAATCGACCTAGTGAAAAACAATGTTGTAGAAGTACTGTGGGAGAGCCTTCAGCAAAATACAGCCCATGTCTAGAAAAACATCTGGATGAGCTCCTGGAAGGCAGCACTGCATCACACAGATGTGCTTACAGCACAGAGCAGATGCTGCAGCTTAAAAGCAAAATTTAAATATCATCAACAAGAAAAAACAGGGCAAAATTTAAATAAATATTACAAGAGCAGATGACCCAACACATTTTTACTGACCTCACAAATGCTACAGTAATGAGCTGGCTCGTCCTTTGCTCGTCCATGCCAGACAATCTCCTTTCCTGCAGCAATCAGAGCTTCCCTCAGTGTCTGACACTGTTTGAGAGTTCTTAACAGGCAGTACCTGCAACCAAAAGCAGTTCTGTGATCAGTACAACATTCAATTGTACAGCAAAACTCAAGAAAGCTTCAGTTTCTTCCAAGACCCTGTCCTTGGAGCTTGCTCTTCCTCTGGGATTCCAGAAACAGCTGCCTAGAAAGAATCACTGGACTCATGGCTTAAGGACAAGTCAGACCTACGGACCTCTTTCAGGACTGCCTCTTGCCCTGCTAATAGGCTGTACCTTTCATTTTTGACTGAAACACATGAATGCTCTTCTAAGCACAATAGAACAATGTGTTTTCAAAAGCAATCCATGTATTTTATTTTGAACCATGAATTTGTTAGAAAAAGTTAGCTTGAACTGCCAAGTTCAGCATAGCTGTTTACATCTTATGTGACTATAGCCTGATCCAAAGGACTCTTTTAACATCCCAAAACTCCTGTTACTTTCTCAGCACAACTAAACTTTATTATTCCAAGTTCTGCCAGGAATCACTTTACACACAGCAGAAATAGAACATGTATCTTCTCCCATGCAAAAGGGAAAAAAACAGACAGGCTGGTACTAGGAGAAAAAAATCAACACAAAAAATAAAATTCTAGCATTTATTTTATAAATGAAGAACTCTTCAACTGTCAGATTAAAACCCACCATTCCCTGTCATACTCCCTGTAAAGGCAGAAAATCCCCCAATAATTTAATGTCACAATTTTATACAGTTCTCTTCCCTACAAGAAAATTTATCTTGTTTTCTAGCATTTTATGAGCTATGTATGTTCTTCAAAAAAAGCTGGCAAAATAGGTCGCCAAATTTCTAAATTACAATGTTATTTACAATAATTTTAGCTCTCAGCTACCCTATTTATTTGAGCTGCAGCCTTTGCAGCCTTCAATTTTCTCCTCCACAGGGTGGTTTTGTTACATGCTCATTAGATGCAGAAGGAAGATTGAAAAAAATTAAATGTAAAAACAAACACTGGACAGAAAACAAAGTGCTCAAGAGTTCTATCAAGTGTTTTCAACTTGATCCCTCTCCCATTTTAAAGCCTGAAACATGTAATACATACATTCTCTATTTTAAAAAAACATGTTTCTTTCATGTGTTTCCAAGCAGTTAAAAGAATCTCAGGATTCTGAAATGCTCTCCTCTTGTTTTACACTCATACTATTCACCTTCACTAAAAACAGTGCCTTCACTATGGCTTCACAAACACCCTCACTGTAAGGATAACACAAAACTGGCAGTATGTTTGTGTTTCTCTGTTAAATATCTTATTTTCATGTACCCAGTTTTAAGAAAATTATACAGCTCATTAAGCTGTAACTCCTTCAACACTTTGGAAGGTTGGTGTCAATGTGAGTTATGATGTTAAGGCCAACCACACGTGATGGATTAAGTATTAATTCATTCGAGTCTTGGGTTATTGTGCTCCTGACAAGCTCAGTAATTTTGGCAAAGCATTCATTTATGCAATTCAGCTTGATTATTTAAAAGAAACTTAAAAGCTATCACTCTTCTCTTCTGTTTTTACCTGGAAAAGTCTTTGGGCATCCCAAAGAGTAACTGCAAGCACACCTGCCACCATTGTTCTCCACTCCTGACTTCCAGAGACTTTTCAAAGAGTTATTTTCAAAGCCTTTTCTATTGTTTCAGTTGTGAAAAAAGAACTGCTCAGAATGTAACCCACTTACACTGCTACAATGTTTGCCAAATTTGCAAACAAAGCAGAAAACAATAGCTTGAAGGTGAACTCCCCCTCCTTGGAGAAAATTCAGGTCCTAGTAATGGCACATGAAAATGCAAATATTAACTATTTCATGTGATTAAATATGAGAGAAAAGATACAGACTATCACTGTGAATATGCATCACTATTTCCTGAGGTTTGGGAAGTCTTAAGAAAACCAAAGAGGTTCCTAGCAAAGCGACTGTGCAAGCTCAATGGGGTCAGCTTTTAGTACTGCAGGCCTGTTTTTATTCTGGAACAGTGAGAACTCAATTGGAAGAAAATCTAGACCGTCCCCCTCTCAAACTCTTTGCAGGTATGGCATAAAGATATGACTAAATCATATCCAGTCAAATTCAAATATTCAACAGAAGAGGATTAAAAATGGACATAATCCCGGTTATTCCTAGAAGGGCAGTGATAAACACATTTGAATATTCGGATATTCAGTAAAACTTCTCAGAAGTGCAGAGACTGTCCCAATGGCAATGCAAAACTGACCCCTTTGTACCTTCCAGTAATACATCTTCCCTGATACTGAAAAGTATTTTACCTAAATTCATGATTTTGTGCAAAGTAATTTCTCCACGTCGTGTTCTTCTACATTTCTGAAACTATTTCTGTAAAAGAACTCAGTATTTCAGTTACTTTGGAATTAATTTTTTAAGCCTTTATTACTATGTTTGCTCTACCTCTAAAATTCTTCTCTTCCTCAGATGCATTTTAAAAGTCCTTCTGGCTTCCATCTAAGAGGTTTGCAGTTAATTTTAGTGAAGGCTGTCCTCCCTCAGCCAAGTTTTAAATAATTTTTTCTGCTGTGCTCCTGCTCACGCTTCTACTGTTAAAATCAAATCTTTAAAAAACATCTCACAAGAAAGTTTCAGGTTTTCCTCTTTGACTTTTATCTTGCAAGACAGTACTGAACTGCACATTAACTAAAAATATAACAAGGCATCAGATTTCTTCCAAAAGCAAAGTTTCCTTCTTCTATTACTTTTTTCCCTCCCGCTATTCTTTTCCTCACTAAAGTGGTTCCTAATATTTATATCTATGCTCAAATTTTAGTTTTTTTGCCTCTGCAGTGGTTGCTTTCACATAACCCACTAAGACATATTTGTATTTATCTTTCAAATTGAATTAGAAGCTGCTTTTTATCATTTTCCAAGAGCTAATCGTTTGTACTATGCTGATAACTAACTAGTCCCAGAGACAGAAGTCAAAACTACCTAAACACTTTATGTATCTTTCACAGGAAATTTTAGACAGACCTGTGCTCAGCAAAAAGATGACAGCTGTGACACTTATTTTTATTTCCTGATGACAATGAAGCCAGCTATCCAAGATGAAATTCCACCAGCTCTATCAAAAACGACTATTTTTTCTCAGCATTTTTATACACATGCATACAGTCAGATATACATAACTCCCAAATGTCTCTATTTTGTAGATAGAAAATCCAGGTCTGTGGACAACAGTAGCTTTCCTGATGGTTTTTCCTGCAGACAAGGAGTCCACGGGAAAATTATGCAACTTCCCTATCTTTAAGGAAATTCATGAAGGTTTCTTGGAGTGTGTTTACAACGCCAAGGTCAGACACCAGGCTGTGCTGATACAGATTTCTAGGAACTGCTATTCCAAAACTACAGGAGAGACCAGAATAAAAAGTTATCTCAGGCTGCTGCTGCTACTGGACATTAGACATCAGAGATGACCATCCCCTCTTTTCTCCCCTCTGAAGCCACAGCAGGAACTTGAATTTTGGCTGACAACTAACCTGGATGGGGGAGGCTTAATCCAAGTAAACTGGAAATGGTTTCAGCAGACTGGAAAAAAGAGAATGCATGCACACCCAAAATTTCTATCTGCTTCTCAGCATCTCTGTTTATTTGTAATGTACACCTGAAGTTTGAGTCTCTTGCTAGAAAAAGCTGGGCTGCTGTCAGCCAGCAAGACAACAGCAAATTACTGTTCTGTCCTCTGTGCTTCTTCATAACATTTTTAAGGGATTCCCTTGGAGAAGGATGCTGTGCTCAGTCACGTTCTTCTCCTTTTAAATGCAAACCATGGCAAATGCAAAATGCAAGTGGCCAAAATATTCAAAATCATATTTTTTCAAGAACATACCAGAACTGCTTTGAGCTTTACAATAGACGCCTGCTGGGCTTTATATGTATTTTATATAAATAAAGATAAAAGTCAAGCTTGTGGATTTGGTATTTTTAAATGGACTTTTTGGCTTTCTCCCTCCCACACTCGCCTGCATTTTCCCCTGTTTCTCATTTCGAAACATTCAGTTTTTCTTCTCCTTTTTATGACAGCTGGCATTAGGAACATGAGCACTAATTGTTAAATTGAAGGGGCAGGATTGCCAGGCCTTCAGCAAATACTTTATTTACCCTAAGTATCAGTTCCTAGATTTTAGGAAAGTATTCACACACAAATCCTACCCTATAATCAAGCTTTAGAGTGACTACAAACCTCCTTGTCAACTTCCAACATTCTCAGTTCTTATAAATTTAACATTTCCCCAATGCCACCATTCTGCAACAGATGTTCAAGCCTAAATTAAATTCCTACTGTAAAAATAAATCCCACTGGGGGGAAAAAAGACACCCTTTTTCTTTGCCCTTTTTTTCACAAGTTAACTCACCCATTTTTTTAAAGCCCATTTCAAGGCAAATATTAAAAGGATCCAATGCTTGTTGATCCAGCATGTTGGTAAGGGTAAGAAGGGCTCAGAAGTGCCTTGGTAGATTCAGACAAAGCAGAGTGTGCTGCTACCAGAGGATTCTCATGATGAGTAATATGCTTTGGAATTCATTCCCCCACTTTAAGGCAAACCTATGTTCATTCATTCCCCAACTTCAGTATGGTGCTGCAATGTGATTTACATTTCTTGAAGTTGCACCCTTAAAGAAAATCACTACAGATGCTTGAAGCCTGGAATATTCCTGCATTTTGAAATATGCATTATGAGAAATGTCACTAAACTCAATTATAATTTTACACATCAATCAATTCATTGTTCAGAAGAGCAAAGGGAAGGAGGCTCTCAAGTTCCTACTTGCCTTTATTTAAAAGATTTATACTGATCTCCAAATGACAGCATGAGAACACTAACTACAGGTACTAGAAATGTAGAATTTAACTTTGCTGTAAAAATGACTATATATTCCAACTCTAATATCTGGGTTGATGACCTAATTTTCCTATTTCTGATGATACATACTCTGAACAGCTGCTGTGATCAAAGCCAACTTTCTTCTGTAAACTGCTGAATTAAGTTTATGGCACATTTAACAAAAAAATAGTTACTCAGATGATTCTAAAGCTACGCCACAGTAAGATCACATAAAACATAATAAGATTAAGGATACCAATAAATGTTGTGTTTGAAAAACAAAATCTAAAGTAATTTTGGTTTGGTTCCCAGGAACAGAAAAGTCTTGTGAAGAACTATTTCCAAACCAACCACTGGTTTATGCGTGAAGAGGAAAAGGGCACAGTCAACCTTCAAATGAACAAAACTTACTTTATCATTTCGAAAAGCTTTGGATCTGAGACCTTGATATTCCGAGCCATGTTCCATGACAGGTGAACCATGGGCACTATGGACTTCACGCTCTGCAGCTTATTCCACTCGTACCGTTCCACTGCCAACTTGTACTGACAGGCTGCACAAACACACAGTTACAGAGGCCATCACTCAGCTGAAGGAACAATTATCAACCAAGATCACTCTGTTTATAACAGTAATTTATATCTTTTATGGCTAAACTTCATTCACAATGAGCCATTCATCCCAACTGCATTTCCATTCTTTACAGTGTCTTTTAAAAAGTATTTATGGTGCTGGAAGAACACAGTACCACAGCAGCAACAAATACCTGTGAAGACAAGTTACTGACATGTGTTCAATTTGTTTGTTGAACATGGAGCAGTATTTCAAAAATGGTTGATTAGTACATTTTCAAATATTCCAGATTTAAAAAAAATCAAGGTTTGAAATGTCTCCATCTCACTCTATTCACAATTTAACATGATTCTACCCTGCTATGGTATATAATCTCTTCTTGAGAGAAGAAGTGAGTCAGACTTTTTCATTAAGCAGCCTACTCACTCCACCCTTCTTTTAAAAATGTTTTACAAAATAAGTTACTGTGACTGAACATGGGAGCTCTATCAGTCAATCACAGAATCCCAGAGATACACTCTTCATGGCACCATATAAAGACACATTTTAAACTGCTTAAGAAAACAGAAGTTTTTCTGGAAGTACATTCTCTTCAAACACTTGACAGACTCCTGTTAGAGCTTCGGAATTTCCTTCCACACTCACAGATAAAAATCCTTCCAAGACCATGGTTCAAAACTGAAGAATTCTAGAGCAGCAGGTCTGAGAAACCTGATGTTCCTTTATGAACTAAATTTTACAACTGTTTGCATTTCCTGATGCTCTCACCACAGAGCTACTAGGTACCCACTGTCCCGTCAATATTAAAGGATATTCCTTAAATTCATAGGAAATCCACAGTGCAGTTGGCTGAGTAGAACAAATGTGGGAGAAAAAGTTAAGAAATGGCTTAAGAAGACAGTACATAAATTAATATACACATTTTACTTCTAGTAACCCATTCAAAGCATGAGTGCCAAGACTGCATTCTTGCTGCTTTCTCCTCCCCTTACAGTGGAATTATTTAAAGCTTGAACAAATCAAATTTCAAAAATGCAGCACATTGGGGTTTTTTCATCTAGTAAAGCATGGCTAATTAATAAGAACTGGCAGGTTCTGTGCCATGAGCAGTGCAGTATTACCTACACACAGCTCAGCACAGGCACTGCTCACACATACCTGTGAGAGGGCCAACGTTCCATGCAATGTTGTTGCACCAGCCAATAGCCTGAACCCAGTGAACAGTGCCAGCATTTATCCACACCAAATCCCCTGGTCTTTGAATGAATCTATAAACTGGGACATTGGCTTCGTACAAATCTTCCAAGTTTGGCCACCAAGATCCCATTAGGAAATTCATATTGTTCCTGAAACAAGAGGAAAGATAAAGTTGTCAGCATTTATCAGTGGACATGTTAGTGGCAGATACTTCAACACAATCTGTAAAAAATGACCGTCACCATGAAATTTTTCTGCAGCTAATGAATGACTCACAAAGAGTAGCCAAAAGCAAAGTGTCATGTATAAAATTTCTGATCATAATTCCACATTTCACATCCTGCAATACATCAGAACACCTGCCCATGCAAATTCAATTTAGAGCTTCTAGTTAAGTTCTATTTTCCTTTAAGTTTCCCAGTATTTTATTGACGCTGAGACAGACCAACCTTTGGTCAAATCTAGTGTGGCACCTGTGATCACTGACTGATCTGTACAGACCACAGCAGCTTCCAAGGATGTTTTCTGTTCTGAACATGTACTCACACTGTCTGTGTGTGCATGTGCAGCTTTGCCTACACAACAAGTGACCTCTTGGCAACATTTCAATTGTGATCCATGGGTCAGTGCTCTCAGCCAAGAAATGCTGACCCTCCTGAGCAGCATGGAGAAACACCTCTATATCGATTTCATAACTATGAACCCTTCCCTTATGGTTATGCACAATCCACGCTCCTCTCCTTTCCTTATCCCAGTATTATACTGCTTTTATACTGCACCATGAGGGATTATTTGCAATGCACAGTTTTCAAAGACAGTTAAGTGCCTTCGCAGAGGCACTGTAGACATTTTGTGAGGTTACCAAGCTCGCAGTTTCTCTGTCAGCCTCAGAAGGACAGTGACATGCGAGTAAAAGGGCCAGTTGTGCCACAGACATGGCAATTCTATCGGTGGAAACTACATTTTTGAGATGGCTTATCTTTGTAAGGGTGGGTTAAATGAGAGCAGCTGTCAGAAGACAGGCAGAAAATACAGAGACACAGATGAATTTGCAGAGCTCTGGCAAAGTTCTGAAGTCAAGAGCTTAATCCAGTTTCAACTAGGCAAGAAAAAGCTTCTCCCATACAATTAACCTCAGAGGCTCCTGTTTGACTATTGGCATGATTAAGGGACACAATTGATGCTCCCTCTCTTTCTGTGTGTGTACATAAAACCAGTATTGTTCAGTTTGTTTTTAAAATCACTCTATGCAAGGCACAGCAGAGAAATTCTGATCTTAGAGCTGGCTGAGTAGCTCCCCAATGCTCAGGGTACCTCAGCTTTTCCAGGGAGTTACAGATATATAACTCTGAGCAAAGCCTGCCATGACACTTCCTGGGGCCTGGGCGAATTAAGCTTTCACTCTAAATGTAACAAAAAAAACCTGTCAAAATACCAGTGACTCTGTATTTGTTTCTGACAAGAGAATTATGCTTTTGCTTTTGTCACAGGTAACCCAAGTTTCTGTATATTGTACAAATGAGACATTTTGTACAAACTCTAGATTTTGCATTTTGACCTACTTTAAAAAGACTTCTGACTAGATGGAAAACACATAAAATAATGTCCCCTTAGAACACCCTCAGTAACTTCCCCTCTCAGCTCTGAGAAAGGCACAAAAAATTTGATAAAAGTAAGAGAAAAACAGCACATCCAGCTTACTTTTCACAGAAGTCATTCATGACACCCCAATAGCTTTCAGGGACAACAAACCATTCACAGTCACCTGGACCAATATTTATATTTACTGAGCAAAAGTTGTTATTTTCTTGATGACCTGAAATTTAAGAGAAAAGCAAACACAGGTTATGTGTGACTTTTTTACCAAAACAATACCATGAAATGCAAAGACACAATTACTAGAAGAACTTACATCACAGTTTAAGTATTTTTATATATTTTATATGACACTTATATACAGTATTTAGGTGATTCACACAGTTAAGCTACTAGAATTCTGCTCTGGTTAGTTTGTGGAAAACAAAATTGGAACTACCAATCTTGGAGATCTGACCAATATTTCAGCAGTTCCTCCCTCCTGTTGGAATAAATACTTCAAAAGCTCAGATTTTGTGTTTCATGCTATCTCCTGACAGTCCTGGTCAGGTGCAAAACTTAATGACTTCAGGCACTGAACAGACAAGGAGTGCAAAGATCTTTCAGAAAGAGATTTCAAACTTCCTGAAGAGATGCCCAGTATTTAATCTTCTTTAGACAGCTGGAAAACTGAGCCAAAATCCCTAATGGAATTTTCTGAAGATGTACTTCAGAAAAAAGCAGACTCTGAAATTCAGTCCAGACTCTTCAAGTCCCAGTCCAGGACCCCAGCGCACACAGCACGATTCATCATGGAGAGCTGAGGCCTATTCTCAGACAGTAAAAATCTAAAAAAGTGGGAATTTCTGACTTCTAAGACTGCACCAGACCCTCTTGAGAAGCCTCTAAAAACTTCCAAGGTATGTAAAATACAAATACTGTCCATGTAGATAAACCCAACTTCTTTTTTTTCTCTTTAAAGAATCCACTATTGCATGCAAGAGGTCAGCAGGGCAATTCCCCAGCACTGCAGAAATCCAGAAATTTCCACTGTAAGAGTTTTTAACAGGCAGAGTTCAGTTAAGCAAGAACTCTAAAAATACTGAATATGCATATTTATCATGTTTAGGCATGCTGTAAGACATAGGAAATCTGCAGTGCAGTTACATCCAACATGCCACAGTAGAACCTGATTTTTTCATGGGCTTATGATGATGGTACTCACCTGGTGTCCTGCTTCCTGGAACCTTCATGTAGAGCTGCACTGTGTTCATGCCCAGGATGGTATGACCAACATGGCTTAGAAGATTTCCTGCTGATACCACACGTACAAAAGCAGGAAGTTTTGTCAGTTCATGGAGTTGCAACTTCCACCTGCAGCAAAATAGCAAATTGACAAACTGTGAATCCCTGAAATTCTTAGAAGAGTCTGGGAAACGTAAACATTTTCAAAAAACTGTTAGCACAGGTATCTGTGTTATTCCTTCAATTTTAAAACATTTTCAAATACAATCACAAATCTGACGGGCTGGTTGAGGGGAAACATAATTTTGCAGCAAAAGTTGAAACTACAGATCAGAAGATCTGGCACTTATCCAGGATCCTACAACAACTATTTCAAGTATCTAAATCTAATTTCTTATGAGCCTCAGCTTAGTTGTGCTTAGCTTCATTTGAAGTCTCTCTCCCAATGGCTTGTTCAGAGTAACAGTTAATTATCAACTAGTTTGCATCTACAAATGGAATTTCTTTTATAAGGAAAATGACATCAATATCTCAAATTTTGTGGCAACCTCTAATCACATCCACAGATGCATATGTTGATCTTCCAATGACTCTGCCACTAAAGATGTCATCATCTTAAGTGGTCCTTACTCCCCAAACACCATAAACTTTTCTTCTTTTCTTGTAACTGAAGTAGACCAGAATTGTTGTACTGCAGTTGGTGGGACTGACAGCCTAGACATGCTGCATCTTTGATGGAAATATGGATTAAATAGAGATTGAACCAATTACTGGACAATAAAAACATACTTTCAGAGTATTTATAGTATTTTCTATGATACCTTCATCTACTTACAGAAGGATATATAGCTTAAATAATACTCAATTTGTTTTTTTTTGGAGGCTCTTGAAAGGTAAGCACTGGTCTGGTCTTTGCTACATATTTTGAACCCTGTTACTGGATAAAGAAGTAAGAGTTATGAAGAGGTGGAAACAGGTGACAGGATGAAAAAGAGGAAAAACCCATGAATAACAAAAATTCAGACAAACAATAAATATAAAAGGAAAGACGAGAGAGAAAAAAAGAAAAACCCCTTTAATCTTACAATTTCTATGCAAAAACTAAAAACTTGGTGTTGTCAGAAGTAACTAAGCAGTTTGCAAACAATTTAAAGCCTCACAATGAAACAAAGGGAAAGGAACAAACAACAAAGAAGGAGGACTAGAAAGAATGGTTTCTGATGGATGTTTAAATTCATTTCTGGAAAACCAAAAATCCTGGAAAGAGAAGTTTGAAAAGATATTTTAGCATGTGGAGGACTTGTAACAACAGTCTGAAGACCAAAGGTAACCATTTCATTGTGGAAATAGAGTGTGCAAGAGGAATTTATCAACAGACTGACTGATGTCTGAGAATACTAAACAGGATTTCCAGAACGATTATCATCATGTAAAATCCTACTGTGAGCAGGAGAAACTGTAATCAACTTACTTCTTGTCATCTGACAGGTCAATGTTGGTCCCAAACTTGATTGTTTTAAAAGGTCCTCTTCTCCTCCTCCCAGAGCTACAAATGCAACAAATATATCAGGCAAATGTGAAAAGGGAACGATGTAAAATAGCACATATAACCAAGTACAGAATTAAGAGTTATACCACACTTACTTATCAGAAGATGTGGATTCATTATCTGAGTGGTCCTTGTGGTGACTCTTCTTCTCATTTTCCTCCTATAAAATGCAATTTTGAAATGTTTTTACATATACACACACATATAAAAGAACAGATGAAATATATAAAGTGACAATATAGGCACAGATATGTTTGTTTCAAGATACTGACACAACTTTTGAAAAAACCATGCCTAAGATTTTGTGTCAACGTTTCTTCATTGTGAAGAAAATAAAGTTAGTCAAATGCATTGAAAAAAAAAAAACCTTCCTCATGGCTGCAGATTCTATGACACTCAGGCCAGGCCAACAGAAAATGTCTACACTGTAAATATTTCTGCTGGCCAGCATTCAAGTTGGAAATGAGTACATTGGTTTGCTCCATTACGAGGATGACCTGGAATCCAGTACTAAAGAATTCTGTTAACTGTTTCAAATAAGAACATCCACCTTCTTTCAAAGTCAAGCAGGTATTCTGACAGGAAACTAGGATGACTAATATTTATAAAACTAATTTAATAAAATCCATTATATAAAATCTTTTGAATTTTTCATAGCCATATGCTATTTTAGCACTAGAAGTAGCTGAGACCATGACTACTGGAAAAAATCCAACCAATATTAAATGATGCAATTTGATCTTTTTAGCAGACTCTGTTCAAAACCCTATTCTAAAGACTTCTATTTTGGCAAGTATATGGACAGAGAAGGAAAAAAAAAGAGACAAAGGAAGAAGGAACTGTCTGGATTTTATCCAAAGATCCCTGGCTTTGAATGGGATTGTTGTTAAATCTCAAAGTGCCCTGTGTACCTGAGAAAGTCTTATTCATCCTTTGAATGAAGGACAAAGAGAAACAAAAAGGAACCTAGTGATGATGGATGTATCAAATGCTTCAAGACATGTTAGAAAAGCAATGTAATAGCTGTTACAGGAATAAAGAAGAAAGATCACTTAGGGCAAGCCAAGAGAACTGTGGCTATAGAAAGAAGAAATAAAGCTTTCATTTAAACACTGGAAAGTCACCTAAGGACAGGTCAGAGCAGTGTTAGGCAAAGGACACATGTACAGTATCTCTCTTATTTCCAGGGGAAAAATTAAAACCATCAGTCTTAAAAACTATTTTATGTATTGCATTTTTACCACCAGTTTGTAATAGTGAGGGGAAAAAAAAATCAGAACACCCTACGGGACACACTGTGCTGCAAATCCAAAGGCAAGGCTTTCAGTGGTATGTGCAATTTTATTATATTTATATACTGCAAAATTAGGTACAATTTCAAACAAAGATACCTAGATTGAGATAGACAGACACACAGACAGACAAATAGACAGATAAGATAGATACTTTGTTCCAGTGATCTTATGTTCTCCAGACCCTCTAGAATGTAATACAAGAATACAACATTGATGCCACTGCTCAAAGGGCACCAGAAACCTTCAGTCACCAGAAAACTTCAGCCAATATCCTACTGAACTTTATTACCACTGCAGAGGAAGAAAAATCCCAAGTTCTAGAAGATTTCCATGGCCCCCCACTTCCCGTAGTATTCCTGTTTCTTTTCCTCAGCCTGCACCAGCTCAAAGCCTTATGACTAGATTCCCTTCTGTTCTTTTAAACTAGCAATTCATATCTTTGTTTCTAATCCTTTCCTCTAATGCACAAAATATAAATTCAGATTTTCTCTCTCCCTTCTTACTGAAATCATTCCTGTTTCTGTGTAAAGGCAGTGAACATTGCCTTTACAATTCCCCACACTGACCCTTTTCCTATTTTCTAACAAAGAGTTGATCAAAATCATCTTCTTGTCTTAGTTTTACCATAGCCCAATCTTTTTGTAATACCAGGTAACATAAGCTCCAAGGAGTGCCCATGGCCAGTTTCAAGAATGTGCTCCCAACTTCAGTAAAAAAATGTTAAAAATACCAATAAAATCACATTTCCCAGAATCCCAGAGTAAGAGAATAGTTAGGGTTGGAAGAGACCTCTGGAGATCATGGAGTCCAACCCCTCTGCCAAGGCAGGAAGGGGAAATATTATTTCTAATACTTCACTCTGTCACATAAATCTAAAAACTTCTAAACTGAATATGAACTGTTATGTTTGGAACCAAACAGAAGACTAGTATTAGTGTAAACTTCTAATAAGCCATGTCCAAATTAATTCAGGGTAGTAGGAAGAACAAAGAAATCTGATTTCAAAATGTGTGAAATTAGAAGCAATCCAAATTATAAAAAGGCCTTGAGTTCTAAATATTTTAATGTGAATTTTGACATTATAATATGAAAGCTTCAACTAATAAACTTTCAAACTATGTATAACCATGAGTTTTACATTATTAAACTGAAGTTTACACTAAGCATTTGGGAAGAACAATGTATTATTTGATCCTCTACTCAAAATAGTTTTTGAAAACTTACCTGTGCTCTTCACGCTAATGGAAATGTCTCTTTTTCCTTAACAGTTTCTGCTTTTTTTCCAATACCCATTATTAATTGGTCCCAGAGTCAGTATGCAGTCTGGGAATTATAACTTGAATAGTAGCAATTAACTTACCCTTAAAGACTCCTGGAATGAGGAGGCCTGGTACTGTGCATATTTAGCAATTGTTGTATGAGATCTACTGCTCTCACAACGCCAGATTTTCTTTGTTCCAGTGGGGTCCCAGTTTTCATCTGCTGGCTGCAGTAGCTGTGTCCTTACTTCTACTATGTGTTCATTATTCGCTTCTACCAATGTCTTAGTAGAGAAGAGTCCTAGATCTAATTAATAGCAATAAAATTAATAAATCAAGGTTAAAATTGAATAAAAATATTCAGGAAAATGGCTAAAGTTATCAAAAGGTTTACTCTAAAATCATTTTTACCCCTTAGTCTTCATAACACTGCCCATCTGAACATTAATTACTGACACCCCAAAACCTTTCCTCCAGACATCCAGTAGAAAATGAGAAAAAGCTTGGCAGCTATGGACTATATTACAAGAAACATTTTACCTATCTTGAGTAAACAAATCTGCAAACAATGTTCCAATCTATTACCAAGAAGGTATTTTTCAGGGCAGAGCTTTATGAATGTACTTCCATCATAAAACACTTTTCCTACCAGCAGTGATAGTTTATCTGTCTATAGACTTCAAAATACTGCACATAGTCAAATTACAGATCATTAGATCTAAACAGTAAAACATGCATCCAGCTTTTAATAGGAAAATGCACGGCTGTAAACTTCCGTATCCACAGCTCAGCCCCTCTCTGCGCTCAACAAAATCTGCTCTATTTGTGGTGGGGTTTTTTTGACATGACCAAGATTAGAAACAACAGCAAACTGAGAAATGACAACTTACCCTACTGACTTGGAATATACAGTTAAAACAGTATTACAGAAATAAAATATCCACTTCTAAACTGAATTGAGAGACTTCTCTTTAAAAAACATTAATTTCTCCCCAAAGTAAGAACAAAAAAGGTAAATTTACCTAATTTAAGCGCTCCAGCAAGGCCACGTATTACAGTAACAGGGTTGTTTGGATTTGTACAAAATTGATGTAAAGGTGGAAAGAAAGCATCTCGTTTATTTTCCAACTGCAAAATTATAATGGAATATTAGATTTCAGATCAATCCAGATTCCTTATTTTTAAAACAAGAAAGAACAGTAAACCAGAAGAGAAATAACAGAAAGAAAACAGGAATTTTCTGCATTTCCCTGCACTATGGGGAATGAACAGCTACACCATACAATTCTTTCTATGGCAAATGCTGGGTTCACTCCTGAAATTAATTTGTTACTGTAATTTGTTTCTTGGCATGAATTATTCCCAGGTTGCTTCAGCTTTGCAACTCAGGTTTCCTGAACTTAATTTCTTTATCTGACAGTAGCCTTGTACATTCCCTAAATCTGCAGAATTCTCTGAAGAGCAATACAGTTTCTTTTCAGAAGTAAAAAAGCGCTATTTTACAGATAATATATACAAGAAACAGTATAATTAAAAGACTCCTCTCATGGTATATCTCATGTTAACCAGAAAGGTTGATTTGCTTATGCTTCTCTGCACCTATAACCTCAATTTTATCCTATAGCCTCCCTCTTGATTTTGTTTTAATTGCTATGAAACCTTTAGAATGCTGAAGGCATTTCTAGCAATAAAAACACAACAGAGTTAGTTCCCAACCAACCGGTGGCACAACTGCAGTTTGTGGCAGCGTGGTGACTTCCCAGCCTTGTGAGGACTCAACAAAGCTGGGATGAACTTTTATGAAGGCAGATGAGTTCAGGTGCAACACCTGGAAAACATCTGGAGGCACTACTGCATCCAGCCTAACCCAGCTCTCAGCACACTCAGACCCAAGTGCCAGCCTCTTCTGGTCCCCAACCTGAGGTGGACTAAAGCCAACTGGAGCTTTTCACACTGCCTGTATGGACATACTGCAATTTATTTTTCTGCTATTAAGGAAGTGGATATCCTGTAATTTATTATTTTATTACTAAGGAAGTTAGTTCAATGAAGCTATTATGAAAACTTTATTGTCAGAACAAAAGTTGCAATGCTTGCATAAGAAAATACTACTCAACTAAACCCTGCCTTTTCCTGGTGACATTTTGTTCTTAACATCACCTCAACTTTTATTCATTTTTCTTCACTGTGTTTTGAAGCAGAGTGTTATGGGAGTTTAGTTTAATTATTTGCTTATTTACACATAAGCTGCTACTTGCAAAAAATTGTACATACATTTCTGAAATACTGTGCATTGTATATAATCAACTGTTTTGCTTATTCTGCCAACATTTTGAGTACTAAAAATATAAAACCTGAAGTATTTTTCCTTTTGTTTACTGAAATTCCTAATATACAGGTCCTTTAAGAGTCAAACTGTGTCTCAAAATTTTCTTTAAGGTTAACATTTCTCCTGCTTATATACCAGTCTGGAGAGCACCGTAATTAGAACTCAGTGATGAACAGTGCATCTTTAAAATAATTACATTATGTAATTCAGACATCCAAACAATTACAAAAGACAGGCAGCAAAGTACTTCTGCCACTAGATTTACTTACATAAATACTAGGTGTAGGTGGATTCAGCTTGTCCTTTGGCAAGGGAGGGTACGGTGGAGGCGGTGGTCGTGGAGGTGGGCATTTATCCAATAGAATACTACTGTTAGATAAGCCATTTTTACCCAGATTCCTAAAAGGAAACAAGAGCTGTCTCTGTCAATACTTGACAAATAAAATAAATGCTTAACAGTGTCATCTCTTATGCAAAATCATGCTGGAGAAACCGTAATTTAAGATGCAAATAAAGCTCGTATGTTTTAATCAGGAATTTTCCGTGTATAATTTGATATTATTCAAACTTATTCCCACTTTGCCTGCTGAATCTGCAACATCACCACCATTAGTTAAAAATACAGCCATTTAAAATAAAAGCAACCATGACACATTTGATAAAATTTAACAGGAAAAGGTTTCAACAGCAAACGGAGAAGAACCTTAGCAGGTGGACGATCATTCCACAGGAGCTGAGGTAGCAGAGCAGAAGTCAAAAACTGGCAATGTCTCAGCCAAAAACTGCTGAGTCACAAAAGCCAACTACAGCTACACTACTGTACTGAACTGAACCACACCTATCCCTCCCTGCCTTACACATTTTGAAGCAGAGGGAGCCACTGCTGTATAATCCATATTTTGGAGCAACAAGGGAGCGGCCCCACCCCAGTGAGCTGCTGTGCCAATGCCCCTCTGTGTGACCCCAGGGAGAGCCTCTCTGCCCTGTACTTTCAGCCTCTTCCTGGAGATTTCCAGCTGTGCAGGATGTGTAACTTTTCTTATAATGCATGACCAGAAAAGTCTCCATTCTGAGCTTAGCCTGTAGTCAAAACCCAGTCACCAGCACTGGGAATGTACTGACAAAACCATCTCTTACATTCTTGTTAAAAATTACTCAACAACTTCAAAATTCTTCCCACTAAACACTAGTCAAATCTTTCTTCCAACCTCCTTTGATTCACTGTTTTTTACATCCCACAACACAGGATGTTTCTAATGTAAAATTTAGTCACATATTTTCATAAAATTCAGTGGTTACTAAAATTTTTTTTTGATAGCAACAGTCCTTAGCAGAAGATACAGCTTTTTATCAGATGAAATTCCCAGCAATAAAAACTTGTTTCTAAAACAGAGAAACAAGGTACAGTCAGATACTGGGTCATGATATCACTGCTTCAAATCAAGCTAGAACCCCTAGGATGGACTTGGGATCAGATCAGACTGACACGACAAAAACTTTAAACAAAATGGGCAAACATCTCACACAGCCCAAAGCACACCTGTCACACAGCTCATTCCTTGTGCTAGGTGACTCCAGTGCCAGAATTTCACTTCCAAGAAAGTGAAAGAGTGATGCAGAAGCTTTGATTAGTAATCATCCAACTTGGCAAAAAAATCACTGGCCAGCACTAAATGTCTGATGTAGTTATTGCAAAGGCTTCACTGTCCCACATACACAAAAAAAAGCCAACAAAAGCAAATAAAAAACTACCCAAAATTAACATGGCAGTATAAAATCTTGATATCACCACACAGAAATTTACTGGCCACAGCTGCATGAACCCGAGATTCAGACCATCTATGCAAAGTGAAACTAGAATCTGAACAGCAGGTATCAGACGTTACTATAACCTCTGCATTACCAAACAGAGAAATAAAATCAAGAAAAACAAATGTCTGGTATTAAAAGTAAGAGAGAATGTCGACAAAATTCAGTTTGCATTGATAAACAGCTCTCTGGAAATTTCTAAGTCAAGGCAAATGAGAAGAAGTGAACTTGAAGAAGAAAGGACATTGCTCAGAACTAACAGGACTCGAGCTGCTGCAGTCACAGCAAGGTAACCACAGTGAAAACTCAGTAAAGCCAGAGCACATGGGGGCTTCAGGGAAGGGTGACAATGGGCAGAGGAGAAATTTCTGTACACTTAGAGACACTACAGGTCTGAAAACGCAGAGGAGAAAGGGAAAGGATCAGCACGAAGGAAAACATCAGATGAATAAAGGTATCATAAATCTAATACTTGAAGCTGGGTATTACCAACTGCATGCTATAATTTCCTATTAAGCTACTAAAACTCAACATGGAAATTTTAAGAGGAAAATGGACAAAGAAAAGCAAAGCTGAGATAGCAAAACATTCATAATTTAAGTGGCACAGGAAATAGATGAGCAGAATATTCAAAGTTGTCTTTAACAGACCAGCTTCACTCTATCATAATTTTTTCCTATCATCTTTTTTTTTTTTTAAATATGAATTAGAGTATCTTACTATTAATAACAAGGCAAGAGAGCTATTAAAGAATAATTCTGTAATTGTTAGTGTGCCAAACAGAGCAATAGAAATTATAAAAAACACTACAGAAATACTAAAAATATTTGCTACCACGGTGTGAGTATCCACTGCCAGCCTCTCCACTTTCGGAAGTACAGAACTACAGCCAGTGGAAGGAAAGTGAAAGACCCTTTTTGACCACAGCAACTCTGCTGAAAATCCCACATATCTTAGTTTGAAGAATGCAGGTTTTGTGAGAGGATTTCATAGCGCCTGAAAAGGGGCAACAAATGCACTGCTCAAGACAAAACAAGCTTGATTTATCTCCCCCAAAAAGAAACTGGACACCCAGTCATCTGGGATGAAGGAATGAAAAGAAGGACGTTCATTTAAATGGACTTCCAGAGGGAAGTGACATGTTGTGGACTGTGCAGGGACAACTCCCCTCATTCCCAGAGCGGGAAGAGAAGGCAGGAGCAGCTGCCAGGCTCAGAGGGACAAGGGCAGGGGTGCACAGTGACTGCAGCCTGTCCTGAGCCACAGCCACAGCACCCAGGCCACTGAAAATTGCTCCAGGGGTGAAAGCAACAACTCATGGAAGTGCTTCACCCTGAGGACCAAACGCAGAGAACATCAACCACTCAGGATGAATCTGGTGCCTTCACTTCATAAAAATCACTCCATCAATTAGGTTGGAAAAGAAGCTCTGGGATCATTGAGTCCAACCCTTGACCAATCACCACCGTGTCACCCAGACCATGGCCCTCCAGCCTTTCCTTAAAGTGACTCCACCACTTCCCTGGGCAGTCCATTCCAATGGTTTCAATGTCTAATCACCCTTTTTGTGAAGAAACTTCTCCAGATGTCCAACCTAAACCTCCCCTGGCATGACTTAAGACCATGTCTTCTTGTCCTGACACCGGCTGCTTGGGATTATTTCATGTAGTCATGGGGTCTCTTGAATAAGCAATCATCACATTCATTAGAACATCCGTTTTAATTATATTTTACTGTTTTCTAGGATACATTCCCACAGCTTTTAAGAGACAGTTTACAGTCTTCAGCCTTAAATAAGAATTTCCCCTCTGGCTGTACCTACAGCTGATCAGAAGCCCAGGTGTGACCCAGTTTCAACAGTCACCCACAGAACATTCATCAGGCAGTTGCCAGACACTTTTTAGGTGCAGGATTGATTCTGCATCCTCCCACCTGACCAAAAAGAATGTGTCATGCAGATTTAAAGCTACCTGTGTTGCTGTACCAATTTTAACTCTATTTTAAAATGAAAACTCTACCTCAAAAGGTATTAAAGTTAACAGGATAAAACTTAATTTTCCCAGAAGCAAGAATCATTATCAATAATTATTGTCCTTTACATTAATTAAATTAATTGCCTCAGTATTTTTATTCTTTCACTCAACCCTGATGTCAGACTGAGAGAATTATGTCTATTTCTCAGGAAGTGTGCTCTTCAAGTCCTCTGGAACTTTTCCTGTTTTCCAAGAACTATTAAAAAAAATCTATATGAATTACAAACAGTCCTCTGGCTCGCTCTTACAGAGTTCACGGATGCATATGGGCCTCTGACTTAAAAATGCCAAATTTAAGTATAACTGCTGTTTAACCTTCTCCTTGAAAATAGAGTACATTCCATGATGTGAACGTTTTATCTGCCATTTTCCCAAGCACAGAACAAAAATATTTACTGAACACTCTCTCCTTATTGACCATCCTAATACTTCTGTGTAGACATAATTTTTTTTTTGGTTCTTTTTTGTTTGTGTCTACAGGTCTTCCTCTTCCAAACATCATTGCTATGTTTTCCACAACTCCCAGCGTTATGGGAGTTGTTAATACTTTTTAAAATAGTACTTTTTAATTTTAAAAGTATTTTAAAATACTATTTTATAAAATAGTAAATAGTAACTTTTATATTTTAAAAGTCAATACTTTTTAAAATATCTGCCCCTTTTGTTTCTGCTTGGGAGAATATGACTTTTTAGTGATAATTAAAAGTTCGTAAACGAATTCCAGTTATCCATACATGTGGATTTTAGGTACAATTTACAGGTCAAAACAGAGTAACTTACAAGCATTTGTGCTTAAGCACAAGTTATTTTTGTTGTGAAGTCAGTCTAAGTGAATTATTATTTGAGGATTAGCTGTATGAGAATTAACAAGGTTTTACTGCTCAAGAGATTATAGTTACTCAGAAGAACAAAATTAATACCCTTTCTTCCCCCAATAAAAAAAAGTCACATTTAAAATGAACACAAGGAACTGTGGATTTAGCTGATACTCTATCTCAATTCTATCAGAATTAATTAATCTGCAAGGAGGGAGGAAGAAGACATTTTCGAAACGTGCCTGCAGAAGTTGAAGCACTCACTTGATGCAGCCCTGGTTCAAACCAGAAACACCCACCCTTCACAATGAGCAGATACAATCAGTTGCTTTCTTACTCTTGAGTTATTACAAAACCACAGAAAAACGCCTGTCAATCCCCCCCAGCCTGGGAAGGAGGTGGTTACACACAACTCCCAGCTTGGCTCCTCGAGCTCCTTCTGTAGCCAGGGGATAGAGAGGAGCTCTCAAAGGGAATATAAAGAAGTCAAGTCAAGCTTACATTATGCTTAAATGCAAGTAATGCCAGATAATTATACAACCTGTTTATCATGCAATTCTCTACCCCAGCCTTTCACAACCAGGTACTAGCTGGCAATATTCCCAGAGATCTTTGATGAAAATACAGAAAATCCTACAATAGAACTGTGGATTTTCTCATTATGCAAATGTATTTCTAATTATTTTTGAATTCTCTTCTGGTTTTGACCTCAATAGTACAGGTTGGCAGTGAATTTCATAGGTTAATTACATGTTATGTAAGAAGTAATGCTCCTTTTTTTTTTCCTTAATGACTTTTACATCTTTCCTCTCTATTTCATTTGCTAATCACCTTGCTCTGAGGCTGTAAGACAAACAGAATCACATCAATGACTTACGTAAGAAAAGCATTATAAAAAGTGGCACCAAACCATTTCATACACTTGCCTTTCCCTCTGAACTGTAAATTTTCCATGTTTTTATCTTTTTTTACTCCCAGATACTTCCGCTTCCCATCTGCAGAGTTCACTATTTGCCTTTTGAACAGAACAGAATCTCTTATTTTACACAGTGTTTACCTTGTGAAATCACGATATTTCAAATTTTATTCTTAAAACTTTTGCTGCGGTGAAGTTCACTTGCCAGACACAACGTGCCTTTAGAGGAACTGAGCAATTCTGTCTCGAAGCCAAAAAAGCCCTTTGTTTGTAAATAAAATTCCCAATAAAACAAAACACTAATTAAATTCAGGTCCTTCCTTCACACAGTACTTCCCCTCAAACAGATTTAGGCTCTTTTCCTGTGGACCATGGAGCTCTCAAACCAGTGATTCACTGACTTCCCAGACCAGGCTCAGGGAGCAGCAACTTCAATAATGACAGAACAAATTTCTTCTGCCCCAGGCTCCAACAGACAGCAAGAAGTCTGCCCAGTTCAGCCTCTGCACTGCCCTTCCCACTCCTCCTCAGGAAATGGATTTACTGCCCTTGTGTAAATGCTGCCCAATTATCAGACCCTTTTCCAGACTGTTTAGCCCAGACCACCTTCACAGAATCAACAAATCGTTAAAGCTGGAAAATACCTCTAGGACCATGGAGTCCAACCTGTGACCAAACACCACTTTGTGAACTTGACCATGGCACCACACGCCACCTCCAGCTGTTCCTTGAACACCTCCAGGAATGGTGACTCCCAACACTCCCCTAGGCAGCCCATTCCAGTGTCTTATCACCCTTTCCATAGAAAAATCCTGTTTGGTGTCATATATTTTTATCATTTTACAAGGCTCCTTGAGCTCATCTCTCCTGGTCTCCTGTCACTTTTCTCAATGGATTGCTCTATACTTTCCCTCTTTGAACACTAAGCAAAAAGAATTATAAAAAGGCCTTATCAGCCCCTTGATACACATTACAGTCAAACCTATGCCTCTCATTTGCCTTCCCCAATCACACCAAATCGGTAAAGCTTTTAAGTTCAGAATTGCTTCAGAGTTGTCAAATAAGTCTTTCCATGTATCACCATAAAAATGACAAGGACAACTTCCAGCTGACACAAAGTTGCCCAGCTACCCAGCTGGGCTCTTCAGAACTCCAGAAATTATCACTATGAATGCTGAACCTCCATCACAGACCACAAAACTAAGGACTTGCTGGTTTACAGGCTTTGTAGCTAAAATGGTAAATGTTTTGCTGTCTGAAGACCTCTTTCCTCTGAGTTTTGTTTGGACCTTTGCCTGTTCTTTCAAGGTTGTGAGCAAACTTTAGTAAATGATGAAGGGGAAAAAACAATAACCAAGGTACTTCTTATTTTTTTTAGGAGAAACAGTACAAGTCAACTCAGGAACTTCTCTACACTGCTTAAACTAAGGACTTCGGATCAGTTTTAGGAAGGACAACTGGTAGACTCTTAACTGAGATGGATACTGGGTTTTTATCTCTACTTAGAGATGTTAATTAGATGCACCAGTTGAAACACTGAGTGAGAAATCAGCTGGTTTCACTTCAGTAGAAATAAACACCTCGAGTGTTAAATCTCAAGTCTTGTGATAATGTTTCATTAATTCTCCTTTCAGAAAGATTGCTCACAGGGAAAAGATACTTACACTTCTAAGAGCACAGAAAAGAGCTTTTGATAACAGTCTCTTTAAGGAAACCTGATACATAACCAGACCAAGAATCACACTCTTCTTTTTTCCCCCCTATTAACAATTGGCTTTTCTAATAACGAATTCAGAGGAGTTATTCTTAGCATATTTTCTTCTTTTAATTACATGGTTTTCACTTATGCTCCAAAATTACTTGGGGTTGTGTTGGTTTTTCGTTGCTCTGTTGTTCCTGGGGGTTTTGTTTGGGTTTTTTTTGGTTTGGTTTGTTGTTGTTGTTGTTGGTTTTTTTTGTTGTTGTTTTTTTTTTTACTTGGTTGGTTTTTTGTTGTTGTTTGTTTTTAATGACCTTAACAGGAGATTTTCTCTAGGAATCTCAGGAAGGATAATTTACCTAACAGTGCACTCTTTTATCTGTTAATTTAGCCTGCTCAGAGGCTTAAAGAATTTTACTTTACTATGTAAACAGTTTACAACATAATTCAGTTGGTTTATAACCACCTCTAAATTTTACTGTTGCAGCCAGTTTTATTGGTAGGGAAGCCTAACCAAATCATACTTCCCAGAATCACCTCCTCAATTCCTTTTCATCCCTACACTCCAGCAGCAGTTTAACAAGATGAGCACATTTGCCACCCTACTGTTCTCCAGAACAGTATCTTAATGAGATTTGCATATCTGAGTCAACAGCTCAGCTCCTGCATTTCTCAATTCCTTGCGGCTTTCAGTGACATTGTCTGGCCCTTCAAGGGAAGCTGCTTGTACAAGTATCAATTGCTGTGCCAGCAGCCTATGTCTGACCCCTTCTCAGCCTCCTCAACAACCTCATTTCACCCCACCAACAGAATGGAGCTCTGTTAAATATTTCCTCAACATTCGCACCAAGGACGATGGATATAAAGAAACTTTTCAGCCTCCGCAATTATCCTGCCCTACTTAAGTGCTCACTTTAGTCTTTGACAAAACAAAGCATTTACCAAGTCTGTTTCTACAGAGCAGGCAACCTATTCACATGTAATAGAAAAAGAATCAAACTGAGTTTTCTCTTTGGCATGTGTTTTGCATTTTATGATACAAAGCATCTCCTTTCACCTAATGGCTTCACTTGAGCAGCTTTTATTAAGACAACACTTGTTTATGTAATGCAAAATGACAGTCTCTCAGCATTTATTTTTGTCTAACCAATTCTGATTTTATTTTATTGTAATGCAAGACTTCTGAATGCCTGTTCTAATAAATTGCTTTCACTTTAAAAACCACCAAATTTCTATGCTTCTGATGCTCCTTCGTTCTTGAAGCAACACATAAAAAAACCCTTGGACCTTGAACCCAGGTCACTTTTTGGTGATGAGCATCACCATGCTGCTTCCTGATAAAACCCCTTCTGTGAGATGAGGAACTTCATTATCCTAAAGTTTACTCTCCTGCAGTAGGTCAATTGTAGTTACCGTGTGAATCCACCTCTTGTGCGTTACTTAATCCCAAACTGCTACTAATTCCAGGTCTTTTATGCTCTAAGCACAAATAAACCTGTAGGGTCTCAAAAAAATGGCTCCTCTTAGACAAAACTATTTTAAATCTGAAAACATCTGAAAGAAAAGAATTTTAACAAATAGACATCTGAGGACTTAAGTGCAACTTACAAAGAATATATAAACACCCTGGTTTTGAAGTAAGCATATAGTAAACAGAGCCAAACGCAGAATAATGAGGAAGAAAATAAAAATGATTAATCTAGTGCTCTAGCTATAAAAAAATCCAAGTTAAATCCACCTGTTCCTACCTGTCAAAATATCTATTTTTACTAGAGAATACCACCAAGACAACAGGGTAACAGATTGTATCAAACGACTATTGTCAGATAGCAAGAAGAATATGCCAGAAGATAACAGAATATAATTATCCATATTACAGATGAAGCCAGAATGTCTTTCTGAACATATCACATAAAATTAGGGTATGTATGTAACAACTGATGCACATGAATACATTTAAGTATTCATATATATATTCACTGTATACAATACAGTGTAGCTCCAACATATAAAAACTAATTCTACAGGACAACTCCTCATTCCCCATATATTAAGCTTATTCAACACAGCTGTCTGGGGTCCTGTATGGTCTATTTATTTAGGATATCTTTTTTCTTTTTCTTTTTTTCTTTTAAAGAAAAAAAATATTTTCATGTTTTCTACTGTGGGTAGCTTTTCTGCAACTTTTACAAGAAATTCTAAAAATCAACACTTTTGGTCACAAATTCGTATTTGAACCTCAAGATACCAGCTGCAGAGACAGCACCCAAATATAATCAGTAAGTACTCCCAATTCTTTGGTTTTGCATTACCTTACACTGTGCTAAAATAAAGGTCGACATGCAGCACTGAAGTTCATAGTAGCTTACATATCAGCATGTAAACATCTTCCATTTTACTACGTGTGAACTGTGGGGTTTTGGCAAATTAGCAGGCCTTTCAGCAGATTATCTTTTAAAATTCCCCCTTCTAGACCTTCTTTATGTCAGTCATGCACAACAGCTGCAACAAGGATGTTCTGCCCGAAATTCTGCTCCAGAGCTGTCACATGTACTCCTGCACATCTTAAAACAAAGCAAGGGCTAATCAGCTACTCAGTAAAAAGCTGGGAAATCCCTGTCTTCAATGTCTTCTATGAATATAAACTGTCAGATATATTAGAATGGTGGGGGGAAAGACCCCCACTATTCATATATTATATAGTGTTTATATACAGAGTTGTAATTTTTATTTAGTATGAAATAACAGGTAAGCAGCTCTAGCACAGGTGAGTTACTGTACTTCTCAGAATCTCCTATTATTAGGAGGCATATACAGAGTTTTCAGAAAGCACTGTTTGCCTAGAAGAAATCCTGTCCCTAAACCTGTAAAAGTGGTTCAGACAGAAGCATTTCTTGACTTGAGAGTTGCTAAAAAATCCCCAAGTCTCTCCTCCACTTTTCCCACTGCCCACCTTTCCTTATCATCCAGCTTCTAAGCCCTCTGCCTTGCCGAATGAGGGTGCAGACAGGCTGAAGAGGGAGCTCTCAATCGCTACTCCGTATGAAAGAAAGGAAAAAAAAAAAAAAGCACATCTAACACCTTTTGAGCTGTCTGCAAACTACACGGAACGAAGGATTAGCTTACCTCCCTTGAAAAATTATGATTATGTGAGCCTGGTACTGACTGTAAGAAACCATTTGAAATACCTTTATGAACCTTCCTTTATCTTGGAAATTAAGTATCACTACGAATACTGTACCTCCATCAAAGAGCACCAACGTAAGGACTTGATGGTTTACAAGCTTTGTATAGCTAAAATGGTAAATGTTTTGCTACCCAACACTAACTGCAGTTCTCTCCTACAGCAGCACACTAAACACATCAAAATGCAACGTTTCACCAGGGTGAAACACTTCCCATTACTCTCCGAGGAAAGCTACATTCCAGTTTCGGACGCAGATCAGTCAAACGTCAAGAAAAAAAACCTTAGTTTTTAACAGTTTATATTATGCCTATTTGCAATGCACTCATCCTAACACCATACACTGAGGCTCTTTTCATACTTTCACTAGAAAGAACATATACATGGTCCCAATTAAAAAGAAGAAAAAGCTGTTAAGCTGTTAATTTTTGTCAATGTAGTATGTGTAGCAATGTCACTTGGAAATGAACATTACAACAGGACTTAATATTTGAAAGATGACAAAATAGGCTCCCTGAAGATTTTTTTTCTCTCTCTTTCATGCAATTTATCTTGGTAACAGATAGTGACAGACTGCTATATCATGGATCAGCATTAGTCATCAAATCCCACAACATCAGGAACTATGAGCTCTCAATCACAGTAACAGATGCAGGGTTTTTTGCAGAAATTATATAAACAGGCTTTTATACTATTTCTTTAATATCAGAAAGAGTAATGCTCAAACCCACCATATTTGCTGTATAAAACATAGGAAACACATATCCTAAAGAAAAAAATTTGGAGTAAAATATACTGAGATGATAAAAATTCCAACAAGAATTCTAACAGAGAAAAATACAGATAAATTTCAACTAAAAGAACTCCAAACACGGTTCAGGATGGAAAACAGTGGAGTACAGCCCAAAACACTCAATAACCATATGCTTATGATTAAAGGGAATTCTGTGAACTTTAAAGCCATCTTAGGTAACATTTTCAAACACAGTGACAACTATAAAGGACAGCTACAGAAATTACAGTGCTCTAAATGGTCATTTCAATTTCTCAGCTTGTTTGGATTTCAAACCATTTTTTTTAAATAAAGCAAGCAAATCTCCCCAAAGCCTACCAAGAAAATCTGAGGACTTTGAGACGTTTTACATAGAGAAGGCTGCAAGCAGTAAGCACTCAATGTGAATTTGCAAAGCTAATGACTACCTGACAGGCTCCCTGCTAGCACATGCGCCAGAGATGAACACTGACAGATTTAGCTGCAGCAGTTTAAGTTATTATTGCTCTGGGTTCAACCATCCTCCTCTGCCACAGGGCACTGGTTATTGCAGGGGGGACTGAATTTGCTGCATTTCTAACACCACTGCAGCCTACAGTGAAACATCTTTGCCACAAGTCACTGCTAAGAAGCGTTATCTCAACTTCTACAACTCAGCATTCCACACTGTGTGCCATTCTCCATTGCCAGCGATGGAGACACCTGGGAAAACACCGTGGAGTTTGCACAACCACACTGCAACCACTGCAATCAAGGCTTTCTTGTGGCTGGCTTCATATTTTGCCTTAATCTACTCTGCCTCTGATCTAAAATGATCCAAGCTTACTGACTAAAGACAAAACCCAACAGTAACACACCTGCTGATCAACTGAAACGCAAGATGCACCAAGACCTAAACTGCTGAAGAGTAGAAAACACCTAAACTGCAACACGACAGGCTCACACCTGCATTTTTAACACAACCCATCACCTGAACAGCTCCAGGCCTTGAGCTGTGGATGCTGAAACCACCACTACCAAAAAAACCATCTGTGGTACAGAGCTGATACACCAGATGGCTGTGTGACCACGCAGGGGGACACCAACAGGCAGGAGAAATGGGCCAGCAGGAATCTCTGGGAATTCAGCACAAGGAAATGCCAAGCCCCGCAGCAGGGGAAGAATAACCCCATGCAATGGTACATAAAAAATAAAGACTTTTTTACGTTAGGGGTGACCCAGTGTGAAAGAGCTTTGTCCAGGCAGATTGTGGAGTCTTTCCATCCTTGGAAATATTTAAAACCTGGCTGGACGTGGCTCTGAGCAACCTGCTCTAGTTGGCCCTGCTGGGATTTGGGAGGATGGATGAGAAGATCTCCAGACCTCCCTTCCTGGATCTCCCACCTCGATATTCTGTGATTATTTATTGCTTTTCCAATGAGAACACTGATTTGTGATGACAGACCAAATCTATCTGACGTATCAAGAATGAAAGATTCTGAAGAGGTTAATAGCAGCACTGAACAGGACTTCTTTAACATTCATCATTTTCAACATCTAGATTGCTGTTGTTTGTTATCTAAAGAGAATCACTTGTATAGGACCTACAAACTAGGATTATAAAAGACAACTTGTTACTGAATAAAAGAAAAAAAGTCTAAACAAATTATTTTCCTTCTGCAGGAGCTGTATCAAAGCTCCTTACAAAAGTTAAGCCATAAACCCCATGAAAAGGATACACATTTTGAAGCAATAAATTTAACTGACATTTACTGATATCATGTACCTGTTTCAGAAGTCTTTCTTCTCTAAGAAAACAGTAATATAAATGCTAGAAATAAAACCATATCGATGTCCAACCAAACCAACCAAATGTCAACCAAATGATGAAATAAAACCATTAGATGCAGTGGTCAAAATGTTTTTCCAGTTTAAAACAGACTATATATTCTCTACAGTAGTCAGTTTAATGAAAAAAATTTAAAGGTTTTGAAAAGGAACTGAGGATTGTACAAACTGATGCTACAAAATATTTCAATATTCCAAGTATTTTAGAACCATTACTTAGACTTTTAAAAATCTGATTTATTGTGCTTCTTTTAACTCAAAACCATTTTTATTTAGTGAGAGAACTACTCTGGCCATCTGGTAATCTGTACATTAAATTCAAATTATCCGGAACAAGATTCCACAACTTTTCCACTCTATTTTGGCTACATTGAAATGATGTTTCCCACGGAAATCTGTGTTACCAATCTTCTGACACAGAAGTGAACCTTAAAAATTTATGACTGGTAGGAG